>NC_132839.1:36523904-39074607 GCF_048164855.1 Canis lupus baileyi
ATGAAGATAAACCAGAAATAAATAAATAGACCATCCTGTCCCTGGTGCCAGAGGTGGGGTCTTGTTATAACAGCTACTTGTGACCAACAAAGAATTACCTTACTGGACCCTAAAAAGAAAGTAAGCCATTGAAGTTATTATCACTAGTCCTTACTCAATGGTCCTAACAATCAGTAGATATGTTAAAAGGACTTAGGTTCCTTAGTTGGCTTTCAATAAAAGACAAATCCTACAAACCCTCAGTGGAAACCCTGTTGGGACCCCTCTCACTCCTGAGAGGTTTCTCTATATCTTTGCTTAATAAACTTCTATCATTTTACTCACTCTCCTGTGTCTGCGAGATAAGAACCAAGCTCTCCCATATCAAGGCCCTAACTTAAGCTTACTGAAACAAAATATGCATTTCCATAAAATCTCCAGGAGCTCTGTATGCACTGTAAAGCAGTGACCCATAATCCTGGTTGAATACCAGAGTCACCAGAAATGTAAACTATAAAACCAAACTAAAACCAAAATATAAACAAACTACAGCCAACAGCAAAAAACAAAAAAACAAAACACAAAAAAACTAATGGTCAAGATCCCCCCAGAACAATTGACTAAACTACAACTTAATCGGTCTGGGTTCCAGCCATCTAGATATTTTAAAATTCTGCCAGGTAATTCTGATGGGCAAAAGTTTGTGAGTTCCCGTTCACGACCTACTAGGTCCAAAACCCAGAAACTACATTTCTCTCTTAGAGAATGGATTCCTGCACCTGCATCACAGTCCCCTTACCATACAAACAGCTCAAACACACTGACTGCATGCTTGAACTTCAAATACTAACTTCCTTACGGCTTCTCTTTGCCCTATTTTTCTTGTCTGTCAGGACTATGTCTTTTTGTATTCCCGAAATTAACTGCTGTCCTGAAATATAGTCGTATATTTTCAGACACTGCCTATACCATAGACTTTCTTTCATAATCTGTAAACAATGAAAAGGAAGAACTCCAGCCTCTGGCCCTTCCCAGACTCTTCTCATGCCTGTCTTTCAGTAATTAGCTCAAACATTTATTCCATGGTCTGGACGATGGACATTTACTTTGTACCTCTTTTCTTCTGTGTTTTTGTTTTCTTTACTGTTATGTTAGATATCTGCATATTGGTTATTTATGAATTGCATCATTGTCATTTACTTTATTAATCGGTACAGCAAAAGTCCATTCATTGTTGTTACTGGTTTGGATTTCAAGGCCTAATCATGAGAATTGATAATCTTTCCCTGATTATCAATGAATTAGCTACTTTATACTATTTTTTTCATCATGATAAGTGTACTTTTATAGCTCAGAGTCGAAACTTTTTATTGTGGCCAACATGACTCTTCATAATTTCATCTTCATAGGTTTTGAGTTACTCCTGTTATATCAAACATATATAGAGTCAGTAAACTTCAGGATTTCTCCTCCTGACTATGTAGTGGCACTGCATAACCCCACTTCTTTGAAGATAGGTAGGACCATGTGACTGCTTTGGATAATGAAATGTGAGTAAAAGAGAGACATGAGTCACCTATGCAAAGCAGCCTTTAAGAGCAGTATATGAGTCATCGCATGTTCTTGTCCTCAGAGACAGTGACCACAAAGCTAGAGATTGGGGTCATGTCATCCTGAGACCATGAGACATCATGCAACAGAACGTGCTGTCAGTTAAAATTGACATTAGCATAAGTAATAAGTCAACCTTGTTTTTAGCCCTTACAATCGTAACATTATTTGTTACTTGGCATAGCCTAGCCTGTCTGACAGACAGTGTAAAATAACACCAAAGGTAGACAGAAATTAGAAGAGTAAAAGCAGATTTTACTCAGAAATTATTGCAATAGGGGAAATGAGATCTCATTATAGAACCAGGCTCAATTTCAAATACAGCATGGGTAAGTGGGTGTTTATAGACCAGGAACCTGGTGGGGGTCATTGTGTGGAAGTTCCTAAGAGGAAACATCATGAGTAAGAGGAGATTCTGGCTAAACTGACCTTACAGGAGTCTTGTTGAAGTCAGTGATCAAACATCACCTGAGGGATAGTGGAGGATGAGGAATTTGGTTAGATATTGAGGGTGATCATATATCACCTGTTGAGGGCAGAAGATTCCATCTAAACTGATTTAGCTTAATTCATACTAAAATTGAACTCTTACAGACATGCTAAGGATAAGGTCTCATTGAAAAAGAGCTCAGGGACACCTGGGTGGCTCAGTGGTTGAGCATCTGCCTTTTGGCTCAGGGTGTGGTCCTGGAGTCCCAGGATTATGTCCCACATTGGGCTCCCTGCATGGAGCTTGATTCTGTCTCTGCTTATGTCTCTGTCTCTCTCTCTGTATCTCTCACGAGTAAATAAATCAAATCTTAAAAAAAAAAAAAAATGGAAAAGGAAAAGAGCTCAGAGTTGCCTGACTCAAATTTGGTTGAGGGAATCTTTGTCAGTAAATCATTCACATCTCCCAGTCTTGTTCCCACTGTCTGAGATGCATGTTAAGCTCATCCTTTTTCCTTTGGCAAAATGCCTTTCATCCTTCACATCTCCTCTCCTCTTGAGATTTCCAGGGACAGTTATGGCCTCCCTCAGGCTCCCATATCTCCTTGTTCACACCTAATACTTTTCATTTTGTATTGAATTGTATTCAATTGTATGAAGTATTTTCTGACTATGGCCTCTTCTCAGATGTAAGTTCCCCAAGATCAATGTCTTTTCACTATCAGCATACAAAGAACTTGCCAAGTGCACAAAGACTCCCTAGTAAGCACCATCTTAGAGCCTCTTTTTAAAATTTTTTGTTCCAATTTTGCTTATGGACGACTAAATTACTTCCAGAAATCAGCAATCTAAGCATCCACCAAGTGGATTTTTTCTATTTTTAAACAAATTCAAAATATAAAAATCTGGGTTTATGTAATGGATCCACTGGGGGGAGAAAACATGATGTACATACAGTTTTCTTCACCATAAGCCCAGTCTAGAAGCTTTCAAGGCTATTGTGGCACACCAGCTAGACAGCTCTAAGAAAGAATGGAATATATTTTATTCCTTTTGTTTCCCAGAAGCTAGCACAGTGCCCAAGGTAGAGTAGCACACAGTTGACAATTTCTGAATTGAATTTAATGACTAGGAAAACAAATACCTATGAAAGCTAGTGATGAGTCAGTCCTTCCTTGAGTCTCCTAACTGCTCTGTCTTGTACAAAGTCTTTTTCACTCTTCAACTTTCAGAACGAAATCCAGGCACAGCACCATCTATTTATTTGTTTTATAAAAATGGTGTCCTGAATGCCTCTGGGAGCTACAATTAAGTAAGAAAGACAGAGGAGGAGTAAGAAAGTGATATAAGGGAGAGTGAAGGAGGTGGAGCCAGGGGAGGAGGGGAGAAAAGGAGGAGGAGGAGAAGATGATGTTGACAAAGACCACACAGTACAAAACTGAGGGAAAACTGCAAAAAGCACTGCCTAGTAGTAGCAAATGCTATATTGCCCTGAGCTCCAAATCAATGGGACATTTTACCTAGTTATCCACAATCATCACCAGATCTTGGTGGCAAGGGCTCCCACTTTACTGTGTGATGAGGTATATGGTATGGTCAGGAGGAAGTATCCAGGGCAGCTGAGGCTCAGAGTGGGAGTCAGGTCAGCCTGACCTCAGAACTTGCCTCCATCTGCTCTAACGCTTCCTCTACTCCTGGGAGCTGATCTGTAATTTCTGGGTTCTGGCTTCTAACTGGAAGTCTAGTTCTGGGTTGGAAGAAGCCACTATGAAGTTTCACCCATGGTGAAAATTGGCTCACCCACCTGGCTTGGTTCTGACAGCAGAAGAAAAGTATGGAGGAATGCCCTTTTTAAAACTTCCTTGCCTGTGGCTGCCCTCCCTAGCCAAACTGCTGAGGGTCTTGCCCCCTTGCCTCACTGCTATTCCTGGAGTGGAAGCTCAAGTCCTGTTGCTGTCCATGGAATCAGGAAGGAGCTAAATTGTCACCCTCAAATTTTAGTTTTACTAAGATATAATTTTCAAATAATGAAATGCACAGATTTTAAATTCATAGTTCATCATTTTATATATCACATATATTTATATACATGTATATTTTAATATACCATATAACCACTCTAATTAAGACAGACAAAAAATTCATCAGTACAAAAGGTTCTGGTTTGTCCATTTAGATTCCACTCTGCACCCCTATTACTGATCTGATTTCTGTTACTGTAGATTAATTTTGTTTGTTCTTGAACTCTGGAATAATAGCCTATGTACTGTTTAATGTCTAGCTTCCTCAACATAATTATTTTGGGCTCATCCATGTTGTTAATGTGTATCAATAATTCTATTTTTATTGCTGACTTATATTTCATTGCATAACTATGTCACAATGTGTTTATTGGTTTTCTCCTACTGAAAAACATTTAGGATTTTTCCAGTTTGGGACTATTATGGAAAAACATTACTGTAAATACTTATATCCAACTCTAACTGTGAATGTATATTTTTATTTCTTTTGGATCAATACCTGGAACTGGAACTGCTGAGTCATAGAGTAAATGTATATTTAACTTTTTCAGAAACTGCTGAACTGTTTTCCAAAGTGGTTGCACCATTTCACACTCCTTCCAGTAGTGTTTTCAGGATGCTCCAAATCTTTGTCAACTTTTAGAGATACCAGTCTTTTCAATTTTAGCCATTTTAGTGAGTGTGAATTGATATTTCATTGTGGTTTCACTGACATTTTATTGATAAAGTGATATTGACCACTTATTTATATGTTCATTGGTTGTTTAGTCTCTTGTGTATTGTTTATTCAAGTCTTTCAATTTTCAAAAAAATAAATTAGGTCTGTGTCTATTATTGAGTTGTAGTAGTTATATATTCTGGATATAAGTTCTTTGTCAAATATATGTATTGTAAATATTTTATCTGTGTCTTTTTTATTTTTAACATTTTTTCTTTTGATGAGCATCATTTAAAAAATTTTTTGATGAACTTGAATTTATTATTTTTTCTTTTAAGATTAGTACTTTTGGTGTGTTGTCCAAGAATTATTTGCCTACCCTTGGTTACAAGATAGTATTCTAGCTTACTTCTAGAAGCGTTATAATTTTGGCTCTTATGTTTAGGTTGATGATACATCTTGAATTAATTTTTGTGTAAGGCATAAGGTTAGAGCTTCTACCTCAGGAATCAGGTGGGTATGGGTGATATTATCAATGCCTCAGCCCAGTTAAATTTCTTGTAATTCTCACTTTGGAATGGAATACCATTTAACTCTCCCAGCTTACTACACTCAGTTGGCACTTGGCTCTCAGAATCTTAGGTAAGGGGCAGCCCAGATGGCTCAGTGGTTTAGCAACACCTTCAGCCCAGGGCCTGATCCTGGAGACCCAGGATTGAGTCCCACGTTGGGCTCCCTGCATAGAGCCTGCTTCTCCCTCTGCCTGTGTCTCTGCCTCTCTCTCTCTAATAAATAAATAAAACATTTTTTTTTTTTAAGAATCTTAGGTAAGGTCTGTATTCATGACATACTGGCATTCACAGCAAGACAGACATCATAGGCCCCCACATTTATTACAGAATCACTGACTTAACATAAAGAGCATTGGAGTTATATACACTAGTACCTTAATTTTATAGAGGAAAGATTAAAGTTCAAAGAGGTTAAGTGCCTTGCTGGAAGTGGCATGGCTTTGCAAATAATGGAATCAGGTCTAAACACAAACTAGGACTTCCGGTTTACATTTTTTTTTTTTTAAGAGGGGTGAAGAAAAAAAAGAAAACAAAGAGACCAAAAAAAAAAAAAAAAATCCCATAAGACTGCACCATATATGATGAGTGGCTGGAAAATTAGTGGGTCAAAAAATCTGGAAAAGTATATATAAAATAAAGGTACCTAAAATGCCTCCTCAGGACACTGATCCATATGACTCCAGAAATCCACTGGCAAAGTCTGAGTAGTCCTGTTTCTTAAACTTTGAAGTAAATGTATATTTATATTCTGCACTTATATTCCAAGGGCTTACAACATTTGTCACCTGTAGTACTTCTCTAAACTGTACCCACCATAATCTGGTATTGTCCGTGGTTCCACAGAGCCCTACTCAAGAGCAATCTTGGACATTTCAAAGGCATATTATGAGAGAGTCCACCCTCTAAAATGTTGAATAGTGTCAAAGATGAGGGGGAACTATTCTTCAAGAGCTGGCCTAATTTTGGAGTCCCTGTGTGCCTGAATCTACTTCCTGTGAATGCCAGTTGTGAGCTAGAAAAGCATGTGTTGATGTCAGTTGCATTGCCACTGACATGGACAATGATAACCTTGAGTCTGTCTATGGGTATATAGACATGCTGCATGTTGACACTTCAGTGCTTATAAAACAAAATCACATGGGATGACTTGATGGCAGAATGCAGAACACAGGGCTTATGTGATCTCCCCTCAAAGTTCTGAATCCTTAAGCTCATTCATCACTATCTCCTGATATACCAACATGTCAAGTTTTGGAAACTACTTAGGCAGCTCTTGGACTGCTGCCACAGGCCCAGGGCCACTACTCATCTGGGGATCAGCAATGATATGCACAGTGTGCAGTGTTCGTGCAAACAGGAGTCTGCTCCACACCCTGTGTGCTAAGCCTGAGAAGTGGGGCTACCACAGCTCTTATGGGTGTCTATCCTGAGGGGGTAGGATGACCACTCACTACTTTTTTAGGACATCACCCGGGTCAAAGGCCAGGGTGTGTGAGCTGAAGTACTTCTGCTGCTGCTACTGCTGCTGCTGCTGCTGCTGCTACTGGCAGCTGGGCAGAAGTAAATACTCACCTTCAAGGTAAGTGCCACCCTAAGTAACTTGACTTCTGCTTACAAAAGAGTGTTATGGCATATATATGTTATCTTTGATATCTATGAGATTTATATTGTACACATATTCTATAGTCTGAAATGTTGAAATTCCAACCTCCAGTGTGATATTGGGAGGGAGGGTCTTTGGAAAGTGATTAGATCACAAAGGTGATCACAAGAGTGAAGCCCTTGTGAATGGGGTTAGTGTTCTTACAAAAGAGCCTCTTCTACCATGTGAGGGGCACAGAGAAAAGTTGGTAGTCTGCAGCGGGAAGAGGGTTGTCACCAGAACTTGACCATGCTGGCACCCTGAACTCAGACATCCAGCCTCCAGAACTGTGAGAAATAAATTTCTGTTGGGATGCCTGGGTGGCTCAGTGTTTGAGCATCTGCCTTCAGCTCAGGGTGTGATCGTGGGGTCCTGGGATGGAGTCCTGCATTGGGCTCCCTATGGGAAGCCTGCTTCTCCCTCTGCCTGTGTCTCTGCCTCTTTCTGTATGTCTCTCACAAATAAATAAATAAAAATTTAAAAATTTTTAAAAAGAAATTTCTGTTATTTATAATTCACCTAGTCTGTGGCATTTTGTTATAAAAGTCCAAATGGACTAAGACATACACTTATGATTATATGCAAGTCTTAAAAAATAATGATGAAATAAACTTCTGTATCTCCATAATTCATGCTTAGGACAGGGAATATCATTGATACTATAGATGCCTTAGCCACGTGTCTTCCTTGATTGTCCCCCACCCCCAATCCCACTAATACTCTGAAATTGGCTAGTTGTTCCTTGGTTTACTTGATACCCATGCCCAACAGGTGCATATTCCCAGGTAATGTAATGTTCAGTTTTTCCATTTTTGAGCTCTACATAAACCAGATCACACTGTGCATACTTCTGCAGCCAATTCTTTCTACCTGATGTGGAAAGATTATTGGTGAGATTCTTCTGTGTTCATATGTAGAGAGGTGGTTTGTCTATTTTCACCTCTGTGCAGTGTCCCTTACATGAATGCATTTCCCTGCATCTACCCATTCCACTGTTGTACTTTTGGGTCTTGGCAATTAGAGGCTGCGGGTGACAGTGTTGCTGTGAGTGCTGGGGTACATATATCCTGGGTCACATGTATAGGCATATACCAAAGGCATATGTGGCATTGGCTTTTGCTAGGGAGAAGTGTAAATGCATCCTTAACTTTTCTAGTTTTATGGACTGAATTGTGCCCTGCTTCATCCATATTTTGAAGCTCTAACCACTAGAGTATTTGGAAGTGAGGACTTTTTGTTTTTTTTAATTTAAATTCAATTAGCCAACATATAGTACATCATAAGTTTCAGAGGGAGTGTTCCACAACTTATCACTTGCAAATAACAGCCAGTGCTCATCACATCATGTGCCCTCCTTAATGCCGTTTGCCCAATTATACAATTCCCCCACTCACCTCACCTCCAGCAACTTTCAGTTTGTTTCTTATAGTTAAGAGTCATGTTTTATCTCCCTCTCTGATTTCTTATGATTCGGTTTTCCTTTCCTCCCCCTATGATACTCTGCACCATTTCTTATGTTTCACTTGTGAGTGAAAATGAGTGAAACTATATAATTATCTTTCTCTGATTGACTTATATCACTCAGCATAATACCCTCCAGTTCCATTCATGGCAATGAAAATGGTAAGTTTTCATCCTTTCTGATGGCTGAGTAATATTCATTGTATAAGCATTATTTATCCATTCACCTATCAATGGACATCTCAGCTCCTTCCACAGTTTGGCTATTGTGGACATTGCTGCTATGAACATCTGGGGTGCAGATGCACCTTCAGATCACTACATTTGTATCTTTGAGGTAAATAGCTAGTAGTGCAATTGCTGGGTCATAGGGCCATTTTCTAGACTTGCTGTACTAGCTCACATTCCCACCAACAGAGTAAGAGGGTTCCCCTTTCTCCATATTCTCACCAAAATTTGTTGTTTCCTGTCTTGTTCATTTTAGCCAGCCTGAGTGATGTGAGGTGGTATCTCATTGTGGTTTTGATTTGTATTTTCCTGATGCCCAGTGATGTTGAGCATTTTTTTCATATGTCTGTTGGCCTTTTGTACGTCTTCTTTGGAGAAATATCTGTTCATGTCTTCTGCCCATTTTCTGACTGGATTATTTATTTTTTAGGTGTTGAGTTTGATAAGTTCTTTATAGATCTTGGTATTAGCAAGTATCAGATTTATCATTTGCAAGTATCTTCTCCCATTCCATAGGTTGTCTTTTAGGGTTTTTTGACTGTTTCCTTTGCTGTGCTGAAGCTTTTTATCTTGATGAAGCCCTAATAGCTCATTTTGTTTTGTTTCTCTTGTCTTTAGAGATGTGTCTAGCAAGAAGTTGCTGTGGCCAAGGTTGCTGCTTGTGCTCTCCTTTAGGATTTTGAAGGATTCCTGTCTCACATTTAGGTCTCGCATCCATTTTGAGTTTATGTTTGTGTATGGTGTAAAAGAATGGCCAGTTTCATTCTTCTGCATGTGGCTGTCCAATTCTCCCAGCACCATTTATTGAAGAGGCTGTCTTTTTTCCAGTGGATATTCTTTCTTGCTTTGTCAGAGATTAGTTGACCATAGAGTTGGGATCCATTTCTGGGTCCCCTATTCTGTTGCACTGCTATGTTCTTTGTACCAGTACTGTACTGTTTTGATGACTACTGCTTTGTAATACAGCTTGAAGTCAGGCATTGTTATGTCCCCAGCTTTGGTTTTCTTTTTCAACATTCCTCTGGCTATTTGGGGTCCTTTCTGGTTCCATACAAACTTTAGGATTATTTATTCCAGCTCTGAGAAAAATACCAATGATCTTTTGATAGAGATTGCATTAAATGTGTAGATTGCTTTGGGTAACATAGACATTTTAATAATATTTATTTTTCCAATCCATTAACATGGAGTTTTTCCATCTCTTTCTGTCTTCCTCAATTTCTTTATAAGTGTTCTTTAGTTTTAGAGTTTAGATACTTTACCCTCTTTGGTTAGGTTTATTCCTAGGTATATAATGGTTTTTGGTGTGATTGTAAATGGGATTGATTCCTTAGTTTCTCTTTCTTCAGTATCATTGTTAGTGTATAGAATTGAAAATGATTTCTGTGCATTGATCTTGTTCACTCTGTGAACTTACTTACATGTTGTTGAATTGCTGTATGAGTTCTAGCAGTGTTTTTGGGTGGAGTCTTTGGATTTTCCATATAAAGTATCTTGTCATGTACAAAGAGTGAGAGTTTGAATTCTTCTTTGCCAATTTGAATGCCTTTTATTATTTTTTGTTGTTGTCTGATTGATGAGGCTAGGACTCCTAGTACTATGTTGAACAGCTGTGGTGAGAGTGGACATCCCTGTCGTGTTCCTAATCTTAGGGAAAAAGCTCTCAGGTTTTCCTCACTGAGAATGATATTTGCTGTGGGTTTTTCATAGATGGCCTTTGTGATATTGAGGTATGTTCCCTCTATCCCTGAACTATAGATAGTTTTAATATAGAAAGGATGTTAAATTTTGTCAAAGGCTTTTTCTGCATCAATTGAGAGAATCATATGTTTCTTGTCTTTTCTTTTATTAATGTGATGTACCACATTGATTGATTTGCAAATGTTGAACCACCCTTGCAGCCCAGGAATATATCCCACTTGATTGTGGTGAATAATCCTTTTAATGTACTGTTGGATCCTATTGGCTAGTGTCTTGGTGAGAATTTTTGCATCTATTTTGGCCAGGGATGTTGATCTGTAAGTCTCCTTTTTGGTGGGGTCTTTGTCAGGTTTTGGGATCAAGATAATGCTGGCCTCATAGAATGAGTTTGGAAGTTTTCCTTCCATTTCTATTTTTTGAAACAGCTTCAGAAGAATAGGTATTAATTCTTCTTTAAATGTTTGGTAGAATTTCCCTGGGAAGCCACCTGACCCTGGACTATTGTTTGTCAGATTTTTTATAACAGTTTCAATTTACTTGCTGGTTATGGGTCCATTCAGGTTTTCTATTTCTTCCTGTTTAAGTTTTGGTAGCTTTCAAGTTTCCAGGAATGCATCCATTGCTTCCAGATTGCCTAATTTGTTGGCATATAGTTGCTCATAATATGTTCTTAAAATTGATTATATTTCCTTGGTGTTGGTCATGATATCTCCTTTTTCATTCATGATTTTATTAATTGGGTCCTTTCTCTTTTCTTTTTGATAAGTCTGGCTACAGGTGTATCAATCTTATTAATTCTTCTAAGAATCAGCTTCTTGTTTCATTGATATATTCTATTGTTCTTCTGTTTTCTATTTCATTGAGTTCTGCTATAATCTTTATTATTTCTCTTCTCCTGCTTGGTTGGGGCTTTATTTGCTGTTCTTTCTCCAGCTCTTTTAGGTATAAGGTTAGCTTGTGTATTTGAGACTTTCTTAATTTTTTGAGAGAGACTTGTACTGCTATGCACTTCCCTCTTAGGACCGTCTTTGCTGTATGCCAAAGGTTTTGAAAAGTTGTGTCTTATTTTCATTTTTTCCATGAATTTTTTAATTCTATAATTTCCTGGATGAACCATTCATTCTTTAGTATGATGCTCTTTAACCTCCAAGTGTTTGAGTTCCTTCCAAATTTTCTCTTGTGATTGAGTTTAAGTTTCAAAGCCTTGTGGTTCTTAAAATATGCATAATCCCAATATTTTGGTACTATTTGAGACCTGATTTGTGACCCAGTATGTGTTCTACTCTGGAGAATGTTTCATGGCATTTGAGACAAAAATGTACTGTTCCTTTAGAGCAGTATGTTCTATTATATCTGTAAAGTCCATCTGGTCTAGTATGTCATTCAAACCCTTTGTTTCCTTTTTGATCTTCTGCTTAGATGATCTATCCATTGCTCTGAGTGAGATGGTGAAGTCCCCTACTATTTTTGTATTATTATCCTTGTGTTTAATTTTTTTATTAATTGGCTTATATAATTGGCTGCTCCCCTGTGAGAAGCATAAATATTTACAATTATTAGATATTCTTGTTGTATAGACCCTCTAAGTATGATACGGTGTCCTTTTTCATCCTTTACTACAGTCTTTGTTTAAAATCTAATTTGTCTGATATGAAGTTTGCTGCCCCAGCTTTCTTTGTATGTCCATTAGCATGAGAAATGGCTCTACACTGCTCACTTTCAATCCAGAGGTGTCTTTAGGTATAAAATGAGTCTCTTGTAGATAGCATACAGATGAGTCTTGACTTTTTATCCAGTCCAATACCCTGAATCTTTTGTTTGGATCATTCAGCCCATTCACATTCAGAGTATTGAACGATATGCATTTAGTGTCATTGTATTACCTGTAAATTCCCATTTCTGTGGTTTGTCTCTCTTTCAGGTCTATGTTACTTTTGGACTTTCTTTTCACTCACAGGCCTTAATATTTCTTGCTGGCCTGGTTTAGTCATCACATATTCTTGCAGTTTTTGTCTGTATGGGAAGTTCCTTATCTCTCCTTCTATTCTGAATGACAGTCTTGCTGGATAAAATATTCTTTTTTTTTAATAAAATATTTTTTATTGGTTTTCAATTTACCAACATACAGAATAACACCCAGTGCTCATCCCGTCAAGTGACCCCTCAGTGCCCGTCACCCACTCACCCCCACAGCCCACCCTCCTCCCCTTCCACCACCCCTAGTTCGTTTCCCAGAGTTAGGAGTCTTTATGTTCTGCCCCGTTTCTGATATTTCCCACACATTTCTTCTCCCTTCCCTTATATTCCCTTTCACTATTCCTTACATTCCCCAAATGAATGAGAACATACACTGTTTGTCCGTCTCCGATTGACTAACTTCACTCAGCATAATACCCTCCAGTTCCATCCACGTTGAAGCAAATGGTGGGTATTTGTCGTTTCTAATGGCTGAGTAATATTCCATTATATACATAAACCACATCTTCTTTTTCCATTCATCTTTCAATGGACACCGAGGCTCCTTCCGCAGTTTGGCTATTGTGGACATTGCTGCTAGAAACATCAAGGAGCAGGTGTCCCGGTGTTTCATTGCATCTGAGTCATTGGGGTAAATCCCCAACAGTGCAATTGCTGGGTCGTAGGGCAGGTCTATTTTTAACTCTTTGAGGAACCTCCACACAGTTTTCCAGAGTGGCTGCACCAGTTCACATTCCCACCAACAGTGCAAGAGGGTTCCCTTTTCTCCGCATCCTCTCCAACATTTGTGGTTTCCTGCCTTGTTAATTTTCCCCATTCTCACTGGTGTGAGCTGGTATCTCATCGTGGTTTTGATTTGTATTTCCCTGATGGCAAGAGATGCAGAGCATTTCCTCATGTGCATGTTGGTCATGTCTACGTCTTCCTCTGTGAGATTTCTCTTCATGTCTTTTGCCCATTTCATGATTGGATTGTTTGTTTCTTTGGTGTTGAGTTTAATAAGTTCTTTATAGATCTTGGAAACTAGCCCTTTATCTGATAAGTCATATGCAAATATCTTCTCCCAATCTGTAGGTTGTCTTTTAGTTTTGTTGACTGTGCCCTTTGCTGTACAAAAAGCTTCTTATCTTGATGAAGTCCCAATAGTTCATTTTTGCTTTTGTTTCTTTTGCCTTCGTGGATGTATCTTGCAAGAAGTTACTGTGGCCAAGTTCAAAAAAGGTGTAGCCTATGTTCTCCTCTAGGATCTTGATGGAATCTTGTCTCACATTTAGATCTTTCATCCATTTTGAGTTTATCTTTGTGTATGGTGCAAGAGAGTGGTCTAGTTTCATTCTTCTGCATGTGGATGTCCAATTTTCCCAGCACCATTTATTGAAGAGACTGTCTTTCTTCCAGTGGATAGTCTTTCCTCCTTTATCGAATATAAGTTGGCCATAAAGTTGAGGGTCCACTTCTGGGTTCTCTATTCTGTTCCATTGATCTATGTGTCTGTTTTTGTGCCAGTACCACACTGTCTTGATGACAACAGCTTTGTAGTACAACCTGAAATCTGGCATTGTGATGCCCCCAAATATGGTTTTCTTTTTTACAATTCCCCTGGCTATTCGGGGTCTTTTCTGACTCCACACAAATCTTAAAATAATTTCTTCTAACTCTCTGAACACAGTCCATGGTATTTTGATAGGGATTGCATTAAATGTGTAAATTGCCCTGGGTAACATTGACATTTTCACAATATTAATTCTGCCAATCCATGAGCATGGAATATATTTCCATCTCTTTGTGTCTTCCTCAATTTCTTTCAGAAGTGTTCTATAGTTTTGAGGGTATAGATCCTTTACCTCTTTGGTGAGGTTTATTCCTAGGTATCTTATGCTTTTGGGTGCAATTGTAAATGGGATTGACTCCTTAATTTCTCTTTCTTCAGTCTCATTGTTAGTGTATAGAAATGCCACTGACTTCTGGGCATTGATTTTGTATCCTGCCATGCTACCAAATTGTTGTATGAGTTCCAGCAATCTTGGGGTGAAGGGTTTGGGTTTTCTATGTAGAGTATCATGTCATTGGCGAAGAGGGACCGTTTGACTTCTTCTTTGCCAATTTGAATGCCTTTAATGTCTTTTTGTTGTCTGATTGCTGAGGCTAGGACTTCCAATACTATGTTGAATAGCAGTGGTGAGAGTGGACATCACTGTCTTGTTCCTAATCTTAGGGGAAAGGCTCCCAGTGCTTCCCCATTGAGAATGATATTTGCTGTGCGCTTTTGGTACATGGCTTTTAAGAGGTCGAAGAATGTTCCCTCTATCCCTACACTCTGAAGAGTTTTGATCAGGAATGGTTGCTGTATTTTGTCAAATGCTTTCTCTGCATCTAATGAGAGGATCATATGGTTCTTGGTTTTTCTCTTGCTGATATGATGAATCACACTGATTGTTTTACGAGTGTTGAACCAGCCTTGTGTCCCGGGGATAAATCCTACTTGGTCGTGGTGAATAATTTTCTTAATGTGCTGTTGGATCCTATTGGCTAGTATCTTGTTGAGAATTTTTGCATCCATGTTCATCAGGGATATTGGTCTGTAATTCTCCTTTTTGGTGGGGTCATTGTCTGGTTTTGGAATTAAGGTGATGCTGGCCTCATAGAATGAATTTGGGGGTACTCCATCTCTTTCTATCTTTCCAAACAGCTTTAGAAGAATAGGTATGGCTTCTTTAAACGTTTGATAGAATTCCCCAGGGAAGCCATCTGGCCCTGGACTGTTGTGTCTTGGGAGGTTTTTGATGACTGCTTCAATTTCCTCCCTGGTTATTGGCCTGCCAGTTCATGTTTTCTCTTTCTTCCTGTTCCAGTTTTGGTAGTTTGTGGCTTTCCAGGAATGCGTCCTTTTTTTCTAGATTGCCTAATTTATTGGTGTATAGCTGTTCATAATATGTTTTGAAAATCGTTTATATTTCCTTGGTGTTGGTAGCGATCTCTCCTTTCCCATTCATGATTTTATTAATATGAGTCTCCTCTCTCTTCTTTTTAATAAGGCCAGTTAATGGTTTATCTATCTTATTAATTCTTTCAAAGAACCAACTCCTGGTTCTGTTGATCTGTTCCACAGCTCTTCTGGTCTCGATTTCGTTGAGTTCTGCTTGAATCTTTATTAACTCTCTTATTCTGCTGGGTGTAGGATCTTTTTGCTGTTTTTTCTCTAGCTCCTTTATGTGTAAGGTTAGCTTTTGTATTTGAGTTCTTTCCAGTTTTTGAATGCATGCTTGTATTGTGATGTATTTCCCCCTTAAGACTGCTTTTGCTGCATCCCAAAGATTTTGAACGGTTGTATCTTCATTCTCATTAGTTTCCATGAATCTTTTTAATTCTTCCTTAATTTCCTGGTTGACCCTTTCATCTTTTAACAGGATGGTCCTTAACCTCCACATGTTTGAGGTCCTTCCAAACTTCTTCTTGTGATTTAGTTCTAATTTCAAGGCATTATGGTCTGAGAATATGCAGGGGACGATCCCAATCTTTTGGTATCGGTTCAGACCCGATTTGTGACCCAGTATGAGGTCTATTCTGGAGAAAGTTCCATGTGCACTTGAGAAGAATGTGTATTCAGTTGAGTTTGGATGTAAAGTTCTGTAGATATCTGTGAAATCCATCTGGTCCAGTGTATCATTTAAAGCTCTCGTTTCTTTGGAGATGTTGTGCTTAGAAGACCTTTCGAGGGTAGAAAGAGCTGGATTGAAGTCACCAAGTATAAGTGTATTATTATCTAAGTATTTCTTCACTTTGGTTATTAATTGATTGATATATTTGGCAGCTCCCACATTCGGGGCATATATATTGAGGATTGTTAAGTCCTCTTGTTGGATAGATCCTTTAAGTGTGATATAGTGTCCCTCTTCATCTCTCACTACAGTCTTCGGGGTAAATTTTAGTTTATCTGATATAAGGATGGCTACCCCTGCTTTCTTTTGAGGACCATTCGAATGGTAAATGGTTCTCCAACCTTTTATTTTCAGGCTGTAGGTGTCCTTCTGTCTAAAATGAGTCTCTTGTAGACAGCAATTATATGGGTCCTGCTTTTTTATCCAGTCTGAAACCCTGCGCCTTTTGATGGGGTCATTAACCCCGTTCACATTCAGAGTTACTATCGACAGATATGAGTTTAGTGTCATCATGATATCTATTCAGTCCTTGTTTTTGTGGATTGTTCCACTGAACTTCTTCTTAAAGGGGAATTTTAAGAGTCCCCCTTAAAATTTCTTGCAGAACTGGTTTGGAGGTCACATATTCTTTCAGTTCCTGCCTGTCTTGGAAGCTCTTTATTTCTCCTTCCATTCTGAATGAGAGTCTTGCTGGATAAAGTATTCTTGGTTGCATGTTCTTCTCATTCAGGACCCTGAATATATCCTGCCAGCCCTTTCTGGCCTGCCAGGTCTCTGTGGAGAGGTCTGCTGTTACTCTAATACTCCTCCCCATAAAAGTCAGGGATTTCTTGTCTCTTGCTGCTTTAAGGATCTTCTCTTTATCTTTGGAATTTGCAAGCTTCACTATTAGATATCGAGGGGTTGAATGGTTTTTATTGATTTTAGGGGGGATCTCTCTATTTCCTGCATCTGAATGCCTGTTTTCCTTCCCATATTAGGAAAGTTTTCAGCTAGGATTTGTTCAAATACATATTCTGGCCCTCTGGCCCTTTTGGCACCCTCGGGAACCCCAATTAAACGTAGGTTTTTCTTCCTCAGGCTGTCGTTTATTTCCCTTAATCTAACCTCATGGTCTTTTAATTGTCTGTCTCTTTTTTCCTCAGTTTCCCTCTTTGCCGTCAGCTTGTCTTCTATGTCACTCACTCGTTCTTCCACCTCGTTAACCCTCCTCATTAGGACCTCTAGTTTGGATTGCATCTCATTCAATTGATTTTTAATTTCTGCCTGATTGGATCTAAATTCTGCAGTCATGAAGTCTCTTGAGTCTTTTATGCTTTTTTCTAGAGCCACCAGTAGCTGTATAATAGTGCTTCTGAATTGGCTTTCTGACATTGAATTGTAATCCAGATTTTTGTAACTCTGTGGGAGAGAGGACTGTTTCTGATTCTTTCTTTTGAGGTGAGGTTTTCCTTCTAGTCATTTTGCTCAGTGCAGAATGGCCTAAAACAAGTTGTATTGGGAAAAGGAGAAAAAGAGAAAGAAGGAAAGAAAAGAGAAAAAGAAAAAGAAAAAAAGGAAGAAAAAAAGAAAAAAGAGGAGAAAAAGAGAAAGAAAGAAAAAGAATGAAAGGGAAAAAGGGTGGGGGAAGCAAACAGAAATCAAAAAGAAAAAAAAGAAGAAGAAAAATAAAACTGGGGAGTATCTTCTGCTTCTGTATACTTTAAGTGCCTTGACTTCCCCTGGAGCTTGTCCGTCTAGCTGGTCTTCTGGGGGAGGGGCCTGTTGTGCTGATTTTCAGGTGTTAGCACTTGGGGGAGCTGCTCTGCCCCCTGCCTGTTGCAGGGCTCAGTGGGGGTTGTTTACCCCGTGAGGCCCCAGGAGGAATAACCGCAGTGGCGGGGCCAGCTCTGGAGCCCTGGATTTATCTCCCGCAGTAACTCCGGAGCTCTCCGTCTGCAGGGCCTGGAGGCTCCGGGGCAGGAGCGTCCTTGCTGTCCTGGGCCCTCCCGGCCTCTGCTTGTCCCGGGGGGAGGCCGGTTCTTGGGCTGTGTCCCGGCCCCTGTGCTCCGGCGCCTGCACTGTTGGATTCGCGCTCCTGCCCCGCAGCCCCCTCCGCGGAGCCGCCGCCCGAGCGCCCCCCCCCCCCCCCCCACACTCCGAGCTGCTCCGGGTCCCGCCGTGCGCGCTGCAGCCCTTCAGGGAGCTCGGCGCACTCTCCCGGGGCGCAGGTGTCTGTTAGTGTCCCAGGGAGCCTGAGGGCATCCCCGCCCTCCTGGGTCCTGCTCCAACTCCCTGCGAGCCCCTTTCTGCCCCTGAAGGTTGGTGCAGCTCTTGCTTCTCCGGGATGGGGCTTTCCTGTCCTGGGGACACTCGCCCCAGCCTTAGCCCGGCTCCTCGCGGGGCGCCTCCCCCTTGGAGGCCTTTTGTTTCTTTATTTCTTTTCCCCCCATCTTACTACCTTGATAGAAGCCCGAACTCTTCTCACTGTAGCATTCCAGCTGGTCTCTCTTTAAATCTCAGGCCGAATTCGTAGATTTTCAGGATGATTTGAAGGTTATCTAGGTAATTTGGTGGAGACAGGTGACTTGGGGACCCTACTCTTCCGCCATCTTGCTCCTCCTCCTGGATAAAATATTCTTGGCTGTGTTTTTCTTATTTAGTACCCTGAATATATTATGCCAGCTCTTTCTAGCCTGCAAGGTCTCTGTGGATAGATCTGCTGCCAGTCTAATATTCCTGCCACTGTAAATTAAGGAATTCTTGTCTTGAGCTGCTTTCACAGTCTTCTCTTTATCTCTGAGTTGCAACTTCACTATTATACTCAGGGTGTTGGTCTATTTCTTTTTGGAAGTGGTCCTCTCTACTTCTTGGACTTGAATGCCTTTTTCCTTTCCAAGACTATAGAAATTCTCAGTTATGATTTACTCAATTTACCTTCTGTCCCTCTCTCTCTTCTCTCTTGGGGACTCCAATAATTCTAATATTGTTTGATTTTATCAATTATTGATGATTTCTTGAAGCCTCCCCCCATGGTTCATTAGCTGTTTTTCTCTTTTCCTCAGCTTCTTTCGTTTCCATCATTTTGTCTTCTAAGTGACTGACTCTCTCATATACCTCATTTATCCTAGTTGTCAGAACATCCAATTTAGCCTACATCTCAGTTAAGGCATTTTCATGTTTGGCCTGATTAGATTTCATTTCTACACTAAGAGATTCTCTAGTGTCTTTTATGCATTTTTCAAGCCCAAGTAGTAACTTTAATAATTGTTATCCTGACTTACAGCTTTGACATCTTATTTATTTCCATATCGGTTAGATCTGTAGCAGAGAGCCTTTCTTCTGGTTCTTTCTTTTGTTGTGAATTCCTCCTTCTAGTCATTTCTAGTCATTTTTCTCCCCCCCAGGGAAGAACAGCTGAATGAGAACAAAATCAGAAGTATCAACCATGACCCAAGTGAAATACACACTAGACAAATCTGATGAGGTCAGAAACTGAAGGAAAAGAAAGAAAGAAACAAAGAAAAGAAAAGAAAAAAAAAAGAAAAGAAGAGGAAAAAATTTTAAATAGGGGGAGAGAAGAGAATATAACCTCCCAGGTGAAGAAAACAGGGTGATCCACTTGGTCCTAGTACATTTTGGTCTGTGTGTTTGAAGACACTAAATCCCAAATAATAGCAACTGCTAAAAAAAAAATATATATATATATATCAACTGCTGAGTTGATTCTCAAGTGTCCTTGTCTGGGCAGAGTTGCACCACTGCTTGACAGAGGCCCAGGCTCTGTGCAAACTGTTTTAGATTTTCTATATGGCTTTTGTTCCCTGAAGGCTTTCCACTCCTCATAGAGGATGAGATTAAAAATGACCATGCCCTGCCCTGATCTGCAGCCCAGAGCTGAAAGACTGAAGTCCCCTTTCTTCAGTGAACCCTCAAGGAAATAAACCCTCACTTTTGTGTGTACCACACTCTGTAGGTTCCTGTGGTGCAGCCCCGCTCTGATCCTCCTGGGGGAAGGAGGAGGGTCAAGCATTCTGTTCTTTGCAGGAACCGTACATGGAGAGCACCCACACCACCCCTCCTCAGGGAAGATGGAAAGTCTCAGCATTTCTGTCCTTTACTGGACCCCCAAGGAGAGTGTGGGACCCGGGATATTTAACAAAAATCCCCTACCCCTGGACAAGCAGAGCAGGACTAACTCCATTTTGTGCTGCACCTCCACCTCCTATACGACCCCCACATGACCTGCTTCTTGCTTAAGGCGCTGCCCCACCCTAGTCAAACTGCTGGGCACACCCTTATCGGAAATCGGCTCAAAACAATGTAATCCCGCCTTGTGTCCGCCAAAACTGCGCCTGGATTCTGACCAAAATAATAGGCCAGCTCAAATGGATACTATAGGGTAAAATGTAATTCAATCAGCCACCTGCGTGTGGACCAACATGACTGCAACTTTCTGCATATGTTACAATCCCATTGGACACTGGCCCCTGTAAAGCTGCTACGCCTCTTGCCTCTTAGGCTCGGGGTCCAAGTCCCTGCTCCGCTATGTTGGGTATACTTGGACCCAAGCTAGAGCTTGTAAATAAACCCTCGTGTGTTTGCATCGGTGTCGGCTCCTTGGTGGTTTCTCGGATTTGCAATCTTGGGCACAACAGAGAGCAGTGGTCAGGTCATGCACATACCCTCAATATTTCTTCCAGGGGAAGGCTGAGGGCTGCCACTTCTTTTGCTTTGCAAGACACCGCCACACCAAGAGTCTTTGTGGATCCTGCAGTGGTTCAAGGTTTATGGTGATCTAAGCTGAGAGCCCCCTCCGGCTAGCAGACTGAAATTGGCTTCCCCACTCCAATGCTTCAGAACTCTGCCAACTCTGACACCCTCATTCTCTCTGTGCCCCAGATCCTGGGACCACACTGTCCCACCTAGGATTCTGCCAGACTTCCCCATTGAGCAGCTTTCAGACAGGGATGTCTCTCCCTGAAGCAGATTTCTAAAACTAATGATATTGCACTATGGGGCTATTTCACTTTTCAATAGCCAACTTTTGGAGGCTCCTTCTCCTTTTATCTTTGAATATATCCTCTCAGTTTCACTTCTCAGCACTCCTACCTTGCAAAAAGTCATCGCTCTTCTGTTTGTAGAATACCAGCAATTTTTTTCTTACATCTCAGGTTTAATTCATAGGTGTTCAAAGTGATTTGATAGTTACCCACTAAATACAGGGGACCAGATGAAATGAGCTCCTCTACTATTTTACCATCTTACCTCCCTTCTAAGAGGTGATTTGGAGATAATTGGGTGGAGCCCTCATGAACGGGATAAGCTACCTTAAAAGACAAGACACTGAAGAGCTCATTCTTTTTCTGCCCTATTACCCCATTGACATATGAGAGCACAGCAAGAAGGTAGCTATCTGCAATCCAGGAAGAGATCCTTACCAGGAATCTACCATGCTGGCATTTCAATCATGGACTTTCAGCCTCCAGAACTGTGAAAAAATAAATATCTGTGTTTAAACCACCACAAGTATGGTAGTTTATTATGCTAGCCCAAGCAGACTAAAACACTGAGTGAATTCCTCTGATATTATCTTCCAGTTTATATACACATTAGAAGAATCCTTAATATTTTTAAAGGATTTTTAAAAGATTTTATTTATTTGAGAGAGAAAGAACAGAAGAGAGAGAGAGAGAATCTGAAGCAGACTGTGCTGAGTGCAGTGTCCAATGTGGGGTTCCATCCTATGACTCTGAGATCACAGTTTGATCTAAAACAAAGAGTTGGGCACTTAACCAACTGAGCCACCCGGACACCCCTAAAATATTTTGTTTTTAGGAAAAAAATAGCTATTTTGGTAGAGTTTCCATGTCCCATCTTGACTGGCAATTGCTCTGGTGTAGAAGGGTCTTTCCTCTCTTATTTGATCTTCTCTCTTGTTGGCCCCCCTCAATGGTCAGACTTCCTTATTTGTGTTTGCATTTCATGTTTTTTTTTCATGGTTTTCCCATGATAAGGCCTGGAGGATACACCATTTGGCTTATTCTCAGCACAGCCTCCATGGAAACCCAACAAAGCCCTGTTTGTTTATGGCTAACATGTATCCAATTCAGGGGCTCTAGCACAAGTAACTTTATGATTCCAATAAAACACTAATCCCTTCCCTGGGAAAATACAAAAATTCACACAACTTGCACTTAATTTTGGAAGGTTCATAACCTCCCAGCCCCAACCCAAGTAAGCTGAATTAAGCCTTGAGAAGAACTCTGTGTCAGCATTTGGCCCTGACTAAAACAGGGGCTACCTTTTAAACTAAATAATAGGGGATCCCTGGGTGGCTTAGTGGTTTGGCGCCTGCCTTTGGCCCAGGGCACGATCCTGGAGTTCCGGGATGGAGTCCCGTGTTGGGCTCCCGGCGTAGAGCCTGCATCTCTGCCTGTGTCTCTGCCTCTCTCTCTCTCATTCCCTCTCTCTCTCTGTCTATCATTAAAAAAAGGTAAATAAAAAGAAACATTTAAACTAAATAATGAATGCATACGTGTTTATATACTTTTAAAAATCATATTTTTAACAGAGAAGGAGTGATGGCATGAGAAGATGCAAGATAGCAGTAGATTCAATAGCAGAGCAATCTTTAGGCATGTTAATTTATTCCATAAAAAGTGGCTTCATAGTTCCATGAACCAGTCACTGTGTCTGGATACAGAGCTGGCTGCAATTGATCCTGTAACAGAAGCATGTGTGTCTTTAAGTTGTGAGGACAACCAGAAAGGAGCTCCTGGAGGTTCTATCATATTGTCTTGCAGTAAGAAAGTCTCCTTCAGCCAAAGGAAAAGTATCAAGAATGGTGAACTGAGAGTTTACCCTCTCTGCGAGCTAACTAGTTAGCCTCTTACTCTTCATGGAAACTAATTTATTTATTTATTTTTAATTTTTATTTATTTATGATAGTCACACACAGAGAGAGAGAGGCAGAAACACAGGCAGAGGGAGAAACAGGCTCCATGCACTGGGATCCCGACGTGGGATTCAATCCTGGGTCTCCAGGATCGCGCCCTGGACCAAAGACAGGTGCTAAATCGCTGCGCCACCCAGGGATCCCTCTTCATGGAAACTAGAAGAAAACACAAAACTTCTAGGTCAGAAACAAAGAACTTCATTACTCATAGCGTCTGTTTTCTTTGCCCTCAAAGTTCCATGAGAGTGGTGCACAGATGGTCCCAGAGGATACTGCACACACATACTGGGTCTTTGTCACAGCTGAGAAGCCCTGAGCTTAGGAACTCCCCAATCCTACAAGAGGATTACTAACAGATTTGTGCAAATTGCAACAGTACCCTTATTATCCTGGCCAACAGACAAATCTACCCTCTGCCACAGAGGGAGATACTATCTCTATCTTTCAAAGCTGTTCACTATACGAACATCTTTGGAAAGATAGTCCAGAAAAAAAGGTGATATAAGATGTGCATAAATATATGAAAGATTGCATAGGAGCTATGCAAAGGGGATGATATTATAATTCCCACATGACAAGAGAACTAGGGTGCAGAGAGGTTAAGTTCTTATACACAAACACACAATGATGGGCACTGGATTGAGGTTGGTCCATAAGCCTCCAAAAATCCAGAGTCTGCCCAGTGTATTTGATAGCCAGGGTTGGTTTGGAGTTGGGTGAGAATTTGCCAAGGAGGAGAAGAGGTGGTGGGGAGAGAAGGCAGAGGCAAATGGAACACGTATCAGGAAGCATGAGATGTGTTGGGGGTGGTGAGCTACAGCCCAGGCAGAGGCAAGGAGGCTGAGCTGCAGGGGAGGGGAGTAGTGGAGGCAAGTAGGAAGCCAGGCCAATGCAGTACATGGAGGGCTTGTGGGCTAGGCCACAGTGATTGGACTTGATCTCCTACACAAGGAAAAGTCATAGTGATGAAAGATGGCAGCCACCACGGGCTCGGGAGTAAAAGTCCCTCACAATTTTCAATTGTTGGAAGAACTGGAAGAAGGCCAGAAAGGAGTAGGAGATGGCACAGTTAGCTGGGGTCTAGAAGATGACAAAGACATGACACTTACAAGATAGACCGGGATGATAATTGGGCCTCCAAGAACAATTTATGAAAACTGAATATACAGCCTTAAAATAGAATGTGGACCTAAATACCCAGAAACACCCCCCCTTTGTAAGATTTGTAACAAAAATTAATATGAATGGAGTTAATAGTTCTAACAGAGTGGTGGATCCAAGGGCCATATCAGTGCTAGCAAAATGGCAGAATTCATATAGCTTCAAAGTTGTCCTGAAAGAGCTCCTGTGCCTAATGATGTCTAAAGAAAACATGAAACTCCCTCAGCCACCCAAAGGACAGTGTTACAGCAATTAATCAAAAAGAGAAACCACAGGCCCTCCCCTTTCCCCCCACCATTCGATTTGAGTAGTCATTTTCCACAGTAGTACATTTTCTAGATACGTATTGTAGACCTCAAAAGTACTGGAAAGGAAGTGCCCATTCAAAGGCAATTTATCTTAAGATACTGTAAATGATACTAATTTTTTGTCCATTTGAAATATATAAGTTGTGCTATAACAAATCATCCTGTCAGGTGTAACCACTGTCCACATATTTGAACTTCTGGGATCAAGAAAGTATATTTAAATTGATTCCCATCATAACCAGTGGGGCACTTCTAACTCAACTGTGAAAAGACACATCACATAATCACCTTGCTGCTGATTACATGGCCTGGGGTCTCTGCCTTCTCCCCTTCTCCTCCTGCTGGCTCCCTCCCTCCCTCCCTCCCTCCACCCACCCCTCCTGCAACAGCCCTCCAGCTTGGGATGGCTTGCTAGAATAGGCGTGAAGGTTTCAGGCTGCAGCCTGTGGGACTACTGCAGAGTGTGCAGGGGTGCTCCAGCTGCACCCCTGGTTTCTTTTCTTAAGTCTTAAATGATGCCTTCCCCCCTCCAAGCCATCATCCATTCTCCACTTCCCATGATCACCCTCAGCCGAAGCATAGATTGTAACCCCCTCTGCTCCCCTCTGAAATTGGCCTTTGGTGAGGAATTCAGGGCTTTCCCCATTTCTTCTCCCCGACCTTAATCGAGGAGTGCTGCTTTTTCCTTCTTCTTCAAGTCTCTTTTTGCACCATCACCACTCAATACTTCCTTGCTTTGGCTGGAAACCATCAGGTAAGGTTGAAAAGAGTCTCTGACTTCCCTCTTTTAGTTTGGAACCACATTTACTCTCTACTCTCCACCAGCCTGGAATGAATGTTGGGTCCTCAGCCCTGCCACCCTCTGCTGTCATTGTCAGCTGATGCTGGGTTTTTTTGCTCAGGTTTTGATAAAGTGAAAACAACAGTTACCAGGGGGTACTCAGACCTACCAGCTCTCAAAGTGCTTGGTGGTAAAACTTGGAGAAAGGCCACAGAAGACACTTGTAAGCACACACAATCCCTCTGAATGAATTGTTTTCTTTTCCTGTAATTGCTTTTGCTTTTAACAATTGAAGAAGTTTTAAACAGGGTTCTCATGTGGTCATCTTACAAATCCATTTGGGTCTAGTTTGGAATCTGACAACTGGAACAAAAAGAACTTTGGATTTGGTGCATACTTTGGTTTTGGTGCTGCTGCATCTCATGGTCCTCAGCAGGGATTGAGAAAGAACTCAGTGTGCACAGCAGATCCCTGAAATTGGTGGGCTTGACTTCCTGGCAAATTGCTGCATTTTTCCACTTTTCTGTTCAGGACCACTAAATGCTGAGATGTGGATGCATACCAAAATAAAAGTGATTTGTTAAGTTCTAAGGTTTTTTTTTTTTTTTTAAATATAGTGTTTGTGTAAAACCACCTTTTTGAAGCAGCAACTATCAAGTCTGAAAAGCAACCGATGTTTCCAATAATCTTTTTCTGGGGGATACCTTAATTCTAAAGATTTAACATCCTTTAAGTAACGTTGAACATAACAGTATTCCATAAGCAGATTTTTATTGTCAGACCATTGCCTGATTTTAATATAATAAAAAAAGGTGTGCTTTATTTTTTTTCAATGAACAAGTGCTTTAATAAGAAAGAAAATGGAAAATGAATTAGAAATCTTTAATATTTAAATGTAAACCAAAGTTTCTTGATATTATAAAGATAAATTTTAGTATTTTGGGGAGAATATATGGAGTAGCATTTCTGATCAAGACAGCAAAGTCCTGCATAATATATATTAAATAGTGTTTAGCGGTTACAGTTATTTCACTTGTAGAATCATGAAATGTGTTTAGTATTTGAAATAATTTTTTTTTATTGGTGTTCAATTTACTAACATACAGAATAACACCCAGTGCCCGTCACCCATTCACTCCCACCCCCCGCCCTCCTCCCCTTCTACCACCCCTAGTTCGTTTCCCAGAGTTAGCAGTCTTTACGTTCTGTCTCCCTTTCTGATATTTCCCACCCATTTCTTCTCCCTTCCCTTATTTTCCCTTTCACTATTATTTATATTCCCCAAATGAATGAGAACATATAATGTTTGTCCTTCTCCGACTGACTTACTTCACTCAGCATAATACCCTCCAGTTCCATCCACGTTGAAGCAAATGGTGGGTATTTGTCATTTCTAATAGCTGAGTAATATTCCATTGTATACATAAACCACATCTTCTTTATCCATTCATCTTTCGTTGGACACCGAGGCTCCTTCCACAGTTTGGCTATCGTGGCCATTGCTGCTAGAAACATCGGGGTGCAGGTGTCCCGGCGTTTCATTGCATTTGTATCTTTGGGGTAAATCCCCAACAGTGCAATTGTTGGGTCGTAGGGCAGGTATATTTTTAACTGTTTGAGGAACCTCCACACAGTTTTCCAGAGTGGCTGCACCAGTTCACATTCCCACCAACAGTGTAAGAGGGTTCCCTTTTCTCCGCATCCTCTCCAACATTTGTTGTTTCCTGCCTTGTTAATTTTCCCCATTCTCACTGGTGTGAGGTAGTATCTCATTGTAGTTTTGATTTGTATTTCCCTGATGGCAAGTGATGCAGAGCATTTTCTCATATGCATGTTGGCCATGTCTATGTCTTCCTCTGTGAGATTTCTGTTCATGTCTTTTGCCCATTTCATGATTGGATTGTTTGTTTCTTTGGTGTTGAGTTTAATAAGTTCTTTATAGATCTTGGAAACTAGCCCTTTATCTGATATGTCATTTGCAAATATCTTCTCCCATTCTGTAGGTTGTCTTTTAGTTTTGTTGACTGTATCCTTTACTGTGCAAAAGCTTCTTATCTTGATGAAGTCCCAATAGTTCATTTTTGCTTTTGTTTCTTTTGCCTTCGTGGATGTATCTTGCAAGAAGTTACTATGGCCGAGTTCAAAAAGGGTGTTGCCTGTGTTCTTCTCTAGGATTTTGATGGAATCTTGTCTCACATTTAGATCTTTCATCCATTTTGAGTTTATCTTTGTGTATGGTGAAAGAGAGTGGTCTAGTTTCATTCTTCTGCATGTGGATGTCCAATTTTCCCAGCACCATTTATTGAAGAGACTGTCTTTCTTCCAATGGATAGTCTTTCCTCCTTTATCGAATATTAGTTGTCCATAAAGTTCAGGGTCCACTTCTGGATTCTCTATTCTGTTCCACTGATCTATGTGTCTGTTTTTGTGCCAGTACCACACTGTCTTGATGACCACAGCTTTGTAGTACAACCTGAAATCTGGCATTGTGATGCCCCCAGATATGGTTTTCTTTTTTAAAATTCCCCTGGCTATTCGGGGTCTTTTCTGATTCCACACAAATCTTAAAATAATTTGTTCTAACTCTCTGAAGAAAGTCCATGGTATTTTGATAGGGATTGCATTAAACGTGTATATTGCCCTGGGTAACATTGACATTTTCACAATATTAATTCTGCCAATCCATGAGCATGGAATATTTTTCCATCTCTTTGTGTCTTCCTCAATTTCTTTCAGAAGTGTTCTATAGTTTTGAGGGTATAGATCCTTTACATCTTTGGTGAGGTTTATTCCTAGGTATCTTATGCTTTTGGGTGCAATTGTAAATGGAATTGACTCCTTAATTTCTCTTTCTTCAGTCTCATTGTTTGTGTATAGAAATGGCACTGACTTCTGGGCATTGATTTTGTATCCTGCCACGCTACCGAATTGCTGTATGAGTTCTAGCAATCTTGGGGTGGAGACTTTTGGGTTTTCTATGTAGAGTATCATGTCATCGGCGAAGAGGGAGAGTTTGACTTCTTCTTTGCCAATTTGAATGCCTTTAATGTCTTTTTGTTGTCTGATTGCTGAGGCTAGGACTTCCAGTACTATGTTGAATAGCAGTGGTGAGAGTGGACATCCCTGTCTTGTTCCTGATCTTAGGGGAAAGGCTCCCAGTGCTTCCCCATTGAGAATGATATTTGCTGTGGGCTTTTCATAGATGGCTTTTAAGATGTCGAGGAATGTTCCCTCTATCCCTACACTCTGAAGAGTTTTGATCAGGAATGGATGCTGTATTTTGTCAAATGCTTTCTCTGCATCTAATGAGAGGATCATATGGTTCTTGGTTTTTCTCTTGCTGATATGATGAATCACATTGATTGTTTTACGGGTGTTGAACCAGCCTTGTGTCCCAGGGATAAATCCTACTTGGTCATGGTGAATAATTTTCTTAATGTACTGTTGGATCCTATTGGCCAGTATCTTGTTGAGAATCTTTGCATCCATGTTCATCAGGGATATTGGTCTGTAATTCTCCTTTTTGGCGGGGTCTTTGTCTGGCTTTGGAATTAAGGTGATGCTGGCTTCATAGAACGAATTTGGAAGTACTCCATCTCTTTCTATCTTTCCAAACAGCTTTAGGAGAATAGGTATGATTTCTTCTTTAAACGTTTGATAAAATTCTCCTGGGAAGCCATCTGGCCCTGGACTCTTGTGTCTTGGGAGGTTTTTGATGACTGCTTCAATTTCCTCCCTGGTTATTGGCCTGTTCAGGTTTTCTATTTCTTCCTGTTCCAGTTTTGGTAGTTTGTGGCTTTCCAGGAATGCGTCCATTTCTTCTAGATTGCCTAATTTATTGGCATATAGCTGTTCATAATATGCTTTTAAAATCGTTTGTATTTCCTTGGTGTTGGTAGTGATCTCTCCTTTCTCATTCATGATTTTATTAATTTGAGTCTTCTCTCTCTTCTTTTTAATAAGGCTGGCTAATGGTTTATCTATCTTATTAATTCTTTCAAAGAACCAACTCCTGGTTCTGTTGATCTGTTCCACAGTTCTTCTGGTCTCGATTTCGTTGAGTTCTGCTCGAATCTTTATTAACTCCCTTCTTCTCTTGGGTGTAGGATCTATTTGCTGTTTTTTCTCTAGCTCCTTTATGTGTAAGGTTAGCTTTTGTATTTGAGTTCTTTCCAGTTTTTGAATGGATGCTTGTATTGCGATGTATTTCCCCCTTAGGACTGCTTTTGCTGCATCCCAAAGATTTTGAACGGTTGTATCTTCATTCTCATTAGTTTCCATGAATCTTTTTAATTCTTCCTTAATTTCCTGGTTGACCCTTTTATCTTTTAGCAGGATGGTCCTTAACCTCCACGTGTTTGAGGTCCTTCCAAACTTCTTGTTGTGATTTAGTTCTAATTTCAAGGCATTATGGTCCGAGAATATGCAGGGGACAATCCCAATCTTTTGGTATCGGTTCAGACCCGATTTGTGACCCAATATGTGGTCTATTCTGGAGAAAGTTCCATGTGCGCTTGAGAAGAATGTGCATTCAGTTGAGTTTGGATGTAAAGTTCTGTAGATATCTGTGAAATCCATCTGGTCCAGTGTATCATTTAAAGCTCTCGTTTCTTTGGAGATGTTGTGCTTAGAAGACCTATCGAGTATAGAAAGAGCTAGATTGAAGTCACCAAGTATAAGTGTATTATTATCTAAGTATTTCTTCACTTTGGTTAATAATTGATTTATATATTTGGCAGCTCCCACATTCGGAGCATATATATTGAGGATTGTTAAGTCCTCTTGTTGAATAGATCCTTTAAGTATGATATAGTGTCCCTCTTCATCTCTCACTACAGTCTTTGGGGTAAATTTTAGTTTATCTGATATAAGGATGGCTACCCCTGCTTTCTTTTGAGGACCATTCGAATGGTAAATGGTTCTCCAACCTTTTATTTTCAGGCTGTAGGTGTCCTTCTGTCTAAAATGAGTCTCTTGTAGACAGCAATTAGATGGGTCCTGCTTTTTTATCCAGTCTGAAACCCTGTGCCTTTTGATGGGGTCATTAAGCCCGTTCACATTCAGAGTTACTATTGAGAGATATGAGTTTAGTGTCATCATGATATCTATTCAGTCTTTGTTTTTGTGGACTGTTCCACTGAACTTCTTCTTAAAGGGGAATTTTAAGAGGCCCCCTTAAAATTTCTTGCAGAGCTGGTTTGGAGGTCACATATTCTTTCAGTTGCTGCCTGTCTTGGAAGCTCTTTATCTCTCCTTCCATTTTGAATGAGAGCCTTGCTGGATAAAGTATTCTTGGCTGCATGTTTTTCTCATTTAGGACCCTGAATATATCCTGCCAGCCCTTTCTGGCCTGCCAGGTCTCTGTGGAGAGGTCTGCTGTTACCCTAATACTCCTCCCCATAAAAGTCAGGGATTTCTTGTCTCTTGCTGCTTTAAGGATCTTCTCTTGATCTTTGGAATTTGCAAGCTTCACAATTAAATGTCGAGGTGTTGAACGGTTTTTATTGATTTTAGGGGGGGATCTCTCTATTTCCTGGATCTGAATGCCTGTTTCCCTTCCCAAATTAGGAAAGTTTTCAGCTAGAATTTGTTCAAATACATATTCTGGCCCTCTGTCCCTTTCGGCGCCCTCGGGAACCCCAATTAAACGTAGGTTTTTCTTCCTCAGGCTGTCGTTTATTTCCCTTAATCTATCTTCATGTCTTTTAATTGTTTGTCTCTTTTTTCCTCAGTTTCCCTCTTTGCTATCAACTTGTCTTCTAGGTCACTCACTCGTTCTTCCACCTCGTTAACCCTCGTCGTTAGGACTTCTAGTTTGGATTGCATCTCATTCAATTGATTTTTAATTTCTGCCTGATTAGCTCTAAATTCTGCAGTCATGAAGTCTCTTGAGTCCTTTATACTTTTTTCTAGAGCCACCAGTAGCTGTATAATAGTGCTTCTGAATTGGCTTTGTGACATTGAATTGTAATCCAGATTTTGTAACTCTGTGGGAGAGAGGACTGTTTCTGATTCTTTCTTTTGAGGTGAGGTTTTCCTTCTAGTCATTTTGCTCAGTGCAGAGTCGCCAAAAGCTAGTTGTATTGGGAAAAAGAGAAAAAGAGAGGAGAGAAAGAAGGAAAGAAAAGAGAAAGAGAAAAAAAAGGGAAGAAAAAGAAAAAAAAAAACGAAAAAAAAAAAAAGAAGAAAAAGAAAGGAGAAAAAAAGGGGGTGGGGGAAGGAAACAAATCAAAAAGCAAAACAAAACAAAAACAAAAACAAACAAAAAAAAGAACCACCGGGGAGTATCTTCTGATTCTGTGTACTTTAAGTCCCTTGGCTTCCCCTGGAAGTTGTCAGTCAGTCTAGCTGGTGTTCTGGGGGAGGGGCCTGTTGTGCTGATTTTCAGGTGTTAGCAGTTGGGGGAGCTGCTGTGCCCCTGCCTGGTGCAGGGCCCAGTGGGGGTTGTTTACCCCGTGAGGCCGCAGGAGGAACAGCCCCAGTGGCGGGGCCAGCTCTGGAAACCTGGATTCAGCTCCGGCAGGAACTCCGTCTGCAGGGCCTGGAGGCTCCGGGGCGGGGCCGCTGATCTGCTCAGCTGGGGCAGGAGCGTCCTTGCTGTCCTGGGCCCTCCCGGCCTCTGCCTGTCCCGGGGGAGGCGGGATCCTGGGCTGTGTCCCGGCGCCCTGTGCTCCGGAGCCTGCGCTGTTGGATTCGCGCTCCCGGGCCGTGCAACCCCCTCCGCGGAGCCGCCGCCCAAGTCCCTCCGAGCTGCTCCTGGAACCGCGCAGCCCCCTCTGCACGGAGCCTCTTCCTCTGCCCGAGCCCCTCCGAGCTGCTCCCGGGGCCGCGCAGCCCCCTCCGCGGAGCCGCCGCCCGAGCCCCTTCAGCTGCTCCGGGTCCCGCCGGTCCCGCCGTGCGCGCTGCAGCCCTTAGGGAGCTCGGCGCACTCTCCTGGGTGCGCAGTTGCTGTTACTGTCCCAGGGAGCCCGAGGGCATCCCCGCCCTCCTGGGTCCTGCTCCAACCCCCTGCGAGCCCCTTTCCGCCCGGGAAGGTCGGTGCAGGTCCTGCGTCTCCGGGACGGGGCTCTCCTGTCCTGGGGACACTCGCCCCGGCCTCAGCCTGGCTCCTCGCGGGGCCCCTCCCCCTTGGAGGCCTTTGTTCCTTTATTTCTTTTTCCCCGTCTTCCTACCTTGATAGATGCGCGAACTCTTCTCACTGTAGCATTCCAGCTGGTCTCTCTTTAAATCTCAGGCCGAATTCATAGATTTTCAGGATAATTTGAAGGTTTTCTAGGTAGTTTGGTGGAGACAGGTGATTTGGAGACCCTGCTCTTCCGCCATCTTGCTCCTCCCCCAGTATTTGAAATAATCAAAAGGTGTGCTTTAAAAAAAAAAAAAAGAAGTCAGAAAAGGCTGTGCAATATGCAGCCCTTCACAAATATGCATTCCAAGAAAGCCATGTGGGTCTTACTGTGTCATAAGAAAGTAAAAATGAAAAGGTCAATTTTTTAAAAAAGAAGTCATTTTTGAAATATAGGCAAAGAAACATATCTTATTCTACATCTCTCATATGCAGAGATGGAAAGATCTGAGAGAAACTTATAAAAACAAGAAGAAACTTTAGAAACTAGACAGAATTCCAGAGGAAAGATGAAATCCATTTGACATCAATTTTCTGCTGTAGATGATGGTCACAACTTCTCCTAAGCACTCACATTTGGTAAATCAAAGTGTTAAACAAGTAAATCCCTATTAAAGGTAATGGAAATTGGAGACAGTGAAATCCATATACTTTTTTTTTTTTCTAGTGTGGGAAGCACACAGAAAATTTCACAGGAATAAAACCTAAACAGCAGTAGGTTGAGACCCACTCTTGGATGCTGACTCAGAGATTCTCATCACCTTCTCTCCTTCTCTCTCTTGCTCAGGACCACCCAGCCCTGGACTTCAAGTCTGCCCATGAAGACTTGGAGGACTGGGTGATAGACATGCCAAAGATGAGAAGTTAGGTCCCTGTGTGGTGAGACTTGACCAATGGGAACTTGAGAGTGATGTAATTCAGTACAGTTCTCCAAAAGCCTGCTCTACAGTGTGGGCTCATCTCACAATCCTTTGGGAGAAGGGCCACAGGCCAAACAAAGGAGGCTGCTGTGAAGTACTGTCTCCTTGGCAACGCATGGACGTTATATCGCTTCTTCTCTTGCCTTACCATCCATTTTCCTCATCCTTCCTTCCCTGAACTTGAATTCCCCATTTAAACATAGAACTTTGATCCTGTTTCCACCTCTGCTTTCTCTAGGATTTGCATTAGGATGGTAACAAAAAAAGCAGGGATGGATAAACACTTCCTCTATATTTCTACTTGGCCTGGTGCAGATGAACATGTGAATCAAGAATAGGCCACTACTGCCAGTTCTGGTTTTTTGTTGGTTGAGCCTATTCTCCCCTCTGGTCCTGAAGATCCTCCTCTTTCTCTTACACAGGTATCTTTGGAAGTCTGGGGCTCTGTCCTCTCTCATCCTCCCTTTGCCAACCATCCATAGGAAACACCTTCACTTGAGTCATGGATCCTTTGTTGTATTAGCAGACATGTGATATCTCACAGTCACATTTCTTTTTTTTTTTTTTTTTTTTTTTTTTTTTTATTTTTTATTGGTGTTCAATTTACTAACATACAGAATAACACCCAGTGCCCGTCACCCATTCACTCCCACCCCCCGCCCTCCTCCCCTTCTACCACCCCTAGTTCGTTTCCCAGAGTTAGCAGTCTTTACGTTCTGTCTCCCTTTCTGATATTTCCCACACATTTCTTCTCCCTTCCCTTATTTTCCCTTTCACTATTATTTATATTCCCCAAATGAATGAGAACATATAATGTTTGTCCTTCTCCGACTGACTTACTTCACTCAGCATAATACCCTCCAGTTCCATCCACGTTGAAGCAAATGGTGGGTATTTGTCATTTCTAATAGCTGAGTAATATTCCATTGTATACATAAACCACATCTTCTTTATCCATTCATCTTTCGTTGGACACCGAGGCTCCTTCCACAGTTTGGCTATCGTGGCCATTGCTGCTAGAAACATCGGGGTGCAGGTGTCCCAGCGTTTCATTGCATTTGTATCTTTGGGGTAAATCCCCAACAGTGCAATTGCTGGGTCGTAGGGCAGGTATATTTTTAACTGTTTGAGGAACCTCCACACAGTTTTCCACAGTGGCTGCACCAGTTCACATTCCCACCAACAGTGTAAGAGGGTTCCCTTTTTTCCACATCCTCTCCAACATTTGTTGTTTCCTGCCTTGTTAATTTTTCCCATTCTCACTGGTGTGAGGTGGTATCTCATTGTGGTTTTGATTTGTATTTCCCTGATGGCAAGTGATGCAGAGCATTTTCTCATGTGCATGTTGGCCATGTCTATGTCTTCCTCTGTGAGATTTCTGTTCATGTCTTTTGCCCATTTCATGATTGGATTGTTTGTTTCTTTGGTGTTGAGTTTAATAAGTTCTTTATAGATCTTGGAAACTAGCCCTTTATCTGATATGTCATTTGCAAATATCTTCTCCCATTCTGTAGGTTGTCTTTGAGTTTTGTTGACTGTATCCTTTGCTGTGCAAAAGCTTCTTATCTTGATGAAGTCCCAATAGTTCATTTTTGCTTTTGTTTCTTTTGCCTTCGTGGATGTATCTTGCAAGAAGTTACTATGGCCGAGTTCAAAAAGGGTGTTGCCTGTGTTCTTCTCTAGGATTTTGATGGAATCTTGTCTCACATTTAGATCTTTCATCCATTTTGAGTTTATCTTTGTGTATGGTGAAAGAGAGTGGTCTAGTTTCATTCTTCTGCATGTGGATGTCCAATTTTCCCAGCACCATTTATTGAAGAGACTGTCTTTCTTCCAATGGATAGTCTTTCCTCCTTTATCGAATATTAGTTGCCCATAAAGTTCAGGGTCCACTTCTGGATTCTCTATTCTGTTCCACTGATCTATGTGTCTGTTTTTGTGCCAGTACCACACTGTCTTGATGACCACAGCTTTGTAGTACAACCTGAAATCTGGCATTGTGATGCCCCCAGATATGGTTTTCTTTTTTAAAATTCCCCTGGCTATTCGGGGTCTTTTCTGATTCCACACAAATCTTAAAATAATTTGTTCTAACTCTCTGAAGAAAGTCCATGGTATTTTGATAGGGATTGCATTAAACGTGTATATTGCCCTGGGTAACATTGACATTTTCACAATATTAATTCTGCCAATCCATGAGCATGGAATATTTTTCCATCTCTTTGTGTCTTCCTCAATTTCTTTCAGAAGTGTTCTATAGTTTTGAGGGTATAGATCCTTTACATCTTTGGTGAGGTTTATTCCTAGGTATCTTATGCTTTTGGGTGCAATTGTAAATGGGATTGACTCCTTAATTTCTCTTTCTTCAGTCTCATTGTTAGTGTATAGAAATGCCACTGACTTCTGGGCATTGATTTTGTATCCTGCCACGCTACCGAATTGCTGTATGAGTTCTAGCAATCTTGGGGTGGAGACTTTTGGGTTTTCTATGTAGAGTATCATGTCATCGGCGAAGAGGGAGAGTTTGACTTCTTCTTTGCCAATTTGAATGCCTTTAATGTCTTTTTGTTGTCTGATTGCTGAGGCTAGGACTTCCAGTACTATGTTGAATAGCAGTGGTGAGAGTGGACATCCCTGTCTTGTTCCTGATCTTAGGGGAAAGGCTCCCAGTGCTTCCCCATTGAGAATGATATTTGCTGTGGGCTTTTCATAGATGGCTTTTAAGATGTCGAGGAATGTTCCCTCTATCCCTACACTCTGAAGAGTTTTGATCAGGAATGGATGCTGTATTTTGTCAAATGCTTTCTCTGCATCCAATGAGAGGATCATATGGTTCTTGGTTTTTCTCTTGCTGATATGATGAATCACATTGATTGTTTTACGGGTGTTGAACCAGCCTTGTGTCCCAGGGATAAATCCTACTTGGTCATGGTGAATAATTTTCTTAATGTACTGTTGGATCCTATTGGCCAGTATCTTGTTGAGAATTTTTGCATCCATGTTCATCAGGGATATTGGTCTGTAATTCTCCTTTTTGGCGGGGTCTTTGTCTGGCTTTGGAATTAAGGTGATGCTGGCTTCATAGAACGAATTTGGAAGTACTCCATCTCTTTCTATCTTTCCAAACAGCTTTAGGAGAATAGGTATGATTTCTTCTTTAAACGTTTGATAAAATTCTCCTGGGAAGCCATCTGGCCCTGGACTCTTGTGTCTTGGGAGGTTTTTGATGACTGCTTCAATTTCCTCCCTGGTTATTGGCCTGTTCAGGTTTTCTATTTCTTCCTGTTCCAGTTTTGGTAGTTTGTGGCTTTCCAGGAATGCGTCCATTTCTTCTAGATTGCCTAATTTATTGGCGTATAGCTGTTCATAATATGTTTTTAAAATCGTTTGTATTTCCTTGGTGTTGGTAGTGATCTCTCCTTTCTCATTCATGATTTTATTAATTTGAGTCTTCTCTCTCTTCTTTTTAATAAGGCTGGCTAATGGTTTATCTATCTTATTAATTCTTTCAAAGAACCAACTCCTGGTTCTGTTGATCTGTTCCACAGTTCTTCTGGTCTCGATTTCGTTGAGTTCTGCTCGAATCTTTATTAGCTCCCTTCTTCTCTTGGGTGTAGGATCTATTTGCTGTTTTTTCTCTAGCTCCTTTATGTGTAAGGTTAGCTTTTGTATTTGAGTTCTTTCCAGTTTTTGAATGGATGCTTGTATTGCGATGTATTTCCCCCTTAGGACTGCTTTTGCTGCATCCCAAAGATTTTGAACGGTTGTATCTTCATTCTCATTAGTTTCCATGAATCTTTTTAATTCTTCCTTAATTTTCTGGTTGACCCTTTTATCTTTTAGCAGGATGGTCCTTAACCTCCATGTGTTTGAGGTCCTTCCAAACTTCTTGTTGTGATTTAGTTCTAATTTCAAGGCATTATGGTCCGAGAATATGCAGGGGACAATCCCAATCTTTTGGTATCGGTTCAGACCCGATTTGTGACCCAATATGTGGTCTATTCTGGAGAAAGTTCCATGTGCACTTGAGAAGAATGTGTATTCAGTTGAGTTTGGATGTAAAGTTCTGTAGATATCTGTGAAATCCATCTGGTCCAGTGTATCATTTAAAGCTCTCGTTTCTTTGGAGATGTTTTGCTTAGAAGACCTATCGAGTATAGAAAGAGCTAGATTGAAGTCACCAAGTATAAGTGTATTATTATCTAAGTATTTCTTCACTTTGGTTAATAATTGATTTATATATTTGGCAGCTCCCACATTCGGAGCATATATATTGAGGATTGTTAAGTCCTCTTGTTGAATAGATCCTTTAAGTATGATATAGTGTCCCTCTTCATCTCTCACTACAGTCTTTGGGGTAAATTTTAGTTTATCTGATATAAGGATGGCTACCCCTGCTTTCTTTTGAGGACCATTCGAATGGTAAATGGTTCTCCAACCTTTTATTTTCAGGCTGTAGGTGTCCTTCTGTCTAAAATGAGTCTCTTGTAGACAGCAAATAGATGGGTCCTGCTTTTTTATCCAGTCTGAAACCCTGCGCCTTTTGATGGGGTCATTAAGCCCGTTCACATTCAGAGTTACTATTGAGAGATATGAGTTTAGTGTCATCATGATATCTATTCAGTCTTTGTTTTTGTGGACTGTTCCACTGAACTTCTTCTTAAAGGGGAATTTTAAGAGGCCCCCTTAAAATTTCTTGCAGAGCTGGTTTGGAGGTCACATATTCTTTTAGTTGCTGCCTGTCTTGGAAGCTCTTTATCTCTCCTTCCATTTTGAATGAGAGCCTTGCTGGATAAAGTATTCTTGGTTGCATGTTCTTCTCATTTAGGTTCCTGAATATATCCTGCCAGCCCTTTCTGGCCTGCCAGGTCTCTGTGGAGAGGTCTGCTGTTACCCTAATACTCCTCCCCATAAAAGTCAGGGATTTCTTGTCTCTTGCTGCTTTAAGGATCTTCTCCTTATCTTTGGAATTTGCAAGCTTCACAATTAAATGTCGAGGTGTTGAACGGTTTTTATTGATTTTAGGGGGGGATCTCTCTATTTCCTGGATCTGAATGCCTGTTTCCCTTCCCAGATTAGGAAAGTTTTCAGCTAGAATTTGTTCAAATACATATTCTGGCCCTCTGTCCCTTTCGGCGCCCTCGGGAACCCCAATTAAACGTAGGTTTTTCTTCCTCAGGCTGTCGTTTATTTCCCTTAATCTATCTTCATGGTCTTTTAATTGTGTGTCTCTTTTTTCCTCAGTTTCCCTCTTTGCTGTCAACTTGTCTTCTAGGTCACTCACTCGTTCTTCCACCTCGTTAACCCTCGTCGTTAGGACTTCTAGTTTGGATTGCATCTCATTCAATTGGTTTTTAATTTCTGCCTGATTAGCTCTAAATTCTGCAGTCATGAAGTCTCTTGAGTCCTTTATACTTTTTTCTAGAGCCACCAGTAGCTGTATAATAGTGCTTCTGAATTGGCTTTCTGACATTGAATTGTAATCCAGATTTTGTAACTCTGTGGGAGAGAGGACTGTTTCTGATTCTTTCTTTTGAGGTGAGGTTTTCCTTCTAGTCATTTTGCTCAGTGCAGAGTGGCCAAAAGCAAGTTGTATTGGGAAAAAGAGAAAAAGAGAGGAGAGAAAGAAGGAAAGAAAAGAGAAAGAGAAAAAAAAAGGGAAGAAAAAGAAAAAAAAAACGAAAAAAAAAAAAAAAAAAAAAAAAAAGAAAAAGAGAAAGAAAAAGAAAGGAGAAAAAAAGGGGGTGGGGGAAGGAAACAAATCAAAAAGCAAAACAAAACAAAAACAAAAACAAAAACAAACAAACAAAAAAAGAACCACCGGGGAGTATCTTCTGATTCTGTGTTCTTTAAGTCCCTTGGCTTCTCCTGGAATTTGTCAGTCTAGCTGGTGTTCTGGGGGAGGGGCCTGTTGTGCTGATTTTCAGGTGTTAGCAGTTGGGGGAGCTGCTGTGCCCCTGCCTGGTGCAGGGCTCAGTGGGGGTTGTTTACCCCCTGAGGCCGCAGGAGGAACAGCCCCAGTGGCGGGGCCGCTCTGGAAACCTGGATTCAGCTCCGGCAGGAACTCCGTCTGCAGGGCCTGGAGGCTCCGGGGCGGGCCTGCTGCTCTGCTCAGCTGGGGCAGGAGCGTCCTTGCTGTCCTGGGCCCTCCCGGCCTCTGCCTGTCCCGGGGGAGGCGGGATCCTGGGCTGTGTCCCGGCGCCCTGTGCTCCGGAGCCTGCGCTGGTGGATTCGCGCTCCCGGGCCGCGCAACCCCCTCCGCGGAGCTGCCGCCCGAGCCCCTCCGAGCTGCTCCTGGAACCGCGCAGCCCCCTCCGCACGGAGCCTCTTCTTCTGCCCGAGCCCCTCCGAGCTGCTCCCGGGGCCCCGCAGCCCCCTCCGCGGAGCCGCCCCCGAGCCCTCACAGTCACATTTCATTGAAATCCTCACTTCTGATGGTGGGCTGTGTAGTTCATTGGTAGACAACATCACCTGGGAAGAGATAGAGCAATATGTTTTAGGACAGACTCCTTTCCAGAGAGCAATACAGAAAGAACAAGTCCTTTGCTTCTTGCAAGATGTGTGGTTTTGTACAAATTACTTAACACAGATGTCATTATTCTTATCTACAAATCTACAAAAGGAATGATTGCAATTATACCTGGTCAAGGGGATTATTGTAAGAATTAAATGAAATCATATGGTAATGAAGTGCTCTGTGCTATCTATCTATGTACCTGGCTAACAATCTATCTATCTTTCCTCTTATATATGTGTGTATCCATCCATCTACCCATCTATCCATCCATCCATCCATCGACCATTCCCTCCATCTGTCTACTCACCCATTCACTGTACTCTATCCCCCATCAAGCAGACATAAGACTCCAGACTCTGGTGTGACACATCAGTTGTCTAATGGCATAAACCTGCCACCCGTAGTCAGAAGAATTACTAAAAGTGGAAACAATATGATTAATAAACTGTTTTGCAAATATCAAGGAAAAAACTGCCCTCATCTTTATCAGAACTTGAACATGTTTAGGTGCTCTGGGGGATTTGTTGTATTGATGAAGCACCACTTTCAGGGTTTCTGCTTGCCCACAAATCAAGTTTATTGTGCTTCCTCCAGGTGCCCCTAGGGCAAAATAGAACTGTTGTTGACTATGGTTGAAGAGTTCACTCTGGGCTGTGGCAGGACTAGGAAGCATAGGTGTATAGGCTAGAGTGATGATTGAATTCCTCAGAACCAGTTGAAATGAAGCCATATTAACATTTCTTTAAATATTTTTAAATTCACAGGCTCTTAAAAAATCCCTAGATATAATTCTTCTTTAATACTTTCAGAACATATTCTAAACAAAAATCCTCAAAGAGAAAGCATTTATTTAGGGACAAAGGTTGTTAATCAACAGTCGCAATCCATGCCAACCGGGACATTGCTGTGGGGACCCGGAAGCCCTAACACCCTGCTGTCCTTGTTCTTTTCCTGTACACACCTGCCACTCTGGTGTGTAGTGTGAGCTGCTCTTTTGCCCATGCCTGGCCCTGGCAGGGCTGTGTGCTACTCTTATAGAGATAGCTATTACTCTCTCATTTATCCTGTAGAAAGTAGTTCTTGCCATAGCCCAGTTTTTGCCCTGTCCTAGCTGCTGATCTGTCTTGTAGGATTCCAGAGCCCTGGGTAGTGCTTCATGTAAAAGGCTTCCACATCAGGTAACACCAGATGCTGCTCTGGAAACTAGGGATTCTCAATCCCGATTGCTCATCACAGTCACCTAGGAGCATAAAAACACCTGCCTGCCCAGGTGCCTTGTGGACCACAAGTGGGGTGGAATCCTAAGAGTTTGAGAATCCCTGTCCTAATTCAGTACTCCCTAGTCTTTGCTCTCAACAGACCCTGATTTCTGTGAATGAGATTGAAATGTCTGCCAGGAAAATGGGGTCATATAATTTATTTTTTTCAAATTAAGCAGAAAAAAACTAATGTTAGTGGATAGAATTTTCTCAAGTTTAAAATTTCTCCCATACATTTTCTTGAAATTATGGGGTCAAATACCACCTCTTTGAATTAAAATATAGCCAGACATTGTGTCTGATTTAGCCCCCATTTTATTATTTTTTAAAAATATTTTATTTATTTATTTGAAAGAGAGAGAAAGTGAGAGAGATCATGCACAAGTGGTGGGGGAGAGGGGCAAAGGGAAAAGGAGAAGCAGACTCCTCCCTGAGAAGGGAGCCAGATGTGGGGATTGTCCCAGGATCTCGGGATCATGATCTGAGCCAAAAGCAGATGTTTAACTGACTGAGCCACCCAGGTGCCCCTATGTTTTATTACTTTATAGAAATATAAAAATACTTCATGATGTTAGGACAGAATCCACATACTCTTCCAGCTGAACACATTTAGAACCATGATGATGCTGACATTTGTACCTAGGACTGCTTTTCTAGAGAAACAGAGTTTTTCAGAGAAATGGAATCAATGGGATAGAGGAAGAGCAAGAGGAAGAGAGGAGAGAGAGTAGAAAGGAGGGATGGAGGGACTTATTTTGAGGAACTGGCTCACATGATTGCGGAGGCTGGCAAGTCCAAAATCTGCAAGATTGGCTAGCAGACTGGAGGCTCAGGGAAGAGTTGACATTGCTTCTCAAGTCCAAAGGCAGTCTGGAGGGAGAATCCCCTTTCTTAGGGAGTTCAATCTTTTTCTCTTATGGTGTTCAACTGATGTGATAAAACCTAAACACCCAGAGAATGGTAATCTGCATTATTCAAAATCTACTGATCTAAATGCTGATCTCATTAAAAACAAACAAAATCCTTCCCAGAAACATCAAAACTGACATTTGACCAAATACCTGGGCACTGTGGCCCAGCTAAGTTGACACAATCATCACAGATGGGATATGCACAGTTAAGGAATAGTCCATCTCTTACATTATACTCTGAGCAGCTGCCTTTTAGGATGCAGAGTTTTAATACAGATATTTATTGAATCCTAACTTGACACCTTAGCTCTTGGTCTTCACTTCTCCCTCCCCCTGAAATGGACCCCACTCGTCCCCCCAATAGGACTTTGCTGAGGCTATTCCCTGTCCTTCATGTTTTTTCACTTCATCTCTACTTTACAAGTCCAAATTCATTCTTAAATTTTTTCCATTGAAAAAAACTATAAAAATTAAATTCCTGTAGTTTTATTGTCTCAATCATGTAACCTGTCACTCATTTGAACAGTCTAGCATAATTTAACTGCTTCCTAAGTTCAAACGATGGAAAGATTTTCAAGACTGGGACACATTTGCTACTCACTATGCACCTGGCTTTTGTTGAGTGAAGGAGTTAATAAGCAGATGATATTATTTATTGAATACTTTTCATGGTATTAGAGTGTACATAGCAAGGAAAAATAAAGCCAAAAGTCAAGAATGGGTGAAGGACCCACCAACACATAGTATTGGAATACATAGTGACGAGCTGTTGAATAATTTTCCTGACTTAGCAAAATATATCGTGAAAGAGTAGACTTGGCATTGAGAGAAGTTTCCCTCAGATGGATGCAGCAGTCTTTCTCACTCTACTTCAGCAAAAGTAAAGAGAGTCAGCTCCTCAAGACCAAGACAAATCATCTACTTCCATGCTTGTTCACTTTAAGAGGAAGTTTGTTTGGCCTTTAATACTTAACAGATTGTGGCCACAGTGAGAAATTTCTGATTCCTCCACAATGGAGGGTTTCCCCTTACTGAAATTCCCTAGCAATAATTTCTCTCTCTTTTTTATAATTGAAATACATATGACACAATGTTACATTAGTTTCAGGTACAAAACATAATGATTCTACAATTTATGCTACACTTACAAGTGTAGCTATTATTATACAGTGCTATTACAATACAATAGACTATATTCCCTATACTGTACTTTTTATCCTTGTGGCTTATTTAATGTATCACTGGAAAGCTATACCTCTAAATGGTTTCACTTTCTTGCAGAGGTACATTTCTGGTTCTCCATAGTTGACAAAATGTTCATTATTCAAACACCTGACTGCCTCCAAAAGATCTGGCATGCACACCATTTGTATATGCTTGAGAAGAACATCAAGCCAAAGGAGGGCCTTCCCAACTCTTGAGGCTCATGGAAATGAGAATATGTGTCTTGGGCAGTAAGCTTCTCTACAATCCCTAATTGCCAGAAGAAGACCAGGAAATGCCCTTGATTTTAGGTGAACGATCTCTTTTGTATTTTCTCAGGGGCTGCTCTACTGAGTTACCAGCTCCCAGTGCTGTCTTGGACACCTCTGATAGAGGACAATATTCCATTCAAGTTGGTGCTTATAGGAGGCTACTTTACTTAGAATTCAGATAATGTTTTCTAGTGTCCAGTCTTATCCCAATGGTGCCAAACTCTGAGAAAAGCAGCTCTATAATTCATCTTTATTGAATGTAGACATGAGGCAGGGGCCTTGGCTGTTGGTCTGTCCAGGGTCATTCCCAGCCCTGCAACCCTGGACCAGTTAGTGAACTCCTCTGAGCCTCAAATTCCTCATCTATAAAATGGGGCTTAGAAATAGCACTGGCTTCACAATCTATGTAAGTCAGGTCATTAGGCTGTCGATCTTAAACTTGTAGTGCTGTATGTCAATTATATTTCAAAGTGACTGGAAGAAAAAATAGCTAATCTGCAAGCATCATCAAGAGGACCATGCCTCTGAAGCTCTTAGAACAGTGACAGTGCCTTCCCCTGCTCAGGGTCAGATTTACGCCAGCTGGCACATCATCCATAGTTAAATATGTGGGAATACCACCGTTGATTAATTTCCCACAGAATTCCCTGTGCTGTGACCCCAGATTCCCTCTGTTCAGCAAGCCCAGCTGCCAAGGACTGACCAAGCTTGTAGTGTGGCAGGATGGAAACAGCTGAATTTTCTTTAATGGATTCCTTCTCACCCTCTATGACACCCTTGGTACTCTTCTAAGTCCAGAGTCCAGATGTTCTTCATATATCTGCATGACTGGACACTCACTACATTCCTAAGATACATCTCTGAAGTGGTGTGGCTGGTGGTGGCTCTCGGGCTCTACTTGGCTGGGGGTGCAGAGGCAGCCTAATGTGCTAGACACGGTTGTGGTGGAAAACCCAGAGCCCAAACCTACCCAGGCTCTGTCATTGAAAAACCTCTGAGACACTCACCTAAAAAATCTAGGTTTGAATCAGCTCAACCTGACAGCCTCCTTGCAGCTCAGAAATCTCTGATTCTAAGGGGTTTGCTTTCCTTGTTTGGACACTGAAAGGACAGATTAGAAACAAAAATAGACAATAGGTATCTGGCATTAGAGGCTAATAATATAATGACATTTTCCTAGTGATGGTTTAGACACAAGCCTGGAGTGTTATATAGGGGCAGGTAGGGAAGGGGACTGGTAGATGAGATGGTCTAGAAGATTAGGTCTTCTAGAATGTGTATACCCCAAGTGCAATAAGAACTTCAGATGTATGCATTCCTCCAAGAAAATTCTGGATGAGGATATAAGAGTATAGATTTGCCAATAATATAGAATGTGGGAATTATTCAAGCCAAGAGTGGCTTAAAGTTCTTTTTTGACCAACATCACAGGTTTAAAAAGCACAAAACCAAAAATTAAACATTTTTCCATAGTTGTAGAACACCACAATAAGATCCCATTTGCCCAGACTCTGATGCCAGAATCAGCTCTGAAGCATATACTTGGGGATGAAATCAGTAGATCTTCAAAACTGGATATTCCACAGTTCTTCAAATAGAGTTTTTGCTTGTTGTTTTTTGCAAAATTCCTTAAAACTCTAGAGTCCTGGCTCATGACTTGAATTGCACACTGAAAATCACCTAAGGAACTTTAAATCTCCTGACTGAGGTGCTAGGGTGGCTCAATCGTTGAGCCTCTGCTTTCCAGGTCATGGGATCAAGCCCCACATGGGGCTCCCTGCTCAATGGGGAGTCTGCTTCTCCCTCTACCCCTCTCCCCACTTGTGCACTCTTATGTACTACCTCTCTCTCTCTCTCTCTCTCTCTCTCTCTTTCCTTCTTGCATGTGCCTGTGCATAAATAAGTAAAATCTTAGGGAAAAAACTCCTTACCCTTGGCAACCCAAATTCAGATGTAAGTGAAGGAGCAGTTACAGTTTGGGAATTGTGGTTTTTGAAATACCTCCAGATGATTCTAGGAGCAACCCACTTTGAGAAGCACAGATCTGTACTACAAGCAACCTGCACAGTGGGCTCTGGACTTGTAGCATTGCCCAGACTGGGAGCTGGTCAGCTATGCAGAATCCCCCATGCTGTCCCCAGATCTGGTGAATCAACACCTGCTTTTTAACAAAGTGATGAATTTACACATATAGTTTAAGAAACACAGCTATAGTCTAGAATAATCCTGCTGCTTCTCCAGAAATAGGCAGTGATGAGATGACATTAAACCAGTTTCCACAAGTAGATTTCAGATTGTCAAGGAACAACAGTAGTACAGTTACATTTCCTCCACCTTCAGCCTTGTAATATGGAGCCAGCTTCCTCATTCCTATAAGGAGGATGGTAGCCTTTGGATTGAGGTGATGATCAGGGCAAGATCTGGGACAGTCACAAGCTCTGGAATGTACCCAGCAGCCCCAGCCTTTCCCTTAGTCCTTCCCCTGCTTTTGGTATAGGATGCATTTTTGTTGATTTGTAAACTATCATACTTACTAAATACCTATTTCTAAATACACTGCTGACATGACTTACCTTTAAAATCATTATCCAGATGCCAGATGTGATGACCCATTAAATGACAATACCAGCATTGCTTCAGTCTGGTGTGTTCTTAGAGGGGCATAGGTGAAGGTGTTTTTAGAGGGGCATGGATGAAGATGACAGGGAAAGGAAAGGTCAAGAATGGCTGTTAGCTTGAGTTAGTTTGTTGGTTTAAAAAAGCAATATTGATGGAGAAGAGTGCTGTGCTGTCAACAAGTCTGATTTCAGATGTGGAAGGAGGGGATGAGGTGCCTCATGGGGCAGGGCTGGGCCTTGGCTCTCTTTCCAGTGACTCTGAAGGGACAAGAGTAATGACAGAGACTTCTGGGAAGCTGGTGGTTGCCAGAGGGGAGGTGGGTAGGGGGATGGTGAAATAGCTGAAGGGGATTAAGAGTATTATTATGATGAGCACTGAGTAATGTATAGAATTGTTGAATCACTATGTTGTACACTTGAAACTAATATAACACTGAATGTTAATTATACTTCAATAAAAACAAATTTAAAAAGGTAATAATAGGGTGTAACTGAGCTGACACTGTCTGACACCCCTCCTCCCCTGAAAGGCCAAGTATCTGCCTTCTCAGAAACTGCTAGAAAGAGAACAATGGCACCTCCAACCAGCCATATGAGAGCAGCACCAACTGCTGAGCATGGAGTCAGCACATTTAGCCCTATAGACAGAGAAGCCTTTGGTGTCCAGATCTAATGTAATGGTTCTCCCACATCCTGCTGGGAATTATACCTGGGTTGATATAAGGACCTGCATCCCTGTGAACCTGCAACTCAACCCCCTGGAGGGACAAATTATTTGAGGACGAAAAGTAAGACTTTCAGAAAGGAGGACAAGGACTCCAAGGACCCCACAATCATGCCTACCTTCTGGATTCAATGGCTCCCTGGAACACAGAAGAGAGTGACAGGGAAGAGGCAGGTGACAAGTGTCTCATCCTTGAGCCTATGAAATGGGATGAAGCCCATCTGACTTTGCTATAAGCATCAGCCTCCCTAGACTGTACTGCTGCTCTGAGTCAAACATAGGAGCACATACCTGTCAGGTTTAATCCGATCGGTAGTGAAATGGAATAGAGAGGCCAGGCAAAAGTTGGTCGAAACAGCCTTTTAATGGGACGCACTCTGGTGAGGTTCCGCAGCCTGCAGGGGAGGGAGAGAGCGGGGAAGTCTGGGCCAGGGAAGTTGCGCAGGGCAGGGCAAGAGGGCTTTTGAAGAGGGGAAGGGAAAGGGGTGGGTGGGGTGATAAGCATTAGGCATATTACTGGTGGAATTGGCCTGGGGCAATAACTGCCCATGCCCTTCTATGGGGTCTAGGTAAAGTATGGTTCAAGTTTCCTGCATAGGTCCAGTCTCCCCCTGTGCCTTGTCCTCGGGCAGGCGGTCTGCTGGTGATAGGAAAGTTCTGAGGTGGGGGCAACAAGGTGGGGGGTCTGCCGCCATTTTGTTGATGCCTCCTGATCCCCTTTGATCCTGCGGGCCCAACAATACCCAATGTCAGGCTGGGGGCTCACAGGCCACAAAAGATGTGTTGGAAGTAAAGTTATTAGCCTTGGGATCTGTCTTCATCTCCCTGTGGCCACATTCTAAGGTGACAGGCTGTCTGTGGAAGATTTAATTGTACCCAACTGCAAGGGAATTCAGGCTTTCTGGACAGCTCAAAAAAGAAAAAAAGTCCTAACATTTTGGTACAGCCACTGTCTCAACCATGTCTCATCTTATACTCATGCACAACCACCCTCCCACATAAGCTCACCCACATCCCCATTTACACAAACACACCACAAGTCACCCAGATCACTATCTTAAGAAATCATGTGTCATTCAATCCACACACATTTCTTGAGGATACTTGTGGCCAGTCAGACAGTAAACTGGATTCTTAGAAGAATGCAAAGATGATGCCCCAGGTCTCCAGAGGCCATGCACTAACCCCATATCAGACTATGGAATTGGGGTCCTTTGTGCAGGGATGCTGAGAATTCTGATTACAGGGTACTTCTTGCTCTGAAGGGTTCACAGCTTACATAGAAAAGAGCTCAAATTTCCCTAATTGACACAAGCCAAGAGAGAAAGAGAACCAAGAGCGAGACCCTTTCCTGGACCTTCCATGCCCATCAGCAACCTACAAGCTCCTCTCAGGCTTTGCTACAGGGGTGCACAGTGCGGTGCACAATAGGAGGCTGCTTCATGGGAAGTCTTGGAATTTCGCTTTGATTGTTTCTTTGCTGTTGAGTTTAATAAGGTCTTTATAGATCTTGGAAACTAGCCCTTTATCTGATATGTCATTTGCAAATATCTTCTCCCATTCTGTATGTTGTCTTTTAGTTTTGTTGACTGTATCCTTTACTGTGCAAAAGCTTCTTATCTTGATGAAGTCCCAATAGTTCATTTTTGCTTTTGTTTCTTTTGCCTTCATGGATGTATCTTGCAAGAAGTTACTGTGGCTGAGTTCAAAAAGGGTGTTGCCTGTGTTCTTCTCTAGGATTTTGATGGAATCTTGTCTCACATTTAGATCTTTCATCCATTTTGAGTTTATCTTTGTGTATGGTGGAAGAGAGTGGTCTAGTTTCATTCTTCTGCATGTGGATGTCCAATTTTCCCAGCATCATTTATTGAAGAGACTGTCTTTCTTCCAGTAGATAGTTTTTCCTCCTTTATCGAATATTAGTTGACCATAAATTTGAGGGTACACTTCTGGGTTCTCTATTCTGTTCCACTGATCTATGTGTCTGTTTTTGTGCCAGTACCACACTGTCTTGATGACCACAGCTTGTAGTACAACCTGAAATCTGGCATTGTGATGCCTCCAGCTATTGTTTTCTTTTTTAAAATTCCTCTGGCTATTCGGGGTCTTTTCTGATTCCACACAAATCTTAAAATAATTTGTTCTAACTCCCTGAAGAAAGTCCATGGTATTTTTATAGGGATTGCATTAAATGTGTAAATTGCCCTGGGTAACATTGACATTTTCACAATATTAATTCTGCCAATCCATGAGCATGGAATAATTTTCCATCATTTTGTGTCTTCCTCAATTTCTTTCAGAAGTGTTCTATAAAAAAAAAGTGTTCTATAGTGTTTAGGGTATAGATCGTTTACCTCTTTGGTTAGGTTTATTCCTAGGTATCTTATGCTTTTGGGTGCAATTGTAAATGGGATTGACTCCTTAATTTCTCTTTCTTCAGTCTCATTGTTAGTGTATAGAAATGCCACTGACTTCTGGGCATTGATTTTGTATCCTGCCACACTGCCAAATTGCTGTATGAGTTCTAGCAATCTTGGGGTGGAGTCTTTTGGGTTTTCTATGTAGAGTATCATGTCATCGGCAAATAGGGACAGTTTGACTTCTTCTTTGCCAATTCGAATGCCTTTAATGTCTTTTTGTTGTCTGATTGCTGAGAAATGGGCAAAAGACATGAACAGAAATCTCACAGAGGAAGACATAGACATGGCCAACAAGCACATGAGAAAATGCTCCGCATCACTTGCTATCAGGGAAATACAAATCAAAACCATAATGAGATACCACCTCACACCAGTGAGAATGGGGAAAATTAACAAAGCAGGAAACCACAAATGTTGGAGATGATGTGGAGAAAAGGGAACCCTCCTGCACTGTTGGTGGGAATGTGAACTGGTGCAGCCACTCTGGAAAACTGTGTGCAGGTTCCTCAAAGAGTTAAAAATAGATCTTCCCTATGACCCAGCAATTGCACTGCTGGGGATTTACCCCAAAGATACAGATGCAAGGAAACTCTGGGACACCTGCACCCCGATGTTTATAGCAGCAATGTCCACAATAGCCAAACTGTGGAAGGAGCCTCGGTGTCCATCAAAAGATGAATGGATAAAGAACATGTGGTTTATACATACAATGGAATATTACTCAACCATTAGAAATGACAAATACCCACCATTTGCTTCAATGTGGTTGGAACTGGAGGGTATTAGGCTGAGTGAAATGAGTCAATCAGAGAAGGACAAACATTATATGGTCTCATTCATTTGGGGAATCTAAATAATAGTGAAAGGGAATAGAGGGGAAGAGAAAAGAAATGGGTAGGAAATATCAGAAAGGGAGACAGAATATGGAAGACTCCTAACTCTGGGAAACGAACTAGGGGTGGTGGAAGGGGAGGAGGGCGGGGGGTGGGGGTGACTGGGTGACGGGCACTGAGGGGGGCACTTGACGGGATGAGCACTGGGTGTTATTCTGTATGATGGCAAATTGAACACCAATAAAAAATAAATTTATTATAAAAAAAAGAATTTGGCTTTGAAAAAGTGACTCTGGGGCCTTAAGAGTCTTACCAATGGTGGACAGATTCTGAAAACAGCAGCCATTCAACTTCCCCAGCTCCTCAAGGGGCACCTGGTGTACTCCGCAGAAATGTAAATATCTTTCAGATTCCTATTATAGAAACAAACAAACAAAAAATCCATGCAACCCTCTTTCCTAAAGTCAGTATTGCTGCACAACACACAGGAAGCCTGACTATAAAGACACAAAGTCTATAGGCCATGAAGAAAATATGTAAGCATCCAGAACTCTGAGCAGTCAGACTCCTGCCCCTTTCAAGATGCAGCGTGGCTCCCTTAAACTCTCTTCCCTGGGCAGCCGTGCCTCAAATTTCCCATCATTCTCATTTTGGCACCTATAATGTAGATCTAAAAAAATGGGTTGTAGCTTAAAAAAAAATCCCCTGCTGCCTTTTTGGCTGACCCCAAATGGAAAACCTATAAAACATATGAAGGGCACTAATATGACTCTACAGTCCACTGCTCTGTTTACTCACTGCATGGTTGTGGGAAAGCCTGTCTTCCTCCTGACCTGTAAAGCTCATGATTCATCTTCATGTCCCCTGCCCAATGTACCCACTGTTTGTGAAGCAGAAACTCAAGAAATCCTTGCTGGTGATGATGATATCAGGACAGTAAATGTGCTGCTTTCTGCATTTTCCCAGCAGAGCCTCCACTTGAATCAGGGTCTCCATATGGGCCCAGTTTTTCTAAAAGGAGTTTTGTCTTCAATATGGAAACTCAGGAAGTTCAAGTTTTACTTATTTTTGATCTTTTAAACTAAAAATTTTTAAAAAAATAGCAAGGAAGGACTTTTTTTTGTACTGGAGCACCTGGACAGTGTTACAATGTCACTGTTATAGACCAGAAAAGCTCAAGGGGGTTTAAAAGTTAAAATAAGCCAACTGCTGCCTTATAAGCTATTTATAAAGTCCTCCCTGCCTGCCTGATTGTCTCTTCCTATTATTATAAAGTCATCTTTGGTCCCAGTTTGTATAATACCAAGAATTGCTCACCCACAGTTATTTAGTTCTCACAGTGCAAGAGAAGCTTTTATGAAATACAAGCTTAAGCAGACAGAATTCAGCCTTCTAAAGGAGTGCACGATTTAAATGGAACAGAAGACACAAAGGTAGACTAATGTCCTGATGGCTTCCTTTGTTTTTGGGAGCTGAGACGAGGAGTAAAAGCCTTTTCCCACCCCAGCCCCCACCTCCTGGTGATTTCTCATAAAGGAGCAAAACGGACCCAATATACAGCCTTAAATCATTTCCCTAGTAACAAAGACAAGCCTGGGTACAATCCCCCTGTCTCCATGCTCCACCCTTCAGTGCCTGGCCAAGGCCAAAGTTGCAGAGTTTTCTAAGTCATGCCTAGTCATATGGCCTTTTTATTCTTAATGCTACTTGCCCTGTGACTATAAATGAGACAGCAGGTTTAGTCACCAAGTCCCATCAGAGTTAAGGGCTACAGATCATGGCAGACCCTCTTGGCGAGTGTCTTCATCATTGCTGGACTTTCTCTTCTTGCCCCATTCATATTTTCTCTTTCCTTTCTCTCTCTGGCCAGTTTCAAAAGGAATTCACCAGGCCCTTTGTAGATGGAAGAAGTGGCTCCTCTTACCATGGCACTGCTAATTTTCATGCACAATTGTTATCACAAATACAGTGCCAATTTATTCTAAATTAATAGTAGTTTGGTCATTATATGCATTCTCAGATGGCAGATACTGGAAGAACAATTACTATCTAGGGGAATCCATGGAATTTTTTCTTTTCACTCAGAAGAGGCCTTTATAAAGGGTTAAGGATCTCAGAGAAGGGCCATACCATTCTCTGTTACCATTTCCAAAGTGGTGTGTGCACCCTGCTGCTGGTACTTGAAATAATTTTAGGGACTACTAGGACATTTTTTTTTTATTTGAATGCATTAGCTTCCACTTGTGACAATAGCATTATTTTTTAAAAAATATTCAAGTAGAAAATCAGATTGATGTAAAGAAACAGCTGGTAGTTAACTGAATCAGCAGGTTTTTTGGAATGTGCTAATTGCAGGAGTGAATAACATTTATCTAAACTAACACTGTACTAACTTAGGCATTCAGGATATCAATGAAGGAAAAATTGGTAAAATGAATATATTGCCAACCACCTATGCACATATATCCATGTGAAGTAGGACCAATTGACAGGAGCTGAGCTGGTCCCTTGTCCCACAATTCTTACAGCCTCATCAAGGATACCACCATGAGGACAGTGACAGTGAGGAAAAGGCTTGAGCCAGTTCTGCCAATTATTCATCAGTGACATCACCCAGCATAGTACATTCACATTATAGAGATCCCAGAAGGAAAAGAGAGGGAAGGTGGCATAATTTACATGAAGAAATAATAGATGAAATCTTCCTTAAACTGGAAAAGAGAAAAGACATGCAGATCCAGGAAGAACAGAGAAACTTCAATGAAATTAACCCAAGGAGGACCACACCAAGACACATAATAATTAAAATGATGAACAGTAGTGATAAAAAGAGAATTTTAAAAGCAGCTAAAGAAAAGAATACAGTTGCATGCAAGGGAAACCCCAGAAGACTATCAGCTTATATTTCAGCAGAAACTTTGCAGGCCAGAAGGAAATGGAATGATATATTCAAAGTACTGATAGGGAGGCAGCAGGGCAAGATAGCAGAAGAGTAGGGTCCCCAAGTCATCTGTCCCCACCAACTTACCTAGATAACTTTCAAATCATCCTGAACACCTACGAATTCAACGTGAGATTGAAAGAGAGAACAGCTGGAACGCTACAGAGAGAAGAGTTTGCACTTCTAACAAGGTTGGAAGGTGGAAAAAAAATAATCAAGTGGAGGAGGGGCCCCCGTGAGGAGCCAGGTTAAAGCAAGGAAGTGAAAGCCTCCAGGACAGAAAATCCCTCCTGGAGAAGAAGGAATTTTAAAAGTCCACAACAGATTCTTCCACGATAGAAAGGTGCTTAGCAGGGAAACCGGGCAGTACCGCAGGAGGGGCAGTGGAGCCTCCAGTCTCCCAGAGTCAGTAACAGAGGAACTGCACCCCAGGGAAGATCACACCGCACATCATGAGCCAAGCTGGATATAGTGCTGGAGCGTGCCTGGCGTGGCCTCGGGAAAAACTGAGGTGGTGGCTTTGGATAGAGGAGCCTGTGCCCTGCTGCCTTCAAGAGCTGTGGCCCAGGCCCTAGATCGCAGGGTGCTGAGAAGGCACAGCCCAGGATCCTGTGCTCCTCCCAGGACAGGCAGAGATGGGGAGGGCACAGGACAGAGTGGACGGTCCTGCTGCTGGGTGCCCCCAAGCTGTACAGATCAGTGCCCCTCACCCTTGGGAGCATCCAGGCCAGTGTGGTCTGGGAGACAGTGGTAGTTACTGCAGGAGCTGACTCCAGAGCTGAAAGGCTGGCCGCCAGCAGTGTTGTTGTTCCTCCTGGTGTCACCCTGTGCCTGGGATGAAGTAGGGCTACCAGGGAACAGGGGCCTCACAGGACAAACAGCTCCCACTGAGCTGTGCACACACCTGGGAATCCGCACAGCAGGCCCCTCCCCCAGAATACCAGCGGGAATGGTAGGGGGAGAGCAAGTTCTTGACCAAGCAGCACTGGAAATCTCCAGGGGAAGTTGAGAGATATGGAGTATATAGAACCAGAGGATATCCCTCCTTGTTTTTTGTTTTCTTTGTTTTTCCAGTACAACTCATTTTTAGCAACTGTGAACTGAGGAAAATGACTAGAAAGAAGAACTCACCACAAAAGAAAGAATCAGAAACAGTACTCTCTGCCACAGAGTTACAGAATTTGGAACACAATTCGATGTTCAGAAAGCCAATTCAGGCACAATTATAAAGGTACTGGTGACTCTAGAAAAAAGCATAAAGGATTCAAGAGATGTCATGACTGAAGAATTTAGATCTAATCAGGCCAAAATTAAAAATGAATTAAATGAGATGCAATCCATATTGGAGGTCCTAACGACAAGGGTTAATGAGGTAAAAGAAAGAGTCAGTGACAGAGAAGACAAGTTGATATCAAGGAAGGAAGCTGAGGAAAAAAGAGAAAAAAGATTAAAAGACCATGAGGAAAGCTTAAGGGAAATAAATGACAGCCTCAGAAGGAAAAAATCTATGTTTAATTGGGGTTCCAGAGGGCGCTGAAAGGGACAGAGTACCAAAAAGCATATTTGAACAAATCATACCTGAGAACTTCCCTAACTTGGGGAGTGAAACAGACATTCAGATCCAGGAGATAGAGAGATCCCCCTAAAATCAATAAAAAACATTCAACACCTTGACATTTAATAGTGAAACTTGCAAATTCCAAAGATAAAGAAAAAATCCTTAAAGCAGCAAGAGACAAGAGATCCCTAATTTCTATGGGGAGAACTGTTAGATTAACAGAAGACCTCTCCACAGAGACCTGGCAGGCCAGAAAGGGCTGGCAGGAGATATCCAGGATCCTAAATGAGAAGAACATGCAGCCATGAATACTTTATCCAGCAAGGCTCTCATTCAGAATAGAAGGAGACACAAAGATCTTCCAAGATAGGCAGAAACTGAAAGAATATGTGACAACCAAACCAGCTCTGCAAGAAATATTAAGGGGACCCCTTAAAAGAAAGAGGAAACCCAAAGAAATAATCCACAAAAACAGGGATTGAATGGGTATTATGATGACACTAAATTCATATCTTTCAATAGTAACTCTGAACGTGAATGGGCTTAATGATTCCATCAAAAGATGTAGGGTTTCAGACTGGATAAAAAAGCAAGATCCATCTATTTGCTGTCTACAAGAGATTCATTTTAGATCTAAGGACACCACCAGCCTGAAAATCAAAGGTTAAGAACCATTTACCATTCAAATCGTCCTCAAAAGAAAGCAAGGGTGGCAATCCTCGTATCAGATAAATTAAAGTTTATCCCAAAGACTGCAGTAAGAGATGAAGAGGGACACTATATCATATTTAAAGGATCTATCCAACAAGAGAACCTAATAATCATGAATATTTATGCCCCTAATATGGGAGCTGCCAAATATATCAATCAATTAAAAACCAAAGTAAACACATACTTAGATAATACTGGAAGACTTCAACATGGCGCTTTCTATAAATGACAGATATTCTAAGCACAATATCTCCAAAGAAATAAGAGCTTTAAATGATACACTGGACCAGATGTATTTCACAGATATTTACAGAACTTTACATCCAAACGCAACTGAATACACATTCTTCTCAAGTGCACATGAAACTTTCTCCAGAATAGACCACACACTGGGTCACAAATCAGGTCTTAACTGATACCAAAAGATTGGGATTGTCCCCTGCATATTTTCAAACCATAATGCTTTGAAACTTGAACTCAAGATGAAATTTGGAAGCAATTCAAAGACGTGGAGGTTAAAGAGCATCCTGCTAAAAAGATGAAAAGGTCAACCAAGAAATTAGAGAAGAATGAAAAAGATTCATGGAAACTAATGAAAATGAAGATACAACCATTCAAAACCTTTGGGAGACAGCAAAAGCAGTCCTAAGATGGAAATACATCACAATACAAGCAACCCTCAAAAAAATTGGAAAAAAACTCAAATACACAAGCTAAACTTGCACCTAAAGGAGCTGGAGAAAGAACAGCAAATAAAACCTACACCCAGCAGAAGAAGAGAACTAATAAAGATTCGAGCAGCACTCAATGAAATAGAGACAAGAACTATAGAACAGATCAACAAAACCAGGAGTCGGTTCTTTGAAAGAATTAATAATATAGATAAACCATTAGCCACCCTTATTAAAAACAAAAGAGAAAAGAATCTAATTAATAAAATCACGAATGAAAGATGAGAAATCACAAACAATACCAAGGAAATACAAACGATTTTAAAAACATATTATGAGCAGCTATATGCCAATAAGTTAGGCAAACTAGAAGAAATGGACGCATTTCTGGAAAACCACAAACTACCAAAACGGGAACAGGAAGAAACAGAAAACCTGATCAGGACAATAACCAGGGAGAAAATTGAAGCAGTCATCAAAAACCTCCCAAGACACCAAAGTCCAGGGCCAGATGGTTTTCCAGGGGAATTCTCTCAAATGTTTAAAGAAGAAAAAATACCTATTCTACTAAAGCTGTTCCAAAAGATAGAAGAGGATGGAATACTTCCAAACTCGTTCTATGAGGCCAGCATCACCTTAATTCCAAAACTAGACAAAGACCCTCCAAAAAGGAGAATTATAGACCAATATCCCTGATGATCACAGGTGCAAAAATCCTCAACGAGATACTAGCCTAGGATCCAAGAGTACATTAAGAAGATTATTCACCATGACCAAATGAGATTTATCCCTGGGATGCAAGGCTGGTTCAACACTCCTAAAGCAATCAATGTGATAGATTATATCAACAAGAGAAAAAAAACAAGAAACATGATCCTCTCAATAGATGCAGAGAAAGCCTTTCAAAAAATACAACATCCATTACTGATCAAAGCTCTTCGGAGTGTAGGGATAGAGGGAACATCCCTAAGCATCTTAAACTGATCTTTGAAAAGCCCACAGCAAATATCATTCTCAATGGGGTAACACTGGGAGCCTTTCCCCTGAGATCACAAGCACGACAGGGATGTCCAATCTAACCACTACTATTCAACATAGTCCTCGAAGTTCTAGCCTCAGCAATCAGGCAACAAAAAGAAATAAAGGCATTCAAACTGGGAAAGAAGAAGTCAAACTCTCCCTCTTTGCAGATGACTCTATGGTCAACTAACATTCGACAAAGCTGGAAAGACTATCCACTGGAAAAAGGACAGTCTCTTCAATAAATGTTGCTGGGAAAATTGGACATCCATATGCAGAAGAATGAAACTAGACCATTCTCTCACACCATACACAAAGATAAACTTAAAATGAATGAAAGATCTAAATGTGAGACAAGAATCCATCAAAATCCTAGAGGAGAACACAGGCAACAACCTTTTTGAACTTGGCCACAGCAACTTTTGGCAAGATACATCCATGAAGGCAAAGGAAACAAAAGCAAAAATGAACTATTGGGACTTCATCAAGATAAAGAGCTCTGCACAGCAAAAGAAACAGTCAACAAAACTAAAAGACAGCCTACAGAATGGGAGGAGATATTTGCAAATGACATATCCGATAAAGGGCTAGTATCCAAGATCTATAAAGAACTTATTAAACTCAACACCATGGAAACAAACAATCCAATCATGAAATGGGCAAAAGACATGAACAGAAATCTCACAGAGGAAGACATAGAAATGGCCCACAAGCACATGAGAAAATGCTCCGCATCACTGGCCATCAGAGAAATATAAATCAAAACCACAATGAGATACCACCTCACACCAGTGAAAATAGGGAAAATTAAGAAGGCAGGAAACAACAAATGTTGGAGAGGATGTGGAGAAAAGGGAACTCTCTTGCACTGTTGGTGGGAATGTGAAGTGGTGCAACCACTCTGGAAAACTGTGTGCAGGTTCCTCAAAGAATTAAAAATAGATCTTCCCTATGACCCAGCAATTGCACAGCTGGGGATTTACCCCAAAGATACAGATGCAGTGAAACGCCGGGACACCTGCACCCCAATGTTTCTAGCAGCAATGTCCACAATAGCCAAACTGTGGAAGGAGCCTCAGTGTCCATCGCAAGTTGAATGGATAAAGAAGACGTGGTCTATATATACAATGGAATATTACTCAGCCATTAGAAATGACAAATACCCACCATTTGCTTCAACGTGGATGGAACTGGAGGGTATTATGCTGAGTGAAATAAGTCAATCGGAGAAGGACAAACATTATATGGTCTCATTCATTTGGGGAATATAAAAAATAGTGAAAGGGCATAAAGGGGAAAGGAGAAAAAATGAGTGGGAAATCTCAGAAAGGGAGACAGAACATGAAGACTCCTAACTCTGGGAAAAGAACTAGGGGTGGTGGAAGGGGAGGAGGGTGGGGGGTGAGGGTGACTAGGTGATTGGCACCGAGGGTGGTACTTGATGGGATGAGCACTGGGTGTTATTCTATATGTTGGCAAATTGAACACCAATAAAAAATAAATTTATAAAAAAAATAGATCTGCCAAAAAAATAAATAAATATGGATATTAAAAAAAATAGCCAAACTGTGGAAGAAGCCTTGGTGTCCATCAAAATATGAATGGATAAGAAGATGTGGTATATGTATACAATGGCATATTACTCAGCCATTAGAAACGACAAATACCCACCATTTGCTTCAGTGTGGATGGAACTGGAGACTATCATGCTGAATAAAGTAAGTCAATCAGAGAAGGACAAACATTATATGGTCTCATTCATTTGGGGAATATAAAAAATAGTGAAAGGGAATAAAGGGGAAAAGGAGAGAAAATGAGTTGGAAATATCAGTATGGGTGACAGACATGAGAGACACAAGGGGTAGTGGAAAGGGAGGTGAATGAGGGATTGGGATGACTGGGATACGTGCACTGATTAGGTGCACTTGATGGTTGAGCCCTGGATGTTATGCTATATGTTGGCAAATCAAACTCCTATAAAAATATATTTAAAAAAGGAAAGGAACCTATAACAGATAGGTCAAGGAGAAATAAAAACCCACAAAGTACTGAGAGGCAAAACCTGCAATCAATAAAATCTACTTATATGTGTATTATTCAGAAGAGAAGGAGCGATAGTTTCCCAAACAAAAGTTACAGGAATTCATCACCACTAGACCAGCCTTACAAGAAACATTAAAAGGAATTCTTTGAGTAGAAAGAAAAGGGCACTGGGGCACCTGGGTGGCTCAATTGGTTGACCATCCCACTATTGGTTGCCTCAGGTTGTGATTCATGGGTCGTAGGATCAAGCCCCAGGTTGAGCTCCATGCTTACCTGGGAGTCTCTTGAAGAGTCTCTCCCTCTGCCTTTCTCTCAGTCTCTCTCTCTTTCTCTCTCTCTTAAATAAATAAATAAACCTTTAAAAAAATAAAGAAGGAAAAGAGAACAGAAAATTGATTTGAATAAATAATGGCTGCAAAAGTCCCTAAACTAGGGAAGCAAGCAGTTAACTAGATCCAGGAGGCACAGAGAACCTCAACAAGATCAATCAAAGCAGATCCACACCAAGACATATTGTAATTAAATTAGTGATAAAAAGTTTGTTTGTTTGTTTTTTAAGCAACAAGGCCAAATAACCCAGAAACATACAAGGGAAACCTCATAAGGGTAACAGGAGATTTTTATAGCAGTAACATTCCAAATCAGAAGGGAGCAGGATGATATGTCAAAAGTTCTGAATGGGAAAAATTTGCAGCCAAGAATACTTTATCCAGCAAGGCTATTATTCAGAATAGAAGGAGAGATAAAGATTTTTCCAGAAAAACAATAACTAAAGGAGTTCATACCTAAACCAGTCTTGCAAGAAATATTAAAGAGGGCTCTTGGACTAGAAAGTTGAGACCAGAAATGAATTTAATATTAGAAAACACAAAAGCAGTAAAAATAAATATTTCTCTAAAAATAACTCACAAAAGAGAAGGATGTAAAAATCTAAAAACAAAAAAAAATAAAAATAGGGATCCCTGGGTGGCGCAGCGGTTTGGCGCCTGCCTTTGGCCCAGGGCGCGATCCTGGAGACCCGGGATCGAGTCCCACGTCGGGCTCCCGGTGCATGGAGCCTGCTTCTCCCTCTGCCTGTGTCTCTGCCTCTCTCTCTCTCTCTCTCTCTGTGACTATCATAAATAAATAAAAATTAAAAAAAAAATAAAAAATAAAAAAATAAAAATAAAAATCTAAAAACACATACCTAAAGTGTGGGAAAGAGAAAATGACGGATTCACTCAAATGACTAACAACTTAATATAGACTGTTATATGCAAAAGATGTTATATACAGACCTAATGGTAATCATAAATCAAGAGCCACTAATAAATATGTAAGTAATAAAAAAGGAAAGTAATAAAATGGCAATAAATAGATATATATCAATAATTAATCTGAGTATAAATGCACCAAGTGCTCCAATCAAAAGACAGACTAAACACTACAATCAAAAGAAATAGGATAAAAAAAAGGCATAGGATCAGAATGGATAAAAAACAAGACACATATGCTGCCTATAAGGCTGCCTAAAAGACCCTCATTTTGGACCTAAAGATAGCTGCAGATTGAAAGTGAGATGAAGAAACATCTATCACAGAAACGGATGTCAAAAGAAAACTGGAGTAGCAATACACATATTGGAAAAAACAGACTTTAAAACAAAGATGGTAACAAGAGACAAAGAAGGACACTATTTAGTAATAAAGGGGACTATCCAACAAGATATAACAATTATAAATATTTGTACATCTAACATGGAGCATGCAAATATATAAAACAGTTAATAATAAACATAAAGGAACTAATTGGTACTAATGCAATATTAGTAGAGGACATTAATACCTCACTTACATCAATAGACAGATTACTTAAATGGAAACTCAACAAGGAAACAATAACTTTGAATGACACATTGAAGCAGATGGACTTAACAGATATATTTAGAACATTCCATCCTAAAACAGCGGAATATACATTCTTTTCAAGTGCACATTCTCCAGAATAAATCATATATTAGGCCACAAAACAAGCTTCAATATATTCAAGGAGATCGAAGCTACACCATGCATGTTTTCTAACCACAGCACTATGGAACTAGAAATTAACCAGAAGAAAAAAATCTGGAAAGACCACAATACATTAAAGTTAGATAACTTGCTACTAAACAATGAATGGGTCAAGCAGGAAAGAAAAGAAATCAAAAAGTACATGGAAACAAATGAAAATGAAAACACAATGGCCCAAAACCACAGGGTTACAGAAAAAGTGGATTTAAGAGGGAAGTTTATAGCAATACAGGCCTCCATCAAGAAGAAAGAAAAATCTCAACCTGATCTCATGCCTAAGGAGCTGGAAAAAAAAAAACTAAAATCAGCAGAATGGAAGTAATAAACACTAGAGCAGGAAAAAATTATATAGGAAGTAAAAAACCAATACAATAGAATAATAAAACCAAGAATTGATTCTTTGAAAGAATTAGCAAAATTGATAAACCCCTAGCCAGGTATATCAGAAAGGGAAAAAGAAGGACCCAAATAAATTCACAAATGAGAGAGGAGGAATAACAACCAATATCATAAAATTACAAACAATTGTAAGAAAATATTATGAAAAAGTATATGCCAATAAATTGGGAAATCTGGAAGAAATGGATAAATTCCTGGAAACATATAAACTACCAGAACTAAAACAGGAAAAAATAGAAAACTTGCAGACTGATAACCAGCAAAGAAATAGAGGCAGTAATCAAACTCCCAACAAACAAAATTTCAGAACCATATGCATTCTACGAAATATGTAAAGAAAAGTTAGTGCCTATTCTTCTCACTATTCCAAAAAATCGTTTGCATTCTACGAAATATGCATTCTACGAAATATGTAAAGAAAAGTTAGTACCTATTCTTTTCAAACTATTCCAAAAAATAGAAAAGGAATAAAAACTTCCAAATTCATTCTACAAGGCCTGTGTTACTCTGATACACTCAAACCAGACAAAGACACCACAAAAAAAGAGAACTACAGGCTAATATGTCTAATAAACATAGATACAAAAATCTTTAATAAAATACTAGCAAATCAAATTCATCAATACATTTAAAAATTCATCACAATCAAGTGGAATTTATTCTTGGGCTGCAAGCATGGTTCAATATTTGCAAATCAATGTGATACATCACATCAATAACAAAGGATAACAAATATGATCATTTCAATAAATGGAGAAAAGATACTTGACAAAATGCAACATCCATTCATGATAAAAAAAACCCTCAAGAAAATAGGTGTAGAGGGAACATATCTCCATATAATAAAGGCCTTATATGAAAAACCCATAGTTAGTATCATCCTCAATGGGAAAAAACTGAGAGCTTTCCCTTTGGCTCAGGAACAAGATAAGGATGTTCACTTTCACCACTTTTATTCAAGATAGTACTGTATATAGCAATCAGACAACAAAAAGAAAAGGCATCCACATTGGTAAGGAAAAAGTTTCACTATTTGCAGATGATATGATACTTAGAAAACCTAAAAGACTCTACCAAAACAGTGCTACAACTGACACTCTCATTCAGTAAAGTCACAGAATACAAAAACAATGTACAGAAATCTGTACATTTCTATGCATCAACAATGAAACAGCAGAAAGGGAAATTAAGAAAACAAATCCCACTCACAGTTGCACCAAAAACAATAAAATATCTAGGAATAAACAGAGGAGAGCTCTGTACTTTGAAAGCTGTACAACACTGATGAAAGAAATTGAAGCTTACTCAAAGAAATGGGAAGACATTCCATGCTCATGGAATGAAAGAACAAATATTGTTAAAGTGTCCATACTACCCAAAACAATGTACACACATATAATGCAATCTCTATCAAAATAACAACAGTAGTTTTTACAGAACTAAAACAAGCAATTCTAGATTTTGTATGGAACTAAAAAAGACCCCAAATGCCCAAAGCAATCTTGAGAAAGAAAAGCTGGAGGCATCACAATTCCAGACTTCAAGTTATATTACAAAGCTATAGTAATCAAAATAGTATACTACCAGCACAGAAACAGACACATAGGTCAATAGAACAGAATAGAAAACCCAGAAATTAACCGATAACTATATGTTCAATTAATATTTGATAAATCAGGAATGAATATCCAATGGAAAAAAGATCGTCTCTTCAATAAACTCTATTGGGAAAACTGGACAGCAACAGGCAAAAGAAAGAAACTGGACTACTTTCTTACACCATACAGAAAAACAAATTCAAAATGAATTAAAGACCTAAATCTGAGACATGGAACCATAAAAATCCTAGAAGAAAACACAGACAGTAACCACTTTTACATCAGCTGTAGTTACTTTTTTTTTAGATATGTCTTTTGAGGCAAGGAGGAAAAATAAACATTAGGACTACATTAAAATAAAAGGCTTCTGCACAGTGAAAGAAATAATCAACAAAACTAAAAGACAACCTGTGGAATGGGAAAAGATATTTGCAAATGATATATCTGAAAAAGGGTTGGTCTCCAAAATATAAAAAGAACTGATACAAATTAATACCCCCCCAAACCCAATAATCCAATTTAAAAGTGGGCAGAAGACGCGAACAGGCACAGTTCTCCAAAAAAGATAACCAGATGGCCAACAGACACATGAAAAGATGTTTATAATCACTTACCATAAAAGAAATGCAAATCAAAACTACCATTAGATATCACCTCAAACCTATCAGAATAACTAAAATCAACACAAGAAGCAACAGGTGTTGGTAAGGATGTGAAGAAAGGGGAACCCTCTTGTACTAATGGTGGGAATGCAAACTGGCACAGCCACTGTGAAAAACAGCATAGATGTTCCTCAAAAAGTTAAAATAGAATTACTATATGATCCAGTATTTCCGCTACTAGGTATTTACCGAAAGGAAAAAAACCACACTAATTTGAAATGATACATTCACTATTTATTGCAGCATCATTTACAATAGCCAGGAAATGGAAGCAACACAAGCGTCCATCAACTGATGAATGGTTAAAGAAGGTGTGGAAGGAACATACAATGGAATATATTCAGCTATAATAACAAATGAAATTGTGCCATTTTTGGCAACCATGGATGGACCTAGAGAGTATAATGCTAAATGAAATAAGTCAGTCAAATGCCATATGATTTCACTCATATGTAGACTTTCAGATACAAAAAAAAAAAAAATCAAACAAAAAAGAAAAAAACAAATGAAGAAAGAGACAATAAAGTCTTATATATGAAAAATAAAGTCTTATATATGAAGACGATACTGGTGGTCCTCAGAGGGGGGAAGTAGGCAGAGTGGATGGGTGAAATACATAATGTGTATGCTTATCTTGATGAGCACTGAGAAATGTACAAAATTGTTGAATCACAATATTGTATATCTGAAACTAATATAAGACTGTATGTTAATTATTCTTGAATTTAAAAAGCTACATAAACAAGGGTAGAAAAAAGTTGCTTAACCTTTAATACTTCTGTTGTGGAATGGTTGTTTTATCCTTTAGTTGCCACTGCCTAGTTTAAAGAAAAATAACTCTTAAGAAAAGGAGCTATATTAATTTTGTAAACTTTGAACAGCTATACTGATTTTTTGATGATTCTTTTTATAGATATTATTGTTGGATGTCTAATTTGAATCATTTCTACTAGATTTAAAAATAAACACTTTGTCTAGTTAAATAGGATTGTAGAGAGGGAAAAATTAAAATATGAGGTGGATCTTTGTTTTGAGTTAAACTGTGCCCACCCACTCCCAATTATATATTGAAGTATTGATCCAATACCTCAGAAAATTACCTTATTTGGAGACAAAGTCATTGCAGATGTGATTAGTTAAGATGAGGTCATACTTGAGTATGGGGCCCCTCACCCAATATGACTGTTGTTCTTATTAAAAAAATAAAAAGACCATGTGAAGATAAATGCATGACATACACAGAGGCAAGATGATATAAAGACACATTATGAGATGAGCACTGGATGTTATACTATATGTTGGCAAATTGAATTTAAATAAAATTTAAAATAAATAATATCAACAAATAATATATGTATAATAATAAACAGAAAAAAAAAGATATAAAGAGGTGCATGGAGAAGGTGTCCATCTAGAAGCCATAAGAGAGGACTCAGAAAGAATCAACCCTGCCCACCTCTTGATCTCAGATTTCTAGCCTCCAGAACTGTGAAACAATAATTTCCTGTTAAGTGCTCAGTCTGTGGTACTATGTTATGGCAGCCCCAGGAAACTAATATAAACTTTGTGTAAATTCACACACACACACACACACATACACACACACACACATATATAATAAAGTGTTGTATATATACACACACTATAGTATATATATATAGCTTTTGTAGTATGTATATATATAAAATAATATGTAATATATATTAATAATATTTATATATATAATTTGTAACAGCAAACAAGTATAATAGAAGTTTTGCCTTTCACACAGTGACTTAATGATCCATTTCTGACTAATAATCTAAAATTAAAATAATTTTCCTTGCAAAATTCCAATTGATTGAGAAGCTTTATGCTGGTAGATGCCATTCAGCAATGGATTACAAATACTGTCTAATAGGTTATTCAGGTACAATTGGTATACAATAAACTGCACACATCTAAAGTGTAAATTTTTTAATGTATCACTACAAATGTTATTCAGAAACCCATCTTTATTGTTGTTGTTGTATTTGATAAGTTTTGCCATATTTACACACCTGTGAAACCTTCAACACAACCAGGATATTGAACAAATTCATTACTTAGACTGTCCCACATCCTCTATGTAATTTTTTCTCCTCTCCTCCCATCCCTTGGGAACCAGTAATCTGCTTTCTGTCCCTGTAGATTGGTTTGTCTTTCATAGAATATTATATAAATGAAATAATACAGCAGATTGTTTTTAAAATTTGCCTTGCTTCTTTTACTCAGTACAGCTTTGAGATTTTTTTCTTCCATGTGGCTACATGTGTCAATAATTGATTCCTTTGAAAAATGCTGTTGGATATTTTTGTTGGATAATTTTGGTAGGAATTGCATTAAGTGTGTAGATTACTTTGGGTAGTCAAGACATTTTAACAATGTGTGTTCTTCCAATCTATGAGCATGGAATGTTTTCCATTTTTTGTGTCCTCTTAAATTTCTTTCATAAGTGTCCTATGGTTTCAAAAATAAACATCTTTTACCTCTTTGGTTAAGTTTATTCCTAGGTATCTTATGAGTTTTGGTACAATTGTAAATGGGATTGATTCCTTGGTTTCTCTTTCTGCTGCTTCATTTTTGGTGTATACAAATGAAACAGATATCTGTACCTTGATTTTGTATTCTGTGACTTTACTGAATTCATGTATCACTTCTAGCACTGTTTTGGTGGAGTTTTTCTGGTTCTCTAAATAGAGTATCATGTCATCTACCAATGATGAAAGTTTGACTTCTTCCTAGCTAATCTAAAGCCTTCTATTTCTTTTAGTTTTGGGGGTTGCTGTGGTTAGGATTTCCAGTACTACATTCAATAACAGCAACACGCAAAAGCATGAAATAGGACCACTTTCTTAAATAACACACACACACAAAAAAAATAAATTCAAAATGGATGAAATACCTAAATGTGAGACAGGAAGCCATATCAAAATCCTGGAGGACAACACAGGCAGTAACCTCTTTAACATTGGCCATAACAACTTTTTACTAGATATGTCTCCCAAGGCAAAGAAAACAAACCTAAAACAAACTATTAGGACTTCATCAAAATACATAGCTTCTACACAGCAAAATAATAATAATAACAATAGTAGTAATAATAATAAATAAATCAACAAAACTAAAAGGCAACCTACAGAATAGAAGATATTTGCAAATGACATATCTGATAGTCCCCAAAATATATAAACAACTTATAAAACTTAATGCCCAAAAACCAAATAATCCAGTTAAAAAATGGGCAGAAGACATGAATAGACATTTTTCCAAAGAAAACACACAGGTGGCTAACAGAAACATGAAAAGATGCTCAACATCAGCTAACATCAGGGCACTACAAATCAAAACTACAAGGAGATATCACCTTACACTTGTCAGAATGGCTAAAATTAATAATATAGAAAACCATAAGTATTGGCAAGGATGTGGAGAAAGGGAACTCTCTTATACTGTTGGCAGGAGTGCCAACTGTTATAGCCACTCTGGAAAACAATATGGAGTTTCCTCAAAAAGTTAAAAGTAGAACTACTAATGTCATTAGGCATTGCATGACTAGGTATTTACACAGAAATGCTCATTTGAAGGAATACATGCACCTGAATGTTTATAGCAGCATTATCAATAATAGCCAAATTATGGAAAAAGCTCAAATGTCCATCAACTGATAAACGGATAAAGAAAAGGTGGTATATATACAATGGAATATTACTCAGCCCAAAAAAAGAATCAAATCTTGTCATTTGCAAGGATGTGGGTGGGGCTAGAGTATTATACTAAGCAAAATAAGTAACAGAAAGATAAATAACATATGATTTCACTCATATATGGAATTTAAAAATGAGAGAAAACAAGCACTCATGAGGAAAAAAGAGAGAAATAAACCAAGAAACAGTACTCCTAACTAGAGAGAACAAACTCATGGTTATCAGAGGTAAAGTTGGTGGGGAGATGCATGAAATAGGTGATGAGGATTAAGAAGTGCACTTGTAAAAAAAAAGTGCACTTGTGATGAGCACAGAGTGTTGTGTGTGTAAGTGCTGAATCACTAAATTATATACCTTAAACTAATATTACACTGTATGTTAACTAACTGGAATTTAAATGAAAACTTAAAGAAATTAAAGATAAAATTCGTTCCTGTTTATTGCTAAGTGATAGTATATTGTGTAGATATAACAGTGTGTTTATCCATTCACCTCTTGGTGAACATTTAGAATGTTTCCAGATTAGGGCTATTACAAATATGCTGCTGTGAACATTTGCTTTCTTTTCTCTTAAAATGGCTGAATCATATGGCAGGTATATGTTTAACCTTTTAAGAGAATGCTGGACAGCTTTTCAAGGTGGGGGCACCTTCTTACATTCCCACCATTGGTGTAGGAGTATTCCAGTTGCTCTACACCCTTGCTCACACTTGTATGGTCAGCCTTTTTTATTTTCCTCATTCTTATATGTACACAATGGTGTCTCACCTCACAGTCCTCTGACTATGATATGAGCAATACCCTGGAAATTGCGGGACCAGGGTCACAGGACAAATGACAGACTTGCCTTTGCTACTCAGAAAGAAAGCCAGAACAATACAATAAACGGTACTGAAAAGTCTGATGAGCCATTTAATGCTTACCTTCTCACATACAAAATAAATTCCAAGTGGATTAGGCCTGTGTTAAGATATCTCAGTTAAAAAGTATGATTGTTCCATAGCAAAAATAGTCAAATATGAGAAAAGAACATAAACATGCAAATGTATTGTATGTGTTCCAACCCATATTGACTTCTCCATCTCAATACTTGAGTCTTTCTTTCTTTCCTCTGGCTGGCTCTATGGCATATACCAGACTCCAGTCACACAGGATGACTGACCACTCCTGGAAATACCCTGTCTTTTCACACATCAGTAACATTGTCCATGTGTCTATGCTGGGAAGGTGCCTCTCCCTATTCTGCATCTAGCAAATTCCTACTCATTTTGCAAGACCCACTGTGAATAAATGCACACCCCTGCCAGTTGCTGCTGCCTGCACTACTGGCCTCTCCTTCCTGCAGGTTTGTTTGTTTGTTTGTTTGGTGGCCAGCAAAGCCAGGTTTATTGAGCAATAGGAAAGTGATAGTACAAAGCTCCAAAAGAGGGAGGGGATCCAAAAGCGTTACCACTGGAGTTTCTAAGCCTAGGGTTTTTTTTGGGTTTGTTGGTGGGCTGTTTTAATCGATTAACTCTCACTGCACCTATCATATAATCAAGGGAAGGCTGGAGGGCTCCTTCCAGGATGGTGTAAAATCCTTTTAAGGGTGGTTTCCTCATAGGGCAGGGGCCCCTTGTCCCTGCCTGCCTTTCTTCCAGTTATCCTTCATCATTCCCCCCAACTGCACATTCTTTCAGCACTTCCTATATTGCTTGAAATGAGCTGGTTACAGGTTGGCTTTTGTGCAATTGTGAGTAACTCTAGGGCAAGGACTTTGCATTTTAGGGAGACTATGGTTTCTTTACTCAGCAATCTGTGCTGAGTGAAAGGAGTAAAATATACATGATACTGTAGTGGGTAGTTCTATCCAATGCCTTCTAGTGGAGCTCACTCTCTAGTAGTATTCCTTTGAATAGAAGCATAGCACTGGAATTTCTAGATGTAGCATCATTTTTGCATCTGGATGCACCACTCAGACTACTTAAATCCAAGATCAAAGCCTGTGGCTTCCTGGGCTAACACAGATAACTCAAAGCCAGTCTAGGCATGGGCTAGTTTACATCTGCTTCACTAACTCTAAGGGTTTTAGTTTCATGTGGTATATAGTTTGTCTGCAGCCCCATTTCGGGAAGCCTGGAGATTTCACTTTGATTTTTTCTATTCTAACATCAGTTTTCCTGTTATTTCTTTGTTTATAGAGGAAACTGTCAGGGCAAAATTAGCTCAGAGACTTCAGCTTACCTTTTCTTGTTCTTTGCTTTTTCAAAGTGTGATCTGATGATTCTTCATTTTCTTTTAGCTCTTGGATGCTTTTAAGAGGATATATTTTAACATCATCCAAATATTTTAGTTTTTCTCAGAGCAAGGTTTGGCCTGAATTATAGTCTGTCATTACTGGAACCATTTATTACTTTCATAGTTGGGAAAAAATGAAAAAGAAACATTCATGCTTATTTTAGCTATCAGTGTCAGTTTTGACTTATGAATATTGAACCAAAAAATCACATTAGCGTTTTTCCCTTTGCAAATAAAATGGTCTTTGCAATAGCAGTAGCCTAAGCACCTTTGAAGATAAAGCTTCTTGTGTGTCTTGGAACATTCCAAAAGCAGTTATAGATTAATGGACCATGATTTGTAGGGAAGTACTGCAGATATTTTTAAAGACACCCTTCCAAAACACTTAAATTTCATTATCCTAAATTAAGGGAAAGACTGTGGAAGCAGTGTAGACTCCTAGAGCCAGGCTGTCATCTCTCTTATAGAGATGTGATATGTAAGAAAGCAGTGAGAAAGTAGCTAATAAATGAAAGAATGAACAAATTTTTTAAAACCAAAGCTGAGCTTTATAAGGAGCCTAGTGCTACATTTCCAAAGAGTTGTGACCTTGTGGCCAAGAAGACATCAAAGACTATTTAAATCAGACTAGAATGCAATTATCATGTGCCCAACTATGTGCCTCATTTTCTACACTAAAGCCTTTTTACAGGAGATGCTGTAACTCTAGACTTAAAAAATCAGATAGAAGACCTCTGCAGAAAAGCCTTTTGTCTAGTTCATTTGTTGGGGAGAGGCATGAGTCCCATGGTACCAAGCATGCTGCTTCCCAGAAGAACTGAAAGTAGCAGTCAGAAGTAGTTGATGAGCAGGAAGAGAAGTATAATGAGAAGAAAACTGCCATGAGCCCTTGAATGGTTCCTCCACCCCATCTGTCCCCACCTGCTCTCTCAGCACCTTGGGAATCAACAGCAGATAAGCTGCCTTGCATTCTGGACCTGAACTTCCATGCTATGATGGGTAGCAAGGCTGAATGGGAACATGGTCAGCCAGGGATCCAGAATAGTAGAAAGACTTAGGCAAAAGCATGGCTAATTTTGTTGAAAAGAGATGCAGGGACCCATCTGGATCTTTGTTCCTGATTCCATATGGCAGAAGGGGTGGTGTGTCAATAGACCTGTTGATTGTACAGCGTCTGTGTGAAGAGAAGCTTCTCTGACAGCATGACTCCAGCTGCTGTCTACATGGAGGGCAATAGAATGTAAATTAAAACAGCAGAGGAAGGCAACATTGGTGTTTGTTATCCAATCTTGCCTCAGGAGGAAAATCCTCTCCATGCTGGGTGATTTCTGTTGCAGACCTCCCTTGGCTGGATGATTCCTGCTGTCAGTTGTGAATCAGGGCTTTGTCAAGATGGTATTTAGAGAAACAGCTCCACCAAGCATTTCCAGGATCTCTGTTTGGAGAATGTCCCAGAACTCCAAATTATCAGATGGGGTCCTGAGCTGGGGGAACGCTGTGTTTCTGGATGGATCTAGTTTCCAGACTGAATAAGTTGTCTCCTATTAGCAGAGACAGGCCACTGTCCTTTCCTGTGTTGTCCTCCAGCTCCAGAGCCTGCCCTAGACCACTGGGAGCACTAGCTGATTGTGCCCTACCTTCCTAATACACTGTTCAGCCGCAATTTTCAAAGCATCTACTGCCATCAGGTCCCCATAGCTACCCATTTACTCTGTAGCTACCGATTCCCTCCTCCATACCTTCATCTTCTTCTTTTTCCTCCTCCAGTTTTTTTTCCTTCTTAGAAACCATTTTATCAGTGTCAAAGGTCAATCTCTGCTCAGTCTTCTCGTCTGATTTTTGAAAGGTATAAAAACTGAAAAATGAACTGGAATAAAAAGAAAACTATTAAAAGAAAGGGGGGGGAGGCCCAGTTTCTCAAATGCCTTGATTTTAAAAAGATGGCCAGTACAACATATAGACTTACATTCCACTTCCTTAGAGCCGTCATGATTTCTTCCTGAGTTAGCACATTTGGGTCATGATTAAAATTTACTTCCTTTCTTCTTATTAATAAAGTCTCTCTGGAACTTGTATTTTACTGGAAGCTGTACCTTGCAGCTTTGGTTAATGCTTTTGTCACCTGTTATACTGGTTCTTATAATTCTCTGTCCATTTGCCTGGACTATTTGCAGATTAGCCCAGTTTGGAAGTGTTTACATGGGTCCTAATGAAGATTATACTGAGATGATGGCCTTGGAAACTGAGAACAAGTTGCTGCTTCATTGGTTCTGTTTACCTGAAGATAAAGATGAAAAAAACCTTAACTGAAATGCATAAATTGACTTTGGGGCTTCTTTATTATGATGTATAGAAGTTTCACCATACTTTATATTTACCATACTTAAAAGGTATGAGTATCCTAAAAGACACATAGAATTACATGATCCAGCAATTCCACCTTTGGATATATACCCAAAAGAATTAAAAGCAGGACTCAAAGAGTTATTTGTACACCCATGTTCATAGCAACATTATTTGCAATAGCCAAATAGGTGGAAATAATACAAATGTTCATCTATACAGATGGATGAATTAAAAAAATATATGGAATATGCATACAGTGGAATAGCATTCAGCCTTAAAAAAGAAGGGCATTCTGAAGGGCATGCTCAACACGGATGAGCCTTGAGAACATTAGGCTGAGTGAAAAAGCAAAACACAAAAAGACAAATACCGTATAATTCCACCTAGAGGAGTTGAAATCATAAAGACAGAAAGTAGAGTGGTGATTTCTGAGGACTAAGGGGATGAGGGAATGGGGAGTTGTTGTTTAATGGGTATAAAGTTTCAATTTTGTAAGATAAAAAGAGTTCTGAAGATAGATGGTGGTGATGGTGGAACAACAATGTGAATACATTTAATGTCACTGAACTCTATACTTAAAAATGGTTATAATTATAAATTTTGTGCTATGTATATCCTACCACAATAAAAGTTATGATTAATTTGGACTCATGCATATTAAACCATGCTTTACCTACAGTGCAATATTTTGCTCTGTAAGGGGAAGGAACAAATATGAAAGGAAATTTTGAAGGGCTGCTGCAATCACTCTGTATTACATTTGTCCATAGATTTGTGTTTGATTACAAGCATGAAGCACATCTGTATCATCTTGAAGGTGTTGTATCATTTTGCTGTTGTTACAAACCAGTCCAATATGCCATTGCTGAAATACCCTTGTATTGATTTTTAAACATAATTTGGATGAAATTAATTTTCATGTGCCTGCAGTTTTTATTGCAACATTAGAGAAAAGGATAAGTTTTATATTGACTTTGATTTTAACTTCTTCAACTAACCTCAGAAGGTATCAAAGTAGAAAGAAAGTAAAAAGGAGAGATCTTTGAAAAGTCTTTTGTTTAGGATTTATTTCTAAAGAAAGCTCAAGGAACCAAAGTGCTAAATTGAAGATCCTGGGTTATTGTGATCCAAGATCATCTTTGAATCCATATCAGCAGCATGATTAATAGTGCTTACATTTATAGATTGCTTAGTGCAGTAACTTCTCATACTGTTAACACCCAAAATGGGAGAGTAAGGAAAATCCCTAAAAAGAGTTACAAAATAGTATTTGTGGAGCTATTAAACCAAATTTTGTATGGTTTGAAAGCTCGGGAAATATTTGTGTCAAGTTAGAGTACTAGTACTCTTAAAGTATTCTTGATGGAAATATTTACATTAAATCTAACCTTTTTTTTAAAAAAGACTTTATTTACTCATGAGAGACACAGAGAGGCAGAGACATAGGCAGAGGGAGAAGCAGGCTCCCTGCAGGGAGCCTGATGTGGGACTGAATCCCAGGACCCTGGGATTACCACTTGAGCCAAAGGCAGACCAACCACTGAGTCACCCAGGTGCCCCTGAGTCTAACAACCTTTAATTTGTTGGAGTATTTATACTAAATCTAACTGAACCTTTTGTTCTGATTTACAGTTTATAGGAAGTACAAGGGAGACAGCACCAAGTTGAATGATGTCACAAATGAGATCACCATATAATTCCAGAATGTGGACATTTGATGAGACCATTGTTCTGCTCTCTTTTCAAATGTCATGTTTGAAAGTTACTAAATAAACTTTGAAAGGTACTAAGAGGATGTAACATCTAAATGCAATACGTGAATCTTGGTTGTATCCATGTTTTTAAAAATTTAAGCTATAAAAAAACATTTTGGGGACAAAGTTCCTACCACTTTCAATACAGTATATTGTTTACAGTCTATTTTCTCCCCCTAAGAAATAGATTCTTGAAGGCAGGGATTTTATTTATTTATTGTTGTTGCTGTTTGTTGGTGTATTCTGAGTACCAGAGCAGTGCCTAAAACATAGTAGGTGCTTAATACGTAGCTCATGAGTGAACAGATGTATATATCTTAGTCTGTTTGGGCTGCCATACCAAAATGCCACAGAGTGGAAGGCTTATACACAACAGAAATGTATTTCTTACAGTTGTGGAGACTGGAAGTTGAAGATCTAAGCATGGCAGCATCACCTTTGATAAGTGCCTATTTCCTGACTCGTAGTTGGAGTCTTTTCACTGTGTCCTCACATGGTGGAAGGGATGAGAAGTCTGGAGCCTCTTTTATAAAAGCACTAATCCCTTTTGTGAGGGCTGAATCACCTCCCAAAGACCCCACCTCCTAATACCATCATCTTTGGGGCCTAGGGTTTAACATATAAACTTAAAGTGGACATAAACATTCAGACCATATGAAAATATAAACCAAATCTGGGATACCTACAGATACTTTGACTGCAGTCAGAAGGATATGCCATTCAGGCACGCCCTTGCTCACAGATGAGACTATGGGGCATTAACAGGGATGCACTTTTTTGACTGGCTCAGAGCCAGGAGCTAATAGGGCCTGGCATCATGGATGGAGAGGATTACCGACAAAGACAGACAAGAAGTTGAGTTGCTGTCTTCACAGGGTCTCCACTAGCTGGCACCAGGTTCCTCTTAATCTATTTTAACAATGTGGCTACTATCCTTAAAAATTTTGGACTGTGAGGTTAATCAGAAAGCTAAGTTTTCCCCCCACTTTCCATCTATCCAGCAAAGGAAATGAGAATACCCAGTGCTTCCCAAAGCTTTCCTCTTTTCTGAAAATTCCTTGACAGTTCTTTCTGTTCAGCCCTCATTTCCTCTCATGAATACAATTAAACAGCCTTCTACTGAGTTTGTCTGCCCTGACTGTTTCCTTTTCTTATCCTGTCCAGTGTTGGAAGACTGGAGGAATGGGGGCATGATGGAGATCAAAACTGGTCCTCTTGCCCTGAGGGCCGGGCTCACAGTGGGGAGGGAGCACCTGCTGGGCAGCTGGAGAGGCCAGAACACACAGGCACTCTCCTTTGTGAAGGGCAGCAGGACCCTGCCTGCTAACTTCAAATGCAGTGATGGGGATTGCTCTCTCCAGGGATGGTGGCCCAGTGGGTATTAGACTCCCTTCACCCAACACAAAGAAGCAAAGAAAACTACTCCCCACCATGCAAAGACTACCACCACTCTTATCCTTGTGAAGTCCTTACCCAAATAGTGCCTTGTTTACCCAAAGGTCTGCTGCATCTACTTGAATGGCTTGGGAGAGATGATTGTGCTAATCTCAGCCCATGTCTGCCTTCCATGACCTCATGTTATAGCTTGAAATCAACCATAGTGATAATATTTACACCATGGATATTGACAAATGCTACAAATCAGAGTGGTTTCCTGGAGAGCCAATTGTTAAACATGCACCATCCCACACCAGTTTATATAGCACTTAGAGTGTCACAGGCAGCTTTGTACCTTTATTATATTATGAATGGAGTGACCAGGAACTCTCAACAGAGAAAAGGCACACCATCAGTGATTATTCCAGGACAATGGGCCGAGACTAGGACTCTAATGAGCAATTGGGGACATACAGTCACTAATTTTGAATTCTTTGCTCAGTTTGTAATTATTATTCTAAAGCATAACTTTCTTTTAGCTACACAGCATTCCTTCAGCTGAAAGTTCGGAAGATTTCTATTATTCAGCTATTTATAATTTTCTTGATGTAAATGATATTTAAATAAATGTGTATAAAAATAAAATTTTAAGAGAGTAATTCCAGGGCAGAGGGTATAAATATCATCATTAAACTCTAAATACACATTGCCAAATTGCTTACCCAGAAGGTTATGGACATTTATGCTCTTTCTGCAGTCAACCTGATTCAACAAAGCCTTTCTAGTGCTTACAATTAGAACCAAGAAAACATTCTCCAGTAACCTGGAAAGTTGCAGGTTAGAAGGAAAGCAGGCTCTGCTTTTCTACTAGGCTGAGTATATTCTGGGAACTCTACAAGCTCTGTTCTCTCTGTTCTTCATCTGCTCTTTTGTTTCTGTGTTCCCCCCACAAAGAGATTGTCCCCTGTCTCTCTCCAGCTCTATCAAGGGCTGTAGGCACCTCACAAATACCCTATCAGCCAGTGACAGTCCTGAATGTACACAATAGGCAATGAAACAAAAATATGCGGGAAGGGGCCAATTGGTAAGGGAAATTTATATGCCTTCACTTTGATGGGATTGACACAGAAAAAAAAATTCCTAGTGACAAACACTCTCAACTTCTATCTACATTTCAGGAAGCAGCAAGTCCTGAACACTCAGCAAAAGCAAACCCTGAAGTCCTGGTCTCTTTTATTTAAATCTCAGAGGTGTCCAAGGAAACAGATCAGTGCCCTCCATCTACACCGGCACACATCTCTACACACCAAACAAAGGCTGTGAACACCTGTATCTCTGCCTGAGGCATCCACTCAGTTTCCTTACTTGGCTTGGCCTGAACACATGGAGGGATGGAAGCAATTCTCCACCCACAAAGAATGTGGCTTTGGTGGAGAGATGTCCCAGACAGAGCCAGCTCCAGAGGTGTGTTCTCTCACATTGAGAGGGGCATCAACTTGGTTTAATGATCTGCTGTCATCATCTTGAAATTCCTAGTAATTCTATCTTTGGACTAGTGTTTTATAAGTGAAGGATGATAGGGCATGGGTGTGAGCAGAGGACATTGGTATGATGTGTATATGCATTGTTCCTTGCTTCCTCATTTCCATAGAATATTCCTGGTACTCACAAGCAGAATTTAGAAACCTAGGATATGGGGGAAAAGTAAGTATAGGATAAATATGTCATATCTATGACTGAATAAAAGGGCACACTCTCTGGTCACAGCAGAACTTGCTTCAAATGAGGAAAGATTTGAACAGAACAATCAAGGAACTCTATCACATTCTTTTCTACTTTTGCTAATTTCCTATACTAACCAACCACTTATGCTGAAAGTAAAGAGACAGAATGAAAGGGAAAGCTGGGAAACCCACATTCTCTCTCTTTCAGTCTTTCTTTACTCATTAGTAGATCAAAGGTACATAGTACTGGATGGGTACCAGTGAAATAAGACAAGTTAGTTCTGTACAGCCTCCATTCTGCTAAGAGAAAAATGCATTGTAAACTGACAATTAAGAATTGTATAACTTTGGGGGTGCCTGGGTGGCTCAGTTTCGTGTCAGTCTTGTGTTTAGGTCGTGATCCTGGAGTGCCAGGATCAAGCCCCACATCAGGCTTCCTGCTCAGGAATAATACATACCATATAATACAGTCTGCTTCTCCCTCTCTTTCTGTTGCTCCCCCTCTCCCCCTCTCATGCTATCTCCCCCCCTCCTCTCTAGACGCTTAACCAGCTGAGGCACTCAGGTGTCCCTATAAATAAAATCTTAAAAAAAAGAATCGTATAATTTTGATGATTCTACATATGAGTTAAATTCTGATATTTGCATTTAAAACTATTTACACTGTATAATGACGAACATGAAAACTGATGCTAATAATTTATTATTTTTTTTTAAGATTTTATTTATTTATCCATGAGACAGAGAGAGAGAGGCGGAGACACAGGCAGAGGGAGAAGCAGGCTCCATGCAGGGAGCCCCATGTGCACTCGATCCCAGGGCCCCAGGATCAGGCCCTGCGCTGAAGGCCGTGCTAAACCGCTGAGCCATCCATGCTGCCAGATGCTGATAATTTAAAATTCTTCCTTATCCTTTGGTTTGAAATAACTGAAGTATGTTCTCCACTATGAGTAGAGCTCCTCAGTGGGATTGAGTTCCAGCTGCCCCCATAGGTCACTTGCTTGATTATACTCCCTCTTTCTGGCTGCCATTCCTCCTCTGTCCGACTTTTCCACCTCTTAGAAGTCTTCCTTGGATCACTTCAGAAAAACACTACTTGCAAATGAATGCTTGAATCACGGCTTCTCACATGGAATTCATCAAAGACACCTCTGTCTGTACTGGGCACTGTTATTTTGGGGCTCCTAGTAAGGATGTTTCCTTTGTGGCTTTGCTCTGATCAGATAAGTTATGATCAGAGATCTTTGATGTGCATCTTATCAGCCCACTCTGGAGCTTAATTTAGCTCATACAGGCCAGGAAACTGCAATGCTTTTTAAAAGTTTGTTGATATTCCTAAGGAAAATGTTAAAGATACTAATTTTAGAAATATTAAAATGAACAAAATATTTTTTACTAATGTCAGAATTTCCCAAAATAAATACTCTTTTGTCATTTCTTCATCCTTCGAAATTTGTTTTATAGACAACTTGGGGGGATTTTGTTAGCTACATGAGGTCCATGAACCTCATTGTGCAGACAAAAGGGAGCTGGCAGCCTGTCTCAAACAAGGATCTATCATGCCATGATGTACACAGGCTGCAGAGAGCCTGTCATTTCTTGTCATAATTCTTTGCAAATTGCAGTGACTTCCTAACATGATCACATGACACAAAGGGGGGTGGCATTACCAAGTGAGATACAAAGACTTGCCACCTTTTGTCCTTAACTCAGGGTAGCCCTTTCACCAGCAATGAATCACTGAATGGCCAAGGTTTAAGTCATTCTGAAGACAAAGGTGCAAGGTATAATCTTTGTATCTGGAACCAGAAGACTCATTGAACACCAACAGTATACTGAACCTCCTCATTCTAATTCTTATGGAAGGGAGTTGCCAGTTGTCACTGGTGGTTCTGCTTACTAGATACAAAATGACAGAGGTGCTGTCCTTGCTCTCTCCCTGAGGAGCAGAGGGAACATATAACTCAGCAGATTTTACTCCAGACTTTCAGTATTGACACAGGAAGTCCAATCTATTTCTAACAATTTTGATTCTTTATTATATCTTTTGAGCCTCCCTTACAGAACAAACACCACAAACATCAAAGCTTTGAGGTGGGTATCACACAGAATGCCACACTGTGGGATTCTCTATGTGGTATTAACAATTGTGGAATCATGTTTTTCTGACTCTACCCTTACCCAGCCTAAAGGGCTTCCTGAAAGTCTCCAAGATATCCCTATGGCACAAGAACTCGTCCTTGGGACTCCCACTGGGTGCCAACATTGTTATATCTCCTGATCTGGTTCACATTGGTAAGTCCCAGGTGTCATTACTGCCCCACTGACACACTAACACTTCCAACTCTAAAGATACAGATTACATTTTCAGGAAAGGTCTGAGGCATCCTTTCTTCAGATAAATACATTCTTTTGCTTTCTTTTGCGAAGAGAGTCATAGGCCTCTTTATAATAAGAGAAGTCCTAATCCTCTGCTGATGGGAGCCTCCATGAAAGGTGAGTCACTCATGTTACTTCCTTTTCATGGCAACTCCCTTGGTGACTTAAGACAGAGCTAGGTCAAACTACCCAGTCAACTGCCCATGCTTTCTCTGAGTTATGTGATGGACAGCCTCAGGTAAGCCACTACGGTTGTTTTAAAAATTACTTCCAAGTGGATAGACAAGTGGAGATATAAATCAAACATCAACATGGAAAAAGAAAAAAAAGAAAAAAAAAAAACATCACAAAGACAGAGCAACCTGTTCTCATTGTTTGGAATGAGGATGTCTTTAAAAGATCTAATCTTAAAAGGACTTCATCCTGGACTCAAATGCTAAAGATCTCAGAAAGCAAAAAAAGAATTACAATAAGAGCTAACCACTCAAAGAAAATACACATTTGGTGAATTTCCGGGCAGTCTGTCTTTCTTTCAGGAGTGTCACACAGTGCTTTTCTTTCTTTCCTTTGTAAAGTGGCTTCACTAATCTTGCATGTGGTGACTACCTTTTGATGAAGTTTCACTGAGGATTGTTAAGGGACAAGAAATAGAGGGGGGATATTAATGTGAATTCCATATTCAAGGGTAACCTTGCTTGCTTCACATTTTTTTCTTTCAGTTCGGCAAAATTTTATAAATCACCTGAAAGCACTAGCATTAATGCAGTTGCATTTTTTAGTTATCTGAAACTGCATTTTATATGTACATATAATTTTTTAATAACCTATCCTGGGAAATACAAATTTACTCAAAGATCTTTCTTTTATTCATGTTCCTATAATACTGTATTACCTATCTATTGCTTCATAATAAATTACGTCAAATTTTGTGGCTTAAAATAGCAATAGACATTTATTATTTCATAATGTCTGTAGTTCAGGAATGTGGGGCTGGTCTGACTGAATGATTCTGGCTCAGAGTCTCTCAGGAGGTTGCTCTCAGTTGTGGGACACAGCTGGAGTCATTTGAAGGCTTAAGTGAAGGTGGAAGGTCCACTTCCAAGCTGTCCACTCACATGGCAAGAGATGCTCACCATTGAGAGAAGACCTTATTACACTTCCTCAAGGCCCCTTCATAGGCTGTCTTGAGTGTCTTCTCAAATGCTGGCTGCGCCAGAGCAAGTGATTCAAGAGACTGAGGCAGAAGCTGCAATACCTTTTATGAAACAGCCTTGGACATTACACACCATCATTTCTGCCATATTTTATGGATCACACACACCAGCCCTGATTCAATGTAAGAGACTACACAAGGGTGCAATATGCTGGAAGCCAAGCATCCTTGTAGGGGTGGGAGAGTGTCTTGGAAATTAACTGCCACAATTAAATGCCATATTTGTGCAAATAACTTTCTAATTATGAGAAGGAGGCACATAAAGATGTAGGTAGTCTAGCTACATAATTTTGAGCTGTCCTAAGATGAAGCGTCTTAAATTGTCCTAAAGTATCACAGTCCTTCAAACCCTAGCTGTTTAATTCAGACCAGCCTCCACACTTCTCAAGTTGCATACACAAATGCACATACACACTCACACATGTTCACACTCACTCAAACACACACACACACACACACACACACACACACACACACACATCCCATATTCTGGCCAACTCAACTGCACTTAGAACATTAGCAGATGTTTCAATCTACTACTTGGTAGCTCCCTACCTCTTTCTCATTATTCTCCCCAACCCTTCACACACACTTGTGGTTTGCTCACTTTTGCCTCATTCTATCCTCCAAGCTCTTGGCTTCATACCTGTTTTCAATGTCACTTCTGAATTATGTGTGTCTACTGTCCTAAACTCATCTTAGATTTCAGAACTTGGCCTTCTTTCATGGTTTTGCACTTCCTCTCCTTCAAACTTGCTTTTTCCTTTTTTATCAGGTGCAGAGCCTCCAAACCAGCTATAATCCCGCTGATCTGCTCCTCTGTACTTCAACCCCATGACCAGGGGCCCTGCTGGGAGCAGTACCAGCTTCTTCCTTAAAGAAATGAGATTTAAATTTTCAAGATATAAGGACTATCTTGATGGAAACAAAATACAATTTGAGTTGATACTCTATTCCAAGCGTCTCCCTGCAGCCCTTTGATCGTGATTTGAAAATCATCCCCAAAATCCCAGACTCATACCCCACTAGCTACGTGCACAGTGAAACACAATCTTTGTTAGTTACTATTAAGATGCACTTTCTGTATTTGCCAATGCTCATTATTCCATGCCAGGTTTTATTTTCTTAGCACATGTTTCTGCCTTTCACTAAACTCCTGTTGGGCCTTCAAAACATTCCAGCTTACAGGGGGATTTATGTATCCATGTGGGAGTTAGAACAGATATGGAGCTGATTACAGGAATGAGAAATGGTTCATTCAGTAGTCCACAGCCAATCTCATGAGGCAATGTAGCAAGAAGATAAAGAGTTTTTTTCTGTACAGTGTGGAGAGCCAGTGTATGATTGGAAAGGTCTTGGAAAACTTGCTGATTCAGAGGGGGTGAGTGGTTATGTCTGGGGAAAGCACGCCTAAGATCAAGATATCTAGAAACACACCATTGCCAGTGTTCTCTGCTGTTTGACAGGCTCTTTACTAGAACTTAGAAATATGAAGTTCACAGTGATCACAGTAGTGTCATAGGCTTCTAGACTGGGATGGGAAGCCAAAGGTGCATGAGCAAGCATATGCTTAGGAGCATGAGTTGCTGTATCTGCTGTACTGGGAAAGGGACTAGTATATTCCTCCCACACTCTGATGTCTTGAGTTTTTTGGCCTTAAGCATGAGAATGTCCCTTTTCTTAATTTAAGGATTTAAATGTATACCTCTTAGGACAGTTTTTATTATTTTAAGATTTTATTAAAAAAAAAAAAGTAAAAAAAAAAATAAGATTTTATTTTATTTATTTATTTATTTATTTATTTATTTATTTATTTGAGACACACAGAGAGGCAGAAACAGAAGCAGAGGGAGAAACAGGTTCCCCGTGGGGAGACTGATGTGCGACTCGATCCCAGGACCCCAGATCATGACCTGAGCCAAAGTCAGATGCTCAACCACTGAGCCACCCAGGCATCCCAGGATTGTTATTATTTTAAAAAAGTAAGTATAGGCAAAGATGTGGATAAATTGGAACCGTTGTACAACTTGTGGGAATGTAAAATGATGCAGTCACTGTGGATAGCAATATAAAATTTTCTCAAAAAATTAAAAATAGATTTATTATATAATCCAACAATTTCACTTCTGGGTATGTACTTGTAAGAATTGAAAGCAGGGACTTGAAGAGATAATTGTACTCCCATATTCACAGCAGCATTATTCACAATACCCAAAAGGAGGAAATAATTTAGATGTCAATTGACACATGAATGGATAAACAAAATATGGTGTACACATATGATGGAATATTGTATAGCCTTAAAAAATAAGGAAATTCTGACACTTGTTACAACATGGTTGAATATTGAGGACATTAAGCTAAGTGAAAAAAGGCAGTCAAATAAGACGTATTGTATGTTTCTACTTCCATGAGGTACTTAGAGTAATTAAATTCAAAGAGACAGAAAGTAGAGTAGTGGTTGCCAGGGACTCAGGAGGAAGGAGTAATGGAGAGTTAGTGTTTAATTGGATGGGGTTTCAGTTTGAGAAGATGAAAAAAATTCTAGGGATGGATGGTTGTGATGGCTGTACAATAATGTAAATGTACTTAATGCCACTGAAGTATATACTTAAAAATGGTATCGTTCAGATGGTAAATTTTATGTTATATGTATTTTAACCCAATTTTTAAAAAATGACAAATACGTTATTAAAAAGTTAGGGAAAAATTTTCTTATGAGTTACATAAAAAGGACTGATTTTCTGAGGTAGCCAAGACTTTGCCCAGGCTGCCCTGACCACCTGGCGCCTGGGCTGGTTTTCACCAGGACCACTTAGCTCAAAGCAAGGGCCAAACCACCTGTGCCTGAATGTAGACCTATGGAAGTAAATACCAGGCATGTAAATCCTCCCAGTGTCTGCTTTCTCTTTTCTCCAAAGGGGCCGTGGCCATGGCCAGCTCACTTTCAGTGGCCCCATCAGCCTCTGTGAGTTCCACCCTACACTCAAGTGTGAGGTAGATACTTCCATATTTGAGCCCCAAGGGTCTTTTTCTGTCTTCAGACTGCCCCGGGTCTAACCTAGAGATACCTTTCAGCTCCTGGAAGTCCTGTCCTTTCTTCACCTGCCTTCTCTCCATCCTGAGCAGGCGAGAGCTTCCACACCAGTGAGGGAGTCTGCCTACATGTGGCTCTGAAAGAAAGGCATCAGGAATATTTATGTTCCAATAAGGTGGTTTTATTGTGGTAACAGAGGGTTGAGGCTGACACTATGGAATAACTGATTGGTTATCATGTCCCATGGCTCACTGGTCAGGAAGCACCCTTAGTTAGTACCAGTGGGTGTCTGGCCCCCAAGCTTTGGCTGGCTGTGTCAAAGAAAACAGCCCTGGAAGCTTGTAAGATAGATTTTGTTCAGACTACTACCATAGTGGATAGAGACTCCAGTATAAACTGAACTCCGTGCCAACTAAGACCTAAAGGCGACTGTTAGTTTTAAGAAGAGAGCAGAGAAAGAAGAAAAAGGGGCTTTGGGAAGTGAAAAATAAGAAACAAAAAAAAGGGATGGGAGTGGATGGGAAGGGCTATGAGGAAATGGAAAATTGCAAAAAGGAGTTAAGTGGAGAATTACTTAAAATGGTCTGGCAATGTAAGTTGGAACAACGAACATTTTTGTGGTTTGGGAGCATTGCGTTTTCTTTTTTTTTTAAGTTTTTAGTTAAAGTCTAGTTAGTTAACATACAATGAATATTAATTTCAGGTGTACAGTATAGTGATTCAACATTTCCATACACTCTCCTGTTTTTATCACAATAAGTGCACTTCTTAATCCCCATCACTTATTTGACCCATCCCCACACCCCTCTCCTTTCTGATAATCATCGTTCTCTATACTTAAGAGTCTGTTTCTTGGTTTTCCTCTTTCTTTCCCCTATGATCATTTATTTTTGCTTTTGCCCCTTTTCTTAAGCATTGTGTTTTCTTGAGCATGACATGTAGGGCAGGTAGAGGCCAGGTTGAAGATTGGCTAATCTTCTTAGTCCAGTGTTTAAACAATTCCCTTTGCTGGGTGGGAGTATGCAGCTCACAGTTGGAAGCAATTGTGGAAGACAGTGTTGGGTTTGACTATCTCCTCAATAGATGCTGCAGAAAAGTGGAAATATTTCTTTTTATGCCTGGGTACTTCTTGAAGCTGCTTCTAGGTACATATTCTTGCAGAATTCTGTCAATTACAGTCTTGATGTGAACCGCACTAGGCTAGCAAGAACAAGGACTTGCACTGAGAAACAAGAAGCTACTTGCTCATAGTACACCAAGTATAAAAGAGGAAAATGTCAAAACTTGAAGTGGAGGTGAGAGGATCTTTAGGAATGAAGGGGCTGAGCTGTTCCTCACTGAGGGGCAAGCACAACAGGTTTCCAGAATCTGGATTTACATTTGATTTCACAGCAAAGTGCACCATTCAACAGTGCCCTCATTTCCAGATGCTCACCATTTGTCATCTGCTTTACTATGATTATCTTGCAAATAGGGCTATTCCCACCTTTAATTGGTTTAGAATTGAACCCAAGAAATGTTCTTGTGATCCAACTATTAGCCAAGTGCTTAAAAGATCAAGGGGGGAACAAAACCATGACTTCATTACACACAGATGCCTTCAGACAAGACCGGAGAAGTCAGTTTTCTGTGTCCCAGGACACACTCAGTATTCTTCTTTCTTTCATCTTTACTTCTCCTGCCTTCTTTCTGTTCCATCCAACCTGGCTATCCTCCAGGGCTCGTTCTGCCATCTCCATCCAGCTCTGAAAAGACTTTCCTAACATCTCTCTTCACCAGCCCTACCCTGGCACCCCTCACTCACTTGTTCTCTACAACATGTACTTATCCTAGTAAAAATATGTATTGCTGGGGCTTGAGGACTCCATAGCTATCTTTGGTTTATTCAGCTGCTGGACGAATAAGTCACAGATTTATTGTTTTTGGTGACTGATGAGGAGTGGATTAGATAGATCCATTCATAGGCACAGCCACTTCAGTGCCTGACGTGTGGAGTAGGCCAATGGAAACTCAGAAGTGATTGGGAAAAAGCCAGGAAAGGCATGAGAGCAAAGACTGAGTAATGTGGAACCAAGTGCATTTATTTCTGTTGCTCATGTACCCTGGGTAAGACATGAGGCCCTATGCCTCAAAGCTAAGTAAGATCAGGTCCTTGCCTTTCAGGTCATATGGGGAGGGTGTCACTGTGGCTCTCAGGAGTCCCCTCCTTAACTCCACCTATCCAGACTTGAGCTATGAAGCATTAAATTTTGTGTAATTTTATATCACAGAGAAACATTCCTCTTGATTTGAATATCATCTTAAATTTTGCTGTCCCTACTACTATCTGGGGTTTCAGGAAAGGGCTCTGATTTCTGGTAAGAGGCCAGACAAGAAAAAGGAGGGCACAATTCCAACAGATACTTAGCTCTTAGGGTGGAGAAGGAAATCTGGAGCAGCAGCTCAGGTGGAAGGAAAGAAACAGAGTTCGGGGCGATTGAAAGATGGAACTGCCAGTTGGAGGGCCTGCGCTAGGTGTGAGATGAATGGACATAGTGTCTTCAGCTTCAGGTCCAGCTTGGCTCAGGGATTGAGCATAGGGCCCAGCCTATAGCTGAGAACAGCTGAGCTCAGTTAAGGGGTGCCTTCACCCTGGTGCAGGGACATTGAAATTGGTTTTAGCAGAGGTAGCCTTTATTTTGCCACCTTATGTCACTGACCATCACAGCAGTGGAAGTTTATCCTCTGTAGTTTCATTCTAGCTCAGTACAACCCATCAGGGGCTCTGGACCAGTAGATCACCTCTGCAGCCTCAGCCTCTTGTCCCATGAATAGAAGAGCTGCCCTCTTCCAGCCCAAGAAGACAATGACTCTGGGAAGTACCTGCATAGTGCATAGTGAAGATGGTGGCTTTGGGTCACCCAAGTAGTGCAAGAGGTGTTGCAGGCTCATGCTTATTAGGCCTATTTAATTTACTGAGCAGAGGAGTGAGGTTCTCCAGAAGTGGATGGGAACAAGAGATTCCAGAAGTCATGATGGTTTGAAATTAGCAGTCTGGGCGTACTTCAGCTCTCTTTATTTTCTTCTCCTTTCTCCTCCAGACATAGTATGACTGGAGGAAAGCTCATCTAACTTGCATTGCTGAGTTATCAAAGAAAGCTATTTCCAGGCAGGGGCAAGATGGCAGAAGTGTAGGGTTCTCAGCTCACCTGGTTCCACCAACTTACCTAGATAACTTTTAAAAGATACTGAACACCTACGAATCCAACCTGAGGCATAAAGAGAGAACAGCTGGAATGCTACAAAGAGAAGAATTCTCACTTCTAACAAGGTAGGAAGGTGGAAAATAAATAAATAAATAAATAAAAAAGAAAGAAAGAAAGAAAGAAAGAAAGAAAGAAAGAAAGAAAAGAATAAAGTAGGGGAGGGGCACCGCAAGTAGCCTGGCTAAAGCAGGCGGGAAAGCACAGCCCTAGAGAAGCAGAAACTTTAAATATCCCCAACGGATTTTTCCTGGACAGAATAGTGCTTAGCAGGGAAATAGGGCAAAATCCAAGGATGGGCAGCGAAGCCTCAAGATTCCCGGATTCACTATTAGAGGAGGGGCACCCAGGGGAAGCTCACCACAAACCGCAGTCCGATATTGGTAAAGAGCTGGAGCACAGCAGCCCTCTGGAGCATTTGGGAGTAGACAGTTGGGTAGGCAGGCCAGCTCTAGACAGAGGACCCTTCCAGGAGAGGCAGCCCCAAGAGTGCGATTCCAGCAGCACCGGGTTCCAGATCTCAGAGCCCTGAGTGGACACAGCCCACGATCCTGCCCTCCCCTTGGGACAGGCGGAAGGGGGGATGGCACAGGACATTGAAGACTTTCCTGCGGCTGGGCGCCCTCAAGCGGTGCAGGTCAGCACCCCTGTACAGGGAGTACCTTATGCCAGTACAGACTGGGAGACTGCGGTAGTTACTGCTGGGAGCTGAAATCAGGGCCAGAGACCTGGCTGGCGCCAGTGTGGTTGTTCCTCCTTGTGTCGCCTTGTGCCTGGGAGGGGCGGGGCCACCAGGGAACAGGGGCCTCACAGGGTAAACAGCTGCCACTGAGGGGGTACCCGGCAGGGGGTGGGGCATCTCCCCCAGGTGCACACACCTGAGAATCAGCACAGCAGGCCCCTCCCCCAGAAGACCAGCTGGAAGGACAGGTTAAGAGCAAGTTCTTGACCAAGCAGCACTGGAAAGCTCAAGGGGAATTTAAGGGATTTATAATATATAGAACTAGAGGGTCCCCCCACACTTTTTTTTCTAAATTTTTCCCTTTTTTCCATTATAACTCATTCTTATATCAGATGAAAATTTTCTAATATTTTTTCTCTTTTCCCACTTTAAGTACAATATTTTACCAGCTCTTCATTTTTAAGTTTCTTCCTTTTTGACTTTCATATTTCTTTTTTTTTAACTTATTTTTTATTGGTGTTCTATTTACTAACATACAGAATAACCCCCAGTGCCCGTCACCCATTCACTCCCACCCCCCACCCTCCTCCCCTTCTACCACCCCTAGTTCGTTTCCCAGAGTTAGGAGTCTTTACGTTCTGTCTCCCTTTCTGATATTTCCCACACATTTCTTCTCCCTTCCCTTATATTCCCTTTCACTATTATTTATATTCCCCAAATGAATGAGAACATATAATGTTTGTCCTTCTCCGACTGACTTACTTCACTCAGCATAATACCCTCCAGTTCCATCCACGTTGAAGCAAATGGTGGGTATTTGTCATTTCTAATAGCTGAGTAATATTCCATTGTATACATAGACCACATCTTCTTTATCCATTCATCTTTCGTTGGACACCGAGGCTCCTTCCACAGTTTGGCTATCGTGGCCATTGCTGCTATAAACATCTGGGTGCAGGTGTCCCGGCATTTCATTGCATCTGTATCTTTGGGGTAAATCCCCAACAGTGCAATTGCTGGGTCGTAGGGCAGGTCTATTTTTAACTCTTTGAGGAACCTCCACACAGTTTTCCAGAGTGGCTGCACCAGTTCACATTCCCACCAACAGTGCAAGAGGGTTCCCTTTTCTCCGCATCCTCTCCAACATTTGTTGTTTCCTGCCTTGTTAATTTGCCCCATTCTCACTGGGGTGAGGTGGTATCTCATTGTGGTTTCGATTTGTATTTCCCTGATGGCAAGTGATGCACAGCATTTCCTCATGTGTGTGTTGGCCATGTCTATGTCTTCCTCTGTGAGATTTCTCTTCATGTCTTTTGCCCATTTCATGATTGGATTGTTTGTTTCCATGGTGTTGAGTTTAATAAGTTCTTTATAGATCTTGGAAACTAGCCCTTTATCTGATATGTCATTTGCAAATATCTTCTCCCATTCTGTAGGTTGTCTTTGAGTTTTGTTGACTGTATCCTTTGCTGTGCAAAAGCTTCTTATCTTGATGAAGTCCCAATAGTTCATTTTTGCTTTTGTTTCTTTTGCCTTCGTGGATGTATCTTGCAAGAAGTTACTATGGCCGAGTTCAAAAAGGGTGTTGCCTGTGTTCTTCTCTAGGATTTTGATGGAATCTTGTCTCACATTTAGATCTTTCATCCATTTTGAGTTTATCTTTGTGTATGGTGCAAGAGAGTGGTCTAGTTTCATTCTTCTGCATGTGGATGTCCAATTTTCCCAGCACCATTTATTGAAGAGACTGTCTTTCTTCCAATGGATAGTCTTTCCTCCTTTATCGAATATTAGTTGACCATAAAGTTCAGGGTCCACTTCTGGGTTCTCTATTCTGTTCCACTGATCTAAGTGTCTGTTTTTGTGCCAGTACCACACTGTCTTGATTACCACAGCTTTGTAGTACAACCTGAAATCTGGCATTGTGATGCCCCCAGCTATGGTTTTCTTTTTTAAAATTCCCCTGGCAAAAAAAAAAAAAAAAAAAAAAAAAAAAAATTCCCCTGGCTATTCAGGGTCTTTTCTGATTCCACACAAATCTTAAAATAATTTGTTCTAACTCTCTGAAGAAGGTCCATGGTATTTTGATAGGGATTGCATTAAACGTGTATATTGCCCTGGGTAACATTGACATTTTCACAATATTAATTCTGCCAATCCATGAGCATGGAATATTTTTCCATCTCTTTGTGTCTTCCTCAATTTCTTTCAGAAGTGTTCTATAGTTTTGAGGGTATAGATCCTTTACATCTTTGGTTAGGTTTTTTCCTAGGTATCTTATGCTTTTGGGTGCAATTGTAAATGGGATTGACTCCTTAATTTCTCTTTCTTCAGTCTCATTGTTAGTGTATAGAAATGCCACTGATTTCTGGGCATTGATTTTGTATCCTGCCATGCTACCGAATTGCTGTATGAGTTCTAGCAATCTTGGGGTGGAGGCTTTTGGGTTTTCTATGTAGAGTATCATGTCATAGGTGAAGAGGGAGAGTTTGACTTCTTCTTGGCCAATTTGAATGCCTTTAATGTCTTTTTGTTGTCTGATTGCTGAGGCTAGGACTTCCAGTACTATGTTGAATAGCAGTGGTGAGAGTGGACATCCCTGTCTTGTTCCTGATCTTAGGGGAAAGGCTCCCAGTGCTTCCCCATTGAGAATGATATTTGCTGTGGGCTTTTCATAGATGGCTTTTAAGATGTCGAGGAATGTTCCCTCTATCCCTACACTCTGAAGAGTTTTGATCAGAAATGGATGCTTTATTTTGTCAAATGCTTTCTCTGCATCTAATGAGAGGATCATATGGTTCTTGGTTTTTCTCTTGCTGATATGATCAATCACATTGATTGTTTTACAGGTGTTGAACCAGCCTTGTGTCCCGGGGATAAATCCTACTTGGTCATGGTGAATAATTTTCTTAATGTACTGTTGGATCCTATTGGCCAGTATCTTGTTGAGAATTTTTGCATCCATGTTCATCAGGGATATTGGTCTGTAATTCTCCTTTTTGGTGGGGTCTTTGTCTGGTTTTGGAATTAAGGTGATGCTGGCCTAATAGAACGAATTTGGAAGTACTACATCTCTTTCTATCTTTCCAAACAGCTTTAGGAGAATAGGTATGGTTTCTTCTTTAAACGTTTGATAAAATTCCCCTGGGAAGCCATCTGGCCCTGGACTCTTGTGTCTTGGGAGTTTTTTGATGACTGCTTCAATTTCCTCCCTGGTTATTGGCCTGTTCAGGTTTTCTATTTCTTCCTGTTCCAGTTTTGGTAGTTTGTGGCTTTCCAGGAATGCGCCCATTTCTTCTAGATTGCCTAATTTATTGGCGTATAGCTGTTCATAATATGTTTTTAAAATCGTTTGTATTTCCTTGGTGTTGGTAGTGATCTCTCCTTTCTCATTCATGATTTTATTAATTTGAGTCTTTATTAATTTGAGTCTTCTCTCTCTTCTTTTTAATAAGGCTGGCTAATGGTTTATCTATCTTATTAATTCTTTCAAAGAACCAACTCCTGGTTCTGTTGATCTGTTCCACAGTTCTTCTGGTCTCTATTTCTTTGAGTTCTGCTCGAATCTTTATTAACTCCCTTCTTCTCCTGGGTGTAGGATCTATTTGCTATTTTTTCTCTAGCTCCTTTATGTGTAAGGTTAACTTTTGTATTTGAGTTCTTTCCAGTTTTTGAATGGATGCTTCTATTGCTATGTATTCCCCCTCAGGACTGCTTTTGCTGCATCCCAAAGATTTTGAACGGTTGTATCTTCATTCTCATTAGTTTCCATGAATCTTTTTAATTCTTCCTTAATTTCCTGGTTGACCCTTTCATCTTTTAGCAGGATGGTCCTTAACCTCCACATGTTTGAGGTCCTTCCAAACTTCTTGTTGTGATTTAGTTCTAATTTCAAGGCATTATGGTCTGAGAATATGCAGGGGACGATCCCAATCTTTTGGTATCGGTTCAGACCCGATTTGTGACCCAATATGTGGTCTATTCTGGAGAAAGTTCCATGTGCACTTGAGAAGAATGTGTATTCAGTTGAGTTTGGATGTAAAGTTCTGTAGATATCTGTGAAATCCATCTGGTCCAGTGTATCATTTAAAGCTCTCGTTTCTTTGGAGATGTTGTGCTTAGAAGACCTATCGAGTATAGAAAGAGCTAGATTGAAGTCACCAAGTATAAGTGTATTATCATCTAAGTATTTCTTCACTTTGGTTAATAATTGATTTATATATTTGGCAGCTCCCACATTTGGGGCATATATATTGAGGATTGTTAAGTCCTCTTGTTGAATAGATCCTTTAAGTATGATATAGTGTCCCTCTTCATCTCTCACTACAGTCTTCGGGGTAAATTTTAGTTTATCTGATATAAGGATGGCTACCCCTGCTTTCTTTTGAGGACCATTCGAATGGTAAATGGTTCTCCAACCTTTTATTTTCAGGTTGTAGGAGTCCTTCTGTCTAAAATGAGTCTCTTGTAGACAGCAAACAGATGGGTCCTGCTTTTTTATCCAGTCTGAAACCCTGCGCCTTTTTGGGGTCATTAAGCCCGGTCACATTCAGAGTTACTATTTAGAGATATGAGTTTAGTGTCATCATGATATCTATTCAGTCCTTGTTTTTGTGGATTGTTCCACTGAACTTCTTCTTAAAGGGGAATTTTAAGAGTCCCCCTTAAAATTTCTTGCAGAGCTGGTTTGGAGGTCACATATTCTTTCAGTTCCTCCTGTCTTGGAAGCTCTTTATCTCTCCTTCCATTCTGAATGAGAGCCTTGCTGGATAAAGTATTCTTGGTTGCATGTTCTTCTCATTTAAGACCCTGAATATATCCTGCCAGCCCTTTCTGGCCTGCCAGGTCTCTGTGGAGAGGTCTGCTGTTACCCTAATACTCCTCCCCATAAAAGTCAGGGATTTCTTGTCTCTTGCTGCTTTAAGGATCTTCTCTTTATCTTTGGAATTTGCAAGCTTCACTATTAAATGTCGAGGTGTTGAACGGTTTTTATTGTTTTTAGGGGGGGGAATCTCTCTATTTCCTGGATCTGAATGCCTGTTTCCCTTCCCAGATTAGGAAAGTTTTCAGCTAGAATTTGTTCAAATACATATTCTGGCCCTCTGGCCCTTTCGGCGCCCTCGGGAACACCAATTAAACGTAAGTTTTTCTTCCTCAGGCTGTCATTTATTTCCCTTAATCTATCTTCATGGTCTTTTAATTGTTTGTCTCTTTTTTCCTCAGTTTCCCTCTTTGCTATCAACTTGTCTTCTAGGTCACTCACTCGTTCTTCCACCTCGTTAACCCTCGTCGTTAGGACTTCTAGTTTGGATTGCATCTCATTTAATTGATTTTTAATTTCTGCCTGATTAGCTCTAAATTCTGCAGTCATGAAGTCTCTTGAGTTTTATGCTTTTTTCTAGAGCCACCAGTAGCTGTATAATAGTGCTTCTGAATTGGCTTTCTGACATTGAATTGTAATCCAGATTTTGTAACTCTGTGGGAGAGAGGACTGTTTCTGATTCTTTCTTTTGAGGTGAGGTTTTCCTTCTAGTCATTTTGCTCAGTGCAGAGTGGCCAAAAGCAAGTTGTATTGGGAAAAGGAGAAAAAGAGAGGAGAGAATGAAGGAAATAAAAGAGAAAGAGAAAAAAAAGGAAGAAAAAAACGAAAAAAAAAAAAAGAAGAAAAAGAAAGAAAGGAGAAAAAGGGGGGTGGGGGAAGGAAACAAATCAAAAAGCAAAACAAAACAAAACAAAAAAGAACCACGGGGGAGTATCTTCTGATTCTGTGTACTTTAAGTCCCTTGGCTTCCCCTGGAAGTTTCCGTCTAGCTGGTCTTCTGAGGGAGGGGCCTGTTGTGCTGATTTTCAGGTGTTAGCAGTTGGGGGAGCTGCTGTGTCCCTGCCTGGTGCAGGGCTCAGTGGGGGTTGTTTAACCCGGAGGCCCCAGGAGCAACAGCCCTAGTGGCGGGGCAGCTCTGGAAACCTGGATTCAGCTCCGGCAGGAACTCCAGAGCTCTCCGTCTGCAGGGCCTGGAGGCTCCGGGGCGGGGCCGCTGATCTGCTCAGCTCGGGGCAGGAGCGTCCTTTTGTCTTGGGCCCTCCCGGCCTCTGCCTGTCCTGGGGGAGGCCGGATCCTGGGCTGTGTCCCGGAGCCCTGTGCTCTGGGGCCTGCGCTGTTGGATTCGCGCTCCTGGCTGCGCAGCCCCCTCCGCGGAGCTGCTGCCCGAGCCCCTCCGAGCTGCTCCGGGTCCCGCCGTGCGCGCTGCAGCCCTTAGGGAGCTCGGCGCACTCTCCTGGGCGCGCAGTTCCTCTGTTACTGTCCCAGGGAACCCGAGGGCATCCTCGCCCTTCTGGGTCCTGCTCCAACTCCCTGGGAGCCCCTTTCCGCCCGGGAAGGTTGGTGCAGCTCCTGCGTCTCCGGGACGGGGCTCTCCTGTCCTGGGGACACTCGACCCGGCCTCAGCCCGGCTCCTCACGGGGGCCCCTCCCCCTTGGAGGCCTTTGTTTCCTTATTTCTATTTTCCCCGTCTTCCTACCTTGATAGAAGCTCAAACTCTTCTCACTGTAGCATTCCAGGTGTTCTCTCTTTAATTCTCAGGCCGAATTCATAGATTTTCAGGATAATTTGAAGGTTTTCTAGGTAATTTGGTGGAGACAGGTGATTTGGGGACCCTACTCTTCTGCCATCTTGCCCCTCCTCCGACTTTCATATTTCTATAACTACATGTCTTAGATATATTTTCCACCTCTAGATTCCATTCAACATATTCAATTTAATTTTGGGAGATATACAAAATATGGGTTCCTTTTTTGTGTTTTTCTCTGCCTCATTTTGTTCTACAAAGGTGAAAGTTAATACCTTCTAAGCCATGACCAGCAAGCGACCAGAACCAAGTGGTATATCATGTTGGTTCATTCTGTGAGATTATATTCTCTCTTCATTTCCAACCTGCCCCCCTCTTTTATCTTGTTAATGTTTTGGTGGTCAATGTTGGGGCTTTCTACAAGAATTGCTGGTTTATACAAATTTGGGACTGAGCATCTTCTAATATACAGAGCAAAATACACTCAGAACCAAGAGGATCACCCTCTAGGACACCTCGGTTAGACTACACTCTCTCTACTACCACTTCTTCACCACTACCATCCCCAAACCCCCACCCTTCTTTTTTCTCTTTTTCCACTTTTCCTTACTTTTTTTTCTTCTCCTTGGGGGTTTTTGGCCTTTTAATTTTTATACTTTGTTTTAAAATTTGTTACTCTTTAGTGGTCTCTTTGCTTTATTTTGTTCTGATCTTCTTTTTCATTTTCTGGTCTATGATATCATCAGAATCATCTAGGGTGGATTTTACTTAGGTTGTGGTTCATATTCTTGACTCAACCTGCTCATACAGCCACTGTGCACTGAAGAAAATGACTAGAAGGAAGAATTTACCACCAAAAAAAAAAAAAAAAAGAAAAAAGAAAAAGAACCGGAAATGCTACTCTGTGCCACAGAGTTACAGAATATGGATTTCAATTTGATGTCAGAATGCCGATTCAGGAGCACAATTATAAAGCCACAGATGGCTCTGGAACAAACTGTGAAAGATTCTAGAGACTTTGTTACTGCCAATTCAGATCTAATCAGGCTGAGATTAAAAATAGATTAAATGAGATGTAAACCAAACCGGATGTTCTGCTAGGGTTAATGAGGTTGAAGAGAGAGTGAGTGACATAGAAGAAAAGTTGATGGTAAGGAGAGAAGGTGAGGAAAAAAGAGAAAAACAATGAACACACCATGAGGAAAGTCTTAGGGAAATAAATGATAGTTTGAGAAGGAAGAATATACATCTAATTAAGATTCCAGAAGAGACTGAGAGAGAGAGAGAGAGAGAGAGAGAGAATCACAAATATATTTGAACAAATCATAGGGGAGAAATTCCCTAATTTGGGGAGGGAAATAGTCATTCAAACCCAAGAGATAAAGAGGACCCCCCAAAAATCAATAAAAACTGTCCAACACCTCAATATTTAAGAGTGAAACTTGCAAATTTCAAAGAAAAGATAAAATTCTTAAAGAAGCTTGAGACAAGAAATTCTTAGCATATATAGGGAGGAATATCAGATTCATAGCAGACCTCACCATAGAGACCTGGCAGGTCAGAAAGGGCTGGCAGGATATATTCAGGACACTAAACATGCAGCCAAGAATACTTTATCCAGCAAGGCTTTCATTCAGAATAGAAGGAGAGATAAAGAGCTTCCAAAAGGGTCAGACACTAGAAAATTTGTGACCACCAAACCAGCTCTGCAAGAAATACTAAGGGGACCCCTTAAAAGAAAGAGGAAGCCCAAAGAAATAATCCACAAAACAGTGACTGAATAGGTATTATGATGACACTAAATTCATATCTTTCAATAGTTACTTAACATGAATGGGCTAAATGATCCCATCGAAAGACACAGGGTTTTGGACTGGATGAAAAAGCAAGACACATCAATTTTCTGTCTACAAAGAGATTCATTTTAGACCTAAGGACAACTACAGCCTGAAAATGAAAGGTTGGAGAACCATTTACCAAATGGTCCTCAAAAGAAAGCAGGAATAGCAATCCTCATATCAGATAAATTAAAGTTTATCCCAAAGACTGTAGTAAAAGATGAAGAGGGACAGTGTATCCTACTTTAAGGACCCATCCAACATGAAGACATAACAATCATGAATATTTATGCCCCTAATATGGGAGCTGCCAAGTATATCAATCAATTAGTAACCAAAGTAAGGACATATTTAGATAATAATACACTAAGAGTAGGAGACATCAACATGGCACTTTCTGCAAATGACAGATATTCTAAGCACATCATCATCAAAGAAATAAGGGCTTTAAATGATACACTGGACCAGATGTATTTCACAGATATATACAGAACTTTCCATTTGAATGCAACTGAATACACATTCTTCTCAAGTGCACATGGAACTTTCTCCAGAATAGACCACATACTGGGTCACAAATCAGGTCTCAACTGATACCAAAAGATTGGGATTACCCCCTGCATATTTTCAGACTACAATGCTTTGAAACCAGAACTCAATCACAAGAAGAAATTGTGAAGAAACTCAAACACATGGAGGTCAAAGACCACCCTGCTAAAAGATGAATTCTTTCCCTACACCAATCAGGATATTAGAGAAGAATTAAAAAGATTCATGGAAACTAATGAAAATGAAGATACAACCATTCAAAACCTTTGGGAGACAGCAAATGCCGTCTAACAGGGAAATATATTGCAATAAAAGCATCCCTCAAAAAAATTGGAAAAACTCAATTACACAACCTAACCTCTCACCCAAAGGAATTGGAGAAAGAACAACAAATAAAGCCTAAACCAAGCAGAAGAAGAGACATAATAAAGATGAGAGCAGAACTCAATGAAATGGAGAGAAGAAGAACAGTATAAGACATCAATAAAACCAGGAACTGGTTCTTTGAAAAAATTAATAAGATAGATAAACCCCTAGCCAGCCTTATAAAAAGAAAAGAGAAAAAACTCATATTAATAGCATCATGAACGAAAGAAGAGAGATCGCAACCAATACCAAGGAAATACAAATGATTTAAAAAAATGTATTATGAGAAGTTATATCCCAATAAATTAGGCAATGTAGAAGAAATGGACATATTTCTGGAAACCCACAAATTACCAAAACTGGAACAGGAAGAAATAGAAAACCTGAACAGGCCAATAACCATGGAGGAAATTGAAGCAGTCATCAAAAATCTCCTAAGACACAAAAGTCCAGGGAAAGATGACTTCTCAGGAGACTTCTATCAAACCTTTTAGGAAGAAATAATACCTATTCTACTAAAGCCGTTTCAAAGGATAGAAAGAGATGGAATACTTCCAAAATTGTTTTATGAGGCCAGCATTACCTCGATCCCAAAACTGGACAAAGAACCCACCAAAAAGGAGAATCATAGACCAATATCCCTGATGAGCATGGATGCAAAAAGTCTCAACAACATACTAGCCAACAATACATTTAGAAAACTATTCACCATGACCAAGTGGGATTTATCCCAGGATGCAAGGTTGCTTCAACACTCATAAAACAATCAACATCCTAGATCACATCAACAGGAGAAAAAACAAGAACCATATGATCCTCTCAATAGATGCAGAGAAAGCATTTGACAAAATACAGCATCCATTCCTGATCAAAACTCTTCACAGTGTAGAGTAGTGGGAACTTTCTCAGCATCTTAAAAGTCATCTGTGAAAAGCCCACAGCAATATCATTCTCAGTGGGGAAAAATGAGAGCCTTTCCCCTAAGATCAGGAATGTGACAGCAATGTTCAGTGTCACTGCTGTTTTCAACATAGTACTAGAAGTCCTAGCTTCAGCAATCAGACAACAAAAAGAAATAAAAGGCATTCAAATTAAGAAGTCAAACTCTCCCTCTTCACAGATGACATGATACTGTATATAGAAAACCCAAAAGACTACACCCCAAGACAGCAATTCAGTAATGTGGCAGGATACAAAATCAATGCCCAGAAATCAGTGGCATTTCTATACACTAAGAGTGAGACTGAAGAAACAGAAATTAAGGAGTCATCCCATTTACAATTGCACCCAAAAGCATAAGATACTTAGGAATAAACCTAACCAAAGAGGTAAAGGGTGTATACCCTCAAAACTACAGAACACTTCGGAAAGAAATTGAGGAAGACACAAAGAGATGGAAAAACATTTCATGCTTATGGATTAGAAGAATTAATATTGTGAAAATGTTTATGCTACCCAGGGCAATTTACACATTCCATGAAATCCCTATCAAAATACCATGAACTTTCTTCACTTAGTCGGAATAAATAATCTTGAGATTTGTGTGGAATTAGGAAAGACCCCAAATAGCTGAGGGAATATTGAAAAAGAAAACTAGAGCTGGGGGCATCACAATGACAGATTTCAAGTTGTACTACAAAGCTTGATGATCATGACATTGTGGTACTGGCACAAAAACAGACATATAGATCAATGGAACAGAATACAGAACCTAGAAATGGGCCCTCAACTGTATGGTCAACTAATATTCAACAAAGCTGGAAAGACTATCCACTGAAAAAAAGACAGTCTCTTCAGTAAATGGTGCTGGGAAAATTGGACATCCACATGCAGAAGAATGAAACTAGACCACTCTCTTGCACCATACACAAAGATAAACTTAAAATGGATGAAAGATGTAAATGTGAGAAAAGATTCCATCAAAATCCTAGAGGAGAACACAGGTACCACCCTTGTTGAACTTGGCCACAGCAACTTCTTGCAAGATACATCTATGAAGGCAAGGGAAACAAAAGCAAAAATGAACTATTGGGACTTCATCAAGATAAAAAGCTTCTGCACAGCAAAAGAAACAGTCAACAAAACTAAAAGTCAACCTACAAAATGGGAGAAGATATTTTCAAATGACATATCCGATAAAGGGCTAGTGTCCAAGACATACAAAGAACTTATTAAACTCAACATCCAAGAATCAAACAACCGAATCATGATATGGGCAGAAGACATGAACAGAAATTTCACCAAAGAAGACATACACATGGCCAACAAGCACATGAGAAATGCTCCACTTCACTGGAGTGAAGTGAAATACAAATCAGGGAAATACAAATCAAAATCACAATTAGATACCACCTCACACGAGTGAGAATGGGGAAAATTAACAAGGCAGGAAACCAAAAATGTTGGAGAGGATGTGGAGAAAGGGGAACCCTCTTGCACTGTTCATGGGAATGTGACCTGGTATAGCACCCCGGAAAACTGTGTGGAGATTCCTCCAAGAGTTAAAAATAGACCTGCCCTTTTGCCTGGCAATTGTACTACTGGGTATTTACCCTAAAGTACAGATGCAGTGAAAAGCCAAGACACCTGCACCCCTATGTTCATAGCTGCAATGTCCACAATAGCCAACTGTGGAAGGAGCCTCGATATCCTTCGACAGATGAATGGATAAAGATGTGTTCTATGTATACAGTGGAATATTACTTGGCTATCAGAAACGACGAATACCCAGCATTTGCTTCGACATGGGTGGAACTGGAGGGTATTATGCTGAGAGAAGTAAGTCAATTGGAGAAGGACAATCATCATATGGTTTCTCTCATACAAGGAATATAAGAAGTAGTGAAAGTGATTATAGGGGAAAGGAGGGGAAATGAGTAGGAAAAATTAGAGAGGGTGACAAAACATGAGAGACTCCTAACTCTGGGAAATGAACAAGAGGTAGTGGAAGGGGAGGTAGATGGGGGTGGGGTGACTGCATGACAGGCACTGAGGAGAGCCCTTAAAGGGATGGGGCACTGGGTGTCCCAAATCGAACTTCAGTAATTAAAAAAAAAACAAAAAAGGAAAGCTATTTCCAGCGGAGATATTTTTAAATATGAATATAGAAACCAAAATTGGGCCTTGCCATGCCTCTTGAAGAGCCCTGGTATGGAAAGAAAAGACAGTTATATGAACAAAGAAGGATGCCCAAAACTATCTTGGCTGCCCACTATGGCTCCATCTGGTTGCTTTAATGAAGCTGTCATTGATTTGCACTTGTCCCGACATCCCAACAGCCTTGGCAAGTCTTTGCAGTTTCTATTCCATTTCAGCACAAGTATCGTTCCAAATATCCTGAGTGGCACAAATCCTAAATATGGAGGGTGAGTGGTTAGACCTTAACCATTGGAGGATCCTTCCATAATGAGTTATTCCCTCTTTTTATCATAACTATCAGAAATTAATAGAGGTTAATCATAACAACTAGCAACAAAGTGAGAGACGCCTGAGTACCTTTGGCTCGGGGAATGATCCTGGTCCTGGGATCGAATCCCACATCAGGCTCCCAGTGGGGAGCCTGCTTCTCCCTCTGCCTGTGTCTCTGCCTCTCTATGTGTGTCTCTTGTAAATAAATAGAATCTTAAAAAAGAAAGTGTTAATAAATTAAATAAGTGCATTGGCCCAGGCAGTTATAGTCTAATTCCTTTGAGTAAATATACAACTTCAAATGAAATAGTGAGAGCATGGGGGTAGTATTGGATCATTAACTTTTACTTTATGCATATTTTTATACTGGATCACTTTTTGCATGAAGCATGTTTTACTTTTTTTTTCAAAGATTTTATTTATTTATTCATGAGAAACACAGAGAGAGAGGCAGAGACTTAGGCAGAGGGAGAAGCAAGCTCCCTGCAAGGAGCCCGATGTGGGACTCCATCCCAGGACCTTGGGATCATGCCTTGAGCCAAAGGCACTCAACCATTGAGTCACCCAGGTGCCCCCTGTTTTACTTTGTTAAATAAGGAAAATTGGAAGAAAGAAAAATATACATGGAGTTTAAAAAGAAAAAATAAAAAGCAGAAAAGGTGAAGTGATGGCGATTATGGATTGCCGATGGAGTGTTGATAACAGAGGGTCAGAGGAAGCATGAGGGGAACATCATTTTAAGTCAGAGTATACTACTTGTATCTTCCGAGGTATAGAACATAGTTGGTCAAGTTGTATGTGCATGGTAGAGGAGTGTTTGAATACAAGTTTGTTAAAGTTTTTGTATATGGGGTCTCATGATCCCCATTACCACAGGATCACAGGGCATTCCCACCACAACCAGGCAGCTCCATCTGAATACCCATCACCTCCAGAGGGGATGAGGTGACTAGAGACAAACCTTTTCTATGATGGGTGATACATTCCTTGGAAAAATTTTAATTGACTCTTTAATAAGGGAGAAGTAATTGGGTGCTGGAATTTATATGCTCATTAGGGAAAAAGTATGTGTTTACCTGATAACTTCATTTGGGACCCAAAACTTTGTTAACCCATCTCCTACAGCTTTGTTAACCACTGTTCTAGAATGAAGTCAACTAGTCCAACTTTTCCAGGATTCCACAGTAAAATTTGCCTTCTTGAATGCCCTTTTCCTCCTGAAGCAGGGGCAGTCATGCCACAAAATTGACTATTTTGTTGACTTCACCCATTATAGAAAATAATGTGATTTTAAAAACACATATTAACTTTATTTTCTTAAATTATTTCTCTTCCTGAAAACAAATGTACCACCTCCTTATTCTAAGAAAAATTATGAAAAACTATTTATGAAAAATAAAAATCACCCATAACCTCCCCATCCAGCAATAACCACTGTTAACTGGTTTTCTGTGCATACATATTTATATATTTTACCATATTGGAGGATGTACCCATAGTTGATAATTTAGCTACTGCTTATCAAATATTGGCTTTCACTGGATATCAGGTAGCATGTACATTAATACATGTGATCTCACTATCCACTATACAGAGTTGGGAAATAGAAAATCTTAGAGAGTTAAAGAAACTTGCCCCAGCCGATCTGGATTCCCATTTAGGTCTACACCTACACCTTCAATATTCCTTGACAACTATGTTCATTGCTGTTGTGTTTTGGTTTTCCACCTAACTGTAGAGCAGCGATCACCCTTTAAGATTGTGGACTAATACAGTCCTGTAATAGGATATTAGAACTTGCATATAATTATTTGGGAATAACTACTTTGTGACAGCAAGTTTGTGTGTCCTTGTGTGTGCCCTAATTTCCAGTGAACTCAAACTGCTGAGCTTTCAAGCGAAACACTCCTTAGCTCTTTTATAAGAAGTAAATTATTAACAGCACTCTAAAGTGTCTGACTTTAGAGAGGTATTGCGTTTGCTCCACAAAGAGTTCCTGATTGCTTTCCCATTGGTAGGAGTAGATCCATGCTATAGCATTTTGATGTTAAGGAAAGAATAAATACAGTAAATCCACAAGTGTTGATTCTGTTGGTTTTCTGAAACGAATATCCTGCATGCCAAGCTCTATCTGAAGCTACTTCCCAAGAAGCCAGCATGACAATTCTCTGTCCTAGAAGTATTTAAAGACAGAGGATCCAGAAAACTCAAACACAGACACAAGTGTTTATATACTCTGCATACATTATGGGTGATTGAATGAATACAATTATGGGTGATTTTTATTTTTCATGAATTGTTTTCCATAATGTATTCATATGAAAAGTATAGATGCACAGATATTTAATGCCATTTATGATTAAAAACCCCTAGCAGTGTGGTACTGGCACAAAACAGACACATAGATCAATGGAACAGAATAGAGAATCCAGAAGTGGACCCTCAACTTTATGGTCAACTAATATTCGACAAAGCTGGAAAGACTATCCACTGAAAAAAAGACAGTCTCTTCAGTAAATGGTGCTGGGAAAATTGGACATCCACATGCAGAAGAATGAAACTAGACCACTCTCTTGCACCGTACACAAAGATAAACTCAAAATGGATGAAAGATCGAAATGTGAGACAAGATTCCATCAACATCCTAGAGGAGAACACAGGTAACACCCTTTTTGAACTTGGACACAGTAACTTCTTGCAAGATACATCTATGAAGGCAAGAGAAACAAAAGCAAAAATGAACTATTGGGACTTCATCAAGATAAAAAGCTTCTGCACAGCAAAAGAAACAGTCAACAAAACTAAAAGTCAACCTACAAAATGGTAGAAGATATTTTCAAATGACATATCCAATAAAGGGCTAGTGTCCAAGACGTACAAAGAACTTATTAAACTCAAATCCAAGAATCAAACAATCGAATCATGAAATGGGCAGAAGACATGAACAGAAATTTCACCAAAGAAAACATACACATGGCCAACAAGCACATGAGAAAATGCTCCACATCATTGGCCATCAGGGAAATACAAATCAAAACCACAATTAGATACCACCTCACACCAGTGAGAATGGGGAAAATTAACAAGGCAGGAAACCAAAAATGTTGGAGAGGATGTGGAGAAAGGGGAACCCTCTTGCACTGTTGGTGGGAATGTGAACTGGTGCAGCCACTCTGGAAAACTGTGTGGAGGTTCCTCAAAGAGTTAAAAATAGACCTGCCCTACCACCCAGCAATTGCATTGCTGGGCATCTACCTCAAAGATACAGATGCAATGAAACGCCGGGACACCTGCACCCCAATGTTTCTAGCAGCAATGTCCACAATAGCTAAACTGTGGAAGGAGCCTCGGTGTCCATCGAAAGATGAATGGATAAAGAAGACGTGGTTTATGTATACAATGGAATATTACTCAGCCGTTAGAAACGACAAATACCCACCATTTGCTTCAACGTGGATGGAACTGGAGGGTATTATGCTGAGTGAAATAAGTCAATCGGAGAAGGACAAACATTATATGGTCTCATTCATTTGGGGAATATAAAAAATAGTGAAAGGGAATAAAGGAGAAAGGAGAAAAAATGAGTGGGAAATATCAGAAAGGGAGACAGAACATGAGAGATTCCTAACTCTGGGAAACGAACTAGGGGTGGGGGAAGGGGAGGTGGGCAGGGAGTGGGGGTGACTGGGTGATGGGCACTGAGGGGGGCACTTGATGGGATGAGCACTGGGTGTTATTCTATATGTTGGCAAATTGAATACCAATAAAAAATAAATTATAAAAAAAACGAAAAAAGAAAAATAGAAAAAATAAAATAAAAGTTACTGAATTGTATACTTTAAATAAATGAACTGTATTCAGTATACTTAATAAATTATATCTCAATAAAAAAACAAAATATGTCCTTAACAAATCATAATATAATGTGTCCAGTAATTTAATGAATTATGTTTAAAAATACAGTGAAAAGTTATAAAACTTTCAGAGACATTAAAAATGGTTTAAATAAATAGATAAATACCATGTGTATGAATTGGCAGGTAGACTATTATAAAGATCACAGTTCTCCCCTAATTAATTTATAAATTAAAGGCAAACCCAAAGTCTCCAAGGGGATTTTGTGCAACTAAATAAGTTAATTCTTTCTTTTTTCTTTTTTTTCTAGTGCTCACAAGTTTCTATTTTAGGTTTTTTTTTTTAAGATTTTATTTATTCATCCATAAGAGACACAGAGACAGAGATGCAGAGACACAGGCAGAGAGAGAAGCAGGCTCCATTTAGGGAGCCTGACATCGGAGTCCATCCCAGGACTCTGGGACCATGCCCTGGGCCTGAAGGCAGGCACCCAACTGCCAAGCCACCTAGGCTTCCTATATTTTAGGTTTGATAAAGATCTTATGTATTCTAAATACATAGACAAAAAACAGTATTGGAAGGTTACATAAATGTCTTAGGACCCTTAAACTAGGTAGGTAATTTACATTTTAAAAGTTGGCCTTTATAAAAGATCTACCCAAAGAGCTTTCATAAATAACAGGCAAAAGAAAGTGTTCTTTTGTGTTTACAGTGTTTAAAATGCTGATTCTCCCATTTGGTAATGTCCTCAATCATCCCTCTCCTCAACCCCAAATTTTGTTTTCAGTACCCAGTGTATTCCAAATTAAGCACCCAATGTCATAAAATTCAGGGCTAGAAAACATATTTTAAAGTATGCTTATCCTGAATACATTTTGAACTATCTAGAACTGTTAAACTTCACTTGAAAGCAGAGATACAGCAGGGGAAAAACTCCATTTTAAATTCTAAAGTTACTATGAAAAAAATACTTTTACTTCTAAGCACATATATTATGTACCACAATTAAGTTGAAGGATCAGGGGACTGAAAATCACAAAAACTAGGGTTCACATCTAGTTCTTCGGTTTAAAAGCATTCTTTTAAAATTAAAAATGCCACAGTCCATTAATAGTATGTGCTACACTGAGGTTAGGTATCTTATTTATAGTCAGGTGACAAAACTGCTGTATTAGGAGGAAGAGTTATAAGGATTAAGTGATTTGGAGGATAAGAATAATAGGGAAAGATTAGACACTCAAGTTCCTAATATAGATGTTGAATAGGGAAAATAGGTCTCCATCAACAAACCCTGAAATTCTAAAATTTATAACCACCTACAAAATATCAAGACCTTCCAAAATCCTCTAGAAGAATAAATGCATGTTGGGTGTATGCTTACTATAAAGCCATAGTAAATAAAGTGGGGAGGTATGGGTATAAAGATAGACAAAGAGGCCAATGAAATATACCAAATAGCCACAAAACTGATCAGACTTCGGCAGAATGACTTTATAAGTTTCACCACCTCTTGGTCCATCTCTATAATCTACATTATCCCATCTTACTCCTAGTACATGTTCTTGAAATTGATAATTACCAGTTACAGAGGCAAAACATTCGGTCTTTCTGTCTCCTTCCTGGTTATATGTGAACCTGAATAACTCCTGGATTCCCTCTTTGACATACAAAGCTCTCTGTGAACTGACTCCACTCATTCCACTCTCCTTCAACCTCATACCAGAGTACAGGCAACCAATCTCCTGAGTGGGAAAGACATAATCAACTGGCCACCATCACTCAATCTTCTTACTCCTTTCTTTCCTGCTGTTAGGGCCCATCTCCCACCAAAGGATAAAAACACCAAATTTTTACTTCCCCACCTCCTGTACCCAGAGCATGGACATGAAATCCAATCTCAGTCCATAGGATCTAAACAGAAGTGTTATGAGAGGATTTTTTACCTTCACACACACACACACACACACACACACACACACACACACACAGCATCCCAGTCTGTTTTGTCTCTTTTCTTATACAGGATATGGTTGTGCCTATGATTGAATTTGTGCCTGAACCAACATTAGAACAATCCAACTCTAGAATTTTTGTTATGTGAATGAATGTATAATTCAAGGTCCTTGCAGAACACAAATCACCCCAACGGGTTTACTAAAAGGTTAATAAAGGGACTTGTAGCAGAGGTGTGAGTAGAATGAAAGGAACCATCAAAAGTTGATGAAGCATCCACATATTGGCAACATCAGTTTTGTTACCCTAGATTTGCAAGGGGAAGGAATTAATGGTTCCTGAAATTCATGAGGGCCTACCTGACAGAGAATGAAGCTAGGAGTAGAGTGGCCCAACTACTTTCAAAAGCATAGCCCAGTGTGAAGAGTGGAACAAATATTCCAATCTCTTTCCTGGTGCCATCTGATCTCCTGCCAATGTCTGAATCTCAAAGGAGGATTAGATGATTAGAGTTCAGTTTCCCAGGACACAAAGAAGTAAAAAGGAATGGATCTGGAAGGGTGCTCAGACACATAGAACAAAGCCCTCTTCAGCAAGTCACTTTTACATGTCTTGTGCAACTTTTGACCAAACGGAGAGGTGAAACTATACGGTTCCCAAACCATTTCATTTCTTGGGAATTTTTTGATTACTGATACAATTTCTTTGTTGGTTATCAGTCTGTTCAAGTTTTCTATTTCTTTCTGTTTTAGGTTTAGTAGTTTATATGTTTCTAGGAATTTGTCCATTTCTTCTAGATTTGTTGGCAGGTAGTTCCCTCATAATATTCTAATTGTTTTTATTTCTGCAGTGCTTGGCTTTATTTATCCTCTCTCATTTATGGTTTTATTTATTTTTTTAATAATAAATTTATTTTTTATTGGTGTTCAATTTGCCAACATACAGAATAACACCCAGTGCTCATCCCGTCAAGTGCCCCCCTAGGTGCCTGTCACCCATTCACCCCCATCCCCCACTCTTCTCCCCTTCCACCACCCCTAGTTCATTTCCCAGTTAGGAGTCTTTATGTTCTGTCTCCCATTCTGATATTTCCTACCCATTTCTTCTCCCTTCCCTTCTATTCCCTTTCACTATTATTTATATTCCCCAAATGAATGAGACCATATAATGTTTGTCCTTCTCCGATTGACTCATTTCACTCAGCATAATACCCTCAAGTTCCATCCACGTTGAAGCAAATGGTGGGTATTTGTCATTCCTAATGGCTGAGTAATATTCCATTGTATGCATAGACTACGTCTTCTTTATCCATTCATCTTTCGATGGACACCGAGGCTCCTTCCACAGTTTGGCTATTGTGGACATGGCTGCTATAAACATCGGGGTGCAGGTGTCCCGGCGTTTCATTGCATCTGTATCTTTGAGGTAAATCCCCAACAGTGCAATTGCTGGGTCGTAGGGCAGGTCTATTTTCAACTCTTTGAGGAACCTCCACACAGTTTTCCAGAGTGGCTGCACCAGTTCACATTCCCACCAACAGTGTAAGAGGGTTCCCTTTTCTCCGCATCCTCTCCAACATTTGTGGTTTCCTGCCTTGTTAATTTTCCCCATTCTCACTGGTGTGAGGTGGTATCTCATTGTGTCTTTGATTTGTATTTCCCTGATGGCAAGTGATGTGGAGCATTTTCTCATGTGTGTGTTGACCATATCTATGTCTTCCTCTGTGAGATTTCTGTTCATGTCTTTTGCCCATTTCATGATTGGATTGTTTGTTTCCATGGTGTTGAGTTTAATAAGTTCTTTATAGATCTTGGAATGGTTTTATTTCTTTGAGTCCTTTCTCTCTCTTTTTTTTCTTGCTAAGTCTGTTTTGAGGTTTATCAACTTTACTTATTTTTCTAAGCATCAGCCCCTCAATATATATATATTTTTTTCTAGGCTTTCTTTTATTTTTTATTTTTTTTAATAAATTTATTTTTTATTGGTGTTCAATTTACCAACATACAGAATAACACCCAGTGCTCATCCCGTCAAGTGTCCCCCTCAGTGCCCATCACCCATTCACCCCCACCCCCCACCCTCCTCCCCTTCCACCACCCCTAGTTCGTTTCCCAGAGTTAGGAGTCTTTATGTTCTGTCTCCCTTTCTGATATTTCCCACACATTTCTTCTCCCTTCCCTTATATTCCCTTTCACTATTATTTATATTCCCCAAATGAATGAGAACATACACTGTTTGTCCTTCTCCGATTGACTTACTTCACTCAGCCTAATACCCTCCAGTTCCATCCACGTTGAAGCAAATGGTGGGTATTTGTCATTTCTGAAGGCTGAGTAATAGTCCATTGTATACATAATCCACATCTTCTTTATCCATTCATCTTTTGATGGACACCGAGGCTTCTTCCACAGTTTGGCTATTGTTCTAGGCTTTCTTTTAATATCCTTTTGTGTGATAATTTCTCCATCCTCTTACTGTCAAACTGCAGATGTCTTTAGGTCTAAAATTAAACCTCTGTAGAGAGAATGAGAAGAGAAATAATAATATGCTACTAAACAATGAATGGCTTAACCAGGAAACAAAAGAAGAAATCAAAAATACATGGAAACAAATGAAAATGAAAATACAATGGGTCCAAACCTTTGAGATGCAGCAAAAAGGGGTCATAAGAGGAAAGTATATAGCAATACAGACCCACCACAAGAAGCAAGAAAAAAAAAATCTCAAAATACAAGTTAACTTTACACCTAAAGGAGCTAGAACAGAAACAACAAATGAGACCTAAAACCAGCAGAAGAAGGGAAATAATAAAGATTAGAGCAGGGAAGCCCTGGTGGCACAGCAGTTTAGCGCCACCTGCAGCCTGGGGTGTGATCTTGGAGACTTGGGATTGAGTCCCACGTCGGGTTCCCTGCATAAAGCCTGCCTCTCCTTCTGCCTGTGTTTCTGCCTCTCTCTCTCTCTCTCTCTCTCTATCTCTATCTCTTTGAATTAAAAAAATTTAAAAAAATTGTAAAAAAAGATTACAGCAGATATCTTCTCCCATTCTGTAGGTTGTATTTTAGTTTTTGTTTTTGTTTTTGTTTTTTGCTGTGCATAAGCTTTTTATATTGATTATGTCCCAATAGTTCATTTTTGCTATTCTTTCCCTAGACTTGATAGATGTATCTTGCAAGAAGTTGCTGTGGCCAAATTCAAATGACCATAGAGTTGAGTGGATTCTCTATTCTGTTCCATTGATCTACGTGTCTGTTTTTGTGCCAGTACTACACTGTCTTGATCACAGCTTTGTAGTACAGCTTGATATATCAGATAAAGGGTTAGTATCCAAGATGTACAAAGAACTTGTTAAACTCAACAGCAAAGAAACAAATAATCCAATCATGAAATGGGCAAAAGACACAAACAGAAATTTCACCAAAGAAGACATACACATGGCCAACAAGCACATGAGAAAATGCTCCGCATTACTTGCCATCAGGGAAATACAAATCAAAATCACAATGAGATACCACCTCACACCAGTGAGAATGGTGAAAATTAACAAGACAGGAAACAACAAATGTTGGAGAGGATGTGGAGAAAGGGGAACCTTCTTGCACTGTTTGTGGGAATGTGAACTGGTACAGCTACTCTGGAAAACTGTGGAAGTTCCTCCAAGAGTTAAAAATAGAGCTACCCTTTGACCCAGCAATTGCACTACTGGGTATTTACTCCAAAGATGTAGATGCAGTAAAAGCCAGAATACCTGCCTCCCAATGTTAATAGCTGCAATGTCCACAATAGCCAAACTGCAAATATGCAATAGAATATTATTCAGCCATTAGAAAAGACAAATACCCACCGTTTACTTCAACATGGATGGAACTGGAGGGCATTATGCTGAGTGAAGTAAGTCAATCAGAGAAAGACAATCATCATATGTTTTCTCTCATATGGGGAATATAAGAAATAATGAAAGGGATTATAGGAGAAAGGAAGGAAAATGAGACTCCTAACTCTGGGAAATGAACAAGGGGTAGTGGAAGGGGAGGCAAGTGGGGGGATGGAGTGACTAGGTGATGAGCACTGAGGAGGGCACTTGATGGGATGAGCATTAGATGTTATACTATATTTGGCAAATCGAACTTCAGTTAAAAAGATATTTAAAAATAAAGATTAGAGCAGAAATAAGTGATATAGAAACAAACAAAAAAATAACCAGTAGAACAAATTAATAAAACCAGAAGCTGGTTCTTTGAAAGAATTAATAATATCGATAAACCCCTAGGCAGACTTATCAAAATGAAAAGAGAACTGACTTAAATAACACATAAGAAAGGAGAAGTAACAACTAACAGCACAGAAATACAAACAATTATATGAGAATATTTTGAAAAATTATATGTCAACAAATTGGACAATCTTAAAGAAATGGGTAAATACCTAGAAACATACAAACTACCATAACTAAAACATGAAAAAATGGAAAACTTGAATCAATCAATAACCAGTGCAGAAATTGAATCATAAAAATAAAAATCTACCAACAAACAAAAGTCAAGGAACTGAAGGCTTCTGAGGGGTGTGCTACCAAACATTTAAAGAGGTAATACTTATTATTTTTAAACTATTCAAAAAAATAGCAATGAAGGAAAACTTCCAAAATCATTCTATGAGGCCAACATCACTCTGATTCCAAAACCAAAGACTCCACTAAAAAAAGAGAAATACAAAAATATCGCTAATGCACATAGGTAAAAAAATTCTTATCAGAATACTAGCAAATAAAATACAACAGGTCATTAAAAGAATCATCCACCACAATCAAGTGAGATTTATTCCTGGGATGCAAATATGGTTTACTATTTTCAAATCAATCAACGTGATACACCACATTAATAAAAGAAAGGATAAGAACCATATGATCCTATGCAGAAAAAACATTTGACAAAATACAGGATCCATTCTTGAATAAAAACTCTCAACAAAGTAGGTTTAGAGGAAACATAATACCTCAACATAATAAAGGCCATATATGAAAAACCCACAGCTAGTATCATCATCAATGGGTAAAAACTGAGAGCTTTTCCCTTATGGTGAGGAACAAGAGAAGGATGTCCACTCTCATCACTGTTATTTGACATAGTACTGGAAGTACTAGCTTTAGCAATCAGACAAGAAAAAGAAATAAAATGCATCCAAATTGGCAAGGAAGAAGCAATACTTTCATTATTTGCAGATGATATGATACTGTGTATATAAAACTCAAAGACTCCACCAAAAAATTGTTAGAATTGATATATGAATTCAGTAAATTTTCAGGATACAAAATCAACATACAGAAATCTGTTGCATTTCTATACACCAACAATGAAACAGCAGAAAGAGAAATCAAGGAATTAATCCCATTTACAATTATACCAAAAACCATAAGGTCCCTAGGAATAAACCTAACCAAGGAGGTTACCTACACTCTGAAAACTATATAGCACTGCTGAAAGAAATATAAAATGACACAAAGAAATGGGAAAACATTACATATGCATGGATTGGAAGAGCAAATATTGTTAAAATATCTATACCACCCAAAGCAATCCACACAAGACTATAACCCCTATCAAAATACCACTAGCATTTTTCACAGAGCTAAGAACCACAAAAGACCCCAAACAGCCACAGAAACCTTGAAAAAGAAAAGAAAACCTGGAGGCATCACAATTCCGGATATCAAGCTATATTACAAAGCTGTAGTCATTAAGATAGTATGCTACTGGTACAAAAGCAGATACATAGATCAATGTAACAGAATAGAAAACCCTGAAATACACCTACAACTAGGGGCACCTGGGTGGTTCAGTGGTTGAGTGTCTGCCTTCGGCATAGGTGATAATCCCAGGGTCCTGGGATCAAGTCCTTCATCAGGCTCCCTGCAGGGAGCTTCCTTCTCCCTCTGCCTATGTATCTGCCTCTCTCTTTGTGTCTTTCATGAATAAAGAAAATCTTTGAAAAAATAAAAAAATAAACCCACAACTATATGGTCAACTTATATTTGGCAAAGCAGGAAAATATATCCAATGGGAAAAAGACCGTCTCTTCAACAAATGGTGCTGGGAAAACTGGACAGCAACATGCAGAAGAATGAAATGGAACCACTTTCTTATACCATATATAAGAATTAATTCAAAATGGATGAAAGCCCTAAATGTGAGACAAGAAACCATCTTAGAGGAGAATACAGGAAATAACCTCTTTGGCATTAGCTGTAGTAACTTCTTTCTAGATATGTCTCCTGAGGCAAGGCAACCAAAAATATAATAAACTGTAGGGAGTTCATCAAAATAAAAATTTCTGTGCAGCAGAAAACAATCAACAAAACTAAAAGGCAAACTATGAAAAGGGGAAAGATATTTACAAATGATGCACCTGATAAAGAGTTGGTATCCAAAATACACAACGAAGTTTTAATTTCAACACCCAAACATATAATCCAGTTAAAAAATGGGCAGAAGCCATGTATAGACATTTTTCTAAGGAAGACATACAGATGGCCAACAGACACATGAAAAATTGCTCAACATCACTCATCATCAGGGAGATACAAATCAAAACTACAATGAGCTATCACCTCACATCTGTCAGAATGGTTAAAATTAACAACACAGGAAACAATGGATGTTGGTAAGGATGTAGAGAAAGGGAAACCTTTGGACATTATTGATGGCATTGCAAACTGGTGAAAACTCTGGAAAACTGTATGGAGTTTCCTTAAAAATTTAAAAATAGAACTACCCTACAATTCAGTAATTCACTACTGGGTATTTACCCAAAGAATACAAAAATACTGATGCAAAGGGACACATGCACCTGGATGTTTATAGCAGCATTATCAACAATAGCTAAATTATGCAAAAAGGCCAAATGTCCATTGACTGATGGATGGATAAAGAAGAGGTGGTAAGTATAATATTGCTCAAGCATAAAGAAATGAAATCTTGTCATTTGCAATGATGTAGTTGTGCTATAGAGTATTATGCTAAATGGAATATTAATCAGTTAAAAGTTATTACCATACGATTTCACTCATATGTTGAATTTAAGAAACAAAACAGATGAACATAAGGAGAAAAAAAAGAGAGGCAAACCAGAAAACAGACTCTTAACTATAGAGAACAAATGGAGGGCTGCTGGAGTGGAGGTGCATGGGGGAATGGGTAAAATGGGTGATAGGCACTAAGCAGGGCATTGTAATGAGCACTGGGTGTTGTATGTGAGTGATGAATTACTAAATTCTAGACCTGGAACTAACTTTAAACTGTATGTTACCTAAATTTAAATAAAAAATTGAAGGGACTCCTGAGTGGCTCAATTAAGGTCCAACTCTTGATTTTGGCTCAGGTCATGATCTCATGGTCTTGAGATCAAGCCCTGTCTTGGGCTCCATGCAGGACATGGAGCCTGCTTAAGATGCTCTCTCTCCCTTTCCCTTTGCCCCTCTCTCCACCCCATGCTTACATGCATTCTCTCTCTCTCTCTCTCTCTCTCTCTGTCTCCCTCTCTCTCTCATAAATAAATAACTTGAAAAAAAAGATATTAAGTCTATTTTGTCCTATAGAAGTGTTTCTCCTCTGGAATTCTTTTGACATCCATTCGCATGATAGATCCTCTCAATCCTCTCACCTTCAATCTGCAGGTGTCTTCAGACCCCACATGAATGTCTTCTAGGCAGCATATTGATGGGTTTTATTTTTTTTGTTCATTCTGCCACCATATAACTTTTAATTGGAGCATTTGGTCTATTTATATTCAAAGTAATTGTTGATAAATATGTATTTATTCCCATTTTATTTCCTCTGACCCTTTCATGTTTCTTGTCTTTATCTCTTTCATGATTTGCTAATTGTCATTAGTGATATATTTGGATTTCTAGTGTTTACTCTTTGCATATTTATAGTGGTTTTTGATTTGTGGCTACCATTAGGTTTGTATATAACATCTTCTGTATATGGCAGTGTATATTAAGTTGATATTCATTTATGTGAACCCATTTTTTACTTCTCTCCTCCCCATGTTTTAGGCATAGGTTGTTATATTTCATATACCTTTGTTTTTAAGATTCACTAACTTATTTGAAAAACAGAGAGCACAAATGAGAAGGGCAGAGGAGAGAATCTTCAAGCAGACTCCCCACTGAGTATGGAGCCAAGGGGGTTTGATCTCAAATCTGTGTAATCATGACCTGAGCCAAAACCAATAGCCAGATGCTCAACTGACTGAGCTACCTAGGTGCCCTTATTTTACATCCTTTTATTTTAATTTCTTGACTGATTCTTTACTGAAATATTCACTTTTACTGCTTTTTTGTTTCCTATCATTACACTCATTTCTGGTCTCTCCTTTCCACTCAGTGTTCCCTTTTATATTTCCTGGAGGACTGGTTTAGGGTCATGAACTCCTTTAACTTTCGTGGGGTTTTTTTGTTTGTTTTTTTTTTTGTTGTTTTTTTTTGGAAACTTTGTCTCTTCTTCTATTCTGAATAATAGCCTTGCTGGATAGGGTATTCTTGGCTGCAGATTTTCCCCATTCAGCACTTTTAACATATCATAATAGTACCTTTTGGCTTGGAAAATTTCTGATGAAAAATCCCCTGCTACCTTAAGGGTTTCACTTGTATTTTACTGTCTTCTCTTTGTCTTGGTGCTTTTAGATTTTTTATGCCATATTTTGTCATTTTAGTTACAATACATCTTGGTGTGGATCAGGTTTTGTCGATCTTGTTGGAGTCCTCTGTGCCTCCTGGATATGGTTATCTGTTTCCTTCCCTAGCTTAGGGATGTTTTCACGTATTTCTTCACATCAATTTCTGTCCTCTTTTCTCTCTCTTTTTCTTCTGGGACTCCTATAATATGAATGCTATTACATTTGATGAAGTCACTGAGTACCCCAAATCAATTATCTTTTTTGCATATTTCTTTTCTCTGTCTTTTGTTCAGCTTCATTGTTTTCCATTAGTCTATCTTTTGGGTCATTAGTTCATGCTTCTGCTTCTTCCAGCCTGCTGTTCATTGCATCAAGCATGTTTCTAATCTTGTTTATTGCAGTCCTCACTTCATCTGTGTATTAAGAGTCTCACTGATGTCTTCCTCCCTCTTCTCAAGTAGTGAGAATCCTTATGATAATTGCTTTAAATACTCTATCAAGCAAGTTACTTCTATCTGTTTTGCTTGAGGTCTCTAGATGTGATCTTGACTTGTTTTTTCATTTGGATAAATCTGTATTCTCTCTGTGCCTGTTTCTCTGTGTTAGGAAAATCTGTTGTGTCTTCTGTTCTTGAGGGTACCCGGTTGTGTAGTATCCTCTATTACCCAGGGTCTGGCCCTTCAGAGTGTGTCTCCAATGTGTGCTGTATGTTATCCACTTTTGTGTCCTGGCCACTTTATCCCTTGGGCCAGTCATTTGCACATGCTATCTTTGCCTGTTGTAGGCAGTGTTTGGTCCCTGGTCTGAATGTGGCAAGTTTTTTTAACTGGGTGTGCTCTGGTCTGCTTATTAAATGAGACCTGTTTCCATAGCTACCAGGAACAAGGCTCTGTAAAACTCCCAGGTCAGGAGTATTGGCGCTAGTCTACTGGAGAAGGGGACATACCACACTAGAACTGAGGCAAGGAGACTTGGATGGGCAGTTCCAATGGTGTGCGGGGATAAGGAATTAGTGTAAGCAAGTTATGTAGTGAGTGTGGTTGCTGCTAATTCCCACAGCTAGCCTTGTGTATATGCTGGTAGACAGGAGAGGGAAATGGAACCTGCTAAATCTTTTGTTCCTGAAAGTGTCTCTGTGAATGCTGCCTATCTAGTAAATGCTCTGAGATAAAAAATAATCTCCCCACTGTATCCTCCAGGCATTCTTCAGATTGCTATTTCCATTACTGTGGACCACTCATCCTACTTTCACAGAATGTTTTTCCATTTTATTGTGTCATTTCAATTTCTCTCATAAGTGTTCTACAGGTTTCCAGGTACAGATATTTTACTTAATTGGTTGGACTATTCCTAGGTATCTTATGGGCTTTGGTGCAATTGTAAATGGGACCAATTCTTTGATTTCTCTTTCCACTGCTCCATTATTCATGTATAGAAATGCAACACATTTCTTCATGTTGATTTTATATCCTGCTACTTTGCTGAATTAGTGTACTTGTCCTAGCAATTTGAAGGGGAAGGCCTTTCAGGTTTTCTACATAGAGTATTATATCATCTCCAAATAGTAAAAGTTTGACTTCTTCTTTGCTGATTTGGATGCCTTTTATTTATTTTTCTTATCTGATTGCTGAAACTAGGACTTCCAGTACTATGTCAAATAACAGTAATGAGAGTGGAACTCTCTGTCTTGCTCCTGACCATAGAGAAAAAGTTCTCAGTTTTTCCCTATTGAGGATGATACTAGCTGTGGGTCTTTCATATATGGCTTTTAAGACATGGATGTATTTTCCCTCTAAACCTACTTTGTTAAGAGTTTTTATCAAGAATGGATGCTGTATTTTTTCAAATGCCTTTTCTTTCTTTTTTTTTAATTTTTATTTATTTATGATAGTCACACACACACAGAGAGAGAGAGAGAGAGAGAGAGAGAGAGAGAGAGGCAGAGACATAAGCAGAGGGAGAAACAGGCTCCATGCACCGGGAGCCCGACGTGGGATTCGATCCCGGGTCTCCAGGATCGCGCCCTGGGCCAAAGGCAGGCGCTAAACCTCTGCGCCACCCAGAGATCCCTCAAATGCCTTTTCTGCATCTATTGACAAGATCATATGGTTGGACGCCTATCTTTTATTAACATTGTGTATCACATTGATTGATTTGTCAATACCAAACTATCCTTACAGCCCAAGAATAAATCCCACTTGATTACGGTGAATAATTCTTTTAATGAACTGTTAGATTTGATTTGCTAGGATCTAGTTGAGAATTTTTGCATCTATGTTCGGATGTTGGCCTGTAATTCTCCTTTTTAGTGCTGTCTTTGGGTTTGGAATCAAGGTAATGCTGACCTTGTAGAAGGAGTTTGGAAGTTTTTTTTCCATTTATATTTTTTGAAATTATTTGAAAAGAATAAGTATGAACTCTTCTTTAAATGTTTAGTAGAAGCCATCTTGCCTTGGACTTTTGTTTTCTGGGAGATTTTACATTACTGATTCAGTTTCTTTGCTGGTGATGGGTTGTTCAAATTTTCTATTTCTTCCTGTTACAGTTTTGGTAGTTTGCATGTTTCTAGGAATTTGTCCATTTCTTCCAGATTGTCCAGTATTTTGGCATATAATTTTTCATAACATTCTCCTATAATTGTTTGTATTTCTGTGGTGTTGGTTGTGATCTCTCCTCTTTCATTTGTGATTTTATTTGAATCTTTTCTCTTCTTTTTCATAAGTCTGGCTGGGGATGTATAGTTTATTCTTTCAAAGAACCACCTCTTAGTTGTGTTGATCTGTTCTACTGGATTTTTGTTGTTGCTGCTGTTTGCTTGGGTTTTTTTCTATGCTGTTTATTTATCTCTAACCTTTATTATTTCCCTTCTTCTGCTCTCATTGTGCTTTATTTGTTGTTTCTTTTATACCTCCTTTAAGTGTTAAGTGTTAAGCTTGGTTGTATATTTTCTTACTTCTTGAGGTAGGCCTGTATTGCAATATATTTCCCTCTTAGGACTTCCTTTGCTGCATCCCAAAGGACCATCATGTTTTCTTTTTCATTTCATTCTACATAGTTTTTTTTTTTTTATCTCTTATTTAATTTCCAGGTTAATCCATTCATTCTTTAGTAGGGTCTTCTTTAACTGCCATATATTTGTAGTCTTTCAAAATTTTTTCTTGTGATTGACTTTAAGTTTCAGAGTGTTGTGGTCATAAAATACACACAGCAAGATTTTAATCTTTTTGTAGCTATTGAGGGCTGATTTGTGACCCAGAATGTGATCTATTCTGGAGAATGATCCATGTACACTCAAAGACTATGTGCATTATGCCCCTTTAGGATGAAAAGTTCTGAATGTATCTGTTAAGTCCATCTGATTCAGTATGTCATTCAAAGTCATTGTTTCCTTGTTGATTTTCTGCTTAGATTATCCGTCCATTGTTGTAAGTGGGTTGCTAAAGTCCCCTACTATTATTGTATTATTACCAAAGAGTTTCTCTATGTTTATTTAATTGATGTATATATTTGGGAGCTCCCATATTGGGGGATAAATATTTGCAATTGCTAGATCTTCTTGTTGGATAGAACCCTTTATTATGAGACACCTTCATCTCTCATTACAGTCTTTGGTTTAAAATCTAGTATGTCTGATACAAGTATGGTTACTCTTGCTTTCTTTTGATGTCTATTAACATGATAGATGGTTCTCCATCCCCTCACTTTCAATCTGCATGTGTTTTTGGTCTAAACTAAGCAGCATATTGGTAAGTCTTTCTTTTTATCCCTCTGATACCCTATGTCTTTTGATTGGAGCATTTAGTTTCTTTCCTTTCAGCATGATTATTTTTTTTTTAAAGGGCTTTTTTTTTTTTTTTTTTTTTTAATGATAGTCACACAGAGACCGAGAGAGAGAGGCAGAGACACAGGCAGAGGGAGAAGCAGGCTCCATGCCGGGAGCCCGACGTGGGATTCGATCCCAGGTCTCCAGGATTGCGCCCTGGGCCAAAGGCAGGCGCCAAACCGCTGCGCCACCCAGGGATCCCTCAGCATGATTATTGATAGATATGAATTTAGTGTCAATGTGTTTCCTGTAAAGTTGGTTTTTCCTGTGATGTTTTCTGTTCCTTTCTAGTTTTGTTGCCTTTGGTCTCCTTCACCCCTCGCCTACTCCCTCCCCAACTCTGCTAAAAGAGTCCCTGTTCATATTTCTTGCAGGGGTAGTTTTGTGGTCACAAAGTCCTTTAGTTTTTTCTGGGAAACTTTACCTCTCCTTGTATTCTGAATGACAGTCTTGCTGGACAAAGTATTCTTGGCTACATATTTTTCCCTCAGCACATTAAATATATCCTGTCACTGTCTTCTAGCCTGTCTATTTTCTGTGGACAGATCTGCTGTGAACCTGGTCCATCTTCCCTTGTAGGTTAAGTACTCTTTTCCCTTGCTGCATTTAAAATTCTTTCCTTGTCTGTGTATTTTGTGAATTTTCCTGTGATATGTCTTGGTGATAGCTGGCTTTTGTTGAATTTAATGGGAGTTCTCTGTACTTCTTGGATTTTGATGTCTGTTTTCTTCCTCAGATTAGGGAAGTTTTCAGCTATACTTTGCTCAAATGAAACTTCTGCTGTCTTTATCTCTCTCTTCATATTTGGGACTCCTATCATATGAATGTTATTACACTTTAAGGAGTTGTTGAATTCCCTAAGTCTACATTCATGATCCAATACTTTTCTTTTCCTTTTCTTTTCCTTTTCTTTTCATCTTCATTATTTTCCATAATTGTATTTTCTATATCATTGGTTCATTCCTTTGCTTCATCTAGCCCCATTGTCGTGGTATCCATTCATGTTTGCATCTTGGTTATAGAATTTTAACTTTCAGCCTGACTAGACTTTAGTTCTTTTATTTCCATAGTAAGGGATTCTCTAGTGTCTTTTATGTTTTTTCTCAAACCAGCTAGTATCCTCAATTATTGTTTTCAATTCTAGTTCAGACATCTTACTTATGTCTGTACTCATTAAGTCCCTGGAATTTACTTCTTCCTGTTCTTTCTTTTGTGTTGAATTCCTTCATTGTCACTTTGTCCAGAAAAAAGAAAAGAAGAAGAAGAAGAAATCTAGATCTTAGGTGTGTTTTTGTCTGCTTATTAAAAGAAGCTAGAGCCAATAAATAAAAAAAGGAAAAAAGAATAAAATATAAATTAAAAATTAAATAATTATAAAAATAAAAAGGAATCTGGATTCTATTTCCCTCAGAGCTGAAGCTTTGCATCACTCTGTGATCAGGAGACTTGGTGTTTGCAGGGGGTTTGTGCTGGTCTTCTCGGGGAGTGTCTGTTGCACTGATTCTCAGGCCAGTTTACCTTAGTGGAGATGCACCTGCAGAGTACTATGGGGTGGGGCTTGTTGTAAGCAGCTATGGCCTCCATTAGGTGGTGCCATATTGCTCCCTGAAGTTAATCTACACTGATGGGGTGGGAGGTGGGGGAGACATGAAAATCATGTCGCCTTCCTCTCTTCTCTCAGAATGGGGAGCTCAAGCCACCAGTCCTCAGGAAGCCTTCACAGAAGAGCAAATCATCTCCTCTCTTGTGTCTCTGGCTTCTGTCAGATCTCTGACTTCACACTGCCTACACCTGAGCTGTTCTCCTGCTAGGTGGTACAGCACTCCTGTGTTTTACCCCTGGTATTCAGCTGGGGTTAGAAACTCCAAATTTTAGAGATCTGGTGACACAACCCTTGTCGATCCTTTGAAGGAGGGTATCAGTGTGCTTTGGTCATTTGCCAGTTTGTCCCAGAAATCAGTTGCATGACCACCCAGAATGTCCACTATGGAATTAATGGTAAAGCACAACAAAAAGCCAGCAATAAGTCTCGCTGCCTTCAGCCAACATTCCCATTCTTATGTTAGTTAATTGGGCAACTCAATGGTGCCTGTCAGGTCTTTTGTCCCAGGAGAAGTTGTGTCCCCTCTCCCAAATGCACTCCAAGCAAGAGATCTGCTTCTCCCTGTGCAAACCAGGGGAATCCTCATACCACTCCGTCCACTCCAGGGTTTCCACACTACTCCCCCAGGAGAGCATTGATAAAGCCACCAGGTGCAACCCTGGCAATGTTACAGGTCTCTGAAACTTCAGATTGTGTTCTACTCTTTATAAAAACTTGCAGTAGTCTGTCTCTCTCCTTTTTCCCAGTCATTAGTTTTAGGGAAGAATTTTTCTCCTGCAATTTCCTATGCATACTTCCACTCTTTCTCTCACTATTGCTCCTCTCCCCACAATCAGATCTCCCTTATCATCCCAGCACCTGCAGCTCTTTTCTTCCCCCAAATAAACTCTCCTCACCTCCTATCTTCCACTATGCAGTGGTATATTTCAGATTGAGCTGTGCAATTTTGCTTTCTTATTCCTCACATCAAATTCTTGGGTGTTCAGAATGATTTGATATTTATCTATGTTCGAGGGACAAGTCCAGAGTCTCCTTGCTCTTCCACCATCTTAACTCCTCCCTCTCAACATAAAAATCCTGTATATGTTTTGTTAGATTTACATCTAAGAATTTCAGATTTCTCTTCTCTGGCTACTCTCATAAGTTTTGCTTTGTATCATTTTCTGCAATTTAAATATGATTTGTATGGGTGTAGTTATTATATATTTCTCCTGCTTGTGTTCTCTGAGCTTCTTGGATCTGTGGTTTGCTATTTATCATTAATCTTAGAAAAATATAAAACAAGTTTCCTAGAGTCAGTAATAGAGGAAGTGTGCCCAGGGGAAAGTGCACCATAAACTGCAGACTGATCTCAGTAAAGGTCAGGAACACTCAGCTGGTGGAATATTTGGGAGAAGCAGGCTGGTTAAGCGGGCCAACTCCAGATGGAGGTGTGTCTGTGCCCTGCTATCTTTGGGAGTCACGCCCCCCTCCCCCCCCAGGAGCACAATTCCAGCAGCACAGGGCCCTGGATCCCAGGGCATCAAGTAGACAAAGCCCACGATCCTGAACTCCCCCTGGGACAGGCGGAAGGGGGGAATGCACAAGACAGCAAGAACTCTCCTGCCTTTCGGTGGCCTGCAAGCTGTGCAGATCAACACACCTGTGCCTGCCCAGGAACCATCTAGGCCACTGTGGACTGAGAGACTGCATTACTTACTAGCAGGGAGCTAACTCCAGAGCAGGAAATCTGGCCGCCACAATTGTTGTTTTTCCTCCTTGTTTCACCTTGTGCCTGGCAGGGGTGGGGCCACCAGGGAAGAAAGGCCTCACAGGATAAACATCTCACACTGAACCCAGCACCAAGCAGGGGGATAGGCATCTCCCCTCAGGCACAGACACCTGAGAATCTGCACAACAGACCACTCCCCCAGAAGACCAGCTGGAAGAACAGGGGAAGAGCAAATCTTGAACAAGCAGTGCTGGAAAGCTCCAGAGGAAGTCAAGAGATTTGTACTGTATAGAACTAAAGGGTCTCCCACCTTTAAAAAAAATCCCCCTTTTCCCAGTATAACTGTTTTTTATATCAGACTAAAAATTTCCATTTTTTCTCTTTTCCCACTTTAACTACAATATTTTACCTCCTCTTCATTTTTAACTTTCTTCCTTTTTGACTTTCATATTTCTACAATTACGTATCTTAGATATATTTACCACTTCTAGATTCCCTTCAACATAGTAAATTTAATTTTGGAAGATATACAAGATATGGGTTTTTGTTTTGTGTTTCTTCTTTACTCTGCCTAATTTTCTTCTACAGTGGCTAAAGTTAATACCTTCTAAAACATGACCAGCATGCACCCAGAACCAAGTGGAATACTGTGCTGGTTCATTCTGTGAGATTATATTCTCTCTTCCTTCCCATTCTGCCTCCCTCTTTTATCTGGTTTATGGTTTGGTGATCAATGTTGTGGCTCTCTACATGTATTGCTGGTTTATATAAATTTTGGATTAAGCTTGTTCTGTATCTTCTAACATAGAGAACAAAATACACTCAGAACCAAGAAGATACCCTCTAGGACCTCTCAGGTAAACTACATTATCCCTCCAACTTCATCACCACCACGATCTCCCAGGCCCCCCCCCCCTTTTTTATTCTCTCTTTTTCTTTTTTCTCTTTTCCTCTTTACTTTTTTTTTCTCTCTTCTTATTTTGATTTTCTTTTTTTTTCTACTTCTTTGGGATTTTTGACCTTTTAATTTTTATTACTTTATCTTAAAATTTGTTTTTCACTTTAGTGGTCCTTTTATTTTATTTTGTTCTGATCTATTTTTTTATTTTCTGGTCTCTGACCTCATCAGAACCATCTAGGGTGAAACTTACTTAGGATGTGGCTGAAATTCTTGATTCAGCCTGCTCACACAGCCACTTTGCACTGAACAAAATAATTAGAAGGAAAAATTCACCACAAATGAAAGAATCAGAAACAGAACTCTGCCACAGAGTTACAGAATATGGATTATAATACAATGTCAGAAAGCCAATGCAAAAGCACAATTATAAAGCTACTGGTGGCTCTGGAAAAAAAGCATAAAGCATTCTAGAGACTTTGTAACTACAGAATTCACATCTAATAAGGCCAAAATTAAAAATCAATTTAATGAGATGCCATCCAAACTGGATTTCCTAACGACTAGGGTTACTGAGGTGGAAGAAAGAGTGATTGACATAAAGACAAGTTGAGGGCAAGGAAGGAAGCTGAGGGAAAAAAGAGAAAAAAACAATTAAGAAACCATGAGGAAAGCTTAAGGGAAATACATGATAGCCTCCAAAGGAAAAATCTCCGTTTAATTGGGGTTCCAGAAAGCACTGAGAGGGACAGAGGTCCAGAAAGTATATTTGAACATATCATAGCTGAGAACTTCCCTAACTTGGGGAGGAAAACAGGCATTCAGATTCAGGAGATAGAAGGGTCCCCATCCCCAAAATCGAAAAAAAATCATTTAGCCTCTCTACATTTAAAAGTGAAACTTGCAAATTCCAAAGATAAAGACAAAAAATCCTTAAAACAGCAAGAGACAAGAGATCACTAAATTATATGGGGAGAGCTATTAGATTCACAGAAAACCTCTCCACAGAGACCTGGTAGGCCAGAAAGGGCTGGCAGGATATATTCAGGGTCCTAAATGAGAAGAACATGCAGCCAAGAATACTCTATCAAGCAAGGCTCTCATTCAGAATAGAGGGAGAGATAAAGAGCTTCCAAGATAGAAACTGAAAGAATATGTGACCATCAAACCAGATCTGTAAGAAATATTAAGGGGGCCTCTTTAAAAGAAAGAGAAAGCCCACGGAAATAATCCACAAAAACAGGGACTTCATAGGTATTATGATGACACTAAATTCATGTATTTCAATAGTTACTCTGAGGATGAATGGACTAAATGATCCCATCAAAAGACACAGGATTTCAGACTGGATAAAAAAGCAAGACCCATCTATTTGCTGTCTACAAGAGACTCACTTCAGACCTAAGGACACCTACAGCCTGAAAATGAAAGGTTGGAGAAACATTTACCATTTAAATGGCACTCAAAAGAAAGCAGGGGTAGCAATCCTCTTGTCAGATACATTAAAGTTTATCCCAAAGACTGTAGTAAGAGATGGAGAGGGGCACTATATCATACTTAAAGGGTCTATCCAACAAGAGGACCTAATAATCATGAATATTTATGCCCCTAATGTCAGAACTGCCAAGTATATCAATCAATTAATAACCAAAGTAAAGAGATACTTAGATAATAATACAGTAATAGTAGGAGACTTCAACAAGGCACTTTCTGCAAGTGACAGATCTCCTAAGCACAACATCACCAAAGAAATAAAAGCCTTGAATGATACACGGGACCAGATGTATTGCACAGATATATAGAGAACTTTCCACTTGAACACAACTGAATACACATTCTTATCAAGTGCACATGGACCTGTCTCCAGAATAGACCACATAGTGGGTAAAAATCAGGTCTTAACTGATACCAAAAGATTGGGATTGTCCCCTGCATATTTTAGGACCATAATGCTTTGAAACTAGAACTCAATCACAATAGGAAATTTGGAAGAAACTCAAACACGGGGAGGTTAAAGAGCATCCTACAAAAAGATGTAAGGATCAACCAGGAAATTAGAGAAGAATTAAAAATATTCATAGAAACTAATGAGAATGAAGGTACAACCATTCAAAATCTTTGGGATAGAGCAAAAGCAATCCTGAGAGGAAAATACATCGCAATACAAGCAACCCTCAAAAAATTGGCAAAAACAAAACAAAAAAATTGACAAAAACTCAAATACACAAGCTAACATTACACCTAAAGGAACTGGAGAAAGAACAGCAAGCAAAACCTACACCCAGCAGAAGAAGATAGTTAATAAAGATTCAAGCAGAACTCAATGAAATAGAGACTAGAACTGTAGAACAGATCAACAAAACCAGGAGTTGCTTCTTTGAAAGAATTAATAAGATAGATAAACGATTAGGCAGCCTTATTAAAAACAAAAGAGAAAAGACTCTAATTAATAAAATCACAAATGAAAAAGGAGAGATCATCACCAACACCAAGGAAATACATACGATTTTAAAAACATATTATGAGCAGCTATACACCAATAAGTTGGGCAATCTAGAAGAAATGGACACATTTCTGGAAAAGCACAAACTACCAAAATGGGAACAGGAAGAAATAGAAAACCTGAACAGGCCAAAACCCAGGGAGTAAATTGAGGCACTTATCAAAAACCTCCCAAGACACAAAAGTCCAGAGCTAGATGACTTCCCAGGGGAATTCTATCAAACGTTTAAAGAAGAAATCATACCTATTCTACTAAAGCCATTCCAAAAGATAGAAGAGGATGGAATACTTCCAAACTCATTCTATGAGGTCAGCATCATCTTAATTCCAAAACCAAACAAAGACCTCACCAAAAAGGAGAATTATAGTCCTATAGCCCTGATGAAAACAGATGCAAAAATTCTCTACACTAACAATGAGACTGAAGACAGAGAAATTAAGGAGTCAATCCCATTTACAATTGCAGCCAAAAGAATAAGATACCTAGGAATAAACCTAACTAAGACGTAAAGGATCTATACCCTCAAAACTACAGAACACTTCTGAAAGAAATTGAGGAAGACACAAAGAGATGGAAAAATATTCCATGCTCATGGATTGGAAGAATTAGTATTGTGAAAATGTCTATGCTACCCAGGGCAATTGAAATATTTAATGCAATCCCTATCAAAATACCATGGACTTTCTTCAGAAAGTTGGAACAAATCATCCTAGTTTTTGTGTGGAATCACAAAAGACCCTGAATACCTGAGGGAATATTGAAAAAGAAAACAATAGCTGGGGGCATCACAATGCCAGATTTCAGGTTGTATTACAAAGCTCTGATCATCAAGGCATGTGGTACTGGCACAAAAACAGACACATAGATCAATGGAACACAATAGAGAACCCAGAAATGAGCCCTCAACTATATGGTCAACTAATATTCGACAAAGCAGGAAAGACTATGCACTAGAAAAAGGACAGTCTCTTCAATAAATGGTGTTGGGAAAACTGGACATCCACATGCAGAAGAATGAAACTACACCACTCTCTTGCACCATACACAAAGATAAACTCAAAATGGATGAAAGATCTAAGTGTGAGACAAGATTCCATCAAAATCCTAGAGAAGAAAACAAGTAACTCTGTTTTTGAACTTGGCCACAGTAACTTCTTGCAAGATACATCTATGAAGGCAAGGGAAACAAAAGCAAAAATGAGCTATTGGGACTTCATCAAGATAAAAAGCTTCTGCACAGCAAAAGAAACAGTCAACAAAACTACAAGACAACCTACAGAATGGGAGAAGATATTTGCAAATGACATACCCGAAAAAGGGCTAGTATCCAAGATCTATAAAGAACTTATTAAACTCAACAGCAAAGAAACAAACAATCCAATCATGAAATGGGCAAGAGACATGAAGAGAAATCTCACAGAGGAAGACATAGACATGGCTAACAAGCACATGCGAAAATGCTCCTCATCACTTGTCATCAGGGAAATACAAATCAAAACCACAATGAGATACCACCTCACACCACTGAGAATGGGGAAAATTCACAAGACAGGAAACAACAAATGTTGGAGAGGATGTGGAGAAAGGGGGACCCTCTTGCACTGTTCGTGGGAATGTGAACTGGTGCAGCCACTCTGGAAAACTGTGTGGAGGTTCCTCGAAGAGTTAAAAATAGACCTGCCCTACAACCCAGCAATTGCACTGCTGGGGATTTACCCCAAAGATACAGATTCAGTGAAACGCTGGGACAACTGCACCCCAATGTTTATAGCAGCAATGTCCACAATAGCCAAACTGTGGAAAGAGCCTCAGTGCCCATTGAAAGACGAATGGATAAAGAAGATGTGGTATATATCTATAGAATGGAATATTACTCAGCCATCAGAAGAGACAAATACCCAGATTAACATATAACCTCACACTTAATGCTTATGTATTTCAGTTACTATCTCCTGATGCCTAATGTCTGAATTTCAATACAAAATATAAGACATATTAACAGTAAGAAAGAATAACTTGAAGAGTCAAAGCAAGCATCAAAACAAGACTATGGCATAGATATTGGAATTATCAGTTGAGTAAGTTAAAATGTCTATGATAAATATTTTTTTAATGATAAATATGTTAAGGGAAAGGTGTAAATATTAAAGAACAGATGAACTTCAAGGTGGATAGAACTGAAGGGTATTATAGTGAGTGAAGGAAGTCAATCAGAGAAGGACAATTATTATATGGTTTCACTCATATGGGGAATATAAAAAATAGTAAAGGGATTAGAAGGGAAATTTGAGAAAATGAGTGGGAAAAATTAGAGAGGTTGACAAAACATGAGATGCTCCTAACTCTGGCAAAGGAACAAAGGGTAGTAGAAGGGGAGTTGGGTTGAGGGATGGGATAACTGGGTGACAGGCACTGAGGAGGTCACTTGATGAGATGAGCACTGGTTGTTATACTATATGTTAGCAAATTGAACTCCAATATATATATTGAAAATATAAAAAAGGAAAATCTATATCATATATATATAAGAAAAATATCAAACATTATTACTTTAAATATTTCTTCTACCCCAATTTCTCTTTCTTCACCCGCTGGTATTACAATTTTGCATATGTTATCCTTTTTTGAATTGTCTGATGGCTTTGGGGTTCTTGAACATTTTATTGCTTTTATTTTGTTTTGTTGTGTTTGCATTTTAGATTGGAAAATCTATTGGCATACCTTCAAGTTCATCAATTCTTTCTTCATCTGTGGTCAGTCTATTGATACCAGTTGCATTCTGCATTTCTGTCACAGCATTTTTTATCAAGGAAATCAGAATTTACATTATTCTGTTCCTGTTACTCATCTGTTCTTTAATATTTGCACCTTTCCCTTAACATATTTATCATTAAAAAAATACTTATCATAGACATTTTAACTTACTCAACTGATAATTCCAATATCTATGTCATAGTCTTGTTTTGATGCTTGCTTAGACTCTTCAAGTTATTCTTTCTTACTGTTAATATGTCTTATATTTTTTATTGAAATTCAGACATTAGGCATCAGGAGATAGTAACTGAAATACATAAGCATTAAGTGTGAGGTTATATGTTAATCTGGCTAGGAGTTGGGTAGTGTTTGATGTTTTTTTGTAACTGTAGAGGTTTCAAATTCCTTATTCTTTATTCCTTTGTCTTTGTACTTCTCTAAAAACTACTTGGATAGAGTCCAAAACTTTTTCACTTGTATCCAATAATAACTGGAGCCCTGGTGATGTGGTAAAGTGTGGGGAAGGAAAGGTATTTTAAACATATTTTATAATTAAATCTTTTTTTAGTAGGTCTTTTTTATGAGTGTTACAATGTTTCTTTACTTTTCTTCTCTTTTAGGTGAAATGGGAAGACTGGGTCTGGTTTTTTATCTTTTCCCTTAGACAGAATAAAGCTCTGGTCACAACTTTTCCCAGAAAGAGTAGGCATTTATTGTGGAGAATGTTATGGCCATATTTTATAATAGTTATTTTTCCCTTTTTCTGCATGACATGAGGGGATTTTCCTTCCCTCATCACAGAGAGACCTGGCAGGATTCCTGGAGGTAAAAAGCCATGAAGAGTGGGGTCTGCCAAACTGCAACCCCAGGAACTTCTTAGGTCTCCCATGAGTCATACTAAGCCTTCAGCAATTTATCAAAACTACCATGTAAATGTTCCTATTAGTTTGTAGCTGCAGTAGCTCCTGTTACAGGTATGCTGATCTCGGGTATGATTCCCTATGTTCATCTGTCTCTCTAAATTTGAGAGTGGTGCTTTGTCCTGTGACCTTACTTCTTTATTAAGTCCAGAATAACTCCTTGATTTTCACTTTTGTCCTTTTTTTTCTTGTTTATGGAGGGAGTGAGGACTTCCAAATCAATTATTTTGTTTCTTCTTGAGACTTCCTTTTTGACGCATGATGCATTATTTGGTTTTCAAGTGTTTGGAGATTACTCCATTATTTCTCTATTACTAATTTTTAGTTTGTTTCCATTGTGGTCAGAAAACATACATTGTAAGATTTTAATTCTTGTAAATTTGTTAGGTTGTTTTATCACAGAGTATGATTTTTCTCGTTGTGTATTGTGGAAACGTTTGGGAAGAATATATATTTTGCTATTATTTGATGAAGTGTTCTATAAATGTTGACTAGGTTCTGATGATTTATTTACTTTGTATATATCTTTCCAGATTTTCTGCCTGGTTCTTCTACCAGTTATTGAAAAGCTAATGTTGAAATATCCAAATGTAAATATGGAGTTGTCTATCTCCACTTTCAGTTCTATAACTTATTCCTTCATACATTTAGCAAGTATGTTATTTGGTGCATTGCTTTAGGACTGCTATATCTTGGGAGTTTAACCCTTTAATCATTATGGAATGTCTCTGTCCTTGACAATTTTCTTTTCTATAAAATCTAACTTATCTAATATTAATATAGCCACTCCTTTCTTTTTAAATGTTTGCAATATATACAGTTTTCCATCTGTTACTTTCATCTGTTACTATATTATTATATTTGAAGTGATTATAAATGAGACGATCAACTTACTTGATGATAAACCTGAATGCAGGGAGTTCCATGATTCTACCTACAGACCTGGTTTTGAAGTTCTGTAGAACACTAATCCACAAATTTAGATCGAGGTGGGGCAAGATGGCGGAAGAGTAGGGTCTCCAAGTCACCTGTCCTCACCAAATTATCTAGATAACCTTCAAATCATCCTGAAAACCTACGAATTCGGCCTGAGATTTAAACAGAGAACAGCTGGAATGCTACAGTGAGAAGAGTCCACGCTTCTATCAAGGTAGGAAGACGGGGGAAAAAAGAAACAAAAGGCATCCAAGGGGGAGGAGCCTCGCGAGGAGCCGGGCTAAGGCCGGGGCAAGTGTCCCCAGGACAGGAGAGCTCTGTCTCAGAGAAGCAGGAGCTTCACCAATGTTCCCAGGTAGAAAGGCGCTCGCAGGGAGCTCAGCAGGATCCCAGGAGGGCGGGGATGCCCTCAGGCTCCCGGGGACACTAACAGAAGAACTGAGCCCCAGGGAGAGCACGCCACACCCCGTAGCCAAGATCCCTAAAGGGCTGCAGCGCCCCGCCTGGCGGGGCCAGGAGCAGCTCGGAGGGGCTCGGGCAGCGGCTCCACGGAGGGGGCTGTGCAGCCAGGAGCGAGAATCCAATAGCGCAGGCCCCGGAGCACAGGGCGCCGGGACACAGCCCAGGATCCGGCCTCCCCCCAGGATAGGCAGAGGCTGGGAGGGCCCAGGACAGCAAGGACACTCCTGCCCCGAGCTGAGCAGATCAGCGGCCCTGCCCCGGAGCCTCCAGGCCCCTGCAGATGGAGAGCTCCATAGTTACTGCCGGAGCTACTCCAGGGCTCCAGAGCTGACCACTGCCACTGGGGTTGTTCCTCCTGGGGCCTCACGGGGTAAACAACCAGCACTGAGCCTCACAGTGGCCTCATCGGATGAACAGCCTAAACATCTTTCACTGAGCCCTGCACCAGGTAGGGGGCTGAGCAGCTCCCCCAAGTGCTAACACCTGAAAATCAGCATAGCAGGCCCCATCCCCAGAAGACCAGCTAGACCGAAAGGGGAAAAGCAAGTTATTGACCAAGCAGCACTGTAAAGTTCCAGGGGAAGTCGAGGGATTTACAGTATACAGAATGAGAGGTGTTTTTTGTTTTTTTATTTCTGTTTGCCCCCCCTTTTTTCTTTTTTCCTTCTCTTTTTTCCTCTTTTTTCTTTTTTCTTTTTTTCTTTTTCTTTTCTTCTTTCTCTTCTCTCTTTTTCTCCTTTTCCCAATACAACTTGTTTTTGGCCACTCTGCACTAAGCAAAATGAGTAGAAGGAAAATCCCACCTCAAAAGAAAGAATCAGAAACAGTCCTCTCTCCCAGAGTTACAAAATTTGGATTCAATGTCAGAAAGCCAATTCAGAAGCACTATTATAAAGCTACTGGTAGCTCTAGAAAAAAGCATAAAGGACTCAGGAGACTTGATGACTGCAGAATTTAGATCCAATCAGGCAGAAATTAAAAATCAATTAAATGAGATGCAATCCAAACTAGATGTCCTAAAGATGAGGGTTAATGAGGTGGAAGAACCAGTGAGTGACATAGAAGAAAGTTGATGGCAAAGAGGGAAACTGAGGAAAAAGAGACAAACAATTAAAAGATCATGAGGATAGATTAAGGGAAATAAGTGACAGCCTCAGAAGGAAAAATGTCCGTTTAATTGGAGTTCCCAAGGGCACCGAAAGGGACAGAGGTCCAGAATATGTGTTTGAACAAATCATAGCTGAAAACTTTCCTAATCTGGGAAGGGAAACAGGCATTCAGATCCAGGAAATAGAGAGATTCCCCACCCCCAAAAAAAATCAATAAAAACCTCGACATTTAATAGTGAAGCTTGCAAATTCCAAAGATAAAGAGAAGATCCTTAAAGCAGCAAGAGACAAGAAATCTCTAACATTTATGGGGAGAACTATTAGATTAACAGCAGAACTCTCCACAGACACCTGGCAGGCCAGAAAGGGCTGGCAGGATATATTCAGGGTCCTAAATGAGAAAAACATGCAGCCAAGAATACTTTGTCCAGCAAGGCTTTCATTCAGAATAGAAGGAGTGGTAAAGAGCTTCCAAGACAGGAGGAACTGAAAGAATATGTGACCACCAAACCAGATCTGGAAGAAATTTTAGGGGGGACTCTTAAAATTCCTCTTTAAGAAGAAGTCCAATGGAACAATCCACAAAAACAGGGACTGAATAGGTATCATGATGACACTAAACTCGTATCTTTCAATAGTAACTCTAAACGTGAATGGGCTTAATGACCCCATCAAAAGGAGCAGGGTTTCAGACTGGATAAAAAAGCAGGACCCATCTGTTTGCTGTCTACAAGAGACTCATTTTAGACAGAAGGACACCTACAGCTTGAAAATAAAAGGTTGGAGAACCATTTACCGTTCAAATGGTCCTCAAAAGAAAGCAGGGGTAGCCATCCTTATATCAGATAAACTAAAATTTATCCCAAAGCCTGTAGTGAGAGATGAAGAGGGACACTATATCATACTTAAAGGATCTATCCAACAAGAGGACTTAACAATCCTCAATATATATGCTCCGAATGTGGGAGCTGCCAAATATATCAGTCAATTTATAACCAAAGTTAAGACATACTTAGATAATAATACACTTATACTTGGTGACTTCAATCTAGTGCTTTCTACACTCGATAGGTCTTCTAAGAACAACATCTCCAAAGAAACAAGAGCTTTAAATGATACACTGGACCAGATGGATTTCACAGATATCTACAGAACTTTACATCCAAACACAACTGAATACACATTCTTCTCAAGTGCACATGGAACTTTCTCCAGAATAGACCACATACTGGGTCACAAATCAGGTCTGAACCGATACCAAAAAATTGGGATCATCCCCTGCATATTCTCAGACCATAATCCCTTGAAATTAGAACTAAATCACAAGAAGAAGTTTGGAAGGACTTCAAACATGTGGAGGTTAAGGACCATCCTGCTAAAAGATGAAAGGGTCAACCAGGAAATTAAGGAAGAATTAAAAATATTCATGGAAACTAATGAGAATGAAGATACAACCGTTCAAAATCTTTGGGATGCAGCAAAAGCAGTCCTGAGGGGGAAATACATCGCAATACAAGCATCCCTCCAAAACCTGGAAAGAAATCAAATACAAAAGCTAACCTTACACCTAAAGGAGCTAGAGAAAAAAACAGCAAATAGATCCTACACCCAGCATAAGAAGAGAGTTAATAAAGATTTGAGCAGAACTCAATGAAATAGAGACCAGAACTGTGGAACAGTTCAACAAAACCAAGAGTTGGTTCTTTGAAAGAATTAATAAGATAGATAAACCATTAGCAAGCCTTATTAAAAAGGAGAGAGAAAAGACTCAAATTAATAAAATCATAAATGAGAAAGGAGAGATCACTACCAACACCAAGGATATACAAACGATTTTAAAAACATATTATGAACAGCTATACGCCAATAAATTAGGCAATCTAGAAGAAATGGACGCATTCCTGGAAAGCCACAAACTACCAAAACTGGAACAGGAAGAAATAGAAAACCTGAACAGGCCAATAACCAGGGAGGAAGTTGAAGCAGTCATCAAAAACCTCCCAAGACATAAAAGTCCAGGGCCAGATGAAAATGTCAATGTTTCCCAGGGCAATTTACACATTTAATGCAATCCCTATCAAAATATCATGGACTTTCTTCAGAGAGTTGGAACAAATCATCTTAAGATTTGTGTGGAATCACAAAAGACCCTGAATAGCCAGGAGAATATTAAAAAAGAAAACCATCACTGGGGGCATCACAATGCCAGATTTCAGGTTGTACTACAAAGCTGTGGTCATCAAGACAGTGTGGTACTGGCACAAAAACAGACACAGAAATTAATGGAACAGAATAGAGAATCCAGAAGTGGACCCTCAACTCTATGGTCAACTAATATTCAACAAAGGAGGAAAGACTATCCACTGAAAGAAAGACAGTCTCTTCAATAAATGGTGCTGGGAAAATTGGACATCCGCATGCAGAAGAATGAAACTAGACCACTCTCTTGCACCATACACAAAGATAAACTCAAAATGGATGAAAGATCTAAATGTGAGACAAGATTCCATCAAAATCCTAGAGGAGAACACAGGCAACACCCTTTTTGAACTCGGCCACAGTAACTTCTTGCAAGATACATCCATGAAGGCAAGAGAAACAAAATCAAAAATGAACTATTGGGACTTCATTGAGAAAAGGAAGGAGCTTTTGCACAGCAAAAGAAACAGTCAACAAAACTCAAAGACAACCTACAGAATGGGAGAAGATATTTGCAAATGACATATCAGATAAAGGGCTAGTATCCAAGATGTATAAAGAACTTATTAAACTCAACAGCAAAGAAACAAACAATCCAATCATGAAATGGGCAAAAGAAATGAATAGAAATTTCACCAAAGAAGACATACACATGGCCAACAAGCACCAGGGAAAATGCTCCTCATCACTTGTCATCATGGGAATACTAATAGAAACCACAATGAGATCCCATGCACACCAGTGAGAATGGTGAAAATTAACAAGACAGGAAACAACAAATGTTGGAGAGGATGTGGAGAAAGAGGAACCCCCTTGCACTTTTGGTGGGAATGTGAACTGGTGCAGCCACTCTGGAAAACTGTGTGGAAGTTCCTCAAAGCGTTAAAAATAGATCTGCCCTACAACCCAGCAATTGCACTGCTGGGGATTTATCCCAAAGATACAGATGCAGTGAAACACAGAAACCCCGATGTTTATAGCAGCAATGTCCACAATAGCCAAACTGTGGAATGAGCCTTGGTGTCCATCGAAAGACGAATGGGTAAAGAAGGTATGGTCTATGTATCCAATGGGATATTACTCAGTCATTAGAAATGACAAATACCCACCATTTGCTTCTATGTTGAGGGACCTGGAGTGTATTATGGTGAGTAAAATAAGTCAATCGAAGAAGGACAAACACTATATGGTCTCATTCATTTGGGGAATATAAAAATTAGTGAAAGGGAATCAAGGGAATGGAGAAAAATGAGTGAAAATATCAGTGAGGGTGACAAAACATAAGAGACACCTAACTCTGGGAAATGAACAAGGAGTAGTAGAAGGGGAGGTGGGCATGGGGTTGGAGTGACTGGGTGATGGGCACGGGTTGTTATGCTATATGTTTGCAAATTGAACTCCAATTTAAAATTTTTTTAAATAAAATAAAATAAAATAAAACCACTAAAAAAAGTCTTGGAGTGGCTGAATGGATAAAAACAAGATCAATCTATGTTCTGAAGAGACCTACTTCACATCTGAAGACAGACTCAGATTGAAAGTGACAGCATAAAAAATAGATATTCCATGCAAAGGGCAATCAGTAGACAGCTGGATTCTATACATATATCAGATAAAATAGACTTTAAAACAAATATTGTTGTAAGAGAAAAAGAAAGGCATTAGATAATAACAAAAGTGTTGATCCAACAAGATAACATAACATTTATAAATATTCACGCAACATAGGAGCACTTAAACTTAAAGCAAATATAAACAGATAAAGGGAGAAATAGACAAAAATACAATAATAATAGTGACTTTAATATGCCTCTTACATCAATGAATAGATTATCTGGACAGAAAACCAATAAGGAAACATCAGCCTGAAATGACAGGGTAGACCTGATGGACTTAACAGATATACCAAAACATTTCATCCAACGCCAATAGAATACACATTCTTCTTAAGTGTACATGGAACATCCTCCAGGATAGATCATATGTTAGGTCATAAAACAAGTCTAAACAAACTTAAGAAGATTAAAATCATATCAACATCTTCTCAAACCAAAATCGTATGAAACAAGTAATCTGTTATAGGAAGAAACTGGAAAATTCACAAATATGTGGAGATTAAACACTGAACAACTAATGCATCAATGAAGAAAAGAGAAATAAAAAGATACTTTGAGACAAATGAAAATAAAAATTAAACATACTAAAAGTTATGGGATGCAGCAAAAACAGTTTTAAGAGAGAAGATTATAGCAATACATTTCTACCTTAAGACACAAGAAAAATCTCAAATAAACAACCTAAGTTTATACCTCAGGGAATTAGAAAAAGAAGGGCAAATGTAGCCCAAAATTAATAGAAGAAAGGAAATAATAAAGATCAGAGAAGAAATAAATGAAATGGAAACTAAAAATACAGTAAAAAAGACCAATAAAACCAAGAGCTGATTCTTTGAAAAGATAAAATCGATAAACACTTAGCTAAACTAATCAAGAATGAGAAAGAGGACTCAGATAAATCAAATAAAAATAACAGAGGAGACATAAGACATGATTTCACAGAAATACAAAGGATCACAAGAGACTACTACAATCAAATGCCAAAAAACTTCAAACCTAGAAGAAATGGGTAAGTTCCTAGAAGCACACAACCTACCAAGACTAAATCATAAAGAAATAGAAAATCTGGACAGCATGATTACTAGTAAGGAGATTGAATCAGTAATCCATAACTTCCTAATAAATTAAGTCCAATACCAGAGGATTTCACTGGTATCAAATACTTCAAAGAATAATTAATACAAATCCTCAAACTCTTCCAAAAAACAGGAGAGGGGATCCCTGGGTGGCGCAGCGGTTTGGCGCCTGCCTTTGGCCCAGGGCGCGATCCGGGAGACCCTGGATTGAATCCCACGTCGGGCTCCCGGTGCATGGAGCCTACTTCTCCCTCTGCCTGTGTCTCTGCCTCTCTCTCTCTCTCTCTCTCTCTCTGTGTGACTATCATAAATAAATAAAAATTAAAAAAAAAAAACAGGGGAGGAAGGAATACTTCCAAACACATTTTATTAGGCCAGTATTATCCTGAAATCAAAACCAGACAAAGATGTCACAAGAAAACAAAATTAAAAGTCAATATCTCTGATAAACACACAATGCAAAAATTCTCAACATGATATTAGCAAACCAAATTCAACCACACATCAAAAGGATCATTCACCATAATCAAGCAAGATTTATCCCAGGGATGCAAGGATGATTTGACATTCACAAATCAATCAATGGGATATACCACATTAATAAAATGAAGTTTAAAAATCACATGGGTCTCAACAAAAAAGCATTGACAAAATTCAACATCTATTTATGATAAAAACTTTCAACAAAGTGTGTATAGAAGGAATGTATCTCAGCATAAAAAAGGTCATATGACAAGTCGACAGCTACCTTCATACTCAATGGTAAAAAGCCAAAAGCTTTCCCTCTAAGATCAGGAACAAAACAAAGATGCCCATTCTCACTAGTAGCACTAGTCAGAACAATTAGGCAAGAAGAAAAGCCATCTAAAAGAATGGAAGGGGAAAAAAAGGAAAGAAAGAAATAAAATACTATTTGCAGATGACAGTATCCTAGAGACTCCACCAAAAAAAAAAAAAAAATCTGTTAGAACTGATAATTTGAGTAAAGTTGCAGTATAGAAAAATCGTCATACAATCTCTTTTGTTTCTAGACAGTAAGACAAAACAGAAAGAAATTAATAAATCAATCTAATTTACAATTGCAACAAAAAGAAAAAATAGCTAGGCATTAATTTAACCAAAGAGTTTAAAAAGTTGTACATGAAAGCAAGACATTGATGAGAGAAATTGAAAAAGACACAAATAAATTGAAAGATATTCTGTGTTCACAGATTAGAAGAACTAATATTATTAAAATATCCATACTACTCAAAGAAATCTACAGAATCAATGCAGTCTCTATTAAAATTCCAGTGGCATTTTTTGCAAATATAAATCAAACAATCCTAAAATATGTATGTGAACACAAAAGGCTCTGAGTATCAAAGTAATATTGAGAAAGAAGGGAGCTGGAGGCATCATAGTCCTTGATTTCAACTATATAAGAAGTATATATTACTCAAAACAGAATGGTATTCTCATAACAGACACAGATCAATAGAAGAGATGAAAAGGCACAGAAATAAACCCAGGCATATATGGTTAATTTATAACAAAGAAGCTTAAGAAATGTAATGGGGAGAGAACAGTCTCTTCAATAAATGGTTGGGGGATCCCTGGGTGGCGCAGCGGTTTAGCGCCTGCCTTTGGCCCAGGGCGCGATCCTGGAGACCCAGGATCGAGTCCCATATCGGGCTCCCGGTGTATGGAGCCTGCTTCTCCCTCTGCCTGTGTCTCTGCCTCTCTCTCTCTCTCTCTCTCTCTCTCTCTCTCTGTGACTATCATAAATAAATAAAAAAAATTAAAAAAAAAAAAGAGAATAAATGGTTGGGAAAACTGGTAGGCACAACAGTCTCTTCAATAAATGGTTGGGAAAACTGGTAGGCACATGCAAAAAAAAAAAAAATGAAACTGGACCACTATCTTATATCATACACAAAAATTAACCGGATTAATTAAATGGATTAAAGACTTAAATGTAAGACTTAAAATCGTAAAACTCCCAGAAGAAAACACAGGTGATAAATAGGCTCTTTGACATCATTCTTGGCAATTACTTTTTGGATTTGACACTAGGAGCAACAGCAACAAAAGCCAAAATAAACATGTAGAACTCAAAGTAAAAAGCCTCTGTACAACAAAGGAAGCTACCAATAAAATGAAAAGGCAATCTACTGAATGGGAGAAAATATTTGTAAATCATATATCTGATAAGGGATTGATATCCAAAATATAAAGAACTCATAGAATTCAACAGCAAATAAACAAAACACATACACAGATGCAGAGACACACAGTCTAAAAAATTGGTGAAGGATCAGAATAGACATTTTCCCCAAAGAAATACAGATGGCTAACAGGTAAATAAAAAGATGCTCAGCATCACTAATCATCAGGGAAATGCAAAAAAAAAAAAAAAAATCACAAGAGATATAACCTCACATCTGCTAGAAGAGCTATTATCAAAAGGACAAGAGCTAATAAATGCTGAAGAGGATATGGAGGAAAAAAAATACCTTGTGAACTGTTGGTGAGAATAAAATTTGTGTAAGCTCCATAGGAAACAGTACAGAGTTCCCTCAAAAAGTAAAAACAGAACTATCATGTCATCCAGCAATTCCACTTCTGTGAATTTATCTGAAGAAAATGAAAATGCTAACTTGAAAAGGTCCATGCATCTTCATGTTCATTGTAGCATTATTTATAATAGCCAAGATATAAAAAACATAAGTATCCATCAATGGATGAATATATTTTAAAAAGTGATATATAATATGTAATATTTAATGTAATTAAATATATTACATTATTTAATTAATATAATTACATTATATTATGTAATATGAGATGTAATGTAATAGTAAAAATGTACACTATGTTATATAATGTATAAATACATATTAGAATATAATTTAGTCACAAAAAAGGAGGAAATTTTGCTATTTGTTACAATATGGATGAACCTGGAGGACATTATGCTAATGAAATAAGTCAGATGGATAGACAAATATCACATGATCTCACATATGTAAAATCCAAAAAAGAAAACCAAGTTAAGAGATGAAGAGTAGATTGGAGGTTCCCAGCAATGAGGCATGTGGGTTTGGGTAAAATGTATGAAGGGAATCAGAAGGTATAAATATCTAGTTATAAAATACATAAGTCATAGGGATGTAATGTATAGCATGATGGTTATATTTAATGATACTATGAAAATTTAAAAGTAAATCCTAAAAGTTCTCATCAAAAGAAATGAATAATTTTAATTATGTATAGTAATGTATGTTAAGTAGGTTTATTGTTATCATCATTTTGCAACATATACAAATATTGAATCACTATGTTGTACTCCTCAAACTAATATAATATTTTATGTCAATTATGCCTCAATAAAAATAGAAGATAGAAAATTGGTGAAAAGATGGCTTACAAAATATCATTAGAATCTTCAAAAATAAATAGACATTCTAGTATGTCAAAATACTATCTGAAATTAAAAACCTGTTAAATAGCCTCAATAGTATAGCACTCATGGTAGGAAACAGCATTAGTAACTACAAAGATATATTAATAAAAATACCCAAACCTCAAAGAAAAAGGATAAAAGCAAACAAAAACAGAATGGTAGATGTAGGGCACATTCCCAAGGCCTAAAATAGGAATGATCAGGGTGCCACAAAGAGAAAATGGAATAAAACAGAAGTAAAATCAGCTGAGAATTTTCTAAATATGATGAAATACAACTCACAAATTTAAGAATCACAAATGATCTCAAACAAGATTAATACAAAACACACAACCACACACATTTGCACACATTCCTAAGCATTGTACAGTAAGAAATGCAGAAAAAACAAAGAGGACATCTTAAAACATCATAAGAAAAAAAATAGAGACATCATTGCTAAAAACAATAAACAATGGAAGCAAAAGACATTAGAAATCATCTTTAAAGTGTTATCAGAAAAAACAAAACAAAACAAAACAAAAACCTGTCAACCTAGAATTTCATACCCAGGGTAAATATTCTTCATAGTCTGTAGAGATGTCACTTACAATCAAAAGCTTGAGAAATCATTTTTAGCAAATCCATGCTTTAAGAAATACTAAAAGAAGTTCTTCCTGCTGAAGAAAAGTGACCTCAGATACAAATGTAGAAGTTTAAGAAAAGAAGAATGCTGGAAAGGATAAACATATGTATAAAAGACTATTATGTTTAAAAATAATAATAACTATGTTTTGTGAAGTTTTTAATTTATATTTCAACCAAAATACATGAGAGTAGCAGCCAAAAAGGAGAGGATGATGAATGGTGTTAAATTTGTGTTTGTTATATCATTAGAGAAATGTTAAAATACTAATTTATAGTAGGCTATAAAATGTTAAAAATGCATATTGTAGTTTTTTTTTTTTTTTTTGACCGCGCGCCCAAACCACCAGGCCTGCGCGCGGGTGCCTCATATTGTAGTTTTTAATGTAACCACCAAAAACCTGATACTGAAATTTATAACAAATGCTAGTAGATGGAATAAAACAGAATGTTTTTAAAATAATTAATAGACTGGAAGACAGGAAAGGAAGAAAAAGAAAATAAATGTCAAGACAAATAGAAAACACATAGCAAAACAATGAACTTAAGCCTAACATATCAGTATTATGTTACATATGAATGAACTTAACAAACCAATTGAAATACAATTGGAGTTAGATTTTTTTTTGCAAAAAATATAAACTATATGCTGCTTACAAAAAACATTTAAAGTTTACAGATTGGATGAAAGTAAAAGGATAACAAGATGTATGAGTCAAAAGAAATCCGACATAGTGAAATTAATGTTAATCTAAGTGAACCTTAAGGTAAGATAATTAGAGAGATAAAAGGTGATATTTCATAATGGTAAATGGGTAAATTCAACAGGAAATCATAACAATTATAAGTTTATATGCACTTGATATCATAGTTTTGAAATATGAAGCAAAAGCTGACAAACTAAAGGGAGATAGAGGAAGATGATGGACATGGAAGAGGTAAGATAATTAGAGAGATAAAAGGTGATATTTCATAATGGTAAATGGGTAAATTCAACAGGAAATCATAACAATTATAAGTTTATATGCACTTGATATCATAGTTTTGAAATATGAAGCAAAAGCTGACAAACTAAAGGGAGATAGAGGAAGATGATGGACATGGAAGATTCTAAGCTCATCTTGTCCCACAGACACAGAGATAACAGTTACATCAGTGTAAGAAACTCTGAAAATTATCCAAAGGCTGGCAGAACAGATTTTCCACAATTAATCATACAGAAGAGTCCACATCAAAAAGCATAGGAAGGGTAGAGATGTGGTTGGGAACAAAACCTCCCAGCAAATGAAAGGGACACCACAAGCTTCGAGAAGTGACAGGATCAGACCCTGTACTAGGTACCCCATGTATAGAGGACAAGCACTGGGAAGAAGAGTCCCCCTGATATTGACTTTGGCTTTGAATTTAAGTGGGGCTTTACTTCACAAGTTTTTATAATCAGCAGGGTTTAACTCCAGGTAGTTTAAAAATTAGCAGACTCAGCTCCAGGATTGCCAGAGATTGATAGGAAACAGTTGCTGCCAGTATAACAATTAACCCTGCCAAGATATAGCATAAAAGCAACAGTGTGAATAACACCTGGGATATACAAGATTTATTAATGAATCTCTAATACATGAACCTACTTTGACATCTTATTATCATCCATAGTCCATAATGTATAATAGGGTTCACTCTTGGTATTGTAAATTTTATGGTTTTGAACAAATGTATCATGATCCACGATAGTTTCATACACAGTAGTTTCACTGACCTAAAAATCCTCTGTGCTCTGCCTACACATCCTCCTTCCTCTCAACCCCTGGCAGCCATTGATCTTGTTATCTCCATAGTTTGCCTTTTCTAGAATGTCATACAGTTGGAATCATATAGTATGTAGCCTATTTAGATTGGCCTCTTTCACTGGTAATATGCATTTAAGTTTCCCCCACATCCTTTCATGGTTTATTAGGTCCTTTCTTCTTTACTACCAAATATTACTCATTATCTAGATGTACCATGTGTGGATGTAGCACAGTGTATTTATCCATTCATTCACTGAAAATTATCTTGATTGCTTCCAAATTTTGGCAAATTATGTATAAAGATGCTATAAACATTTATGTGTGGGTATTTGCGTGGACATAAACTTTTCATTCCTTTAAGTGAATACCAAAGAGCACAATTCAAGGATCATATGGTGAGAGTATGTTTAATTTTGTAAAACAAACAAACAAACAAAAAAAAACTGTAAAATTGCCTTCCAAAGTGATTGTACCACTTTGCAGTCTCATTTATTAACATTTTTAACATATGAAGAATTCTCAGATATATGATTTCATCCAATCATCAAAATAAAGTCATTTGGTGAGTACTATTAGCCCAAATGTGTGGCCAGAAAGCAGAGGATCTGAGTGGCAGAGAGATTTCCCCAGGGCTGCATAAAAAGGGTGAAGCATGCCTTCTGAAAAGTGAGTCAGATGGTGTACGATAAACATATGATTTGTGCCAATGTAAGACTCCCAACAAGTTTGGACGATTAGTATCCTAGCTTGACCAGACTCTAAAGATAGCACTGCAACAGAATCTAAAATGCAATAAAAATTACTGTCAACTAAAATGAAAGTGTTTTATGCTTTTTAAATTAATTAATATCATGTCAAAGTTCACCAAATGAAATATTTATCTTCCTCAATATGATTGTCTTGGCAATTTGAAAATATTTTGTTTCCCCTCAACTATTCTATGTTCTTTCTGACACCAGAGGCCACCCAGAGGAAGCTACAGGTCATCCACTGTGTACAAACTGTATTCTTATAAACTATACCACCCCATAAGCTAAAAGGCCCTCTTTTTAAGATGTTTGGCTTCTTAGGAACAGTAAATATAGCATTCAGTTCTTTATAGGACCTGTTTATCTGGTCCTATCACTTTCTGAGTTCTGCACAAAGTGAGTTGGCTAGACTATACTTCTAACTTCCCTTGACCTCATGTGGTACGTAAAAGGACTAGTCTCAGAAACCCATATCTCAACAACCCTTGCAGGACAAAAAGTGCTCAAAGCCACCATTTCCTTAGTACCCAGGCTTACCCTCTTGCCTTCTCCATACCTGGCTTATGGAACTTCAATTTCCTTTCACAGACTTCTGGGCATGAGATTCATCTAAACAAAGCCTGGTATGCTAGATTATGGTGGTCCCCCCCATGTTCCTGGACCTGCTTCATGGCCACACTCTCTAGCTCTCATATAATGTCTTAGATTTTTCTCTAGTAGCTGGAGTATGTGGTTGCTCACTCCCTCTCACTTCTCTGTCTCTGGCTTTGCTTTCGGGAATTCATCTGTACCAAAAGATCCTGGTCTCAGTTACTATCTGTCTATATATCTTACTATCTTTCCAGCCACTAAATATTTGTTTCATTTAAGACATAGGTATATCTGAGGGGCAGTAGATAGCAGGCTGATATAGAAGAAAATTACACATATACATACATACATGAAATTAGACAGTATCTTGCCAACAACAAGATAAAAGACTATATAGTTTGATAAAGAAAGGTTTAGTGTGCCACATTGGTGGGTCTCTACAAAAAAGCTGCCTCTTCGTGCCAATATAACATTATCAAGACCTTCCTGGCCTCAATAACTATATAATATAAAACCCAAATATATTACCCAAAATGGAATTTTACCTGTCAGATTACTGGTTTCTAGACTTACACAAAACAACAAATTAAAAGGGAGAGCTCTTTTGTTTTGTTAATAAGAATTTTTTTTTGTCAATAAGAATTTAAAAATACTATTTATCATTGCTATTATTTGATTAAAGAAAAGATATTTTGACAGAAAAAAAGTAAAAAGGATATAATCCAATTTGATTAGGCATTTGTTTGCTAAAAAGTCATTGTCAGTGAAAACCTCACTGTGCAGGGATAGGCACCTGGGGCTATTGCTTTGAAGATTTTTTTTTAATAAAAAAGAAATGTAAACAGTTATCTTCAGGTCGGGTGACAGTAAAAGGACCAAGGTTCAGGTAGGTGTTCTTGTTCATGCCAATTATATCATTTGGCAGTCAGCCGGGATCTCAACTTGCCACCAAATATAATATGCATGTTGCATACACTATAGCATGCTGTGTATAAATGCACTAGTCCCTTACGTGCTCTCTAATACATACATCAGTGGCAACACCATAAATTTCTATGTCTCTGTGCCACAGAGGTGTCTTCTTATCTAGACATGCAATGTAGCAATTGGACAAAGCCTTTTCTGCAGGCTGGGCAGTTTCCAAATGCATGTATAGTTCTTCCTAAGATGGTAGGATCATCGTGTTCCCAGTGTCCTTCTTGCGGATGCACTTGGTAGTACACACTTCCAGTTGGAAGTAAATCTGAAATGATCCAGGGAAAGTGTGCCTGTGATGTCTAGGTGGGAAGATGCTTTATTCTAAAATTCTCTGCCATTTGAATTTTGAATTTTTTCTTCAAAGCAGAACTTGTTTTCCACCAGCCTGCTCAGACCATAAGGAGAGGACAGGGAAGAATAGAAAGCCCCAACTAATGACCATTACCAAGGAAATGAAGTGAGGAGGGGAGGAAGTTTGACTCCACAGCAGACACTTGACTCAGTCAGGACAATGGGGACTCAGCCAGGACAATGGGGACACAACCAGCACCCTTTGGATTCAGGGGGGCATTGGTGGCAATTGGTGGTGGGCTTGTGGGAGGGCAGCCAGGAATTTCAGGAGCCAGGCAGCTAGAATCATAGGCTCTTGGAGCTGGAAAAGGCCTTGGCATCGCCTCTTTAAGCCCTTCCTTTATAGTTGAGGAGAGCGCCAGAAGAGGGCACAGTAATAGCCAGAGGAACACTGGCTAGTTCTGGGCGGGTCAGACCTTGCCCCATTTCTGAGTCCAGGGCACTCTCCAAGCTGCCTCCCTTTGGGACCTGCTCACTCCTGTTCCTTCATTAAGCTGTCTTTGAACTACATGGGCAGAAAGAAGTGATGTCCCCTGACAAAGCCTCAACCCCTTGATTCACATGGCCCTTGCCCAAATCCTTGAACCCACTGATAAAGAAGTAGCCCTTGGCAAACTCCTTGTTTTTCAAGATTTTGAGAAGCACTGCCCCAACCTTCTTGTAACATATCACTGGACATGTTTCTTGTCCTTATACTTCCTGATATTTATTTTATTTATTTGGCCTTGACACCTAAATCAATGGTTCTCAATTTTTTTCTGCTCTAATCTGCTTCAGAAACATGATATATTCCCATAGTCAATAGCAGAGAGCCCTGCCTGATAGGGAGAAGCAGTAGAAAGACCTCATATGTGATTTGCACACCTATTACCTCCCCTAACTGCTATTGAAAATCACTAATCTGGGGGATCCCTGGGTGGCTCAGCGGTTTACCACCTGCCTTTGGTCTAGGGTGTGATCCTGGAGTCCCAGGATCAAGTCCCACATTGGGCTCCCTGCATGGAGCCTGCTTTTCCATCTGCCTGTGTCTCTACCTCTCTCTCTCTCTCTCTCTCTCTCTCTGTGTGTCTCATGAATAAATAAATAAAATCTTAAAAAAAAGAAAATCACTAATCTGAATGATAATAGAGCATGTCTTATTCAATTCATAAATCAATAATCTGAATTATAGTATAACGTGTGTCTTATGGGTACACTAGAAATTAGCACACAATATTGAGCACACAGTGGGTGCTCAATAAATGTTTGCCTAATTGATTTAAGTTATAGACAAAATATTTATCAAATGAATTCATGGATGAATAAATTTAGACTTAATCCAAGGGCCATCTACCCAGTTTTGAAGACATAAGGTAGTGCCTCTTTATTCCAACAGTTGAGGGCCAATGGGCATAAGTGTCCCTGAGGGAGTCATAACCCTCTCCCAGTTATCCAGTACCTCCTATTTGGGTTCCTCGCAATTTTTTCCTATTCATGCCAAGTTGTTCCATTTGTCCAAGGCCTTGATAATTGCCCAGACTAAGAGCCGAATTGCCTAGAAAAATTGGGAAGTTCCCTTATAAGAGTAGAATTCAGGAGGCAACTCACACTTGCACAGCCCAAGAAACAAAAAACCAGAAGGAGCTGTTCATGATCACAATATGGAATGGTGTTTGAGAAGTTCTTGGGGCCTAGGTGGTAGATCCCTGCAGGCTTACCATCACCACTGTTTCTATGTCTCCCTCCTTTGGACCTTGCAGCCCAGCTCTGTTGCTTCAGTCTTTTGAATCTCTCCCTTATCTGCTCTATCTTAAACTCACACTCGGGAGAAGTCTAGGAAGCCCATTGCTGATTTTTCCACTCCAATAAGCTTCTCCATGCAGGCCAGCATTCAAAATTCCAAGAATCCCTAGGTCCACTGCTGCCTTTCCATCAGAGGTCTCCAGAAGAGGGTCTGTTCCGGTAGGAAAAGGTCTTCTGTCTTGGGCTGCCCTAAGCCACAAGTCTTTCTCATCTCTCTAAGACATCAGGTTTGAAGAATTTATTTGTAATCTTACTTAAAGGCAAGACAAATTAAGAAGGACACTGGTTTTGTGAATGCCAAATTTCATTCCCCACAGCCTACTCTTCTTTCTTCATGTTGTTCATTCCTACACGTCCTCTAAGATCTCACACAAACCTTGTTCCTTGGAGAAGCCTTCAGTGACCCTCCACAGATGCCCTCATACCTTTTGTCCACATGGCTGTGAGAACTGGAGGTGGTGATATAACAATTTGTTTACATGCCTGTAGCCTCTCAAAATTCTGAATGTTCTAAATGTAGTGGTGAGGTGGAACAATGTCATTCATTTTTGTATTTATTCTGTGCTTGGCATACAGCAGAAAACTCTTAATAAACATTGGTGGACAAATAATATTTTAATTGCCTTTTACATCCTTGTCAAAATTATCTCCCTTATGATAAATCAATACAGGGAATACATGGTTTCATACTATACAAACTCACAGGTTATGCCAAATAAAGCCAGAAAATAGACACAAGCTTTCTAAGCAATTGCACACTGGGAGATTACCCATTCTGGTTGCACATCCAGGGCTGAGATGAGAGCCCTCCACCACCTATAAGAATGGTGGATGTGCACAAGGATTGACTTCATGTGGGGTGGGCTAGAACACCAGATGATGGTTGTGTCCTAGCCTTTCACTGATGTCCTAGCCTGTGGAAATAAATGAGAAAAGTAAGGGCTAGTCGGAGCTCACTAGAGCAAGGGAATCAGTCATCATTCCTTGAGTTGAGCAGAGACTCAAAGTCAAGTGGTAAAGTGGGAAAGGTTTATAGTAGAAAAAAGAGACAGCTTCAGGTGCATGCTGACCTCAGGTTGTTGACATGGGAATGCTGGAGGTGCGTTATCTAGAAGTGGGATGTCCTGTCATTGCTTGGGAGTGCATATTTGGTTTTCTTTGATTGGTTTGAAATTGGAAGTGGGAGAAATATTAAAGAAGCTGTCAGTTATTAATCAAATCTGGCCGATCTTAGCTGATTTTTACAGAAATTGTTAGCTTCCTGGATTGTCATAGTGACTAGAGATGACAATCTGGATTCCTAAAAGCCTGATTGATAGCAGTTTGGTTTTCTGGGCTGTTTATTGTAGATAAGGAAGTGGTTGCTGCAAGTTATGAGTCCAAGTTTTATTTTTATATACGATCTGGTCATTGTCTCTTTATATATCCATTCTCTCAATTTGAAATCACTAATGTGAACATGCTGTTAGAGTTATAGAATTTGAGAACTGTAAGAAAACTTAGAATCCTCTGCTCCAGCTATAATTATGTCTCTTTCTCTCTGTATCTCTCTCTCATACACACACACACACACACACACACACACACACACTGCTGTCATGGCTATGGGGAAGGGGGTGTCTCTCAGACACTACTTCCAGAAATAACACATACATACACATTTCCCCATAAATCCTGGGATGCCCTCCTAAATGATAGTTTGTCCTCCACCCCACTTCCATGTGCCTTCTAAAAGAGGCTTTGTTTGTGGCTTTGTTCTCCTTACTCTGAATCCAGTTATCTTAACATTTAAGTTTCACTGCCTTTTTGGGGTACCTTCTGTATGCTTAAATTATTTGCACTTATCAGAAGTCAGATAGTGGCTGCTTTTGTCTACTGGTAGAAATCTTTTCAGAAAAAAATCAAGATGCATAAACCTCGAGTCTTCTCAAAGGAGCAACCCATTAGGCTTGTAGAACTCAGGATACAGGGCCCAATTCAGTTTATTGACAAGACTTGGTCCTCAACAAAGAGCCCAGAAAGGTGTGTTTAGTTATGGAATCCAACCTGGGTAAGAGTTTGCAGATAAAAATGCTAAGAAACCTTATTCATACATTCATAGCTATTGAAACCAGTCTTTGTGAAAGGCTCTGGCCAGAATTTGGAGATAAAATGGTAAACCAGACCCATTTTCTACTCTCCAGCAGTTTAAGGAGTAAAAGGAAAAACTGACCAAGGGATCAATGTTATCCAGAAGAGTAAGGGCTGGGAGCACATGGGCAGTATTTCTGTTAATGAGAGACAGATCTCAATGGGTGAAAAAACAGAGAGTGTAAGGCATCTGTTCAAGTGTGGCTACATAATTTGTGAGGCCCAGTGCAAAATGAAAATGGGAGACACATTGATCAAAAATTACTAAGCATTTCAAGATGGTGACAGCAGAACATTAAGCTCAGGGTGGGTCTTTGTGAGATTGCCCAGGTTGTAGCTGGTGAAGAGAATCTGCCATGCTGTGAAATTTACCACAATGTGTTCTGAGAGCCACCATAGTAGCAGAAAACACTTCTATACAGAGAAATATTTTATTGGCTGCCCAGGAATACAAGGAAAGTTAAAGTTACAGTTAACAAGGAAAGTTAAATGTTTGTTTCAAGGTATGTTCATCAGATAAGTGTGGTTTTGCTGAAATGTCCAGGTCAGGGCAGTATCAGCTGTCTTCTCCTTGGTAGTTCTAGGAAAACTGATCCTTTTGGGAGGCATATCCCATCCAAAAGGGGCATGTTGACAATGAGCTTCTGCTTTGGAGTAAAGTCCTTCTTTCCACCTCTGGGCTTTCCTCAATTTCCATCCAGTGATACATGGGTCAAGCTCAGGTTATTAATAGCTATTATAAGAGGTCTGTCAAGGACAGAGGGATAAGACCATCACTATGAATGGAAACAAGGAATCCTGGGTGTGGCCTTCCCCATAACCTCAGTCCTACTTAGAATTTTCTAGTAATGACTTCCTTTATCTCCAAACTGGCTGTTCTGATGGTGGCAATTTTTCAATAAGCTGACAGTTGTATTCACACTGGGGAATCCCAATGCTTACCTCCCAAAAGAACAATGTAACTTGCTAAATGTGCTCTAGTCTTTCATCCAATAAATGGAAAACAGACTATCTGAAATATGCTGCTGCACTTTGTTTATACTGACAAAAAAAAAAAAAAAAAAAAAAAAACAGCCCAGTACTTACATATGCTTGCTTTGGATATTTTCTTCTCATTTTTTTTCAGTAATATATAGAAAGCTATTCTGTTTTCAAAGGTGTCTGAACCATTATTCTTCCCATAATCAAAAACACGGAAATGAGGATATGGTTTAAGACTAATAATCCTTCAGCAAGTTTTGGCACTTATAATAAGCATGTGAAATAATTATGTAAATGGTTTACTTTTAAAATGACTGAGGTGCCTGCATGACTTAGTCTGTTAAAGTGTTTGATTCTTGACTTTGGCTCAGGTCATGATCTCAGGGTTGTGAGATCAAGCCCCAAGTCAGGCTCCATGCTGGGTGTAGAACCTGCTTAAAATTCTCTCTCTCCCTCTCCCTCTCTTAAAAACAAACAAACAAACAACAACAAACCCTTTAAAATAATTAAGTAAATCCTATTGGCTAAAAGCCTCCTGGAAATCACCATGACAAAACAGAGAGGAGTCACCAGACCTTCCCAACACATACTCCTTCCACAGCACTTATTAAGCAGTCTTTTATGAAGGTTTGTGGGAGATAATTAATTCCTATTCAGCTGCTTACTTCCAGAACAATGGATTTTGCTGAGTGAACAAGAAAGTTGAAAGACATTTCTGAAGAGAAAATAATATTCTCTGTTAAATTTGAATATTATTTGAACCAAGATTTACTATAAAATAAAAAAAAACTTATTTGTATATAAAATCTCTTCATGAGGTTCCTTGTTAGAAATGTATAGAAATATTCAAGTGGAAAAAGTGGTGATCCACCATCAACATCCCTCTTTCAGGCAGTTACAGAGTATCTCTGCTCCTGACATGACATATGTCCTTAAATCCATGCCTTTTCTGTACCTGATTTTCTCAGTTCAGAATTCATGCTAATTTAGATAGAAAGAAGTCAGAGTACTAGCAGAATAATGACTTCCAGCTATGGGCTTTGTGGAAATAAACAAAGACCAGCCAAATGGAATGGTATTAAAAGAAAAGAAATCCAAAGGAGGGGGGTATTCATGGATGTAAAATTTGCAAAGAGGCCAATAAACAATAATACTAGCAGTTAAGCCATTATTGAGCTGTAGTATTTACTCTCTGTCAGGCACTTTCTACAACCACTATCATCCCCTCTTTACAGGTGAGTAGACTGAAGCACAAACATGTTCATAACTTGCCTAAAGTCACTTGCAGGTAAGCAGGCAGGCCAAAATGTGAAGCTAAAAGGTCTAATTAAATCACCCACTGCTCCCCTGTCTAGAGTAGTGGCATAAAGACTAAAACAGCCCTGGGATGCAATAAATGAAGAAAGGGATTTGTTTCCAAACTACTTGAAATATAAAAGACTGAGAATTTTATCCCTAGAAAGCATGTTAGAGTCATTTTCAAGTTTTTATAGAACCCTCCTCCCAATAAAGTATTATGGAAATGTAAGTATGTGATTACTTTCAGTCCTGCCAATACAGATCATCCCCATTCCTCCCAGATCTTCCCCATACAAAATCCCTGAATATAAACTAGTGACTGGACCTAGGAGAAGGGCAGGGACTCCATTTATGGTGTTGCCTCAAATAACCCCAGTGGGCTGCAGAGCCTCCCCACATTGGACAGGAAACCTCTGGTTGATGTCCACCCTATTCCAGCCAAATGCCAAAGGAAAAAAATTCCTACCCAGTTTCATTCTTACCCATCTAGGGGGGAATTGATTTTTCCAACCATCCCCTCTACCAATGAGCAGGTAAATGCCTTCTTATGTGATCAAGTAGTAAACTCATCACCCATCCCTTGCCCAGACTATAGGGGAACACCAATTACCCATTCCTATCATGGTCTTATCAGAATATGCTGAGTCTCCAATCCCACAGTGTTAGTTGGACCTCTGCACCCCCTTACTGGCATCTGCATGACACAGCTGGGAGCTGAATTTACACTCTCCCCACCCCCCAATCAACTTGGAGGCAATGAGTAGGATGTTACTTATCCTATTTTCACCCAGAAGGAGTCAACAGCAGAAGGGAAATCTAAATTTTTACCCACCACTCTGTAAGGAAGCAGATGATTCAGCATATTCCACCTTCATGGTGTAGTATTGACAAGGCTTAGTAGAAAAGGTGATACACAGGTCCTTGTACTATACCCCCATGAGAAGATATATGTTTTAAAAAGATAATTAAATAGGATCCAGAGTCTTATAATATATCCAAAAGTCGATACAACTGAAGATCATGCATCAAACCCAGGAACCAGAAAAATCACAACTTAAATGAGAAAAGGCAATCACAGATACCAACATCAATATAAATCAAATATTGGGATTTCTGACAAGGATTCTAATGATGGGCATCACAAAGATGCTTCAAAAGCAATTACTAATTCTCTTGCAACAAATTGAAAAAAAGAAAATTACAGAAATGAAATACAAGTTAAGATTAAAAGAACCAGATGCAAATTAGAGAACTAAAAAATATAATTGAAATAAAGCTAACTGGATAAGCTTAATATCAGATGACAGAAGATCAATGAACTGGAGGACAGATCACTAGAATGAAAACAATCTGAACAAGGGAAAAAATAGACTGTGAAACAAACAAAAAAGAACAAACTCAGGAAATTGTGAGAAAGTAGTAAAAAAAAGTTAACATTCAAATTATTAAAGTCCCAGAAGAAGAGTGGAGAGGACTGAAAATTATTTAAAGAAATAATATCTGCAAACTTCTGAAATTTGGGAAAAGACATAAATCTACTGTATTAGTTTCCTGTGGCTGCTGTAAAAAATTACCATAAACTTAGTGGCTTAAAACAACATAAATTTGATCTTTAGTAGTACTGGAGGCCAGAAATCCAAAATCGGTGGACCAAAAGCAAGGTGATGGCAAGCTACAGAGGCTCTAGGAAAGAATACATTCTTTGCTACTTCCAGTTTCTGGAAGCTGTCAACATTCCTTAGCTTGTGCCAGCATTATTCCAATCTTTGCCTCCAAGGTCACATTGCCTTCTCCTTTCTGCATCTTCTCTGTGTATCTATCATCTCCTCTTTTCACCAGAGGATACTTTACAGAGAATTCATGAGGATTTTAGACCTGCCTGAGTATTACTTTCCCTCTCAAGACCCTTAACTTAATCAAGACTCTTTTCTGAATAATGTTCACAGGTTCCAAGGATTTGACATAGGTATCTTTTGGAGAAGGCCGTTTGCCTCCCAACCATACCTACAGATTCAAGAAGCTGAACCAATTCCAAATAAGATAAATCCAAAGAAATCCATGCCAAGACACAACAAAAACTGCAAAACTAAAGGCAAAGAAAAACCTTCAAAGCAGCCTAATAGGGGGAAAACTATTTAAATGATGGTGGATATCTCATTGAAATCATAAAAATCAAAAGGAAAAAATCAGTATGTAGAAGTCAAAATTGTACAACAGCAGCACCGCTCTTGTCCATGCCTCATTTGGTCACCTATATTAATCCTTACCTCACATCCCCAAGGAGTGTCACCAAAACCTCTTCATAACTCCTAAGATTTAGCCAAGCATTTTACACAGTACACCAAACTTTAAAATTTTAAGCCATCTCCAATTCCTTTTCCAAACTCTATTTAGAATGACTTTCATTAATGGTTTAATAAATCAACTATATGACATTCATAATCTGATCAAATAACATGTGGTAAATATGGAATTGATAGGAATAACAGGTTGGACAGCTAGTGCAGTGCTTTTCAAACTTTAATTTACAAAGCAACAACTGAAGCTTTTCTAGTTTATTCTGTCAGAGGGTAGTGAATCAAGAAGCTGAGAGTCTGCATTTTTTTAGCAATCTATTTACCTTTTATTTATTTTTTTTTTAATTTTATTTATTTATGATAGTCACACAGAGAGAGATGAGAGAGAGGCAGAGACACAGGCAGAGGGAGAAGCAGGCTCCATGCACCGGGAGCCCGACGTGGGAATCGATCCCGGGTCTCCAGGATCACACCCTGGGCCAAAGGCAGGCGCTAAACCGCTGCGCCACCCAGGGATCCCTATTTACCTTTTATTTAAATGTAATATTAGGGAAACCTGGGTGGCTCAACGATTGAGTGTCTGCCTTTGGCTCAGGGCGTGATCATGGTTTGGAGATCCAATTATGCATCAGGCTCCCTGCGAGGAGCCTACTTCTCCCTCTATCTCTCTGCCTCTCTCTGTGTGTCTCTCATGAATAAATAAATAAGTAAATAAATAAAATCTTTTTAAAATATTAAAAATAAATGTAAAATTAAAGTTTGATTTACATATTTTGCAATTATAAACCCAGTAAAATTAGAAACATGTATACACATTAGGCATATCTAAAATTAACATGGAAAAACACAATTGGCAAAAGGGTTGTAATTTCTTTGATATTAACTGTATAATACAAACATTTCAACTCCATATAAAAAACTTCACTTACTGACATTTACTAATACCAAAGATACATTTACAAAAGATAATACATATTCTTTTTGTACATTTAAAAAATTATTTAAATTCAATTAATTAACATATAATGTACAAGGCAGGAAACAACAAATGTTGGAGAGGATGCGGAGAAAAGGGAACCCTCTTACACTGTTGGTGGGAATGTGAACTGGTGCAGCCACTCTGGAAAACTGTGTGGAGGTTCCTCAAACAGTTAAAAATAGACCTGCCCTACGACCCAGCAATTGCACTATTGGGGATTTACCCCAAAGATACAAATGCAATGAAACGCTGGGACACCTGCACCCCGATGTTTCTAGCAGCAATGGCCACGATAGCCAAACTGTGGAAGGAGCCTCGGTGTCCATCCAAAGATGAATGGATAAAGAAGATGTGGTTTATGTATACAATGGAATATTACTCAGCTATTAGAAATGACAAATACCCACCATTTGCTTCAACGTGGATGGAACTGGAGGGTATTATGCTGAGTGAAGTAAGCCAGTCGGAGAAGGACAAACATTATATGGTCTCATTCATTTGGGGAATATAAATAATAGTGAAAGGGTAAATAAGGGAAGGGAGAAGAAATGTGTGGGAAATATCAGAAAGGGAGACAGAACGTAAAGACTGCTAACTCTGGGAAACGAACTAGGGGTGGTAGAAGGGGAGGAGGGCGGGGGGTGGGAGTGAATGGGTGACGGGCACTGGGTGTTATTCTGTATGTTAGTAAATTGAACACCAATAAAAAAAAAAAACCATATAATGTATTATTGTTTCAGAGGTTGAGATCAGTGATTTATGAGTCTTTTTTTTTTTTGATTTATGAGTCTTAAATAATACCCAGTGCTCATTCATTACATCAGGTACCTACTTAATGACCTACTTAATGGTCAAGCCCAGTTACCTTGTCCCCCCATCCCCATCACCTCCAGTGACCCTCAATTTGTTAACTATGATTAAGAGTATCGTATAGTTTGACTCTCTCTGATTTCATCTTCTTTTATTTTTCCTTTCTTCCCCAGTGATCCTCTGTTTTGCTTCTTAAATTCCACATATAAGTGAGATCATATGATAATTGTCTTCCTCTGATGACTTATTTTGCTTAGCATAATATCCTCTAGTTCCATTCACATTGTAGCAAATGGAAAGATTTCATTGTATACCAAGTAGTATTCCATGGTGTGTGTGTGTGTGTCTGTATATATATATATAGTGTGTCTGTATATATATATATATATATATATATATATATATATATATATATATGAAATACTATATATATATACACATATATACCACATCTTCTTTATCCATTTCTCTGTAGATGGACATGTCATCTCTTTTCCACAGTTGGGCTATTGTGGACATTGCTGCTATAAACATTGGGTGCAGGTGCCCCTTTGGATCACTCCATTTGTATTGTAGGGGGAAATACCCAATAGTTCAATTACTGAGTCATGGGGTAGCTCTATTTTCAACGTTTTGAGGAACCTCCATACTGTTTTCCAGAGTGGCTGCACCAGGTTGCATTGCCACCAACAATGTAAGAGGGTTCCCCTATTTCCACATCCTCTGTAACATCTGTCATTTCCTGACTTGTTAATTTTAGCCATTGTGACTGGTGTGAGGTAGTATCTCATCATGGCTTTGATTTGTATTTCCCTGCTGCCTAGTGATGTTGAACACTTTTTCATATATTTGTTGGCTCCTTGTATGTCTTTGGAGAAATGTCTTTTCATGTCTTCTGCCCATCTTCATTGGATTATTTGTTCTTTGGGCGTTGAGTTTGATAAATTCTTTACAGATCTTGGATACTAGCCCTTTATCTGATATGTCATTTGCAAATACCTTCTCCCATTCTGTCTGTTGCCTATTGGTTTTGTTGACTTTCTTTTGCTGTGCAAAAATTTTTAACTTGATGAAGTCCCAATAGTTTATTTTTGCCTTTGTTTCCCTTGCCTTTGGAGACATGGCCGAGTTCAAAAAGGGTGTTGCCTGTGTTCTCCTCTAGGATTTTGATGGAATCTTGTCTCACATTTAGATCTTTCATCCATTTTGAGTTTATCTTTGTGTACGGTGCAAGAGAGTGGTCTAGTTTCATTCTTCTGCATGTGGATGTCCAATTTTCCAAGCACCATTTATTGAAGAGACTCTCTTTCTTCCAATGGATAGTCTTTCATCCTTTATCTAATATTAGTTGACCATAAAGTTGAGGGTCCACTTCTGCGTTCTCTATTCTGTTCCATTGATCTCTGTGTCTGTTTTTGTGTCAGTACCACACTATCTTTATGACCACAGCTTTGTAGTACAACCTGTAATCTGGCATTGTGATGCCCCCAGCTATGGTTTTCTTTTTTAAAATTCCCCTGGCTATTCGGGGTCTTTTCTGATTCCACACAAATCTTAAAATAATTTGTTCTAACTCTCTGAAGAAAGTCCATGGTATTTTGATAGGGATTGCATTAAATGTGTAAATTGCCCTGGGTAACATTGACATTTTCACAATATTAATTCTTCCAATCCATGAGCATGGAATATTTTTCCATCTCTTTGTGTCTTCCTCAATTTCTTTCAGAAGTGTTCTATAGTTTTTAGGGTATTGATCCTTTACCTCTTTGGTTAGGTTTCCACAGTAACTTCTTGCAAGATACATCCACGAAGGCAAAAGAAACAAAGGCAAAAATGAACTATTGGGACTTCATCAAGATAAAAAGCTTTTGCACAGCAAAGGGCACAGTCAACAAAACTAAAAGACAACCTATAGAATGGGAGAAGATATTTGCAAATGACATATCAGATAAAGAGCTAGTTTCCAAGATCTATAAAGAACTTATTAAACTCAACAGCAAAGAAACAAACAATCCAATCATGAAATGGGCAAAAGACATGAAAAGAAATCTCACAGAAGAAGACATAGACAGGGCCAACATGCACATGAGAAAATGCTCTGCATCACTTGTCATCAGGGAAATACAAATCAAAACCACAATGAGATACCACCTCACACCAGGGAGAATGGGGAAAATTAACAAGACAGGAAACCACAAATGTTGGAGAGGATGCCGAGAAAAGGGAACCCTCTTACACTGTTGGTAGGAATGTGAAATGGTGCAGCCACTCTGGAAAACTGTGTGGAAGTTCCTCAAAGAGTTGAAAATAGACCTGCCCTACGACCCAGCAATTGCACTGTTGGGGATTTACCCCAAAGATACAGATGCAATGAAATGCCGGGACACCTGCACCCAGATGTTTATAGCAGCAATGTCCACAATAGCCAAACTGTGGAAGGAGCCTCGGTGTCCATCCAAAGATGAATGGATAAAGAAGATGTGGTTTATGTATACAATGGAATATTACTCAGCCTTTAGAAATGACAAATACCCACCATTTGCTTCAACGTGGATGGAACTGGAGGGTATTATGCTGAGTGAAATAAGTCAATCGGAGAAGGACAAACATTATATGGTCTCATTCATTTGGGGAATATAAATAATAGTGAAAGGGAATATAAGGGAAGGGAGAAGAAATGTGTGGGAAATATCAGAAAGGGAGACAGAACATAAAGACTGCTAACTCTGGGAAACGAACTAGGGGTGGTGGAAGGGGAGGAGGGTGGGGGGTGGGCGTGAATGGGCACTGAGGGGGGCACTTGACAGGATGAGCACTGGGTGTTATTCTGTATGTTGGCAAATTGAACACCAATAAAAAATAAATTTATTATAAAAAGAAACAAGATGATGAAACTTCATACATTTCACTTATATTAAAAAACCCTAGGAAATTTTTAGAAGAATTGAAGGGAAATAGAATTTTCAGTGGTTTCTCTACTGGAGCCTATTCCAATGTGATGTTCTGTTATGGTGTCGTGTTGGAGCCCTGGCCTGCATCTTGGAAGCTGAGATTGACTCTGGACTGGCTCATCAAGCACGACCTGCTTTCTATAGTTTCCCTCACTCACAGTACTATAGAAGGTCAATCTTTTGGATAGAGAGACATGTTCCCCTGTTGGAATTAGTGTGGGGAAAAGCATTCCTCACAGAGCAGACATTATTGATTCCATTCTTTCCCCTACTTTGTTCAGCCTGCCATGTAGCTGAGATGCAGAGTATGCTGGTTATTTAGTGACCATGAGAGAAAAACAAAGAGAATGGCAAAGATACCTGTTGTGACCTGGAGATGCTACACTACTGTCAGCAGCTGCCTACTTCCAGATTCCTTGTTTGTTGAGAAAAATGAATCTTAATTTGTTTAAGAAAAATTTTAAAGGCAATGTTGTGTAGATGGTTCAAGGCAACAGCTCTTGAACCAGACTTCCCAGCTTTAAATACCAGCATTATTACTTTCTAGATGTATGAATGATAGCAAATCATTTAATCTGCCACTGCCTTGATCTGCTTATGTGGAATATGGGGATAACAGTACATATCTTTTGGGATTTGGGGGTCTTTCAAGGTACTAAAACCCCACAGATGACCATGCTCCATTGGAAAAACTTTCAAGTCACAAACTACTTGAAATACCATCTATAGGAAAACAGGAAACTGCCCGTTATGCCAAAGTTTTCAGAATATTTATATTAAAATCCGCAGCCAAAAATTCTGAAAAGTCACTTCCCTAACGTATTTCTATTGATTTAAAAAATTTAAAACTCTAGATAATATGAAGTAAGGAGACTTTGGAGTTTTATTTTATGGTTCAGGTTAATTCACATCAGAGGAAATAAAGTGGTTCTGGTCACATTATGGGTATTAATTAAGAGCTGCAGCCCTGGGGTTCTATTAACATCAATATTGAATTTACATATTGACCTATATCCATGGGTCTATATGTAAAACCAAGCTCTCTTTTAGCACCTTAAAATTATAGTATTTTAGATATTGTCATGTTATTTATTTCACAACAATCTTATATTGAAGAATGCAGTACTGTTAAAGAATATGTAAGTTCTCTCTAAATTGATCTAAGCAATCTCAGTAAAAATCCCAACAAATATTTTGAAGATCATTAGTAATATGATTCTGAAATCTAAATGGAATTTCAAAGACCCAAAAAACAGTTAAGATATCCTTAAGAAAGAACAATGAGAGGGAATTTCCTCTTCTATATATCATGATTTATGATAAAGCTGCAGTAGTTAAGGCGGTATGATACTGTTCCAAGGATAGACATTTAGACTAATGAGATGAAATAGAAAGTCTAGAAACAAATGTATGAATAAATAAATAAAATTTAATAAAAGAAATTGTCTTTGTGTCATTACTAGAGTTGGAAATAAGCATTCAATATGACTAGGATGACTGTATTTTGGAAAGCAAATGATTCTAATCAGATAGGACACCAGGACAACAAGCATAAATTGGGACTATTTCAGGGAAACTGGGATATTTGTTCACATCAGTTCTTACCCAGCATTGCCTCTCCTAGGAACAGCAAGACACAGGCACAAGAAGATGCAGCATATGTAAAAGGCCAAAACTGGGAACAATCCAAATAGCCATCCACTTAGAGTATATACATAAATTGTGGTGTATTCACACAATAGAAGATTTTAGTAAGGAATAAATGAACTATAGTTACATGTAACTATAATCTCACACAGCGTTGAAGGAAAAAAGTCAGACACAAAAAGTACATACAGTATAAATTCAGGAAATACAAACCATAGGTGTTAACGTTGTTGGCAGAATAATGGCCACTCAAAGATGTCCACACCCTAATCTCCCAAAATCTGTGATTATATAAACATGACAAAAGAGACATCGCATATGTGAATAAGGTTAAGGGTCTTGAGATTAAGTGATTGTCCTGAATTATTCTGAGGGCCTAGTGTAATCACAAGGATCCCTAAAAGCAAAATAAGGAGCAGGAGTCAGAAGCAGAATTGTCATTGAGAAAGACTCAACTGCCCATTACAATGGCTTTCTTTTTTTTTTTTTTTTTAATTTATTTTTTATTGGTGTTCAATTTACTAACATACAGAATAACACCCAGTGCCCGTCACCCATTCACTCCCACCCCCCGCCCTCCTCCCCTTCTACCACCCCTAGTTCGTTTCCCAGAGTTAGCAGTCTTTACGTTCTGTCTCCCTTTCTGATATTTCCCACACATTTCTTCTCCCTTTCCTTCTATTCCCTTTCACTATTATTTATATTCCCCAAATGAATGAGAACATATAATGTTTGTCCTTCTCCGACTGACTTACTTCACTCAGCATAATACCCTCCAATTCCATCCACATCGAAGCAAATGGTGGGTATTTGTCGTTTCTAATGGCTGAGTAATATTCCATTGTATACATAAACCACATCTTCTTTATCCATTCATCTTTCGTTGGACACCGAGGCTCCTTCCACAGTTTGGCTATCGTGGCCATTGCTGCTAGAAACATCGGGGTGCAGGTGTCCCGGCGTTTCATTGCATTTGTATCTTTGGGGTAAATCCCCAACAGTGCAATTGCTGGGTCGTAGGGCAGGTATATTTTTAACTGTTTGAGGAACCTCCACACAGTTTTACAATGGCTTTCAAAATGAAGAAGGGCCAGTGATCCTAGGAATATGGGTGACCTCTAGAAGGTGGGAAAGGCAAGGAAATGGATTAAATCCTAGAACCTCCACAAAGGAATACAGAGCTGCCAACATCTTGACTTTAGAACTTCTGACTTCCATAACTGTAAGATAATAAATTTGTGCTGTTTTAAGCCAGTATGTTTGTAACAACTTGTCACAACAGCAATAGAAATCAGACACCTTTCAGAAAAAGGGAACCAGACAAATGTAGTTTGAAGAGTCTTGGAAGCATTCTATTTCTGTATCTAGGTGATCATGATACAAGTGATCCTTAGGAGATACCTGTTGAATCATAAATGTATTTTGTGAGTGCTTTTCTCAAGTGTGTTATCGCGTGCATGCATGCAAGTGCACACACACACACACACACCACTAATTAACGAGGAAAAGAGGCAAGGTACTCAGAGCCATTCCTACAATTGGTTCACTGCCCAAGGCCCAGTCATATAGAACTACATTCAGCCTTAAGCATTAGATACATTGGTAATGATAAAAATCTAGCCTACTGCTTCTGGAATTTATTAAGGAAATTATTCTATAGAAGACTAAAGAGGATGGAGGAGGACTTTTCATTTGCAGTCGAGTGTTTTCCAAATATCCTGGTGCCACACTGAATGGGGCACATATATATATATCCACAAAATAATTATGCTTGTTCTAATGATGTAGTTTTGGAATGAAGGTGAGGTTTGGTGGCACCAAAAGAATTCTGGGGACATTTTTGGTGCAAAATGGTGGTTTTATTAGAGCAGGGGACAGGACCCTTGGGCAGAAAGAGCTCTGCCCTGGGGTTGTGAGAGGTGGCTGATTCCTCAAGAGTTGGAGGAAAGGAAAGGGGAGGTTTCAAAAGGATTTTCATATGCTAAAGAGGACCTACAAGATACTGGAGGCCTTGGCATTGTCAAGTTAAGGTTATTTTTCCCTCTAGTAAGGCATTTACATTAAGACAGTTAGAAATTTCCTGCAGGAATATTATGTTCTGCCCACTTCAAGTATCTGTCAATGGACTGCAGGTTATAAGGACATTTATTCGTATCTACATTTCCTTCAGGAAGCTAGGTTATTAATAAAAATGCTTAGGGCAGCCAGGAGTGCTTGAGGAGTGTCACACATATCCCACCTGGGGGGGGGGGGGGAGGCGGGCATCAGCTTGTGCTTTGTCCTCAGCTAGCATTCTGCTCCCTCATCACTAATACTACCACTGTGAATTAATTAGAGGAGGGAGGAGGTGGAGATACTCAAAACCTTCATCTTGTTTACTACTGTGGTAAAAAAACTGGAAACATGTTTGATGTACAATAATAAAAATATGAATGGTATTTAAGATATAATGATATAAAATCAGGGGAAAAGAAGAACCTGACACAAATCTACTCTGTAATTTCAATTAAATAAAACATATATGGCTAATATACAAAAAGCCAAAAGAAAAGCATGATTGAAATAATTCACATTAGAGTTCGGAGATTGCAGATGGCTAATTTTTATCATTTTTGACACTTCCTGTAATTCTATTATATTGATTTTACATAAACCTAAATGATTTATTGCTTTATTAAGAGACCTAATTGATGGGAGAACAGAGGACTAGCTGAGGACAAAGCACAAGCCAGGGCAGCACATTGACAAGTCCTTGAAACAGGCAGAGATATTCCTCTACTGACTCAACTGCCTCGATGTTCATATTTTGCTAAGGACAAAAGGCAAGCTTACCCTGATCCCCAGGATCCTGTAAGTATACTTTAACATATAAAAATTCCTTTAGAAATTTCCTTTATCTTGAAACCCCCAAGATACATGTTGGCAATCATTCCCCAAGCACATGGCCCACTGATACACATCTGAAGGGTCTCATGACTCAGGTTTTATTAGATGGTAATAAATGACCTTTTCCCAACAATAGCTAGCTCCTCAAGGTCCAGTTCTTCCAAAATTCCTTAGAGAGTACACTATCCTCAAACCCCTCCCAACTCTGAGGTATATAATCAGCCACACCTCACAGACCTGGGTCAGCAGCCCTTCTTGCCCACTGGTCCTGTCCCAATGCTTTAATAAAAACATCATTTTGCACCAAATATGTCTCAAGAATTCTTTCTTGGTCGTCAGCTCTGGACCTCACCCCACCAAACCTCACCTATATTCCAAAACTTCATCATAAGTTTCCTTCAATAAGTTACCTGTTTGCAAAATAATTTAATTGCAAACATTTAAATTTTTTTAAAAAAGTATTTAAGTAGTGCATAATATCACATGTAATAAGGGGCACCTGTCCCTGCCAAGATTTATGAAGAATGAACTTGACTGGAGTGATAGTCTGGTCATAGTACCTTTGCTGTTTAATTCCAGGGCTTACCTACTTTCTTTGGGGTTTTAGGGGTAAGACATCTGCTTAACTTGGTGTGGCCTGTTCTATTTTTCACTCCAAGAGCATGGGGGACTACATCATCTGGGACCTACATGGAGGAAACTGTGCTTTTCCTGCCAGCAATGGAGCTGGCAAGTTTTCTTTAAAGCTCTCTACTCTGAAAAGAAAAAAATAAGTCCTCTGTAATACAAGCTGAATGCTCAGACAACACAGTAGGGTGCAAAAGGGACAAGTAGACTCAAGTTAGCAGTAAATATAGGTTAGTAAATATGTTAACTGTTGTGCCCAAGATTGCGAATCCGGGAAACCACTGAGGAGCTGACACTGATGCAAGTACACGAGGGTTTATTAACAAGCTCGAGCTTGGGTCCAAGTATACCCGACACAGCGGAGCAGGGACTTGGACCCCGAGGTGGGTTCCAGCTTAGTTTTATGGGCTGATCTAGGGGACCTCCAGAAGAGGTGGAGGAATTTCTCAAGTTCTGTTTACATTCTGATATGGGGCTTTCAAGGGCATTGAGCTCTGTTCTCATTCTGATATGGGACTTTCTGCCAGGGCATTGAGCTTTGTTCTCATTCTAATATGGGGCTTTCTAGGGCGTTAAGCTCTGCCCCCCCCAACTGAAGTAAGGTAAAGTTCAGCTCTTTTTTTTTTTTTTTTTGATTTTTTAAATTTATTTATGATAGTCACACAGAGAGAAAGAGAGAGAGAGAGAGAGAGAGGCAGAGACATAGGCAGAGGGGGAAGCAGGCTCCATGCACCGGGAGCCCGATGTGGGATTCGATCCTGGGTCTCCAGGATCGCGCCCTGGGCCAAAGGCAGGCGCCAAACCGCTGCGCCACCCAGGGATCCCAAGTTCAGCTCTTATTCACAGGGACCTGAGATGGCTGTACTTATGCTAACGCTGAACTTAAGGTGGAATGGCCTTAATTTTCTCGGCCTCCACATTAACACCATTTTCTGCAGGGAAATGAAGACAAGAGAATTTTCCACAGCCCTGTTCAGAGGTGCTTCCTTTTCACCCTCTCTATCTAATGGCCATGGCATTGTTTTTTTGTTGACAGTGTTGTGGCTAATGGCAATATTACCTTAGAGAAATTAGGGGTTAATGCAGAGGACAGGAAACTAATTGGCCAATGCGAAGCAAAATGCCTAGTCCCAGCTCCTTCCTAATAGCAGAAAGCAAGACCACAAATCAAAAAGTAAAAAAGGGATCCCTGGGTGGCTCAGCAGTTTAGCACCTGCCTTTGGCCCAGGGCATGATCTTGGAGACCTGGGATCGAGTCCCACATCAGGCTCCCTGCGTGGAGCCTGCTTCTCCCTCTGCCTGTGTCTCTGCCTCTCTCTCTGTGTCTCTCATGAATAAATAAATAAAATCTTAAAAAAAAAAAAAGTAAAAAAGTTCAGAAACCTCGAGATCCTCTTAAAAATAAAAACTAAGGAAAACAGTGGTAGCTCAATGGGCAGCAGCCCACTTGATGTATAATTTCTTTTTCAGAGGCAGATTCAGTTGAAAGCAGAGCACCTAAAGATTTAAAATATGGGCTCAGTTGGTGCAGTGTGAATGAACTAGCCCTGCATTCTTCCTCAGCGATCAGGGATGTTGGGACTGCATCATGAAGTTGGGGTTCAGAGCCAACACCCAAGAAAGGATTCTTAAGACATTTTCAGTGCAAAAAGGTGGCTTTTGGGAGGGACAGGACTGTGGGCAAAAAGAGCTGCACTATGGTTGTAAGAAGCAATTAATTATAAATTTGGAGTTGGGGAGGTAAAGACTAAGGGAAGTCTCCAAAAGGATTTTCATATATTAAAGAAGACTCACAGGACCCTGGAGGCCTAGCCTTTATCAAGCTAAGGTTGTTTTTCCTTCTAGCTAGCAAAGTATTAACATTAAGACAGTTGGGAGTTTCTGGAGTGTGCCTATCTCAAGTATTTGCCAATGCGCTGCAGATTATGAAGAAATTTAATTTTATCTACGTTTCTTTTGCCTTTGTTCTCCACATGGAAGGCATACTCTCACTTGTGCTAGGCACAATAATAGGAGCTCAAAAAATGACCATGATATATATTTTTTAATTTTTATTTATTTATGATAGTCACACCGAGAGAGAGAGAGAGGCAGAGACACAGGCAGAGGGAGAAGCAGGCTCCATGCACTGGGAGCCCGATGTGGGACTCGATCCCGGGTCTTGCCCTGGGCCAAAGGCAGGTGCCAAACCGCTGTGCCACCCAGGGATCCCCAAGTGACCATGATATTAAACTCAACAAAATATTAAAATAATATGGCATTTCTGATGGAAAAAGGAAAGATTTTTTTTTAATTTTTATTTATTTATGATAGTCACACAGAAAGAGAGAGAGAGAGAGGCAGAGACATAGGCAGAGGGAGAAGCAGGCTCCATGCACCGGGAGCCCGACGTGGGATTCGATCCCGGGTCTCCAGGATCGGGCCCTGGGCCAAAGGCAGGCACTAAACTGCTGTGCCACCCAGGGATCCCTGGAAAGATGTTTTTAATATGTACTTCATGCAAAAAGAGAAGAAGATAAGTATTCAGAAGTGGAATTGCTAGTGATTCTATTTTTAATTTTGGGGGGAATCCCCATATTAGTTTTTATTGGCTCTTGAAAAGATTTCTGCACTCTCTGTTCATTGCAACACTATTTACATGGCCACAGTGTGGAAACAATTTAACTGATGAATAGATAAAGAAAATATGTTATAGACATACTGATGAAGTTTTGCACAATATAGGTGAGGTCTGGAGCTGACGACCAAGAAAGAATTCTTGAGACATTTTTGGTGCAAAATGGTGGATTTATTAAAGCACGGGGACAGGACCCATGGGCAGGAAGAGCTGCTGCCTCAGGCCTGTGAGGGGTGGCTGATTATATACCTCAGAGTTGGGAGGGGTTTGTGGATAGGGTACTAAGGAATTTTGGAAGAAAAGTTTCTAGGACCTTGAGGGGCTAGCTATTGTTAGGAAAAGGTCACTTTTTACCGTCTAATAAAACCTGAATTATGAGACCCTTCAGATGTGTATCAGTGGGCCATGTGCTTGGGGGATGATTGCCAACATGTATCTTGGGGGTTTCAAGATAAAGGAAATTTCTAAAGGGATTTTTACATGTTGAAGTAGACTCACAGGATCCTAGGGGTTGGACTAAGATTGCCTTTGTCCTTAGCAAAATATGAACATCAAGGCAGTTGAGTCAGTAGAGGAATGTCCCTTTGCCTTTTTCAAGGACTTGTCAATGTGCTTTGTCCTCAGCTAGCCCTCTTTTCCCCATCAACAAAATGGAACATTATCCAGCCTTAAAAATAAGGAAAGGAAATTCTGCAATGTGTAACATGAATGAACCTTGAAAACATGCTAAGTGAAATAAGCCAGTTACAAAAAGACAGATACTCCTGATTCAGCTTACATGAAGTATCTAAAATAGTCAATTCATAGAAGCAGAGTGGAATAGTGGTTGCCAAGACTTGAGGGGAGAGGAATTGGAGTTCCTAATCAACAGACATAAAGTTTCAGTCAAGGAAGATGAATAAGCTCTAGAGATATATTCTACAGCATTGTGCCTATGATGAGGGAGCAGAAGGCTAGCTAAGGACAAAGCGCACACTGAAACCCTGAAACCTCTCTCCCACACACACACTCCTAGGTGAGATATGCCTGATATTCCTCCAGGAAGCTCCCAACTGTCTTAATGTTATTGCCTTGCTAGAAGGAAAATCAACCTTAACTTGATAATGGCAAGGCTTCCTGCATCCTGTGAGTCTTTTTTAATACATGAAAATCCTTTTGAAATCTATTTTCCTTACCTCCCCCAACTCCCAAGTATATAATCAGTCACCTCCACAACCTCAGGGCAGCAGCTTTTCCTGCCTAAGAGTCCTGTCCCCATGCTTTAATAAAACCACCATCTTGCAACAAAGATGTTTCTAGAATTCTTTCTTAGCCACTGGCTCCGGACTCCACAAAAATCTCATCTATGTTCAAAACTATGTCACCAATAGATAACAATATCATACTGTACACTTTAAAACGTGTTAAGAGGGAAGATGACATGGTAAATTCTTACAATAATAAAATTAAGAAAGAAAGGAAGAAGGAAAAAGAAAAAAGAAAGAAAGAGAGAGAGAGAGAAAGAAAGAAAGAAAGAAAGAAAGAAAGAAAGAATTTCTGAAGGAGAAGTCAGTGGATTGTCTGTGAGAAAAAAGCAAATGGCTGAGTCCTGCTGTCTGGCAGAAGTATGGGTAAGGCCAGTGGGACTCATGTGGAAATGCTGAAGGAGACCTGACATTTAGAACCCCCTCCAGTGTACAAATACCAAATACTTCGAATATTGTGTGCTCTTGAGTAACTTTGGCTGATCACTCAGAACCTATAGTGGTTTGTCTGGGTAGCGTTTACCTCTGGGTCCTCCCCAGGAGCCTAGCCTATTTCTACTGAAGGACTGTGGGTTTCTTTTCTTCTCACTTTAAGCTGGCAAGAATGACCTTTTGCAGTAAAAGAAAAGATGGTCAGGTGGAGAGGTACTTATTCCTGCCTTCTCTTTGACTCTCTTTTCAAAGGAAGGAAACAAACAGGATAAAATGGGCCCAGGGAAGAAGTTAAAGATTTATCTTTTGATGGAGTAGATTTCAAATAGCTTCCTAAAATAAGAACTGGTTGTGCCATATGAAGTTATAAAGTTCATGTGTTTTAAGGAGCCTATTTTAAAGGCTATAACCACCCGAAAATGCGAGCAGAAAGGAATCTATTTATTTCACAAGCACCAAAGAATCTATCTTCTTTTGCTTTTTTTCCACATTAAACTAGAAGAGCATATATTTACTTCTGAAATTTCAGGGGTGAAACAACCTTCCACCCCACCTCACTGGCAATACTTAGAGCACAGATGAGCAGAGAAGAGACAGTAAATTTATACTGTGTGTAGTTTGTTTCCTCAGAAAAATGGGAAACATGTACCACCCTCTTTCAGGTCACACTTGTTTGATTTTTCTTTTTTTTTTTTTTTTTTAATTTTTATTTATTTATGATAGTCACAGAGAGAGAAAGAGAGGCAGAGACACAGGCAGAGAGAAGCAGGCTCCATGCACCGGGAGCCCGACGTGGGAATCGATCCCAGGTCTCCAGGATCGCGCCCTAGGCCAAAGGCAGGCTCCAAACCGCTGCGCCACCCAGGGATCCCTTGTTTGATTTTTCTATCAATCTATGCTAACTATGCAACCTGCAATGCACCAGAGATATACAGAGACAATTAAGAACAATGTATTCATTTGGAAATAGGACAAAAGGTCAGAGAAAGAATTTGTTTAGTGAACACTGGATTCAAACCCAGCACATGAAGATGTCACTTCTGTGTAAGCTAGACCATTCCTTTTGGAGTCTAAAAGCAAAAGTAATTATAATAAGAGGCTGTGCCTTCAAAAGCCTGAGACCATGAAAAGAGTGACATTTCACTGGGAGCAGCTCTCCTGTTCCAATGTGCACTTTCCCCAGGGATTAGATGAGACAACCTGAAGTCACAGGAAAGACATTCACCCAAGACCAGGGGAGGGTTGGTGAAATAATGTAGAAGATGGAAGAGGAAGCCTAGAGGATAAAGAATTGAAAGTGGCCAGCTTGAGGAAACAAATTCTGTATTACAAGATGCCCTAAGAGTTCTCCAGAAAATAATCCACAAAATCTCTGTGAGAGAGTCAACAGAGGATCTAATCACCTAAAAGCCTTGACACCGAAATGACAAGCACACCTAAGCAAGTTGTGCGTTTTCCATCTGCCCCAGACACCAACCTGAATGGGGCAGAAATTAGAATTTGCGAAACAGGAGATGAGCCCCTGCCCATGCTGTAGACTACCAAGACTCAAGCAGGTTAAAGCATATAAGCTTTAACCTGTGTTCACAGAATTGATTCCTACAAATGACTGTTGTGCCCAAGATTGTGAATCCGAGAAACCACCAAGGAGCCAACACCGATGCAAGTGCACGAGGGTTTATTTGCAATCTCAAGCTTGGGTCCAAGTGTACCCGACACAGCAGAGCAGGGACTTGGACCCTGAGGTTAAGAGGCGCAGCAGTTTTACAGGGGCCAGTGGCCAATGAGATTGTAACACACACAGAAAGTTGCATAGGCATGTTGGTCTGCACGCAGGTGGCCAATTGAATTACAGTTTACCCTATAGTGATGGTTTGAACTAGCCTATCACTCTGGTCAGAACTGGCGGGCAAAAGGTGGGGTTTACATTCTTTGGCGGTTAGAGGTTCCGCATTCCTATATAAACCAGTTTCCGGTAAGGGTGTGCTCAGCAGCTTGACTAGGGTGGGGAGTGCCTTAAGCAATAAGCAGGTCATGTGGGGGTTATACATGAGATGACAGGTGTAGTACAAAATGGAGTTAGTCCTGCTCTGCTTGTCCAGAGGTAAGGGATTTTTGTTAAATTCCTTGGGTCCCACATGACTAGACACTTTAGTTGCTGAAATAAAACTCTTCTAGGTATGGGGAGAGGACATATCATGACAGAAATGTGTTCCACTGTCCCCAGCAATAGAAATGTGTAAGCAGTGAAATGTATGGATGTAATCATGAGAATAGTAAATGTAAGACTCAGTAATCATCAACAAATCAAAATACATTGTCTCTCCCTAGAAACACACTTGATAAATCAGATGTGTGGGTTTTTTTTTTTTTTTAGGAATTACACAAAAGAATATTGATCAGAATTCCTATATTTAGAATCTTCTTTCAATCAACACTGGAAATGGCATACATCTATACATGGAGTTGCATGTTTTATGCATCACAACTATCAATAATAATTAAAATGCAGTGAAACTGAATTACTTTTCTAATCTCTCTATACAAATGGCATTACAAAATTGTACTCAAAGGGCATGTAGTCAAAAAAATACAGGACACAAGTATGATACCTGTGTGACAGAATGTAAATAAAAATATGTTTTCTGAAATTTTGTTATACTTTTCAGCTTTTTAAAACATTTAATTTCTCTGATATTTATTTTCTTATAAATATACTCTTTTTGGAGGGTATTATACTGAGTGAAATAAGTCAATTGGAGAAGGACATGTTGTGCCCAGGATTGCAAATCCGAGAAACCACCGAGGAGCTGACACTGATGCAAGCACACGAGGGTTTATTAACAAGCTCGAGCTTGGGTCCAAGTATACCTGGAGCAAGGACTTGGACCCCCAAGATGGGTTCCAGCTTAGTTTTATGGGCTGGTCTAGGGGACCTCCAGAAGGGGTGGAGGAATTTCTCAAGTTCTGCTTACAGTCTGATACGGAGCTTTCAAGTGCCTTAAGCTCTGTTCTCATTCTAATATGGGGCTTCCTGCCATTGGCATTGAGCTGTTCTCATTCTAATATGGGGCCTTCTAAGGTGTTAAGCTGTTTTTTCCTGTAACTGAGGTAAGGTAAAGTTAAGCTCTTATTCACAGGGGCCTGAGATGGCTGTACTTGTGCTAACGCTGAACTTAAGGTGGAATGGCGTTAATTTTCTCGGTCTCCACATTATATGGTCTCATTCATTTGGGGAATATAAAACATTATATATATAAAAAATAGTGAAAGGGAATAAAGGGGAAAGGAGAGAAAATGAGTGAAAATATTAGAGAGGGTGACAGAACATGAGAGACAACTAACTCTGGGAAATGAACAAGGGGTAGGAGAAAGGGAAGTGGGCGGGGGGTTCGGGTGAACTGGGTGATGAGCACTGAGGGGGGCACTTGGCGGGATGAGCACTGGGTGTAATGCTATATTTTGGCAAATGGAACTCTAATAAAATAAATAAATAAAAATACTCTTTTTTACCTATTTTTATACTTGTGATTTTCTATTTGTTAACAACGGCTACAAAAGTTGTATGAGGTTCAGACTTCTGGAAAATTGGGTCCATCCTGAATTAAAAACTGTAGCAATATGAAATATTAAATTATACATTTTAATTTAATTTATTTTTTTTTAATTTGTGATAGTCACACAGGGAGAGAGAGAGAGAGAGGCAGAGACACAGGCAGAGGGAGAAGCAGGCTCCATGCACCGGGAGCCCGATGTGGGATTTGATCCCAGGTCTCCAGGATCGCGCCCTGGGCCAAAGGCAGGCGCCAAACCCCTGCGCCACCCAGGGATCCCTATACATTTTAAAATAAATAAAATGTTGCTACTCAAAGGAGGAATATGCTGAGCAAGATTTCATCCGAAACTTTCCCAACCTTCTGAGCTGATGGGTAGGATTTAGCCTTTTTAGCCCTTGGCAGAAAAAAATGCTCCACATCATTTGCCTTCAGGGAAATACAAATCAAAACCACAATGAGATACCACCTCACACCAGTGAGAATGGTGAAAATTCACAAGACAGGAATCAACAAATGTTGGAGAGGAGGAGAAAGTGGAATCCTCTTGCACTGTTGCTGGGAATGTGAGCTGGTACAGCCACTCTGGAAAACTGTGTGGAGATTCCTCAAAGAGTTAAAAATAGAGCTACCCTACAACCCAGTAATTGCACTACTGGGGATTTACCCCTAAGATACAGATGCAGTGAAATGCCAGGACACCGGCACCCTGATATTTCTAGCAGCAATGTCCACAATAGCCAAACTTGGAAGGACCCTCATTGTTCATCAAAAGATGAATGGATAAAGAAGATGTGGTCTATATATACAATGGAATATTACTCAGCCATTAGAAATGACAAATACCCACCATTTGCTTCGATGTGGATGGAACTGGAGGGTATTATGCTGAGTGAAATAAGTCAACTGGAGAAGGACAATCATCATATGGCTTCTCTCATACATGGAATATAAGAAATAGTGAAAGTGTGTATAAGGGAAAGGAGGGGAACTGAATGGTGAAAATTAGAAAGGGAGACAATCCATGAGAGACTCTTAACTCTGGGAAACAAAGGGTTGTGGAAGGGGAGGTGGGCGGGGTGTTGGGGTAACTGGGTGACAGGCACTGAGGAGCACACTTGATGAGATGAGCACTGCATATTATACTACATTTTGGAAAATTGAATTTAAATTTTAAAAATGTAATAAAAAATAAAATAAAATAAAAACCTAGGATCCAACCTGAAGGAGCCTCTAATCTCTACAGCTGGAACAGTTTAAACAACAAGGTAATAATAATAATGAATTTTAACTATTAGAATAAAATAAAATAGTGAGTCTATGCTGATATATAAATTACTAATTAAATAGATGGGGGAGAAGAGACAGCTTTTTCTCATAGTAGCATTCACATTAGTTGATGTAGACAGAAAGATGGAAATAAAGAAACCTTGACTCATACTTTAATCAAGCTTTTTAAAGTAGTACTCTATTGTTGACCAGTTTTGTATGTTGGCCTTGAAAAGTTTGTTGCCAGTTTAATTATTCTGCTTTTTAAAATTATTTGTCTTTTTCCCCAGTGGATATTAAGGATTTTATCTTTATACTTGAAATCTGATAGTTTTACTAGGAAATGCCGTGGAGTTGATAGTTTTTTGTTAATTTTCCTAGGCAGTCAGTCATTTTCTCTTCTGGTGGTTTCCATCAGGTCCCTTGCCTGGATACCTCCTTTGTCTTCTTAGCAGTTTCTCTGGTCTTTTGACTATATTCTACATGTTTCCTTTACCTCAGGGAGACTACCACTTCCTCAAATATATAGACTGAAGCTGCTTCTATTTCTTCCATAGTAGCTTTTGTTTTTTTATGTATAAAATTCATAGAGGGCCTTTGAAAAGTTTCTTTAAAGCTAATAACTGGTGGAGATGGTATGTAAATTTTCTTGATTCCAAGAGAACAGATATTCCTTCCATATCTCAAATCTCCACTATAAGAAAACTGTAATCACTGAAAATATTGTCTCTTTAGAATTAATAGAAGCATGGAGGGTTGTGCCAGTTTGGGGGGAAAAGTAGATGAGAGACCAGATTGGATACTGAAGTGTTTTTGTTTCGTTAAAAGCCTAAGAAGATGACTTTCACTTCTCTTCTGCCTGGATCTTCAGATGGAGGAATCACAAAGAATATAAGAAACAGTTTATATGGAGATAAATTTTTATAATCAATCTTCACTAGACTTTTCTAAGAACTGAGATTTAAAAAAAAAAAAAAGAATTAAGACTTTGATAAATTTTTGGTATTTTTGTTTTGTGCAGTGTCTTATGTTTCTGCTTGTGCAGAGTTGAAAAATCTCAAAGTGGTAGGGAAAAGCTTTTTACAAGTCAAAGTTTTAGTAACATGTAGTCTTTCCTTTATGGTCCTCTGGCCAATATTAAACACTAAAATGCAAAGGAATAGACGATAAATTTCTGCTTCAAACCTATTTCCCTCCAAGCCCTCTACTTTGAATGCTCTTTAGCATGTCCCATCCCTTTATTGATTCTATTTTTAAAAATACTTAAATCTACACTTCTAAAGTAAGATCAAACTTAAAAATAAACTAGGAAGCTATTTAGGAACAAGGAGGTTTTTTGGTTTTTGTTTTTGTTTTTTGTTTTTTTTTGAACAAAAAGTTTTTAAAGCTATTACTAGCCCAAATGTATGGAATTTAGGCTTATGCAATCTGAAAAGCTGCTAGAATCACAGATAATTTCATCAGCTTTATCCTGAGAAATGAAGCCAACAGCATAGAACCTCGTAGTGTCCTTTAGAGCTATTTTCTGGAATTTCTTGATGCCTTGGTGAACAAAGAGACAAAGGGAAGAAAATTAGTTGAAAACATTGGTATTTTAGGTATAGGCTAGGGATTATGGAAATTTGATGGGAAGGGTAGATGAGGAGATATAGGGCATGAATAGCCGACTGGTGGAGACTAATGAAATGCTGTTTAAAAATTGGTACTTTGATTCAGTACTCACCATGTCCAGGCACTGTGCTAAGCTTGTACTTGCAAAGCCCTTCTACCCTCCAAACAAACAGCTTCAAAAACATTTTGAATTATTTAATAGTTGGCAAACAATTCTCCATATGTCTTTCAGGTTTCTGCATGATTTGCAATCAGAAGGACTGATTTTTTTTTTTTTTTTTTTTTAATCTATCCCTTCAAGGGCACTTACATAGCAAGCAATGTTGGAAAACAGAGATAGGGCAATTGGGTTTATCTTTCAGGATCATGAAGTATTTTCCTTTAGGTCAAAGGTCAAGCAAGCCTGATGTGAAAGATGTGAGTTTTCTGAGCTCCTCTACTGTAACGCAAAGCACCGAATGTGGAGGCATCATATCCCCCTCTTTGCACTGTTTGGTGGGCAGTGATGCTCAGAGAACGGGAGCTGACGATGCAGCTGATACTCTGGAATTGCTGCTGCTATGTGTAATAAAGTTCTTGCCTCCACCTCAGGAATCAGCAGTGTTCCTGTAATGAAACTGTGACAGACTAATTTGTTAGCTTGCAGGTAGGGTAAAATTTTAGGCCCCTTGCAATTCCTGACAATAATATAATTCCCACTTTATAGATAAGGGAACAGAGGCTAATAGAGCTAAGAAATCATGAGGCAAAGAATTGAACCTAAGACTTTCCTCTCCAATGTCCCTGTCCTTAACTACCAAAGATTGCCTCATCTCAGTGGTGGGATTACGGATGCTTTTAATTTTCTTCTTCACATTTTTCATCATTGTCTAATTTTGGCAGTTAGGACATTCTTTTAAACAATTTAAACTTTTAATTTTAAGGTAATTGTAAACTCACTTAGAGTTATAAGAAATAATACAAAGAGATCCTGTAGGCCCTTTCTCCATATTCCCTCAATGGTAGCATCTGGCCAAACTGTAATACAAACACTTCTTATCCATTAGGATACTATCATCACAAAACAAAACAAAAACCAGAAAAAGGTACAGAATAGGAGATATAATCAATGGTATTGAAATAGCATTGTATGGTGACATATAGTAGCTAGATTTGTGGTGAGCATAGCATAATGCATAGACTTGTCAAATTACTATGTTGTACATCTGAAACTAATGTAACATTGTGTGTCAACTCTATTTGAATTTAAAAAAAAAGTAAAAGTGTGCGAGAAGAAAGTAGAACCTTTGTGCACTGCTTGAGGAACCGAAAAATGGTGCAGCGTGTGGACCGACATGACTGTGCAACTTTCTGCGTATCCCATGGGCCACGGGCCCCTCTAAAGCTGCTACGCCTCTTAGTCTCGGGGTCCAAGTCCATGGTCTGCTGTGTCGGGTGCACTTGGACCCAAGCCCGAGCTTGTAAATAAACCCTTGTGTGTTTGAAAAAAAAAAAATGTTATGGAAAACAGCTCAGAACTGTAGTAGAATATAACAGCCAGGAGATTGACATAGGTACAGTTAAGATATAGAACATTTCCATTACCACAAGAATTCTCCATGTTGATCTTTTATAGTAACTTCTTCCTCCCACCTCTTCTCCCTTCTTAACCCCTGGCAACCATTTATCTTGTCTATTTCAATAGTTTTTCATTTTAAGAATGTTATATACATGGAATCATACAGTATGTATTCTTTGGGGAATTGGCTTTCTTTTTTTCTTTTTTAACTCAGAACAATTCTCTGGAGATTTGTCCAGATTCTTGGGGTTAACTGTAGTTTGTTCTTTCTTACTACTGAGTAGTATTCTATGTCATGAATGTACTACAATTTATTAATTGAAAGATATCTGAGTTGCTTTAAATTTTTTATTAGTACAAATAAAGCTGCTAAAACATTTATTTATAGATTTTTATTTAAACAGGAGTTTTCATTTAGTGTGAATTAATGCTCAAGAGTATAATTTCTGGGCCACATGGTAGTTGGATGTTTAGTTTTGAAAAAACTGCCAAAATATTTTCCTTAGTGGCTGTATTATTTTATGTAGTCACCAACAATGTATGAGTGACCCAGTGTTTTTGCATCCTTGCATCCTCACCAGTGTTTGGCATTTTACTTTTTAAAAAATCCATTTTGATAAGTGTAATATATATAATACAGTGCATTTCCCTAATGGCTAATAATGTTGAACATGTTTTCATCTGCTATTTGCCATCCGAATATTCTTTTTCGGTGAAATGTTTTCAATTTTGTTTCCTTTTTCTCATTTTCCAAATTAGACTGTTCTTTTTCTGTTGAGATTTGAAAGTTCTTTATATATTTTAGATCTCAGTCCTTTGTCAGATATGTGGTTTGAAAATATTTTGTCTGTAGTTTGTTCTAAAGATGTTATAGACTTATATCTTGTATTTAAGTCTATGTTCAATTTTGAGTTTGTTTGTAGATAACACACAATCTCCTCTATCAAATTGCTTTTGCACCTGTCATACAAGAGTTGAATGTTTCTGGGTTCTCTTTTCTGTTCCAGTGATTTCTGTGTTTATCCTTCCACCAATACTATGCAGTCTTGATTACTGTAGCTATATAATGTCTCAAGGGAAGCCTGGGTGCCTCAGCAGTTGAGCATCTGCTTTTGGTTCAGGGCTGATCCCGGAATCCCGCGATCGAGTCTCACATCCAGCTCCCTGCATGGAGCCTGCATCTCCCTCTGCCTATGTCTCTGTCTCTGTCTCTCTCTGTCTCTCTGTCTCTCTCTCTCTTTGTGTCTCTCATGAATAAATAAATAAAATCTTTTAAAAAATTCTTGAAATTGAATATATTAATTCTTTTTTAAAATTTTATTTATTTATTCATGAGAGACACAGAGAGAGACAGAGACAGAGACACAGGCAGAGGGAGAAGCAGGCTCCACCCAGGAAGCCTGATGTGGGACTTGATCCCAGGTCTCCAGGATCATGCCCTGGGATGAAGGCAGGCACTAAACCACTGAGCCACCCAGGGATCCCTGAATATACTAATTCTATCTACTTTATTCTCCTTTTTCAAAAATGTCTTAGTTTTTTTTTTTTTTTTAGATTTTATTTATTTATTCATGAAAGACACAGATAAAGAGGCAGAGACATAGGCGAAGGGAGAAGAAAGCATCCTGCAGGGAACCCAATGCAGGACTTGATCCCAGGATCCCAGGACCCAGGGATCACAACCTGAGCCAAAGGCAGATGCTCAACCACTAAGCCAATCAGGTGCCCCTGTCTCTTAGCTATTCTAATTCCTCTGACATTTCATATAAATTTGAAAATAATCTTGTCTTTGTCTATAAAAGCCTTGCTAGGATTTTAATAGGAGTTGTGTTAAACCTACATACCATCTGGGGATAATTGACATCTTTGCTATGTTGATTCTCTATTTCATGAACAGAGTATGTCTCTCCACTTATTGAGGTTTTCTTTGGTTCCTTTCATTGACCTTCTGCAGTTTTCAGCATAGAAGTCCTATATATGTTTTGTTAGATTTACAACTGTTTCATTTTTTAAAAAGTGATTATAAATGGTATTGTCCACTTGTTCATTGCTAGTATATAAAAATACAATTTATTTTGGCACATTAATCTTATACCTTGTTACCTTGATGAATTTGCTTGTTACTTCTAAGAGATATTTGTGGACTTACTGGAATTTTCTATGTAGGCTGTCATGTCATCTGCAAATCAGAATGGTCTCATTTCTTCCTTTCTAATATGTAACTCTTTTACTTCATTTTCTTGCTTTATTTCTGTAGCCAGAAGTTCTGGATTCTCTTGAATGTGAATATAGAGAAGACAACCTTACATTGTTCCTAATTTTTGGTGAAATCTTTCAGGCTTTCTATATATAGTATTATGTCATCTGCAAATAGTGAAAGTTTTACTTCTTCCTCACCTATTTGGATGACTTTTATTTCTTCTCATTGTCTAATTGTGGTGGCTAAGACTTCCAGCACTATCTTGAATGAAAATGGGGAGAATGAAAATCCTTGTCTTGTTCCTGACCTTATGAAGAAAGCTCTCTGTTTTCTCCCATTAAGTATGATAATCTCCATGGGTTTTTTCAAATATGGCCTTTATTATGTTGAGGTATGTTCTCTTTAAACTTATTTTGTTGAGGGTTTTTATCATGAATGGATGTTGTACTTTGTCAGATGTTTTTTCTGCATCTATTGAGAGGATCATATGGTTTTTATCCTTTCTCATATTGATGTGATGTACCATGTTGATTGATTTGAGAATACTGAACCATTCTTGCAACCAAGGAATACATCCTGCTTGATTGTAATGAATAATTTTTTTTAACATTGTTGGATTCTGTTTGCTAGTCCTTTGTTGAGGATTTTCATATCTAAGTTCATCAGAGATATTTGCCTATAGTTCTTTCTTTGTGTGGAGTCTACCTGGTTTTGGTATCAGGGTGATACTGCTCTGATAGAATGAATTTAGAAGTTTTCTATCCTCTTCTATTTTTTGGAATAGTTTGAGAAGAATAGGGATTAACTCTTCTTTTCATATTTGGTAGAATTCCCCCATGAAGCTTTCTGGTCCTGAACTTTTGTTTATTGGGAGATTTTTGATAACAGATTCAATTTCCATGTTAGTGATTATTCTGTTCAAATTTTCTATTTCTTTCTGCTCCCCTTCCAATAAGCTATACATGTCTAGGAATTTACCCATTTCTTCTAGGTTGTCCAATTTGTTGACATATAGTTTTTTTTTTATAATATTCCCTTACAATTGTATTTCTGTGGTGTTGGTTATTATTTCTCCTCTTTCATTTGTGATTTTGTTTGAATCTTTTCTCTTTTTTAATTAATAAGTCTGGCTAGAGATTTATAAATTTTGTTTTGTTTTTGTTTTTCAAAGAACTAGGTCCTGGTTTCATTGATCTGTTCTATTGTTTCCTTAGTTTCTATATAATTATTTCTGTTCTAATCTTCATAATTTGCTTTCTTCTGTTGGATTTGGGTTTTGTTTGTTCTTTTTGTAACTCCTTTAGGTGTAAGGTTAGGTTGTTTATTTGAGATTTTTCTTGCACCTTATAGTAGGCCTTTATTGCTATAAATTTTCCTCTTTTTTTTTAAAATTGTTATTTATTTATGATAGTCACACAGAGAGAGAGAGAGAGAGAGGCAGAGACACAGGCAGAGGGAGAAGCAGGCTCCATGCACCGGGAGCCCAACGTGGGATTCGATCCTGGGTCTCCAGGATCGCGCCCTGGGCCAAAGGCAGCCACCAAACCGCTGCGCCACCCAGGGATCCTTTTATTTTTTATTTTTTTTAATTTTTATTAAATTTTCCTCTTAAAACCACTCTTCTTGTATCCCAAAGATTTGGGATTGTCTTTGTTTCCATGTAATTTTTAAGTTCCTCTTTGATTTCTTGCCTGACCCATTCATTGTTTGGAAGCATGTTATTTAACTTCCATGTATTTGTGGTCTTTCTGGATTTTTTTCTTGTGGTTGATTTCTAGTTTCATAGCACTGTGATCAGTAAAGATTCGTGGTATGACTTTGAATTTTTAAAAAATTTTAAAGGTATGTTTTGTGACCTAATATATAACCTATTCTGGAGTATGTCTCATGTATACTTGAAAAGAATGTGTGTTCTGCTATTTTTTTAAGATGGAATATTCTGAACATATCTGTTAAATCCATCTGGTTCAAGGGTGCCTGGGTAGCTCAGTTGATTAAGTATCTGCCTTCAACTCAGATCATGATCTCAGGGTCCTGGGATTGAGCCCCACATCAGGCTTCAGTGGGGAGCCTGCTTCCCCCTCTGCCCCTCCCCCTGCTTATCCTCTCATGAGCTCTTTCTCTTTGTGTCTCAAGTAAATAAATAAAATCTTAAAATGAATGAATGAATGAATGAATAAATAAATAAATCCATCTGGTTCAGTGGGTCATTCAAAGCCATTGTTTATTTATTGATTTTCTGCTTAGATTATCCATCCATCAATGTAAGTGGGATGTTCAAGTCCCCAATATTATTTTATTATCAATTGGTTCCTTTATGCTATTGTTTTATATATTTGAGTGGTCCCATGTTGGGTCCATAAATATTTGCATTTGTCATATTTACTTGTTGCATTGTCCATTTTATCATTATACAGTGTCCTTCTTTCTCTCTTGTTACAGTTTTTGTTTGAAAGTCTATTTGGGGGGCACCTAGGTGGCTCAGTCAGTTGTGTCCAACTCTTGATTTCAGCTCAGGTCATGATCTCAGGGTTGAGATTTGCCCTGTCTCAGACTCCATTCTCAGGGAGTCTACTGGAGATTCTCCTCCCTTTCCCTCCGCCTCCCCCACCACTGCTCTCTTTCTCTCAAATAAACAAATAAATCTTTAAAAAAATAAATTCTGTGTTGTCTGATATAAGTGTTGACATTCTGGCTATCTTTTGACATCCATTTGCAAGATAAATGTTTCTCCATTCTCTCACTTTCAGTATGTAATATCTTTAGGTTTAAAATGAGTGTCTTGTAGGCAGCCCATAGATCAGTCTTGTTTTTTATCCATTCTGTCACCCTATGTCTTTAGATTGGCTTGTTCAATCCATTTATATTGAAAGTGATTATTGACAGACATGTATTTATTGCCAATTTGTTACTTTTTTTGTGATTGTTCTGGTAGTTTTTCTCTGATCCTTTCTTCTCTTGCTGTTTTTCATGGTTTGCTGATTTCATTTAGTGAGGTACCTAGATGTCTTTTTCTGTATTCTTTACTTATCTATTACTGGTCTTTCATCTGTGGTTACTATTACGTTTGTGTATAATATCTGCATAAAGCAGTCTATATTAAATTTATAGTCTCTTAAATTTGAATCAGGTCTTTAGTCTTCTTCCTTCTATGTTTTTGGTATATGGTGTTATATTTAACATCCTTTTATTTTGTGAATCCCTTGACTGATTTTTATGTCAATTGGTTTTCATCCTCTCAGTTATGGTCTTTCCTTTCTAATCAAGATTCCATTTAATATTTCTTGTAGGGCTGGTTTAGTTGTCATGAAATCCTTTAGTTTTTGTTTGTCTGGGATGTCCTTCCTTTTTTTTTTAAAAGATTTTATTTATTTATTCATAAGAGACACAGAGACATAGGCAGAGGGAGAAGAAGACTCCCTGCGGGGAGCCTAATGTGGAACTCAATACCAGGACTCTGAGACCATGTCCTGAGCCAAAAGCAGATGCTCAACCACTGAGCCACCCAGGCATCACCTAGGATCTCCTTGTATTCTGAATCATAGCTTGCTGGATAGAATATTCTGGCTGAGGATTTTTTTCCTTTCAGCACTTTGAACATATCATGCCACTCTCTTCTGTCTTACAAAGTTTCTGCTGAATTTGCTAATAGCCTTATGGGTTTCCCTTGTATGTAACTGCCTTCTTTTGCTGCTTTTCTTTATCACTGCGTTTTGTCATTTTAATTACTATGTGTCTTTGTGTTGCCTCCTAGGGTTGATTTTTTTGGGGGGGGGGTTGGGGGAGTGGTATCTGTGCCTCCTGGATCTGGATAGATGTTTTCTTCCCCAGATTCAGCTATTATTTCTTCAAATAAATTTTTGCCCCTTTTCCTCTCTCTTCTTTTCTGGGATCCTTGTAATGCAAATGTTATTACACTTGATGGAGTCCCTGAGTTCTTTACTACTATTCTCAATTTACATATTTTTTTCCCTCTCATTTGCTCAGTTACTTTCCATTACTCTACTAGTCCATTAATTCATTCTTCTGGTTTCTCTAGCCTGCTACTTATTCCACCATGTGTATTTTTAACATCATTTATTGACACATGATTTTCATCTGATTGTTTTTCTTTATCTCTTTGTTAAGGATCTCCCTGATGTTCTCCACACTTTTCTCATGTGCAGTATCTTTATGATCATTACTTTAAATTCTGTATAAGGCATATTACTTATATCTGTTTTGCTTAGGTCTCCTGCTGTGGTTTTTCCTGTTCTTTCACTTGGGGCATATCTCTATGTCTTCATTTTATCTTTTTGTCTGTTTCTGTGTGTTCAGAAATAAGCTATATCTTTTTCTCCTGGTGGTAATTGTCTTATAAGAAGGGATCCTATAGTGGCCTGCAGTGCATTGTTCCTTTTTACCCAGGACCTGGGTACTTCAAGGAGTGTTTCCTAGGTGTGCTATATGTGCCTTGCTAATGAGTTCTAGTCTCTTTTTCCTTCAGTCCTATTATTTGCAGTGGCTCTCTTTGCCTGTTGTAGGCAGTTTTTGGTCCCCAGCTAGGTGGAGCATGTTTTAACAATTGTGAGATGAGTCTTCTGCCACTGCCACCACAGAATTGAGATTCCTCAAGACCCATGGGTGGGAGATGAGGTATTGTTAGGGTTTGCATGGGTCTTCTGGGAGGAGGAAGCTTTGTACCAGTACTGAGGCAAGTATGAGTGGGAAGAAGAGGTCTGCCAAAGAACGAGAAGGCAGAGCTTGGTTTAAATCAAGTAGGTAGAAAGTATCAGCACTCTGTGCTGGTTCCCAAGGTGGCTGTCTGTTTATGCTGAGGGGTAGGGAAGGGAAATGGCACATGCTAACTACTTCATATCCGGAGAGGTCTTTCTGTGATTCCTGCCTCTCTGAGCCATGCTCTGAGATGAGTATATTACTCTCCTTCCTATCTGCCCCACCCATTTTTCAAACTTCTGCTTCCATGCTATATCTATGCAGGTTGTTAGTGATGCTATCTCTTTAATAGCAGGGACTCTGCTTCCTAATGCCTTCTGTGCTCTCTCAGAGCCAAGCCCATCAATTTTTTAAATTCCAGATTTGTCTCACTTGAAGAACTCACAAAAATTTGGCCCCTCTTGCTTTCAAAGCCAAATATTATGGGGATTTATCTTCCTCGTATGGGATCCCTAGTGTGAAAATCTGTTTTCACCCTTCTTCATCCCACCATGGATAGCTATGATCCATTTCACTTCCAAACCATGTCTTCACCCTTCCTATATTCTTTGATGTGGCCTCTTCTCTATCTTTAGTTGTGGAGTGTGTTATGTCAGTCTTTTAAAAAAAATTTTTTGAAGAGTTTATTGGGCAGCCTGGGCGGCTCAGCAGTTTAGTGCCACATTCAGCCCAGGTTGGGATCCTGGAGACCCTGGATCGAGTCCCACATCAGGCTCCCGGAATGGAGCCTGCTTCTCCCTCTGCCTGTGTCTCTGCCTCTCTCTCTCTCTCTCTCTCTCTCTCTCTCTCTCTCGTCTCTCATGAATAAACAAATGAAATCTTAAAAAAAAGAATTTATTTATATATTTGACAGAGAGAGGGCACAAGTAGAAGGAACAGCAGGCAGAGGGAGAAGAAGCAGGCTCTCTGGTGAGCAGGGAGCCCAATGTGGGGCTCAGTCCCAGGACACTGGGATCATGACCTGAGCCAAAGGCAGATGCTTAACTAACTGACCCACCTAGGTGCCCTGTTATGCCAGTCTTTGAATCATTTCCTGGGTTATCTACACTGCTTTGAATGTTATTTAGTATATCCATGGGACAAGGTGAGCTTAATGTTTCTTATTCCACCATTTTCCCCAGCCTCTTTGATGTTAATTCTTTTTAAAATGTTGAATAGAATTTTAACAGTGAAAACACTTTTTTTTTTTTTTTTTTAACAAGAATGCAGAGCTGATCTATTAGCACGGGGGAGGTGTTGAACTTTGAGCAGGAGAGTGATCTGATCGCTGGGTTAAGGGTATTACAAGCAGAGTCCCAGAGGCCAGGAAAGCAGCAAGGAGGCTGGTGCTGTCAGGGGCCACTGGGCCAGGGCACTGGTGGTAGGTGAGGTCTTCTGTTTATTCACTCACTATACCAAGGACCAAATGCCTGAGTGAGGTACAGGGTAGGGCACACAAAGGCAGGAAGGCCAGTGTCTAAAGGAAGATAGGCTTGTTCTTGGCCTCATTCCTCAGGGTGGAGAAGAGGCGGTCCAGTGGGAAACGCCGGAAAGAACTTCAGGTCCCTGGGCCTCTGTTTCTTTGTCTCTTTGAGCCTGTTTTCTCATCAGTAACATGGGGACAGGGACACCTCCCGGTCAGCTGTGGCGAGGCCAAAGTTAGGTTGCACAGGTAAGAGCGGGATTTGTTTCTGAGAGTTTTTAAATTAAGATTTCAAGGACATCTGGATGATTCAGTTGGTTAAGAGTTTGACTCTTGGTTTTGGTTCAGATCATGACCTCAGGGTCCTGAGATTGAGTCTCTTGACAGACTCTGCTCAGTATGGAGACTGCTTGTCCTTCTCCTTTTGCTCCTTCCCTTGATTTCTCTCAATCTTTTTCATAAATAAATAAAATATGTTTTTAAAATTTCAAATTCCTTAACACAAATGGTAATTTCTGTTTTGGGGGAAATTGGTCAATTTCATCTAACTTATCAAATTTTTCTGTAGTTATTTATAGTATTCCTTATTTACCCTTCCCCATTCATATTATTCCCTTCTAATGTCTGCAGAATCTGTAGGGATATCTCTTGTTTTATTTATGATACTGGTGATTTGTATCTTGTCTCTTTTTTCTTTGCCTGTTTTGATAGAAGTTTGCTAATTTTTTGGTTTTTTTTGTGTGTGTGTTTTTTTTCCATAAAACCAGTTTTTTTATTCATTGAATTGCTTATTTTTATTTGTTTTCAAGTGTCTTTACTTCTGCTTTTATTTTTATATTTGTGTTTTTTCTACTTGCTTTGGGATTACTTTGCTTTATAAAAGAAAATTCTTATTGCTATCAATTTATTTCTCAATACTGCTATGGCTCAGTCCCACAAATTTTGGTATGTTGTGTTTTCATTTTCACTCAAATCAGTGAATTTTTAAAATCTTCCAGTGCATTTTTAAATTTTTCATGAGACCTTTTTTTTTCTAATCCAGGGAGTATGTTCAGGAGTATGTTCAGATATTCTAATTAAGGAGCATGTTCAGAGATTTTTTTCTAATATCCTGCTGCATCTTTTCCTCCTATCTTTCTAGTTTGGTTCCTTGTGATTGGAAAAACACTCTGTATGATTGCATATTTTAAAATTTGGTTGTGGTTTATTTTATCTCACAGGATATCATCTAACATGTAATATGTTCAGAACATATATACCTGAAAATAATATGAATTCTCTCTTGTTGGGTGCAGTATTCTGTAAGTCTGTTACATCCTGCTTGTTGATGATGATTTTTCTGTTTAGTTGTTTTATTAAGTGCTAAGAGAGGAGTGTTTGATCTCTCTTAATATGAGTGTAGATTTTTCTATTTCTCTTCTCATTTCTATCACTTTTTCTTTTATATATTTTGCAGAGGAAGTTATCTAAAAGAGAGTCTTAAATAAGATGCAAAGTCTTATAATAACCAGAATATCCAAGGTCCAATTTAAAGTCATTTATTAGACTATAAACCAGTAAGATCTTAAATTGAATGAGAAGACAATAAATAAATCCTAAATACTGTTGAGCATAGACACCCAGTGTTAGGAGAATGCTGTATGTTAGGAGAATAACACCTGTTATTTTTCATACTGTCAGATGATTTCATAATTAAAAATTAGGAAAACATTTTTTTCTTTTGTGTGTGATTTTTCTTACCTAGGTGTGATTCAAAGTTCAGCCACTACCTTGTAAAAAACATGCTGGGACACAGTTTTGGTCTGTAATGGATAATATTTTGCCCATTAACTGGTAAATTCAGGAAAACCCATTAGTTACAGACTCTAAGATAAAACTCATTCACTTGGATAGGAAATGAGTTCTCCCTAGTCAAAGAAATGTATCCTCAATTTCTCAACCAGTAGCTTGCTGCATCTTGCAAAGCACAAGGTGTCGGTAAGTTTAATATGAGGCATGGACTCTGAATTTCACAAGAGAAAATTCCAAAAATGGCATGGTCCAGCTAGCTTTTAAATGCCAAGTCTTAATTCAGAAGGTTAATAGGCAGTAATATCACTTAGCTATTCATTCTGTTCTAGCAATTTTGGGATTACACACTGCTCTTTATATTGAAAAGTGAGTGTGCCATGCTCAGAGAAAGAGAGATCAACCCAGAAAAATATTCCAGTTGTGTTACAGTTGGATGATACTGAGATGGACAAGAAAAGCACTGTTATGGACTGAATTTTTGTCTCCTTTCCCCCACCAGTTCTTATGTTGAAATTCTAGCCCCCAGTATGATAGTATTATGAAGTGGGGCCTTTGGGCAGTAATTAAGTCATGAGGGCAAAGTCTAGTCACTATGGGATGAGTGTCCTTATAAGAAACAGGAGAGCTTCCTCACATTTCCTGCTGTCCTTCCATGTGAGGATACAATGACAAGGAAGTGATTTGCAAACCAGGAAGTGGGTCCTCACCAGACACCAAATCTTTCAGGTCTTTTCTTTTATACTTCTTAGTATTCAGAACTGCAAGAAATAAATTTATGTTGTTTAAGCCATGTAGGATATAATATCTTATTACAGCAGGCTGGATTGACTAGGACAGGCATACTGTGATCTTCCCTTGTCAGAATCTGGTCAAAGATACCTACATTTAATGTAGCATGGCTTTAAATTGTACCAGCTGGAAGTGAACAAGGGTATGAAACAAAAGGAAAATAATACATAAATTCAAATTAATAGGGAAAGGAATTACATTAATGGGGACTCTGGAGTTTTAGGGACCAGGCCATGTTAAAGAGAAATTGTTCTGACACTTGTTAAAACATCAAGAAAGACTTAATTTAAGAATATTGCAACTGGGGAAAGAGCTTGAATTCAACTCTGAATATAAAAAGGACTAGTGGGGAATTACTAAGGGGAACTTGGCTAGGTATTAAGGAGGGGAATGAGAAATGACTGAATATCAAGGGAGGAGGGGCTCTCACTAAATTTATTTAGCAGACTTTCTTGCTAAAATTGGACAGGTAAGGTCAAGGATGAGGCCTTGTGAAAAAAAGAGGTCTCAGAGAGGCCTGACTAAAGTCTGGTTAAGGAGGGAGCCTTCATCAGCCAGAGACTTTGCTCACCTTATGAAATGTTCACATAGTCAAACAGTACTACAGGAATGGTAATTTTCTCAATGGACATTTAGTGGAACTCCCCTACCCTCCAGCAGGTAACTCTAATCATCCTCCCTACCCATTTGTAAATACTATATCCAAGATGTCTTCAGGACCAACAACTTCCTTACTCATGCTGAACTCAACCTGCCAGCCTTGCCCCTGAATTCTCCCCCACCCCACCCCACAGGCAGGTGCTATGGGTGCAGCCTCAGTCCAGCCAGGCTGGTCTCCACTGATCACAGCTCCCATAAAAATATGGGAAAGGAATTTCCCAAAGGAAATTCTGGCCTTCTTGCTACTACCAGATCTCCCTTCTCTCAACACACTCACTTTTTTTTTTTTCACACTCACTTTCCTATGGGGTTTTGTTTCAGTTTTTTTTTTTTATAAATTTATTTTTCATTGGTGTTCAATTTGTCAACATATAGAATAACTCCCAGTGTCATCCCATCAAGTGCCCCCCCTCAGTGCCCATCACCCAGTCACCCCCACCCCCCACCCACCTCCCTTTCTACCACCCCTAATTCATTTCCCTGAGTTAGGAGTCTCTCATGTTATCTCCCTTTCTGATATTTCCCACTCATTTTTTCTCCTTTCCCCTTTATTCCCTTTCACTATTGTTAATATTGCCCAAATGAATGAATGTTTGTTTTAAAGATGACTTCCTCTATGGAGGGAGAAGGAACTAAGATTTTTTGAAGTAAAAAGACCACCATCCCAAAATTTTAAAACCAAACAAGGAATGTGTGGCAGGCAGGCAGGAGTGCAAGAGACAGAGGGAGGGGACTCCATGCCTGGCTTCTCAAACCTCAAAAGACAGTCTTTACTTCATCTATGAGGATAATGGAGAATGGTCTGATGGTCCGTGGGCACTTGAATGGAGTACAGTTGAGAAGGTGGAAAGTGTACCATGAGTCATACAACAGGAAGCTAAGAAAAAAACATTTGAAAAAGGATACTGATGAGATGTCTTTGAAAGAGGTCACCATATTTCTTCAATAAAATGTTTTAAATACACAAAGAAGTCATGGGGTCTGCCCAGAGAAGTGAAACATTAGGTCTCTCCCCGTTAGCTGAGATTCATAGCATTTGGGAAGCTTGACAGCAAGTTATATTGATCATGGAGGCTATATAACCTCCTCACACAAAACTGTCTGACTCAGGTGTATAGAGAACGAGGAACTCCTACAACATGAAATAGAGACTACCAGGTCCTGGTTCTGTCTGACAGGTGGGCTCCTTTGTGCGGTGCTTCACTCTGTAGGTCTCTTTTCTCCATTGCTAACAAACAGGGCACTAGACAAGTTCCTGTCCCTCCCTAGATCCCAGGCATGAGGGGAGAATAGGTATTGTAAGGACAGTAGCATTATTTGGCATCTCAGGAACAAGGTGTGGTAGGGCACAATGGCTTCTTTTTACAAATCTTTTCCTTATAGAAAGTCCTTAAAGGGCAGCCCGGGTGTGGCCCAGTGGTTTAGCGCCGCCTTTGGCCCAGAGCCTGATCCTGGAGACCTGGGATAGAGTCCCACGTCGGGATCCCTGCATGGAGCCTGATTCTTCCTCTGCTTGTGTCTCTGCCTCTCTCTCTCTCTCTTTCTCTCTCTCTCTCTCTCTCTCTCTCTCTGTCTCTCATGAATAAATAAATAAAATCTTTTTTTTTAAAGTCCTTAAAGGAAACTACTGTCTAGACTCAAATGAAATATTCACTTGTCACCCAAGCAATTTTCAGTTTCCCATTCCATAAGATGTGCAATGGCAAATGCATCACCTAAGTAAAAGGAATATGATAGGGTTTGTCATGGGCACTTACCACCCAATTACTATCAAGACCACTGCTTGCTGAATAGAGCAAGTATGAAATATGTGCCAGAGAGGCAGAAACTCTTAATGACATGAGGATAGTCTCTGTGATGGAGGGAGTGGAGTTATCAGCTCCTTAGAACCAAACCTGAACAAACAGAGGCACAGGGGGAGGCTGGGCTGCCTAGTTGCTCGGGATTCCACACTTCCCAAGTCCAGTTTTGTACACTTTCAAGGAGCAAATAAATATTAACCTAATACTCTAGCATTACTAGGCTAATATACATGACACACACCACTTGTTTTTTTTTTTAATATTTATTTATTTATGATAGTCACAGAGAGAGAGAGAGAGGCAGAGACATAGGCAGAGGGAGAAGCAGGCTCCATGCACTGGGAGCCCGATGTGGGATTTAATCCTGGGTCTCCAGGATCGCGCCCTGGGCCAAAGGCAGGCGCCAAACCGCTGCGCCACCCAGGGATCCCCACCACTTGGTTTAACAAGGAGCTCATTTGAGCAGACTCCAGTTCACACCCTGAGTTGGGCCCAGACTTCAGACAAAGGTGGAAAATTGCAGCTAGACTTCAAGGTCAACTTCCTCTATTGTAGTGGAGTGTAGGGCTTCAAATAAAATATTTACTACAGGCATCTGATTCTGATTTAATTATCTTTTCCACAAGTGCTTCTTGGGCTTGACAGGCAACAGAAAAAGCAAGTTAATTACAAGCATCTTCTCATTAGCATACTCTTCCCATAATTACTGCAGTGCTGCCATCACAGCTGTGTCTACCCCACAGGTGCAGCACCAGAAGGGGGCTCAAGAGAAGGTTTGGGAGGGAACTCAGCTGGCTCTTGGGGAGGAACCCACTTGTTGCTCATCTTGGAGCCAAGGATGATGCCCAGGAGCTCAGAATTGTACCTCTGCCTGGCAACAGTCCTGGAAGAGAAAGTTGTTCCCAATGCCCGATAGGACTCAGGGAGAGAAGCCCAGTCTTCACTGTCACCTACATTGCATACCTATAGCCAACATGTGTCTGTTTTCCTGGTGCCAAAGAAAGCCAATCTAATCAGTTACCTCTGTTCCACATTTGATATTTTGGTTAAAAATAAACCAGCCCACAGTCCTTCAACCCTCTTCTTGCTAGATCTTTGGATTCACACACACACACTCACACACACACACACACACACACATACACACTACATCCTTACCTCTGGCCTTTGCTCACATTGTGTTCCTGGAACCTTCTTTCTCTCATATGCACATGTCTAATGATAACCTCTCCACCAAAACAATTTAAAGGCACCCTCCTTCAATCTCTGTCTTCAATTCTGCAAACTGGAAGTAATCTGTTAATATATAAACTCTACCCCTTTTGCAACATTTATTTCTTCCTTCTAATATGATAGCTGTTTATGTGCATGGCTGGCTAATCACCTGTTCTGGAGTGTTTCCAACCATTTGCACAATAATATCTCCCATCTCATATGCCATTCTACAATGTGATCTTGACTCTCTCAATAAGAGACAGAGGATTTTCCCCCCTCACCTCTTGAATCTTACCTGGTCTTATGATTGCTTTGAGCGATGAAGGCAGTCTGAGTGAAGCTCTTGACTTACCAAGTCCAGGAGTTAAGAGGGAAAGCAGCTTTTGCTTTTTATGCTCTGGGAGAAGCCACCTGCTATATAAGAGGGCCAACTAGCCTGAGACCACCATACTGTAAATAAGCTCAAACTAGTCATATAAAAAAGTCACATGGAGATACCTGACCAGTCCCTGTATTCCAAACACCCAGCTGAGGAATCAGAAACATGAGTTAAAAATCCATTTTGGACATTCCACCCCAAGCAGACACAACAAAGAGCAAAGATGATGTGTCTTCATCAAGCACTACCCAAGTTGTAGGACAACAAACAAACAAATGACTGCGTTGTTTTTAGCCACTGAATCTTGGGGTAATTTGTCATGCAACAACAGATGCTAGAGTGGTTGCCTTTACTAGATCAGAGTGTGGATGGGGCTCAGGCTTCTGCAGGTCCAGATTAACACTCTGGCCAGGTTTGGCCACTTACTAGCACTGAGACTTTGAGTAAGGGATGTGACTACTCTCTCTGCCCCCGATTTCCCCTCTGAAACATAGGATAACAATAACAGGAGAATTGAATAGTGGAGTATTTAAAGTAATGGATGTATAGTAATTTAGAACAGTGCCTGCTCATAGTCTCTCAGTCTGTGTTAGTAATTATTCTACTGTTCCTTGACAGCAAGCTACTTGGAGGCAGAATGCTTTATATTATTCATCTTTATCATCTGCAGAATGTCAGCAGAGCTCTGAGGACATAGAAGGCTCTGAAACACATTGGCTGAATGAAAGAATGAATGAACAAAGCACTGCTATTTTTTCAAAGGCATAAGAGTTTAGGAGTAATGAGAGTACTTGGGAGATCCCAGGTTTCACACCCAATCCTAGAGTTACTGTGCAGAACCCAAACCTCTTCAGCAACCATGCTGCCTTTTGAGGGTAATCACAATAGTTTGCTTTGATTTGGGGAAAGAAAAATATGCTATTTTCCTATAAATCCAGTTTAATGTCATCCTACTCTTATCAAAACCATATTTGTTTACCTCAATAATTCACCATTTTGGACAGGTTACATAAATTATGATATACTTACGCAATGAAATGTTTTCACAATTGTTGAAAAAGAATGAGGAAATATCCATATACACACATGGAAAGATCTCACAATATGTATTTTTAAATGAACAAAAGGAACTGCATAATGTGAATGAATGGCCTGGTTGGTGTCAAAATGGGGGGAAATATAAATATACTTCCTTTCATAGCAACTTAAAGAACACACACGCACACACACACACCCCAGAGGGTTGACCTTCAGGAGTTGGTTGGAGTGGAGAGCACATTTACTTTTAATTTTTTATACTTTACTGTAATATTTGCCTTCTTTTTCTGCTATGAATTTGTTTCATTTTTATAACAATTTTAACAATTATTTTAGAAGATTTTCTTCTTGGTGAACAAGATGTGAATAGAATACATCTGTCACCCCTGTAACATCTATGTGGGACACAAGCGTCTCATGCTAGTTATTCTGACATTTTGAGACTGAAGCTGTTGGGGAGAAATTAGCTGTTTTTGGTATTCATTCCCCATGGCTGCTCTAATGAATGACCACATATTTTGTGGCTTACAGCAAAAGAAATTCATTCCTTACAGTTCTGGAGGCTAGAAGCCCTAGATCAGTCACACCAGGCCAAAATCAAGGTGTCAGCAGGTCATGCCACTTTCAGAGACTCTGGAGGAGAATTTCCTAGTTTCTGGGGGCTATCAGCAATCCTTAGCTTAAGATAGCATTACCCCAATCTCTGCTTCCATTTTCACACCAATTTCTCTTTTGTTTATAAATTTCCCTCGGCTTCCCTCTTAAGAGAAGACATGCAATTGCATTTAGGGGCCACTTGATAATCCAAAATAATCTCCCATCTCAAGAACCTTAATCATCTCCAAAAAGCCTGTTTTTAAATAACAGTAACATGGACAGGGTTCAGGAATTAGGACATGGATATCTTTTGGTGTTGATTTTTCTGCTTACCACATCTCCTATTTGCTAGAGGTCCAAATGCATGCGTGAAGTCATTCATGAATTCCACAAATATTTAAGTGCCTGCTCTACCCAGAAACTGCAAATTGCAGCCCCTGGATTTTGAAGAGTTTAGATATCTTTCCAGCAGGGATTGAGCCAAAGGGGACATTTAGTATTCCCCCACAGACTTCCTAGCAGAGACAGCATCCACCTTTATAAGGGATGGGAAGGGGAGATCTGACTAAGTGATGGCCACTGGTCCCTTCCAACACAGAGAAGGTGACCTAGGACTTTTCAGAAGCCATCAGAGGAAGGCATAATAGCTCACCTGGGCTTTTCTGGGGCTACTCACTCATTTCCAAACTAAAGGTACTTCATGCACTCAGTCAGCTGTTAAAGTGAGCTAGCCAGGTTCTGGCCTCTTTTTACAGGGTTATTTTACCTGCAGAGGCTGGTTGATGCCAAGGACATTGGTTTAAATACCACAAGCACTCAGGGCTCATGTACTTGTGGGGTTTTTTAATTTCGTCTGAAAACCCATTGTACAAGCCAAGCACTTTTCTGTGTGTGTGTGCGCGGGGGGGAAGCTCTGAAAAGGGTCTTTATTATCTGCTTAGCAGCAGTTTGCTATAAATAGAAGTGTCTTGTTTTGCTCTTTTATGATTAATAGCCCAACATTCTCATAAAAACATTAGCCTTGCTGGCATCCCAATTTCTTGTTAGCAGTGGGTCTGAATGATTCCACAGCCTTTCCCTGAACGCAAATTGAGTACATGGGGTTTTAAACAAAAGAAATGCTTCATCTTAGTATACATTTATAGGCTAAATTATCAGAGCTGAAGCATTCATGGTTATAAATTTCTTATCTCTGGTCAAATATTTAATATGCATTTTCATCAATTGTGCCAACTGAAGAGGATTTACTCTGGAATCTGTCACTTGCACTCTGGTACTAATGACATCAGATCTCTTCCCATGCCCACCTGATGTGAAAACCATAAAATTGGTGCCAATGAGTTAGGGACAAACAGAGCTAGGCAGGGCTAGGTAGGGGGCTATGGAGGCAGACTTACAAAAATCCCAAAAATGCTGAGGTGTAAGGAAACCAGAGATAAAGGAACAAGCCAGACTACCCTGCTTCAGGAATTAGGACATGGATATCTGCCCTAAGGTGTAAATGGGAGAGTGTCTCATTATAACAGCTACTTGTGACCAACAGAGAATAACCAGACCTCCAAAAAGTAAGCCATTAAAGATGTTATCATCAGTCCTAACTCAAACTAGACAGCACAAGAATCTCAAGGCCACAAGCTTCCCAGTCAGTTCTCAATAAAAGACTTCCACTACAAGCCCTCAGTGGCAACCCTGTCAGGAGCCCTCTCACTTCTGAGAGCTTTTTCTATATCTTTATTTAATAAGTTTCTATCCCTTTACTCACTCTCTTGTGTCCACGAGATTCATTCATTGACTCCATGAGACAATAATCAAGCTCTCCCATATCACTAACATGTATGAATACTAACTGTGAAACCCTATTGGACTTGACAGGCTTTACCCCACCATGAGATGTAGGCACCGTTCTCTCCATTCTGCAGTTGTGCAAACTATTTAGAAGTCTTTCAGGAGTAGAGAGTGGGTCAGTGGAAAATGTAGAATTTGAGCCAGAATTTCAATACAATTCTGTCTGACTTGAAGGCCAAAATTCTCAATTATCACCCCTAACTGCTCTATCATCAGTGGTCATGAGAACCCATAGGCATGAGTTTGTCATCCTTTGATAAGAACAAGGAAACAGATCTAGGGCAAAACAGGCTGATCCTTTCCTTCTGAGCAGAGAAGACTGCTCATCCTCACCTCTTTATTTAAAGAAAAGCATGTTTTTTACAAAACAAGAATATGCCTAATGCTTCAGGAACAATTATCATATTAAATGTATTATATTAAGGAGTCTTATTTATAGTCCTTAGGGCTGCTTGGAATAAAAACCTGGAGATACAACTAGAGAATTACAAACATTCTGTGGGGAAAGCTGACTTCATCTTTGTATTCTGCAGGTGTTAACTGACATTGATTAAAAACTGACAAAGCATGAAGTGCTACAGGACTGAAGAGTAACAACTTTTCCCCAGCAGGCAGTATCCAGTAACCACAGGCACAGGTATGGCTATCAGCCCACTTGAAATATTCTCTGATCACTTGCTGAGCCCTGCTCCTCTGAGGAAGAATCAGCTTATGGGCTTCTCCCTGGCTGTCTGTGGGTAGAATGTTGTTAACAAATACCCACCATTTGCTTCGACGTGGATGGACCTGGAGGGTATTATGCTGAGTGAAATAAGTCAATCGGAAAAGGACAAACATTATATGGTCTCATTCATTTGAGGAATATAAAAATTAGTGAAAGGGAATAAAGGGAAAGGAGAGAAAATGAGTGAAAATATCAGTGAGGGTGACAAAACGTGAGAGACACCTAATTCTGGGAAATGGACAAGGGGTAGTGGAAGGGGAGGTGGGCGGGGGGTTGTGGTGACTGGAAGATGGGCCCTGGTGGGGGCACTTGGCTGGGTGAGCACTGGGTGTTATTATGCTATATGTTGGCAAATTGAACTCCAATTAAAAAAAAAGTAGGAAAAGACATAAGCGAGGCCTTCAGGGAAAAGGAAACTATAAAAAGAAAAAAAAAAAAAGACTCCTTCCTCAGGATTCAGGAAGTGAAGTGTATCAAGAACAAGGCTTTCCGCATTGGATAAAAAGTTGTTTTCCTAGAGATCCAAAAAGAGAAAGTGAGTATGACAGACAACTGATTGGTAGAGGGTTATTTAGGGCTTCTGGGTAGTAATGATGAATCCCTTGGGTGAGCAGAAGGGTGAAGGCTAAAGGCTTCTGGCTATGAATTTTCATGATGTAACTGTAACAAGGGTAAGGGGTTGGAGGGAACCTCTGAGCTTAAGAACTCACCACTTCTTAAATATTTTATGCATGTAATTTAATACAATGAACTGGCTCCTAAAGATGTACACTTGACAACTACAATTCAATGAAGAGTAATGAGCTTTCAAAGTGGTATTCTGTGTAGTTCAGGGTTTCATCTGCACATGAAGAGTTACCTAAAGCTCACTTGTTGGCTTTCAATTGTGTAAGGACTCCTTGATGATCAGAACACATACAGGCATGCATTCATTCAACAAGTATCTTTTTTTTTTTTTTTCTCAACAAGTATCTTCTGAGTACTTGCTATGTGCCTTCCATTGAGAGGCACAAATGGATGCCTTTCTTTAGTAAAGTTATTGCAGAGAGGTGGAGTCAGGGGATAGGGGAAAGGATTCTATAGCCTTGGTAGAAATCAGCAAACCTGATAATGATCCAAGGCACCATTATAAATATGAAGTGTTCTATACTTTTAGTGTAGACAAGGACTTAAGTACAGAGTCTTCAGTGACAAATGATCTGCCTTCAGGTCCCGGTTCTATTGCTAACTAGTATGTGACTTCAGGCAAGTTGCTTACCTTCTCTTAGCCTCAGTGTTCTCTTCTTTGTAATCAGGGGGAAATCAGGCCACCTCATAGTACTATAGTATAGTAATGTATGTAAAGCATGTAGCACAGTACCTGACATGTAAGTGGTCAATAAATGTTACTTCTTTATATTAATAGTAGCAAGGACTAGCGCCAAGTAGGTGGATGACACTTTCTTGAATGTAAATTTTCCTACACTATGTGTCCTTTGGCCCTTCAGTTTTGGGATCCAAGAGAACTGGCATACCCAATCTCCTTAATAAGGCAAGTTCCATGCAACCAATGTCTAGAATGATGGAGGTGTTAAAGAAATTCTCAGACCAGAAGCACCTAGATCTGTGGCTCAGAGTTGTAAGAGGTGGGATAAGCCTTATGGATGAGGCTCCACTTACCAGAAAAATTTGTACGTCATGAACCCATGCAACCCAAACCAGGGCAGGTCTTGGCACAGAGGGATTGGTGGACCATTTGATAAATTAAGCAATCAGGAAACAATTATCATAGTCACCATTATCATCATCATCATCATCAAAAGGCAAATAAATCCTTCTTGATTCACAATGTGTAATTTTTCCCACAACATGATATCATGTCTCATGCTATCATGGATTTCATATATTGAGAAGATCCTAATTCATACTTGGAAAATTTGGGGGGAGGAGCAAGATGGCGGAAGAGTAGGGTCTCCAAATCACCTGTCTCCACCAAACTACCTAGAAAACCTTCAAATTATCCTGAAAATCTATGAATTCGGCCTGAGATTTAAAGAGAGACCAGCTGGAATGCTACAGTGAGAAGAGTTCGCGCATCTATCAAGGTAGGAAGACGGGGAAAAAGAAATAAAGGAACAAAGGCCTCCAAGGGGGAGGGGCCCCGTGAGGAGCCGGGCTGAGGCCGGGGCGAGTGTCCCCAGGACAGGAGAGCCCCGTCCCGGAGACGCAGGAGCTGCACCGACCTTCCCGGGGAAAAGGGGCTCGTGGGGAGTTGGAGCAGGACCCAGGAGGGCGAGGATGCCCTCGGGCTCCCGGGGACAGTAACATCAACTGCGCGCCCAGGAGAGTGCGCCGAGCTCCCTAAGGGCTGCAGCGCGCACGGCGGGACCCGGCGGGACCCGGAGCAGCTGAAGGGGCTCGGGCGGCGGCTCCGCGGAGGGGGCTGCGCGGCCCGGGAGCGCGAATCCAACAGCGCAGGCCCCGGAGCACAGGGCGCCCGGACACAGCCCAGGATCCGGCCTCCCCCGGGACAGGCAGAGGCCGGGAGGGCCCAGGACAGCAAGGACGCTCCTGCCCCAGCTGAGCACATCAGCGGCCCCGCCCCGGAGCCTCCAGGCCCTGCAGACGGAGTTCCTGCCGGAGCTGAATCCAGGTTTCCAGAGCTGCCCCGCCACTGGGGCTGTTCCTCCTGCGGCCTCACGGGGCAAACAACCCCCACTGAGCCCTGCACCAGGCAGGGGCACAGCAGCTCCCCCAACTGCTAACACCTGAAAATCAGCACAACAGGCCCCTCCCCCAGAACACCAGCTAGACGGACAACTTCCAGGAGAAGCCAAGGGACTTAAAGAACACGGAATCAGAAGATACTCCCCGGTGGTTCTTTTTTTGTTTGTTTGTTCTTGTTTTTGTTTTTGTTTTGTTTTGCTTTTTGATTTGTTTCCTTCCCCCACCCCCTTTTTTTCTCCTTTCTTTTTCTTTCTCTTCTTCTTCTTTTTTTTTTTTTCGTTTTTTTTTCTTTTTCTTCCCTTTTTTTTCTCTTTCTCTTTTCTTTCCTTCTTTCTCTCCTCTCTTTTTCTCTTTTTCCCAATACAACTTGTTTTGACCACTCTGCACTGAGCAAAATGACTAGAAGGAAAACCTCACCTCAAAAGAAAGAATCAGAAACAGTCCTCTCTCCCACAGAGTTACAAAATCTGGATTACAATTCAATGTCACAAAGCCAATTCAGAAGCACTATTATACAGCTACTGGTGGCTCTAGAAAAAAGTATAAAGGACTCAAGAGACTTCATGACTGCAGAATTTAGAGCTAATCAGGCAGAAATTAAAAATCAATTGAATGAGATGCAATCCAAACTAGAAGTCCTAACGACGAGGGTTAATGAGGTGGAAGAACGAGTGAGTGACCTAGAAGACAAGTTGATAGCAAAGAGGGAAACTGAGGAAAAAAGAGACAAACAATTAAAAGACCATGAAGATAGATTAAGGGAAATAAACGACAGCCTGAAGAAGAAAAACCTACGTTTAATTGGTGTTCCCGAGGGTGCCGAAAGGGACAGAGGGCCAGAATATGTATTTGAACAAATTCTAGCTGAAAACTTTCCTAATCTGGGAAGGGAAACAGGCATTCAGATCCAGGAAATAGAGAGATCCCCCCCTAAAATCAATAAAAACCGTTCAACACCTCGACATTTAATTGTGAAGCTTGCAAATTCCAAAGATAAAGAGAAGATCCTTAAAGCAGCAAGAGACAAGAAATCCCTGACTTTTATGGGGAGGAGTATTAGGGTAACAACAGACCTCTCCACAGAGACCTGGCAGGCCAGAAAGGGCTTGCAGGATATATTCAGGGTCCTAAATGAGAAGAACATGCAGCCAAGAATACTTTATCCAGCAAGGCTCTCATTCAAAATGGAAGGAGAGATAAAGAGCTTCCAAGACAGGCAGCAACTAAAAGAATATGTGACCTCCAAACCAGCTCTGCAAGAAATTTTAAGGGGGCCTCTTAAAATTCCCCTTTAAGAAGAAGTTCAGTGGAACAGTCCACAAAAACAAAGACTGAATAGATATCATGATGACACTAAACTCATATCTCTCAATAGTAACTCTGAATGTGAACGGGCTTAATGACCCCATCAAAAGGCTCAGGGTTTCAGACTGGATAAAAAAGCAGGACCCATCTATTTGCTGTCTACAAGAGACTCATTTGAGACAGAAGGACACCTACAGCCTGAAAATGAAAGGTTGGAGAACCATTTACCATTCGAATGGTCCTCAAAAGAAAGCAGGGGTAGCCATCCTTATATCAGATAAACTAAAATTTACCCCAAAGACTGTAGTGAGAGATGAAGAGGAACACTATATCATACTTAAAGGATCTATTCAACAAGAGGACTTAACAATCCTCAATATATATGCTCCGAATGTGGGAGCTGCCAAATATATCAATCAATTATTAACCAAAGTGAAGAAATACTTAGATAATAATACACTTATACTTGGTGACTTCAATCTAGCTCTTTCTATACTCGATAGGTCTTCTAAGCAAAACATCTCCAAAGAAACGAGAGCTTTAAATGATACACTGGACCAGATGGATTTCACAGATATCTACAGAACTTTACATCCAAACTCAACTGAATACACATTCTTCTCAAGCGCACATGGAACTTTCTCTAGAATAGACCACATATTGGGTCACAAATCGGGTCTGAACCGATACCAAAAGATTGGGATTGTCCCCTGCATATTCTCGGACCATAATGCCTTGAAATTAGAACTAAATCACAACAAGAAGTTTGGAAGGACCTCAAACACATGGAGGTTAAGGACCATCCTGCTAAAAGATAAAAGGGTCAACCAGGAAATTAAGGAAGAATTAAAAAGATTCATGGAAACTAATGAGAATGAAGATACAACCGTTCAAAATCTTTGGGATGCAGCAAAAGCAGTCCTAAGGGGGAAATACATCGCAATACAAGCATCCATTCAAAAACTGGAAAGAACTCAAATACAAAAGCTAACCTTACACATAAAGGAGCTAGAGAAAAAACAGCAAATAGATCCTACACCCAAGAGAAGAAGGGAGTTAATAAAGATTCAAGCAGAACTCAACGAAATCGAGACCAGAAGAACTGTGGAACAGATCAACAGAACCAGGAGTTGGTTCTTTGAAAGAATTAATAAGATAGATAAACCATTAGCCAGCCTTATTAAAAAGAAGAGAGAGAAGACTCAAATTAATAAAATTATGAATGAGAAAGGAGAGATCACTACCAACACCAAGGAAATACAAACGATTTTAAAAACATATTATGAACAGCTATACGCCGATAAATTAGGCAATCTAGAAGAAATGGACGCATTCCTGGAAAGCCACAAACTACCAAAACTGGAACAGGAAGAAATAGAAAACCTGAACAGGCCAATAACCAGGGAGGAAATTGAAGCAGTCATCAAAAACCTCCCAAGACACAAGAATCCAGGGCCAGATGGCTTCCCAGGAGAATTTTATCAAACGTTTAAAGAAGAAATCATACCTATTCTCCTAAAGCTGTTTGGAAAGATAGAAAGAGATGGAGTACTTCCAAATTCGTTCTATGAAGCCAGCATCACCTTAATTCCAAAGCCAGACAAAGACCCCGCCAAAAAGGAGAATTACAGACCAATATCCCTGATGAACATGGATGCAAAAATTCTCAACAAGATACTGGCCAATAGGATCCAACAGTACATTAAGAAAATTATTCACCATGACCAAGTAGGATTTATCCCTGGGACACAAGGCTGGTTCAACACCCGTAAAACAATCAATGTGATTCATCATATCAGCAAGAGAAAAACCAAGAACCATATGATCCTCTCATTGGATGCAGAGAAAGCATTTGACAAAATACAGCATCCATTCCTGATCAAAACTCTTCAGAGTGTAGGGATAGAGGGAACATTCCTCGACATCTTAAAAGCCATCTATGAAAAGCCCACAGCAAATATCATTCTCAATGGGGAAGCACTGGGAGCCTTTCCCCTAAGATCAGGAACAAGACAGGGATGTCCACTCTCACCACTGCTATTCAACATAGTACTGGAAGTCCTAGCCTCAGCAATCAGACAACAAAAAGACATTAAAGGCATTCAAATTGGCAAAGAAGAAGTCAAACTCTCCCTCTTCGCCGATGACATGATACTCTACATAGAAAACCCAAAAGCCTCCACCCCAAGATTGCTAGAACTCATACAGCAATTCGGTAGCGTGGCAGGATACAAAATCAATGCCCAGAAGTCAGTGGCATTTCTATACACTAACAATGAGACTGAAGAAAGAGAAATTAAGGAGTCAATCCCATTTACAATTGCACCCAAAAGCATAAGATACCTAGGAATAAACCTCACCAAAGATGTAAAGGATCTATACCCTCAAAACTATAGAACACTTCTGAAAGAAATTGAGGAAGACACAAAGAGATGGAAAAATATTCCATGCTCATGGATTGGCAGAATTAATATTGTGAAAATGTCAATGTTACCCAGGGCAATATACACGTTTAATGCAATCCCTATCAAAATACCATGGACTTTCTTCAGAGAGTTAGAACAAATAATTTTAAGATTTGTGTGGAATCAGAAAAGACCCCGAATAGCCAGGGGAATTTTAAAAAAGAAAACCATATCTGGGGGCATCACAATGCCAGATTTCAGGTTGTACTACAAAGCTGTGGTCATCAAGACAGTGTGGTACTGGCACAAAAACAGACACATAGATCAGTGGAACAGAATAGAGAATCCAGAAGTGGACCCTGAACTTTATGGGCAACTAATATTCGATAAAGGAGGAAAGACTATCCATTGGAAGGAAGACAGTCTCTTCAATAAATGGTGCTGGGAAAATTGGACATCCACATGCAGAAGAATGAAACTAGACCACTCTCTTGCACCATACACAAAGATAAACTCAAAATGGATGAAAGATCTAAATGTGAGACAGGATTCCATCAAAATCCTAGAGAAGAACACAGGCAACACCCTTTTTGAACTCGGCCATAGTAACTTCTTGCAAGATACATCCACGAAGGCAAAAGAAACAAAAGCAAAAATGAACTATTGGGACTTCATCAAGATAAGAAGCTTTTGCACAGCAAAGGATACAGTCAACAAAACTCAAAGACAACCTACAGAATGGGAGAAGATATTTGCAAATGACATATCAGATAAAGGGCTAGTTTCCAAGATCTATAAAGAACTTATTAAACTCAACACCAAAGAAACAAACAATCCAATCATGAAATGGGCAAAAGACATGAACAGAAATCTCACAGAGGAAGACATAGACATGGCCAACATGCATATGAGAAAATGCTCTGCATCACTTGCCATCAGGGAAATACAAATCAAAACTACAATGAGATACCACCTCACACCAGTGAGAATGGGGAAAATTAACAAGGCAGGAAACAACAAATGTTGGAGAGGATGCGGAGAAAAGGGAACCCTCTTACACTGTTGGTGGGAATGTGAACTGGTGCAGCCACTCTGGAAAACTGTGTGGAGGTTCCTCAAACAGTTAAAAATATACCTGCCCTACGACCCAGCAATTGCACTGTTGGGGATTTACCCCAAAGATACAAATGCAATGAAACGCCGGGACACCTGCACCCCGATGTTTCTAGCAGCAATGGCCACGATAGCCAAACTGTGGAAGGAGTCTCGGTGTCCAACGAAAGATGAATGGATAAAGAAGATGTGGTTTATGTATACAATGGAATATTACTCAGCTATTAGAAATGACAAATACCCACCATTTGCTTCAACGTGGATGGAACTGGAGGGTATTATGCTGAGTGAAGTAAGTCAGTCGGAGAAGGACAAACATTATATGTTCTCATTCATTTGGGGAATATAAATAATAGTGAAAGGGAAAATAAGGGAAGGGAGAAGAAATGTGTGGGAAATATCAGAAAGGGAGACAGAACGTAAAGACTGCTAACTCTGGGATACGAACTAGGGGTGGTAGAAGGGGAGGAGGGCGGGGGGTGGGAGTGAATGGGTGACGGGCACTGGGTGTTATTCTGTATGTTAGTAAATTGAACACCAATAAAAAAAAATTAAAAAAAATAAAAAAAAACATACTTGGAAAATTTTTGGTGCTCTCATTTAATGTTAAATTGCAGTGCCTTATTTAATAGAGTGCATAGCAGGGTGCAAGGTACTTAAAAAATTGTTTTAATTTATTTTAGAGAGAGAGTGCATGCATAAGTGGGGTAGGAGCAGAGGGAGAGGGACAAGCAGACTCCATGCCAAACTACCCAGGGGCCCCAAAAGGAATTGTTATGATTTGTTTTTTGTTTGTTTGTTAGTAGGCTTCATGTCCAGCACAGAACCCAGTGGGGGGCTTGAACTCACAACCCTAAGATCAAGACCTGTGCAGACATCGAGTTGGATGCTGAACCAACTGAGCCACCTTGGCGTCCCCAGGATACTTTTATGAGCAATATTTCATTTGACTTTTGCAACCAAGTTTAACTTAGAATCTAGTAACTAAGAGCATCTTTTCAGCTTTCTCTCTTTCTCTATTGGACACCAAATTCAATAGATGTGCTTGTCCCTCTGAAGTAGTTTTGGCTCTTGGTACCATTTTGTCACAGAACCTTCATTGTATAAGCACTTACCAGTATTTAAGCTCCATTGTCAGCTAGTAAGCAGAGGAAATAGCATCTGTACCCAGGGTAAAAACCCAAGCTGTCATCCACTAAGGTCCTTTGAAATATTAGCTGCTGCTGTTATTGCAAGAGCCTGCAAATAGGACCAATGTTTAGCCAGCCAATGGTCTCTCCATCCTGGGCTCACACTCCATACCCTCAGGCTTGGGTAGGACAGTAATCTTGAACTCTTTAACTTCAGAGCATTTTGAAAATCTTTAAAGGAACTCAAGAGGGGAAGGAATCTTAACTGTTAATGAAGATCCTTTGTAATATTTAAATATTATAGGACACTTATACCTTGGAGGCAGGTGGCCAATTATAATCCACTCGAGTAAGGTCAGAGTTTCTCTGACAGACTAAGATCTTATCAAACTCAAGAGCCCAGTGGTGGGATCTGGCTCCTTGACCTCCCTGAGGTCCTTATCAGTGTTAGCATTCCTTCTTTCTGAAGTGTTCCTTTCCCTCCTGGTTTTTTCTTTCTTCATCACACCTTGATTCTCTGTCTCTTTTCTGATACCTCTCCTCTTTTCTGGTATCACCTCCTAACTATGGGCATTTGCTGAGACTTGGCACCTCCTCTTTCTCTAGTCTTTATTGTCACTTCCATTCCTAAGTCAACGGTTCCAAATATAGTCCTGTGCCCTGCCTGATCAGAGTTGCCATCTTTCTTCTTGCCTATCATGTTCTAGATCTCTGCCAGCCTGGCCCACATCAGTTTCAGCAACATAGATAATATTGTACTTGACATCTTTCCATACAGGCCTACTTCCCCTCCCAGATTTTCCATTTCTATCAATATGAACACCATTACTCACCAATCACCCAATATCAAAAGACTCAAAGTTATTCTCTTCTACATATTCTTGCAGTAGCCATATGTTCAAGGGTTTCTGGCAACAACTCTGAATTCAAATCTATTTTGTTGTCTGACTATGAGTTGCCCCTTCATCCTGATTTTGGACTGAGAAGGCAAGAAGCCTTGGTAACTGTACCTGTCAGTGGGGTGGCCTGGAAGCCTATTCTTTCTCTTATGCCTTCTGGGTCTTAGACTTGTTTCTAGTTATCACTGCAATAATTTTTATTCTTTTTTTTGTATTTTAATGCCTCTGTTTTATGGATTTAATTTTTTAATAATAAATTTATTTTTTATTGGAGTTCAATTTGCCAACATACAAAATAACACCCAGTGCTCATTCTCTCAAGTGCCCACCTCAGTGCCCATCACCAAGTCACCACACCCCCCGCCATCCTCCCCTTCCACCACCCCTAGTTTATTTCCCAGAGTTATGAGACTTCCATGTTCTGTCTCCCTTTCTGATATTTCCCACTTATTTTTTCTCCTTTCCCCTTTATTCCCTTTCACTATTATTTGTGTTCCCCAAATGAATGAGACCATAATATGTTTGTCCTTCTCTGATTAACTTATTTCATTCAGCATAATACCCTCTAGTTCCATCCACATTGAAGCCAATGGTGGGTATTTGTCATTTCTAATGGCTGAGTAATATTCCATTGTATACATAAACCACATCTTCTTTATCAATCTTTCGATGGACACCGAGGCTCCTTCCACAGTTTGGCTATTGTGGACATTGCTGCTAGAAACATCGGGGTGCAGGAGTCCTGGCATTTCCTAGCATCTGTATCTATGGGGTAAATGCCCAGCAGTGCAATTGCTGGGTCGTAGGGCAGATCTATTTTTAACTCTTTGAGGAACCTCCACACAGTTTTCCAGAGTGGCTGCACCATTTCATATTCCCACCAACAGTGCAGGAGGGTTCCCCTTTCTCCACATCCACTCCAATATTTCTTGTCTCCTGTCTTATTAATTTTCCCCATTCTCACTGCTGTGAGGTGGTATCCCATTGTGGTTTTAATTTATATTTTTTATTTGATCTTATTTTATTTTATTTTTTTAATAATAAATTTATTTTTTATTGGTGTTCAATTTGCCAACATACAGAATAACACCCAGTGCTCATCCCGTGAAGTGCCACCCTCAGTGCCCGTCACCCATTCACCCCTACCCCCCGCCCTCCTCCCCTTCCACAACCCCTAGTTCGTTTCCCAGAGTTAGGAGTCTTTATGTTCTGTCTCCCTTTCTGATATTTCCTACCCATTTCTTCTCATTTCCCTTCTATTCCCTTTCACTATTACTTATATTCCCCAAATGAAAGAGAACATACAATGTTTGTCCTTCTACGATTGACTCATTTCACTCAGTTCCATCCACGTTGAAGCAAATGGTGGGTATTTGTCATTTCTAATGGCTGAGAAATATTCCATTGTATACATAAACCACATCTTCTTTATCCATTCATCTTTCCATGGATACCGAGGCTCCTTCCACATTTGGCTATTGGGGACATTGCTGCTAGAAATATCAGGGTGCAGGTGTCCCGGCGTTTCCTTGCATCTGTATCTTTGGGGTAAATGTCCAGCAGTGCAATTGCTGGGTATAGGGCAGATCTATTTTTAACTCTTTGAGGAACCTCCACACAGTTTTCCAGAGTGGCTGCACCAGTTCACTTTCCCAACAGTGCAGGAGGGTTCCCCTTTCTCCACATCCTCTCCAATATTTGTTGTTTCCTACCTTGTTAATTTTCCCCATTCTCACAGGGGTGAGGTGGTATCTCATTGTGGTTTTGATTTGTATTTCCCTGATGGCCAGTGATGCGGAGCATTTTCTCATGTGCTTGTTGGCCATGTCTATGTCTTCCTCTGTGAGATTTCTGTTCATTTCTTTTGACCATTTCATGATTGGATTGTTTGTTTCTTTGGTGTTGAGTTTAATAAGTTCTTTATAGATCTAGGAAACTAGCCCTTTATCTGATATGTCATTTGCAAATATCTTCTCCCATTCTGTAGGTTGTCTTTTAGTTTTGTTGACTGTATCCTTTACTGTGCAAAAGCTTCTTGTCTTGATGAAGTCCCAAAAATTCATTTTTGCTTTTGTTTCTTTTGCCTTCGTGGATGTATCTTGCAAGAAGTTACTGTGGCTGTGTTCAAAAAGGGTGTTGCCTGTGTTCTCCTCTAGGATTTTCATGGAATCTTGTCTCACATTTAGATCTTTCGTCCATTTTGAGTTTATCTTTGTGTATGGTGCAAGAGAGTGGTCTAGTTTCATTCTTCTGCATGTGGATGTCCAGTTTTCCCAGCACCATTTACTGAAGAGACTGTCTTTCTTCCAGTGGATAGTCTTTCCTCCTTTGTTGAATGTTAGTTGACAATAAAGTTGAGGGTCCACTTCTGGATTCTCTATTCTGTTCCATTGATCTATGTGTCTGTTTTTGTGCCAGTACCACACTGTCTTGATGACCACAGCTTTGTATTACAAACTGAAATCTGGCATTGTGATGCCCCCAGATATGGTTTTCTTTTTTAAAATTCCCCTGGATATTCAGGGTCTTTTCTGATTCCACACAAATCTTAAGATGATTTGTTCCAACTCTCCGAAGAAAGTCCATGGTATTTTGATAGGGATCGCATTAAATGTGTAAATTGCCCTGGGTAACATTGACATATTCACTATATTAATTCTTCGTCCATGAACATGGAATATTTTTCCATCTCTTTGTGTCTTCCTCAATTTCTTTCAGAAGTGTTCTGCAGTTTTAAGGATTTATATCCTTTACCTCTTTGGTTAGGTTTATTCCTAGGTATCTTATGCTTTTGGGTGCAATTGTAAATGGGGTTGACTCCTTAATTTCTCAGTCTCATTGTTAGTGTATAGAAATGCCACTGACTTTGTTGCATTGATTTTGTATCCTGCCACACTGCCAAATAGCTGTATGAGTTCTAGCAATGTTTGCGTGCAGTCTTTGGGGTTTTCTATGAAGAGTATCATGTCATCAGTGAAGAGGGAGAGTTTGACTTCTTTGCCAGTTTGAATGCCTTTAATTTCTTTTTGTTGTCTGATTGCTGAGGCTAGAAATTCCAGTACTATGCTGAATAGCAGTGGTGAGAGTGGACATCCCTGTCTTGTTCCTGATCTTGGGGGAAAGGCTTCCCCATTGAGAATGATATTTGCTGTGGGCTTTTCGTAGATGGCTTTTAAGATGTTGAGGAATGTTCCCTCTATCCCTACACTCTGAAGAGTTTTGATCAGGAATGGATGCTGTATTTTGTCAAATGCTTTCTCTGCATCTATTGAGAGGATCATATGGTTCTTGGTTTTTCTCTTGCTGTTATGATCAATCACATTGATTATTTTACCAGTGTTGAACCAGCCTTGTGTCCCGGGGATAAATCCTACTTGGTCATGGTGAATAATTTTCTTAATGTACTGTTTGATTCTATTGACTAGTATCTTGTTGAGAATTTTTGCATCCATGTTCATCAGGGATATTGGTCTATAAATCTCCTTTTTGGTGGGGTCTTTGTCTGGTTTTGGAATTAAGGTGATGCTGGCCTCATTAATTGAGTTTGGAAGTATTCCATCCTCTTCTATCTTTTGGAATGGCTTTAGTAGGATAGGTATGGTTTCTTCTTTAAACGTTTGCTAGAATTCCCCTGGGAAGCCATCTGTCCCTGGACTTTTGTGTCTTGGGAGGTTTTTGATGACTGCTTCAATTTCCTCCCTGGTATTGGCCTGTTCTGGTTTTCTATTTCTTCCTGTTCCAGTTTTGGTAGTTTGTGGCTTTCCAGGAATGCATCCATTTCTTCTAGATTGCCCTATTTATTGGTGTATAGCTCTTCATAATATGTTTTTAAAATCGTTTGTATTTCCTTGGTGTTGGTAGTGATCTCTCCTTTCTCATCCATGATTTTATTAATTTGAGTCTTCTCTCTCTTCTTTTTAATAAGGCTGGCTAATGGTTTATCTATCTTATTAATTCTTTCAAAGAACCAACTTCTGGTTTTGTTGAACTGTTCCACAGTTCTTCTGGTCTCTATTTCGTTGTGTTCTGCTTGAATCTTTATTAACTCTCTTATTCTGCTGGGTGTAGGATCTATTTGCTGTTTTTTCTCTAGCTCCTTTATGTGTAAGATTAGCTTTGGTATTTGAGCTCTTTCCAGTTTTTGAATGGATCCTTGTATTGTGATGTATTTCCCCCTCAGGATTGCTTTTGCTGCATCCCAAGGATTTTGAACAGCTGTATCTTCATTCTCATTAGTTTCCATGAATCTTTTTAATTCTTCCTTAATTTCCTGGTTGACCGTTGCATCTTTTAGAAGGATGGTTCTAAGCCTCCACGTGTTTGAAGTCCTTCCAAACTTCTTGTTGTGATTTAGTTCTAATTTCAAGGCATTATGGTCTGAGAATATGCAGGGGACGATCCCAATCTTTTGGTATCTGTTCAGACCTGATTTGTGACCCAGTATGTGGTCTATTCTGGAGAAAGTCATGTGCACTTTGAAGAGCGTGTATTCAGTTGCATTTGGACATAAAGTTCTGTAGATATCTGTGAAATCCATCTGGTCCAGTGTATCTTTTAAAGCTCTCGTTTCTTTGGAGATGTTGTGTTTAGAAGACCTATTGAGGGTAGAAAGAGCTGGATTGAAGTCACCAAGTATAAGTGTATTATTATCTAAGTATTTATTCACTTTGGTTATTAATTGATTGATATATATGGCAGCTCCCACATTCAGGGCATATATATTGAGGATTGTTAAATCCTCTTGTTGGATAGACCCTTTAAGTATGATATAGTGTCCCTCTTCATATTTCACTACAGTCTTCAGGGTAAATTTTAGTTTATCTGATATAAGGATGGCTACCCCTGCTTTCTTTTGAGGACCATTTGAATGGTAAATGGTTCTCCAACCTTTTATTTTCAGGCTGTAGGTGTCCTTCTGTCTAAAATGAGTCTCTTGTAGACAGCAATTAGATGGGTCCTGCTTTTTTATCCAGTCTGAAACCCTGTACCTCTTGATGGGGTCATTAAGCCCATTCACGTTCAGAGTTACTATTGATAGATATGAGTTTAGTGTCATCATGATACCTACTCAGCCCCTGTTTTTGTGGATTGTTCCACTGGACTTCCTCTTAAAGGGGAATTTTAAGAGTCCCCCTTAAAATTTCTTGCAGAGCTGGTTTGCAGGTCACATATTCTTTCTGTTCCTGCCTGTCTTGGAGGCTCTTTATCTCTCCTTCCATTCTGAATGAGAGCCTTGCTGGATAAAGTATTCTTGGCTGCATGTTTTTTCTAATTTAGGACCCTGAATATATCTTGCCAGCCCTTTCTGGCCTGCCAGGTCTCTGTGGAGAGGTCTGCTGTTTATCTGATATTTTTCCTGATATAAGTTAGGGATTTCTTGTCTCTTGCTGCTTTAAGGATCTTCTCTTTATCTTTGGAATTTGCAAGCTTTACTATTAAATGTCGAGGTGTTGAACGGTTTTTATTGATTTTAGGAAAGCTCTCTATTTCCTGGATCTGAATGCCTGTTTCCCTTCCCAGATTAGGAAAGTTTTCAGCTATGATATGTTCAGATACATATTCTGGACCTCTGTCCCTTTTGGCGCCCTCGGGAACCCCAATTAAATGTAGGTTTTTCTTCCTCAGGCTGTCATTTATTTCCCTTAATCTATCCTCATGATCTTTTCATTGTTTGTCTCTTTTTTCCTCAGTTTCCCTCTTTGCCATCAACTTGTCTTCTGTGTCACTCACTCGTTCTTCCACCTTGTTAACCCTCGTCGTTAGGACTTCTAGTTTGGATTGCATTTTATTCAATTGATTTTTAAATTCTGCCTGATTAGATCTAAATTCTGCAGTCATGAAGTCTCTTGAGTCCTTTATGCTTTTATAGCACCACCAGTAGCTTTATAATAGTGATCATAGTGCTTCTGAATTGGCTTTGTGACATTGAATTGTAATCCAAATTTTGTAACTCTGTGGGAGAGAGGACTGTTTTTGATTTTTTCTCAGGTAAGGTTTTCCTTCTAGTCATTTTGCTCAGTGCAGAGTGGCCAAAAACAAGTTGTATTGGGAAAAGGAGAAAAAGAGAGAAAAGAAAGAAGGAAAGAAAAAGAAAAAACAAAAAGGAAGAAAAGAAGAGAAGAAAAAAAGGAAAAAAAGAAAGAAAAAAGGGCCGGGAAGCAAACAAAAATCAAAAAACAAAACAAAACAAAACAAAAATGGGGAGTATCTTCTGATTCTGTATACTGTAAGTCCCTCGACTTCCCCTGGAACTTTCCAGTGCTGCTTGGTCAATAATTTGTTTTTCTCCTATCCATCTAGCTGGTCTTCTGGGGGAGGGGCCTGTGCCGATTTTCAGGTGTTAGCACTTGGGGGAGCTGCTTTGCCCCCTGCCTAGTGCAGGGTTCAGTGGGGGTTGTTTACCCCGTGAGGCCCCAGGAGGAACAACCCCAGTAGCGGCGGCCAGCTCTGGAGCCCTGGAGTCAGGCCCCGCAGTAACTACAGAGCTCTCCATCTGCAGGGCCTGGAGGCTCTGGGCGGGGCCGCTGATCTGCTCAGCTCCCGGCAGGAGTGTCCTTGCTGTCCTGGGCCCTCCCGGCCTCTCCCTGTCCCGGGGGGAGGCCGGATCTTGGGCTGTGTCCTGGCGCCCAGTGCTCCTGGGCCTGCACTTGGATTCGCGCTCCATACCCCGCAGCCCCCTCCACGGGAGCCGCCGCCCGAGCCCCTCCGAGCTGCTCCGGGTCCTGCCGAGCGCGCTGCAGCCCTTAGGGAGCTCAGCGCCCTCTCCCCGGGGCGCAGGTGTTTGTTAGTGTCCCAGGGAGCCTGAGGGCATCCCCGCCCTCCTGGGTCCTGCTCCAACTCCCCACGAGCCCCTTTCCGCCCGGGAAGGTTGGTGCAGCTCCTGCTTCTCCAGGACGGGGCTCTCCTGTCCTGGGGACACTCGCCCCGGCCTTAGCCCAGCTCCTCGCGGGGCCCCTCCTCCTTGGAGGCCTTTTGTTTCTTTATTTCTTTTTTTCCCGTCTTCCTACCTTGATAGAAGCGTTAACTGTTCTCACTGTAGCGTTCCAGCTGTTCTCTCTTTAAATCTCAGGCCGAATTCGTAGATTTTCAGGATGATTTGAAGGTTATCTAGGTAATTTGGTGGGGACACGTGACTTGGGGACCCTACTCTTCCGCCATCTTGCCCCGCCCCCGAATAATTTTTATTCTTATTACTATTCTTACTCTCAGATTCTATAATAAGGCCACTCCCCTCCACGTTTTCACAGCTCCATCAAGCAGACCCTCCAGAAAATGTTTGTCCGTCTGTGATTTACATATTTAAATCAGCATAATATGGTCTCATTCATTTGGGGAATATAAAAAATAGTGAAAGGAAACAAAGGGGAAAGGGAGAAAAAGTGAGTGGGAAATATCAGAAAGGGAGACAGAACATGAGAGACTCCTAACTCTGGTCTAGGAACTAGGGGTGGTGGAAGGGGAGGTGGGTGGGGGCTGGGGGTGACTGGGTGATGGGCACTGAGGGGGGCACTTGATGGGATGAGCACTGGGTGTTATTCTATATGTTGGCAAATTGAACACCAATAAAAAAATAAATTAAAAAAAACAGACCTTCCAAAAATAATTCTTTCTCTTTTACTTTCTTAGAAAAACAAAAAAACAAAAAACAAAAAACCTCCATAATACTCTTCCATTGTCAACCAAATGAATTTACCTTTTGTCTTGGAGCTTCCTTCTATAAAGGCTTTCATCTACCCCAGCTGCCACTGACCTCTCATCTTCCTGAGAGTATAATATGACAATCACTTTTAGTTTTAGTAATTAACTGAGGTCTTAAGTTGTTTTATTTTTTAAGTCTTATCTCTCCCAAAGAAGTTTTAAGAACCTTAAGGAATAGCTTTTCAGTTGTTTTAGGAAGACTCTGTCACATAAACTGGTTTCAGGCAAACAGTGTGTTCAACAAAAATTTTTTAAGTGGAGTTTCACAGTATGACTTAATGTATGAAATATGTGTGTCTTTTGTAAGCCAGTTCCTCCACATATCTACAGTTTTCCTTTAAAGGGATAAACAATATCATTATTTTCCAGAACAGAAATAACCACGGTATAAGGGTCTATGTAAAAAATGTGAATAAGGTGGTTTTGTTTCAGACAAAAGAAAAAAATAATTTGCTTTGGAGCTCTTTTCATTTTATGTGTAAACAGTGGCATCTGCTGGTGAAAAGACAATAGTATTTACAACAGGTCTGGAAATGCAGCAAAATGTATTTGCGTCTTACAAGAAGTACAACTTTCTCAAAAATAGAGGATGTGATGAGCACTCAGTGTTATACACAACTGATGAATTATTGAAAACTACATCTTAAATTAATGATGTACTATTGGTTGACTAATTGAAGTTAAATAAAAAACTAAATCAAGAAAATAAATGAATTAAAATTAAAAAAATATATATAAGAAATAGTTTCCTCAGACAAACAAAAACTAAAGTTCTCAACCACTAAATCAGTTGTGTAAAAAATATTAAAGGGGACTTTATGAGTGGAAAGGAAAGAAGAAAAATGACAAAAATAAGAAAAGACCAGAAGAAATCTCCAGTTTTTTCTGGAGAAATAAGTACAAAATAAGTACAAGAATGGCACTAAATACATATCTTTCAATAACCACTCTGAATATAAATGGACTAATTACTATAATCAAAAGACACAGTGTGTCAGAATGGATAAAAAGTATATCTACATGTTGCCTACAAGAGACACATTTTAGACCTAGAGACACCTGCAGACTGAAAATGACGGGATGGAGAACTATCTATGATGTCATTGGAGATCAAAAGAAAACCAGAGTAGCAATGCTTATATCAGACAAACTAGACTTTAAAATGAAGACTGTAACAAAAGATAAAGAGGGACGGGGGGCAAGATGGCAAAAGAGTAAGAGTCCTCAACTCACCTGGCCCCACCAACTTACCCAGAAAACTTTCAAACCATCCTGAAAACCTACGGATTCAACCTGAGATTTAAAGAGAGAACAGCTGGAACGTTACAGAGAAAAAATGTTCACTTCTAACAAGGTAGAAAGGTGGAAAAAAATAAATAAAAAAGAATCAAGCAGGGGAGGGGCACCTCGAGGAGCCTGGCTAAAAAGGAGCAGGGAGAGCCTCCAGGACAGAAAAGCCCAGCCCCGGAGATGTAGGAACTTTAAAAATCTGCACTGGATTCTTCCCAGACAGAAAAGTGCTTAGCAGGGAAATTGGGGAGAATCACAAGAGGGGCAGGGATGCCTCCAGTCTCCCGGAGTCACTAATAGAGGAAGTGCGCTGGGGGGAGAGTGCACTGCACACTATGCACCCATCTCCATAAGGGGCTGGAGCATGCACCCTGCAGGGCATCTGGGAGAAGCCTGTCGGTTAGCCAGGTGGCTCCAGACTGAGGTGTCTGTGCCCTGCTGCCTTCAGGAGCTGTGCCCCCCAGGAGCGCAGGCCTCAAATCCTAGGACACCAAGTGGACACAGCCCATGATCCTGCACTCCCCCTGGGCACAGGTGGAGGTGGGGAGGGCACAGGATAGCAACGATTCTCCTGCCGCCAGGTTTCCCCAAGCTGTGCAGATCAGTGCACCCACGCTGCCCCGGGAGCACCCAGGCCAGTGCGGACTGAGAGACTGTGGTAGTTTCTGTGAGTACCTGACTCCAGGGATGGAGACCTGGCCGCCACCTTTGTTGTTTTTCCTCCTTGTTTCACCCTATGCCTGGGAGAGGAGGGGCCGCCAGGGAACAGAGGCCTCATGGGGTAAACAGCTCCCACTGCACCGGCAGGGGGAAGGGCATCTCCCCTAGGTACACACACCTGAGAGTCAGCACAGCAGGTCCCTCTCCCAAAGACCAGCTGGAAGAACTGGGGAGGAGCAAGTTCTTGACAAAATAGTGCTGGAAATCTCCAGGACCAAGGGAAAATCGAGGGAACATATATAGAACTAGAGCATTCCCCCTTTTTAAAATTCCTTTTTCCTTTTCCCATTACAACTCATTTTTATGTAAAACAAAAAATTTCCAATATTTTTTCTCTTTTCCCACCTTAAATACAATATTTTTCCAGCTCTCCATTTCTAAGTTTCTTCCTTTTTGGCTTTCATATTTCTACAATTATATGTCTTGTATATATTTTCCACTTCTGGATTCCCTTCAACATACTCAATTGAATTTTAGTACATATATGAGATACGGGGTTTTGCTTTATGTTTCTTGGTTTATATGCCTTGTTTGTTCTACAATGGAAGAGGTTAATACCAGCATGCGCCCAGAACCAAGTGGAATACCATGTGGTTCATTCTGTGAGATTATATTCTCTCTTCATTCCCATTTTTCTCCCCTCTTTTATCTTGTTTATGTTTTGGTGGTCAATGTTGGGGCTTTCTACAGCTATTGCTGGTTTATATAAATTTAGGACTGAACATCTTCTAACATACAGAACTTAATACACTCAGAACCAAGAGGATCACACTCTAGTACCCCTCAGAATCATCTAGGATGGAATTTACTTAAATCGTGGGTGATATTCTTGACTCAGCCCCCTCATACAGCCACTCTGCACTGAAAAAAAAATGACTAGAAGGAAGAATTCACCCAAAAGAAAGAATCAGAAACAGTACTCTGCCACAGAGTTAAAGAATATGGATTTCAATTCTAGGTCAGAGAGCCAATTCAGAAGCACAACTATAAAGCTACTGGTGGCTCTGGAAAAAAGCATAAAGGACTCTAGAGATTTTGTTACTGCAGAGTTGAGATCTAATCAGGCCAAAATTAACAATAAATTAATTAAAGCAATCCAAATTGGAGGTCCTAAAGGCTAGATTTATAAGGTGGAAGAAAGAGTGAGTACATAGAGAAGAAGTTGATAGTAAGGAGGGAAGCAGAGTAAAAACAGAAAAACAAATAAGAGACCATGAGGAAAAGCTAAGGAAAAGAAATGATAGCCTCAGAAAGAAGAATCTATTTATAATTGGGGCTCCAGAAGATGCCGAGAGGACCAGAGGGCCAGAAAGAGTATTTGAACAAATCATAGCTGAGAAATTCCCTAATTTGAGGAGGGAATCAGGCATTCCATCCAGGAGATAGAGAGAACCTACCCACCATAAGCAATAAAAACCATTCAACACCTTGACATTTAATAGTGAAACTTGCAGTTCCAAAGATAAAGAGAAAATCCTTAAAGCAGTGAGAGACAAGAGATCTCTAAATTATATGGGAAGAAATGTCAGATTAACAGCAGACCTCTCCAGAGAGACCTTGCCGGCCAGAAAGGGCTGGCAGGATATATTCAGGATCCTAAATGAGAAGAACATGCAGCCAAGAATACTTTATCCAGCAAGCCTTTCTTTCAGAACAGAGGGAGAGATAAAGAGCTTCCAAGATGGGCAGAAACTAAAAGAATATGTGACCACCAAACCAGCTCTGCAAGAAATATTAAGGGGGACTCTAAAAGAAAGAGGAAGCCCAAAGAAATAATTCATAAAAACAGGGGCTGAAGAGGAATTATGATGACGCTAAATTCGTATCTTTCAATAGTAACTCTTAACATGAATGGCCTAAATATCCCATCAAAAGACATAGGGTTTCAGACTGGATAAAAAAGCAAGACCCATCTATTTTCTGTCTACAAGAGACTCATTTTACACCTAAGGACACCTATAGCCTGAAAATGAAAGGTTGGAGAACAATTTACAATTCAAATGGTCCTCAAAAGAAAGCAGGGGTAGCCATCCTTATATCAGATAAACTAAATTTATCCCAAAGACTGTAGTAAGAGATGAAGAGGGACACGATATCTATCATACTTAAAGGATCTATCCAACAAGAGGACTTAACAATCATGAATATTTATGCCCCTAATGTGGGAGATGCCAAGTACATCAATCAATTAATAACCAAAGTAAAGACATACTTAGATAATAATACACTAATACTCAGAGACTTCAACACAGCACTCTCAGCAAATGACAGACCTTCTAAGCAAAACATCACCAAAGAAACAAGGTCTTTAAATAATACACTGGACCAGATGGATTACACAGATATATACAAACCTTCCTTCCAAATGCAACTGAATGCACGTTCTTCTCAAGTGCTTATGGAACTTCCTCCAGAATAGGCCACATACTGGGCCACAAATCAGGCCTCAACTGATACCAAAAGATTAGGATTGTCCCCTGCATATTTTCAGACCACAATGCTTTGAAACTTGAACTCACACAAGAAGAAATTTGGAAGAAACTCAAACACATGGAGGTTAAAGACCATCCTGCTAAAAGATGAATGGGTCAACCAGAAAATTAGAGAAGAATTAAAAAGATTCATGGGAACTAATCAAAATGAGGATACAACCATTCAAAATCTTTGGGATACAGCAAAAGCAGTCCTAAGAGAGAAATACATTGCATTACAAGTATCCTTCAAAAAAATTGGAAAAAACTCAAATACACAAGCTAACCTTGTGCCTAAAAGAACTGGAGAAAGAACAGCAAGTAAAACCTACACCAAGCAGAAGAAAAGAGATGATAAGATTCAACAGAACTCAATGAAATAGAGACTAGAAGAACTGTGGAACAGATAAACAAAACCAGGAGTTGCTTCTGTGAAAGAATTAATAAGATAGATAAACCATTAGCCAGCCTTATTAAAAACAAAAGAGAAAAGACTATAATTAATAAAATCACAAATGAAAAAGGAGAGATCACCACCAATACCAAGGAAATACAAACGATTTTAAAAACATATTATGAGCAGCTATATGCCAAAAAATTAGGCAATCTAGAAGAAATGGATGCATTTCTGCAAAAGCACAAACTACCAAAATGGGATCAGGAAGAAATAGAAAACCTGAACAGGCCAGTAACCACGGAGGAAATTGAAGCAGTCATCAAAAACCTCCCAAAACACAAAAGTCCAGGGCCAGATGGCTTCCCAGGGGAATTCTATCAAACGTTTAAAGAATAAACAATATCTATTCTACTAAAACTGTTCTCAAGATATAAAGAGATAGAGAGGGGTGGAATACTTCCAAACTCGTTCTATGAGGCCAGCATCACCTTAATTCCAAAACCAGACAAATACCTCACCAAAAAGGAGAATTATAGACCGATATCCCTGATGAACACAGATGCAAAAATTCTCAACAAGATACTAGCCAATAGGATCCAAGAGTACATTAAGAAGATTATTCGCCATTACCAGGTGGGATTCATCCCCGGGATGCAAGACTCATAAAGCAATCAAAGTTATAGATAGATTATATGAACAAGAAAAAAACAAGAACCATATGATCCTCTCAATAGATGTAGAGAAAGCATTTGACAAAATATAGCATCCATTCCTGATCAAAACTCTTCAGAGTTTAGGGATAGAGGGAACATTCCTCAGCATCTTAAAAGCCATCTGTGAAAAGCCCACAAGAAATATCATCTCAATAGGGAAAAACTGAGAGCCTTTCCCCTAAGATCAGAAACACTACAGGGATGTCCACTCTCACCACTGCTATTCAACATAGTACTGGAAGTCCTAGCCTCAGCAATCAGGCAACAAAAAGAAATAAAAGGCATTCAAATTGGCAAAGAAGAAGTCAAACTCTCCCTCTTTGCAGATGACATGATACTGTACATAGAAAACCCAAAAGAGGGAACCCCTGGGTGGCTGATCAGTTTAGCGCCTGCCTTTGGCCCAGGGCATGATCCTGGAGTCCCGGCATCGAGTGTCACACTGGTTCCCTGCATGGAGCCTGCTTCTCCCTCTGACTATGTCTCTGCCCCCTACCCCCTCTCTCCTTCTCTCTGTGTCTTTCATGAATAAATAAATAAAATCTTTTTTAAAAACCCCCAAAAGTCTCCACCCCAAGATTGCTAGAATTCATACAGCAATTCAGCAGTGTCACAGGATTCAAAATCAATGCCCAGAAGTCAGTGGCATTTCTATACACTATCAATGAAACTGAAGAAAGAGAATTTAAGGAGTCAATCCCATTTACAATTGCACCCAAAAGCATAAGATACCTAGAAATAAATCTAACCAAAGAGGTAAAGGATCTATATCCTAAAAACTACAGAATACTTCCAAAGAAAAATATTCCATGCTCATGAATTGTAAGAATTAATATTGTGAAAATGTCAATGCTACCCAGAGCAATTTACACATTTAATGCAATCCCTATCAAAATACCATGGACTTTCTTCAGAGAGTTGAAACAAATTATTTTAAGATTTGTGTGGAATCAGAAAAGACCTCGAATAGCCAGGAGAATATTGAAAAAGAACACCAGAGCCAGGGACATGCCGGATTTCAGTTTGTACTACAAAGAGGTGATCATCAAGGCAGGGTGGTACTGGCATAAAAACAGACACATAGATCAATGGAACAGAATAGAGAACCCAGAATTGGCTCTCAACTCTATGGTCAACTAATATTCAACAAAGCAGGAGAGACTATCCACTGGAAAAAGGACAGTCTCTTCAATAATGGTGTTGGGAAAATTGGACAGTCACGTGCAGAAGGATGAAACTGGACCATTCTCTTACACCAGACACTAAGATAAACTCAAAAAGGATGAAAGAACTAAATGTGAGACAAGATTCCATCAAAATCCTAGAGAAGAACACAGGCAACACCCTTTTTTAACTTGGCCACAGCAACTTCTTGCAAGATACATCTATGAAGACAAGGGAAACAAAAGCAAAAATAAACTATTGGGACTTAATCAAGATAAAAAGCTTCTGCACAGCCAAAGAAACAGTCAATAAAACTACGAGACAACCTACATAATGGGAGAAGATATTTGCAATGACATATCCAATAAAGGGCTAGTTTCCTAGATCTATAAAGAACTTATTAAACTCAACAGCAAAGAAACAAATAATCGAATCATGAAACGGGCAAAAGACGTGAACAGAAATTTCAGAGGAAGACACAGACATGGCCAACAAGCACATGATAAAATGCTACTCATCACTTGCCATCATGGAAATACAAATCAAAACCACAATGAGATACCACCTCACACCAGTGAGAATAGTGAAAATTCACAAGACAGGAAACAACAAATGTTGGAGAGGGTGTGGAGAAAGGGGAACCCTCTTGCACTGTTGGTGGGAATGTAAACTGGTACAGCCACTCTGGAAACCTGTGTGGAGGTTCCTCAAAGAGTTAAAAATAGACCTGCCCTATGACTCAGCAATTGCACTTCTGGGGCTTTACCCCAAAGATACAGATGCAGTGAAACGGCAGGACACCTGCACCCTAATGTTTATAGCAGCAATGTCCACAATAGCCAAAGTGTGGAAGGAGACTGTGTGTCCATCAACAGATGAATGGACAAAGAAGATGTGGTCTGTATATTCAATGGAATATTACTCAGCCATTAGAAATGATGAATACCCACCATTTGCTTCAATGTGGATGGAACTGGAGAGTATTATGCTGAGTGACATAAGTCAATCAGAGAAGGACAAACATTATATGGTCTCCGTCATTTGGGGAATATAAAAATTAGCGAAAGGGCATAAAAGGGAAAGGAGAGAAAATAAGTTGGAAATATCAGAGAGGATGACAGAACTTGAGAGACACCTAACTCTGGGAAATGAACAAGGGGTAATGGAAAGGGAGGTCGACCGGGGGTTGGGGTTACTTTGTGACAGGCACTGAGGGGGGCACTTGACGTGAGGTGCACTGGGTGTTATGCTATATGTTGGCAAACTGAACTCCAATAAAAAAATATACAGAAGTAAAAAAATAAAATAAAAATGACAGAAGATCTGAATAGACATCTTTCTAAGGAAGACAAACAGATGGGCAATAGGGATATGAAGAGATTCTCAACAGCAGTTACATCATGGAAATGCAAATCAAAACTACAATGAGATATTACTTCATACCTGTTAAAATGGCTATTATAAAAAAATAAGAAACAACAAGTGGTCACAAGGATAAAAGGGAACATTTGTGCACTGTTGGTGGGAATGTAAATTGGTGCAGCTACTATGGAAAACTGTATGGAAGCTCCTAAAAATAATACAACTACCATATGATCCTGTAATTCCACTTGGTAACAAAACCACTAATTTGAAAAATATAAATATATCTATACCTCCATGTTCACTACAACAGTATTCACAATGGCCAAGATAGGGAAATAATCTCCATCCACTAACAGATGATTGGATAAATAAAATGTTATACACACACACACACACACACACACACAGGAAATTTATTCAGTCATAGAAAAGAACACAATTTTTCAATTTATGACAACATAGATAAATTTTGAGGGCATTATGCTAAGTGAAATAAGCCAGGCAGAGAAAGACAAATACCAAATGATCTCACATGAGGAATGGAATCTAAAATTTAAAAAAAAAAAAAAAAAAGCTCTTAGATACAGAGAACAGGGTATTTTCCAGAGATGAAGATGGGAGGTTGGTGAAATGGTGAAGGAGGTCAAAAGGTATGAAATTCCAGTTATTGAATAAAGAAGTCCTAGGGATGTAATGCATGTAATGCATAACTAAGTGACTATAGTGAATAATACTGTATTGTATACTTAAAATTTTTATGGTGACAAATGTTAACTAAACTTATTCTGCAATATGTCCAAATGTTGAATCATTATGTCATATATCTGAAACTCGTATGTCATAGATAAATTATACCTCAATAAAAATAATAAGTAAGGAATAAGAGAAATCCATACACTTCAAGTCAAAGTCCCCATTTAATCCCTTAAAAGCTATCTCCCTTTCCCATATTAATATATTATATAATTCTATGGTATATTATGTTATCTTATATTCCATCCCATAATAGTGTTTTAAAGGCACTGGGGTGCCTGAATACTTGAGATTGTCCCTCAACTCCTACCAAGATTCCTATAACAGCATAGCTCCATGGGTGGAGAAACAACTCTGCATTCCCACAATGCCCAGGAATCAGATACACCTAGTCACCACATGCCAATGGCCTTACATCTTACAAGCTATACATCTTTGCTGACAAGGACAGCATTAGAAGGCAGCACAGCCTTGAGAAACTGTACCAGTACCTTAGGCTTTAATGTGTAGAACTGCCCCATGTTTACTTACTGTTCAAGAGCTAAGGGAGATGATCATCTCCACAGACCAGTCCCAGCAGAGGTTCCTCCAGTACTAAAGATACTAGAAGCAAAAGAGCCATGCTGAGCCCTTCTGAACTGAGAGTTTGGAAATAAAATTCTCCATCCTAGGGGAAAGACCTAGTAAACATTTATGCCAGCACTAAGTTCTCTGCCTGGGGACCATGAGTGACAGAGATCCTCTAGTGTCAGCAGAGGTGAAATGACTTGTGAGTGGATGGACTTGGCTCCAGACAGGCTCACTTTGTGTAGTGTCAAATCATTAAACAAATGCTCATTCACTTCCTCAAGCCAAGCTGGAGAGGACAATATTGACATTTGGGGACGTCCTCAAAGCACTCAGCCTCCTCACTCAGCCAGTGTTTAGAGACAACACTAGCTCTGACAGCTGGGAATATGGCATTGCTCATTGCTTTATTATGCCCTTTAAAGCATAATTGCTCAGAAAATTTATGAGAATATATATATATACATATATACAGATATATACATATATATATACACGTAGACATACAAATAAATATAAATATATATACACAGCTTGTATACTTAATCTAAGGAGATTGGTGGTAATAGAACTCCATTATATTATAATGCTATTATCACGGAGTTTTGTTTGAATAATTTCTTTTTTTAATATGACAGCTCTGTTTTACATTTTTCTCAATACAGCGATGTTTGTAAAATAACCAAAGATGACAAAACTCCATATAGTACATGCTGATTGCTCAGAGTCACTTTGTTGACAGATATAGAAATAAGTTTTTCAAATTCAAACTGTAATCCTCCCAAACCTCTACTGAGGAAATGAATCACCATTACCTAATGTAGAACTGGCTGTTACTCTCCATCATAACAAATGGGATCCTTCTTCTGCAGACCTCCTGCAGGGTAGGCCTCAGGTTGGCCTCACTGCAGGCCACTCCCTTCCACCCCAAGTGCGTGGAGTCCTCTGAACCCTCACTGACAGAACTGGTAAGGGACAAAGCTAGGAAACTCCCCCAAGTCTTATGTAAGGAAAAACTGTGGGGGGAGGGGAGACTCCCTTCCCCCACAGCAATCTCAGCACAACTAGGAGAGGGGGAAGGCAGAGAGATAAATGGCAGCAAGGGCTAGGACAGCAGGCCTAGCTCAGGGTAGATTTTGAGAACCACTTCATGATTGCCACTCTGGGGAACTCACTCTAGAAGTACACCCCCACTCCCAGGCTCACATTCTGGCTGAGTTTACTGAAAGTTCAACCAAGACTTCATCCTCAGAGAAGAAACCAAGTAATTCTTCCTAAATGCTCTTCCTCCCCAATCTGGCATAAATGAATGGCATGGCTGACTGAAGGAAGGAAAGAGAAAAGAAAAAAGTAAATAAATTCCAGGTTTTGTGGACATCAAATTTGAAAAACTGAGCTCAATAATGATCCCAATGTTTCTTTCTTTAGCAAGGATTAAAATAGGAATAAGATAGCCTCCATCTTCAAAAACCTCTAATTAAAGGGTCACAAATCCTATTGTCCACTCTAATCAGTTAATTCAGCTACAGGCATTGAAGTCTTATTATTCAAGTTTCTTGGTGAGTGGATGCTTGGTGATGTGTATGTGTTTCCTGCCTCTCCTGCCTCCCCAGACCAATTGTGGAGGCCGAGAAAATTAGGGCCATTCAAGTTTAACATTGGCACAAGTACAGCCATTGTAGCTTTGGTAGCCATCTCAGGCCACTGTGACCAGGTCCCTGTGACCAGGTACTGAACTTTACCTTACCCCAGCTACAGGCAAAATCACAAAGCACGCCCTTATCAGAATAAGGAAGCAAGAGCTTGTGAGACCTCTTTACTGGAGATTCTCACACCCCTACCCTTACTGAAAAATCCCACCTTACCCCTAGACCAGCCCATAAAAACCCAGCTGTAACCCACCTCAGGGTCCAAGTCCCTGCTCCTCTGTGTCGGGTATACTTGGACCCCAGCTCGAGCTTGTTAATAAACCCTCATGTATTTGCATTGGTGTCGGCTCCTTGGTGGTTTTCTCGGATTCGCAATCTTGGGCACAACAAAATATGAAGTGTATTTCACTTGATTCGCTTCTTTGACCTTCCCACACTATTTCTCAAAGACTGGTCCTTGGAAATTTGTAATGCAGAAACAGAGAAATACGCAGAGAAATATGGAACCTGAGCTGCAGATGAGGAAGGGAGGACTAAGAAAGGCTAAATAAGGGACAGTAAGGAGAGAGCAGTCACATCTCAGAGAACCAGTGTGGGGAGGAGTCATGATAGAGAAGGGCTGATAATGAGAGCATGTAGAAAATGGAAAAATAAGAACTGAGGACAGAAGAACAGTAGGTGGCAAGATGGATTTCCCATAGATTGGTAGTTTTTTTTCATACTTTTCAATATATAGACTAGTATTTTTTTTGAAATTCATATTAGCTGACTGCCATTCTTGACTACGACTCTTTAAAGAGACAGAACCACATGAATCTTGACCTCATAAGATTTTCTTAGTTCTAGTCTAGCTATCTCATCTTATAGCTGAGGAAACTAGAGCCCAGAGAAGTAAAAATCACTGGCTTCAACAATTTTGACTGATTTCCTTTGCTCCTTAGTCGAGTGTGTACATTCTACCACCCCATACTAAAAATATGCTTGTTCCTAACATACTCACACACAGATACAGACTCTTTCCTCCCCCACAAGCCTGTCTCACTTTCTAGGTCTTATGAGAAGATAAAAACCTCACACTCTCTCTTTAGTAGAAAGAAGTTAAACTTCCAAAGAGAAAGTGCCTCATCACAGTAGAAGATGTTCCCCAAATAAATTAGGTTCTGGGCCTGGGAGCAAGCAACCATGCCTCACATCAATAGACTAAAGGCAGAATTTTACCTTTTTGAGGCAAGCTGTGAAGTCAAAAGAAGGAAAGGACAGATATTTGGATGTTTAAAACGTCCTTGTGACTAAGTAGGTCTCACATTCCATCCAGTAGATGGCAGTAGCAACATATTATTCTTAAATGAGCATATAAGAAGCCCAAAGTTCAAAAATAAAAAGAACCAGTAAAATGAGATGCAGAATCCTTCTGTTCTCATCGAAATCAAGTTACCCACCCATCCTTCTTGAGCAACATGGCATTAAAACAAACACAAGTATCTACCTACTATTAGATAAAATCAACTAACAACCTAACAATAACATGTTACTAAATTACAGATTATAACTCACAGTTGCTTTTGTGTTTTGTTTTTATTAGAAGGATTAAAGAACATTATTTCTCTTGTCTGTTGAATTTAACTAGACTTAAGTGAGAGGTTTATATAGTTTCTGTTTTCAAGCTTACTTGAAGGAAAAATAAAAGGAAACTTTTGGTTGCTAACTATTGTTTAAACACAACCTAATTTTTGGAATTTGTTACATCTGTGAGCATTACTACACTTCTAGTTTCACACTGAGAAAGCATTTATATTGGAAAGCAGTAGCTCTTTCTCTCCATTTGGGATTTTTTTTAAATTTGTTTTTTATTGGTGATCAATTTACCAACATACAGAATAACCCCCAGTGCCCGTCACCCATTCACTCCCACCACCCGCCCTCCTCCCCCTTCAACCACCTCTAGTTTGTTTCCCAGAGTCAGCAGTCTTTACGTTCTGTCTCCATTTCTGATATTTCCCACACATTTCTTCTCCCTTCCCTTATATTCCCTTTCACTATTATTTATATTCCCCAAATGAATGAGAACATATAATGTTTGTCCTACTCTGACTGACTTACTTCACTCAGCATAATACCCTCCATCCACGTTGAAGCAAATGGTGGGTATTTGTAATTTCTAATGGCTGAGTAATATTCCATTGTATACATAAACCACATCGTCTTTATGACATCTCAGATGTTGGCTAGTTTCCAAGATCTATAAAGAACTCATTAAACTCAACACCAAAGAAACAAACAATCCAATATTGAAATGGGCAAAAGACATGAACAGAAATCTCACAGACGAAGACATAGACATGGCCAACATGCACATGAGAAAATGCTCTGCATCACTTGTCATCAGGGAAATACAAATCAAAACCACAATGAGATACCACCTCACACCAGTGAGAATGGGGAAAATTAACAAGGCAGGAAACCACAAATGTTGGAGAGGATGCGGAGAAAAGGGAACCCTCTTACACTGTTGGTGGGAATGTGAACTGGTGCAGCCACTGTGGAAAACTGTGTGGAGGTTCCTCAAAGAGTTAAAAATAGACCTGCCCTACGACCCAGCAATTGCACTGTTGGGGATTTACCCAAAGATACAGATGCAATGAAACGCCGGGACACCTGCACCCTGATTTTTTTTATAATAAATTTATTTTTTATTAGTGTTCAATTTGACAACTTACAGAATAACACCCAGTGCTCATCCCATCAAGTGCCACCCTCAGTGCAAGTCACCCATTCACCCCCACCCCTAGTTCATTTCCCAGAGTTAGGAGTCTTTATGTTCTGTCTCCCTTTCTGATATTTCCCACACACTTCTTCTCCCTTCCCTTACTTTCACTATTATTTATATTCCCCAAATGAAAGAGAACATACACTGTTTGTCCTTCTCCAATTGACTTACTTCACTCAGCATAATACCCTCCAGTTCCATCCATGTTGAAGCAAATGGTGGGTATTTGCCATTTCTAATGGCTGAGTAATACTCCATTGTATACATAAACTACATCTTCTTTATCCATTCATCTTTCGATGGACACCAAGGCTCCTTCCACAGTTTGGCTATTGTGGACATTGCTGCTAGAAACATTGGAGTGCAAGTGTCCTGGCGTTTCATTGCATGTATCTTGCAAGAAGTTACTGTGGCTGAGTTCAAAAAGGGTGTTGCCTGTGTTCTCCTCTAGGATTTTGATGGAATCTTGTCTCACATTTAGATCTTTCGTCCATTTTGAGTTTATCTTTGTGTATGGTGCAAGACAGTGGTCTAGTTTCATTCTTCTGCATGTGCATGTCCAATTTTCCCAGCACCATTTATTGAAGAGACTGTCTTTCTTCCAATGGATAGTATTTCCTTCTTTACTGAATATTAGTTGACCATAAAGTTGAGGGTCCACTTCTGGGTTCTCTATTCTGTTCCACTGATCTATGTGTCTGTTTTTGTGCCAGTACCACACTGTCTTGATGAACACAGCTTTGTAGTACAACCTGAAATCTGGCATTGTGATGCCCCCAGATATGGTTTTCTTTTTTAAAATTCCCCTGGCAAAAAAAATAAAAATAAAAAAAATAAAATTCCCCTGGCTATTGGGGGTCTTTTCTGATTCCACACAAATCTTAAAATAATTTGTTCTAACTCTCTGAAGAAGGTCCATGGTATTTTGATAGGGATTGCATTAAATGTGTAAATTGCCCTGGGTAACATTGACATTTTCACAATATTAATTCTTCCAATCCATGAGCATGGAATATTTTTCCATCTCTTTGTGTCTTCCTCAATTTCTTTCAGAAGTGTTCTATAGTTTTTAGGGTATAGATCCTTTACCTCTGGTTAGGTTTATTCCTCGGTATCTTATGCTTTTGGGTGCAATTGTAAATGGGATTGACTCCTTAATTTCTCTTTCTTCAGTCTCATTGTTAGTGTATAGAAATGCCACTGGTTTCTGGGCATTGATTTTGTATCCTGCCACGCTACCAAATTGCTGTATGAGTTCTAGCAATCTTGGGGTGGAGGCTTTTGGGTTTTCTATGTAGAGTATCATGTCATCGGCGAAAAGGGAGAGTTTGACTCTTCTTTGCCAATTTGAATGCCTTTAATTTCTTTTTGTTGTCTGATTGCTGAGGCTAGGACTTCCAGTACTATGTTGAACAGCAGTGGTGAGAGTGGACATCCCTGTCTTGTTCCTGATCTTAGGGGAAAGGCTCCCAGTGCTTCCCCATTGAGAATGATATTTGCTGTGGGCTTTTCATAGATGGCTTTTAAGATGTTGAGGAATGTTCCCTCTATCCCTACACTCTGAAGAGTTTTGATCAGGAATGGATGCTGTATTTTGTCAAATGCTTTCTCTGCATCTAATGAGAGGATCATATTGGTTCTTGGTTTTTTTCTTGCTGATATGATGAATCACACTGATTGTTTTACGAGTGTTGAACCAGCCTTGTGTCCCGGGGATAAATCCTACTTGGTCGTGGTGAATAATTTCCTTTATGTACTATTGGATCCTATTGGCTAGTATCTTGTTGAGAATTTTTGCATCCATGTTCATCAGGGATATTGGTCTGTAATTCTCCTTTTTGGTGGGGTCTTTGTCTGGTTTTGGAATTAAGGTGATACTGGCCTCATAGAACCAATTTGGAAGTACTCCATCTCTTTCTATCTTTCCAAACAGCTTCAGTAGAATAGGTATGGTTTCTTCTTTAAACGTTTGATAGATTTCCCCAGGGAAGCCTTTTGGCCCTGGACTTTTGTGTCTTGGGAGGTTTTTGATGACTGCTTCAATTTCCTCCCTGGTTATTGGCCTGCCAGTTCAGGTTTTCTATTTCTTCCAGTTCCAGGTTTGGTAGTTTGTGGCTCTCCAGGAATGCATCCATTTCTTCTAGATTGCCTAATTTATTGGCGTATAGCTCTTCATAATATGTTTTTAAAATCGTTTGTATTTCCTTGGTGTTGGTAGTGATCTCTCCTTTCTCATTCATGATTTTATTAATTTGAGTCTTCTCTCTCTTCTTTTTAATAAGGCTGGCTAATGGTTTATCTATCTTATTAATTCTTTCAAAGAACCAACTTCTGGTTTTGTTGAACTGTTCCACAGTTCTTCTGGTCTCTGTTTCGTTGAGTTCTGCTCGAATCTTTATTAACTCTCTTCTTCTGCTGGGTGTAGGATCTATTTGCTGTTTTTTCTCCAACTCCTTGAGGTGAAAGGTCATCTTTTGTATTTGAGTTCTTTCCAGTTTTTGAATGGATCCTTGTATTGCGATGTATTCCCCCCTCAGGACTGCTTTTGCTGCATCCCAAAGATTTTGAACAGCTGTATCTTCATTCTCATTAGTGTCCATGAATCTTTTTAATTCTTCCTTAATTTCCTGGTTGACCTTTTCATCTTTTAGCAGGATGGTCCTTAACCTCCACGTGTTTGAAGTCCTTCCAAACTTCTTGTTGTGATTTAGTTCTAATTTCAAGGCATTATGGTCTGAGAATATGCAGGGGACGATCCCAATCTTTTGGTATCGGTTCAGACCCGATTTGTGACCCAGTATGTGGTCTATTTTTTTTAATTTATTTATTTATGATAGTCAGAGAGAGAGAGAGAGAGAGAGAGAGAGGCAGAGACACAGGCAGAGGGAGAAACAGGCTCCATGCACCGGGAGCCCGATGTGGGATTCCATCCCAGGTCTCCAGGGTCGCGCCCTGGGCCAAAGGCAGGCGCTAAACCACTGCGCCACCCAGGGATCCCCAGTATGTGGTCTATTTTGGAGAAAATTCTATGTGCACTTGAGAAGAATGTGTATACAGTTCAGTTTAGATGTAAAGTTCTGTAGATATCTGTGAAATCCATCTGGTCCAGTGTATCATTTAAAGCTCTCATTTCTTTGGAGATGTGTTTAGAAGACCTATCGAGTACAAAGTGCTTGATTGAAGTCACCAAGTATAAGTGTATTATTATCTAACTATTTCTTCACTTTGGTTATTAATTGATATATTTGGCAGCTCCCACATTAGGGGCATTTTATTGAGGATTGTTAAGTCCTCTTGCTAGATAGATCCTTTAAGTATGATATAGTGTCCCTCTTCATCTCTCACTACAGCCTTCGGGGTAAATTTTAGTTTATCTGATATAAGGATGGCTACCCCTGCTTTCTTTTGAGGACCATTTGAATAGTAAATGGTTCTCCAACCTTTTATTTTCAGGCTGTAGGTGTCCTTCTGTCTAAAATGAGTCTCTTGTAGACAGCAAATAGATGGGTCCTGCTTTTTTATCCAGTCTGAAACCCTGAGCCTTTTGATGGGGTCATTAAGCCCGTTCACGTTCAGAGTTACTATTGAAAGATATGAGTTTAGTGTCATCATGATATCTATTCAGTCCTTGTTTTTGTGGAATGTTCCATTGAACTTCTTCTTATAGGGGAATTGTAAGAGTCCCCCTTAAAATTTCTTGCAGAACTGGTTTGTAAGTCACATATTCTCTCAGTTCCTGCCTGTCTTGGAAGCTCTTTAACTATCCTTCCATTTTGAATCAGAGCTTTGCTGGATAAAGTATTCTTGGTTGCATGTTCTTCTCATTTAGGACCCTAAATATATCCTGCCAGCCCTTTCTGGCCTGCCAGGTCTCTGTGGAGAGGTCTGGTGTTACCCTAATATTCCTCCCCAAAGAAGTCAGGGATTTCTTGTCTCTTGCTGCTTTAAGGATCTTCTCTTGATCTTTGGAATTTGAAGTTTAACTATTAGATGTCGAGGTGTTGAACGGTTTTTATTGATTTTATTGGAGATCTCTCTATTTCCTGGATCTGAATGCCTGTTTTCCTTCCCAGATTAGGAAAGTTTTCAGCGATGATATGTTCAAATACATATTCTGGACCTCTGTCCCTTTCAGCACCCTTAAGAACCCCAATTAAAGGTAGGTTTTTTTTCTTCAGGCTGTAGTTTATTTCCAGTAATCTATCCTCATGGTCTTTTAATTGTCTGTCTCTTTTTTCCTCAGTTTCCCTCTTTGCCATCAACTTGTCTTCTATGTCACTCACTCGTTCTTCCACCTCGTTAACCCTCCTCATTAGGACTTCTAGTTTGGATTGCATCTCATTCAATTGATTTTTAATTTCTGCCTGATTAGATCTAAATTCTGCAGTCATGAAGTCTTTTGAGTCCTTTATGCTTTTTTCTAGAGCCACCAGTAGCTTCGTAATAGTGCTTCTGAATTGGTTTTCTGACATTGAATTGTAATCCAGATTTTGTAACTCTGTGGGAGAGAGGACTGTTTTTTATTCTTTTTTTGAGGGGAGGTTTTCCTCTAGTAATTTTGCTCAGTGCAGAGTGGCCAAAAACTAGTTGTATTGGGAAAAGGAGAAAAAGAGAGGAGAGAAAGAAGGAAAGAAAAGAGAAAAAGAAAAAAGGAAGAAAAAAAAGAAAAAAGAAGAAAAAGAAAAAGAAAAAGAAAAAGAAAGGGAAAAGAAGGGTGGGTAAAGCAAACAGAAATCAAAAAGCAAAAAAAAACAAAACAAAACAAAAGAAAAAAACCACACAGGGGAGTATCTTCTGATTGTGTATACTTTAAGTCCCTTGACTTCCCCTGGAAATTGTCCCTCTAGCTGGTCTTCTGGGGGTGGGGCCTGTTGTGCTGATTTTCAGGTGTTAGCACTGGGGGAGCTGCTCTGCCCCCTCCCTGGTGCAAGGCTCAGTGGGGGTTGTTTACCCCGTGAGGCCCCAGGAGGAACAACCCCAGTGGCGGTGGCCAGCTCTGGAGCCCTGGAGTCAGCTCCTGCAGTAACTACAGAGCTCTCCGTCTGCAGGGGCCTGGAGGCTCCGGGGCGGTCCGCTGATCTGCTCAGCTGGGGCAGGAGCATCCTTGCTGTCCTGGGCCCTCCTGGCCTCTGTCTGTCCCGGGGGGAGGCCAGATCCTGGGCTGTGTCCCCGCACCCTGTGCTCCCCAGCCTGCGCTGTTGGATTCGCGCTCCTGGCCGGGCAGCCCCCTGCGCGGAGCCGCCGCCCGAGCCCCTCTGAGCTGCTCCCGGGTCCAGCCCTGTGCTGCTGTAGCCCTTTAGGGAGCTGGACCCACTCTCCCCGGGGCGCAGGTGTCTGTTAGTGTCCCAGGGAGCCTGAGGGCATCCCCGCCCTCCTGGGGTTCTGCTCTAACTCCCTGCGAGCCCCTTTCTGCCCGGGAAGATTGGTGAAGCTCCTCCTTCTCCAGGACGGAGCTTTCCTGTCCTGGGGACACTCGCCCCAGCCTCAGCCCGGCTCCTCGCGGGGCCCCTCCCCCTTGGGTGCCTTTTGTTTCTTCATTTCTTTCTTCCCCATCTTCCTACCTTGATAGAAGTGCAAACTCTTCTCACTTAGCATTCCAGCTGTTCTCTCTTTAAATTTCAGGGCAAATTCGTAGATTTTCAGGATGATTTGAAGGTTATCTATGTAATTTGGTGGGGACAGGTGATTTGGAGACCCTACTCCTTCACCATCTTGCCCCTCCCTCTTGATTTGGTGTTTTTTGTTTGTGTCTTGTGTTTTATTTTTGTTGTTGCTGCTGTTGTTTTTAGTTCTATGTGATTTGTAAACTTGGAATTACCCTGATGTTTCTGGTGCTCTTCTAGGGGAGGGGCCTGTTGCACTGATTCTCAGGTGTCTTTGCATGGGCAGCATTGCACCACCCCTTTCCAGGGGCCTGGTCTCAGTGTAAGCTGTTTCAGGTTGGTCCATGTGGCTTTTGTTCCCTGAAGGCTTTTCCTGCCACTTTAGAGAATGAGAATAATAATAATAATAATAATAATAATAATAATAAAAAATATGGTAACACCCCAATCTCCAGCCCTGGGGCTGATAGGTCCTGGCCTCAATTCTTCAGTGCACCCTCAGAGAAAAGCAGTCAATCACTTTTTTTTGTGCTCCAAACTGCAGACTCCTTCAGTGTGCACCTATGTTTCTCCTGAGGGGTGGGAGAAGAGGATGGTCTCCCTGAAGTTCTTCTGCTTGCTGGGCCCCTACCTAGAGAGGTATCACCTGATCTTGCTGCATTTTGTGGTTTATGGCAACACCTAGCTGACAGCCCACTCCCAGGCTCACTGATGGTAGCTTGCTTCCTCAGTCCAATACTTGGGAACTGTTTCACACTCAGGCATCACTATTCTTTCTGTCACCCCAGGGATCCTGGGACCACACTGTCCCACCGAGGATTCTGGCTCACTTCATCACCTTTCAGGCAGGGATGTCCCTCACCAGAGCAGACTTCTAGAAGTTCTGATTTTGTGCTGTGCTGCTATCTCACTTTTCAGTAGCTGGCTTAAATAGGCTCCCAACCCCCATTGTTTATCTTCCAATATAGCCCCTCTGATTCACTTCTCCATACCTCCTACCTTGTAAAAAGTGGTCCTTTTTCTATTTGTAGAGTTGCAGCAATTCTTAGATCTCAGGTTGAATTCATAGGTGTTTAGAATGATTTGATAGATTTCTAGCTTAACTCAAGGGACCAGATGAAATGAGGATCCTATTTTTCTGCCATCTTCCTTCCTTCTCTAGAAAGCCAGTGTTTGTTATTTTTGGTCTCTATGCTCAAAAGATCCCCTTTAATATTTCTTGCAGGGAGGTTTAGTGTTCACAAATTCCTTTAGTTTTTGTTTGTCTTAGAAACTCTTTATCTCTCCTTCTATTCTGAATGACTCCTGCTAGATAAAGTGTTCTTGGCTGCATATTTTTCCCATTTAGCATGTTGAATATATTCAACACATGAATATATCATGGCTGTCCTTTCTGGCCTGCCAGGTTGTTGTGAATAGGTCTGATGCCAGTTTTATGTGTCTATATTTACAGGTTAAGTATGTCTTGTCCCAAGCTGCTTCCAGGATTTTCTCTTTATCTTTGTAATTTGCAAGTTTCACTATAATATGTTGTGGTGTTGTCCTATTTTTGTTGATCTTGATGGATATTGTCTGTGCCTCTTGGGCTTGAATGCCTTTTTCCCAAATTAGGGAAGTTCTCAGCTATATTTTGTTCAAATGATCCTTTTCCCTCCTTTCCCACTCTTCTTCTTCTTGGACTCCTATAATAGGGATATTATTTCACTTTATGGAATTGCTGAGTTCCCCGTGTCTACCTTCATGATCTAATAGGTTTTTCCCCTCTTCTTTTCAGCTTCCTTGTATTCCATAACTTTATCTTTTATATCACTGAATCACTCTGATGCTTTGTTCACCCTTGTTTTTTATGGCCTCTACTTGGGCCTGCATCTTAGTTATAGCACTTTTAATTTTGACCTGAGTAGATTTTAGCTCTTGTATCTCTACAATAAGGGATGCTCTAATGTCTTCTATGCTTTTTTCAACCCCAGCTAGCATCCCTCTAATCATTGCTTTAAATTCTACTTGAGATATCTCATTTATATCTGTATTGATTAAATCCCTATGAGTATTACCTCTGTTCTTTCTTTTGGGGTTAATTTCTCCATCCTGTCATTTTGTCCAGGAAAGAAAAGAAGAAAGAAAAAGAAAAAACAAAACAAAACAAAACCACTATAAAAGCAACCGCAGAAACGAACTAACAAAAACTAGATCCTGGGTATGCTTGGTCTGCTTGTTAAAACAAATTAGATCCCAAAATAAGAAAGCTAGGGAAAAAATATACGTATATGTATTTGTTTTTAGTTTTCTTTATTTAAATGTATATGTATTTTAAATATTTTATATATAAAATACAATAAAAAGAAACAAAAAATATATGAAGTATATATAAAAATAAAAATGAATAAAGAAAAAGAATTAAAAAAATAAGAAAATCACTGAAAAGATAATAAAAAAACTAAAGAATAAAAGTACAAAGGATCCTAGATACTATTTTCTGCTAGAGCTGAAACTTTGCAACCCTCTATGATCAGTAAACTTGGTGTGAACAATTTATTTGTGCTGGTCTTCTGGGGGAGGGCCTTGTTGCATTCATTCTCAGGTGGACTTACCCTAGTGGAAAGCACCTCCAGGATGCAAGGAGGCAAAACTTGGTCACAGAGGCTCCAGACTCCAGCAGGTGGTGCTGTTTTGCTACCTGAAGACTTTCAGCACTGATGGGCAGGTTGAATATGGTGATGCCCACTATCTAGCCCCAGAGCTGAGAATCTGTATCCCTTACTCTTTAGTGAGCCCTCACAGAACAGCAATTAATCAATCACTCTTGTCTCTCCAGTTTCTGTCAGAACTCTATTCACCCTGCCTGTATCTATGCTTTTTTTTTTTTTTTTTTAATCTCAGGCACAAAACTGAGTTTTGAAACTCTAAATTTTAGGGACTCCTGTGGTGGAGACCCCCACTCTTCCTGGGAAAAGTTTCACCACACTTCTATCACTGGACTGGCCCCAGGAAAGTAGTCTGCAGTTTGCAGAACTCATTGTTCTCAGCTGGCTTCCAACTCTCCCGTGTTGGGAACTACATGGCACTTAGGCATCACCCAGTCTTCTTGCAACTTAGGGGATCCTCAGATTACAATGTCACACCTTGGATTGTGTCCTGCTTTTCTACCTGAGCACCTTTAAGCCTGGCATGTCCACCACTGTAGCAGACTTCTAAAAGTTCCAATTTTGTGCTCTGCTGCTTATAATACTTTGTGGTAGCTCCTTAAGCAGGCTCCCTCCCCACCACCATATCCTCAGCTATATTACACTGGATTCAGGTCTCTGCACCTCCTACCTTCCAAATATTTTTCTACTTCTAGACTTGCAATATTTGTTTTCTTAGATGTCCAATTGATTTATTGGGTTTTCAGAATGATTTAATAACTACAGCTGTATTAGAGGGATAAGGTAGACTTTAGGGTTCCCCTACACCTCTGCCATCTTAACTCCTCTCCAAGAGTTCTTTTAAAGTTGATTTTCAGTTTCTGCCAGTGTATACAATACTTGTATGGAAAGGTAGATTTAAGAAGCTCCTCACTCTACTATTCCACTTGTAAATTTTTAGTTACAGTTAATCCATGAGTGAATGGACCACAAAAGAATGCATTATACTTAACAAACATTTGTTGAACAGCTAATATTTCCTAGGCATTGGGCTAGGACGTAGACATCTAAATATGGGAAAGAAATAGCACTTACTCAAAAAACTCACTACTCACAAAAGAACCTAACACATGGATAGGAATAAGTGAATTGAAAAATAAATTAAGGATTTTCCTTAAGGATTAAAGGAAGAAGTCTGACCAGGGAATGAAGCAAAGGGGCTAACACATCCACTTCCATCTACATTTTTTTCAACCCAGAGAAAAACTTTAGGGAAATTGTGAGACTACTTACATGTTAACATTTGCTCAAATTTTTGTATTTTTTGCTTTATTTATACCTAAAGGATAATAAAATTTAAATAAAGAAACCTATAATATGTGTCATTAGAACAGCAGAAAAAGAAAATTATTCCATTGCTAGATATAGGGTAAACAGAAACCTCAGAAATAAATAGTAGGTGGTAGCAGATGTAGAATAAAGATAGAAAGAGGGAAAAATAATGAGCTGGATGTCCCAAGTGTTGTCAGTAGAAAATGGTACTTAGAGATAGCACCAGAGTTTGACCTGGGAGCTTAAGAGGGAAAAGGTTCTTGTTGTTCCTTAATTCAGAGATGCATGTGTCATTTTAAATTCATTTTAAAGTGATTTCACTTTCACACATTCAATATTGTAAAAAGGTACAAATTTCCTTCTAACAATTTGACTAAAATGTTTCTTCATCCTCATGAAAAGACCAAGATATCTTTTCCTCAGTACAAATTACATTAGGAACAATGGAAAATGTGTCAAAGCCATCTTAATCTCTTTTTTTTTTTTTTTTTATGATAGGCACACAGTGAGAGAGAGAGAGAGGCAGAGACACAGGCAGAGGGAGAAGCAGGCTCCATGCACTGGAAGCCTGACGTGGGATTCGATCCTGGGTCTCCAGGATCGCGCCCTGGGCCAAAGGCAGGCGCCAAACCGCTGCGCCACCCAGGGATCCCAAAGCCATCTTAATCTAATGAACATCATCTGGCAATAATATAAGTTCTGTGAGTTTCTTAAGAGCTCCCAAAGGAAAACTAATTTCTTTCCTCTGGTGTGGTATCCAGTTTCCCTGACTATAGTCTTGTTCATACCTGGAGACTGTACTTGGGGTCTGGTACAAATCTGAACTCATTCTATTACTGATCTGTGGAAGTCTCAATACAAGGCTATATGATAGAGATAGAAATTTGTAGAAAACTGTCAAAGAAATACAAAGGTTACAGATAGCAAAAATTGAGGAATAAGCATAAAGCCTTCAAGTTAATAATCCTTAATGCTGGAATCTGTTTTGGGATAATGTCTTAGTCCATTCAGGCTGCTATAACAAAATACTGGAGACTGGTGCCTTATAAACACCAAACATTTCTCACAGTTTTGGAGGCTGGAAGACCAAGACCAGGGACTAACATAGTCAGCGTCTGGTGAGAGCCCTCTCTGGAGTTGCAAATGCTAACTTCTTGCTATGTTCTCACATGGTAGAAAGGAAGGAGTTGTTTTGGACTTTTTTTTTTTTTATGATAGTCACAGAGAGAAAGAGAGAGGCAGAGACACAGGCAGAGGGAGAAGCAGGCTCCATGCACCGGGAGCCCGACGTGGGACTCGATTCCGGGTCTCCAGGATCGTGCCTTGGGCCAAAGGCGGGCGCTAAACCGCTGCGCCACCCAGGGATCCCTGGACTTCTTTTTTCAAGGGCATTAATCTTATAATTAATATGCAGAGTCCTTATGACCTAATCATCTCCCAAAGACCCTCAATCTTAATATCATTTCATTGGGCTCAATAAATGAATTTTGGGGGACATATTCAGATCACAGCTGGCAAAGGCAGAAATAAAGCTTTGTCTGAAAATAACCTCATTCAGCTGTTCTCCTACTGGAAAGACCACTGCATTGCAAATATCTTTATAGATTACATAGGTAGTCTAATATAGACATATGTTACCAAACCAAACTTATGGATTTTCATTTCCATAGAGTAAAATCTTATTTGTTAGGTTTAACTAAGGGACAGTAAGCTGAATTTAAAAAGTGCCTAATTTATGTAATTGTTAAGATACATAGTTTTGTACATTTCTAGGATCCTCCAGGGTTATCAAGATTTGCCTTTTCACTCAATTTTTCCTTTAAGCAAAATTCACTGCAGAGTAGGCTAAGTGATGCCATGGTGACAAGCAACACCCCAAATCTTCACGATTCACACAAAGGTTCCTGCTCATTTATATCACTCACATCAATGTGCTTTCCCAGATCTGCGGGGGCTCTGCTCTGAGCTGTCGTCATTCCCACTCTAGGATGTGGGCTGATGGAACAACCGCCATCTGAAACATCATCAGTGACTGTGACAGAAGGAAAAGAAGCAAAGATTCTCCTGGCTCTCAATGCTTTCACCTGTAGGTGACATTCATCATTCCAGCTTGTGTTTTTTGTTAGCCAGGTGAGTCACATGGATAAGCTGAATTTCAAAGAGGCCCTGGGTGTTGGAGAACAATAGCATAGCCAGCCCACAACACACGCCTTCTTACGCAGTCTATCCTGTGCCAATCATGGGAGTGACAGCTGCACAACTACTGCCTGCTAATCTTGGTTTTCCCTACACAGGTTTACAGGCAAGAGATCCCACTATGTTGAGATTCCCTGACATACTTGGTGGATGGGCAGAACCAGATGCCACCATGACAGGGGCCCAATCCGGAAAGCTTCTTTGTGCCCATGGGCCTGAGACTCCTTTCCTCTTCTAAGACACTTAGTAGTCCAATTTGGGGAAATCTATTCTACTCCCTTAGGCAGCACTAAGAAGGATGGAAGCCCCAGCATCAGTAGATAAATCAAGAAGACCTGAATCAAGGCTCAGAAATATAACCAATTTGAAACCACAGCTTGGAAAAATAAGCCAGAACCTGTGTACTAAATTTAAACTTTAACTGCCTGTTAAAATTAAAGATTTAAATAAGACTTAAGCCTCCTAACATAATAGACAAAATGTCAAGAATATAACAAAAAAATTACCTGCCATGTAAAGAACTAAGAGCACAACTGAAATGAGAAAAGGCAATCAACTGACATTAACACTGAGATGAATAAGATGTTGAAATTATCTGATAAGGATTTTAAAACAGCTGCTATAAAAATGCTTAACAATCAATAGCAAATCCTCTTTGACCAAATAAAAACAATTAGAAAATCTCACTAAAGAAATATAAATCACAAAAATAGACCCAAATGGAAAATAAAGAACTGAAAAATACAATAGCAAATTAAAAAAAAAAAAACTTACTGGATGGACTCAATAGTAGAATGGTGATGACAAGATAAACTCACAGAACTTGAGGGTATAATTTGCCCAATTTGGACAGATGATCTAAACAACAAAGAGGAACAGACTTTAAAAAATAAACAGTCTAAGAGACCTAAGGTCTATGAAAAAAAATCCATTATTTTGTCATTGGAGCCCTAGAAAAAGAGAAGAGAGTGGGGTTCTTGAAGAAGAAATAACTAAAAACTTCACAATTTTGACGACACATATAAACCTATAAGTTCAAGAAGCTGAGAGACCCCAGACAGGATAAACCAAAAGAAGTCTGTACCACAGACAAATTAAAACATCTTGAAAGAAGATAGAGAGAAATGATACATTACCTGTAGGAGGAAAATGTTCAGATGTCAATAGATTTATCATCTAAAACCATGGGAACCATAAAAAACTGACACACCATTTTCAAGTATTGAAAGGAAAAAATCAACCATGAATTTTATGGCTGAGAAGATTGCCCTTCAGGAATAAAAAGGAAAAAAGGACATTTTCAGATAAAAAAAACTAAAATGATTTGTTGTTAGCAAACCTATCCTTAAAAACTAGCTAAAATATTTTGTCAAATACAAAAGGACTGATAAGTGGGGAAATCTTGGAGCATCAGAAAAGAAGGAACAACAGAAATAACCAGAATGTGGGTACATACAATGGACTATCCTTTTCATGGGTTTCATAAATCAATAGTGTTTGATGATTGAAACAAAAATGTTAGCACCATCTGATACTTAAACCAATTAAATTTAGAAGAGGAGAAAGTAAAGAGATCTAGGTAGAAGTGAAATTTTACACTTAATGCAAAATAGTAAAATGTCAATATTGGTAGACTATAATAAGTGACATTTATATTGTAATACCCAGAATGACCAAACCAAAAAAACTAAACAAAGAAATATGCTCAAGAACACTATAAATAGATCAAAATGGAATTAAAAAAATCATTCAAATAACTCAAGGAAGGCAAGAAAATAGAAGCAAAGGAAAAAGAACCAGAGGAAACAAACAGAAAATTAACAACGGAAAGGCAAACTTAAGTATCAACGTATAAATATTTATCTCCAATTTAAATGGCTTAAATATATCAATGAAAAGACAGATTAGTGAATTAGATGAAAATAACAGAACACTTTTAATATTGTCTAGAAGAGACTCACTTCAATTATAACAATGTGGGTAAATTGAATGGGTAAACCGTTCAACTGGTTCATCCATACCATGAAACAACTACTTAGCAATTAAAAGGAACAAATTATACACATACACAATTACTTGAGTGGATCTCAAAAGAGTTATGCTAAGTTAAAAAAATCATATATGTTACATACCATATAATTCCCTTTACATAACAGTTTTGAAATGAAAAATCTTAGAAATGGAGAACAAGGTTGCCAGTGCTTGGGAGCAAGGATGGAGACAGGGATAAGAATTGGGGAAGGTAGATGTGGTTATAAAAGAGCAAAATGGGGGATCCCTTGGTGGCTCAGCGTTTTAGCGCCTGCCTTTGGCCCAGGGCACGATCCTGGAGCCCTGGGATCGAGTCCCACATCGGGCTCCTGACATGGAGCCTGCTTCCCCCTCCTCCTGTGTCTCTGCCTCTCTCACTCTCTCTGTGTCTATCATAAAAATAAATAAATAAATAAATAAATAAATAAATAAATAAATAAATAAATCTTTTTTAAAAAAAGAGCAAAATGAGGGATTCTAGGGATGATAAAACTCAGTATCCTGGCTGTGGTGGATAATACACAAACCTATAATGAGATCAAATTGTACATAACTACATATACACATGTACATACACAAATGAATATAAGTAAAACTAAGAAATATGAAATATGCATTGTATCAATGTCAGCATCCTGGTTGTAGTATTATAAGTTTGCAAAGTGTTACCACTGGGGAAACCTGAGAAAGTAAATATAGGATCTTTCTGTATTATTTATTATAATTAATTGCACATGAATCTATAATTATAACAGTAAAATTTTCAGTTAAAATAATTTGCATATTCAGAATTGTTTTAAAACATACATGCATGCACACACATACACATACGTACACACAGATTAAACTTGCAATCTTTCTTTTGTAGTGAAATAGTACCTTCCTCTTGGGAATTCCTCTCCTCTCACATTGTCCCTGCCTTCTCCCCTTCAGTATCTATAGGAGTTTGAACAAAGAGAAGCATTCCAGGAAACATTTCTGGCCAAGTGTGGTGGCCCTTGCTTTTGTCCTTGGTAGAGTGCTGATCTGGCTCTCTCTGGTTTTGAGTCAACATGAGTTGCCTCATTATGAGCTGCAGTGTTAACACCACAGCACTGACTGAGCCCAAATTTGGCAAGCCAAAAGAAAAGAAAAGAACAGAAAATGGAAAGACAAGCCATCAGAGAGGCAGGGTTAAGTAGCAGAGATTTAAAGCCAATGCTTCACATGACAACAGAGATGCTTTTATAGGTTGTTCAGGGCTGCTGTTTTCTTTCTTGGCAGCAAGAAACAATAGAAGGAATGGCACTGCATTCAGCCACATCTCTGTGATTAATTATAACCTTCTGTATTGAAAGGTATGCAGTAGGGCACATATATGCCTTTCCGGACATGCAAAAGGCACAGTTTTCCTCTTGGGCTACTTAAAATCCTCCAGGGCTCTAATAGTTTAGTTTAATGACTTGGAGTATGTAACTATAGTGTGAGATTTCGTGTTACTTGCAAGACATTATTTTTATTACTTTTTAAAATATTTTATTTATCTAGTCAACAGAGAGAAAGAGAGAAAGCACAAGCAGGGGTAAGGGCAGATAGAGGAAGAGGGAAAAGGAGGCTCACTATAATAAGCAGGAGCAGGGAGCCAGGTGTGGGACTCCATCCCAGGACATTGGGATCATGACCTGAGCTGAAGGCAGGCGCTTAACTGACTGAGCCACCCAGGTGCCTGAGTATTGTTATTGTTAATCACCTTTATGACTTTGATAGTTTGTTAACATTGACAGACATTATGGATATGATTTATTTAATCCCAAATCCTTAATTAGTGCAACATCCTCTCCTGCATCCAGTGTAGACATTGGCATAAGGTAAGGGATTCCTGGGCATCCCGTGGAATCCACCACCAGAAAAATGGGCTTCTCTCAGGTAACTCTGGCTACAACTCATCATCATCTATAAGGATGGAGGAAACAGATAAGGGGGAAAAGAGAACATCATTGACTCTTGAAATGGAATATCTCCTTCCAAGGGAATGGAAGTATTCATCTCAATGCATAGTTTCATGTCTTTAAAACCTTCTATGTGGGGCGCCTGGGTGGTTCAGTGGTTGAGAGTCTGCTTTTGGCTCAGGTGGCGATCCCGGGGTTCTGGGATTGAGTCCCACATCAGGTTCCTGCAGGGAGCCTGCTTCGCCCTCTCCCTCTCTCTGTATCTCTCATGAATAAATAAATAAAATATTTTTGTATATTTTTTATTGGAGTTTGATTATTTAAAAAACAATAAAACCTTCTGTGTTCTGGATTTTCTTCCCCCTTTTGGCCATTACTTTCACCTCTCCCCAGGCTGGACTCTATGGGAAGTCATTTGAAAGCACTGACCTTCTAAAACCTTAGAATTTCTCCTTTTCCTACCTATTACCCTTTTCTTGTCCAAGAATTTCTGGAGGAAAACAAAACTGTGCTGTTTTGATTCTCAAAATGTGTATTAACTATAATTTGATCGTCAGAGGGACTGCACAGTACTCAGCCTTTTTCAGTCAAACTTTTCTAAACCTTATTGTACCTTATCTAAAGTGACTTCTCTAATCATTTATCACCTACTTCAAGCCCCCTGTGACATATCTGCCCCCTTAATCAGATTACCTCTCCTCCCAGTTTTGTAAAACTTTCTCTACACTCTCTTCTTTTCACCTCGTCTTATGTCTTCTTAGCTTTCCTTTTCTCTTATTGCTTTCCTTTGCAGTCAACTACATTTAGACAACCATCTGTTGCTAGCCCATATTATCAATTTCTCTTTTTCCCACATTTTCCATTTTTATTGAACACCCATATCCTCCAGATCAGGCTCCCTTGCAGCTTCCACACTTCACATCCCTTGATTCCTCAGCCCGTTTTCAGCTTGCTTGTTCTAGGGAACAATTGTCCACAGCATCTCTCATCACAACCTCAAAATTGTTTTGAAAGTGTAAATTGCCCTGGGTAGCATAGACATTTTCACAATATTAATTCTTCAAACCCATGAGCATGGAATATTTTTTCAACTCTTTGTGTCTTCCTCAATTTCTTTCAGAAGTGTTCTGTAGTTTTTAGGGTATAGATCCTTTACCTCTTTAGTTAGGTTTATTCCTAAGTATCTTACGCTTTTGGGTGCAATTGTAAATGGGATTGACTCCTTCATTTCTGTCTTCAGTCTCATTGTTAGTGTAGAGAAATGTCACTGATTTCTGGGCATTGATTTTGTATCCTGCCACATTGTCAAGTTGCTGTATGAGTTCTAGCAATCTTGGGGTGGAGTCTTTTGGATTCTCTATGTACGGTATCATGTCATCGGCGAGGAGGGAGAGTTTGACTTCTTCTTTGCCAATTTGAATGCCTTTAATGTCTTTTTGTTGTCTGATTGCTGAGGCTAGAACTTCTAGTAGTACTATGTTAAATAACAGTGATGAGAGTGGACATCCCTGTTGTGTTCCTGATCTTAGGGGAAAGGCTCTCAGTTTTTCCCATTGAGAATGATATTTGCTGTGGACTTTTCATAGATGGCTCTTAAGATACTGAGGAAAAGTCCCTCTACCCCTACACTCTCAGAGTTTGATCAGAAATGGATGCTGTATTTTGTCAAATGCTTTCTCTGCATCTATTGAGAGGATCATATGGTTCTTGGTTTTTCTCTTGGTGATATGATCTATCATGCTGATTGCTTGACGAGTTTTGAACCAGCCTTGCATCCCGGGGATAAATCCCACTTGGACATGGTGAATAATCTTCTTAATGTATTGTTGGATCCTATTGGCTAGTAGCTTGTTGAGGATTTTTGCATCTATGTTCATCAGGGATATTGGTCTATAATTCTCCTTTTTGGTGAAGTCTTTGTCTGGTCCTTTTGGAATTAAGGTGATGTTGGCCTCATAGAACGAGTTTGGACGTATTCCATCCCTTTCTATCTTTTGGAACAGCTTTAGTAAAATAAATATTATTTCTTCTTTAAACGCTTGATAGAATTCCCCGGGGAAGCCATCTGGCCCTGGACTTTTGTGTTTGGGGAGATTTTTGATGACTGCTTCAATTTCCTCCCTGGTTATTGGCCTGTTCAGGTTTTCCATTTCTTCCTGTTCCAGTTTTGGTAATTTGTGGTTTTTCAGAAATGCGTCCATTTCTTCTAGATTGCCTAATTTATTTTTGGAACAAATAATCTTAGGATTTGTGTGGAATCAGAAAAGACCCAAAATAGCCAAGAGAATATTGAAAAATAAAAGCAGAGTCAGGAACATCACAATGCCAGATTTCAAGTTTTACTACAAAGCTGTGATCATCAAGACACTGTGGTACTGGCATAAAAACAGACACATAAATCAGTGAAACAGAAAAGAGAGCCCAGAAATGGGCCCTCAACTCTATGGTCAACTAATATTTGACAATGCAAGAAATATATCCACTGGAAAAAGGACAATCTCTTCAATAAATGGTGCTGGGAAAGTTGTACAGCCATGTGCACAAAAATGAAACTGGACAATTCTCTTACACCATACACAAAGATAAACCCAAAATGGATGGAAGATCTAACTGTGAGACAAGAATCCATCACAATCCTAGAGAAGAACATGGGCAACACCCTTGTTGAACTTGGCCACAGCAACTTCTTGCAAGAAACATCTATGAAGGCAAGGGAAACAAAAGCAAAAATGAACTATTTGGATTTGATCAACATAAAAAGCATCTGCACAGCAAAAGAAATAGTCAACAAAACTAAAAGACAACCTACAGACTGGGAGAAGATATTTGTAAATGACATATCAGATAAAGGGCCAGTATCCAAGATCTATAAAGAATTTATTAAACTCAACAGCAAAGAAACAAACAATCCAATCATTAAATGGGCAAAAGACATGAACAGAAATTTCAACAAAGAAGACATAGACATGGCCAACAAGCACATGAGAAAATGCTCTGCATCACTTGCCATCAGGGAAATACAAATCAAAACCACAATGAGATACCACCTCACACCAGTGAGAATGGTGAAAACTCACAAGACAGGAAACAACAAATGTTGGAGAGGATGTGGAGAAAGAGGAACCCTCTTGCACTGTTGGTGGGAATGTGAACTGGTGCAGCCATTTAGAAAACTGTGTGGAGGTTCCTCAAAGAGTTAAAAATAGAGCTATCCTATGACCCAGCAATTGCACTACTGGGATTTAACCCACAGATACAGATGCAGTGAAAAGCCGAGACACCTGTACCTCAATGTTTATAGTAGCAATGTTCACAATAGCCAAACTGTGGAAGGAGCCTCGGTTTCCATTGAAAGATGAATGGATAAAGAAGATGTGATACACACACACACACACACACACACACACACACACTGGAATATTACTCAGCCATCAGAAGAGATGAATACCCACCATTTGCTTCAAGGTGGATAGAACTGAAGGGTATTATGCTCAGTGCAGTAGGTCAATCAGAGAAGGACAATCATATGGTTTCACTCACATGAGGAATATAAAAAATAGTGAAAGGCATTATAGGGGAAAGGGGAGAAAATGAGTGGAAAAAATGAGAGAGTAACAGAACATGACAGACTCCTAACTCTGAGAAACAAACAAGAGGTATTGGAAGGGGAGGTGGGTGGGGGGATGGGGTGACTGGGTGACGGGCACTAAAGGGGGCACTTGACAGGATGAGCACTGGGTGTTATACTATATGTTGGCAAATCGAACTCCAATAAAAAAAAAAAAACGTTTTCTGGCCTCACTATAATACTACTCGCTATTTTATTTCTTACAACACAGCCCCAATTCATTAGCCCTCTATAAACTTCTATTCTCAACCACTTCCCCTTTTCTGTGTGCATTTTCTCAGCAGCTACATCACCTAGTAGGACTTCAGTCCTACTTTGTGCCTGCCTCTGGACTCCATCTCAGACTCTGGATGCTCCCTTTGCTTTAGTCTCTTGTTCCTGAGTGTTCATTGTACATTACTGTCTCAAAAGCACTTTGAAATGTAAGCCCTTCATGTCCAAGTCAGAACTTACCACTTTTCCCCTCAACTCACTCTTCTCTGTGAATCTTTTTTTGTTCACTTCACCAAATCCAGGAGTTTGGGATGACCTTCTCACTGTGTCCTTGAGATAGCACTGGATCTTCATCACATCAGCTCAGGCATCCAGCACAAGGCCTAATACAGAATAGTAGATGCTCAGTGCATTTACGAATGATACTTTGTCCTCATCTAATCAGCTATTAATTCCTAGCAGTAAGAACAATTCATGCCAAATAATTCAGATAAACTATATTAAAGATCTCGATTGCATTGACAGTGACACTGGGAATTTTCAGGAGTAGCAAAGACATACTAACAATTGACTTATGTAAACTCAAGCTGCTCTACCTGTTCATAATTTGTATATAAAGCACATTAAAATAAGCATATAGTGAGCCATATTACATTTATTTTTAATATTTAATTTATTTCATATCAGGCCACTCTCCTTTTTAAAGATTTTAATTTATTTATTCATGAGAGACACAGAGGCAGAGAGAGAGAGAGAGAAAGAGACACAGACAGAGAGAGCAGCAGGCTCCATGCAGGGAGCCCAATATGGGACTTGATCCTGGGACTCCAGGATCACACCCTGGGCCAAAGGAAGGCGGTAAACCACTGAGCCACCCAGGGATCCCCTATAGCCACTCTTCTAACCTGATTCTAGGCAAGTAATTCTCATGCTTCTCTAGTCTTGTTATTTAAAATGGTAGCCATTTTCTTCTTTTGAATAATTATATATATTTTTAAATACTAAATTTATTTTTTATTGGTGTTCAATTTGCCAACATACAGAATAACACCCAGTGCTCATCCCGTCAAGTGCCCCCCTCAGTGCAAGTCACCCATTCACCCCCACCCACTGCCCTCCTCCCCTTCCACCACCCCTAGTTTGTTTCCCAGAGTTAGGAGTCTTTATGTTCTGTCTCCCTTTCTGATATTTTCCACACATTTCTTCTCCCTTCCCTTCTATTCCCTTTCACTATTATTTATATTCCCCAAAAGAATGAGAACATATAATGTTTGTCCTTCTCCGATTAACTTATTTCACTCAGCATAATATCCTCCAGTTCCATACACGTTGAAGCAAATGGTGGGTATTTGTCATTTCTAATGGCTGAGGAATATTCCATTGTATACATAAACCACAGCTTCTTTATCCATTCATCTTTCGATGGACACCGAGGCTCCTTCCACAGTTTGGCTATTGTGGACATTGTTGCTAGAAACATCAGGGTGCAGGTGTCCCGGCGTTTCATTGCATCTGTATCTTTGGGGTAAATGCCCAACAGTGCAATTGCTGGGTCGAAGGGCAAGTCTATTTTTAACTCTTTGAGGAACCTCCACACAGTTTTCCAGAGTGGCTGCACCAGTTCACATTCCCACCAACAGTGTAAGAGGGTTCCCTTTTCTCCGCATCCTCTCCAACATTTGTGGTTTCCTGTCTTGTTAATTTTCCCCATTCTCAGTGGTGTGAGGTGATATCTCATTGTGGTTTTGATTTGTATTTCTCTGATGGCAAGTGATGCAGAGCATTTTTTCATGTGCATGGTGGCCATGTCTATGTCTTCTTTGGTGAAATTTCTGTTCATGTCTTTTGCCCATTTCATGATTGGATTGTTTGTTTCTTTGGTGTTGAGTTTAGTAAGTTCTTTATATCTCGGATACTAGTCCTTTCTCTGATAAGTCATTTGCAAATATCTTCTCCCATTCTGTAGGTTGTCTTTTAGTTTTGTTGACTGTATCCTTTGCTGTGCAGAAGCTTCTTATCTTGATGAAGTCCCAATAGTTTATTTTTGCTTTTGTTTCTCTTGCCTTCGTGGATGTATCTTGCAAGAAGTTACTGTGGCCGAGTTCAAAAAGGGTGTTGCCTGTGTTCTCCTCTAGGATTTCAGTGGAATCTTGTCTCACATTTAGATCTTTCGTCCATTTTGAGTTTATCTTTGTGTACGGTGCAAGAGAGTGGTCTAGTTTCATTCTCCTGCATGTGGATGTCCAATTTTCCCAGCACCATTTATTGAAGAGACTGTCTTTCTTCTAGTGGATAGTCTTTCTCCTTTGTCGAATGTTAGTTGACTATGAAGTTCAGAGTCCACTTCTGGGTTCTCTATTCTGTTCCATTGATTTATGTGTCTGTTTTTGTGCCAATACCACACTGTCTTGATGACCACAGCTTTGTAGTACAACCTGAAATCTGGCATTGTGATGCCCCCAGCTGTGGTATTCTTTTTTACAATTCCCCTGGCTATTCGGGGTCTTTTCTGATTCCACACAAATCTTAAAATAATTTGTTCTAACTCTCTGAAGAAAGTCCATGGTATTTTGATAGGGATTGCATTAAACGTGTAAATTGCCCTGGGTAACATTGACATTTTCACAATATTAATTCTGCCAATCCATGAGCATGGAATATTTTTCCATCTCTTTGTGTCTTCCTCAATTTCTTTCAGAAGTATTCTACAGTTTTTAGGGTATAGATCCTTTACCTCTTTAGTTAGGTATCTTATGCTTTTGGGTACAATTGTAAATGGGATTGACTCCAAGAAACAACAAAGTGCCCAGACTCTCACTCAAACAAAGGCTGCAATTATCATGGCTTTTGTTAACCAGGCCGCTCCGGACATTAAAAAAAAAATTGTAAAGAGTAGAGAGACTGGGAGAGAAGAGCTTGCAGGACTTAGTGATAGTAGCAGAACGAGTCTATAATAATAAAGAAAGCCCAGAAGAACAACAAACCAAACTAAGTGACTGGCAGACCCGAAACCTGGCCAAGGTCCTGCTGGCTACAACCATGGATGACCCACAGGAAAGACGGAGGCACCTCAAGAAAATGGCTTCAGGGAAAGGTAAGGAGGATGGCCCTGGTCCCCGTCAGGAGCGCCCTAAGCTGAACAAAAACCAATGTGTTTATTGCAAAGAAGAGGGCCACTGGGTGAAAGAGTGCCCTAGCAAAAGATCTAAGGCCCCTGCCAAGATCTTGGAGATGGAAGACCTAGATGATTAGGGGAGTTGGGGTTCAGCACCCCTCCCCAAGCCCAGGGTAACTCTTAAAGTGGAGGGGCAACCTGTTGAATTGCTAGTGGACACTGGGGCACAACATTCGGTTTTATTACAACCCCAAGGGAAATTGGCAAGCAAGACTTCATGGGTGCAAGGGGTCACGGGCACCAAACAGTACTAATGGACTACCCAAAGAACTGTGGATCTCGGCATGAGCCGGGTATCCCATTCCTTCATGGTCATCCCTGAGTGTCCGTACCCGTTGTTAGGTCACCAAGATGGGGGCACAAATTCGCTTCCACCCCAAAGGGGCAAAAGTCCTAAACAAAGAGGAACACCTGATTCAGGTGCTTGCCCTGAGTTTAGAAGACGAATATCGTCTTCATCAAACGCCTTCAGCCCCAATGACTGACATTGACTATTGGCTGCAGGAATTTCCCCAAGCGTTGGCAGAAGCTGGGGGATTGGGCTGGTCTGCACCAACTGGCCATATATATAGAACTAAGCCAGGGGCAGACTCTGTCAGCGTCCACCAATACCCCATGCCTCTCCTCTCCCTAACCCAGACTGGGACCCCCCCTCTGCATGACTGTCAAGAAATTTTGGCACAGGTGCACGGAATCAGAACTGATCTCCAGGAGCAGCCACTGCAGAATGCAGAGGCCACCTGGTACACCGACAGCAGCAGTTTCATCCGAAAAGGAATCAGATATGCGGGGGCAGCTGTAGCCATGGAAACAGAGACCCGATCCCGGGGCACCGACCCTGCCCAACACCCCCAACTATACTGATGCTGATTTACACTGGATCAAACGCTTGCCTGTGACCCAGTGCTCGCGTGGCTGGTGGAGGGTCCACAGACTCCAGCATCATCTTGCCAGAGGAACTAGGACAGCAAGTCCTATCCAAAATGCATCGGAGTACTCATATGGGAAAAAGGAAGATGGAAGACCTCATACGACATGCAAAGATCACTATTAAAGACTCTCATGCAAAGATCAAGCAGATTGTGGCACGCTGCCACATATGCCAGTTAACTAATGCCACTGCCCAGTGATAACCCAGGCACCCGGCTCCGAGGGGACCGCCTAGGAGCCTACTGGGAAGTGGACTTAACTGAGATGAAACCTGGAAAATATGGATATAGGTATTTTTTTTTTAATTTTTATTTATTCATGATAGGCACACAGTGAGAGAGAGAGAGGCAGAGACACAGGCAGAGGGAGAAGCAGGCTCCATGCACTGGAAGCCTGACGTGGGATTCGATCCTGGATCTCCAGGATCGCGCCCTGGGCCAAAGGCAGGCGCCAAACCGCTGCGCCACCCAGGGATCCCTGGATATAGGTATTTACTAGTGTTTGTAGATACTTTTCCAGGATGGACAGAGGCATTTCCCACCAAACATGAAACGGCACAGACCATGACCAAAAAACTACTGGAAGACATCTTACCGAGGTATGGTTTTCCTATTAAGATTGGATCAGACAACGGCCCAGGATTCGTCTCTAAGGTAACACAGGGAGTGGCCCTAGTACTTGGGGCAGATTGGAAATTACATTGTGCCTATAGGCCCCAGAGCTCAGGACAGGTAGAGAGGATGAACAGAACATTAAAGGAGACCTTAACTAAATTAGCCCTGGAGACTGGCGGGGACTGGGTGACTCTCCCCGCTTTGCCCTATATAGGGTGAGGAACTCCCCATATAAGATGGGACTGACTCCCTACGAGATCATGTTTGGTCTTCCTCCACCTATTATCCCCAATTTAAAACCTGAGGTGCTGGGGATCCCTGGGTGGCGCAGCGGTTTTGCCTTTGGCCCAGGGCGCAATCCTGGAGACCCGGGATGGAGTCCCACGTCGGGCTCCCGGTGCATGGAGCCTGCTTCTCCCTCTGCCTGTGTCTCTGCCTCTCTCTCTCTCTCTCTCTCTCTCATAAATAAATAAAAATTAAAAAAAAAAAAAAAACCTGAGGTGCTTACTGAATTTGATGATCACCAACTTCTTTTTTCCCTCCAAATGTTACAACGAACCCATGAGCAGCTGTGGCCTAAACTGAGGGCCCTCTACGAGACTGGGCCACCCCCGGACCCCCATAGATATCGGCCAAGTGACTGGGTATATGTGCGGAGATACCAACACCAGATGCTTCAACCTCGCTGGAAGGGACCTTACATCGTGATCCTGACCACTCCCACCACTCTCAAGGTCGACGGGATTACTCCCTGGGTCCACTACACCCACGTCCAGCCAGCTGACCCACACGCCGTTCTCAAGGACTTTGTTCCAGAATGGAAAAGCCAACCAGACAAGGACAATCCCCTAAAGCTAAGACTGCGCCGTTCTCACTTATTTCCCACCTCCAAGACACCCTAGTCTGAGGTTGTCCTTCAAAATAAAAGGAAATTAGACTTAGTCTTCTTACAACAAAGGGTGTGTGTGTGTGTGGGGGGGGTGGTTATGTGTTGCCTTAATCATTCCCCCTGGCTCACTCTGAGAGCAACCTGGACCCATTACTGGGTCCTTCCTTAGGTTCTTCTGAGAGGGGGAAATGTGGAGGCCGAGAAAATTAAGGCCATTCCACTTTAAATTCAGCGTTAGCACAAGTACAGCCATCCCAGGCCCCTGTTAATAAGAGCTGAAATTTACATTACTTCAGTTACAGAAAAAAAAAAAAAAAACAGCTAGAAAGCCCCATATTAGAATGAGAGCAGAGCCCAAGCCAGGGGCAGGAAGCCCCATATTAGAATAAGAACAGAGCTCAATGTCCTTGAAAGCCCCATATCAGAATGTAAACAGAACTTGAGAAATTCCTCCACCCCTTCTGGAGGTCCCTTAGACCATTCCATAAAAACTAAGCTGAAACCCACCTCGGGGTCCAAGTTCCTGCTATGCTGTGTCGGGTATACTTGGACCCAAGCTCAAGCTTGTAAATAAACCCTCGTGTGTTTGCAATAAATAAATAAATAATAAAATAGAAGTTAAGTCCCACCATCATCTAATCACTATTAAGAAAACTGACAATGTACAGTGCATACATTATTACTCATTTGGATATTTTATTGCTAGCATATTTATACCCCTCAGAAGGAAAGTGAAATGCATAAAAAGGAGCCTCTCTTAGGCATTGCACTCAGGAGCCAAGGTATCACGTGGAAGAATGCTGAAAGGCAAAGCCTTTAAATTCATAAAGCTTTCACTTCTAAGGGAATCTTGGAAATCACAGTACTACACAGGAAGAAGGCATCTGGTGGGTACTATAATTCTCCCTTGAGTTCATCCATTCTACAAAAACAAGCAAACTAAAAAGTTTATTTGTTGAGATTATCCTGTAATCACAGAATAACATCAGCAGCACCATATTCCTATTCAAAGGAAGAAATTGGAGTTTTAGTTTTCTTTTGAGTGAAATTGATAAAAAACAAAATTCCCTAAGATCTTTCCAGCATGGGGATCAGACACAGAAACAAAAACTGCCAGGTATATAGCTTTTTTCCTGAGGGGACTCAGAACATCTGGGGGTAGAGGAGGTGGGGAATGCTGAATCAAAGATTTTATCCTAGCTTACGTATGCATCCAGGCGCAGAACCTGGAAGCAAGGGTGTTGTTGGTTACCTCTGACAAAACACTTTCATTCATTCACTTTTTCTACAAGCAAGGCTTACTGTGTTCCAGGACTGGTCTTCATATAGTAATAACCTACACTAATGCAGCCCCTACTCTTTGAAGTTCATAGAGAGGGAAAATATAGATAAACTCTCTCTCTCTCTCTCTCTCTCTCTCAGTATATATATATATATATATATACTGAGAGAGAGAGAGTTAGAATATGTTTATATTCCCTTTCTAGTGGGGATAACTTAAGCATATTTACAGACCAATGAATAAAACAATAAAAATAAAATAAACAGGGGGTGGGGCAAGATGGCAGAGGAGTAGGGTCCCCGAGTCACCTGTCCCCACCAACTTACATAGATAACTTTCAAATCATCATGAAAACCTACGAATTCGACCTGAGATTTAAAGAGAGAACAGCTGGAATGCTACAGAGAAGAGTTTGCGCTTCTAACAAGGTAGGAAGGTGGGAAAAAATATAAAAAAGAATCCAGTAGGGGAGGGGCCCTTGCGAGGACCCGGGCTAAGGCCCTGAGGGAGAGCCCCCGGACAGGAAAGCCCAGGCCTGGAGAAGCAGGAACTTTAAAAATCCACACCAGATTCTTCGGGGATAGAAAGCAGGGCGCTTAGCAGAGAAACCCAGCAGAACAGCAGGAGGAGCAGTGGAGCCTCCAGTCTCCCTCAGTCACTAACAGAGGAAGTGCACCCAGGGGTAAGCGCACCACAGACCGGGCTGAGCTCGGTAAAGGGCTGGAGCACGCGCCCTGCCGGGACGTCGGGAGAAGCTCAGGCAGTGGCTCAGGACAGAGGGAGCTGCACCCTGCTGCCTTCGGGAGCCGCTGGGAGCATGATTCCAGCAGCGCAGGGCCCAAATCCCAGGGCACCTAGTGGACACAGCCCAGGATCCTACCTCCCCACTACCCCACCCACGCGGACAGGCGGAGGTCGGAAGGGCACAGCACGGTGAGGACTCTCTTGCCTGAGTGACCCCAAGCTGTGCAGATCAGCAACCCCGACCCGGAGCATCCAGGCCAGTGTGGACTGGGAGACTGCAGTAGTTACTGCAGGAACTGACTTCAGGGCTAGAGGGCTGGCTGTGGCCAGTGTTTTTGTCCCTCCTGGTGTCACCCTATGCCTGGAACACAGTGGGACCACCAGGGAACAGGGGCCTCACAGGATAAACAGCTCCCACTGAGCCATGAACGTGGCTGGGTCAGGGCAGCGCCCCCAGGTGCACACACCTGGAAATCAGCACAGCAGCCCCTCCCCCAGAACACCAGCTGGAAGGACAGGGGAAGAGCAAATTCTTGAGTGAGCAGCCCTGAAAAGTTCCAGGGGAAGTTGAGGAGCTTAGGTTATAAAAAAACCAGAGGATGCCCCCCCTTGGTTTTGTTTGTTTGTTTTCTTTTTTTTCTCCTTTTTCCAGTACAACTAATTTTTAGCCACTCTGCACTGAGCAAAATGACTAGAAAGAACTCACCACAAGGAAAGAATCAGAAACAGTACTCTCTGCCACGGAGTTATAGAATTTGGATTACAATTCAATGTCAGAAAGCCAATTCAGAAGCACAATTATAAAGCTACTGGTGGCTCTGGAAAAAAAGCATAAAGGATTCAGGAGACTTCATGACTGAAGAATTTAGAGCTAATCAGGCTGAAATTAAAAATCAATTAAATGAGATGCAATCCAAACTGGAGGTACTAACGACAGGGTTAATGAGGTAGAAGAAAGAGTGTGTGACATAGAAGACAAGATGATGGCAAAGAAGGAAGCTGAGGAAAAAAGAGAAAAAAAATTAAAAGACCATAAGTAAAGGTTAAGGGAAATAAATGACAGCCTCAGAAGGAAAAATCTATGTTTAATTGGAGTTCCACAGGGCGCTGAGAGAGACAGAAGACGGGAAAATATATTTGAACAAATCATAGCTGAGTACTTACCTAACATGGGAAGGGAAAAGGCATTCAGATCCAGGAGAGAGAGAGAGAAATCCGCCACCCCAAAATCAATAAAAGCGTTCAACACCTCAAAATTAATAGCGAAACTTGCAAATTACAAAGACAAAGAGAAAATCCTTAAAGCAGGATCCTTAAAGCAAAAGATCCCTAAGTAGGATGCCTGAGTGGCTCAGTGGTTGAGCATCTGCCTTTCGCTCAGGGCGTGATCCTGGGATCCAGGATCGAATCCCACATTGGGCTCCCTGCATGGAGCCTGCTTCTCCCTCTGCCTATGTCTCTTCCTCTCTCTGTCTCAATAAATAAATAAAATCTTGGGAAAAAAAAAGATCCCTAACTAATATGGGGAGAACTATTAGATACACAGCAGACCTCTCCACAGAGACCTGGCAGGCCAGAAAGGGCTGGCAGGATCTATTCAAGGTCCCAAATGAGAAGAACATGCAGCCAAGTATACTCTATCAAGCAAGGCTCTCATTCAGAATAGAAGGAGAGATAAAGACCTTCCAAGATAGGCAGAAACTGAAAGAATATGTGACCACCAAACCATCTCCGCAGGAAATATTAAGAGGACTCTGTAAAAGAAAGAGGATACCCAAAGAAATAATCCACAAAAACAGGGACTGAAAAGGTATTATCATGACACTAAATTCGTATCTTTCAATAGTAACTCTTAATGTGAATGGGCTTAATATCCCATCAAAAGGCACATGGTTTCAAACTGGATAAAAAAGCAATACCCATCTATTTGCTGTCTACAAGAGACTCGTTTTACACCTAAGGACACCTATAGCCTGAAAATGAAAGGTTGGAGAATCATTTACCATTCAAATGGTTCTCAAAAGAAAGCAGGGGTAACAATCCTCATGTCAGATAAACTAAGTTTATCCCAAAGACTGTAATAAGACATGAAGAGGGATACTATATCATACTTAAAGGATCTATCCAACAAGAGGACCTAACAATCATGAATATTTATGCCCCTAATGTGGGAGCTGCTAAGTATATCAATCAATTAAAAACCAAAGTAAAGACATACTTTGATAATACACTAATACTGGGAGACTTCAACACGGCTCTTTCTGCAAATGATAGATATTCTAAGCACAACATCTCCAAAGAAACAAGAGCTTTAAATGATACACTGGACGAGATGGATTTCACAGATATCTACAGAACTTTACATCCAAATGCAACTGAATACACATTCTTCTCAAGTACACATGGAACTTTTTCGAGAATAGACCACATACTGGGTCACAAATCAGGTTTTAACAGATACCAAAAGATTGAGATTGTCCCCTGCATAATTTCGGACCATAATGCTTTGAAACTTGAACTCAATTACAAGAAGAAATTTGGAAGCAATTTAAACACGTGGAGGTTAGTTTAAGTAGGCTCCATGTTGGGCTTGAACTCACAACCCTGAGATCAAGACCTCAGTGGAGATCAAGAGTCAAACACTTAACCAACTGAGCCACCCAGGTGCCCCCAATCATGTGGAGGTTAAAGAGCATCTTGCTAAAAGATGAGAGGGTCAACAAGGAAATTAGAGAAGATTTCAAAAAATTCATGGAACCTCATGAGAATAAAGACACAACCATTCAAAATCTTTGGGATACAGCAAAAGTAGTCATGAGAGGGAAATACATCGCAATACAAGCATCCATCAAAAAACTGGGAAGAATTCAAATACAAAAGCTAACCCTGCACCTAAAGGAACCAGAGAAAGAACAGCAAATAAAACCTACATCCAGCAGAAGAAGAGAGTTAATAAAGATTCAAGCAGAACTCAATGAGATAAAGAGCCGAAGAACTGTGGAACAGATCAACAAAACCAGGAGTTGGTTCTTTGAAAGAATTAATAAGATAGATACCATTAGCCAGCCTTATTAAAAACAAAAGAGAAAAGACTATAATTAATAAAATAATGAATGAAAAAAGAGAGACACAACCAATACCAAGGAAATACAAAGGATTTTAAAAACATATTATGAGCAGCTATATGCCAATAAGTTAGGCAATCTAGAAGAAATGGACGTATTTCTGGTAATTTCTGGAAATTACAAAAACTGGAACAGGAAAAATAGAAAACCTGAACAGGCTGATAACCAGGGAGCAAATTGAAGCAGCCATCAAAGACCTCCCAAGACACAAAAATCCAGGGCCAGAGGCTTCCCAGGGGAATTCTATCAAACATTTAAAGAAGAAACAATACCTATTGTTCTAAAGCTGTTCCTAAGGATAGAAAGGGATTGAATACTTCCAAACTCATTCTTAAAAAAATAAAAATAAAAAAAACCCCAAAAAACCAAACTTTTTCTATGAGGCCAGCATCACCTTAATTCCAAAATCAGACAAAGATCCACCAAAAAGAAGAATTATAGACCAATATCTCTGATGAACAGAGATGCAAAAATTCTCAACAAGATACTAGCCAATAGGATCCAACAGTACATTAAGATTATTCACCATGACCAAGTGGGTTTATCCCCAGGATGCAAGGCTGGTTCAATACTCATCAAGCAATCAATGTGATGGATAGATCATATCAAAAAGAGAAAAAATAAGAACCCTGATCCTCTCAATAGATTCAGAGAAAGCATTTGACAAAATACAGTGCCCATTCCTGATCAAAACCATTCAGAGTGTAGGGATATAGGGAATATTCCTCAGTATCTTAAAAGTCATCTATGAAAAGCCCACAGCAAATATCACTCTCAATGGGGAAGCACTGGGAGCCTTTCCCCTAAGATCAGGAACAAGACAGGGATGTCCACTCTCACCACTGCTATTCAACATAGTACTGGAATCCTAGTCTCAGCAATCAGGCAACAAAAAGAAATAAAAGGCATTCAAATTGGCAAAGAAAAAGACCAAACTCTTGGTCTTTGCAGATGACATGATACAGTCCATAGAACCCTCAAAAGACTCTACCCCATGATTGCTAGAACTCATACAGCAATTTAACAATGTGACAGGACACAAAATCAATGCCCAGAAATCAGCGGCATTTCTATACACTAACAATGAGACTGAAGAAAGAGAAATTAAGGAATCAATCCCATTTACAATTTCACCCAAAAGCATTAGATACCTAGGAATAAACCTAACCAAAGACGTAAAGGATCAATACCCTGAAAACTACAGAACATTTCTGAAAGAAATGGAGGAAGACACAAAGAGTTGGAAAAATATTCCATGTTCATGTATTAGAAGAATTAACATTGTGAAAATATCAATGCTCCTCAGGTCAATTTACATGTTCAATGCAATCCCTATCAAAATACCATGGACTTTCTTCAGAGAGTTGGAACAAATCATCTTAAGATTTGTGTGGAATCAGAAAAGACCCCAAATAGCCAGGGGAATATTGAAAAAGAAAACCAGAGCTGGGGATATCAATGCCAGATTTCAGGTTTTACTACAAAGCTGTGATCACCAGGACAGTGTATTACTGGCAGAAAAACTGACATATAGATCGATGGAACAGAACAGTGAACCCAGAATTGGGCTCTCAACTCTATGGTCAACTAATATTTGACAAAGCAGGAAAGAGTATCCACTGGGAAAAGGACAGTCTCTTCAATAACTGGTGCTGGGAAAATTGGACAGCCATGTGCAGAAGAATGGTTTCTTACACCAGACACCAAGAGAAACTCAAAATGGAGGGAAGATCTGTGAGACAAGAATCCATCAAAATCCTAGAGGAGAACACAGGCAGCACCCTTTTTGAACTCGGCCACAGTAACTTCTTGCAAGATACATCCATGAAGGCAAGGGAAACAAAGCAAAATTGAATCATTGGACTTAGTCAAGATAAAAATCTTCTGTACAGCAAAAGAAACAGTCAACAAAACTAAGAGACAACCTACAGAATGGGAGAAGATATTTGCAAATGACATATCAGATAAAGGGCTAGTATCCAAGATCTATAAAGAACTTATTAAACTCAACACCAAAGAAACAAACAATTCAATCATGAAATGGGAAAAAGACATGAACAGAAATCTCACAGAGGAAGACATAGATATGGTCAACACGCACATGAGAAAATGCTCTGCATCACTTGCCATCAGAGAAATACAAATCAAAGACACAATGAGATACCACCTCACACCAGTGAGAATGGGGAAAATTAACAAGGCAGGAAACCACAAATGTTGGAGAGGATGCGGAGAAAAGGGAACCCTCTTACACTGTTGGTGGGAATGTGAAATGGTGCAGCCACTCTGGAAAACTGTGTGGAGGTTCCTCAAAGAGTTAAAAATAGACCTGCCCTACGACCCAGCAATTGCACTGTTGAGGATTTACCCCAAAGATACAGATGCAATGAAACGCCGGGACACCTGCACCCCGATGTTTATAGCAGCAATGTCCACAATAGCCAAACTGTGGAAGGAGCCTCAGTGTCCATCGAAAGATGAATGGATCAAGAAGATGTGGTTTATGTATACAATGGAATATTACTCAGCCATTAGAAACAACAAATACCCACCATTTGCTTCAACATGGATGGAACTGGAGGGTATTATGCTGAGTGAAGTAAGTCAATCGGAGAAGGACAAACAGTGTATGTTCTCATTCATTTGGGGAATATAAATAATAGTGAAAGGTAATATAAGGGAAGGGAGAAGAAATGTGTGGGAAATATCAGAAAGGGAGACAGAACATAAAGACTCCTAACTCTGGGAAACGAACTAGGGGTGGTGGAAGGGGAGGAGGGTGGGACGTGGGGGTGAGTGGGTAACGGGCACTGAGGGGGCACTTGACAGGATGAGCACCTGGTGTTATTCTGTATGTTGGTAAATTGAACACCAATAAAAATTATTTTATTAAAAAAATAAAAATAAAAAATAAATTTATTATTAAAAACAAAGAAACAAACAAACCCGGAGAAAAAAAAATTGCCCCTAATTTTTCTGTTGTTCTTTACAAGTCCCTGACTATAAAGCTAATCCTTAGCTACTGCCAATTGGCTCCATAAATCAATGAAAAACCCATTGAACCACTCAAACTACTTGCTTGTAAGTTTTATTTCCCACAACAAACTTCAGGATCACTCTTAAGTAAAGAGAAAACACTGTAGCAATAATTTCTAGCTGGTAAGAAAAATCGTATGTGGGCCTGCTGGTTAATTTGAATTAACCAGTAATGGTAAAAATCTCCATAAGTCCATAGCTAAGGGTTAAATGAGAGATGGCAGTGCAGAAGAACTGACCTAATCATACAAGAATCCCTTCAACTTGAGTGTGGGTGGGACCCAAGAATATGATTGGATAGTCTCTCCCTATATTGTGTTATGTGATTTAAGACTTCACTGTAGCATACTGATGAAAGATTATCCTGCTGGCCTTGAAGAAATAAGTTGCCATGTCTTGAGAGGTAGGATCCACATGGTGGCCTCTAAAAGTGGTCCCAGTTGAAGTTAGTAAGAAAATGGGAACACCAGTACTATAACTGCAAGAAATTGGATTCTTCCAATAGCCAGTGAGCTTTAGAGAGAATCCTGAATTTCGGAAGAGATTACAGTCCTTGTCAACAATTTCAGCCTGGGAAACACTGGGCAGATGACTCATATAACTTAGACTATATGACCCATGGAAACTATGAGATTTAAAAATTGTGTTTTTAAGACACTAAGTTTGTGGTAATTAGTTACAATGCAATAAAACTAATACACTTAAATAAAGAAAGCACAAAGGAAAATATATAATATTATTTCATTTATATAAAGTTCAAAATACTGTATTACTTGGAAGTACACATGTGTATAATAAACCAATGAAGAAAAGCAAGATTGTGTTTATCACTAAAGTCAGCATAATGATTCCCTCTAGGGTAGAGGGAAAGTAAATGAGTGCAGAGGGATGCACAGAACTTCTAGTTCATATGTTACTTTGAGTAGTTTTTACATGGGGATATACTTTATTTATCATTGACAAAATAGTACATATTTCATAATTTAAAACTTTAAGGGGTGCCTAGGTGGCTCAGTCAGTTAAGCATCTGCCTTCAGCTCAGGTCATAATCCTGGAATGCCAGGATCAAGCCCTACATTGGGCTCTCTGCTCAGCAGGGAATCTGCTTCTCCCACTGCTCATGCTCTATCTCTCCCAAATAAATAAAAATGTTTTTAAAAGTTGTTAAAGGAGGGAAGTGAAATTGAGAAGAAAAATGAGGTTGAGTGGGAGAGAGTGAGTGTATGTGTATCTATGTGTGTATGAGAGAGAGAGAGACAGAGAGAGAATGAATAGCAGCTGCAATTTGAATAACCAGCTGATTAGTCTTATGATAAATCACACTGTTATTCTTCAATATCTATCTAATTTTGTTCAGGCCAAACTGGCAAATTAAATGCAAGAGGTGGTACAAATCAACACCTCTGTGTCTTTCAAATTTTGATGGTGTGGCACCAATCACTAATATTCCCTTTATGGAATGGTATTACTTTTGTTCTTTAAAAAAATTAATATTTGGTTTTTGGATTTTCTGGGGATTTTGTTTTGCTTTGTTTTGTTTTGTTTTGTATTTTGAGAGACAGAGCATGTGTTCAATTTGGGGGGAAGGGATAGAGGGAGAGAGAATCTTAAGCAGGCATGTGGTCTAATATGGGGCTCAATCCCATGACCCCAAGATCATGACCTGAGCCAAAATCAAGAATCAGATGTTTAACCATCTGAGCCACCCAGGTGCCTTTGTTTTGTTTTGTTTTGTTTTGTTTTTTTAATACAGGGTAGGTTTACAGGTCTATGCCATGTTAGATCCTTACTCCATGCGTCAGGAAACAATGTAAAGATCCTGATACATGACAAGCATACCTACTATAATTCACTTTTAGGCTCTAGAGAATTAAACATTGGATGGCTTGGGGACCTACTGGATTCACTAAGAAATGATGCAGGCTGATGCTCACAAGCCTCCATTCTTTTTTTTTTTTTTTTTTAAGATCTTAGTTATTTATTTGAGAGAGAGAGAAAGATCACAAGAAGGGGACAAAAGGCAGAGGGAGAAACAGACTCCCCACTAGGCAGGGAACCCAACGAGGGACTTTATCCAAGGACCTGGATCATGATCTGAGCTAAAGGCAGACACTTAACTGACTGAGCCACCTAGGTGCCCACAAACCTCCACTCTGACTGAAGGATCAATGTGTCTTTCAGCTCTCCAAGAAGTACATTATCACAGAACCAGTGCCCAACAATCTGAAATGTCTGGATATTCTCTTTCCCTCAGTGAACAGTGACACTGCTAAATAGTAATATGATCCTTTCAGAAAAGCTAGAAGGAAAAAACACAGTATGAGTTTGTTGGGTTAACCTCAAATATACCCAGATTCATCTTCATTCACATTATTCTATATTTTCTGATTCACCAAGTGACTCCGGCTTGGGACTTAGTGGGTGACTGTGAGTCTTCACTGAGATGGTATGTATTAAATTTTGGTTAACCAGAACTAGAGTGGTACTGATCAAAAGAGACATTTTGGATTGCACACCTATTTCAGCCTTTGGTACCTTCTGACAAATTGGCCCCTGTTAAAGATCTATTTAGACCAAATCATTCAGGTTGCTGTGCTAGCTCTTCTTTGTAAAGCTTCTCCTTATGTTGGACTTTGTAAATGGCCTTCAGGAGCCTTCTTAATGATATGGACCAATAACAACTGTTTTGTTAATCAAAGCCTTTCTTTCAATACTTACTTAAGTCCAGTTGACTACAAAAAACCATTTAAGTAATTATTTGGTCACTATTTACTATGGATTACTGTCCTATTCATTACCATGATTAAGATTCTTATTGCCCTTAGACCCAACCATTTCAGATGCTAGCCCCAGATGTCTTTTTTTTTCATTTTTTTATCCTTTTTTCCCTTTTAATCCAAATTTTAATTTAAATTCTAGTCAGTTAACATACAATATAATACTGGTTTCAGGAGTAGAATTTAGTGATTCATCACTTACATACAACACCCAATGCTCATCATGACAATGCCTTCCTAAATACCCATCACCCATCTAGCCCATCCCCCACTCACCTGCCTCCATCCACCCTTAGTTTGTTCTTTATCATTAAGAGTCTCTCATGGTTTGCTTACCTCTCTCTTTTTTCCTTTTCCCATATATTTATCTCTTTTGTTTCTTAAATTTCTTAAATATATATGTGCACATATATATGCACATATATATATATGATGCATCTTCTTTATCCATTTGTCACTCAACAGGCTCTTTGGGCTCTTTCCATAGTTTGGCAATTGTTGATAGTGCTACCCTAAATATTGGGGTCCATGTGCCCCTTCAAATCTGTATTTTTGTATCCTTTGAGTAAATACCTAGTAATGCAATTGTTGTCATAGAGTAGTTCTATTTTTAACTTTTTGGGAAATCTCCATACTGTTTCTCACAGTGGCTATACCACTTTGCATTCCCACCAACAGTGTAAGAGGGTTGCTGCATCCTCGATGACACCTGTTGTTTCCTGTGTTATTAATTTTAGCAATTCTGCCAGGTGTGGGGTATGGTGTCTCATCATGGTTTTGATTTGTATTTCCTGATGATGAGTTATGTGGAATATCTTTTCATGTGTCTGTTGGCCATCCAGATGTATTCTTTGGAAAACTATCTATTCATGTGTTCTGGCCATTTTTTAACTGGATTTTTTTTGAAGGGGGTTTTGAGTTTAATATATTCTTTAAGATTTTGGATACTAACCCTTTATCAGATATGTCATGTGAAAATATCTTCTCCCACTCTATACATTGGTTTTGAATTTTGCTGACCTTTTCCTCTGCTGTGCAGAAGCTTTTCATCTTGATGAAATCCCAATAGTTCCTTTTTGTGTTTGTTTCCCTTACTTTCAGAGAGGTACCTAGTAAGAAGTTGCTATGGCTGAGGTAAAAGAGGTTGCTATGTGTGTTCACCTCTAGGATTTTAATGGTTTCCTGTCCCACATTTAGGTCTTTCATCCATTTTTGGGGGGATTGTATAAGAAACCCCCCAAAATTGTATGGAATTTATTTTGGGGTATTGTATAAAATGATCCAGTTTCATTCTTCTGCATGTTGTTGTCCAGTTTTCCCAACACTATTTGTTGAAAAGACTGACTTTTTTTCCATTACATATTCCTTCCTGCTTTATCAAAGATTAGTTGGCCATAAAATTGTGGGTCCTTTTCTGGGTTTTCTATTCTGTTCCATTGATCTATGTGTCTGTTTTCAAATCAGTACCATACTGTCTTATTGACTACAGCTTTGTAATATACCTGGAAATTTAGCATTGTGATGCCCCTAGCTTTGCTTTTCTTTTTCAAGATTGCTTTGGCTATTCAGGGTCTTTTGTGGTTCCATATAAATGTTAGGATTATTTGTTCCAGATCTGAAAAATGCTGGTGGTATTTTGATAGGGATTGCATTGAATGTGTACATTGCATTGGATAGCGTAGACATTTTAACAATGTTTGTTCTTCCAATCTATGAGCACAGAATGTATTTCCATTTCTTTGTGTCATTTCAAGTTTTTTCATAAGTATTCTATAGTTTTAAGCATACAGATATTTTACCTCTTTGGTTAGGTTTATTGCTAGGTGTCTGATTGCTTTTGATACAATTGCAAATAGGATCAGTTCTTTGATTTCTCCTTCTGCTACTTCATTATTGGTGTATAGAAATGCAACAGATTTTTGTATGTTGATTTCATATCCTGCAACTTTGCTGAATTTGTGTCTTAGTTGTAGCAATTTTTTGGTGGTCTTTGGCATTTTCTCAAGAGTATCATGTCATCTTCAAATATCAAACATTTGACTTCTTCCTTGATTTGGATATCTCATTTATTTTTGTTGTTTGACTGCTCAGGCAAGAACTTCCAGTATTATGTTAAATTGTAATGGTGAGAGTGGACATCCCTGTCTTGTTCCTGACCATAGAGGAAAAAGCTCTTAATTTTTCCCATTGAGGATGATACTAGCTGTGGATCTTTCATATATGGTGTTTATGATTTTGAGTTATGTCTATTCTATCCCTACTTTGTTGAGGATTTTTGTCAAGAATGGATGCTATAATTTGTCAAATGCTTTTTCTGCATTTGCCAAAAGGATCATATGGTTCTTATCATTTCTTTAATTAATGTATCATGTTGATTGATTTGCCCATACTGAATCACCCCTGAAGTCCAGGAATAAATCCCACTTGATCATGGTGAATAATTCTTTTAATGTAGTGTAGTATTTGACTTCCTAGTATTTTGTTGAGAATTTTGTATCCATGTTCATCAGGAATATTGGTCTATAATTCTCCATTTTAGTGGGGTGTTTGTCTGGTTTGGGAATCAGGTTATATTAGCATAAAATGAGTTTAGAAGTTTTTCTCCCTTTTCTTTTTTTTTGTATCAGTTTGAAAAGAAAAAGTATGAACTCTTCTTTAAATGTCTGGTAGAATTCCCCTGGGAAGCCATCTGGGTTGGACTTTTGATTTTTGGGAGATTCTTGATTACTGATTCAATTTCTTTGCTCGTTATCAGTCTGTTCAAATTTTCTATTTCTTCCTGTTTCAGTTTTGGCAGTTGGTATGTTTCTAGGAATCTTTCCATTTCTGCCAGGTGGTCCAATTTTTTCGCATATACTATTTCATAATATTCTCTTATAATTGTTTGTATTTCTGTGGTGTTGGTTGTTATTTCGCCTCTCTCATTTGCAATTTTATATATTTGTGTCCTTTCTCTTTTATTTTGGAGAAGTATGGCTAGGGGTTTATCAATTTTGTTAATTCTTTCAAAGACCAGTTCCTGGTTTCATTGATCTGTTCTACTGTTTTGTTTTCTTTTGGCTTGGTTTTTTTTTTTCTTCCTAATCTTTATTATTTCCCTTCTGCTGGCTTTAAGTTTTATTCACTGTTCCTTTTCTAACTCCTTTAAGTGTAAATTTAGGATGTGTATTTGAGACTTTTCTTGCTTCTTGAAGTTGACCTATATGCAATATATTTCCCTCTTGGGACCACCTTTGCTGCATCCCAAAGGTTTTGGACTATTGCATTTACATTTTCATTTGCTTCCATGTATTATTTTTATTCCCTCTTTAATTTCCTGGTTAACTCATTCATTCTTTAGTAAGATGTTCTTTAACCTCCATGTATTTGTAATTTTTCCAATTTTTTTCTGGTGGTTGACTTCAAGTTTAATAGTGTTGTGGTCTGAGAATATGGATGGTTTGATCTCAATATTTTTATACTTACTGAGGGCTGATATGTGATCCAGTATGCGATTTATTCTGGAGAATGATTCCTGTGCACTTGAAAAGAATGTATTATCTGCTGCTTTAGGATGAAATGTTCTGAAAGTATCTGTTAAGTCCATCTGTTCCAGTGTGTCATTCAAGTATTTTTTTAAAAGATGTTATTTATTTATTCATGAGAGACACACAGAGAGAGGCAGAGACATAGGTAGAGGAATAAACAGGCTCCCTACAGGGACCCCGATGCGGGACTCAATCCCAGGACCCCAGGATCATGACCTGAGCCAAAGGCAGATGCTCAACCACTGAGCCACCCAGGTGCCCCTCCAATGTTCTATTCAAAGCCATTGTTTCCTTGTTAATTTTCTGCTCAGATAGTCTGTCCATTGCTTTAAGTGGAGTGTTAACATCCCCCACTATTATTTTAATATTATCAATGAGTGTCTTTATGTTTGTTATTAATTGATTTATATATTTTGGTGCACTAACGTCGGGGCATAAATACTTGTAATTGTTAGATCTTGATGGACAGACCCCCTAATTATGATATAATGCCCTTTTTCACCCCTTGTTATGGTCTTTGGTTTAAAATATAGTTTGATTGATATAAGTATGGCTACTTCAACTTTCTTTTGCCCATCCACTAGAATGATAGATGATTCTCCATCCCCTCACTTTCAATCTGGAAGTAACGTTAGGCTTAAAATGAGTGTCTTATAGGCAGCATATCCATGGTCCTTGGTGTTGTTGTTGTTTTATCCACTCTGATACTCTATGTCTTTTGATTGTAGCACTTAGTCCATTTAAGTTCAGAGTGATTATTGATACCATATCACCAAGTTTCCTGAACATCGAGTGTTGTGAAGCTTCAGCGGTAGAGTAAATGGGATCTAGTAGGTTCTAGTTTCTTTTACTATTTTCTTTTGGACATCTCCTTAATATAGCCATTACTCTCAGAAACAGGAATATAACAGGATTTCCTAGGAATCACACACACACAAAACAGTGACCTAGAAAAAAATCACAAGATGGAGAAATTCACCTCAAAAGAAAGAACAGGAGGAAGTCATGTCCAGACGCTTTTTTTTAATGATAGACACACAGTGAGAGAGAGAGAGGCAGAGACACAGGCAGAGGGAGAAGCAGGCTCCAGGCACCGGGAGCCCAACATGGGATTTGATCCCGGGTCTCCAGGATCGTGCCCTGGGCCAAAGGCAGGCACCAAACTGCTGCGCCACCCAGGGATCCCCCAGACACTTAATTAATACAGATATAAGTAAGATACTTGAACCAGAATTTAAAGAACAATTCCTGGGATACTAGCTGGGCTTGAGAAAAGCATAGAAGATACTAGAATACCTTATTTCAGAGATAAAATAACTAAAAACTAGTCAGGCTGAAATAAAAAAATGCTATAACTAGGATGCAAAACTGACTGGATACAGGGACAACAGGATGGATGAAGCAGAATAACAATCAGTGATATAGAAGATAAAATTATGGAAAGTAATGAAGCTGAAACAAAGAGGAAATGAAAATATTGGTTCGTGAATGTAGACTTAGGGAACTCAGTGATTCCTTAAAGTATAATAAAATTTGTATCATAGGAATCCCAGAAGAAGAAGGGAGGGAAAAGGCAGGAGACGGTTTATTTGAGCCATTTATAGCTGAAAACTTCCCTAATATGGGGAAGAAAACAGGCATTGAAATCCAAGAAGCACAGATAACTCCTATTAAATTCAATAAAAGCTGACCATCACCAAGCCATATCATAGTCAAATTCCAAAATACACAGAAAGAATCCTGAAAGCAGCAAGAGAAAAAAAACCCTTAATCTACAAGGGCAGACAGATCATGTTTGCAGCAGATGTCTCCACAGAAACTTGACAGGCCAAAAGGGAGTGGTATGATATGTTCAACATGCTGAAGGGGAAAAATATGTAGCCAAGAATACTTTTTTCCACAAGGTTGTCATTAAGAATAGAAGGAGAGATAATGAATTTACCACACGAAAACTAAAAAGTCTGTGACTACTAAATCAGCATTGCAAGAAATATTAATGGGGACTCTTTAATTCAGGGCGGGGGGAATCCTAATGATTAGAAAACATCAGAATGAATTTGTGCCTAGCAGGAACTGTGAGCCACCTTATTTGTCTTACCTTAGGGCTGCATAACTCAACAACTCTGTGCCATAGCAAACTACAAAAGATTTGATATCTTGTCATCCTACAGGAAATCATCCTTGTCTACTACATTAATGACATTTTTCTAGTAGAGTGGAAACCTGGGAGTGGCAGGTACCCAAGTTTCCCAGGTAAGGCACAGAGATAATAGACATAAAACCAAATAATCCATTAAAATTTAAGGGCCTCACACCTCCAGGAAACTTTCTAGGAATCAGTATCTGGGGCATATGTTCTAAAGAAAAGATTCACAACAGCTGTGTTTTCAGTTTCAAAGGGGGAAAAGCACTTTATTATTATTATGAAATAAAACCCTCATGAAAATAGAAGAAAAGGGAAATCTATGCACAGATGAGGGCAACAGTAAGCATAAAGGAGAATAAGACAGAGTTACATCAAACTGAGTACTTACAACATCCAACCGCATTAGCTGGGGAAGCCCTGTAATGACAGCTAGGCTGGAATCCTGACTGAGAGACCTGGATGGAGCTTCCTCCCTTTCAACTATCATCCCCATAAGGGCCATATTGATAGGGCAAATGATAGGATCTGAAGTTAAACAGATGTTTACCTAAGTAAACTTTGCAGTGAGCTGCATTCCTGATATCATGTCTTTACATATTCAAGGAGCCTGGGTTAGGTGTGCTTGGCATCTCCTCCCAGATTTCACTGGGGATGGGGGCAGCCCAGCCTGGAGAAGGAGAGGATGTAGACAAAATTTACAGCTCTTCCGTCGAGACCAGAAAGGCCAATTCTGAGCCGGAGGCCAGCTAATGTCAAATAATTGGGCTTCTGAGTTCACTCATGCAGCACAAGTCTCACAAACAACATTTTTTTAAATAATAAATTTATTTTTTATTGGTGTTCAATTTGCCAACACACAGAATAACACCCTGTGCTCATCCTGTCAAGTGCCCACCTCAGTGCCCATCACCCAGTCACCCCCACCCCCCGCCCTCCTCCCCTTCCACAACCCCTATTTCTTTCCCAGAGTTAGGAATCTTTATGTTCTGTCTCCCTTTCTGATATTTCCCACACATTTCTTCTCCTTTCCCTTATATTCCCTTTCACTAATTTTTATATTCCCCAAATGAATGAGACCCTATAATGTTTGTCCTTCTCCGATTGACTTATTTCACTCAGCATAATACCCTCAAGTTCCATCCACGTTGAAGCAAATGGTATTTGTCATTTCTAATGGCTGAGTAATATTCCATTGTATACATAAACCACATCTTCTTGATCCATTCATCTTTCGATGGACACCGAGGCTCCTTCCACAGTTTGGCTATTGTGGACATTGCTGCTAGAAACATCGGGGTGCAAGTGTCCCGGCATTTCATTGCATCTGTAGCTTTGGGGTAAATCTCCAACAGTGCAATTGCTGGGTCGTAGGGCAGGTATTTTTAACTCTTGGAGGAACCTCCACACAGTTTTCCAGAGTGGCTGCACCAGTTCACATTTCCACCAACAGTGCAAGAGGGTTCCCTTTTCTCCGCATCCTCTCCAACATTTGTGGTTTCCTGCCTTGTTAATTTTCCCCATTCTCAGTGGTGTGAGGTGGTATCTCATTCTGGTTTTGATTTGTATTTCCCTGATGGCAAGTGATGCAGAGCATTTGCTCATATGCATGTTGGCCATGTCTATGTCTTCCTCTGTGAGATTTCTGTTCATGTCTTTTGCCCATTTCATGATTGAATTGTTTGTTTATTTGGTGTTGAGTTTAAAAAGTTCTTTATAGATCTCGGATACTAGCCCTTTATCGGATACGTCATTTGCAAAGATCTTCTCCCATTCTGTAGGTTGTCTTTTAGTTTTGTTGACTGTATCCTTTGCTGTGCAAAAGCTTCTTATCTTGATGAAGCCCCAATAGTTCATTTTTGCTTTTGTTTCTTTTGCCTTCGTGGATGTATCTGGCAAGAAGTTACTGCGGCCGAGTTCAAAAAGGGTGTTGCCTGTGTTCTCCTCTAGGATTTTGATGGAATCTTGTCTCACATTTAGATCTTTTGTCCATTTTGAGTTTATCTTTGTGTATGGTGCAAGAGAGTGGTCTAGTTTCATTCTTCTGCATGTGGATGTCCAATTTTCCCAGCACCATTTATTGAAGAGACTTTCTTCCAATGGATAGTATTTCCTCCTTTATCTAATATTAGATAAAGGAGGGTCCACTTAAAGTTGGACCCACATAAAGTTGAGGGTCCACTTCTGGGTTCTCTATTCTGTTCCATTGATCTATGTCTGTTTTTTTTTTTCTATGTCTGTTTTTGTGCCAGTACCACACTGTCTTGATGACCACAGCTTTGTAGTACAACCTGAAATCTGGCATTGTGATGCCCCCAGCTATGGTTTTCTTTTTTACGATTCCCCTGGCTATTCGGGGTCTTTTCTGATTCCACACAAATCTTAAAATAATTTGTTCTAACTCTCTGAGGAAAGTCCATGGTATTTTGATAGGGATTGCATTAAACGTGTAAATTGCCCTGGGTAACATTCACATTTTCACAATATAATTCTGCCAATCCATGAGCATTGAGTATTTTTTCCATCTCGTTGTGTCTTCCTCAATTTCTTTCAGAAGTGTTCTGTAGTTTTAGGGTATAGATCTTTTACCTCTTTGGTTAGGTTTATTCCTCGGTATCTTATGCTTTTGGGTGCAATTGTAAATGGGATTGACTCCTTAATTTCTCTTTCTTCAGTCTCATTGTTAGTGTATAGAAATGCCACTGATTTCTGGGCATTGATTTTGTATCCTGCCATGCTACCAAATTGCTGTATGAGTTCCAGCAATCTTGGGGTGGAGGCTTTTGGGTTTTCTATGTAGAGTATCATGTCATCGGCGAAAAGGGAGAGTTTGACTCTTCTTTGCCAACTTGAATGCCTTTAATTTCTTTTTGTTGTCTGATTGCTGAGGCTAGGACTTCCAGTACTATGTTGAATAGCAGTGGTGAGAGTGGACATCCCTGTCTTGTTCCTGATCTTAGGGGAAAGGCTCCCAGTTCTTCATCATTGAGAATGATATTTGCTGTGGGCTTTTCGTAGATGGCTTTTAAGATGCTGAGGAATGTTCCCTCTATCCCTACACTCTGAAGAGTTTTGATCAGGAATGGATGCTGTATTTTGTCAGATGCTTTCTCTGCATCTAATGAGAGGATAATATGGTTCTTGGTTTTTGTCTTCCTGATATGATGAATCACATTGATTGTTTTATGAGTGTAGAACCTGCCTTGCATCCCAGGGATAATCCCACTTGGTCATGGGGAATAATCTTCCGTTTTAAAATTTATTTTTTTTATTGGAGCACAATTTGCCAACATATAGTATAACAATAAATGCTCATCCCGCCAAGTGCCCCTGTCAGTGCCCATCACCCAGTCACCCCAACCCCCCCGCCCACCTCCCTTACTACTACCCCTTGTTCATTTCCCAGAGTTAGGTGTCTCTCATGTTTTGTCACCCTCACTGATATATTCACTCATTATCTCTCCTTTCCCTTTATTCCTTTTCACTAATTTTTATATTCCCCAAATGAATAAGACCATATAATGTTTGTCCTTCACTGATTGACTTACTTCATTCAGCATAATACCCTCCTGGTCCATCCATGACCAAGAAAAAGGTGGGTATTTGTCATTTCTAATGGCTGAGTAATATTCCATTGGATACATAGACCACTTCTTCTTTATCCTTTCATCTTTCCGTGGACACAGAGGCTCCTTCCACAGTTTGGCTATTGTGGACATTGCCGCTAGAAACATCGGGGTGCAGGTGTCCCGGCGTTTCACTGCATCTGTATCTTTGGGGTAAATGCCCAGCAGTGCAACTGCTGGGTTGTAGGGCAGTTCTATTATTAACTCTTTGAGGAACTTCCACACTGTTTTCCAGAGTGGCTGCACCAGTTCACACTCCCACCAGCAGTGTAAGAGGGTTCCCTTTTCTCTGCATCCTCTGCAACATTTGTGGTTTCCTGCCTTGTTACTTTTCCCCATTCTCACTGGTGTGAGGTGGTATGTCATTGTGGTTTTGATTTGTATTTCCCTGATGGCAAGTGATGCAGAGCATTTTCTCATGTGCACGTTGGCCATGTCTATGTCTTTGTGAAATTTCTGTTCATGTCTTTTGCCCATTTCATGATACAATTGTTTGTTTCTTTGCTGTTGAATTCACTAAGTTCTTTATAGATCTTGGATACTAGCCCTTTATCGGATATGCCATTTGCAAATATCTTCTACCATTCTTTAGCCTGTCTTTAGATTTGTTGACTGTTTCTTTTGCTGTACAGAAGCTTTTTATCTTGATGAAGTCCCAATAGTTCATTTTGCTTTTGTTTCTCTTGCCTTCGTGGATGTATCTTGCAAGAAGTTGCTGTGGCCAAGTTCAACAAGGGAGTTGCCTGTGTTCTCCTCTAGAATTTTGGTGGAATCCTGTCTCACATTTAGATCTTTCATCTATTTTGAGTTTATCTTTGTGTATGGTGCAAGAGAGTGGTCTAGTTTCATTCTTCTGCAAGTGGATGTCCAATTTTCCCAGCACCCTTTATTGAAGAGACTGTCTTTTTTCCAGTGGATAGTCTTTCCTGCTTTGTTGAGTATTAGTTGATCATAAAGTTGAGGCTCAGCTTCTGGATTCTATATTCTGTTCCATTAATCTCTGTGTCTGTTTTTGTGCCAGTACCACACTGTCTTGATGACCACAGCTTGGTAGTACAACCTGAAATCTGGCATTGTGATGCCCCCAGATATGGTTTTCTTTTTTAATAATCCCCTGGCTATTTGGGCTCTTTTCTGATTCCACACAAATCTTAAGATGATTTATTCCAACTCTCTGAAGAAAGTCCATGGTATTTTGATAGGGATTGCATAAAACGTGTCAATTGCTCTGGGTGACATTGACATTTTCACAATATTAATTCTTCCAATCCATGAGCATGGAATATTTTTCCGTCTCTTGGAGTCTTCCTCAATTTCTTTGCCTTGTTCTGTAGTTTTTAGGATATAGATCCATTACCTCTTTGGTTAGGTTTATTCCTAGGTATCTTATGCTTTTGGGTGCTATTATAAATGGGATTGACTCCTTAATTTCTCTTTCTTCAGCCTCATTGTTAGTGTATAGAAATGCCACTGACTTCTGGGCATTGATTTTGTATCCTGCCTCACTGCTGAATTTCTGTATGAGTTCTAGCAATCTTTGGGTGGAGTCTTTTGGGTTTTCTATGCAGATTATCATGTCATTGGTGAAGAGGGAGAGTTTGACTTCTTCTTTGCCAATTTGAATGCCTTTAATGTCTTTTTGTTGTCTGATTGCTGAGGCTAGGACTTCCAGTACTATGTTGAATAGCAGTGGTGAGAGTGGACATCCCTGTCTTGTTCCTGATCTTAGGGGAAAGGCTCCCAGTTCTTCATCATTGAGAATGAATTTTCTCTGGGCTTTTTGTAGATGGCTTTAAGATGCTGAGGAATGTTCCCTCTATCCATGCACTCTGAAGAGTTTTGATCAGGAATGGATGCTGTATTTTGTCAGATGCTTTCTCTGCATCTATTGAGAGGATCATAGGGTTCTCGTTTTTTCTCTTGCTATATGATCAATCACATTGATTGCTTTACGTGTGTTGAACCAGCCTTGCATCCCTGGGATAAATCCCACTTGGTCATGGTGAATAATCTTCTGAATGTATTGTTGGATCCTATTGGCTAGTATCTTGATGAGAATTTTTGCATCCGTGTTCATCAGGGATATTGGTCTATAATTCTCCTTTTTGGTGGGGTCTTTGCCTGGTTTTGGAATTAAGGTAATGCTAGCCTCATGGAACAAGTTTGAAAGTATTCCATCTGTTTTTATCTTTTGGAACAGCATTAGTAGAATAGGTATTGTTTCTTCTTTAAACGTTTGATAGAATTCCCCTGGGAAGCTCTCTGGCCTAGGACTTTTGTGTCTTGAGAGGTTTTTGATGACTGCTTCAATTTCCTCCCTGGTTATTGGCCTGTTCAGGTTTTCTATTTCTTCCAGTTCCAGTTTTGGTAGTTTGTGGTTTTCCCGAAATGCGTCCATTTCTTCTAGATTACCTAATTTATTGACTTTAGCTGCTCATAATACGTTTTTAAAATTGTTTGTATTTCCTTGGTATTCGTGGTGATCTCTCCTTTTTCATTTGTGATTTTATTAATTAGTGTCTTTTCTCTATTGTTTTTTAATTAGGCTGGCTAATGGTTTATCTCTCTTATTAATTCTTCTAAAGAACCAACTCCTGGTTTTTCTGATCTGTTCTACAGTTCTTCTGGTCTCTAGTCATTGAGTTCTGCTCACATATTTATTTACTCTCTTCTTCTCCTGGGTGTAGGTTTTATTTGCTGTTCTTTCTCCAGTTTCCTTAGGTGCAAGATTAGCCTGTGTATTTGAGTTCTTCCCAGTTTTTTGATGGATGATTGTATGGCGATGTATTTCCCTCTCAAGACTGCTTTTGCTGTATGCCAAAGATTTTGAATGATTGTATTTTCATTCTCATTAGTTTCCATGAATCTTTTTAATTCTCTAATTTCCTGGTTGACCTTTTCATCTTGTAGCAGGATGCTCTTTAACCCCCATGTGTATGAATTTCTTCCCAATTTCTTCTTGTGATTGAGTTCAAGTTACAAAGCATATATATGGTCCGAATATATGCAGGGAACCATCCCAATCTTTTGGTATCATTTGAGACCTGATTTGTGACCCTGTATGTGGTCTATTCTGGAGAAAGTTCCATGTGCACTTGAGAAGAATGTGTATTCAGTTGTGTTTGGATGTAAAGTTCTGTAGATATCTGTGAAATCCATCTGGTCCAGTGTATCATTTAAAGCTCTTTTTTCTTTGGAGATTTTGTGCTTAGAATATCTATCATTTGCAGAAAGCGCCATGTTAAATTCTCCTAGTATTGATGTATTATTATCTAAGGATGTCTTTACTTTGGTTTTTAATTGATTGATATACTTGGTAGCTCCCACATTAGGGGCATAAATATTCATGATTGTTAAGTCCTCTTGTTGGATCAATCCTTTAAGTATCATATAATTGTCCCTCTTCATCTCCTACTACAGTCTTGGGATTGATTCAGGGTTCAATCCTCTGATATTAGGATTATACCCCTGCTTTCTTTTGAGGACCATTTGAATTGTAAGTGGTTCTTCAACCTTTCATTTTCAGGTTGTAGGTGTCCTTCAGTCTAAAATGGGTGTGATGTAAACAGCAAATAGATGGGTCTTGCTTTATATCCAGTCTGAACCCTTGTTTCTTTTGATGGTATCATTAAGCACATTCACATTCAGAGTTACTATTGAAAGATAGGAATTTAGTGTCATTGAAATGACCTATTCAATCCCTGTTTTGTGGGTTATTTCTTTGGGCTTCCTCTTTCTTTTACAGAGTCCCCCTTAATATTTCTTGGAGAGCCGGTTTGGTGGTGACATATTCTTTCAGTTTCTGCCTATCTTGGAAGCTCTTTATCTCTCCTATTTTGAATGAGAGCCTTGCTGGATAAAGTATTCTTGGCTGCATGTTCTTCTCATATAGGACCCTGAATAAATCCTGCCAGCCCTTTCTGACCTGCCATGTCTCTGTGGAGAGGTCTGCTGTTAATCTGATAGTTCTCCCCATATAATTTAGGGATATCTTGTCTTTTGCTGCTTTAAGGATTTTCTCTTTATCTTTGGAATTTGCAAGTTTCACTATTAAATGTCAAGGTATGGGATGGTTTTTATTGATTTTAGGAGGGGGGATCTCTCTATCTCTGGGATCTGAATGCCTGTTTCCCTCCCCAAGTTAGGGAATTTCTCAGCTATGATTTGTTCAGATATGCTTTCTCATCCTCCGTCTGTTTCGGTGCCCTCGGGAACCCCAATTAAACAAAGATTTTTCCTTCTGAGGCTGTCATTTATTTCCCTTAACCTTTCATCATGGTTTTTCAATTGTTTGTCTGTTTTTTCCTCAGCTTCCTTACTTGCCATCAACTTGTCTTGTATGTCACTCACTCTTTCTTCTATCTCATTAACCCTTGTTGTTAGGACCCCAGTTTTGATTGCATCTCATTTAATTGATTTTTAATTTAGGCCTGATTAGATCTAAATTCTGCAGTCTGAAGTCTCTTGAATCCTTTATGCTTTTTCCCAGATCCTCCAGTAGCTTTATAATTGTGCCTCTGAATTGGCTTTCTGTCATCAAATTTAATCCAAATTCTTTAACTCTGTGGGCAAGAGTAATGTTTCTGATTCTTTCTTTTGTGTTGAGTTCTTCCTTCTAGTCATTTTGCTCAGTATAGAGTGGCTAAAATCGAGTAGTACTGGAAAAAGGAAGAAAAAAAAACAAAGAAAAAGAAAAGGCAAGGCATTTTTTTTTCTATATACTGTTTCTATATCCTGTAAATCCCTTGACTTTCCATGGAGCTTTCCAGGGCTGCTGGGGTAAGAACTTGCTCTTCCTCTGTCCTTCCAACCAGTCTTCTGGGGGAGGAGCCTGCTGTGGTGATTCTCAGGTGTGTGCACCTGGGCGTGCTGCCTTGCCCTCTGCCAGGTACACAGCTCAGTGGGAGCTGTTTATCCTGTGTGGCCCCCATTCCCTCGCAGCCCTCCTCCATCCCAGGCACAGGGTGACACCAGGAGGAACAACAACATTGGTGGCAGCCAGGTCTCCAGCTCTGGAGTCAGTTTCCGCAGTAACTCCTGCAGTCTCCCAGTCCACACTGGCCTGATGCTCTAGGGGCAGGTAGTGCTGACTGACACAGCTTGTTGGTGCTCAGTGACAGGAGCATCCTTCCTGTGCTGTGCCCTTCCCCTCCTCCACCTGTCTGGGGGGAGCGCAGGATCCTAGGCTGTGTCCCCCGGCGCCCTGGGATCTGTGGCCTGCCCTGCTGGGTTTGTCCTTCTAGGCCGGGGTTCCCGAAGGCAGCAGGGCACAGCCCCCTATGCCCGGAGCCACCGCCTGAGCTTCTCCCGAGGCTCCACGGGGTGCGCTTTCTAGCCCTTTACCGAGCTTGGCCCACAGTCTGTGGCATGCTCTCCCCCTGGTGCACTTCCTCTGTTAGTGTCCCCGGGAACCTGGAGGCTCCTCTGCCTCTCCTGCGGTTCTGCCTGAGTTCTCTACTAAGCACCTTTCCATTTGGGAAGAATCCGGTGCAGAGTTTTAAAATTCCTGTTTCTCTGGGATTGTGCTTTCCTGTCCTGGAGACTTTTGCTGCCTGGCTTTAGCCCGCCTCCTTATGGGGGCCCCTCCCTCACTGGATTCTTATTTATTTATTTTTCCATCTTCCTACCTTGTTAAAAGCACAAACTCTTCTCTCTGTAGCATTCCAGCTGTTCTCTCTTTAAATCTCAGTTCAAATTTGTAGGTTTTCAGGATAATTTGAAAGTTATCTAGGTAAGTTGATGGGGACAGGTGACTTGGGGACCCTACTCTGCCATCTTGTCCCACCCCCCAAAAAAAATTTTTTTAAGATTTTATTTATTTGAGAGAGAGATAAAGAACAAGGAAGGGGAAGGGCTGATGGAGAGGGAGAAGGAGACTCCACACTGAGCAAGGAGCCTGATGTGGGGCTTCATCCCAGGACTCTGGGATCATGACCTGAGCAAAGACAGACACATAACTGCCTGACCCATCCAGGTGCCCCATATCAAGGAAACCTTTACCCACCCTGGGAGCAGAAATTTTCATATATATATACATATATTATACCAAAGTCTTATAGTTTTAGTTCTTACATTTATGTCAATGATTCACTTTGAGTTAATTTTCATATATGGCTCGGGGTAGGAGTGTAAGTTCTTATTTTGTCCATGAATGTCTAGTTGTCTAGTTGTCCAGCATCATTAGCTGAAAAGACCATGCTTTCTCCATTGAATTGCTCTGGCAGTTTGTTTTGAAAATCAGTTGACCAAAAATGTGTGAATTTTTCCTGAATTCTTTATTCTGGTCCATTGATTTACACATCTATAATTTTATAAATACCTCAATATCTTGATTACCTTAGTTCTATCATATAATTTGAAATCATGTAGTATATAAAAGAAGAAACAGAAAAACACTTAAAATTACTTTGGCCATTATACACAATTTGCATTGTATTACAAATTTTAGGAACATCCTGTTAATTCTACCAAAAAAAATTGCATTGAATCCATAGGTTAACTTGGGAAAAAATTCACATCTTAAGAAGACTGAATCTTCCAATTGGAAGGGTGCAATGTTCTCTTTACTGAGTTCTTAATTTTTTGGTAATGCTTCGTAGTTTTCATTGTGAAGTCTTGCATTCTTTTGTTAAATGTATTCTAAACTATTTTATCTTATGTGAATTTTAAAATCAGCTTGTTGGGGCACCTCGGTGGCTCAATGGTTGAGCATCTGCCTTTGACTCAGGTCATGATACTGGGGTCCTGGGATCAAGTCCTGCATCAGACTCCTTGAGGAGAGCCTGCATCTCCCTTTGCCTATGTCTCCGCATCTCTCTTTCTGTGTCTCTCATGAATAAATGGATAAAATCTTAAAAAAAATAAATAAATAAATAAATAAATAAATAGGGACGGCTGGGTGGCTTAGCAGTTGTGTACCTGCCTTCAGTGGGATGTGATCCCAGAGTTCTGGGATTGAGTCCCACATCAGGTTCCCTGCAGCGAGCCTGTTTCTCCCTATGCCTATTTCTCCCTCTGCCTATGTCTCTGCCTCTCTCTGTGTATCTCTCATGCCAAAATAAATAAACCTTTAAAAATAAACAAATAAATAAATAAAATCAGTTTGTTAATTTCCATAAACTAATGATGAAATATTTTATTAAGTTGTATTGAATCTGTACATTGATTTAAAGACAATTGACATCTGAAAAATATTTAATCAATGAATATATAAAGATAGAATAACTATATATTTAAACATTTAATATTGCCCAGGAATTTTTTGTAGTTTTTTGTATTGAGGACTACTATATCACTTAGTACATTTATTACTCCATATTTGTGGTTTTTCAATGCTATGATAACTTTGTTTTTTAAATTTCATTTTTGAGTTTCTTGCTGCTATTATATAAAAAGAATATTGATTTTTGTATACTGATTTTGTTTCCAAAAATCTTGCTAAAGATTTATATATATATTATATATAAATATATATTATATATATTATAATATAAATATATATTATATATATCTGAATTCCTTTTATATAGGGTATAAATTTTTTCACTTATGAATGATGATGCTTTTACTTCTTTCTTTCTAATTCAAATGCTTTCTATTTCTCTGTCTTGCCTAATTTCACTGGCTGATCTCCAGGAAAATACTGAAAAGAAATAAAGAGAGTGAAGATCTTTGTTTTTGTCTCAACCTTGAAGAAATGCTCCTAGTCTCTTACCATCTAGGATAATTTTATTTAGAGCTCCTCACCAATTAATTAAGTCACTTGTGATTTCCCATAAGACCATGTATACCCATCTTCTCTTTCCACAAAAAGTGGATGATTTGCATACAAAGTTTTACCATTGGGAGGATCTTTCCGACCCCACACTACTGTGTTTTTATTTTCTGATCATGCCAACAACATCTCTTGATCCACTGTAAATCAATTCAAATATATATTTTTTCTTTTCTCCCGGCTGGTCATACAAAATACTCCATTGGTCAAAGATAAGAGCTAAGAGAGAGGCAACATGGAGGTTAGAGACAGTTGTTATTAGAGCTTACTTGTAATGTTTAGATCTGCTCAAGCCTGATCTTAAATATATCACTTCTGCTCTTAATGATGAATTTATGTTGGTTCTACTTAGTTTTATAACTACACACACACACACATATAATATTTCCAAATATGTATATAATATTACTAAAATATATTTATGGAAATAAAAGAAGATCTGAATCTGTATGTTGGAAAGGTTCTCCTGTGAACTAAGGAAATCTAAGTTCATGTCCTAGTAAAACTGTTAGATATTAAGATTTTTAAAAATCTGACTCTGTGTTAAAAGTCAAAGTTACAAAGTACAGAAAATCTAGTTGCCATCAGATTTCTTAAAAGCAACAAAAGTAAAGAAATCATGGATCATCATGTACATAAAGATCAAAGACAAAATGTAAACCAAATTTTTAATCCAATTAAGCCATCCTTTGAATATCAAGGATATAGGAAAACAGTTTAAAATATGAACAAAACTCAGGAGATTCGTATGCCTGACCTCTTCCTGAGGAACTTACTAAAAGATGACCTTTATCAAACCAAGATATAATCAAAGAAACATCAGTAAAAGGACTGGTTATAAGTTTTGAATGTATTTACTTATAGCTCTAACCCTAAAACAAATTGCTATTAAGAATTGTTGTAAAAATTATATGTTATTACAAAGTAGAACTTACACCATTCTTAATTTTTTTCTGTTTTTTTTATTTTTTTAATATTTTATTTACTTATTGATGAGAGACACACACAGAGAGAGGCAGAAGTATAGGCAGAGAGAGAAGCAGACTCCCTGTGAGGAGTCTGATGTGGGACTCAACTCCAGGACCCTGGGATCATGACCTGAGCCAAAGGCAGATGCTCAACCACTGAGCTACCCAGGCATCCTTACCTCATTTTTTTAAAGGTTTATTTATTTATTTTGAAAGCAAGGGGAGGGGCAAAGGGAGAGGGTGAGAATCTCATCAGACTCCCTTCTGAACCCAATATAAGGCTCAATCTCATATCCCTGAGATCATGACCTGAGCTGAAACCAGAAGTCCAACCAACTGAGCCACCCATGTGCCCCTATACCATTTTTAAATATGGAGAGAACAGAGACTAACAGGGAGAGTAGAATATCCTCCTCATTGTTGTATAGGCAATTGGTAGAATTCAAAATTTATTGCATAGCTGTTAAATAGTCAAAATCTAAATAAAGGAGACTGAAGATAATATATAAAGCACTAGTGCAAATTTTTCTATACTAATTCACATTTCTTAAATACCCAAAGAAATAAACTCAGTAAATATAAAGGAGAAAGCAAAAATGGAACAATAATAATTACATATACAAATATTACATATGCACATAAAATATGTATGAGGTGTGGGGGATATTTTTATTAAAAATAAAATTTTTATTTAAAAAAGTCAGGAAAGATAAGATAATCTAAAAAATGAAAATGGCTTCTTATAGGGATTGAGTTAGAATGAGGTTTGAAAGGATGGGAATTTTATTTTATTTATTTATTTTTAAAGATTTTATTTATTTTTTTCACTTGAGAGAGAGAGCGTGAGTGGTGGAGAGGATCTAAAGGAGAGGGAACAGCCAACTTCCCCGTGAGCAGGGAGCCCAATGTGGGGTTTGATCCAAGGACCCTGAGATTATGACCTGAGTCACACCTGCACTTCTGAAAGGATGGGAATTTTAGTGAAATATTCCAACATATCTTTTTATGTAGTTTTGATACTTGAAACTTCAAAATGTTTTATAAACTCAAAGCTGAAATTAAAGAAATGAAGATGAAATGATCAAATTTCGGGCACTTGGGTCAGTGAAGTGTCTGCCTTCTGATCAAGTCATGATCCCAGGGTCCTGGGATCTAGCTCCTCATCAGGATCCCTGCTCAAGGGGGGTGCTTCTCCATCTCCCTCTCCCCTTTGCTTGTGTGCACTCTGTCAAACAAATGAATAAAGTCTTTAAAAAGTAAAGATAAAAATTTCTACAGATAGAAACAAATAAACCTAACTATCAAGCTAATAATTAATTTAGGAAACTTCTGAATACTATGCTCTGATCATCATTAGGGGGATTTAGCTTAAGAACTAAAAATCTGCAAAGAAATCTTGGATTTTACTTGGTAGATTTGCTGTTGATAGTGGTATTGGTAATCTGAGTAATGCAAGATAAAGCAGATGATAAATATATTGGGTTCTCACTGTGGGAGAAGGGAGAAATAAATATAGAGTGAGAGAAGATGCAGACGAATCCAGGAGTATTGGATGTGAAATTTTGTCATACTGAATAGAAAAAGGAAATCCATGAATCCATATTAATTCTAAAGAAAAACGGTGGGTAGGAGGAAAAGCTCTTCTTCACTAAAAAAATACAGCTGATACAAAAGGAATGGAGGGAAAATTATTGTACAACCACCAGTGTAAAGTTGATTCAGACAATAATCATGCATGGATACAAAACTAGTAGGTAAAATGTTGAAATATTTACTCAAGTCTCAAAGTACGACTATTCACATTATTTTTAATTACAATAAACATTTGTAATGGAGAAATCTAGCAGATACCACACTAACCAAGTAATAAAACTTAGCATCACCAATAATACAACAAACTACCATATGTGCCTGCTTTGGTGAGGAAAAGAGTATGTAACATAATCTATATATAATTTTCAAAAATATATAATGTGAATTTAATCATGAGGAAACAATCAGATGTATCAGATCTGAGGATTCCTATATAACTACTGCCCAATCTTTAAAGAATCACGGTGATAAAAGAAAGAAAATATTATGAGGTGGTTTAGAGATAAATAAAGGCTAAAGAAATATAAAAACTAAAGGTGTGTGTTATTTAATTAAGTCTTATTCACAGAAAGAAAAATGCCATATGATTTAATTCATATGTAGAATTTAAGAAGCAAAACAAATGAACAGAGGAAAAGGGAGACAAATAAAAAAAAGGACTTAACAATAGAGGACAAAACTGATGGTCACCAGATGGGAGCTGGGTGGAGAGATGGGTTAAATAGGGAGAAGGGATTAAGAATACACTTATCATGATAAGCACTGAGTTAATTGTGGAATCAGTATGTTGTGCAACTAAAACTAACTGTTAACTATGCTTAAAAAATATAAATACATAAAAACATAAGCAATATTATTGGAACAATTGGGGAAACTTGATTATGGGTTATGAATTAGATAATATTATTGAGACAATGTGAAATACTATATGGTGTTGTATAAGAATGCTCTTGTTCTTAGGAAAAATATACTGAGATATGTAAGAGTAGTGTCATGAAGTCTGTAATTTATGTCATATGGTTCCACAGAGATAACAAATAATTGAGCAAATATAGCAAAATATTAGCTATATTGAATTCTAGGTAAAGAAAATTTGTATGTTGCAACAACTGTACTTATTCTTTAAACTTTTCTTTAGGGTTAAATAATTACTAGGAAATGGTGAAGTAAGAACAGCTATGGCATGTTTCATATGAGAAACAATTGTCATAAAAAGAGAAATAGAAAAACTCCTGGGAGCTAGTTAGTAGGTTTCATAAGTTTGAGAGGTCTGAAGTTCAGACTGTACTTAGTAGGAAAAAACCTCTGGATGAGAGGAGATTACAAGCATTTAGGTAATAAAGCATAATATTGTTGGTACTCAGTGCTAACTGGGAGAAGTACCACAAAAATGGAAAGGAAGGAATATAAGATTGACCTTTAAGTGTTACACTTCTGGATAAGCCACATATGGACCGGGCAGAGGTTGCATAAGTCACTTTTTTAAAAAAGGGAATTGGCTTCCAGATCTGAAAAATGTAACTGAAATGTGGCATTTCTAAAGAAAGAGTCAGTCATTGGTGGAAACATTGAATAGAGTTGGCCTAGGAAATGCTGGATATAATCTTCTTTAGGGATGTTGGCCAGTGAAGATGATTCTTTTGGTGGGGAGGATGCAGAGGAGCAGAGGGAGAGGGAGAGAGAGAAAATCTTAAGCAGGCTCAATGCCCAGCACAGAGCCTGACATGGGGCTTGATCTCACATCCCTGGGATCATGACCTGAGCCAAAATCAAGAGTTGGATGTTTAATAGACTGAGCCATCCAGGTGCCCCGTGTCAAGATGATTCCTAATGGAAGTTGAAAATATTGGGTATTTGAGCTTACTGTCATCAAAATTCAGTTCCTCCAACTCCCTTTGTCTAGATCTCAAGCTTCATGAGCAAGTATCTGTTATTGAGGGCCCTGTACATCTTCTTACAGGGAAAGAATGTTCTGGTCGTATGCACTGTCAGTATTCCAGTCCCTGTAATAATTATTTCTCTATTTAAATCAAATTGGCATTCTGATTTTAAAATTCTATCTTCTCAGCTTAGTTAGTGTTAATTTGGTTGGTGGACTGCCCTAACAGGCTTCTAAACCTGCAACCATGACAGGCCATCTGAATGTGGTAAATTCATCAGATTTGGCTCATTTGTCCCTTTGTTTATTTGTGCATTTATTCATGTAGCAGATGCTGTTGGTAACCTGGGTCTTATCAACATAGCACATGCCAATCCTAGTTCCTGTTGCCAGCATTTGCATTTTTTTTCTTTGGGCACTCTCTGACCAGCTGGAACTGCCATGCCCCTACTGCAGCAAGCCAGCAGGTGAGCAGTCACTGGGACAGTCAGTGTATAAAAAACTCCCTCTCCCTATTGACAGGATAACTGTGAAGTGAATATTCTACACTTACTCTCAGAGTTCCTCAGCAGAATTAAGCACTAATCACCCACAGTGGATACTTGATTGATAATGCACACTTTTTGGTTGTTCTCCTTCCCTAACTCATTTCCTTGCTTCCCTACCAAAGTTTCTGTGATTACCTCCCAAAGAAAATACTTGTACTCAAATTATTGCCTCAAATCTGCTTCTGGGGAACCCCAAAATAAGACAATTTCATTTATTCACCCATTCATTCATTAACATTTACTGAGCATTTGTCATGTGCCAGACAGAGTCAAGTCCTTAGCAATGCATGGTCTCCTTAATCATTATTCATATCATCCCCTTTACAAATGAAGAAATTGATGCTTTAAGAAGTTAAGCAGCTCATCCAACATCACAAAATAGAACTGAGTGCTGGAAGGGAGTGGTGGCAGATTAGTTTGGCTGAGGCTCTCACAATCTGAGTTCTGGGTTGAACAATATGGAGAAGGAGGTTTCTGTTGGGGTAACAATTGAGAATATTGTTCTGGTATACAAGTATCCTCTGCTTCTGAAAGTTCATGTTACACCACTTTGCTTTTATGAAAGACACACATTAGCACATACCTATTTTTACTAACTGAAAGAAATCTGAAGATTTTTACTTTTACAAAAAAAAAAAAAAGTTGCAGTGAAAATAGTGCTCAGTATTTGTTTTGCAGCTAGCCATAATAGAAGCAGCGCATGCCCAGAGCAGGGGATAGTGTCATCACCAGCTTCTTCTCTAGGAACTACACTAGCATCTCAGCATCTGCCATAGTTTTTAACTGTGTCTATGAGAATCTTTACTTTTTATTTCCATTCATTGTGTCATCCATTAGCAAGATGTTTTCTAAGGTATCTGAAAAGCCTATGAGAGGTTCTTTTTTTTTGGGTCTGGGAATGCTAAAAAGATTTTCAATGTAAATTAATGGTAATTGCTTTTTTTTGCTTTATGTCATTTCAGCTTATGAAAGATTTCATAGGAACATTCTACTTTTGAAAAGCAGAGAAAATTGTAATACTGTTAGGGATGACTGAATGATTAAAAAAGCATTTCAATAAAATATATTTGAATTTTAAAAAATTATTTTATTTTCTGGGAAAATAGCAACAACAATAACACACACACACACACACACACACACACACACACACACACACCTGAATTTAAATCCTACCTCTACTAGGTTTCAGCTGTAAGACATACAGTTACTTACTCTAAGCTTAATTTCCTAATCCATAAAATGTATAAACTCAAAATTGTTATAAGAATTAATGAGATTTATTCAGACAACTAGCATCAAAAGGGTATAGAAATGTAATCTGTGGAAATAAACTGTCATTTCAGAAACTCCGTGTTAAATACTAAAATACAGATGCAATTAGTACCATGCTCAACCAAATTGAAACAAAACATAAAACATCTTATGACATGAATAATATCTACATTGTTGTCTTAAAAAGCCTTTGTCTTTCTATATCAAAATGATGGTTAACTGTCACAAAGCAAAATTAAAAACAAACAAAAAAAGGCAAGGGTTAGGTATAAAATTGTTTGAAGCAATCTTAGAGTCCAGAGTCCAATAGTAAATTTTATCATTTTAATAATTTTGTACTGTTGGTGTCAAGCAAGAATAAAAAAAAGGAAATATTGCTTATCAATTGAAAACAATATTCATGGGTGGCTCAGCAGTTGAGCCTCTGCCTTTGGTTCAGGGTGGGATCTGAGAGTCCCGGCATTGAGTCCAACGTGGGGCTCCCTGCATGGAGTTTGCTTCTTCCTCTGCCTGTGTCTCTGCCTCTGTGTGTGTCTCTCTCATGAATAAATGAACAAATTTTTTTTTAAAGAAAACAATATTCATTATTCTTCCATAGCCAGATATCTTCTTTTGTTTATATCCTGAAGAAAAAAGTGTAGTCTGCACCATTTTTAATAATTGATTTTATTTAACCAATGCCCTTTCTTAGATTTAAAAAAGTATTTTGTTAGAATTCCTGTTAGAATAAGTATTAAAAATAGTTTTAGACATAGGAATGCAATGTGAATGATTTCAAAGAACTAAATGATTCACTTGTCAGAAGGCAAAATTTCTAAGGATGGGTTCATTGATTCCAGTGGAACTGTTTTTTTCAGAACAGCTCAGATTAGCAGCAGTAGCAGCAGCTGGTATTCAATGAAACTCTTTTCCACCTACTCTCCAACTGGGTTTAAGGTAGGCACAAAGAGACTGAAATGACCAAGGTCAAAGCATGATAGCACTTCCAGGCTTTTTTCTTGAATGACTTTTTTTTTTAAATCCCAGTAAACATACAGTATTATATTAGTTTCAGTTGTACAATATAGCACTTCATGGGACACCTGGGTGGCTCAGTGGTTGAGCATCTGCCTTCAGCTCAGGGCGTGATCTCAGAGTCTTGGGATCGAGTCCCACATCGGGCTCCCTGCAGGGAGCCTGCTTCTCCTCCTTCTGCCTATGTCTCTGCCTCTCTCTCTGTATCTCTTGTGAATAAATAAAATATTTTAAAAAATACAATATAGCAATTCAACACTTCCATACATCACCCTATGCTCATTACAAGTATCCTCCTTAATACCCATCACCTATTTCACCATCTGCCCACCCACCTCCCCTCTGGTAACTATCAGTTTGTTCTCTATTGTTAAGTCTATTTCTTGGTTTCTCTCTCTCTTTTTTCCCATTTGTTTTGTTTCTTAAATTCCATATGAGTGAAATCATATGGTATTTGTCTTTTCTGATTTATTTTGCTTAGCATTATACTCTGTAGCTCCATCCTAGTCATTACAAATGAAAGATTTCTTGCTTTTTTAATGGTTGAATAATATTCATATACGTATATATCACCTCTTCTTTATTCATCTATCCATGAACCCATTATGCTATTTCCATAGTTTGGCTACCGTAAATAATGCTGCAATAAACACAGGGGTGCATGTATCCCTTTGAATTAGTGTTTTCCCATTTTTTTGATAAATAGTAATGCAATTACTGGATCATATGGTAATTCTATTTCTAACTTCCTGAGGAACGTCCACACTCTTTCCTATAGTAGCTGCACAATTTGCAGTCCCACCAGAGGCGCAGGAGTGTTTCTTTTTCTCCACATTCTTGCCAATACTTGTTTCTTATGTTGTTAATTTTAGCCATTCTGACAGGTGTGATGCAATACCTCGTTGTGGTTTTGATGTGCATTTTCCTGATGTTGAGTTATGTTGAACATCTTTTCAGTGTCTATTGGTCATCTGTAGGTCTTCTTTGAAGAAATGTCTATGCATGTCTTCTGCTCATTTGTTTATTGGATTACTTGGTTTTTGGTGTTGAGTTGTAGAAGTTCTTTGTATATTTTAGATGCTAACCCTTTATCAGATATATCATTTGTAAGTATCTTCCATTCCCAGATGGTCTTTAGTTTTGGTGTTGAAGGGGATTAGGAGTGCATCTGTCTTGATGAGTACTAATACATGGAATTGTTGAATCACTATATGGTACACCTGAAACTAATATAACACTGTTAACTACATTGCAATCGGAAAATCAAAAAAAAAAAAAAAAAAAAAACAACAAGAAATTGCATGTAAAAGAGCTTCAAATGACTTTTTGAAAGTGTTTAGAGAACTGCTCCAGCAATGGATTCATGTGCAGAGTGGAAGAAGTTGGTGCTGGAAGGGAAAGCAGGGCCCACATCCAATGGGGCTTGGTCTTGGAGTTTGGACATTTTCCAGAAAGCTGTAAAGAACCAGTGACAGATTCAGGCAAGGATGCAATGAAATCATATTTGTTTCCTTAAAAAACATTCCACAGTGAGCTTCAGTAGCGAAGCACTGTAATATGGACCAGCATTGTGTTGCATTTGGAAGATATAATAATGAATAAGGTAGTATGATCTTGCCTTTCCAGGGCTTACATTTGAGTTCAAGTGAGAAACACTAAGGATCTAAATTAAGGTAGTATCCGTGGGATTGTATAAAAGGAAATGGATGTTATAATAATAATAACCATCATAGCTAGTAATAATAATAGTGTTTATTACCACTTATCGAACATGTCCTATATGTCAGGCACTAAACACTTCACACGTGCTGTCTGCCCATTTCCACACAATAGCCAGAATGATTCCAATGGGTTAAGTTTGTTGTAACTCTCTCAAATACTTCTAGGTCGTCTCCACCTCATTCAGTGCAAATACCCATGTCCTCAGGATGAGGTACATAGCCTGGACTGTGGCCCACTCTGACTTCCCTGAGCTCATCTCAACTCTCTCACTTTGTTTCAGAAACTGTGTATGTGCGTATGTGGAGGAGTATACAAATTTTCTAGGGAGTCCTAGGCTGCTGTAGGCACCTTTCTGCTTCAGGGCCCTCTCTGCCTGGAATGCTTTTTCCCTTATACCCTACATCTCATTCTGTCACTTCTGTCAAGCTTAAATGTCACCTTTTCAATGACACCACTCTGGCCATCCTGTGGCATTCTCTGTCGTCCTCATCTTGTTCTACAGTTCTCCTTAGCATTTATCACTTCTGATACACCAGATTTGTTGTTTTTCTCTACTAGATCCTAAATCCCATGAGGACAGGCTTTGTTTACTGCTGTATTCTTGACACCTAGAACAGTGCTGGTCATTGTATCTGTCTGATAAACATATATTAAAAGGATGCATGAAGACTTACAGTGGCCCTATGAGATTAGTACTATTATTTTACCCACTTCGTTGGTGAGGAAACAAAGACATTAATTGGAGGTTTATTTAACTGAAGGTTCTGTATCTAGTAATTGTCAGAACTGGGATTTGCGTCAGATAAAAAAATTAAGTGCTGGGCACTTTAATTATGCACTATTCTAAAACCTTTACATATATTAACACTTAATACTCACAATAACCCCATTTTCAGATGAGAAAAATAAATCCAGGGAGGGATTTATGATTTTGCCTGGCATTTTTGCATTTGCTAATAAATTTGGAGCCTGTGCTCTTAACCATTTTGCTATGCTACCTATTTTTAAAACTGGTGCTTTAAGGAGTATGTGACTTTCCATACTAATTTGCCAGGAGAGTGAGGAAGAGGAAGAAATCTTGGATTACTAACATTATTGTGATTGAGGACTGCCACAGATGAGAGCCATCAAGTCAGGAAATGTAGGATGAATTGGTTTCATTCTCCCTTAACTCCAGATATCCACATCCAAACGCCTCCTTGATTTCTTCATTTGGATATTAGGATACGAGTTCAGCTTCAGTAAAAGGTATCTAGAATAACCATGCAGATTATAGAAGTTAGCTGTCTCACACTAAAGCTCTGTGACTCACAAAGTCTTCAGGGATCCACCTTGTACCTACAAAATAGCTCACATTCCCATCATCAGAAAGGGACAAAGGGAAAAAAGGCATCCCATTTATTTTAGAGTATCATCTAGAAATTGCTCACATCGTTTCAATGGCCAGAACCTACTGACATGGCCACATTTAGAGAGCTTATTACAGGCAACCATGTGTCTGGCTAGATAAATCCATTATCATGAATGAATAGGAGAATGTATATTAGGGGTCAACTAGCAGTCAATCTCTATTACAGATATCCACTACAAGGATAGAGGCATCTCTAACTTAACATTTGCAAAACCCAATTCCTGCTTGTTCTTCCAAAATCTGCTCTTCTCCAAAATTATTCCCGTCCTAGTTAGTGGTGGAAAATGGAACAAATGAGTAGTTTGATTTTAGACATGCCGAGTTTTGAGGTGCTATAGAACATCCAGTATAGATTTCCAATAAGGGGTTGAAGATATGTCTGGTTTGGAGTGAGATCAATATTCAAGATTCAGACTTGATCCCTGACTGAAATAAATGAAGAGGAAGAGTATATGTATGTGGTACTGTCGGAGACTGCATAATACAGAGGGCAAAAAAGAAACAAGGATGGAAAGGAAGAACATTCTGCAAAGAAGACTTCAAGAAGAGGGCCCAAGACACATGGAAAGAGGCTGGAGAATGTGGGGTGATGGAACCAGTGTGTGAGCCTGCAAAAAGGTCAGATACCGTGAACACCGAGAAGCAACTTTCAGATTTGGCCATTGTGCTATTACAGACATTAACACAAGCAGTGTATACAGTAAAATGGGGGCAAATGCTAATGTAAAGAGGGACTTAGAAATGACAAGTACAGATAGCTCTTCCAAATAGAAGGAACAGAATTAGTAGAGGGAGAATTTATGAAGAAGAGAGGGAACAACTAAGGGATTAAGAGTCTTGAGATTCTTTCCCACCTCCCACCGAAGGGGGAAAAAAAACTCTGTAGAAAAAGGATGGCTCACACTTTAAGGCATAAGACAACATAAAGACTCCTAACTCTGGGAAACGAACTAGGGGTGGTGGAAGGGGAGGAGGGCAGGGGGGTGGGGGTGAATGGGTGATGGGCACTGAGGGGGGCACTTGACGGGATGAGCACTGGGTGTTACTCTGTATGTTGGTAAATTGAACACCAATAAAAAATAAATTTATTAAAAGAAAAAGACAGGAGATCAGGGTGAGTGCAAATTTAGGTAAATCTGCAGGAATCAGGGTGAAGGTGTGGAGTTCATGAAGTGTGTAATGCTAATCAACAGTATTGATAATACTATTATTATTACTAAGCCCTAACATTTATTAAGCACCTCTCATATGTCAGTCAATACGCCAGTAATTTGACACAGGCAGAGGGAGAAACAGGCTCCTCACAGGGCACCGGATAAGGGACTCTATCCCCGGACCCGGGGTCACGCCCTCAGCCAAAGGCAGACGTTTAACCGAGGGGATCCCTGGGTGGCGCGGCGGTTTGGCGCCTGCCTTTGGCCCAGGGCGGGATCCTGGAGACCCGGGATCGAATCCCACGTCGGGCTCCCGGTGCATGGAGCCTGCTTCTCCCTCTGCCTGTGTCTCTGCCCCTCTCTCTCTCTTTCTCTGTGTGACTATCATAAATAAATAAAAATTAAAAAAAAATGTGTGTAACCACTGAGCCACCGAGACGTCCCCACAGTGGGTTCTTGAATCAGGTCTGACACTAATGTCACACAAAATACCAATTCATGAACTAAAAAGGCCTATGTGTAATTTCTCCATATTCAAAGGATGACTTGAGATCCTTTATTTTAAAGACCTAGTCATTCCAAAGTTTAACTAAGAGCAGATTTATTTCTCTTCAGTCTTTAACTTTTTGAGACTCAGGAATTTGTTCCATTTTGATGCACCAGGTTATATAAAATCACGTTTCATTTATTCGGGCAATTTCTACTTAATAATAGTTAGAAGTATCTTCACATGCCAGGTACTGCAGTAACATTTTGCTTTGATTATTCAACAAAAATCTTTAAAGATTTTCATCTTATTTGCCTATCTTATAGGCAAAGAAACTCCTTAAAAGATTACGATTTTAACTATCCCATTAAATACAACTGCAAATTGTTTTCAAATGAGGATCTGTTAATGGGAGAAAATGAAAAAAAGAGTAAGGAACCGAGTTAAAAATCGGACATGATTTAATACTGTCATTTATCATTAATTGTTCTGGGATAATTTAAATTCCACTAGCTTATTTTTTACGTTTTTTTTTTTTTTTTTTTTTTTTTTTTTACAGGTTATAATTGGGAAGCCGTATCCATATATCTGACTTATAATGTTCTAAGAATGGCAGTTAAATACAGTGCTATGTAAGACTGTTGATTTAAAAAAAATTGAGTATCAGATGAATGGGATCTATATAGTATTTCGGGGCTTAGCGAAGTCGTAAGCCATTAGGAATACTGTTTGTTAGTGATCCCACTACAGCTTTGCTAAGTGTCGCAGAGCCATAAAATAAGCCCTTTTAAATAAAAAGGTGACCTTGATAGTATGAAGACGCATGGCTTTAAGTGGCTTCAATTGTCACGGGGATGGAATCAGCATCCCCCCGGCTGGTGTGGACCACGAGGCCACCATCTCCTAACAACCTGCCAAGGGATGGGCTTTCACCTTCGACTACAGTGATGACATTGTGTCGGCGGGAGGCCCAAGCAGATGACCTTGTCCCCTGAAGGTGGCTCACGCTCTCGGGGTACCACAGCAGGACCTACAGCTGCCGCCTGACGGGAAGGGGCTGAGATCGAAGGCCCGGTGTCCGGAGGCGTCGGCCCCGCTATGCGGGGCTGGAAGCCATCACAGCCCCCGCCCCCCGGCGGACCCATCCCGGTTAACATCGGGAGCGTTTATGTCCTAGCACGTCCCTGGACTTGGGTATACCAGGGGGCCGTCCAGCCCTCCCAGGGGCTCCAGGGGGCTCCCGGCGTTACCCCCTTCTTTCCGCGGGGATAGAGCCACCACAGACAGAGGTGGCTCCATGGAAACACGAACTCCTCTGCCTCGTCCCAAGATGGCGACCAGCCCTGGTAGGACTCCAGGGAGCCCCGAGCCACTTCCCCTTCCCAGCAGGCCCTGCGCGGGCGACGACGGCAAGAAGGCAGGGGGCGGAGCCGGCGTGAGAGGGCGGGGCACAGCGCTGCGCCCGCCCGCGCGCACCCCAGCCCCGCCTCACGTCGCTGCGTCCCGGCCCGGAGCTCTCGCCCGGCCGGGCGGCGCGCGCTGCCTGCTGGGATACTCGGCCCGCCCAGCCAGTCCTCCCGGCTTGCGCTGCGGCCGCGAGATCCGCGTTTTTTTCCAAGATGGTGGCGCTGGGTTCGGGGTGACTGGCAGTAGACGACAGAGCCTGAATCCCCTTCGCCGGAACCTCGACACACCGCCTTCCTCCCGCTCACGCACCCCGCTGCCACTTAGCCATCCGCCGGCCTGCGCGCTCGCCTTCCGCCGCCGCCTCGGACTTGGGCTTCATCTTGCGGACCCAACGCTTCGGGCAGCGGGCGGCGGCGCCTCCCTCGGCGCGTCTCGGGGTCGCGCTCGGAGCAGTCCGCAGCCCAGCCCCGGCTCGGCGGGCCCCGCAGCTCCCCAGCGCGGACAGGCGGCGGCTGGCGGCGAGCTCGGGGTCTCTTGCGGCCCCGGCGCCCCCTTTCCCGGCCTCCGTCTCCGGAGAAGGAAGCGCGGGTCCCGCATGAGCCCCGGCGGTGGCGGCAGCGACAGGGAACGAGGCGGTGGCGGGCGGAGGCGGCGAGCGAAGGCTACTGCGACCAGTGAGGCAGCCGCGGCTGCGAGGGCCACGGCCCGGGCGCGGGGGCGACCGCAGGTCAGTGTGGCCGGGGGCCGTTCCCGACGTCGTCCGTGTCGCCGAGCCGCCTTCCGGGGCCTGGGACGGAGGGTGGGAGGCCCCCGGACCGCGCGGCGGTGGGGGGGGGGGGGGCGGCTGCTGCCAGGACTAGGCCTCTGGTGGCGGTGGCGGCGGCGGCGGCGGCTGCCTCCGTAACTGTCAGTCCTGGCCGAGGGCCGGAGGGAGGGTGGTGTGGCCGGAGGGGACGCGAGCGGGCCCGGGGCGGGGCGTGCAGGGCGTCGAGAGTTGGCCTCGGTGGAAGGGCTCGCGGAGCAGGCCGGAGCCGGGCTGGTAGGGCCGGCCCTCTCCTCCCGAGGGGAGAGTTTTTCTTGAGGGCTCGGCCCCGTGGGTGAAAAATGCTGAGCCTGGCGCTGCGGTGGGTTGGGATTTGGGGGTGGACGGTGGCGGGGGTGGGGTTGGGGGGGAGGGCGGATGAAGTGGGAAATCGAGCCCCGGGTCGCGTCCACAGATTATCCGCGTTTTCATGTTAAACGTGAGTTACCGGGTTTGCCAGAAATTCCCTTAAATGCAAACCTGCAAACAGTTGGCATTTTTTACTTTCCCTTTTCAGTTGAGAAAATGAAAAGGACTCTTTCTTCGTCATGGCGTGGAGGTTTTGTTGGTAAAGTGAGAATTGAACGTGGCAAATGCTTTAATCAATAAAATTGTTAGAAATGATTTTAATGTAGACTTAGACTCCTTCAAAGATAATTTAGTCTCTGAATTTTTAAAAACGACCAGTGGGCATACTAAAATAGAAACATTACTAAATCTGTCTGGGATTCTATTTATTAAGTGGCTAGGGTGCTGTTGAAATGTAAAAGAATAGTAATATGGGATTTACAGTCCATAGTTACCCTCCGTAAATATGAGGGGAATATGGATATGACCCATAATTTTGGAGAATTCCACTGCCTGCAATATTGAAAGAAGCAGGAAATTATTCCAGAATATTCTGGGGGGAAGAAAAGGGCCTGAAATGGAAAGGACCTAGAGTTTGGAAGTATAACTGTTAAAAAGTTACCTGTCAGAGTCACTGTGGATACCCAATAAATATCTTGAGTGAATTAGACAAGAAGGATAAGAAGTGTTTATTCATAATCTCTGACTAATAAGTACTCAGATTATTGTGTAAGCCATGTAAAAATTTAGAATTTAGAAAGATAAAAGTATAATTTTGTCATGATATATATAGAAATAATTTTAGAGGTAGATGGTGCTTATAAATCGGGTTATCACATTTGTAATAAAATGAATACAATATTCACGATGATGCTGATAAGACCAAAGAATGAACCTGAAGCCTTTTAAAGAAACTAATAATCATGACAACAAAAGCAAGAAATAAATTCAAGAAATAATGACCTTCTCCTTACAAGAATGGGACTGGAAACTAAGGAAGTCTTGTATCAATATATATTATCTAGTATGCTAAGTATTATGTACACTGTTGTCTGGACATTGCCTAGTTCTTGAGGACTTTACAGAGTAAATTACAATATTACAATGTTTTGGTTCCTTTTCAGGGGTTTTGTAAGCTGTTTTTGTTTTACTTCTCTGAAATTGTACATTTTTTTCATGGCTTAAAAAAATACCTTCTTAAGTATGCTTATTAGAAGTGTGAGGAAGACACATTCTCATCCCACTTGCCCAGCTCATGTAATAAGGTTTATTGGGTATTTAAAATTGGATTTTAACATTTAATCAGTTGTATTTCTTAAACTTTAGATCATTTTTAAAGTGGTACTCCTCTCTCCCCTCCAAAAAAGAAAAAAAAAAAATCACCCCACACATCTGAAATGATTTGCCATTTCAAATAAGCAGTCAGTGGAATAATCCAAAACTATGCATCATATCTAAATTTTTCAACCCAAACACTTGAAATATTTACAGATGTTTATTTTCTTAAATGATTATTGGTTATGTACTTGTCATGTTGCACATTTTTGTTTATATCTAAACTAGTATTGGTCAAAACAGGGACATTACATTAAGTACATAGGTATCTGTTAAGAAATTAGTTTTTTGATTTTTTTTATGAGTGAAGACAAGTTTTCTCTTTTTAGGATAATTCGGGATAACAGAGTTTTGGCTGATTTTGACATTCCCTGCTCTGCCCCCACTGCAAATGAAAAGATAAATTCAGACATTATAATGTATACAGGGAAGATAGCTTTGGAATTAGATTCCATTTTTACTTCTGGGCTCAACCTTACTTGTTTGATCTTAGAAAGTTACTTAGTCTTGGTGAGCTGCAGTTTTGTCATCTGTAAAATGGGGTGGTGAAACTAACTCAGTTTCAAGGATTAGAGTTCGTAAAATGTCTGACACTTCAGCCCTCAATAAGTATTATCATTTGAAATCTTCCTGAAACACCGTTTTTTTGTTCTTAATATTATTCTCACCTTACACACAGTGAACTCTTACCATGTTATCTTTTACGTTATTTTCATTCTCACTACCTATGAATTCCCTTTAAGGGCAGGGACTTCTAGAGATTACTAGAAAGTGTGTTGCCAGAGTGTGGATGAATTAGTTACCAGTAAATAGCTAACGTTATTGGGTACCTACTGTGACTGCTGTGAGGGTTAGGTGTAGGAGCTACAAAGACAGGAAACTGTGTGTTTGTCCTTTGGAGGCTTATAGTCTAGAGGACTTTCTCCACTTAACACCATGTTTTGTGAAGTCTATCACACAAGGGAGCCTCATCTGTGCTTTTGGTCATAGGGCAGTTCTGTGGACCCAACACTTCCTGCCTGCAGCTGCTATTCTAAAGAATATTGTTTTACGCTTTTAGACAACTATTTGGCACATGTGATATACTTTATATGCCTTTATACCTTGGTCCTACTCCATAACCCAAAATCGGGCACAGTATGTGTGTGTGTGTGTGTGCGCGCGCGCGTGTGTGTATGAAATTTACTTTGGTAGTTGTCCATAAAGACTTTGATATTTTTCTGGGGTGATTGTCTTCTGGTTCTAGATTTATAGAAGTTTCAAAGGTGAGTAGGACTGTTCTTGAGGCCAGGCACTCCATTTTACACCTGAAGAACTTGAACTGCAAAGCTTTAAAATGATTTTTTAAGGCCACCCAGTAGCAGAGCTAGAACCACAGTCTGAGTCTCTGGACTAGAGTTCAGGACTCTTTGTACACAGTGGCACATGTCCTCTCCTACCTAAAGGGAGTAGTTTGCTTCTATTTGAGTGTTTTCTACACTATTATAGGAAGACAGACTTCCTAAGATGCCATCTTTGGGCCTTCTCTGAGCATAACAGTGCAGGAAATGGGGCTTTTTCTTCTAATAAAGGAAGTCAATTAAAACTACAGTAAATAGAAATGATGTTAATGTACAAACATATCTTGTGTATGGAACAGGTGTTTAAAATATTTAAAGGTGCTATATAATGTCATAATTTAAATACATAAATACATATTTATAAATAATAAATATTTATACCGGCTTTCATTTTCATTTACTCTCAGAAATGTTACCTATAGTGTGCTTTTATCTAAGTTATCTTTAGTAAGTAAACACCATTATGGATAATAAGTTAAAGTTTTTTTAAGTTTAAGGCCAATCTGAGAATGAAAAAAAACTAATACTTGTTTTTTGTAATATTGCTGTTTGCAAATGAGATTTAGCTGACAGTTGTTACTGTTTGATTCTAAGCTTCATGACTGTGAACTCCCTAAATTATATATAAATTTTAAGTTTCAGAGTCTCAACAGGTTCAGTGAACAAAAGCCACCAAGAACCACTGATGTGGAGGAAGAAGCACTTACTTTGGTGTCAGAAGATCATGGGTTCATCCTTCCCATCTAGCTTCCTATCTGGTCCTAGCAGGTCATTTATCTTTCAAAGCCTATGTTCTGTTAACTTCTGTTAAATAAGGTGATACTTGCTTTGTCTGTTTCAAAGGATTGTTTTTCAGATGTGGTCATTCTCAAACATTGGAATAATACTGTATAAAGTGACCTTATACATGATTTAGTGACTTGTCCAAGAAATCAAAGTTGGTTAGTGGTAAACACATGATTGGAACCTTGGTGTATTTACATGCTTTTCTCTATAAACATTTTTAAACTTTTCGTACTTCCAGAAGTATTATTTTGGGAAATATTTAGTGCGTGAATTTATTTTAAATTTGTTAACTACATTTGAAATAAACAATAGATCTTAATAATTAGCGATGCGGGGGCAGCCCGGGTGGCTCAGTGGTTTAGTGCGCCTTCAGCCCGGCGCGTGATCCTGGAGACCTGGGGTCGAGTCCCACGTCAGGCTCCCCGCATGGAGCCTGCTTCTCCCTCTGCCTGTCTCTCTGCCTCTCTCTATGTCTCTCATGAATAAATAAATAAAATCTTTAAAAAAAATTGTTGATGCACTATTTGGTATCATTAATCCTTAGTCAAATTCCTTCTGTAATTACCTTTACTTCTTGACCTCTTGTTACTTTGATAAATGGCAGGTGAATCATAAGGTTGACATAGATTCTTACTTGGTAAGATTATTCCTGAAGTTCAAACCTAGTAAGTCTGCTGGAATCTACAAGACATCACATTGGATCATAGAAAAAAATCCTATATAAGACTTTATTAAAAGTCAGCATCTATGCCACAAATAAAAGCATGGAAGTTGCATTTGATCCCTCAACACTTATTATACAAATAGGATAAAATGTTCCTTAAATGAAACTCCTTGGCCAGTATGGAGCTTAATGTGACTCTTAACAGTTAAGTGTGATACAGAAGTTGACTTTCTATACTCTTCCAGGTTAGTTGAGGTTAGTCAAGCACAGATCCTTTTATATTACAGAAATAAAACGAAAAAAAAATTGACCTGTCTCTGCAGTATGCAGGCTTGTAACTCTTTGTTGCTAATGCGATGACTTCTTGTATCAAGAGGGATATCTTATCCATTTCAAGCTTCTAATATAATAGACTTCTATTCTTGGATGTGAGAGGATAGTTTTAGAATTGTTTTTGTGGCCTGTAACCACTATCTTAATATATTTACTTTTATATTCTTTGTAATTCAGAATAAATTCTGAATTTATCCTCTGAATTAAATATGCAGACAGTACCGAGAATAATGTAACAATCATGTATCTACCATTCAATATGGATAAATGTCACATTTTGTCTCTTGTACTCTTTAGCTCCATCTTTAAAACTGGTGTTATTCATTTTCTTCTGAGATGATACTTGTAGCACTGTAGATAACACTATGGGAATTTTCTTCGTACTGCCAACAAATACTTCCTTTCTCTTGTCAGATGTACAACATAATCCTTTTCCTTGGAAGGGAAAGGATGAAATGCCCACCAATGTTTTCTCTATAAAGGTAATGGGTCATAGGGAGAAACATGAGTATTTCCAGCTTATTAATTATTTTAGTATTTTTTCTTATGGATTCTATTTATTGTGCTTCTGTATGTGTATATGCGCCAATATTGATAACCGTATAATGTGCCGTAAATCAGGATGTTGATTATTTACCTTTGTTAAATAAAGTTTTGTTTGGGGAAAAATATAATCTTTCGAGCACCTGTTGTATGTGATATGTATACTGATCTATTTCACACAAAGAGTAATTGGGTAACATTTTTCTTTTATAGTTTTCTTTTTTTTTTTTTTCTAGATTTTATTTATTTATTCACAAGATACACAGAGAGAGACAGAGACATAGGAAGAGGGAGGAGAAGCAGGCTCCATGCAGGGAGCCTGATGGGACTCGATCCCAGGACTCCGGGATCATGCCCTGAGCAGGAGGCAGATGCTCAGCCACTGAGCCACCCAGGCATCCCCTCTTGTAGTTTTCTGAAGTGAGCTGACATTGCATTATATTCCATGTTGATGATAGAAACTATGCTGTTTAAGATACTCTAAATTTAAAACTTCTAAGAAATGAAAGTTTCCCTAATTACTTAAGCTGTTTCATTCATATTCAATTTCTTACACATTTTTCTATATCTGTGACATATTACTATAGACTGAAAGATTATATCCTTCCAAAATTTAATATGTTGGTATTGTAACGCCCATGGTAATGGTATTAGGTGGTGAGGCCTTTTGGAAGTGAGATCATGAGAGTAGAGTCTTCTTGAATGGGATTAGTGCCTTATAAAAGATTTCAGAGTTCCCTCTTCAGCCGTATGAGGACCCAGCCAGCAGACAGACAGCTAGCTGTCTGTAAACCAGGAAGGTGGTTCTTGTCAGATACTGAATTTGCCAGTTTCTTAGGCCCTAGGAATATGAGAAAGAAGTTTGTTTATAAGCCACCCAGTCTGTGGTATTTTGTTTTAGCAGCCTGAAATGGACTAGGACACATTAAATATATTTTAAAAAACAGAGAGGGAAAGTAGGAAATTAAATGGATAAAGTTTGGTAGGTAAGGTAGGGATACATTGTGCTTGACAGAATGGAAATGCTTAAAAAGTGGAGATAGTATTGAAATGTGAATGCTTAAGGAAATATATTAGAAAAACCAAGCTGACTTTAGTTTTAAATACATAAAACTAGATTTCTGCATTTCAGATATTATTGTATATTTCTTTACTGCCCAGAGTACTGTATTTCAAATTATCAACAGGAAAAAGTCTAACTGGTCTCATTTAACTTTAGAAGGGAGTCAGTTCACTCCTAAAATTCTTCTTACAACTTGTGGGCTAGATGAAAGGCAAGGAGGGGTGAACTTAAAAATAGTTGGATCTCAACTGGAAAATAGGTAAGTCACTTATCTCAACTGAAATTAAATCTTTTCTTTCCTCTTGGATTGAAGATTCTATGAGAACAATAAACATTTGCTGCCTGTCTCATTTTTTTTTCTTTTCATGTATAGTTTTATATATTTGTAGGTGCTTGATGAGTTGAGCACTACTTTTAGATATGTACTGTGGGTTGATGAACTAAGAAAGAATGGTCAGGAACAAAATCCTCTAGGCTTCAGAACTTTAATTTTAAGTAGATACAGGACTAGGGGTCAGCCTAGATAATGGGCCAAAGACCTATCTATGTTATGGCCCCACTTTACTGCCTCTCCCTGTACTGAATTTGACAAGGCTTTCCTAGTAGGAAGGGTATGTTTGTGTTCTCCGTAATTCTAGCTGACATCAAACTTTGAGAAATTGAGGCTTATCCCTACCTTACAAGTTTCTCTTAAGTGATCAAGATTTAATTCCCCTAAGTGCTATTTTAGACATGTAGCATGTGTTTAAAACTGCCATGACTACAATAGTATTTATTTTATGTTATCTCGATATCTTCCTTTAATAAGAGTAGATTGGGTTAGATGATCTCAAAGGTAACTTTCAGTTTAGATACTATATATATTCATTTTTTCTCTTTGAATATATGTTTTAATTATACTTAACACATACAGTAAATAATATAGGAAATATTCATTCCATTCAGAATTAAATTCTTCCACTTTTGATTCTTTGAGAAGTAAATGCAGTCTTACGTATTCACTTACAGCAACATCGTCCTAATCTTTCCCAGTCCTATTACCCTCTTTCTACTTAGATAATAACGATCCTGAGGTTGAGTATACATCATATTGTTTATACTTTTACTGTACCCCTGTACGAGTATCCATAAGTGATAGATGTTCTGTTTTAAATTTTTACGAATGGTACTGTATTGTACAGAATCTTTCATCAGATTCCTTTAAAAAATTTTTTTTGAGATATATGTATTGGTGGATGTGTGTCTAGTTTATTCAGTTTGCCATATGGTACTCCATTATATGGCTGTATAAAATGTATTTCACTATTGATGGATATTTTGAGTTATTTCCCTTTTTGTTATAAAAAATGCAGTGATTGCGTTTACACATTTTTTTTGGTTGAGATATTGGGCAGACTCATTAAAGTGAAATCCCTGGGAATAGGTTGTGAACAACTTTTACTTTATTAGATATTTTTTAATTCTTAAATGAAATCAATACACCAGTATATACTTTACTACCAATATATGTGTATTTTGTTTTCCAGCATCCTAGCCCATACTTGGGATTGTCCTATTTTAAAATTTTTGCAAATTTGATGGCTGTGAAATGATACCTTTTTTTTTCTACCTCACTTTAATTTGCATTAAATGGTGAAAATTGTGGGTAAATGGATATGAATTTTATTATTTTTGGTATCTTTTAAGTTTTGTAAATTAAAGAATTGTTTTAAAAGAAAGAGCCATTTTCATACAGTATATTTGTTGTAAGGGACCTTGAGGATCATCTCATACAACCTTCTTATTTTTCAGCGCAGCCATGAAAATTATCAGAATAAAATACTGCTTTTTGCCCATTATGGTATTCTCTTTTGGGATATAGAATCTCAAGTTTCAGTGTTGAAATCATGAGTCTTTTCCTTTATGATTTGTATTTTTTGTTAAAATCCTCTTTTATATTGTCTGCTAGGGGTTAAGAGGTTCATGTTATTTGGGATTTTGTGGGCTTTTTTTTTTTTTTTAAGATATTTTATTTATTCATAGAGACACAGAGAGGCAGAGGCAGAGGCAGAGGCAGAGGGAGAAGCAGGCTCCATGCAGGGAACCTGACGTGGGACTTGATCCCGGGTCTCCAGGATCATGCCCTGGGCTGCAGGCGGCGCTAAACCGCTGTGCCACCGGGGCTGCCCAGGATTTTGTGTTCTTGTGAGTTTTTTTTTTTTTTTTTTTCTTTTTTTCATTTAGGTCCATGTGGGAGGGAGTCAGAAATCAGATTTTTTTTCATATGATAATCTAGTTGTTCCAACATTAAATATTGAATTCTTCCCTCTTTTTTTTTTTTTTTTTTTGTCCCCTGTATCACCTGCCATGTACTTGGGTTTTAGTTTCTTTTTTTTTTGCTTTTTAAAAATTTTTTGGTCTTTCTCTTTAAAACACCAGTACTACATTGTTTCATTTCAAATAGGTTTATATTAAGCTTTGAAATCTGAGAATATAGGCCTCTCTTTTATTAATTTTCAGAACTATCCTGGCTCTTAGACTTTCATTCTTTCATAATCACTTAAAACTGGTTTATCAGATTCCTTTGGAGATATTATTTGAAATTGCATTGAATATATATTGAGAATTGATGTGGTTTATCTTGTTATTTATTTGATTCTTCTATATTTTGCATTTTTCTACATAAGTGCCTTTTACACATATCTCATGTTCTTAGATATTTGATTAATGTTTTTACATTTAAATAGCATCTTTTAATAACATTTGGTTGTTGCTGTATTGATTTTGTATCCATCAATTTGGATGAACTCCATCATTTCTAATAGTTTATAATTCTTTTGGATTATTGTGAACAAATTACAATTCTGTCTTTTCAAGTGATCTTTTAAAAATATAATTCTAACCTTGTTACTTTCTATTTAACATTTTTCTTTGACTTTCCATTGCTTTTAGAGTAAAATTCAAAAAGCATTATTAGTTAACCAAGTCCCACGTGATCTAGATTTTCTACTTCCTCAGCCTTACCTTTCTCCACACTCCCTATTGAACAGAACCATCCAATAGTACTGACCTTTTCAGTGTTTTGAGCTGTCCAACCTGTTTCTTTGCCAAACCCTTTGCCACTGCACATTTGGGCAACAAATTTCACCCATCCTTTTGGTCTCAGGGAATAGTGCTAAATATTCCAAAGTATTACTCAGGGAAGCCTTCTCTGAAGAATCCTCTTGTACTCACTGGTTTTAGTGCTTCCTTGTATTATGCTGTTATTGAATCCTGCTTTTTCTAAGTACATAATTTCAACTGCAATTATGTAATTTCTTTACTATTGAGTTGATTGTATGAGAAAAGTAAATGGTTCTCTATTTAAATGATTTTTTTACAGTAATCTTTAAACCAAATATGGGGCTCCCACAACCCCAAGATCAAGAGTCGGTGTCCCACCTTACTGAGCCAGCGAATTGTTCCCTCTCTTTTTTTTAATGTGCAATTTCAAGCATTTGTGAGTGTTGGGTGAATGAATGAATGTTCGTGTACTGATTGTTCTAGAAATATTACTCCAGTTGGTAGCTAATCAAAAGAATGAAGCTACTTTGAGGTATTTTACTGCACATTAATAGAAAATTAAATGCCCTCAATTTTTACTATTTATGTCCTTCAAGTATGGCTGGTCTTTAGAACAACAATTTTCTGTTTTTAATAGAAGCAGTCTAGTTCACTTAAAATTATATGTGGTAAGTTTTCTTAAAAGCAGTTTGAAGTTAAATTAGAAGCCAGTGGTCTTTTGTTATCCTTAAGTCAGATTTTATGAGTTTGATACACAGGTGAAATAAAATAAACCTGCAAGTACATGTTCATGATTATTTCAAGGAAAACCCACCTACCTTTAGTTATTTTAGTATCTTGTACTATACATCTTTGTGTGTGTGTGTGCGCGCGCGCGCGTGCGTGTATAACACAGGCTGAAAGCTAGCATAATTCTGAGTTTAATTTTAGGTTAGGCACTATATAAGATTGAACTCAAATGAACTATTAGTGCAAAAAGAACCCAGGGGAAAATTTCACAGTAGCAAGCCCTTGAGACTACGTGGCACATTTGCTTCTATTTTCAGTTCATAGAATAGTTGACTAGAATGAGTGATTTATCATTAAAACTAGGAAATTGAAATAATTCTGGTGACTTAGAATTTCTAAAGGATCTCCATAGATGACACTTGATCTACACTTAGATAAGATATGCTCACTGCTGTAAGTCATGTGATAAAATAAGTGTGTAAAGATAACCTTGTTGGGGGAAAATAACGTTTTATTATTGACCAATCATGAGTCTGCTTTCTATAGTTATTCAGATAGGTAAATAAGCATAATTTAATTAATTTCTAAAATGTTCACAGAACCCAGAGGGAGGGCAGACCAGTTGTTACTTTAGAGAGTTCAGTTCTTTTCCAGTGCACAGTGATTGTGATCCCAGAGTTCTCCTACGTATAACTGATTGTACAACCTAGATTTGCAGCACACTCTCAATTTTAAGTATTAGATTATTCCTATAAATCATAAAACCAAAAATTCCAACATTTTCATATTTCCAGAGAGCCTCCTTTATTTCCTGGTTGGTTGTCCCCCTCCCCCCATATTGGTGTGTAGAATTATTTTCGACTGAGGAAATACAGGTAGATAGCTGTATATTTTTAAGTACAAAAATAAATGAACGTTTCCTCTCTCTTTCTTAGCTAATTCTAAAACATAACAGTTGTTCAACGTAAGTGTGGAAAAACATAAAATTGCCTGGCAAATACCAAACAAGTATATCCATAACTACAGGTACATGCAGCTTTTATCCTTTCTTGAGAAATTAAAACAAACACACACAACACTGTAGTTTTTACAGTTTCTAACTTTATTGAGATATAATTCACATAACCATAAGATTAACCCTTTATTTATCTTTTATACAGATTTTATTTATTCATGAGAGAGAGAGGCAGAGATACAGGCAGAGGGAGAAGCAGGCTCAATGCAGGGAGCCTGACATGGGACTTGATCCCGGGACCCCAGGACCACACCCTGAGGCAAAGGCAAACACTCAACAGCTGAGCCACCCAGGCATCCCAGATTCACCCTTTTAAAGCATACATTTCAGTTTTAGTATATTTGGGTTGTAGTATATTCACTACCACTAATAGAACATTTTCATCATCCCCAAAAGAAACCCTGTACCTGTTAGTAGTCATTCCCTATTCCCTTGTCCTCCAGCCTCTTACAAACACTAATCTGCATGCTTTCTATGAATTTGCCTGTTCTAGATCTTTCATATATAAGAAATCATGAAATACGAGCCCTTTTGTGTATGGTTTCTTTTTACATAGAATTTTTAACTTTTTTTTAATGGCTGAATAGTATTATACTATGAATATATGAACTGTTCAGTCATCAGTTGATAAATATATTTGGATTGTGTCTTTTTTTATATGAATCACATTGCTATAAACACTCATATACAAACTTTTGTGTGAACATATATGTTCAGCTATCTTGGGTATATATATATATCTAGAGAAACTGCTGGGTCATGAGATATCTATGTTTAATATTTTGAAGAGCTACCAAAATCCTCCAAAGTGACTGCATCATTTTACAGTTGCATCAGTAATGTATGAAGGTTCTTTCTGATAGCTCTACTTCCATGCCAAAGATGATTGTCTCTATTTTAGTAATTTTTGTGTGTGAAGGTTTCTCTTTGTGGTTTTGATTTGCATTTGCTTAATGATTAATGATAACATTTCATGTGCTGATTGGCCCTCTTTGGAGAAGATCTACTCAAATCCTTTCCTGTGTTTTAATTTTTTCTTTTTACTGGGCTTTAAGCATTTTTTATATGTTCAGATGCAAGTCCCTTATCAGATAGATGATTTCCAACTATTTCTCCTCATGCTATAGGCTGTCTTTTCACTTTCATGATTGTTTCCTTGAAGCACCCAAGTTTTAATTTTTGATGAAGTCCAACTTACATATTTTTCTTTTGTTGCCTTTGGTGTTAAACCATTGCCTAATCTGAGGTCATAAAGGTTTATGTCTGTTTTCTCTAAGACTTTTGTAGTTTTAGTTCTACATTTAGGTCTGTCACCTGTTCTAAGTGAATTTTTGGATATGGTATGATAAGTTTAGATCTGGAATGCATTTGGGATGTTTTTGGATATGGTATACAAATACCTATCTTACATTTTTTTCCCACTTTGGTAGCCAATTTTTTAGACCACTTGAGGGGTCCTTTGCTCATTGATGTAAAATGCTGCCTTTTTATTTTATTCTCTTTTTTTTAAAGATTATTTTAGAGTAGTGGAGGAGCATAGGGAGAGGGAGAGGAATTGCAAGCAGACCCTGTTGAGCATGTAGCCCAGTTTGGGGCCCAATTCCACGACCCTGAGATCATGACCTAAACTAAAACCAAGAGTTGTATGCTTAACCAACTCAACCACCCAGGAACTCCAAAATGCCACTTATAAACTAAAAAAACGAAGTATAATTTGTATCCTATAATGTATACATTTTTTAAGTATACAGTTTTATGTATTTTGATGCATGTGTATACTGTAACAACTACCACAGTTAAGATACAGAACATTTGAGTTACTCCCCAAAAATGTTACTTTGGTAGTCATTCTTCCCTTTTTTAAAAAAAAAATTTTTTTTTTTCATTCTTCCCTTTTGGCTCTGGGCAACCATTGATCTGCTTGCTAGTTTTCCCTTTTCTAGAATTGCATATAAATAATATGGTAAGTTATGTACTCTTTTTTTGTTTGTTTGGCTTTGTTCCTTCAATACGTATTTGAGATTCCTCCATTTTGTGTTTATCAATTTTTTTTTTTTTTTCAAATATAGTGTGGCTGTGCCACAGTTTACTTATTTATTTGGTGAACATTTAGATTTTTTCCACCACTAGGCTGTTGTGAGAAAAGGTACTCTTTGCATGTGTCTTTGTGTGAACATACTTTGATTTATCCAGGGTAAACAACTTAAACTGGAATTACTAGATCATATAATAAGTTTATGTTTGAATTTATAAGGAATTATTTTCCAAATAGTTAATGCTATTTTGCATTCCCACGAGCACCGTTCTTTCAAATCCTTGCCAGCATTTGATATTCTCAAAAGGCAGACATTCTGATGGTTGTGTAATCCCATTGCAGTTTCTTTTTCTTTAACTGTAAAATACACATAACATAAAATCCACCATTTTAAACCATTTTTAAGTGTACAGTTCAGTGGCATAAAATACATGCGTGTTGTTTTGCAGCCATCACTCTTACTTATGCCTGGAACTTTCTCATCATCCCAAATTCAAATAGTAACACTTCCTCACCTCCTTGTCTTTCCCCTCTCTCCAGCCTCTGGTGACCACTGTTCTACTTTCTGTCTCTAAAAATTAGACTGTTCTAGCTACTTACATAAGTGTGATCATATAATATTTGTCCTTTTGCTTCTGGCTTGTTTCACTTACTGTGATATTCTCAAGGCTCACTCATGTTACAGCATGTATAAGAATTTCTGTTTTTCTTTTAAGTTTGATTTATTTTTGAGGGAGGGAGCATGAATGCAGGAGGAGAGGGGAGAGGAAGGTGCAAAGCAGACTCCCAGCCCAAAGCTGGGCTCCATCTATCTCATGGCTCTGAGATCATGACCTGAGCTGAAATCAAGTCAGGTGGTCAAATCACTAAGCCACCCAGGAGCTCCTCCTTCCTTTTAAGGCTGAATATTATTTCCTTGTATGTAAAAATACCACATTTTGTTTAGCCATTCATTCACTGGACACTTGGATTGCTCTTCTTGTATGTTTAGTTCTTGGGTATATACCTAGGAATGATAATGCTTGGTCATATGGTAATTCTGTTTAATTTTTTGGGGAAATCAGCGTATCATTTTCCATGAAAGCCGTACCCATTTTACGTTCCTACCAGCAATCAGAAAAAGATTCCAGTTTCTCCACATCCTTGCTAACACTTGTTATTTTGTTATTTTTTAAAAATAATTTTCATACTAAAGGGCGTGAAGTATCATGGTTCTTACATTTCCATGATGATGAATGATGTTGAGAAGTTGTCATATGTTTATTGGCCATCTGTGTATTACCTTTTGTGAGTACCCAAATACTTTGCTCATTCTTTTCGGGATACGAATGCTTTATTAGATACATGTCTTTCTTCTGTGTCATTACTGATTTTTTTTTTTTTGGTCAATTATTTTATTAATTACTAAGAATATTGAAACCTTCAACCATAATTGTGAACTTGCTATCTTTTCTTTCAGGACTGTCCATTTGGTCTCATGTATTTTGAAGCTCCAGCTGTCATGTGCATTCATATTTAGGACTGTTAGGTACCTTTGAATTGATTCTTTATTGTTATGAAATATCTCTGTGGTCCTCTGTTAATGTTTATTGTCCTAAGGTTTACTTCGTCTGGTATCAGTATAACCACTCTTCCTTGTGATGATTCATGTTTACATATTACATCTTTTCCAACTTCTCTGTATAGTGTCTTTCTTTTAGACTGTGTATAGTTGCATCTTTTTGATTTTTACAATTTCTTGCTTTCTGAGTGTTTAGTCCATTTACATTTATTATACTTGACTACATGAATGGGTTTAAGACTACCAAGTTACTATTCATCTCTATTCCATCTACGTTCTTTTTTCTCCTCTTTCCTGTTTTCTTTTGGATTGAGCATTTTTATAGAAGTCTGTTTGATCTTTGCTATTAGCTTATACCTTCTCTGCCCCCAGGGGTTGTACTAGTATTTACAGTATATCCCTTAATTTATATCAGTCTGTTTTCAGAAATATACTTCTTAGAGTATATTGTGAGAATTCTAATAGAGTATAAATTTGTTTACCCTCCTCTGTCATCCTTTTGGTATTGTTGTCTTATATTTTACTTCTATGTAAATTATAAATTCCACAGTCTTACTTGTAATTATTTATTTTTTAAAAAATTTTATTTATTTATTCATGAAAGACCCAGAGAGAGAGGCAGAGACATAGGCAGAGGGAAAAGCAGGCTCTGCAAAGGGAGCCTGATGCGGTACTTGATCCCAGAACCCTAGGATCACACCCTGAGCCAAAGGCAGAAGTTCAACCACTGAGCCACCCAGGCATCCCTGTAATCATTTCTTTTATTTTTTATTTTTTTAAAATTAGTTCTTTTAAATGGCCAGTTGTTTTGTAAAGAAATTTAAAAATTGAAAAAAAACAGGTTATTAAACCAGATTTATCAACATTTTTTGGTATTTATGGTCATCTTTACCATTTTTATTTTCCTTTGTGTAGATTTCTTTATGTAGATGCTGTTTTCTATCTTGTGTTATTTCTCTTCTACTTGAAGAATTTAAAATTTTTTGAAGTGCAAATACATGAGCCAGAAAACTTTCAGGTTTTATTAGCATGAAAATGCCTTAATTTCTTTATTATTTTATTAGGAAAATACTCCAACTCAAGTGTGAAATAATTGTAGAATATAATTCCACAATTAACATTTTTCTTTGTGTTGTATCTGTCCATTATTTGTTTTAATTCTTAGAGGTTTTTCAAAGTAAGTTGCAGTTATTATTATTCCTCATCCTTAACTTCAGCATGTATGTTGTTAACTAAAGCTTAGTAATTTACTATTAGATAACTTTAGTATATTGAATTTAACTGATTTTAGTATATTATTCCAGTTATTTATTTCTGTGTACTAAATCACCCTTAAACATCAGCATTTAGTTTGCTTATGAGTCTGTGCTTTGTGCATACTGGAAGGCACAGCTTTGTCTTGGCTTCAAGTATGTCACAGTGGCTTGATAACTGGTGTAACTTGATAACTGGAGGCTAGAATTATCTGAAGTATGGTTCACAAATCTGGAGATTGATGCTGGCTCTTAGGACTTCAGCTAGAGTTCAGATCTAGAACACTTAAATGTTGCCTTTATGTGTGGTCGCTTAGCTTCCTTACCAGGTGGCTGACTTATTCAATATATGGTGACTGAATTTTAAGAGTATCTTAAAAGAGCAAGGCGGAAGTACATGGCATTTTTATAACCTAGCATTAAGTCACACAGCACCATACTCTTGATTCAAAGATCACAGAGGCCACTCATATTCAAGAAGAAGGGACATAGACCCCACCACCTGATGGGAGAATGCCAGTGTTAAGTTTGTAAGAATAGTATGTGTTATGGATTATATTGTGTGGTGACCATATTTGGAAAATAAAATCTGCCAAATATACATACCATTCCATGAGAGTTTTGACAAATGTGTACACCTTTGCAATCCAACCTATACCCATTTCTAGTCAATTTTTTCCTCCAAATCAACCATTGTTCTGATAACTTTATCTTAGATTAGTTTAGCTTACATTAGAATTTCATATGAATGGTATATTAATTTGTATGAGGTTTCTTTTATTCAGCATAGTATTTTTGAGATTCACCCGTGTTACTGCATGTGTAAGTTGTTTGTACCTTCATTCTTATACTGTTTTCAGTTCTTAGCTGTTATGAATAAAGCTAAAATGAATAATTCTTTAAAGTTGGTGTGAATATAATATCTTTTCTCTTGGATAAATGCCTAGGAATGTAATTTTTGGGTTATAGGGTAGTTATAATGCCAGATCTTTTCCCCAAATTCATTTGTTTTGTTTTATACTCCTACTAACAATAAATGAGATTTCCAGTTGCCTAGTGTTGTTAACATTTAGTTGTTTTGATATAGCCATTCTAGTAGTTGTATAGTAGTTTCTCTTCATTATTTTGGAGGGCAGTTTCACTTGATACATAATTCTAGATTGACTTTTTTTTTTTCAGTCTTTGTTTCTTTTTTTTAAAAGAAATATTTATATACATTTTTAAAGATTTTATTTATTTATTTATTTTAGAGATGTGTGCATAAGCTGGGGGAGGGCAGTGGAGGAGGAAGAGAGAGGGGGAAAGAATCTCAAGCTGACTTCGCAGTGAGCCTGGAGCCCAGTGCAGGGCTTGATCCTGTGTCCCCAAGATCACGACCTGAGCCAGAAACCAAGTCAGACACTTAACCAACTTAGCAACCTAGGTGCTCCATGTTAGCCTTTGTTTCTGATGAGAAGTCTGTGGTTATGCTTACCTTCTTTCCCTGTATTTGAAGTCTTTTCTTCCCCTCCCTCCCCCTTTTAAGATTTTCTCTTTATCACTGATTTCATTTGTGATTATCCTGCTTAGGATTTGCTCAGTTTTTCTTTTTGCATGTGTTTTTTTGATCTGTACATTTATAGTTTTATCAAATTTGAAGTGTCAGTCATTGTTTCTTTTTTAAATTACCTCCCCTCCTCTTACACAGTCTCTTTTTCTTGGGACTCCAGTTACATGTGTGTTAGACCAATTGATCTTGTCTCAGGTCATTAACATTTTTAGTCTTTGTGTCTCCCTGCTTCAATTTGCTTTGTTTTCGGTTTCATTGTTTTTTTCTTCCTACAGTGTCAAATACTTTCAGATATCTTAGTTTGTATTTCTAAAACTTCTATTTGGTTTTTATGTTTTCTGTTTCTTACTCATTCAGCCTTCAATTTTTGAGCATATTTATAATAGTATTTGAAAACCTTTATCTACTGGTTCCATCAGTTCTTTCATTTCAGGGTCCATTGATTATCGGTTTTTCTTTTGGTTCTAGGTCATATTTCTGTTTTCATAGTTACTTATTGGATGCTGCGCATTGTAGTTTTTTCCCCCTTTTTTTTTGAAGATTTTATGTATTTTTTCATGAGAGACAGAGAGGCAGAGGGAGAAGCAGGCTACATGCAGGGAGCCTGATGTGGGACTTGATCCCGGGACTCCAGGATCATGCCCTGAACTGAAGACAGACGCCCAACTGCTGAGCCACCCATGCATCCCAAGGATGCTGCACATTGTAATAGTCTGTTGTTGAGTGACTGGTTTTGTTGCCTTTTTAGAGTATTAAATTTTGTTTTGGCAGCCAGCTAAGTAACTTGCTGGCCACTTTGATCAAGGCTGTATTAGGGTGTGTATACAGAAGGCTATATTTAAGGCTAGTAGCTACTATAAAGGCATGGCCCTTTTTAGTTCTTTACAAAATGTCCCCAGTGTTAGTATGTTCTGTTCACTCTGGTTGGTGGGGGGGTGGAGTTTAGGGATTTCCCAGTCCTGTATGAGCTGGGAATATTTCAACTCACTACTCTTCTTTGTCTAGCTTCAGGGAATCTTTTGCCTTACAGTTCAGGTGCAGAATCAAAGGACTGCCAAGTGGCAGATTTCTGGAACGTTTTTTCTGTGTAGCTGCTCTCTTCTCACTTGGTTTTGCAAATTCTATCCTTCAGCCTCTGGAATGCTTGAGTTCTTGGTTTTCACTTTAGTGATACTGTTGTCCTCTGATTAGGTTTTCCCTACATTGGCTACATATTGAAAAGAGCCTCTAGGCAGAAATCTGAGCACGGGATGAGGGGGCTCATTTTATTTCTGTTGGTTCTCTCTTGGATCACAGTTCTGCACTGCCTGTTATCCAGCGCAGGGTCTGAAAACAGGAGTTTCATATAGGTTATCCAGTTGTTGTTTTCGTGTTTTGTTTTGACAAGAAGCAATTATTAACATACTTTTGGATATTTCTCTAGGCCTACCTTCTGTTCCACTTACCTATTTATCTAATGCTTGTACTTTACTGGGTTTTTAAAATAAATATTTAATTGAAATATAATATACATAGAGAAGAGTGCACATAAAATGTACATATAGCTTGTGAACTTTCACACACTAAACACATGTTTAGCCAGCATCCAGATCAAGAAATAACAGCAGCAGCAACTCTGAAGCCTCTTACACTGTTTATTCCCTCTCTTCCTCTGGGAGTAACTGCTATCCTATTATTAATTCTAATAGCATAAATTAGATTTGCCTGTTTTTATGCAGTATATCATTAGAATCCACATTTAGTTGTGTCTAGCTTCTCTCACTTAACATATTTGTGACATTCATCCACATTGTTGGTTGTAGTCATTGGTAGTTTATGGTAGTTGCTGTATAGTATTCCACTTTAGGAATATACCAGAATATACCAGAATTCATTCATTTACTGTTGGTGGGCATATAATTTGGTTACTCTTGGTCTGAGACTACTTAAAATATTGCTATTCTAAACATTCCACTAAATATGTACTCATTTCTGTTTGATGCATACTTAGGAATGGAATTTTTAAGTCCCCGAGTATGCATGCACTTAATTTTAGTAAATATTGTCAGTCTTTTGAGAGTTGTACTGATTGTAATTACACTATTTAATATTCTGTGGTTTAATCTCTGGTAGAATGATTTTCTTGATTTTCCTGGTATGCTAGGTCTTCAGAATTTTATTAAATTGGCATTGGATTAAACTTGTGTTAATTGGGAAAAAAATAATACCCTTGTTTGTTTCTACATGAATTCCATTTGGAACTAGCCCAAAATTCTTCAGCAGGCCATGGATCTTAATTTTTTTTTTTTTTTTTTTAAGTTGAGGGGAGATACGTTGTCAGGAGAACATACTCTCCATTACTATAAGAATAAAAATTTAGATAAAGATGAGCCCTATCATGAACCAGTGTACAGCTGGAAGGACTGATGTATGTACACAGATAGCTATAAGGTAGAAAATTATACTTATAGGATAGAAATTATTGTGTGTATAGTAAGACCCAAAAGACAATGGTTATTTACAGAAGAGTTTAGGGAACCCTGTGAGATACAACCTTTAGAGTGAATAGAGTTTTTAATAAGGTATGATAGATTGTTGGGGGCTGGAGTTTATTTAGTTAGCAAAGGATAGGGAAATACGGAGTGAAGTGACCTGAAAAACAAAAGCATTGAAGTCAGAACTACCAATGGCCAGTATGTAATAACCAGTAATCCAATGATAGTACTAGATCATCAAGTAACCTGGTAATAATATTATGTAGTGGGCAGTAAGACTTATATGAATGGGTCGGGGTCAGTGGCAAGGATTTCATATGATATGTGGAGTTTGAAATTTATCTTCTAGGTATTGGGGAAGCATAGAATATTTTGAGCCTTACAGTGATATGGCCTAAGTCTGGAAGATAATTCCAGTAGAGGGAGTAAAGGATAAAGGCAAATAGGAAACCAGATGAAGTAATGAGGGTCTGTACTGTTTTGGTGTGCATGGAGAAAAAAAAGGAAGAGTGATTTCAAAGATAAAATTTATAGGGTTTGATTTTAAATTAGAAGGGTGGTACAAGGGAAGGAGTATGGCCAAGACAACTTGGGTTTGAATCATAACCTTATATTTACTAGTTAAATGACCTAAAGCAAATCACCAAAGAGAAAACTCCTCTTTTGTAAGATGTTTATTCTGTGAGCATCTTCAAGCATTAGAAATGTAACAATGAATGGTCTAGTCTGGACTGACAAGTTTGGGCCAAATTGTTTATAGTTTGGTCTGAAATGTTTGGGAGATTTGGCTTTATTTTGAAAGTGTTGAAATATAGGGGATTTCTGAGGTAGAATTGGTAGCATTGGGTGAGCAATTTACTATACTGGGAAAGGGGCCTTCTCTTTAGAGTATGACTCAGTTTTCAAATTTGGGTGACTGGACTGGCAGAGCCATTATCATCTCACTGGGTTTTTCTTAATATGTGTGATAAATGTCTTACAGCTTAGTTTATATGTCACCTCATGAAGAATACCTTTCCTGTCCTCCCAAATTAAGTGAGAACTCTGTATACGCTTATCATATCCTATGTTTCTCCCTCAGAACAGCATTATCCATTGCAGTTGCATAATTTATTGTGGTTTTTATTAATAGTGCCCAGTTTGCCCATTACATGAGGATAAGAGATTATGTCTAGTTTCTTTCACTGTTTTTATCCACTTTATAGGCACTCAAAATCTCTTAACATTTTTTAAAATTGAGATATGATTGATGTATAACATTGTATTAGTTTCCACTAGTGGACATTTTTTTGAATGAATGATTAAGAATTTGAAGGTTAAATTATCAACTGATGGTTAGGCTAAATAAAAATAAAGGCTAAATAAAAATGAGAGGGAAAAAGTAAAGATTGGCAACAGTTTTAGTTTGTAACTAGAAAAACAGCAAGATCAGGCGCATTTAGGGTGGAATGAGTTTTTTGGGAAATAACTGAGTTTGATTTTAATGCTAATAATATATCCGAATATCTGTGTACGATTGGTAACTGAGACTAGCAGTCTTAGAACTCAAGAGATAAAGGCATAAAGATGTAGAGTTAAGGGTACTAAGTATAGGGGAGTTCTAGAAATAGATGACATTGCACAGATAATTAATTTAGGTTAAGAAAAGGGGCTAGTGCAAGAAACTTGGGTGACCAAGAATGAAAGGTAAGAAGATGAACTAGCAGAAGACGTAGTTGCTGTCACAGGTAGAAGAATATGGGGGGGTGGGTACAGCATTATGGAAGTGAGAGGGAGATGAGGAGTGATTAGTGGTGTGAAATGCTACAGAAATAAAGTAGGATTGGGGCCACTGGATTTAGAATACACAGGAATGATGATGACTTCTATAAGAAAAATGTTAGGTGAAAGGTTTTGTATGTTAGCAGCTGAGCTAATGGTTTTCAGGTCTTTCGGAGGGGTTGTGTTGATTCACAACTCAACAGGGGTTAATGAAGTTGAGGGGATTATGTGGGGATTATATATGAAAGCAGTATTTAAACATTTTAGTTTACAGAATGGATGAGAACAGTCTTCGTTGAGTTGTGACATTTATAAATCTACAAAGCTACAAGTAGCTTTACCTATAAATTTAAGACATAACCATGGTGCAAAGGAGAAGAGAAGTGCTGAGGGAACACAACAAAAAAGTAATAGAAAAGGTAGTCCTTGAAATTAAGTTTTGACCTAGGCTTAGAAGGAGGTGAAGGAAATAGGCTGTTGGAGAGGAGTTGAAGTGCATACCAGATGTAGTAATAATAATATAGAGACATATGTATATGTGTGTTGTGCGTATATAGTGTGAGAGTAGGCAGATGGACCATTGTAAGAATAATGAAAATATTAGAGGGGCAGATGAATGTATACCAGTAAAGGCATTTCTTAATTAGATTGGATTTCTTAGATTATTAATTATTAGACTGAGCCATCTGTTGAAGAGGGACACAGATACAAAAATAAAGTCGTTAGGGTGCTAATGGTTTGCAAAAAGACTAACATTTCTGGTTCTTACAGTTTGTCTTACTTATCCTGTATCATTCTAGATTTGGTATATTTCCCTGTAATTTTGTGTTCTTAATCTTCTAAGGCAAGGTTTTTCAAATTGAGATCTGTGTATTGCCTGAAATATATGTTAAAAATACAATTCATGCACCTCTACTTTGTGTACTCAATCAGTCTCTGAAAGTAAAGATCAAGTATCCACTTTTTACAGATTTTCCCAGCTGATTCTATTCCTGAATAGATTGAGACTTGGTCCTCCAAGGTCTTAAAACTTGGGTAATTGAAGAAAGATGTGTTTATATATGCTGTGCATTCATTTTCTACCATCAACCTATAGGCCACTGAGTGATTTTCTTAGTCTTTGGGAGTTGGTTTCTTCATATGTGATTAAAGGAGATGGATTAAAAGATTGTAGTTCTTATTCCACTGAGAAATGCTCTGATCATTAACAAATGAGTTAAGAATTTATAGTGATTGTTTGGACACATGCTTCAAGCTCAGAATTTGTTTTTTTAATGATCAAGTTTTGATAGACATGTTAAATATTTGATTTAAAGAAATAATCATTGCTGTGTATTGAGCTCCTTTTAAGTATCAGTAAGCATTGTCCTACATACTTTGAAAACATTTTCTCTAAAATTCACAACAACCTGAGGCCTGAGACTGACTCAAAAGACAAAAGGACTTGTCCAAGGTTGCTAATCTAGGAGGCAGTGGGCAGATGCCTGTATAATGTACCTAACATAGCAGATGCTCAGCATAGAGAATTTAAGTAAAAGCTAAATGGTTATAGGTGTCTGAAGGAATTAGAGGCATATAGTCAAACAGTTGTCATATATTCTCAGCCCTTTTGGAGGGAGGAAAGAATAAAGAAATGGTATGCTGTCAGCTCTGTGGATGAATATGGAAAATATGGCTCTGCCAGCTGAAAGCACCAAGGCAACAGAACCTGTCTAACCACCCTTGCATGTGTCCTGGCAACAGCATTAGGGACACTTGTATGGTTTTGGATATTCATAAATATTACAAAAAATGAATTTCCTTTCAATGGATTTTTTGGGGAATTTTTTTTTTTTTTTTTTTTTTTTTTTTTTAGTTTATCCAGTTTTTGTGAAAAGAATTGAGTGAGGTGTTTTATATTTTAGGTTAAAAATCTGTAAGAACCTGATTTTAGAATTCACCAGCTCCTCAGAAGTTTGGCGAAATATGGTATGTTGCTGTTTTTATATTTTGGAATTCAAAACTGCATGTATATCTTAATGTCATGGTTAGAATAGTGACAAACATTTTCAGCAAATTTGGGTACCTACCATTTTTAAAGCATTGTGCTAGGTGTTAAGTCACTGTGCTACCAGGTAGACTATGAGGGACATAAGTGGGATCCTGAAAGAAATCAGAAGAGGTTAGTGTGTTATGAGAAGTTAAATCTTATGTATGAGAAGATTGAAGGGGGCAGGTTTGGCTGTTAGATGATATGAGTTAATAGTAGCTTCAATTTGTTGAGCTCTTACTATGTGCCAGGTACTGTTCTGAGCAAATTATGTGTTGGTTTGTTCATCTTCAGGACAGCCCTCTGAAAAAGACACTACTCTCATCTTAGTTTTCCTTATGAATGCAGTGAGGCTCAGAATGGTTAAGGAACTTGGCCAAGAATTGCCATCTAGGAAATAACCAAACAGGAACTTGAATCCAGGTTGGCTCTGGAGCTTGAACTTGTTTGTGCTCTGTTGGAATACTGGACCTCATAAAAGAGGAGCCTAGAACTTGACTCAATAATTTTTAAAATACATGTCGCTCTTTAATGAATTTACCTCAATTGATTAGTCAAGAGATTTTAACTTTATTATTTTTATGGTGACATGTTAGAAAGTTAGACTTCTTTGAATCTTCTAAATCTACATACACATTTAGTCTTATGAGAGAGAACCCAAGAGAGGACATTGTTCATTTCAGGGATGCCAATGCCTCTTCCTTATTTGACCTCAGGAATGTCTTAGGCTCTTATTAGGAGACTGGTAGCTCTGATAGGGAAATTATTTCTTTCAGGGGTAATACTTATTGTAGTCTCCTAAAGTTATTTAGTTATTTATATAGACTAAAGAGACTAAGGCCAATCTTCACCCTTATCTGAATTTGAAGCCAAGTTTTTAGGCTGCTGCAGCACTGAACATTTTGACTCTTCTCTAGGTATTTTCAGATACTTTACTATTTTATATTGGGTTTTGGGTCCATGCCAGTAACCACCTTCTATGATTGTCTCTTGTCACTTTGAAAGTGTTCATTATCAAGGGTATTTTTTTCTCATTTTTCCTCAATTCACTTTTCAGATTTGGCCTGGCTATACAGTTTGATAGGGAAATAATCAAGGGGAAGAACTACTTGCACAAAGAGTTCTCGATCCTGGGTTATTTCAGATCTTTGCCAGAACTATATAGGATTAGGATGCTTGGTAAGTTTGAACCGTGACAATCAAGAAAGTTCAGATAAGGCCAAGTAAAGGGATCAAAAGATACTAGATTGAGGGAGGAGGACGTATTTTTATATTTTGCCAATCTCTTTCATGGAATTGAGTATTAGTGGGTTTATGGTTGAGAAAGAATAGAACACATTTTCATGAAGTACCCCAAGAGGTTTGGGCTAATGTTTGATTACCGTACTAAATATAGAATAAGTGGGACTAGACTTGAATGTGTGTGTGTGTGTATATATATATATATATAATTATCTGTTAAGCATTTAGCTACCTGGAAAACCATATGACTGTTAGTCTCATTTAAACAATTGCCAAAGAGTGGGATCTCAGTCCATATTCTAAATATTTGCTCAGTTACATATATATACTTAATGAAACTGTATAGTAAAACTAAAACCAAAAAATTCCAACCCTGGATAGGAAGTCAGTAGATCTGAGTTTTAATCCAAGGTTCAACACTAATTCTAAAATCTTGAGTGAGTCAATTAATCACTCTCAGCCTGCTTAATTTGTTTTTTTGTTTTTCTTAAATTCTTACTCTAGTATCTTTCGTGATCAGGTAGAGCCAAAGTTGTCATGAGACTCAAGCAAGATAACTCTTCACCAAAGTGCTTTTGTAAACTGTAGCACTCCATAAAAGTATAAGAGATTATCACCACATTTTCTCAAGAGATCAGTAAAGGGGAAAAAAAAATAATGCTGGAAAATAGTCTTTAAAAGCATTTCTATAATAATTACTCTTCTGAAGAATGTTGCATTGACACCTAATTTAAAGCTTTGAAGATTATGTTTTGAACAATGGATTGGGTTTATATATTAAAGTGTTCTAACTAAAGGTTTGTTTAATTTATTAGAGTTATTAAACCTACGCTCAGATCAAGTTAGCAGCTAAACTGGTGTGACAACCTGTTTTTAATCAGTGACTCAAAGCTGTGATCACCCTGATGTCACCGAATGGCCACAGCTTGTAAAAGGTAATTTTGAATGTTATTTTACAGCCTTTAAAAGGCTGTTATTGTAAAGTAAAATACATACTGTACAAAATGAAGAAAATGTATAGTTGGCAGGAATAAGTAGTATACCTAAGTGTTAATGTGCTTCTCCATTTAATATCCTTCCTGAAATATTTTATGCTCCCCCCCCCAGATCTATCTGTATAAGTAAACAGGAAAGTATTTCTCAAGAATGTCAAGCTTTTAAGTAAAAAATATCATTCTGAACATTATAAAAGCTATGAAAAAATGCTCAATGTGCATTTAATGTGGTGAGAGTTTTAACTCAAATGCTGCTTTAGAAATTTTTACAGGTTTAATAAAGCTGATGTAATTTTCTCTCGTAGAGAGTTACAGTTGGAGGGTAAAAGGAGTGGCTTGCATGCTGGATAAGCTACACCTGTTATTATTGGAAGTGAGCCTCCATTTGAATGTTCTGGCTCATACTGCAGTATTTAGAGTAGGAAGTATTTTGTGATTACTTTTCTGTAATCCAAATCAAGACCTAAAATAGAGACTCTTCTGAGATTTATTTTTTATTTTTTAATGTTACTTATTGTTTGTTTTAAAGTTCCTTTTCTGGTTTGTTACTGTGACAAACTTTAGGTTAACCTAAATCTGTACTTTTGAGTTTTTTTTCCCCTTTGATTATATCCTGAATTTGGTAAAACTATGAACATGTACTAGACCCTTACTTCCAAAAACTGGACAGTAACGAATAAAGAAACTGTAGTGGGGCCAAAGTAAAGCTTGGAAACTATTGCTAGATGTTAATTTAATAGTTTCGGGAATCTGAATGTTAACTAAGATATGTTTAGGTAAGCTATTCATAATATTACAGAAATATAAGCAGAATGACTAGAAATTTATTCAGCTGTGTATTTTAACATATTACTGTAAGAAAAGTGTTTCTCTTAGTTATTTGTATATTCACTTTTCTCTTAATTAAAAATAATTTCCATTTTGAGTAGAAAACTTGCGCTAATAACCATGTTTAAGAGACCCAGGGATAGACCTCTTTTAGGGTAATATCTCTTTCAATCCTTTCATATTCTATCCTTCTGTTAGACTGAATTGGTTTAAATTACTTGGTTTGACATATAAATGGTTTTTCGAAGCTCACTTGAATATATGTTAATATTAAATGATAATCCACTTATATATTTACAATAATTTGGTGACAGTTTGATGCTAATGTTTACATACTCTTTTGTTTAGGGAACAGAAATTGGAAAACTACCATTTGATGATGTATTTAATTTCAATCCCATTTCTCAAAACTTTGTAGTATATATTGTGCTTTTAAGACTCCAATTTGTTTTCCTTCTTGCTTATGTCTTACCTTTTTGCAGTAGTATTTTAATTTTCCTGTCATTGTGTCCTCATTTTTTTCCCTCTCTCTTTCTCTTTCCCTATTAATTTTGAAAGTTTTGCCGCCTGCGTGTTTGAAAGCTTCTAATCTGCCTTTCTTCCCTTAGTGCCAGCAGGTTTATTTTTTGTTTTGCAAGCCTGCTCTGCCTCCTTTACAGTATGACATCTGATGCTGGAGGGTCGCACTTTCAAAAATGAGTCAGCTGGTACATGGGGTTATCATCAGTTTTTAGCTCTTCTGTCTGAGACATACAAACAAGTTTGGAAGCAATCTTGGGGTACTTACCCACAAGGCTGGTGGAGACCAGGTGTGTCACAAAGGTGATTTGCTTGCTCCCTGGGGGAGAGGGTGGAGTGAAATTTTTGCATTTGTGTCAGTGCCAAGTCACCTGCCACCTCCAGCATGCCCCAGTTTTTAGTTCTAATATAACTATGCAAAATTGAAAATAAATATACTGCAAAGAGGTTCTAAAATATTTGAGCTGCTGGAGTCTTTTTTTTTTTTTTTCTTCCTTTTTTTTTTTTTTTTTTTTTGCGTTCTTGGCCTTGGACTCTGAATGAATGAACTGCAGTGAGGGGTAATTTTCATAGTCTAATAAATCAGATTTTTAACAGCTAAGAAATGTGGAAAACTGTTTTTGTTACTTTTCTTTTTTTTTTTTTTTTTGATGTGGCTCTGATTTTAAGATTCTTCTGTTAAAATTGTTCAAGATTAGTCTCAAGTCAGTGATAGATTTAAAACTCAGGTTATTGTAAATGTCATTTAGCTTTTGATCTCTTAAAAAAATTGAGAATTTGAGTGTTAGCAATCATTATTCTATTGATTTAATATACTGATGCTGTTTATAAAACTGAATAGGGTAATAGGAGTTTCTTTTTTTAACACCATAGTAGAAATAGGCAAAATTGATTCATACCCCAAAATGAAAATAACAGACTTTTTAGTGCCTAAGAGTTTTGAATATTTCTATGCAAGATAGTATATTTAAAAAATAATAGAAAACAACTGACAACTATTAATAACAAATCAGTTCATAATTATCCATAGTAAAATTTTAATACCCCAGCTTGGTATACTTTTGATATGTAGTGCATCTTGCCCCAGTATATTTTCAGGGAAAGTTAATTTCATTGTTGAACCAAGATAATAATGATTAGAATGATAAATCTCACTTAAAGTATCTCAAAATTCATTAAGGCTATTAGATTTAAATTTGAATTACTTAGAGCATAAGTTGGCAAACTTTTCTTAATGGTCCAGATAATAAATACTTTAGGCTTTGTGGGGCATAGCTCTATTCTAATAATACAACAAAAATAGGTGACTGACCCAGGCCCTACTTTGTTGTCCCAGGAAATAGTTTGCTGACCCCTGATCTAAATACAGTTTGGGACTGTGAATACCAGTAAATGAATACTTGGAATATTTTGGATAACCAGTATTTGTAGAAAGTTTCATAGTTGTATGTTTTTATTATAAATATTTGACTTTGTGAATAACTGTGATTTATTATACATTATACTGCTTTGTATATTGGTATCTAAATACAGTGTTTACAGTTTCCTTAAAAAAATGCACTGACTTTTTTTTATTAGTCCAGCTTTTATAATAAACGTGTTGAATGGCAATCTGATTTGATAACTTTTCCTTCTGTTAAAATCTTTAGTCACTTTTAAAATTGTTAACAGTTAAATCTTGTTTTCAAATTTGTCTTCTAATATAATATGTCTGCCCCTTTTTGGAATATGGAATATTTTGCTTAATTTTCCTCAATTACATTTTACAGATCGCCAGGAGAACCTCAGTCTGACGACATCGAAGCTAGCCGAATGTAAGTGTATCTTGGTTGCAGCTGTGGTGTCTTTTAAGTTACCCTAGATTGCTTTAAAGGTGTTATATTATTTGAAAATAATTTCCAAATGTAAGAGTAATATAATTTAAAAAAACCAATTGCGAGAGAGGAACTTTCTTATATTATTCCTACCAAAAAAATTCCTTTAAACTTTGGTACCATATCATTAGATTTCTACTTTTATTTATTTATTTTATTTATTTATTTATTTATTTTATTTTTTTTATTTTTTTAGATTTCTACTTTTAGATAGGTAGTTGTATACTCCTGGATTCTAATGTCTTTTTGGTTACCTAGCAGTTGTGGGAAAATAGGGGAAAGAATTCAGGTTAATAATCATTTATTAAATATTTACTATATATAAGGCAGCTGGTGATGTGTTGTGGATACAAAGATGCTTCATGGGGTATTCCTGGGTAGCTCAGCAGTTTAGCGCCTGCCTTCGGCTCAGGATGTGATCCTGGGGTCCTGGGACTGAGTCCCACATCAGGCTTCATGCATGGAGCCTGCTTCTCCCTCTGCCTGTGTCTCTGCCTTTCTCCCTCTCTGTGTCTCTCGTGAATGAATAAATAAAATCTTTTTAAAAAAGCCAAAAAACAAACCAAAGTTGCTTCATAATAAGTTCCTAGCCCACAGAATAGTCTAATCAGTGTGAAGGACAGGAAAGCAAATCATCAATCATCATAGTAGAAGGATACTTAGGATGCAACAGGAACATAAAGGAGTATTGAGTTACCTAGGTATATAGTAGGAGCCTAATGCAGGGAAGTCAGGGTGGCCAGGGACGGCCAAATTAAATCTTGAAGTATAATTGGGAGTTAAGTAGCAGAAAGCATTGGCAGGGTTGTTCTAGGCAGAAGTATGGGTAAAGTTATAAATCGGCACAATGAGCTTAGGGAACAGTAGGTAGTTGAGGATTTTTAAATCATAAACTGATTGAAAGACAGGAAATAGAAAGGAGATAAGACTTGATAGGGTTAAAGCCTTGCATGCTATGTGAAGGGCCTAGGCCTGTTTCATAGGTATTTGAGGGTCAAAAAAGAATTTGCTAAGGAAGGTGTAGTAACCTTGTTAGACATAAAATTTTAATAGTATTGGCAGCAGAGAAACCTAATTGAAGAGAAGTGTGTGGTCAAGAGAAGTGTGTGGTGGTAGGGTGATCAGGGCTTCAATAGTTCAGTCCATGAAAGCCTTAAGAAGGACAGTGATAGGAATTCAGGATAACATTCCCTGGATGTAAGAAAAATATTTGGAAAGTGAAATAGTTAAGACTTCAGTGATTGGTTGTAGGAATTTAAGAAGTTTAAGTTAATAGGAAAATGGTAATTACTGAAGCAAGGTTTTTAAGGTAGTAAGGGTTGGAAAGAAGAAATAGGTATAGGGATCGCTTTTGAATAAGAGCGAAGGCCCCTATCTTCCAAAACTACTGAAGGAGCTAAAGATGGATATGTGATGTTAACTATGTTTGTAGGTGTGAATGGGGAAGTCAAGTCATTCTCAAAGAATTTTCTCAGTAAATTCGTTTAGGTCTGCTGTACCACTGTTTGTCTCCTTTGAGATGATATGACACATTTCTTGAAAAGGAGGTTCAATTGTTGAGTTTGGAAACTGCAAAGTTAAACAGGTTTCTTTACTGAAAATGGTGGAAATATACTCTAAAGTGGTGTTATACATTGTGAATCTCCAAGAAGGGACTGTAAGATGTATTTCTCAAATTTATGTGTCCATGTAACCTTTTTTTTTTAATTTGGCAAAAAAAAATTTTTGTGGTAAAATACACATAATTTATCATCTTTATTATTTTTAACTGTGCAGTTCAATGATGCATGCAACCATTTGCCACCATCATCTCTACAGCTCTCTTCATCTTGCAATACTGAAACTGTATCTTTTAAACAGTAACTCCCAATTCCCCCTTCTCCCCATCTGCCAGCAACCATCATTCTATTTTTTGTGTCTGATTTTCACACTGATTAGACTATTAAATTCTGCCTCATACAAGGGGAATCATGTATATTTGTCTTTTTGTGATGGCTTTATTTCATTTAGTGTAATGTCCTCGAGGTTCATCCACACCGTGACATGTGTCAGAATTTTCTTCCTTTTTAAGGCCAAATAATATTCGTGTGTGTGTGTGTGTATGGCATTTTATTCATCCTTTCACCCATCGATGGACAGTTGGATTACTTTCATGTTTTTGTGATTTTTTTTTTTTTAAGATTTTATTTATTTATTCCTGAGAGACACAGATAGAGGCAGAGACAAAGACAGAGGGAGAAGCAGGCTGCCCATAGGGAGCCCGATGTGGGATCCAATCCCTGGATTGGGATCACGCCCCGAATCAAAGGCAGACAGACAGACGCCCAACTGCTGAGCCATCCAGGCGTCCCGTTTTTGCTATAGTTAATCTGTCATGAACATGGGTGTCTAAATTGCTCTGAGACTCTACCTTTATTTCTTTGGGTAGATACCCACAAGTAGAATTGCTGGATCATATGGTAATTCTTTGTTTAATTTTTTGAAGAAACTTCGTACTGTTTTTCATAGGGATTGTACCATTTTACACTCCATCCAAGGGTTATAATTTTTCCACATTCTCATCAGTACTTGTAATTATCTGTTTTTGATAGTTAACCATCCTAATTAAGTGATTTTTAAAAATCGTAACTTTCTGATCATGTAACTTTTTAAGAAAAATGTTTTAATATTGTTTTGTGGGACACAGGGTTTGATTAGGGAATTGAGAAGACTATGAAAACTTTGAAAGTGACTAGGGGGAATGAATGAAGAAATAGACCAAATATTGAGTCTTATGCTACTGAGCAGCTAGTTGAAGTTAGGAAACTTATCATAGTTGGAGTTTAAAGACCCTTTACTAGCCAGAAAAGTGGCATGGTATTTCAAGGTTGGGTGTTAGCAGAGCAGATGGGGCAGTATGCTAATGGCATGTGCATAGGTTGTTAACACTGAAGGAGTTGAATTTATATGTCATTGGTGAATACCATGATTGGATAGGTTGTGGGGCCAGGCACAAGAGTTGGGTTGGTTACAAAAAGCCCGATAGGTCATAGAGATAGTTCAGTGTAAATGAAATTTTTAGAAGGGTGGATGGTGATGATCATGGGTTGTGTGTTTAATAATGCCTACAGTCATGGTTGGCTGACAGAGGAGGTGAACCTTTTTGAAGAAAGTCAAGTATTTTGGATAAGAGGGAGCTAAAGTGTTGGGATAGATTGTGAACACTGGCATCGAAGTTGGCATCCAGGTGACTGGTGCAAAATGAAGCTGTTAGTATAATGGGTATAATTTACCAGAAGAGAGAGGAAAGGTATTCACATAGATAACATGGCTTTCAAAGTACAAGTTCTGTTTGTGTTATATTTTGTTTTAATGGATATTGCTTTAAATATAAGGAATTAGAAGAATAATGGGTTTTAGTTGTCAGTTCACAGAAAAGGTAAAAGATAGGCAGTGCCTTTTGGGGTAAGCCAGGCTTTAGTGAAAGCTAAGAGGTGGAGGGACCGGGACCATTATATAAAGCAGTTGCAGATTAAGGACAATCTGTATTATAAATGTTTTTTCTAGAGATTGTAGTAGAGTAGATTAGTGGGATGAAGTAATAATAGTAAAGAATAGAAAAGGGTAGGTGAAGTTTGGCACTATGTAGTAAGAATCAAGGATGACAAGAATGCGAGGCATAATAGGATATTTGTCACAAGATTCCAGATGAAACTCTGGAGTTCTGGTTGAGTTCAGTGAACTGTTAAACTGTTTAACTTGGCCATGTTAACATGGACTAGCAGGAAATTATGATGTCTTGATAACGGTATGTAAGGTTCCACACATAATCGCTGGAATATAGTTCTGAGTCTTCATTTCTGCCCCCATTTCTCAAATTCCTATACCTGTGGAAACCATAATCAGGCAGTAGTTTAGTAAGGTAAATAGGTCCAGGTTCTATAATTTTCTGAGTCTGGATTTACAAAATAGATAATGAAGGATTCTTGGCTTTACCTAAGAATTAACTAGGGTCTTTGATTAATGGCAGCATCTTACATTTATTGAAGTATGATTTTTTGGGGGCACTTGGAGACACATTTGCATTTGACATCCTTTAACTAGGGAACATGTTGGGTGCATTTTAAATGGCAATTATATAAAAGAAGTTACCCATTTGTTTTCAGGTGTTCTTAGTGTTTTCTATTCTCCATGGTGCATAAAAACAGTACAAATTTCTAACATTTGCATATCATTCTGTAGTTGAGCCTAGAAATAGAACTAACACAATAACCCAGATCTTTTTATCCAATTGTATGTATATTGTCTCTGTATTTTGTGTAAGCTTATATATTATTATTATTTTTTTGTAAGCTTATATATTATTGGAGTCTTTTTGCATATACTAATTTAGACTTTATTTTTTTTTTTTTAATGATTTCATTCTAATAACTTCAATTTCTCCTCCTTTGGTCTTTACTCTCCACCTCTATCTTTAATGCTTAGGATATGTTTTCAGGTGTATAACCAAGACAATAAGTGGAACATGGGTAAACGTATTAAGTGATTTATGGTTCAGTGCATATCAAGGCTATTTCCGTAAGTACTTAGTTTTCTCTACATGTTGGTATGAACTAGCACTCAGGTCTCAGGCCCATCATTATCTCTTATCTCTAGATAGCTCTCATATTTGTCTCCAACTCTAACTTACCCTCTGAGTTGTAGACTTCATATATCCAATAATTGAATGTCTGATTGATTCTCTTAACATGTCCAAAGTAGCTCTTGATTTTCATCCTCTACTTGTCTTGTATCTTTTTGCCATCTCAGTTGGTAGCAGCTCTTTTTTTTTTCTTCCAGTTTATCTAAAACTTTGGAAGCATCTTTGATTTCTGTTTCTCACTTAAATTATCAGCAAATCATGTTGACTCCACCTTTAAAATACCGTAATTCAACCACTTGTCCTTTTACACCATTTCTACCTCTATCACTCTAATTAAAGCCATCATCTTTTGCCAAGAGAATGAAATTGTTCCTCAGTAGTTTTGCTGCTTCCATTCTTGGGCCTTTCAGTATATTTTCTATGTAGCAGCCAGATTGATCTTTCCTAAGATTTATTTATTTTAGAGAAAAAGAGAGCATGAGTGAGAGGGGCAGAGTGAGAGAGAATCTGAAGCAGACTTCATGCTAAGCACAGGAACCTGACAGGGCTGGATCCCACAACGCTTGAGATCACAACCTGAGCCAAAACCAAGAGGCAGATGCTTAACCAACTATACCACCCAGGCAGGCGCCTTCAGAGTGATCTTTTTAAAATCAAAGTTAAACCATGTTATTTATGCTCAGAACTTTCAAGGGCATTCCATCTAAGAGCAAAATCTGAGGATCTGCCAGGACCTGTATGAGCTCCCTTGCACTTGTGTGGCCTTTCCATTTCTCTTGCTTGTCTTTACACTGGCTTTATGGTCTTGCACTTATGTTTCAATGTTCTTAACACTCGTGTCTACTGTTTGTGACCCTTCTCTAATATCCACATGGCTTCCTTTTAGTTACCTCAGTGATGCCTTATCAGAGAGGCCTTCCTTGACCAAATTTATCAAGGAATGGTCATGTGTTGTGTTCTTGATTACCTTGTTAGATTTATCATCATAGGATTTAATGTCAGTTGACTTGTTTCACTTTGATTTTCTTGTTGTCTTGTTCATTTAATACTAGAGTGGAAACCTAATGAGAGTGCCTGGTCTATAATAGGTAGTAAATACTTATATATGAAAGAGTGAAATTACTAAATTAATGTAAAATGTTTATTTCAACCCTTTTAATTCCTTTGCAGAAGTGTAGGAAGAATTTTCGAGCATCAGTGTATGTGTAAATAAATGATAAATATGTACACAGCCCATAGACCTTGTGTAGTTAGTTAGCGCCTAACATCTTGAACACTTACCATAGGACATGCCACTATGCTCCGTACTCTACATGCATTCTATCATTTGATAGGAAAGGTGAACCTTTTTAAAAAACAAACAATAATGAAAATATTTATTTCTTTAGGTATATAAAGTTTAATTTCTCGAATTTGCATTTTATATATTTTTTGACATCTAGTTGGCACATAGTGTTACATTAAATTCAGGTATACAGCATAGTCATTCACAACTTTCTACATTATGCCATGCTCACCACAAGTGTAGCTACCATCTGTCACCATACAATGTTATTACAGTACCATTGACTATATTCCCTGTGTGTACCTTTCATCCCTGTGACTTCTTCATTCCATAACTGGAATCCTGTACCTCCCACTCCCCTATACTCATTTTGCCCCTCCTACTATCCTGCCCCCACTCCCTCCCCCTCAGCAGCCATCAGTTCTCTGTATTTATGAATCTGTTTCTGCTTTTTGCCTGATTTATGTGTTGTTCTTTTTTTTTTTTTAAGATTATATATGTAAGTTAAATCATATGGTCTTTGTCTTCCTCTGTCTTATCTCACTTAGCATAGTGCCTTCTAGATCTATCAGCATTGTCTTAAGTGGAAAGATCTTACTGCTTTTAAAGCTGGGCCTTTTAATCAGATTAGACTATAGACACAAAGCTTGGATCATTTGAGATTGTAGAGAACTGGTACAATTTCTTACTTAAATTTTTGGCAAAATTCCCCAGTGAACCTAATCTGGTTCTGGCACTTTCTGTTTTGGAAGGTTATTTATTCAGTTTTCATATCAGATTGTCTTTCTTCTTGTGAGTTTTGGCAGATTGTGTCTTTCAAGGAATTAGTTCATTGCATCTAAGTATCAAACTTGTGGGCATAGAGTTATTCATAGTATATCTTTTTTACCCTTTTAATGTTCATGGGATCTGTTGTGATGTCCCTTTACTTCATTTGCGATAGGAGCAATTTAGGTCTTTTTTTTCCCTTAGCCTGGCTAGAGGAGTACTGATTTTATTAATCTTTTCAAAGAACCAGCTTTGGACGTTGATTTTTCTCTGTTGGTTTCTGTTTTTCAATTTCATGGACTTCTCTTAGCATATTTCTTTTCTTTTCCTTACTTTGGATTTAATTTATTCCTTTTTTGGATTAATAAAGTGGGAATGTAGATGATTAATTTTTTATCTTTGTTTATGCATTCAAAGTATAAATTTTCCTCTGAGCACTGTTTTTGCTGCATCCTGCAAATTTTGATAAATTGTTTTCATTTTTATTTAGTTCAAAAGGTTTTTAGTTTCTCTTGTGATTTTTTTTTTTATTGACTTGCTTTGTTTAATCTCCATGTATTTTGAGATTTTCCAGTTATCTTTCTGTTACTGATTTTTTTTGTAAGATTTTATTTATTTATTCATGATCGACAGAGAAAGAGGCAGAGACATAGGCAGAGGGAGAAGTAGCCTCTCTATGGGACACCTGATGTGGGACTTGATCCTAGGACCCCAGAATCATGACCTGAGCCAAAGTGAGACACTCATCTACTGAGCCACCCAGGTGTCCCGGTTCTGGTTTAATTCTGTTGTAATCTGAGAGTAGACATTGTATGATTTCTATTCTTTTATATTTGTTATGGTGTATTTTATGGCCCAGAATGGGATATATCTTGATGCATGTTCCATGTTAACTTGAGTAGAATGTGTAATCTGTTGTTGGATGAAGTAGTCTATTGATGTTGATTCTATCTAGTTGATTGATGATGCTGTTGAGTTCAACTGTGTCTTTACTGATTTTTTGCCTGTTGGATCTGCCCAGTTCTGATAGAGGGGTATTGAAGTCTCCAATTATGTTAGTGATTTTTTTTTTTTTTTTTTTTTTTTTTTGTAGTTCTCTCAGTTTTTGCCTCGTCGAGTTTGATACTCTGTTATGTTTTGAGGATTGTTATGTCTTGGAGAATTGATGTATTGATCATTACATTGTGCCACTCTATCTCTCATGATTTTACCTTGCTTTGAAGTTGGCTGTCTGAAATTAGTATAGCTACTCTAGCTTGCTTTTGATTATTGTTAGCATGATACATTTTTCCTCTTTATTTTTCATCTGTATCTTTATATTTAAATGTAAATAATATGTGGTTGGATCTTATTTTTTGACCCACTCTGGTAATCTGTGCTTTTAATTTAGACCACTAATGTGTTTAAAGTGATTATTGATATAGTTAGATTAATATCTAACAGTTTTGTTACTATTTTCTATTTGTTGCCCTTGTTCTTTTCCCTGTTTCTGTCTTCTGTTCTTTCTTCCTTTGAGTGCTGAGCCTGACTGGGCTCGATCTCCCCACCCTTAGAGCTTGGCTTGAGCCAAAATCAAGAGTTGGCTGCTTAACTGACTGAGCTACCCAGCTGCCCTTAGAGTTTTTATATCTTAACCTTGTCTACTTTTAAATAACATTGTATCATATCACAGGGAGTATGAGTACTTTATAACAACAAAATAATCGTGATTTCTTGCTTCTGTCCTTGTATCACTGCTGTTGTTTCACGTATGTATATATAAGTGCATATACATATTTAAAATTATATACACATAAGTATTACATAACTAAATACATTGTGTTATTATTTTGAACAAACTTATCTGTTAGATCAGTGATGATTAAGAAAAATAAGCTATTTTATTTCTACTCATTCCTTCCTCAGTAGTTTGTCATTATATAGGTTTGAGTTTCTGATCTATATAATTTTCTTTCTAAAGAAGTTCTTTTAATATTTCTTGCAAGTTAAGTTCACTGACAACAGATTGCCCTCAATTTTTTATTTGTCTAAGAGTCTTTCTCTTCTCTTAAAGAATAATTTCACAAGGTACAGAATTTTTAGTTTGGTGAGTTTTTTTTTTTTTCTTTAAATTTTGATACTTTAGCTAATTCATTCTATTCTTGTATGCACGGTTTCTGCAAAGTCAGATGTAATATTTATTTTTGTTCTTCTGTAGGTGTTTTTCTCCTGGCTTCTTTCAAAAAATTTTCTTTATCCTTGGTTATCTGTAGTTTGAAAATGATATTCCTAGGCATAGTTTTTTGGTTTGGTGTGCTTTTTTTGGTGGGTTTTGGTGGGTTTTTGTTTATTTTATTTTTGACATTTATCCTTCTTGATGTTTTTTGAGTTTCCTGGATCTGTGGTTTGGTGTCTAATATTAATTAAAAAGGGGGTACTCTCTTATTTTCAGATATATCTTCTGATTCTGTCTTCAAGTTCTTCTGATAGTCCCATTACGTGTTATACTTCTGTAGTTTTTCCACAGTGCTTGCATATTCTGTTTTGTATTTTTTTCTCTTTGCTTTTCAGTTGTCAGAAGTTTCTTTTGATTTGTCTTCAAGTTCAGTTTCTTTCTTCAGTTTCCAGTTCACTGTTAAGCTCATTAAAGACATTTTACATTTTTGTTATGGGGCTTTTGAACTTGGGCTTTTTTTGTTTGGGTCTTTGGTTTTTTTTCTGCTTACATTGTTCAACTGTTCTTTCATGCTGTCTACTTTATCCATTAGAACGCTTAGCATTTTAATCATAGTTGTTTTAAATTTCTGGTGTGCTAATTCTAACATCCCTGCTGTATTTAGTTCTTTTGTTTGCTGTCTTTTCAGTATTTTTTCCCTTTGGTATGCCTTGTAATTTTTCTTGATAACTGGGTATGATTTTCTACGTAAAAGGAATTACTATATATAGGCCTTTGGTAATATGGTAGTGAGGTGTAGGGGGGAAGGGAAACATTTTATAGTCCTGTGTATAGGTCTCAGTCTTCTAGTGAGCCTGCCTGTGCCTCTGGATTGTGAACTTCACAAATATTTCTCCTTTTTTTATTTCCTTAAGTGGAACAGGATGACTAGAGTGGGCTGGAGTTGGATATATCTTACACAGGTCAGTTAGGCTCTGAGAATACCTGGCAGATTAGGCTTGGGTTAACTAGTTTCTTCTGAGGCCAAGCCTTGTTAAGAGTAAAGTGCTCTGGTATATTTCATTATAGTTCCTTTTTCCCTCTCCTGCTTGAATATGAGGGGATTTTTCTCCAACATGGGCTGTGAGAACCTGGTTGAGCTTCTTGACATAAATATCAAAATTGTGGACACTCTGGTGGGACTAGGTCCCCCTGGAGTTTTTAATGGTTAGACTTTTATGTGCTGACCTTCCAGGAATTTGTCCATGATAGTTTAGGTTTCCCTGTCCTATTATAGGTTCCTCTGGCAATAGCCTGCTCTCTGCTTCAGTAAGCCATGGCTCCCTGTATTTGCCTCTCTCTCCAGTCTTTGGGGCAGCAGTTCTATATTCTTCTCTCAGTAATCCAAGAAAAGTTGTTCATTTTTTAGTCTGTTCAGCTTTTTACTTGTTTTTAGATTAGAGTAGCAGCTTCCTAGCTCTTCCATGTGGAACTAGAAATCAGAAATTGAGATATAGCATAGATTGGATGCTTTTATTTTCTATATGGAATGGGAGACAGTATTTCTGTATGACTTGAATTTAGGTGTACTTAGTGTGTATAATTGCATTTGTGGATTAAATAACATCTTGAAGTATATTTTACGTAAAATATATAAATCTCTTTAATCAAATGGAGATCTCTTCAAGATCCTCTGCTATAGGTTCTGATATCATGTTCTTTGCATATTCTTTTTATACCTCTGATATACCTATGAAACTGGGAAGTTTTTTCAGAAAACAGTGATTTTTATTTTTTGTTCCATTTTATTTTAAATTCCAGTATAATTAACTGTTATGTTAGTTATGTTAGTTTCAGGTGTGAGTATAGTGATTCAACAGTTCTTTGTGTTACTCAGTGCTCATCACATTAAGGATACTCGTAATGCCCTTTACGTATTTCACCTATCTCTTTACCTGTGGTTATTATCCCCTCTGGTATCCATCAGTTCTCTGTAGTTATGAGTCTGTTTTTTGGTTTGTGTTTTTTTTTCTTTGTTTGGTTCTTAAATTCTGCATATGAGTGAAGTCATATAGTATTTGTTTCTCTTTGAATAATTGCACTTAGCATTATACCCTTTAGATCCATCTGTGTTGTTGCAAATGGCAAGATTTCTTTTTTTTTAATGGCTGAGTAATACTCTGTATATGTATATGTATATGTACACACACACACCACATCTTCTTTATCTGTTTGTTAATGGACACTGGGATTGCTTCCATATCTTCGCTATTATAAATAGTGCTGCAGTAAACATAAAATGAGAATATCTTTTTGAATTAATGTTTTCATATTCTTTGGTAAATACCCAGTAGTGGAATTATGGGATCATAGGGTAATTCTATTTTAAATTTTTTGAGGAACCTCCATACTGTATTCTATAAGTGGTTGCACAGTTTGCATTTCAACCTACAGTGCGTGATGAGAATTCCTTTTTCTGAAACTGGGAAGTGTTCTGACAGTTATTTCCCTTTATGGTTAAATACTGGAAAAAGGTAGGATTAATTGACACTGTTATATAGTTACTATCAGAAATTGAAGGATCTTTATTAACATTTCATAATTTGCTAGGTTCTGAGAACATAATTGTAAGGAAGCTATTTAGTCATGTCTCTTAGGGAGCTTACCATTTAAATAATAGTTATAAGATGTACTGAGAGTAGGTACACGTTGCTGTGGGAGCAAAGATGGAATATGAAATCATCTTGGAAATGGTATGTAAGCTGAGTCTTTGAGGATGACTCAGTATAAAAAGGGATCATTGTATTCTAGCCTAGAAGAAAACTTTTCTATAGACTTGGAGCCAAAGAAGAGAGCAAAACAAATTCTTTGAACTCTAGGAAGTTCAATATTGATTGAATGTAGATTTGGGTGGTAGGAGGAAATGTGCTTAAAAAATGTGGCTGGAAGTAGGAAGCCTTGATAGGTAGTGAAAGGCCATGACACTACTGAAAAGTCCTGGGTTTTCTCCTGATAGACATAGGAAGTAATGAAGGTAGGTGTTAGGCATAGAACTGGCCTGAGTCATAGTCCACCTTTTTTTTTTTTTTTTTAAACCAAATGAAACATCATATAAACTTCTATAAATTCTCTTCTATCTTTTTTTTTTTTTTTTTGGAGAGGGGCAAGTGGCAGGAGGGAGAGGGAGAATCTTAAGCAGGCTCTGTGCCCAGTACAGAGCCTGCAGGCTGGATCTCACAACCCTGAGATCATGACCTGAGCTGAGATCCAGAGTCAGACACTTAACCGACTGAGCCACCATTTAATGAGCCCTATACATTCTATTTTAAATAGAAAGTATCACTCTTCTTGTTTATGGTGGAGATGGAGGAGAAGATGAGCTGCCTCTGGTTGAGTCTTCTCAGAGAAGAATGAGCAGAATCTGGCTATTTTTGTTGAGGTACTCTAATAAGAGGGTTTTTAGAATCAATGTCAATTAATTACACGTTTCATTCATTATATCTTATGTGTCCCTAAAAAGGTTTTAAGAAATATTAATGGAAATGGTGTACTTTATTAGATAGAATTTGTTAGCTGTAAATGGGATTCAAAGCTAAAAGAGGTCAGTGAAAATAAAAAGGATACTGTTCTCCCTAAATTATTTAAAAGCAGGATTTTCTGATTTACTAGGTCCTTTATTGGCTTCTCCATTCTCCTTTCTAGAATAATTGTATTAGAGGACACAATAAACTGTGTTTGTTCACTGTAGGTTAATGAATGCTCATTGTTTTTGTTATCATTTCACTTTGTAGCACTACCTTCTACCCAGTTACCCATGACAGAAACTTAGGCACCTACAAACTACATCTTTTAAATATTTCTTGCATTAGTTTCCTTTTATTCATTCCTGCTATTATTACTTTCTTTCCCTGGTCTTTTACAATACTCATTACCTAGATTATGCCTACCTCAACTTTTGCCAGCTTTGATCCCAGTTTACAAAATGGAATTAATCATAAAGGGAGATTTGACTTAGTCACTTACTTGCTTAAACTCTTTTGTGATTTGTATTACAGATATTCTTATGTCATGGTTTATGAATGGTATATAAATCTGAAATTTTTTGTAAGATTGGAGTACATGTGCATTTTTATGGGGAGAAAATCAGTCACCTTTATTAGATTACTCCTCTGCTGACTAAAATCAGAATTCTTATTTTTTATAAAGTCTCATAATCTGGCTCCTTCCTGCCACTTCATATTTTCGAGTCCTTTTTTAAACTTTATACTATTGAACTTAAGTTGTCATAAGATGTTCTCGGGCTCCTGTGCCTTTACTCACTCATTTCCTTCTTACCTTGTCCTAAGTTGCCTTTCTTTATATTGCCATAACTCTGTATTTCCTATGATATTAAAATCCTCTGGCTTTCAAAACCTCCTTTAAACAGTAAGTTTCAGACAGCCCGGGTGCCTCAGTGGTTTAGCGCCGCCTTCGGCCCAGGGTGTGATCCTGGAGGCCCCCTGGATCAAGTCCCACGTCGGGCTCCCTGTGTGGAGCCTGCTTCACCCTCTGCCTGTGTCTCTGCCTCTCTCTCTCTCTCTGTCTCTCTCTGTCTCTCATGAATGAATAAATAAAATCTTTAGAAACAATAATAAGTTTCTTGAAGAAAAGAGCCCATATGAAAACAGTAAGAGGACCTAGAATAGGACTAGATTTTCAAGCAGAGTTTGAACTATGCTGAAGGAGACATTTGGAAGTCATCAGGTATTGCTTTGAAGGAAGAAGGAAACTGTCCAAAGAGAATTTAAAAGAGAAAGTGTCTAATGGCTGGTCCCTGGGGAGTATAAACATTTCTAGATTAAGAAGGGAACTCTGAAGAACAACCAGAGAGAAAGGAGGAAATCAGAAAATGGTGTCCTGAAAGCCCACAGTAAATTTCCAGAAGGTCTACATTTCTCAGCAAGGTTAAACCAAATAAGAAGTGAAAAATGATGACTTGGCGAGATTATTTTCTACATCACTAGATACTGAAGCTAGGTTATAAGGTGCAGTAAGCCTTGACCTGTTCCTTTCCCACACACTGTTATTCTTGTTCTCAACTGATGCTTCTGGATTATTCTCTCAGTATGCTGCTCTTTTGAAGCTGTGCATTCTCAGTATGTCATCCTCTGTCTTTCTTGTTTAGTGATCTCCCAGTCACTTCTCAGTCTTTGAAGAATTCATACTCTTCCACTCTACCCCAGATCTGTGATGTCTTTGTTTATATGCTTAACTTCCAACTCCCTAGCATCACAATTCCCTAACTATTTTATCTTTGAGCGATTTTATCTTTCACCTCTGCTTTGCTGTGTCTTCCCATTCCCTTGGGCATGCTAATGTTTGTTGTTTAATGTTAATTAAAACACTCACCACAGGTTGTAGTCTTTGTATGCTTTCTTACTTGCTTTCTCTCATCTCATATGTTTTGATCTCACTTGTCTTTGAGAGGTGTCCTGTTACCCCTGTAATTGTCTTCCAGTCTCAGCCCTCTAGTTTCTCTATTTCCTGACATTAAGTGTTCAGATCCAGAAGATTGAATAGATCATATTCTGTAGTCTTTTCACTCAATTGATTGTTTCCTTTGCTGTACACAAGTTAAGTTCACTGTAGTCCCATTTGTTTTTGCTTTTGTTTTATGTGCTTTTAATGTTATATTGAAGATGCATTGCCAAGTCCATTGTCATGAAGCTATTTCCCTGTGTTTATTTTGGGAGTTTTTTAATGTCAGATTTTATGTATATGTCTTTAATCCATTTTAACTTTTTTTTTTTTTTGTAATGTAATATAAGATGTAGAGGTCAGGGGCACCTGGGTGGCTCAGTCCGTTAAACATCTGCCTTCAGCTCAGGTCATGATTCTGGGTACTAGGACATAGCCCCACATCAGGCTCTCTACTCAGTGGGGAGCCTGCTCCCTCTCCTGCTGCTCCCCCTGCTTGCACTCTTGTGTGCTCTCTCTCTGTCAAATAAATAAATTAAAAAAAATCAACTGCAGCATGTCTATTAAAAAAAAGATATAAGGGTCTAACCTCATTCTTTTGCATATGGATATCCAGTTTTCCCAGTACCATTTGTGGAAGAGACTCTCCTTGCCACCTGTGCTAAAGCTCATTTGACCGTATATGTGAAGGTTTATTTCTGGCTTCTCTGATGTGTTCCATTGGTCTGTGTCTTATCTGACGTACTGTTCTGATTTCTTTAGCTTTGTAAGATGTTTTGAAATCAGGAAGTGTGAGACTGGCTTTCTTTTTCTTTTTCAAGATGGTTTTTGCTGTTTGGGTTCCATTGAGATCCCATATCCAGGAATTTTGTTTTTTGGATTTCAATTTAAAAATGCCATTGAGGGATCCCTGGGTGGCGCAGTGGTTTGGCGCCTGCCTTTGACCCAGGGCGCGATCCTGGAGACCCAGGATCGAACCCATGTCAGGCTCCCAGTGCATGGAGCCCGCTTCTCCCTCTGCCTGTGTCTCTGCCTCTCTCTCTCTCTCTCTCTCTCTCTCTCTCTCTGTGACTATCATAAATAAATAAAAATTAAAAAAAAATGTGTCTTTTAAAAAAAAATGCCATTGAGATTTCAGTACGGATTGAATTGAATATATAGATTGCTTTGGGTATTATGGACATTTTAACATTATTGTCTTATCCATGAACACAGGATCTTTACATTGGTTTCTTTCAACAGTGTTTTGTAATTTTCATCGTACAGTAGTTTTTCCTTATCTGTGGTTTTGCTTTTAGTGGTTTCAATTAACCATAGTGAAATGTGATCTGGAAGCAGGTAATGCTTATAAATTTTATATATTGTTAGAATTTGATCACTAGTAGTCTAGCATTACATCACAATGCCTATGTCATTCACCTCACTTGATTTCATCATATAGGCATTTTATCATCTCACATCATCATAAGAAGGGTGAGTATAATACAATAAGATATTTTGAGAGACCATATTCACATAACTTATTGTAATATATTGTAATTGTTCTGTTTCATTATTATTTGTCTCTTAACTATGCTTAATTTATAAATTAAATTTTATCATAAGTATGTATGTATAGGAAAAAACATTATATATAGGGTTTGGTACTTTTATGGTTTCAGGCTTCCATTAGGAAGGGGCTTTGGAATGTATCCTGCATGGACAAGGAGCACTGTTTGGATACAAGTCTTCCACCTCCTCCATTAAGTTTATTAGTAAAGTATTTTATTCCCTTTGATGCTGTTGTAAATAGGAGTATTTTTTTGTTTGAAGTGAAAAGTTCACTAATTTTATTTAAATTTTTTAATTTTTATTTATTTATTTATTTTTATTGGTGTTCAATTTGCCAACATCTAGAATAACACCCAGTGTTCATCCCATCAAGTGCGCCCCTCAGTGCCTGTCACCCAGTCACCCCCACCCCCCCGCCCACCTCCCTTTCTACCACCCCTTGTTTGTTTCCCAGAGTTAGGAGTCTCTCATGTTCTGTCTCCCTTTCTGATATTTCCCACTCATTTTTTCTCCTTTCCCCTTTATTCCCTTTCACTATTTTTTATATTCCCCAAATGAATGAGACCATATAATGTTTGTCCTTCTCCGATTGACTTATTTCACTCAGCATAATACCCTCCAGTTCCATCCACGTCGAAGCAAATGGTGGGTATTTGTCATTTCTAATGGCTGAGTAATATTAATAGGAGTATTTTTAAATTTTCCTTTTGTTCATTGTTCATAGAAACACAACTTGTTTTTGCATTGGCTTACTTTTGTACCCTGCAACTTTGTTAAATTTTATTAGTTTTAATATATATATTTTTTATTTGTGGACCCTTTGGGGTTTTCTACATATGAGATCCTGTCATCCGCAAACAGGTAATTTTGTTTCTTCCTTTCCAGTCTGGATGCCTGTATTTATTTCTCTTGCCTGATTGCTCTGACTAGGATTTCCAGTACTGTTCTAAAAAGAAATGGTAAGAGCAGGCATCCTTGCATAGTTCCTGATTTTAGAGGGAAAGCTTTCAGCTTTATACCATTAGGTATAATCTTAGCTTTTCATATATGGCTTTCATTATGTTGAGGTAATTTTCTTTGTGTTGTTTCTTGAGTGTTTTTATTATGAAAAGATGTTCATTTTTGTCAGATGTTTTCTCTGCATCAGTTGAGGTGATCATGTTATTTTTGTCCTTTGTTTTGGTTGAGTGTTTGATTGATTTTTGTATTGTGAAGCATTCTAACATTCTAGGAATAAATCCCACTTGGTAATGATAAAACTCTCCTGATGTGTTAATTGAATTCTACTTGACTAGTATTTTATTGAGGATTTTTACATCACTAATCAGGGATATTGGTCTGTATTTTTCTTTTCTTTGTCTCATTTTGGTATCCGGGTAATGCTGGCTTCATGGGATGAGTTTGGAAGTGTTTTCAGTTTTTTGGAGAAATTAGAGATGGATTCTTACTAATCCCTTTTTAAATCATTGGTGGAATTCTCCACTGAAACTGTCTGGTCCTGTGTTTTTCTTTGTTGGTAGGTTTTGGTTTACTGATTCGATATCTTTACTTAGGTTGCTTCAGATTTTTTATTTACTTATGATTCTGTTCTGTTAGATTATATGTTTTACAAGTATATTCATGTCTTCTAGATTATTCAGTTTGTTGGCATATATCGTCAACAACAGTCTCTTACGATCCTTTTTATTCTTGTGGCATCAATGTTGATATTCCCCATTATTGAAAGTGGAGTATGGAAATGTCCTACTATTATTGTGTTACTATTTGTCTTAGTTCTTTTTCGGTGTTTAAAATATCCGGGTGCTCTTCTGTTAGGTGTACATATATTTATAATTGTAATGTATTTCTTGTGAATTAACCCTTTAATTATTTGATGTGTTGTTTCTTACTATAGTTTTTAACTTGAAAGTTTTTTTGTGGTGTATGTGTATATGTCTATCATATACATATTTAATATATATGTATGAGACTAATCCCTCTCTTTTTTGGTTATTTGCATATGATCTCTTTTTCAATCCTTTCACTTTCACACTGAGTATATCCCTATATCTAATGTGAGTCCCTTATAGGTAGCATATAGCTGTTTCTTTTTTTTTTAAATCCATTCAGCCACTCTGTCTTTTGATTGAGGAGTTTAATCCACTTATATTTAAAGTTATTACTAATGGGAAAAATTATTGCCATTTTTTGTTTTTTGTATGGTTTTAAATTAATTTTTCCTTCTTGTCTGTGAGGTCTTCCTTTGTGTTTCGTTGGTATTTTTTTGTAGTGACATATTTTGATTCCTGTCTCTCTTTTGTGTATCTTCTATAAGCATTTTCTTTCTGGTTACCATGGAGATTACATAAAACATCTTATAGTTGTAATCTGTTTCAAACTGATAGCAATTTCAATTGCATACAAAAACAGCTCCTTTACATCTCTCCCCCCTTTTTGTTATTATTGACACAAATTATGTCTTTTTATGTTTTATATCATCTACCATATATTTACAATTCTAAAAAATGTTTTCATCTTTCAGATCTGCCTGAATTGATTTACTCACCACTATTACAGTATTAGAAGATTCTGTATTTGCCTATATATTTAACTTTACCAAATATCTTTATATTTTTGCATGATTTTATATTGTTTACAGTCCTTTTTTATTGTTATTGTTGTTGAAAGACTTTTTGTATTTTTTGTAAGGCAGGTCTAGTAGTGATGAACTGTCAGCTTTTGTTTATCCCTGGAGGTCTTTATTCTCCATTCCTGAGGGTCAGTTTTTCTATATATGGTATTTTTGGTTTGTAGTTATTTTTTTCAGCACCTTGCATAGATTGTCCCACTTCTTTCTGGTCTTTCTTGAAGACTTCTGCCTTGTAGAAGACTAATCATTTTTCTTTTGCTGCTTTCAAGATTCTGTCTTTGACTTTTGATAGTGCATTTTAGTATCTGCCTCTGGGTTCATTATAGTTGAGAGTCCTTCAAAACTCTTAAAATTAGATGTCCATTTCCTTCCTCATATTTGGGAAGTGTTTGACCATTGTTTTTTCAGGTAAGCTGTCTGCCACATCCTCTCTTCTAGGGTTCCTCTGGTTCATCTATTGGTCAACTTGGTGGTATCCTAAAAGTGTGTTAGGCTTTCTTCACTTTATATTTTAAAATTTCCCTCTGACTCAATACTTTCAAGTGGGGCCTGCCTTTGACTTTATTTTCTTTCTTCTGCTTGGTTTAAGTCTTCTGTGGATCCTCTCTCATGAATTTTCAATTCACTTATTGTATTATTTACCTCTAGAATTTTTGTTTGGTTCTTTTTTATATTTTCTTTTTGTTGATACTCTTATCTTGCTTATGAGTGGTGATTTCATCTAGTCTCCTATGTTCTCTTGTAGCAAATTGGTTTTCCTTAGGCAATTATATTGCATTTTTGTCAGGTTAATTCATAGATCTCTGTTGTTTTTGTTTTGTTTTGTTTTTGTTTTTTTTGAGAGAGGGAGAGTGAGAGTGTGTGACAGCAGGGCTTAATGCTTGTAGTTTCCCAAATGAAGAGGTTTGTTGGTTTCTTTTCCAAGAGCTTACATATAGTCTTTTAGCCTCTTAGGTCTTTCTGTAGTACTTCAGGTTCTCTGGTGCTGCAAGAAGCCAGTGAACTGTCTTGTTTTCTAAAGCCTCTAGGCATCTAGTGTATGCTGGTTCCAGCCATGCTCCAAGTCAGGTGAGATAGAAACTAGTTGCTTCAGTAGCTCCATTTACCCCCAAAAAACAGGAATGTTGGACATAATTACAATGGGTGAAGCTGCAGGTTGGGCTTTTCATCATGATTACAAACTGTGCCAGTTTGGGGAGATATTAAAGGAATTGAAATAACACAGCTTTCTGTACATGTGTCTGGCTGTTTTTGGCTTTGAGCTTATGTGGGTTGCTGTAACTTTCGAACTGGTTTCTAGAGGTCTCATAAAGGGTTTTCAAACCATGTGTAAGTTAGTGTTTTTGTGAGGGAATAAGTTCTGGGGCCTTATTTTCCTCTGTTGCTGATGTCATTCCTTGGTTCGCTTTTTATCTTTGTTCAGATAAATTTAGTATATCTCCAGTTCAGTTGGTAGGAGAAAATGCTAGAAGAGTCATTTATCCCCTATATAGAGCTAACTTTAATGTATAGTAACTAATCCTTAGTATAAGTTCAAAGATCTCTTTTAAGGGTTTTCTCATAACACTGGAAGAACTCTACTTGTTTTTCAACAGTATCTATAAAAGCTCTTATGTTTCCAAAGTTTACTCAGCTCTCTAAACCCCTAAAATAGATGATTTTTTAAGAGTGATCCAGATATTTGTAATGCAAAATAATCAGTTAACCATACCTTCTTTTATCACAGAATTTATAACATTGCCTGGTCAGTGGTAGACACTCAAGTATAAATTAACCAAGGAATACATTTTGTCTTGATTATAGTGAATCAGAAAGAGATGAAAAGACTATTTCATGATTATCACAGAGAATTGATAGATGCACTACACTAATGGCAACAACTCTTTTGTGTTTCTATCCTTTTAGGATCTTAATTGGAGGAAGCAGATGGATATAATTTGTGTTTAGTTCATTATAACCTCACTGTAAAATGTGACACTTTTAGAGAAAAAAAACAGGTTAAAGTTGAATAATTTTAACAGTTTTTTTTTTTTTTTAATTTTAACAGTTTTACAATTTTAATTCATGTTTAATGTATAACAGGTACTTTGGGCAGATTATAAACCTCAATAAAATAATGCTTAGAGATTATTATGGTAAACATATTTATTATTAGTAAAAATACTGACATATAATTAGTTTTTTTCCCTTGAAAAATGTATCTTACTTTATAGTTAATGGCTTATTGGTTAAATATGGTAATAATGACTTTCCAATCAGAGTCAATCTTGCAATAATCTAATATTTCCTGCAATTCCTCTGTAAACAACAGACCTAACCTTAAACCTACCATAACCATGTCACAGACATCTTATGTCATCCATTTATATAAGTTGTGCGATCTAGGATACCATTGTTCACTCTTCCAAAATTTTTATGTTTAATGTAACTTTGGGGGAGGGAGTGGAGTGTTTACAGAGGTAACATCCCAGAAGGAACAAAAAGATGTCCTTACTTTGAGAAACCACTAAGTAAATGGTGATGGCTTTATACACATTATGTAATAAGTCTTTTACTTCTGGCTTCTTAATTCCTCACATCTTCATTTAACTTGATCTTCAATTAAAGTCACTCACATTGACGTTTTTTGATCTTTGCCTTTTTATCTCCTTTATTCTTTACTTGATCTACCATTAGTTTTGCATGTCATAGTTACTATTCCTTATATCGTTGTTTTTAATTCTAATTCCACTAATTCCAAATGTGTTGTTCACTAACACATTTTCACTTTCTGAGGGTATCAATTGTTGTGGCTTCCTTATCTTTATGCCTATATTCATTACTTATTTTCCAACTACTTGTTATGTTTAAGATTTTTTTCTCTCTCTCTTTTTAAGATTTTATTTATTCATGAAAGACACAGAGAGAGAGGTAGAGACATAGGTAGAGGGCGAAGCAGGCTCCTCGCAGGGAGCTGGATGTAGGATTTGATCTCCAGATCTGGAGATCATGCCCTGAGCTGAAGGCAGATGCTCAACTGCTGACCCACCTATGTGTCCCAAGATCTTTTTTCAACTTTAATCATCTGTGTTGTTGGGCCATCTCAGTCTTCTAATCCTAATGACTTGCCATTGGTATAGGAATATTAAACATACTTTCCTAGTATTTATCTCCTTGATAGGTAAATTAAGCTGCTATACATAGTTATGGTTAGCTTATAATTTTTATCATTATTACAGGCATGTTTTTTTGTTTTGTTTTATTTTGTTCTGTTGAATACTGGATTGATTCAAAAACTAGATTTGAAGTCAGAAAACATGGTATTAGTGCCATTGATGACACCTTGGTTTTCCTTTTTCAGCTGCTCATGACTGAAACCATTTCTTCTGCCAGTTGATTGACTGTTCTAAAAAGTTATAGTATGGTGACAGTATTTTCTTGTAGTGTTTTATTTTGAAAACTTCTATACATGTAGCAAAGTTGAAAGATTTTTGCAATTGACGCAATATGTCTATCATCTAGATTTTACTAATAATATTTACCTTGTTTTATCACATATCATTTTGCCCATGATTCGATCTTTTATTTTTCATGCATTTCAAATTGCTGACTTCAGTGCCCTTCCCCCTAGGTGAAACTATTTTTTAAAATATTTCTGTTAACTTTTCTAGAGTAACTTTGGCCTACCACATGTAATTCATTTGTAGAACTGTCTCACTTAATCGAGCCTTAGAAATAAAATAAGTAGATAATATTACCTGTTTTAAATACATACTTTCAGGTGTCTACTTTAACTTTGAGAGCTTTCTCACTGGAAGATCTCACTCGCCCTCCTACATTATTGACTCAGTAAGAAAAGTCTGTGATATGTGAGAAAATTATAAAAAGTAAGCTATATTTTTAATTTTTTGAGGAACTGCCATATTGTTTTCTAGGGTGGCTGTACCAGTTTGCATTCCTACCAACAGTGCAAGAGGGATTTGCCTTTCTCCATATCCTCACCAACAACTGTTATTCCTTGTGTTGTTGATTTTAGCCATTCTGACATGTGTGAATTGCTATCTCCTTGTAGTTTTGATTTGTATTGCCCTGATGATGGGTGGTATGGAGCATCTTTTCATGTGTCTGCTGGCCATCTGTATTTCTTTGAAAAAAATACCTATTCGTCTTCTCATTTTTAAATTGGATTATTGTTTTTTTGGGTGTTTTATAAGTTCTTTGTATATTTTGAATACTAACCTTTTATTAGATATGTTGTTTGCAAATATTTTCTCCTATTCTGTAAGTTGCCTTTTAGTTTTGTTGATTGTTTCCTTTGCTGTGCAGAAGCTTTTTATCTTGATGAAGTCCCAGTAGTTTATTTTTGCTCTTGTTTCTCTTTCCTCAGGAGACATATCTAGAAAGAAGTTGCTATGGCCAATGTCAGTAGTTTTGGTTGCACTACCAAGTATTTACCCAAAGAATAAAAAAATACTAATTCAGAGAGATACATGCACCTCGGTATTTATAGTAGCATTATCTACAGTAGCCAAATTATGAAAACAGCCCAAGTATCCAGCTGATGAGTGGATAAGGAAGATGTGGGATATATACACAATGGAATATTACTCAGCCATTAAAACAATAAAATCTTGCCATTTGCAACGTCGTGAATGGAGCTAGAGAGTATTACACTAAGTGAAATTAAGTCAGAGAAAGACAAATACTGCATAATTTCACTCATGTGAAATTTAAGAAACAAAACTAATGAACATAAGGGGCAAACTCTGGAAAACCAAGAGACAAACTCTTAACTATAGATATCAGAGAAAGACAAATACTATATAGTTTCGTTCATAAGTAGAATTTAAGAAACAAAACCAATGAACGTTGGGGGCGGGGCGGGGGGAGTGTGGAAAATCAAGAAACAAACTCTAACTATAGAGAACAAACTGATGGTTTACCAGTAGGGAGATGGGTGGGGGAGGGGATGGGTTAAATAGGTGACGGGAATTAAGGAATATACATTTGATGAGTACTGAGTATTGTGTGGAAGTGTTGAATCACTATATTGTATACCTGAAACTAATATTAGACTGTATGTTAACTAATTGGAATTGAAATAAAAACTTTTAAAAAAAGAAAGTAAGCCATAGTTGTCCTCTTGTAGTTTTGATTGAGTGACAGATAAGGTTGTCCCTAAAGGGATCTGATAAGGAAAGGAGTCTGTCTTAATTTCCTTCCTTTTTTCTATATCTTTTTGTTCTTTTTCTTTTTATCTCTTTACTACTTTTTCTTTCTCTCTCCTTTAATTTAATCATAATTGGGATAAAGTGCACATTTTGCTGCATTGATTTGCTGAGGAGAGTGAGCAGGCCATGTGCTTAGATGGAAATGTCATTGGAGAGCAAGGAACACAGACTCTAAATTGAGAGTTGGGAAATTTTTCCTGTGAAGGGCCAGGTGGTATTTATTTTAGGATTTGCAAGCTGTACAGTCTCTTAAAACTACTCAACTCTGCTGTTGTAGTGCGAAACAGCCATAGACAATAATTAAATTAATGAGCTTGGTTATGTTTTAATAAGACTTTTAGTCACTGGAACTTGAATTTCATATAATTTTTGCACAAAATAATTTCTTTTTTGACTTTGTCAACCATTTAAAATAGAACCATTTTGGGGGCTATAAAAACCAAGTGTCTGGCTAGATTTGGCTCATGAGCCTAGATTTGGTGACTGCTACTGTATAGCAATAACTTTGCACAACTTATTTATAAAAATGTTATTATTAGTGTATGCATTCCCAACATGGAGGCCTTTTATATGCTCTAAATTATATGGGGATACAGAATTGTACAGAGATAATTCAAGGTGTCACTGGTGTGAGGAAGAAGAAAAATGTTTATATTAAACATATATATATTAACCATATTGGTTGATTGCACGGATAACATGGAGGTTCTGGCATGGCCTCCTTTCAGTCCTTTCTCATCTGTGTGACTGGTTTTTCTAGGTCTTGGGCAGAGAAGCAGACTGAATAGTAGGATATAATTTCCTTTGTCTGGTATTAAATCTCCTCTTCGTGATGTTAAAAACCCAAGTTTTGAGTCCGTCTTGGGCTCAAATCTCTTATTAGATGTGTGACTTGTTTATGTAACAGCTCTGAGCATCAGCAGAATGATGGTTTATATAGCTAATTCATAGACTTAGGAGTATCTTAGTAATAACTAGGTGCCAGGTAGTGTTGTAACTGTATATTAACTCATTTAATTCTCTCACAGTCGTGGTAATTGTCATGTATACCATCACTTTAATGATGAGGAATCTGAGACACAGAAATGTTAAGGAACTCATTCAAAGTCCCGTAGTTTTAAGATTTTATTTATTTATGACACACACATGTAGAGAGAGAGAGGCAGAGACACAGGCAGAGGGAGAAGCAGGCTCCATGCAGGGAACCTGACATGGGACTCGATCCCAGGTCTCCAGGATCAGGCCCTGGGCTGAAGGCGGTGCCAAACCACTGAGCCACCTGGGCTGCCCAAGGTCCAGTAGTTAATAAGTGGTAGAGCCAACATGTGAATTTGGGCAGTCTGGCTTCAGAGTGCAAGCTCTTAGCTGGTAGGGTTTACAGCCTTCCAAAGTGGGAACATCTGTAGCACGTAGGTTCTCAAGAAATTACAGATACATTAAGTTTATAGAATTTTGTGGCATGTTTCCTCTCAGAAAAGTTGGTATACTTGTGAGATAGCAGATATCCATAAATGTAAGATTCAGATTTTGATTTTTCAGGTGTTTTGCTCTTTTTTCAGTTACGTAGTATTTATGGAATTTTTTTTGGTAGGACTTTTTAGTACTACTATTGTTAAGAATTATTTTGAAATGAATCACTTTCTGTGAGACAGTATAGTGGGAATTACTTAGACTCCAGAGCAAAAAGACCCATGATTCCTTTTCTTATCCTGATTGTGCATTTTCCTTTGTGTGATCTTGGATATATGATTTTACTCTTTCAGTTCTGTCTCTTTTAGCTGTGAACTGAAGATATCTTCAAAGTCATGGGATTCAAATGAGAGATAACTATGCCAGAGTGCCCAGGCACAGTATGTCTAGTATGTTATCAGACATTCCTCAAACACTAGTACCTTGTTCGCCTACCTATTACATAGAATAACCTAAACCTTAGAACTGAAAGATGGGAAAACTGAGGCTCAGACCATTACTTGTTGAGGGTTGCACAGGTTATTAGAGGCAGAAGGAGCTGTCATTTAATGCAGTTCATCTAATTTCTCAGTCTTGTTTTTACTGTTCATACTCCTTTATACATTACATACAGAGGCATTATGTAATATGATTGGGCTTGGGGGAATTTTCCTTAGGACAAAACCTGACATTCTTATTAAGAAAATAATTAGTGTTTGGTATTTTGGATTTTGATAATTAATCATTAAAGTCCTATGGACAATTTAGCCTCAAGGCTATTCAATCATGTATATGAAATTATAAAACTAACATTTTCTCTATTAATATATGCAAGTAGCATGTTTATTATAGAAAAAATGAATTAGAAGCAAAAACATAGAAGAATTTTAAAAAACCCATTCAACATCATTTAGAGAAAATGTTAACACTTTGAAATAAAAGTGGCTTCATCTTACACTTAGAACTTTGTAACTGACTTTTATCAAATACTGATGAATGAGGAAGGCTATTCCTTGCCAAATTTAGATCTTGGTAATTTTCATTTATTCCATTCTGACATTTAATGCAGGTCATCTAATTTCTGCATGAATGCGTATCAGTTCATTTACGTAGTCCCCTATTGTTGGGCATGTCATTTTTTGCAGATTTCCTAGAAACAATGCATTTTTGCAAAATTGTCCCAATTATTTTAATTTGATCTCTGATTGTATGATTTATTCTCTGTTCATTTTTAAAACTTTTGATATATGTTCATAATTTTCCTCCAGAGTAGAAATACATATCCATTAACATTTTCTCTAGGGAAAGCTACTGTATTTTGGGAGAGGATGGTATTAATATTTCATTCTTTTCTAGAGGATAGCAACATACAGTATAAATGTTCTAAATTCTTATTCTTCTCTTTACATGTTGTCACTTAAAAGTTTTATGTAATAAATCTGGAATAGTAATCTTTAATTTTCAAAAGTTGGGTTGTTTGTAGCTATATGTAGTAAAGTAACTATTAAGTGATTCCCATGCAATTTTTAAGTGTGTTTTTGTAAGGTTTTTTTTTTTTTTTCTCCCTCTATTTTGCATGCATGTATTTGCATGGAACATTTTAAAAATAGAAGCATCAGAATGAATTGAATGTTTTGAATTACAGTTGACCCTTGAACAACATAGGTTTGAACTGTGCAGGTCCACTTAAGTTTTTTTTTTTTTTAAATAGATATATAAACTTGGGTACTGATAAATACCAGTACAGTACTGTAAATGTATTTTGTCTTCCTTAAGATTTTTTAAATATTTTCTCTAGCTTACGTTAAGGTAAGAATATAATATAAAATACATAAACATGAAACGTGTTAATCACCTCTTTATGTTATTGGTAAATCTTCTGGTCAATGGTAAGCTATTTGTAGTTAAGCTGTAGGTTACTCTAAAGTTATATGTAGATTTTCAATGATGCAAGGGGGTGGCACCTCTAATGCCAACATTGTTCAAGGGTTAATTGTGCTAGCTAATCTTTGTCACTTACCTTGATAGTTTAGAGACAAAATTAGACTTAATTAGTATGTCCCTTATCTACTACTCATTTGCCTTCTTGTTCAGTTTCTCATGATTAACAAGATACATCTCACGGTTAACAAAATGTGAACTCTATTGCCATTTGCCATTTACACGTTAGTAAGATAATTGTACTAACATTTTGAGAGTTAGGTAAATTTTTTTAATAGTTTTGATTCTGTTCCTTAGGAATAGCTATGAATTATGGTTTTTGGATCCAGTAGACCACTTCCCTTAAATTATGTAATCTCGCATCATCAGATAGTAGAAGCATAGATCTTAAGAGTTGAATAAACCATAGAGATAGATATTGTAGTCCAGCTTCTTGCTTGATGAAACCATCTCTTCTTCAGTATCTTTGGAACTTCTGCTGGAACAGCCAATTAGGAATGTGAATCTACATATTTTAGGTTCACAAAGTAAGTGAAACATAAGATTTTGCCCTAAGAGAACTTAAAATATTCCATGTTCTTATGACATGGGATTGATAAGCAAGTTCAGTGACATGTTTTAGGTTCAAGATGTATGTTCAGAATCATTTTCTTGTAATATAACACAGCTTTGGATATTTCATTTATAAGTTTATTTTTAAATCCCTTGTATGGTAGATAATTGGAGAAAAAACTTTCTCTGTTCCTATAAGTTCTGTGTTAACTATAAATCAAGTATTTATAAACTATTAAAATTGTAATTACATAAAGGGAAGCTGGGATGATACTTTAACTAGACTCTCATTTTCTTAATGTTTTTTTTTTTTAGGGCAGCCCTGGTGGCGCAGCGGTTTAGCGCCGCCTTCAGCCCAGGGTGTGATCCTGCAGACCTGGGATCGAGTCCCACATCAGGCTTCCTGCATGGAGCCTGCTTCTCCCTTGGCCTGTATCTCTGCCTCTCTGCCTCCCTCCCTGTCTCGCTCATGAATCAATAAATAAAATATTTTTTAAAAATGTTATTTTTTTAATGCTAAAATACTAAAACTCTTGGCCATAAACCTTTGATTTTCATCTGTTGTGCTAAATAATTTTTTTTAAAGATTGTATTTATTCATTCATGAGACACAGAGAGAGGCAGAGGGAGAAGCAGAGGGAGAAGCCTGATTCAGGGACTGGATTCCAGGATCCCAGGATCAGGACCTGAGCCAAAGGCAAATGCTCAACCACTGGGCAACCCAGGCGCTCTGTGCTAAAAAAATTTAAGCACATATAACATTGAACAAGTTTTTTCCTCCTCTTTTTTTTTTTTTTAAACCTAAGAAAAGCATATTTTTAAACAATGATTTTGATACGTGGTGCTGTTCCTTATCATAGTATGTTGGGCAGTATTTATCAAACATTTCAGTAGCTAAAAGTTTTATATACACAGTGAATCTCCATTTTCTACACTTCATCTTAATATCCAAGTTTATTACTTTAGTGCTTGACTAATTTGCCTTGCCTCATGATCTGTTGAGCTTTTTATGTGAGAGCTGTACTAATCTTAATCACTGTGCTTATTGTTTGAATGCTACAGGAAGCGAGCAGCTGCAAAGCATCTAATAGAACGCTACTACCACCAGTTAACTGAGGGCTGTGGAAATGAGGCCTGCACGAATGAGTTTTGTGCTTCCTGTCCAACTTTTCTTCGTATGGATAACAATGCAGCAGCTATTAAAGCCCTCGAGCTTTATAAGATTAATGCAAAACTCTGTGATCCTCATCCCTCCAAGAAAGGAGCAAGTTCAGCTTACCTTGAAAACTCGAAAGGTGCCCCTAACAACTCCTGCTCTGACATAAAAATGAACAAGAAGGAAGGACAAGGAGCAAGAGATGATTTTAGAGGTAAGATGTTCTATTTTTTTTTTTTTAAGACGTTCTATTTTTAACTGAGAATTTTGGATTGAATCTGATTGTAAATTTAAATAAAATGTATGAGGTTTTTGTTTGTTTTGTCTAATTGTGTGACATTAGGACAAGATAGTATAGTGGTGTTTATTATCATTATATTTATTTATTGTGGTAAAGGACAGAACTTATAATGGAACTAATAACTTAATGGTATCTTATGGTATCTTATTGTTCTAATGGTCTCTAATTAGAAGCAGATTATATTCCAAAAGTTGCTTTGTTAATGGATTGGAACTTTTGAACATTTTCCACTAAGAAGAATGTGTATTAAGTGGTAATCCCCTAAATTAGACCACAAAATCTAACTAAATTATCAAATAACTGGGCTGAATATGTAAAATGAGTTGTGAAACCCCAGCGTTAATGAGGGTGAAAGAAGCAGAAAAAAGTGGTGGCAGTCCTTTCCATTTCCAAGAGCAAAGCATAATTTTGTAGCCATCACTTGAGAAATAATTCAGTTTTCTTTTCAATACTCATTCCATATTCTGCTCAGCTTCTTCTAGACATTTGGCACACTCATACTGCCAAGAATCATCACCTACCGATGGCAGTCTTCACCCAAACACTTGTTTTCTAAATGATCCTGTATTCCAAAATTGTTTTAAAAATATATATGTTTTTAGATCTTCAAATCCAAGGTTTCTTTTCCTTAAGTGAAGATAATCATTGTTAGTAACAAGGTAATTGAATTTCTAAATAACTGACCGGGCTCAGCTCATCAGAGGTAATTGTACTTTAAAAGAGAAAGCTTTTTGTTTAAGGCATGTATAAGTTGGAGAACACCTCTAAAGTTTTCAGTAGCATGATTTGAATGTAGGTTTAATTGGTTATATGGAATTATGTTATACCTTTCACTCTAATTTCACAGTAAAGGTGTTTTCATAACTTGATAACAACTTTATACTGTTTCAAAATGTATGATTCTGTTATATGATTTAATCTCACACTGGATAAGTCTGTGGATGTTTGTCATTATGTATAATAGGGAAGTTGCAGTTGACTCCATTATACATATTTTCCAGCAAGTGTGTACCACAGAGTAACAGTTAATGTAGAATGTGCTGGTGCAATTGAATGCAGCCACCTATGGGGAATTATAGTACAGGGTAGATGGACACATGTTTTTGCCTCTGTGCTTCATCATAGGTGCTTATTGAGTAGTTATTACTAATCTTTGCTTCCTGTTTTTGCTCAAGTCTGTGTAATTTAGCAGCTCCTTATACTTTCTTCCAATATGCTACTCTGTCCTCCTACTCCCTTTTTCCTACAACTTTCTACTTACTATAGTATTTTTCCTATTAGGAATTAACAAATGCATTAAGTACACTTGTACTTTTGATTGTTAATTATATTTGTTAATTCTGATTACAAAGTTCTATATGTATTAAGTAGCCTGCCCCAAACTCTGTTTTTGCATAAAAATTTTCTTAAGTATAAAATTTTATAGACTAAGTGTATTTTCAGGAGCATGTATACATTGTAAAATACACAGATACACCATACAGAAATGTTTCTTCATTCAGCATTTTCTCAGTAGAACATCTAAACATTGTGAATGTTTGTGTCTCTTATTATAATGGTTTTTAAAGTAATTTATGTCTGTTCAGCATTTTAAGTGAAACACCAAATAGGAAAAGTATGGGCACATTTTATATAGAATTAGTAGAATGTCAGAAACACTTGAAGGCATTCTGAACAGCGCATCAACAAAGGGTATCTGGGTGTTGCTGTCCTTTGAGATAGGTCATATTACTGCATTAAAAAAACCCACTTTGTTAATAAGTTTATGATTTGATGATTTAGGAAGCAGAGTGTTTTATGTTTTTTTAAAAATCTTCTTTTTAAAATTTTTTTTAAAAAGATTTTTTATTGATTTGAGAGAAAGAGCACAAGCACAGGGAGGGGCAGAGGAAGAAGCAGGCTCTGATATGGGACTCAGTCCCAGGACCCTAAGATCATGACCTGAGCCGAAGGCAGATGCTTAACCGACTGAGCCACCCAGACATCCATAGTGTGTTTTGTCCTTTAGTTACTTATAGTAGGTATATATTCTATTTTGGTTACATTTTAGGGAACAAGGGATTTTTCATTGTTTTGTAAGAAGGTGTTATAATTTTTTCCAATTAAAATAATGGGAAATAAGCTCCCAGTTAGCAGTTTCACACTTTTCAGAAAGAGATTACTAATATTTAGCAGAAGATGCCTATATGATTTCCCCACTATCTGAAAGTAGAGCATTCCAAAGAAACTTTCGTGAGCCAAGATGGCAAATAAAGTGAAAAAGCAATTACCATTAATTTCTGTGAAAACAATTTTGAGGTTCCCTTATCTAAAAAATATCCTCTCAGGCTGTTCTGATACCTTAGGACACATCTTGCTAATGGATGTACAAAATTGAGATAAACACAGATGCCTACATAGTTGAAAGTTGTGGTGACTTAAAGCTGAGATATTGAGTGTAATTCCTGGGGAAGGAGCTCGGCAGTGCCACTCTTGCTCCTCGGGGTATATGCTGCCTCTGTAATGGCTTGCTGTATAACAAATACTAAATGTTTTTTTGCTTTTTAACTTTCTTAGTATAAGTGAAGTAGCCTCATGGGAACTGTCAAAAAGCAACGTATACCTATATATCTAATAGAACAAACCTAAAAAGATTAACTCTTTATTAAAGAGTTAAAACCCATAAAAGAAACTAGGTATTGACAGTCTGATAGTAGGGGCCAAAGATCAGATTCACATTGTGTGGTAAAATTTGGTATTTTTCTGGTTGAACTTTTACAGCTGTTCATTTTATGATCACTTGAATGTAATACTCTCTTTTACTGTGGAACAAATATACAAAGAGGTAGAAATTGTAGTAAGAAATTTTATATGTTGTACAGTACATGTATATGAGTCCATTTGTCACAATGAAGATTGAATTACCTACATGTGTCTAAATTATCCTCTGCCTAATTTATTTGTTGACATGTCGGTCTGCTGCTTCCTTTATTAAAGGGATAGATTAAGACCTTTGTCAGTATTATATTTGACCAATATAATCTCCATAAAATTAATAGACAAAATATATCATTTGTTCTCTTTCCTATAAAGTAACATATCCAAATAGTTTATTCAAAACCTAGAAACTATTTGGGGTGCTCCACTTTTATTTCTTACACAATTTGATAGTGTTTTTATTGACCTATATAGTACTACCTTATGGAAAAATGGTCTTGAAATATTAGTAAATACTGTTTTATATTTTTTAATTTGAAAGACAATATTTTGTAATTTGTAGAGATATGCATGCTTTTGCTTAGATAATTTGAAGATGATACTATCTTTTTTCACATATCTGCTGATTAGCAGATTCTTTTGTTGTACTACAATATGAGTTAATCAATTTTGCCCCTATTTATCAGGAAAATAAACACTTAGAAATTCATCAGTGGACTTCCATTTAGGTAACTGGCCAACCTGTGCTATATGCCATCACCCAGGTATAAATGAGGATTGGAATACTGATGTTTAGTTTTTATAGTTTCTATTATGATGGCATGTCAGAGAAGAGGTGGTGAATAGATTTGGAGTTAGCCAGCCTACAGTGTCTATCCAGATGACACTGTAGAGAGTTGGAAGGAAGACCAGAGTTTTCATAAGATCCCCTTTTAGATACAGAATGATTGATAATTAATTCTAATTTGGAGTTAGAAATAATCTCAGTAGAAAATTTAAGTTGATGTATTCACATGAACCAAACTAGTATAATTCAGGACACAAAACCTTTGGGGTACTATCTAGCAGTGAATGTAGACATCTTTGTATCCGTTGAGATACAGAGCTTTCATGGTTTTTGAATTATCTTTCCCCAGATCATTCATTCTTCCCTTAGCTATTAGAACAGGTAATATAGTTGGTTTGTAAAGTGAAAGTCGATTATCTAATGTTTAAAGGATATTTTCACGTCATTTATTTAATGAAGTTGTTTGGCTGTCAGGTCGGAATATTTTTATTTCTGTATTTTCATTTGAAATACAGCCATTTATGTTCTTGTTAAAACAATTTATTATATCCCCAGTTACCTGATATTCATGCAAGTCATAAGAGAAAAAATAAGTGTTCAGGTATGTTTCTCAGTTTCAGTAAGGTGAAATTTTGCGATTATTTTTACCTTATCTCAGATTATAAATGAAGGATGTGTTTTTTTGTTTTTCTTTTAGAGTAGATCATGAGAGTGAGTACATTAGAGCTAAGCTATTTTTAATTTTAAAATGTTTTTTTTCCTTTTTTTTTTTTTTTTAAGTTGGATTCATGCTAAGTACCAGGAAGTTCATTATTTGAGGTGTTGAATCTATGAGTTGTCAATTGTGTGATGTCTCCAGCCATGGAGATTTACTACTCTTTGAGTTGGAATCTTCTTTTTTTTAAGATCTTATTTATTTATTCATGAGAGAGAGAGGCAGAGACATACGCAGAGGGAGAACCAGGCTCTCTGTGGGAAGCCTGATGCAGGACTCCATCCTAGGACCCCCGGATCAGGGATCACAACCTGAGCCAAAGGCAGAGATGCTCAACCACTAAGCCACCCAGGAGCTCCTTGGTTGGAATGCCTTTATAGGGTTTTCCTTTTCAGTCACTGTACTCAGTGCTTTCTAATGAAAAAGTCAAATGTTATGAAAGGTCAGATTAAATTGCATGAAATAGGGAGACAGAACGTAAAGACTGCTAACTCTGGGAAACGAACTAGGGGTGGTAGAAGGGGAGGAGGGCGGGGAGTGGGAGTGAATGGGTGACGGGCACTGGGTGTTATTCTGTATGTTAGTAAATTGAACACCAATAAAAAATAAATTAAAAAAAAATAAAATAAATTGCATGAAATAAATTAATATTTGAGTAGAAGATGACAACCTGGAGTTTTAGAAAGCAGCATGTAAAATTCTTTTTTGTTGGATGGAGGTGGTGAGTAAGCAAATTGTTAAGAGGAGAACACACACAGAGTTTTTCTTTGTTCTAATGTGTTTCATCTAGTGGCATTCCATTTTGGGAGTGGAATGCTTATGCATTCCATAACCTCCAAATTTACTCTTCATTCCTCTCAAGGGGATATATGTATAGATTTAAATTTTATGGTGAAGAGAATGAGAGCCGTATGTTTTTGTCTGAAGGAGCATAATAGCAAATACAGAAAATTTTTAGAAGGTGATAATGGAGGTCTAAGCTACTGTTTAGACAGATGTGAGAGGAAAGGAAGATGCATGCCAGCAAACTGCAACAGACTCTTTCACCCCCACATTAGTAGTCCCTGACTCCAGAGATTTTTATCTCAAAAATCCTTGAAATGTTTTTTGTTTCTCTGTGAATTCATTCGAATTTCAACTTGTTAACATTACTATAACTCTGAAAATGTATAATAAATTGATATTTGGTCTTTCATTGCCTCCTGTCATTTTTGCCTCTTATGAAGTTATTTCTTTATGGAGGAGAATGGATGTGATAGAAAAACATAATAAAACTCCCTTGGATTTAAATAATACAGATTGCAAAAACAATCAGATACTCTTACTTATAAGATTTATATTACAAGAGAAGTACCAAGAAGGATTAAACATAATTAAACAGTCTCCTGGCATTCTAAAGGCTTTGAAGGCAAGATAGGGAAAGGTGAAAAGCTTCTTTCTACGTTAGCAAGGTTCAACTAAACTGCAATATTGAGTACATACCAAAAAGAGCATTAGCTTATAAACAAAGTGGAAATTTATTTCTAGCTTATCTAACAGCCATCATATTCCAGGTTGGCACCGTTCTACTTCACATAGTCTTTCAGAAATGCTTCTGTAGTGGCATTGTTATCTTCAACACATGGCTTCCAGAGCATCCTGGGAGCATCATCCCATTAGCCAGAAGGAAAAGCCTTGGCCTGAAGTAGCCCTTAACCTCAAAAACCTGGGAAACCTGGGAGATGGAGTCCAAATCTGCCCAGAAAGGAGAGGAAAAAGATTTTGGTGACTACATAGTAATCTGTTTTACTTGTCTGCTTTTATATCCGTTCTTACCCCACTGTATTTTTTATTACTCTGTAACAATATCCTGTTAGTCTATAAGGTGTCTTCTAATCTGATTCCTGGCTACAGATGGCAGTGTTTGTTAACTTCAGATCTTATGAGAAATGGTATATTAATTCTTCTCAATCACCCACAGAATGACTACCCTGGAAAAAAACTAAAAAGGAGGATTCAAAGGAAGCAGTTGGATTTTAAGATGTATAAAAATAAGACAAGGGCTATTTCCCAAAGAGGATGCTGAAGGAACCTCTCTTGCCTTCTCAGTCTTTTGAGAAGAATAGTGAGATAAGAAACCTCTCAGAAGAACAGTAGTTTCTGCTCTGAAGTGAGGTTGTAAGAAGTGTATCATTATGAATTAAATCAGCACATAGTTATCTTGGTTCATATTTATAAATTAAAGCTACATGTTAATTTCTACTGTGATTTTGAAAAGAGTTCAAGCTCATTAAAAGCTATATATTATGAAGGTATATAAAAGATGAGATTGTTGCAATTAGTAGTAGTTCATTGAAAAAATAGGAAAATATATTTTGTTTGTTGAATCTAAATATTAGATCTGTTTTTAAAAGAGTTGTAATTCAACTGGTATTGAGTACAAAAGGGCTGTTTTACTTTTCACTAGAACTTAAGACAAAATAAACATACTTCTAAAAATAAATGTTCTCCTTTTTTTCTCTAACTTTCTAGATGTGACTTACCTAACAGAAGAGACGGTGTATGAAATTCTTGAATTATGTAGAGAGAGAGAGGATTATTCCCCTTTAATCCGTGTTATTGGAAGAGTTTTTTCTAGTGCTGAGGCATTGGTACAGAGCTTTCGGAAAGTCAAACAACACACCAAGGAAGAACTGAAATCTCTTCAAGGAAAGGATGAAGACAAGGATGAAGATGAAAAGGAAAAAGCTGCATGTTCTGCTGCTATGGAAGAAGATTCAGAAGCATCTTCTTCAAGGATAAGTGATAGTTCACAAGGAGATAACAACTTACAAAAAATAGGCCCTGATGATGTGTCTGTGGATATTGAGGCCATTAGAAGGGTCTATACCAGATTACTCTCTAATGAAAAAATAGAAACTGCTTTTCTCAATGCACTTGTGTATTTGTCACCTAATGTGGAATGTGACTTGACGTATCACAATGTATACTCTCGAGATCCTAATTATCTGAATTTATTCATTATTGTAATGGAGAATAGAAATCTACACAGTCCTGAATATCTGGAAATGGCTTTGCCATTGTTTTGCAAAGCAATGAGTAAGCTACCCCTTGCAGCCCAAGGAAAATTGGTTAGACTGTGGTCTAAATACAGTGCAGACCAAATTCGTAGAATGATGGAAACATTTCAGCAACTTATTACTTACAAAGTCATAAGCAATGAATTTAACAGTCGGAATCTAGTGAATGATGATGATGCTATTGTTGCTGCTTCAAAGTGCTTGAAAATGGTTTACTATGCAAATGTAGTGGGTGGGGAAGTGGACACAAATCACAATGAAGAAGATGATGAAGAGCCCATCCCTGAATCCAGTGAATTGACACTTCAGGAGCTTTTGGGAGAGGAAAGAAGAAATAAGAAAGGTCCTCGAGTGGACCCATTGGAAACTGAACTTGGTGTTAAAACTCTGGATTGTCGAAAACCACTTATCCCTTTTGAAGAGTTTATTAATGAACCACTGAATGATGTTCTAGAAATGGATAAAGATTATACTTTTTTCAAAGTAGAAACAGAGAACAAATTCTCTTTCATGACATGTCCCTTTATATTGAATGCTGTCACAAAGAATTTGGGATTATATTATGACAATAGAATTCGCATGTACAGTGAACGAAGAATCACTGTTCTCTACAGCTTAGTTCAAGGACAGCAGTTGAATCCATATTTGAGACTCAAAGTCAGACGTGACCATATCATAGATGATGCACTTGTCCGGGTAAGTTGGGCTAATGCTTAAAAACTAGTATTAGAATAAATACCTAATGCTGGGGAGATTGTAATACAGTTCAGTGAATTCATTTTATAAGTAGACTGCTTAAAAAAATTACATGGCATTACGTGGTATAGAAACATTTGGGCATTTTGTATTATAAGTGTAAATATTATACGTTTGTTGTTCCTGTCCAAATTTATAAATGTGTTCCACAAAGTATTGGTTGTCTTGAATAATGATCACTCTCTCTTTGGGAAAAACAAACAAACAGACTTCTTAAGTATCAACAACTAACTCTAAAAGTTTCTTCTCTGTTCAGAAGACAAATGGATGTTGGAAAAAGACCTGAGCACAGGAACAAGGGGGAATGTGGACATACCAATAAGTATAAATGTCAAATCTTAACTGGGAAAAGTGGTATAATAAAATCATACCATAAAGAAATAAGTAGTATCCAAAAAAATTCCGTGACTTAAAATTTAGAGTTAGTGTGAAGTTGAAATGATCTGGGCAGTTTGGTGTGCTGCTCTAGTAAGAGTTCTGTTCATTCTGGATCATTTACAGGAGCCCCTGTATAGCACTACCTGACTGTGGTATTTTCTTACCACTTAAATATTTTGGAGTTGGTTGGAACTACTGGGAAAACATCAGCCATTCCAGGAATCTAAATTAATGGTGCTTTGTCATCAACCCAGTCCAGGGAGCTTGAGCTGGGAGAATATTGGGAACACAAGTACCCACTTCTAACTTCCTGTTTTTCCAGATTTGCTGCCTTTTGTTCATTACTTGCTTCTACAAAAATTAAAAATTTTAGTGCCCCCATTTAAGAACGGAGGCCTGGCCAGAAGATAGAAACCAATTGCCAATCACCAGCAACTTATTTTCCATAGTTTAGCAGAATGATGTAGAGTATCTGTATGACATGAGTGATGTGTTGTGAAAAATGTGTTGAAAATCTTGTAAATTTCAGTTGTTAGAGTAGAATTGCAAATCCCAAGACTATACACTTTATGGTTGGCTTCTTGGGTTGGGATCCTTTCATCTATCTCCAATAAAAACTATGCCTAGCCTTTAAAAAGCAGTGAAGTTATTCTCCATAAGATTCAATCCAGAGTTAGAAATTTAAAAAAAAAAAAATTGTCCACCTTCCTAATCCGCCTTCAGCTAAGAAATCTACCCAACTAATCTGCCTTCAATTAAGAAATCTACCCAACTTTATTTTCCTTCCCCTTGTTTCCCACCACCACCTCCTCTTAGTAAAGCAAGGCTAAGAACCAATAAAAGTTTAAGTACTTGTTGTATACTTATTTTGTCATCTAGAATTTTGAGGAAACAGTCATTTTTGTTTATAAGGCCTTTTTAAAAGCAGGTTTTAAGGTAAAACTGGACTTTTTAATTATGCTGAGGTTTTTTAGTGAGTTCTGCTTAATTATGTCAAGCCAGAATATTATATTTGACCAATTTTAAACCAGGATTCACTAAATAATAAATGTACTTAACTGTTACCAGTTCATGAAAGTTCACTTCAGAAATCTTATGTATGAGGCACTTTGCTAAGCAGTAGAGATATAAAAATGAATTATGATACTAAGAAGCTTCTTAGGGACTAAAATACTCATATTAAGCAAATTTATTCTTCCTTCCCTTTTTTCTTTTTTTTAATGACAGAAAAGGTTAGGAGAAAAACATCAAAATAGGCCTTGTGAGACAGTCAAATTGATCCTATTTTAAAAAACATTCATAGCTGGTATGGTTATGATAAAGTCCTAGTATTTTAGGACAAACTACAACAAAAAGTAGTTTAAGGTCCTCTTAGCTGAACTCTGAAAAGTACTGATGGAATTTTAATATCTTACTCTTCAAGGATCTACTTTACTTTTTTCTTAAAGCCTTATTCTTCCTCCTGTATCAGTTTGACAAAATAAAGCTATTGACCACTTTCTTATGACCTGCTAATTTGAACTAGAGAGTAGGTTGGGAAGAGAAAAAGAAATGAGAATTTTGGTGAGTTCAATGTTAATAAGTAATTAAGGTTATAGGATCATATACTTTTTTTTTTTAAGATTTTATTTATTCATGAGAGACAGAGACAGAGAGAGAGAGGCAGAGGGAGAAGTAGGCTCCATGCAGGGAGCCCTACGTGGGACTCTATCCCAGGTCTCCAGGATCACACCCTGGGCTGCAGGCGGCGCTAAACCGCTGCGCCACCAGGGCTGTCCCAGGATCATATACTTTAAAAGCTAAAAGGAGCCTTGCAGTTCATCTACTCATTAGTTTACAAATGAGGCCCAGAAAATAGTGACTACATATATGGCACTCTAGGGTATGTTTCTGTGTTAGTTCTTATTTTTTAGTTATGAATTGTAAGGCTGACTGGCATGGTAGAAAAGAGGAGGAGTGGAGGAGTACCTTCAGTTAATAATTACAGTTTTGCTTTTTTTTTAATAAAAAAATATGTTCCTTCACTTTCGTGTACCATGTAATTCAAAGACTAGCAAATTATGTCCTATGTAGGGTTTTTAGAGTAACTGGGTTTTGTTTGTTTTAAAGATTTATTTATTTATTTATTTATTTATTTATTTATTTATTTGAGAGAGAGCGTGGGGGGGGGGTGGCGCAGAAGAAGTGGGAAAGTGAATCTCAAGCAGACTCAGCACAGAGCCCGATGCAGGGCTCGAGATCACAACCTTGAGATGAGGACCTGAGCTGAAACCAGCAGTTGGGCCCTTAACCAACTGAGCCACCCAAGCGCCCCAGAGGAGCTGTTTCTGATGGCAGCTGAAGAATACTGTTTACAGTATTTTATTGAACCTTAGATACTATTGATTGGAGGACACACTATTATTTTCTTAGTACTAAAAGGGAAAAAAAAAAAAAGAAGCTGCCAATTAGTTGTGAGATGCCATCAATTTTATGGTATATCCTGATTTCAGAGATGTTAAAATGTGAAAAAGGAATTTTAGAACCAATGAAATAATGGTAAAATATAAGTTGTCTGGTCACAAGTAGGTATCTCAGAATCATTTAAGAACTACCCACACCTCTAAGTTACTGGAGTATTTCTCCCTGTGACTTTGATTAGTTCTTGTTGTTGTTTCTTAGAAAATCATACAGTGATACTCATGAGCTCACTTGAATTAAAACAATCCAAACTCATAAGGTTTTTACAATATTTTACTAATAACATTTGCCTATTTGTATATTCTTTTAAAAGTAGATGATTTGTCATTTTTCTTAGCATTCCCAGGGGGGAAAGGGGTATGAGATTTTATTTTACTTTTTATTTTAGGAGATGATATTAGGAGAATATGGATATCATGAAAGACAGCATGGCCACCTGTCATGTACCCTAAAACTGTCTTCACATCTGCATGTTTTTAAAAAAAAAAATCCAAGCTTCTACCTTCTAGAGATTCAGATTAGGAGCTCTGATAATAGAGCCTAGGAATTCTATTTCTGGTAGTGCCCCCAGATATTCTGATAAAGCCAGACTACAAATCGATATTTGGGAAGATGGCGGTTGGTACAGTTTATATATACATATTTATTGAGGCCATTTTTAAGGTTTTTTTTTTGTTTTTTTTTGTTTTTTAAGATTTTATTTATTCATGAGAAATAGAGAGAGAGAGAGGCAGAGACATAGGCAGAGGGAGAAGCAGGCTCCATGCCGGAAATCCAATGTGGAACTCGATCCCGGATCTCCAGGATCATGCCCTGGGCTGAAGGCAGATGCCCAACCAATGCGCCACCGAGGGGCCCCTATTGAGGCCAGTTTTATATACAAGTACATATTTAGGAAACTAGCAGTCTTTGAGAGCAGGTTTAGAATAAGGGTTGACAATGGTATGCAACTTGTTTCAGATTAGGCAGGCAGGTCCTAGAATTCTGGATTGGGATCTAAAGACTGAAAGGAATGGCTGAAATGTAAACTGAGTAGGAAAGTCCAAAAATACGAACTAGAGCTGATCAAGGTGATAAGCACAAATGAATAGCCCTACTACCAACTGTTTCCCTCAGTTCCATTCATTTTTTTCCTGAGCTGTGACAGGGCTATCTAACCGAGGCCCCAGCATTTTCCTTGGCAAACACCCTTAGTTATAATTTAAATAAAACTTGATTCTTTTATTTTTCACAATTGATGATTACTTTAAGAATAATATCCTGTGCTGCTCTGAGTATGATTGATTTTATCTTGTACATTCAGTATATTGTGCTTAATGCAATGACCATTATTGTTTTTTATGATTTATTCTAAATGAAATGAAGAACTTCATACCTGATTTATGTCCTCAAAAGAGATAAAAAGAATGAAGTAGATCTGCATAGATTCTCAGCATTATATAATAAACTAAGAAAATGAAACTTGTCAAACTTCTTAGTTTTATGTGTGAGACAAATGAAACTCAGATTCTGGCCTATAGAAATTAATGGCAGAATTGGAAATAGAACAAGGTCTATTGGTCTGCTGGTCTCACAAGCAGATGTGGTTATATGATATGGCTGTTACTCAAACATCTAAACTTTATATGTAAGATATAGAAAACTTCAACTGTTTATAGAGAAATGAAAATGAACAAATGTATCTGGATAATCTAAAGATCTTGTTCTAGTCAGTAGCTTGAAAGTGTAAACAAAGTGTTTAACCCTAGAGTCTAATAAGTTGAAGTTGCTTAAGCCAGCCATTCTTCAAGATCTTAGGTATTCTTAAGTATTAGGTCTATTTTATGTGACTACTACTTCTACTTAAATATCTATACTACTAAGGAATTTTTTCAGTTATGGATAAAGATGACTTTATCATAAGTAATAGTAGCCCAGAATACTATTTAAAGGATGGGGTTTTTCTTTTGACTCTTGTAAATCTGGCAAGTATGATATTTTTATAATAAGATGTCATCCTACCTAGGTATTCTGGGAATGCTTTGATACCAGATCAATTTTTTAAAAAATGATCTCTCTAGGATTTCATCATCATGGCCAATTAAAAGTTCAGAAATTGAAAATCGTTTTGTCCAACAATTGATGAAATCAAGAGTCTTAGTAAGAAGAGGAAGTCATATAAGGAAGAGGTAGATTTCATTACATCCAGTCTACTTTTGTTTATTTTCCCCCAGCAATCTGTCTTTTTCCAGTCTCCTTATTAAACTAATATAAAATATATTCTACTGTAAGAAAATCTGTATATAAAAATACAGCTCTATGTACTATAAATGATTTCAATTCAAGGATGCATACAGATTCTCATTTTCACAATGTTCACTGACATAGTCTTTAAGTTTCCAAATATTCTTCATTCAAGGCAGCTTTTGATTTTCAAAATTCTGTTTTAAATGGTATATATGTATTACGGAGAGTTATACACCTTTACTGTTCTTAAATCATTCTCCATTTGAACATTGAGTCAGAAGTGGTTGTTTTAAGAAAAATAAAAATAAGTGCAGTTCCTTAAGTTCCTTAATAATAATAGCCTTTATCAAAATGATAACTGGTAAATTTTAATGTTAAAATTAAAAGTAAAAGTTGTTTTTTAAAGGTAGGCTACCCTTGTATATTATATGTAAATGATAAAATGTTATAGAACCACTTAATAGATACTCAAGAATAATAATCTAACAGATAATAATAGGAAATTTTTAATTGTAGAGTTCAATTGCTTCAAATACCTATTTCTCAAATCATTCTTTTTCATGTTTGCATTTGACATCCTGATTCTAAATTAAATTTATTGTAAAAAATAATATGTAGAAAAGGGTAAAGAAGAAAATAAGTCACTTGTAATCTCAAAAAAGATTTTTGCTAATTGTTGAGAGTAGGAGGGCCTAGTATAGTAGTTAAGAGCTTGTTGCCTGGATTAGAATCTCTGTCTACCATTTACTCATACTGAAAACAAGTATTGAATCTCTCATTATTTTGGGATCTTCATCTGTAAAATGGGAGTGATAATATTACTGGCCATATAAGACTGTTGTGCAAATGAAGTGAATTGGTAAATGTAAAGTGCTTAGAAGAGTGCCCTGGCACATAAGTGCTATATATTATTTTTGTGTTGTTATTGAAATATTTTGTTTTATACTGCCTGGGTTTGGTTTTCAGGCAAGGTTGAAAAAAATTTTAGTACAAATAAAAGTAACAACAACAAAAGCTAGTAGGTATATGGTATTATTGTACAGGGAATTCATCTAAGTGCTTCGCATGTATTAATTTTTGCTTAATATATCATTCTCATTTTATAGATGAAATTAGCAGAAAGATAAAGCTACATGATTACGATTAATTATGGAACATTGCAGTAAATTATTTTGGCACTTGGGTGGGGGAGCAGAGTGGAGATTGGTGGAGATGGACAGACGTAATATTTTAATAATAATGAAGATAAAATTGTTTCAGTGAAAATACAAAGTGTCTTAGGTGTAGCTAAGACTATAACACATGGTCTCTGAATCCTGTAGAAATGACGCCAAATCCTTTAAAAGATATAATCACATTGATAATGGAGTCTGCTCTCATTTGTGAATATGAATGAGGAAGAACTATAGGATGCATAATTTAAATACCAGATAATCATTTTTTTTCACCTTGGAATGCATTATACTTTTGATATAAGCAGGTTTGTCTTTGTATTATAAGGGCATACATAAATATTGACTTATATTCCTTTAACACCTAGGCAGGTGGGAACTGGACGAAGGAAACTAGGAATGCGTTCCATGGCAATATGGGATGTTGGCGTGATGGGTAAACCACATTGGAGCTGACAATTCTGTTTTAGTTCTCAGCATTCTTTATTTTCTGTGGCTTGAAACAGGTTTCCAACTGGAACTATTTTTCCCCAAGTTTATTTTCAAAACTTGGGACAGGCTGTAAAACCAGATAGTGAATCTTTTGTTCAGAGATCAAAGTTGTTTTAAAAGGTTGCAACATAATGTGTTATCTTAATAATATTGCCCACTCTAGAACTAACTGTTACATATTTTTATTAAGCCTTCACATCTTTTCAGTATGAAGAATACTATCCCTTTTTTTTCTTTGCAGATGAGGAAACAGGCTTACTAGAGTTGCTTGCTAAAATTTTAAGTTTAAAAGTTAAGTGATAGTTGGAACTAGCAGAATGTTCTGTCTCAGTCTTCACAACAGTCTGTCACAAAAATAAGTTATCCTAATACAACTTGGCATAAAAAGGATTTTGTAAACATCAGAGACCACTGTTGTACAGGATATTTTTTAAAGCTAAAGATTTTAAATTCACAGTATTATAGAACCCAGAAGTTGAAGATACCTAAGATCATTTCAGCCTTTGTTCTTAAAACCTTTTTGACTGCAGTACCAAGTAAGGTATTTTGCATAGCATAGGTACATATATGCGTATCTGTCAGTACATATAATTAGGTGCCATTACTATGTGGAATACTTTCTGACTTTCTCCCCTGATAGTTGGTTTGAAACCACTAAATGAATTGGGCTACCCCCTAACAAGTTGCAGATGGCAGTTTGAAAAACATTGATCTAGGACAACTGACTTGATTCATGAATTCATGATTTTTATTTTAGTTTTTATAGACCTCCAAGAATATCCAAACTTCATCTAAAGTCACTACTTTAGGACTGTAGTATAGTTATTTCAATGATGTTTGCATTGCTCAAATCCATTTTTAAAATCCTAGTTGTAATCATTAGTTGCAGTAATTTGAACACCCTTAAATATTCTGTTCCTTCAAAGTTAAAGTTTTTTAACAGCCAAATGGCATTTAAAGTCAGTGTATGTAGCAAATAACGTGGGTGATAGTGAGGGAATGCTGTTAGTAAATTTCAGATACATTAAAAAAAGGGGGGGCAGTATAAATATTTCACATTAGAATTTAGTGTGGATTTTTCTGATCTCTTAGTGACTGAGATCAGTTATTATGTATATTATTATGTATATTATTCTGTAGACACAAAGAAATATTTGGTAGAGATTTGTAGTTGAAAAATGCTCGATACTAGGGTTTTTGATAACTGTTAGTAAGAAATTAAGAGTAAAGATATGAGCAAGCGTATGTCTCATCTGCTTTCAAAAAAAAGTGTATATGAGATGTGTTGTGATCCATTAAGTGGCAATTTATACTAAGCACTTGTAAGAGACCACAAATTGTTTCCCTATTGTGGTTTTTTCTCTTAATTGAGGTTATTTTATTTATGGCTGATTGGATAATAGGAATTAATTCCTTAGTTTCTGTTCTATTAAACATAAAGAATTACTAGTGAACAAATTTGAAGTTATACTTCTATACTCCATTATTTTTTGTTGAAGTGATTTAGATTGAGTAGTCACTTATGTGTTTGGCTGTCATGACTTCTTTCCCTGTCCTAAACTTACAGCCCAGGTTTGTTATACAGAAGTAACAAAATATCTAATTTTAATTTTCTACTGTATGTTAACTTCATGACAAATCAGTAGTTAGAAAGTAACCTTTTAATAATTCTATGCTGGCTTATTTTCTGTCCTATTTTTCCATTATCTGTGAGACTGAATCTTTGCCTTTACTGGCTTTTTACCAGTTTGCTTCCTGTTTCCATTTAAAACAAATCAAGTCAGTATCTTTTATTTGCTCCATAGCCCTACTCCTTATTTTTATTTTTTGCTTCTCCTTAGTTTTATTTTGCTTTCATCTTTAAACTGGCAGTCATCTTCTTTTCACTTTATCTTTTCACCACTAGCTAGAGATGATCGCTATGGAAAATCCTGCAGACTTGAAGAAACAGTTGTATGTGGAATTTGAAGGAGAACAAGGAGTTGATGAGGGAGGTGTTTCCAAAGAATTTTTTCAGCTGGTTGTGGAGGAAATCTTCAATCCAGATATTGGTAAATATTTTAGTGATGTGATCATGAAGTCATATCTTTTCGAATTAAGGATTTTACCAGGGTTTATAGGTATTCTCAGTTATAAAGAGCAATAATAGGTTTTGGTACGTATTTCTTAGAGTCACAGATAATGACTGAATGTGTGGGTTTGGGGGACTGATTTGCATCACTCGTTTATTCAAGTTCTCATTTAGATTACTTAGTCAAATATTTTACTACAGGAAACTCTCTCTTAGGTAAATGAAACTGAAAACACTTTAAAATGGTATATTAGAACAATTGAAAGATTTCTTTGCTCTTTTTACTCTAAAACATTTCGTCACACTCCTACCATTTCTGAAACGAGTTTCATACAATAGTGGTCTTAAGAATGTTCAGTGTCTCACAAGGGTATCATGCTCAAAGTTTGGAAATCTTGCCTGGTATCAAATTAAATTTTTTATTTGCTGCAGGATTTCTTGGATCTTAATATAATATTTTTACAAACTTTTTGAACTCCAGAACCCTTGTTCCACCCCACGTCTAATAACATTTACTCCCAGAAATGTTTTTGATGAACAGTTCTGGAAAACACTAATGTACATATGCCAGTCTGAAAGTGATGGATTTGAGTTTTATTGATGGACAAAGTAGAATGGGTAAAAGACTGCAACTTCTTGGATAGTGTTCTTAACTGGGTCAATCTGAACTGATTGATTGGGTTCCTAAAATATAACCACTAACTTGGTTACTAGGTTTGCTAATTTTTAAAACTGAATGTATGGCAATTAATAGGAAAAGGATTCCATGAAAGGTACCGTCAGAATTGTGAAGAATGGCACATAGAATAATGCATATGTCATTTCCATTAACCTGTGGATTCTCAGTGTGTACATTGGATTGACTTTTCTGTTATTAGGTGGTCATATATATGCATATATGTAAACAGAAGTAGACATGTTGAGTTCATAATATAAATATAGTTAAGGCTATATATTTTAGCTAGCATTTATTAATCAGAAGGCTATGAAATTTGTTCAGAGTAAACCTACAGACATCTAAAACCATGCCTTTTTTGAGAAAATTTGTGAGCTTCATAGTTTTGGTAGACCTTAGATCTAGGTTCCTTTGTATCTCGACACATTAAACATTAGCTGTAAAGCATGCTTACGTTATATGTAGAAATACTTTTAAGAGAAAAACATTCATTAAACAGTTCCACTTGATAGTAAGGTAATTGAAATGATAGCAGTTAAAACTATCAAAAAGGAATATCTTAGAAGAGTCATCCTTTATGGTGCATTTCTTCCAGGGACTGGCAAAAATATGCCCAAGATGGAATCACTTTGAACCTTAAAATTACTATCTTTGATATACATAGATGAATGTAATGACCTGTGTAATTTATATTCTGATTAATTTGTAGTTTATTGCTCTTGAGACCAAAGACATTTGTGTGATTTCATCAAATGTATTAATTAATTGTAATTATTTTTGACTGTTCTTAACTCTGTTAATAACAACTTTATAACTAAGTGAAGTTTTTAGCACTTCAGTGAATCTTGTAACTTGGGGCGTATAAAAGTTTAGCTCTTAACTCTGAAATTCAGGGAAGAATTGTATAATTTTCAAACTTTATTTCATGAACATTAACTTTCACGAGAAAAATGTTCTAGTTTACTTTATACTGTTATGATCCAGGGGATATTTTACACTTCCTTTTGTATTTAACTTAATCTAAATGTGAAAATAAACATTTTTAAAGCTTTCAAAAATCATATAAATTGATGTACTTATGTGTCCTATTGATTTCTAAAGTTATATTGGAAATTGCCCGTTTTTTCAGACCTAATTTTTAAAAAATTTTTTTAAGATTATTTATTCATGAGATGTGGTGAGGCAGAGACATAGGCAGAGGGAGAAAGAGACTCCCTGTGGCAACCCCCATGTGGGACTCAATCCCAGGACTCCCAAGATCAGGGCATCAGCAGATGCTCAACCACTGAGCCAAGATCAGAGCATCAGCAGATGCTCAACCACTGAGCCACCCAGGCTTCCCAGACCTAATATTTAAAATATTTTCATTCAGTTACCCAGTAGCAACTGAAAAACATTTTAGTAAATTGAAAAAAGTCAGAAATTCATAAAATAACATATAACCTTTTCCTTAGATATTCTGTTCACCTAAAGGGAAGAAGGTAATTCTGCCTTAGTAATGGTATTCAGATAGGTAAAACCAAACATTCCTACTTTTTAAAATGAATGATACAAAAAAGATCTCCAAGCTCGGGTTTTAAATAGCGAAGGCCATGTGAAATTGAAAGAAGACTACAGATACAGACTACTTTTGTTTTACATACTGGCTCATAATTAACGTGTGTATTAAATAGCTTTGTGTTTTATTTATTTATTTTTTTTTTTAAATTTTTATTTATTTATGATAGAGAGAGAGAGAGAGGCAGAGACACAGACACAGGCAGAGGGAGAAGCAGGCTCCATGCACCGGGAGCCTGATGTGGGACTCGATCCCGGGTCTCCAGGATCGCGCCCTGGGCCAAAGGCAGGCGCTAAACCACTGCGCCACCCAGGGATCCCCTAGCTTTGTGTTTTAGATATAATCTGACTTGACCAAATTTACGTAGGCTTACATGCTTGGCTTTATCTGACTTTGTTAGAAAGGTGCTAGAAAAACTTTATGGGATCATTGTACAGTTTTGAAAAAACAAAAGCTTCCTTGAAATTAAAAATTGTTTTTTGAAAATAGCACATATAGATTAAATCTGTGTTAATAAGTTTTTATAAAGCTTTTTTCCCTTCAATTTTACATTTATTTTTCTATCATATCATTTGTATGAATACAAATTAATTTATCATTTGTATTAGTAGGAGATAAGAGAACTTGAATTTAGTGAACATTTTCCCTAACTTCTTGGAAAATGCAACCGAAATTGCTTTTTGCCACTACGTACAAGTTTGTGTAATTATTTTATATTTATATTTGTATCGTTCATCAGTCTTTAATATTACTGTATTTTTTAAATCATTTTTTATAGGTATGTTCACATATGATGAATCTACAAAATTATTTTGGTTTAATCCATCCTCTTTTGAAACTGAGGGTCAGTTCACTCTGATTGGCATAGTGCTGGGTCTGGCTATTTACAATAACTGTATACTGGATGTACATTTTCCCATGGTTGTCTACAGGAAGCTAATGGGGAAAAAAGGAACTTTTCGTGACCTAGGAGACTCTCACCCTGTAAGTCTGCTATTTTTTTTATTTGATGTTGTAGATTTTATTTAAACGTAAAACTATAGTTTATGTAAAAAAGTTTTCATTTGGAATTATTTTCATTTGTTAATATTATACCTAGTAAGATACAGTTGTTTTAATTTGTTGAAGTACCATGGACACTAAAAACTCAAAGGAGAAATTTATTGTAACTATCAGCAAGCAGATTTTGTAGTATTGATACTGTAGAAAAGGGCTTTTAAACATGTTTTGGTTTTTTGGTTTTCGGTGTGGGATTTTTTTTTTCTTTTTTAAATGAAACCACATGAGATCGCCAGGTGAAATCAGAGCTACTCTGGATAAGGGGCTTCGGTGGCTACAGTTAGTATGTCTGTTTCTGTCTCCAACCCCTCCATTACTGTTAGACACCTCTGAGGTTCTCTCATAGAGCACAGTGTAAAATCCATTGCTAAATCGATGCTGTGATTTTCTTAGCAGAGAATTGGACAGATCAGTGACTGTCAATGTCAATCTTTCTGTATTGTAAACTATTTGAGGGACTGAAGGGATACTTTCTGTGCTTCAGGGTTTTTGTTTTTTCTTTTTTTTTGTTGTTGTTTGTTTTCTGTGCTTTAGTTCTTATTGTCTCTTTTTTTCTTCCTAAGAAGAGGGAAACTTGTATTTTATAGTTTTGTGGTAGCCTAATTTTTCATTTCTGGTTGTTAGGTCCTCTATCAGAGTTTAAAAGATTTATTGGAATATGAAGGGAATGTGGAAGATGACATGATGATCACTTTCCAGATATCTCAGACAGACCTCTTTGGTAATCCCATGATGTATGATTTAAAGGAAAATGGTGATAAAATTCCAATTACAAATGAAAATAGGAAGGTAATAAGTGTTTAATATCATCATTGTTTCTTTATTAACAGTTTTAAAGCATATATGCTTGTAATTTTTAAAGAAGTATCTAAACTAGTTCATACAGAAAATCAAGAAATCAGGTAATCAAATTCTTATAAGTGAAAGCCACAGTTTTCTAAATCTTTGGTGTAAGCTAGTATGAGTCTGTAGTTGGGCTAAACTTGCCCTTTTTAAGAAAAAGGACAGGAGTAGGAGATAGTGACACAATGTGGCTGTAATAAAAAGCAGAAACAATGTATTTATGATACTGAACTGTAAAGGGGAGAGAAACAAGGACCTCATGATTAGGATCCTTATCACCCAACAAATTATCATTGCCTTTAATATATATATATATATATATATATATATATATATATATACACATATGTGACTTAAAAATACTAGTGAAAAGTGTTTTTTAAGTTAGATACATGTTTTCTGTAAGCATCTGGAAACAGAGGGGAATAACCCGGAACGTGACAGGAAACTTAAGGTAAACTATATAGTAAACCTTTAAAAACCATAGTTTTATAATATAATTTTTGATAAAATACTATAATCTCTAGTTAGGATACAAAATGCATTTAGCGTTTATGATTTGGTACCAACTTCTTTATCAAGTAAAACACCAACATTTTGGCTGAACTGGATAACAGTAGGCAACTTCCCAAATATTCTAGCATAGACAACATGAGGCTTCCTGGTTTGCTCAGATCTAGTACATTGCAGTTGTTCGTTTTGCAAATAGATATATACATGATTTAAATGTCTCTGTGTTCACACACCTGGTTGACGGACTCAAAATTGTATTGAGGCCTGCTTTTATATTCAGTCTTACTTAATATAAAATCAAAATTGAAACGTACATAATTAGTTTATGTACATGGCCTTTTTAGAGTTCAATATTTGCTATTGCAGAGAGCTGTGAAATTGTTAAAGGTACAGATATACCTTGTTTTATTGTACTTTACTGCACTTTGCAGATGTTGCATTTTTTTATAAAGTTTTATGGCAACCCTGTATTGAGCAAATCTGTCAGCACCATTTTCTAACAGCATTTGCTCACTCTGTGTCTCTTTGTCACACTTGGTTAATTCACATTTTTCAAACTTTTTCATCATTATTGTATTTATTATGACCTATGCTCAATGACTCTGACTCATTGAAAACTCAAAATGATGGTTAACAATTTTTAGCAATATTTTAAAAATTAAGGTACATACATTTTTTGAGACATACTATTATTACAAACATCAGTTACAGTGTAGTATAAACATAACTTTTCTATGCACTGAGAAACCAAAAACTTCATTTGACTCGCTTTATTGCAGTATTCACTTTATTGTAATGAACTGAAACCAGCCTCACAATATCTCTGAGGTATGCCTGTATTTTCCTTTCTATGTGTAAAATATGAATCTTTAAAAATATTCATGAATGTTCATTCCTTCTCTGGGAAAATAAAAACAAGCTATGCAGCCCAGTATCTTGTTGTGTTTTACTTGTATAGTATATTATAAGAAGTTCTTGTGGTTAATGTTTTCTGCAGGAATTTGTCAATCTCTATTCTGACTACATTCTCAATAAATCAGTAGAAAAACAGTTCAAAGCTTTTCGGAGAGGTTTTCATATGGTGACCAACGAATCTCCTTTAAAGTATTTATTCAGACCAGAGGAAATTGAATTGCTTATATGTGGAAGCCGGGTAAGAAAGCAAAGTGTCTGAAAAACACCCTATTGTTTGTAATGGTGTGATATATATGTTAAGACATATTTTCTTGAATTTGCAGAATCTAGATTTCCAAGCACTAGAAGAAACTACAGAATATGACGGTGGCTATACCAGGGACTCTGTTCTGATTAGGTGAGGTACTTAATTCTTAAAAGGAAGATGAAATTCATCAAAGGGGTGTGTACTTCATGCTTTAGACCTTCATCTCTAGGTATTACTTAGCACATAAGCAAACTCACAAATTCTTAATCTATATTAGAAGTGTATTTATAATATCACCAGTTTTTATTATTATGATTCATTTCTTGATTGAAGTGTTTTATGTAAGTCACATGTTTTATTCTGCATTTGGGGTATAAATGACCTAACATTCCTAGTGATTCTGATTAGCATGTGCTTACTGCTGGTTCGAAAATGATGAAAATCATCGCTGAAAGTTTCTCTTTTCTTTTGAACCCTGTGTTAGTGAGCTGTTATTCTTGACCCTATTTGAAATACCCTTTGTGTGAAATTTACATTCTTTTATTTAATCTTTATAATCACATGCCAAGATACATATTAGTATTTGTTTTACACCTGAAGAAACTGAGCCCCAGATTTTCACAGAAAAATGTAGAGATTCCCAATCTTACGTGATTCCAAACAGATGCTGTTCAATACCATACTATCTCCTTTTCTGTACTATACTATTCAATCTTAAAAGACAGACTTCTTCCTCCCTTGTGGAGATTGGTAAACGGGGACAAAGGTGCTTTTTTGTTGCCTACTAGTGGGATAAGTTGAGGAATGCAAACATAACTTCTGGAGGTTGTTTCTGAAGGTAATTGCTCTAAGACTCCAGTATGTGAACACCAGAATTGAGTATCAGCTGTATCTAGAGATGAATAACATTTTATATTACATTATTTTTCTGTTATTTTATTCTTCCTGCTATGTAGGAGGATACTTGTATTTCTTCTTTTTTAGTACACCCTAAGTCATTTCTAGTAGCAATTATATAACTAAGCAACTGCTAATATGCTACTTACCTGAAGTTTCAAATTGACACATGAAAGGGTTGAGGACAAGATAAAACCTCACTGTGAGTCCCAAGGACTTCACAGTAGTATTTGTTAGTGATGTTAATCACAGATAGGTTTGTCACCTCTTAGTTTTTCTTTGAGAATAGTTGGAAATATTTTTTGTGTTCTTTATAGAGAAATTATTTTTTAAAGTTTTTATTTCTAGCTTATAACATAATTCCTACTTGATACTTAAGATCATATGTTAATGTGTGATTTGAAAGGCAAATGAAAAGATGGGTGTAGTAGCTTCCAAATCATTCTCACCATTAACGGTATTCTTAAAACCTTTTTAAACAAAATTCAAACTTCTTATTTTGTCAACATATATAAGAAAATATTCACTGATTAAATAGAATCTACAACTACTAGAAAGTTGAAGACTTACAATAGTTATTATAATACCAGGAAAAAATTGGCGATATTGTTATCTTGGTTGATATTTATTTCATTTTAAGTGTTCAGATGTTATTGAATTGAAATGAATAAAACACTTTGAAACTGTTTAATACATTTAAGCTAAAAATTAGTAGCATAACACTTGATGTAATAGAAAAAAACCAATAAAGGTATTTTAGTTTTTATTGTTAAAAATATAATTCTATTACAATTGTTACCACTGATAAAGTTAATGAAAATAAATTTTTCAAAAACAACTAAATGTAAAACATGAACATTTAAGAGTCTAGCATTAATAAAAATAAAGTGTTAAATGTTGATTCTTAAGGAAGTTTTTGTGTATATGTTTTCTAGTTGCTGATAAAGCACTCCCTGATTTCATTTACTAAGAGACTTAGAGGTATCTTTTTAAATGGCCCTCCTTAGTGTTTTGGGGTGAGAGTCGAGGACTACTACAGTTTCTTTGTAGTTGATACTGACTTTCTGTTTAAAAGGCTTGATCAAGCAACACCTGGGTGGCTCAGTCAGTTATGCCTTCAGCTCAGGTCATGTCCCAGTCAGTTATGCCTTCAGCTCAGGTCATGTCCCAGAGTCCCAGAGTCCCAGAGTCCTGGATCAACCCTCACATCGGGCTCCGAGCCTCCTCTCTCTCACTCTGCCTGCTGCTCCACCTGCTTGTGCTCTCTCTGTCAAATAAATAAAATCTTATTTAAAAATTTAAAAAAAAATTAAGATTTTATCAAATTCAGATTTAATTATCCTCTCCCCACAGTTAATGTGATTCATTTCATTGAATTTTTCCATATTATATCAGCCTTTTATTTCTAGATAAACCTTACTTAGCCGTGTGGTCTATTAGTTATAAATGTGTTGCTCTTTTATTTTACTAACATTTTAAGGTCTGTATTCATGAGGAATATTGACCTATAATTACCTTTTTTTTATACACATCAGGCTTTTGCTACCCTTGTAGTGAGTTGAAAAAGAAAACTGTTCCTTATTTTCAGAAATACTTGCGTAAGATTGGTATTTTTTTCTCTTAAATATTTGTTCACATTCACCAGAGGAGACTATCTGGGCCTGGACATTTCTTTGTTGAAAGTTTTGTTCTTTGGAGTTTTTAAAAATTTTATTTGGAAATAACTGTAGATTATTGGAATTTTCTTTTAAAGTATAGGTTGGTCCTGTAATAGCCTCTCTACTTTCCCACAGTGGTAACATTTTGCATAACTATAGCACAGTTTCAAATTCAGGAAGTTGATATTGGTTCATCCTGTAGATCATATTCAGATTTCATCAGTGGTTAGGCCCTTATTTCTATGTACGTTCAGTTCGTGTACTTGGATCACATTGTATAGATTCAGATAACCACTATCCTCATCTTAGTGTACAACTTTTTCATCACCAGAAGGGTCTGTGTTGCTCTCCCTTTCTAGGCATACTTTGCACCCCAGCATGATTACCTTGAGATCCATCAAAATTGTCACATGAATCAACTAGTCATTCCCTTTTATTGCCATGTGTAGAATTGCATGGCATACATGTACCAGATTTGGTTTAACCATTCAACTGTTAAAGGACACTTGGGTTATTGTCAGATTTGGCTATTAGGAATAAAGCTACTAAACATTTAAGCACAGATTTTTGTGTGAACATAAGTTTTCATTTCTCTGGTATAAATGCCCAGGAGTGCAATCCTGGGTCATATGATAAGTACATGTTTAGATTTCTAAGAAACTGCCAAATTATTTTCCAGAGTCCCTGTACCATTTTTCATTTCCCTGGGGTATATGAATGATCCAGTTTCTCCATATTATTGCTAGCATTTGTTGGTGTCAAAATTGTTAACTTTATCCTTTCTCCTAGATAGGTTGTGATGATACCTCATTGTGCTATAATTTGAACTACCCTTGATGGCTATAATGTGGAATATTTTTTCATGTACTTATTTGCCATCTATATATTATTTTTGGTGAAATGTCTGGGGTTTTATTGAATTTTGTGTTCTTCATAATTTTTAGTCCTTTTTGAGGTATGTGCTTTGCAAGTACGTTCTCCTACTCCTGTAGTTAATCTTTTCATCTTAACAGAATCTTTGCATAGCAGAAGGTTTTCATTTTGATTAACCTTGATTTTTCTTTTATGGATCATGTTTTTGGTAAAGTCAAATCTAAGATTCTTGGCCAGCCTTAGGTCCTAAAGATTTTTTTTTTCCTAAAATTTTTTACAGTTTTACATTTTATATTGAAGTGTGTCCATTTTGAGTTAATTTTTATATAACATTTGAGATTTAAGTCAAGATTCACTTTTGGCCTATGGATGTCCATATGTTCCCATATAATTTATTGAAAAAGTTATCCTTCCTTTACTGATTTGTTTTTGCATCTTTGTCAAAAATCAGTGTATAATGTTTATATAAATCTTTTTCTGAATTCCCTATGCTATTCCCTTGATCTGTGTTTCTATCCATCCCTCTGCCAATACTGCACTGTCTGTATTACTATAGGTAAATGGTAAACGTTAACATCAGATAAGAGTGCGAATGAAAGATTTCTTGTCTTTTCCATATTTTAGCTACTCTTTAACATACAAATTTTATATTCACTTTGACTATGCTTAAAAAACCTTGATGAAATTTTGATAGGAATTACATTAAGATCAAATTGGGGAGAACAGACATTTTTACTATGTTCACTGTCCAACCTATGAATACAGTATAATTCGTCATTTATTTAGGTCCTTTTATTAAAATGGCATTGTATTTTTAATTTTGGTTCCCACATGTTAGTATACAGGAATATGATTGATTTTTTTTTTTTTACATGTTGATCTTCTATTCAATTATTTTAGAAGGTTTTTTAGGTTTTTTTTTTTGAGACCTCTTGGGGTTTTCTTTGTAGATAGTCATGTCATCTCTAAATAGGGATAGTTTTGCTTATTTTTAAGTTTGTATGCCTTTTATCACTTTTTTTCCTGCCTTATTTATGCTAAAACTTTTAGCACTGTGCTAAATAAGAGTAGTTAAAACAAAAGCCTTGACTTGTTCCTGAATTTAGGAGAAAGCATTTATCTTTATCTCTTAAGCTTCATATTAGTGTAGTTGGTGCTCTACAAATTCAAGAGGTTCCAACCTCTGTACCTTGTTGTTGTTGTTGTTTTGTCTTCTTGTTTTGTTTTATTGTCTTTTGTTTCTTAAGATTTCATTTATTTATTCAGGAGAGACACAGAGAGTGAGGCAGAGACATAGGCAGAGGGTGAAGCAGGCTCCTTGCAGAGAGCCTCATGTGGAACTCGATCCCAGGACTCCAGGATTATGCCCTGGGCCGAAGGCAGGCGCTAAACCACTGAGCCACCCAGGGAAGCCCCCCTATACTTTGTTTGTTGAGCTTTGCTGTGAACAGGCTTTTGGCTTTTTGTCAGATGTTTTTTCCACATCTGTTGCTAGAAGCATGGTTTTCTTAATTTCTATTTGATACAGCACACTGCATTAATGGATTTTCCATTATTGAACCAACTTTCCATATCTCAGTCATTTCCATTTAGTTCATTGTCACATTTGACGTGGTAATGGTGGTTGATTATTTCTGTGTCTTGAGTTCATGAGATATACTGGCCTATAGTTTTTGTCTTTTTTTTATGTTGTCTTGGTCTGGTTTAAACATTAGGATTAATTCTGGCCTCGTAAAGTTGGGAAGTGTTCTATTTGTAGGAGAGATTGTGTTAAGGTGGTACTAATTGTTTCTTAAATGTTTCGTGGAATTCTCCAACGAAATCATTTGGGCCTGGAAATTTCCCTTTTTTTGGGGGAGAATTTGAAATTCAGTTTCTTCAGTGTTTATAAAACGATTAAGATATTCTTTCATACTGGGTAGGTTATGGTAGTTTGTGTTATTCAAAGAGTTGATCTATTTTATTTAAGTAGTCAAATTTATGTGTGAAGAGTTCATAATATTCCCTTCTTATTCTTTTGATGTCTGCAGGTCTGAACTGATCATACCCTTTTTTATTCCTCATAGTGGTAATTATGTTTTTTTTTTAACTTGTTAGTCTTTGTTGAGAGATTTGAAATTATTGATTATATTGAAAAGCTGGCTTTTTATTTCTCTGTTCTTATTTTCAATTTCATTGATTTCTGCTCTTTATTAGTTTCTTCCTTTGTTTTGGTTTATTTTGCTCTTCTCATTCTAGCTTACTGAGGAGAGAAACAGTGATTGGTTTGAGACCTTTCCTCTTTTCTAATGTAAGCATTTAGTGCTTTAAATTTTATTCTCATTATTGCTTTAGCTATATCCCATATGTTTTGATATGTTGTGTTTTTCTTTTTTTTCATATCTGTATTTTTTAAAATTTATTTTGAGACTTTCTCTTTGTTAAACCAAATTATGTTGTTTAATTTCCAGGGGTTTTGGATATTTTCTTCTTTCTTCTCTCTTATTTATTGATTTCTAGTTTGATTCTTTTATAGTCAGAGAACTTATTCTTGCGTAACTCTCAATACTCTTGAATTTGTATATTCTGTGTTGGTGGGTGGAATGTTTGGTGATTGTTAATTTAGATTTTGTTCATTGATGATTTTGTAGATTTTGTGACCAGTAGTTCTGTCAGTCACTCAGAGAGAGGGGTGTTGAATGCTCCATACTGGTGGGTGTGTCCATTCCTCCTTTCAGGTCTATCAGTTTTGACTTTATGTATTTTGAAGATCTTTTGATTGGTGCATAAACCTTGAGCCTCAGTATGTCTTTTTGATAGATTGATCATTTATCATTATGTGGTGTGGTTCTCCATCTACTGATTTTCTTTCCTCCAGAATCTATCTGTCTGATCTATTAATCTTCTTTTAACATTTTTTAAATTAAACTTCTTATTGTGAGATAATTCTAGATTGGTATGCAGTTGTAAAAAATCGCACAGAGACCCTGTGTACACTTTATCATATTTCACTTAGTAGCAAATTTTTATAAAACAGTTACAATATCACAAGTAGGATACAGTCAAAATTCAGAAAAGTTCAATCACCACAAGAATTCCTCCTGTTGCTCTTCTATATTCCGTCAAACCCATATATCTATAGCTTTTCACTATGCCCACTCTGGTCCTTAACCCCTGACAACAACTAATCTGTTGTCTGTTTCTTTAATTTTGTCATTTCAAGAATGTGAAATAAGTGAATCACACCTAATATGTCACATTTTGGGATTTGCCAATATTTTTTAGCCATTTGCCTGTTGAAAAACTTCATGTTTGTTCCTCATTTGGAGCTGTTATGAATAAAGTTGCTATGAATAATCACATGCAATTTATTTGGTAAACACAAAATTTTCGTTTCTCTAAATGCCAAGAATGCACTTAATTGTTTTTTACTATTTGAGAGTTCTGATACTTTTCTCTTACTCCTTTTATCTCTGTCACGTTTGCTTCATGTATTTTGAGGCTCTGTCATTTGGTACATATCTTGCATTCTTTCTTTCATTTATTTTTTTTGTACATACCCATTTATAGTCATTATGTCTTACTGGTGGATTGGTCTTTTTATCATTACATAAAGTCCCTTTTTTTAATTTGTAATTTTCTTTGCTCTAAATCTAATATGAATATAACCATTCCTGGTTTATTTTTTAATGTTTGCATGATATCTTTTTTCTGATGTTTTATTCTCAACCTATCTGTTGCTGATTTTGAAATGAGTTTCTTAGAAATAACATGTAGTTGAGTCCTTTTTTTCCATCCACTCTGTCTGCCTTGTAATTGATATAGTTAGAAAATTCATATTTAAGGTAATTATTGATACATTAGGGCTTATGTCTACCATTTCATGTTTTCTGTTTCTCCTTTATCATTTTGTTTCCAGGGGTTATCTTGTTACTTGAACGTTTTTTTAGGATTCCGTCTTGATTTACTTCTAGTGTTGTTTGGGTTGTATGGTTTAGTACAGTGTTCTTCCTGTTTGCTGTGGTAACATAACATTGTACACATGTGAAAGTGGATCAGCATCTCTTCCAATGAAGTATGGAAACCTTGCTTTCAATTAGGTTTCTTTCCCCACTTTTAAATATTGTTGTGAATATTAATACTGTTATAATTTTTATATCAGTCATCACAGGATTTACAAAATTCATGAGAATTTTGTTGTGTATACCTGTATTTCTGCTATTTCAATTCTTCCCTTTTGCTTTAAGAGTCTTTTATGACTTCTCTTAGTCATTCTTCAAAGACAGGTCTACTAATGGCAGATTCTATTAGTTTTCCTTTGTTTGGGGATGTCTATTTCCTCTTTATTGCTGAAGAGTAGTTTTGTTTATGCCATTGGGATTTGTTCAGCTTCTTGGATTTGTGGGTTGTTTTTTTGTTTGTTTATATTTTTTGCCCAACATGGAAAATTTGGGGGCACTATTTCTTCAAATATTTTTTCAGCCCCAGTGTCTCTCCTTTCTTTCTGAGCTTCTAGTAGTACCAGTGTTCAGTCATTTATCATCATTACACATGTATCTGAGACTGGTTTGGTTTTGGGTTTTGGTGTTTGTTTTTTCTTTTGTTTTCCAGTTTTCTCTAGTTTGTTTCTTTTTTTATCCTCTGTCTTCTTTACTATTGAGCCTATCCAGTATTTTTCTCTATGTTTTTCCAGTTCTATAATTCACATTTGGCTCCTTTTTAAAAATAACTACTGTTTCTTTCCTGAGATTTTTCTCTTGTTTCATTTCTGAAACAATAGAGCTTGTAATTGTAAAATCATTTTTATGATGAATGCATTAAAATCCTTCTGAGATAATTCCAACATACCCTGTTCATCTCAATGTTGACAACACTTGTTTCTTGTTCTTTCATGTTGTAATTTGGCTTGCATCCTAGACATTGTGTCTGTTAGGAGATCCTGGGTCCTGTTTACATTATTTTACTTTAGTAGGCAATCATCCTATTCAAGTGTAACACACGGGTCCTAGCATACTTTTTGTGGGTTGTGGTTCCAGAGACAATTTTAGTTTTCAGAGCCTTTGCGGCACTTAATCCTGCTTTGCTTTATGTATCTTATTCCATGAGGGCTCCCACTGGTCCATGATGGTGTTGCTTGAGGGAGATGAAATGAACAGCTTCTCCATGCAGACATGTGTGGTATCTTAAGCCTCCCATGGGCTGGAGAGTTCTTGCTGTGCTCAGTGCCTTTTGTGGCAGTTAAATTAGGCCCGTGTTGCCGGCCATTCAGGGTCCCTCGGCTAGGAGGGACTCTGGGTCCCTACAAGAAAGACAAGCACTTACCAGGCCAGGACCAATTGTGGCAGAAAAACCCTCCCAGCTGTGACTCTGGGTTGAGAAAGGAAGTCTCAAGTATGACTTCTTTTCTTCTTGTTCAATTTAAGTTTATCTTCTGTTTTTGTGGTACTATCATTGTGCTTCGTTTATCCTGTGGTTCCTCTAGTTCAGTTTTAGTTTCCTCCATCTGATATGATTTCTTTTCTTTGTATTTCCAGTTATCCCCTGCTCCTGTCATACCTTTCAAGATCTTTTCTTCAGTTTTAGTTATGTTTCTGACTTAATTGTCCTTTCATAGCCTCTACTATGACTTAAAATTTTTTTTACCTTAATTTGAAATCTGTTTACAGTTTTCATGTGTTTTGTTGGCAGATCTTTGGCGCACTTTTATTCTCTATAAAGACATGATTCTTTATCTGCTCTTATCTGTCCTTAGTTGTTCACACTCTTGGGGTAGAGCTCTGCCCTTTCGGGGTGAACTCTAACCGGTATTGTTATGCACACCCTCCTCTTCCATATTGCTCCTGTAGGACTCTACTAGTTCAGGCTCAGGTATTCATACTCTCAACTTATGTGTCAGTTGGGAGTTTGCCACTCTTTCTTCCTAGTTTTAATCTAAACTTAAGTTATGGGTGTTTTTATTGGATTTTTCGCTGCATTTTAATCTGCATAAGTTTTAAGAGAGGTAGATGGAATGTGATTCATACATATGACTTAGGTAGAAATACAGAAGCCTCTTTTTCAGTTTTCTGAATAGTTGCATTCCTAATAAATAAACAAAGAATATAAACAGACTGGTCAGGGTCCTATCTCTCTGCCTGTGTCTGATTCGGTTAGGATTCAGAGCCCTCCTACAATGTGAGAAAACCTGATTACCACTCATTTGTAGGGCAGCTCTGCGGCCCTGACAGAAGCTCTGGCATACAGGAGACTTATTTTTTCTTGTCAGCCACCCAAAAGGAGTGATCTAGACTATGGAACGATTTTGTCCTCCTGAAAGAGGCACCTGGATATTCCATGTCTTACTTCCTGTGATTATGATATAGTTCTCTGTTGTTTCTCTAGGTGAATGAGAAGTTTGCCAGAACTGAGGGGTGGGGGAGGATGTTAGACTGTCAGGGAAAAGAAGCAGAAAGACATTGAAGAGAGCCGAAAAATCTAATAAAGCTGCTAGCTCATGTCAGAAGAATTGGCATTGTACCAACAAAAATGCCTGCATTTTAATAATAGAAATTGTATACTGGAATACTAGAATATCAAAAACTAGAATTATAATTACACATGTAGGAAGTGTGATATTCTCTGCTAAGATTCCGGAAAGAGCTTTTCAAATAAATATTAAAATTATCCTTTGACTAAGTAACATTGTCAATTTTTTTCTGAAATCTTGAAATTTTTTTAGCTGAGAATTAGTGTATATGTTAAATTTATGGATACATCATTATTCAAACAAGCAAGTCAAGATTGCTCTTAATGTACTGCATTTTGTTTTTGGTGTGAGTATAACAAGCATCATTATAACAACATGACTTTTATCACATAGATTTTAGGAATGCCAGGGACTAACTCATTCTCTTAAAATAATTGCATATAGCAGAAATATCAGAATTATCCCCCATCCGCACTTCTACAGTACACAAAATCAAAAGTGTTCAAGTTTATTTTTTAAAAGTATGCTTTTGGATTAGTACTATTAGACGTGTGTTTCTCTGTATTTTGTCCTTAATCTGTATCACCTTTTCCCGCCAAAATCTTGTATTTTCAATTCGCAGGATTTGGGTTTTGGATTTGGTCTTTTGTTTGCTGCTGATTATATATTATGAGTATACCATAGTTTATATAATTACTTCCTGTTGTTGGACACTTAGGTTTATCAGTTTTTACCATTCTAAATAATGCAGCAGTGGATTACTCTTATATGTTTTTAAGTGTTTCAGTAAGATTAATTAGTATAAGTAATTTGTAGATCCTTGATTACCAGGAATGAATGTTCAGGATTTCTGATATTAATTTCCAAGTTATCTCTGTAATATGGTTTTAATAAATCATAAACTCTTATTAGTGCTAGTTATAAATGAATGCCAAACTAAAATCAGTATTCTGTCTTTTCTCAGAGAGTTCTGGGAAATCGTTCATTCATTTACAGATGAGCAGAAAAGACTCTTCTTGCAGTTTACAACAGGCACAGACAGAGCACCTGTGGGCGGACTAGGAAAATTAAAGATGATTATAGCCAAAAATGGCCCAGACACAGAAAGGTAATTATTAATTTTTTTGTAGTTTTACATAGAATTATCCAAATCACATGAAATATTAGTTCAGAGAGTGTTTTTCTATTACTGTTTGAGGAAATTTTTAACACACTGGCCTATTTCAAAACTATTACAGAGCTCACTTGATTTAAAATTTTGCAAATTGATATGATTCAATTTTTAGTTCATAATTTTTAAATTCAAGACCTTATTATGTATTCTATTTAAAAATGGTTGAATTGAGGCTTGGAAAATTGTTCAGCACTAGGTTTCATAATCTTAACATTTGAATCCAATTTCATAATCTTGGCATTTAATTTGTTCTCTATTATATAAGTTAATGTTTTTGTTGAGTAAGGATCATTCATGAACAGTAGTATATTTGAGGGTTTAAATATATAGAAATATATAGAAATGTCTGTGCCTCCCTTCTTTATTTCTATTAGCATTCCATATTATTTGATGTATTATTTGATGACTTTAATGTAAATTTGTTTATATTTGTTATTAAGTCATTTATATAACATATTGCCAAGAATATTTCTGACTGGCATTAAAGAACACAGACTTTGAAATCTTAAAAACCAAATTTGGGTATTCTCTCCACTTTAGAGTAAATTTGCTTCTCAGTGATGTCAGCTCTGTAGTGGGAATAATGATAGGTTTATTGTGAGAAGATTTAGTTAAGTGAGATCTAACAGTTAAATACCTGAAACAATGTCTGGTTTGTCATAATTCAGTGGATACAATATGTTATCATCAGTCATCACCATCTTCATTATCATCAGTATTGAGTAATATATAAGATAAAGACAAACTGATACTTGATAGCTGTACACAAAAAGCAAAAAGTTTGAGTTGCATTAACGTGTACTCTGCATTGCAAACCGTCTCAACTACAGGTACAATCTAAAAGTAGGACTTTTTAATGATGAGCATGTTCCCCATGATTTATTTTCCTATTTTCCCCCCCTTCTCCCTATTTAGGTTACCTACATCTCATACTTGCTTTAATGTCCTTTTACTGCCGGAATATTCAAGCAAAGAAAAACTTAAAGAAAGATTGTTGAAGGCCATCACTTACGCCAAAGGATTTGGCATGCTGTAAAAAAAAAAAAAAAAAAAAAAAAGAAAGAAAAGAAAAGAAAAAGAAAAAGAAAAAAAAGGAAAAAGAAATTTAAAATTTTAATAAATATAATGAGGGATAAAATTGGTGGTGATAGTGTCCCAGTACAAACAGGCTGTAAGATAGTGAACCACAGTAGTCACCTATGTCTGTGCCTCCCTTCTTTATTGGGGATATGTGGGCTGGAACAGCAGATTTCAGCTACTTATATGAACAAATCCTTTATTATTATTATTATTTTTTTTTTTTTGCGTGAAAGTGTTACTTATTCTTTCACTTGTATGTACAGAGAGGTTTTTCTGAATATTTATTTTAAGGGTTAAATCACTTTTGCTTGTGTTTATTACTGCTTGAAGTTGAGCCTTTTTGAGTATTTAAAAAATATATACCAACAAAACTACTCTCCCAAGGAAAATATTGCCACCATTTGTAGACTGTGTAACCTTCAAGTATGTGCTACTTTCGTCCCTGTATCTAACTCCAATCAGGAACTGTGTTTTGTTTTTTTTTTGTTTTTGTTTTTTGTTTTTGTTTTTTTTTTTTGTTTTTTTTTTAAACAATTTGCTTTGAAACTTGAAGTCTTGAAAACAGTGTGATGCAATTGCTGCTGTTCTAGTCCCCAAAGAGTTTTCTGTGCAAAATCTTGAAATCAATAAAGATGGAAGGGAGAACTTGAAATGTTTTAACTGCAGCCCTCAGAACTTTACTTTTAGTGACAGCACAACAAATTAAAAACAACTCATGCCACAGTATGTCGTCTTCATGTGTCTTGCAATGAACTGTTCCAGTAGCCAATCCTTTTTCTAGTATATGAAAGGACAGGGATTATTTTGTTGTTGTTGTTGTTGTTGTTGTTGTTGTTTTAAGTTTACTGGGGAAAAGTGCATTTGGCCAAAAGAAATGGTAATCACGCCTGTTGCAAGAAAGCTAGGAAGTTTGTTGTTTATTATAAACACAAAGCATGTGAAAGTGCACTTAACATAAATTTTTTATTAATTACTTATTACCTGCATTTTAAATAGACAATCCAAAGTCTTCCCTTCATGTTGCCATCATCTTGTCTAATCAGCCATTTTATCAAGGCACATGATCAGTGTTGCAACATAATGGAAAGGATGGCTATTGTGCCTTGTTATTTAATCATACATTAAACAGACCTGGAAGTGAATGGAACTATTACTCTTAAGTCCTACTTACATTGTATATCCCCAAAGATTAAGTTTTACTTCAAAAAGTAAGTGTTAAATATTACTTTCATGTACTATGGAAAAGTACAAATAGGTTTAAATTACTGGGCGTTCAGAAGTACGTAGTTTCCCCTTTCTAGTCTTCTGTGTCTGTGATGTTAATTTCTTTTATTGCAATATAAAATAAAAGGATTATGTATTTTTAACTAAGGAGAGACATATGGATATATCCTTTTACTACAAGCTACATACAGCTGATGAGCTGAGCTTGTGCTTTGATGATTGTTTTAACAGACTACGATAGATCAGCCTGATGATTTGTGAAATTGGCAGGAAAAATACAGCTTTTCAAATCAGTGGAGGGGAAAATGGATGTCTTTCAGGATTATTTTAATTATTTTAGTAATTGAGACAGATCTGTTATGTACCATAATGCTAAATAAAACAGTGACATTTTTCATCATAATTTAGTGGAAAAAGAAAACAGTGCTTTCCATCTTGTGATAAGGTAACCTTTTTTTGTTGTTGTTTTTTCTGGGCCAGCCTTTAGAAACACTGTTAAGGTATGTACACTACCTTGATGCAAGGGACTCTCATGATACTACAGTCATCTTAAAGAGTGTCTCATCCATGTGCTTGTGTATAATGAAAGGAGAGAAATCAAATACTCTGGGGGCATTTTATATAATAAATTCGTGAAGAAATGTGTGCTCTTCAGTTCTCAAGTTCTATTATCACAGTATTGAAGTTCTATAATTGTATTAACATATCTGTATGAAGTTTGTGAATGGTAATTGAGTATAGGTTATCAGATATAGAATTCACATCAAATAGACTTTTAACAAACAGTTCAAAATAAACCTACCCTTAAAAATATTTTAAGAGAAAAAGTCATTGGTTGTCCATACTAGCTGCTCTCACTTGCATAGTTATTTTCCTGGGCATGTTACCACTTCTCTTACCACTGCCTCCTGTTCACTACTGTTTACTAGAATGCCATTGAACAATATCTCAAGGAAGAGGAAAACAGAAATTTTGACTATGATGACTACTTCTACCCTAAAGTCTTACCATTAAAGTACTTTTTTTGTCTGGATACTCTTACATATTTTGATTATCTGTGAATCAGCCCACAGTCTGCAGGAAGCTCTGCCAAAAACATGAACCATAAACTAAAATAATTAGCTTTCCAAATGAAATAGAAACTTGCTCTTACATTTTATTGTTTTAGAAAACTTCAAACATGCAACGTAAAAATACAACCTGCTGCCAAACTTTTCTGGAAACTGACAGCTTCAGCAAATGAGTTGGATTTCCTCACCCTATATACCACTATCCTGGGTTGTGGTTAATTTTATGATAAAATACAACTACAACTTCCCTAGTTTTATTTTGGGGTGCATACCTGTGTAGGAAGATGAATATCCAAAAAACAAAGCCTTAAAAATGAGGCTTCAAACTGAATTTGCTGATGTTCATTCATTCATGATTGTGACCTAGCAATATCACTCTGTTCTCCTTATACAGCTGCTGAGATTTCAGACCCCTTTTGGGGTTTTTCTCAAGAATTTCTTAGTCTGTTAGAAGGATTGTTTTCCCAAAGCTACTTTATTTGTAGTCTTGATTTCCCTTACCTTCTCATGCACTTTCCATATTTTTTTTTAACTTCTACTAGCTCCTTAAGGATCATCTACCCTTTCCACCTTTTCTGTGAGCCACCAAAGAATTAAAAAACAAACTTCAGTTTTCTCCCTCTTTTGCCTTCTACTCAATGTTATTAGTCTATAATTTCCTGGGGAAGACTGTTAACAAAATGCAAAGTCCCAAGGCTTTCCCCCTTCTCCGTTCAGATCCAGTAAGTTGGCATTTGTTAACCACTGCAAGATTTTGATGCAAATGTCTCACTGTGAGAACTGCTTAACCCACTGAAAATGGTCTTCTGTAGAATATTCAAAACCACCCCAATTGCCAGTATGAACCTTGCCAGCACCTTGAACTTAATTTGGCTGCTACTCTGTTTTTCAGTTGGATGTATACTATCCAGATCTTGGATGGATACTATAATTCTACTTAGTTTTTTGTCTTTACTTGTCCAGTTATCTCTGGTCAACCTCAACCACTCCTGGAGATTCTTGTATAAATCCATATTTTTTGCTCAGACTCTAGCCCCAGGAGATCTTTCTGGTACCTCAAAGTTTATACCAAAACTTCATCTTGCATCGCTGCCTACTGTTAATTTGTTTCTTCCTTAAAAGGATCACTTTCAGCCCCGTCATCGAAATCCTTCGTGTCTCAGTTGTCACAGTTTATATCAATTTTTTTCCCCTCCAGTCTTCCCAGTTGGTTGTTGTCCTTCATCATACTTTCAGGTCCTGGTTGCTTTTGATAGTTTCCTAAAACTACCCTGACTGTAACCTCTTCCAATCTTTTTCATTCTGCTAAAACATTTTTGTTAATTTTTCAATATCCCCTGCTTCAAAATTTGTTCCCCTTTGAATATTCTTCAAACTTGGCAGCCAAAGCTCTCCATAAACTGGGCTCCAAATGGTTTTCCAATTTTGCCATCTGTTACAGGCACTTCTCTCCCTGCATGCTCACCCAACATCTTCATTTTGTGCTTAATTATTTCATATTTCTCAAGGACCCTTCAAAACCAAACTTTAAAACACTTCACCCATGAAGATTTTGTTGATCCCTGATACGGACCCCCTCCCCCCAGGTGCTTGTGTGACTTCACAGCAATTCACACTTCCCATAATAGCTCAGCTTGGTGGAGCACATTACTTATTTAAACAGCAAAGGAATCCCCAGGGGGTTTTCCCCCATAACCATTCCCTAGGATGTGAGCAGATTCATGAAAAGGTTATGTTTGTCATCTTCCCACCAGTTTGTCACTACTCGAATGATTGAAAATGACTCAGCATGCAACAATGTTCAGTGAAGCTTCCTGTTTTTTCACTAAAAATGGCCTCTGTCTCCTCGTCTCCTCCCCACAACCCCCCCCTCCATGCACGCACACCCTGAATTCTTTATTACTATTAAGCATTGAATGTAGCTGAATGACTTGCCACTTGAAGTGACTCCGGATCAATGACTGAATGACAGATAAATGACAGATTTCCTTGAGAGCAATATTGTGTGACTTCCCCAGCCCTACCTTTTGGATGTGCTCTTGAACCAGGAGCCTCTGAGCAGTCCTGCTGTCTGGCCGCACTCCTCATGGAGATGCGGGCAAGCATCTTTACACCATCTCACTGTTGCCAGCCCTTCATGTCTGTCAAAGAACAATCCTCTGCCAAACACTATGCTTTTACACTAAATGAAGCACCATGATGAATTCCTGTTTATCCAGAAACTCATTACCATTACTACAAATCAATTCTCAAATCAGGATTCATGGATTCATTTGAACAGGACCTGGAGTAGTTATCCTAGCTATCATCTGGTCTTTAGCAAACTAGAAAATGGGATAAGCATGTGTCTGGTACATGGTACACAGTTGTTGAGGATGCAGTCTACAGAGTCAGATGACTGGGTTTCAGTCCTGGCCCTGCCTTTCCCTCAGCTTATATTATATCCAAGCGTATCTCATTGCTGGCTATCAGGATTCAGTGAAGTTGAGGTACAGATGCTAGACAACCTGGTGCAAGACCTCCTGAGAGAGACAGAGATAGGTACTTTGAATATTTGCCAGTTAAGGGAAGAATCCATTGAGAGGTTGGAGATAATTACAATGAATTTCTTTTGCAGGAGTTGACCCTCCCTCATCCACCTCAAAGTAGAGGAAGGGTACTTCCCTCATCTTTTTGTTTTTGTTTTTTCTAATTCAGGTAAAATTCATGTAACAAAATTCACCACTTTAAAGTTGTATAATTAGTGGCTTTTAAAATATTCATGAAATTGTACAACCATCACCATTGCATACAGAGCATTTTTATCACTGTAAAAAAAAATGTGCCCATTAGGAGTGACTTTATTCTCCCCTCAGTAATTCCCTCCCCCCCTCTCCAATTCTCCTACACAAACCAAAACCCCTGGTAATCACTAATCTTTCTGTCTGTAGATTCCCCTATTTGGGACATTTCATATCAATGGAATCGTGCAATATGTGGCCTTTTGTATCTGACTTTTTACTTAGAACTATGTTTTCAAGGTGCATCTATGTTGTAGCATGTATCAGTACTTCATTTCTTTTTATGGCTGAATAATATTTCACTGTATAGATATACCATATTTTTGTTCATTCATTTGATGGATATTTGTGTTATTTCTGCTTTTTGGCTATTATAAATGCTACTACTCTGAACATTTGTGTACAGGTTTCTATGTGAATATGTTTTTATTTCTCTTGGTTATGTGCATAGGAGTGAAATTGTTGGGTCATATGCCTACTCCTTTCTAGGAACTATCAAACTTTTCCAGACTATTTTTGACATTTCCACCAACAGTGTGTGAGTGAGAGTTCCAATTTCTCTACATCCTGGCTAACACTTATTATTGACATTTTTATTCTAGCCATCCTTGTAAGAGTGAAGTATTACATGGTTTTTGCATTTCCCTAATGACTAATAAGGCTGAGCATCTTTTCATGTCCTTTTGTCTATTTGTTCATCTTTGGACAAATGTGTATTCACATACTTTACCCATTTCTTAATTGGGTTCTTTTTATTACTGAGTTCTTTATTCTGGGTGCAAGTTCTTTACCAATTAATTACTTGCAAATATTTCTCACATTCTTTGGATAGTATTTTCACTTTCTTAATGGTGCTCTTTGAAGCACAAAAGTTTTAATATAGTGATGTCCAAATTTTTTTTTCTTTTGTGATTTGTGCTTTTGTTATCATATCTTTAAAAAAATTACCTAATCCAAGTCATACCTGTTTTCTTTTAAATGTCTTATAGTAAGGTCTTCGATCCATTTTCATATTGTGCACTGTGGAAGTCCAGCTTCATTCTTTGGCTTGTAGATACCCAGTTGTCCAAGCATAGTTGCTCAAAAGACTTGTTTCCCTATGAATGGTCTTGGCACCATTATTGAGAAGTAATTGCTCATAAATATTAGACTTATTTTTAGGCTTGCAGTTTTATTCCATTGATTTTTATGTCTGTCCTAATGCCAGTACCACACTGTCTTGATTATCATAGTTTAATTACTGTAGGTCAGATTTGAATTTGGGATTTGTGAGTCGCCCAAGTTCCTTTCGCAGGTCCTTTTGTCTGTTTGAGGTCCCTTGCAGTTCCATATGAATTTTACAATCAACAAAACACACAGGTGGAATTTTGATACGGATTGTGTTGTGTTTAGAGGGAATATTGCTATTTTTGACAACATAAAGGTTTCCAATCCATGAACATGGAATCTCTCTCCCATTTGTTCAGTCCTTATTTTTTCATTGATGTTTTATAGATTTCAGTGTACAAGTCCTGACTTCTTTGATTAGATATTTTCCTAATTGTTTTTGATGCTACTATAAACAGAATTGTTTTCTAAATTTCATTTTTGGATTGCTCATTGCTAGTACATAAAATATAAGTAATTTTTATATGATAATCTTGTATTCTGCTTGCTTGCTTTTTTTTCCCTCCCTCTCTCTCTTTCTCTTTCTCTTTCTTTCTTTCTTTCTTTCTTTCTTTCCTTTTTCTCCTTCCTTCCTTCCTTCCTTCCTTCCTTCCTTCCTTCCTTCCTTCCTTCCTTCCTTCCTTCCTCTTTCTTCTTTTCTTTTCTTTTCTTTCTTTCTTTCTTTCTTTCTTTCTTTCTTTCTTTCTTTCTTTCTTTCTTTCTTTCTTTCTTTCTCTCTCTTTCTTTCTTTCTTCCTTCCTTCCTTCCTTCCTTCCTTCCTTCCTTCCTTTTCTTTCTTTCTTTCTTTTTCTTTCTTTCCTTTTTCTCCTTCCTTCCTTCCTTCCTTCCTTCCTTCCTTCCTTCCTTCCTTCCTCTTTCTTTCTTCTTTCTTTCTTTCTTTCTTTCTTTCTTTCTTTCTTTCTTTCTCTCTCTCTCTCTCTCTCTCTCTCTCTTTCTTTCTTTCTTTCTTTCTTTCTTCTTTTCTTTCCTTCTTTTTCCTTCCTTCCTCCCTTCCTCCCTTCCTCCCTTGTTTCTTTTTTCTTTCTTTCATTCCTTAGGAGATTTTACATCTAGCACCATGCATTTGTGGATAGAAATGATTTTTCTTCCTTTCCACTCTGGATTTCTTTTGCTTGTTCTTCTTGCCTAAGTGCCCTGGCTAGCTCTTCTAGTACAATATTGAATAGAAGTGGCAGGAACAGACATCTCTTCTTGTCCTTGATTTTAAGAGGAAAGCATTTAGTCTTTCACCGTCATGTGTAACGTTAGCTGTTTTTCATAGATTCTTCAGGTTGAGGAAATTTTCTTCTATTCCTAGTCTGTTGAGTGTTTTCACAAGAAAGGATATTGGATTTTTGTCAAATGCTTCTGCATCCAATAGAGTATATTATTACATTGATGGATTGAACCAACCTTGCATTCATGAGCTAATCCTACTTGCCCATAGTACACAAACCTTTTTAGATGCTGCTGGATTTGGTTTTAGTATTAGAATATTTGTGTTGATAAGAAATATTGGTCTGTAGTTTTCTTATCTGATTTTGATACCAGAATAATACTGTTTTCATAGAATGAGTTGTAGGTTTTCCTTCATCTTTAACTCAGTGAGGTATGTTTCAAAATGAACTACTTGGAGACCTTGATCCTGTGATCTTTAGATTTGGGGGAACACAGGGATGGTACATGACTCTTCCTGGAAAGGGTCCTTGTAAGGTTTGACTGAAGGAGTCTGTGACAACTGAATAAAGGACACATTCACCAATAATGGGGCTGAGCTGTATGTTTCCTGTGTGCCAGATGTGGTGTAAGAGATGATCCGTCTTGAAAATTACCCTACACATGTGGGCTTCTTGCATGTGGCCAGGTACCCAACATCTGAGAACCATCAAATGTAGAAGCTGTGAGGGGTGGAAAATGGGACGCTGCCAGCCAAACTAGAGGTTCTCAGTTGGGGTTCCCAGCAGGGCATATTTCACGAAAGAAAGCTATTAACCCCCACCTCTGAAGGTTCAATACCCTATTACAGCTGCACCAACCGGATAAGGTGGAATCCTTTTTTCTGATGCCCACCCTTTCAGAAGAAACAGCTGTTTAGTAAGAAGAAAGGTAAAGAGAGGAAGATAAAAGAAACATTGTTCATTTTACTATCTTCAGGCTTTCCATCTAGAGGAAAGTATGAGTGAGAGTTGTTTTCAGTTAAGAGAATTTTGATAGTGTGGACTTAATACCCAGAAATGTCACATCACCTGAGATTTATTTCATCCCTGTAAAAATAATTCAGAGCCAGAGAGAAAGTTTGGTAAAAGAAAGTTGTCTTTTGCTGCTCCACATTCCCTTTCCCATATACACCTACAGTACTCATTATTTAGTAAATCAGACCTATGGAAAGAACTTAGGACACATAAGACGACAATGATATGGTAAGGAAAGATTTCTATAAGAGATTTCAAAACCTGCCTCTTACCCTTTTCCAACTGGAGTATGAAATGTTTTCCTTTCATTAACATTTACTAGACAAATACCAATTGAATGCCACATTGCAGGTTTGCTGGAAATTTTTAATTGATTCAAAACTGCTTTGGTCATTCAAGAAGTCTATTATGGGGAGACAATCTAATCGACCAGACATGTACAAACCACTAAGGGTAATAGAAGTATCTCAAGGTACAATTTGGGCAGAGAATTAAGATCCAAAAAAATTTCAGGTAGGACTTAAAGGTTTAGCTCTTTCTTTTCTTCTGTGTTCATATTTTTATTTTTATTTTTGTATATTTTATTGAGTTCAATTTGCCAACATATAGTATAACATCCAGTGCCCCCCCCCCCCTCAGTACCCATCACCCAGTCACCTCATCCCCTTGCCCACCTCAGATTCCCTTATTTCCCAGAGTTAGGAGTCTTTCATGTTCTGTCACCATTTCTGATTTTTCCCACTCATTTTCTCTCCTTTCCCCTTTATGCCCTTTCACTATTTTTCATATTCCTCATGTGAGTGAACCCATATAATGATTGTCCTCTGACTGACTTCACTCAGAATACCATCCAGTTCCATCCACATCAAAGCAAATGGTGGGTATTGTCTCTTCTGATGGTTGAGTAATATTCCATTGTATACATATGCCACATCTTCTTTATCCATTTATCTTTAGATGGACACCGAGGCTCCTTCCACAGTTTTGCTATTGTGAATATTGCTCCTATAAACACTGGGGTGCAGGTGTCTCGGCTTTTCACTGTATCTGTATCTTTGGGTTAAATCCCCAGCAGTGCGATTGCTGGGTTGTAGGGTAGCTCTATTTTTAACTCTTTGAGGAACCTCCACACAGTTATCCAAGGTGGCTGTACCAGTTCACATTCCCACCAACAGTGTAAGAGGGTTCCCCTTTCTCCACATCCTCCCCAACATTTCTTGTTTCCTGTCTTGTGAGTTTTCACCATTATCACTGGTGTGAGGTGGTATCTCATTGTGGTTTTGATTTGTATTTCCTGATGGTAAGTGATGAGGAGCATTTTATCTTATCATGTTCTTGGTGGCCATGTCTGTGTCTTCTTTAGTGAATTTTCTATTCATGTCTTTTGCCCATTTTGTGATTGGATTGTATGTTTCTTGGGTGTTGAGTTTAATAAATTCTTTATAGATCTTGGATGCTAGCTCTTTATGTGATAGGTCATTTGCAAATATCTTCTCCCATTCTGTAGGTTGTCTTGTAGTTTTGTTGACTGTTTCTTTGGCTGTGCAGAAGCTTTTCATCTTAAGTCCGAATAGTTCATTACTGCTTTTGTTTCCTTGCCTTCATGGATGTATCTTGCAAGAAGTTGCTGTGGCCAAGTTCAACAAGGGTGTTGCCTGTGTTCTTCTCTAGGATTTTGATGGATTTTTATCTCACATGTAGATGTTTCATCCATTTTGAGTTTATCTTTGTGTATGGTGTAAGAGAGTGGCCTAGTTTCATTCTTTGCACGTGGCTGTCCAATTTTCCCAGCACCATTTATTGAAGAGACTGTCCTTTTTTCAGTGGATATTCTTTCCTGCTTTGTCAAATTATTAGCTGTCCATAGAGTTGAGGGACAATTTCTGGGTTCTCTGTTCTGTGCCATTGATCTATGTGTCTGTTTTTGTGCGAGTACCACACTGTTTTGATGATCACAGCTTTGTAGTAAAACTTGAAATCTGGCATTGTGATGCTCCTGGTGCTGGTTTTCTTTTTCAATATTCCCCTGGATATTCAGGATCTTTTCTGATTCCACACAAATCTTAAGATGATTTATTCCAATTCTCTGAAGAAAGTCTGTGGTATTTTGATAGGGATTGCATTGAACATGTAAATTGCCCTGGGTAGCATAGACATTTTCACAATGTTAATTCTTCAAATCCATGAGCATGGAATATTTTTCCAACTCTTTGTGTCTTTTTTTTTTTCCTTTTTTTTTAAAGATTTTATTTTTTTTAATTTTATTTTTTATTGGTGTTCAATTTACCAACATACAGAATAACACCCAGTGCTCGTCCCGTCAAGTGCCCCCCTCAGTGCCCATCACCCATTCACCCCCACCCCCCGCCCTCCTCCCCTTCCACCACCCCTAGTTCGTTTCCCAGAGTTAGGAGTCTTTATGTTCTGTCTCCCTTTCTGATATTTCCCACACATTTCTTCTCCCTTCCCTTATATTACCTTTCACTATTATTTATATTCCCCAAATGAATGAGAACATACACTGTTTGTCCTTCTCCGATTGACTTACTTCACTCAGCATAATACCCTCCAGTTCCATCCATATTGAAGCAAATAGAAACGACAAACTCTTTGTGTCTTGCTCAATTTCTTCAGAAGTGTTCTGTAGTTTTTAGGGTATAGATCCTTTACCTCTTTGGTTAGGTTTATTCCTAGGTATCTTATGCTTTTGGGTGCAATTGTAAATTGGACAATCTAGAAGAAATGGACACATTTCTGGAAAACCGCAAATTACCAAAACTGGAACAGGAAGAAATAGAAAACCTGAACAGGACAATACCAGGGAGGAAATTGAAGCAGTCATCCAAACCTTCCAAGACACAAAAGTCCAGGGCCAGATGGCTTCCCAGGGGAATTCTATCAAACGTTTAAAGAAGAAATAATACCTATTCTACTAAATTGTTCTGAAAGATAGAAAGGGATGGAATACTTCCAAATTCATTCTATGAGGCCAGCACCACCTTGATGCCAAAAAACAGACAAAGACCTCACCGAAAAGGAGAATTATAGACCAATATCCCTGATGAACACAGATGCAAAAATTCTCGACAAGATACTAGCCAATAGGATCCAACAATACATTAAGATTATTCACCATGACCAAGTGGGATTTATCTCCAGGACGCAAGGTTGGTTCAACACTCGTAAAACAATCAACATGATAGATCACATCAACAAGAGAAAAAAGAAGAACCATATGATCCTCAATAGATAGATAAAACATTTGACAAAATGCAGCATCTATTCCTGATCAAAACTCTTCAGAGTGTAGTGATAGAGGGAACATTCCTCAGCATCTTAAAAGGCACCTGTGAAAAGCCCACAGCAAATATCATTCTCAATGGGGAAAAACAGAGCCTTTCCCCTAAGATCGGCAACATGATCGGGATGTCCTCTCACCACTGTTATTCAACATAGTACTAGAAGTCCTAGCCTCAGTTATCAGACAACAGGAAGAAATTAAAGGCATTCAAATTGGCAAAGTCAAACTCTCTCTCTTCACAGATGACATGATACTGTACGTAGAAAACCCAAAAGATTGCACCCCAAGATTGCTACAACTCATATAGCAATTCAGCAGGATACAGAATCAATGGCCAGAAATCAGTGGCATTTCCATATACTAGCAATGAGACTGAAGAAAGAGAAATTAAGGTTTAGCTCTATCTTGACAGATGGGTAGGTGTATACTAGGCAGTGAAAGGTGTTCAATATTCCTGAGTGTGAGCCATAAAAGGGTCAAGATGGAGTTGGAAAAGACTATGATAGATCAGATCATGGAGGGCCTGGTAGACCATACCCAACACTTGGGACTTTATTTTGCAGACATTAAGTAGCAAGGATAATCAGTTTTTCATTCTATATCTATTTTATGATATAAACTGAAGGAGCATAAGTGCCATTTTGTTTTGTTTTGTTTGTAGTTAGGAGACTATTGATATAATGCTAGAAATACATTTAAGAGCTGAGGAGTGAAGAGAGGGAACAATCTAAGACATGTTAGGGACTGGAGCCAGGTGACAGATTAGATATTCTTGCATGGGACAGAGAGGAGTCCTAAAAACTACATATTTGGTTTGGGTAATTGGGTAGATAGTGGGTCTAGAGAAAAGCATACTCAGAAGATAAAAATTTTGGATCTTCAGCCTATAGATCATATGGGTCATAGCTGAACCCATAGGTAGAAACCAGGGAAAGGGAATAAAGGGAGGGAAGAAGAACAGTCAGTATCCCTGGGAAATGGTATCATTTGACATACACATGGAACTTACAGTAAGGAAAATTGTCAATGTTGTTTGCTCATTTTTATCTGTGCTCCACTAGAAACCAAGCCCAATGAAGGCAGACAATCTTGTCTTGTTCACGACTGTGTCCCCAGTGCCAACATCAGAATGTAAACATGATTTATGGAGCTACACAGCAACCTGGGTATCTCAGAAAATCCCTTCCATCCTCCTTGCTGTACCTTTGCACACGACTAACTGACACCCTACCCTCAATTGCAGTTCTTCATGCAGCTTTTAAGAAGGATATATATGTACATCACATGAAGATAAATCAGCTAAGTGAAAATATTTCAAAAGTTTTGAAATGTGATAAACTCCGAAATCAATTATACCAATTGTCCACCTATCATTGCCTGACACTGCTGGGTTTGATCCACTTCTCAGTGGGCCCTAAATGGGACAGTAGTGATAACAAATCTGTTGCTTGAGGTAAATAAGAAGATAGGCTTGCTCCAGAGATAACACCAAGGGCAAGAAGATAACCTTCAAGTGCTTAAAGCTGAGATTGAGACAGTCCCAGCTCACCACAACTAGACAGTGTATAGTTGGGCCTGTCAAATATGGAAGTTATCAAAAAAATGCATTTCAAAATTGCCCACAATGTGGTTGCATTCAGCACCCAATCCAGTGAAAATGCCATTTGCCTTCAATATATATTCATAGGACTCACATATTTTTTCAAATTTAAATTGTTTTCCAAAACATCCATAGTGCCTATCACAATATATTCTTTTGTTTGCTTCTTTACTGCCTAACTCCCTTCTTAAATGTAAACTCCAGGAAAGTAGGAACATGTCTGTTTTCCTTGCCTCAATGTCCAGTACATAACTGTTGAAGGGATGTATGAATGAAACTATATTTGCAAACCTGAAGGGCCTGATTTGTCAACTGGACTTCCAGATCTCTATAGAAACTACCAGTAAAAGGTAGTGTAAGAATTATTCCTGAATGTGAAGAAGGATTTTCAGCTTTTCTGGTGGTCAGGTGCTTCTCACACTTTCTTTCCATTTTTCAGAGACAACACAACCCTTATATTATAAATGTAGCTGGTTTGGGAAAGCAATAAAAGGAAAACAGTTTATTTTCCATATGTTGTTATGAAGGTGGTGAGTAAATAGATCACCTTTTCCTAAGTGACTTTAAAGACAGCTGCTTTATTCCTCTCTACTCCAATTTTTCATCTAGACTCCCCATTCCAAAATCATTCTTGTAATTACAGTATTTATTTAAAGATAGCTTTTTTTTTTCTCCTGATAGCCATCTGTGTGTTTTCAATGCTTCTACTCAAGTAAGCCAATAAAATTCACACTGAACCCGCATGAAGTAGGTCATTTGGGATAGCACAGATCACTGCAATGTGTGACAGGAGTAGGCTCTGCCTCATTTCAGTCATCTGATTTCACAAGTGACACTAAACCTGTGATTAGCCATGTGCTTTATAACATGAATTCCACTTTCTTAGGTTTCTTTTGCTGTTATCATGGGACTTAAATATTTAGAAAATACACAGAAATAATATTTAAAGAGAGACTTAACATTACTTAAGTGTAAAATCACTACCATGTATTTATCTCACTACTATCTAATTAATAATAAAAAATTTAACTGCCTTATGTTACTTAAGAAAAAAGTCTGAAATATTGACTTACTGGACTTATCATAAGGCCACTGGAGGGACAAGACTGAAGATGTTTTATTTTGCTCAAGGGCAGCCATCCAGTATCTGTTTTTGTGACAAGTCAAATATTGGACTGAAGAAGTTTACAGGTAAAAGTAACCTAAAAGATCATATTGTATAACCCTTATAGATGAGGAAACAAGTGTTAACCTGTGAAGCACTTTGCCCAAGATTACTCTGGCCATTGCATTTGTATAAGTTTAAATACATAAAGGTAGAAACCAGAGCTTCTGACTCTTGCTCCATGCTCTTTCCACATTATCATGCCAGTTAACTTCAACTTGCTTCAGTCAGCACTATATTGTTTAACTAAATGTAGGGAAGCTCCCTATAAGGCTCTCAACCTGGGAAGAAGGGTTGGGAGAGGAAAAGAGAGAAAGATTTCCCCTAGTTTTCAAGTCAACTAGTTTTCATTTGTTTTAATTAGAGTTTAAGTTCCCATTCCCACTCCCTCTCCATGCCACCGAAGAAGCAAATTTGCTAACATTTCCCAAATTATTGTCTCTCACACTCTTTTTACAGTAAAAGTAATATTGGCAAAGAATTTCCCAGAATCATGTTCCTCTTAGATATTACTCCTTGAAAAGTGTTGTTTGTTGTGGAGATGAAGACTGGTATGGAAAATTCAAGATGCCCTGGTTCCAGGGCAGCCTGATCTTCCTTCGTTGCCTGTGCTCTCAGCTTGTCTCTGTGTCTTCATATTCACAGGCAGCAGAGCCAGTCATGATCCAAGTCCACTTTCTTACTGTTAAATCCTGCCTTGATTGTCATGTTTTTATAGAAGAGGAAAAAAAAAGTTTCTCCCTGAGTTCGGAAGCACTTTGAGGTCATGGGTAATATTTTTCTTTGTTAAGAATAAAGAAATTGTTACTGAATGATAAATGGGTAGAAAGGAGAAAGGTATCTTAAAAAAAAAAAACAAAAAACATGTTTGTTCTTGGTGATGGAATTACTTCAAATTTGTTTTCTGATCTCTTCAAGAATGAGTTTCTGTCCTCTTCCTATAGTGTGCATTCTGATTACTGGAGCATACAGTATTTCCTCACTTCCTTTCTCCAAGGGACTGTTGGAAGAGTAATCTTGAAAGAGAAAATGTGTGGGCTGTAGCAGACCTTGGATTCTGTCCTCCAGATACATAGCTCTTTCATTCATGAAAAATTCTTGCCTTAGGAGGGCTTGGATCTGGGTCAGGGATGCTGGGTCCATTTGCACACTTCCCAGGCCATGGGGGTTATTCCTAGGTCTGCATTGGCATTTTCTTTTTGGGGTGTTCCACACTTCTGTCTCCATACACTATGTATTTAAGCAGTTTGCCTTTTGATTTCCTGCCAATGGGTGGATCTTGGAAAAAACTCTGCACAATACTTGATGGTTTACTGGAGAAGTCCCTCATGATTCCTTCCCCTTCCAGTGACAGCCTTCCTTCTATGGGAAGCTTTTTCTGTTTTGCTTCCTGCTGTGGCCTATCCAGAGACTCTAAAGATAAAAGAATTGGCTTGCCCTCTTCTCTGGAAGGAGACCTACTGGTTTTTACAGTTGCCCTTACGTTCTCTTTTTTGGAGTCTGCCTTTAAAGTTGCCCTGGAAGTTGATTGGACCTCTACCTTTTTCAGCAGACTACTGCTGAGGGGGTGGGTAGAGTCTGTTTTTATCCAGGCTAAGTCTGAAGATCATCTTGTTCTTCTCCCACCCTCTCCTATCCTGGACTATCGCCTTCACTGCTACCTCACTCTCATCCCCCGAGGTGGAGGTGTAGTTGGACAACAAGTTCTTGGAGGTGAGTGTTTTTACCAGGTCCTGATTTCCTAGCAACTGGGTACATGCCAGCTCCAATCTTCGAAGCTTTAAGTAGCATTGTTTATAAAAGGCTTTTTGTTCCATTAGTCAGGCATTAGCTTCATATTTCTTCATGGACTCCAGAAAACTGAGTTTCTTTTTCAGCAAGTTCTCTTCTTTCCAGTTGAGGGACAGAATTGAGTAGGACTTCTCTGTTTCCATAAGCTTTCTGTTTTCTCCAAATGTGGAATAGCGTCTGTTTCCTGGATTGCTGATGCTGTCCAACAAGTTCTGACGGTTGCTGTGCTGGTGGTTTCTCCCTTAGATGCCCAGCTGAATCTGGGGATCAGACATTTCTCTGCCTACCTGGGACATGGCAGCTAGTGTTCTGTCAGCAGACCTCTGAGGAGGCTTAGTGACATATGGACACTATGACCAAAGAGTTCTATTCCAGGATTCAGTGTTTGTTTTTAAGAACTCTGTGGGTCATCGGGGTACACAGTCTGGTGATCAAGTGCTTCTCCCAAGAACAGAGGTCCTGGGAGACATATTCACTGGCCTGTTTTCAGTAGCCCAGTTTCCACTTGACAACTGTTCCTTTTCCAAGGGGAAGGAGGTTTGGAGGATATATATCCTGTCTCTGTGTGACTGGACTGAATTAGCAAGGGCAGGGCTGAAAAATCCATGTGCTTACTTTTTAATAATTTATGGGTGTTAAAGATTTCTTGAATTTAGTTCCTTCTATCTCCCTGGCAGGTGATGATAGGGAACTTTTTATTTTTTTTTAAGATTTTATTTATTTGTTCATGAGAGACAGAGAGAGAGAGACAGAGAGACAGAGACAGAGACAGAAAGAAAGAAAGAGACAGAGACACAGGCAGAGGGAGAAGCAGGCTCCATGCAGGAAGCCTGATGCGGGACTTGATCCTGGGACTCCAGGATCGTGCCCTGGGCCGAAGGCAGGCACTAAACTGCTGAGCCACTCAGGGATCGATAGAGAAGTTTTTAATACGATTTTAACAGAGATAGAAGATTTAGAAGTATAATCCAATTAAAAAAAACCATTTATGTAAGTGGTTGAAAAGTTACTTTATATAATTTTATTTTGTGAACCTCTCGAGGATAGAATTGGTCAGTTGATTGAAGTTGGGCCTCTTCATTAATTGTGATATATAAGAACTTTATTCAAAATTGAGACTTCCCAAAAGTCAAAAAGAGGGTAGGGGGTATGGGAGAGCTGGAGATGGAGGAAGAAGAGAAGAGATAAATGAGGATACTCCTGTTGAAGGCACATCAACTGTTAACAGTCTGCCCCTGGATGCTGAGCTCAGAAGATGTGGCCCTAACTGGATGTGACCTTCTCTAGACAGCCTCAGACAGGGTAACAGAAGGGTAGGTAACAGAAGCCCCAAATATTTTGGTGCCAGCCTGCAGAATCTCTAAATTTTAACCCTAGTTATTATCCCTCAATCTGTATCCCCACTTATGTAAGTACCTTCAAGCAAGCTGCTACATTTGTTCTACCAGGAATTTAGTATAATTGTCACCCAGCCACTGCAGCTCAAGACTATTACCTGTAAAGGTTTCCTTCCTCCTTTCCTCTGTCTCTTCCTCCCTTTCTTCTTTTTTTAACTACTAAGTTTTTAAAACAACTATAATTTTCCTTAGGGCCATTAAGTGTTGCCCATATAGTATATAAATCACCTGTCCCCATCCTTATTTTCCCCAGTCCCTCTTGCTACTGCTTTCTAGTACCTTCTGAATTCTCCTCAAGAAAGCAGACGCCGACTTCTTTTACCTAAACATTTTATTCCTAAAACAGCACTGAGTCTTCTTTTAGCCCATTAAACCTTCTTGCAATCTTAGATTCTCTGTATTTGTTCTCCTTTCTTAACAGTTACTGCTTTGCCTAACCCTACTGTATAAAAACACAAAGCTTTGACAGCTCCCTCCCAAACCTGGACCTTATTATCCTTTGCTTATCATTTGCTTTACATTTAGAGTAAAAATAGTATTTATATTAGTAAAATGAAATATATAAAAGTGGCTTGTTAATTGGAAAATAGTATATAAATCTAGGTGAGTTTTCATAAATGTAGATTGCCCCCAAACATCCAGGCCACACTTTCCCTCTGAATGGCTACATGTAATTTGAAGTGTTTGCCCCCAAAATAGGAATATTTTTCTAAAATATAGGGATAGGAAAATTTTTCTAAACCAATCGAGGCAATGCTAAACTTGCCTTGCCATAGTGACTGGTTTGAGTCTGGGCTGGCCCAAACCACTGTGAACCTGTAGAATATGACAGGATGTTTACTATGGCTTGGAAAAAAGTATGCTTTTTTTTTTTTTAGATGTATTTATTTGAGAGAGAGAGAGATAGAGGTGATTGAGGTAGAGGAATAGGGAGAGAAAATCTCAAGCAGACTCCCCACTGAGTGCAGAGCCCAAAGTGGGCTCCATCTCAGGATCTCAATATCATGAACTGAGTCAAAATCAATAGTTGAACACGTAACAGACTGAGCCACTCAGACGCTTCTAAGTATGCTTGCTCTTATGTGAGTTTTGGGAAGCAACACTCAACCTAAACAAGGAAACTTATTTCTCTAGTTGTTCTTGGCTTCAGTTTGTATTGTCAGCCTTCCTATCACCAAGGGCATCCAGCCTTGAGATAATGTTGACCCAGGGATAGCTAAGTAGAAGGATAAAACCCGATTTTTAATCATATGGTTGAGCTGTATCATCCAATCATCCCAGAAGCCTTCGACCAACAGTATCTTCACTGATAAACTCCTGTAACTGCTTTTAAGAAAATTTTACTTCTTAACAAAGTACCAGAATTCCTTTGAAGGGGAAAGGAGTGGTCTTGCAAAAATTATGTTGATCTACTGCACGATGTACAGGAGGATCCCTCTTTGACCTCACCAACCTTAAATAGCAGGATAACCATCATAATGGCTTGGGTGGTTGGGTTGTCTTATTGCAACTGGTGAAGGGGCTGAATTTACCCACTTACACCTTTGTTGAGTATCTTTCCCTGCCTCCTCATGGTGGTTTCTCCTAGTCTGAGCCTATAGGTGGAGTTAGAAATACTAGTTTGTTTTACAGGCAACAGAGCCCAGCCCCACTTTTTTTTTTCATTTGTTTTTATTGAAGTTTGATTTGCCAACATATAGTATAGCACCCAGTGCTCATCCCATCAAGTGCCTTCCTCAGTGCCTGTTGCCCAGTTACCCCAACCACCCCCCCGCCCACCTCCCCTTCCAGCCCAGCACTTTAAAACAATCAAGGATAATCTCCAAAAATTTGACAATGTAGCACCTACCAACTGGAATAGATGCTAGCTATAAAGAACCATTGCAGCAGAAAACACACCTGCACCTGAAACACTGCCTTTAATTATAGATGTGTCCATATAATAGAACAATTTTACCACTGTAAGGGATCTTAGAGATCAATTAGTTTAATACATGAGGATTAGCTATGCAATGATTTACTAATGTTGTAAAAGAGACGAAAGGCCCAAAAAGTCCTTGGTGGAGGTTAGCACCACCAAAATGTGGAACAGTACCAAGTTCTATATGAATAACCAATAGCACTGTCCCACTATGATTAAGTGGTGACATTTACACTTACCATTGATACAGCACCAATCTATGTGATTTTCTCCTAAAGTCATAGGACTATTAGTTGAGATAATCAGCTCACCATACCCTTGAGGTCCATGAAATAAACACTTTGAAATTAAAATTTAGTTCAGTGACTATACACTATACCTTAATCTGATGTTGATGCTTTCTTAAATAATATGTTACTTATGTTGGGATTCTCAAAGACATCTCCACCTCTTTGTTTCTGACCCTCCCTATCTAGTTGTGCCCTTGGTCTTATATATATCATCTCAGATATTGGTCTTAATATCATTTCTTCTCTGTGGCTATCACTCCAGTTATCCTTCACATAGACTAAGGAGCCTTTGTGACCCTTCAATCTATCTTCTATCCTGCTTCTGAGACCTAGGATCTGAGTGCCACAGTGCAGTCACCCTTGATATTTCACTTTCCTGTGGAATTTGGAAATACAGAAATAAGATTACTTTAACAAGGCAGGATTCCCAGGCCTATAATCTGACACAATACTTTGACCCTTCTGTGAAGGCCTGTATCAATGAAATGGATTGACCAGCCTCAGAAATATCTATAGAAATACTGAAAAAGGCTAGCCCTGGAGATGCCAATGGCCAAGAGGACCAACTCCCACCTGTGATGGACATAGCCCAACAATGTGAGGAGTATATGCCTATAAGAACTGGCAACTGGAGTCAATAATACTTGATAGCATCAACCACTAGGATCCTCTGACTCACTCATTTATACCATAGCTTCTTCTGTCTGATACAATAAAAGTTGAGAACTTCCTTGTGGGTTAATTCAGCCTCTGAGATTACAGAATATAAAGTACAAAAGGCTTCCAGGGGTCACACAGCTCAAATGATGAGGGGTCTGAAGGCCAAAGAGGATATGGGATTTGCCAAGTTTTCACACAGAGCTAGACCCAGGGGTTGAACCCAGTAGTACCCTGTGGCCTCTGCTTATAATTTTGTTGGGGAGATAGCTAACAAAGTGCAAGACTAAGGTGTGCTCTTTGTGGGCACAGAGGCAGAGAACATTATCCTCCCAATGGGAGTCTACAGCTCCCATATCCCTTTCATTCAAACTGAATGGGCATGTTGTTCTCCCTTTCACCATCTACACAGATGCTGCCTCCTTTAGAGGAGAGTAGGCTTCTCCCCTGCTAGCCCTTCTCTTGCTGGGCAAGTGGAACAGAAATCCCTTCATTTCAAATCACCTTTAGAGCACAAGTCAAATCAAAGATTATTTTAAAAACCATTTCAAAGACACATTCTCACACTAAACTCTGCTTTCAATGCGTTTTGACCTAACTGGCATATTGACTAGGTACAGCTCTTAGGTTCTTTCGGTAGGTAGCAGTAGGTTCCTATTAGGCAAGGAAAGCAGGTAAGAGTTACCTATGCCAAAACACTTTGTTAGGAGGTTATTTAAAAAAAAGCCAGTGTCAAATCAAATTGTACCATAGACATTAAGGCACATTTCTTAGCAAGCACACATAGGAGTGTTCACATAAGTTACTTGTAAGATTTCAATGCCTTCAAGATTTGCAACCTTTCAACTTACATGAAGTGTTTATGTGACTCATTTGTAAGTGATTCAGAAAGTCTTTGCCACCTATCTGTGGAGAGGATCTCTAAAGTATTTTAGCTAGGATACATATCTTGAATACCCTTAATTTTACCAATGCAGGCCAATTTTTTGCATCACACTAATAAGCAAAGCACCATTTTTTTTACCAATAAAAACTGTTATTAACATTTATCATGGGATCCCTGGGTGGTGCAACGGTTTAGCGCCTGCCTTTGGCCCAGGGCGCGATCCTCGAGACCCGGGATCGAATCCCATGTCGGGCTCCCGGTGCATGGAGCCTGCTTCTCCCTCTGCCTGTGTCTCTGGCTCTCTCTCTCTCTCTGTGACTATCATAAATAAATAAATTTAAAAAAATTAAAAAAATATTTATCATGTCACTGGCAAAGCTTCTGGTGTACATTGGATATAAAATTACTGAAGCATCTGTAGTTGCTTCTTGTGGAGCATTGTCATTGAACATACAGCCAGCTGACTATGTAGGGATAAGTTTCTGGGTGAATACTAGCAACATGTGGGGTATAAGGCCAACAGAAACAGATAATTTCAAGCTTTTTATGCTCTAGTATCTTTATAACAGCTTTCTTAAGATATAATTAGTATACTATGCAACTCCCTTACTTAAAATATTCAGTGGTTTTTAGTATGTTCAGATACATCCACTGCCACATCAATTTCAGAACATTTTTATCAACGCATAAAGAAACTCTGTACCAATTTGCTGTCACTTTCCATTAGCTCTCTCCATTAGCGTTTAATCCTTTCAGCCCTAGGCAATCAATGGTCTATTTTTTCTGTGCATGGATATTCTTATTCTGCACATTTCATATAGATGGAATCATAATATGTGGCCTTTACTCTTTAGCTTCTTTCATTTAGCATGATGTTTTCAAGGTTTATTCAGGTAGCATGTGTCAGTTCTTCACTTATTTTTATTAGTGAATAATATTCTGTTGTATGGATATACCACAACTTGCTTTCTCATTCATCAGTAGATGGACATTTGGGTGTTTTCGACCATTTTGCTATTATGAATAATGCTGTTGTGATAGCATTCATGTTTTGGATGGACATATGCCTTCATTTCCCTAGAATATATACCTAGGAGTGGATTGTATCTTATATGTATATATGTATATATGTATATATCTTATATGGTAACTTTCACAGAACTGCCAATGGTTTTCCAAAGTGCTGCACCATTTTAAATTCCCTTTTATTCTGTATATTTTTTATTGGAGTTCAATATGCCAACATATAGCATAACACCCAGTGCTCATCCCGTTGTTCCCCCCTCAGTGCCCATCACCCAGTCAACCCCACCCCCCACCCACCTCCCTTTCCACCACCCCTTGTTCATTTCCCAGAGTTAGGAGTCTCTCATGTTCTGTCTCCATTTCTGATATTTCCCACTCATTTTTTTTCCTTTCCCCTTTATTCCCTTTCCCTATTTTTTATATTCCCCAAATGAATGAGACCATATAATGTTTGCCCTTCTCGGATTGACTTATTTCACTCAGCATAATATCCTCCAGTTACATCCACCTTGAAGCAAATGGTATTTGTCATTTCTAATAGCTGAGTAATATTCCATTGTATAAATATACCACATCTTCTCTATCAATTCATCTTTCGATGGACACTGAGACTCCTTCCACAGATTAGCTATTGTGGACATGGCTGCTATAAACATTGGGGTGCAGGTGTCCTGCCATTTCACTGCATCTGTATCTTTGGAATAAATCCCCAGCAGTGCAATTGCTGGGTCGCAGGGCAGTTCTATTTTTAACTCTTTGAGGAACCTCCACACAGTTTTCCAGAGAGGCTGCACCAGTTCACATTCCCAAAAACAGTGCAAGAAGATTCTGCTTTCTCCCCACAGGCTCCAACATTTGTTGTTTCTTGTCTTGTGAGATTTCACCATTCCCACTGGTGTGAGGTGGTATCTCATTGTGGTTTTGATTTGTATTTCCCTGATGGCAAGTGACGAGGAGCATTTTCTCATGTGCTTGTTGGCTATATCTATGTCTTCCTCTGTGAAATGTCTGTTCATGTCTTTTGCCCATTTCATGATTGGATTGTTTGTTTCTTTGCTGTTGAGTTTAATAAGTTCTTTCTTTTGTTTTTAATAATAAATTTATTTTTATTGGTGTTTAATTTGCCAACATACAGAATAACACCCAGTGCTCATCCCGTCAAGTGCCCCCCTCAGTGCCCGTCACCCATTCAAACCCACCCCCCGCCCTCCTCCCCCCACCCTCCTCCCCTTCCACCACCCCTAGTTCGTTTCCCAGAGTTAGGAGTCTTCATGTTCTGTCTCCCTTTCTGATATTTCCTACCCATTTCTTCTCCCTTCCCTTCTAATCCCTTTTCACTATTATTTATATTCCCCAAATGAATGAGACCATATAATGTTTGTCCTTCTCCAATTGACTTATTTCACTCAACATAATACCCTCCAGTTCCATCCACATTGAAGCAAATGGTGGGTATTTGTCATTTCTAATGGCTGAGTAATATTCCATTGTATACATAAACCACATCTTCTTTATCCATTCATCTTTCAATGGACACCGAGGCACCTTCCACAGTTTGGCTATTGTGGACATTGCTGCTAGAAACATCGGGGTGCAGGTGTCCTGGCGTTTCATTGCATCTGCATCTTTGGGGTAAATCCCCAACAGTGCAATTGCTGGGTTGTAGGGCAGGTCTATTTTTAACTCTTTGAGGAACCTCCACACAGTTTTCCAGAGTGGCTGCACCATTTCACATTCCCACCAACAGTGCAGGAGGGTTCCCTTTTCTCCGCATCCTCTGCAACATTTGTGGTTTCCTGCCTTGTTAATTTTCCCCATTCTCACTGGTGTGAGGTAGTATCTCATTGTGGTTTTTATTTGTATTTCCCTGATGGCAAGTGATGCAGAGCATTTTCTCATGTGCGTGTTGGCCATGTCTATGTCTTCCTCTGTGAGATTTCTGTTCATGTCTTTTGCCCATTTCATGATTCAATTGTTTGTTTCTTTGCTGTTGAATTCACTAAGTTCTTTATAGATCTTGGATACTAACTCTTTATCTGATAGGTCATTGGCAAATATCTTCTCCCATTCTGTAGCTTGTCTGTTAGCTTTGTTGACTGTTTCTTTTGCTGTGCAGAAGCTTTTTTATCTTGATTAAGTTCCAATAATTCATTTTTGCTTTTGTTTCCCTTGCCTTCATAAATGTATCTTACAAGAAGTTGCTGTGGCCAAGTTCAACAAGGGTATTGCCTGTGTTCTTCTCTAGGATTTTGATGGATTCTTGTCTACATGTAGATCTTTCATCCATTTTGAATTTATCTTTGTGTATGGTATAAAAGAATGGCATAGATTCATTCTTCTGCATGTGGCTGTCCAATTGTCCAAGCACCATTTATTGAAGAGACTGTCCTTTTTCCAGTGGATAGTATTTCCCACTTTGTCAAATATTAGCTGTCCATAGAGTTGAGGGACCATTTCTGGGTTCTCTATTCTGTTTCATTGATCTATGTGTCTGTTTTTTGTGCTAGTACCACACTGTCTTGATGATCACAGCTTTGTAGTACAACTTGAAATCTGACATTGTGATGCCCTGACTCTGGTTTTCTTTTTCAATATTCCCCTGGATATTTGGGGTCTTTTCTGATTCCACACAAATCTTAAGTAGATTTGTTCCAATTCTCTGAAGAAACTCCATGGTATTTTGATAGGGATTGCATTGAACGTGTAAATTGCCCTGGGTAGCATTGACATTTTCACAATGTTAATTCTTCAAATCCATGAGCATGGAATATTTTTCCAACTTTTTGTGTCTTCCTCAATTTCTTTCATATGTGTTCTGTAATTTTTAGGGTATAGATCCTTTACCTCTTGGGCTAGGTTTATTCCTAGGCATCTTATGCTTTTGGGTGCAATTGTAAATGGGATTGACTCCTTAATTTCACTATCTTCAGTCTCCTTGTTAGTGTATAGAAATGCCACTGATTTCTGGGCATTGATTTTGTATCCTGCCTCACTGCCAAATTGCTATAGGAGTTCTAGCAATCTTGTGGTGGAGTCTTTTGGGTTTTCTAAGTACAGTATCATATCATCTGCGAAGAGGGAGAATTTGACTTCTTTGCCAATTTGAATGCTTTTATTTCTTTTTGTTGCCTGATTCCTGAGGCTAGGACTTCTAGTACTATGTTGAATAGCAGTGGTGAGAGTGGACATCCCTGTCGTGTTCCTTATCTTAGGGGAAAGGCTCCCAGTGTTTCCCCATTGAGAATGATATATGCTGTGGGCTTTTCATAGGTGCCTTTTAAGATGCTGAGGAATGTTCCCTGTATCCGTACACTCTGAAGAGTTTTGATCAGGAATGGATGCTGTATTTAATCAAATGTTTTCTCTGCAACTGTTGAGAGATCATATGATTATTGTTTTTTCTCTTGTCTATATGATCTATCATGTTGATTGCTTTATGAGTGTTGAAGCAGCCTTGCATCCTGGGGATAAATCCCACTTGGTCCCACATAGTGAATAAACTTATTAATCTACTGATGGATTGCAGAAAGCACTTGTTGAAGTCTCCCAGTATTAGTGTATTATTATCTAAGCATGTCTTTACTTTGGTTATTAATTGATTGGTATACTTGGCAGCTCCCACATTAGGGGCATAAATATTCATGATTGTTAGGTCTTCTTATTGGATAGATCCTTTAAGTATGATATAGTGTTCCTCTTCAACTCTTACTACACCATTTTAGATTCCTATCAGTGGTAGATATCTGATTTCTCCACGACCTCATTAACACTTATTATTATCTGCCTTTTTTATGATAGTAAGAGTCAAGTGGTAGCTCATGGCTTCAATTTGAATTTATCTGATACCTAATAATGTCAAACATCTTTTTGGGATGACTGGGTTGCTCAACGGTTGAGCATCTGCCTTCAGTTCAGAGCATGATCCTAGGGTACTGGGATCAAGTCCCACATGAGGCTCCCTGTGAAGAGCCTGCTTCTCCCTCTGTCTGTGTCTCTGCCTCTCTCTCTGTATCTCTCATGAATAAATAAATAAAATCCTTTTAGATAATGTCAAACATCTTTTTATGTACTTATTTTTCATTGGTATGAAGAAGTGATGTTAGTATTAGCACACAAGAACATTAAAAACAGTTATTATAACTGTATTTTAGATATTCAGAAGTAGACATGAAAAAGATTTTTAAAAGGATCCAAATAAAACTTTTATAGATTGAAACAATGTTTGAAACGAATGTGGTTAACAACATATCAGATATTACAAAATAAAATATTAATAAACTTGAAATTGCAGCAGTAGAACTATCTAAAATGAAACAGAAAAAAGAAGTTGTTGAGTAACTTCAACCGCCTTAATATGGGTAGATGTAAATTAGAGTTCCTTAAGAACAGCAAAGGCAAAGAGAAAACTTAAAAAATATATTTTAAGATATAGCAGCCAAAGATTTCGAGATTTGATTTTTAAAGCCCCTAAGTTCACAGAATGAAAAACGTTACTGAATTTCAAGTAAAGACAAAAACAATACCAAAAACACATAATAATGAAATGGTTCAAAAACAGTGATAAAGAAAAGTCTTATACATTTTCAGGCAGAATGAGTAGGTATCTGTTGGGAATATGGATATGAAAGTAATATTTATACTGAGTAAACATATAAGATGTTTTTATTTAAATTTCTTTAAAAGATAACTGACTTTTCAAGCAAAAATAACATATTGTAGGATTTACAACATAGGTGTAAATCAAATTATGCAAATTATAGACTGAAGCCCAGAGAGAGGAAATGGAATATAGTATTATAAAGTTCATAAACTATACAGACATTATATAGATATAATATATAATATATATTATACATAGGTAGACTGTGATGAGGATGTATAGTATAAACTCTAAAGCAATTGCTAAATTAACAGAGTTGTAACTAATAAGTCAACAAAAGACATAAAATAAATTTATATATGTCATTTATCATAAGTTGAATTGTGTCCCCTAAAAGGATATGTTGAAGAACTAATCCTGGATAACTGAATGTGACCCTTTTTGGAAATAAGATCTTTGCAGATATAATCAACTTAAGGTAAGATCATTAAGTTGGGACTGAATTCAATATGGCTGGTATCCCTATTGGAAGAAGAAAACAGAAACACACATGGAGAAGATGGGCATATAATGATGAAGGCAGAGATTGGAGAAATACATCTAAAAGATAAAGAATATCATGGATTCCTGAAAAATATCAGAAGCTGGAGGAGACAAGGAAAGATTCTCTTCTATAAGTTTCAGAGAGAGCATGACTTTGCTGACATTTTTATTTCAGATGACTGGCCTCCAAAACTGTGAGACAATGAATTTCTGTTGTTTTAAGCTATTCCATTTGCAGCATTTAGTTATAGAAGCTGTAGGAAACTAATACAAAAGCCAAAAGGATGCAGAAAAGGGAAAAAAATAACCTGATGAGAGAAGTAGAAGCCAAAAAATAGGATGATAGACTTCGTATTAGACATAACAATAATTATATCAAATATAAATCATATAAGAACTCCAATGAAAAGCCAGAGAATATCATATTGGATTAGAAAAAACAAAACACCAACCATATGCATTCTACAGGAAATGCACTTTATTTTATTATTATTATTTTTTTAATAATAAATTTATTTTTTATTGGTGTTCAATTTGCCAACATACAGAATAACACCCAGTGCTCATCCTGTCAAGTGCCCCCCTCAGTGCCCGTCACCCATTAACCCCCACCCCCCACCCTCCTCCCCTTCCACCACCCCTAGTTTGTTTCCCAGAGTTAGGAGTCTTCATGTTCTGTCTCCCTTTCTGATATTTCTTACCCATTTCTTCTCCCTTCCCTTCTATTCCCTTTCACTATTATTTATATTCCCCAAATGAATGAGACCATATAATGTTTGTCCTTGTCCGATTGACTTGAGGAAATGCACTTTAAATCTAAAGACACAAATAGGTTAAAGGTAAAAGGATGGAAACATGACGGAATGAGCACTGGGAGTTATGCTATATGTTGGCAAATTGAACTCCAATTTAAAAAAATATATACAAAAAAAAAGATAGAAATAGATATACCATGCTAACACTACTCAAAGAAATCTGGAATGACTATATAAATACCCACAAAGTATGTTTCAGGGCAAAGAATATAATAAAATTATAGAGATAATTAAATTTAGAGATAATAAAATTTACTTCAGAATTGTAAAGGAACCAATTTAGCATGGCCACAACAATCTGAAGTGTTTGTTCACCTAACTGACCTTTGAAAGACTTGAAGCAAAATTGACAGAAATGTGAGGAAATACCATTCCAAAATTAAAGCCAGAGATTTTAATAAATCTCTTTTAGTTACTGATAGAATAAATGGGCATAACATCAGCAAGGTTATAAAGAACTGAACACTATGAATCACCTTGACTTAAGTGACATTTGCAGAATACTCCATACAACAGCAGCAGAGTATATGTACTTTTTTAGTGCACATGATATGTTTTTTGAGATAAGTAATATTTGGGGCCATAAAAATAGGTGTAAATATATTGGAAGGTAAATAGATAATAGTGACATCAGCAACATGGTGGACTAGGAATCTCTAAATTGTGGTTTTCCCATGGAGACAACAGAAAACAACCAGAAACTATTTAAAAAAACTTTTTAGGAGTTATAGAAAACAGACAAACGTCTATAGTAACCAAGAAAATGCCCAATAAAAAACAATTCCAAATGGTAGGAAGTTTTATAATTTGTTTTTTTTTTTTTACTCCCACTTGCCCCACTACCTTCCTGGCACAATGTGGTCATGGTCTGGAGAAGGTGAAACTCAGTTCCTAATACCTTCCCTTGAGCCAAGGGGAGCAGAACAGACCTTATTTGCAACACTCTAACCTGCTGGGAAGCTGTTTTATCTAATTCAGATCTCAGATAGGAGAAAACAGCAGCCATTAGTGGTGAAAGCTGCAGTGGTACTACAGATATGCAGACAACTAGGGAAAGAGTTTATAGGTGGAGACATACAATAGACCAAGCAAAGCCTTGAGGAGAAGCTGAGATGAGATGAAACATTTTGTGAAATTAAGACATTTAAAAAGAGCTGTGTATGTATATAGGGGTATTGAAAAAGTCACACACAGGCAGTGTCAAGAGACAGGCTCTGGAAAACTAAAGCTTTACCTCAGCTGACCCCTAAACTCAGCATCTCCAGCTAATCAGAGGACTGCTTTGGCACAGAAATAGTCCACAAATAATGAGAAAATGGCTGTTTTCACAATTGCCGATTTTCAACAACAAAATTGCAAGGCATACATACAAAGAAATGATAAAAACATTGACAATTTAAAAGAAGAAAGCAAGTTTGGCAAAAACTATCACTGAAGAAGCACAGACATTAGACTTACTAGATAAAGATTTTAAGATAATTCTGTTAAATATATTCAAATAGTTCAAGGAAAACACTGACCAAAAATAAGCAAATAAAAGAAATCAGGAAGATTATATATGAACAAAATGAGATTATCAACAAAGGTAGAATTTATAAAGGTGGACCAAACAGAAATTCTGGATCTGAAAAATACAATAACTGAATTGAAAATTTTACTAAGGATTTCAACAGCATATTTGAGCAGTTAGAAGAAAAAATATAGAAAAATTTTATAAAGGACAAGTTAAATGATCAAGCCAAGGAGGTAAGATAAAAAGATTGATGGAAAGTGAACAGAGCTTAAAGGACTTGCCAGCCATCATCATGTAAACCAATATAGGCAATATGGGGTTCCCACAGGGAGAAGGGAAATATCATTTAAAAACAACAACATCTGAAAAAGGGAAATATGAAAGACATGAATCTATAAAATCTAAGAACCCAACACTCTAAGTAAGATACATTCAAAGAAAGACACCTACATCAAGGCCACATTATAATCTGTCAAAAGGCAAAGACAGAATTTTGAAAGCAGCAAGAGAGAAGCAACGCATCATATACAAGTGTTCTTCAACAAGATTATAAGCAGAATTCTTTCAACAAACATCTTGGTAGCTAGATGGCACTGGAATGATATGATAAAAGGCTAAAAGAAAAGAAATCTGTCAACTAACAATTCTATAACCAGTAGAAATAAAGGAGAAATTAAGACATGCCCAAATAAACAAAAGCTGAGGTATTTCATTATCACTAAACTTGCCCTACAAGAATTTCTAAAAGGAGTCTGTCAGGTTGAACTAAAAAGACACAGTACAGTAATTCACAGCTGTATGAAGATTTAAAAATTCTGGTAAGGGTAAATACATGTACAAACATAAAAATGCCTATCCAGAATATCTAAATAACTCTTAACAATTCTATAATAAAGACAACTTAATTGAATAATGGGCAGAGTACTTAAATAGACCCCCCCCCAAGTAAGATATACAAGTGGCCATCAACCACATGAATAGATGCTCACCATCATTATTCATTAGGGATAAATCAAAAATCAAAACCACAAGATCACACACCCATGAGATGGCTATATTTGAAAAATGGAAAATAAATGTTTTTGATGAAGTTGTGGAGAAATTGGAACTTTTATCCATTATGGGTGAGAATATAAAGTGATGCAGCCACTGTGGAAAACAGTTTGGCATTTCTTGAATAAAAATATATAGAATTACAGAAGAGTTAATATGGCAGAGTAATAGGAGGACCCTATGCTTGCCTTGACTTGACACAGATTATTATCACATCACTATGAACACCAAAGAAATAGATCTGAGGACTGAGAGAACACACTACACATCTAGAGGGAGAAAAATAGCCACACTTTGGAAGGTAACAGCTGTGAAGAGTGGATTTGGGAGAGAAAAGAGTCACAGTTTCTGTGGAGGGGAGGGAGCCCTGATCACAGAGAAACAAGAGAAAGATAGAGAAAGCAGAACAGAGGGGATTTCACAAGAAAAGCTCTTCCCAAAAACCATAGACTGGGAAAAGGAGAGGGGCTGATTATCACAAGTTTTTACAAGCAGAGGAGTTTAAATTCTGAAGCTGAAGAAGTTTGTGCCATTGCTGGAGTTGTCTCTGGCAGACTTAACAGTACTCCTGTCAAGAACTAAAAACTAGAGAGGGAGACAAACCACAAGAGTCTCCTAACTCTGGGAAACAAACAAAGGATTGCAGAAGGGGAGGTGGGTGGGGGGATGGGGTAACTGGGTGACAGGCACTGATGGGATGAGTATTGGGTGTTAAACTATATGGCAAATTGAATTAAAATTAAAAAGGTAAAAAAAAAGAATTAAAAATTAGGCTGAAATTTAAAAAGCTACAATTGAGATACAGGATGAACAGAATGTAATAACCACAAGAATGTATGAAGCAGAAGAAAAATCAGTGATACAGAAGATAAGGTTATGGAAAATAATGAAGCTGAAAGAAGAGGGAAAGAAAAGTATTGGATCACAAATATAGACATAGGGAACTCAGTGACTCCATAAATTACAATAACATTCATATCATAGGAGTCCCAGAAGAAAAAGAGAGGGGTAAAAGGGCAGAAGTTTATTTGAGCAAATTACACCTAAAAGCTTCCTCTCATCTGGGGATGGAAACAGACATTGAAATCCAGGAGCCCTAGAGAGCCCCCATCAAATTCAACAAAAGCCAGTCAACACCAACACATATCACAATAAAAACTTTAAAATATAGAGATAAGCACAAGGGAAAAGAAACACCTAACCTACAGGGAAGACAAAGCAGCTTTACAACATCTCTCCACAGAAATCTGTTAGGCCAGAAGAAAATGTCATGATACATTCAACATGCTAAAGGTGAAAAATATGAAGCCAAGAATACTTTATTCAACAAAGCTGTCATTCAGAATAAAGGGAAAGATAACTTCCCATACAAACAAAAACTAAAGGATCAGGGAAGATGGTGGAAAAGTAGGGTCCTCACCTCCTCTGGTCCCCCCAACTTACCTAGATAACTTTCAAACCATCCTGAACACCTACAAATTTGACCTGAGATTAATTAAAGAGAGAACAGCTGGAACGCTACAGAGAGAAGGGTTTTCACTTCTAACAAGGTAGGAAGGTGGGAAAAATAAAATAAAAAAGAATCAAGTGGGGGAGGGGTCCTGCGAGGACCCGGGCTAGTGGGGAGAGCCTCTAGGACAGGAAAGCCCAGCCCCGGAGAAGCAGGAACCTTAAAAATCCACACCAGATTTTTCCAGGATGGAAAGGCGCTTAGCAGGGAAATCAGGCAGAACTTCTGGAGGGGTGGGGATTCCTCCGGTCTCCCCAGGTCACTAATAAAGGAAATGCACCTGGGGGAGAGCACACCGCACACTATGGCTGATCTCCATAAAGGGCTGGGGCGCGTATCCAGTGGGGCCTCTGGAAGAAGCCAGTTGGTCAGGCGGGGGCTCCGGATGGAGGGGTCTGCGCCCTGCTGCCTTCAGGAGCCGTGGCCGGGAGCAATCCAGCAACACAGGCCCTGGATCCCAGGGCCAGGGGGACACAGTCCATGATCCTGCGCTCCCCCAGGACAGGCGGAGGCGGGGAGGGCACAGGACAGCAAAGACTCTCCTGCTGCTGGGTGGCCCAAGCTGTGCAGGTCAGCACCCCCTCCCTGGGAGCACCTAGGCCAGTGCAGACTGGGAGACTGCAGTAGTTACTGCGGGAGCTGACTCTAGGGCTGGAGAGCTGGCCGCCGCCAGTGTGATTGTTCCTCCCTTTGTCACCTTGTTCCTGGGATGGAGTGGGGCCACCAGGGAATAGGTGCCTCAGGATAAACAGCTCCCACTGAGCCGTGCACCTGGCAGGGGGCAGGGCAGCTCCCCCAGGTGCACACACCTGGGAATCAGCACAGCAGGCTTCTCTCCCAGAGACCAGCTGGAAGGACAGGGGAAGAGCAACTTCTTGGCTGAGCAGCACTGGGAAGCTTCCGGGGAAGTCGAGGGATTTATAGTATATAGAACTAGAGAATACCCCTCTTTTCTTTTCTTTACTTTGCTTTATTTTCTTTATTTATATATTTAAATTTTTTTCCTTTTTCCATTAAAACTCATTTTTATATCAGACTAAAATCTTCCAATGTTTTTTTCTCTTTTCCCGCCTTAACTACAATATTTTACCACCTCTTCATTTTTAAGTTTCTTCCTTTTTGACTCATATTTCTATAATTACATGTCTTAGATATATTTTTCACTTCTGGATTCCCTTCAACATAGTCAATTTAATTTTGGGAGATATACAAGATATGGGTTTTTGTTTTGTGTTTTTTGTTTCCTCTGCCTTGTTTTGTTGTATAATGGCAGAAGTTAATACCTTCCAAAACATGACCATCATGCACCTAGAACCAAGTGGAATACCGTGCTGGTTCATTCTCTGAGATTATACTCTCTCTTCATTCCCATTCTGCCCCAATCTTTTGTCTCATTTATGTTTTGGTGGTCAATATTGGGGCTTTCTACAAGAATGGCTGGTTTATATAAATTTGAGACTGAGCATCTTCTAGCATACAGAACTTAATAAACTCAGAACCAAGAGTATCACCTTATAGGACCCCTCATTTGATTACATTCTCAGTCCACTACAACTTCCTCACCACCACCATCTCCCAGAACCCCCCCCTTTTTTTCTTTTTCCTCTTTACTTTTTTTTTAATCTTCTATTTTTCTTTTTCTTTTTTTTCTTCTTCCTTGGGATTTTTGGCTTTTATTTTTTTACTACTTTGTTTTAAAATTTGTTTTTCACTTTAATGGACCTTTTGTTGTATTTTGTTTTGATCTACATTTTCATTTTCTGGACTCTGACTTGTCAGAATTGTCTAGGGTGAAATTTACTTAGGTCATGGCTGATATTCTTGACTCACCCCGCTCATACAGCCACTTTGCATTGAACAAAATGATTAGAAGGAAGAATTCACCACAAAAGAAAGAATCAGAAACTACTCTCTGACACAGAGTTACAGAATATGGATTACAATTTGATGGCAGAAACCCAATTCAGATGCACAATTATTAAGCTACTGGTGGCTCTGGAAAAAAGCATAAAGGAATCTAGAGACATTGTTAATGCAGAATTAGGTCTAATCAGGCCAAAATTAAAAATAAATTGAGATGTAATCCAAACTGGATGTCCTAATGGCTGGGGGTAATGGGGTGGATGAAAGTGACATAGAAGACAAATTGATGGTAAGGAAGAAAGCTGAGGAAAAAAGGAAAAAAAACAATTAAGAGACCATGAGGAAAGCTAAGGGAAAGAAATGATACCTTGAGAAGGAAGAATCTACATATAATTGGGGTTCCAGAAGATGGAGAGAGAGAGAGAGAGAGGGAGCGAGCGCAAGAGAGAGAGAGCCATAAAGTATATTGGAATAAATCATACCTGAGAACTTCCCTAATTTGGGGAGGGAAACAGGCATTCAGATCCAGGTGATAGACAACTTCCCCCCAAAATCAATGAAAACCATTCAATACCTTGATATTTAATAGTGAAACTTGCAAATACCAAAGAAAAAGAGAAAATCCTTAAAGCATCAATAGACAAGAGATTCTTAACTTATACGGGAGAAATAGCAGATTAAGAGCAGACCTATCCACAGAGACCTGTCAAGCCAGAAAAGGCCATGATATATTCAGGGTATTAAATGAGAAGAACATGCATCCAAGAATATTTTATCCAGCAAGGCTGTCATTCAAAATAAAAGGAGAGATAAAGAGCTTCCAAGATAAACAGAAACTGATAGAATATGTGACCACCAAACCAGCTCTGCAAGAAATATTAAGGGGGACTCTGTAAAGGAAACAGGAAGCGCAAAGAAATAATACACAAAACAGGGACTGAATAGGTATTATAATGACACTAAATTCATATCTTTCAATAGTAACTCTGAACATGAATGGGCTAAATGATCCCATCAAAAGATGCAGTGTATTGGACTGGATAAAAAAGCAAGACCCATCTATTTGCCATATACAAGAGACTCATTTTAGACCTAAGGACACCAACTGCCTGAAAGTGAAAGGTTGGAGAACCATTTGCCATCCAAATGGTCCTCAAAAGAAAGCAGGGGTAGCAATCCTCATATCAGAGGATTGAACCCTCAATCCCAAAGCCTGTAGTAAGAAATGAAGAGGGCCACTATATCATACTTAAATGGTCTGTACAACAAGAAGACCTAACAATCATGAATATTTATGCTCCTAATGTGGGAGCTGCCAAGTATATCAATCAATTAATAACCAAAGTAAAGACATACTTAGATAATAATACACTAATACTGGGAGACTTCAACACGGTGCTTTCTGCAAATGACAGATCTTCTAAGCACAACATCACCAAAGAAACAATGGCCTTGAATGATACACTAGACCAGATGGGTTTCACAGATATATAAAAAACTTTCCAACCAAATGCAACTGAATACACATTCTTCTCAAGTGCACATGGAACTTTCTCCAGAGTAGACCACATACTGGGTCACAAATCAGATCTCAACTGATACCAAAAGATTGGGATTGTTCCCTGCATATTTTCAGACCACAATGCTTTGAAACTTGAACTGAATCACAATAAGAAATTTGGAAGAAACTCAAACACATGGAGGTTAAAGACCATCCTGCTAAAAGATGAATGGGTCAACCAGAAAATTAGAGAAGAATTAAAAAGATTCATGGGAACTAATGAAAATGAGGATACAACCATTCAAAATGTTTGGGATACAGCAAAAGCAGTCCTAAGAGGGAAATACATCGCATTACAAGTATCCTTCAAAAAAAATTGGAAAAAACTCAAATACACAAGCTAACCTTGTGCTTAAAAGAACAGGAGAAAGAACAGCAAGTAAAACCTACACCAAGCAGAAGAAAAGAGGTGATAAGATTCAACAGAACTCAATAGAGTTCTGAAATAGAGACCAGAAGAACTGTAGAACAGATCAACACCACCAGGTGTTGGCTCTTTGAAAGAATTAATAAGATAGATAAATCATTAGCCAGCTTTATTAAAAAGATAAAAGACTCAACTTAATAAAATCATGAATGAAAGAGGAGAGATCACAACCAATACCAAAGAAATACAAATGATTTTAAAAGTGTACTATGAGCAGATATATTGCAATAAACTAGGCAATCTAGAAGAAATGGATGCATTTCTGGAAAAACTACAAATTACCAAAAACTGGAACTGGGAGAAATAGAAAGCCTGAACAGGCCAGTAACCAGTGTGCTTAAAGCAATCATCAAAAACCTTCCAAGACAAAAAGAATCCAGGGCTAGATGGCTTCCGAGGGGAATTCTATCAAACATTTAAGAAGAAATAATACCTATTCTACTAAAGCTGTTCCGAAGGATAGAAAGGGATAGAATACTTCCAAACTTATTTTATGAGGCCAGCATCACCTTGATTCAAAATTCAGACAAAGACCCCACCAAAAAAGAGAATTATAGACTAATATCCCTGATGAAAAGAGATGCAAAAATTCTCAATAAGATACTAGCCAATAGGATCCAACAGTACATTAAGAAGATTATTCACCATGACCAAGCAAGATTTATCCCCAAGATGTAAGAGTGGTTCAACACTCATAAAACAATCAACGTGATTGATCACATCAACAAGAGAAAAAACAAGAATGATATGATCCTCTCAATAGATGCAGAGAAAGCATTTGACAAAATACAGCATCGATTCCTGATCAAAACTCTTCAGAGTGTAGGGATAGAGGGAACATTCCTCAGTATCTATGAGGAAAAAGCCATCTATGAAAAGCCCACAGCAAATGTCACTCTCAATGGGGAAAAACTGAGAGCCTTCCCCTAAGATCAGCAACACGACAGGGATGTCCACTCTTGCCACTGCTATTCGACATAGTACTAGAGGTCCTAGCCTCAACAACCAGACAAAAAAATGAAATAAAAAGTATTCAAGAGGGGAAAGAAGAAGTAAAACTCTCCCTCTTTAAAAGATGACATGATACTGTTCATATAAAACCCAAAAGATTCCACCCCAAGATTGCTAGAACTCATACAGCAATTGGCAGTGTGGGAGAATACAAAATCAGTGCCCAGAAATCAGTTGCATTTCTATACACTAACAATGAGACTGAAGAATTAAGGTATCAATCCCATTTACAACTGCACCCGAAAGCATAAGATACCTAGGAATAAACCTAACCAAAGAGGTAAAGGATCTATGCCATAAAAACTACAGAGCACTTGTGAAGAAATTGAGGAAGACAAAGAGATGGAAAAATATTCCATGCTCATGGATTGGAAGAATTAATATTGTGAAAATGTCAATGTTACCCAGGGCAATTTACACAATGCAATCCCTATCAAAATACCTTGGACTTTTGTCAGAGAGTTCGAACAAATCATCTTAAGATTTGTGTGGAATCAGAAAAGACCCCAAATATTCAGGGAAATATTGAAAAAGAAAACCAGCGCCGGGGGCATCACAATGCCAGATTTCAGGTTGTACTACAAAGCTCTGATTATCAAGACAGTGTGGTACTGGCACAAAAACAGACACATAGATCAATGAAATAGAATAGAGAACCCAGAAATGGTCCCTCAACTCTATGGCTAGCTAATATTTGACAAAGCAGGAAATACTATCCCTGGAAAAAGGATAGTCTCTTCAATAAATGGTGCTGGGAAAATTGGACAGCCACGTGCAGAAGAATGAATCTATACCATTCTCTTATACCATACACAAAGATAAACTCAAAATGGATGAAAGATCTACATGTGAGACCAGAATCCATCAAAATCCTAGAGAAAAACACAGGTAACACCCTTGTTGAACTTGGCCACAGCAACATCTTGCAAAATACATCCATGAAGGCAAGGGAAACAAAAGCAAAAATGAACTATTGGGACTTAAGATGAAAAGCTTCTGCACAGCAAAAGAAACCGTCAACAAAACTAAAAGACAACCTACTGGGAGAAGATACTTCCCTACTGGGAATGGACGAAGATATTTGCAAATCGCATATCAAATAAATGGCTAGTGTCCAGATCTATAAAGAACTTATTAAACTCAACAGCAAAGAAACAAACAATCCAATCATGAAATGGGCAAAAGACATGAAGAGAAATCTCACAGAAGAAGACATAGACATGGCCAACAAGCACATGAGAAAATGCTGTGCATCACTTGCCATCAGGGAAATACAAATCAAAACCACAATGAGATACCACCTCACACCAGTGACAATGATGAAAATTCACAAGATAGGAAACAACAAATTTTGGAGACGGTGGAGACAAAGGGACAACCCTCTTGCACAATTGGTGGAAATGTGAACTGGGGCAGACACTCTGGAAAACTGTGTGAAGATTCCTCAAAGAGTTAAAAATAGAGCTACCCTACAACTCAGCAATTGCACTACTGGGGATTTACCCCAAAGATACAGAAGCAGTGAAAAGTTGAGACACTTGCACTCCAATGTGTATATCAGCAATCCCACAATAGCCAAACTGTGGAAGGAGCCTTCGTGTCCATCGAAAGATGAGTGGATAAAGAAGATATGGTCTATATCTACAATGGAATATAGCCCTCAGAAAGGACGAATACCCACCATTTTCTTTGACATGGATGGAACTGGAGGGTATCATGCTGAGTGAATTAAGTTAATTGGGGAAGGACAATCACTATATGGTTTAACTCATACGGGGAATATAAGAAATAGTGAAAGGGATTATAGGGGAAAGGAGGGAAAATGAGTGGGAAAAATTAGAGGGGTGACAAAATATGAGAGACTCCTAACTCTCGGAAACAAACAAGGAGTAGTGGAAGAGGAGGCGGGTGGGGGGATGGAATGACTGGGTGATGGGCAGTGGGGAGGGCACTTGACAGAATGAGCACTGGTTGTCATACTATATGTTGGCAAATCGAACTTCAATTAAAAAACAAAAACAAGCAAACAAACCTAAAGGATTTCATGACCACTAAACCAGCTCTGCAAGAAATATTACAGGGGACCATTTGAATGGGAGAGAAAGACCCAAAAAAACAATAACTAGAAAGGAACAGTGAAAGTCTCCAGAAACATTGATTTTAAAGGTAATACAATGACACTAAATTCATATCTATCAGTTAACACTGAATGTAAATAGACCAAATGCTCCAATCAAAAGACATAGAGTATCAAAACTCTATGGATAAAAACAAGACCCATCTATATGCTGCTTACAAGAGACTCATTTTATACCTAACATCACCTGCAGTTTGAAAGTGAGAGGATGGAGTAGCATCTATCATTCTAATGAAAATCATAAAGGCAGAAGAGTCATACCAAACAAACTAGATTTTAAACCAAATATTGTAGCAACAGGTGAAGAAGGTTACTATATCATAATAAAGAGGTCTGTCCAACAAGATGTAAAAATTGTAAGTATTTGTGCCCCTAATTTGGGAGCACCCAAATATATAAATCAATTAATAACAAATTTAAAGAAATACATTGATAATAATATAATAGGAGGGAACTTTAACACCCAACTCCCAAATGGAAATATCATTTAAGGTGAAAATCAGCAAGGTAATAATGGCTCTAAGTAACACACTGGACCAGATGGACTTACAGATATATTCAGAACATTTCATCCTAAAGCAGCAGAATGCATTTTCTTTTCAAGGGCACACTGAACATTCTCCAGAATAGGTCACATACTGGGTTATAAATCAGCCCTCAACAAGTACAAAAAGATTGAGATTATAGCGAGATTTTTTTCTGACTACAATACTTTAAACTTTAAACTGAATCATAAGAGAAAATTTGAAAAGACCTTAATACATGGAGGTTAAAGGACATCCTACTACAGAATAAATAGGGTTAACCAAGAAATTAAAGAAGAAATTTAAAAAATACATGGAATCAAATGAAAATGAATGAAAACACGACTGTCCTAACCCTTCGAGATGCAACAATGGTGGTCCTAAGAGGGAAGTCTATAGAAATACAGGCCTACTTCAAGAAGCAGGAAAAGTCTCAAATACATGCTCTGAATTTACACATAAGGACCTAGAAAAGGAATATAAAATAAAGTCTAAAGCAAGTAGAAAGGAAATAATAAAGGGCTTTTCATGAGTCCTTTATTATTTCCTTTCTACTTGCTTTAGACTTTATTTTATATAAAGGTTAGAGCAGAAATTGATGCTGTAGAAATAAACAAACAAAATTTGAACAGATCAACAAAACTTAAGAGCTCGTTCTTTGAGAGAATTTAAAAAAAAAAGATGATCTCCCAGCCAGACTTCTCAAAAAGAAAGAGAAAGGACCCAAATTAACAAAATCATGAATGAAAAAGGAGAGATCATAACAAACACCACAGAAATACAATTATAAGAGACTATTATGAAAAATTATATGCCAACAAATTAAGCAATCTGGAAGAAACAGACAAATTCCTAGAAACCTAAAAACTATCAAAACTGAAACGGAATAAATAGAAAATTTCATCAGACTGATAGCCAGCAAAGTAATAAAATCAGTAATCAAAAATCTCCCAACTAATAACAGTCCAGGACTGGATGGCTTCCTAGGGGAATACTACCACACATTTAAAGAAGAGTTAATACCTATTCTTCTCCAACTATTAAAAAAAATAGAAATGGAAAGAAAACTTCCAAACTCTTTTTATGAGGCCAGCATTACCTTGATTCCAAAACCAGACAAAGACCGCACTGAAAAGGAGAATTATAGGCCAACATCCCTGATGAACATGGGCTGCAAAAATTCTCAATAAGATACTAGCAAATCAAATCCAACAGTACATAAAACATTATTCACTAGTATCAAGTGAGATTGATGCATAGGCTTCAGAGTTGGTTCAATATTCACAAATCAATCAATGTGATACATCACATTAATAAAAGAAAGGATAAGGGATCCCTGGGTGGCTCAGCGGTTTGGCACCTGCCTTCGGTCCAGGGCGTGATCCTGGAGCCCTGGTATTGAGTCCCACATTGGGTTCCCTGCATGGAGCCTGCTTCTCCCTCTGCCTGTGTCTCTGCCTCTTTCTATGTGTCTCTAATGGATAAATAAATACATAAATTTTTATAAAAAATAAAAATAAATAAATAAAAGAAAATATAAGAACCATATGATCGCGGGGGATGGGGGTGACTGGGTGGCGGGCACTGAGGTGGGCATTTGACAGGATGAGCACTGGGTGTTATTCTGTATGTTGGCAAATTGAACACCAATAAAAAATAAATTTATTATTAAAAAATAAAAATAAAAGCAAGTTATACAGCCCTTAAAAAAAAAGAACAATATGATCCTGTCAATAGATGCAGAAAAAGCATTTGACAAGATAGAATACCCATTCTTTATAAAAACCCTCAACAAACTAGGGCTAGATGCAACATACAACATGCAGCATTATAAAGGTCATATATGAAAGACCCACAACTAATATCATCCTCAATGGAGTAAAATTGAGAGCTTTTCCTCTCCAGTTAGGAATAAAACAGGGATGTCCACTCTCACTACTATAACTTAACATATAATTGAAAGTCCTAGCCTCAGAAATCAGACAACAAAAGGAAATAAAAGGCATCTAAATCAGCAAGGAAGAAGTCAAACTTTCACTATTTGCTGACAACATGATACTCTGTAGAAAACCTAAAAGACTCCATCAAAAATTACTGGGAACTGATATACAAACTCAATAAACTTGTAGAATGTAAAATCAATGAACAGAAATAAGTTTCATTACTATCCACCAATAATAAGGCAGCAGAAAGAGAAATCAGTGAATCAATCCCATTTAGAATTGCACCAAAAATCATAACACATCTTGGAATAAACCTAATGAAATAGTTAAAAGATCTATACTCTGAAAACTATAGAACACTTATGAAAGTGATTGAAGAGGAGACAAAGAAGTGAAAAAACATTCCATACTCATGGATTGGAAGAACAAATATTGTTAAAATGTCCATACTACCCAAAGCAATCTACACATTTAGTGCAATCCCTATCAAAACACCACCATGATTTTTTCACACAGCTAGAATAAATAAACGTAAAATTTGTATGGAACCACAAAAGACCCTGAATGTCCAAAGTAATGTTAAAAAAGAAAATTAAAGCTGGAGATATCACAATTCTGGACTTAAAATATATTACAAAGCTGTAGTTACTAGCACAAAAACATACACATAAATAAATGGAATAGAATAGAAAATTCAGAAATGGATCCTGAACTCTATGTTCAACTAATCTTCAGCAAAGCAGGAAAGAATATACAATTTAAAAAAGCCTCTTTAACAAATGGTGTTGGGAAACCTGGACAGCCACATGCAGAAGAATTAAGCTGGATTACTCTCTTACTCCATACAAAAAAATAAATTCAAAACTGATGAAAGACCTGAATATGGGACATGAAACCATAAAAATTCTAGAGGAGAACATAGGCAGAAACCTCTCTGACATTGGCCATAACATTTTCTTACTAGACACACTTCAGGAGGCAAGGGAAACAAAATAGAATGAACTACTGGGATATCATCAAGATAAAAATTTTATGCACGGCAAAGGAAATAACAAAACTAGAAGGAAACCTATGGAATGGTAGAAGATATTTACATTACAAATGACATATCTGATAAAGGGTTAGTGTCCAATATAAAGAACTTACCAAACTCAACACCCATAAAACAAATAACCCAGTTAAGAAAGGAGAAGACATGAATAGACATTTTTCCAAAGAAGATATGCAGATAGCTAACAGACACATAAAAAGATGTTCAGCATCCTTCATCACCAGTAAAATACAAAAACAGACACAAAATAAAAACATGATGAAATACCACCTGACACCTGTCAGGATGACTAAAATTAACAACGCAGGAAACAAGAAATGTTAACAAGGATGCAGAGATAGGGGAAATCTCTTAAACTATTGGTGGCAATGCAAACTGGTGCAGCCACTGCAGAAAACAGGATAGAGGTTCTTCAAAAAATTAAAAATAGAACTACCTCAATGATCCAGCATTTACATTACTAAGTATGTACCTAAAGGACACAAAAATACATATTTGAAGGGGTACATCCACCCCAATGTTTATTGAAGAATTATCAAAAATAGCCAAAATATAAAAAGAGCCCAAGTGTCCATCGACTGATGAAAGGATAAAGAAAATGTGGCATATAAATACAATGGAATATTATTCATATATCAAAAAAGAATCAAATATTGCCATTTGCAACAACATGGATGGAGCTGGAGTGTATTATGCTAAGTGAAATAAGTTAGAGAAAGACAAATACCATATGATTTCACTCATGCGGAATTTAAGAAACAAAACAGATGAACATAGGGGAAGGGAAAAAATAAAGGGAAGCAAAACATAAGAGACTGTTAATGATAGAAAACAAAAAGGGTTGATGAAGGGAGGTGTCTAGGAGATGGGTTAAATGGGTGATGGATGTTAAGGAAGGCACTTGTTGCAATGAGCACTGGATATTATATGTCATGAATCACTAAATTCTACTACTAAAATCAGTATTACACTATATGTTAACTAACTAGAATTTAAATAAAATTTTGAAAAAGAGAGAGATCAGCAGAAACAACAAAGGCCAAACTGATATCTAGTTGGTTTTTACATAAAATTTCAAAACCAAAAAGTTAAAATCACAATAAATCATTTCAGTAGAATGTGATCATGACTTCTTGAGTTCACGGAATTGGTATATTTGAAAGGAAAGAAAATTCAAGGCAGCAAAGTAAAAAAAAAAAAAAGAGTGGCTTCTTAATCAGGAGCATCCGCATTACTCTCAGATCCTCCTCCCTTTAACTAAAATTCCCTGGACATAGCAAGTAAACACAGGAGAACTCCAACAGTTTTCATATGTAGAAGGAAGAAGGTAGACCACTTAGGAAACTTTAGACTTGAGAAATTATGTTGCAGTGAGGCTTCTGAGTTTCCTCAATGCTTCTCATATATCCTATACAGAGTGTTGCTTCAAGCTCCAACCCAAATTGCAAATAGGCACACATGTTTTTAAAAAGCTTCATCAAATTCTGTCCTCAATAACAAAGGACCTAATAACAGAATATCTTTGTTAACTCTACCCTATTCCAGCCAAACAACAACTATGAACCCCGTCTGTTTCTTTTCAGTTTCATCGGGGCTCCCTGCACCATGGAACAGGTGTGATACTTTGATTCTCTGGAAGGGTGGTATTGCCATGTTGATCTTCTATTATCCGTCTGGTGGATGTATGCAGAACATATCAATTCCTTTGCCAGGGTAGTGTCAGGAGGACTGAAGGGGAACTGAACATCACACTTGCCAGAGGGAAGCAGGTAGCACAGTGATCCTATACATCCCCAGGAAGTGTCAGTGGAATTCAACAGCAAGCTGAACCTCTACACCCATCATTCAGCAATAAGGCTTAATAAGACAGCATGAGGCAAGTTTAGTCACCATTTCTCTACACTCTATCCCCATGTAAAACACCCCCTGGTATCAAGGAGCCCAGCTGAACATCCACTCTCACTGTATATCTATGATAATAAACAATAAGGGTGTGATGGGGCTAGTTCTACCTCAGGTTTCAGCAAGGTCCAATAGGGAACTGACCTCATATCCTCACTTGGAGGCAACAAAGTGGTGTGAGTTGATGTCTTACAAAAAAGTGTCAATGGGCTTAAGGGGGAAGCTGCACTTTTACCCTCAAATGCAATAAAAAAAGTGTTTCAGCACTCCAATTTGCTGGAAAGGTTTGTGTATGTGGTGGTGGTGGTGGGGATGAGACAATAGGAAGCTGAACATACACATTCTTATGAAGACTTTGAACTACACCTAACTAGGTGAACTGCCTGATAAAAAAAAGATTAAATAGTTCCATCCATGGTGAAGCAAATGATTGGTATTTGTCATTTCTAATGGCTGAGTAATATTCCATTGTATACATAAACCACATCTTCTTTATCCAGTCATCTTTCGATGGACACCGAGGCTCCTTCCACAGTTTGGCTATTGTGGACATTGCTTCTAGAAACATTGGGATGCAGGTGTCCTGCCATTTCACTGTCTCTGCATCTTTGGGGTAAGTCCCCAGCAGTGCAATTGCTGGGTCATAGGGCAGTTCTATTTTTTTAATTTTTATTTATCATTTTTTATAAATTTATTTTTTATTGGTGTTCAATTTGCCTAACATATAGAATAATACCCAGTGCTCATCCCATCAAGTGCCCACCTCAGTGCCCGTCATCCAGTCACCCCCATCCCCGCCCACCTCCCCTCCACTGCCCCTAGTTCGTTTCCCAGAGTTAGGAGTCTTTCATGTTCTGTCTCCCTTTCAGATATTTACCACTTATTTTTTCTCCTTTCCCCTTTATTCCCTTTCCCTATATTTTATATTCCCCAAATGAATGAGACCATATAATGTTTGTCCTTCTCCGATTGACTTACTTCACTCAGCATAATACCCTCCAGTTCCATCCACATCGAAGCAAATGGTGGGTATTTGTCGTTTCTAATGGCTGAGTAATATTCCATTGTATACATGAACCACATCTTCTTTATCCATTCATCTTTCGATGCACACAAAGGCTCCTTCCAGTTTGGCTATTGTGAACATTGCTGCTAGAAACATTGGGATGCAGGTGTCCTGCCATTTCACTGTCTCTGCATTTTTGGGGTAAGTCCCCAGCAGTGCAATTGCTGGGTCATAGGGCAGTTCTATTTTTAACTCTTTGTGGAACCTCCACACAGTTTTCAAGAGTGACTGTACCATTTCACATTCCCACCAACAGTGCAAGAGGGTTCCCCTTTCTCCACATACTCTCCAACATTTGTTGTTCTGTCTTGAACTGGAGGGTATTATGCTGAGTGAAGTAAATCAATCAGAGAAGGAGAAAGAATATATGGTCTCATTCATTTGGGGAATATAAAAAATAGTGAAAGGTAATAAAGGGGAAAGGGGAGAAAATGAGTGGGAAATATCAGTGAGGGTGACAGAACATAAGAGACACCTAACTCTGGGAAACGAACAAGGGGTGGTGAAAAGGGAGGTGGGTGGGGGGTTGGGGTGACTGGGTGACGGGCACTGAGGGGGGCACTTGGTAGGATGAGCACTGGGTGTTATGTTATATGCTAGTAAATCGAACTCCAATAAAAAATATATACAAAAATATTAAACAGGAACTACAATTACATAATATCTAAAATGTGTAGAATACAATTAAAATCACTAATCATACCAAAAACTAGGAAAATCATAACTTGAATGAAAAAACACATTCTATAAGTGCCAATACCAATATGAGATATTAAATTCATCTGACAAAAATTTTAAAGAAGTTGTTATAAAAATAGTACAGAAAGTAATTATGAATTCTCTTAAAGAAAATCAAAAATAGAAAATCTCAGCAAAGCAATAAAAATTATAAAAAAGAATCAAGACCAAATTATAGAAATGAATAATACACTAACAAAATTAAAAGCCTGATAGATGGGCTCAAATAGTAGAGTGCAGATGACAAGGGAAAGAATTAATTAATTTGAGGACAGATGAAAAGAATGTACTCAATCTGAGCAGAAGATTTAAAAAAGACTGAAAAAAATGAACACTGTCTTAGGGACCTGTGGACAATAACAAAAGAACTAACATTGGAAACATCAGAGTATCAGAGGAGAGAAGAAAGTGTGTAACTAGTGAATTATGTGAAAAAAAAATAATGGCTTAAAACTGCCCCCAGAGGCACCTGGGTGCCTCAGTGGTTGTGAGTCTGCCTTTGGTTGTAATCCCTGGCTTCTGAGATAGAGTCCCACATTGGGCTCTCCACAGGGAGCCTGCTTCTCCCTCTGCCTATGTCTCCAGCTCTCTTTCTGTGTCTCTCATGAATAAATAAATAACATAGTTTTAAAAACCCTCCCCCAAACTAGAAAAAACACATTAATTTGCAGATTTAAGAAGATGAACATATCGAAAAAGTATAAAACCAAATAAATTTATGGTAATCAAACTCTGAAAAATTAAAAAAAAATTCTTGAAAGAGGCAAGAAAGAAATGACACTTTACTTTTAGAGAAAAATTCAAATGACAGTGTATTTCTCACCTAAAAAGGTGAAGAGAGGCAGAGAAGGTGGGGCAAGATGGTGGAAGAGTAGGGTCCCCAGGTCACCTGTCCCCACCAACTTACCTAGATAGCTTTCAAATCATCCTGAAAATCTATGAATTCGGTCTGAGATTTAAAGAGAGAACAGCTGGAACGCTACAGTGAGAAGAGTTTGCGCTTCTATCAAGGTAGGAAGACGGAAAAAAAAAATAAAGTAATAAAAAAGCATCCAATGGGGTGGGGCCCCCACGAGGAGCCGGGCTAACACCACATGGCAAGAGCCCCCCGGACAGGAAAGCCCAGGCCCAGAGAAGCAGGAGCTTCCCCGATCTTCCCAGACGGAAAGGCGCTCGCAGGGAGCTCGAGCAGGATCCCAGGAGGGCGGGGATGCCCATAGGCTCCCGGGGGCACTAACAGAGGACCTGCGCCCTGGGGGAGAGCGCCACACCCCGCAGCCGAGCTCTCTAAAGGGCTGGCGGGCACGCCCAGCGGGCCGGGAGCAGCTCGGGCGAGGGCTCTGTGCGGAGGGGGCTGTGGCCCAGGAGCGCAATTCCAGCGGTGCAGGCCCCAGAGCCCAGGGTGCTGGGGGACACAGCCCAAGATTCGGCGCTCCCCCTCCCCCACCCGCCCCCAGGAGGCAGAGACAGGGAGGACGCTCCTGACGCCAGGCGGCCGGACCTGTGCAAATCCGAGCTCCCACACCCCCGGAGCATCCAGGCCCCTGCAGACTGGGAGCTGCGGGTAGTTACTGCGAAAGCTGACTCCAGAGTTGGAGAACCCGCCACTGCCACTGTTGTTGTTCTTCCTGGTGTCACCCTGTACCTGGGACCAAGCAGGGGCTTCACAGGATAAACAGCTCCTACTGAGCCGTGCACCAAGCAGGGGGCTGGGCAGCTCCCCCAGGTGCACACACCTGAGAATCAGCACGTCAGGCCCCTCCCAAGAAGACCAGCTAGAAGGACAGGGGAAAAGCAAGTTATTGACCAAGCAGCGCTGGAAGGTTCCAGGGGAAGTCGAGGGATTTACAGTATATAGAATCAGAGGATACTCCCCCTTATTTTTTGTTTTCTGTTTGTTTCCCTGCCCTTTTTTTCTTTTTTTCCTCTCTTTTTCTCTTTTTTCCAGTACAACTTGTTTTTGGCCACTCTGCACTGAGCAAAATGACTACAAGGAAAAACTCACCTCAAAAGAAAGAATCAGAAACAGTCCTCTCTCCCACAGTTACAAAATTTGATTACAATTCAACGTCACAAAACCAATTCAGAACCACAATTATAAAGCTACTGGTGGCTTCAGAAAGAAGCATAAAGGTTCAAGAGACTTCATGACTGTGGAATTTAGATCTAATCAGGCCAAAATTAAAAAGCAATTAAAAGAGATGCAATGCAAACTGGAGATCCTAACAATGAGGGTTAACGATGAAGAAGAACGAGTGAGTGACATAGAAGACAAGTTGATGGCAAGGATGGAAACAGAGAAGAAAAGAGACAATTAAAATATGAGGATAGGTTAAGGAAATAAATGACAACCTCAGAAGGAAAAATCAACATTTAATTGGGGTTCCCGAGATCACCGAAAGGGACAGAGGTCCAGAATATGTATTTGAACAAATCATAGCTGAGAACTTCCTTAACTTGGGAAGGGAAACAGGCATTCAGATCCAGGAAATAGAGAGATCCCACCCTTAAAATCAATAAAAACCACTGGACACCTCCACATTTCATAGTGAAACTTGCAAATTCCAAAGATAAAGAGAAGATCCTTAAAGCAGCAAGAGACAAGAAATCCCTAACCTTTATGGGGAGAAGTATTAGGTTAACAGCAGAGAGACCAGGCAGGCTAGAAAGGGCTGGGCAGGAGATATTCAGGGTCCTAAATGAGAAGAATATGCAGCTAAGAATACTTTATCCAGCAAGGCTCTCATTCAGAATAGAAAGAGATAAAGAGCTTCCAAGATTGGCAGAAACTGAAAGAGAATATGTGACCACCAAACTGGCTCTCCAAGAAATATTAAGGGGGACTCTGTAAAAGAAAGAGGAAGTCCAAGGAAACAATCCACAAAAACAGGGACTGAATAGGTATCATGATGACACTAAATTAATATCTTTCAACAATAACTCTGAACGTGAATGGGCTTAATGACCCCATCAAAAGGCACAGGGTTTCAGACTGGATAAAAAAGTAAGACCCATCTATTTGCTGTCTCCAAGAGACTCATTTTAGATCTAAGGACAGCTACAGCCTGAAAATAAAAGCTTGGAGAACCATTTACCATTCAAAGAGTCCTCAAAAGAAAGCAGGGGTAGCCATCCTTATATCAGATAGTAAAGTTTATCCCGAAGATGGTAGTAAGAGAAGAGGGACACTATATCATACTTAAAGGATCTATCCAACAAGAGGACCTAACAATCATGAATCTTTATACCCCGAATGTGGGAGCGGTCAAGTATATCAATCAATTACTAACCAAGGTTAAAACATACGTAGATAATAATACACTTATACTTGGTGACTTGAATGTAGCACTTTCTACAATCGACAGATTTCCTAAGCACAACATCTCCAAAGAAACAAGAGATTTATAAATAAATAAATCTTAAAAAAAGGGGGGTAGCCCTGGTGGCACAGCGGTCTAGCGCCGCCTGCAGCCCGGGGTGTGATCCTGGAGACCCAGGATCGAGTCCCACATCGGGCTTCCTGCATGGAGCCTGCTTCTCCCTCTGCCTGTGTCTCTGCCTCTCTCTCGCTCTCTCTGAATAAATAAATAAATAAATAAATCTTTAAAAAAAAAAAAGAAAGAAACAAGAGCTTTAAAAGATACACTGGACCAGATGGATTTCACAGATATCTACATTACTTTACATCCAAACGCAACTGAATCACATTCTTCTCCAGTGCACTTTCTCCAGAATAGACCACATACTGGGTCACAAATCAGGTTTTAACCGATACCAAAAGATTGGGATTGTCCCCTGCATATTTTCAGACCATAATGCTTTGAAATTAGAACTAAATCACAAGAAGTTTGGAAGGATTTCAAACACGTGGAGGTTAAGGACCATCCTGCTAAAAGAAGAAAGGGTCAACCAGAAAATTAAGGAAGAATTAAAAAGATTCATGGAAACTAATGCGAATGAATATACAACTGTTCAAAATCTTTGGGATAGAGCAAAAGCAGTCCTGAGGGGGAAATACATCGCAATACAAGCATCCATCCAAAAACTGGAAAGAACTCAAATACAAAAGCTAACCTTGTGCTTAAAGGAGCTGGAGAAAAAACAGCAGATAGATCCTACACCCAGCAGAAGAAGAGCGTTAATAAAGATTTGAGCAGAACTCAATGAAATAGAGACCAGAAGAACTGTGGACAGATTAACAAAACCAGGAGTTGGTTCTTTGAAAGAATTAATAAGATAGATAAACCATTAGCCAGCCTTATTAAAAAGAAGAGAGAAAAGACTCGAAATTAATAAAATCATGAATGAGAAAAGAGAGATCACCACCAACACCAAAGAAATACAAATGATTTTAAAAACATATTATGAGCAGCTATACGCCAATAAATTAGGCAATCTAGAAGAAATGGACGCATTTCTAGAAAACCAGAAACTACCAAAACTGAAACAGGAAGAAATCGAAAACCTGAACAGGCCAATGACCAGGGAGGAAATTGAAGCAGTCATCAAAAACCTCCCAAGACACAAAAGTCCAGGGCCAGATGGCTTCCCAGGGGATTAAAGAAGAAACCATACCTATTCTACTAAAGCTGCTTGGAAAGATAGAAAGAGATGGAATACTTCCAAATTCGTTCTATGAGGCCAGCATCACCTTAATTCCAAAACCAGACAAATACCCCACCAAAAAAGGAGAATGATAGACCAATATCCCTGATGAACATGGATGCAAAAATTCTCAACAAGATACTAGACGATAGGATGCAACAATACATTAAGAAGATTATTCACCATGACCAAGTGGGATTTATCCCTGGGATGCAAGGTTGGTTCAACACTTGTAAAAGAATCAATGTGATTGATCATATCAGCAAGAGAAAAAACAAGAGCCCTATGATCCTCTCAATAGATGCAGAGAAAGGATTTGCAGCATCCATTCCTGCTCAAAACTTCAGAGTGTAGGGATAGAGGGAACATTCCTCAGCATCTTAAAAGGCATCTATGTAAAGCCCACAGCAAATATCATTCTCAATGGGGAAGCACTGGGAGCCTTTCCCCGAAGATCAGGAACCAGACAGGGGTGTCCACTCTCAGCACTGCTATTCAACATAGTACTAGAAGTCCTAGCCTCAGCAATCAGGCAACAAAAAGAAATAAAAGGCATTCAAATTGGCAAAGAAGTCAAACTCTCCCTTTTCACAGAAGACATGATGCTGTACTTAGAAAACCCAAAAGACTCCACCCCAAGATTGCTAGAATGCATACAGCAATTCAGCAGTGTGGCAGGATAGTAAAATCAATGCCCAGAAATCAATGGCATTTCTATACACTAACAATGAGCTTGAAGAAAGAGAAATTAAGGAGTCAATCCCATTTACAATTGCACCCAAAAGCATAAGATACCTAGGAATAAACCTAACCAAAGAGGTAAAGAATCTATACCCTCAGGACTACAGAACACTTCTGAAAGAAATTGAGGAAGACACAAAGAGATGGAAAAATATTCCATGCTCATGGATTGGCAGAATTAATACTGTGAAAATGTCAATGTTACCCAGGGCAATTTACACATTTAATGCAATCCCTATCAAAATACCATGCACTTTCTTCAGAGAGTTGGAACAAATCTACTTAAGATTTGTGTGGCATCAGAAAAGTCCCCGAATAGCCAGGGGAAAATTAAAAAAGAAGACCATAGCTCGGGGCATCACAATGCCAGATTTCAGGTTGTACTACAAAGCTGTGGTCATCAAGACAGTGTGGTACTGGCACAAAAACAGACACATAGATCAATGAAACAGAATAGAGAACCGAAAAGTGAACCCTCAACTTTATGGTCAACTAATATTTGACATAGGAGGAAAGCCTATCCACTGGAAGAAAGACAGTCTCTTCAATAAATGGTGCTGGGAAAATTGGACATCCACATGCAGAAGAATGAAGTTAGACCACTCCCTTGCACCACACACAAAGATAAATTCAAAATGTATGAAAGATCGAAATATGAGACAGGATTCCATCGAATTCCTAGAGGAGAACACAGGAAACACTGTTTGAACTTAGCCACAGCAACTTCTTGCAAGATACATCCATGAAGGCAAGAGAAACAAAAGCAAAAATGAATTATTGGGACTTCCTCAAGTTAAGAAGCTTCTGCACAGCAAAAGAAACAGTCAACAAAACTCAAAGACAACCTACAGAATGGGAGAAGATATTTGCAAATGACCTATCAGATAAAGGACTAGTGTCCAAGATCTATAAAGAACTTGTTAAACTCAACAGCAAAGAACCAAACAATCCAATCATGAAATGGGCAAAAGACATAAATAGAAATCTCACTAGGAAGACATAGACATGGCCAATAAGCACATGAGGAAATGCTTTACATCACTTGCCATCACGGAAATACAAATCAAAACCACAATGAGATACCACCTCACACCAGTGAGAATTGTGAAAATTAACAAGACAGGAAACAGCAAATATTGGAGAGGATGTGGAGAAAAAGGAACCCTCTTGTACTGTTGGTGTGAATTGAACTGCTGTGTAGTCACTCTGGAAAACTATGTGGAAGTTCCTCAAAGAGTTAAAAATAGAGCCACTTTATGACACAGCAATTGCACTGCTGGGGATTTAGCCCAAAGATACAGATGCAGTGAAATGCCAGGACACTTGCATCCCGATGTTTATAGCAGCAATGTCTACAATAGCCAAACTGTGGAAGGAGCCTTGGTGTCCATTGAAAGATGAATGGATAAAGAAGGTGTGTATATGTATACAATGGAATATTACTCAGCCATTAGAAATGACAAATTATCCACTGTTTGCTTCAATGTGGAGGGACCCGGAGGGTATTGTGCTGAGTGAAATAAGTCAACCGGAGAAGTACAAACATTATATGGTCTCATTTATTTGGGGAACATAAAAATTAGTGAAAGGGAATAGAGGGAAAGGAGATAAAATGAGTGAAAATATCAGTGAGGGTGACAAAACATGAGAGACACCTAACTCTGAGAAATGGGTAGTGTAATGGAAAGTCGGCGGGGGTTGGGGTGACTGGGTGATGGGCACTGAGGGAGCATTTGGCGGGATGAGCACTGGGTGTTATGCTATATGTTGGCAAATGATCTCCAATAAAAAATAAGATAAAAAATTCAAAAAAATAATAAAATGCAAAATTATTCATAACATGAGAAAAACAAAAAAATAAAAACGTGAAGAGAAAAAGGAAGTAAAACAATATTTTTCAGGAACTAAAAGAAAGAATCATCAAATATAATGTTATACCCTGAAAAACTATTCTTAAGAAAAAAGGAAATGGAGACATTTTTAGAGAAGGGTAAACAAAGAGAATCTGTCTCTAACAAACCTACCATTAAGGAAAGTCTAAATTAATATTTTTAAACATAAAGGAAAGGATTAAACCTATCTTGGAACTTTGAAAGAAAAGGAGGACACTGGAATGGGTAAGTATAAGAGTTAAAAATATAGTAGATGACCTCTCAATGAGATCCTTCAACATATTTGGTGAAACAAAAATTATAATACCATCTAATTAGAATCTCAAATAGGTAAAGGAAATATTTAAAATATGTATATTTTTAAAGTGTGATAGATGAAGGAACTTAAATGAAAGTAATGTTACTGTTTGTAGTGGTAAATGTTAATATTAGAAGACTGTGTTAAGGCATATGTGTTATATGTGTATACTGCAATGCCTAGTGCAGAGAAGCTATAAGAAACAGTACACTCAACCCCCCCACAAAATAATCAAATGTGCAAGTGATTCATAGGAAGTCTAGAAAAAAAGAAGTACAGGAATAAGAAACAGAAAATTACCAAGAAATAAAGTGATATGTGTAAATCCTCAAATAACAATATTTTCCTCAAATGTAAATAGTCTCAATGGAACAATTAAACTACAAAGAAGTGACATTGCCAAAAGATGCAGAGTAGAGAAATACAGAGCTCCATCTTTTCAGAAAAGCAACTAATGAGCTGGCAAAAACTATAAGAATTGGCATGTAAGGAGCTTAGTGCTGAATTCCACACCTACTACAAGTAAAAACCTGAACTGAAAAAAACCAACAATCGTTCTTAGATCTATCAAAGAAATTAAACAGCAAGACAGGCCACTGCCTGAAAATTGGAAAGACAGGAAGATACAGAGAATTACAACTTACTAGAGCAGAGATATACAGGAGCAGAAACCTCTGCAGGAACCAGTGATAGAGTAGCAAAACCTGAACTATAATTGATGAATTGAGGGAGGCTCAGGGTGGACAAGTCTGAGAGTTAAAAACTCCAGGGAAACCAAGTCATGGAGGGAGAAGATGTCTATAGTTTCATGACATTTCTCTCTAGGAGCTTCTCTAGTCCTACAAGTGAACATCAGAGAAAAAGTCTCTCATATTTTCTACAGGGGGAGATGAAACGGAATCATTTTGAAATGGCCCACAGCATTCTGCCCTTCTCAGCAAGGCCTACCCATAGAAGAGATTATTTATCCAGAGACTAACTGACATAGAAGAAGAGAAATAGCCAACTCAAGCCCTCTTTGGCCCTCCTGTCCCATCAAAGGAGGGGGGGGAAGCTAAGAAGCACTGGTGAAGTTCACAGTCCAGGGGGACTGGCTTACCAAAAGACTGAGATTTAATCAAAGGAATATAGAATACTTGCCTTTCTACCAAACCTTCCCAGGCTTATTTAGCATAGTTCCTTTTACCCAGTATATCATGTTCACCTTTCAAGAATAAATTATGAGGCATAATAAGAGGTAAAAACAAATTTTAAGAGACTAAATAAGTATCAGAACCAAAATCAGATATAAAAAGAATGTTGGAATTATCAGGTGAGGGATTGAATAAACTATGATTAATATTCTATGAATTTTAATGGAAAAAGAAGACAACATATAAGAACAGATGGATAGTATAAGTACATAAAATTTCTAAGAAAGTTTTATAAAGAAATACTAGATATACTAACAAATTGGACAGCCTAGAAAAATGGATAAATTCTTAGAATTATAGTCTTCTGAGGCTGAATTAGAAAAAAGTAAAATTTCTGAATAGACTGATTATTACTAAGGATATTGAATCAGTAATCAAAAACTTTCCAATAGGGCAGCCCAGGTGGCTCAGCGGTTTAGCGCCACCTTCAGCCCAGGGTATGATCCTGGAGACCCAGGATCAAGTCCCACGTTGGGCTCCCTACATGGAGCCTGCTTCTCCCTCTGCCTGTGTCTCTGCCTCTCCCTCTCTGTGTGTCTCTCATGAATAAATAAATAAAATCTTTGAAAAAAAATTTCCAGCAAACAAAATCTAAGACTAGATGGATTTACTGGTGAATTCTACCCAAAATTCAAAGATTTAATACCTATATATCCCAAATTCTTCCTGAAATTTGAAGAGGAGGGAATGCTTCAAATATTATTTTATAAGGCCAGCATTACTGATTTAAAAAACCAAATAAGGGGATCCCTGGGTGGCGCAGCGGTTTGGCGCCTGCCTTTGGCCCGGAGCGCGATCCTGGAGAACCGGGATCGAATCCCACATGGGGCTCCCAGTGCATGGAGCCTGCTTCTCCCTCTGCCTGTGTCTCTGCCTCTTTCTCTCTCTCTCTCTCTCTCTCTCTCTGTGACTATCATAAATAAATAAAAATTAAAAAAAAAACAAATAAGGATACCATAAAAATGGAAAATCACATTTTTTCAATATTCCTAATGAACAAAGATGCAAAAAACACCAACAAAATAATAGCAAATCAAACTCAACAATACATTAAAACAATGATACAAAAAAAATGAAACAATGATACACCATGACCAAGAAGGATTGATTCCAAGGATGCAAGAATGGTTCAATATCCACAAATCAATCAATATGATCCACCACATTAACAAAATGAAGAATAAACATTATACTCATCTGAATAGATGCTGAAAAGCCATTTGAAAAAGTTCAACACTTCTTTGAAATAGAAAACCTTAACAAAATGTGTTACAGAGAGAACATATCTCAGCATATCTGAAGGTCATATGTCATAAACTCACAGCCAACAAACACTCATACTCAATGGTGACAAGCTGAAAGCTTTTCTTCTAAGATCAAGGGCAAGGCAAAAGTGCCCACTCTCTCCACATTTACTCAACACAGTATTTGAAGTCCTAGCCAAAATAATTAGGCAAGTAAAAGAGATTTTTAAAAAATCCAAATTGGAAAGTAAGAAGTAAAATTCTAATTCTCACCATTTGCAAATTATCTAATTTTATGTATAGAAAACCTGAAAGACTCCACCAAAAACTTAGAACTAATAAATGAATTCAGTGAACTGGCATGGTAAAAAAATCAATATATTAAAGAATTGGTTGAATTTTCATAAACTAATGACAAACTATAAAAAAGAGAAAGTTTTTAAGAATCCCATTTTAAATTGCATCAAAAAGAATAAAATATCAGGGATGCCTGGCTGGCTCAGTCAGTAGAGCACACAACTCTTAATCTCAGGGTCAGGAGTTCAAGCCCCTGATGGGCATGGAGCCTACCTAAAAAAAAAAAAAAATTTACTCGGCCATTAGAAATGACAAATACCCACCATTTGCTTCAACGTGGATGGAACTGGAGGGTATTATGCTGAGTGAAATAAGTCAACCAGAGAAGGACAAACATTATATGGTCTCATTCATTTGGGGAATATAAATAATAGTGAAAGGGAATAGAGGGGAAGGGAGAAGAAATGGGAAAGGGAGACAGAACATGGAAGACTCCTAACTCTGGGAAATGAACTAGGGGTGGTGGAACGGGAGGAGGGTGGGGGGTAGGGATGACTGGGTGGCAGGCACGGAGGGGAGCACTTGACGGGATGAGCACTGGGTGTTGTTCTGTATGTTGGCAAATTGAACACAATAAAAAATAAATTTATTATTAAAAAAAACAAAAACAACAACAAAAAAGAATAAAATACCTAGGAGTAAATTTAAACAGGGAAGTAAATGATCTGTAACTAAAAACTGTAAGTTGTTGATGAAAGAAATTGAAGATGACACAAATAAATGAAAATATATTTCATGCTCATGGATTAGAATAAGTGATATTGTTAAAATGTCCATATTACCCCAAACAATATGCAAACTTACTGTAATCACTATCAAATTTCCAATGACTTTTTTCTTCAGAAATAGATAAAACAGTCCTAAAATTTGTATGGAACAATAAAAAACACTGAATAGTGGAAGGAAACTTTAGAAAAAAAGAAAAAAATCTGGAGACATTATGCTCTCAGATTTCAACCATATTAAGAAGGTAAGTAATGAAAATAGCATGACGTTGGCATAAAAACAAGCACATGGATCATTGTAACAGAACAGAAAACCCAGAAATAAACCACACATATATAGTGAATTATTTTCTGACAAAGGAGGCACAAATATACAGTGGGGAAAGGACATTCTCTTCAATAAATGGTTCTGGGAAAACTGGATAGTGACATGCAAAAGAATTAAACTAGATCACTATTTTACACCATTTATGAAAACTAACTGAATATGGATTGCAGACTTCAATGTAAGACCTGAAATAATAAAATTCCTAAAAGAAAACATAAGCAGTAAGCTTCTTGACATTAGTCTTGATAGATTTTTGGATAGGACTTCAAAAGCAAAGGCAACAAAAGCAAAAATAAACAAGTAGAATATATTGAACCAAGAAGTTTGTGCACAGCCAAGGAAATCATCAACAAAATGAAAAGACAACCTACTGAATGAAAGAAAATATTTGCAAGTTTTATATATGACAAAATACATAAAAATGTATAAAACTCTGGGCACAGCCAGTTGAACATCTGATTTTGCTTCAGGTCATGATCTTGGGGTCGTGAGATTGAGCTCTGCATTGAGCTCCTAATTCGGCATGGAGTTTGCTAGAGATTCTCTATCTCTATCTCTGCCACTCCCCAACTCACATGTGTGCTCTCTCTCTCTAAAATAAATAAATAAATAAATAAATAAATAAATAAATAAATAAATAAATATTTTTTTAAAGAAAAGAATGTTTAAAATTCAAGAGCAAAATATATGTTTATGATTAAAAATGAGAAGTGAATCTGCATAGACATTTTTTCCAAAGAAGACATACAGATGGCAAACAGACAAATGGAGAGATGCTCTAGATCACTAATCATTAGGGAAATACAAGTCAAAACCAGAATGTTATATTACCTCACACCTGTTAGAAAGGCTGTTAGCAAAAGGACAAGAAATAAGTGCTAGTGAGGGTGTGCAAAAAAGGGGACTCTCCTGAATTTGGTGAGAGTGTAAATTGGTGCGGCCACTATGGATAATAGTATGAAAGTTCCTCAGAAAATATTTTAAAAATAGAATTACCATATGACCTAGCAATTCTCTTCAGGCGATTTAGCTAAAAATTTAAAAAAAAAACATATTTTGTAGAGCTATATGCACCCTTATGTTCATGATAGCATTGTTTACAATAGTGAAGATATGGGGAAAAACTATCAACGGATGAATAGATAAAGAAGATGTGGTATATACATATACAATGGAATACTACTTAGCCATAAAAAAGAATAAAATTTGCCACTTGAGACAACATGGATGGACCTTGATGGAATTATATTAAGTGAAATAAGACAGAAAAATGTTAAATACTATAGAATTCCACTTACTAATGGAAGTTAAGAAAAAAAGAAAATTATTGATATAGAGAGCAGAATGATAGTCATCAGAGGGCAAGGGAGCTTGGGGGAATAAACAAAATGGGAGAAGGAGGATGAAATGTACAAACTTCCAGTTACAAAACAATTTGATAATGGAGATGTGAGGTGCACCATGGTGACTATAGCCAAAAATATTCTACAGTATACTGGAAAGTTGCCAAGGGAGTAAATCTTAAAAGTAAACTTTGTAGGTGATGAGTGATAACTAATTAATTGTATACAAACATCTAACCATTAAGTTGTACACTTGAAATGAATATACTATTATATGTCAATTATACCTCAATTAAAGTTTTTAAAAGAAATATCATAAATAAAAAACACTAACAGAAATAAAGAATAACTTTGATAGGCTCATTAGGAAATTGAACACAGCTGAGGAAAGAATATGAATTTAAAAATATGAGAAACTGGAGGGAACTAAGATGTGGCAGGGTAGGAGGACTCTAGGCCTTGTCCCTCTTGAACACAATTAGATAACTATCAAATCATTCAAAATTCCCCAGAAATCAACTTGGGGACTGACAGGACAAACTCTATAACTAAAGTGAGAGAAGAAGCCCCATCAAAGAAGGTAGGAAGTGCATAGATGTGGTAGAGGGAATAAATGGGCCACAGGTGCTGCAGAGAGGAGTGAGTCATGGTCATGGCTAATGGTAAAGGAGAGAGGAGCACACAGGGACATGCACAAGAACATTTCCCCAATGCCCTTGGTTAGGAAAATGAGAGGGGTTGATTCTTGTGAGTTTTTGCAACCAGCAGGGCTTAAAGGATGGGGTTTTAAAGGTTGGTGAACCTGGCTGGGATAGAGCCCCAAGGACACTGCTTACTTCTGGAGAAAATGTAGGCAAACAGCCTTGGGGTAGATGGTGTGTTAACAGTGATCTGAAGAACACTTGGGGCACACAGATGAGAGATTATTCACTATTCTTATAGTGCATTCCTGAGAGGCAGAGTTCAGGTGGACAGCTCTTCAGGGTAAAGGAGCCAGCCAGCACCATTTTCCTCCACCACCCTTCAGCATAAATGCAGAGCCACATGCGGAAAGCAGCTAAGCCTTGACACTGGTTACCTAACCTGCCTACACCAAGTCCCATGCCCTGCACTCTGGTGCTACTGCCCGTCTCATCCACACTTGCCTCTGTCTCATTGCAACCCTATTCTAGAAGACCAGTGCAGACCCGTGTCTACACCACATCCTTAAAGCCTGTAGTTCTAAAGTCAGCCGGCAGGGCTGGGATAGAGCCTGGAGGATACTGTGCTACTTCTGGAGAGAAGGCAGGCCAATAACCCAGAGGAAGAGAGTGTGGAAATAGAAATCTGAAAAATGCCTGGAACACACAGAAGGGAGAGTATTTGCTCTTCTCAGAGTGTTTCCCTGAGAGGTAGTGTGTGCAAACGAAAGAACTCATTGATAATAATACATGAATACTAAGGGACTTATATACCCCACTTACATGAATGGACAGATCATCTAAGTAGAAAATCAACAGGAAATAATGTTTTTTAATGACACACTACATTAAATGTACTTAGCAGGTATGTTCAGAACATTCCATCCTAAAGCAGTAGAATACACATTGCTTTCAAGTACACATGGGACATTCTCTAGAAAAGATCACATATTAGGTCACAAATCAGGCATCACACGATACCGATCTTTTTGTTAAGATAGAGGTCATCCATGCATATTTTCTCACCACAATGCTAAGAAGCTTGAAGTCAACCACAAGAAAAAAATTGAGAATACCACAAGTACCTGGAGGTTAAGTAACATGCTATTAAACAATGGATGGGCCAACTAGGAAATCAAAGAAGAAATGAACATATCACTTGGAAACAAATGAAAATGAAAATACAGCAGTCCAAAACCTTTGGGATGCAGCAAAAGTGGTGCTCAAGAAGCAAAACACCCTCAAATAAACAACCTAACCCAACACCTAAAGGAGTTAGAAAAACAACAAATGAAGCCAAAAGTCAGCAAGAGGGAAATAATAAAGCTTAGAGCATAAATAAATGATATAGAAACAAACAAAAAAAACCCAATAAACAGATCAATGAAACCACAAGCTGATTGTTTGAAAAAATTAATAAAATTGATAATCCCCTAGCCAGACTTATCAAAAAGAAAAAATGACAGAAATAAATACAATAAAAATGAAAGAGAAGAAATAACAACCAACACCCCAAAAATGCAAAGAAGTCTAAGAGAATATTATGAAAAAGCATATGCCAACAAACTGAACCACTGGGAAGAGATGGATCAATTTCTAGAAACATAAACCACCAAAACTGAAACAGGAAGAAATAGAAAACATGAACAGATTGATACCAGAGAAAAAATGGAATCAGTAATCAAAAATCTCCCAACAAACAAGTCCAGGGACAGATGGCTTAACAGGTAAATTCTATGAAACATTGAAAGAAGAGTTAATACCAATTCTCCATTCATCTTTTGATGGACACTGAGGCTCCTTCCACAGTTTGGCTATTGTGGACATTGCTGCTAGAAACATCAGAGTGGTGGAAGGGGAGGAGGGCAGGGGGGTGGGGGTGAATGGGTGATGGGCAGAGGGGGGCACTTGATGGGATGAGCACTGGGTGTTTTTCTGTATGTTGGCAAATTGAACACCAATAAAAAATAAATTTATTATTAAAAAATAAAATAAAATAAATGAAATAAAATAAAATAAAATAAAATAAAATAAAATAAAATAAAAACCAATTCTCAAACTATTCCAAAATAGAAAAGAGTGAAGTAAGTCAATCAGAGAAGGGCGGTCATTATATGGTTTCACTCATACAGGGAATATAAAAAATAGTGAAAGAGATTATAGGGGAAAGGAGAGAAAATGAGAAAAATCAGAGAGGGTGATAAACCATGAGAGACTCTTAACTCTGGGAAATGAACAAGGGGTCGTGAAAGGGGAGGTGGGCGGGGGGATGGGGTGACTGGGTAACGGGCACTGAGGGGGGCACTTGACAGGATGAGCACGGAGTGTTGGCAAATTGAACTACAAAAAAAATACAAATACAAATAATAATAATAATAATAATAATACCAAAAGAAAAATAGAAAAGGAAGAAAAACTTTGAAATTCATTCTATGACATCAACATTATGCTGATACCCAAAGCAGACAAACTTCACTACAAAAGAACTACAGGCCAAAATGCCTGATGAATGACATAAAGCAAAAAATCTCAAAAAGTCTAGCAAATCAGGGACACCTGGGTGGCTCAGTGGTTGAGCATTTGCCTTTGGCTCAGATTGTGATCCTAGGATCCTGGGATTGAGTCCCTGCATCAGGTTCCCCTCAGCGAGCCTGCTTCTCCTTCTACCTCTGTCTCTGCGCTCTCATGAATAAATAAAGTCTTTTAGAAAAAAGACTAGCAAATCAAATCCAATAGTACTTATAAGAATCATTCACCATGATCACGTGGGATTTATTCCTGGGCTGTAAAGATGGTTCAATATTTGCAAATCAATCAAAGTGATACACTATATTAGTAAAAGAAAGGATAAGAACCATGTGACCCTTTCAATAGATGTAGGAAAAAGCATCTGACAAAACATAACATATAATCATAGTAAAAGAAAAAAACCCTCAATAAAGTAGGTTTAGAAGGAACTTACCTAAACATAATAAATGCTATATGCCAAAAATCCACAGGTAAATCATCCTCAATGGAGGAAAACTGAGAGCTATTCCTCTATGGTGAAGAATAAAACAGGGATGTCCACTCTCACCACTTAACATAGTACTGGAAGTCCTATCCACAGCAATCAGACAACAAAGAGAAATAAAAGGCATCCAAATTTGCAAGCAAGAAGTAACATTTTCACTATGATATGATATTCTATACAGATAACCCGAAAGCCTCCATCAAAGAATTGCTAGAACTGATACACAAATTCAGTAAAGTCACAGAATACGAAATCAACATACAAAAATCTCTTACATTTTTTTCTTTTAAGAAAAATTATTTATTTAAATTCAATTTAGTTAACATATACTATACTATTAGGAGGTTAGAATTTAGTGACTCATCAGTTGCAATAGAACACTTACTGCTCATTACTTTAAGTGTCCTCCTTAATGCTCATCACCCAATTACCCCTTTCCCCCTCCCAAATTCTCCTTTAGCAATCTTCAGTTTGTTTCTTAGAATTGTCTCTTATGGTTTGCCTCTCTCTCAATTTCCTTTTATTTTATTTTTCCTCCCCTTCCCCTGTGTTCATCTGTTTTGTTTTTTAAATTATACATATGAGTGAAATCATATGGTATTTGTCTTTCTTTGACTTATTTCACATAGCATAATACACTCTAGTTTTATCCACATTGATACAAATGGCAAGATTTCATTATTTTTGATGGCTGAGTAACATACCACTGTATACATATCCCATATCTTCTTTATTCATTCATCCACTGATGAACATCTCACCTCTTTCTACACTTTGATTATTGTGGACATTGCAGCTATAAATATTGGGGTGCAGGTGCCCCTTCGAATCACTATGTTTGTATCCTTTGGATCCTTTGGATAGTAGAATAATTGTTGGGTTGTAGGGTGTCTCTACTTTTAACTTTTTAAGGAAATTCCATGCTGTTTTCCAGAGTGCCTGCGCCAGTTTGCATTCACTGCCACATTGTCATCAACATCTGCTATTTCCCGAGTTGTTATTTTATCTATTCTGACTGGTGTGAGGCAGTGTCTCATTGTGACTTTGTTTTGGAATTCTCTAATGCTGAGGTATATTGATTATTTTTTCATGTGTCTGATGGACATATGCATGTCTTCTTTTTTTATTTGGAGTCCAATTTGCCAAAATATAGCATAACACCCAGTGCTCATACCATCAAGTGCCCCCCTCAGTGCCCATCGTCCAGTCACAACCACATCCCACCCACCTCCCTTTCCACCACCCCTTGTTCATTTCAAAGAGTCAGGAGTCTCTCATGTTCTGTCTCCCTCTCTGATATTTCCCACTCATTTTTTCTACTTTCCTCTTTATTCCCTTACCCTATTTTTTATATTCCCCATATGAATGAGACCATATAATGATTATCCTTCTCCGATTGACTTATTTCACTCAGCATAATACCCTCCAGTTCCATCGACGTTGAAGCAAATGATGGGTATTTGTCGTTTCTAATGGCTGAGTAATATTCCATTGTATACATAAACCACATCTTCTTTATCCATTCATCTTTCGATGGACACTGAGGCTCCTTCCACAGTTTGGCTATTTTGGACATTGCTGCTATCAACATTGGGGTGCAGGTGTCCCGGCTTTTCACTGCAGCTGTATCTTTGGGGTAAATCCCCAGCAGTGCAACTGCTGGGTCGCAGGGCAGATCTACTTTTAACTCTTTGAGGAACCTCCACACAGTTTTCCAGAGTGGTTGCATCAGTTCACATTCCACCAACAGTGCAAGAGGGTTCCCCTTTCTCCGCATCCTCTCCAACATTTGTAGTTTCCTGTCTTGTTAATTTTCACCATTCTCACTGGTGTGAGGTGGTATCTCATCGTGGTTTTGATTTGTATTTCCCTGATGGCAAGTGATGCAGAGCATTTTCTCATGTGCATGTTGGCCATGTCTATGTCTTCCTCTGTGAGATTTCTGTTCATGTCTTTTGCCCATTTCATGATTGGATTGTTTGGTTCTTTGCTGTTGAGTTTAATAAGTTCTTTATAGATCTTGGACACTAGTCCTTTATCTGATACATCATTGGCAAATGTCTTCTCCCATTCTGTAGGTTGTCTTTGAGTTTTGATGACTGTTTCTTTTGCTGTGCAAAGTTTCTTATCTTGATGAAGTCCCAATAGTTCATTTTTGCTTTTGTTTCTCTTGCCTTCATGGATGTATCTTGCAAGAAGTTGCTGTGGCCAAGTTCAAAAAGGGTGTTGCCTGTGCTCTCCTCTAGGATTTTGATCCTAGATTTTTGTGGATTTTTGTGGAATCCTGTCTCACATTTCGATCTTTCATCCATTTTGAGTTTGTGTATGGTGCAAGAGAATGGTCTAGTTTCATTCTTCTGCATGTGGATGTCCAATTTTCCCAGCACCATTTATTGAAGAGACTGTCTTTCTTCCAGTGGATAGTCTTTCCTCCTTTGTCAAATATTAGTTGACCATAAAGTTGAGGGTCCACTTCTGGGTTTTCTATTCTGTTCCATTGATCTATGTCTGTTTTTGTGCCATACCGCACTGTCTTGATGACCACAGCTTTGTAGTACAACCTGAAATCTGGCATTGTGAAGCCACCAGCTATGGTTTTCCTTTTTTTTTTTTTTAATGGTTTTCCTTTTGAATATTCTCCTGGCTATTCGGGGACTTTTCTGATGCCACACAAATCTTAAGTAGATTTGTTCTAACTCTATGAAGAAAGTGCATGGTATTTTGATAGGGATTGCATTAAATGTGTAAATTGCCCTGGGTAACATTGACATTTTCACAATATTAATTCTGCCAATCCATGAGCATGGAATATTTTTCCATCTCTTTGTGTCTTCCTCAATTTCTTTCAGAAGTGTTCTGTAGTTCTTAGGGTATAGATCCTTTACCTCTTTTGTTAGGTTTATTTCTAGGTATCTTATGCTTTTGGGTGCAATTGTAAATGGGATTAATTTCCTTAATTTCTCTTTCTTCAGGCTCATTGTTAGTGTATAGAAATGCCACTGACTTCTGGGCATTGATTTTGTATCCTGCCACGCTACCAAATTGCTGTATGAGTTCTAGCAATCTTGGGGTGGAGTCTTTTGTGTTTTCTATGTACAGTATCATGTCTTCTGTGAAGAGGGAGAGTTTGACTTCTTCTTTGCCAATTTGAATGCCTTTTATTTCTTTTTGTTACCTGATTGCTGAGGCTAGGACTTCTAGTACTATGTTGAATAGCAGTGGTGAGAGGGGACATCCCTGTCGTGTTCCTGATCTTCGGAGAAAGACTCCCAGTGTTTCCCCATTGAGAATGATATCTGCTGTGGGCTTTTTGTAGATGGCTTCTAAGATGCTGAGGAATGTTCCCTCTATCCCTACACTCTGAAGAGTTTTGATCAGGAATGGATGCTGTATTTTGTCAAATGTTTGCTCTGCATCTATTGAGAGGATCATAGGGCTCTTGTTTTTTCTCTTGCTGATATGATCAATCACATTGATTGCTTTACAAGTGTTGAACCAACCTTGCATCCCAGGGATAAATCCCACTTGGTCATGGCGAATAATCTTCTTAATGTATTGTTGCATACTATCATCTAGTATCTTGTTGAGAATTTTTGCATCCATGTTCATCAGGGATATTGGTCTATCATTCTCCTTTTTTGGTGGGGTATTTGTCTGGTTTTGGAATTAAGGTGATGCTGGCCTCATAGAATGAGTTTGGAAGTATTCCATCTCTTTCTATCTTTCCAAGCAGCTTTAGTAGAATAGGTATGGTTTCTTCTTTAATCCCCTGGGAAGCCATCTGGCCCTGGACTTTTGTGTCTTGGGAGGTTTTTGATGACTGCTTCAATTTCCTCCCTGGTCATTGGCCTGTTCAGGTTTTCGATTTCTTCCTGTTCCAGTTTTGGTAATTTCTCGTTTTCCAGAAATGCGTCCATTTCTTCTAGATTGCCTAATTTATTGGCGTATAGCTGCTCATAATATGTTTTTAAGATTGTTTGTATTTCCTTGGTATTGTTGGTGATCTCTCTTTTCCCATTCATGATTTTATTAATTTCGAGTCTTTTCTCTCTTCTTTTTATTAAGGCTGGCTAATGGTTTATCTGTCTTATTAATTCTTTCAAAGAACCAACTCCTGGTTTTGTTAATCTGTCCACAGTTCTTCTGGTCTTTATTTCATTGAGTTCTGCTCGAATCTTTATTAACGCTCTTCTTCTGCTGGGTGTAGGATCTATCTGCTGTTTTTTCTCCAGCTCCTTTAGGCACAAGGTTAGCTTTTGTATTTGGGTTCTTTCCAGTTTTTGGATGGATGGTTGTATTGAGATGTATTTCCCTCTCAGGACTGTTTTTGCTGCATCCCAAAGATTTTAAACAGTTGCATCTTCATTCGCATTAGTTTCCATGAATCTTTTTAATTCTTCCTTAATTTCCTGGTTGATCCTTTCATCTTTTAGCAGGATGGTCCTTAACCTCCATGTGTTTGAAATCCTTCCAAACTTCTTGTGATTTAGTTCTAGTTTCAAAGCATTATGGTCTGAAAATATGCAGGGGATGATCACAGTCTTTTGGTATCAGTTAAAACCTGATTTGTGACCCAGTATGTGGTCTATTCTGGAGAAAGTTCCATGTGCACTTGAGAAGAACGTGATTCAGTTGCATTTGGTTGTAAAGTTCTCTAAATATCTGTGAAATCCATCTGGTCCAGTGTATCATTTAAAGCTCTTGTTTCTTTGGAGATGTGCTTAGAAAATCAGTCGATTGTAGAAAGTGCTACATTCAAGTCACCAAGTATAAGTGTATTATTATCTAAGTGTGTCTTAACTTTGGTTATTAATTGTTATACTTGTCAGCTCCCACATTCGGGGCATAAATATTGATGATTGGTAAGTCCTCTTGTTGGATAGATTCTTTAAGCATGATATAGTGTCCCTCTTCATCTCTTACTACCGTCTTCGGGATAAAGTTTAATTTATCTGATATAAGGATGGCTACCCTAGCTTTCTTTGAGGACCATTTGAATGGTAAATGGTTCATCAACCTTTTATTTTCAGGCTGTAAGTGTCCTTATGTCTAAAATGAGCCTCTTGTAGACAGCAAATAGATGGGTCTTGCTTTTTTATCCAGTCTGAAATCCTGTGCCTTTTAATGGGGTCATTAAGCCCTTTCAAGTTCAGAGTTACTATTGAAAGATATGAATTTAGTGTCATCATGATACCTATTCAGTCCCTGCTTTTGTGGATTGTTCCCTTGGACTTCCTCTATTATAGAATCTCCCTTGGTATTTGTTGCAGATCTGGCTTCGTGGGCCCATCCTCTTTCAGTTTCTGCCTATCTTGGAAGCTCTTTATCACTCCTTCTATTCTGAATGAGAGCCTTGCTGGATAGAGTATTCTTGGCTGCATGTTCTTCTCATTTAGGACCCTGAGTATATCCTGCCAGCCCTTTCTGGCCTGCCAGGTCTCTGTGGAGAGGTCTGCTGTTAATTTAATATTTCTCCCTATAAAAGTTAGAGATTTCTTGTCTCTAGCTGCTTTAAGGATCTTCTCTTTATCTTTGGTGTTTGCAGGCTTCACTATTAAATGTCGAGGTGTTGAGCGGTTTTTATTGATTTTAGGGAGGGATCTCTCTATTTCCTGGATCTGAATGCCTGTTTCCCTTCCCAGATTAGGAAAGTTTTCAGCTATGATTTGTTCAAATCATATTCTGGACCTCTGTCCCTTTCGTCGGCCTCCGGAACCCCAATTAAATGTAGATTTTTCCTTTTGTGGTTGTTACTTATTTCCCTTAACCTGTCCTCATGATTTTTTTTATTGTTTTTCTCTTTTTTCCTCAGTTTTCCTCTTTGCCATCAACTTGTCTTCTATGTCACTCACTCGTTCTTCTACCTTGTTAACCCTTGTCATTAGGACCTCTAGTTTGGATTGCATCTCATTTAATTGATTTTTAATTTTTGCCTGATTAGGTCTGATTAGGTCTGCAGTTATGACGTCTCTTGAGTCTTTTATGCTTTTTTCTAGAGCCACCTGTAGCTTTATGATTGTGGTTCTGAATTGGCTCTCTGACATTGAGAAGTAATCCAAATTTTATAACTCTGTGGGAGAGAGGACTGTTTCTGATTCTTTCTTTTGAGGTGAGTTTTTCCTTCTTGTCATTTTGCCCAGTACAGAGTGGCCAAAAACAAGTTGTACTGGGAAAAGGAGAAAAAGAGTGAAGAGAAAAAAGAAAAGAAAAATAAAAAGAAGTAGAAAAAAAGACGAGGAAAAAAAAGGTGGGGGGAAGCAAACAGAAAACAAAAAGCAAGGGGGAGTATCCTCTGATTCTCTATAGTGTAAATCCCTCGGCTTACCCTGGAACTTTCTAGTGCTTCTTGGTCAAGAACTTGCTTTTCCCCTGTCCGTCCAGCTGGTGTTCTGGGGGAGGGTCCTGCTGTGTTGATTCTCAGGTGTGAGCACTTGGGGGAGCTGCTCAGCCCCCTGCCAGGTGCACAGCACAGTGGGAGCTGTTTATCCTGTGAGACCACTGTGAGGCTCAGTGGGGGTTGTTTATCCTGTGAGGCCCTAGGAGGAACAACAGCAGTGGTGGCGCCCAGTTCTCCAGCCTTGGAGTCAGCTACCACAGTAACTACCACAGCTCCCAGTCCACAGTGGCCTGGATGCTCCGGGGCGGGGTGCTGATCTGCACAGCTCCCGCCTCCGGGGGCAGGAGCGTCCTCGCTGTCCTGGGCCTTCCCGGCCTCTGTCTGTCCCGGGGGTAGCGCCGGATCTTGGGCTGTGTCCCCCGGCGGCCCTACCGGGCTTGCACTGCTGGAATTGCGCTCCCGGGGCGCAGTCCCCTCCGCTCGAGCGGCCACCCGAGCCGCCACCTGTGCCGGTGCCACAGCCCCTTAGGGAGCTTGGCCACGGGGTGTGGCGCGCTCTCCCCGGGGCGCAGGTGTCTGTTAGTGCCCCTGGGAACCTGAGGGCATCCCCACCCTCCTGAGGTCCTGCTCTAACTCCTTGCGAGCGCCTTTCTGCCCGGGAAGATTGGTGAAGCTCCTGCTTCTCCCGGTCGGGGCTTTCGTGTCCTGGGGGCACTCGCCAATTGGCCTTAGCCCAGCTCCTCGCGGGGCCCCTGACCGTTGGATGCTTTTTCTTTATCCCCCGCCCCCCGTCTTCCTACCTTGATAGAAGCCTAACTCTTCTCACTGTAGCATTCCAGCTGTTCTCTCTTTAAATCTCAGGCCAAATTCGTAGGTTTTCAGGATTATTTGAAAGTTTATCTAGGTAATTTGGTGGGGATCGGTGACTTGGGGACCCTACTCTTCCACCATCTTGCCCCTCCCTCCCTCTTTTTTTTTTTTATTGGAGTTCTATTTGCCAACATATAGCATAACACCCAGTGCTCATCCCATCAAGTGCCTCCCTCAGTGCCTGTCACCCAGTCATCCCCATGCCCCTCCCATGCATGTCATCTTTGGAGAAATATCTGTTCATGTCTTCTGCCCATTTCTTGACTAGATTTTTTTTTTTTATTTTTTGGGGTGTTGAGTTTGATGAGTTCTGTATAGATCTTGGATACTAGTCCTTTATCTGATAAGACAATTGCACATATCTTCTCCCATTGTTACCTTTTAGTTTTCTTGTTTCTTTTGCTGTGCAAAAGTTTTTCATCTTGATGAAGTCCCAATCCATATTTGCTTTTGTTTCTCTTCCCTTTGGAGATGTATCTAGCAATAAGTTGCTTTGGCCAAGGTCACAGAAGGTGATACTTATGTTCTTCTCTAGGATTTTGATGGATTCCTGCCTCACATGTGGGTTTTTCATCAATTTTGAATTTATTTTTGTGTATATTGTAAGAAAGTGGTCCAGTTTCATACTTCTACATGTGCCTGTCTAATTTTCCCAACACCAGTTGTTAAAGAGACTGTCTTTTTTACATTGGATATTCCTTTCTGCTTCATTGAAGATTAGTTGACCATAGAGTTAAGGGTCCATTTCTGGGTTCTCTATTCTGTTCCATTCATCTATGTGTTGTTTTTGTGCCAGTACCATACTGTCTTAATGACTACAGCCTTGTAATACAGCTTGAAGTCCAGTATTGTCATAGCTCCAGCTTTGGTTTTCTTTTCAACCATACTTGGCGATTCATTCTGATAGTCTATGCCTTTTGATTGGGGCATTTATTCCATTTACATTCATAATAATTATTGAAAGATATGAATTTACCTGTAAAGTCACTCTTCCTGTAGATTTTCTCTGTCCCTTTCTAGTCTTTGTTACTTTTGGGCTTCCTCTCCCTTCAAAGGATCCCTTTAATATTTTTTGTAGATCTGCTTAGTGTTCACAAATTCCTTTAGTTTTTTTTTTTTTTTTGTCCTGGAAACAGTTTATCTTTCCTTCTATTCTGAATGACAGGCTTGGGTAAAGTATTCTTGGTTGCATATTTTTCCACTTAGGACACTGAATATACTATGCCAGTTCTTTCTGACCTGCTACTTGTCTGCGGACAGGTATGCTGTCCATCTTATGTGCACCCTTGTAGGTTCAGGACCTCTTGTCCTGAACTGATTTTAGGATTTTCTCTCCATCTTTGAAATTTTCAAGCTTCATTATTATATATTGAGGTGTTGACCTATTTTTATTGATTTTAAGGGGGGTTCTCTTTGCCTCTTGGACTTGAATGTCTGTTTTCTTCCACAGATTAGGGAAGTTCTCAGCTACAATTTGTTCAAATAAACCTTCTGCCCCTCTCTCTTACTCCTCATCTTCTGAGACCCCTATAATCTGGATATTATTTTGCTTTATGGAATTGCTTAATTGTCTGTTTCCCTTTGTGATCCAGTAGTTTCCCTTCTCTCTTCTTTCCAGGTTTCTTATTTTCCATCATTTTATCTCTATATCACTGACTCTTATGCCTTCTTCATTCTTGTTTTTATTGTTTCCATTTGGGACTGCATCTTGCTAATAGCATTTTTATTTTTAATTTTTAAAAAATATTTTATTTACTCGTGAGAGATACACAAAGAGAGGCAGAGACAGGCAGAGGAAGAAGCAGGCTCCCTGCAGGGAGCCCAATGTGGGACTTGATCCCAGGATCCTGGGATTAGGACCTGAGCCAAAGGCAGATGCTCAACCACTGAGCCACCCAGGTGTCCTGGTAATAGCATTTTAAATTTCAGTGTTATTAGATTTTAGTTTTTTTGTTTCCATAGTAGGGGATTCCATAGTGACTTTTATTCTTTTTTTTTCAAGCCCAGCTAATATCTTTATAATCATTGTTTTAAAATCTAGTTCAAACATCTTTCTCATATCTCTATGGATTAAATTTCTGGCAGTAAGTACTACCTGTTGTTCTTTTTTTTGGGGGCGAATTTCTCCATATCGTCATCTTGTCCAGAAGAGAAGGGAATGAAAGAGAAAAACAATACCAACCATGACAACAGAAAAAAAAAAAAACAAGAAACAGGGAAAAAATGAAAAAAAATACAAGAAATAAAACAAAAAACTAGATCCTAGGTGTGTTTTGGTATGCTTGTATATATACAAAAATAAAATGAAATAAAATACAGTGAGAGGAAAGAAAAAATAAATATATATGTATAAAGTATATATAAAAATAAACATTAAAAAAGAATAAAAAATTGAAAAAATAAGAAAATAACAAAAAATATGGAAAGACTAAAGAATTAACAACAACAACAACAACAACAACAAAACAAATGCTATATGCTGTTTTCCCCATGAGTTGAAGATTTGCAACCCTCTCTGATCTGTAAACTTGATGTGAGCCAGTTGTGAATCCTTGTCTTCTTGGAGAAGGGCCTTTGCCCTGACTCTCAGTTCAACTTGTGCTATTGTAATTGCTCCTTCCTGCCAGGAGACAAGACTTAGCGTAAGCAGCTCTGGATTCCAGTACACGGCACTGTTTTGTTCCCTGAAGGCTTTCAGCACCAATGGGGGAGATGAATATAGCTACACCCCACTCTCTTGAAAGTTCACACCCTCCACTCTTCAATGAGAGCTCACAGAAAAGCAGTCAGTCTCTTCTGTCTCCTCAGTTTCCATCCAAACTCTGTGTTCACCCAGCCTGTGACAGAGAATTTTTATCTCACTCCATAACTGAGCTGCGAGTTAAAACTCCAAGTTTTATGGACTCCTGTGGCATATACCCACATTGTTCCACCCAGAGTAGTGAGGAGGGGGGTCTTACCATGCTTCTGCCTTTTGCTAGACCCTTGCCAGGAAAGCAGGCACATAACCATGCAGTAGTTTGAAGTTTATGGCAACACAGAGCATAAGTCCAGTACCTAGAGTAACCATTCTTAGCCAGCTTCCCCACTCCTATACCTGGGAACTCTGCCACATTCCAGAACTCCTGTTGTTCTTATGACCCCAGACATCCTGAGACCATGCTTTCCCACCTAAGAATAGCCCCCATTGACCACCTGATCACCTTTGAGCCAAGGATGTAATTCACTGTAGCAGACTTTCAAAAGTTCCAATTTTGTGATCTGCTGCTTATAATACATTGTTAGCCTCCTTAAGCAGGCTCCCTCCCCTCCACTGTATCTTCATATATATCACCCCAGATTCAAGTCTTTGCACCTCCTACCTTCCAAAAAGTTGTTGCTTTTCTACTTGTAGAACTTCAGTATTTCTTTTCTTGGATTTCTGATTGATTTCATAGGTGTTCAGAATGATGTTATAACTATTGAGCGGTATTCGAGCGACTAGACAAACTTGGGGTTCCCTACTCCTCCACTATCATAACTGCTCCTCCTTAGGTGTACAATATTGTGATTCAACTTCCATACATCACTTTGTGCTCCTCACAAGTGCACTCCTTAATCCCCATCACCTATTTCATCACCCACCCACCCGTTCATCTTCCCCTCTGAAAACCATCAGTTTCTTGTCTATAGTTAAGAGTCTGCTTCTTGATTAACCCTCTTATTTTTCTCTTTGTTTGATTTGTTTCTTAATTCCAAATGAATGATGGAATGTGGTATTTGTCTTTCTCTGGCTTATTTTGCTTAGCATAATACTCTCTAGCTCTACTTATGTCATTGTCATTGCAAATGGCAGGATTTCATTCTTCTTTTTTTATTCTTCTTTTTAATATATTCCATTGTGTATATATACCACATCCATTCCTTAACTGATGGACACTTGGGCTGTTTCCATATCTTGGCAATTATAAATACTGCTGCAATAAACATAGAGGTGCATGTATCACTTTGAATTAGTGTTTTTGTATTCTTTGGGTAAATATCCAGTAGTGTGATTGCTGGATCATAAGCTAGTTCAGTTTTTAACTTTTTTTTTAGTTTAGCATCATTTATTAAGTGGTCTCAGCTGTTGTTGTAGCTGCTGTGTATCAGTCTGTTCTTAAAACATAAAATGCTCTTGTCCAGGACAGAAGGATCTTCCAGGTAGCACACCAACAGAACAGAGACTCTGATGATACCAGCTTCAGTGATGGTGCCATCCAGAGAGGGAAAAGGTCATGGCATATTCACCGCAGCTTCCAGAGTTTTTGAAAAAGGAGGCTTTGGGGGCCCAGCCTGCCTGGCATTTTGATGCTGTCAGTGTGGGTCTTGTACTCCATAATGATGTTGGTAGGTACGTTAAGCACTCACTGAAGTGTATCCCGGATGTGAGCTGTGGTTGCTTGGTCACTGGCAGTCTTATTCCATATTGAAATAATGTCCTCCTGAAACTGGACAGAGACCACAGCCTCATAGATCTCCTCCCCAACCATGGACTGTTCCCCCAACATGGCCAGGATAAGATTCTCCCAGCAATGGGATGCCAAGCTCTTCTGCAGTCAAATAATCCACTTGCCACTATTTTTATTTGCATCATCCTCCCACATGGGCTTAATTCCTTCTTTGAAGAGATGGAAGCCGCTGTGGCCTGTCAGGTCCCCGGGATGTACCATATGGCTATAAAACCTCCAGAACTGCTCCACAGAGGCAAAGGTGCTGATCTGTTTGATATCCTGTTCATAGCTCTGTGAGCTGGTGGGACGGCCGGGGATTCTTCTGTAGTACCAGAAAGTATGTTGTACTGCTGCTGCTGTACTACTGCATGCTCTGCTGTATGCTCTGCTGATGTTGTACTGCTGCTGATGTACTGCTGATGCTCTACTGGCCCAGGGACAACAGCTTTCCTCTTACTGCTGCCCTGACTTTTGTCTTGTTCTGTTTTTTTTCTTCTTACCCTCTTTCTGTGTGCTGTTTTCTTCATTCTGATCACGGTCCCCACTGTCATCATCTTTCAATGCATCGAACTTGTTGTTCATCCTCTCACCTCTGCCATTGCCCAGTTTTTAACTTTTTTTATAATATTTTTCTCTTTTTTAAAAAGTATTTTCTTTTTTTAAAAGATTTTATTTATTCATGAGACACACACACACAGAGAGAGAGAGAGAGAGAGAGAATGGCAGAGACACAGGCAGAGGGAGAAGCAGGCTCCATGCAGGGAGCCCGACGTGGGCCTCATCCCCGGTCTCCAGGATCACGCCCTGGGCTGAAGGCGGCGCTAAACCGCTGGGCCACCAGGGCTGCCCAGTTTTTAACTTTTTGAGGAAAATCCATACTGCTTCCTAGAGGCTGCACCAGTTCGCATTCCACCAACAGTGCAGGCGTGTTTCTTTTTGTCTGCATCCATACCAACACCTACTTTTCTTGTGTTGCTAATTTTAACCTTTCCAATAGGCATGAGAGGATGTCTCATATTAGTTTTGTTTTACATTTCCCCAATGAAAAATGATAATGGACATCTTTTCGTGTTTCTGTTAGCCATCTGGATGTCTTTTTAGAGAAATGTTTATTTATATCTTCTGCCAATTTTTAAACTGGATTGTTTTTAGGGTGTTATGTTTGATAAGTTCTTTATATATTTTGGAATCTAACTCTTTATCTGATACATCATTTGCAAATATCTTCTCTCATTCCGTAGGTTGCCTTTTAGTTGTTGATTCTTTCCCTGGGCAGAGGCATTTCATTTTGATGAAGTCACAATGGTTTATTTTTGTTTTTGTTTCCCTGGCCTCAGGAGACATATGTAGAAAAAGTTGCTGTGGCCAACGTCAGAGAAATTACTGCCTGTGTTCTCTGCTAGGATTTTTATGGTTTCAAGTTGGTTGAAGTTTTTTTTGTTTTGTTTTGCTTTTTTGTTTGTTTGTTTGTTTTTTAAGTACTCACACCCAGTGTGGAGCCCAATGCAGGCTTGAACTCACAACCCTTAGATCAAGACCTGAACTGAGCCCAATAGTTAGACTCTTAACCAACTGAGCCACATCCTAACCTCTTTGTAGGCTTGTTTTATAAGCTAACATGTGACCTATTCTGGATAATATTCCATGTTCACTTAAGAAAGAATGTGTATTCTGCTGTTTTTTTTTTGTATGGAATATTCTGAATGTATCAAATCCATCTGGTTCAGTGTCATTCAAAGCCATTCATTTTCGGTTTAGATGATCTGTCCATTGACGTAAATGGGGTTACATCATTTGTAATACAATCTACTGTTATTGTATTACTATTGATTATTTCTTTTATGTTTGTTATTGACTGTTTTATGTATTTGGGTGCACCAATGTTGAGTGCATAGATATTTACAATTGTTACATCTTCTTGTTGGGTTGTGTTCTTTATTATTATATAGTGCTTCTTACAGATTTTGTTTTAAAGTGTATTCTGTCTGATGTAAGTTTGCCACTCTGTCTTTCTTTTGACATCCATTTGTATGTCAAATGCTTTCCCATCCCCTCATTTTCAATCTGCAGGTGTCTTGAGGAGTAAAATGAGTCTCTTGTAGGCAGCGTATAGAAAGGTCTTTTTTAAAAATCCACTCTGTAACCCTATATCTTTTGATTATAACATTTAGTTCATTTACATTCAAAGTAACTATTGATATATATATGTATTAATTTCATTTTATTACTTGTTTTGTTGTTGTTTTTTAAGATTACTTCTGATTCTTTTTTGTCTTTATTTTGTAGTTCGATGATTTTCTTTAGTGATATATTTGGATGCTTTTCTCTTTATTCTTTGCATTTTTATTAGTGGTTTTTAATATATGGTTATCACTAGATTTGTATATATCCTCTTTCACATAAGACATCTATATTAAGTTGATGAAGTTTGAACCCATTGTTTACACCTCTCCTCCCTACATTTTAGGTATATGTCATTGTATTTTACATCTTTACATTTTGTGAGGTCCTTGACTGATTTTTATAGAAATATTCATTTTTGCTTTTGTATTTACTACCTTTATACTATCACTTTTAGTCTCTCTTTTCCACTGAAAGCGCTTCCTTTAGTATTTCTTGGTGCATCAGATCGATGCTTCTATGCTACATGTCCATGAGTTGTTTGCTTGCCTACTCTCCAAGAGCTTCCCAAAGCCCTCCAGCCTCTAACCCAGCCATACCTGAAGACCTTTAGTACTACAGGCTTTAACCTCCTGTGGTTTCAAGAACTCATGAAATTCAGCCCCTCTCACTGTCCAAGCCAATTGTTATGGGGATTCATTTTCACCAAGAGCTCCCCTGTACCTTAGTCTGTCTGTCATCCTTCTCTGAGACCATAGATCCCTCCTCACCACAATGGCCATGATCTATTTCTTTCCCCAACTGTGTCTATGCACTTCCTACCTTCTTTGATGTGGTCTCTTCTCTGCCTTTGTTGTGGAGTTTGTTCTGCCAGTCTTCAGATCAATTTCTGGGGTATTTAGGATTATTTTATAGTTACCTAGTTGTATTATCAGGACCAGACAAGCCTTGGATCTCTCTGCTGCCATCTTCCAATCCCTGCCCAAATAGGGTTATTCTTGAGTCTTAAAGTATAATAAAATTTTTCCTACTAAGTTTTGGATATTTTGATACTCATAGTCCTTTTTTCTGATATGTTCTTTTTGAAATGGGAATGTGTATTCTATACCTGTCCCATCTTTGTATTATGAAAGTAGATAACATGTTTGGTTTTATAGATTCACGGCTGGAGGAGAATTTTGCTTAAGGATAAATCATACCCCAAGTCTCACCCTTACTTGACTTAGATGATGATGTAGATAAGATTTAGGACTTAGAGTTCATGCTAAAATGAATTAATGAAGCTGTTTGGGATGGAGTCAAAGTATTTATATGTTAGAAGAATATGAATTTTAAGTATCCATAGGGAAGAATGTTGCAGATTTAATTGTGTATGAATATTTTTAAGTCTAGCCCCTAGTATTTCAGAATGTGATTGCATTTAGGGATAAGGCCTTTAAAGATATAATTAGGTTAAATGAGATCATCTGAATAGATGATTAATAGATCTGAATAGATAGATTAATAGAATTAATCCTATTTGACCAATATTCTTATAAGATGGAATTTGGGCACACCAGAGATCTGCACACACAGGAAAAGGGCATTTTGAGGACATGGAAAGTAATGGATATCTAAAAACCAAAGAAAGAGGTTTTGGGATAAAACAAACCTGCTGCTGATACCTTGATCTCAGGGGTCTATCTTCCAGAATTGTGAGGAAAATTAATTATGCTCCTTGAGCCACTCATTCTATGGTATTTTGTTATGCAGACCTAGAAAATCAATACAAGAGGCCAGGAGGATGATAACTCCTACTTAGTACAGATCACCAGGGCCAGAAAAAGCAATATAGATCTTGTTCTCAATGAATTACAATTTGGGGTTTTGACTTGTCTTGTGATTGCCTGAAAGTCTGGTTCATTGACTTGCTTTTGTTTCACTCAACTTAGAGCAGTCCTACGGCTGGAGAAGCTCCCAGCTGGTTTGGTTGGAAACATTTAAATCATAGGTAGCACTACAGCAACCTGGAAACAAAGCATAACATTTGGGGCAAGCAATAGACTACATATTGTGTAAAAGAAGAAGTTGGAAAAAGATATACATGGACAAATAAGCTCCTCCAAATATTGAGGAATTGAAAAGTTCATGCATATACCTAGGGTTATTCTTAGAAAATATCTGAGAAGACGCTAATCTTTCACTTCTCACTGAGCTTCAGATGCTATAGAAGTAGGAGTGAAGCCTAAAGAAGAGTAGTATGTCACCTGGCTGAGTATTGAAGGAAAGTCCAAACAGAGTCAATGAACAAATACTGGGGGAGTTTCCTTTTTCTAAAAAAAAAGCTTCTTAATTTCTTTCTTTCTTTCTTTCTTTCTTTCTTTCTTTCTTTCTTTCTTTCTTTCTTTCTTTCTTCTTTCTTTCTTTCTCTTTTCTTTCTTTCTTTTTTTCTTTCTTTCTTTCTTTCCTTCTTTCTGCTCATTTTCTTTTAAATTAAATTTACATCTTTTACTCCAAGAAATTGACGAAATTTCCAAAACACCAGCTTCCCTTGAATTTAACAAAACATGAAAATCAGAGACCACACATGACAAAGAAAGCAGCAACAACAAATGCTAAGTTGGGTGGAGCATATGACTTCTAGAATGGCCACATTACAATTCTAGAAATCTCATTTTCAAGAAATAATTACATGGGCCATTCACAGGAAATAATTATGGAAAATATCCTTGAGGAAGCTCAGCCATTGAACTTAGTAGAAAAATATTTTTAATCAATGTCTAAATATGCTCAAAGAGCCAATGGAAACTATAAACAAATAACTAAAGAAAAACAGAAGGATGTTTCTCTAAATACAGAATATCAATGAAGAGATGGATATTATAAAAAAGGAACTAAATCAAAATTCTAGAACTGAAAAATACAATAAATAAAATTGAAAATTCACTAGAGGAATCCAAACAGATTTGAGCAGAAGAGATCATCCAGTCTGAGAAGCACAAAAGTAAAAGAGTAAAGAAAGTTAACAGAGCCTAAGAGACTCATATACATCATAGCCAAGAGAGATTCATCCCAGGACTGCATAGGCAGATCAACTATAAAAATCAATCATGTAATATGCTACATTAATAGAATAAAGGAAAAATATAATAATCTCAATTTATGCAGAAAATAGTGTCACAATATCCAACCCCTTGCATGATAAAAACACTTTAAAAACTAGGATTTCAAAATAATTTACTTAAAATATTAAAGAACTTTTAATACAATTCCAGAGCCAACATTATACTCAATTGTGAAATGCTGAAAGTTATTCGCTGAAGATTAGAAACAAGACAAAGATGTCTACTTTTACCCTTTCTGTATTGCACTGGAAGCTCTATCTACAACAGTTAGAAAAAAAGTAGACATCCAAATAGGAAAGCGAGAAGTGAAATTATCTCTATTTGCAGATGGCATGAACTTATATATAGAAAACCCTAAAGAAAAACCATGTAGAGATAAATGAATTTAGCAAGGCTGAAGATAGCTAGATCAATGCACATTAATCACTTACATTTATATGTCTGCAATAAACAATTCAAAAGTGAAATTAATGGAACAATTCTATTTAAATATTATCAAACAGAACAAAATATCTAACAGTAAACTTAACCTGGGAAGTACAGTACTTGTAAATTGAATATTAATAAATATTGCTGAAAGTAAGACCTGAGTGAAGGTAAAGCTGTTCAATATTTATGCATTGGAAGACTTAATATTGTTTAAATGGCAATACTACCCAAATTGATATACAGATTCAATGTAATCACTATTAAAATCCCAATTACCATTTTTGCAAAAATGAAAAGGCCAATCTTAGAATTCATATGGAATCACAAAAGATCCCAAATAAATGAAACAATCTAGGAAATGAAAAACAAAGTTGAAAGATGCACATTTCCCAATTTTAAAACTTATTATAAAGCTACAGTAATTAAATAATGTAGAGCTGGCCTAAAATAGACATATTATCAATAGAATGGAATTTATTTTTTATTTTTATTTTTTTGTATACTTTTTTACTGGAGTTCGATTTGCCAACATGTAGTATAACACACAGTGCTCATCCTGTCAGGTGCCCCCCTCAATGCCCATCACCCAGTCACCCCATCCCCCAGCCCACCTCCTTATCTACTATCCCTTGTTCATTTCCCAGAGTTAGGAGTCTCTCATGTTCTGTCACCCTCTCTGATATTTCCCACTCATTTTCTCTCCTTTCCCCTTTAATCCCTTTCACTATTTTTTATACTCCCCATATACTCCCCATATAATGTTTGTCCTTCTCTGATTCACTTACTTCACTCAGCATAATACCCTTCAGTTCCATCCATGTTGAAGCAAATGGATTTAGAGTCTGATATAACCCCATAGTCTATAGTCAATTGATTTTTTTTTTGACAAGTGTGCCAGACCATTTAATACAGGAGATAGTCTCTTCAAGAAATGATGCTGCACCAACTGGATATCCATGCATGAAAGAATGAAGTTGGACTCCAGTATACACAGCACTTAGCTAAAAATGGATCATCAACTTAAATGTATGAGCTGAAACTATAAAACTCTCAGAAGAAATCAGGAGAAATTCTTCATGGTATTGAATTGGACAGAAGCACAAATAACAAAGAAAAATAAATTTGGCTACTAAAATAGAAATTTTTGTACACTAAGAGACATTATCACAAAAGTGAAAAGGCATCCTATAAAACAGCAAAAAGTACTTGAAAGTCATATATCTGATAAGGGTTCAGTGTCCAGAATATAAAAAGAACTTTTGATTCTATAGCAAAAAGACAAATAGCCTATTTTTTTAAATGAGTGAAGAACTTGAATAGACGTTTCTCCAAATAAGATCTACAAATGACCAGCAAGCACATCAGAAGATGTTCAACATCATGAGTCATTAGGAACATGTGAGCTGAAACCACAATGAGACACTATTTTATACCCGCTAGATGATGACCCCCTTCCCCATAAAAAGAGAGAAAGCATCAAGTGTTGGTAAAGATGTGAAGAAATTGAAATACTTGTCCATTGCTGGTGGGAATGTAGAATGATGCAACCACTGTGAAAAACAGAATTTTGTCCTTCAAAAAACTTAACATAGAATTCCCATAAGACAGGAATTCCACTAATAGCTATTTACTGAAAAATAAAATGAGAGTATTCAAACATAACTTGTACACAATTGTTCTTAAGGCAGTATTAAAAAAAGGCCAATAAGTGGAAATAGTCTAAATGTCCATCAACTGATCAAAGGATAAACAAAATATCATATAGACATTCAATGGAAAATTGTTGAGTGATACAAAAAAATACTAATGCATGTGACAACATAATAAACCTTAAAAACATGCTAAGTAACTAAAGTAGGACACAAAGATCACTTATTGTATGATTCAAATTACATAAAATATCCAGAATAGTTGAATCCATACAGAAAGGAAGCAGATTAAAGACTGTCAGGAGCTGGGAGAAGGACAAATTTGGATTAACTATTTAATGGGGGACATACCCCCCTTTTGGAGGTGATGAAAATATTTAGGAACTAGGCTATGATATTACACAACATTGTGTATTACCAAATGTCAGTCAACTGTACATGGTTAGTTTTATGTTATGCAAATTTTACCTCAATATAAAAAAAAAGAGATTGGCAGATGGGATTTACAAAACATGATTCAATAGTATGCTGTCTATAAGAAATTCACTTCAAATACAATGACACAGGTAGTTTAAAAGTAAGGAGATGGAAAAATATGCAAATATTTATTTTTTTAAAGGACTGGTTATATTGATATAAGATATAGTAGATTTGAGTAAAGAAAATTACAAGAAATAGACATTACATAATGATAAAAGAATCCATCAGGAAGGCATGATTATCTTACATGTGTATGCATCAAGCAGCAAAGCCTCACATAAATGAAACAAAACTGATAAAACTGAAAGAAGAGACAACAAATCCAAAATTATAGTTGAGGTCTTCAACATCTACTGTTAGTATTTAATATAACTACTAGACAAAAATGAGCAAAGATATAGGAGAACTCAACAGCTCTATAAACCAGCAAGTTCTGATAACATTTACAGAACACTCAACAACACTTAGTAGTCATTCTTGTCAAGTTTCTATCAAATATTCACCAACACAGACCATATCTAGGCCATATAAAAATATCAATGAATTAAATAATTTAAATCATACAGAGTAAATTCTTTGAATGGAATGGAACCAAACTGTAAGCCAATGACAAGAAGACAACAGGAAATCTAGAAAAGCCATGGAAACTAAACAACACAATTCTCAGGAATCCTTGGGTCAGAAAGGAAATACCAAAAGAAAAAAATACAACTGAATGAAAATGCAAATTCAACATATCAAAAGATTTATGATGCAGTTAATGCAGAACTGAGATAGAAATTTATAGCATTAAATGTTTACATTAGAGGAGACTAAAGGTCACAAATCATCATCTTAGTTCCTACTTAAATAAATTAGAAGTAAGAGTAAAATAAACCTAATAAGAAAGGAGATAGTGGGAGTGAATGGGTGACGGGCACTGGGGGTTATTCTGTATGTTAGTAAATTGAGCACCAATAAAAAATTAAAAAAAAAGGAGATAATAGAGATAATTAAATTAAGATGTAGTTTGCTCCTTCTGGAACCAGGAATAAGAGTTCTACTCTGGGAATGGGGGCTCCCATCTTCAAGACAGCTGTTAAGATGGGAAAGGAGTGGAGAAGAGTAGATAAAAACATCAGAAAATTTTCTTAATTTTTCTTGATTCACCATATGCTTTATTGCTGTAAAGATTTTACAGAATTCTAAGAACATTTGTTCTGACTGTTTTGCATATGCTTTATTGCTGTAAAGATTTTACAGAATTCTAAGAACATTTGTTCTGACCGTTTTTTCTCATTTTTTGTGTTTCTGTGAAGGGATAGACCCTTGGAGCTATCTACTCTGCCATTTTCTTCTCTTTTGAGGAATAATCTCATACAGAATTATAGGTTGATGGGCTTTTACTTTCAAAATTTAAACATTTCATATCACTCTGTTTCCTTTTTAAAAAATTTTAATTCCAGTGTAGTCAGCATATAGTTTCATATATGTACAATATAGTGATTCAACAGTTCCATATATTAGTGCTTATCAAAATGGTATACTCTTAATTCTCTTCACTTAGTTCACTCATTGCTTTGTTTCTTAAATGCCACATATGCATGCCACTATTTTCTTGCTTGTATAGTTTCTGAAGTGAAATACAATGTATTTTTTTTCTTGCCCTGGTTTCTTTCAAGATTTTCTGTCTTTAGTTTTGGCAGTTTGAATATGATATGCCTAGGTGTGGTTTTTTGTTTTTGTTTTTGTTGGATTATTTTTTCTTGTCTGTTTTTCTTTTTGTAATTTTATTCTCCTTCAAGATCTTTGAGCTTCCTGGGTTTTTGTTTTGGTGACTATCATTGATTTAGAAAAATTAATTACTTCAAATATTTCCTCTGTTCCTTTCTTTCCTTCTATTCCCATTACACATTACACATTTTTGCAATTGTTTCACACTTCTCGAAGATTGTTATTTTTTAAAATTATATTTTCTCATTGTACTTCAGTTTAGAAAATTTTTGGCATATCTTCAAACTCACAGATTCTTTCTTTACCATTGTTCAATTTACTGATGAACCCATCAAAGGCATTCTTCATTTTTGTGACAGTGTTTTTTATTTCTAGCATCACATTTTGAATCTTTTATAAAATTTGTATCTTTCCACTTATTTACATTGCTCATATATTCTTGTATGTTGCACACTTTTTATGTCAGAGCCCTTGTTATATTAATCATTCTTATTTTAAATTCCTGGTATGGCAATTTTTAATCTCTGTTATATCTGAGTATCATTTTGATGCTTGCTTTGTCTCTTCAAACTTTGTCTTTTCTGCTTTTATCATGTCTTGTAATTTTTTGTTGAAAAAAAACAGAATATATTGGATGATAAGATCTGAAATTAATAGGACTTAGTTTTTGCTGTAGTTGTTGGTGTTGGAAGCTTCAGTATCTTCTGGTGTCTTTGTCCTAGTTTTTCCTATTGTTTTTGATCTTCCTAGAAATTTACACTTAAAAAGAGACTGTGTCTTGTACATCTTTCAGTTATAATCCACCGTTATTATACTGGAGATATGGTGGTATGGTATTGGGGAAGATAAGTGTTCTATAATCTCATGATTAAATCCCCCTGGGTTATGACTTTCAGAAGAGTGACTTGGCCTGTTTTTTAATTTCCTTATGTGAGAGAAGAGGCCAAAGGAGGCTTAATTCATCCATATTCTGTCCCCCTAATTCAGACAATATTCATGCAAAGCACAGACTGCTGCCATGGGGAACGGGATGCTGAGGGTATTTCAAAAATAGTTACTATTCCTGTAGGCATATGTTTAAATGATTCCTTTTCACCTCTGCATGACTGGATCATGAAGGTGAGAACCTGTTGGAGCCCCTAGAGATAAAGCTTACAAAAATGTGGGTATCTCCCAAAACTGGGCCTTTTAGCTTCCCATGTAGTCTACACTGCAGCAATTCATCAATTATCACTCAAGTGTATCTGCCAGTTGCCGGTTTCTGCAGTTTCTGCTCCTAGCAAGCTGTGATTCTCTGTATTTGCCAATCATTTCACCTTCCAGGTGGTGGTTATCCTAGTGACTTCAATTCTTTGGTTAGTCTAGGAAGAGTTATTGATTTTAGTTTGTTCACATTTTTTTCTCATGGGGATAGTAGTGATGATTTCTAATTTCCTTACATGTCAGAGCATAAACCAAAAGTCTGTCATTTTCTTTCCTGTGATCTCATTCTTTTGTTTTGTTATCAGGATGATATGGGCCTCATAGAATGAGCTGCGAGTTTTTCTTCCTTCCACATTTTTTTGGAAGAGTATGTGAAGGCTTAGTGTTAATTATTTAAATGTTTGATAGAATTCAATCTTTTCAATTGTAAATGGTCTATTCTCAATTTTCTATTGCTTCAATGTTGGTGGTGTGTGTGCCTCTCAAAGAATTTGTCCATTTCTTATAATTTATCTATTTTTTTTGACATTCACAGGTTCACAATATTCCTTCATAATTCTTTTTATTTCTGTGAGGTGAATAGTGCTGTTTCTACTTTTATTCCTTTAGTAGTATTCTACTACTAAACAGTAGTGCTGTTTCTACTTTTATTCTACTTTTATTCCTTTATTCTAAAGTTCGACTTTAGAACTTGAATCTTTTCTTTCTTGTTTTCTCAGTCTAGCTAATGTTATGTCAATATCATTGATATTTCCTAAGAGCCAACTTTAGTTCCATTAATGTTCTGTCTTGTTTTTCTTCTTCACTATTTATTTCCATGCTAATTTTTATTATTTATTCCTTCTATGTTGGGTTAAACTTTCTCTTTTTTTATAGTGGAAAGTTAAATCATTGATTTGGATCTTTCTTCTTTTTTAAGTATAAGCACACATTATTATAAATTTCCACTTAAGCCCTGCTTTAGCTACATCCACAAAATTTTAGTATGATGTTTCTTCAATTTCACTAATTTCAAGATCTTTCTAATTTATCTTGTAGTTTGTTCTTTGACTTTTCAGGTCTTTAAGAGTGTATTGTTTAATTTCCACATCATTGTGAATTTCCCAAATTTACTTCCGTTATTGATTTCTAATATAATATCTAAGTAGTCACAAAATATATGTTGAATGATTTCAGTTCTATGAAATATGTTGATGTGGGTTTTATGGCCCTACAATCTTTTTGGAGAATTTTCCATGGCATTTGGGAAGTATGTGTATTCCATTATTTTTGAGTGGTGTAAACTACAGATTTCTGTTAGGGGTTAAGTTTTTTATTTCTTCATTGATCTTGCCTAGTTGATCTACTCTTTGTTCAGACTTTATGGAGGCATAATTGACAAATAAAAATTTAACATATTTAGGGTTTACAACATAATGATTTCATATAAGTATGTACTGTAAAATGATTGCTACAATCAAGTTAATTAATACATTCATCACCTCATATAGTTACCTTATTTTTTCATATGCTGAATATACTTAGGATCTCTCTTTGCATATTTTGAATATACAATACAGTATTAAGTACAGTCATTATGTTTTACATTAGATTCCAAGAACTTAATCATCATATAACTGAATTTAATACTCTGTGACCAAAATCTGCCCTCTTCCCTCACCTCCTAGCACCTGACAATTACCTGACTTGATAACTAACTCTCTGATTCTATGAATTTGACTTTTTTAGGTTCCACATATAAGTGAAATTATATGGTACAGTTGACATTTGAACAACATGGGTTGGAACTGTGCAAGTCCACTTATATGTGGACTTTTTGACAGTACTATAAATTAGTTTTTCCTTATAATTTTTAAAAGTTTTTATTCTAATTCATTACTTAACATACAATGTTATATTAGTTTCAGGTATACAATATAGTAATTCAACACTTCCATACATCACCCTATGCTCATCACAAGTGCACTATTTAACTCCCATCACTTATTTCACCCATCCCCTCCACCTACCTCCCTTCTGGTAAACATCAGATTATTCTCTCTAATTGAGAGTCTGTTTCTTGCTTTGACTCTCTCTTATTGTTTTCCCTTTGCTTATTTGTTTTGTTTCTTAAATTCTGTATATGAGTGAAATCATATGGTATTTATCTTTCCCTGACTTATTTTGCTTAGAGAGTATTCTCTAGATCCATTTGTCATTGCAAATGGCAAGATTTCATCCTTCTTTTTTATATATCCCATCATCACTAAAGATTATATATATATATATATACAGCTATTGTAGATAATGCTGCTATAAACATTGGTGCATTTATCCCTCAAATCAGTATTTTTGTATCATTTGGGTAAATAGCTAGTATGGCAATTGCTAGATAATAATTTTAACTTTTTGAGGACCTCCATATGTCTCCAACAGTGCAAGAAGGTCCCATTTTCTCCACATCGTCACCAACACTTATTGTTTTCTGTATTGTTGATTTTAGTCATTCTGACTAGAGTGAGGTGATATCTTGTAGTTTTGACTTGTATTTCCCTAATGTTGAGTGATGTTGAGCATCTTTTCATATGTCTGTTAGCTATCTAGATGTCTTCTTGGGAAAAATGTCTATTGATGGTTTCTGCCCATTTCTTAACTGTATTATTTTTTGGGGTGGTGGTGGTGTTGAGTTTGATAACTTCTTTATATATTTTGGGTACTAACCCTTTATCAGATATGCCATTTGTAAATATCTTCTATTATGTACATTGCCTGTCAGTTTTGTTGAGTGTTTCCTTCATGACACAGAAGCTTTTTGTTTTGATGAAGTCCCAATAGTTCGCTTTTGCTTTTGTTTCCTTTGACTCAGTAAAAAGTTGCTATGGCCAATGTCAAAGAGGTTACTGCCTGTGCTCTCCTCTAGGATTTTGAAGGTTTCCTGTCCCACATTCAGGTCTTTACATCCACTTTGAATTTATTTTTGTGTATGGTGTAAGAAATTGGACCACTTTTGTTCTTTTGCATGTTTCCAGTTTTCTTAACACCATTTGTTGAAGAGACTGTCTTTTATGATTGAGTATTCTTTCCTGATTTGTCAAAGATTAGTTGATCATAGAGGTGTAAGTCCATTTCTGGGTTTTCTATTTTCTTCTACTGCTTTATGTGTCTGTTTTTGTGCCAGACCATACTGTCTTGATGACTACAGCTTTGTAACATAGCTTGAAGTAAAAAATTGCCATGCCTCCAGCTTTGGTTTTCTTTTTCAAGATTTCTTTGGTTATTTGGGTTTTCTTGTGGTTTCATTCAATTGTTAGAATTGCTTGTTCTACCTCTGTGAAAAACGGTGGTGGTGTTTTGAGTGAGATTGCATTAAAAGTGTAGATTGCTTTGGGTAGTATAGATTTTTTAACAATATTTGTTCTTCCAATCCATGAGCATGAAATGTCTTTTCATTTTTTTGTGTCATCTTCAATTCTTTCATCAGCATTTTATTGTTTTCAGAGTACAGATCTTTTATCCTGGGTAAATTTAATCCAATGTATCTTATGAGTTTTGGTGCAATTGTAAATAAGAGTGATTTCTTCATTTCTCTTTTTGCTGCTTTGTTCTTTATGTATAAAAATGCAATAGTTTTCTGCACCATGATTTTGAATCCTGTTACTTTACTGAATTCATTTATTAGCTCTAGTAGTTTTTGGTGGAATCTTTACCATTTTCTTTCTTTTAAAGATTTTATATATTTATTCCTGAGAGACACACAGAGAGAGGCAGAGACATAGACAGAGGGAGAAGCAGGCTCCTCACAGGGATCCTGATGTGGGACTCAATCCCAGGACTCCAGGATCATGCCCTGAGCCAAAGGCAGATGCTCAAGCACTGAGCCACCCAGGAGTCTCACTTTACCATTTTCTAATGAGAATATTATGTCATCTACAAAAAAGGTTTTACTTTTTCCTTACTATTTTGAATGCCTTTTATTTGCTTTTGTTGTCTAATTGCTGTGGATAGGACTTCCAGTATTATGATTAATAAAAATGATGAGATTGGACATCCTTGTATTGTTCTTAATCTTAGCGGGGGCACTCTCAGTTTTCCCCCATCAATGATGATGTCTGCTGAGGGTTTTTTGTATATGGCCTTTATTATGTTGAGGTATGTTTGCTGTAAACCTACTTTGTTGAGGGCTTTTTTTCATGTATGTATGTTATATTTTGTCAAATGCTTTTTCTGCATGATTAAGATGATCATATGGTTTTTATCCTTTCTCCTATAGAAGTGATCTATCATGGTGATTGATTTGAAAATATTGAACTACCCTTGAATCCCAGGAATAACTTCTACTTGATCATGTTGAATAGTTTTTTAAATGTATTTTTGGATACTATTTGCTAGCATTTTTTGTTGAGGAATTTTGTATCTATGTTCATCAGAGATATTGACTTGACTAGCTCTCTTTTCTTTGATGCCTTTATATTTCTGGTATCACTTGCCTCATAGAATGAATTTGGAAGTTTTATTTCTTCTATTGTTTAAAGAGATTTGACTAACATAGGTATTAACTGTTCTTTAAATGTTTTGTAGATCATACAGGTAATATAAAAAAAGGGATTATAGGAGAAAGTAGAGAAAATGAGTAGGAAAAAATAGAGAAGATGACAAAATATGAGAGACTGCTAACTCTGGGAAATGAACAAGGGGTAGTGGAAGGGGAGGTGAGCGAGGGGATGGGGTGACTGGGTAATGGGCACTGAGGGGAACACTTGACAGGATGAGCACTGGGTGTTATACTATATGTTAGCAAATTTAAGTCCGATAAAAATATATTTTAAAAATGTAAAAAAATAGAAAAATAAATGTTTTATAGAATTTGCCTGTGAAGCTATCTTGTCCTTGACTTTTGTTTTGTTTGATTACTTATTCAATCTCCTTGCTGGTAACCAATCTGTTCAAATTTTCTATATTTTCCTGCTTCAGTTTCGGTAAGTTATATGTTTCTACGAATTTATCCATTTCTTCCAGGTGTCTATTTTTTGGTATATTGTCTTTAATAATATTTGTTTATAATTGTATTTATGTGGTGTTGGTTTTTATATCTCCTCTTTCATTGATGATTTTGTTTATTTTAAGTTCTATCTCTCTCTGTCTCTCATATGAGAGAGGCCAAATGAGAGAAGCTAGAGGTTATCATTTTTTTTCATATTTTCAAAGAACCAGATCCTAGTTTCATTGACCTGTTTGTTCTATTTTGTTTATAGTTTCCAGACCATTTGTTTCTACCCTAGTCTATAATTTCTTTCCTTCCACTGGTTTTTAGTTTTGTTTATTGTTCTTTTTCTACCTTCCTTAGATGTAAATTTGGGCTATTTATCTGAAATTTTTGTTGCTTCCTGAGGTAAGGTGTAGTGGCTACAAACTTCCCTCTTAGAACTGCTTTTGCTGCACTCCTAAAGTTTTGGACTGTTATGTTGTTGTTTTTAAAAATATTTTATTTATTTATTCATGAGAGACACAGAGAGAGAGGCAGAGACACAGGCAGCGGGAGAAGCAGGCTCCCTATGGGGAACCTCATGTGGGACTCAACCCCAGGACTCTGGGATCACTCCCTGAGCCAAAGGTAGACACTCCATCACTGAGCCACTCAGGGGTCCCTGGACTATTATGTTTTAATTTTTACTTGTTTCCATGTATTTTTTTTTGTTTTTTCTTTGATTTCTTGATTTATCCATTCATTATTTATTAGTATGCTATTTAACCTATGTATGTTTGTGGTCCTTCGAGTTTTTTTTTTTTTTCTGGTTGGCTTCTAGTTTCATAATATTTTGTTCAGAAAAGATACATGATATAATTTTGATTTCATATTTGCCTAAGTTTGTTTTGTGGGCTAATTCGTGATCTATCCTGGAGACTGTTACATATGCACTTGAATTAGAATATGTATTCTGCTGTTTAGAATGGAATGCTCTGAAAATATCTACTAAATCCATCTGGCCCAGTGTGTCATTCAAAGCCATTGTCTTTTTACTTATTTTCTATTTAAATGACCTGTCCATTGATATAAAGAGACTGTTAAATTCCTGCTGATTATTTCCTTTGTGTTTGTTATAACTGTTTTATGTGTTTGGGTGCTCCCATGTTGGGTGCATAAATACTTATAATTGGTATATCTTTTTGTCCAATTGTCCCCTTTATTATTATATAATAATTTCTTTGCCTTTTATTACAGACTTTATTTGAAAGTCTATTTTGTGTGATATAAGTTTGCTACTCTGGCTTTCTTTTGACATCTTAAAAATTAAATTTGTATGTTAATATTTGCATGTTAAATATTTGTATGTTACATATTTTCCCATGCCCTCATTTTCAATCTGCAGATGTAAAAAGAGTAGGCAGCATATTAGATGGGCTTTGTTTTTATACCCACTGTGACACACTCTGTCTTTTGATTGTAGTATTTAGTCAATTTACATTCAAAGTAATTATCGATATGCAATTTTTGCCATATTGTTACTTGTTTTATGATTGCTTTTGCAGTTTTTCTCTTGCCGTTTCTTCTCTTTCTCTCTTTCATGGTTTGCTTTGTTTCTTTAGTGTTATACTTGGATTTCCTACTCTATTTTTTCCATATGCATTACTGTATTTAGACTTGTGGTTATCATTCTGTTTTATTTTTTATATTATATATTTATAAATATATTTAATTTTTTTTATTGGAGTTCATTTGCCAACATACAGCATAACACCCAGTGCTCATCCCACCATTGCCACCCTCATTGCCCATCACCCAGTGACCCCAATTCCCCCTCCCACATCCTCTTCCACTACTCCTTGTTTATTTCCCAGAGTTAGGTGTCTCATGTTTTGTCACCCTCACTGATATTTTCACTCATTTTATCTCCTTTCCCTCTATTCCCTTTCACTAAATTTTATATTCTCCAAATGAATGAGACCATAAAATGTTTGTCCTTTTCCGATTTACTTATTTCACTCAGCATAATACCCTCCAGGTCCTACCACGTCGAAGAAAATGGTGGGTATTTGTCGTTTCTAATGGCTGAGTAATATTCCATTGTATACATAGACCACATCTTCTTTATCCATTCATCTTTCAATAGACACTGAGGCTCCTTCCACAGTTTGGCTATTGTGGACATTGCTGCTAGAAACAATGGGGTGCAGGTGTCCCAGCGTTTCACTGCATCTGTATTTTGGGCTAAATCCCCAGCAGTGTAATTGCTGGGTCAAAAACTAGCTCTATTTTTAACTCTTTGAGGAACCTCCACACAGTTTTCTAGAGTGGCTGTACCAGTTCACATCCCCACCAACAGTGCAAGAGGATTCCTCTTTCTCCACATCCTCGCCAACATTTGTTTCCTGTCTTGTTAATTTTCACCATTCTCACTGATGTGAGGTGGTATCTCATTGTGGTTTTGATTTGTATTTACCTGATGGCAAGTGATGTAAAGCATTTCCTCATGTGCTTGTTGGCCATGTCTATGTCTTCCTACTGAGATTTCTATTCATGTCTTATGCCCATTTCATGATTGGATTGTTTGGTTCTTTGCTGTTGAGTTTAACAAGTTCTTTATAGATCTTGGACACTAGTCCTTTATCTGATAGGTCATTGGCAAATATCTTCTCCCATTCTGTAGATTGTCTTTAAGTTTTGTTGACTGTTTCTTTTGCTGTGCAGAAGCTTCTTAACTTGAGGAAGTCCCAATACTTCATTTTTGCTTTTGTTTCTCTTGCCTTCATGGATGTATCTTGCAAGAAGTTGCTGTAGCCAAGTTCAAAAAAGGGTGTTGCCTGTGTTCTTCTCTAGGATTTTGATGAAATCCTGTCTCACATTTCGATCTTTCATCTATTTTGAGTTTATCTTTGTGTATGGTGTAAGAGAATGGTTTCGTTTCATTCTTCTGCTTGTGGATGTCCAATCTTCCCAGCATCATTTATTGAAGACTGTCTTTTTTCCAGTGGATACTCTTTCCTGCTTTGTCGAATATTAGTTGACCATAAAGTTGAGGGTCCACATCTAGATTCTCTATTCTGTTCCATTGATCTATGTGTCTATTTTTGTGCCAGTACCACACAGTCTTGGTGACCACAGCTTTGTAGTACAACCTGAAATCTGGCATTGTGATGCCCCGAGCTATGGTCTTCTTTTTTAATATTCCCCTGGCCATTCAGGGTCTTTTCTTAAGATGATTTATTCCAACTCTCTGAAGAAAGTCCATGGTATTTTGGTAGAGATTGCATTAAATGTGTCAATTGCCATGGGTAACATTGACATTTTCACAATATTAATTCTTCCAATCCATGAGCATGGAGTATTTTTCCATCTCTTTATGTCTTCCTCAATTTCTTTCAGAAGTGTTCTGTAGTTCTTAGTGTATAGATCCTTTACCTCTTTGGTTAGGTTTCTTCCTAGGTATCTTATGCTTTTGGGTGCTATAGTAAAGTGGATTGACTCCTTAATTTCTCTGTCTTCAGTCTCCTTGTTAGTGTATAGAAATGCCACTGACTTCTGGGCATTGATTTTGTATCCTGCCACACTGCTGAATTGCTGTATGAGTTCTAGCAATCTTGGGGTGGAGTCTTTTGGGTTTTCTAAGTACAGTATCATGTAATCTGGGAAGAGGGAGAGTTTGACTTCTTCTTTGCCAGTTTGAATGTCTTTTATTTCTTTTTGTTGCCTGATTGCTGAGGCTAGGACTTCTAATACTATGTTGAATAGCAGTGGTGAGAGTGGACATCCCTGTCTTCATCCTGATCTTAGGGGATAGGCTTCCAGGGGAAGGGGATCTTACGGGATAGGTTTCCCCACTGAGAATGATATTTTCTGTGGCTTTTCGTAGATGGCTTTTAAGATGCTGAGAAATGTTCCCTCTATCCCTACACTCTGAAGAGTTTTCATCAGGAATGGATGCTGTATTTTGTCAAATGCTTTCTCTGCATCTATTGAGAGGATCGTAGGGTTCTTGTTTTTTCTCTTGCTGATATGATCAATCACATTGATTGCTTTACGAGTGTTGAACCAGCCTTGCATCTCGGGGATAAATCCCACTTGGTCATGGTGAATAATCTTCTTAATGTACTCTGGCATCCTATTGGCTAGTATCTTGTTGAGAATTTTTGTATCTGTGTTCAGCAGGGATATTTGTCTATAATTCTCCTTTTTTGGTGGGATCTTTGTCTGGTTTTGGAATTAAGGTGTTCTGGCCTCATAGAGTGAGTTTGGAAGTATTCTATCTCTTTCTATCTTTCCAACAGCTTTAGTAGAATAAGTATTGTTTCTTCTTTCAATGTTTGATTGAATTCCCCTGGGAACCCATCTGGCCCAGAACTTTTGTGTCTTGGGAGGTTTTTGATGACTGCTTCAATTTCCTCCCTGGTTATCACCATGTTCAGGTTTTCTATTTCTTCCTGCCCTAGTTTTGGTAGTTTGTGGTTTTCCAGAAATGCACCCATTTCTTCTAGATTGCCTAACTTATTGGCGTAAAGCTGCTCATAATATGTTTTTACAATATTTTTATTTCCTTGTTGTTGGTGGTGATCTCTCCTTTCACATTCATGATTTTATTAATTTGAGTCTTTTCTCTCTTCTTTTTATTAAGGCTGGCTAATGGTTTATCTGTCTTATTAATTCTTTCAAAGAACCAACTCCTGGTTTTGTTAATCTGTTCCACAGTTCTTCTGGTCTCTATTTCATTGAGTTTTGCTCAAATCTTTATTAACTCTCTTCTTCTTCTGGGTGTAGGATCTATTTGCTGTTTTTTCTTCAGCTCCCTTAGGCACAAGGTTAGCTTTTGAATTTGGGTTCTTTCCAGTTTTTGGATGGATGCTTTTATTGCGATGTATTTCCCCCTCAGGAATGCATTTGCTGTATCCCAAAGATTTTGAATAGTTGTATCTTCATTCTCATTAGTTTCCATGAATCTTTTTAATTCTTCCCTAATTTCCTGGTTGACCCTTTCATCTTTTAGCAGGATGGTCCTTAACCTCCACGTGTTTGATATCCTTCCAAACTTCTTCTTTGATTTAGTTCTTATTTCAAAGCATTATGGTCTTATATTCAGGGGACAATCCCAATCTTTTGGCATCGGTTAAAACCTGATTTGTGACCCAGTATGTGGTCTATTCTGGAGAAAGTTCCATGTGCACTGGAGAAGAATGTGTATTCAGTTGCGTTTGGATGTAAAGTTCTGTAAATATTTGTGTAATCCATCTGGTCCAGTGTATCATTCAAAGCTCTTGTTTCTTTGGAGATGTTGTCCTTAGAAGACCTGTCGATTGTAGAAAGCACTATATTCAAGTCACCAAGTATAAGTGTATTATTATCTAAGTATGTCTTAACTTTGTTTATTAATTGATGGATATACTTGGGGCATAAAGATTCATGATTGTTAAGTCCTCTTGTTGGAATGATCCTTTAAGTATGATATAGTGTCCCTCTTTATCTCTTACTACCATCTTCAGGATAAACTTTTTTATCTGAAATAAGATGGCTACCCTAGCTTTCTTTGAGGACCATTTGAATGGTAAATGGTTCTCCAACCTTTTATTTTCAGACTGTAAGTGTCCTTCGGTCTAAAATGCTGTCTTGTAGACAGCAAATAGATGGGTCTTGCTTTTTATATCCAGTCTGAAACCCTGTGTCTTTTGATTGGGTCATTAAGCCCTTTCATGTTCAGAGTTACTCTTGAAAGATATGAATGTAGTGTCATCATGATACCTATTCAGTCCCTGTTTTTGTGGATTGTTCCATTGGACTTCCTCTATTATAGAATCCCCTTTGGTATTTCTTGCAGAGCCAGTTTGATGGTGACATATTCTTTCAGTTTCTGCCTATCTTGGAAGCTCTTTATCTCTCCTTCTATCCTGAATGAGAGCCTTGCTGGATAGAGTATTCTTGGCTGCATGTTCCTCTCATTTAGGACCCTGAATATATCCTGCCAGCCCTTTCTGGCCTGCAAGGTCTTTGTGGAGCAGTTTTCTGTTATTCTGATTCTTCTCCTCATAAAGGTTATGGATTTCTTTTCCCTTGCTGTTTTAAGGATCTTTTCTTTATCTTTGTAATTTGCAATTTTCACTATTAAATGTTGAGGTGTCAAGTGGTTTTTATCGATTTAAGGGGGGTATCTCTCTATCTCCTGGATCTGAATGCCTGTTTCCCTTCCCAAGTTAGAGAGGTTCTTAGCTATGATTTTTCAAATCCACTTTCTGGACCTCTGTTCCTTTTGGCGCCCTCGGGAACTCCAATTAAACAAAGATTTTTCCTTCTGAGGCTGTCATTTATTTCCCTTAACTTATCCTCATGATCTTTTAATTGTTTGTGTCTTGTTTTGTCAGCTTCCTTCCTTGCCATCAACTTGTCTTCTATGTCACTCACTTGTTCTTCCACCTCATTAACCCTCGTCGTTAGGACCTCCAGTTTGGATTGCATCTCATTTAATTGATTTTTAATTTCTGCCTGATTAGATCTAAATTCTGCAGTCATGAAGTCTCTTGAATCCTTTGTTTTTTCCTAGAGCCACCAGTATCTTTGTAATTGTGCTTCTGAATTGGCTTTGTGACATTGAATTGTAATACAAATTTTGTAACTCTGTGGGAGAGAGGACTGTTTCTGATTCTTTCTTTTGAGGTGAGTTTTTCCTTGTAGTCATTTTGCTCAGTGCAGAATGGCCAAAAACAAGTTGTACTGGAAAAAGGAGAAAAAGAGAAAAAAAGTAAAAAAAAATAAAAAACGGGGGGGGGTAGGGGTGGGGAAACAAACAGAAAACAAAAAACAAGGGGGAGTATCCTCTGATTCCATATACTGTAATTCCCTCGACTTCCCCTGAACTTTCCAGTACTTCTTGGTCAATAACTTGCTTTTCCCCTGTCCTTCTAGCTGGTCTTCTGGGTGTGGGGCCTGCTGTGCTGATTATCAGGTGTGTGCACCTGGGGGAGCTGCCCAACCCCCTGTCAAGTGCACGGCTCAGTGGGAGCTGTTTATCCTGTGAGGCCCCTGCTCGGTTCCAGGTACAGGGTGACACCAGGAAGAACAACAACAGTGGCAGTGTCGGGTTCTCCAACTCTGGAGGCAGTTTCCACAGTAACTACCCGCAGCTCCCAGTCTTCAGGGGCCTGGATGCTCCGGGGGCGGGGGAGCACCGATCTGCACAGCTCCGGGCCTCTGGCTGCAAGAGCATCCTTGCTGCCCTGTGTCCTCCTGACCTTTGCCTGTCTCAGGGGGAACACCGGATCTCCGTCTCTGTCCCCCAGCGCTCTGGGCTCTGGGGCCTGCACCGCTGGAATTGCACTCCCGGGGCTGCGCAGCCCCCTCCGTGTGGAGAGGCCGCCTGAGCCACCGCCCAAGCTGTTCCCGGCCCGCTGGGCGCATGCTCTAGCCCTTTAGGGAGCTCGGCCTGCAGTGTGTGGTGTGCTCTCCCCCAGGGCGCAGTTCCTCTGTTAGTGCCCCTGGGATCCTAAGGGCATCCCTGCCCATCCTAGGATCCTGCCTGAGTTCCTGCCAGTGCCTTTCCATCGGAAGATTGGTAAAGGTCCTGCCTCTCCGGGTCTAGGCTTTCCTGTCCTGGGGGCACTTGCCACGGGGCCTTAGCCCGGCTCTTCGTGGAGGCCCCTCCCCTTTGGATGCTTTTTTATTTATTTTTTTTCTGTCTTCCTACCTTGATAGAAGCGTAAATTCTTCTCACTGTAGCATTCCAGCTGTTCTCTCTTTAAATCTCAGGCTGAATTCATAGGTTTTCAGGATGATTTGAAGGTTATCTAGGTAATTTGGTGGGGACAGGTGATTTGGGGATCCTACTCTTCCGCCATCTTGCCCTGCCTCTTCATTTTGTTTATATATAACATTTTCTGCATATACCAGAATTTTGTACTCATTTCTTCTTTCTTCACCACATTTCAGATATTTGGTATCATATTTGATATCCTTTTATTCTGTGCTTTTCTTAAGTGATTCTTACTGATATATTGGTAAGATATTACTAAGATACATATTGCTTTTGTACTTTCTTTCTTACTCTTTCTTATGTTTTTTTGTTTTGTTTTGTTTTGTTTTGTTTTCCTCTCACAGTGTCCTTTAACACTTTTTTTGTAGGGCTGGTTTAATGGTCATGAATTCTTTTAGTTTTCGCTTGGTGAGAAACTCTTTATCTTTGTTTCTATTCTGAATGATATCCTTGCTGGATAAAGTATTCTTGAGTACAGATTTTTCCCTTTCAGCACTTTGATTACATAATGCTACTTTCTTCTGGCCTGCAAAGTTTCTGCTGAAAAATCAGCTGATAGCCTTATGGGGTTTCCTTTGTATGTAACTGTCTTCTTTTCTCTTTCAAACTTTAATATTCTTTCAGTATCACTATTTTTGCCATTGTAATTACCACGTGTCTTGCTGTGGACCTCCTTGGGCTGAATTATTGGAGGATTTCTATGCCTTCCAAATCTGGATCTCCATTCCCCTCCCCAGATTCAGGAATTTTTCAGCTTTTAATTCATCAAATATATTTTGGGCCCTCCTTTCTCTTCTTCTCCTTCTGGAAACTTTATTATGTGAATTTTATTATATTTGATGAGGTCAGTGAGTTCTCCAAGTTTATTCTTATTATGCGATATTTGGCTCTCACCTGTTCAGCTTATTTTTCATTATTCTCTCTTCCAGGTCACTGATAATTCCTCTGCTTCTTGTAGCCACTATTTATTCCATTTATTGTATTTTTAATTTTACTTATTGAGTTTTCCATCTCTCACATGTTATTTTTATCTCTTTGTCAATGATCTCACTGCTGCCCTCCATCCTTTTCTGAAGTCAAGTGAATATCTTTATCATCATTATTTTAATTATGTATCAGGCATATTACTTATTTCTCTTTCACTTAGATATCTTGCTGTGATTTTGTTCCGTTCTTTCATTTGGCACATATTCCTCTGTCTCCTCATTTTGTGTAGCTCTCCATTTGTTTCTCTGTGTTACAAAATTCAGCTATGTTTTCTGTTCTTGCAAGTAGTGGCTTTGTGAAGAAGAGATCTTGTAGTGCCCTTTAGTGCAGTGTCTCTTCTCTTGTTTACCAGAAACCAAACTTCAGTTCAATTTCCTATGTGTGTTGCCTATGTTGCTTTTGTGTCTGAGTCACTTTTCCTTTCAGTTCAGACATCTAGTGCTGACTCCTTGCTTGCTGTGGGCTGTGCTTGCTCTCTGTGATATTAGTGAGACCCAGGCAGTCAAGCTTTGAGGGGGTGTGACAACAGAAGAGCTTGGCATCGCATTCTGAATAAGTGGCTAGGCAGGTTGTATGTGGCCATCATGAAATTTATGGTGAGCTAAGGGCTGGGGTCAGTAGGTTTGGGGTGGGTGAGTCCTCAGGACAACTTATGCATGGGGTGTACTGCTAGCAGGTTAGGTAGCAGTTGTCTGTGCAGTGCTATCTCCCACAGGTGTCTCTATTTATGTTGGGGATAGAGGAGGAAAATGGCACCTGCTAGCTCCTTTGTTTCCAGAGAAGTCTCCCAACACATTGTGAAATCAGTATAAAGAGATCTCTTTCCCTTTCTGCAAGCTATTGCTTCTACGTTGCCTCTCTTTGGGCTGTTGTCTCTTTTTAAGGGCAGGAAACAGCTATCACTGGCCCTCTCAGCTTGCTCAGTGCTGAGTCAGCTGACTTTTAAAGTTCCAGGCTCCAAGTCTTGCTGGTTATACAAACTCACAAAACTAACCCCTCTGGTTTTCAAGGTCAGATGTTATGAAGATTTGTTTTCCCCATGTGGGCTCCCTGGTGCTTAACCTGTCCATGATTATAGCTCCCTCCTTCCTGTGAGCAGCTTTAGACCACCATTTTTCCTTTCCCAACCTCTCTATTGTGTATTCCTCTCTACATTTAGTTATGGAGTTTCTTTACTTGTCTTAGGATCACTCTCCAGTTTATTTATTCATACATGAGTGATACCCAGTTGGAAGCATGGGACAAGGTGAGCTTTGGGTCCTACTCTGCCATCTTTACATGTCTGTTTGATAACTGAGATATTTTCTTACATTTATATTAAGAAGACAGTGAGTTTTTTCAGACTGTATGGTGATATCATAGTTAAGGATATGGCAATGTTGGACACACACAAAAATTGTAATAGACTAAACAATGTGGCAGAAATTGATTTTCAAAATTTACGACTTAGATTATTGGAGCAAAAAGTGATCCACACCAAAACAACATTTTATATAAACTCGCTTTCAGCAACTTTTTCTCTCTTCTATATCCTAAGCCATATTTTCCCACATTGAAACAATATTTCCACGAAGTGCTCATCTGCTGATTACATCCCTAGAACTAGCTTTATATTTTTACTCAATCTGTGCTTATGGTTCCTTCTTTAAATTTTTGTCTCCATTAATATCAAAAACTTAAATTTAGTGGCATTATTTATATTACACACATGCACACACATAAATGGCTAAACTCTGTAGATAAAGAAGTTATATATATGCTTTCCTGCCATATATATTTTTCCAATTTTCTCTTAGATCATCTTAAGCCAAACCAAGAGCATCATTACTTACAGTTCAATATCTCTACCATCATGCCAACTTTGTTTTAATATCTCTATGTGGTTATCATTTTTTAAAAGTAAGCAAGAAAGCAAGTAATGACCTCAACACATACTAACGCAGGCCTGGAGAAATGACCTTGGATTTATTTTAACCCAGTATATTTGGCAGATAATAATTGTGAAGCATTGTGTGTAAAGAGACTTTAATCTGCTATCTCTACTTGGAATGCATGACCTGTAGGCTCAATCCAGAGGCATGGCTGATATGTAAGTCTGACTCAACATGACCCTGACTATATATATATATATATATATACACACACACACACACAAAGTACACTGGCAACCAGATTTTCTTGTTTCCCTGTACCAAGTTCTCATACACACACACACACACACACACACACACGCATGCACACCTAAGCCCTCACATGAATAAGTCATAAAATGTTTAAAGGGTGATTGATGTAAAACAAAACTTGTGTATTAGTAACTATTAGATATTTCAGTGAGATGATAATGTCCATTCTGTATATTCTATTCTACACATTTCTTTTTTTTAAAGATTTTATTTATTTATTCATAGAGACACAGAGAGAGAGAGAGGCAGAGACACAAGCAGAGGGAGAAGCAGGCTCCATGCAGGGAACCCAATGTGGGACTCGATCCTGGGTCTCCAGGATCACATCCCGGGCCGCAGGCAGCGCTAAACTGCTGCGCCACCAGGGCTGCCCTCTACACATTTCTATAAAGCTAAGTAAACATTACACTAGATTCAAATTCTCTGTATCCTACATGATTAATTTACTACCTCACTCAGGTAACATAATTTATGCACTTATATTTATTTTCTTATTTTTTCACTCTCAAGTATGCATTGCCAGCACTAAAGATAAACAAATGAAAAGTAAAACCCATATACCAAACACAAATCTCAAACTTACCTGAAAAGAAATACGCACAATGCTTGAATCTTAAAATTTTTCACTATGGAAGCTTGTCCTGATTAATTATCCATGGGAACATTTTTAAAATCAGTGTTATAAATTTTGTTTTCTCGTTGTCATCCTTGCATGTATTGTCAGAATATAAATTATTATAATAAAAATGTTATAAAAACTGTGATTTATCCATATAATGGCTTTATCAGAGCATATGAATCTTAATATACAAGTTTTGCTTTGCAATTAATAATAGTGCTTAAGTGATTGTTAATGAAAATCTATCTTGGTATGACTGTCAGTGTAATATTATGGTTTACTGAAAATGTCAGTGTTTGGAAGAGAATGCTCAACCTATACTGAAGACATCAATCTTTAGATCTTTAGATCCCAAGTTAGCACATTACCAATATTAGACAATATTCCTAGGAAATGTACTTTTGGACTAATTTGATGGGATATTTAAAACTTTCTATTAATATATGATATGTTTGTAGAAAAATCCATGAACATACATTGTACAGCTCAATAAATTTGATCATCCAAATAAAACAACTAACGAAGACACAGATCAATACACAAATATTACAAGCATTCCAGGAATCACCAAAGTGTCTTATTTCCATGACTATCTCCCACATGTCTTTCCATAAGAAACTTATTTTCAGATCATAGACTAGTAAATATACAACAGATATAGGTAAGGCAATTTCAAAATAGAACTAACTGACATATATAAAACACTGAATCCACAATGATAAAATTACATAATAATGTAATTATAAGTGCAAATAGAATATTTATTAAATTATGCCATATTCTGGACCATTATAGATATACATAATTATTCAAAAGTAATAAAATCAATTCAGAGTTTGTATTTCCATCATATGGAATTAGGTTAGAAATCATTAATAAAGACCAAGAGAAAAAGCCAAACTTCTTGGAAATTAATCAGTGATCTTCTAACTACTCCATAATTCAAAAATAAATCCACACAGAATTTAGAAAATATACTTATATTAGTAATAGAAAAGATGTAAATGCTAAACTTGTAATCATGCAGCTAAAAAATGCTTACAGGGAAATTTAGAGTGAAAAACTATATATTAGAGTTGAGGAAGGCTTAAAAAATCAATAAATTATATTTTACAAGAAGCTAAATTAAAAGAGTCAAATAAAAATCCAGAAAGGTATAAGGAAAAATTAAAGAGGTTAAGAGCAGAAATCAGGAAAATAGAAAGTAGACTTAAAAAGGAAAAAGTAACAACAGAAAATAATAATTTGAAGCAATTAATACGATTGAAACCCTCCTATCAAGAATAATCAAGAATGAGAGGTAACACAAAATATTAATACCTAAAAGATATACAAAATAAGAATATATTACTAAAAAACTTATAGTAATGAATTTGATATTTCAAATAGAATGCTCATTTGACTAGTAAGAATCTTAAGCAAATGATGTAGTCCCAAAGATATCAACACTATATAAGTGCCTTTTTATAAAGAAAAAAAAGGAAGAAAAAACCTGAAATTTGGGGCATTTGAGGCAAAGAGGGTGGAGTTGTTCATTAAGGAAGAATCTAATGTGTCAGTTATATTTTTCTTCTATATCTGAGTCCTGTGCTATTATGTAGCATCATCATATGGACAAGTTACTGCATAGATATTATGCATCAATATGCTATTACATTGCTTGGATTGAGACAGTAGCACCAACTTTATGAATGGGTGAATCTATTAATGGTAACAAATATACAAGTAGGGGCTTGTGAGAATATGCTTTTTAAATAAAAACAGGCCCTATTGTCCCTATTTATATGTCTGTTCAAAGGCTGTTCATGTTGAGGTTCTAGAGTTCACTTCAATATCTGGCAGAGCTAACTTCCTCTTTGATGTAAGACTATTTCTTAGTAGTTACTCAGTTCTTTAGAATCGTTCTATGGTTCTAGAGAATAAATGTAGATTTAAAAATTATAATAAATGAATACAAAAATAAGTATATTACTTGATGAGTTGTGACAGAACTTTGTCAAGAAAAAAAAGTTGCCTGCGCTTAAGGCAGTAACCACTAGGTCCCACGTAACATAAAATCTTCACCAAATCCTGCCAGGAAATATATAAACCACTTTTCTTAGGGATTTGTATTTCAAGTTTTAGTAAGAAATAATAACAATATGATATTTCCATATCTCTACATTCAATATCTCTAACATAATATCCTTTTTTAAAGGCCTAGAACAGTGTTGAAAATTGAACTATTTTGTGTTTCAAAAGAATTATTGCAACTTTTATCATATAAAAACTTAACAGTCTTAAAGAGATCTAACAGAATTTCACATACAACTTCCCATGTTGCAAAAACGAGAAACAACCCATGTCAATCTTCAAAGATTAAAGTAGAAGCAGAAATATAAGGCAATATGACCACAAAAACCTTATGAATCGTAGAATCTCTGTTCTTAAATTTCAATAATTAAGCAGATGAAATATGATAATATTTTGGCATATTTGGATTTCACTATAATAATTTTTGATCCAGTATGAAACTGCTAAAAAATTCTCTAGTATTCTGTATCCTTCTATTAAAGCAGAAAATAATTAAAATGAAAGAACAAATTTTAAGGATACAATAATGTAGGTAACCTTGATTAAGTCTTCAATGAGGAAAAAGGCACATTATAAGAATATTCTTGAATAAGCTTCTGAAAAAAATGAACATAGAGACCTCAAGACCTGGCAAACACAATATGACATATGAGCTTCAAAGTATCTTTGTTTAGTCACTCACCTCTATTCTCTGAAGTCAAAGCTCTGATCTCAGTTCTTCTAACTCAGCAAAACATGACAGAAAGAAAAACAGAGTATCAGAAAATATTCAACAGTAAAATTAACAAAAAGCTAAAGTTGGTTTCATTGTCATTATTTAATATAGGCATACAATCTTTTCTTCTTTTGGCCAAAATGAGAATCTCAGTATCCATTACAGTTGCTTCCTTCCTTCTTAATTCAAAATTTTTATTCCCTCATTGGTTACTCAAGAACATATTTTCTCTATGTAAGTATCTATTGGCAACTTTTGTTCAAAGTAACCAAAACAAAGGAAGTCTTGGATCACTGATTGTGTCTAAAGGTGAAGAGGATCCATGGGTGGCTCAGCGGCTTAATGCCAGCCTTCAACCCAGGACATGATCCTGGAGTCCCAGGATCCAGTCCTGCGTCGGGCTTCCTGCATGGAGCTTGCTTATCCCTCTGCCTGTGTCTCTGCCTGTGTCTCTGCCTCTCTCTCTGTGTGTGTTTCTCATGAATAAATAAATAAATAAAAATATTTTAAAAAGGCGATAGTACTTATAAAACAAGACACAAGCCCTGTTCTGGGGAAAAAAAAGAAAAAGCATGCTAACAGTGGTGTTATGTTGTCACTGAAGGGTTACTACAGACAGCCAGGTTCTGAGAGTCTTATTTGTCCTAGTAGAGGGCAACTCATCTGGACCTCAGATTGACATCTGGAATGAGTCCCTCAGCATCCTCAGACAATTGTGCTCATCATTGATCCAGACAAGCACCCTCCCAACAAATAAGCATTTCCATAGCCAGGCTTATGTTGTGCAGGTTTGAATAAAGAACAGTAAATGTGTGGTAGACACTTTGTTTAGTACCTAAATAATGAAACCCATATAGCTTTTAAAATGCTACTTTTGATTGGTCTAATAAAATTAGGTAAGATCTACAGGGGATATAAAGAAACCCTTTAGTCAACTAAAATTTTAAAGTGAAAATGAGGTACCAAAATAATATAAAATGTGATTATAGTGTAAATATTAGTAGAAGCATCTATGTTGCGAATATTTCAGATAAAGATAGAAAATCAGTATTTAGCACAGTTGAATTTCACTACACGATTATTTTCATCCAATGCGAACTTGTGAAAAAAAAAGAGGGAATAATCTCCTAAAGTTACTTGGGTTACTTTAAAAATATTTTTAAAAGGGTAGAAAACATGAGGATTCCTTGTTCCATGTAGGGATACTCACTGGGAAAAATATCTATCATAAAAATACTCTTCCTTAGGCCTCAGAAAGAATGAACTAACAGATTTGAAATATTGACATTACTAGTCATGAAACATATAATTTCAAAAGCACCAGGATAGCAACTCACCTTTCTTTCCTGAAAGTAACTTATTAACTTGAAAAAAACCAGACACCTCTTCTACCATTTGATCTGTAAAACATTACAAAAAAATAGGTCATATGAGACAATGCATGAAATTAAAATAATACATAATATTAGTTCTGCTTTAATTAATCATACAGACACCCCTTGCCACAAACACCACAGTTGCTAGATCCTTCGTCATTTCTGTCATATCATTTATTCATTTGTTTCCTCCTTGAGTTCTTTACTTTGCAAATGGCCAATAATTCTCTCTGCTGAGCTATTTAAATAAGTATATGGTAGTTATTTCTACGGAAATTCTAAAGCTGTATTCACTCAATAAAGACTGAAAATACCTTGTGATGTTAAAAATGCCCTGTGATGTGAAAAATGAAAAGAATATAGTAGGAGTATTGTGAGATTATTGAGGATTATTAGAAAGGGGTATATGAGAACTTTTATGAGGATTACTGATGACTTCATCAATTGAGCAGTACTAAAAGTGAGTTTTATTTGTCTTATTAGAAGGCCACTTAGCTGGACCTCAGCAACCCCAGGTACTTATGCTTATTCTTGATCCAGACAGGACCAGAACCAACCAATTATCATTCCTCATACCACACTAATGCTCTTAACAGTTTACTACTTGTCCTTATCTTACAGTAGAAAAAAGGACAGGTAGATATTGAACTTGACTTCAGTATATCTGGTTATAATGGCAGCTCCAGAAGCTTCCCAGAATCTTCATTAGAGTGACACATTAAGTGATATTGCAGTTGGAGAGTTTTTTTTAATAATAAATTTATTTTTTATTTATGTTCAATTTGCCAACATACAGAATAACACGCAGTGCTCACCCCGTCAAGTGCCACCCCTCAGTGCCCGCCACCCAGTCATCCCCAAACACTGCCCTCCTCCCCTTCCACCAGCCCTAGTTCATTTCCCAGAGTTAGGAGTCTTCCATGTTTTGTCTCCCTTTCTGATATTTCCTACCCATTTCTTTTCCCTTCCCCTTTATTCCCATTCACTATTATTTATATTCCCAAAATGCATGAGACCATATAATGTTTGTCCTTCTCTGATTGACTTACTTCACTCAGCATAATACCCTCCAGTTCCAACCACGTCTAAGCAAATGGTGGATATTTGTCATTACAAATGGCTGAGTAATATTCCATTGTATACATAGACCACATCTTCTTTACCCATTCATCTTTCAATGGACACCGAGGCTCCTTCCACAGTTTGGCTATTGTGGACATTGCTGCCAGAAACATTGGGGAGCAGGTGTCCTGGCATTTCATTGCATCTGTATCTTTGGGGTAGATCCCCAACAGTGCAATTGTTGGGTCGTAGGGCAGATCTATTTTTAACTCTTTGAGGAACCTCCACACAGTTTTCCAGAGTGGTTGCATCAGTTCACATTCCCACCAACAGTGCAAGAGGGTTCCCTTTTCTCCACATCCTACCAACATTTGTGGTTTCCTGCCTTGTTAATTTTCCCCATTCTCACTGGTATGAGGTGGTATCTCATTGTGGTTTTGATTCGTATTTCCCTGATGGCAAGTGATGCAGAGCATTTTCTCATGTGCATGTTGGCCATGTCTATGTCTTCTTCTGTGAGATTTCTGTTCATGTCTTTTGCCCATTTCATGATTGGATTGTTTGTTTCTTTGCTGTTGAGTTTAATAAGTTCTTTATAGATCTTGGAAACTAGCCCTTTATCTGATACGTCATTTGCAAATATGTTCTCCCAAACTGTAGGTTGACTTTCAGTTTTGTTGACTGTATCCTTTGCTGTTCAAAAGCTTCTTATCTTGATGAGGTCCCAATAGTTCATTTTTGCTTTTGTTTCTCTTGCCTTCATGGATGTATCTTGCAAGAAGTTACTGTGGCCGAGTTCAAAAAGGGTGTTGCCTATGTTCTCCTCTAGGATTTTGATGGAATCTTGTCTCACATTTAGATCTTTCATCCATTTTGAGTTTATCTTTGTGTATGGTGCAAGAGAGTGGTCCAGTTTCATTCTTCTGCATGTGGATGTCCAATTTTCCCAGCACCATATAAGAGACTGTCTTTCTTCCTGTGGATAGTCTCTCCTGCTTTGTCGAATATTACTGGAACATAAAGTTGAAGGTCCATTTCTGGATTCTCTATTCTGTTCCATTGGTCTATGTGTCTGTTTTTCTGCCAGTACCACACTGTCTTGATGACCACAGCTTTGTAGTACAACCTGAAATCTGGCATTGTGATGCCCCCAGCTATGATTTTCTTTATTTAAATTCCCCTGGCTATTTGGGGTCTTTTCTGTTTCCACACAAATCTTAAAATAATTTGTTCTAATGCTGTGAAGAAAGTCCATGGTATTTTGATAGGGATTGCATTGAATGTGTAAATTGGCCTGGGTAACATTGACATTTTCACAATCTTAATTCTGCCAATCCATGAGCATGGAATATTTTTCCATCTCTTTGTGTCTTCCTCAATTTCTTTCAGAAGTGTTCTATAGTTTTTAGGGTATAGATCCTTTACCTCTTTGGATAGGCGTATTCCTAAGTATCTTATGCTTTTGGGTGCAATTGTAAATGGGATTGACTCCTTAATTTCTCTTTCTTCAGTCTCATTGTTAGTGTATAGAAATGCCACTGATTTCTGGGCATTGGTTTTGTATCCTGCCATGCTACCAAAATGCTGTATGAGTTCGAGCAATCTTGGGGTGGAAGCTTTTGGGTTTTCTATGTAGAGTATCATGTTATTGGCGAAGAGGGAGAGTTTGACTTCTTCTTTGCCAATTTGAATACCTTTTATTTCTTTTTGTTGTCTGATTGCTGAGGCGAGGACTTCCAGTACTATGTTGAATAGCAGTGGTGAGAGTGGACATCCCTGTCTGGTTCCTGATCTTCGGGGAAAGGCTCCCAGTGCTTCCCCATTGAGAATTGTATTTGCTGTGGGCTTTTCGTAGATGGCTTTTAAGATGTTGAGGAATGTTCCCTCTATCCCTACACTCTGAAGAGTTTTGATCAGGAATGGATGCTGTATTTTTTCAAATGCTTGCTCTGCACCTATTGAGAGGATCATACGGTTCTTGGTTTTTCTCTTGCTGATATGATGAATCACATTGATTGTTTTACGAGTGTTGAACCAGCCTTGTGTCCTGGGAATAAATCTTACTTGGTCATGGTGAATAATTTTCTTAATGTATTGTTGGATCTTACTGGCTAGTATCTTCTTGAGAATTTTTGCATCCATGTTCATCAGGGATATTGGTCTATAATTCTCCTTTTTGGTGGGGTCTGTCTGGTTTTGGATTTAAGGTGATGCTGGCCTCATAGAATGAGTATGGAAGTACTCCATCTCTTTCTATTTTTCCGATCAGCTTTAGTAGAATAGGTATGGTTTCTTTAAACGTTTGATAGAATTCCCCAGGGAAGCCATCTGTCAGTGGACTTTTGTGTATTGGGAAGTTTTTTGATGACTGCTTCAATTTCCTCCCTGGTTATTGGCCTGTTCAGGTTTTCTATTTCTTCCTGTTCCAGTTTTGGTAGTTTGTGGTTTTCAAGAAATGTGTCAATTTCTACTAGATTGCCTAATTTATTGGCATATAGCTGCTCATAATGTTTTTAAAATCGTTTGTATTTCCTTGGTCTTGGTAGTGATCTCTCCTTTCTCATTCATGATTGTATTAATTTGAGTCTTCTCTCTCTTCTTTTTAATAAGGCTGGCTAATGGTTTATCTATCTTATAAGTTCTTTCAAAGAACCAACTTCTGGTTTTGTTGATCTGTTCCACAGTTCTTCTGGTCTCAATTTCTTTGAGTTCTGCTCGAATCTTTATTAACTCTCTTCTTCTGCTGGATGTAGGATCTATTTGCTGTTTTTTCTCTAGCTCCTTTAGATGTAAGTTTAGCTTTTGTATTTGAGTTCTTTCCAGTTTTTGGATGGATGATTGTATTGTGATGTATTTCCCCCTCAGGACTGCTTTTGCTGCATCCCAAAGATTGTGAATGGTTGTATCTTCGTTCTCATTAGTTTCCATGAATCTTTCTAATTCTTCCTTAATTTCCTGGTTGACCCTTTCATCTTTTAGCAGGATGGTCCTTAACCTCCACGTATTTGAGGTCCTTCCAAACTTCTTGTTGTGATTTAGTTCTAATTTCAAGGCATTATGGTCTGAGAATATGCAGGGGACGATCCCAATCTTTTGGTATCAGTTAAAACCTGATTTGTGACCCAGTATGTAGTCTATTCTGGAGAAAGTTCCATGTGCACTTGAGAAGAATGTGTATTCAGTTGCGTTTGGATGTAAAGTTCTGTAGATATCTGTGAAATCCATCTGGTCCAGTGTATCATTTAAAGCTCTTGTTTCTTTGGAGATGTTGTGTTTAGAAGACCTATTGTGTGTAGAAAGTGGTAGATTGAAGTCATCAAGTATAAGTGTATTATAATCTGTCTTAATTTTGGTTATGAATTGATTGATATATTTTGCAGCTCCCACATTTGGGGCATATATATTGAGGATTGTTAAGTACTCTTGTTGGATAGATCCTTTAAGTATGATATAGTGTCCCTCTTAATCTCTCACTACAGTCTTCGGGTAAATTTTAGTTTATCTGATATAAGGATGGCTACCCCTGCTTTCTTTTGAGGACCATTCGAATGATACATTGTTCTCCAACCTTTTATTTTCAGGCTGTAGGTGTCCTTCTGTCTAAAATGAGTCTCTTGTAGACAGTAGATAGATGGATTTTGCTTTTTTATCCAGTCTGACACCCTGCCTTTTGATGGGGTCAAAAGCCCATTCACGTTCAGAGTTACTATTGAAAGATGTGAGTTTAGTGTCATCATGATATCTATTCAGTCCCTGTTTGTGTGGATTGTTCCATTGGACTTCTTCTTAAAGGGGAATTTTAAGAGTCCCCCTTAAAATTTCTTGCAGAGTTGGTTTGGAGGTCACATATTCTTTCAGTTCCTGCCTGTCTTGGAAGCTCTTTATCTCTCCTTCCATTCTGAATGAGAGCCTTGCTGGATAAAGTATTCTTGGTTGCATGTTTCTCTCATTTAGGACCCTGAATATATCCTTGTAGCCTTTTCTGGCCTGCCAGGTGTCTGTGGAGAGGTCTGCTGTTACTAATACTTCTCCCCCATAAAAGTTAGGGATTTCTTGTCTCTTGCTGCTTTAAGGATCTTCTCTTTATCTTTGGAATTTGCAAGCTTAACTATTAAATGTCGAGACGTTGAACAGTTTTTACTGATTTTAGGGGGGGATCTCTCTATTTCCTGGATCTGAATGCCTGTTTCCCTTCCCTGATTAGGAAAGTTCTCAGCTATGATTTGTTCAAATACATATTCTGGACCTCTGTCCCTTTCGGTGCCCTCGGGAACCCCAATTAAACATAGGTTTTTCTTCCTCAGGCTGTCACTTATTTCCCTTAATCTATCCTCATGATCTTTTTTCGTCTCTTTTTCCTCAGTTTCCCTCTTTGCCATCAACTTGTCTTCTATGTCACTCACTCGTTCTTCCACGTCATTAACCCTCTTCAGTAGGACCTCTAGTTTGGATTGCATCTCATTCAATTGATTTTTAATTTCTGCCTGATTAGATATAAATTCTGCAGTCATGAGGTCTCTTGAGTCCTTTATGCTTTTTTCTAGAGCCACCAGTAGCTTTATAATAGTGCTTCTGAATTGGCTTTCTGACATTGAATTGTAATCCAAATTTTGTAACTCTGTGGGAGAGAGGACTGTTTCTGATTCTTTCTTTTGAGATGAGTTTTTTCTTGTAGTCATTTTGCTCAGTGCAGAGTGGCCAAAAACAAGTTGTATTGGGGAAAGGAGAAAAAGAGAGAAGAGAAAGAAGGAAATAAAAAGAAAAAAAGCAAAAAGAAAAAAAGGAAGAGAAAAAGGGAAACAGAAAAAAGAGAAGAAAAAGAGAGAATAAAGAAAAAATTGGGGGAGGAAGGAAGCAAACAGAAATCAAAAAGAAAGAAAAAACAACAAAAAAACAACCAAGGGGGAGTATCCTCTGATTCTGTATACTGTAAGTTCCTTGACTTCCCCTGGAACTTTCCAGTGCTGCTTGGTCAATAATTTGTTTTTTCCCTGTCCGTCTAGCTGGTCTTCTGGGGGAGGGGCCTGTTGTGCTGATTTTCAGGTGTTAGCACTTGGGGGAGCTGCTCTGCCCCTTGCCTGGTGCAGGGCTCAGTGAGTGATGTTTATTTTGTTTATTCGGTGCGGCCACTGTGAGGCTCAGTGGGGGTTGTTTACCCCGTGAGGCCCCAGGGGGAACAACCATAGTGGCAGCAGCCAGCTCTGGAGCCCTGTAGTCAGCTCCCACAGTAACTACAGAGCTCTCCATCTGCAGGGCCCGGATGCTCCAGGGACGGGGCCGCTGATCTGCTCAGCTCGGGACAGGAGCGTCCTTGCTGTCCTGGGCACTCCTGGCCTCTGCCTCTCCTGGGGGGAGGCCGGATCCTGGGCTGTGTCCCTGGCCCCTGTGCTCCCGGGCCTGCGCTCCAGCCACATAGACCCCTCCGCGGTGCCGCCCGATCCCCTCCCAGCTGCTCCCGGGTCCAGCCCTGTGCGCTGCAGCCTTTTAGGGAGCTCGGCGCACTCTCCCCGGGGCGCAGGCGTCTGTTAGTGTCCCAGGGAGCCTGAGGGCATCCCAGCCCTCCTGGGTCCTCCTCTAACTCCCTGGGAGCGCCTTTCCGCCCGGGAAGATTGGTGCAGTTCCTGCTTCTTTGGGAAGGGGCTTTCCTATCCTGGGGACACTCACAGTGGCCTTAGCCCGGCTCCTCCCCCTTGGATACCTTTTGTTTCTTTATTTCTTTTTTCCCCGCGTCTTCCTACCTTGATAGAAGCGTGAATTCTCACTGTAGCGTTCCAGCTGTTCTCTCTTTAAATCTCAGCCGAATTAATAGATTTTCAGGATGATTTGAAGGTTATCTAGGTAATTTGGTGGGGACAGGTGACTTGGGGACCCTACTCTTCCGCCATCTTGCCCCTCATCGTCCAGTTGAAGAGTTTTTAATCCTGATATATTTATTCAATAAGATAGAAAAAAAAAAGAATCAGGAGTTAACCAGGAGGTTGAGTTATATCTCTTAAAAGATTAATAAATTATGTTAGGATCTATCTGACAATGTGATAATACTTTCATTTGATCAATCTATAGTCTCTGGAGAGAAAATATATGTCCATATTGAAAGTATAGGACCATTACCCTATACCATTCTCTGTTTTATCTCACTTGGAGCAATTATTTTAATACACAACACATACAAACCAAATCTATTCTATGACTTGCCTTCATTAATCTGTAAATGCTCCCAAATATCTAGATATTTTAAAACAAAATCCATTCCTCATTACCATTATCCAAAATATATTTCCTTTTAGAAGTCACAAAAAATACCCTAAGAAAAGAATACTTTTGTCATTTTCCTGATCTGGCTGACTTCCCAATATCTGCATTTAGTTTAATGCAGTTTCTTATTTTTTTATTTTTTCTTCTTTTTAGTTTAATGCAGTTTAATGCAAAAGCATCAAATATTAACAGCAAATAATTGAAAATAAATAGATATAATAAATACATCTATTAATACATGTAAAATATTAACAACTACATTGACCAAGGGAACAAATTAGCAATAATTAGTATTGGTACTAATACCATTTAATTGCTACTTAAAATGCACTAGAAAGGTGCTAATATTCAAATCAAATTCCTCAATATAGCAAAATATCTAAAAAGTCAAGATAACATTTATGATTTACAAATATAGCATGCACACAAAGAAAAATATAGATGTACTTAAAAGGATGAGCAGATGATATAATATAAAAGCCATTCCTCAGCTCTAGATAAGCTGGACTTATGGTAAAATCAGAATAACTCCTTCTCCCTAAGCAACTAGATACTGTCTGAAAACAAAACAAAAAGGGCAGTGCAAGTAAGTTTCCATTCTTATTCTAGTCAAAATGTATAATGTACAGAAAAGAATAAGGCAAGATGAAGCAAAAAATGTAAACTGTAGTCCTTAAAACTGACAGGGAGATGACCATATTTTAGGAGGAACACAGAAAAAATTTTAAGTCTGTTCTGTAGAATGCATAGAAAATTATGACTATGTGTTAATAGATCTCATAAGAAAAATGGAAATTATAAGCATGAATAAAATAGTAATTCTAGAACTTAAAACTACAATATATTTTAAAAAAATAATAGATGGAGCAAAATGACAAAGTAGGAAATTCCTAGCTTGTGTGCCCCAAGACAAACAGTGGATGGCAGCCATCCATGGATAAAAATGGTTTTGTGAGAGCTTTGGGATCTAGGTAGGAGATTGTGAAATTCCAGTAGAGACCCAAGACTAAAGAAGGCTGCTTTAAGAAGGCAGGCTCATACCCCCTTAATGGTAAACTCACTAAATGTAGTCCTCTTTGCAGATTAAAAATAATATCATCCCACTATGGGTTCAGCTCCAACTCTGCTTCGTTGTGGTCTTGCATGCAGCCTCGTTCACCAAGAGACCCTAGAAGAGCTATGCTCACCTGTGACCCTGGTAGTAGTTTGTCAGTCTCAGACCTGACTGTGAATACTGAAGTGGCTCTATGGACTGGCCCTAGAACTGTCTGCCACAGTCTGGAGTCATTCTTGCCCACTCAGATACATGGGAGGAAACACACCCATCTCTGCTTCTGGTTACTGACCCACTGACTTTAGTCTCAACTGCAGATCCTCACATAGCCCTAAGACTGATCTACTGACAACAGTGTATAAAGAAAGGAAGACAATTTTTTCTGTCAAATATATGGACATCAGTGCTACTCTACATAAATCATGAATCAAGAATCAGGCAAACATGAAACCACCAAAGGTAACTAAACAAGCTTCAATAAATTAACCCCAAGTAAATGTAGATTTATGAATTTCCTGACAAAAAAGTCAAAATTATTGGGTAAGGGAAGATGGTGGTGGGCTAGGAGGATCCTAGACTCACCTCATCCCATGAACACAACTAGATAATATCAATCATCCTAAATACCCCAGAAATAGACCTTAAGGGTGACAGAACAAAATCCACAACTAAAGGGAGAGAAGAGGCCATACTGAAGAAGCTAGGAAGTGTAGAGACATGGTTTATGGGAGAAATGGGTTTCAGGTGCTTCAGAGAGAAGGGAACCATGGTCACAGAGAGCAGGGAGAGAGACTGGAGTACACAGGGGAATACACAAGGAGAACATTTCCCCAAAGCCATTGGCTTGAAAAATAAGGTGAGTTGAGCTTTACAAGTTCTTACAACCAGTGGGGCTTAAATACTGGAGTCTTAAAGGTTAGTATATTTGGCAGGGATAGAGTCCCAAGGACACTATTCTGCTCCTGGAGAGAAGGTAATCAAAAACAGTATAAAAACAGCAATATGAAGAAAGCCTGGGGCACACAGTGGGAAGATTATTTTCTCTTCTTGGAGCATACCCCTGATAAGGATTATTCAGAAAGATACCTCTTTGGGAACAAAGAGCTGGCCAGAGCCATTTCTGTCGCTAGACTCTCAGCAAAAATACACAGCCACCTGTGGGAATCAGCACTCATTGACACTGGATACATAACTTGCATGTACCAAGACCTACCACCCTGGGACTGGTGGTAATCTGTAATCTGGTGGGACTGCCTCCTCAGTCACACATGCATCAGGCCCAGTATAGTGAGCCCATTCCCCCAAAAGACCAGCACAAATTACTCTCACACCATGTCACCAGAAAGTTCTGTAGGGCTTCAGATCCAGTGGAAGTGGTGACAGGTATAATTTCACAAGCAAACAAAAGCACACCTAGTTAAAACTTGCCACATTAAGGTCAGGGACAAACATTGCCCATAGCAGGCAAGGAGAGCCTCTGCAGATGACTGACCTGAAGGATAGAACATCCAAAATGCAACAGCAGAGCACATACAACACACCAGACACACTCCTTGAAGTGCCAGGCTCTGGGCACTAAAAGACTTCTTCTTCATAAGGCTATTGCTTTCAGGAGTAGTACTCATAACTACCACAAGGAAGAAGGCAGAGACTTCGACAAAATGTGAAGATGGAGAAGGTTATCCCAAATAAAGGAACAAGCTAAGGTCATGACCAGAGATATAAGCAAAAGACATAAATAACATGTCTGATGGAGAATTTAAAGCAACAATCATAAGGATATTCACTGGGTTTGAAAAAATAATAGAAGATATCAGGAGACCATTATCAAAGATATCAAAAAGTTAAAAAATATCCAATTAAAGATGAAAAGTACAGTGTTTAAGATTGGAAATATACTTGATGAAATGAACAGAAGGCTGAAGGAAAAACACAAACAAATAGTGATGTAAAGACAAGGTAGTGGAAAGCAATGCTAAAGAAAAAATAGAAGTATGCAACACAAGAATAGACTTAGGGAACTTACTGACTACATCAAACATAATAGCATTCATATTATAGGAGTCCTAGAAGAAGAGAGAGAAAAGGGGGATAGAAATTTTATTTGAAGTAATAATACCTGAAAATTTCTCTAATCTGGGGAAGGAAACAGACATCCAAATCTAGGAAGCAGAGAGAACTCCCATTGAAATCAACAAAAGCAGGCCAACACCAAGATATATTGCAACTAAATTTGAAAATATATTAATAAGGGAAAAATCTTCAAATCAGCAAGACAAAAGAAGTCCTTGCCTTACAAGGCAAAAACCTAATAAATCTACCTGGAGATTTCTCAACAGAAATTTGACAGGCCAGAAGAGAGTGGCATGATATATTCAAGCACATATATTCATGTGCTGAATGGTAAAAATGTACAATCAAGAATACTCTACCCAGGAAGGATATCACTCAGATAGAAGGAGAGAGAGAGAGATAAAAAGTTTCCCAAACAGAAATGAAAGGAGTTGTAAGGACTAAACCAGTCCAGCAAGAAATATTAAAGAGGACTCTGTGTGGAAAGGAGAGACCCAAAGTGACAAAGATAAGAAAGGATCAGATCAGAGAAAAATCTCCAGAAACATTATTTTATTGTAATAGAATCATAATAAAAATATCTGTCAATTATTACTTTTTAAAATTTAAATTCAATTAGCCAACATATAGTATATACTTGGGTTAAGGTGGAGTGTTCCATACTTTATCAACTGTATATAACACTCAGTGCTCCTGTGCCCTCCTTTATGCTCATCACCAAATTACCCCACCCCACCACCTCTGCTCCAGCAACCTTCAGTTTGTTTCCTATAGTTAATAGTCTCTCTTGGTTTTTCTCCCCTGTGATGACTTCCCATTTAGCTTTCTCTTTTTTAATATGTATATTTTTATTGGAGTTCAATTTGCCAATGTATAGTATAACATCCAGTACTCATCCCGTCAAGTCCCCCCTCAGTGCCCATAATCCAGTCACCCCATCCCCTTGCCCGCCTCCCCTTCCACTACTCCTTGTTCATTTCCCAGAGTTAGGAGTCTCTCATGTTTTGTTGCCTTCTCTAATTTTTCCCACTCGTTTTCTCTCCTTTCCCCTATAATCCCTTTCAGTATTTTTTATATTCCCCTTATGAGTGAAACCATAAAATGTTTGCCCTTCTCCGAACTTAGCATAATACCCTCCATTTCACTTAGCATAATACCCTCCATTTCCATCCACATCGAAGCAAATAGTGGGTATTCATCATTTCTAATGGCTGAGTAATATTCCATTGTGTGTGTGTATATATATATATATATACCATATCTGTGTATATATATATATATATAAATATATATATATATATATACCATATCTTCTTTATCCATTCATCTTTTGCCCTATGATCCTTTGTGTTTTTGCTTGTATTCCCCATATGAGTGAAACCATATACTTGTCTTTCTCTGATTGACTTATTTAATTCAGCATAATACCCTCCAATTCCACCAACATTGATGTAAATGGTAAGTTTTCATCCTTTTTGAGGAGTAAGAAATATATATATATATATATTATATATATATAATATATATATATTTGATTTGTGAATGTTGACATTTTATAGACATTTTAATAATATTTATTTTTCCAAATATATATATTTTATTATCCATCTTTCTATCTCTATCTATCTCTATATAGATCTTCTTTATCCAGCCATCTGTCAATGATATCTTGTCTCTTTCCACATTTTGGTATTGTGGACATTGCTGCTATGAATATTGGTGCAGGTGCCTCTTCAGATCACTACATTTATATCTTTGGGGTAAATACCTAGTAGTTCAAAATTGCTGGGTAGATGTAATTTTAACTTCTTGAGGAATCTCTGTACCATTTTCCAGAGTGGCTGTACCAGCTTGCATTCCCACCAATAGTGTAAGAGTATTCCCCTTTCTCCACATCCCCTCCATTTGTTGCTTCCTGTCTTGTTAATTTTCACCATTCTCACTGGTGTAAGGTGGTATCTCATTGTGGTTTGGATCTGTTTTTCCCTGATTGTAAGTGATGTGGAGCATTTTTTCATCTCTTGGCCATTTCTATGTCTTCTTTGGAGAAATATCTGTTTATGTCTTCTTCCCATTCCTTGATTGGATTGGTTTTGGGGGGTTGAGTTTGATAAATTCTAGATCTTGGATGCTAGTTCCCTATCTGATATGTCATTTGCAAATATCTTTCATGAATAAATAAATAAAATCTTTTCCCATTCTGTAGGTTGCCTTTTACTTAGGTTGACTGTTTCCTTTGCTGTGCAGAAGATTTTTATATTGATGAAGTCTCAATTGATTCATTTTTGCCTTTGGAGATGTGTCTAGCAAGAAGTTGCTGTGGTCAAGGTCAAAGAGGTTGATGTCTGTGATTTTGATGGATCCCTGTCTCGCATTTAGGTCTTTCAAACATTATGAATTTATCTTTGTATATGGTGTAAGAAAATGATCCAGTTTCACTTTTCATAAGTGGCTGTCCAATTTTCCCAACACCATTTATTGAAGATACTGTAATATTTCCATTGTATATTATTTTCTGCTTTGTTGAAGTTTACTTGACCATAGAGGTGAGAGTCCATTTATGGGTTCTTTATTCTGTTCCACTGATCTGATCTGTGTGTCTGTTTTTGTGCCAGTATCATACTGTCTTGACGATTACATCTTTGTAAACACAGCTTAAAGCCAGACATTGTCATGCCCCTGGCTTTGGTTTTCTTTTTCAACATTCCTCTGGCTATTCAGGGTCTTTTAAGGTTCCATAAAAATTTTAGGATTATTTGTTCCAGCTCTGTGAAAAATGCTGATGGTATTTTGGTATTGTATACATAAACCACATCTTCTTTATCCATTCATCTTTAGATGGACACCGAGGCTTCTTCCACAGTTTGGCTATTGTGGACATTGCTGCTATAAACATCGGGGTGCAGGTGTCCTGGCATTTCATTGCCATCTGTATCTTTGGGGTAAATCCCCAGCAGTGCAATATCCACCATTTGCTTCTACCTGGATGGAACTGGAGGGTATTATGCTGAGTGAAATAAGTCAATCGGAGAAGGACAAACATTATATGGTCTCATTCATCTGGGGAATATAAAAAATAGTGAAAGGGAATAAAGGAGTAAGGAGAAAAAATGAGTGGGAAATATCAGAAAGGGAGACAGAACATGAGAGACTCCTAACTCTGGGAAACAAACTAGGGGTGGTGGAAGGGGAGGTAGGCGGGAGGTGGGGGTGACTGGGTGATGGGCACTGAGGGGGGCACTTGATGGGATGAGCACTGGGTGTTATTCCATATGTTGGCAAATAGAACACCAATAAAAATAAATTTATGTAAAAAAAGAGAATGATATTTGCTGTGGGCTTTTCATATATGGCTTTTATGATATTGATGTATGTTCCCTCTCCCTCTACACTGTGGAGAGTTTTAATCAAGAAAGGATGGTGTATTTTGTCAAATACATTTTCTACATCAATTGTATTATATGGTTCTTGTCCTTTTATTAATGTGATGTATCACTTTGATTTGTGAATGTTGAACCATCCTTGCAGCCAAGAAATAAATCTCACGTGGTCATGGTGAATAATTATTTTAATGTACTATTGGATTCTATTGGCTAGTATCTTGGTGAGAATTTTCATCCATGTTCATCAAAGATATTGATCTGTAATTCTCCTTTTTGGTGGGGTCTTTGTCTGGTTTGGGGATCAAAGTAACGCTGGTCTCATAGAATCATTTTGGAAGTTTTCCTTCCATTTCTATTTTTTTAAAACAGGTTCAGGAGAATAAGTATTATTTCTTTAAATGTTTGGGAGAATTCCCCCCAAAAGCCATCTGGTCCTGAACTATTATTTGTTGGGAGATTTTTGATGGTTCAATTTCTTTGCTGGTTACGGGTCTGTTCAGGTTTACTATTTCTTCCTTTTTCAGTTTTAGTAGTTTTTTTTTAATTTTATTTATTTATTAATGATAGTCAGACAGAGAGAGAGAGAGAGAGAGGCAGAGACACAGGCAGAGGGAGAAGCAGGCTCCATGCACCGGGAGCCTGATGTGGGATTCGATCCCGGGTCTCCAGGATCGCACCCTGGGCCAAAGGCAGGTGCCAAACCGCTGCGCCACCCAGGGATCCCTTTTTTAAAAAAATTTATTTAGTTTTAGTAGTTTTTAGGTCTCTAGGAATGCATCCATTTCTTCCAGATTGTCTAATTTGTTGGCATATATTTGCTTCTAATATGTTCTTAAAATTGTATTTTCTTGGTGTTGGTCATGATCTCCTCTTTTTCATTCATGATTTTATTGATTTGGGTCCTTTCTTATTTTTGATAAGTAATGCAAGGGTTTTATCAATTTTATTAATTCTTTCAAAGAAAGATATGTTCTACTGTTCTTTTAGTTTCTATTTCATTGATTTCTTCTCTAAACTTTATTATTTGTCTTCTCCTGCTTGGTTTTTAGGCATTATTTTCTGTTCTTTCTCCAGATCCTTTAGGTGTAAGTTTAACTCTAGTATTTGAGACTTTTTAAATTTTTTGAGAAAGGGTTGTATTGCTATGTGCTTTCTTTTTAGGAATGCCTGTACTGCATCCAAAATGTTTTGAACAATTGTGCTTTCATTTGTTTCCATGAATTTAAAAAATTCCTCTTTAATATCCTAGCAGATGCATTCATTTTTCAGTGACATGCTCTTTAATGTCCATGTGTTTGAGTTCTTTCCAAATTTACTCTTGTGTTTAAATTCAAGTTTCAAAGCATTGTGATCTGAAAATAAGCAAGGAATAATCCCCATCTTTTGGTATCAGTTGAGATCTGATTTGTGAACGAGCATGTGTTCTATTCTGGAGAATGTTCTATGTGCAGGCAAGAAGAATGTGTATTCTGGTGCTTTAGGAATGCTTTGTATATATCTGTGAAGTCCATCTGGTCCTGTGTGTCCTTCAAAGCCCTTGTTTTCTTGTTGATATTGTTGAAATGGTAGATTATCTATCCATTTCTCTGAGAGGAGTGTTAAAGTCCCCTACTATTATCGTATTATTATCAATGTGTTTATTTTTTTAATAATACATTTATTTTTTATTGGTGTTTAATTTTCTTCAGAGAGTTAGAACAAATTATTTTAAGATTTGTGTGGAATCAGAAAAGACCCCGAATAGCCAGGGGAATTTCAATGTGTTTCTTTAAATTTGTTATTAATTGGTTTATATAAGTGACTGCTTTTATCTCCATGTTCTTGTTGGATGGGCCATTTAGGTATGATATGCTGTTCCTCTTCATCCCTTACTACAGTCTGGTTTAGAAACTAATTTGTCTGATATAAGTATTGCTACCCCAGCTTTCTTTTGATGTTCATTAGCATGATAAGTCATTCTCTACCCCTTCACTTTCAATGTGGAGGCATCTTTGGTTCTATAATGAGTCTCTTGTAGATAGCATATGGATGGGTCTTGCTTTTTTATCCAACCTGATACCCTGTGTCTTTCAATTGGGACATTTAGCTCAATTACATTCAGAGTAACTATTGAAAGGTACAAATTTAGTGCCATTTTATTACCTATAAAGTCCGTTTCTGTAAATTGTCTCTGTTCCTTTCTGATCTATATTACTTTGGGCTCTTTCTTTGCTTACAGGATCCTCTTTAATCTTTCTTGCAGGGCTGTTTTAGTAATCTCAAATTCTTTTAGTTTCTGTTTGTCCTGGATGCTCCTTATCTATCCTTCCATTCTGAATGAGCCTTGCTGGATAAAGTATTCTTGGATGCATGTTTTCCTCATTTTGTAATCTGAATATATCATGCCAGTCCTTTCTGGAATGTTAGGTTTCTATGGATAGGTCCTCTGCCAGTCTAATATTTCTACCCTTGTACATTAAAGACCTCTTGTCTGAGTTACTTTCGGGATTTTCTCTTTATCTCTGAAATTTGAAAGCTTTACTATTATATGTCAGGGTGTTGGTCTATTTTATTGATTTTGAGGGGGTTTCTCTGTGCCTCCTGGACTTGACTGCCTGTTTCCTTACCCAGATTAGGGAAGATTTCAAGTATGATTTGGTCAAATATACCTTCTGTCCCTCTCCCTCTTTCTTCCTTTGGGACCCCAATAATTCTAATATTATTTCACTTTATAGTATAGCTGATTTCTTGAAGCCTTACCTAAAGGTGCATTAGTTGTTTTACTTTCTTTTCCTCAGCTTACTTCCTTTCCATCATTTTGTTTTCTATGTCACTGACTCTCTCTTCTGCCTCATTAACCCTAAGCTGTTAGAGCATCAATTTTAGGCTACATTTCAGTTAAAGCATTTTAAATTTTGACCTAATTAGATGTTATTTCTGCACTAAGAGATTCTCTACTGTGTTTTATGCTTTTTTTTTGCAAGCCCAGGTAGTAACTTTATCATCCTTATTCTGAATTCTAGTTCTGACATTTTACTTATATCCATATCAATTAGATCTATGGCAGAAAGTTATACCTCTGGTTCTTTCTTTCACCATGAATCTCTCCTAGTCATTTTGTCCAGAGAAGAATAGATGAGAGAACAAAATAAAAAATATCAGTGAAATACACACTAGACAAATCCAAAGAGGTCAGAAACCAAAGAAAAGAAAAGAAAATTAAAAGGGAAAAAAGACAACATATAATTTCACACGTGGACGAAACAGAGTGATCCACTTGGTCCTGGGTGTATTTTGGTCTGTGTCAGAGGACACGAAATCCCAAAATTGTAAAGAAAGTTAAATATATATATATATATATATATATAAATTGAATACAGGGCAACCCGGGTGGCTCAGTGGTTTAGCACCGCCTTCAGCCCAGGGCTTGATCCTGGAGACCCAGGATTGAGTCCCACGTCAGGCTCCCTGCATGGAGCCTGCTTCTGCCTATGCCTGTCTCTCTCTCTTTCTCTCTCTCTCTCTCTCTCTCTCTCTGTTTCTCATGAATAAATAAATAAAATCTTTTAAAAAACTGAATACAGTAAAAGGGAGCAAAAATGAATATATCTATAAAATATAGATGTAAAAATGAAAATTAGAAAAAGACTTAAAAATAGTTGATAAAATAAGAAATGAGTTGAAAAGAAAAAATTTAAACTGAAAGACTAAAGATTCATGAGAACAAAACCCTCAAATTCTATATACTATTTTCCCCAAACAGGAGTTTTTAAGTCCTGAATGATCCATATAATTGGTATTGGACTGATATTCCTGCTGGTCTTCTGAGAGTGAGGACTGTTGCACTGATTCCCAGGTGTCTTTGCCAGGGCAGGGTTGCACCACCTCTTGCCATGAGGCCAGGTTCAGTGTAAGTTTCTTTGGGTTGCATTATGTGGCTTTTGTTCCTTGATGGCTTTTTGCACCCTTTAGAGGATGGGGGGAGAAAAGTAAAAATTGCAGTGCCCTGCTCTCCAGCCCAGAGCTGAATGATCACCGCTCCCACTCTTCAGTGCACCCTTAGGGGAAAAGAGTCAATCTCTTTTGTGTTCATCAACCTCTACAGACTCTTGTGGTGCACACCCACACCAATTCCCCAGGGGAGGGTGGCAGGTCTCACTGTGGTCCCTGGCTTGCTGGGCCCCTGCTCAGGGAATGTTTATCAGATAGTGGGTGCACACATATGCTCCTCTCAGTGGAAGGAGCAGGGTCTCCCACTGGTATAGCTTGCTGGACCCCTGCTTTAAGAGCAGTTGCCCAATTGTGCTGTGACTTGTGGTTTATGGTACCACCTGGCTGAGGGGCTATCCAGGGCTCATTAATTGTAGCCAGTTTCCCTGTTCCCATGCTTGGTAATTCTGTCACACTCAGGCACCCCTGTCCTTTATGTGACCCTGGGGATCCTGAGACTACATTGTCCGACCTAGGATTCTACCCTGCTTTGCCACCTGAGCATTCTTCAGGCAGGGATATCCCTCAGAGGAACAGACTTTGAAAAGTTCCAATTCTGTATTCCATTGCTATATTACTTTACCATAGCTGGCTTGTGGAGGCTCCCTCCCCTCCGTGGTTTATCTTCCTATATATCCTCTCAGATTCACATCTCTGCACCTCTTACCTTTCAAAACGTCATCGCTTTTCACTTTTAGAATTGCAGCAATTCTTTTCTTAGATCTCAGGTTGAATTCACAAGTTCAGAATGATTTGATAGATAACTAGATGAATTCAAGAGACCAGATGAAATGTAGGCCCCTTATTCTGGTACCATATTCCATCCCTCCAGCATGGTAAAATGCTTCATGATGTGGTTCTTTTTAAATATAAGTTAATGCTAACTTGTGTCAAATAAATATCAAGGTAATGTTTAGTGAGTGTGTTCATGCTCAGGGGGTGCCAAAATTCACTCAGGCTCTTTCTGAACTGTGGTTCTGAAGATCTAAGAAGTTCCAATTCAGCAATAGAATTGAAGATGCAATTCACTCCTGCCTAGTTCTCTTGGAACACTTTCTCTTGAAATCCAGCCACTGTGCTGTAAGGAGACAAAGCCTGCAGCCTTAAGCATGATGGTCTACAAGACAGCAACTGAAGGAGGCCTCCCCATCTGAAAGCACAAGGACAAGGAGCAAGTTGGCAACCACTGAGGCTCACTATGGGCTTGGAGGATAAGCCACAGGCACACCTGACAGGCTTCTGTATGTGGAAGGCGGAATGGCAGAAGACAGTCACTGAGGAGATGGAGCCACTCCTTGAGGAGTAACAGGAGCAGCTCAGAGAGGAGCACCACCAGGAATACTGAAGATGCTGATGGGGAGATCCTGAAGGGGGCAGACAAACCACTAAAAATCACTTATTAAAACAAAAGTAAGAGAAAGCATAAAATTGTACCTTCATTCAACCATTTACAAATTTATAAAAATTATTAAGATGAAATAAAAGGGGGGGCAGGGCAAAATGGTGGAAGTGTAGGGTCCCCAAGTCACCTGTCCCCACCAACTTACCTAGATAACTTTCAAATCATCCTGAAAACCTATGAATTCAGCCTGAGATTTAAAGAGAGAACAGCTGTGAATGCTACAGAGAGAAGAGTTTGTGCTTCTAACAAGGTAGGAAGATGGAACAAAACTAAAAGACAACCTACAGAATGGGAGAACATATTTGCAAATGACCTATCAGATAAAGGGCTAGTTTCCAAGATCTATAAAGAACTTATTAAACTCAACAGCAAAGAACCAAACAATCCAATCATTAAATGGGCAAAAGACATGAATAGAAATTTCACAGAGGAAAACATAGACATGGCCAACAAGCACATGAGAAAATGCTCCGCATCACTGGCCATCAGGGAAATACAATCAAAACCACAATGGGATACCTCACACCAGTGAGAATGAGGAAAATTCACAAGACAGGAAACAAATGTTGGAGAAGATGTGCAGAAAGGGGAACCCTCTTGCACTGTTGGTGGGAATGTGAACTTGTACAGCCACTCTGGAACCTGTGGATGTTCCTCAAAGAGTTAAAAATAGATCTGCCCTATGACCCAGAAACTGCACTGCCGGAGATTCACCCAAAAGATACAGATGCAGTTAAAACCCGTGTGATTATGTCCACAATAGCCAAACTGTGGAAGGAGTCTCGGTGTCCATTGAAAGATGAATGGATAAAGAAAATGTGGTCTATATATACAATGGAGTATTAGCCATTAGAAATGAATACACACCATTTGCTTCGATGTGGATGGAACTGGAGGGTATTATGCTGAATGAAGTAGGTCAGTTGGAGAAGGGCAAACATTATATCGTTTTACTCATACAGGGCATATAAAACATAGTGAAAGGGATTATAGGGGAAAGGAGAGAAAATGAGTGGGAAACATCAGAGAGGGTGACAATACATGAGAGACTCCTAATTCTGGGAAATGAACAAGGGGTAGTGGAAGGGGAGGTGGGCGGTGGGGGATGGGGTGACTTGGTGACGGGCACTGAGGGGGACACTTGACGGGATGAGCACTGGGTGTTATAGTATATGTTGGCAAATCAAACTGCAATAAAATATACAAAAAAATTTTAAAACAAACAATGGAAGAATAAATAAATGAAAACAATATACAGAATAAATAAAGAGCTAAATATCTAACTAATGTAATAAATAGAAACATGAAGTACAGTGAGCTCATGGATTCCCCACTGAGCAAAAGGCCTAGCACATTGACATTATCAATGGGAAAATTTTCGAGATGTGTCTTTCAGAATTGAGAGTATCCTGCAAACCAATCTCTCTTTGCAAAATGAGTGGTATATGCATCATTAAGATTACCTTACTGCCCCAAAAGAAACATCAAATGATACTAAGAAGTCATATAAAATTTATTTTCTTGTAAACAGATATCTAAAGACATGTCCTAACCACATATCTAATATAAGCCCCTCCATGGGAACATTCTGGCTGAGGTAAAAAAGCTGTCATCATTTTATTTCAATGCCTGCAATGTCTTACTAATATCCTCAAGTGTGAACTCATATATTCTATTATTAGGATATATACACCTGCTCCTCTCATTTAGACAAATATGATCTTACTACAAAGAGGCTACCATGGTTCTGAATGAATGTCAAAATCATTTCCATGAAAGTACATTGAAAAGCAGTTTTGGACTTTCGAGGGAAGTCATTCAGAAAAAAATGCTAAAAGGGATGGACACCAGATGCCTCACTGGGCAAAGTTTAATCAATCAGAGAACACATCAGAAAAACCTGGCAAAACCAAGAAAGCACAGTTTCTTAAATTTATATGATGAAGAAGTAGTCAAACCTCAGCCTGCAATACAGCTATCAGAATCTTCAGATAGTCCCCAAGTGTAACCAATGGCATGAGTAAATTCCTACATCTAACAAGCTGGATGCCATAGGTGTAAAACCACGACAATAGAAACTCTATTATGACTCAAGTGAAAACCATGGCATTCATCATTGATGAAGCTTACAGAGTTACTGGCTTCAAGCTCACCATGCATGACAAGGGAAAATGTTAACTGGGGCCAGTGAGAAAGGAATGCCTTACATTGAGAGATGATTCCATTTAGGCAAGTTAAAAATGTTTCATATTTAAAAAAAAAAGTTTCATATTCCTGACATGATATATTGAAGGCCTAACACTCAAGAAAACTTTTAATCTATACTTAGGTAACCAGAAAAGTAAAAATTATTTATTGTTTTGTGTTTAATCTTTTTCTATTAAAGAGCATTCATTTTTTATTCAACTTTTTACTTAAATTCTAATTAGTTAACAAATGGTGTGATATTAGTTTTAGGTGTAGAATTTAGTGATTCAACACTTACATACAATACCCAGTACTTATCACCCTAAGTGTCCTCCTTAATCTCCATCACCCATTTAATCCATCTCCCCTTTGGTAACAATCAGTTCGTTCTCTATAGTCTGTTTCTTCATCCCCACCCTTGATGTTCATTTTTTTCTTAAATTTCACATACGAGTGAAATAATATGGTATTTATCTTGTTCTGACTGACTTATTCCACTTAGCATAATACTCTCTATCTATCCAGTTCATTGCAAGTGGCAAGGTTCATTCTTTTTGATGGCTGAGTAATATTCCATTGTGTATTTGTGTGTGTGTGTGTGTGTGTGTGTGTGTACACACACATCTTTTTCTATTCATCAGTCAACAGACACCTAGGCTATTTCATAATTTGGCTATTGTAAATAATGCTTCCATAAACATCAAGGTATATGTATCTCTTTGAATAAGTGTTTTTGTATCCTTTTAATAAATACCTAGTAGTGCAATTGCTGGGTCATAGGGTAGTTCTAGTTTTAACTTTTTGAGGAACTGTTTTCCAGAGTGGCTGCATTCCAAAATGCATCCATTTTGCACTCCCACCAACAGTGTAAAAGATTTCCACTTTCTCCACATCCTCACCAACACTTGTTGTTTCCTGAGTTGTTAATTTTAGTCTTTCTGACAGGTGTGAGGTAATATCTCATTGTAGTTTTGATTTTTTCCCCCGATGATGAGTAATGTTGAGTATCATTTCATGTGTCTGTTTGCTATCTGAATGTATTCTTTGAAAAAAAATGTCTATTCATGTCTTCTGCTCACTTTTAAACTGGATTATGAAACTTAATACCAAAAACCCAAATAAGTTCTTTATAGATTTTGGATTACTGGCCATTGGATATGTCATTTGCAGATATCACCTCCCATTCCATAGGTTGCCTTTTAGTTTTGCTGATTATTTCCTTCACTCTGCATAAGCTTCTTATTTTTATAAAGTCACAATAGTGTATTTTTCTTATTATTTCCCTTGTTTCAGGGGTCATATCTAGATCCTAAGTTAAGATAGTGGAGTAGTAGAGGGACCCTATTGTTGGCTCATCTCTTGAATAGTCAGTTAAATATAAAATCTTTTTGAGCACCCAAGAAATCTGAGGACAGAGAACAAATTGCATATCTAGAAAGCAAAATGGCCACATTGTGGAAGATAGGAGGTGCAGAGAGTTGATTTGGGGGACAAAAGAATTGTGGGTGCTGTGGAAGAGAGGGAGCCTCGATCACTGAGAGAAGAGAGAGAGAGAGAGAGAGAGAGAGAGAGAGAAAGCAGCACACACGTGGGATTGCACACACATGAAAAACTTCCCAAAACAATTGACTGGGAAAAGAGAGAATATTGGATGGATCCAAAAGGTGAAATGAAACCCGGAAGAAAAGGTATTTCCTTTAAATCCTGAGCAATGGAGCCAGCTGAAGGAACAGACTTCTGACATTGATGACGCAGTAAGAAAACTGTAAAATCAGAGCCATATAAAACTTGTACTGTTCTAGTTGTTTTAATCTGTTTTTTTTACATTGGCTTTTGTTTTCTAAACATTGTTTTCCAATATATTGTATATTTGGATTGCAGAACAATTTGTAAGATGAATACTTTCTTTTTATGTGTATTATTAAAAGTGTTCTGAGTGAAGCTAATTGTCAACTTGATTAAGGAATATTGCTTTGTGCCCACCACCTAGTGTAAAATAAAATTGAGTAATACAATCTTAAAAAAAAATTATCCGTTCAAAGCCAGCTCCCTTGCCAATGCTGGGAAAAGGAGAGGGATTAACTACCACAGTGTTTATATGCAACAGAGCTCAAAGTCTGAAGTTTTGTAAGTCAGTGCCATTGGTCAGGGTTGTGCCTAATGGATTTAGAGGGGGAAGGAGGGCAGAGACCTGGGAGTATGGGCAGTGTGGTTGGAGGATCCCCTGGATCACATCGGGAGAAATAGTTCCCCTCCTTGGAGTGCATTTGGAGGACCTAGCTTCTTTTAGCAAGCTAAACAAAGCACAACTAGTTACAACTTGCCACACACTGGACAAGGTCTAAACATTCCTCACTGCAGACAAGAAGCAACTCTGAGAGGACAGACCTGAGGGAAGGATCAGGCAAAACACAACAGTAGAGTGCACACTCTGAAACACTTTCTGAAGACCAGGTCCAAGAAAGACAACACAGGACCTCTTCTTAATATAGTCATCACTCTCAGGAGCAGGGATAAAACAGGTTTCCTGATACACAACCCCCACCCCACACATACAGTGACCTAGACAAAATAACAACATGGAGGGATTCACCCCATAAGAAATATCAGGAAGAAGTCTCAGACAAGATTTAATAAATCAAATGTAAGAAAGATGCCTGAACCAGAATTCAAAGCAACAATCATAAGGATACTCGTCTTGAGAAAAGCATAGAAGACACTACAGAATCCCTTAATGCAAATATCAAAGACCTAAAAACTAGTCAGGCTGAAATTTAAAAATGCTATAAACCAAGACACAATACCTACTAGATGCAATGACAATGAGGATGGGTGAAGCAGAAGAAGAAACCAGTGATACAAAAAATAAAATTATGGAAAATCATGAAACTGAAAAAAATAGGGAAAGGAAAGTATTAGATCATGAATGTAGACTAAGGGAATTTAGTGACTCCTTAAAATATAATAACTTTCACATCAGAGGAGTTCCAGAAGAAGAAGAGAGGGGGAAAGGGCAGAAGATTGGAGGAAGGGTTAAGATGACAGAGAAGTAGGGGGAACCTGGGTTCTCCTTATTGCTCAAACATAGCTGTATTGAGATAAGATCACTTGGAACAACCAGTAAATCAATCTAAGGACTGGGAGAAGGATCTCCATGATTGGAGAGAGACAGACTCACAAGTGTGAGGTGTGTGGAAGTGAATTTTGGTAGAGTAAAACTGCATTTCTGTGGAGAGAAGGTAATCCTTTCCGTGGGGAGAGAAAAGGGAGAGAGAGAGGGAGGGTTTGAGAAAGTGCAGTGTCAATGCAGTGTTTTATACAGGATGAAAACCTCCACAGAACTTGGACTGGGGAGTGAGAGTGAGGGAAACTGAGTGTCACAGGTGTTTGTTTGTTTGTTTTTTCAGATAGTGTGTGAAGCACAAACTCTGAGGTTTTGGAAGTGTGGGACTTTTTCCAGAGCGGAGCTGTGGTGTGCACTCCTGGGGAGAGGGCCTGGAATGCACAGAGTGGTGTAGGGTTCTCCTGGGTTGCACTGGGACAGAATATTTATTCCCCTTCCTGAAGTACATTTGGAAGAGGTAATATTGACTCTCCAAGGACAAAAGATCCTACAGACACTCCTCTTTCATTGTCAGGGGACTGCACAGGCACAGGACTGTTTTTCTTGGATGAAGGACACCAGACATAGGACAGCGAGGCTGTGCTTCTGAGGGTGGGGAATGGTTCCCCATGGTGGCTGGTCTGGTAATATTTGGTTTTTAATCCCAGCTACATGCTGAAGATAAAACACAGGAAAGCTGTGATGCTGGGTGCACTGACAGCCCTCACTTTTCCGTGAGGGCTTCCTGAATGGTAGGGGGTGTGAGATCTCCTGTCTGGGACAAGAGAGTGGAGTGAAGCCATTTCCCCCCTCACCACCAAAATGAATGGACTTCAGAGAGCAGCACAGCAGCCCCCTGTGGAGATAGAAGCTGCTTACACTAAACACAGCCCTTTAAGCCTGTCAAATATGTATTCAAGAATACTTTATCTAGTAATGCTGTCATTCAGAATAGAAGGAGCAATAAAGCACTTTCCAGACTAACAAAAACTAAAGGAGTTCATGACCATTAAGCCAGTCCTGCAAGAAATAGTTAAGGGGACTCTTTGAGTGGGAAAGAAAGACCAAAAGCAGCAAAAACTAGAAAGTAACAAAGAACATTACCAGAAACATCAACTCTACAGGTAACACAATGGAACTAAATTCATTTGTCTATAATAGTTACTTTGAATGTAAATGGACTAAATGCTCCAATCAAGATACAGGGTATTGATTAAAAAAAACAAGACCTATTTATATGCTGCCTAAAAGAAACTCATTTTAAACCTAATGTCATCAGCAGACTGAAAGTGAGGGGATGGAGAACCAACTACCACATTAACGGATGTGAAAAGAAGTCCAGAGTAGCCATACTTATATCTGAGAAACTAGATTTTAAACCAAAGACTGTAACAACAGGTAAAGGAAGGCACTATATTATATTAAGGAGTCAATCCATCAAGAAGATATAACTGTAAGTATGTATGCCCCTAAATTGAGAGCATCTAGATACATAAATCAATAAAAACATAAACCTCAATCATAATAATACAATAATAGTAGGAGACTTCAACACCCCACTTACAGTGGTGGACAGATCATTTAAGCAGAAAATCAAGAAGGAAACAAACAATGGTGTTGAATGACACGCTGGACCAGATGGATTTAATAGATATATTCAGATCATTCCGTCCTAAAGTACCAGAACACACATTCTTTTTGAGTGCACATGGAACATTCCCCAGAATAGGTCACATATTGGGTCACAAATCAGGTCTCAACTAATTCGAAAACATAGAGATCATGCATGCATATTTCCAGACTACAATGCTATGAAACCTGAAGTCAACTACAACAAAAAACTGGAAACACCACAAATACATGGAGATTAAAGAACAACTTGCTAAGGAATGAATTAGTTAACCAGGAAATTAAAGTAGAATTAAAAAAAAAGACATGGAAGCAAATGTAAATGAAAACATGACAATCCAAAACCTTTCAGATGCATTAAAGGCTATCCTAAAAGGGAAGTATATTGCAATACATGCCTACCCCAAGAAGCAAGAAAGGGAAGTATATTGCAATACAGGCCTACCCCAAGAAGCAAGAAATGTCTCAAGCACATACCCTATACTTAAAATTAAAATAAGTAGAAAAGGAACAGCATATATAGCCTAAAGCCAGCAGAAGATGGGAAATAATAATAATTAGAGCAGAAATAAATGATATAGAAACAAAAACCAGTAGAACACATCAATGAAACTAAGAGCTGGTTCTTTGAAATAATTAATAAAATTGATAACCTTATAGCCAGACTTATCAAAAAGAAAAAGGAAAGGAAGCAAATAAAGGAAGCAAATAAAAAGATCACAACACCAAACAAATGCAAACAATTATAAGAGAATCTTATGAAAAAAATACATGCCAACAAACTGGGCAATCTGAAAGAAATGGATAAATTCTTAAATACATACAAACTGCCAACACTGAAACTGAAGGAAATAGAAAATTTCAACAGACCAATAACCAGTAAAGAAACTGAATCAGTAATCAACAATCTCCAAACAAACAAGAGTCCAAGGCCAGAGGATTTCCCAGAGGAATTCTACCAAACATTTAATGAAGAGTTAATACCTATTCTTCTAAAATTATTCCAAAAAGTAGAAATGGAAGGAAAACTTTCAAACTCATTCTATGAGGTCAGAATTACCTTGATTCCAAAACAAAGACTCCACCGAAAAAGAGAATTATAGAACAATATCTCTGATGAACATGGATGCAAAAAATCCCAACAAGATACTATCAGATCAAATCAAACAGTACATTAAATAAATTATTTACTATGGGGCGCCTGGGTAGCTCAGTTGGTGAAGTGTCTGACTCTTTGTTCCAGCTCAGGTCATGATCTCAGAGTCATGAGATAAAGCCCCATGTTGGACTCTGGGCTCACCATGGAGTCTGCTTGGGATTCTTTCCTCCTTCCTCTTCTTCTCCCTCCCTCTCTGATTGTCCCCCCTCATCTCCTTCTCTCTCAAAATAAATAATTGAATAAAATTTCTTAAAAAAGAATATTTCATTATGATTAAGTGGGATTTATTCCTGGGCTCCAGAGGTGGTTCAATACTTGCAAATCAATCAATGTGATACACTCGTCATCAGGGAAATACAAATCAAAACCCAATGAGATACCACCTAACACCAGTCATAATGGCTAAAATTAACAACACAGGAAACAACTGGTGTTGGCGAGGATGCAGAGAAAGGTGAACCCTCTTCCACTGTTGGTGGGAATGTAAACTGGTGCAGAGACTCTGGAAAACAGTGTGGAGGTTCCTCAAAGAGTTAAAAATAGAGCTACCCTATGACCCAGCAATTGCACTACTAGGTATTTACCCCAAAAATGCTGACGTAGTGAAATGCTGGGAAACCTGCACTCCAATGTTTATAACAGCAATGTGTGCAATAGCCAAACTGTGGGATGAGCCTCAGTGTCCTTCAACAGATGAATGGATAAAGAAGATGTGATATATATATCACATGTATATATATATATATATATATATATATATATATATATATATACACACATATATATATATATATATACACACAGAGTACAGGTCTTTTACCTCTTTAATTGGGTTTATTCTTATGATTTTGGGTACAATTGTAAATGGAATTGATTCCTTTATTTCTCTTTCTGCTGCTTATTCATGTATAGTAAGGCAACAGATTGCTGCACATTGATTTTGTATCCTGTGACTTTATGAATTTGTCTATCAGTAATACCAATCTTTTGGTGGTTTTGGCTTTTTATATAGAGTATCACGTCATCTGAAAATATTGAAAGTTGACTTCTTCCTTGCTGAGTTGGATGCCTTTTATTTCTTTTTGTTGTGTGATTGCTTCCAGCTCACCAGTCCAGTGGTGAGACTGGACATTCCTGCCTTATTCCTGATCATAGATGAAAGCTCTGTTTTTCTCCACTGAGAATCTGGGTTTTTCATTTATGGCCTTTATTTATGTTGACGTATGTTCCCTCTAACTCCATTTTTTTGAGTTTTTTTTAAATCAAGAATGGATATTGTACTTTGTCAGAAGCTTTTTCTCCATCTATTAAGATCATATGGTTGTTATCCTTTCTTTTACTAATGATCCTTTCTTTTACACATTGATGATTTGTGAATAATGTTCTACTCTTTAGATCACACCAATCATCTTGAATGATTCTTTTATTTGATTTGCTAGTATTTTCTTGATAATTTTTTCCTCTGTTTATCAGTGATATTGGCCTATAGTTCTGTTTTTTAGTGGAGTCTTGATCTGGTTTTGGTATCATATAATGCTGTCCTCATATATTGAATTGTGAAGTTTTCCTTCCATTTCTATTTTTTTGGAGTAGTTTGAGAAGATAACATATTAACTCTTCCATGAGTATTTCATAGAACTTAATTGTGAAGCCACATAGCTGTGGATTTTGTTTATTGGGAGATTTTTTATCACTGATTCAATTTTTTTTTTTTTTTTGCTGGTTATCCACCTGCTAAGGTTTTCTATTTCTTTCTGTTTCAGTTTTGGTATTTTATATGTTTCCATGAATTTATCCATTTCTTCCAGGTTGTCCCTTTTGTTGCCATGTAGTTTTATATAATATCCTCTAATAATTCTTTGTATTACTCATCTCTCATTTGTGATTTTACTAAGTCTAGCTAAGAGTTTATCAATTTTATCAATCTTTTCAAAGACAAGCTACAAGTTTTATTGATCTGTTGTGGTTTTTAGTTTCCATATAATTTATTTCTGCTGTAATCCTTATTATTTCCCTTCTTTGGCTGGCTTTAGGCTTTATTTGTTATTCTTTTTGAGCTCCTTTAGGTGTAAGATGAGGTTGTCTGATATTTTTCTTGCTTCTAATGCAGGCCTGAAGTGCTATATACATCTGTCTTAAGACCATTTTGCTCCATCACAAAGATTTTGGACTGTTGTGATTTCATTTTCATTTGTTTACATGTATGTATTTTTTTTCTTTGATTTCCTTGTTGACCAATTCATTGTTTAGTGGCATGTTGCCTAATCTTCATGCATTTGTGGTCTTACCATTTTTTTTCTTGTGTTTCATTTTGTGTTTCATAGAAACATATGAAACATGAAAATATGTACAGGGGATACCTGGGTGGTTCAGCGGTTGAATGTTTGCCTTCAGCTCAGGACACGATCCTGGGGTCTGGGATCAAGCCCTCCATTAGGCTCCTTGTGGGGAACCTGCTTCTCCCTCTGCTATGTCTCTGCCTCTCTCTCTGTCTGTGTCTCTCATTAATAGATAAATCTTTTTTAAAAAGAAAATATGTATGGTATGATCGCAGTCATTTTGTTCTGCTGAGATCTGATTTGTGAACTAGTATGTGATCTATTCTGGAGAATGTTCCATGTTCACTCAAAAAGAATCTGTATTCTGCTGCTTTAGAGTGAAATGTTCTGAATATATATGGTAAGTCTATTTGGTAGACATTCAAAACCATTGTTTCCTTATTGATTTTCTTCACAGATATCTGTTCATTGATGTAAGTGTGGTGTTTAGGTGCCCTACTATTATTGTATTATTATCAGTGAGTTCTGTTAAACTTGTTATTGTTTTATTTTTTTAAGGATTTTATTTATTTATTTATTTATTTATTTATTTATTTATTTATCCATGAGAGACACAGAGAGAGAGGCAGAGACACAGGCAAAGGGAGAGGGAGAAGCAGGTTCCCCCCAGGGAGACTGACATGGGACCCCAGGATCACACCCCAAGCAGAAGGCAGAGCCCAACCGTTGAGCCATCCAGGCATTCCGTTATTAATTGTTTTATATATTTGGGTCCTCCAGTTTGGGAGCATAAATATTTGCAAATGTTAGATCTTCTTGTTGAATAGATCACTTTATTATGATATAGTACCTTTCTTCACCTCTTGTTAGAGTCTTTGGATTAAAATCTACTCTATTGAACATAAGTATTACTATTCTGTCTTTCTTTTGATGTGTTATTGCATGGTAAATGTTTTTCCACCTCTTTACTTTCAGTCTGGAGATGTTTTTAGGTCTAAAATGAGTTTTTTGTAGGCAGCATATAGATGGGTCTTGGATTTTTATCCATTTTGACACCCTAGTCTTTTTTTGTGACTTTATTTTTATAAATTTATTTTTTATTGGTGTTCAATTTGCCAACATATAGGATAACACCCAGTGCTCATCCTGTCAAGTACCCACCTCAGTGCCTGTCACCCAGTCACCCCCACTCCCCGCCCACCTCCCCTTCCACCACCCCTAGTTTGTTTCCCAGACACCCTAGTCTTTTGATTGTGGTATTTAGTCCATTTACACCCAGAGTAATTATTGTCAGATATGTATTTAATGCCACTTTATTACTTGTTTTATCATAGTTCCTGGAGATTCTCTCTGTTCCTTTATAGTTATTGTCACTTTTGGTATCTCCTTTCCACCCAGAGTCCCCTATAATATTTTTTGAAGGGCTGAGTTAATGATCATGAACTTCTTTAGTTTTTGTTTGTCTGGGAAACTCTTCATCTCTCCTATTCTGAATTATAGGTTCGGTGAATTCTTTGCAGTAGATTTTTCTCATTTTTAAAAAGATTATTTATTTATTTATTATTTATGATAGTCACACACAGGGAGAGAGAGAGAGGCAGAGACACAGGCAGAGGGAGAAGCAGGCTTCATGCAAAGAGCCCAATGTGGGACTCGATCCTGGGACTCCAGCATCATGCCCTGGGCTGAAGGCAGGTGCTAAACCACTGAGCCACCCAGGGATCCCCAGATTTTTCCCATTTAGCATGTTGTATATATCCTGCCTTTTTTTCTGGCTTGTCAAGTTTCTGTGGAGAAGTTTGTAGCTAGCTTTATGGGTCTTCCTTTGTAAGTTAGGTACTTCTTTTGTCTTGCTGCTTTACGATTTTTTCTTTATCACTACAATTTGGAAGTTTAAATATGATGGGTCTTGGTGTTAGCCTGCTTTTGTTGATTTTAATGGGAGGTTTCTGTTCCTCCTGGATTTAGATATCTGTTTCTTCCCCACATTGGGGAAATTTCCAACTAGTATTTCTTCAAATAAATTAGCTGCCCCCATTTTTCTCTGTTCTTATTCTAGATACCTATAATATAAATGTCATTACATTTTATGAAGTCCTTGAGTACATAAGTCTATTCTTGTGTTCTATAATTCTTCTTTCTCTTTTTTCAGCTTCATTTTTTCCCATTATTTTGTCTTCTATAAAACTTATTTGTCCTCTGCTACTTCCATTCTTTTTTTTTTGCTACTTCCATTCTAATGGTCATTACATTCGGTCAGTTTTGAATCTCGGTTATTGCATTTTTAATTTCTGACTTTTTAAAAACTCTTTTATTTCTGTGGTAATGGTCTCCCTGATTTCTTTCATGCTTTTCTCAAACCTAGTGAGTGTCCTCATGATTATTGCTTTCAATTCTTCATAAGGAGTATTACTTATATCTGTTTTGATTAGATCTCTGGCTGAGGCCTTATCTTGTTCTTTCTTTGGGGATGAGTTACTCTGTCCTGACATTATGTGTAAGTCTCTGTCTTCTCTGAGTTAGAAAACCTGTTATGTTTTCTGCTTCTGGAGGTAATGGCTTTGTTAAGAAGAGATCATATAATGCTCAGGGCCTGGCACTTCAGGAAATGTCTCTGATGTGTGCTGTATGCACTCTGCTGTTGTGTTTTGGCTGGTCTATCCTGTAGGCCAGTTGCCTGCAGATGATCTTCTTGCCTGGACTGGGTAGTGTTTGGAACTTGGTAGTGATTTGACTAGGTGTGCTCTAGTCTCCATGTTAAATGATGTCTGATACTACTTCCACTAGCAATGAAACTTTGTAGAACTCTATGGTCAGATGTTGTGGTGTGACTAGGGGTTTATGTTCATCTTCTAAGGAAGGTGTCCACCACACTTGGAATGGGGCAAATTTGAACAATAAGGGCAGTATTGGAAATGTGAAGAACTGTGTGACCTGGTTTAAGCAGGTTAGGCAGTAACTGTTGGCATTGTGCTATTTATGGAAGGTGGTTATGTGTTTGTTCTGAGGGGTGGTGGAAGAGAAACAGTGCCAGCCAGATGCTCTTGCCCTGGAAAGGGGTTTTAGTGCTTGCTGTCCTCAGGGAGGCACCCTAAGGGTGAATTATCTCCTCCGTGAGTGTCTCAGCTATTTTTCAGTGTCTGTTTTCATACTGTATGACTCCATGTAGTTTACTTACTTTCTTGGAGCAACACAGTATTGTCCATATGCTATCTAAACCAATCCAGCTATCACTTGAGAATCCAGACTTTAGGGACACTTGGGTGGCTCAGTGGTTGAGCATTTGCCTTTGGCTCAGGGCATGATCCTGGAGTCCTGGGATTGAGTCTTACATCGGGCTTCCTGCATGGAGCCTTCTTCTCCCTCTGCCTATGTCTCTGCCTCTCCCTCTCTCTGTCTCATGAATGAATGAATAAATAAGTAAATAAGTAAATCAATCAATCAATCAATCAATCTTTAAAAAAGAATCCAGACTTTAGGTACATGGTATGGGCAGAAGCCTGTCCTGGTCTTCTGGAAGAGGGATTCAGTGTGCTAAAACTAAGGGAGTTTTAACCAAGAAGGGCAGTCTTGTCAGAGCACAGGGCACTAGAATGAGGAAGAAGCAACTATGCAGCCAGTAATGGGGATGAGCTGCACTTGGCAGGTGACTCTGCATAGATGCACTTGCACAGCAGAAAAATGGAAATCACTGGATCCTTTGTCCACTGAAAGGCCATTCTATGAAAGTGACCTATCAGAAGTATGGTCAGAGAGGAGTAAATCATCTCTCACTACTGTGACCCACATGATACTCAGATCCCACCATTGGGCCAGAGATTTTGCTTACATTTTTGCCAAGAGAATGGCAATGCCTTCAAATTTCTATCACAAAAAATGCCTGCTGACTATAAAACTACAGTTCTCAAAACCATCTGGTTACAAAAATTAGTCTTTATGCTTTTTCTAGGCAATGTATTGAGAGATCTGTCTCCCTATGTGTTTCCAAGTGTACTCCATTATATTTGTCTTTTCTACAAGAGCTCCAAACCAGTCATATATCAGTGATAAATTTCTACCAAAACCATCATATTCACACAATTTAATTTTCTCCATATGGCATCCTTTCTCTTCAATGCTGTGGAGAAGGATAAGTCAGTATTTACTATGATTTCCTGCTTATTCAGAATGATTTGACAATTATCTGTTTCACTCAGAGATTACAACTGGATTTGCCTGAAAAAACAGTGTTGACCTAAGAAAATGTGAAGCACACAAGAAATGCCAAGTTCATGTTTCAGAACACTGGCTAAAGTGCTCAGCTGGGAAGTTCCAACTGGGAAGCCCCGCACAATTCAATTCCCTTCAGTGACTCCTATGGTTGTCTTTGGCACACGTCAGTTCCACGACACATAACACGATGAAACAATGAAAACTGAAAGAAACATAATTACTCAAGCACAGCATTCTATAGTTGGGCATTTAGATTGAGGAGAAAGAGGCCAAAAGACCAGGGGTGGAGTAGACTTCTCCAGATATTCCAGACATTGTCAAATGTACAGGGAATATTTGACATCTGGGCCAAAAGCAAGAACAGAATTGGTGTATAGTGTCCAGCAGGAGGCCTGGAACTCCTGCTTACCTATATGGACAAACATTGGCATAGATGGTGAACCACTTGGCAAGCAGTGATAGGAAGGGCCAGGAAAAAGTTGATGTGATGTGAAGAGTGGGGCAGGGCAGGATGGTCATGTGGGTTCAGGATCTGTGGGGAGGGAGTTAGGCCAGATGTCCAAGAACCCCAACAGCATGGCAAATGCACTAGGGGCCCTGAGATGTGGGAACACAATGCAGGGCAAAGGTTTCCAGGCTTGAGACCGGTGGCCTACCTTGGGGGACCTAAGGGAGGCCATGGGGGATTGAGGCATGGAGCCCATGTCAGGATACCCAAAAATCAGGATGACTGCTCCACCAATGGGGGCCGAGCATCTGGGACCACTGCCCAGCAGCAACACCCTGGCACAGGGGCTTCACTTGGGGGCTCGCCTTGGGTCAGAGGGCAGGGTAATGCTTGGTGGGCCACGACAGGCAGGGGTGGGACCTGGCCTTATCCCAAAATCTGGTCAGGACAAGATGCCCAGGGTGGGCCCACAGCCCTAGAAGACTTGGGAATCCAGGCCACCCAGCACCACAGGAGAGCTGAATGAAAACTAAAGTTCATGCAACCACAACATGCTTCCCAAGCAGACAGAGCCCTATTCAGGATTGGGAGTGAGGGCTCCCCTAACAGCCGCTGGAGTTGATGTCCAGGACTACTGTCCAACACCATCCCCGATGGCCTGAAGGCATGCCCGGGGGTGCCTTCATGGGCCCTGGGTTGGTGTTACCATTCCAGCAGCCAAGGCCAGGTCCCTTGATGGTGCAGGCCGCTCTGAACATACTTCAGAGCTGGCTAGCTGTAAGGGGAAGTTCGTGTTATCTGTGCCCACGGCACCCTCCAAGGTAGAAGTAGCTCCATCAGCATGGCACAGAACAGGGACTTGGCTGAAACTGGCCAAGGAGATCTAACGTTGACCCAGGAGGTCCACCATCATTCTCAACAGGGAGCAGCTGAAGCACACAAAGCCAAATGGCCTGGCATGGTACCTCCCTATATGGCACATGCAAGTGACTCTGGGCTGCCCTGGCCACATTTGGCCAGCATGTTCCAGTGCTCTAGGGAGGGGGAGATCTTCCTAAGGCACTAAACCATTTCAGGTATTGCAGCAGTCCAAGCTATACATCTGGGCACGAGTCTCACAAGAAAAGATTCTGAAAATCGAGGTTGGTTGCAGCCTGTAGACTATAAATATGGCATACAAACCTATATGATTGAAGTAGAAGCGAGACCCCAGGAGGCATGGTACAATAAGACACAAAGGAACCAGAGAGGCAGAGCAAGAAGCCAGGGGGAGGCATGACTGAAAAGCAATGGGTTGGGACCAACCCAAAGGCCTGAGCCAGCTCAGGCACCTAGAGGCCCAAAGCCACGACCTTGCCATAAAGGGCAGTTTGGAAAGATTGGTAACCTCAAGGCCCAGGCGGAGGGGAAGCATACCCAGTACCAACTGTAGGTCCAGAATACTAAGCATGGAACAATATCTTCCATTGGTCCAAAGCTTAATCCTATTGAGCATGATCTTCATGTCATCATCTCTCTTTGAGACAATATGAGTTCTCATCACTGACACAAGCACAGTACTGGTCATGTGTGTGGGCCTCTGCCCCTGAAAAGGCTTACCGGTGGTGCTTCATGCTGAGCTGCATGCCTTGTGGACTGGAGCATTTGGGCCTCTTCTCAAGACTGGACCCAGCTGATGTAGTGTGTAGAAGGGTGCAGTGGCATGATCCACTGGGTTCAGGGTCTGTGGGGCTACGAGGCCCTCCATCAAGAAGCCCATCCCGGGGGCAGCTAAGTTTCCAACTGGAGCAGACCCGTGGGGGCTCAATGAGGGTTTTGGGGTTCAAGATGAGGTGAATGGCCTGCATGGTGGAAGCAAAAAAGGGCCCAATAGGGCATGTGGCCCCAAATCTGTGCTGGGATACACGAATAGTCCATTGAGGGCTTCCCTGAGGGGGCTGAGGAATGGGACCCACTGACCGGCAGCAGGTTGGGCACCAGGGTTTCTCTTGGTAACCCTCAGATTGTGGTGGTAGGCAACACGGCAGACCAAGAGTAGGATGGCTGGGACCTGGTCTTGGTCAGCAATCTGTTTAGGATCATATGGCTGCAGTAACCTTGGGGCACTCGAGGACATGGTGAGCCAGGCCTTTGGGCATCTTGGGAGGCCACAGGGCATGCGGAGTTCTTGTAACCCCACCTTCTGCCCAAGAAGGGAGAGCCCTGTCCGGAAATGGGAGGAAGGGTGCCCGGGATGCCTGCAAGCAATTGAGGGCCCAGGGCTGGGGCCCTGCACCATCCCTAATGGCCCAAAGGCATGCTTGGATACCCACCCCATGGCCCCAGCTAGCCCTTGCCTTTCCAGATCCAAGGCCAGTTGAAGGAACCAAGCTGCCACCCTGGGCAGCCAGTTCAAACCTCCTTGGGAGGCGGCAGGTCCAAGGGGAGGTCAGTGCCCTCACAGGCCAGGAAAACACCCAAAACAGCAGTGGCTAGATGCAGCAAGGCCCAGATGATGGCTCCAGGGCCCCAAAGGAGAGGGGACCCCAAGTCCACCGAAGCAGAGCCCCATAGTGATAAGCAGGGAGCAGCAGGAGTCCGCTGGCTCCCGTGGCCTGCAGTTGCCCCCCAGCTGTGCACACTGGGGTCCCACTGGGCTACCCTGGCTACATTTGGGCCCATTCTTCCCTGCACCTTAGGGATGGGAGGCCTTCAAAGGCAGCAATGTTATGTGTCCCTGCACAGGTGGGCCTGCACACAGGGACCCAAATCACCCTCAGGCTTGCCTCCCGAAGGCCCCTTGGTCCCCTGGACTTCGACTCGCCTCGTGGCATCAACTCACCAAACTTAGTTGAGGAGGGGGTGAGAGCCTGGACAGCGCAGCCCCCTGAAAAACACAAGGACACCAGAGAAGCTTAGTAAGGGTCTCAGGGCAGGTGTGGTGGGAGGAGCAAGGGTTGGCCCTCAGGCCCAAAGGACTAAGTTCTTTAGGGCAGACAGAGACCCATGTCCAGACCCTAGCCAAAAAGGGCAATTAGGCAGGACCCGTAGCCTGAAACTCCAGGCTGAGGGGAAGCACCCCCAGCACAACTGGAGCACCCGATTCCTCCACCCAGGACAGTCTCCTCCATTGGACCTCAGCATAATACTATTGAGCATGATTTTTATGTCATCATCTCTCTTTGAGACAATATGAATTCTCATCATTGACCCAAGCACAGCCCTTGCCAGGTGTGTGGGCGTCTGCCCCTGAAACGGCTTACTGGCGGTGCTTGCTGATGAGCTACATGCCTTCGTGCTGGAGCCTTTGATCCTCCTCTCAAGACAGGAGCCAAGAGATTTGGTGGGCAGAAGGGTGCAGCAGCACGATCAACTGGGTTCAGAGTCTGTGGGTATACGAGAAGCCCTCCGTCTAGACACCCATCCTGGGGGGACCTAAGCTTTCAACTGGAGCAGACCCATAGGGGATAAACGAGGGTTTGGGGGTTCAGGATTGAGGTGGATGGCCTGCCTGGTGGAAGCAGAGGAGGGCCTAAGAGTACAAGTGGCCCCAAAGATGTGCTGGGATACACAAAGAGCTAGAGGAAAGCTACAAAAAGGGGACTAAAACATGGGGCCCACACCCCAACATCCAGTCGGGCACCAGGGTTTCCCTTGGGTCCCTTCAGGTGGTGGGTAGTGGGCAACATGGCAGGCAAAGACTAAGATGGCTGGCACCAGGACTTTGTCAAAATTCTAGTCAGGGCGGAATGGCTTTAGTAGATTAAAGGCCGGCAGGACTGGGGAGCCAGGGATTTGGGCATCAAGGGAGGGCCCCAGGGCGGTCTGACTTCTGCAACCAGGCCCTCCGCCCAGCATGGAGAGCCATGAGTGGAACTGGGAGTGAGAGCGCCCGGGATGGCCTCCAGAGGTTAGGAGCAAGCCCCCCGTCTAGACGCCCATCTGGGTGGCTGCTATGCTTTCCTGTGGAACAGAGCCGTGGGGGCTCAACGAGGGTTTGGGGTTTCAGGATTGAGGCGAGAGTCCTACCTGGTGGAAGCACAGAAGACCCAATAGGGCAAGTGGCCCCGAAGCTGTGCCGTGGTACACAAAGAGCCAGACGAGGGCTACACCAAGGGGCATGAGCAAAGGAGCCCAACGCCAGGAAGCAGGTCAGGCACCAAGGTTGCCCTTGGGAACCCCTGGGGTTGTGGGCGGTGGGTGGCGGGCAGCCTGGCGGACTAAGTCTAGGATGTTGGGGACCGGCCACAGCTGGGCATCTGGTCAGGACAGTATGGCCTTAGTAGACTCGAGGGCCTCAGGACTGGGGAGCCAGGGCTTTGGGCATCAAGGGAGGGCCCCAGGGTGGTCTGACTTTCTGCAACCAGGCCCTCGGCCCAGCACGGAGAGCCATGAGTGGGACTGGGAACGAGAGTGCCCGGGATGGCCTCCAGAGATTTAGGGCCCAGGACTGGGGCACTGCACCATCCCCAGTGGCCCAAAGGCACGTCCGGATGCCCAGTGCAGGGCCCTGGCGAGCCCTTGCCTTCCACAATGCCAAGGCCATGTGAGGGAATCAGACCCCGGACCTGGGCAGCCATTGCCAACCTCCTTGGCAGGGGGCAGGCCCCAGGGGATGTCCGGGGGATGCCAGCCGAGGGCACCACCGCAAGCAGCGGTGGCTAGACGCTGCACGTCCCGGTTGAGGGGCTCCAGGTATCCACAGGAGAGGGGACCCCAAGTCCACCGAGGGGCACCCCATAGTGATTAACAGGGGGCAACAGGAGTCCACCTCCTCCCGCAGCCTGGTTTTGTCCCCCATCCCCCACCCCAGCCGCACACGCTGGGTCCCTCTGGGCTTCCCTGGCTACATTTGGGCCCATTCTTCCTGCACCCAGGGGATGGTGGCCCTTCAAAGGCAGCGACACTATGTATCCCTGCACGGGTGGGCCTGGCCTTCACACAGGGACCCAAATCACCCTCAGGCTTGCCTCCCGAAGGCCCCTTGGTCCCCTGGACTTTGAATCGCCTCGTGGCATCAACTCACCAAACTTAGTTGAGGCGGGGCCGAGGGCCCGGACAGCACGGCCCCCTGAAAGACACAAGGGCACCGGAGAGGTTGAGCAAGGGTCCCAGGGTAGGTGTGGTGGGAGGAGTGGTGGGTCGGTCCCAGGCCTGAACGACTAAGCTCTCTCGGGCCGACAGAGGCCCACGTCCAGATGCTAGCCGCAAAAGGCAATTTGGCAGGATCCGGGGCCTGAAACTGCAGGCTGAGGGGAAGTACCCCCAGCACAACCGGAGCACCCGGATCCTCTGCCCGGGACGGTCCACTCCACTCCACTGGGCCTCAGCGTAATCTTATTGAGCATGATTTTTAAGTCCTCATCTCTCTTCGAGACAATATGAATTCTCATCACTGACCCAAGCACAGCCCTTGCCACGTGTGTGGGCGTCTGCCCCTGAAACGGCTTACTGGCAGTGCTTGCTGATGAGTTTCGTGCCTTCTGGGCTGGAGCCTTTGATCCTCCTCTCAAGAGTGGACGCAGCTGACGTAGTGTTCAGAAGGGTGCGGCGGCACGATCGACCGGGTCCAGCCTCTTTGGGATAGGAGCAAGCCCTCCGTCTAGACGCCCATCTGAGTGGCCGCTAAGCTTCCCTGTGGACTTCCCTGAGAGAGGAGGAGGCTCAACGAGGATTTCGAGGTTCAGGATTGCGGGGGGCAGCCCACCTGGTGGAAGCAGAGGAGGGCCCAAGTGTTCACGTGGCCCCGAGCCTGTGCTGGTATACACGAACAGCCACACGAAGGCTCCCCCAAGGGGGTTGAGCCACGGGACCCACAGCCTGGCACAGGTTGGGCACCAGGGTTTCCCTTGGGTACCCCTTGGGTGGTCGGGCTGTGGGCAACTTGGCGGGCTGAGACCAGGATGGCTGGTACCTGGCCTTGGCCGGCATTCTGGTCAGGGCAGTATGGCCTTAGTAGATGCGGAGCCCTTGAGGGCTCGGGGAGGCAGACCTTTGGGCGTCATGGGAGGGCCCCATGGCACGTCGAGTCCCGGCAGACCCACCGTCCGCCCAAGCAGGGAGATCCCTGTGTGCCCAGAGAGCGAGAGCTCCCGGGAAGGCTGCCAGAGCTTGGGTGCTCATGGCTCTTGCCCTGTGTCAACCGGACTTGCAGAGGGCATCGGGCTTGTTGGTGGATGTGGCCTGGACACACTGGTGCTCTGAAAGACACAAGGGGACCATAAAGTTTGAGTAATGGTTCCCTGTCATGATAGGACGGATGCTCTGCAGCCAGGATCGAAGGCCTCACCCCACTCAGGCAACTGGAGCCCCATGGCCAGGCCCCAGCCCTCCTTGCAATTTGGCAGGACCTGTGGCCTGCAACTCCAGGAGAAGCACCCCCAGCTCCCTTCTAGCCTCCATATCTTCAGCCTGGGATGGTCCCCTCCATTGGGCCTTAGCATATTTTTTTGAGTTGGTTTTTATGTCATCATGTCTTAGAGACAATATAAGTACTCATCATTGGCCAAAGTACATTACTGGTCATGTGTGTGTGCATCTACCCCTGAAGCAGCTTACCTGTGTTGTTGCTGACAAGCCATGTGCCTTGTGGGTGGAGCCTTTGGCCTCCTGTCAAGACTGGACCCAGCTGTCGTGGTGTGAAGAACAGTGCAGCGGCATGATCGACTGCATTCATATTCAGTCCAGATCGGAGCAAGCCCTCTATGTAGTTGACCTTCCGGGTGGCTGCTAATCTTCCCTGTGGAGCAGAGATGTGCGAGCTCATTGAGGGTTAGTTTCAGGATGTAAGGTGGGAAGCCCACCTGTTGGAAACAGAGGATGGCCCATGAGGGCACGTGGCCCTGAAGCTGTGCTGGGATACATGAATAGCAGATGCGGGCCCCCCAGGGGTTCTGAGCAATGAGGCGCAACACCAGGCAGCAGGTCTGCACCAGGGTTTCCCTTGGGTACCCCTTGGGTTGTGGGTGGCCAGCAACTTCATGGGCAAGACTAGGATTGCTGGGCCCTGGCCTTGGCCGGCAATCTGTTCAGGGCAGTATGGCCTTAGTAGGTTCAGGGCCCTCAAGGATTTGGGGACCCAAGACTTTGGGTCTCATAGGAGGGCCCCAGGGCATGTCAAGTTCTTGCAACTGCACCCTCTGCCCAAGCAGGGTGTGTCCTGTCTGGGACTGGGAGCCAGAGCACCTGGGACAGTCGCCAGGGCTTCAGTGTCTAGGGGCTGGAGCCCTGGGCCATCCCCACCACCCAAAGCCCTCCAGGATGCCCACCCCAGGGCCCCAGCTAGCCCTTGCCCTCCCAGTTGCCAAGGCCAAGTCAGGGAACTAGGCTCCTGCCCTGGGCAACCAGTCCCAACCTCCTGGGTGGCATCAGGTCCAAGGGGAGGTCAGTGGATCCCAGCCCAGGGTACCACCCCAAGCAGCAGTGTCTCAACCTTGCACGGCCCAGCCATGTGTCTCATCAGTCCACCACAGGAGGGGGGACCCAAGTTCCAACAAGGTGGCATCCCTTGGTGATCAGCAAGGAGCAGCAGGAGTCCCCTGCTCTCCGTGGCCTGGCTTGGCCCCCCATCAGCCCAACGTGGGTTCCCTCTGGCCTGCCCTGGCCACCTTTGGGCCCATTCCTCCCTGCGCCCTGGGGATGGTGGGCCTTCAAAGGTCAGTAACACTATCTGGCCATGCATGGCTGGGCCTGCATGCAAGGGACCCAAGTCGCCCTCAGGCTTGCCTCCCAAAGGCCCTCTCGTCACCGTGGCCTGTGACCCACTTCACAGCATCCACTCACCAAGCCTTGTTGAGGTGGTGGCGAGATCCTGGCCAGCGCAGTCCCCTGAAAGACACAAGGGGACCAGAGAGGCTGAGCAAGGGCCCCAGGGGAGGCATGGTGGGAGAAGCGATGTGTCTGCACCCAGCCCAAAGGCCTGAGCCCTCTCAAGCACCCTGAAGCCCATGGACAGGCCCCAACCCTGATGGGCAGTTTGGAAGGTTTGGGGGCCTCAAGGCCCAGGCTGAGGGGAAGCACCCCTAGTGTCACATGAAGACCCGCCCGGTATTTGCAGCCCTGGGCAGTCCCTTCCATTGAGCCTCAGTGTAATCCTAGTGAGCATCATCATCTGTCTTCAAGACATTATGAGCTCTCATCATTGACCCAAGCATAGCACTGGGCACGTGTGTGGGCGTCTATCCCTGAAGCAGCTTACCAGTGGTGCTTGCTGCCAAGCGGCATGCCTTGTGTGTTGTAGCCCTTGGAACTCTTCTTAAGACTGGACCCAGCTGACGTGGTGTGCAGAAGGGTGCAGTGGCATGATCAATTGGGTTTGGAGTCTGGGGTGATAGGAGCAAGCCCTCCGTCTAGACGGCCATCCAGATGGCAGCTAAGCTCCCCTGTGGAGCAGAGCCATAGGCACTCAGTGAGGCATTGGGTGTTCAGGATTGAAACTGGCAGCCCACCTGGTGGAAACACAGGAGATCCCAGAGGGCATATGGCCCCGAAGCTGTGCTGGGAGACACAATAGCCAGACTAGGGCTCCCCAAGGTGGCTGAACAATTGGGCCACCACCAGGCAGCAGATTGAGCACCAGGGTTTCCCTTGGGTACCCCTTGGGTTGCGGGTGGTGGGCAACTTGGCGGGCCAATACTAGGATGGCTCAGACCTCGCCTTGGCCCAGAATCTGGTCAGGGGTATATGGCCTTAGTAGACTCGGGGCCCTCGAGGATGTGAGGAGCCAGTCCTTTGGGCATCATTGGAGGGCCCCAGGGAAGGTTGAATTCCTGCAACCCCTCCCTCCACCCAAGCAAGGAGATCCCTGTCTGGGACTGGGAGCAAGAGCACCCGGGATAGCCACCAGCTCTAGAGGGCCCAGGCCTGGGTCCCTGGCCATCCCCAATGGCCTGAATGTATGCCCGGATGCCCATCCCAGGGCCCCAGCTTGCCCTTCCCTTCCGGAATTCCAAGGCCAGGTGAGGGAACCAGTTTCCCCCTGATCAACCAGTCCCAACCTCCTTGGGAGGCGGTAGGCCCCAGGGGACATTGGTGGCTACCAGCCCAGGGCTCCACCCCAAGCAGAGTTGGCTAGATGCAGTACGGACCAGCCAAGAAGCTTCAGGTTCTCACAGGAGAGGGGACCCCAAGTCCACTGAGGTGGTGCCCCTGTTGATCTGCAGGGAGCAGCAGGAGTCCCCTGCTTCTTGTTGCCTGGTGTGTCCCCCCAGCCACCCACACTGGGGCCCCTCTGGGCTCCCCTGGCCACCTTTGCGTCCACTCCTTCCTGCTCCTTGGGGGATGGCAGGCCTTCAAATGGCAGGAACGCTATCCATCCCTGCATTGGTGGGCCTGCACAGAGGGACCCAAGTCCCCCTCAGGCTTTCCTCTCTAAGACCTCCAGGTCACCTAGGCCTGCAACCGGCCTTGTGGCATCCACTCACCAAGCTTAGTTGTGGCGGTGGTGAGACCCTGGCTAGCATGGCCTCCTGAAAGACACAAGGGGACCAGAGAGGCTGAGCAAGGGCCCCAGGGGAGGTGTGGTGGAAGGAGCAATGGGTCAGCACCCAGGCCCGAAAGCCCTAACCTTCTCAGGCACTCGGAAGCCCATGTCCAGGCCCCAGGTCCAATGGGCAATTTGAAAGGATTGGGGGCCTCAAAGCCCAGGCTGAGTGGAAGCACCTCCAGCACCATTTGGAGTCCCCATATCCTCTGCTGGGGTTGGTCCCCTCCATTGGGTGTCAGTGTAAGCCTATTGAGCATGATTTTTATGTCATCATCTCTCTTCGAGACAATATGAGTTCTCATCATTGACACAGCACAGCACTCTCCACGTTGTAGGCCTTTCACCCTGAAGTGGCTTACTGGTTTTGCTTCTAGGGCTTGGTTGGCTGGAGACTTCAGTTCACCTTGACCAAGCTGAGGTGGCCTTGGGAGGGCTTGGCAGGATGGGTTAATATATTTGGTGTCCTTTGGCAGAGAGAATGCCAGTCGTCTAGAAGTCAGCCTTGTGGCAGCTATCCCAGGGTGCAGAGCTGTGGTGGGTCAAGCATATTTCAGTGCTCTGTACGTTAATTTCAGGCCCATCTTCGGGACCAGAAGTATTTTGATAGGGTGCAACCCTGGACCCCATGTCAAATTTAACAAGCCTCAGTTCAAGGGTTCCCCCAAATGGTGCTGAGCATATGTGCCTACCATCCTGCAGCAGCCGTCCAAACACCAAGGCTTCCCATTTGGACCTGTGTTGGGTCTTGGGCTATGCCAGGGAGGGGATGGACTTGGAATTAGCCCTCATTCTGGTCATAGCAGGATGGTCGGGGTGGGCCTTGGGCTTTGGAGGACTCTGGGACCCAGGGCACAGGGCAGCATGGGATGGCCCAGGGCACGCTGAATTCTAGCAACTCCACCCTGCCGCCCAAGCTAGTGATCCCTGTCTGAGATTGGGAGGGAGGGCTCCCTGAGTGGCCCCGTCAGTTTAAGTACCCATGGTTGGGGCCCAGCACCATCTCCATTGACCCAAAGGCTCACCTGTGTGCCTCCTACCAGGTCCAGGGTCAGCCCTTGCCATCTTGGCAGCCAAGGGCAGTAGAAGCCCATAGCTCCACTTGGTCTGGCACAGCCGCCCTGCCTGGGACACTGGGTTCCCTCTGGGCTGTCCTGGCCACCTATTGGTCCACCTATTCCTGCACCTTGGTGATGCCAGACCTTCCTGGAACTGTCAACATTTTCTGGTGTTGCAGGTGTTTCACCTGGATGCTGGGTCTCGTGTCACCTTCAGGCTTGCCTCCCCTTGGCCCCGAAGTTGGCTGCAGCCTGTGTCCTAGCCCAGAGACATTTGCTCACCTCACGTGTTTGTAGCAGAGTTTAGAGTCTGGCCAGCGTGTTCCACTGCAAACCTCAAGGGTACCATCTATGCTATTCAACTGCATCTGTATAGGAATCTTGGGTTGAGCAATGGGTGGTTACCAAGGTGAATAATTGAGTTTATCTTGTTCACTTGGTGTTCTTCAGACATGTCCCTGCTACAGAGGGGAGTCTGAGGTATCATTTTTCTTATTCCAAATCTACAATGCCCTCCAGGTCATATTGGCAAGGATACAATATGGTATTGTCCTGTACATTCATTCTCAATAGAATTTCTTCAAGCATGATTATGTCATCCTTTCTCTTCGAGTGAACATTTTTTTTTTGCTAATGTCCTATGCAAAGCAGGTCCCATTCATAAGGAATTCCCCCTTGAATCTTCTTACCATGGTTTCTTAATGCATATCATGATGCCCAGGTTGTTCCTGATTGGGCTGCTTCCCTCCCTGGTCTGGAATTAGGTGATATGGAGTTCTCCATGGGATCTTCATTTGAGGACCTGTTCTCAGAGTGTTAGGCTTGCTCTTCAAATATCCTAGGCAGTTTCAGTTGTCTTTGTGTGCCAGAGTTGCTTGTTCTTAATTTTTGGTGCTGGGATTCAACATGTGATACCATCTTGCAACCACAGGAGACCTGAGGGAAACATCAGAGTGCAGAAGATCCTGTGCCCTTGCCTTAAATGATATACCATGGAATGTGGGACCCCAATGATGAGCTGAGTATGATTGATTCACCACCCATCAGTGGTCCAGGGTTACTACAGGGCATGATGCCCCAGTACACACAATTTTGGTCCTCTTCTGGTAGCTTAGCAGTGCTGATATATGCTTGAGTATTTTGGATTTCTTCCTTCTCCAGAGCCATCTGTTTAATGAGAAGTAGGGTTTTTTTTCAGAAACACCTTTACAGCTGTGTCATTTTCCCAATGCATTTTCTTTATATGTGTATCAACCATTTAATACACAAATGTGTCCAGAATAAGTGAACTAATGGATGTTTTATTAGAATGTAGCAATAAATCCATATATACCTACTTTCCTAAATACATGTTAAATTTGCCCATAGTCTTCTTTTATGTTTATAGATTTACCCTCATCTATAGGCCTATCTCTTTTGATTCATTATATAAACTCCGCTGTTTTAATGATTTTACTTTTTAGATTTTTTAATTTTTGGCTTCAATTTTGTTTTCTTTGAAGAACAATTTAATATATCTCTGGAACACTTGTGAACTGACAATGTAATTTAATATAGATTTATTTTTCAGGAAACCATATCTCCCATCATTAAGAGATACTTTCCTTAAGATCAAATCCCTGCCCTGGAACTTTCAGTCCATTTTTCAAAAGCCATGTTTCTTTTGTTCATATCAACCTTTGAAGTCCTGCTAACAGTATTTAAATTCTGATTAATATACTCCATCATCCTAGTGTACAGGTGAACTTATGTGATCCACAAAATATGAGGTCATGAGGGAGTTGCTTTAATATTTTGAAGAATTTCCCAATTTATTTCTACAAAGGTACTTTTGAAAAAGTTTTTTTTTTCGTATTCCTGATTGTTTCATTTTTTAAGACATACATTTTCCCCAATAAATTTCCCAAGTGATATGGACACCAGTGCCCTTTTTTGGTAAAATGTATTTTGTCAGATTTCCCATCATGAAAATCTGACAATACCAATAGTTCACAATTGTTTTCTTAATTTAAATTGAATTAGCCAACATATAATACATTACTATAAACTATCACTAGTTTCAGATGTGGAGTTCAGTAATTCATCAGTTGCATATAACACCTGGGTCTCATCATGTAACATGCCCTCCTTAATGCCCATCACTCAGTAACCCCTTCCCCCTACACAGCAACCCTCAGTTTGTTTCTTTTATAGTAAAGAGTCTCTCGTAGTTTGTCTCCTTCTTTGATTTCCGTGGATTCAGTTTCCCTTCCCTTCCCCTATGATCCTCTGTGCTGTTTCTTATATTCCGCATATGAATGAAACCATATGATAATTTTCTTTCTCTGATTGACTTACTTTGCTTAGCATAATACCCTTCAGTTCCATCTATTTTGATGAAAATGATAAGATTTTATCCTTTTTAGTGACTAATAATCCATTTTATATATATGACATCTTTATGCATTCATCTGTCAATGGACATCTGTAGCCCACAATTTCTTAAATTGTCATAGGAAGTTTTATCAATCCACCAGAGTCACAGGTAAGCTATCTGAATCTTTTTTCAGTGTCCACCAACTGAAATACATGGTATGAATTTTTGCTTCTCATCTTCTGTACACCATGGAGGTCAATCTTTTCTAGAGGAAGTGGTCTGAGACACAAATGCAGACTTCTGCTGTTGTCAACTATGAAGTTTATTTGAGATATTTTCCTAACCTGGACACATACTGACTTGCATCATGTTTCCCAGTGGCCATGAAGGACAGATATCCTCCTCTGCTATCTTATACATTTCTTTGGAAATGACAAAGTTAGGCTTTCCAGAGATACTATCTTGTCAAGATGATACAGGAAGAAATCAATCCTCTATTATTTCATTTTGCAAAAGGAATAAAATATATTTATTGACTCTACATAGGCATTCTCTTTTGTCCTAGCTTCTTTCTTGGCCTGTATCTATGATCAAAAGTATCATCTCACCTTGTATCACTATAATAATCATTGCCTGAATGTTCAACTGAAGACACAATGAGGGAAAAAGAGGTATGGAATTGTTCCATATAAAGGCTCCTTTGAGGAATCATGGATCATGTAACAAAGACTAAAATATGAGCATTTGTTAGGTACATTGAATATTATAGACATTGTATACCACAAAGGATTGCCATGAGGGATTGGTTATCTCCTGTCTGAAATTCCATAATTTCTCCAGTGATAAGAGATAAATCAATAAATGAATGGTTAATCAATTAATTAATAACAGAAGAAACAAATATAAATTTACCTTATGAAAATGCTGAGCACCACTCATTCACCATAAAGGAGATGTCCATGTAAACAAGCTCCTAGATAGGAAAAGCACTCAGGATGTGTATGGTAAAATCAAGTTCCCTATGGTTCATTTTTTGGTCTATACAGCAATAGTGTTATGTAGAAAACTGGGCTTGGTTATTGGCCTTGAGTATCCACAAAATGATCTTGTAAAATTATGCAGAAGTAGTTTTATTGAGATAGATATCTGGAATCTTAAAAATGTGCCCACTACCATCCCTGAGGCAAACCCTGCATGAGGCTTTTTAGGCCATGGCCTGAATGACATCTTCTTTTTGTTCAGACTCCTTTTTTGTGTTCTTATCTGAAGATCTTGCTGATATTCCAATCAGCAATGCAAATTTTTTCTTTGTAATATATATCTTTATTTCTGTACTTTGGGCAGACAAAACCTCATGATGGAGATGATACCATGGCTCCAACAATCTCAACATTATATTTATATAAGCACTTCCAAAATTGTTTTTGTTTTTGTTTTCCCTTATGGTGCCATCTTCTAAAGGACTTGTGTCTTGAACTTCAAATGTGAAGCTAGTGTTCCATTTGGCAAAGCTAAATAGATTAAGGAGCCAATTAGAAAAACTGGCATCACCAATAAACCCGTAATTCCTTAAATTGACATTTTAAAACCCTAATAATCCTCCAAGGCCACAGTCCCTTTGAGCCAAGACCCAATGGCAGATTAATTCTTGCATTTCATTCTCTGGATGCCATGGGCATGATTCTTCCTTAGAGGAATTTGTTTCGAGTATCCAGTAAAGAGCCCAGCAGTTATTGTCTCTTATGTATATTAGATAGTTTCTAACCTGTGCACACACAGATGGTAATGTTTCCTGGTAATGTTTCCAGGAGTAATGAAGGAAATATTTCCTTCATTTGGAGTGTGAGCCATTTCAGGTATAACTTAAAATGTTTCTAATTATGCTACTCCAATGGCCTACCTCCCAAACAGAAATTAAACATCTACAATACTTAGCTTTCTGAAAGGATCCACTTATTTATCTTCTTAAGTCAGGCCTCTTATATAGTGTAATTTTCTATGTCACCTATATCTATGATCAAACATGTCCATTCACCTTGATTTTAATGCAACAGTGAAATTCTTTCCAGAACTTCTAACTGAATAAACTGATGAGAAAAATATAGGTAAGGATTAGTGTTGAGGATGGCCCTCTGTGACTAAATATGGCTCACCAAAGATAGCCTAAACTTGAGGATGTGTTGTTATCTTGAAAACTATAGAGAAGATTCCCTGAAGGGACTTGTTGCCTGAAGACTCAAATCCTATTACTCTATAAGGGAAACATGGAACGTCAACATTTTGCTTTGGCATTACTGACTACATTGTACTTCAGTGTAAAGTTATTAAACATGATTTTTAGGCCATCATTTCTCTACAAGATAATATGAGTTCTCATCTTTGATTAAACCACAGCATTACCTGACAATTTATACACTTTGACATGTATATGCTCATCAGAGATAGATTTTAGAATTTGCGATGTCAAAATAGACATGACTTTTGTCATTTACTATCATGAACACCTGGCCGACATAGGCTCATTCTGTGGCAACAGTCAAACTATCCTTTTTTAAAGAGTCATTTTCTGTGTGGACAGTTGTAAGACAGATAAAATATTTTACTGCATATTTCATGGTCTCATGATTTATCCATACTCTATGTTAAGCAATTACTATGATCATTTCTGCAAAAATGACTTATTACAGAGTTGGTGCAGCTTTCATTCACTCAGCAGAAAAAGGACAATATATACAGGCTTCTTAACTTTGTATAAACATGCAGGTGATGTTTGTAGACATGGGAGACATTCATTGTCAATCTTATTCTATCTAGTCAAGAGGTCATCAGGATATTTGCCATGGTTCATTGCATATAAACTCAAATAAAATCATACTCTTTCAGCCACATCAAACTCTGGATCTAGAAATCAGATGTCAGGACACTTGAAATTGTGATCACTTTATGAATCCTTTGGAACCATATATGAAACTTTTACATGATGGCCAATAAGCCATTGTGTTATATTGTAAGTCCTCTTCAATATCTTACAATCTTGACAAGAGCAGAACAAAGAAAAATACAATAATTAATGTAAATATGTATACTTGTATACTTAGACCAAAGAAACTAACAAAATGGAGTAGGAACCATACTCAGAAAAATTCTATACTTTCAATAAACTTTCAGGAAAACAGTAATGTTTTCTGACTTATCATCAGGAAAATACAAATAAGATACCACCCACACCTATCATAATGGCTAAAATTAACAATACAGGAAACAACTAACATTTACAAGGATGCAGAGAAAGAGGTACCCTCTTGGGATGCCTGCGTGGCTCAGTGGTGGAGCATCTGCCTTCAGCTCAGGGCATGATCCTGGGGTCATGGGATCAAGTCCCACATAAAGCTCCACTCAGGGAGCCTGCTTCTTCTGCCCATGTCTCTGCCTCTCTCTGTGTGTCTCTCATGAATAAGTATATAAAATCTTAAAAAAAAAAGAGGTGCTCTCTTATACTGTTGATGGGAATAAAAACTGCTTCAACCACTCTGGAAAACAGTATGGAGGTTCCTCAAAAAGTTAAAATAGAACTACTCTATAACTCATCAACTGTGCCACTGGGTATTTACTTAAAGGATACAAAAATGCTGATTTGAAAAAAAATACTGATTTGAAGGGACACATACACCCCAGGGTTTATAGCAACATTATCAATAATAGCCAAATTATGGAAAGAGCACAACCAAACCTCCATTGATTGATGAAAGATAAAGAATACTTGGTACACACACACAGAGGAATATTACTCAGCCATGAAAAAGAATGAAATCTTGCCATTAACAATGTTGTGTGTGGAGCTATAGTGTATTATGCTAAGCAAAATAAGTCAGTCATAGAAAGGTAAATACCATATAAATTCACTTGTATGTGGAATTTAAGAAACAAAACAAGTGAACTTAGGGGAAGGGGATAAAAGGGAATCAACTATGAGAGACTCCTAACTATAGTAAACAAACTGAGGGTTGCTGGAGGGCGGGTATGTAGGGCCTGGAGTAATTGGGTGATGGGAATTAAGGAGACCACTTGATGTAATGAGCACTGGATGTTATGTGTAACTGATGACTCACTAAACACTACCGCTAAAACTAATACTACAGTATATGTAGATAACTTGATTTAAATAAAATCTTGAAAAAATAAAAATAAAAAATAAAATTATAATGGTCAAGATAATTAAGAAGAAATTAAGAAATCAGTTTATCTATCCTATTAGAGTAAGTTTCTCTTTAGCTCAAAGTCCTTAATGATAATTAAACCCTGCTCAATTATACTTATTAGTCTCACATATGACGTTTGCATCCACTTGGGTTTCTCCTTTACCTTAATGGTAATGTGTTATCAACATCACCTGGTAGTACTCTGTTTAATGGATGACTGTCAGTCTATCAGTGTAACACTTTAATATGGACCAGGTCTCCTGTTCAATGATGATAACTCATCTCCTCAGGAGGATTTTTTTCAGCATCTGGTCAAATGATGACATAATGAGCCCAAGGAAACCCACAAACTCTAAGTATTTTATATGATAATGACTTGTTTTTCTTGTATCAGATAATAGGGTAGGCTTAAACCCTAAATTTATAGATTTTCCAAACTCAAAGAAAGAAATGCCATACTTACTACATGGAGTTAATATTATTTTTAATAAAGTCAAGTGGTAAAAAAAAAAAAAAAAAAAAGTCAAGTGGTAAGGCTTGGGGCTACTATGAAAAAAATGGCTTGGTATAATTTAGCCAAATAATTACTTCTCGTATGGTTTATTCATTTCACTTGTCCAGAAATTTGCAGATGATTAAAAGTAGTCAAATGTTGAGTACTTGTAGAATATTACAAAGCTCCTGAATTACCACAGATATAAATTCTACATGTTTAAGAATTCCAAGTTTAGGTGATATAATTTAGTAAGGTACTGTTCACAATTTGACTATCAGCTTTAGCCTACAGACACACGCATGGCCATATGGACATTATATATAACATTACTAAGAATATTTAATACCTTCTAAAGTTGGATTCTCAATAATGTCCAATTGCCATCATACTCCAGGTAATATTGGACCTCAATTTGACTTATCTATGTGTTCCCTGTAAAGAATTTTCCTGACAGCACTGTTTCCTGAATTATCTAATCCTATACAAGTGTTAAAAGATTCCAAAATGTTCAGCCTATTCCTTCTGTATGAATGACTTTGTCGGTTTTATGAAAAAGCCACCCATTTAATTCCCATTTTCCTATGGTATTCTTCTTAGGTCCTCTTGATTTCTAATTTTCTAATTCTTAGAGAGTTTGATATTTCTAGAGTTGTCATTTAGAGTCCCTGGATATGAGTAATAGGCATTTCATTTTATGTTCCAAAACTTAGTACCTTTTTTCAAGCTTGGTCTACAAATTTCTTTTTTAAAAAATATTTTATTCCTATTTTCAAGTATAGGTTTTAAAATAAATAATATAAATATTTTAGAGAATCTTCTATGATTCAAATAAATCAGTAATCTCCCATATAATATTTTAGTTGCCGTCTATTCTTCAAAGTTGGATGGTTGCAAAACAGACCACAAACCATATTTATTAACAATATAAATATTTACTTTAAGACTAAAGGCTAATATACAGTGACATCTGCAAGATGGCAAAATAGAGGTCTCTGGTCCTAATTCACTCACAGAAAAAAATGCCTTTATGAGAATCCGAGACCTCAAAGGTAGTGTTTTAGCACATTATAGGAGTGCAAAAATTAATTTTAAAATATTTAAAATGGTCAGAGTGAAGGTTTTACTTCATACTTTCACCTTTCCTCAAAGCTGACACAGAACTACACAGAGAAAGATCTCCTTGGCACATGATTTCTCCACGGGGGGAAAGAGACTAAGACATACATCCAACTTTTCCAGTGTTTTTGAACACTAAGATACCTACACTTATCTCTTCTCACATCGAACAGGGGGGATTAGAATTAGTAGACTACATAGGACCATTAGAAACAGGGAAAAACGATCTGGGCTCACAGGAAAATGAGTTCATGGGTGCTGCAGATATTAGCAGAAGCTCTGTACCCCCAACAGCAGTTTGGAAAACCAAAGCTCTTTCCAGCATCATTGCTACAACAAGGACTATCCCCAACTATCCTCATCTAAACAAGGAGCCCCGGCTGACCCCACTGTAGAACCCAATCACTTCTGCCAGCCTAAGAGCTGTGTCACAAACACACACAAAGGTGTAGCCCCACCAGCAGTCCTGTCTATGCAGGAAGCTCCAGTGAAACTTAGAACCCAACTACTGGCCCTACAAATTCCACTCCACCTAATGAAGGAGCCCAGCCAGAATCACCATCTGACTAGACAACCCATCAGGGTCCCCACCTAAATGCAAAGCCCAACCAATGGCCCCTGCAACTGCAGGGCCCAGACAGCATCCCCACCCAATTTCAAAGCACTGGTAGCTTGCCCTACTGTTCGGTGGATGCTAAAGCTGGTCTACTCAGAATCCTAGGCTTGGGTGATTGGTAAAAGACTTTTCCTTGCTAAGCCAAGCTATAAAGACTGGAAAAGGTTACTACTTTCTCAAATGTACAGACACCAATACAAGGACACAAGAGTCAGAAAGAATCAGGGAAATATAGCACTATGAAAGGAAATAAATAAAGCCAGTAACCAATCCTGAATAAACAGAACTACAAACATCCTGATAAAGAACATAAAACAATTGACTTAAATAAACTCAGCAAACTAAAAAAAAATAACATACATAGACAACTGAATGAAATCAAGAAAATAATAAATGAATGAGTTCAATTAAAATAATTTAAAACCATAAAAATCAAACAGAAATCTTAGAGATTAATAATACAATGACCGTACTAAAAATTTCAATAGAGAAATTCAACAGCATGCTCAGAGGAAGGAATTAGTGAATTTGAAGACTAATCACTTGAGATTACCTGGTTAGTGGGACAAAAAGGTAAAAGAATTTAAATGAGTATAGAAAGCCTACAGAAATATAGAATGCCATAAAAAAAAAAACAATATTTGCATTATGGGAGTACCAGAAAAAGGGAGACCAACTGGGGAAGAAATTCTATTTAAAGAAATAGTGGTTGATGGGGAGGGAAATGAAATTAATGAAGCCCAAAAGTCACCAAATAGATTGAATCCAATAGGTCTAACCAAGATACATTATAATTAAATTGTCAAATTCAAAGACAAAGAGGTTTTTTTTTGACAAAGAGTTTTGAAAGAAGCAAAATATAAGCAATTTAGCACATATGAGGGAACCCCCATAAGACTATAGATTTCTCAATAGAATTCTTCCATGTCAGATGACAAAGGGATTATATATTTAAAACACAGAATGAAAAACATTTGCTAACCAAGAATATTAAACCGGGAAAAACTTTTTAATATTTTAAAATAATTTTAATTTATTTTTATATTTTAACATGTGACATTTGCAAGATTCCTTTAAAAAGAATAAACATATTTTTCCCTTTTTTATTTGACTATAGTAGAGACACAGTGTTATGTTGGTTTCAGGCATACAACATAATGATACCACGTTTCTTTATGTTATGCTATACTTACTATAAGTGTAGTTACTATGTGTCTTCAAACAATGGTATGAAAATTTAATTGACTATATTCCTTATACTATACTTGTATTCCCATGACTTATTCATTTCATAACTGGTAGCCTGTATATCCCACAAAACATTTCAGTGAAAGAAAAATACTTTCACAATTAAACAAAACAATGAGGGAGTTTGTCAGCACTAGATTTGCCTTACAAGAAATGATTAATGGAATTCTTCAAGTTGAAAAAATAAACACTAAACAGAAACAAAAAGTATATGAAAGTACAAGTCTCACTAGTAAAGTTAAGATATAGACGAAGAGAATACTGCAATAATGCACAATAGCATATGAATTACTTTAACCCTAGTAATAAAAGTATAGATCTTTTGTATGCAATTGAAATTAAATTGTTATCAGATTAAATTAGACCATTATAACTATATGTAGTTCAATGTAAACCTCATGGTGACCACAAAGAAAAACTTATAATAGATATACAAAAGCTGAAGAGTAAATAAACCATATAACTACAAAATATCATCAACCACAAAGAAAAGCAGTAAGAAATGAATAAAGGAACAAATGAAACAAAATAATTAACAAAATGGCAATACTAAATCCTTACCTGCCAATAATTACCTTCAATGTGAATGAGTTAAACTAATGAGTTAAAAGACATAGAGTGGGAAACCCCTGGGAAGATGGCAGAGCAGTAGGGCCTTGAGTTCACCCCATCCGACATTTTCAATTAGATATCCTCCACATATAAATCAACAAACCAGAAACCAATCCAAAGACTGGAAGAATGAACACCACAACTAAATATAGAAAAGAAACTGCAGCTAAAAATTTAGGAAGTTCAGAAAGCCAGAGCTAGAATTTGACCACAGCAAGGAGGGAGTTGTGCATGTGCAGAGGGCAGAAAATGGGTGTTTGTACCAGGGAGCTCACACAGGGAAGACTAGCTCCCATGTTTGGCTTTAAAAACCAAAGGGAGACAGAACATAAAGACTCCTAACTCTGGGAAACGAACTAGGGGTGATGGAAGGGGAGGAGGGCGGGGGATGAGGGTGAATGGGTGACGGGCACTGAGGGGGGCACTTGACGGGATGAGCACTGGGTGTTATTCTGTATGTTGGTAAATTGAACACCAATAAAAAATAAATTTATTATAAAAAAAAAACCAAAGGGACTAAATTCCATGAGTGTATAAAACCAGTGGTACTTGGAGCCTAGAGCCTTAAAAGTCTGCTGACTCAGGACTGAGCCATCAGGGAAGGTGAGTGATAGCTGGGTTAGTATTCTTAAAGTGACAACAGCTTGCATAGAGAGGCAACAACAAAATAATGTCTGTTTGCACATTATATGATCTATTCATACTACTTTTGGAGCACGTTGGAGGGACTTCTCTCAAAGTGTGGGAGTTGACAGGTGCCATTTTACTCTTCTGCCCCCAGCATAAACACAGAACTACTTGCCAGATGTAGGGCTGTACAGACACTGGCTGCCTGACATTATGCCAGTGCACCATACCCACGAGTCCTTCTGTGGACTAGCTCACTACAAGCATGTTGGTCTTGGCCCTGAGAGCTCAGGGAAAATTTTGTAAAAGCCATTCATGTGCCCTGACCAGCCACCAGGTGCACATACACAACAGTGTATGTTCCCAGCCACTATACAAGGCCCAGGCACTGTCTCATACCCACCCTTATGCCCTGGCAGCCCAGGCATTCAGCCCCAAGGTACCAAAACTATTCCAAGGATCCAGCATAGAGCTAGTATCCCAGCACAGATTTTGCTACTAGCTATGCCATTCCCAAGTTCTCTGGTGGGCACATACCCTCAGACCTATCCTGACTAGGACCTACTAACACCACAGAGAGAAAGCATAGCCCACAACAGGTAGAAAATCAATGAAGACAATCTCACTGAAAGGAAAAGTGACTCAGACAACAGCAGAATGCAAGCAATACATAGAGGATACTCTCCTGAAGTGCCAGGTTCTGGTGAACAGGAAACACTGCACTGCAGGGCACCCTAGGACCTCTTATTCATAATGTCACTATTTTCAATACCAGAAGACATGGCTGACTTTCTTAACACAAAGAAACAGACACAGAGAGGCAGATAAAATGAAGGGATAGAGAAATTTATCCCAAATAAAGGAACAGGGCAAGGCCACAGCTAGAGATCTAAGTGAAACAGATATAATTAACATGTTTGAAAGAGAGTTTAAAGTAATTATAATAAAGATACTCACTGGACTTGAAAAAAGAGTGGATGTATCAGTGAGATCTTTAATACAAATAAGGAAAACCATAGCAGAGATAAAGGACTCCGTAAATAAAATGAGAAATAAACTTGATGTAATGAATAGAACAATGGAAGAAGTAGAGGAATGAATTAGTAACCTGGAAGACAAAGTAATGGAAAGTAATCAGCTGAACAAAAGAGAAAAGAAATAATTACACAAAATAAGAATAGACTTGGGGAACTTAATGACTCCATCAAATGTAATATCATTTGTATTGTAGGAGTCCCAAAGGAAAAGAGAAAAAAATTAAAAGGGCAGAAAATGTGTTTGAAGAAATACTAGCAGAAAATGTCTCTAATCTGAGAAAAGAAACAGATATCCAGATCTGGGAAGCACTGCAAAGTTGCATCAAAATCAACAAAAGTAGACCCACATCAACACATAATTAAGATTGCAAAATATTGGGTAACTCCAGTGGATCAGCGGTTTAGTGCCACCTTCAGCCCAGCACATGATCCTGAAGACCTGGAATCGAGTCCCACATCTGGCTCCCTTCATGGAGCCTGCTTCTCCCTCTGCCTGTGTCTCTGTCTCTCTCTGTGTCTGTGTCTCTCATGAATAAATAAATAAAATCTTTTTTAAAAATTGCAAAACATTGTGATAAAGAAAAAAATTTAAAGTAGCAAGTGTAAGAAGTCATTAATTTACAAGGGAAAACCCACAGCAGGAGATTTATATCAGAAACTTTTCAAGCAAGAAGAGAATGGCATGATATATTCAAAGTGCTAAATGGGAAAATCTGCAGCCAAGAATACCATATCTGGCAAGGCTATCACAAGAATAGAAGGAGAGAAGAGAGTTTTTCAGACAAACAAAAACTAAAGGAGTTTGTGACCACTAAACCAGCCCTGCAAGAAATACTAAAGGGGACTCTCTGAATGGAAAACACAGACCAAAAGTGACAGTATAAGAGTGGGAAACATGAAAACAGTGAAAATGAATATTTCTATAAAAAATAAATCTTTTTATTTATTTAGTTCCTTTAGTCAAGGAACTAAAATAAAGATATAAAATATAATAACATATACTTAAAGCAAGGAGTAGAGGTGGAAAGAATGGTTTCAAACTTAAATGACAATCAACTTAATACAAACTTTTTAATGCAGAATATGTTATATACAAACCTAAGAGTAACTACATAACAAAAAAACACTAATAAGCATGCAAGGAATAAAGAGAAAGAAATCCAAATATATCACTAAGTAAAATCAGGAAACCATGAGACAGACAAGAAAGAATGAAAGAAAATCTACAAAGACAACCACAAAACAAAAAATAAAATGACAATAAACAAATACTATCAATAATTACTTTGAATGGAAACGGACTAAACACCCAAATCAAATAACAGAATGGATTAAAAAAAAACCATCTATAAGTTACCTACAAAACTCATTTGAGAATAAAAGACAACTCAAAATTGAAAATGAAAGAATGGAGAAACATCTATTATGCAAACGTTAGTTAGTAGAAAGCTGGAGTAGTAATACCTATTTCAGAGAAAATTGACTTTAAAACAAAAATTAGAGACACCTGGGTGGCTCAGTGGTTGAGTGCCTGCCTTTGGCTCACATTGTGATCCTGGGGTCCTGGGATTGAGTCCCGCATTGGGTTCCCTACAGGGAGCCTGCTTCCCCCTCTGCTTATGCCTCTGCCTCTCCCTCTATGTCTCTTGTGAGTAAATAAATAAAATCTTTTTTAAAAAAATAAATAAAACAAATACTAAAAAGAGACAATGAAGGATATACAGTGATAAAGGAGACAACCCAACAAGAAGATATGACAATTGTAAAAATTTATGAATGCAATCCAGGAGCACCTAAATACATAAAACAGTTAATAAAAACATAAAGAAACTAATAGATAATAATACAAAAGTAGTAGGAACTTTAACACCCTACTTACATCAAAGGGCAGATCATCTAAACAGAAAATTAACAAGGAAATGATGACTTTGGGGGGCACACTGGAACTGATGGGTTTAACAGATATATTCAGAACATTTCATACTAAAGCAGCAAAATACACATTCTTTTCAAGTACACATTGAACATTTCAAGGAATAGATTGCATATTAGCTCACAAACCCAGTCTCAAAAAACTCATGAAGATCAAAGTCATACTATGCATCTTTTCTGACCACAATGCTATGAAGATAAAAAAAATCTGAAAAGACCAGAAATACATGGAGGTCAAATGACATAGTACTAAACAATGAATGAGTAAACCAAGAAATAAAATAAAAAAAATTTAAAAGTCCCCATGGAAACAAATTAAAATGGAAACACAATGGTCCAAAGGCTCTGGGATGCAGCAAATGTAGATTTAAGAGGGAAGTTTACAGCAGTACAGACCTACCTCAGAAGTAAGAAAAATGTCAAATAAACTACCTAATCTTGCACCTAAAGGAGATAGCAAATGAACAACAAATGAAGGCTAATCCAGCAGAAGGAAGAACATAATCAAGGTTAGAGGAGAAATAAATGATATAGAAACTAAAAAAAAAACAAAAAACAAAAAAACCAACAATATAAAAAATCAATGGAGATCCTCCAGGGTGGCAGAGGAGTAAGGAATCCTTGTTTCATCTGGTTTTTGGAAATCAGCTAGATGATTATCAAATCATTCTGACAATTTACCAAATCAACCATAGATCTGAGAAAAGAATTGCTACAATTCTACAAATAGAAAAGTGACCACTTTTTGCAAGGTAAGAGGTGTGGAGATGTGAATCCAAGGTGATATCAGAAGATAAACAGAGGGGGAAGGGACCCTCTGTAAATTAGGTACTGGAAGTGTTACAAGAAGTGGAGCTCAAAATTGGAACTTTTATAAGTTTACCTGAAAAGTGCTCAGAAGGTGAAGTGGGGATGAATCTCAGTGGAGGACAATGTGGTCTCAGGATCCCCAGGGTCCCAAAAGGACAAGGGTGGCAGTGTGGCAGAGTTCCCAGGCATTGGAGCGGGAAAGCTGATTGCAAGCAGTAAGACCAGGCACCAGCTTTCTACCCAGTGTTGCCATAAGCCACAAACCGCTACACAGTTGGGTGACTGTTCTCTGAACAGGAGCCCATCAAGAGGCAGAACTGTGGTGAGATCTCACTCCCCACCCTGGGAGGAGCAACACAGGTGCCCACCAAAAGAGTCCATAAAGTTTAGAGCCTGGAAATGGGGTCACACGCTTGAGATAAAAATGCCCAGTCACAAGCTGGGTGAATAGAGTTCTGACAGAAACCAGGAAGACAAGAGTGATTGACTGCTTTTCTGTGAGGGTTTGTTGAAGAGTGGGGGAGCTTGATATTTCAGCTATTGGGCTAGAGATCTGCCCACCACCATTTTAATCCCTCCCTCACCAGCTCTGGAGCTGCTTAAACTGAGCTCAGCCCCTTGAAAGGGCAGTGCAATTCCCAGGCAAAGACATCTGAGAATCAGCCCAACAAGCCCCTCCCCCAGAAGACCAGCAGGCACCTCCAGCTAATACAAATTTACTGATTATACAGAACTGTAAAACCCCTGCTCTTGGGGAAAGAAGTATGTGGCATTCATGTGTTTTTCTTGTTATTCTTTAGTCCTTCAGTTTCTTTATCGTAGTTCACTTTATTTTTTGTATATATAAATTTTTCTTACCTATTTTGGGGTCTAGTTTCTTCTAACAAACAGACCAAAACACACTCTGGATCCAGTTTATTGTTCTGTTCTGTTCAATTTCTTGTCTTACTTTACTCCCATTTTTATCCTTTTTTTCCTATTTAGTTAGCTTCTGTTCTCTTCGGATTAGTGTAGTGTATCTCTCTGTGGTAGAGTTATTCATTAGTCCTTCAGTTTTATATTTTTTAAGCTTTTCAGCTATTTTCCTTTCTCATTAGTTTTAAATATTTTTTATTTTTCATTTTTACACTGAGTATATATACTAGAATTCAAAACAATGACTATAAAGTTACTAGCTGGGCTTGAAAAAAAGCATTGAAGACTCTAGAGAATCCATTACTAGAGAAATAAAAGAACTAAAATCTAATCAGGTTGAAATAAAAAAGGCTGCCATGATATTGGAGGCTCTAATAGGATAAATGGGGCTGAAGAAAGGGTGAGTGATATAGAAGACAAAATGATGTAAAATAAGGAAACTGAGAAAAAAGAGTTATAACACTACTGGATCACCAGAGAAGAATTAAAGAGATCGGTGATACTATAAAGCAATACAATGTTAGAATAGTTGAGCTCCCAGAGGAAGAGGAAAGAGAGAGAGGTACAGAAGGATTATTTGAACAAATTATAGCTAAGAAGTTCCCTAATCTGAGGAGTGAAACAGGCACTCAAGTCTAGGAGGCACAGAGAACTCTCTCAAAAATCAATAAATATAGATCAACACACTGACATATAATAGTGAGGCTTGAAAATTTCAGAGACAAAAAATTCTGAAAGCAGTTTGAGACAAAAGGTCATTAACCTACAAGGGCAGGAACATAAGGCTGACAGCAGACCTGTTCACAGAGACCACAGAGGCAGAAGGGACAGCCATGATATATTCAAAGTGCTAAATGAGAAAAAATATGCAGCCAAGAATACTTTATCCAGCAAGTCTGTCATTCAGAGTAGAAGGAGAGAAAAAGAGTTTCCAGGATAACCAGAAACCAAAGAATATGTGATCACTAAACCAGCTCTGCAAGAAATATTATGGAGGATCCTGTAAGAAGTGAGAGTGAGCCCAAAAGTAACAAAGACCAGAAAGGAACAGAGACAATATACAGAAACAGTGGCTTTACAGGTAATAAAATGGCACTAAATTAATATCTTTCAATAGTTGCTCTGAATGGAAAAGGCCTAAAAGCTCCAATCAAAAGATATAGGGTATCAGAATGGATTAAAAAAAACAATACACATTGATATACTGTCTATGAGAGACTCATTTTAGACTCAAAGACACTTCCAAATTGAAAGTGAGAGAGTATGGAACCATTTATCGTGCTAATGGATAACAAAAGAAAGCTAGGGTAGCAATCCTTATATTAGAAAAATTAGATTTTAAACCAAAGACTTTAATAAAAGATAAAGAGGGACACAATAGCATAATAAAAGGGTCTGTCCAACAAGAAAGTCTAACAATTATAAATATTTGTGCCCCTAACTGGGAGCAGCTAATTATATAAACCAATTAGTAATAGAATTAAAGAATCATATTGATAATAAAAGAATAATAGTAGGCAGCTTTCACACCTTACTCAGAGCAATGGACAAATCATCTAAGAAGAAAATCAATAAGAAAACAAGGACTTTGAATGACACACTGGACCAGATGGACTTCATCTTAAAGCAGAAGAATACACATTCTTCTCAAGTGCACATGGAACATTCTCCAGAATAGATCAAATTGTGAGTCACAAATTAGGTCTCAACCAGTACCAAAAGATTGGGATTATTCCTTGTATATTCTCACACACAATGCTTTAAAACTTGAATTTAATGAGATGAGCACTGAGTGTTATACTATATATGTTGGCAAACTGAATTTAAATTTAACAAAAAGAAACCAGGATTTTTAAAGTTCTCAAACTCATTAATTTACACCACACTGACTCTGAACTACTGCTTTTTGCTTATGTAATGGAAATAAATATTTATTTTAAGTAAAGGAACCTCAGATGATAAAAAAAAACTTGAATTTAATGATAAGAGAACATTTGGAACACAAATACATTGAGGTTAAAGAGAATCCTACTAATAAAAAAGAGAAAAAATGAGTGAAAATATCAGTGAGGGTGACAAAACATGAGAGACACCTAACTCTGGGAAACAAACAAGGGGTGGTGGAAGAGGAGGTGGGCAGGGGGTTGGGGTGACTGGGTGACAGGCACTTGAGGGGGGCACTTGGCGGGATGAGCACTGGGTGTTATGCTATAAGTTGGCAAATTGAACTCCAATACAAAAACAAATGGATCGAGGCACCTGGGTGGTTCAGTGGTTAAGCATCTGCTTTTGGCTCAGGTGATGATTCTGGGGTCCTGGGATTGAGTCCTACAGCAAGCTACTTGCTGGGAGCCTGCTTCTGCCTCTGCCCATGTCTCTGCCTCTCTGTGTGTGTCTCTCATGAATAAATAAATATTTTTAAAAAATGAATGGATCAAAAAGGAAGTTTAAAAATTTCATAGGAGCAAATGAGAATGAAAATACAACTGCTCAGAACCTTTGGGAGGTAAGAAAGTCAGTCCTGAAAGGGAAGTATACAGCAATACAAGGCTTTCTCAAGAAACAAGAAAAGTCTCAAATACACAACCTAAAGTAAGTGGAGAAAGAACAACAAATAAAGCAAATAAAGCTTAAATCCAGCAAGAAAAGAGAAATAATAAAGGTTAGAGCATAAAACAGTGAAATAGAAACCAAAAGAAGAGTAAAACAGGTCAACAAAATTAGGAGCTAGTCCTTCGAAAGAATTAGCTTAAATTAATAAACCCCTCGCCAGACTTCTCATAAAGAAAAAAGAAAGAACCCAACTAAATAAAATCAGAAATGAAAGAGGAGAGATCACTACCAAAACTGAAGAAATATGAACAATAATAAGAACATATTATGAGTAGTTATATGCCAACAAATGACTTAATCTGGAAGAAATGTATTCCTAGGAGCATATAATCTACTAAAACTGAAAACCTGAAAAGAGCCATAACAAGCGAAGAAATGGAAGCAGTAATCAAGAATTCCCAGGAAACAAGGTTCCAGAACAAGATGGATTCTCAGGGGAATTCTACCAAAAATTTAAAGAAGAATTAATAGCTATACTTCTGAAGCTGTTTCAAAAAAATGGTAATGGAAGGCGGCCACCTAGGTGGCTCAGGGGTTGAGCATCTGCCTTTGGCTTGGACCTGATCCCAGAGTCCTGGGTCAAGTCCCACATCAGGCTCAGGTGATGGCTGATGGAGAGCCTGCTTCTCCCTCTGCTTATGTCCCTGCCTCTCTTTCTGTGTCTCTCACGAATAAATAAATAAAATCTTTAAAAAATAGTAATGGAAGGAAAACTTCCAAACTCACTCAATCAGGCAAGTATTACCTCATTTTCAAAACCAAAGACCTCACTAAAAAGGAAAATTACACAAATAACCTTGATGAACCTGGATGCCAAAATTCTCACCAAGATACAAGCTAATAGGATCCAATGGCATACTGAAAGGATTATTCACCACAACCAAGTGGGATTTTTTTCCTGAGCTGCAAGTGTGGGTTATATTCACAAATCAATCAGCATGATACATCACATTAACAAAAGAAAGGACAAGAACCATGTGATCTTCTCAATAGATGCACAAAAGCATTAGACAAAATACAGCATCCTTTCTTGATTAAAATTCTTCAAAGTGTAGGGATAGAGGGAACATACCTAATATCATACAAGCCATATATGAATAGCCCACCACGAATATAATACTTAATGGGGAAAAATTGAGAGCTTATCATCAAGGTCAGGAAGATGACAGTGATGCCCACTCTCACCACTGTAATTCAATATAGTACTAGAAGTCATACCCTCAGACAACAAAAAGAAATAAAAGTATTCAAATTGGCAAAGAAGTCAAACTTTTCACTCATTGCAGGTGAAATGATACTCTAAGTAGAAAACCCAAAAGACTTCACCCCAAAATTGTGAGCTGTCAACCAGAAATTCAGTGACGTGGCACAATATAAAATCAATGCACAGAAATCAGTTGCATTTCTATACACTAACAATGAGATTGAAGAAGAGAAATTAAGGAAATGATCCCAATTACAATTGCATCTTTTGATGCGCCATAATATACCAAGAAAGAAATCTAACCAAAGAAGTAAAAGATCTGTACTCTAAAAACTACAGAACATGTATGGAAGAAATTGAAGAAGACACAAGGAAAAGGAAAAATATTCCCTGCTCATAGATTGGAAGAACAAATATTGTTAAAATGTCTATGTTACACAGAGAAATCTACATATTCAATAAATCCCTATCAAAATACCGTCAACATTTTCCACAGAGATGGAACAAAAAATCCTTAATTTGTATGGAACAACAGAAAGACCCTGAATAGCCAAAGCAATATTGAAAAAGAAAACCAAAGCTGGAGGCATCACAAGAAAGCTGTGATCATCAAGACAGTATGGTACTGGCACAGAAGCAGACACATAGATGAGGTAGCATAGAATAGAGAACCCTCACTCTATGGTCAACTAATCTTAGACAAAGCGGTGAAGAATATTCAATGGAAAAAAGACCATCTTTTCAACAAATGCTGTTGGAAAAATTGGACAGCCATCTAGAGGAGAATGGAACTGCACCATTCTCTTACATAATACACAAAAATAAACTCAAAATGGATGAAAGACCTAAGTGTGAGACAAGAATCCATCAAAATTCTAGAGGAGAATCTAGGCAGGAACCACTTTGACCTCAGCCACAGCAACTTCTTGCTAGACATGTCTCCAACGGCAAGGGAAACAAAAGCAAAAATAGACTACTGGGAATTCATCAAGATAAAAAGCTTTTGCCCAACAAAGGAAACAGTAAACAAAACCAAAAGGAAATCTATAGAACAGGAGAAGATATTTGCAAATGTCTTATCAGATAAAGGGTTAGTATCCAAGATCTATAAAGAATTTATCAAAGTCAACACCCAAAAAGCAAATAATCCAGTCAAGAAATAAGTAAAGACAAGAACAGATATTTTTCCAAAGAAGACATGCAAATGGCCAACAGACAGATGAAAAAAATGTTCAACACCACTTGGCATAAAGGAAATACAAATCAAAATCACAGACAAGATACAGCCTCACAGCAGTCAGAATGGCTAAAATTAACAATTCAGGAAATAACATATGTTTGCAAGGATGAAGAGAAAGGGGAACCCTCTTATACCACTGGTGGGAATGCAAGCTTGTATAGCCACTCTGGAAAAAGGCATGCAGGTTCCTCAAAAAGTAAAAAATTAAACTACCCTACAACTCAGAATTTGCACTACTAGGTATTTAACCAAAGGATACAAACAGTGATCTGAAGGGACACCTGCACCCCAGTGTTAATAGCAGCAATGTCCACAATAGCCAAACTATGGAAGAACCCAGATGTCCATTGACAGGTGAATGGATAAAGAAAATGGAATACTACTCAGCCATTAAAAAATGAAATCTTACCATTTGCAATGATGTGGATGGAACTAGAGGGTATTATGCTAAGCAAAATAAGTCCATCAGAGAGAAATAACTATCATACAATTGCACTTATATGTGGAATTTATGAAACAAAACAGGATCATAGGGGAAGCAAGGGTAAAATAATGTAAAACAAAATCAAAGAGAGAGAAAACCATAAGAGATTTCTATCTATAGGAAATGAACTGTGGGTTGCTGAAGGGCTGGCCAGTGGGTGGGGAGAAGGGGTAACTCAGTGATGGGCATTAAGGAGGGTGTGTGATGTGATGAGCACTGGGTGTTATATGCAACTAATGAATCACTGAACTCTACTTCTAAAACTGATAGTACATTATATGTTAATTAACCCACCATTTGCTTCGACATGGATGGAACTAGAGGGTATTATGCTGAGTGAAATAAGTCAATCGGAGAAGGACAAACATTATATGGTCTCATTCATTTGGGGAATATGAAAAATAGTGAAAGGGAATAAAGGGGAAAGGAGAAAAAATAAGTGGGAAATATCAGAAAAGGAGACAGAACATGAAAGAATCCTAACTCTGGGAAATGAAGTAGGGGTGGTGTAAGGGGAGGTGGGCTGGGGGTGGGGGTGACTGGGTGACGGGCACTGAGGTGGGCACTTGATGGGATGAGCACTGGGTGTTATTCTATATGTTGACAAATTGAACACCAATAAAAAATAAATTTATTGAAATAAATAAATAAATAATAAATTAATTAATTAATGAAATTTTAAAAAATTTTAAAAATTTAAAAGTCAAAATGAAAAATCAATATAACTAGGAGCTGGTTCTTTTTAAAAATTAGTAATATTGATAAATCTCTAGGCAGACTGTATCAAAGAGAAAAGAGAAAGGAGCCAAATAAGTAAAATCATGGATAAGACAGTAGAAATAAAAATAAATGTCACAGAAACAAAAAAAAATAAGATAATATTATGAAAAACTATATCCAAACAAATTGGACAACCTGGAAGAAGTGGAGAAATTCCTAGAAACATATAAATTACCGTTTTTGAAACAGGAAGAAATAGAAAACTTGAACTGACTGATAACCAGCAAAAGATATTGAATCAGTAATAAAAAAATTCCCAAGAAACAAAAGTCTAGGACCAGATGGCTTGACAGGCAAATTCTACTAAACATTTTTTAAAGCTTTTTTTCCCCTCAATTCCAGTTAGTTTGTAGGCAGAGTAATCTTAATATCAGCTGTAAAGTTTAGTGACTCAACAATTACATAAAACACCTAGAAGCACACTCCTTGGGCAGCCCGTGTGCCTCAGCGGTTTAGCGCCGCCTTCCGCCCAGGGTGTGATCCTGGAGAACCGGGATGGAGTCCCATATCAGGCTCCCTACATGGAGCCTGCTTCTTCCTGTGCCTGTGTCTGTCCTCTCTCTCTCTGTGTGTCTCTCACGAATAAATAAATGAAAAATCTTAAAAAAAAAAGAAACACACTCCTTTGTCCTTATCACCTATTGAATACATCCCTCTACTCTCCTCCCCTTTGGTAACTATCAGTTTATTATCCATAGTTAAGAGTCAGTTTCTTGGTTTTCCTCTCTCCTTTTTTTTAAATTTATTTTTTATTGGTGTTCAATTTGCCAACATATAGAATAACACCCAGTGCTCATCCCATCAAGTGCCCCCCTCAGTGCCCGACTTTATGATCATTCATTTTGTTTCTTAACTACCACATATGAGTGAAATCATATGTATTTGTCACTTTCTGACATTTCATTTAGCATAATACTCCATAGATCTATCCACATTGCTCCAAATGGCAAGATTTCATTCCTTTTTATGGCTGAGTTGTAGTCCTTTGTTTATATATAACACATGTTCTTTGTCCATTCATCTTTTTTAAAATTGGAGTTCAATTTGCCAACATATAGCATAACACCCAGTGCTCATCCCGCCAAGTGCCCCTCTCAGTGCCCATCACCCAGTCACCCCAAACCCCCGCTCACCTCTCCTTCCTCTATCCCTTGTTCATTTCCCAGAGTTAGGTGTCTCTCATGTTTTGTCACCCTCACTGATACTTTCACTCATTTTCTCTCCTTTCCCTTTATTCCCTTTCACTAATTTTTATATTCCCCAAATGAATGAGACCATATATGTTTGTCCTTTTCCGATTGATTTATTTCACTCAGCATAATACCCTCCAGGTCTATCCACGTCAAAGCAAATGGTGGGTATTTGTTGTTTCTAGTGGCTGAGTAATATTCCATTGTATATATATACCACATCTTCTTTATCCATTCATCTTTCGATGAACACTTGAACTTCTTCCATTATTTGGTTTTTGTAGATAATGCTGCTATAAACAGGGTGCATTGATCCCTTCAAATCAATATTTTTGTGTCTTTTGTATAGTGCAACTGCTAGGTTGTAGAATAGTTTTATTTTTAAATTTTTGAGGAACCTCCATATTGTTTTCCACAGTGGTTGCACCAGTTTGAATTCCTACTAACAGTATAAGAGGATTCCCTTTATCCACATCTTCGCCAATATTTGTTGAATCTTGTATTGTTAATTTTAACTACTCTGACTGTTGTGAGGTGATATTTTCTTGTGATTGTGATTTGTATTTCCCTGATTATGAGTGATGTTAAGCATCTTTTCATTTGCCTGTCAGTCATCTGTATGTCTTCTTTGGAGAAATGTCTGTTCATGTCTTCTGCCCATTTTTAGTTGGATTATTTGGTTTTTAGGTGTTGAATTTGATAAGTTCTTCATATATTTTGGATACTAACCCTGTATCAGATATGCCATTTGCAAATATCGTCTCCTATTCTATAGGTTGCCTTTTAGTTTTGTTATTGTTTCCTTTACTGTTCAGAAGCTTTTCATTTTCACGCCGTTCCAATAGCTGATTTGCGCTTTTGTTTCCTTTGCCTCGGGAGACATATCTTGAAGGCAGTGCTACAGGTATGGCCTCTGTCAAAGAGATTATTTCCTGAATTCTCCTCTAGGATTTTAAGGGTTTCCTGTATCACATGTAGGTCTTTAATTCATTTTTATTTATTTTTATGTGTGGTACATGAAAGTGGTTCAGATTCATTATTTGCACATTTTTGTCCAGTTTTCCCAACACCATTTGTTGAAGAGACTGTATTTTCTCCATTAGGTAGGCTTTCCTGATTTGTCAAAGATTAACTGACCATGTAGTAATGATGCACAAATTCAGTAAAGTCACAGGATATTAAATCAACATACAGAAATCTCTTACATTTCTATACACAAATAATGAAACAGCAGAAAGTGAAATCAAAGGATGGACCCCATTTAGAATTGCATTAAAATACATAAGATACATAGGAATAAACCTTTGCCAAAAAGGTAAAATATCTGTACTCTGAAAACTACAGAATGCTTGTGAAAGAAACTGAAGATGAGACAAAGAGATGTAAAAATATTCCATGCTCATGGATTCAAAGAACAAATATTGTTAAAATTTCTATATTGCACAAAGCAATCTACACAGTTAATGTAATCCCTACAAACATACTGACAGCATTTTTTAACAGAACTAGAACAAATGATCCTAAAGTTTGTATGGAAGTACAAAAGACCACAAATAGCCAAAACTACCTTTAAAAAACAAGAGTGCAGCTGGGTACATTTCTATTTTGATCTTCAAGCTATATTACAAAGCTGTGGCGATCAAGCCAGTATAGTACTGGCACAAAAATAAACACAGAGATAAATAGAACAGAGTAGAAACCCCAGAAATGAACCTACCAAACATTTAAAAATAGGTAATACCTATTCTCAAACTATTTCAAAAAATAGAAAAGGAATGAAAACTTCCAAATTCATATTCTGAAGCCAGCATTACCTTGATGCCAAAACCAGATAAAGATATTACTGAAAAGGAGAACTACAAGCCAATATCCCCGTTGAACATGCAGCAAAAATTCTCAATAAAATATGAGCAAACCAAGTCCAATAATATATTTAAAAAATCATTCACCACAATAGAGTGAGATTTATTCTTTGGTTGTAAGTGTGGTTCAGTATTCACAAAACAATCAATGTGATACACCACATTAATAAAAGAAAGGATAAGAACCAAGTGATACTTTCAATAAATGCATAGAATGCATTTGATAAACATCCATTCAAACTAAAACCCTCAACAAAGTAGATTTAGAGAGAACATACCTCAAAATAATAAAGGCCCTCAATGAAAAACCCACAGACAATATCATTCTTAATGGGAAAAAACTGAGAGCTTTCCCCCTAAGGTGAGGAACCAGACAAGGATGTTAATTCTCACCATTTTATTTATCATATTGCTGGAAGCAACAATAATCAAACAACAAAAAGAAATAAAATCAGTAAGGAAGAAGTAAAACTTTCAGTATTTGCTGATGATATGGTATTTTATATAAAAAACCTGAAAGGCCACCAAAAAACTGCTAGAACTTATATAAATTCAGTAAAGTCACAAGATACAAAATTAATGTGCAGAAATCTGTTGCATTTCTATGTATATAATAAAAGAAGCACCAGAAAGAGAAGATAAGAAAGCTATAACATTCATACCTTCACCCAAAATAAAAAGATACCACGAATAAATCTAACCAAAGAGGTAAAAGCTCAGTAGTCTGTAAACTACAAAACACTGATGAAAGAAAATAAAGAGGCCAGAAAGAAATGGAAATACATTCCATGCTCATGTATTAGAAGAACAAATATTGTTAAAATGTATGTATTACCCAAAGCAATCTACAATTTTATGCAATTCTTACAAATTACCAGCAACATTTTTCACAGAACTAGAACAATCTTAAAATTGGCATGAAACCAAAGAAGACTCCAGACAGTCACGCAATTTTGTAAACTAAAAGAAAAGCAAAACCAGTGGCTGTACCAGTTCATATTCTGACCAACAGTGCAAGAAGCTTCCCCTTTCTCCACATTCTTTCCAACATTTTTCGCTTCCTGTCTTGTTAATTTTCACCATTCTCACTGATGTGAGGTAGTATAAGAAGATGTGGTCTATGTATACAATGGAATATTACTCAGCCATTAGAAACGATGAATACCCATCATTTGCTTTGACATGGATGGAACTGGAGGGTATTATACTGAATGAAGTAAGTCAATCAGAGAAGGACAAACATTATATGGTTTCATTCATATGGGGAATATAAAAAATAGTGAAAGGGATTGTAGGGGAAAGGAGAGAAAATGAGTGGGAAATATCAGAGAGGGTGACAATACATGAGAGACCCCTAACTCTGGGAAATGAACAAGGGGTAGTGGAAGGGTAGGTGGGCAGAGGGATGGGTTGACTGGGTGATGGGCACTGAGGGGGTCACTTGACAGGATGAGCACTGGGTGTTGTATGTTGGCAAATCTAACTTCAATAAAAAATATACAACAACAAGCAAACAAAAACCAAAAAAAAAGAAAGAAAGAAAAGCAAAACAAGAGGCATCACAATTCCAGATTTCATGATATATTACAAAGCTGTTGTGATCAAAACAGTATGGTACTGACACAAAAACAGACACATAGATCAACAGAACAGAATAGAATAGAAAATCCAGAAATAAACCCACAATTATATGGTCAATTAGTTTTTGACAAAGCAGGAAAGAATATTCAATGGAAAAAAGTCTCTTCAACAAATGGTGTTGGGAAAAGTGGACAGCAATATGCAAATGATTAATCTTGACCACTTTCTTATACTATACACATAAAATAAATTCAAAATGGATGAAAGACATAAATGTGAGACATGAAATTATAAAAATCCTATAAGACAATGTAGACAGTAACCTCTTTGACAGAGCATAGAAACTTCATTCTAGATATATGTCATAAAGTAAGGGAAGCAAAAGCAAAAATAAACCATTATGATTACATCAAAATAAAAGCTTCTCCACAACAAAGGAAACAATTAACAAAACTAAAAGGCAACCTAGGGAAATAGGAAGAGGATACTTGCAAATGACATATCTGATACACGGCTAGTATCCAATATATATAAAGTATATACAAAAATCAATACCTTAAAAAAATCAATACCTTAAAAAAATCCAATTCAAAATGGGCAGAAGACATGAAAAGACATTTTTTTCCAAAGAAGACATAGAGATGACTAGCAGACACATGAAAAGTTGTTCATCACTCACTCATCATCAGGGAAATACAAATCAAAACCACAATGAGATGCTATATCACACCTGTCAGAAAGTCTAAAATTAACAACACAAGAAACAACAGATGTTCACAAAGGTGTGGAGAAAGGGGAACCCTCTTACACTGTTGTGAATATATTCTGGTGCAGCAACTCTGGAAAACAGTATGGAGGCTCCTCAAAATGCTCAAAATAGAACTGCTCTATCACTCAGAAATTGCAGTACCGGGTATTTACCCATAGGATACAAAAATACTGATTCAAAGGGGCATATGCACCCCATTGTTTATAGCAACACTATCAGAAATAGCCAAATTATAGAAAGAACCCAAACCTTCACTGACTGATGAATAGATAAAGAAGTTGTGAGATAGATGATGATGATGATGATGATGATAGATACATACATACAAAGATACATACATACATATATCTATATCAACCATCAAAAAGAATGAAATCTTGCCATTTGCAATGATGTGGATAGAGCTAGAATGTATTATGCTAAGCAAAATAAGTCAATAAAAGAAAGGCAAATGCCATATTAATTCAATCATATGTGGAGTTTAAGGGAAAAAAAACAGATGAACATAGGGGAAAAGGGAAAATGAAAGGGAGACAAATCATGAGATACGTTTTACTATAGAGAACAAATTGAGGTTTGCTGGAGGGCAGTTGGGTGGGGCATGGGCTAAATGTGTGATGGGTATTAAAGAGGGCACTTGTGATGAGCATTGTAAAGGCACTTGTGATGACTCTCTAAATTCTCCCCCTGAAACCAATATTATGTTATGTTAGCTAACTAGAATTTAAATAAAAACTTAAAAACAATGTAACTGACTACAACTCTGTTTTGATATTAAAAGGGAAAATCATTTAAAAAGTTTAAAAATTGATGAAAGAAATTGAAGAACAAAATAAAAGAAAAATACTTCTATGAAAATATATTTTATGTTCATGGACTGGAAGAACAAATATCGCTAAAGTGTCCTTATGACCAAAAAGGATCTTCAAACTTAATGTAATTTCTATCAAAATCCAAATTACAATTTTCACAGAAACAATCCTAAAATTTATAAGGAAAAGAAAAAGACCTCAGAAAGCCAAAGAAATCTTGAAGAAGAATAACAAAGCTATAGGCATCACACTTCCTGACCTCAAACTACATTACAAACTATAGTAATTAAAACAGTTCTCTATTCATTTAAAAGCAGATACAGAAACCAGTGGGACAGAATAGAGTGCCCAGAAATAAATCCATAAACATAGAGTCAACTAATGTGCTCTTCAACAAGGGCACCATGAATATAAATAGGGAAAATATGACTATATTCATTCAATAAATGATGCTGGGAAACTAGGTACCTATATAAAAAGGAATAAAATGGAACCCATATGTTATACACATAATCAATGCTTAATGGATTAAAGACTATATGCAACTGGTAAATCATTGAACACTACAACTAAGTACGCACTTTATGTTGGCTAATTGAATTTAAATTAAAAAATACTTAAATGTAAGACTAGAAACTGTAAAACTCCTGGACAAAACAGAGGGAAAAGCTCCTTGACATTGGATTGGGCAGGGATTTATCACTTATTTATTTAGTTTTGCAAATAACATGAAAAACACAAGTAAGAAAAATGAAAAGAAACAAATGGGACATCAAATCAAAAGCTTCTGAGGAGAAAAAAGTAATCCATAAAATGAAAAGGGAAAAATATGCTTGCAAACTATGTATCTGATAAGGTGATAATATCCAAAATATATTTTAAAAACTTCTTCAATAACAATAAATGATAGATGATAGATAAGATGGATAGATAGATGATAGAGATTACACAGATAAATCAATACAGATAACCAGAATATACATTTCTCCAAAGAAAACATACAAATGGTCAACAGATAAATTAAAAGATGCTCAACATCATTAATCATCAGAGAAATGCAAATCGAAATTACATTGCGATATCCTCTTACATGTATTAGAATGACTATTTTCAGAAACACAAATTACAACAGGTGGTGACAAAGAAATGAAGAAAAGAGGAGCCTGGTGCTTTGTTGGTTGGAATGTAAATTATTATAGCCATTATAGGTAATACCATAAAGTTTCATATATATTCATCTATATGTTTCATATATATTCAGATATATTTTATATTATATATATAATATATATTATATATCTCACTTCTGATTGTATATTTATTTATTTTTTCAGATGTAGTAGATTAGTGATTTATCAGTTACTATATAACACCCAGTGCTCCTGGTGTTATATCACATAGCACATGCCCTCCTTAATGCCCATCACCCAATTATCCCATCCCTCTATCCACCTCTCCTGCAGCAATCCTCAGTTTGTTTTCTATAGTTAAGAGTCTCTCATGGTTTTTCTCCCTCTCTGATGACTTCTCATTCTGGGTGTATATTTAGATCAGGATCTAAGAGATGTATCTTCACTACCATTTGAATTGAATAATTATTCATAATAGCCAAGATATAAAAACAACCAAAATATCCATCAATTTATCAATGGATTACAAATATACATACGATAGAATATTACTCAGCCTTAAAAAAAAAGAAATACTATCATTTGTGACAAAATGTACAAACCTGGAGGACATTATGCTAAGTGTAATAAGTCGGTCACAGAAAAACAAATTCTGTGTTACTCCTCTCATATGTGGTGTATAAAATAGCCAATGGTATAGAAACATACAATAGAATGATAATTTGCCAGGGACTTGGAGGAGAGAGATCTGAGTAGTTGTTTGATGGGTGTAAAGTTTCTGTTACACCAGATGAGTAAGTTCTGGAGGCCTGACATACAACATGGTGCCTGTGGTTAATAATAAGGTAATGTGTATTTACAAATGTGTTAGGAGGTGGATTTCATGTTAAGTCTTACCACAAATGAAAAAAAAAACAGAAAACAAATATATATGCAAAACAATACTTTTGGAGGCAATGAATATGTTTACTGCCTGTACTGTGGTGATAGTAACATGAATGTATATGTTCAGAGTCATCAAATTGTATACATCAATTATTTTTTTTGCATGTATACACCAATTATATAGAAGTTTTTGGGTTGTTTTTGTTTTTGTTTTGGTAAATGAATACCTCAGAAATATTGTGGATTGGTTGCAAATGGCTACAATAAAACTAATATTGCAATAAAGTGAAACAAATATTTTTTTTCATTTCACAGTGCATATAAAAACTATTTTATACAAGATTGTAGTCTATTCAGTGTGTAATAGCATTTTGTCTAAAAAAGTGTATATACTTTAATTGAAAAATACTTTATTGCTAAAAAATGCTACCATCATCTGAGCTTTCAGTTGCAATCACTGATCACAGATCACCATAACAAATACAGAATAATGAAAAGGTTTGAAACATTATAGGAATTATCAAAATGTGGTACAGAAACACAAAGTAATTACTGTCAGAAAAATGGCACCAATAGACTTGTTTGATGCAGGATTGCCACAAACCTTCAATTTGAAATAAATACAATATTTGCAAAGCACAAAAACACCCACAAAGCACAGTAAAATGAGGTATGTCTGTGTACCAATTACACATCAATAAGGTAGGAATTTTTTTTAAAGACTGATTGATGGTTAATATAACAGCTGGTTTAACAGCCAAACATGAATGATTTTATGTTGGGAAAACAGAAGCCCCTAAAATTTCATGAAGTTTGACTACTTCATAAGATGCTTTTATATTCCTTTGTGGGTCTCTAACACAGGACATACTAGTGAACAAAATTAAATCATAATTGGCATTAAGAATAACAGGCAAATCATAGCAAGGTTTAGTATCTACCTCAATGACTGTGAGACAGTCATATTCAACCTATTTTATCAGGACCTTGCAAAATAGGAGGGTTTAAAAGGTTTTACTTGCAAAGTATAGCACTAGGATTAGACAGTAATATCTGTTTATAGCTAATCAGGCAGCACACTAAGAAATGAATGAGTCTTAAGAACTTGTAAAATAATAATAGTGTGAGATATCTGTTAGTAAGTTAAGTGTCCTAAAGTCAAAGTCTGAGCTTTCCAATTAGGAAAGTGGTTGCTACTATGCACTGATAACACTCTTGCACTCTCAGAGCAACAAAATCCAACAACACAGAAGAGTAAGCAATATGCCTATAACCAGGGCCTAATTTTTGAGTAAGTACACTATTAGAAGTACCCTTAATCTCATGACAGAAAATGTAGAAGGTTTTATTAAAGTTAAAAACTGATACATATAAAGAAACAATTATTTTAAGACTAAAAGCCTTCTTCAGCTTATTTTGTCTATGATTTTGAAACCTCATATAACATCTCAGGAGAGACTTAGCCTTTTCATAAAAGGTAGGAACCTATAATCCTCAAAACTGTTGGAGGTTTATTTTATGTGTGTATGTGTGGTACATTGTTTAGTTGGTGTATTAGCTTGAATTCAGGATGCAACTATCTTCCATCTGTTGGTCGATAATACATATATCAAATATTTGGCTTCAGTTTGATGATATTGCAACTTATCCAAGAAGGCTTTCATCATGGGAGACTAAGAAATTTAAAGCTACAGCATCTGTTTTACTAGCATGTAAGGTATTAGCAGCTAACAAAAATTAACCAGTACTGAATTAGTACAGACACTTGAGGTGGAGAAAATTCTTTAAGCTTTCTTATAAACGCCTAGAGAATACAGTACATGAATCTTTGAATCCCTGGGGAATCAATTGACACAAAAATCTAAAGCTTCTATAGGTAGACTTAAGCAAGAACCTTGACTCCTTAGGTAAAGGTAAAAAAAACTGAACATGTCTATTAGAGAAAAATATTTAACTGACTCGGCCACAGTGGGTAAGAGGATGGCAAGATTGAGTACCATAGTTGTTAGAGGAATTGTCTCTCTTAGATTATATACAAATCTATAAACAAATTTACTTCGTTGCCATTTCTTTCCTTTCTGACAGATAATACGGGAAAAATATAAGGTAAATGCCCTTTTTATTATTTATTTATTTATTTATTTATTTATTTATTTATTTATTTATTTTTAAAGATTTTATTTATTTATTCTTGAGAGAGAGAGAGAGAGAGAGGCAGAGACACAGACAGAGGGAGAAGCAGGCCCCATGCAGGGAGCCTGACATGGGACTCAATCCTGGGTCTCCGGGATCACGCCCTGGGCTGAAGGCAGCGCCAAACTGCTGAGCCACCCAGGCTTCCCTAAATGCCCTTTTTAAATTACACCCTGTTTATGCAGTTTTCTGATTGCTTGTTACATACACTTGATCTAGAAATAGATAACATGTCCTATATGTGGCCATGTTTTTTTCTTTATTGTTAATTTGCAACAATGGAATCAATCCCTTTTAATAAACTACTATAATTTGTTCTGGGGGCCCATTAAGATAGATCTATTTTCTGTAATTTGGGTATAACTCAGCGTTGGGTGAGACTGCCACTTTCCCACAGCCTATCTTTTTGTTTCAGAAAGCATGTAAGATGCTCCAAAAACACTACACCCATGGTATGGGATATCATAGCCTGTAGTTTACACAACTAGACAGCAGTTTCCTTCCTGACCGATTATGAAGCACATTGAAGCACACATCTTCTATGGGAAGACCTACTTGCACAGAAACTTTAAAAGAGAAAAATAAGGTAGAAGATTGTCCAAAAACACCCACACCTTGGGTGTTTTTCTGGGTTAGGGAAAACAAGAAAGATCAATAGAAGTTGCAGAATTCATGGCTTCAGCATACACACACACACACACACACACACACAAACACGGAAAAGATTAAGTTCGGGAAAATAAACAGACCTATACATTTATCCCATTCTCAGTTTTGTGGTTCCTTCATTTTTGCACATTTACTTCAATTTGCCTATTAGTTTTGCACAATTTGCCAATTATTTCCTGTCTGAATTATTCCTGGGGTGGGGAGGATCTTGTTGAGAAGGTGGTAAAGATTCGGTGAACCTGTATCCCTTACATCATCCTCAGTCTCTTCCTTTTTCCAACATCTTGACTTTCCAATAAGGACTTCCTGACTTTACATTATAGCTTTCATTCTTTCTTTGTTGGTGGCCCCAAATAAAGGGATTTGCGAATTATTATGACTTATTCACAATATCTTTTGTGAATAATTGTACGTGGGCAGCTAATTGCAGTCTTCAGCTTATATCTTATATTTCTATGCATTTTTTCTAGAACTGGGTTACTGCCACTAAAATCTGAGAAACTATCTTTCCTTGCTATCAACTTACTTTTTCTCCCAATTTTGTTGAATTTCTGGAAACAAATACCATAAAATGGAGATGCTCAATAGTCTGTTATAATTCTCACATGGATTTATATATTTAAATTTAGAAAATACCTCAGTGAAAATCAGTGAGGGACTCATCCAGGTTCTGAACAGTATTTAACTTCTCTTGGTTCATCTTCTGTAGAAATATTTCAGGGACTCCTGCCAGCAGTCCCTCATGTGGGTTTCTAGGGTACGAAGAATAGGCTGAGTTGTGCAGGAAGTGTATAGTTGGATTCCTGTGGAGTTGTTACCTACTGCCTGATGTGGGTCTTACCATTTTGCTTCCATTGTGCCTTTTCCTTTGTCAGTTTGTGGCTTTCCAGGAATGCGTCCATTTCTTCTAGATTGCCTAATTTATTGGCGTATAGCTGTTCATAATATGTTTTTAAAATCGTTTGTATTTCCTTGGTGTTGGTAGTGATCTCTCCTTTCTCATTCATGATTTTATTAATTTGAGTCTTCTCTCTCTTCTTTTTAATAAGGCTGGCTAATGGTTTATCTATCTTATTAATTCTTTCAAAGAACCAGCTCCTGGTTCTGTTGATCTGTTCCACAGTTCTTCTGCTCTCGATTTCGTTGAGTTCTGCTCGAATCTTTATTAACTCCCTTCTTCTCTTGGGTGTAGGATCTATTTGCTGTTTTTTCTCTAGCTCCTTTATGTGTAAGGTTAGCTTTTGTATTTGAGTTCTTTCCAGTTTTTGAATGGATGCTTGTATTGCGATGTATTTCCCCCTTAGGACTGCTTTTGCTGCATCCCAAAGATTTTGAATGGTTGTATCTTCATTCTCATTAGTTTCCATGAATCTTTTTAATTCTTCCTTAATTTCCTGGTTGACCCTTTTATCTTTTAGCAGGATGGTCCTTAACCTCCACGTGTTTGAGGTCCTTCCAAACTTCTTGTTGTGATTTAGTTCTAATTTCAAGGCATTATGGTCCGAGAATATGCAGGGGACAATCCCAATCTTTTGGTATCGGTTCAGACCCGATTTGTGTCCCAATATGTGGTCTATTCTGGAGAAAGTTCCATGTGCGCTTGAGAAGAATGTGTATTCAGTTGAGTTTGGATGTAAAGTTCTGTAGATATCTGTGAAATCCATCTGGTCCAGTGTATCATTTAAAGCTCTCGTTTCTTTGGAGATGTTGTGCTTAGAAGACCTATCGAGTATAGAAAGAGCTAGATTGAAGTCACCAAGTATAAGTGTATTATTATCTAAGTATTTCTTCACTTTGGTTAATAATTGATTTATATATTTGGCAGCTCCCACATTCGGAGCATATATATTGAGGATTGTTAAGTCCTCTTGTTGAATAGATCCTTTAAGTATGATATAGTGTCCCTCTTCATCTCTCACTACAGTCTTTGGGGTAAATTTTAGTTTATCTGATATAAGGATGGCTATCCCTGCTTTCTTTTGAGGACCATTCGAATGGTAAATGGTTCTCCAACCTTTTATTTTCAGGCTGTAGGTGTCCTTCTGTCTAAAATGAGTCTCTTGTAGACAGCAAATAGATGGGTCCTGCTTTTTTATCCAGTCTGAAACCCTGCGCCTTTTGATGGGGTCATTAAGCCCGTTCACATTCAGAGTTACTATTGAGAGAAATGAGTTTAGTGTCATCATGATATCTATTCAGTCTTTGTTTTTGTGGACTGTTCCACTGAACTTCTTCTTAAAGGGGAATTTTAAGAGTCCCCCTTAAAATTTCTTGCAGAGCTGGTTTGGAGGTCACATATTCTTTTAGTTGCTGCCTGTCTTGGAAGCTCTTTATCTCTCCTTCCATTTTGAATGAGAGCCTTGCTGGATAAAGTATTCTTGGTTGCATGTTCTTCTCCTTTAGGACCCTGAATATATCCTGCCAGCCCTTTCTGGCCTGCCAGGTCTCTGTGGAGAGGTCTGAATGTCAACTAAAGGCAAAAATCCATGTAGCAGTCAGTATGCATCCCCATGTACAGGGCTTTCAATTGAAAACAAACTTCAGAGTACCTCAGGAAATTTTGGTGGATATCTCCAGAGCATTTGAATTCTTAGAATAGCTTAGTTGGGGTAAAGAATATATGGACTCTTACCATTTTCAGTTCTTGCAGCAGTCTTGGATACATTCTAAATGGCATTTGAGTTGCTGGAATTACAAAGAATAGGGCTGCTATACTGTATATTGAAATTAAAAATAAGTTGGTTTCTTTTTTTTAAGATTTTATATATTTATTCATGAGAGACACAAAGAGAGAGAAGCAGAGACAAGCAGAGAAAGAAGCAGGCTCCATGCAGGTAGCCTGATGTTGGGACCCAATCCGGGACTCCAGGACCACACCCTGGGCCGAAGGCAAGCACTAAACTGCTGAGTCATCCAGGATCCCCAATAAGTTGGTTTCTATGGTACTATACTTCAGTTCTAATTTTGCCATTTAATGGCATACCTGTTTTATTCCATTTTTTAAATTTACTAGGGAAATCACTGTCTAATTTGATGCATTCATTCTGACAATGTCTTCTCCAAATTTTTGATGACTACTTGTTTTTATTATATCTTGCTTTCATAGCTATGTTTTCATAGCCTAGAACACTCTTACATCCTTTCCTAAGAATGGCACCTATGCTGGTGTCAGCACAATTTTTATGTTCTCAAATTTTCTTATGACCCCAAACCATGGTATTCCCATTATAGATCTATTTGATCCTGAAAATTCTAACTAGAGTTGGCATTCTTAAATCCTTGTGATAAAGTGGATTAGAGTTTGAGAAGATTCAGCAAAGAGTCTGGATAGATTCCATGTGTCTGTAGTGTACAATATCAGAAGGCACTCTTCTTCAGTAGTCTTTATTTAAGAGGACAGGAGTAGGAGAGTAGTCACAGTTGAAAACTATCTCTTGGGAACTGTTCCTAAATAGTAAATAGTATACCAAGAAGCTTCTAATTTTATTGATTGTTATATCTATGGGCAAACAAATATCTGACTCTCAATCCTTTGGCCAAAATTGTCAGGAGACTTAAATATTCATAGTTCAAAAATGACCCATAAATACAATACATTAAAAACAAAGTACAGGATGCCTGGGTGGCTCAGTGGTTGAGTGTCTTTAGCTCAGGGTGTGATCCCGGGATTCTTGGATTAAGTCCCACATTGGGCTCCCCAGAGGGAGCCTGTTTCTCCCTCTGCCTATGTCTCTGCCTCTCTCTGTGTGTCTCTCGTGAATAAATAAAATCTTTAAAAAATAAAATAAAAAACATAAAGTAACATAATGGCTGTTTTTACTTGAGCATTTAGACTCAAGCCAATATTACACCTTAGAAATTCTAAATGAATCATAAAAATGTCTCAACTTTCAGTTAAAGCAAACTCAGGTGAAAAATGAAATTCTTCTGTTGAAGATCCCACCATACACATGACCTTGGGAGAAAAGGAACTCATCATAATTGTTATGTTGTTGAAAAGAATGAATATAAATGCCATAGAAGTAAGTCTTCACTAGTTTAAAAATCAATTTGAAACTTCAAACAAACTTTGAAACTTTACTAAAGATAACTAGCCATAATTCATGTAATATTGCATACCATGTCAGTTCAGATTACTGCAATACACAATATAAAAAAGAAGTAAAGTATAATTTCCAAAAAAAAATAGGAGACTAAGCATCAAAATTCAGTAATATAGGGATCCCTGGGTGGCGCAGCGGTTTAGCGCCTGCCTTTGGCCCAGGGCGCGATCCTGGAGACCCGGGATCGAATCCCACATCGGGCTCCCGGTGCATGGAGCCTGCTTCTCCCTCTGCCTGTGTCTCTGCCTCTCTCTCTCTCTCTCTCTCTCTCTGTATGACTATCATAAATAAATAAAAATTAAAAGAAAAATTCAGTAATATAAAAGAGTATTTCTCACTTGGAAGGAGAAAGGATGAGGTGGATGAACAAGTTTTCTACAGCGGATTTATTAACTGAAGCCCATCATTACAATTTCCACTCTAATGAAGCTAAGACCCCCATCCTACACTTCACAATATGGGATTCTCATTCTTTCTGGGCCCCAATGTAATCCTTATGAACATGATTTTTATGTTATCACACCCCCTCAGGACATCAACATTCATTCAAATCATGGTACTGTTTCCATGTACAACTTCTTTTTCCTGAAAACTCTTAAACTATGGATGGTATCCTTAATCTCTAGTCCCCAGTGAACTGGATATATGACCGATTCAGTCCAGAGGAACTGGGTAGTTAATTGTGCTCTAGAGGAAGTGAGCTAAATGGTTCTCTTCTCCATTTGCCTTTGTCTATGAGGACAGGGTTGGGACAATAGTCAAAGATGAAATATATATCTGCACTGTTCATGTGTTCCTCTGTGGTTCCTACGTGAGAGACATTAGTTGCCTTACTCAAAAAAGGCCACATTCCTTGAGTATAGATCAGAGGTTCACTAAGCATAGTCAAGTCAGAGCAAATAAAGTACCTTGGTCTCAAAACCTATCAGGAGTATTTATACAGAAACAATATCTTACTAGTAACCAGTCCTTATATCTTCTGGTATCTTCTAGGATGCCAGAGCAGAAAAAAGAATGGCATCACTCATAGCATATATTTTCTTTCTAAAGGAAACCTAATGATAGCAGGTGATAATAAGAAGCTAGGTATCAAGTATTAGGCTGCTTATAATTTTATTCAATCTTATGTATTATGATCAAAGCATATCCCTGAATCTCAAACTTCTGTCTGCAGATTCCAAGGTCCTTCAATTGTGAGTTGTTCATTTATGATCCACATATTTCACAACACCTTAGAAAACTCAAAATAATCTAACAGAAATAATATCGTATATGTATGAATTTACATCCAACCCAATAATGTATCATGAAAATAATATCAAAGAATTATAAGGTTTTTCAACTTTAATCAGAGCAAAATTTCAAGTATAAAGTTCTCATGAGGATATATCATCTATGTGAGTCACTCATGGAGAAAGATTAGCCATCATAATATCCATGTTTCCTTATAAAATGAACCTAAATATCTTACAGGCTACTCTTCCTTTGTCTGTACATATATTTGAAATTCTATCACTCTGTAATTATTGAGGGAAATTCAGATTAATTTTAATTTTTGGTAATTATCATTTTACCAGTTTTTCATACCTGTTGCTACTGCAGTTTCCTTATTTTATTATTTTTAAGGATTTGCTTATTTATTCATTTTAGAGAGAAAGAGAGCACAGGGGAAGGGACAGAGGGAGAGGAACAGAAAGAATATCCAACAGACTCCCCACTGAGTGAGGAGTCGAACATGGGTCTCAATCCCAGAGCTCTGAGATCATGGCCTAAGCTAAAATCAAGAGTTGGACACTTAAACAACTGAGCCACCCAGGCATCTCTGCAGTTTCCTTTTTAAACTCAGCTCTGTAAACTGTGGATAATTTATCCCTGTGATAAAAAAACATTAGCTTAGCACTTTAGCTTTTCATTCCACATAGTTTAGGTATTTGTTATGTGTATCCTTGTACAACCCAGAATTTGGTAAAGCAGCACTATGCTCATTGGTTTAGCTTCAACAAATGTGTTCATTCTGCATGTGGTCATTCATCTTTTCCACAAAAGTTCCTTGCATGGGCAAAACATATTTAATATTCTCAGTATAAGAAAAAGTAGCAAAGACAGCTCTCCTGTAGATGCTCTTCCCATCTCCTATTTTAGTACCTCCATTTTAATTTAATGTATTGTTTTAAAATGGGACTAATTTTTTTATATTAATATCCAGTGTATCTAGCACAACTGTTGAACAGACCATAATTTACTCATTATGCAACAGAAGTCCATTTGTTATAAATCAAGTAATCATATATCTGTTTGTTTGTGGAGGTATTTTATTCCCCACTGGAGTAGTTTACTATCTTTTGTCAGTATACAATCTTAACTACTATAACCTATAAAAAGCTTTGGAAATTTATAATATAATTCATGAAACTGTCATTTCCATCAAGATGACTTTGAGCTTTTTTTTTTTTATTCTTTGCATTCTATATAATTCATGAAATTATACTGACAATTTCCAAAAAACGTAACAGGATTTGGATTTGGAATGCTATTGAATTGAATCTTTAAAATGAATTTGGGGGAAGGAATTAAAATCTATATGTACTGAATCTGCCAATTTGAATATGTTACATCCCTTCATTTGTAAGATATTATTCACTTTCTTTCAATGATGTTTTGTAATGTTATGGATAGATCTTTTCTTATGCAATTGATGTTTCTCATATTCCTGAAAGTGTTATATTTGTCATTCTACATTTTTAATTTGTTATTTCACATAGAAAGACATATCAATATAGTTATTTGCTTATTAATACAGCATCTTTGCTAAACTCTTAATTTTTCACATTCAGATTAGACAGACAATAGATAGATGATAGATAATTCCCACACACAATTTTGTTGTCAGTAAATAAAGAAACTTATTGCATGCATCAGGACATACAGTATAGTGCTTAATAGAATTAGTGACAAAATTTTTTATTCCCAATGTCACAGGGAAAGTTTTCAATATATTCATTATCAATTATTTTGAAATTGATTTCCTTTGTAAATTCTTTTTATCTCATTAAGTAATTGTGTTCAATTCTTATTCCCAGGGGATTTATGAGGAATAGGTTTTATACTCTATAAAATAGTTTTCCCCTTATTTTTGAGATGATCACATAATGTTTTCCCTCTTTTGTATTACTATGATGAATTACATGGAATGATTTTTAATTTCTTTTTAAATAAACTTACTTTAGAAGTTTTAGATTTATAAAGGATGTGAAGATAGCATAGACAGTTCCCAAATATATCATACATTATTTCACCTATTATTAATATTGTATATTAGATATTATTAACATCTTATATTAGTATGTTATATTTGTCCTACAATTAATCAATATTGACACATTATTATTAACTAAAGTCTATATTCTATCCATATTACTATTGTTTTTATCTACTGCTGCTCCAGGATCCCATTCAAAATGTCATATTGCATTTAGTTTTCATGTCTACTTAGGATCCTCCTGACTGTACCCTTTTTTTCAGATTTTTCTTGTTTTTTAAAATTTTATTTATCTGTTTATTTTTTGTTTACTGTTTATTTATTTATATTTTATTAAGAAGTTTCCATGACCATGTGGGGCTTGAACTCATGACCTTGAGATGAAGAGTTGCATACTCAACCTACTGAGCAAGGAAGGCACCTTATATTCTCCTTATTTTGATGATCTTAATGGTTTTGAGAACTGGCCAAGTTTGCTGTAGAGTGTCTCTCAAGTGTGATGTCTAATTATTTTCTCATGATTAATAAGTGGGGTGATGGGTTTTGGGGAGAAAGACCATGAAGATAAAGTACCATTCTCATCATATCAGATCAAAATACATATTATCACCATGCCTTATCACTATCTATTTTAACCTTTATTACCTGAAGTAGTGTTTCTCAGGTTTCTCCACTCTGAAGTTGCTTTTTTTCCCACATGCAATTTTCATGCTGTACTCTTTGGAAGGAAGTCACTATGCAAGCCCAATTTGAGGAGTGAGGAGTATTAATGCACCTCCTTGAGACCAAAATATCTACAATTATTATTTTGAATTATTTTTACAGGAACTATATCTCTTCTCCACAGTTTATTCATTCCTATATTTGTGTGGATTCACAAATATCTTTTTTTCTTTTTTAAAAAAGATTTTATTTATTTATTCATGAGAGACAAAGAGAAAGAGAGAGGCAGAGACACAGGCAGAGGGAGAAACAGGCTCCATGCAGGGAGCCCGACGTGGGACTCAATCCCGGGTCTCCAGGATCATGCCCTGGGCCAAAGGCAGGCACCAAACCACTGCCACCCAGGGATATTTTTCACTTTGGGTAATACCATGCCATTTATTTTGTTCAATTGCTCTAATTTTGACAATAAGAAGCTCTTTTGGTTGGTTCCTTTCTCACTTGACATGCAATTATTAATGTGTGTGTGTGTGTGTGTGTGTGTGTGTGTGTGTAGTACTTCATTACTTTCCAGTACTATAAGATGTTCAAGGCCATCTTTTAAATTTCACGTCCTTCACTATATCATACTTAAAGGTACTATCCAAGAAGAGGACGTAACAATCCTCAATATATATGCCCTGAATGTGGGAGCTGCCAAATGTATCAATTAATTAATAACCAAAGTTAAGACATACTTATATAATAATACACTTATACTTGGTGACTTCAATCTAGCGTGTTCTACACTCGATAGGTCTTCTAAACACAACATCTCTAAAGAAACAAGAGCTTTATTTTTTTTTAAATTTTTATTTATTTATGATAGTCACAGAGAGAGAGAGAGAGAGAGGCAGAGACACAGGCAGAGGGAGAAGCAGGCTCCATGCCGGGAGCCCAACATGGGATTCGATCCCGGGTCTCCAGGATCACGCCCTGGGCCAAAGGCAGGCGCCAAACCGCTGTGCCACCCAGGGATCCCGAAACAAGAGCTTTAAATGATACACTGGACCAGATGGATTTCACAGATATCTACAGAACTTTACATCCAAATGCAACTGAATACATATTCTTCTCAAGTGCACATGGAACTTTCTCCATAATAGACCACATACTGGGTCACAAATCGGGTCTGAACCGATACCAAAAGATTGGGATCGTCCCCTGCATATTCTCAGACCATAATGCCTTGAAATTAGAACTAAATCACAACAAGAAGTTTGGAAGGACCTCAAACACGTGGAGGTTAAGGACCATCCTGCTAAAAGATGAAAGGGTCAACCAGGAAATTAAGGAAGAATTAAAAAGATTCATGGAAACTAATGAGAATGAAGATACAACCATTCACAATCTTTGGGACGCAGCAAAAGCAGTCCTAAGGGGGAAATACACGCAATACAAGCATCCATTCAAAAACTGGAAATAACTCAAATACAAAAGCTAACCTTACACATAAAGGAGCTAGAGAAAAAACAGCAAATAGATCCTACACCCAGCAGAAGAAGAGAATCAATTAAGATGCAAGCAGAACTCAACGAAATCGAGACCAGAAGAACTGTGGAACAGATCAACAAAACCAGGAGTTGGTTCTTTGAAAGAATTAATAAGATAGATAAACCATTAGCCAGCCTTATTAAAAAGAAGAGAGAGAAGACTCAAATTAATAAAATCATGAATGAGAAAGGAGAGATCACTACCAACACCAAGGAAATACAAACGATTTTAAAAACATTTTATGAAAAGCTATACGCCAATAAATTAGGCAATCTAGAAGAAATGGACGCATTCCTGGAAAGCCACAAACTACCAAAACTGGAACAGGAAGAAACAGAAAACCTGAACAGGCCAATAACCATAGAGGAAATTGAAGCAGTCATCAAAAACCTCCCAAGACACAAAAGTCCAGAGCCAGATGGCTTCCCTGGGGAATTCTATCAAATGTTTAAAGAAGAAACCATACCTATTCTACTAAAGCTGTTCGGAAAGAGAGAAAGAGATGGAGTACTTCCAAACTTGTTCTATGAGGCCAGCATCATCTTTATTCCAAAACCAGACAAAGACTCCACCAAAAAGGAGAATTATAGACCAATATCCCTGATGAACATGGATGCAAAAATTCTCAAGAAGATACTAGCCAATAGGATACAACAATACATTAGGAATATTATTCACCATGACCAAGTAGGATTTATCCCCGGGATGCAAGGCTGGTTCAACACTCGTAAAACAATCAATGTGATTCATCATATCAGCAAGAGAAAACCAAGAACGATATGATCCTCTCAATAGATGTAGAGCAAGCATTGGACAAAATACAGCATCCATTTCTGATCAAAACTCTTCAGAGTGTAAGGATACAGGGAACATTCCTTGACATCTTAATAGCCATCTACAAAAAGCCCACAGCAAATATCATTCTCAATGCAGAAGCACTGGGAGCTTTTCCTCTAAGATCAGGAACACGACAGGTATGTCCACTCTAACCACTGCTATTCAACATAGTACTGGAAGTCCTAGACTCAGCGATCAGACAACAAAAAGAAATAAAAGGCATTCAAATTGGCAAAGAAGAAGTCAAACTCTCCCTCTTGGCCGATGACATGATACTCTACAAGAAAACCCAAAAGACTCCACCCCAAGATTGCTAGAACTCATACAGCAATTTGGCAGTGTGGTAGGATACAAAATCAATGCCCAGAAGTCGGTGGCATTTCTATACACTAAAAATGAGACTGAAGAAAGAGAAATTAAGGAGTCAATCCCATTTACAATTGCACCCAAAAGCATAAGATACCTAGGAATAAAGTTAACCAAAGACGTAAAGAATCTATACCCTAAAAACTATAGAACTCTTCTGAAAGAAATAGAGGAAGACACAAAGAGATGGAAAAATATTCCATGCTCATGGTGTGGAAATGTGAATGTTACCCAGGGCAATGTACACGTTTAATGCAATCTCTATCAAAATACCATGGGCTTTCTTCAGAGAGTTAGAACAAATTATTTTAAGATTTGTGTGGAATCAGAAAAAGATCCTGAATAGCCAGGGGAATTTTTAAAAAGAAAACCATAGTTGGGGGCATCACAATGCCAGATTTCAGGTTGTACTACAAAGCTGTGGTCATCAAGACAGTGTGGTACTGGCAGAAAAACAGACACATAGATCAATGGAACAGAATAGAGAATCCAGTAGTAGACCCTCAACTTTATGGTCAACTAATATTCGACAAAGGAGGAAAGACTATCCACCGGAAGAAAGACAGTCTCTTCAGTAAATGGTGCTGGGGAAATTGGACATCCACATGCAGAAGAATGAAACTAGACCACTCTCTTTCACCATACACAAAGATAAACTCAAAATGGATGAAAGATCTAAATGTGAGACAAGATTCCATCAAAATCCTAGAGGAGAACACAGGCAACACCCTTTTTGAACTTGGCCACAGTAACTTCTTGCAAGATACATCCACGAAGGCAAAAGAAACAAAAGCAAAAATGAACTATTGGGACTTCATCAAGATAAGATGCTTTGCACAGCAAAGGATACAGTCAACAAACTAAAAGACAACCTACAGAATGGGAGAAGATATTTGCAAATGACGTATCAGATAAAGGGCTAGTATCCGAGATCTATAAAGAACTTATTAAACTCAACAGCAAAGAAGCAAACAATCCAATCATGAAATGGGCAAAAGACATGAAGAGAAATCTCACAGAGGAAGACATAGACATGGCCACCATGCACATGAGCAAATGCTCTGCATCATTTGGCATCAGAGAAATACAAATAAAACCACAATGAGATACCACATCACACCAGTGAGAATGAGGAAAATTAACAAGGCAGGAAACCACAAATGTTGGAGAGGATGCAGAGAAAAGGGAACACTCTTACACTGTTGGTGGGAATGTGAACTGGTGCAGCCACTCTGGAAAACTGTGTGGAGGTTCCTCAAAGAGTTAAGAATACCTGCCCTACGACCCAGGAATTCCACTGTTGGGGATTTACCCCAAAGATACAGATGCAATGAAACGCCGGGACACCTACACCCCGATGTTTCTAGAAGCAATGTCCACAAGAGCCAAACTGTGGAAGGAGCCTCGGTGTCCATTGAAAGATGAATGGATCAAGAAGATGTGGTTTATATATACAATGGAATATTACTCACCCATTTCTAATGACAAATACCCACCATTTGCTTCGATGTGGATGGAACTGGAGCTTATTATGCTGAGTGAAATAAGTCGATCGGAGAAGGACAAACATTAAATGGTCTCATTCATTTGAGGAATATAAATAATAGTGAAAGGGAATAGAGGGTAAGGGAGAAGAAATGGGTAGGAAATATCAGAAAGGGAGACAGAACATGGAAGACTCTTAACTCTGGGAAACGAACTAGGGGTGGCGGAAAGGGAGGAGAGCGGGGGTGGGGGTTACTGGGTGGCGGGCACTGAGGAGGGCACTTGACAGGATGAGCACTGGGTGTTATTCTGCATGTTGGCAAATTGAACACCAATAAAAAATAAATTTATTATTACAAAAAAAGATAAGAAGCTTTTGCAAAGCAAAAGATACTGTCAACAAAACTCAAAGATAATCTACAGAATGGGAGAAGATATTTTCAAATGATGTATCAGATAAAGGGTAGTTTCCAAGATCTATAAAGAACTTATTAAACTGAACAGTGAAGAAACAAATAATTCAATCATGAAATGGGCAAAATACATGAACAGAAATCTCACAGAGGAAGACATAGACATGACCAATAAGCACATGAGGAAATGTTCCGCATCACTTGCCATCAGGGAAATACAAATCAAAACCACAATGAGATACCACCTCACACCAGTGAGAATGGGGAAAATTAACAAAGCAGGAAACCACAAATGTTGGAGAGGATGTGGAGAAAGGGGAACCCTCTTGCACTGTTGGTGGGAATGTGAACTGGTGCAGCCAGTCTGGAACACTGTGTGGAGGTTCCTCAAAGAGTTAAAAATAGACCTGCCCTACGACCCAGCAATTGCTGGGGATTTAACCCAAAGACGCAGATGCAATGAAACGCCGGGACACCTGCACCCGGATGTTTCTAGCAGCAATGTCCACAATAGCCAAACTGTGGAAGGAGCCTCGGTGTCCATCGAAAGATGAATGGATAAAGAAGATGTGGTTTATGTATACAATGGAATATTACTCAGCCATTAGAAACGACAAAGACCCACCATTTGCTTCCACGTGGATGGAACTAGAGGGTATTATGCTCAGTGAAATAAGTCAATCAGAGAAGGACAAACATTATATGGTCTCATTCATTTGGGGAATATAAAAAATAGTGAAAGGGAACAAAGGGGGAAGGAGAAAAAATGAGTGGGAAATGTCAGAAATGGAGAGAGAACATGAAAGATTCCTATCTCTGGGAAACGAAGTAGGGCTAGTGTAAGGGGAGGTGAGTGGGGAGTGGTGGTGACTGGGTGACAGGCAGTGAGGTGGGCACTTGCAGGGATGAGCACTGGGTGTTATTCTATATGTTGGCAAATGAACACCAGTAAAAAATAAATTTATAATAAAAAAATAATTTTCTTGTCGTTTCATACAATCAGCCACTTTTAAAATGATCCTGATTTGTTTCCTGATATTAGAAACAAAGATCTGGGTTTTAGGTGTACCTTTTGTCACTGGATTGTCATTGCACTCTCAGGTAACAAAGTATGGAAATATGTATATTTATGATTGTATATATACATATATAAATTATTATATGTGTATACATACATACACACAATATCAAGTATACGAAGTTAAACATGACTTATACTGATGTTTCCTACTGAAATCCATTATCACATGAATTATTTAACCTCTCTTTGCTGATCTGTAAACTTCTGCCTCAACAATGGGAAGCTTTACACCATCTGCCAACCATTTACTTAAGTGTTTAATTCCAGTTTGTGTATATAGTGTTTTCAATGTACTTAACCAAATACCCATTTTAAACAACTTCATCAAATGCAGTGCTATGTACAGCCACTTTGCTGTTAGTCCTGCAAATTCCACTGAGTCCCCTAGTTACTGAAGTCAGCTCCTTATCCTTCAAACCCTGTCAGGTGAGGTTATTTTATACATTTATAATGCAGTAGGTTATTTTTTATTTACATTCTGCATTGATCCTAGGATTTCCTAGCCCGCTAGATATTTTTTAATTTGTATATATTAGGTTCACTCTTAGTGTTGTAAATTTCTACGGTTTTTGACAAATGCGTAGTGTCATATATATGCTACTACAGTACCATATATAATAGGTTCACTGTGCCTTATCCTCAAAGGTTTTAACCTCCACTGCCAGCCACTTATATGTTTACTATAACTTTTATTTTGCCTCTTTCAGAATGTCATATAAAGAGAGCATGCTATGTTTCCTTTTCCAACTGGCTTCTTAGCAAAATGCATTTATCTGTGTCTTCTTTGTAGATGTGGATGTACCACGATGTTTGTATCCATTCACCTATGATGAATGTCTTTCAGTTTGGGGCAATTATAAATACGCTGTTAAATTCCCTAGCTAATTTTTGTGTGGACACAATTTTTCAACTCCTTCAGGTAAATACGTAGGAGCACAGTGGCTGAATGTATGGTAGAACACTTAGCTTTGTAGGCCTTTGATGTCATATCTAAAAACTCATCACGGGGACTCCTGGGTGGCTCAGCGGTTGAGCATCTGCCTTCGGCTCAGGGCATGATCCTGGGGTCCCAGGACGGAGCAGGGGAGCCTGCTTCTCTCTCTTCCTGTGTCTCTGTCTCGAATGAATGAATGAATGAATGAATGAATAAATAAATAAATCTTTAAAAAAATAAAAACTCATCACAAAACCCAAGTTCACATGGATTTTCTCATTTTTTTCTTCTAGAAGTTTTACAGTTTTGCATTTAACATTTATTTCTATTGCTTATTTTGAGTTAAATTTTGTGAAACTTTTAAGGTCTGTGTCTAGCTCCCCTTTTTGCATATGGATGTCCCTTTGTTCTAGCATCATTTATTGAAAAGATTATTTTTTATACATTTAATTACCTTTGATCTGTCGAAGATTAGTTAACTATATTTGTGTGTATCTATCTCTGGGTTCTCTATGCTGTATTATCAATTTATGTGTCTATTCATTGCCAATACCATGCAGTCTTCATTATTCTACATTTATAGTGAAAGTCTTGAAATAAGGTAGTATGAAACCCACAAATTTGTTCTTCAGTACTGTGTTCACTCTTATTCTTTATTTTTCCATATAAACTTTAGAATCAGTTTGTTGATATCTACAAAATAACTTGTTGGGATTTTGAATAGGATTGCACCAAATTTGTAGATCAAATTGGGAAGAACTGACTTCTCAACAACATTGAATTCTCCAATTCATGAGCACTAAACATCTGTGAATTATTTACATCTTGAGTTTTTTCATCTTTTTTGTACTTTCTACATTTAGATCATAGGAATATATCTTACATAATACATATTTCCTTTTTGATACAATTATAAATGGTATTTAATTTTTTTCAATTTCCAAATATTCATCACTTGCTTTTATATTAACCTCATATTCTTTTACCTTGGTATATTCCTTTAGCTCTTGGAGGTTTTTTTTTTTTTTGCTTTGTATATTTCTGAGAAGTTTCTACACAATCATGTCATCTCTAAATAAAGACAATTTTCTTTCTCCATTTTACTTATTGATTTAAAATATTTTATTTTTAAGTAATCTCTACACCCAATGTGGGCTCAAACTCACAACCCTGAGATCAATAATTGTACACTCTACCACCTGAGCCAGCCAGGCAACTCTCTTTATCCCATTTTAAATCTGTATGCCTCTTTATTCATTTTATTGTCTTATTACACTAGATAAGACTTGCAGTATGATGGGGATAGAAGTGGTGCAAGAGAATATCCTTGCCTTTTTCCTGAAATTAGCATAAAGTCTCTCACTAGTAAGTGTGATGGTAGCTATATGGTGTTTTGTTGATGTCCCTGATCAAATTTAGAAAATTTCCCTGTATTCCTAGTTTTCTGACAGTTTTATCAAGGATTTTGTCAAATGTTTTCCAGTGTCTACTTAAATAATCATGATTTTTCTTTGGTAGACTTCAATATGATGGATTACATGGATGAATTTTGAATGTTAAAAAAGTCTTGCATAACTGCAATAAATTCCAACTGGTTATATAATTTTTTCCTATAATTTCCCTATAATTTTTCTACTTACTAATCTTTTCTGGATTATTTTTATGTAAATGCTCAGAATGGATATTGTTTTGTAGTTTTTCTTTATTGTTAATGTCTTTAACTGATTATCGTGTTGGGTAATAATGGTTTAATGCAATGAGTTAACAAGTGTTTCCCTCTCTTTCTATTCATTGGAAGTAATGGTAGAGAATTGGTATTATTTCTTCTTTTAATGTTTAGTAAATTTCACCAGTAATAGTATCTGAGCTTAATGCTTTCTTCTTGGAAGGCTATTACTTATGAATTCAATTTCTTTGATAGATATATGACGATGCAAGATTATATATTTATTCTTATGTGAAGCTTGATAGTCTATGTCTTTCAAGGAATTCGTCTATTTCATCCAATTTATTCAATTTGGGGGCATAGGGTTGTTCTTAGCATTCTGATAAGAATGCTTAATAATAAGAATATTCTTATTTCTGATATTGGCTATTTCTCTCTCTCTCTCCCTCTCTCTCTTACTTAGCCTGGTCAGAGTTTAGCAATTTTATTGATCTTTTACAATAAGTATCTCTTGTTTTTATTCATTTTGTCTATTGCTTTCCTGTTCTTAATTTGACTTCTATTTTATTTTTTATTATTTATTTTCTTCTATTTGTTTAGTCTTTTTTTTAATTTTTTTAATTTATTTATTTATGATAGTCACACAGAGAGAGAGAGAGAGAGAGGCAGAGACATAGGCAGAGGGAGAGGCAGGCTCCATGCCGGGAGCCCGACGTGGGATTCGATCCCGGGTCTCCAGGATCGTGCCCTGGTCCAAAGGCAGGCGCCAAACCGCTGCGCCACCCAGGGATCCCTGTTTAGTCTTTTTTTTAAAGATTTTATTTATTTATTCCTGAGAGAGAGAGAGAGAGAGAGAGGCAGAGACATAGGCAGAGGGAGAAGCAGGCTTCATGCAGGGAGCCTGATGCAGGACTCCATCCCCGGATGCCAGGACCACTCCCTGACCAAAAGGCAGATGCTCAACCATTAAGCCATCCAGGCATCCATATTTGCTTTAGTCTTAAAGTGTTCTTTTCTAAGGTAGAAAATTAGGTTATGGAATTTAGTATTTAAAAAATTCTTCAAATGAATGTATTAAATGTTATCTTTTTCTCATTAGGAGTGCTTTAGCTACATCCCACAAATTATGATAAGTAGTATTTTCATTTGGATTTAGTTCAAAATATCTTTTAAGTTTTAAAATTTCTCTAAGGACTTGTTCTTTGATATACTTATTTAGAAAGTATATTGTTTAATTCAAACATTTAGGGACTTTCCAGTTATACCTTTCTTATTTATTTTTAATCTATTGTTGCCAAAGAAATTACTTTGCATGGTTTTTTTAATCATATAAATCTGTTACAGTCTGTTTTATTGCAGATATCATGATATATTTTGGTGAATATTTTGAGTTTTAGAAAAAATTGTGTATTCTCAATATGTGAAGTAATCTATGTCAATCAGGCAAAATAATTGATAGTGATGATTAGATCACTTATATCCCTACTATTTGTTTGTTTTGCCTATTTAATCAATAATTGCCAGACAGGTGTTAAAATATCCAAAAATAATAGTGAATTTTTCTGTTTTTCCTTTCAGTTCTTTCTGCCTTAACCTCATGTAACTTGATACACTGTTGTTGGTATACGCATTTATGATTGCAATGTCTTCTTAAATAATTGGTTTTTTATAATTATGTAATGTTATTCTTCATGCCTGATCACCTTCCTTGTTCTGAGGTTTGCTTCTTCTGAAATCAATATGGCTTCTCCAGTTACCTTTTGATTCATCTTAGTATGGTATTTCTTTCTGAATCCTTTTGCATCTATCCCATCTAAATTTTTATTTTTTATTCCATCTAAATTTTTAATTTCAAATTAGGTTTCTTGTTGAATGGGTGTCGAATATCTACTTTGTACACCTGAAACAATTATTACACTGTATGTTAACTGGAATTTAAATAAAAATCTAAAAAACCAAGATAATAAAGTTATTCCAAAGGAAAAAATTAAAGTAGCTATCTTGCAAGCAACATTTAGTTGAGTCTTGTGGTTTTTTTTAAATATCTGTTCTGAAAATCTCTTTTAATTTAAAACATCCACATTTTAAATGATTATTGTTGGGGTGTCTGAGTGGCTCAGTCAGTTAAGGATATGACTCTTGATCTCAGCTCAGGCCTTGATCTCAAGGACATGAATTCAAGCCCTGTATTGAGCTCCATGCTGGGTGTGGAGCCTACTTTAAAAAATAAATAAAAATAAAATGATTATTGTTATAGCTAGATTAATATGTTTTGTGCTTTTTTAAAAGATTTTATTTATTTATTCATGATAGACATAGAGAGAGGCAGACACACAAGCAGAGGGAGAAGCAGGCTCCAGGCCAGAAGCCCGACGTGGGACTTGATCCCGGGACTTCTGGATCATGCCCCGGGCCAAAGGCAGGTGCTAAACCACTGAGCTACTCAGGGATCCCCACCTTTTGTGTTTATAACAGTTTTCTAGTCATTTCATTTTGTTTACTGCCTTCTCTGCTTTTAGTTGATCCGTTTATACAATTATATTTTATCTTCTCTCTTAGCATATCAATTATTCCTTCTTTTTACTTTTTTTTCACTGGTGTCCCTAGAATTTACAATATACATTTTCAACTAATCCAAATTTACTTTCCAACTTATACCACACCATCTCATGTGAAGTGAAAGTCTCTTATATCAAATGATTCTCAATTTCTCTCTCTCATCTCTTATGATATTGCTGTCCTTTCTTTTATTATCCATGTGCCATAATCATCCAGTACATTGTTACTATTATTAACTTGGAAATTTTTAATTATTTAAGAATGATGGAAATAATAATTCCTTTTACCTCATTTATTCCTTCTCTGGTAGTCTTCTTTTCTTCATAGAGATCCATGTTTTAACCTGTAGAATTTACTTTCTTCCAAAAGAACTTCTTTTGACTTATTTTAATTTTTTGAAGGGCAAGTCAGTTAGCAAGAATTCTCTTATTTTTTTGTTTATCAGAGAGTATTTATTTCTCCTTTACTTTTGAAAGATAATTTTCCTGGTATAGATTTTTAGATATATTATTTTTCCTACAATACTTTAAATATTTCACTTTTTCTCTTACTTTCATGATTTCTGATGGGAAGTCCACTACAATTTTCTGAAATTCTCTATAGATAATGTATTGTGGGTTTTTGTAGCTATATTCAAGATTTCTCTTTTGACTGTGGCTTCCTAAAGTTGAATATATATGTCTAGGCTTTAATGTTGTTACTGTTTTTCTTTTTCTTTTTCCTCCCTCTTCTTTGTGTTTTCAAAATTCCCTGCATCTGTAGTTTGATATCTGTCACTCTTTATGGAACATTCGTGGCTATTATTACTTCAAAAATCTTTTCTGCTCTGCACTTTCTAATCTCATTCTAGTTATGTCTGTTATATTTTTGTTTAACAGTTCTTGGATGTTCTGTTCTAGTTTTCCATTATATTTTTTCTCTTTGCATTTAATTTTGTGAAATTTCCATTCATCTTCAAGTTCACTGATTTTTCTTCAACTGTGTTGAGTCTAGTGATGAACCTGTTAAAGGCATTTCTTAGGTTATAGTGTTTTTTTATTTCTAGTATTTATGGTTTTGCTTCTTATAGTTTCATTTCTGTTTATATCACCAAACTTCTATGTTGTCTTATTTTTCAGTAAGAGCCCTTAACATATCAATCACAGTTACTTTAGATTCTTATTTGATCATTTCAGCCTCTGTGTTTTGAGTCTGGTTCCACTAATTGCTTTGTCTCTTCAGACTGTCTTTTGCCCTCACCATACGGCATGCATTATAATATTTTTTGTTTAATTGTATCTGATATTAGGGATTGAGATAAATAGGGTTTTAGTGTGATATTTATTTTAATCTGTCTAGGAGTTGTGTTCTGTTTAATGTTTACTGTTGATAGAGGTATCAGAAGTGTCAAATTCCTTTACTGTGTTTTTTTGTCTCTTCTTTTTACTCTGGACTTCCTCAACTTCTCTTCTGAGAGAGTTGTTATTTTCCAGCTCTTTCAACTGTAATCCACTGTTACTTTATTGAAAACTGTGGGATGGTAAGATGCAGGGGAGGAACTGGTGAGATGTTTTAATTAAGTCTGTATCTTGTAGTTGTGAACTTCACAAGTATTTCTCCAGTATCATAGCTGTTTTTTTCCTTGACCCCTACTCTTTTGTCTGACTCTAGTGTTACCCATCTATGTCCTCAAAGCACTAAACTGTATTGATGTGTGTGTGTGTATGTGTGTGTGTGTGTGTGTGTGTGTGTGTTTGTAAGATAGGGTTCCTTGAGTAAGCTGGAGTAAGGGGAATACCCTTCCCCCAACTGGAATAGATTTGTCCAAGTCCTTCCCCTGAATATTAGGCCTTTGTTGTGGAGAATTCTTGGGATGTATTGATTCATCTTCTCCCCTTTGCAGAATCATGAGGGGGTCTTTCTCAAATATTTGCCATGAAAAATATGTGAGCTTCTTTATGGTAAAGACCATAGACATGAGGGAGTTCCTAGGAGTTTCCCTCCTTTCATTCTAGTCCACATCAGTTCAGCTATGTATCTAAATTGCCATTGAAGTGTTTCTACTGGTTTGTGGCTTCTATTTTGGCAAAGCAGATCTCACTCATATTTCAATGGGTGACTGTCCACATTTTGGAGTGACAGTCTACCCCACATCCTTAGGTCTCTGATTGATTCCTCAGTTGTTCCACCTTTAACTTATTCCAAGGGCAGAAATGGTGACTTCCAGGTCTTTACATGTCAGAGTTAAAATCAGAAGTCTTAAATTTTTTTAATATAAAAGAAAAACTTTCATTACTTTAAGTACACCCAAAATAGTTCTGATGCATTTTTAAAAATAGCTCATTTAATTATGATTTATTGTTATTGCATTTAGAATGCTTGCTCCTGCATTCATAGTAGCCATATTTTATAAATTTATTTTTAGGGACACCTGAGGTGGCTGCCTTCAGCTCAGGTCATGATCCTGGGATCTGGGATTGAGTCCCGCATCAGATTCCTGTGAGGAGCCTGCTTCTTTCTCTGCCTGCCTCTCTCTCTGTCTCTCATGAATAAATAAATAAATATTTAAAAAATAAATAAATTTATTTTTAACAGTATCATTTCCTGGTTTAGTTACTATAATTAAGCTAGTCTGAGAAAGTGATAGTTAAAATATACTTAAACACTCATAAAATTCACTAGTAATAGTATTTATGTCTGGAATATTCTTGTTTGGAAATATGTTCATTATGGATTCCATGCTTTAGCAGATATAGAACAATTTATATTTTCCATTTTTTACAGTTTTTATTTAAATTTCAGTTAGTTAACATATAGTATAATATTGATTTCAGGTGTACAATTTAGTGATTCAAAAGTTACATACAGCACCCAGTGCCCATCAGAACAAGTGTATGCCTTAATTTTTTAATCCATCCCCTTATCCATCTCCCCTCCAATAGCCACCAGTTTGCTTTCTTCCTTTTTGTGTGTGATTTTTTCACTGGTTGTGTTTTTCAGGATTTCCCCATTTTATTAATAATTTTTAAATGATTGGCAAAAAATTACTCTTCAAATGTACTTCATGTTTAAAAAAAATTATGTTAGGAGATTTTCCAGCAACCTACAAAGGCAAATAGAGCATCTAGATGACTATGAGCATTTTTATACATTCCCCATACATTGCCAGGTTTTGATAATAAGATGAAAATGCTACCTTGACTAAAGGATAATTTCTACATGTACAAAAGTATCTGCAAATTCTACTCTTACCTGAACAATAGGATTTCCCAGTACTCAGGAAGTTGCAAAAAGGTCAAAAATGATTTTTAGATAAATATCCATTATTAGCAAATACTACTTTAACTGACCTGTTATATAGTTCTTTCAATTAACTCCATTTGGCTTTAATCAAATAAAGTCCATCCAATCATCTTAATTTTACCTAACTAAAATACTACTTATTATAAATTTAACCTAAATTCCACCCTTTATCAAAATTCTCTATAACATTGCTTCTTTCTGTATAGCCAGGGCAAGATGGCGGAAGAGTAGTTTCCCCAAGTCACCTGTCCCCACCAAATTACCTAGGTAACTTTCAAATCATCCTGAAAACCTACGAATTCAGTCTGAGGTTTAAAGAGAGAACAGCTGGAATGCTACAGTGAGAAGACTTTGCCCTTCTATCAAGGTAGGAAGACGGAAAAAAAATTAAGAAATAAAAAAGCATCCAAGGGGGAGGAGCCCACACGAGGAGCCAGGCTAAGGCCTGCCCGAAGAGTGCCCCCAGGACAGGAAAGCCCCGTCCTGGAGAAGCAGGAGCTTCACTAATCTCAAAGGCACTTGTAGGGAGTTGGAGCTCACAGGGAGTTGGAGCAGGATCCCAGGAGGGGCAGGGATGCCCTCAGGCTCCCAGGGGCGCTAAAAGAGGACCTGCGCCCTGGGGAGAGCGCACCACACTAGGCAGCCGAGCTCCCTAAAGGGCCCAGGAGCAGTTCGGGTGACAGCACCATACAGAGGGGGCTGCGCAGCCCAGGAGCGCGATTCCAGTGGTGCAGGCCCCAGAGCTCAGGGTGCTGGGGGAAACAGGCCAAGATCTGGCGCTCCACCTGGGACAGGCAGAGGCCGGGAGGGCACAGGACAGCAAGGACCCTCTGCCGCCCGGCGGCCCGAGCTGTGAAGATCGGCGCCCCCCACCCCCAGAGCAACCAGGCCCCTGTGGACTGAGAGTTCAGGTAGTTACTATGGGAGCTGACTCCAGGGATGGAGAGCTGGCTGTCGCCACTGTTGTTGCTCCTCCTGGGGCTTCACAGGATAAAAAACTCCCATTGAGCATCACCCTGGCCTCAGAGGATAAACAACTCCCACTGAGTGGAGCACCAGGCAGGGGGCTGAGCAGTTCCCCAGGTGCATACACCTGAGAATCAGCACAGCAGGCCCCTCCCCAAGAAGACAAGCTAGAAGGACAGGGGAAAAGCAAGTTATTGACCAAGCAGCACTAGAAAGTACCAGGGGAAGTCGAGAGATTTACAGGACATATAATCAGAGGATACTCCCCCTTGTTTTTGTTTTCTGTTTGCTTCCCCCTCACCTTTTTCTTCTTTTTTTCTTCTTTTTTTTCTTTCTTATCTTCTCTCTTTTTCTCCTTTTTCCAGTACAACTTGTTTTTGGCCACTTGCACTGAGCAAAATGACTAGAAGGAAAAACTCACCTCAAAAGAAAATCAGAAATAGTCCTCTCTCCCACAGAGTACAAAATTTGGATTACAATTCAATGTCAGAAAGCCAATTCAGAACCACAATTATAAAGCTACTGGTGGCTCTAGAAAGAAGCATAAAGGATTCAAGAGATGTCATGACTGCAGAATTTAGATCTAAGCAGGCAGAAATTAAAAATCAACTAAATGAGATGCAATCCAAACTAGAGGTCCTAACGATGAGGGTTAATGAGGTGGAAGAATGAGTGAGTGACATAGAAGACAAGTTGATGGCAAGGAGGGAAACTGAGGAAAAAAGAGAAACACAGTTAAAAGATCATGAGGATAGGTTAAGGGAAATAAATGACAGCCTCAGAAGGAAAAAATCTTTGTTCAATTGGGGTTCCCGAGGGCCCCAAAAGGGACAGAGGTCCAGAATATGTATTTGAACAAATCATAGCTGAGAACTTTCCTAACTTCGGAAGGGAAACAGGCATTCAGATCCAGGAAATAGATTCCCTCCCCTAAAATCAAGAAAAACCACTCAAATCCTTGACATTTAATAGTGAAACTTGCAAATTCCAAAGATAAAGAGAAGATCCTTAAAGCAGCAAGAGACAAGAAATCTCTAACTTTCATGGGGAGAAATATTAGATTAATAGCAGATCTCTGCACAGAGACCTGGCAGGCCAGAAAGGGCTGGCAAGATATATTCAGGGTCCTAAATGAGAAAAACATGCAGCCAACAATACTTTAACCAGCAAGGCTCTCATTCAGAATAGAAGGAGAGATCAAGAGCTTCCAATATAGGCAGAAACTGAAAGAATATGTGACCACCAAGCCAGCTGAGCAAGAAAAACCAAGGGGGACTTGGTAATAGAAAGAAGAAGTCGAAGGGAACAATCCATAAAAACAGGGACTGAATAGGTATTATGATGACACTAAATTCATATCTTTCAATAGTAACTCTGAATATGAATGCGCTTAATGATCCCATTAAAAGATGCAGGGTGTCAGACTGGATAAAAAAGCAAGACTCATCTATTTGCTGTCAACAAGCGACTCATTTTAGACCTAAGGACACCTACAGCCTGAAAATAAAAGGTTGGAGAACCATGTACCATTCAAATGGTCCTCAAAAGAAATCAGGGGTAGCCATCCTTATATCAGATAAATTAAAGTTTATTCCAAAGACTATAGTAAGAGATGAAGAGGGCCACTATATCATACTTAAAGGATCTATCCAACAATAGGACCTAACTATCATGAATATTTATGCCCTGAATGTGGGAGCTGCCAAGTATATCAATCTATTAATAACCAAAGTTAAGACATACTTAAATAATAATACGCTTATACTTGGTGACTTGATGTAGCGCTTTCTACAATTGACAGATCCTCTAAGCACATCTTGAAAGAAACAAGAGCTTTAAATGATACACATTTAAATGATACCAGATGGACTTCACAGATATTTACAGAACTTTACATACAAATGGAACTGAATACACAAAGTCATCAAAATTCTTCTCAAGTGCACATAGAACTTTCTCCAGAATAGACCACATAGTGGGTGACAAATCAGGTCCTAACTGACACCAAAATATTGGGATCATCCCCTGCATATTTTCCAACCATAATGCTTTGAAATTAGAACTAATCACAAGAAGAAATTTGGAAGGATTTCAGACATGTGGAGGTTAAGGACCATCCTGCTAAAAGATGAAAGGGTCAACTAGGAAATTAGGGAAGAATTAAAAAGATTCATGGAAACTAATGAGAATGAAGATACAACCATTCACAATCTTTGGAATACAGCAAAGCAGTCTTGAGGGGGAAATACATCGCAATACAAGCATCCATTCAAAAACTCAAATACAAAAGCTAACCTTGCATCTAAAGGTGCTGGAGAAAAAAACAGCAAATAGATCCTACATCCAGCAGAAGAGAGAGTTAATAAAGATTCGAGCAGAACTCAATGAAATAGAGACCAAAAGAACTGTGGAACAGATTAACAAAACTAGGATTTGGTTCTTTGAAAGAATTAATAAGATAGAAAAACCATTAGCCATCCTTATTAAAAAGAAAAGAGAGAAGACTCAAATTAATAAAATCATGAATGAGAAAGGAGAGATCACCACCAATACCAAGGATATACAAATGATCTTAAAAACTTATTATGAGGAGCTTTACGCCAATACATTAGGCCATGTAGAAGAAATCGATGCATTACTGGAAAACCACAAAGTACCAAAACTGGAACAGGAAGAAATAAAAAACCTGAACAGGCCAATGACCATGGAGGAAATTGAAGCAGTCATTAAAAACCCCTCAAGACACAAAGAAGAAACCATACCTATTCTACTAAAGCTGTTCGGAAAGAGAGAAAGAGATGGAGTACTTCCAAACTCATTCAATGAGGCCAGCATCACCTTAATTCCAAAACCAGACAAAGACCCCACCAAAAAGGAGAATTACAGACCAATATCCCTGATGAACATGGATGCAAAAAATTCTCAAGAAGATACTAGCCAATAGGATCCAACAGTACATTAAGAAGATTATTCACCATGACCAAGTGGGATTTATCCCCGGGAAGCAGGCAGGTTCAACACTCATAAAGCAATCAATGTGATTGATCATATCAGCAAGAGAAAAAAGAACCATATGATCCTCTCATTAGATGCAGAGCAAGCATTTGACAAAATACAGCATCCATTTCTGATCAAAACTCTTCAGATTGTAGGGATAGAGGGAACATTCCTCAACATCTTAAAAGCCATCTACGAAAAGCCCACAGAAAATATCATTCTCAATGGGGAAACTCTGGTAACCTTTCTCCTAAGATCAGGAACAAGACAGGGATGTCCAGTCTCACCACTGCTATTCAACATAGTACTGGAAGTCCTAGCCTCAGCAATCAGACAATGAAAAGAAATAAAAGGCATTCGAATTGGCAAAGGAGGGATCCCTGGGTGGCGCAGCGGTTTGGCACCTGCCTTTGTCCCAGGGCGCGATCCTGGAGACCCGGGATCGAATCCCACGTCGGGCTCCCGGTGCATGGAGCCTGCTTCTCCTTCTGCCTATGTCTCTGCCTCTCTCTCTCTCTCTCTCTCTCTGTGACTATCATAAATAAATAAAAAAAAATAAAAAAAAATTGGCAAAGGAGAAGTCAAACTCTCCCTCTTCGCAGATAACATGATACTCTATGTAGAAAACCCTAAAGACTCTACCCCAAGATCGCTAGAACTCATACAGCAATTTGGCAGCGTGGCAGGATACAAAATCAATGCCCAGAAGTCAGTGGCATTTCTATACACTAGCAATGAGACTGAAGAAAGAGAAATTAAGGAGTCAATCCCATTTACAATTGCACCCAAAAGGATAAGATACCTAGGAATAAACCTAACCAAAGAGGTAAAGGATATATACTCTAAAAACTACGGAACACTTCTGAAAGAAATTGAGGAAGACACAAAGAGATGGAAAAATATCCCATGCTCATGGACTGGAAGAATTAATATTGTGAAAATATCAATGCTACCGAGGGCAACTTACACGTTTAATGCAATCTGTATCAAAATACGATGGACGTTCTTCAGAGAGTTGGAACAAATCACCTTAAGATTTGTGTGGCATCAGAAAAGACCCCTTATAGCCAGGGAATATTAAAAAAAGAAAACCATAGCTGGGGGCATCACAATGCCAGATTTCAGGTTGTACTACAAAGCTGTGGTCATCAAGACAGTGTGGTACTGGCACAAAAACAGACACATAGATCAATGGAACAGAATAGAGAAACCAGAAGTGGACCCTCAACTTTATGCTCGACTAATATTGGACAAAGGAGGAAAGAGTATCCACTGGAAAAAAGACAGTCTCTTCAGTAAATGGTGCTGGGGAAATTGGACATCCACATGCAGAAGAATGAAACTAGACCACTCTCTTTCACCATACACAAAGATAAACTCAAAATGGATGGAAGATCTAAATGTGAGACAAGATTCCATCAAAATCCTAGAGGATCAAAATCCTGTGTTAGGCAACACCCTTTTTGAATTCGGCCACAGTAACTTCTTGCAAGATACATCCATGAAGGCAAAAGAAACAAAAGCAAAAATGAACTACTGGGACTTCATCAAGATAAGCTTTTGCACAGCAAAGGATACAGTCAACAAAACTAAAAGACAACTTACAGAATGGGAGTAGATATTTGCAAATGACGTATCAGATAAAGGGCTAGTTTCCAAGATCTATAACAACTTTTTAAACTCAACAGCAAAGAAACCAATCATTAAATGGGCACAAGAAATGAACAGAAATCTCACAGAGGAAGATATAGACATGGCCAACATGCACATGAGAAAATGCTCTGCATCACTTGCCATCAGGGAAATACAAATCAAAACCACAATGAGATACCACCTCACACCAGTGAGAATGGGGAAAATTAACAAGGCAGGAAACCACAAATGTTGCAGAGGATGCGGAGAAAAGGGAACCCTCTTACACTGCTGGTGGGAGTGTGAAATGGTGCAGCCACTCTGGAAAACTGTGTGGAGTTTCTTCAAGGAGTTAAAAATAGATCTGCCCTACGACCCAGCAATTGCACTTCTGGGGATTTACCCAAAGATGCAGATGCAATGAAATGCCGGGACACCTGCATCCCGATGTTTATAGCAGCAATGGCCACAATAGCCAAACTGTGGAAGGAGCCTCGGTGTCCATCGAAAGATGAATGGATAAGGAAGATGTGGTTTATGTATACAATGGAATGTTAGTCAGCCATTAGAAACGACAAATACCCACCATTTGCTTCGACGTGGATGGAACTGGAGGGTATTATGCTGAGTGAAATAAGTCAATCGGAGAAGGACAAACATTATATGGTCTCATTCATTTGGGGAATATAAATAATAGTGAAAGGGAATAGAAGGGAAGGGAGAAGAAATGGGTAGGAAATAAAGAAAGGGAGACAGAACATGAAGAATCCTAAATCTGGGAAAGGAACTAGGGGTAGTGGAAGGGGAGGAGAGAGGGGGGGTGACTGGGTGGTGGGCACTGAGGGGGGCACGACTGGATGAGCAGGGTGTTATTCTGTATGATGGCAAATTGAACACAATAACATATAAATTATTAAAAATATTATGAATCTAGGATTTATGAATCACCTCTGATTTTAGACTCTACACTACCATATGCAATCATGGCCAGATATTGCAGGTGATTCAGGCAATTCATCTGGTTGTAATTATAATAAAACTTTCTTTTTTAAAAAAGAATTTATTTATTTATTTATGAGAGACACACACACACACACACACACACACAGAGGTAGAGACACAGGCAGAGGGAGAAGCAGGCTCCATGTCGGGAGCCCGATGTGGGACTTAATTCCAGGACTCCAGGATCTCACCCTGGGCCAATGGCAGACGCTAAACTGCTGAGCCATCCAGGAATCCCCTATAATAAATCTTTCTACTGTATATAAGCAGTTTGGACAAATCCCTTGGTGTTATGACAACTTCATCAGAATCCTCAGAGACCAGCTTACTAAAATATCTGTCTTGATCCAGGGGAAATAGTCACAGTAGCTAAATTAATGAAAATTGCTGGCTTGGTTTTAGATTAGGGCTTCTTATAAAAGCAAGAGTTACAAATAACCTTTCTTTAATATCTGCCTAAGTAACCATTAAATTTTAAAGATCTGTTCTAAAACTTAGGAAGACAGCCTTCCAACTTCAAGAAGATCCAACCAGGTACAGTTGAATTAGTGTACAAATAAGGCTGATACCTAGAATGATGCCTTTCACTCAAAGAAGAATAACCATCTTAATTGCTGGAGACCTTAAGCTGAGAATTCTTAGAAATTCATTAGAAGCAGATGGTCTTTGGAAGAAAATAGCTTCTACCTAAGACCTTGTAACCAAATAGATGAGTGTATGAAATGTAGATAGCTTTCACTCAAGGCCCACAGAACAATATTATAAATTGTCATGTTTTAACCTCATTCCTTTATTGTTCATATGCTTATCTATCTGGTTTAAAGTTACATTTAACTATGTAACTTATAAAACTATTATTTGTATTGTTTTATTTATTTTGCATTTTAGTTACTCTTTAGTATAAGTCTAGTACTTGGTTGGGATTTATGTATTAAGTGATTAGTGCAATCACATTGGCTGTTGGGTTTGTACACATTTTCCTTTGTGAAGCACCCAATTTTTCTTGGTTCCAATCAGTAACTGAGGCATAACTAATATATGGCAAGGCAAACACAGCAACTTGCTCAACACCCAGAAATCTAAAAATTCCTATCCTATTATACCTGGAAAATGAGTTTCCTGTGTCTACCAAAACAATACTGGAGGATTTTTAGTGGAAGTCAGATTTTGTAACTAAACTTTCTGAGGACTAGAATTTACATGAGTGAGAACTTGAGAACAGATAGTATTTATTCAGAGGTATCTAAATTTCTCAGATCTTATAAGTAAGATCCACTGCTTTGTTATTGTTTTAGATCTATAAATGGTATCAATAACAGAATTTATTGTCTGGTACTAAACTATTTTTGATGAGTAACACTGAAAACATTACTGCCTTATGTGACAATCTTATAGGAATTTTTTAAAAGAGATTTTATTTTTTATTTAGGGTGAGTGGGTGGGGGAAGGGGGAGAGGGGGAGAGAGAATCTCAAGCAGACTCTACACTGAGCATGGAGCTTGACATGGGGTTCCGACTTATGACCATGAGATCATGACCTGAGTCAAAATTAAATCAAACACTTAACTGAATGAGTAACCCTGATGCCCCAGGAATATTCTGATTTCAAACAGATCACTGGGTAGCTCTGAAAGACTTTTTATTGGACTAGTGAAACAAAAGTCTCTTGAGCTGTGTCCTGTACTCTGGAAGGGAACCAATTATCTTAAAGTCTGCCTTCAGTTTAGTCTCTGACATCACCCAGATTCTAATTTGGATAATTAATTTCTCTTCTAAAGAGAAGAGATCCTTATATAATTCATTTAAGAAAAAGAAAAACTAGGTCTTGGTGTTAGATCCAAAGCCCTACCATTCAAGAATTGTGCATTGTTTTCTTTTTTATCTTCAAGCTTCTCACACTGTCGGGCCCACCTTCAGTGAAACTTCAAAATGTCTTCCCTTTTTTGATACTTCTGAGACACCGCTAAATGGACTCACTCTTGCTATCAAAAGACAGCATGGTAGTTTTGATGATATTTTTCAGGAGCCAGAATTTGACATACATAACATAAACAATGATTGTTAAATGTATGCTTCCTTAAAGAGTCACAAGGAATATTTATTTATTGAACACATAATGCAACAGATACTGTGCTAAAATAAAACTTTCACCAAGAGATCTCATTTAATTTTGGTAATGTTTGATCTATCTCATCTCTCACCACAGAAACAAAAGGGAAGACATGGCAAATGGAACTTTGAATCCAGGCAGTGTATTCCAGTATCCATTTCCATAATGAATATGCATTTGTATCTATTAATATATTCTACTTTCTTTTTTTTAATTTATTTTTTATTGGTGTTCAATTTACTAACATACAGAATAACCCCCAGTGCCCGTCACCCATTCACTCCCACCCCCTCGCCCTTCTCCCCTTCCACCACCCCTAGTTTGTTTCCCAGAGTTAGCAGTCTTTACGTTCTGTCTCCCTTTCTGATATTTCCCACACATTTCTATTTTCTTGATTACTGAGAGCTTTACCCTCTTGCTTATACCTATTTCCCTGCTACCTAGAACATTTTCTGTCTCACACTATATGCTCCACAAATATTTTTAGGGTAAATGGATTTAAGACATATTCCATGTTGGTAGACTTAGTGGTAGCTGAGAACACAGGTTTTGAATCCAGTAGTCAAAATTAGACTAATATGTATGCTATTTAGTAATTATCTTGTTTTTCTCATATTTGTAGTGAAGGAAATATTTAGGTTCATGTTAAAGGTTATATAGTAGAATTATACAAATCAACAACCATAGGTGCTAGAGTAGACTTGATTCTACAAAGTGTGTCTATTATGATAAATATTGTTATATCATCTTCACGCCAGCACTTTTCTTCCTATATGATTAAGTGGCATATTCCCTTACTTTCTTCAGTTTGCTCATGGTTATTTAGTAACAAAACAAAATCTGTACTATAGTTTTTTTTTAAATTTTTTACTTAAATTCAATTTAATTCACATATACTGTATTATTATTTTCAGAGGTAGAATTTAGTGATTCATCAGCTGCATACAACACCCAGTGCTCATAGTTTTCATTTTGTTTCTTTTTTTTAATGTTGGAGGTTGTCATCAGTTTCTGGAGATTACACATGAAAGTTGATCATAATCGCTTAGTGCCTAACATCCTGCCCAGAAGTAAAAATTTAAAAAGAAAAGTAGATGGAGTATATGAGGGAGTAAGTTAGTATTTCTATTCTAAAGAGGATTCCTTGCAGATGTTGGAGGTAAGCTGCTTTGCTAGGTCAAAGTATATTCCAGATCACTTTCTTGATCTATAAATACTGGAGTTTTTTCTCAATTAAGTGAGTTTAAGACAGATGGATAGATGATATATATGATGATAGATATGTAGATAGATGATAGATATTGTAAAGAACTCATTAAAATATGTTCAAAATAGTTGAAGGAAAAGATGCTCATAATAAAGGAATAGATGGGATTATAAGCAGATAAATAGAAATTTTAAAGTGAACCAAATGAATATCCTAGAGCTAAAAAAGATATACAAAGTAAAAAAAAATATGAAGTAAGATTGGGAAAAGAAGAAATAGTCTGTGAACCAGAGTCCAGCTCAATAGGAATGAGTGAATTGGAAAATCTCACCAGAAAAAAATGAAAAAAATTGAAAAAATAAATGAACACAGGAGCACTTGGGTGGCTCAGTTAGTTAAGCTTCCAACTCTTGATTTTGGCTCAAGTCATGATCTCAGGGTTGTGAGACCAAGCCCTGCATCAGGCTCTGTGCTGAGTGTGAAACCTGCTTAAGATTCTTTCTCTGCCCCACCTAAATAAATAACTAAATAAACAAACAAATGAATAGAAAATGAGCACAGCATCACTAATCTATGTAAAAATATAAAGTATTCCAACTTAGGTATAGTTGTAGTCTATAATGAAATGAAGGAAGTGGTAAGGAGGAAAAATGCTGGAAGAAAACGAAAGGCACAATTTTTTCAAATTTCATGAGGAAAATCAGTTTATACATCAAGAAATTTGAATACCAAATAGGATAAATACAAATAAAACTATACTTAAATAAAAAATAGAGAAAAGGGATCCCTGGGTGGCGCAGCGGTTTGGCGCCTGCCTTTGGCCCAGGGCCCGATCCGGGAGACCCTGGATCGATTCCCATGTCGGGCTCCCGGTGCATGGAGCCTGCTTCTCCCTCTGCCTGTGTCTCTGCCTCTCTCTCTCTCTCTCTGTGTGACTATCATAAATAAATAAAAATTTAAAAAAATAGAGAAAAACCTTCAAAGTAGACTGAGGAAAATGGATAAAATAAACATAAATAATGATTCAAGGGATGGTTATATTCTCAAAAACAGTGGAGTCCAGAGAACAATAAAATTCCATACTTAAATTGCTAAAAGGAGAGAAAATGTCAGCCTATAACTGTATATTCAGTAAAAATGAAAGCAAATATATTTTCAAAACAAAGAAAGGTGAGAAAATTTGCTATTAATACCCCCCCCCCCCCCCCCCCCCCCCGCCCACTGCTAGAATACTAAAGGAAGTTTTCCAGGCTGAAGGAAAAGACAAGATGGAAACAGAAAGGAAGAAAAAGTTTTTCAAGTGTCCCAGAAAATTCTTTTCAAAATGCTCAACATCACTTGTGATCAGGGAAATACTGATCAAAAATCACAGTGAGAGGGACACCTAGGTGGCTCAGTGGTTGAGCATCTGCCTTTGGCTAGGGCATGATTCTGAGGTTCTGGGATTGAGTCCCATATCAGGATCCCTGCATGGAGCCTGCTTCTCCTTCAGACTCTCTCTTTCTGTGTCTCTTGTGAATAAATAAATAAAATCTTTTAAAAAATCACAATGAGGTACCACCTCGCAGCAGTCATAATGGCTAAAATTAACAACTCAGGAAACAGCAGATGTTGGTAAGGATGCAAAGAAAGGGGACCCCTCTTACAGTGCTGGTGGGAATGCCAACTGGTGCAGCCACTCTGGAAAACAGGGTGGAGGTTCCTGAAGAAGTTAAACATAGAGCTACTCTATGACAATTGGATTTCTAGCAATTGCATTTCTAGGTATTTAGCCAGAGGACACAAACATAGTGATGTGAATAGGCATCTGCACCCCAGTGTTTACAGAAGCAATGTCCAAAATAGCCAATGGTGGACATTAATGATGTATAATTAACATATATTGTTATATTAGTCTCAGAGGTACAGTGTAATGATTTAACAATTCTATGCATTTCTCAGTGCTCCTCAAGGTAAGTATACTCTTAATCTCCTTTATTTCACCCATAACCCCACCCATCTTCTCTCTGGCAACCACCAGTTTGTTGTCTCTATTTAAGTCTGTTTTTGTTATTTTTTTATTCATTTGTTTTGTTTTTCATATGAAGGAAATTATTTCTGATTTACTTCACTTAGTATTATACCCTCAGCTCCATCCATGTTGTTGCAAATGGCAAGATTTCCTTGCCTATGCTTATGAAACATTATTTATAATAGCCAAGATATGAAAACATCACAAATGCCCATTAATAAATGAATACATAAAGAAACGTACACAGACACACACACACACACACACACACACACACACATATATGCACTATATGTTAACTAACTAAATTCAAATTAAAAAGAGACAAGCAAAATCTCAAGTAAACAACCTAACTTTATACCTAAAGGACTAGAGAAAGAAGAACAAACAAAACTCAAAGCCAGTAGAAGGAAGGAAATAATAAAAATAAGAGCAGAAATAAATGAAATAGAGACTTAAAAACAGCCATAGAACAGATTAATGAAATCAGGAATTGGTTTTTTTGAAAAGATAAACACAAATGATAAACCTTTAGTCAGAGTCATTAAGAAAAAGGGAGAGAACTTTGAGTTCTCTCTCAAAATAAAAAATGAAGAAATGACACCAAGGGATAAAATGAAAATGTAGAAAGAGAGTAATAATTGCTGTATTTCTTCAGTAAAAATGTTAATATGAAAAAAAAATATCTGCACATCTCTTTACAACATACTTATTAATTACAAAAAGAAAAACAGCAACTTTGCCTAGAGAAATATCATATTCCATTTTAACCAAGTGCTTAGATTTAACATCAGCAGAAATAAAACACAATGACATCATGTACTTCTGATATGAAAACACACACCCCGATATTGACACTGTTATTTTTACCAGAAGTGCATAACCACAATCTAATCATGAGAAAATATGAAAAAATCCAAATTGAAGACTATCATACAAGATTACAATCTAGTCTTCCTCAAATGTGTCAAGATTGTAAAATGCAAAGGAAGACTGAGGAACTCTCTCAGATTGGGGCAGTGGGTGGGTACTAAGAAAAGGAAATGCAATGAATAAATGTATGTGGGATCTTGGATTCTGGACTAGAAAAAGTTAATAGTAGTAGGCAACTAGTAAAATTAAAATACGGTGTTCAGACTAATATTATGTAAATTTTAGTTTCTAGATTTCAATAATTGTTATATGTACTAATGTTATAATAATGATTACATAAGATGTTAACATTAGGAAAGCTGGGTAAATAATATATACACTATTCTATTCCTGCAAATTTAACCCTAAAATTACTTCAAAATAATAAATTACATATCTAGTAGTGCAATTGCCAATCACAGGGTAGTTCTATCTTAACTTTTAAAAAATTATTTATGTATTTACTTATTTAAGAGAGAAGCAGACTCCCTGCTAAGCAGGGAACAGGATGTGGGGCTCAATTCCAGCACCTTGAGATCATGACCTGAGCCAAAGGCTGATGCTTAACTGACTGAACCACCCAGGTGTCCCTATTTTTAACTTTTTGAGGAACTTGCATACTGTTTTTCATAGTAGTTCTACCAGCTTGCATTCCCACCAACAGTGCAAGAGAGTTTCCCTTTCTCCACATCCTTGACAATACTTGTTTCCTGTTTGTCAATTTTAGCTGTTCTAACTGGTGTGAGGTAATATTTAATTGTAGTTTTGATTTGTATTGCCCTGATGATGAGTGATGTTGAGTATCATTTCATGTGTCTGTTGGCCATCTGTATGTCTTCTCTGGAAAAATGTCTATTTATATTTTCTGCTCATTTTGTAACTGGATTATTTGTTTTTAGGTTTTGAGTTTTATAAGCTCGTTACATATTTTCTATACTAACTCATTATCACATATGTCATTTGCAAAGTACCCAAAGGATACAAAAATACTAATTTAAGGGGATACATATACCCCAATGTTTATAGCAGGATTATCAATAATAGCCAAGTTATAGAAAGAGTCTAAATGTCCATTGACTGATATATGAGTAAAGAAGATGTACACACACACACACACACACACACACATGAATATTACTCAGCCATCAAAAAGAAGGAAATCTTGACATTACCAACCCCATGAATAGACCTAGAGGGTATTATACTAAGCAAAATAAGTCAAGTCAGTCAGAGAAAGACAAATACCATATGACTTCACTCATATGTGGAATTTAAGAACTAAAACAAATAGAGGGAGGGGAAAAAAGAGGAAAATCAAGAAACTCAACTATACTCTCAATTATAGAGTAGAACTCTCTCAACTATAGATAGAAACTGAAGGTTAACAGAGTGGAGGTGAGCGGGGGAATAGTCTAAACATATGATGGGGAATTAAGAAATGCGCTTGCTGTGATAAACATTGGGTATTGAATGTAAGTGTTGAATCTCTAAATTCTAACCTGAATCTAACATTTCATTGTATATTGCTAACTGTAATTTAAATAAAAACTTGGAAGATAAATTAAACTTTGGAAAAAAGAAACAAATTTTACCACATAAGATTTATGACTGGCAGCTAATCTCATAAAAAAATTTTTATCTAAGTAACCACATTGAAAATTGAAGTCACAATAAGATACCACTTTATGTCCACTGAAATAGATAAAATTTAAAAGAATGACAATGTCCAGTGTTAGTGATGATGGATAGTAACTGAAAATATCTTATAGCACTGGCTGAGAGTGTAATAATTTCCAATATTTAGAGTATATTTTGGCAGTTTCTTATAAAGTTAAGCAAAATCTATCTTATGATCATGCATATTCCATTTTTTGGGTAATTACATAAGACATCTGCTAACATATTCAAAACAGCTAAAAACCGGGAAGAACCCAAATGTCCATCAATAGGAGAATGGGCAAATAAATTATAATATGCCCAGTCAGTGGACTGTTACTCTGCAATTAAAAGGAAAAGGTTTGAAAATAATTTAAAAAGGTTTAACAATCTACCAACATACAGAATAACATGAGTGAATTCCAATATCATTATGATGAGTGGAAGGAAATAGGTATATTGCTGTGTAATTCCATTTACATTAATCTCAATAAACAGACAAAACTCATCTATTATGATAGACATCAGAACATTGTTTCCTATGAGAATTAGGTGTGGCTGGAATGAGGCAGTAGGGGAGGTTCTCAAGTGATAAAAACATTCTATTTCCTGAATAAGGTAGTAGTTAACATGAGTATACACTTAAGAAAACTCATTGAATTATACAGTTTAGATCTATGCATTTAAGTATGGAAATGTTAGCTCTGTAGGTATATATTTGAAAAAAGCTTCTCGATACTGATATGAATTGATCTGTTAGAAATAGTAAAATATTAATACATTACACAAATATAGAAAATAAAGTCACAGAATATTAGAAAAGTGTGTGTGTGTGTGTGTAGAAACAAAAATCTGTAACACTAGTTTTCTCTAGAAAGGGGTAGTTATAAAGGAGAGAATTGAGGTGAATTACCTTTCACTGAATATCCGCTTGTAAATTTTGAGTTTTGTAACATATTATCATTTTTAAAAATGATTCTAGGGAAAAATAAGTTTTATCATTTCTTTGAGGTGTTTGAAAATATCCTATAATTAACATTAAGTAAATCTTGCAACTGTGGATAATGGTGGAACCTGGTCTCCTGGTGTCTGTGTTTACTGTTCTTTACTTTTTATGGTCTGTATGTTTACACTGTGTTCATAATAAGAAGTTTTATAAAATTTACAACAGAACGAATCTTTCATTACCAAAAACAAATGATAAGTGGATTATACATGTTTAAGAATTTATTTTAAAAAACACAAGGACTACAGAAAAATATATAAATAAATTATAATATTAAAAATAAAAAACATTATTAAGTTACAACAAAAAGCAGATTGAGGGAGAGGAAAAAGAGGAGATAATTCTGTTAAATATCCATGAATCAGACTTAACTTCATTAAAAAAAAAGCAGAGCAGAAATAACCAAAACCAGAATGAAAATGAATATCAACTGAAATAAGAAATCAATAGAACTGTAAAACTTCATGATACTGTGTTGAAAAATCTGCCTGGATTGTGATTTTCTAGAAGAAAAGTTAAATTGAAGATGCAAAACAAAAAGCAAGGAATCACCATAGAAAATAGTGAGAACATTTTCTAGGTAGCCTCAGTTCTACTCCAAACAACCAAAAACAAAGGAGAGTTCAGGTGATTTAATTGATGTGTTCACTTAACCATTCATAATAATACTAAAGTTTGTCGACCCATTCTATAGCATAGAGTAAAAAGAAAATCCTCCAAATTAATTTAACACAACCAGAGCACCTGAGATCAAAATATGACAAAGAACAGAAAACTACAGATCAACTTCACTTAATAGTATACTTGCTAAAAATCCAAATCAAGATACTCATAATTTAGTAGTGAATTCATAGCGAATTTAACAAATAGGGTTTGTTCACTCAAAGAATAAATAGAATTTCAGTAATATAATTATTTCACAATAATAAAATTTAATTGGAAGAATACAACTGGTTATGCAAAAGGATTTATTATATCTACCACCTGAATTTGATTAAAATTTCTTAGAAATATATATAAAGTGGGAGACTTACCCAACATGACACACAAAAATATCTCAAATTTAAAATTCATGTATTGCATTGATGATTGACATGACCTAAATCAAAATAACTTACCTATTGGTTCTAGGACCTGATACCACCCCTAGTAGAGTTCTAAACACAAGATAGAACTGCAAACAAATAAATACATTCAGTTTTCTCATCTAAGCTAAAACCTCTTCTTTCATTGAAAACATCTTACTCATATAGGCAAATAACTCATTTATCAGACAAAAATTTGATTATCTAGACTCATATCAAGGACTTCATGTTAGTCTTTTGCCAACCTTAAACTACTGCATGACAAATTTTTCCATTCTTAATCAATTCTATGTTTTTTTTTGAAAACCCCACCTTAAATCACATCAGCCCAGACCCCAGGCTACTTTTGGAACACACTAAACATTGTCAAAGTGGTGTTTTCCCTTGCTGCAGTAAGTTTAACACACTTAGCTTTCTTGATTATAGTTTTTTCTTGGAGTCTTTGGGAATAGATCAGCAACAATGTACTGGTCAAACCCAAGAAACATTCCATCAAAAACTGATTAAATTAAGGATGGTTAATAGTTCCATGTTTAAGTGCTCTAAAAGTACCAGTTAGTGAACTTTATCAACCTAATTAAATCAAGATCATTTGGAAGAAGAGAATCAAAATCATCAGTATTTGCAAATGTTTTGGCATGTACTTTGACAATATCTGAAAAGTCATGAGAAAGAGTAAGGTAAGCACATATCTCCTAAAACAAAACTTTCAGATATAGAAAAAATTATCGAATAAGAAAATAAACTGAAATAAAATTCCCCATCACAGTGAAAATATTAACAGTACTAAAATTGTTCAATAAAAAGAAAGACATACCTTGTTCTTGAATAGGAAGACTTACATTATTAAAAATAAATTCTCCCCTAAATTAATTTATTAAAGTTGGTGAAATTGCAGTCTAAACTGTAATTTCTTCCAACGAGAAGACACATGAGACAGGAGGCAGAAGAAGAGACACACAGACCCACAGAACAAAAATGGTGCCAGTCACAGATGAGAATACAGCACATGTGCAAGATGGTATTACAGATAAATGGGCAATTATTGGCAAATAATCGCAAGTAATGGCAAATAACTTGGCAACTTTAAGATTTCAAATCAAAAAAATTTCTCATGATTTAAGAATTTGAATAAAATAAAGACAAAAGAATAAGAAGTTAACATAGGTGAACGGTTTTATGAAATCAGTATAAATATTTTTTTCCAAAATGACATGAAACTCAGAAGCCATAAAAGCAAACATGGTTATACTTGGACAAGTAACAATCATACACATTCTTATAACAAAAATGAAGTTTTAAAAGTGCATAAAAATATCTGTAAAGCTTGACAATCCAAAGCTTATTTCCCCAATAATAAATGGGCTTTTCAAAATCAGAAGACTACACCCCCACGCTCAAAATTGGACATAAAGAGGAAATTAAAGAATACAGATGGCTAATAAACATATGAAAAATGATCAAACTCAAAAACAAAAAAATACAATTTAAGACAATAGTTTGGGCTATCACATTTGCAAAAAATTTAAATATTTATAAAATCCATTATCAGTGAAGTCGTGGGAAAGCTGGCAATCTTATTCATTGCCATTTGAGGATAAAGTTATTACCATATTTTAAGGAAATCTTGTAATAATTTGAAATGTGCATATCCTTAATCCCAGTATTTCAATTGTTAAGTAATTTATTATGATATAATAGACAAATGCAAAATTATTGATAGGGAGATTCATCGCACAGAAATTTTGTGCTAACAAATATCTATGGATGAGAAATACTTATAACAATTAACTATATTTCATCTACAAAACAGTCATGCAGTCATTCAACAAATGACACAGATGTATATTACTGAAATAGAAAAGGGTATTGAAAACTGTTAAATAAAAGGCAATTTGAAGAATGTGTACAGTATGGCCCCATTTCCAGAACACCCCAAAATAGTTTTTGCGTATATGTGTCTGTGTGTGCATCTATCCATTTAAAGAATGCACACAACTCTCTTAAGAGAAGAAAACTCGGGGATAGATTGGGAGAGAGGAGGGCATTTAATTTATATATTAGATATTTAAATATGCTTTAAATTTTTGAAAAAAATGTTCAGTTTCTTTTTAATATATCCTATTTAAAATTTTTACCATATGGCAAATAGAAAGTATAAATGTGTATTTATGGGAGCACTGAGTAATTCCACCATATTGAGCAATAATATTTTCTTGTGCAATAATATTTCCTCTACTGAGGCTCCTGGGATTGAGTCAAGTGGCAGCAAGGGAAACAGTCACCATGCCCAAATTAAAGTCTCATCGATGATATCCCAACATGAGCATTTCTCAGTTAAGCATTTCTTATCTGCAGGAGGTATCCACTGCAACACAGGAAAGAGAGGAGTCACCAAGCATAAAGGAGACTGTATCACTGTTTTGGTGAAGCTGGTGGTAGAAGTAAGCACCCTCAGAAACAAATCCACCTCACATTCGTGCTCATCACCTGTAATTACACAAAGAGTAAAATTGGCAAAGATGAGTGACACATTTTCTAAGGAGTCCACTGGAGGCTATGAGATTCTTATTTACTCTATTTCTACATGTGCTGTGTACGAATCTACCCAGAGGACATAAAGAAAGCCACGTTTTCAGCTGCTGCATTAACACTGTGGCCAGAAAAATGACCTTAAATCTTCCTAAATCAAACATAAATGCTACTTTCTCTTCTTTGCTAAGCCAAAAAAGTAAAAGACACCTCCAGCTATCTCAGATTATTATCTCTTTCCCCTCTGTATTGGCTCTCTAAGTTTTAAGTCACTCATTCATTTGATCAATTATTTCAGACAAAACTAGTTTTCTTCCCTCCAGTCTAATAGAACTGGTTCTATTGAGAACCACTGAATCTCATGCATACAACATTAACACAATCAATCCAGCCAAGTAGGAGCCTAGTTTATTAGATAGGAAAAGTTAAGGAACTCTTTCATATTCACCATAAATATACCGAAATATAGAAAATCTATGAAAGTATATAAGAAAAGCTCTATTTCTTTTTTTAAAATTATTTATTTATTTGAGAGCAAAAGAGAGAGAATGGGAGGAGGGGCAGAGAAAGAGGAAGAGAGTTTTAAGCAAACTCTATACCGAGGGCAGAGCCTGATGCAGGGCTTAGTCTCAGAACCCTGAGATTACAACCTGAGTGAAAAACCAAGAGTTGACTGCATCACCCAGGTGCCCTGAGAGGCTGTATCTCTTATCTCACGATGCATTCTGGCCCTTGAGGTCAATTGGAATGTATCCAAAAGTCACCAATCTTTAGAAAACTAACATCTGATTTTCTACCCAGATATGGTTGCTCCTAGAAAGCAAGGACTATTCTGACAAAACCTTACCGTCAGAGCATGGCCCTCGGACCACAGTCTCCTTGTCTGAAGAGTCTTATTTCATAGATTTTCTGGTATCATTTACTCCCAGGAGTTCCCAAGAAGTAATCTTCTGATGGGGAAAAATGAGAAATGCCACTTCGAGTGAAAAAGGTCAATTGACTGGAGGCTAGGACGTTATTCTTTGGTACTCTTTCACACTGATTTAATTTGGATGCTGCTTCTTACTCTCACACGGCTCTGAAACTACAGCTAGCTGTAACTTAGCTCTATACATTTCAACATTAGCACATTGTATCAGAGCCTTCCTTTCCTGTGCATTTCCAAAACTGACTGGATTTCCAGAATCCCACTGAAAATTATGTCTCTTTCCCCATCATTTGTCATTTTTTTACCTGGCTAGGTTATTTACAAAATCACTTAAATATCTATATACTTATAGATATCTACATATATATCTATTCTCAATGAAAGTTAATTATTGAGAACCTATTCTATTCCTGGCAATCCATAGATACTTGTACAACAAGAGTAAACTAAAAATGTCAGGCCATAAGAAACTAGAAGCCCATTTGATTAATCAAACAGAAATAAAGGCCTGAGAAGCAACTTAGTAAGTGGTCTTATAGAAGTTGATACAGTTTTAGGAGTGGTTGTTGAGAAAGTCCCCCATTTAGGAAGACCTGTTATGACCCACAGATATAACTCCCAATTACTGTGTCCACTATTATCTGGATCTTGGATGAGTTTTTAGTGATATTTAGCTACAATCAAATGTCACCAAACTTAAGAAGACCAAAATCTGTCAACTCTTATCTATCTTGGGCTTTTTTTCTCAGTAAATATGCAGTTCCCCTGAAAATATAGTCATACCTGCAAGGATGTCCAAAAGACTACAGGTAGAAATGGAGAACCATTGATTCAAAATTAAGTGGTCATCTCACTTTCTGGAGATGGCATTCAAGAAAGGCAAAGACATAGACAGTTTCTCTTCCCTTCTCGAAGGCTGGAAGGGGAAAAAAAGAGGAAAAATAACATTTTGAGAAAAAGTATGCAGATATAAATATAAATATACCTATTACATGTGCATGTAATCGAATTTAACAATAAAACATTCACAAATTGTCGGTATCATGCAATACAGATTAGAAAGGGTACATATTGTTAAGTCCTGGTTATGTCACAGGAACAACTTTCAGATGTGCACTGCTCTCCCTTCTCCTGACACCCAACAGACTCAAAAAGTAACTGGCTAATAATTATTTTAGAAAGGTAAAATATTCTTATTCTATTAAGAATAAATGTTATAAAACATTTTTTTGCTATTATATGTGACCAATAAAAACATGGTTTCTCTATTACTATCTGCTGAAGTTCAAGTGAAGCTCCCAACAATTCCACTTGCAAAAGAAAATCGTTTCTAGCTTATATTTATCAATTTTCATAAGATTATCTTCATTTATAATATCTAAATATTTGGAAATATTGGACTAAACTAAATTATTCTTTTATAACAACAGTATAATATTTGTCCCAAAGAAATAATCTAGTGAAAGGGTACATTCCTGTGTAATAATCATGAGTCCTAACCATTCTTCATTTAAAAGAATTCATAAATACAATATTTTTATCTATGATTTTGAAGAAAGCATATACTGTAAATCATCAGTTTTATAGAACTTCAGTATAGCAACAAAGTGTAGAACTGATAAAATGAAAAATACATTTGATTACTCTCTTGAGAGTATCCTCAAAACTGTACAGAACAATGGCTTACACATTATTCACTGATCTCAAATGAGCTGATTACTTAGCGAAAAATAAAGAACTGTATATTAAAACAATGTCCTAAAAATGTCTTTCTGAAGTCATCTGCAGAACATCATATAAATAAATCAAATATGTTTAGGTTTTCTTTTTTTATCATGCCAACCTTTAAAATATATTTAATAATACTGGATTTATGCAAAGGCATAAAATGTTAACCTTTACATTAAAGAAAAACTGAGCAAAACCCATAATTGTTAAAACATGAAATTGTCTTCTGAATATAAACATATTGATACAATACCATTGTCTTTTTTTATTTCATTTCCTGTTTGCTGACAAATTTAGAAATATTTATTAGCTTATAATTCTGTTTTCAAACATATTTCCCCCCAAACAATCTTACCGAAGATTTCAACAACAGATATTTTAAAGACATTATTTTTATAAGATCTATATATTTCATAACACATTGGCAGTATATGCTAGTAGCTCTAGATAATTTTTTCTAGTAGAACTTTGGCTCCTTCTGAACAAAAGTTTATAAATCTCAGGGCCAGGATAATGGTATATCATTGTGCATACATAACTCTTTGGTCTTAGAGTAAATTTGGTTCTGAAAATTGCTGTTGGCAAATAGACATATGTGGACCTCATTGTTTTCTGAAAGTCCCAATGAAAGACAAGCAGGCTTTCCCTTCAAAGGAACAACACTGACATAGTTTTTCAGAAAATATTTAAGATCTAGATTAGGATAATGTATCCTGGAAGAGAAAGATATTAAGTGAGTCTAAATGGGAAAAGAAACACAATCTTCTAAAATAACTGTCTCTGCAAGACCTGCTACTCCTGAGGAAATCCTGACAAACTGTAGCAAATATTTTGGCTTCCATCACATCTGATTTTTACACAGCTAAATAGCAGAACTAGATTGATTTCTTTAGACTTGAATTATAGTGTTTCTCAACCTTTTATTATTATTATCACCTGCATGGATATCCTTTTTTAGACATTTCCCCCTACTTTTCACATGCCCAATTTTTAATACCACATATATTCTCTATATGTGCTTATGTATAGTGGGCCATGAACCACTGTAATATTTAAGATTTCTTTTGTTCCCAAGAACTAAGTTTTACCTCAGAAGTATGATATCGACTATGTTGAGAATCATGGTGTACCATAACCCAGAAAAATAACTAAATAGTTAGGGAAGGCATAGAGTCTTCCAGCTTGTCCTGAAATGTGTTTCCCATTCTCTTCTAATGCTCATATTCAACAGGACAGACCATTGAAAGCTCAGATGTATTCTCTCAATCACATGTCTTACTTTGGTCCAATATCATCTTCATGTCTGAAGATGGAAAACTTGGGAGGACTCACCATAATATTAACATATATGTCTGATGTTGAGATTACAAAAGTTCCCCTAAAATAGATAAAATTATTGACTAGTTAAAAGAAACATTGTCTAGAAGCATAGATAAGTTTGAATGGGTGATATTGTAATGTCAAGGGACCTCCTGGAAGCTTCACGGAGATAAGCACTGATGTCAGTGGAAATCTAAATATCAGTGATGTGTTGCTGACTTTTAAGTGCAATTACAACCTTGGATTCCTCCATATCCATTTCCTCTCAAGAAATCACAAGACAGATATTTCTGATAGAATCTACAGAATTAGTAGTGCTGCCCCTCTTTCATTCCTAGCTTTAGTGATTTATGTCTTCTTTGTTTCTTGTTCAGTCTAACTAAAGGTTTGTCAATTTCATTAATCTTTGTAGACATCTAACTTTTGGTCTCATGGGTTTTCTTCATAGTTATCTTAGGTTTTATTTTTATTTCATTGATTTTTGTGTAAACCTTTATTATTTACTCCCTTACATTTGATTTTATAGTTGAGAGTTGAGTCTTTTTCTTGTCTCTTTGGTAGAAGTTTAGGCTATCTATCTGATATATTTACTCTTTTCTCATAGTCATTTAAAACTATAAATCTTGGTGCAGCAGAGTGATTCAAACAGTTAAGTGTTGGGCACTTGATTTTGGTTCAGGTTGTGATCTTAGGGTCATGAGATGAAGCCCTGTGTTGGGCTCTGCACTCATTGCAAACTCTGCTTGCAATTCTGTCTCCCTCTCTCAAAGAAATAAATAAAAATCTTTTTAAAGAAACTATAAATATCCCTCTAAGCATATCTTTATATATATCCCATTCAGCTCTAAATGAGTTTCTGTTGTGATTTTTCTTTGACCCACAAGTTCCTCTAAGTAATCTCCAAATTATTATTAATAATAATTAATATAATTATTAATAATTATTAATTTCCAAATACTTGATCTCCCAGATTTCTTTGTTTTGATCTCTAATATAATTCCCCTACTCTCATAGACCAAAATATATGATTTTAATCTTTTTAAGTTCATTGGGACCAGTTTTATGACTTAGTACATGATCTACGTTGGAGAATTCTCCAGATGTGAAATGTCTCCTTTTAACCATGCATGTTTTTGCTTTACATTATTTGAGGCACAATATAATACACATGTTATAGTGTGCATATATATGTGTACATATACATACATATATGTATATCATATAAATAACAGATTAAGCTATTATTATATAATATCCTTTTTCATTTCTAATAATATTTTACCTTATAGTTTACTTTCTCTATCAGAATAGTCAGTCCAGTTCTCTTCTGGGTATTCTAAGCATAATATAGCTTTACCCACCATTTTACTTTCAAAATATTTGTATATTCTGCTCTAAATTGTCTCTTTCAAACTATTTGTATCTTTTGCTCTAAATCGTCTCTTTCATAAATAATGTATAGATGTTTAATATTTAATGGAATCTCCCAATTTCTGTCTTTTAAAATTAATATAATGGTCATATGGTTGGATTTATGTCTGTTTTTCTGTTTTCTAGATGTCTTACATCATTTTGGCCCCTCTATTCATTCTTAGCTGTTTTCTTTTGTATTAAATGGGTATTTTGCTACTATATATATTATTTAAATTCTCTAGTGATTATTTTAAGATATAGATATAGATATATACTTAAATAGACTCTATGCCCAGCATCAAGCCCAATGTGTGGCTTGAACTTACGACCCTGAGCTGAAATCAAGAGTCCAATGATTAACTGACTGAGCCACTTACGTGCCCTTTTTTGATAATTTTGTGTTATTACTTACTACTTATCCTATGGTTTACAAAATAGAACTTAAATGATCATAATTTATTTCAGGTTAACACTAACTCAGGTTAACGCTAACAGCCTTTATGTCTTCAACTCAGTTTTAAAGAAGTGCTTCTGACAGTTATATTTCCCATATTCTCAAACAGATGAGTTATTGATGTCATCATCGACTCAGGCATGCTTACAAGTGACTGACAGACTGAGATAGGTGATAGATACTAAACACTAAGGTTGTCACCCTTGGACACTATGATCATATTTTGAAATCAGAGAAACCAGCAAACACAGTCAATGGCTGGTTAACATAGGCAGACTCTCACTGTCACTTGGAGCATTATAATTCCCTAAAATATCAATATTTTTCAGATAAAATGTTTACCTACTGTTGAATTTTCATATATTTGTTTTCACTTACTAGAGAAAAGAAAAGTAAAAATCCATAATCTGTTTGGATTTTGACCATCTTATATCCCTCAAGAGACCAATCATCACTGAAAAGGTTCCAATAGCTCAGACAAACATATAAATGGCTCCTGTGTAGGCACAACCATTTCTCAAATTTTCAGTACTCATGTGCTAATTCCCCAGGTCGCTTTCCTATAAGTGCATATAGTTAAGCACTCAAATAGATACAGTTTCACCCCCAAATTAGATATGTATAGACCACAGTACAATTTAATTCCTCTAATGCATGCAGTGACTTAGTCTTCCTTTTTATCATTTACAAATATTTAAATTTTAGTTAACATATAGTTTATTACTATTTTCAGGAACACAACAAATGCCCTCCTTAATACTAATTAACCATTCAGCCCATCCCACTCCATCAACCCTCAGCTTGTTCTGTAAAAATAAAGAGTCTCTTAAGGTAGAGGGAATATGGCAGAGGAGTAGAGGACACTTGTTTCATTTGGTCTCTTGAATTCAGATAGATATCTATCAGATCATTCTGAATACCTGTGAATTCAACCTGAGATCTAAGAAGTAAATTACTGCAAGTCTACAAATAGAAAAGTGACCACTTTTTGCAAGGTAGGAAGTGTGCAGAAGTGAATCTGAGGGGAAATATCAGAAGATAAACTGCACGGGGGGGAACCTATGCAAGCCAGACACTGGAAAGTAATATATCAGCAGAGTGTAAAATCAGAACTTTTAGAAGTCTGCTCTGGTGAGGGTGCCCTGCTGATAGGTGCACAGGTGGTGAAGTAGAGCAGAATCCTAGCTGGGGTAGTATGTTCTTAGGATTCCTGGAGTCAAAGAAAGAATGGCAGTACCTGAATGCAACAGAGTTCTCAGGCATTGGAGCAAAAAAGCCAGCTATGATCAGCTAGCCTAGGAGTGAGCTCTCAGGTCAGTGTTGCCACCGACTGTGAACCACAGCATTATTGGGTGGCTGCTCTATAAGAAGAGGCCCAACAAGCAGCAGGACACTGGTAAGATCCTCCTCATTACTCCAGAAGGAGCCACACAGGTGCACACATGATCTGGTGATGGCTCCAAGATCCCAGAACAGGTACCCAGCAAGCAAGAGAACTAGGGTGAGACCCCCACTCCTTCCCATGGGAGGATCATTGTGGTTGTGAACTGCAGGAGTCTGCAGAATTTGGGGCACAGAAAAGTGATTGATTGTTTTGCCTGAGGGTGCACTGAAGAGTGGGGCTAGAGATCAGGGCACTGCCATTTTTAGAGATATCTTTCTTCATCCTCTAAAGTGGCCCAGAAAACCTTCAGGGGACAAAAGCCCCATAGAGCAACATGAAGCAGCTTACACTGAGCCCAGCCCACTGGCAAGAGGCAGTGTGACCCCACCCAGGCAAAGACACCTGAGAATCAGTGCAACAGGCCCCTCCCCTAGAAGACCAGTAGAAACATCAGGCTAATACCAAGTTTACAGATCATATGTAACTGAAAAACTCCAGCACTAGGGGAAAATAGTATAAAGAATTCAAGTGTTTTTTCTCATGATACTTTAGTCTTTTAGTTTAATTTTTTTCCTTTTCAACTAGTTTCTTATTTTATCAACACTTTTTAAAGTCTTTTTAAAATTTTTACATTTACATTTCATAGATATATACTTCAGTTTTGGTTTCCTTTCAGTGTATTTAATTTTATTTTAGTATATATATTTTTTCTTTCTTTACAATACTTTAATTTAGTGTCTTCTAACACAGAAACCAAAATACACCTAGGACCAAGAGGATAACCCTGTTTTGTCCACCTAGGAGATTATATTCTCTTTATCCTTTTTTTTTCTTTTTTTTGGGGGGGGTTCTGATCTCTACAGATTTGTCTAGTGTGTATTTTGCTGGGGTCATGGTTGATCTTTTTTATTTTGTTCTCTTGTTCATCTATTCTTCTCTGCACAAAATGACTAGAAGGAGAAATTCACAACAACACAAAGAGCCAGAGGTAATACTCTCTGCCACAGATTTAATCTATATGAATGTAGGTAAGATGGTAGACCTAGAATTCAGAATACTGATTATAAAGATAATAGCTGTGCTTGAAAAAAAGCATAGAAGATATTAAAGAATCCTTAAGTGCAGAAATAAAAAAAACTAAAATCTAATCAGGCCAAAATTAAAATGCTATTACTGAGATGCAGTCTAAAATGGACACTCAAATGGTCAGGGAAATGAGGCAGAAGAGAGTCAGTGACATGGAAGACAAGATGATGGAAAGTAAGGAAGTAGAGGAAAAGAGAGAAAAGCAACTACTGACCATGAGGGGAGCCTTTAGGAATTCAGCAACACCATAAAGTGAAACAATATTAGAATAATCGGGGTCCTGGAGGAAGAGGAAAGAGAGGGAAAGAAGGTGTATTTGAGCAAATCATAGAAGAGAACTTCCCTAATCTGGGGAAGGAAATAGGCATTCAAGTCTAGGAGGCACAGAGAAGCCCCTAAAAATTAATACAAATAAATTAATACCCAGACATATAATAGTGAAGTCTGCAATTTTCAGATACAAAGAGAAAATCCTGAAAGTAGCTCAAGACAAGAGATACATAGCCTACAAGGGTAGAAACATTACACTGTCAGTAGACCTGTCCACAGAGACCTGACAGGCTAGAAAGTACTGGCATGATACATTCAGGGTGCTAAGTGAGAAAAACATGTAGCAAGGCTGTCATTCAAAATGGAAGGAGAAATAAAGAGCTTCCAGAACTGACAGAAACTAAAAGAATTTGTGATTAGTAAACCAGCCCTACAAGAAATATTAAAGGAGATCCTGTAAGTGAAGAGAAAACAAAAGTAACATAGACCAGAAAGGAACAGAGACAATTTACAGAAACAATGATGGTACAGGTAATACAGTGGCACTAAATTCATATATTTCAATAATTACTCTGAATGTAAATGGAGTAAATGCTCCAATCAAAAGACCTAGGGTATCAGATTGGGTCAAAAAAATCAAGACCCCCATCCATATGCTATCTACAAGAGGCTCATATTAGACCCAAAGACACCTCCAGAATGAAAATGAGGAAGTAGAGAATCACTTATCATGCTAATAGACCCCAAAAGAAAGATGGCATAGCAATACTTGTATCAGACAAATTCGATTTTAAACTAAATCCTGCAGTAAGGGATGAAGAGGACACTATATCATACTAAAAGGGTCTTTCCAACAAGAAGATCTAACAATTGTGAATATTTATGCTCCTAAAATGGGAGCAGATAATTATATGAACTGATTAATAACAAAATTAAAGAAACACGTCAAAAATAATACAATAACAGTAGGGGACTTTACAAACACACCCACAGAAATGGACAGATCATCCAAGCAATGAGGAAACAATGGACCCGAGGACCAGATGGATTTCACAGTTATATACAGAGAATTTCATCCGAAAGCAACAGAATACACATTCTTCTCAAGTGCATATGGAACATACCCCAAACATACTGAGCCACAAATCAGGTCTCAACCAGTACCAAAAGATTGTGATAATTCCCTGCATATTTTCAAACCACAATGTATATAAAATCAATGTGCAGAACTCAGTTGCATTTCTATACAATGAGAGTGAAGAAATAGAAATTAATAAATTGATCCCATTTAAAATAGCACAAAAAACCATGAGATACCTAGGAATCTATCTAACCAAAGAGGTAAAGGAAATGTACTCTAAAAACTGCAGAACACTTATGCAAGAAATTGAGGAATATAAAGAGATGAAAAGACATTTTATGTTCATGAATTGAAAGAACAAATACTGTGAAATGTCTATGATACCCAGAGCAATCTATGCATTCAATGCAATCCCCATCAACATTTTACACTGAGCTGAAACAAAAAAATCCTAAAATTTATATGGAACTACAGAAAGACTGAATAGAAAAGCAATCTTGAAAAAGAAAATCAAAGCTGGAGGCATCACAATTCCAGACTTAAGCTATATTACAAAGCTATAGTCACCAGATATATGGTACAGGAGAGAGAAGATGGCAGAGGAGTAGGGGTCCTCAACTCACCTGGCCCCACCAAATTACCTAGATTACTTTCAAACCATCCTGAAAACCTACAAATTCCACCTGAGATTTAAAGAGAGAACAGCTGTAACCTTACAGAGAGAAGGGCTTTTCTTCTAACAAGGTAAGAAGGTGGAAAAGAATTTTAAAAAATCAAGTGAGGGAGGAGCCTGCAAGGAGCTGGGCTCAAGCCTTGAGGTGAAAGCCTCCAGAACAGGAAAGCCCAAACCCAGAGAAGCAGAATTTTAAAAATTCTGACCCAGATTCTTCCTGGATGGAAAGGCACTTAACAGGGAAATCAAGCAGAATCCCAGGAGGGGCAGTGGAGCCTCCAGTCTCCCAGAGTCACGAATAGAGGAAGTGTGCCCCGAGGTAAAACACACCATGGACTGTGGGCTGATCTCAGTAAAGAGATGGAGCAGGCATCCGGTGGGCATCCGGAGAAGCCCGTCAGTCAGGTGAGGGCTTCAGGCAGAGGGAGCTGTGCCCTGCTGCCTTCGGGAGCCACATGCCCCAGGAGTGCAATTCCAGCAGCACAGGCCCCAGATCCCAGGGGAGTGAGTGGACACAGCCGGCATCCTGCACTCCTCCTGGGACAGGCGGAGGAGGGGAGGGCACAGGACAGTGAGAAATCTCCCGGCGCCAGGTGCCCCCAAGCTGTGCAGGTCAGCGCCCCCCTCCGCGGGAGCATCAAGGCAGTGCTACTGGGAGACTATGGTAGTTACTGCTGGGAGCTCACTCTAGGGCTGGAGAATCGGCCACTGCCAGTGCTGTTCTTCCTCCTCGTGTCACTCTGTGCCTGGGAGGGGCAGGGCTGCCAGGGAACAGAGACCTCACGGGGTGAACAGCTCCCACTGAACCCGGCACCCGGCAGGGGATGGGGCATATCCCCTAGGTACACACACCTAAGAATCAGCATAGCAGGCCCCTACCCCAGAAGACCAGCTGGAAGGACAGGGGAAAAGTAAGTTCTTGACCAAGCAGCACTGGAAATCTACAGGGGAAGTTGAGGGATTTACAGTAAATAGAACCAGAGGGTACCCCTCCTATTTTTTTCTTCCTTTTTCCAATACAACTCGTTTTTATATCAGACTACAAATATCCAATTTTTTTCTCTTTTCCCACCTTAACTACAATATTTTACCACCTTTTTATTTTTAAGATTCTTCTTTTTGGCTTTCATTATTTCTACAATTAGAGGTCCTAGATATATTTTCCAATTCTAGATTCCCTTCAACATATTCAACTTAATTTTGGGAGATATAGAAGATACGGGTTTTTTTGTTTTGTGTTTTTTGTTTTCTCTGCTTCATTTTGTTCTAATATGGCAGAAGTTAATACCTTCTAAAACATGACCAGCATGCACCCAGAACCAAGTGGAATACCATGCTGGTTCATTCTGTAAGATTCCTCCTTCCCATTCTGCCCCCCTCTTTTAACTCATTTATATTTTGGTGGTCAATTTTGGGGCCTTCTACAAGTATTTCTGGTTTATATAACTTTGGGACTGAGCATCTTCTAACATACAGAACTTAATATATTCAGAAACAAGAGAATCACCGTCTAGAACCCCTCAGGAAGACTACATTCTCCCTCCACTACAACTTCATCACCAACACCATCTCTCAATCCCCCCCCTTTTTTAAATTTTTTCCATTTTTTTTAAAAACGTCTTTGGGATTTGTGACCTTTTTTTTTTTTTTTTACTACTTTGTTTTAAAATTTGTTTTTCACTTTAGCGGTCCTTTTGTTTTGTATTGCTAGGATCGTTGTTTTCAATTTGTGGTCTCTGAGCTTGGCAGAATCATCTAGGATGAAATTTACTTAGGTTGTGGTTGATATTCCTTTTTTTTTTTTCCAACCAAAACACAGCTTTGTGTCTCCCACCATCCTTTTTTTCTTTTTTTTTTTTAGTCTGAAGGCTATTGCTTTTTAAAAATTTATTTTATTTATTTAATATTTATTTTTTAGTTCAATTTGCCAACATACATCATATCATCCAGGGCTCATCCCGTCAAGTGTCCCCCTCAGTGCCCATCTCCCAGTCACCCCAAGCCCCGCCCACTTCTCTTTCCACTACCCCTTGTTTGTTTCCCAGAGTTAGGAGTCTCTCATGTTCTATCACCCTAAATGATATTTTCACTCATTTTCATTCCTTTCCCCTTTATTCCCTTTCGCTATTTTTTATATTCCCCAAATGAATGAGACCAAATAAAGTTTGTCCTTCTCTGACTTATTTCACTCAGCATAATACCCTCCAGTTCCATCCACATAGAAGGAAATGGTGGGTATTTGTCGTTTCTAATGGCTGAGTAGCATTACATTCTATACATATAAGTGGTTGATATTCTTGACTCAGGCACTCATACAGCCACTCTGCACTGAGCAAAATGACTAGAAAGAAGAACTCAAGACAAAAGAAAGAATCAGAAACAGTACACTCCGTTAAGGAGTTACAGGTTTTGCATTACAATTCTATGTCAGAAGGCCAACTCAGGAGCACAATTATAAAGCTACTGGTGGCTATGGAAAAAAAAGCATAAAGGAATCAAGAGACTTCGTGAGTGCAGAATTTCGATTTTATCAGGCTGAAATTAAAAATCAATTAAGTGAGATGCAATCTGAACTGGAAGTCCTAATGACAGGGTTAATGAGGAAGAAAAAAGAACTGAGTGACATAGAAGACAAGTGGGTGGCAAGGAAGGAAGCTGAGGAAAAGAGGAAAACCATTAAAAGACCATGATGAAAGGTTAAGGGAAATAAATGATAGCTTCATAAAAATAAATCAATATAATTGGGGTTCCAGAGAGTGCCGAGAGGGCCGGAGGGCCAGAAAGCATATTTGAACAAATCATAGCTGAGAACATCTCTAACATGGGTAGGGAAATAGGCATTCAGATACTGGAGATAGAGACGTCCCCTGCCAAATTGATAAAAACCATTCAACACCCCAACATTTAATAGTGAAACCTGGGGGAGGGGCAAGATGGCGGAAGAGTATGGTCCCCAAATCACCTGTCCCCACCAAATTACCTAGATAACCTTCAAATCATCCTGAAAATCTATGAATTCGGCCTGAGATTTAAAGAGAGAACAGATGGAATGCTACAGTGAGAAGAGTTCACGCTTCTATCAAGGTAGGAAGACGGGGGGAAAAAGAAATAAAAAAACAAAAGGCATCCAAGGGGGAGGGGCTCTGCAAGGAGCCGGGCTGAGGCCGGGGCGAGTGTCCCCAGGACCGGAGAGCTCCGTCCTGGAGAAGCAGGAGCTGCACCAATCTTCCTGGGCGGAAAGGGGGTCACAGGGAGTTGGAGCAGGACCCAGGAGGGCGGGGATGCCCTCAGGCTCCCCGGGACAGTAACAGACACCTGCGTGCCCAGGAGAGTGCGCCATACCCCGTGGCCGAGCTCCATAAGGGCTGCAGTGCGCCCGGCTGGACCCGGGAGCAGCTCGGAGGGGCTTGGGCGGTGGCTCCCAGAGCGGGCTGCGCCGCCAGAGCACGAATCCAACAGCGCAGGCCTGGGAGCATTGGGCGCCAGGACACAGCCCAGGATCCGGCCTTCCCCCGGGACAGGGAGAGGCCGGGAGGACCTAGGACAGCAAGGACACTCCTGCCCCAAGCTGAGCAGATTAGCGGCCCCGCCCCGAAACCTCCAGGCCCTGCAGACAGAGAGCTCTGTAGTTCCTGCAGGGGCTGAAGCCAGGGCTCCAGAGCTGGCCCCGCCACTGGGGTTGTTCCTCCTGGGGCCTCATGGGGTAAACAACCCCCACTGAGCCCTGCACCAGGCAGGGGGCAGAGCAGCTCCCCCAAGTGCTAACACTTGAGAATCAGCACAACAGGCCCCTCCCCCAGAAGACAAACTAGACAGACAAGTTCCAGGGGAAATCAAAGGACTTAAAGTATACAGAAACGGAAGATACTCCCCGTGTTTTTTGTTTTGTTTTCTTTTCTTTTTTGCTTTTTGATTTCTGTTTGCTTCCCCACCCTTTATTTTTTCCTTTCGTACTTTTTCTTTCTTTTTCTTCTCTTTTTTTCATTTTTTCTTCCTTTTTTCTTTTTCTCTTTTCTTTCCTTCTTTCTCTCCTCTCTTTTTCTCCTTTTCCCAATAGAACTTTCTTTTGGCACTCTGCACTGAGCAAAATGACTAGAAGGAAAACCTCACCTCAAAAGAAATAATCAGAAACAGTCCTCTCGCCCACAGAGTTACAAAATCTGTATTACAATTCAATGTCAGAAAGCCAATTCAGAAGCACTATTATACAGCTACTGGTGACTCTAGAAAAAAGCATAAAGGACTCAAGAGACTTCATGACTGCAGAATTTAGATCCAATCAGGCAGAAATTAAACATCAATTGAATGAGATGCAATCCAAACTAGAAGTCCTAATGACGAGGGTTAACGAGGTGGAAGAACAACTGAGTGACATAGAAGACAAGTTTATGGCAAAGAGGGAAACTGAGGAAAAAAGAGACAAACAATTAAAGACCATGAGGATAGATTAAGGGAAATAAACGACAGCCTGAGGAAGAAAAACCTACGTTTAATTGGGGTTCCCGAGGGCACCGAAAGGGACAGAGGGCCAGAATATGTATTTAAACAAATCATAGCTGAAAACTTTCCTAATCTGGGAAGAGAAACAGGCATTCAGATCCAGGGAATAGAGAGATCCCCCCCCTAAAAAAAAAATAAAAACCGTTCAACACTTCGACATCTAATGGTTAAGCTTGCAAATTCCAAAGATACAGAGAAGATCCTTAAAGCAGCAAGAGACAAGAAATCTCTGACTTTTATGGGGAGGAGTATTAGGGTAACAGCAGACCTCTCCACAGAGACCTGGCAGGCCAGAAAGGGCTGGCAGGATATATTTAGGGTCCTAAATGAGAAGAACATGCAACCAAGAATACTTTATCCAGCAAGGCTCTCATTCAAAATGGAAGGAGAGATAAAGAGCTTCCAAGACATTCAGGAACTGAAAGAATATGTGACCTCCAAACCAGCTCTGCAAGAAATTTTAAGGGGGACTCTTACAATTCCCCTTTAAGAAGAAGTTCAGTGCAACAATCCACAAAAACAAGGACTGAATAGATATCATGATGACACTAAACTCATATCTCTCAATAGTAACTCTGAACATGAACGGGCTTAATGACCCCATCAAAAGGCGCAGGGTTTCAGACTGGATAAAAAGGCAGGACCCATCTATTTGCTGTCTACAAGAGACTCATTTTAGACAGAAGGACACCAACAGCCTGAAAATAAAAGGTTGGAGAACCATTTACCATTCAAACGGTCTTCAAAAGAAAGCAGGGGTAGCCATCCTTATATCAGATAAACTAAAATTTACCCCGAAGACTGTAGTGAGAGAGGAAGAGGGACACTATATCATACTTAAAGGATCTATCCAAAAAGAGGACTTAACAATGCTCAACATATATGACCCAAATGTGGGAGTTGCCAAATCTTTAAATCAATTAATAACCAAAGTGAAGAAGTACTTAGATAATAATACACTTATACTTGGTGACTTTAATCTAGCTCTTTCTATACTAGATAGGTCTTCAAAGCACAACATCTCCAAAGAAATGAGAGCTTTAAATGATACACTGGACCCGATGGATTTCACAGATATCTACAGAACTTTACATCCAAACTCAACTGAATACACATTCTTCTCAAGTGCACATGGAACTTTCCCCAAAATAGACCACATACTGGGTCACAAATTGGGTATGAACCGATACCAAAAGATTGGGATCTTCCCGTGCATATTCTCAGACCACAATGCCTTGAAATTAGAACTAAATCACAACAAGAAGTTTAGAAGGACCTCAAACATGTGGAGGTTAAGGACCATCCTGCTAAGGGATGAAAGGGTCAACCAGAAAATTAAGGAAGAATTAAAAAGATTCATGGAAACTAATGAGAATGAAGATATAACCGTTCAAAATCTTTGGGATGCATCAAAAGCAGTCCTAAGGGGGAAATACATTGCAATACAAGCATCCATTCAAAAACTGGAAAGAACTCAAATACATAAGCTAACCTTACACATAAAGGAGCTAGAGAAAAAACAGCAGATAGATCCTGAAAAAAACAGCAGATAGATCCTACACTCAGCAGAAGAAGAGAGTTAATTAAGATTCGAGCAGAACTCAACGAAATCGAGACCAGAAGAACCGTGGAAAGATCAACAAAACCAGGAGTTGGTTCTTTGAAAGAATTAATAAGATAGATAAACCATTAACCAGCCTTATTAAAAAGAAGAGAGAGAAGACTCAAATTAATAAAATCATGAATGAGAAAGGAGAGATCACTATCAACACCAAGGAAATACAAAAGATTTTAAAAACATTTTATGAACAGCTATACGCCAATAAATTAGGCAATCTAGAAGAAATGGACGCATTCCTGGAAAGCCACAAACTACCAAAACTGGAACAGGAAGAAACAGAAAACCTGAACACGCCAATAACCAGGGAGGAAATTGAAGCAGTCATCAAAAACCTCCCAAGACACAAAAGTCCAGGGCCAGATGCCTTCCCTGGGGAATTCTATCAAACGTTTATAGAAGAAACCATACCTATTCTACTAAAGCTGTTTGGAAAGATAGAAAGAGATGGAGTACTTCCAAATTCGTTCTATTAGGCCAGCATCACCTTCATTCCAAAACCAGACAAAGACCCCACCAAAAAGGAGAATTACAGACCAATATCCTTGATGAACATGGATGCAAAAATTCTCAACAAGATACTAGCCAACAGTATCCAAAATACATTAAGAAAATTATTCACCATGACCAAATGGGATTTATCCCCGGGACACAAGGCTGGTTCAACATTCGTAAAATAATCAATGTGATTCACCATATCAACCCGAGAAAAACCAAGAACCATATGATCCTCTCATTAGATGCAGAGAAAGCATTTGACAAAATACAGCATCCATTCCTGATCAAAACTTTCAGAGTGTAGGGATAGAGGGAACATTCCTTGACATTTTAAAAGCCATCTACAAAAAACCTACAGCAAATATCATTCTCAATGGGGAAGCACTGGGAGCCTTGCCCCTAAGATCAGGGACAAGACAGGGATGTTCACTCTCACCACTGCTATTAAACATACTACTGAAATTCCTAGCCTCAGCAATCAGACAAAAAAAAGACATTAAAGGCATTCAAATTGGCAAAGAAGAAGTCAAACTCTCCCTCTTCACCGATGACATGATACTCTACATAGAAAACCCAAAAGCCTCCACCCCAAGATTGCTAGAACTCATACAGCAATTTGGTAGCATGGCAGGATGCAAAATCAATGCCCAGAAATCAATGGCATTTCTATACACTAACAATGAGAATGAAGAAAGAGAATTTAAGTAGTCAAACCCATTTACAAATGCACCCAAAAGCATAAGATACCTAGGAATAAACCTAACCAAGGAGGTAAAGGATCTATACCCTAAGAACTACAGAACACTTCTGAAAGAAATTGAGGAAGACACAAAGAAATGGAAAAATATTCCATGATCATAGATTGGCAGAATTAATATTGTCAACGTTACCCAGGGCAATTTACACGTTTAATGCAAACCCTATCAAAATACCATGGACTTTCTTCAGAGAGTTAGAACAAATTATTCTAAGATTTGTGTGGAATCAGAAAAGACCTCAAATAGCCAGGGGAATTTTAAAAAAGAAAACCCTATCTGGGGGCATCACAATGCAGATTTCAGGGTGTACTACAAAGCTGTGGTCATCAAGACGTGTGGTACTGGCACAAAAACAGACACATAGATCAATGGAACAGAATAGAGAACCCAGAAGAGGACCCTAAACTTTATCGTCAACTAATATTCGATAAAGGAGGAAAGACTATAAGACTATCCACTGGAAGAAAGACAGTCTCTTCAATAAATGGTGCTGGGAAAATTGGACATTCACATGCAGAAGAATGAAACTAGACCACTCTCTTTCACCATACATAAAGATAGACTCAAAATGGATGAAAGATCTAAATGTGAGACAAGATTCCATCAAAATCCTAGAGGAGAACACAGGCAACACCCTTTTTGAACTCAGCCACAGTAACTTCTTGCAAGATATATCCACGAAGGCAAGAGAAACAAAAGCAAAAATGAACTATTGGGACTTCATTCAGATAAGAAGCTTTTGCACAGCAAAGGATACAGTCAAGAAAACTAAAAGACAACCTACAGAATGGGAGAAGATATTTGCAAATGACCTATCAGAAAAAGGGCTAGTTTCCAAGATCTATAAAGAACTTATTAAACTCAACACCAAAGAAACACACAATCGAAACAGGAAATGGGCAAAAGACATGAAGAAAAATCTCACAAAGGAAGACATAGACATGGCCAACATGCACATGAGAAAATGCTCTGCATCACTTGCCATCAGGGAAATACAAATCAAAACCACAATGAGATACCACCTCACACCAGTGAGAATGGGGAAAATTAACAAGGCAGGAAACCACAAATGTTGCAGAGGATGCAGAGAAAAGGGAACCCTCTTGCACTGTTGGTGGGAATGTGAAATGGTGCAGCCACTCTGGAAAACTCTGTGGAGGTTCCTCAAAGAGTTAAAAATAGACCTGCCCTTCGACCTAGCAATTGCACTGTTGTGGATTTACCCCAAACATTCAGATGCAATGAAACACCAGGACACCTGCACCCCGATGTTTCTAGCAGCAATGTCCACAATAGCCACACTGTGAAAGGAGCCTCGGTGTCCATCGAAAGATGAATGGATAAAGAAGATGTGGTTTATATATACAATGGAAAATTACTCAGCCATTAGAAATGACAAATATCCACCATTTGCTTCAACGTGGATGTACCTGGAAGGTATTATGCTGAGTGAAATAAGTCAATCAGAGAAGGACATACATTATATGTTCTCATTCATTTGGGGAATATAAATAATAGTGAAAGGGAATAGAAGGGAAGGGAGAAGAAATGTGTGGGAAATATCAGAAAGGGCGACAGAAATAAAGTTTCCTAACTCTGGGAAACGAACTAGGGGTGGTGGAAGGGGAGGAGGGCGGGGGTTGGGGGTGAATGGGTGACGGGCACTGAGGGGGGCACTTGACGGGATGAGTACTGGGTGTTATTCTGTATGTTGGTAAATTGAACACCAATAAAAAATAAATTTATTATACAAAAAATAAAAATATTAGTGAAACCTGCAAATTCCAAAGATGAGAAAATCATTAAAGCAGCAAGAGACAAGAGATCCCTAACTTATATGGGGAGAAGTATTAGATTCACAGCAGACAGAGACCTGGCAACCCAGAAAGGGCTGGCAGGAGATGTTCAGGGTCCTAAATGAGAAGAACATGCAACCAAGAATACTTTATCCAGCAAGGCTCTCATTCAAAATAGAAGGAGAGATAAAGAGCTTCCAAGATGGGCAGAAACTCAAAGAATATGTGACCACCAAACTAGCTTTGCAAGAAATATTAAGGAAGACTCTGAAAAAAAGAGGAAGCACAAGAAACAATCCACAAAAACAGGGACTGAATACTATTATGATGACACTAAATTCATATCTTTCGATAGTAACTCTGAACGCTAATGGGCTTAATGATCCCATCAAAAGGTGCAGGGTTTCAGACTGGATAAAAAACCAAGACCCATCTATTTGCTTTCTACAAGAGACTCATTTTAGACCTAAAGACACCTACAGACTGAAAATAAAAGGTTGAAGTACCATTTGCTATTCAAATAGACCTCAAAAGAAAGCAGGGGTAGCAATAATCATATCTCATAAATTAAAGTTTATGCCAGAGACTTTAGTAGGAGATGAAGAGGGACACTATATCATACTTAAAGGATCTTTCCAACAAGAGGGTCTAACAATCATGAATATTTATGCCCCAAATGTGGGAGTTGCCAAGTATCAATCAATTAAAAACCAAAGTAAAGACATACATAGATAATAATGCACTAATACTGGGAGACTTCAACACAGTGCTTTCTGTAAATGACAGATATTTTCTAAGCACAACATCTCTAAAGAAACAAGAGCTTTAAATGATACTGGACCAGATGGATTTCACAGATATTTACAGAATTTTACATCCAAACGCAACTGAATACACATTCTTCTCAAGTGCACATGGAATTTTCACCAGAATAGATCACATACTGGGTCAGAAATCAGGTCTTAACTGACATCAAAAGATTGGGATCGTCCCTTGCATATTTTCAGACCAGAATGCATTGAAACTAGAACTCAATCTCAAGAAGAAACTTGGAAGAAATTCAAACACGTTGAGGTCAAAAGCCATCCTGCTGGGTCAACCAGGAAATCAGAGAAGAATTAAAATGATTCATGGAAACTAATGAGAATGAAGATACAACCATTCAAAATCTTTGTGATACAGCAAAAGCAGTCCTAAGAGGGAAATACATCACAAAACAAGCATCCCTTAAAAAATTGGAGAAACAAATACACAACCTAACCTTGCACCTGAAGGAACTGGAGAAAGAACAGCAAATAAAACTTATACCCAGCAGAAGAAGAGAGTTAATAAAAATCCAAGCAGAATGCAATGAAATAGATCCCAGAAGATCTGTGAAACAGATCAACAAAACCAGGAGTTGGTTCTTTGAAAGAATTAATAAGACAGAAAAACCATTAGCCAGTCTTATTAAAAAGAAGAGAGAAAAGACTCAAATTAATAAAATCACAAATGAAAAAGGGGAGATCACCACCAACACCAAGGAAACACAAACAATTGTAAAGACATATTATGAAAAAAAGAAGACATATTATGTGCAGCTATACACCAATAAATTAGGCAATCTAGAAGAAATGGACACATCTCTGGAACACCATAAACTACCAAAACTGGAAGAAATAGAAAACCTGAACAGGCCAATAACCAGGGAGGAAATTGAAGCAGTCATCAAAAACCCCAAGACACAACAGTCCAGGGCCAGATGGCTTTCCAGAGGAATTCAATCAAATGGTTAAAGAAACAATACCTATTCTACTAAAGCTGTTCCAAAAGATAGAAAGGGACAGAATACTTCAAAACTACTTTTATAAGTCCAGCATCACCTTAATCCAAAACCAGACATCTTAAGACCCCCAACAAAAGGGAGAATTATAGACCAACATCCCTGATGAATATGGATGCAAAAATTCTCAACAAGATACTAGCCAATAGGATCCAACAGTACATTAAGAAGATTATTCACCATGACCAAATGGGATTTATCCCCGAGATGCAAGGCTGGTTCAACACTCATAAAGCAATCAACGTGATAGATCACATCAACAAGAGGAAGAACAAGAACCATATGATCCTCTCAATAGGTGCAGAGCAAGCATTTGACAAAATACAGCATCCATTCCTGATCAAAACTCTTCAGAGTGTAGGGATAGAGGGAACATTCCTCAGCATCTTAGAAGCCATCTACGAAAAGCCCACAGCAAATATCATTCTCAATGGGGAAACACTGGGAGCCTTTCCCCTAAGATATGGAACATGACAGGGACGTCCACTCTCTCCACTGCTATTCAACATAGTACTAGAAGTCCTAGCCTCAGCAATCAGGCAAGAAAAAGAAATAAAAGGCATTCAAATTGGCAAAGAATTCAAACTCTCCCTCTTCATAGATGACATGATAGTGACATAGAAAACCCAAAAGACTCCACCCCAAGATTGCTAGAACTCATACAGCAATTTGGCAGTGTGGCAGGATACAAAAGCAATGCCCAGAAAGCAGTGGCATTTCTATACAGTAACAATGAGACTGAAGAGAGAGAAATTAAGGAGTCAATCCCACTTACAATTGCACCCAAAAGCATAGGATACCTAGGAACAAACCTAACCAAAGAGGTAAAGGATCTATACCCTAAAAACTACAGAACACTTCTGAAACAAATTGAAGAAGTCACAAAGAGATGGAAAAATATTCCATGCTCATGGATTGGAAAAATTACTATTGTGAAAATCTCTATGCTACCAGGTGTAACTTACAAATTTAATGCAATCCATATCAAATACCATGGACTTTCTTCAGAGAGTTGGAACAAATAATCTTAAGATTTGTATGGAATCAGAAAAGACCCACATAACCAGAGGAATACTGAAAAGGAAAACCAATGTCGGGGACGTCCCAATGCTCTATTTTAAGCTATAATACAGAGCTGTGATCATCAAGACGGTGTGGTACTGGCACAAACACAGACACATAGATCAATGGAACAGAATAGAAAATCCAGAAATGAGTCCTCAACTCTATGGTCAACTAATACTCGACAAAGCAGGAAAGACTATTCATTGGAAAAGGACCGTCTCTTCAATAAATGGTGCTGGGAAAATTGGTCAGCCACTTGCAGAAGAATGAAAGTAGGCCATTCTCTTATACAATACACAAAGACAATCTCAAAATGGAAGGAAGATCTAAATGTGAGAGAAGATTCCATCAAAATCCTAGAGGAGAGCACAAGCAACATCCTTTTTGAACTGGGCCACAGCAACTTCTTGTAAGATACATCTATGAAGGCAAGGGAAACAATAGCAATAATGAACTATTGGGACTTAATCAAGATAAAAAGCTCTGCACAGCAATAGAAACAATCAACAAAACTAAACAGAACCTACAGAATGAGAGAAGATATTTACAAATGACATATCAGATAAAGGGCTAGTATCCAAGATCTATAAAGAACTTATTAAACTCAACAGCAAAGAAACAAATAATCCAATCATGAAATGGGCAAAAGACATGAACAGAAATCTCACAGAGGAAGACATACACATGGCCAACAAGCAAATGAAAAAATGCTCTGAATCACTTGCCATCAGGGAAGTAAAAATCGAAACCACAATGAGATACCACCTCACACCAGTGAGAATGGGGAAAATTAACAAGGCAGGAAACAACACATTTTGGAGAGGATGTGGAGAAAAGGGAACCCTCTTGTACTGTTGGTGGGAATGTGAACTGGTACAGTCACTCTGGAAAGTTGTGTGGAGGTTCCTCAAAGAGTTAAAAATAGAGCTACCCTATGACCCAGCTGTTGCACTGATGGGGATTTACCTTAAAGTTTCAGATGCAATGAAAGTCTGAGACACCTGCACCCCAATGTTTATAGCAGCATTGTCCACAATAGCCAATCAGTGGACCCACATTATATGGTTTCATTCATACGGGTAGTATAAAACATAGTGAAAGGGATTAAAGGGGAAAGGAGAAAAAATGAGTGGGAAAAGTTAGAGAGGGTTACAGATCATGGGGGTTTCCTAACCCTGGGAAACGAACAAGGGGTAGTAGAAGGGGAGGTGGGCAGGGGGATGGGGTGATTGGGTGATGGGCACTGAGGGGGGTACCTGACAGGATGAGCATTGCATGTTATACTATATGTTGGCAAATTGAACTCCAATAAAAAATTATACAAAGATAGTACGGTACAGCCGCATAGATCAATGGGACAGAATGGAAACCCCAGAAATGGACCCTGACCTTTTTGGTCAACTAAACTGGACAGCCAGTTGCAGAAGAATGAAAATAGACTACTTTCTTACACCATATTGAAAAATCAGTTAAAATGGATGGAAGATGCCAAAGATCCAAATGTAATGATCAGAAGGGGCAACTGCAACTCAATGTTTATAGCATCAATGTCCATAATAGCCAAACTGTGGAAAGAGCCAAGATGCCCACTGACATGATTTACTCAGCCATCAGAAAGGATGAATACTTACCATTTTCATTGACATGGATGGAACTGGAAGTTATTATGTTGAGTGAAAGGAGTTAATCAGAGAAAGACGATTATTATATGGTTTCACTCTTATAAGGAACATAAGGAAAAGCACAGAGGATCATAGGGGAAGGGAGGGAAAAATGGAATGGGTAGAAATAAGAGAGAGACTCAAACCATGAGAGATTCTTAACTATGGGCATGTGATATGATGAGCACTGAGTGGTATATGCAACTAATGAATTACTGATTCCTACCTCTGAAACTAATGGTGTTCTATATGTTGGCTAAATGAATTATAATTTAAAAAATTATTTCATGGTTGGCTTCCCTCTTTTTTTCCGTTCCTCTATGTTCATTTGTTTTGTTTCTTAAATTCCATATATGAGTGAAGTCACATGGTATTTGCCATTCTGTGACTGATTTATTTTGCTTAGCATTATGCACACTAGCTTCATTCATTTATTCATTTGTAGCAAATGGCAAGATTTCATTGTTTCTGATGGCTAATATTTCATTGTGTGTATATATGTATACATATGTATGTATGTATACATATATACACCCCACTTCTTCTTTATGCATTCATCAGTTGATGGACATCTGGGCTCTTTTTATGTTTGGCTATTGTTTTTTATGCTGCTATAAACTTTGTCCCTTCAAATTGGTATTTATTTTATCCTTTGGGTAAATACCGAGTAGTGCATTGCTGGGTCATGGTAGCTCTATTTTTAACTTCTTGAAGAACCTCCAAACTTTTCCAGAGAAGCCATACCAGCTTGAATTCCCACCAACAGTTAAGAGGATTCCCCTTCCTCTGTACCCTCACCAACATTTCTTATATCCTGTCTTGTTAATTTTAGCTATTCTGACTGGTGTGAGGTGGTATCTCATTGTTGGTTTTGATTTTATTTCCCTGATGATGAGTGATATTGAGCATTTTTTCATGTGTTTTTGGTCATGTGTATGTCCTCTTTGGAGAAATGTCTATCCATGTCTTCTGCACATTTCTTGACTGTATTATTTGTTATTTGTTTGTTGAGTTTGATAAGTTTTTTATAGATCTCAGATACTTGCCCTTTATTTTATATGTCATTTGCAAATATATTCCCCCAATCCATAGGCTGCCTTTTACATTTCTTGGTTATTTCCTTCACTGTGCAAAACTTTTTTGTCTTGATTTAATCCCAATAGTTCATTTTTACTTTTGTTTTCCTTGCCTCCCAAGACTATCTACTAAAAAGTTGGTACAGATGAAGTCAAAGATCTTGCTGCCTGTGTTCTTATCAAGGATTATTATGGTTTCCTGTCTCACATTTAGGTCTTTCATCCATTATGAATATTTTTGAGTATGGTGTAAGAAAGTAGTCCAGTTTCGATCTTCTGCATGTGGCTGTCCAGTTTTCCCAACACCATTGTTGAAGAGACTTTTTTACCAATGGATATTCTTTTCTGCTTTGTCAATGATTAGTTGACCATAGAGTTGAGAGTCCAGTTCTGGGTTTTCCATTCAGTTACATTGAGCCATGTGTCTGGTTTGTGCCAGTACCATTCCGTCTTGATGATTACAGTTTTGTAATACAGCTTAAGTCTGGAATTGTGATAACTCCCGCTTTGGTTTTCTTTTTCAAGATTGCTTTACTATTCAAGCCTTTCTATGGTTCCATACAAATTGTAGGAATTTTTGTTCCAGCTCAGCGGAAAATGTTGATGGTATTTCGATAGGAATTGCATTGAATGTGTAAATTGCTCTGGGTATTATAGACATTTTCACAATATTTTTCTTTCAATCCATGAGCATTGAATATTTTTCCATGTCTTGTATATCCTCAATTTCTTTTTTAAAAGATTTTATTTATTTATTCATGAGAAACACACAGAATTAGACACACAGGCAGAGAGAAGAAGGCTCCGTGGGTAGAGCACAATGCAGGACTCAGTCCCAGGACCACAGGATCATGACCTGAGCCAAAGGCAGGTGATCAACTACTGAGCCACTTAGGTGCCCCTATTTTCTTCAGTTTCTTTCATAAATGTTCTGTAATTTTTAGAGTATACATCCCTTATCTCTTTGGTTAGGTTTACTCCTACAGATATTATGGGTTTTGGTGTAATTATAAATGAGATGGATTCCTTGAGTTCTCTTTCTGCTGCTTCATTATTGGCATATAGAAATTCAATAGATATCTTTTTTTAAAGATTGATTGATTTAATTTATAAGAGGACATGTGTGTGAAAGTCAGTGAGCATGAGTGGGTGGGGAGGGGAAGAGGTTGAGGGAGAAGTAGGCTCTCCACTGAGAGGAAGCCCAAGGGACCCTGGGATCATATTCTGACCGAAGGCAGATGCCCAAGTGACTGACCCACCCAGTCCTCCCATGCAACAGATTTCTATGCCTTGATTTTATATCTTGTGATACAAATTCATGTATCAGTTCTCCCAATTTATTGCTGGGGTCCTTCAGTTTTTCTACATAGAGTATCATGGCATCTACAAATAGTGTAAGGTTTGATTTCTTCTTTACTGATTTGGATGCCTTTTATTTCTTTTTGTTGTCTTTTTGCTGAGGCTAGGATTTCCAGTACTATAAAATAGAAAGGACATCTCTCTCTTGTACCTGACCTAAGAGGAAAAGATCTCAGTCTCCCATTTGGGATATTAGCTGTGGTTCTTTCATATATGGCCTTTATGGTGTTGAGGTATGTTACCTTTATCCCTTCTTTTTTTATAATAAATTTATTTTTTATTGGTGTTCAATTTACCAATATACAGAATAACACCCAGTGCTCATCCCGTCAAGTGCCCCCCTCAGTGCCCGTCACCCATTCACCCCCACCCCCACCCTCCTCCCCTAGAGTTTGTTTCCCAGAGTTAGGAGTCTTTATTTTCTGTCTCCCTTTCTGATATTTCCCACACATTTCTTCTCCCTTCCCTTACATTCCCTTTCACTATTATTTATATTCCCCAAATGAATGAGAACATACAATGTTTGTCCTTCTCTGATTGACTTACTTCACTCAGCATAATACCCTCCAGTTCCATCCACGTTGAAGCAAATGGTGGGTATTTGTCATTTCTAATGGCTGAGTAATATTCCATTGTATACATATATCCTTTCTTTTTGATTTTTTTTAATAAACCTTTTTTTAAAATTTTTATTTATTTACGATAGTCACAGAGAGAGAGAGGCAGAGACACAGGCAGAGGGAGAAGCAGGCTCCACGCACCAGGAGCCCAATGTGGGATTCGATCCCGGGTCTCCAGGATCGCGCCCTGGGCCAAAGGCAGGCGCCAAACCGCTGCGCCACCCAGGGATCCCCCTTTTTGATGTTTTTTTTTTATCAAGAATGCATACTGTATTTTGTCAAATGCTTTTTTCTGCATCTATTAAACGATCATAAGTTTTTGTTTTTATTTTATTAATGTGGAATAATGTTGATTGATTTACAGACATAGAGCCACCTCTGCAACACAGGAGTAAATATCACTTGATCACAGTGAATAATTCTTTTAAGTACTGTTAGACTCGATTTGATCATATAGAGAATGAGAAATTTTGCATCCATATTTATCAAGGATATTGGCCTGTAATTCTCCCTTTTAGTGGGGTCTTTGTAAGGTTTTGGAATCAAGGTAATGCTGGCCCCATAGAATGAGTTTAGACGTTTTCCTTCCATTTCAATTTTTTTGGCACAGTTTGAGAAGAAAAGGTATTAACTCATCTTTAAATGTCTGGTAGGATTTATCTGGCAATCCGTCTGCTCCTGGGTCTTTGTTTGTTGGGAGATTATTGATTATTGATCCATTTTTTTTTTGCTGGTTATGGTTCTGTTCAGATTTTGTTTCTTCTTGTTTCAGTTTTGGTAGTTTGTATATTTCTAACAATTTATCCATTTCTTCCAAGTTTTCCAGTTAATTGGCATATAATCTTTAATAATATTCCTCTCATAGTCATCTATATATCTGTGGTTAGTTATGATCTCTACTCTTTCACTCATAGTTATTTGAGTCCTTTCTCTTTTCTTTTTGATAAATCTGGCAAGGGGTTTATTAATTTTATTAATTCTTTCAAATAATGAGTTTAAAAAAAATCTATTTACTGATTTTTGGTTGTTGTTTCTATGTCATTTATTTCTACTCTAATCTTTATTATTTCCCTTCTTCTGCTGCTTTTAGGCTTTATTTGCTCTTCTTTTCCTAATTCCCTTAGTGGTAAGTTTGGGTTGTGTATTTGAGACTTTTCTTGCTTCTTGAGGTGGGCCTTTACTGCCATATTCTTCCCTCTTATAAATGCCTTTGCTGCTTTCCAAAGGTTTTAGACTGTCATGTTTTCATTTACATTTGCTTCCATGTATTTTTTATTACTTCTTTAATTTTCTGGTTAACCCTTTCATTAGGTCTAAAGTGAGTCTCTTGTAAGGAGCATATAGATAAATCTTATCTTTTTATCCATTCAGGTACCCTATGTCTTTTGATTGGAGTCTTTAGTCCATTTATATTCAAGGTGATTTTTGATATGTAGATTTAATACCATTGTATTAACTATGAAGTTCATGTTTCTGGAGATTTTCTGTGTTCCGTTATAGTCTTTGTTGCTTTGATTTTTTTAAAAGATTTATTTATTTATTTATTCATGAGAGACACAGAAAGAGAGAGGCAGAGACACAGACAGAGGGAGAAGCAGGCTCCATGCAGGGACTGAAAGCATCGCTAAACCACTGAGCCACCTGGGCTGCCCTCTTTCTTGCTTTTAGTCTTTCTTTCCCACTCAAAGGGTCCCCTTTAATATTTCTTGCAGGGCTGGTTTAGTGGTCTCAAACTCCTTTAGTTTTTGTTTGTCTGGGAAACTCTTTACCTCTCCTTTTTCCTTTATATTCTTTTTTCTCCCTGCAAGTTTGTATTTAAATTCAAGACAGTTAACATATAATATAGTAGTTTCAGGAGTAGAATCCAGTGATTCATCACTTATATATAATACCCAGTGCTCATTTCCAGGCAGACTTGCCCTAGTAAAGATTAAACTGCAGGAACACCTTGGTAGCTCAGTTGGTCAAGCAACTGACTGTTAATTTTGGCTCAGGTCATGATCTCAGTGTCATGAGATCAAGCTCTGCATTGGGTTCTGTGCTGGATGTGGAGTCTGCTTAAGATTCTCTCCCTCTTCCCATTGTCCCTTAAAAAAAAAGATGAACCTACAGGGCACAGTAGCCTGGACATTGGTGTAAGTAACTCCAACCTCCACTGGTGCTATGCTGCTCACTGTAGTCTGTGTGTGATGATGGGTTTGGGGGAAAATGTTGTCACCCTACTCTCTTGTCCCCAGTGAGGGGAGTTTGCACTTTCAGCTGTTCAGAAAGCACTCAGAGAAGAACAATTTCCCCCTCTTGTGTCCCTGGCTTCCATCAGAAAGTGTCTGTGTCTGAGCCATCCATCTGTCTGCCTGGCAGCACAGTGCTCCTGTGTTTTATCTCAGGCATGGGTTTCAAAACTCCAAATTTTAGGGACCTAGCATGGCTAACACTCACACTGATCCTCTGGGTTAGGGTCTTGCTGCGCTGTGGCTGGTGCCATTTGTTCCAGAAAAGTAGATGCATGACTACACAGGGGCTCAGAGTTTATGGTAAAGCACAGACATAAGCTGGCTTCCAGGTTAGTTTCCTTCAACAGATGCTTCTTTTGCTATGCTAAGTAACAGGGCTGCTTAATAAATAGTGCTCACCATCTTTTTTGTCCTGAGAGGCAGTTCCATGTTTCCCAAATGCACTCCAAGAAGGGGAACTGCCTCTCCTAGTGTGACAGAGATCTTTAGATGCTATCTGCTCTAGGGCCTCTAACCCTGCTTACCACAGGAGCATTGCTAGCCTGCCAAGCATGATCCTGGTGATGGCATGGACTTTTAAAACTTCAGACTTTCAGCTCGGTTGCTTGCAAAATCTTGTAATAATAAGCCCCTCTTCTTTTCCCAGTCTGGTTTTGGGGAAAAGTTTTTCTTGTGCAGTTCCCTGCATGCTGCGTTTTCTCTCTCTTCCTCTCTCTCTCTCTCTCTCTCTCTCTCTCTCTCTTTCTCTCTCTCTCTTCCTTTCTCCCCTCTTTCTGTGTTCAGGGCTCCTTCCCCTCTGTAGCATCTGCAATTCTTTTCTTCCCCAAGTCAACTCTCCATAGCTCCAACCTTCCATAGTGTGGCCATTTTTCTCTCTAGATGTGCAGTGTGTTGTCTCAGTCCTCAGATGGATTTATTGGGTGTTCATAATTATCTGATATCTATCTGTGTTTGAAGGACGAGGCAAGCACAGAATCCCCCTACTTCTCTACCATCTTAAGAATTCAGCAGCTTAGTTTTCTAATACTGCAGTTCTTGCTGGTACTGGACAAATGAAAACATGGATCCCCTCCTTGTACATATTTTGTTTATGATGGATATCTTTGCTGGGCCTCAGTTTCACAGAAGTGATTGTGTAACTTATTTTGTTCAGATTTTTCAATGAGGTCAATTACAATCATCCTCAATATACATGAGTTGCTAAAATAGGATACTGTGTACCTGAGGAAATGAGAGAAACTAAGCACTCTGGAATTCATCACTCTGGGACATAGTTATTCACCCTATTCAGTCATGGAGATCAGCCCCTACATAAATGATTCAGATTTCCTAGCTGATTATCATAGAGTGCCTTATGGTAACTGGAGTATTATATAAATCCTAGAAGAAAGATCAATATTTTAAGGACAAATGCTTACTGAGAATTATGAGAATTCCTACTGGCTCTTGAGAATGGGCCTTTCCTTCATGTCATATCTCAAGAGTAAGGAATACACATTTTCATGTGTCTTATCCTTGACCTGTGTAAATAGGTAAAAATGTGAAAGATGAGAAATAAAAATGTTCATTTGCCTACCAGAGGCACAAGATGGGAGGATTCAATACATATCTCTTATTAAATAAGCCAACATATTGATCTCCTAGAATGTTTCCAATGTTCTCCCAACAATATTGTGTTAATTTCTAGTCTCCATCAGAGTAAATTTTGTCCAACATTTTCCGCCAGACAAATTAAACGAGCAATCAGAGTATCTGAGTATGCTTAAAATTCCAGGAAAATGTTGGTCTAGTGAAAAACTCTCACAACAATGTACATATATTTCTGATAATTCAACCTCAGAAATACTTTATCCTCAAAGATGATCCAGTTATTTGGAGAGAAAATCACAAAAAACCATCATGGGGAATAAAAAAAAATGGTTGTCTAAAAATCACTTACAGCACTTAATCTGCTTGAGCTCAGGCACAGGGCAATTTGCAGACACTTAAGGTTATGCTACATCCAGTTCCATAGTGTGGCCACAGCATTGCATGCAGGACTCACATAAGCACAAGTATGGCATGATTAGAGGGGTTTAGAGTGTACCTAACTGTCAGACACTGAGCCCTCTTACATAAAATACTTCTCATTCTATTTTTAGGGTGGTGCTCACAAGGATACATCACTAAGTACTAGTGGCATTTGGGTAAGCATACTTCTTAGTATGAACAAACTTCTCTCTGCCACACTCATGAGAAATGACCTTGCCATCGTTACTGTGCCTAATATTTGTATGAGGCATCAACTGAGAAAGTACAAAGATTCTGGAAAAAAAATCACGAGATTATTAAAGCTTCACACTGTTTAAATTGACAGACTCCATATAACACTAATTAATTCCTGATTACCTAAATAAATAATAATATAACCCAGGAAAAAGTTTATAAAAAATAGGTATTACCTTGTGAGTACATCATTGTTTCTTCACAGATAAGGGAGCTGGTAAATGTGACAAAATCAGCTATTCTTGGGATGTGGCAAGAATTCCATGCAACTGCAATCTTACTTCCAACCTATAAACCACAGGGACAGTCAGAGGAGCTAAGGAAGAAAAACTTTCTAATTCAATGTTTACTGATAAGGGGTTATAAAGCAATTATGACCACCTATATGACAAGAAAAAATATATATACTTTTTTTCATGAAATATAATGGTATGGAAAATCATTTGTTTTAATACTTAGTCAAAATTTCTCCTAAGAATACTTAGCATCATTCATTAAAATTAGGATCTTCCTTTAAGCAGAAATGAAGAGACTGAAGGAATATGAATATTAACCAATACAATTTCAAGATTTATAAATGTAATAATTTCACAGTTAAAAATATTTAGTGCAGTATATATTTGAATCCATTGCACAAATGCCTAGAAAATTTCTCTTGGGTGACAAGAAAAAACACGGTATGAATTACTGTGACTGGATTAACAAGCAAATTAAAACACTCTCTGAGACAGTCCATAAATATAAACCATTATTCAGTTTCCACTATATTTCCTTTATCCAAAAGCTAATTAGTATCTGATGGCTTTTAATATGTTTTGAATTCTCTAATTGACCTCATTGGACTAAGCCTCACTCAAAAGATTGCAGCATCTAAGGAAATCCCATGAACAACTTAAGGGTAGACAAACATATAACTCATCAGTCTCAAATACCCATGTGCTGTTTCCCCAGTGTTTGATTAAGTGTATGCATGCTGCCAGCCAAGCACTCAAAGAATTACCACATCATTCCTAATTCAGATATTTATAGATGTCTACAATTCATTTCTCTTAATGTATATAATTAAGGTTTCAAATACCACATATCTGGTTGGTACGACTACCTGAATAACTGAACTTTACCCATATTTTTTGCCTCATAAGGTCTTTTGGCAGACTTTAGCTCACAGAACTGATTCTGTCACTTTTTTTCAGATTCCAGTGATATTCATTTTTTATTTTTATTCTTTTTATAAATTTATTTTTTATTGGTGTTCAATTTGCCAACATATAGAATAAACCCAGTGCTCATCCCATCAAGTAGCCCCCTCAGTTCCCGTCACCCAGTCACCCCAACCCCCCGCCCACCTCATTTCTACCACCCCTAGTTCATTTCCCAGAATTAGGAGTCTCTCCTGTTCTGTCTCCCTTTCTGATATTTCCAACTCATTTTTTCTCCTTTCCCCTTTATTCCCTTTCACTATTTTTTATATTCCCCAAATGAATGAGACCCTATAATGATTGTCTTTCTCCAATTGACTTATTTCACTCAGCATAATACTCTCCAGTTCCATCCACATTGAAGCAAATGGTGGGTATTTGTCATTTCTAATGGCTGAGTAATATTCCATTATATATATATATATATATATATATATATATATATATATATATATACCACATCTTCTTTATCCATTCATCTTTCGATGGACACTGAGGCTCCTTCCACAGTTTGGCTATTGTGGACATTGCTGCTAGAAACATCCGGGTGCAGGTGTCCCGGCAGTTCATTGCATCTGTATCTTTGAGGTAAATCCCCAGCAGTGCAATTGCTGGGTCGTAGGGCACACCTATTTTTAACTTTGAGGAACCTCCACACAGTTTTCCAGAGTGGCTATACCAATTCACATTCCCACCAACAGTGCAAGAGGGTTCCCCTTTCTCCACATACCCTCCAACATTTGTTGCTTTCTGCCTTGTTAATTTTCCCCATTCTCACTGGTGTGAGGTGGTATCTCACTGTGGTTTTGATTTGTATTTCCCTGATGGCAAGTGATGCGGAGCATTTCCTCATGTGCTTGTTGGTCATGTCTATGTCTTCCTATGTTAGATTTCTGTTCATGTCTTTTGCCCATTTCCTGTTTGGATTGTTTCTTTGCTGTTGAGTTTAATAAGTTCTTTATAGATCTTGGATACTAGTCCTTTATCTGATATGTCATTTGGAAATATCTTCTCCCATTAGGTAGGTTGTCTTTTAGTTTTGTTGACTGTTTCTTTTACTGTGCAAAAGCTTCTTATCTTGATGAGGTCCCAATAGTTCATTTTTGCTTTTGTTTCTCTTGTCTTCATGGATGTATCTTGCAATAAGTTCATCATTGATTCAGTCACATTTATGAAAGGGATATAGATCCTAAGATATATGGCAGACACTAAGTAAGAATTCCAGGTCTGTGTCCCTGGGACACACTGATCCATACTATTTAATCATGGAGACATGGTGACATGGAGTCATCAGTCAATGACTCAGCTCCACAATTGATTAGTACAGTTTCACTGTCATATCAATGTTAGAATGTCCTAACAGGAATTCTAGTATTTTCAGGACAAAATGCTTATTGATGTCGCAATTCCTACTGGAATTCTTTCAAGAAAAAGGAATAAATTCACATGAGGGCCAACTAGTGGTTCATGTTAACCTATGGAAATAGAGTAAAATATGGAAAATGTGACGTATATATGTCTATTTGACAAACATGCACAACACAGCAGGGATTATGATATAACTTTACATCAAATGAATTCATATTACTTTATTAGGATGCTTCTGTTGTTATTCAAAGACAGAAGCCACAAAAATCCTGGAAATAAAAAAGACAAAATATTGGATAGCTCACCAGATAATTAATAGCTCACACTGTTTGGATTAACAGATATTTCACCAAACCAATGATCTACTTGTCTACAGAAAAATATAAAAAAGTAAGCCATAAAAGTATATTTATTTAAAATTGGTTATTAAACTTGGAGTGCATTATTTTGTTCCATTCCGAGAAAAGGAACAGAAAAAAAAATCCAATAAAATCAACACTTCTTTGCTATGGTGATGAATATTCCACACAATTCAAAAAATCACTTCCGTCCCACAAAAACATAGAGGAAAATTTAAAAGTTGTGAAACAAAACCTTTCCAGTTGAGTGCTTACTAATAATAGATATTTAAAGAATTAACCATAGATACTCCCTTGACTATGTATCTAATTTTAAAAAATTATGCTTTATCCTCAGAAAAAAAAGTAGTATAGAAAATCAAATTTTGTATGACCTTGGTCTCAAAGTTGATGCAAAGCCCACCTCCCCCCAGCATTACTCGCTAAAATTGTAACTTAGCTTTATATACATAAACCCATTGATGGAATATGAGTGTTAAGCAATCACATCAACATAAAATTCCAAGAATTGGAACTTTAATCATTTTATGTTAAAATGTTTAATGAAATATCTAATTTAAATCAACATCAAATATCTAGAAAATTTCTCCCTAAGTGACATGAAAAAAGTTCTAATCTTGAAACTGAGCTAACAAATGAAAACACATAATAAGATCACCCAATAAATATGATCTACTTACTCTTCAATTTCCCCACACTTCTTATATTTAAGAGATAAATGACAAGCAAAAACTGATTTATTTCTGACTATTGAATACCATAAGTATATAATAATACTATTTTTGAGTAGGATCTCACAAATTACTGTGATTAAGGAAATGATATGAATGGCTCAAGAATAAGCGCAACCATTTCCCACAGTGTTCACCACTCATGTGCCAGTTCTCCAGTCTGTTTGCTGTGGGTGTATGAAGGCCCTCTTACCTCTGCAAAGAGGAAGAGTTTGACTTCTTCTTTGCCAATCTGAATGCCTTTTATTTCTTCTTGTTGCCTGATTGCTGAGGCTAGGACTTCTAGTACTATGTTGAATAGCAGTGGTGAGAGTGGACATCCCTATCTGGTTCCTGATCTTAGGGGCAAGGCTCCCAGTGCTTCCCCATTAAGAATGATATTTGCTGTGGGCTTTTCATAGATGGCTTTTAACCACAATGAGATACCACTTCCTACTGGTGAGAATGGGGAAAATTAACAAGGCAGGAAACAATGTAGGAGAGGATGTGGAGAAAGGGGAAACCTCTTGCACTGTTGGTGGGTATGTGAACTGGTGCAGCCAATGTGGAAAACTGTGTGGAGGTTCCTCAAAGAGTTAAAAATAGATCTGCCCTATGACCCAGCAATTGCACTGCTGGGGATTTACCCCAAAGATACAGATGCAGTGAAACACCGGGACACCTGCACCCCGATGTTTCTAGCAGCAATGTCCACAATAGCCAAACTGTGGAAGGAGCCTTGGTGTCCATCGAAAGATGAATGGATAAAGAAGATGTGGTATATGTATACAATGGACTATTACTCAGCCATTAGAAATGACACATACCCACCATTTGCTTTGACGTGGATGGAACTGGAGGGTATTATGCTCAGTGAAATAAGTCAATCAGAGAAGCACAAACATTATAGGGTCTCATTCATTTGGGGAATATAAAAAATAGTGAAAGGGAATAAAGGGGAAAGGAGAGAAAATGAGTTGGAAATATCAGAGAGGGAGACAGAACATGAGAAGTCTCCTAACTCTGGGAAACGAACAAGGGGTGATGGAAAGGGAGGTGGGCAGGGGGTTGGGGTGACTGGGTGACGGGCACTGAGGGGGGCACTTGATGGGATGAGCACTGGGTGATATTCTGTATGTTGGCAAATTGAACTCCAATAATAAAAAAAAGCACCCAGACTTCCTACAATGAAGAATGTCCTATTAAAAAAAAAAAAATGAAGGCCACCAATCAAGTACTCAGAGTTGCCATGTCATTCCACAATGGTTATTTATAGCCTTGGTATAATATACTTCTAGTATTTGCCAACATGCTAGTTTTCCAATGCCATAGTCCTTTTTGTTTGGTACCACTTGCTGACCAAATTGAATTCTCATTCACATTTTTTGCCTAGCATCGTGGTCCTTGTGCTGGACCTTAGCTTACAGAAATGACTTTGTCATTCATTTTGTTCAGATTTCGATAAGACCCATTTTTGAAACCACATTGATCGAACTACATTTGCAAAAGGAGTTTTAATCCTGAATATATGGCAGACATTGAGCACTCAGGATTCTGTCTCACTAGGATACACTGAACCATACTATTCAATTATGGAGACTAGTCACTACAGTCAAGAACTCAGCCTATGGCTGACTAGCTTAGCCAAAATCTTGTCATTAGAGTGTTATAATTCCCTGAGAGGAATGTTACAGTCTTCAGTAAAAAATGCTTATCAGTGTAAAATTTCCCACTGGCCCATGAGGAGGGGATACAGAATTCTTCCCAAAACTCTCCTTCATTTTATGTCTTAAAGGGAAGAAATTAAAGCTTTTATATGAAACCAAGATCTTAGTCCATGTTGATGTTAGCATAGAATAAAATTGTGGAAAGATGAGAATTATACATGTCCATCTGTATCATGCACAATACAAGAGATTGATTATGTATAAGTATATCGTAATAATATTTTCAAGTCGGCTCTTCTGATGTTATTTAAAAGAGGAAGCATACAAATTCTGTAGGAAAAGTACATAGAAACCTCAGATGACCTAGATTATAAAGGCCTTACATTGTTTGGATTAAGAGACTATTCAAAATCATGTATAATCTTGTTTGCCAAAGATATATAATAGAAATAATCTAAATAATATATTTTTTTAAAGTTGCAATGTTACCTCTGGAGTGCACTGTTGATTATTCCCATAGAAAAGAACTGACAACAATAACAAAATCAGTAGTTCATTGGAGCAGTGGTAGAAATTCCAACCAATTCCAATATCACTTCTAATCTACAAAATATACCAAGAAATTAGGAAACTTGACAAACCAAACCACTATAATTGAAAGTTTACTAATAAAAAGTTATAAGAAATAAACCAAAGGTATTCATTTGATTCTCTAAATAACAAGAAAAATTATGTTCACTACTTGAAACAAGATCTTGGTCTCAAAGATTTTTCAAACGGCCTCCATCAGCATTGGATGTTGAAACTAGGATCTCCCCTTCAACACTAACTATGAAATCCACTAACAAAATATGAATATTAGGCTATCAAATCTACCTAAAACACCAAGAATTGGAAATATAATCATATTACAATTGAAAATGTTTAGTTCAGCATCCACTTGGGTCCATAGCTCAAATGCCTAGAGCATTTCTGTTTAGGTGACAGGGGAAAAATAGTGTTCTAAATCTTATGACTTTACCAGCAAGGAAATTAAAATATCCTTTAAGACATTTTGATTAGGGATCCCTGGGTGGCGCAGCGGTTTGGCGCCTGCCTTTGGCCCAGGGCGCGATCCTGGAGACCCGGGATCGAATCCCACGTCAGGCTCCCGGTGCATGGAGCCTGCTTCTCCCTCTGCCTGTGTCTCTGCCTCTCTCTCTCTCTGTGACTATCATAAATAAATAAATAAATAAATAAATAAATACCTTAAAAAAAGACATTTTGATTAGAAACTACTCTTTAATTTCTATGTTTCTTTTACTTAAGAGATAAATAAGTAAAGATTCATATCCTTTACATTAATTACCTAGTTGGTCTCAATCAACTGTTTCTTGCTCTAAAGATTTTTGCATGTAAGAAAAATGTATAAATGCCTTAAAGGTAGGCATAACCATTTACCATTGGTCTCTCTCCTTATGTTCTGGTTCTCCAGGGTGTGGTTACTATGAATGTATGCATCCTGCCAGCCAAGCACTCAAAGATTTGCCATGTCATCCCTAAATCAGAAATTGGTATTTTGTAGGATTTATTACCTTAATATATGTAATCAAGATAAAATTCAATTACTGTATCCCCTATTAGTCATATCAGCTGACCAAACTAAACCCTCCTCCACATTTTTGCCTAGCATGATCTCTTGTGCTGGACCTCAGTTCACAGAAGTCACTTTGTCACTCATTTTGCTCAGATTATAAATGAGAATCATTGATCCAGGCACATTTCTTTAAAAAAAAATATTGATCCTGGGCAGCCTGGGTGGCTCAGCGGTAACACCACCTTCAGCCCAGGGCGTGATCCTGGAGACCTAGGATTGGGTCCCATGTCAGGCTCCCTGCATGGAGCCTGCTTCTCCCTCTGCCTGTGTCTCTGCCTCTCTCTCTCTCTCTCTCTCTGTCTCAAATAAATAAATAAATAAATAAATAAATAAATAAAATCTTTTAAAAAATATTGATCCTGACAGATGTGGCGGCACTGAGTACTTCAGATTATTTCGCCCTGGGACACACTAACTCATAGTATTTACTCATGGAGACCAGTCATCATAGATAATGATCTGGCCTCACGGCTGACTAGCCCAGCCAGAGTCTTATTGTAATTGGACTGCTATAGCATGTTAAGAGAAATGTCAGTATCTTCAAGACAAAACGATTACAGATGGTAGAATTCCTACTGGCTCTTGAGGATTAGATGATACAATTATTTGCAATACTTTCTTCCTTATCACCTCAAGAAAAAGGGATAATTTTTTTATTCATATGAAATCAAGGTTTTAGTTCATATTGACCTGTGAAAATAAAGTAAAAGTAGGGAAATATGAGATGTATATATGTCCATTTGTCAATCATGGAAAAGACTGGATGGTTCATCATGTACCTGCACATAAGATATACTAACTCTACTAGGGTTTTTTTCTGATATTATTCCTGGAAATAAATGAGACAGAAGCCTAAGATTTGATTCCACAAATTATTATTTTTTAAAGATTTTATTTATTTATTCATGAGAAACACACAGAGAGAGGCAGAGTCATAGGTAGAGGGAGAAGCAGGCTCCATGCAGGAAGCCCGATGTAGGACTCAATTCTGAGACTCCAGAATCACTCTGTGGGCCAAAGGCAGGCACTTAACCACTGAGCCACCTGGGCCTCCCAACTCCACATTAAACCTCACACTGGTTGGTTTCATAGACTTTCGTACAACCAGTTGTATTATTAACTAGTTAAAAAAAAAAAAGAGTGCACTTGCTGTGGTGAGCAATGGGTATTGTATGGAACTGGTGAATTACTATATTGTACACCTGAAACTCGTATTATACTATATGTTAACTAACTGGAATTTAAATAAAAACTTAAAAAAATAAATAAGAGTGGCCCATGAAAAATACATTTATTAAAAACTGTAATGTTACCTTTGGAAATCAGTGTTCTGATCATTTCCAGATAAGGAAATTTGTACTAATAAGTAACATTAGAACTTCCCATGAAGTGGCAGGAACAATTTCAAGCAATTTCTTTTTTTTTTTTTTTTTTTTTTTTTATTATTTAAGACCTTTATTAACGGGTGCTTGCCGTTTGTTGACTTTTTTGAAAAAATCAAGTTGTAAACTTTTATTACAAATTAAAAATGAGGTTCTTAAAAATCTCATCTTGACCAGATATGAAACAATTTAAAAACCTTTAAAGGTGTATTGAGAAAAACCAGGCTTTTTTTTTTTTTTTTAAAAACACGTTTATCATTACCAAAAAGAGACGTCTTTAGGTAAAAATAATAAAAACCCCATGCTGCATAGATAATGCAGATAGTTCTATTTATCTGGTCAATGGGCAAAAAGCAAGCACTTAAGGTCTTCAGCTCCAATCTTTTGTTCATTTCTTATTGCTGGAATTTCATCTTCATTTCTTCATGTTGGATGACTAAACCGGATGATGGTAGAGATGGTAAGCCGGCATTTACTCAGCCCCGCCCTGCTCAGCCTCGGGAGCGGACGAATTCTCAGCTGGTGGATCGGCTGCTTTTGTCTCTTTGTCATCTTGTGGTTTAGGGTTTTCTGGGCGTCTGCGTCGGTAATTGAAGTTGCGGCGGTACCGACGTTGAGGTGGCTGCTGACCTTGGGTCTCATCTCCTTGATTTTCCTTATCTTCCTCATTTCCATCCTCTCTAGGCTGTCTTTGGCGAGGAGGACCCCTACGGAATCGTGGTCTATAACCTCGATACATATTCTGTCTCACTGGTCTACCTTGTTCTCCTGCACCCTGGTTGTCAGCACCTTCCATCACTTCTCCCTGCACAGGAGGGTTGGAATACTGTGGTCGACGCCCGTAGGGTCTCCGCATGTAGTAAGGTGGGAACCGTCGCCTGCGGTAGGGCCGGCGCTGTTGGGCCTGGCCTTCGGGAGCACTTTCCGATCCCTCGTTCTTCTCCCCACTCTCACTATTCTGGTAATTCTGCTGGTAATTGCGTGGAGGACCCCTGCGACGTGGATAGCGTCTATAATGGTTACGGTCTGCTGCATATTTACTGCCTTGCACTGGAACTCCACCAGGGCCTGTAACATTTGCTGCCTCCGCACCCTTTTCTCCTTCAACAACATCAAACTCCACAGTCTCTCCATCTCCTACACTGCGAAGGTACTTCCTGGGGTTATTCTTCTTTATGGCAGTCTGGTGTACAAATACATCTTCCTTGGTGTCATTCCTGTTGAGGAAACCATATCCGTTTCTTACATTGAACCATTTTACTGTTCCCAAAACCTTCGTTGCGATGACCTTCTTGTCCCCGCCGGCAGGCGCCGCCGATGTGAGGCCGCCCGGGCCGCCGCTCCCTGCGCCGCTGCCCGTGGTGCCGGGCTTGGTGTCGGCGGCGCTGAGGGCGGGGGCGGCGGGGGCGGCGGGGGGGGCGGCGGGCGGCTGCTGGGTCTCGGCCTCGCTGCTCATGGTTGCGGTGATGGTGACTGGGGCCGGGCGGCAGCTGCGGCTCCTCCCGGGGTGTGATGGTAACTAGGCCGGCGGCGGCGGTGGGGCTGCTCAGGGCTCTCTGGGGTCCGCTCTCCCAATTTGAAGCAATTTCACTGTCATTTCCAGTCAATGACTTGGGGGAAGTTAGGGAAGTTAAAAAAGAAAAAACTTCTTGATCAAATATTTACAATTAACAGGCTACAAGGAATTAACTATAGATATGCAGATGATAACCTACATGAAAAGAAAATTATAATTACTCCTTAAAGTAGAGTAGCATAGGAAGTCATTTTTTATGTAGAAGACACTGGTGTCAAAGTTTCCCCAATTATTTCCCTCAGTGTCATTCATTATGACTATATAATCTACCTTTAAATACATATAAAATTGGCTGAATATATATTGGCTAGTGAAATCTATTTTGAATACCAAGAATGGGATATTTATTTTTTTTATTTAAAAAGTGTTTCATGTACCATCTACCTAAATCCTTTACTCTATGTCTAGAAAATTGTCCTCAGTAAGAAAAAAAAAGTTATTCTACTTCCCGTGACTGTGTCATCAATCTAATTAAAATACACCCTAAAACATTCACAGGAATGAAAACTCTAAAATTACCATTTGTTTGTCTTACTCAAAGACATAAGAGACACTAAATTTGCTATAAAATGTGTTTTATATCAGGAGTTTTGTTTCATTCCAAATAAGGGAGCACTTCATTGGTGATGATAATCCATGGAATTCTAATTCTACAACTAGTCTACAAAGTATATAGAAAATTAGAGAAGTTGTGAAACAAAATTTTCCTAGTGGAATATTTAGTTATAAAAACTTATAAGAATTGATAATGGATATTCATTCAACCATGTGATGAAAAGAATGATTATACTCACAATTTTGATGAAGTAGTACAGAAATAATTGTTCCTGATATTTGTATCAAAATTTCCCCAGCACACTCACTGTAAAATCATGTATTATATCGAGGGTGTCTCTCTAAACACATTAGAAGCTCACTGATGATACATGAAAGTGGTCAATGAAATTCATGTAAGAATCGAAGATTATTATTTATTTTTTCTGCATTTGTTTTATTTTTAATAAATTTATTTTTATTGGTGTTCAATTTGCAAACATATAGAATAACACACAGTGCTCATCCCATCAAGTGCCCACCTCAGTGCCCGCCACCCAGTCACCCCCATCGCCCGCCCACCTCCCCTTCCACCATCCCTAATTCGTTTCCCAGAGTTAGGAGTCTTTCATGTTCTGTCTCCCTTTCTGATATTTCCCACTCATTTTTTCTCCTTTCCCCTTTATTCCCTTTCACTATTTTTTTCCAGTGGATAGTCTTTCCTCTTTTATCGAATATTAGTAGACCATAAAGTTCAGGGTCCACTTCTGGGTTCTCTATTCTGTTCCATTGATCTATGGGTCTGCTTCTGTGCCAGTACCACACTGTCTTGATGATCACAGCTTTGTAGTACAACCTGAAATCTGGCATTGTGATGCCCCCAGATATGGTTTTCTTTTTTAAATTCCCCTGGCTATTCAGGGTCTTTTCTGATTCCACACAAATCTTAAAATAATTTGTTCTAACTCTCTGAAGAAAGTCCATGGTATTTTGATAGGGATTACATTAAACGTGTACATTGCCCTGGGTAACTGACATTTTCACTATATTAATTCTTCCGATCCATGAGCATGGAGTATTTTTCCATCTCTTTGTGTCTTCCTCAATTTCTTTCAGAAGTGTTCCATAGTTTTTAGGGTATAGATCCTTTACCTCTTTGGTTAGGTTTATGCCTAGATATCATGCTTTTGGGTGCAATTGTAAATGGGATTGACTCCTTAATTTCTCTTTCTTAGGTCTCATTGCTAGTGTAGAGAAATGCCACTGATTTCTGGACATTGATTTTGTATCCTGCCACGCTACCAAATTGCTGTATGAGTTCTAGCAATCTTGGGGTGGAGGCTTTTGGGTTTTCTATGTAGAGTATCATGTCATCGGCCAAGAGGGAGAGTTTGACTTCTTCTTTGCCAATTTGAATGCCTTTTATTTCTTTTTGTTGCCTGATTGCTGAGGCTAGGACTTCTAGTACTATGTTGAATAGCAGTGGTGAGAGTGGACATCCCTGTCGTGTTCCAGATCTTAGGGGAAAGGCTCCCAGTGCTTCCCCATTGAGAATGATATTTGCTGTGGGCTTTTCGTAGATGACTTTTAAGATGTCGAGGAATGTTCCCTCTATCCCTACACTCTGAAGAGTTTTCATCAGGAATGGATGCTGTATTTTGTCAAATGCTTTCTCTCCATTTCTTGAGAGAATCATATGGTTCTTGGTTTTTCTCTTGCTGATATGATGAATCACACTGATTGTTTTAAAAGTGTTGAACCAGCCTTGCATCCCGGGGATAAATCCTACTTGGTCATGGTGAAAAATCTTCTTAATGTACTGTTGGATCCTATTGGCTAATATCTTCTTGAGAATTTTTGCATCCATGTTCATCAGGGATATTGGTCTATAATTCTCCTTTTTGGTGGGGTCTTTGTCTGGTTTTGGAATGAAGGTGATGCTGGCCTCATAGAATGAGTTTGGAAGTACTCCGTCTCTTTCTATCTTTCCCAACAGCTTTAGTCGAATAGGTATGGTTTCTTCTTTAAACATTTGATAGAATTCCCCTGGGAAGCCATCTGGCCCTGGACTTGGGAGGTTTTTGATGACTGCTTCAATTTCCTCCATGGTTATTGGCCTGTTCAGGTTTTCTATTTCTTCCAGTTCCAGTTTTGGTAGTTTGTGGCTTTCCAGAAATGCGTCCATTTCTTCTAGATTGCCTAATTTATTGGCGTATAGCTGTTCATAATATGTTTTTAAAATCGTTTGCATTTCCTTGATGTTGGTAGTGATCTCTCCTTTCTCATTCATGATTTTATTAATTTGAGTCTTCTCTCTCTTCTTTTTAATAAGGCTGGCTAATGGTTTATGTATCTTATTATTTCTTTCAAAGAACCAACTCCTGGTTTTGTTGATCTATTCCACAGTTCTTCTGGTCTCTATTTCATTGAGTTCTGCTCGAATCTTCATTAACTCTCTTCTTCTGCTGGGTGTAGGATCTATTTGCTGTTTTTTCTCCTTTAGGTGTAAGGTTAGCTTTTGTATTTGAGTTGTTTCCAGTTTTTGGAGGGATGCTTGTATTGTGATGTATTTGCCCCTCAGGACTGCTTTTACTCTTTCCCATAGATTTTGAATTGTTGTATCTTCACTCTCATTAGTTTCCATGAATCTTTTTAATTCTTCCTTAATTTTCTGGTTGACCCTTTCATCTTTTAGCAGGATGGTCCTTAACCTCCCCCTGTTTGAAATCCTTCAAAACTTCTTCTTGTGATTTAGTACTAATTTCGAGGCATTATGGTCTGAGAATATGCAGGGGACGATCCCAATCTTTTGGTTCGCTTCAGACCCAATTTGTGACCCAATATGTGGTCTATTCTGGAGAAAGTTCCACGTGCACTTGAGAAGAATGTGTATTCAGTTGCGTTTGGATATAAAGTTCTCTAAATATCTGTGAAATCCATCTGGTCAAGTGTATCATTTAAAGCTCTTGTTTCTTTGGAGATGTTGTGCTTAGAAGACCTATCGTGTGTAGAAAGCGCTAGATTGAAGTCACCAAGTATAAGTGTATTATTATGTAAGTATGTCTTAACTTTGGTTATTAATTGATTGATATATTTGGCAGCTCCCATATTCAGGGTATATATATGGATGATTGTTAATACCCCTTCTTGGATAGATCCTTTAAGTATGATATAGTGTCCCTCTTCATCTCTTACTACAATAAGAATCGAAGAATTTTAAATACAATCATCTCACATCTAAAAATATTTAGCATGTAATAAAAGACATTGTTGAAGAGCATATGAAATTTCTTGCTCATATTATGGATAAAAAACAAAACAATGTGTAAACAATTGTTCTAATCATAGTGACTGCATTGAAAAGAAAATTGAAATAGTCCGTGAAGATTTCACATAGAGCATCTACTTTTCAATTTTTAAAAATTAAGTTCAATTTGCTAATATATAGTATAACATCCAGTGCTCATCCCATCAAGGGCCCTCCTCAGCCCACGTGACACAGTCACCCCACGCCTCCACCTACCTTCTCCTCCACCACCCTTTGTTAATTTCCCAGAGTTAGGAGTCTCTCATGTTTTGTCACCCTCTCTAATTTTTCCACCTATTACTTTTCAATTTCTATACAATTGTTCCACTTAATAGAAAATGATAAGTAAAATTTCATATCTTTGTATTTTGACAATCTAGTCACACTAAAGACACTGATCATCACTCAGAAAATTCCAGTAGCTCAAATACTTAAATAGCTCAAGTGTAGTCACAGACATTTCTCATAGGACTCATTACTTAAGGAGTGGTTTCCCAAGGTCTATTTATGACATATATGTACATATTGGCAGCCGAGAATTGTAATATCATCCCATAATTGGTTATATAGACCTTTCTACAATTTGTTTCCTCTAGCATATGCCAGCATTTTATTTTTCCACTACCATAATACTTTTTTGGGAACATTTGCTGACCATGCTGAATTCCCCTCCACAGTTTTGCTTAGTATGATCTATGGGCTGGATCTCAGCTCACAGAAGTGATTTTCATTATTCACTCTGTCCATGTTCCAACAAGATCCCTTTGTGGAGTCATCATTTATCCCACAACAAATATAAAATGGACCATCAGAATGTGATACCTGGTAGGCAGTGAGCATTCAGGATTCTGTTACCGTAGGAGGCACTGATCCACATGAAGTTGATCATATATCTGAAGATTAGTGACTAATAGTACAGGGACATGAATTGTGAAACGTTGTATGAGCTAAATATAAGAGATACACGTTCAATAAAATCCTCTACCTTCTATGGAAACAAACAAAAAAGCTCATAATGTATATATTGTTCCAACTACAAACTTGATGTTTTAGACAGACAATCTCAGGTATGTTTCAAAAGAATTATGCTTGAAAAAAGAATATGGCCACAAACCCATAAGATTGCAATGACCAAAAATGGTAGCACAAGAGCATTATCAAGTGAAAGACTATGCTCATCGGAACAGGGCAAGAGCCATTTGAAAGCACGATTAATATGACAAGCAGGGCACAATATCTTCCTTTATAAAAAAGAAATATAGAAAAGTACTGGAAAATTCTAATGCCAAGAGATTGATGAAAACCAATCTATAAAAATATATAATTCCATTGAATCATTCACAATACATAATTGGGGTAGATCAATGATAAGATAAAATGAACTTGAAACACACTCATATAAAAATATTATATGAAGCAGAAATACACAATGAAAACACAAAAAAAGTCTGAAACACTGAAATGTGCACTATTTCTAATAGACAATATCAGGTCTGAGTCATGAAAGAAAGAAACATACATCACAAGTAATATAGAGGATACACAGAAAAAGAAGAGGAAGGAAAATAGCAAATATTATAACATAAGTAGCATAAAAAAACAAAAATAAAGCATCCTTTATCATATACTTCTAACAAAGTGGGTATAGAAGAAAATAGAGTGAAAAGATGAAATTTTTTTGGGGGGGTGAAGAAATAAGAGGAAAGGAAAGGACCTATGACTAAAGGCTCTCAGGAAGGCTAACAGGCTCAGGAAAATACCAGAAACCTGAAGACCACAGAACATAGCAAAAAAACACAAAGTACAGAGCCAAACCACTGACAAGATATGGAGGAAACAATGTATGTCCTCTGCAAAGACCACTTCCCTAAGCCATGCAACACTTGATACCCTACAGCAGAAAAGGAAAGAAACCTTGGGAGGAAGATTTCTAAGGCTGACAGGCAGCAAGAACAGTGGAAGACAGTCAGGTGACCTGTGTCCCACTCGCCCTCCACAGGCTGCAGGGTGTGCTGGTGCCCCTGCGCCACCCATGCTACCCCACCCAGGGCATCCCCTGGGGGCAGGGACAGGGTATCCCTGTGCCCAAATAACAGCTCTGCTTCAGGACCAATTTCCAGCCCTGTGTACCCTCCTCTAGGCTGTGGGTGACCCTGACCTCAGCAACTGTCCCTCTCTGTATCTCCCTGGCTGGGATCTTGAGCTAGACCTCAGCCTCCATGAGGACAATAGTAAAGGATTCCTCATTCACTATGTTCAGCTTTCCAAGGAACGCACATGTGGGAGTCATCATGGATATGAGCACCTGTGGGGTCTGGCTGGGACAGCCCATTAGTGCAGACATGCTCACCCTTGGGAGGACCTATTGTCCTGCCACATCAAGGAGAACCTGGGAAGGACGCATGACCACAGGGACCTCTAGACTTGGGAGACAATCCAAGGACATGACTATGAGCAAGAGGAACAGGATATCATCTTGGGGAGCTAAACCCTACATGTCAGGATAACACACCAGTCAGAAGGCCCTCAGGAAAGCACAACATTTCCTTGCCCAAAGGCTCACTCTAAGACAAAAGAAGTTTACCTTCTTACCGATCCATGTGGAATCTGCCCAACCTGGGCAGCTAACCTGGTGAGGCCAACCTCACTCCACTCCTCCAAGGCTTTCTATTCTGAGCCGAAATGAGGCTGGCGATGACACAACACCTGAAAGTTTGGGAAAATTGCACTCACAAATGATAAACATACCCAGAGGATCAGGTGGTGAGATCAGAAAGAACAGATCCATGTGGAAGCCTAGCACCTGCCTGTGCTGGCAGGCACAGGACTGGCTGCACATGGGTGAAATGCCACAGGCCCAGGTCAGCCCACACACAGGAATGTGCCTGTTTCATGTGTGTCAAGGAATTTCCATGAGCAATGTGCCTGGTAAATGCCACGTGCTGTGAGTGGGGGTGTGCATGAGTCTGTGAGTGAGGGGCCCTCTATGGGTGTGTTTGGGTGTGTGTGCATGAGTGTTATCTATGTGTTTACTAGCAGGTGTGTGCATGCGGGCGTGTGCAGGACAGGCTGGCAGACTAGCTGGCCGAAGCAGAGGTGCTCACATGTGGAAGTCATCACTTAAAAGCGCATAGCCCGTATGTGGAACCCTGGCCTCACGCCCTGCCATGCAAAAGCATGAGATGATGCGTTTGTCCCTGAGGGAGGCTGCAAAGGCCTGAGACACTACATATCCAAAGCCCTCTGGCAATGCACAGCGCACGGATTCTTCTCTACAAACCCACTTAGGACCACTGAAGTAACGTCGATGTGGACTAGGTGCCTCGCTAGATGACCAGGGGCCAGAGAGCTGCCCAAAACCGCAGCAACCACAGGGCAAGGCAAGGAGCCCCCATGCAGGCCTGGCAGCCCTTGGGCGCTGGCTAGAGGCCCCAGGCCTCCACAAAGCCCTATTGAGGCAAGGTGACCACATGAAGACAGGCCTGAGGTGACGCCATGAGGACAGGCAACCTGTTGTGCCCACTCTACCATACGGCCCTTGGACTGTGGGTGGAACAGCCCTAAACAAGCGGTGCCCATGACCTGCTGAGAGCCAGTAAAACAGCCAATGGAATGCAGGACATGCTACTGCCAAGGAAACTGGTGTGTCCATGGCCAGCGTGCTTCATGGGCATAGCCTCCAGGACACATGCCATCACTTGGGCTACCTCGCCCACGTCCATGTCCTTGAATCCTCATCACTGTAGGGAAAGTCTCGCACTGCTGCCCTCGAAAGGGGGACTGGGATCCTCAGCGAGGACAGCCACACGTGGTGTGCTCGTCACAGGCATCCACATTGTGGGACCCAAGACAGGGCCTGTTGTCAGAGTTACAGGCACAACACAGTGGCTCTGACATAGGGGCATGGCCACAGTCCCATAGGAGAGTGGCATACACAAAGGAGGACCAGTGCCCTTCCCAAGGAGAGCAAGACATGAGCCAAGCTCCATGGCCACAACACAGGGCTGTGCCTGACTGCTATCGGGGACCAGAGCCTTACCCACACAGCCTACAGGCTAGCCCAGAGAAGTCTTGTGCCCACAAAACAGGAAGGTGCCACCGCAGGCATTGAATCAAGGGTCGCCCATGCTGGAAGTCTTCACACAGGAGCCCTGTGCTCCAGGAGTCATGATCCCCACGGCCAGGGTCCGCAAGGCCACCTGACAAAGTGAGAGCCGGCCAGGGTGGATGGCCAGCATACATCTCACAGACTCAGGGGAGACACCTGGGAGAGCCCTTCTTCGGGAAAGTAGTGGCTAGGGGCACATCAGACAGAGCCCTTGGCACCATCCCCACGTGTCCCCTTCGGGCCAATAAGTCGCACCCTGGTGGGTAGGTAGTAGGGCCTCACAACACTCACCAAGCACTGACCTGTTAGTGTCACAACACCACCCAAGTATATGGAGGCTTCTGAGTGCCTGCACCACCGGTCCTACAGTCCTCCCCAGGCCCTGCCATTCCCATGCAGGCCATTGGCCAGCAGAGCATTGACACTCCTGGCCTGAGCATGTAGGACGAGCTCTGCCAGATCACCATGCATGTGCGGTGTGTGCGTGTCTGTATGTGTATGTGTGTGTGTTTGTATGTGTGCCTCTCTGGCCTAAGAGACATTCAGGTGCTGTCAAGGGCAGTGGTCCTTTCTGGTGCTTTTGGCATCTTCCTGCATCCCTATGCAGCACTCAATTGTCAAACCTGGGACAGAGGACGCGGGCAAATATCGCTGCTTGCCCATCGGAGGCCCATCTCCAAATACACAGCACCCGGCCCTGAAAGTGTGGCTCCACATATACCGCCAGGAGATCTACCTCAATCATTGGCCTTGCCGACTTCCTCTGGACAGACGCTCTCAAGGCTGTGCCAACAATGCTCAATGTGACTCCTACCTCTTGGCTACTGGCTGTCCAACACACCGCCAAAGCCCAGCAATGCCATGGACTCCATGCTGTGGACTCCCACCCAAGGAGGGCACACACCTCCTGGGCCCTCAGGATTCCCTGAGACTCTCCGATCCCAAGGCCCTTAAGTGGTGGTGCTGGTGCTGGTGGTGGTTGAGTGAAAGGCACGGCCAAGGTGAAGCTGTCCCCTACTCCTACCTTCCCTGGGGAAGACAATGTATGGACTTCAGTTTTGATCAGAACGACGGTAGGGAGTTCTCACTCATTTTGTTCAACTTTTCCAAGAAATGCAGATTGAGGGAGTCGTCATCGATCTGAGCACTTTCTGGAATGCCTGGCAAATTGAACATGCAGGCTGGATGGCTCATGGGGATTCCCCGTGGCCTCAGCATCCCCCAGTACCCTGGAGACTATCCAGAGCTATGCCCCTGAGCAAGAGTCACAGGCAATCCTCTTAGGGAGCCATTGCCCCTCACTACGAGGCACAAGCTAAGTGGCAGGCCTGCAGACTGGCCCAGGACCTTCTAGGCCCATTTGCTCAATTTGAGGCAACGAAAGGCTTACCTGCATAGCCATCCATGCATAGGCTCCCCGCCCTAGACCAATCATCTTCCATAGGTCCTGCCATAACCCATTGCACCTGCAAGGAAAGGAAGGATTTCTTCTCTGGGCGGACAGCAAGCCTGGCTTGGCCTCCGCACCTGTGGAAGGGTGGAGAAAACACACGAAGGTATCACAAACGCACCCAGGTGTTCAGCTGGCCAGAGCGTTCCAAATAGTTCCGTGGGGATGCCTTGCATCTGCCTGTGCTGTCCCTCTATCCCAAAGGGCTAGCTGCACATGGGTGAGATGCCATTGTCCATGGTAAGTCCAGGCATGGGGATATGCCTGTCTCATGTGTGTCTAGGAATTTCTGTGTGAGTGCATGGTAATGTGTCTGGTAAGGCCATGTTCCATGAGTGGGGTGTGTGTGTGCCTGTGTATGAGGGACCCTCTGTGGGTGGGTTAGAGTCTGTGTGCTTCAGTGTGATTCTTGGGTTTATTAGCAGGTGTGAGCATGTGTGCGTGTGCAGGGTAGGCTGGCAGGCTGGGTGGCCGTGGCACAGGTGCTCACGTATGGAGTTCACCTCCACAAAGCACATAGCCCATACAAGGATCCATGGCCTCAGACCCTGCCATGCAATGGCACGAAATGACACAATTGACCCTGGGGGGAGGTTACAATGGCCTGAGACACCACGTGTCCAAAGCCCTCTGGCAACGCACAGGAAAACAACTCTCCTCCAAAAATCCACTTTCGACTGTCGAAGCGATGTTGTTGTGGACTAGGTCAATCCGTTGGGGTCAGATGCAGCATGAAATCGCAGTAATCATGGGGCAAACCAATGACCATGGTGCAGGCTGTTAGGCCTCCAGGGCTGGCTGCATGCCTCAGGCCTCCACAAAGTCTACTGATGTGAGGTAGCTATGCGAAGGTCGGCCAGGTGACCCATCCCGCTCACTCGACAACATGGCTCTTGGGGTGCAAGCAAAACAGACCTAGGCAAGTGGTTCCCATGCCCCACCTAGAGCCAGTGCAATAGTCGACGGAATTCAGGGTGCACTACTGCCAAAGGACCTGGAATGTCCCTGGCTATTGTGCTTAGTGGGCACGGCCTCCAGGAACAGGTGCCATCAATCAGACGCCCTCTACATGTCCACCTTGTTGAGTCCTCATCACTGCAGGGAAAATATCTCACCACTGCCCTCAAAAGGGACTCCTGCATCAGGGACAGGGATCCTCAGTGAGGACAGCAACATGCAGTATGTTCTTCACAGGCATCCACATTGTGGGGTCAAGGCAGGGCCCGTCCATTGGCAGACACAGGCGCAACATAGTGGCCCTGGCACAGGGGCATGGCCTCAGTCACGAAGGAGAGAGGCACGCACAAAGGAGGACCAGTGCCCTTTCACAGGAGAGGGGGACATGGGCCAAGCTCCACGGACACGACATGGGGCTGCACCTGACTGCTATCAGGGTCCCTGTGGCCTGTCCTGCATGGTCTTCAGGCTAGCGCAGAGAAGACTTTTGCCCACAAAACAGGAAGGAGCCACCCCAGACACTGAATCAAGGGCTGTCCTGGGTATATGCCTTCACACAGGAGCCCCATGCCCTAGGAGGCAAGGTCCGAACAGCCAGGTTCCACGAGGCCAGTGGGTGAAGCTAGGGCCAACCAGGGTAGCGATGGTGGGAACACCTCTAAAAGACACAGGGTAGATGCCCAGGAGAGTACTTCTTTGGGAGAGTAGTAGGCAGGGGCACATTGGAGAGAGCCCTCGGCACCATTGAAGGCAGCCCCTAAGGGCCATAAGTCATAGTCCATGTGGGCAGGCGGTGGGGCCAAACACAGCTCACCAAGCACTGACTGGTTGGTGTTGGAACACCACCCAAGTGTAGGGAGACTATTGGCTGTTCTATCGACTCGTACTGTGGACTCCCCAGGCCCTACCATTCCCATCCATCCCAGGGGCCAGCAGAGCGTCTATACTCCTGATGTGAGTGTATACCATGAGCTCTGCTGGAACTCCTTGTACGTGTGGTGTGTTTGTGTGTGTGTGTGCATGCCTATGTCTGCATCTGTGACTGTGTGTGTGTGTGGGGGGGTGTATGTGACTGCATATGCGTTTGTGTGTGTCTCCATGTGTGTGCAAGTCTGTGCATAAGTGTGCGTGTGTGTGTTGTGAATGTGTGCTTCTCTGCCCTGAAACACATTCAGGCACTGTCAAGTGCATTAGCCCTAGCTGGTGCCTCTCCTGTCTTCCCCCAGGCCTGCGAAGCTGTCAGCTACAACCTTGGATAGAGGCCTCGGGCAAAGATTGCCACTTGCCCAGGGTGGGGGTCCACCTGGAAACCCACGGTGCCTGGCCCTGAAAGGGGGTACCGCACACACTGCCAGGAGCTCTGGCTCAATTATCAGTCTGGCCAACTTGCTCCAGCATGGAACCTCTCCAGGCCATGCCAACATCGCCCAATGTGACTCCTACTGCTTGGCTGCCAGTTATCTGAGACGCCTTCAAAGCCTGGACATGCCTCAGAAGACTACCAAGCTGAGGACTCCCATTCAAGGAGAGCATTCTGGGCCCTCAGCCCTCCATGAGGCTCTCCGATTCCAAGGCCCTTGGGTGCAGATGGTGGTGGTGGTGATATTTGTGAGTATGTGGCATGAACAAGGACAAGCTAGCTGTCCCTCACTCCTACCTTCCCTGGGAGAGACAACATGCTGGACCTCAGTTTTGATGAGAATGACAGTAGGGAGTTCTCACTCATTTTGTTCAGCTTTTCCAAGGAATGCAGGTTGAGGGAGTCATCATCAATCTGAGCACTTGCTGGGCTGCCTAGCAAATGGAACCATGCAGGCTGGACAGGTCATAGGGTAGTACCCGAGGCCTCAGCACCCTCCAGCAAGCTGGAGACCATTCAGAACTACAGCCCTGAGCAAAAGGCATGGGCATTCCACTCGGGGAACTATCACCCCTCTCCATGAGGCACAAGCCAACTGGCAGGCCACAGGCAGATCTAGGACTTTCTAGTCCCATCATCTCACTTTGAGATGACAAAAGGCTTACCCGTATAGCGATCTGTGTGCAGGGTCCCCCGCCCCGGACTACTCTTCTTCCAGAAATCCCACATCATCCCTCCACACCTCCAAGGAAAGGAAGGTCTTCTTCTCTGAGTCAATGGAGCGCCTGGCTTGCCCTCCTCACCTGAGGAATGGTGGAGAAAACATAAGAATGCATCACAAATGCACTCAGGTGCTCAGCTGGCCAGAGTGGTCCAAACGGTTGCATGGGGAAGCTTTGCATCTGCCTGTGCTGTCCCTCTGTCCCACAGGGCTAGCTTCTCGTCGGTGAGATGCCACGGGCCCATGTCAGCCCACACATGTGGATGTGCTTCTGTTTCATGTGTGTCTAAGAATTTTCTTGTGAATGCATGACAATGTGTCTGGCAAGGCCACGTGTCATGAATGGGGACAGACGTGCATCTGTGTATGAGGGGCCTCTGTGCTGTTTCATTGTGCATCAGTGTGACTCTATGAGTTTATTAGCAGGTGTGCACGTGTGTGCATGTGCAGGACAGGCTGGCAGGCTGGGCAGCCATGGCAGAGGTGCTCACATGTGGTGTTCATCTCCACAAACCACATAGGCCATCCATGGATATGTTGCCTCAGACCCTGCCACACAACAGCATGAATTGACGTGATTTACCCGACGGGAGAATGCAGTGGTCAGACACTACATGTCCAAAGCTCTGGCAACGCAGAGCACAATGACTCTCCTCAAAAAAGCCCACTTCCAACCGTCAAAGCGACATTGTTGTGGACTACGTCACCTCGTTAGTTGTCTTGGTGTCGGGGCCCAGCATGAAATCTCAGTGAAAACGGATCAAGGCAATGAGTCCTGATGCAGGCTGGGAGCCCAGGGGGGATGGCTGCACGCCTCAGGCCTCCAGAAGCCCTAGAGAGCCAAGGGAGCAATACAAAGGTTGGACAGGTGACTCGTCCCACGCACTTGACAATACGACTCGACAATACGACTCTTCGTATGTGGTCAGAACAGCCTTAGGCAAGCAGTGCCCATGACCCAACGAGAGCAAGTAGCAACAGCTGACGGAAACCGCGGTGTGCTACAGCCAAGGACATTGGCATGCCTAAGGCCATTGTGCTTCATGAATATGGCCTCCAGGAACACGTGTCATCATTCGTGCTGCCATGTCCACGTCCATGTCCTTGAGTCCTCATCGCTGCAGGGGAAGTCTCTTACCACTGCCCTGGAACGGGACTCCCGTGTCGGGGGCTGGAATCCTCAGTGAGGACAGCAACATGCAGTGTGCTCTTCACAGGAAGCCACATTTTGGGAGTCAAGCCAGGGCCCATTTCATTGGAAGAGATAGGCGCAACATAGTGGTTCTGGAGCAAGGGCATGGCTGAAGTACTGCAGGTGATAGGCACACAGAAAGGAGGACCGGTCCCCTTCCCATGAAGAGGAAGACGTGGGCCAAGCTCCATGGCTACGAATGTCAGGCTGTGCCTGACTGCTATCAGCATCCCCAGGGCCTGTCCAGCATGGTTGAGAATCAAGCCCAGAGAAATCTTGTGGCCATAGAACAGGAAGAAGCCACCCCAGATGCTGAATCAAGGGCTGCCATGGATGGATGCCTTCACATAGAAACCCAAAACCCCAGAAGGAAATGTCTGCATTGCCAAGGACTGCAAGTTCACCCAGCAAAGCGAGGGTTGGCCAGGATGGCAATGGCCAGCATACCTCTCACAGGCACATGGAAAATGCCCAGGAGAGCCCTTCTTTGGGAAGGTAGTGGCCAGGGGCATGTTGGGCAGAGTCCTGGGCTACATCCAAAGTAGGCCCCATAGGGTAATAAGTAGAAGCTCATGTGGGAATGCGGTGAGACCTCCCACAGCCCACAAAGCACTGACCCGTTGGTGTTGCAAAACCACTGAGTGTAGGGAGCCTGCCAGCTACACGCACACACCCATCCTGTGGACTCCAGAGGCCCTGCCATTCCCATCCATCCCAGTGGACAGCAGAGCATCTACACTTTGCCCTGAGCAAACACCACGAGCTCTGCAGGTCCTACTTGCATGTGTGGTGTGTGCATGTCTGTGTGTGTGTGTGTGTGTGTGTGCGTGTGCCTGTGTCTGCATCTTTATGTGTGTCTGTGCGTGTATTTGTCTGTGTATGTGTGTGTGTGTTCATGTGTGTGGGAGACTGTGTGTGTGGGTATGTGTGCTTCTCTGGCCTGAGACACATTCAGGCACTGTCAAGTGCATTGGCCCTACCTGGTGTCTTTCCTGTATTCCCTCAACCCTGTGCAGCTTTTACCTGATGACCTGGAACAGAGGCCTTGGGCAAAGATTCCCACTTGCCCGTATGAGAGTCCTCCTCCAAACCCATGGTGCCTGGCCCTGAAGGAGTTGCACAGCTCACACTGCCAGGAGCTCTGGATCAATCATCAGTCTGGCTGATTTGCTGTGACACAGAGCCTCTTGAGGCTGCACCAACATCGCCCAATGCGACTCCTACTGCTTGGCTCCTGGTTGTCTGAGATGCCTTCAAAGCCTGGATATGCCTCGGGGGACTACTAAGCTGAGGACTTCCATCCAAGGAGGGCACACGCCTTTTGGGCCCTCAGCCGTCCATGAGGCTCTCTGATCCCAAGGCCCTTGGGTGGAGATGGTGGTGGAGGTTGCGAGAATGTGGCATGACCAAGGCAAAGCTAGCTGTCCCTCACTCCTACCTTCCCTGGGGAAGACAACGTGCTGGACCTCAGTTGCGATGAGAACGACGGCAGGGAGTTCTCACTCATTTTGTTCAATTTTCCAAGGAAAGCAGATTGAGGGAGTCATGATCCATTGGAGCACTTCCTGGGCCGACTGGCAAACCGAACCAAGCAGGCTGGATGGCTCATAGGGGACTCCTCGTGGCCTCAGCACCTTCTAGCACCCTGGAAACCCTCCAAACTTCACCCCTGAGCAAGAGGCACAGGCAATCCTCTCAGAGAACCATCGCCCCTTGCCCACTGGCAGGACGGTGGCCAACCCAGAATCTTCTAGTCCAATTCGCTCACTTTGAGACAATGAAAGGCTTACCCCCATACCGATCCGTGCACAGGCTCCCCACCCTGGGCCACTCTTCTTCCAAAGGTGCGCCATCATTCTTCCGCAACTCCAAAGAAAGGAGGGTCTGTTTTTTTAGTCAACAGCGAGCATGGCTTGGACTCCTCACCTGAGAAATGGAGGAGAAATCACACAATTATGTCACAAATGCACCCAGGTGCTCAGCTGGTGAGAGTGGTCCAAACAGTTATGTGGGAAACCTTTATATCTATCTGTGCTGTCCCTTTGACTGACAGGGTTATTGCACATTGGTGAGACGCCATGGGCCCATGTCAATCCACACAAGGGGATGTGCCTGTCTGTGTGCGTCTAGGAATTTCCTTACGGGGGCACGTGTGTCTAGGAATTTCCTTATGGGTGCATGACAGTGTGTCTGGCAAGGGTACCTGCCATGAGTGGGGGCGTGCGTGTCTGTGTATGAGGGTCCCCCTGTGTGGGAGTTGCATTGTGTGTGCGTCAGTATAACTCTATGGGTTTGTTAGCAGGAGTTTGTGTGTGTGTGTGTGCATGTGCAGGGCAGGCAGGCTGGCTGGGCAGCTGGGGAACATGGCCACAGTACTGCAGGTGAGAGGCACAAATAAAGGACGACCAGTGCCCTTCCTATGAAGAGGAAGACGTAGGCTAATCTCCAAGGCCAAAACACGGGGCTGGGCCTGACTGCTATCAGGGTCCCTGTGGCCTGTCCTGCATGGTGTGCAGGCTACCCCAGAGAAGACTTGTGCCCTCAGAGCAAGGAGTCACCGCGGATGCTGAATCAAGGGCCTCCCTGGTTGGACGCATTTACACAGGAGCCCCGCAGCCCAGGAGACAAGTTCTGCACAGCCAGGGTCTGCAAGGCTAACTGGCGAAGTGAGGGCTGACCAGGGTCACAATGGCTGGCATACCTCTCACAGGCAAAGGGTAGATACCCAGGAGAGCACTTCTTCAGAAAAGTAGTAGTCAGGGGTGGGTCACATAGACCTCTCTGCATGATTGCCAGGCAGCCCATTAAGGCCATAAGTCTCAGCCCATGGGGGAAGGTGGTGGGGCTGCACACAGCCTACAAAGCACTGACCTGTTGGTTTTTGCAACACCATCCAAATTTAGAGAGGCCACTGGCTGCCCGCACCAACCTGTCCGGTGGACAGCCTGGGCCCTACAATTCCCATTGATCCCAGTGGACAGCAGAGTGTTGACACTCCTGCCTTGAATATACACCACGAGCTCTGCGGCATCTCCTTGCATGTGTGGTGGGTGCGTCTGTGTGTACGTGCATCTGTGTTTGTGTATGAGTGTGTATGTGGGTGTTGATGTGTGCGTGTGAGACTGTGTGTGTCTGTCCTGGTCTGGGCTCACATGGGTTCAGGTGCAGTCAAACGCATCGGTCCCTCTTGGTGCTCTCCTATCTCCCCCCAACCATATTCAGCTCTCATTGAAAACTTGGGACAGAGGCCTTGGGCAAAGATAGCTGCTTGCCTGGACGATAGTCCACCTGTAACCCCATGACGCGTGACCCTGAAAGGGGGGAACTGCACACAACGCCAGAATCTCTGGCTCAATCATCAGACTGGCTTATGTGCTCTGGCACAGACACTTTCGAGGCCCTGCCAATGACATCTAATGCAACTCCTACTGCTTGGCAGCTGGCTATCTGAGATGCCGCCAAAGCCCAGCCATGCCACGGAGAAACATGAAGCCGATGACTCCCACCAAGGAGAGCATATGTTATCTGGGCCTTCAGCCCTACACCAGGCTCTCTGACGCCAAGGCCCTTGGGTGGAGATGGAGGTGTTGGTGGTGGTGCTTTTGAGCATGTGGCAGGAACAAAGAGAAGCTGTCCCTACCTCCTACTTTCCCTGGGGGAGACAACGTGCTGGACCTCAGTTGTGATGAGAACGACGGTAAGGAGTTCTCACTCATTTTGTTCAGCTTTTCCAAGGAATGCAGATTGAGGGAGTGATCATCAATCCAAGCACTTTCTCGGCCTCCTGGTATATTGAACTACGCAGGCTGAACAGCTCATAGGGTCTCCCCGTGGCCTCAGCACCCTCCAGTACCCTGGACACCATCCACAGCTATGCCCCTGAGCAAGAGGCAAAGGCAATCTCCTTGGAGAGCCAACGTCCATGGCCAGGAGCACAAGCCAGCTGGCAGGTCCGCAGGCCATCTCAGGACCTTCTAGTGCCATTAGTACACTTTGAGACAACAAAAGCTTACCTCTGGTGATCCGTGCGCAGGTTCCCCGTCCTGGACCACTCTTCTTCCACAGGGCCCGCCAGCATCTCTCCACACCACCATGGAAAGCGAAGGAAGGTCTTCTTCTCCATGTCAACAGGAAGCCTAGCTAGGCCTCAGCACCTGAGGAGGTGTGGAGAAATCAGGCGAATGTGTGACGTACCCACCCAGGCACTCAGGTGGCCTGAGCGATCCAAACGGTTCCGTGGGGGAAGCTTTGCATCTCCCTGTGCTGTCCCTCTGTCCCACAGGGCTAGCTGCTCATCAGTGAGATGGAACGGGCCCACGTCATCCCACACAAGGGGATGTGCCTCTGTCTCATGTGTGTCTAGGAATTTCCTTGTTAGAATATGACAATGTTTCTGGTAAGACTACACGCCATGAGTGGGGATGTGCATGCATCTGTTTCTGTGGGGCCCTCTGTGGGTGTGTTTGAGTGTGTGCGCATCAGTGTGATTCTGTGGGTTTACCAGCAAGCAGGTGTGCACATGTGTGCGTGTGCAGGGCAGGCTGGCAGGCTGGCAGGCTGGCAGGCTGGCAGGCTGGCCATCTGTGGCTCAGGAGCTAACGTTTAGAGTTCATCAGCGCAAAGTACATGGGCAATCCGGGGATCCATGGCCTCAGACACTGGCACGTAATAGCATGAGATGACGTGACTGACCTCAGGGGACGTTGCAAAGCCCTGAGAAACCACGTGTCCGAAGCCCTCTGGCAAAGCGCAGCACAAGGACTCTCCTCCAAATACCCACTTTCCACCTTCGAAGCGATGTCGATGTGGATTACGTTGCCCCATTAGCTGAGCCGTGACCGGGTGCAGCATGAAACCTCTGCGACCATGGGGAAAGGCAATGAGCCCTGTGAGGGCAGCGGGCCTCAGGTAATGAATGGATGCACACCTCAGGCCTTCACGAAGCCCTATGAGAAGAGGTGGCCACACGAAGGTCGGACAGGTAAATGGTCCCACACACATGACAATTTGGCTCTTGGCGTGTGGGCAGAACAGCCCTAGGCAAGTAGTGCCCATGCTACACTGAGAGCCAACAACAGCCGCCTGAAGCGGGGGAGCGCTACTGACAAGGGACCTGGCATGTCAACGGCCATTGTGCCTCACGGGCTCGGCCTCTGGGGAACACCTGCCATTAGTCGGGCTGCCACATCCGGGTCCATTTCCTGAGTCCTCATCACTGCAGGGAAGGTCACCACTGCCCTCGAACGGGACTCCCACGTCAGGGGCTGGGATCCTCAGCAAGAACAGCAACACGTGGCATGGTCTTCACAGGCGTCTATACTGTGGGACTCAAGGTAGGGCCTGTCCATTGGCAGAGACAGGCTAAACACAGGTGGTGTTTAGACTCTGGTGCAGAGGCATGGCCACATTACTATAGGTGAGAGGCACATACAAAGGAGAACCAGTGCCTTCCCATGAAGAGGAGGACAAGGGCCAAGCCCTACAGCCTTGACACGAGGCTCCACCTGACTACGATCGGGTCCCTGTGGTCTGTCCTGCACAGTCTGCAGCCTAGCCCACAGACGTCTTGTGCCCACGGAGCAGGAAGGAGCCACTCCGGATGCTGACCAAGGGCTGCCCTGGGTGGATGCCTTCACGCAGGAGCCCGGCAGGCCAGGAAACAAGGTCTGCACGGCCAAGTATGCAAGGCCAGCTGGCAAAGGGAGGGACAACCAGGGTGGCAATGGCCGGCAAGGCTATCACAGGCACAGGGTAGACACCCAGGAGAGCCCTTCTTTGGGAAAGTCGTGGCCAGGGGTGGGTCGGACAGAGCCCTCGGCACCATCGGCAGGCGGCCCCGTAAGGCCGTAAATCGCAGCCCATGGGGGAAGGTGGTGGGGCCGCAAACAGCCCACGAAGCTCTGACCCGTTGGTTTTCGTAACACCATCCAGGGGTAGGGAGGCCGTCAGCTGCCCTGCCCGCACGCACGTTTCCTCCGGACGCCCTTGGCCCTGCCATTCCCATTCTTCCCAGTGGCCAGCAAAGCTTCTACACTCCTGCACTGAACGTACACCATGAGCTCCCATGGACTTCCTGGTGTGTTTGTTGTGTGTGTGTGTGTTTTTGTTTGCATGCCTGTGCATGCGACTATGAGTGTGTGAGCGTGTGTGTGACTGTGTGTGTCCTTCTGTATGTTTGTATGTGTATTCGTGTGCGCGTGAGAGTTGTGTGTCTCTGTCCTTATCTGGCCTCAGATGAATTACGGCTCTATCAAATGTACCGAACCCATCTGGTGTCTTTCCTGTCCTCCCGCAACCCTGTTCAGCGCTCAGCTGAGAACGTGGGACAGAGGCCTGGGACAGAGATTGCTCCTTGCCCGGTCGGGAGTCCACCTGTAACCGGCGGCACCTGGCCCTGAAAGGGGGGCACCACACACCAGCAGGAGAACTGGCTCAATCTTTGGCCTGGCCGATGTACTCTGACATAGATGCTCTCAAGACCCTGCCAAAGCCGCCTAACGCAACTCCTATCACTTGGCTGCTGGCTGTCTGAGACGCCACCAAAGCCCAGACATGTCATGGAGGACCAACAAGTCGAGGACTCCCACCCAAGGAGAGCACACGGTTTCTAGGCCCTCAGCCCTCCGCCAGGCACTCTGATCCCAGGGCCCTTGGGTGGAGATGGTGGTGGTGGTGTTGCTGGTGGTGGTGGTGGTGGTGGTGGTGGTGGTGGTGGTGGCGGTTGCTAGCGTGTGGCACGACGAAGCTGTCCCTCACTCCTTCCTTCCCTGGGGGAGACAACGTGCTGGACCTCAGTTGCGATGAGAACGACGGCAGGGAGTTCTCACTCATTTTGTTCAGCTTTTCCAAGGAATGCAGATTGAGGAAGTCATCATCGATCCAAGCACTTTCTCGGCCTCCTGGTATATTGAACTACGCAGGCTGAACAGCTCATAGGGTCTCCCCCTGGCCTCAGCACCCTCCAGTACCCTGGACACCATCCACAGCTATGCCCCTGAGCAAGAGGCAAAGGCAATCTTCTTGGAGAGCCAACGTCCATGGCCAGCAGCACAAGCCAGCTGGCAGGTCCGCAGGCCATCTCAGGACCTTCTAGTGCCATCAGTACACTTTGAGACAACAAAAGCTTACCTCTGGTGATCCGTGCGCAGGTTCCCCGTCCTGGACCACTCTTCTTCCACAGGGCCCGCCAGCATCTCTCCACACCACCATGGAAAACAAAGGAAGGTCTTCTTCTCCATGTCAACAGGAAGCCTAGCTAGGCCTCAGCACCTGAGGAGGTGTGGAGATATCAGGCGAATGTGTGACGTACCAACCCAGGCGCTCAGGTGGCCTGAGCGATCCAAACGGTTCCGTGGGGGAAGCTTTGCATCTCCCTGTGCTGTCCCTCTGTCCCACAGAGCTAGCTGCTCATCAGTGAGATGGAACGGGCCCACGTCATCCCACACAAGGGGATGTGCCTCTGTCTCATGTGTGTCTAGGAATTTCCTTGTTAGAATATGACAATGTTTCTGGTAAGACCACACGCCATGAGTGGGGATGTGCATGCGTCTGTTTCTGTGGGGCCCTCTGTGGGTGTGTTTGAGTGTGTGCGCATCAGTGTGATTCTATGGGTTTACCAGCAAGCAGGTGTGCACATGTGTGCGTGTGCAGGGCAGGCTGGCAAACTGGCAGGCTGGTCATCCGTGGCTCAGGAGCTAACGTTTAGAGTTCATCAGCGCAAAGTACATGGGCAATCCGGGGATCCATGGCCTCAGACGCTGGCACGTAATAGCATGAGATGACGTGACTGACCTCAGGGGACGTTGCAAAGCCCTGAGACACCACGTGTCCGAAGCCCTCTGGCAAAGCGCAGCACAAGGACTCTCCTCCAAATACCCACTTTCCACCTTCGAAGCGATGTCGATGTGGATTACGTTGCCCCATTAGCTGTGCCGTTACCGGGCGCAGCATGAAACCTCAGCGACCATGGGGAAAGGCAATGAGCCCTGTGAGGGCAGCGGGCCTCAGATAATGAATGGATGCACGCCTCAGGCCTTCACGAAGCCCTATGAGAAGAGGTGGCCACACGAAGGTCGGACAGGTAAATGGTCCCACACACATGACAATTTGGCTCTTGGCGTGTAGGCAGAACAGCCCTAGGCAAGTAGTGCCCATGCTACACTGAGAGCCAAACAACAGCCGCCTGAACCGTGGGAGCGCTACTGACAAGGGACCTGGCATGTCAACGGCCATTGTGCCTCACGGGCTCGGCCTCTGGGGAACACCTGCCATTAGTCGGGCTGCCACATCCGGGTCCATGTCCTGAGTCCTCATCACTGCAGGGAAGGTCACCACTGCCCTCGAACGGGACTCCCACGTCAGAGGCTGGGATCCTCAGCAAGAACAGCAACACGTGGCATGGTCTTCACAGGCGTCTATACTGTGGGACTCAAGGTAGGGCCTGTCCATTGGCAGAGACAGGCTAAACACAGGTGGTGTTTAGACTCTGGTGCAGAGGCATGGCCACATTACTATAGGTGAGAGGCACATACAAAGGAGAACCAGTGCCTTCCCATGAAGAGGAGGACAAGGGCCAAGCCCTACAGCCTTGACACGAGGCTCCACCTGACTACGATCGGGTCTCTGTGGTCTGTCCTGCACAGTCTGCAGCCTAGCCCACAGACGTCTTGTGCCCACGGAGCAGGAAGGAGCCACTTCGGATGCTGACCAAGGGCTGCCCTGGGTGGATGCCTTCACGCAGGAGCACGGCAGGCTAGGAAACAAGATCTGCTCGGCCAAGTATGCAAGGCCAGCTGGCAAAGGGAGGGACAACCAGGGTGGCAATGGCCGGCAAGGCTATCACAGGCACAGGGTAGACACCCAGGAGAGCCCTTCTTTGGGAAAGTCGTGGCTAGGGGTGGGTCGGACAGAGCCCTCGGCACCATCGGCAGGCGGCCCCGTAAGGCTGTAAATCGCAGCCCATGGGGGAAGGTGGTGGGGCCGCAAACAGCCCACGAAGCTCTGACCCGTTGGTTTTCGTAACACCATCCAGGGGTAGGGAGGCCGTCAGCTGCCCTGCCCGCACGCACGTTTCCTCCGGACGCCCTTGGCCCTGACATTCCCATTCTTCCCAGTGGCCAGCAAAGCTTCTACACTCCTGCCCTGAACGTACACCATGAGCTCTCCTGGACTTCCTGGTGTGTTTGTTGTGTGTGTGTGTGTGTGTGTTGTGTGTGTGTGTGTTTGTGTTTGCATGCCTGTGCATGGGACTATGAGTGTGTGAGCGTGTGTGTGACTGTGTGTGTCCTTCTGTATGTTTGTATGTGTATTTGTGTGCGTGTACGAGTTGTGTGTCTCTGTCCTTGTCTGGCCTCAGATGAATTACGGCTCTATCAAATGCACCGAACCCATCTGGTGTCTTTCCTGTCCTCCCGCAACCCTGTTCAGCGCTCAGCTGAGAACGTGGGACAGAGGCCTGGGACAGAGATTGCTCCTTGCCCGGTCGGGAGTCCACCTGTACACTGGCGGCACCTGGCCCTGAAAGGGGGGCACCACACACCAGCAGGAGAACTGGCTCAATGTTTGGCCTGGCCGATGTACTCTGACATAGATGCTCTCAAGACCCTGCCAAACCCGCCTAACGCAACTCCTATCACTTGGCTGCTGGCTGTCTGAGACGCCACCAAAGCCCAGACATGTCATGGAGGACCACCAAGTCGAGGACTCCCACCCAAGGAGAGCACACGGTTTCTAGGCCCTCAGCCCTCCGCCAGGCACTCTGATCCCAGGGCCCTTGGGTGGAGATGGTGGTGGTGGTGGTGGTGGTGGTGGTGGTGGCGGTTGCTAGCGTGTGGCACGACGAAGCTGTCCCTCACTCCTTCCTTCCCTGGGGGAGACAACGTGCTGGACCTCAGTTGCGATGAGAACGACGGCAGGGAGTTCTCACTCATTTTGTTCAGCTTTTCCAAGGAATGCACATTGAGGGAGTCATCATCGATCCAAGCACTTTCTCGGCCTCCTGGTATATTGAACTACGCAGGCTGAACAGCTCATAGGGACTCCCCGTGGCCTCAGCACCCTCCAGTACCCTGGACACCATCCACAGCTATGCCCCTGAGCAAGAGGCAAAGGCAATCTTCTTGGAGAGCCAACGTCCATGGCCAGCAGCACAAGCCAGCTGGCAGGTCCGCAGGCCATCTCAGGACCTTCTAGTGCCATCAGTACACTTTGAGACAACCCTCTGGTGATCCGTGCGCAGGTTCCCCGTCCTGGACCACTCTTCTTCCACAGGGCCCGCCAGCATCTCTCCACACCACAATGGAAAGCAAAGGAAGGTCTTCTTCTCCATGTCAACAGGAAGCCTAGCTAGGCCTCAGCACCTGAGGAGGTGTGGAGAAATCAGACGAATGTGTGACGTACCCACCCAGGCGCTCAGGTGGCCTGAGCGATCCAAACGGTTCCGTGGGGGAAGCTTTGCATCTCCCTGTGCTGTCCCTCTGTCCCACAGGGCTAGCTGCTCATCAGTGAGATGGAAAGGGCCCACGTCATCCCACACAAGGGGATGTGCCTCTGTCTCATGTGTGTCTAGGAATTTCCTTGTTAGAATATGACAATGTTTCTGGTAAGACCACACGCCATGAGTGGGGATGTGCATGCGTCTGTTTCTGTGGGGCCCTCTGTGGGTGTGTTTGAGTGTGTGCGCATCAGTGTGATTCTATGGGTTTACCAGCAAGCAGGTGTGCACATGTGTGCGTGTGCAGGGCAGGCTGGCAGGCTGGCAGGCTGGCCATCCGTGACTCAGGAGCTAACGTTTAGAGTTCATCAGTGCAAAGTACATGGGCAATCCGGGGATCCATGGCCTCAGACGCTGGCACGTAATAGCATGAGATGACGTGACTGACCTCAGGGGACGTTGCAAAGCCCTGAGACACCATGTGTCCGAAGCCCTCTGGCAAAGCGCAGCGCAAGGACTCTCCTCCAAATACCCACTTTCCACCTTCGAAGCGATGTCGATGTGGATTACGTTGCCCCATTAGCTGTGCCGTTACCGGGCGCAGCATGAAACCTCAGCGACCATGGGGAAAGGCAATGAGCCCTGTGAGGGCAGCGGGCCTCAGGTAATGAATGGATGCACGCCTCAGGCCTTCACGAAGCCCTATGAGAAGAGGTGGCCACACGAAGGTCGGACAGGTGACTGGTCCCACACACATGACAATTTGGCTCTTGGCGTGTGGGCAGAACAGCCCTAGGCAAGTAGTGCCCATGCTACACTGAGAGCCAAACAACAGCCGCCTGAAGCGGGGGTGCACTACTGACAAGGGACCTGGCATGTCAACGGCCATTGTGCCTCACGGGCTCGGCCTCTGGGGAACACCTGCCATTAGTCAGGCTGCCACATCCGGGTCCATGTCCTGAGTCCTCATCACTGCAGGGAAGGTCACCACTGCCCTCGAACGGGACTCCCACATCAGAGGCTGGGATCCTCAGCAAGAACAGCAACACGTGGCATGGTCTTCACAGGCGTCTATACTGTGGGACTCAAGGTAGGGCCTGTCCATTGGCAGAGACAGGCTAAACACAGGTGGTGTTTAGACTCTGGTGCAGAGGCATGGCGACATTACTATAGGTGAGAGGCACATACAAAGGAGAACCAGTGCCTTCCCATGAAGAGGAGGACAAGGGCCAAGCCCTACAGCCTTGACACGAGGCTCCACCTGACTACGATCGGGTCCCTGTGGTCTGTCCTGCACAGTCTGCAGCCTAGCCCACAGATGTTTTGTGCCCACGGAGCAGGAAGGAGCCACTCCGGATGCTGACCAAGGGCTGCCCTGGGTGGATGCCTTCACGCAGGAGCCCGGCAGGCCAGGAAACAAGGTCTGCACGGCCAAGTATGCAAGGCCAGCTGGCAAAGGGAGGGACAACCAGGGTGGCAATGGCCGGCAAGGCTATCACAGGCACAGGGTAGACACCCAGGAGAGCCCTTCTTTGGGAAAGTCGTGGCCAGGGGTGGGTCGGACAGAGCCCTCGGCACCATCGGCAGGCGGCCCCGTAAGGCTGTAAATCGCAGCCCATGGGGGAAGGTGGTGGGGCCGCAAACAGCCCACGAAGCTCTGACCCGTTGGTTTTCGTAACACCATCCAGGGGTAGGGAGGCCGTCAGCTGCCCTGCCCGCACGCACGTTTCCTCCGGACGCCCTTGGCCCTGACATTCCCATTCTTCCCAGTGGCCAGCAAAGCTTCTACACTCCTGCCCTGAACGTACACCATGAGCTCTCCTGGACTTCCTGGTGTGTTTGTTGTGTGTGTGTGTGTGTGTGTGTGTGTTTGTGTTTGCATGCCTGTGCATGCGTCTATGAGTGTGTGAGCGTGTGTGTGACTGTGTGTGTCCTTCTGTATGTTTCTATGTGTATTTGTGTGCGCGTACGAATTGTGTGTCTCTGTCCTTGTCTGGCCTCAGATGAATTACGGCTCTATCAAATGCACCGAACCCATCTGGTGTCTTTCCTGTCCTCCCGCAACCCTGTTCAGCGCTCAGCTGAGAACGTGGGACAGAGGCCTGGGACAGAGATTGCTCCTTGCCCGGTCGGGAGTCCACCTGTACACTGGCGGCACCTGGCCCTGAAAGGGGGGCACCACACACCAGCAGGAGAACTGGCTCAATGTTTGGCCTGGCCGATGTACTCTGACATAGATGCTCTCAAGACCCTGCCAAACCCGCCTAACGCAACTCCTATCACTTGGCTGCTGGCTGTCTGAGACGCCACCAAAGCCCAGACATGTCATGGAGGACCACCAAGGCGAGGACTGCCACCCAAGGAGAGCACACGGTTTCTAGGCCCTCAGCCCTCCGCCAGGCACTCTGATCCCAGGGCCCTTGGGTGGAGATGGTGGTGGTGGTGTTGCTGGTGGTGGTGGTGGTGGTGGTGGTGGTGGTGGCGGTTGCTAGCGTGTGGCACGACGAAGCTGTCCCTCACTCCTTCCTTCCCTGGGGGAGACAACGTGCTGGACCTCAGTTGCGATGAGAACGACGGCAGGGAGTTCTCACTCATTTTGTTCAGCTTTTCCAAGGAATGCAGATTGAGGGAGTCATCATCGATCCAAGCACTTTCTCGGCCTCCTGGTATATTGAACTACGCAGGCTGAAAAGCTCATAGGGTCTCCCCGTGGCCTCAGCACCCTCCAGTAACCTGGACACCATCCACAGCTATGCCCCTGAGCAAGAGGCAAAAGCAATCTTCTTGGAGAGCCAACGTCCATGGCCAGGAGCACAAGCCGGCTGGCAGGTCCGCAGGCCATCTCAGGACCTTCTAGTGCCATCAGTACACTTTGAGACAACAAAAGCTTACCTCTGGTGATCCGTGCGCAGGTTCCCCGTCCTGGACCACTCTTCTTCCACAGGGCCCGCCAGCATCTCTCCACACCACCATGGAAAACAAAGGAAGGTCGTCTTCTCCATGTCAACAGGAAGCCTAGCTAGGCCTCAGCACCTGAGGAGGTGTGGAGAAATCAGGCGAATGTGTGACGTACCCACCCAGGCGCTCAGGTGGCCTGAGCGATCCAAACGGTTCCGTGGGGGAAGCTTTGCATCTCCCTGTGCTGTCCCTCTGTCCCACAGGGCTAGCTGCTCATCAGTGAGATGGAACGGGCCCACGTCATCCCACACAAGGGGATGTGCCTCTGTCTCATGTGTGTCTAGGAATTTCCTTGTTAGAATATGACAATGTTTCTGGTAAGACCACACGCCATGAGTGGGGATGTGCATGCGTCTGTTTCTGTGGGGCCCTCTGTGGGTGTGTTTGAGTGTGTGCGCATCAGTGTGATTCTATGGGTTTACCAGCAAGCAGGTGTGCACATGTGTGCGTGTGCAGGGCAGGCTGGCAGGCTGGCAGGCTGGCCATCCGTGGCTCAGGAGCTAACGTTTAGAGTTCATCAGCGCAAAGTACATGGGCAATCCGGGGATCCATGGCCTCAGACGCTGGCACGTAATAGCATGAGATGACGTGACTGACCTCAGGGGACGTTGCAAAGCCCTGAGACACCACGTGTCCGAAGCCCTCTGGCAAAGCGCAGCACAAGGACTCTCCTCCAAATACCCACTTTCCACCTTCGAAGCGATGTCGATGTGGATTACGTTGCCCCATTAGCTGTGCCGTTACCGGGCACAGCATGAAACCTCAGCGACCATGGGGAAAGGCAATGAGCCCTGTGAGGGCAGCGGGCCTCAGATAATGAATGGATGCACGCCTCAGGCCTTCACGAAGCCCTATGAGAAGAGGTGGCCACACGAAGGTCGGACAGGTGACTGGTCCCACGCACATGACAATTTGGCTCTTCGCGTGTGGGCAGAACAGCCCTAGGCAAGTGGTGCCCATGCCACACTGAAAGCCAAACAACAGCCGCCTGAAGCGGGGGAGCGCTACTGACAAGGGACCTGGCATGTCAACGGCCATTGTGCCTCACGGGCTCGGCCTCTGGGGAACACCTGCCATTAGTCAGGCTGCCACATCCGGGTCCATGTCCTGAGTCCTCATCACTGCAGGGAAGGTCACCTCTGCCCTCGAACGGGACTCCCACGTCAGGGGCTGGGATCCTCAGCAAGAACAGCAACACGTGGCATGGTCTTCACAGGCGTCTATACTGTGGGACTCAAGGTAGGGCCTGTCCATTGGCAGAGACAGGCTAAACACAGGTGGTGTTTAGACTCTGGTGCAGAGGCATGGCCACATTACTATAGGTGAGAGGCACATACAAAGGAGAACCAGTGCCTTCCCATGAAGAGGAGGACAAGGGCCAAGCCCTACAGCCTTGACACGAGGCTCCACCTGACTACGATCGGGTCCCTGTGGTCTCTGTCCTGCACAGTCTGCAGCCTAGCCCACAGACGTCTTGTGCCCACGGAGCAGGAAGGAGCCACTCCGGATGCTGACCAAGGGCTGCCCTGGGTGGATGCCTTCACGCAGGAGCCCGGCAGGCCAGGAAACAAGGTCTGCACGGCCAAGTATGCAAGGCCAGCTGGCAAAGGGAGGGACAACCAGGGTGGCAATGGCCGGCAAGGCTATCACAGGCACAGGGTAGACACCCAGGAGAGCCCTTCTTTGGGAAAGTCGTGGCCAGGGGTGGGTCGGACAGAGCCCTCGGCACCATCGGCAGGCGGCCCCGTAAGGCCGTAAATCGCAGCCCATGGGGGAAGGTGGTGGGGCCGCAAACAGCCCACGAAGCTCTGACCCGTTGGTTTTCGTAACACCATCCAGGGGTAGGGAGGCCGTCAGCTGCCCTGCCCGCACGCACGTTTCCTCCGGACGCCCTTGGCCCTGCCATTCCCATTCTTCCCAGTGGCCAGCAAAGCTTCTACACTCCTGCCCTGAACGTACACCATGAGCTCTCCTGGACTTCCTGGTGTGTTTGTTGTGTGTGTGTGTGTGTGTGTGTGTGTGTGTGTGTGTGTTTGTGTTTGCATGCCTGTGCATGCGACTATGAGTGTGTGAGCGTGTGTGTGACTGTGTGTGTCCTTCTGTATGTTTCTATGTGTATTTGTGTGCGCGTACGAGTTGTGTGTCTCTGTCCTTGTCTGGCCTCAGATGAATTACGGCTCTATCAAATGCACCGAACCCATCTGGTGTCTTTCCTGTCCTCCCGCAACCCTGTTCAGCGCTCAGCTGAGAACGTGGGACAGAGGCCTGGGACAGAGATTGCTCCTTGCCCGGTCCGCAGTCCACCTGTACTCCGGCGGCACCTGGCCCTGAAAGGGGGGCACCACACACCAGCAGGAGAACTGGCTCAATCTTTGGCCTGGCCGATGTACTCTGACATAGATGCTCTCAAGACCCTGCCAAAGCCGCCTAACGCAACTCCTATCACTTGGCTGCTGGCTGTCTGAGACGCCACCAAAGCCCAGACATGTCATGGAGGACCACCAAGTCGAGGACTCCCACCCAAGGAGAGCACACGGTTTCTAGGCCCTCAGCCCTCCGCCAGGCACTCTGATCCCAGGGCCCTTAGGTGGAGATGGTGGTGGTGGTGTTGCTGGTGGTGGTGGTGGTGGTGGTGGTGGTGGTGGCGGTTGCTAGCGTGTGGCACGACGAAGCTGTCCCTCACTCCTTCCTTCCCTGGGGGAGACAACGTGCTGGACCTCAGTTGCGATGAGAACGACGGCAGGGAGTTCTCACTCATTTTGTTCAGCTTTTCCAAGGAATGCAGATTGAGGGAGTCATCATCGATCCAAGCACTTTCTCGGCCTCCTGGTATATTGAACTACGCAGGCTGAACAGCTCATAGGGTCTCCCCGTGGCCTCAGCACCCTCCAGTAACCTGGACACCATCCACAGCTATGCCCCTGAGCAAGAGGCAAAGGCAATCTTCTTGGAGAGCCAACGTCCATGGCCAGGAGCACAAGCCGGCTGGCAGGTCCGCAGGCCATCTCAGGACCTTCTAGTGCCATCAGTACACTTTGAGACAACAAAAGCTTACCTCTGGTGATCCGTGCGCAGGTTCCCCGTCCTGGACCACTCTTCTTCCACAGGGCCCGCCAGCATCTCTCCACACCACCATGGAAAACAAAGGAAGGTCGTCTTCTCCATGTCAACAGGAAGCCTAGCTAGGCCTCAGCACCTGAGGAGGTGTGGAGAAATCAGGCGAATGTGTGACGTACCCACCCAGGCGCTCAGGTGGCCTGAGCGATCCAAACGGTTCCGTGGGGGAAGCTTTGCATCTCCCTGTGCTGTCCCTCTGTCCCACAGGGCTAGCTGCTCATCAGTGAGATGGAACGGGCCCACGTCATCCCACACAAGGGGATGTGCCTCTGTCTCATGTGTGTCTAGGAATTTCCTTGTTAGAATATGACAATGTTTCTGGTAAGACCACACGCCATGAGTGGGGATGTGCATGCGTCTGTTTCTGTGGGGCCCTCTGTGGGTGTGTTTGAGTGTGTGTGCATCAGTGTGATTCTATGGGTTTACCAGCAAGCAGGTGTGCACATGTGTGCGTGTGCAGGGCAGGCTGGCAGGCTGGCAGGCTGGCCATCCGTGGCTCAGGAGCTAACGTTTAGAGTTCATCAGCGCAAAGTACATGGGCAATCCGGGGATCCATGGCCTCAGACGCTGGCACGTAATAGCATGAGATGACGTGACTGACCTCAGGGGACGTTGCAAAGCCCTGAGACACCACGTGTCCGAAGCCCTCTGGCAAAGCGCAGCACAAGGACTCTCCTCCAAATACCCACTTTCCACCTTCGAAGCGATGTCGATGTGGATTACGTTGCCCCATTAGCTGTGCCGTTACCGGGCACAGCATGAAACCTCAGCGACCATGGGGAAAGGCAATGAGCCCTGTGAGGGCAGCGGGCCTCAGATAATGAATGGATGCACGCCTCAGGCCTTCACGAAGCCCTATGAGAAGAGGTGGCCACACGAAGGTCGGACAGGTGACTGGTCCCACGCACATGACAATTTGGCTCTTCGCGTGTGGGCAGAACAGCCCTAGGCAAGTGGTGCCCATGCCACACTGAAAGCCAAACAACAGCCGCCTGAAGCGGGGGAGCGCTACTGACAAGGGACCTGGCATGTCAACGGCCATTGTGCCTCACGGGCTCGGCCTCTGGGGAACACCTGCCATTAGTCAGGCTGCCACATCCGGGTCCATGTCCTGAGTCCTCATCACTGCAGGGAAGGTCACCTCTGCCCTCGAACGGGACTCCCACGTCAGGGGCTGGGATCCTCAGCAAGAACAGCAACACGTGGCATGGTCTTCACAGGCGTCTATACTGTGGGACTCAAGGTAGGGCCTGTCCATTGGCAGAGACAGGCTAAACACAGGTGGTGTTTAGACTCTGGTGCAGAGGCATGGCCACATTACTATAGGTGAGAGGCACATACAAAGGAGAACCAGTGCCTTCCCATGAAGAGGAGGACAAGGGCCAAGCCCTACAGCCTTGACACGAGGCTCCACCTGACTACGATCGGGTCCCTGTGGTCTGTCCTGCACAGTCTGCAGCCTAGCCCACAGACGTCTTGTGCCCACGGAGCAGGAAGGAGCCACTCCGGATGCTGACCAAGGGCTGCCCTGGGTGGATGCCTTCACGCAGGAGCCCGGCAGGCCAGGAAACAAGGTCTGCACGGCCAAGTATGCAAGGCCAGCTGGCAAAGGGAGGGACAACCAGGGTGGCAATGGCCGGCAAGGCTATCACAGGCACAGGGTAGACACCCAGGAGAGCCCTTCTTTGGGAAAGTCGTGGCCAGGGGTGGGTCGGACAGAGCCCTCGGCACCATCGGCAGGCGGCCCCGTAAGGCCGTAAATCGCAGCCCATGGGGGAAGGTGGTGGGGCCGCAAACAGCCCACGAAGCTCTGACCCGTTGGTTTTCGTAACACCATCCAGGGGTAGGGAGGCCGTCAGCTGCCCTGCCCGCACGCACGTTTCCTCCGGACGCCCTTGGCCCTGCCATTCCCATTCTTCCCAGTGGCCAGCAAAGCTTCTACACTCCTGCCCTGAACGTACACCATGAGCTCTCCTGGACTTCCTGGTGTGTTTGTTGTGTGTGTGTGTGTGTGTGTGTGTGTGTGTTTGTGTTTGCATGCCTGTGCATGCGACTATGAGTGTGTGAGCGTGTGTGTGACTGTGTGTGTCCTTCTGTATGTTTCTATGTGTATTTGTGTGCGCGTACGAGTTGTGTGTCTCTGTCCTTGTCTGGCCTCAGATGAATTACGGCTCTATCAAATGCACCGAACCCATCTGGTGTCTTTCCTGTCCTCCCGCAACCCTGTTCAGCGCTCAGCTGAGAACGTGGGACAGAGGCCTGGGACAGAGATTGCTCCTTGCCCGGTCCGCAGTCCACCTGTACTCCGGCGGCACCTGGCCCTGAAAGGGGGGCACCACACACCAGCAGGAGAACTGGCTCAATCTTTGGCCTGGCCGATGTACTCTGACATAGATGCTCTCAAGACCCTGCCAAAGCCGCCTAACGCAACTCCTATCACTTGGCTGCTGGCTGTCTGAGACGCCACCAAAGCCCAGACATGTCATGGAGGACCACCAAGTCGAGGACTCCCACCCAAGGAGAGCACACGGTTTCTAGGCCCTCAGCCCTCCGCCAGGCACTCTGATCCCAGGGCCCTTGGGTGGAGATGGTGGTGGTGGTGTTGCTGGTGGTGGTGGTGGTGGTGGTGGTGGTGGTGGTGGTGGTGGCGGTTGCTAGTGTGTGGCACGACGAAGGTGTCCCTCACTCTTTCCTTCCCTGGGGGAGACAACGTGCTGGACCTCAGTTGCGATGAGAACGACGGCAGGGAGTTCTCACTCATTTTGTTCAGCTTTTCCAAGGAATGCAGATTGAGGGAGTCATCATCGATCCAAGCACTTTCTCGGCCTCCTGGTATATTGAACTACGCAGGCTGAACAGCTCATAGGGTCTCCCCGTGGCCTCAGCACCCTCCAGTACCCTGGACACCATCCATAGCTATGCCCCTGAGCAAGAGGCAAAGGCAATCTTCTTGGAGAGCCAACGTCCATGGCCAGGAGCACAAGCCGGCTGGCAGGTCCGCAGGCCATCTCAGGACCTTCTAGTGCCATCAGTACACTTTGAGACAACAAAAGCTTACCTCTGGTGATCCGTGCGCAGGTTCCCCGTCCTGGACCACTCTTCTTCCACAGGGCCCGCCAGCATCTCTCCACACCACCATGGAAAACAAAGGAAGGTCGTCTTCTCCATGTCAACAGGAAGCCTAGCTAGGCCTCAGCACCTGAGGAGGTGTGGAGAAATCAGGCGAATGTGTGACGTACCCACCCAGGCGCTCAGGTGGCCTGAGCGATCCAAACGGTTCCGTGGGGGAAGCTTTGCATCTCCCTGTGCTGTCCCTCTGTCCCACAGGGCTAGCTGCTCATCAGTGAGATGGAACGGGCCCACGTCATCCCACACAAGGGGATGTGCCTCTGTCTCATGTGTGTCTAGGAATTTCCTTGTTAGAATATGACAATGTTTCTGGTAAGACCACACGCCATGAGTGGGGATGTGCATGCGTCTGTTTCTGTGGGGCCCTCTGTGGGTGTGTTTGAGTGTGTGTGCATCAGTGTGATTCTATGGGTTTACCAGCAAGCAGGTGTGCACATGTGTGCGTGTGCAGGGCAGGCTGGCAGGCTGGCAGGCTGGCCATCCGTGGCTCAGGAGCTAACGTTTAGAGTTCATCAGCGCAAAGTACATGGGCAATCCGGGGATCCATGGCCTCAGACGCTGGCACGTAATAGCATGAGATGACGTGACTGACCTCAGGGGACGTTGCAAAGCCCTGAGACACCACGTGTCCGAAGCCCTCTGGCAAAGCGCAGCACAAGGACTCTCCTCCAAATACCCACTTTCCACCTTCGAAGCGATGTCGATGTGGATTACGTTGCCCCATTAGCTGTGCCGTTACCGGGCGCAGCATGAAACCTCAGCGACCATGGGGAAAGGCAATGAGCCCTGTGAGGGCAGCGGGCCTCAGATAATGAATGGATGCACGCCTCAGGCCTTCACGAAGCCCTATGAGAAGAGGTGGCCACACGAAGGTCGGACAGGTGACTGGTCCCACGCACATGACAATTTGGCTCTTCGCGTGTGGGCAGAACAGCCCTAGGCAAGTGGTGCCCATGCCACACTGAAAGCCAAACAACAGCCGCCTGAAGCGGGGGAGCGCTACTGACAAGGGACCTGGCATGTCAACGGCCATTGTGCCTCACGGGCTCGGCCTCTGGGGAACACCTGCCATTAGTCAGGCTGCCACATCCGGGTCCATGTCCTGAGTCCTCATCACTGCAGGGAAGGTCACCTCTGCCCTCGAACGGGACTCCCACGTCAGGGGCTGGGATCCTCAGCAAGAACAGCAACACGTGGCATGGTCTTCACAGGCGTCTATACTGTGGGACTCAAGGTAGGGCCTGTCCATTGGCAGAGACAGGCTAAACACAGGTGGTGTTTAGACTCTGGTGCAGAGGCATGGCCACATTACTATAGGTGAGAGGCACATACAAAGGAGAACCAGTGCCTTCCCATGAAGAGGAGGACAAGGGCCAAGCCCTACAGCCTTGACACGAGGCTCCACCTGACTACGATCGGGTCCCTGTGGTCTGTCCTGCACAGTCTGCAGCCTAGCCCACAGACGTCTTGTGCCCACGGAGCAGGAAGGAGCCACTCCGGATGCTGACCAAGGGCTGCCCTGGGTGGATGCCTTCACGCAGGAGCCCGGCAGGCCAGGAAACAAGGTCTGCACGGCCAAGTATGCAAGGCCAGCTGGCAAAGGGAGGGACAACCAGGGTGGCAATGGCCGGCAAGGCTATCACAGGCACAGGGTAGACACCCAGGAGAGCCCTTCTTTGGGAAAGTCGTGGCCAGGGGTGGGTCGGACAGAGCCCTCGGCACCATCGGCAGGCGGCCCCGTAAGGCCGTAAATCGCAGCCCATGGGGGAAGGTGGTGGGGCCGCAAACAGCCCACGAAGCTCTGACCCGTTGGTTTTCGTAACACCATCCAGGGGTAGGGAGGCCGTCAGCTGCCCTGCCCGCACGCACGTTTCCTCCGGACGCCCTTGGCCCTGCCATTCCCATTCTTCCCAGTGGCCAGCAAAGCTTCTACACTCCTGCCCTGAACGTACACCATGAGCTCTCCTGGACTTCCTGGTGTGTTTGTTGTGTGTGTGTGTGTGTGTGTGTGTGTTTGTGTTTGCATGCCTGTGCATGCGACTATGAGTGTGTGAGCGTGTGTGTGACTGTGTGTGTCCTTCTGTATGTTTCTATGTGTATTTGTGTGCGCGTACGAGTTGTGTGTCTCTGTCCTTGTCTGGCCTCAGATGAATTACGGCTCTATCAAATGCACCGAACCCATCTGGTGTCTTTCCTGTCCTCCCGCAACCCTGTTCAGCGCTCAGCTGAGAACGTGGGACAGAGGCCTGGGACAGAGATTGCTCCTTGCCCGGTCCGCAGTCCACCTGTACTCCGGCGGCACCTGGCCCTGAAAGGGGGGCACCACACACCAGCAGGAGAACTGGCTCAATCTTTGGCCTGGCCGATGTACTCTGACATAGATGCTCTCAAGACCCTGCCAAAGCCGCCTAACGCAACTCCTATCACTTGGCTGCTGGCTGTCTGAGACGCCACCAAAGCCCAGACATGTCATGGAGGACCACCAAGTCGAGGACTCCCACCCAAGGAGAGCACACGGTTTCTAGGCCCTCAGCCCTCCGCCAGGCACTCTGATCCCAGGGCCCTTAGGTGGAGATGGTGGTGGTGGTGTTGCTGGTGGTGGTGGTGGTGGTGGTGGTGGTGGTGGCGGTTGCTAGCGTGTGGCACGACGAAGCTGTCCCTCACTCCTTCCTTCCCTGGGGGAGACAACGTGCTGGACCTCAGTTGCGATGAGAACGACGGCAGGGAGTTCTCACTCATTTTGTTCAGCTTTTCCAAGGAATGCAGATTGAGGGAGTCATCATCGATCCAAGCACTTTCTCGGCCTCCTGGTATATTGAACTACGCAGGCTGAACAGCTCATAGGGTCTCCCCGTGGCCTCAGCACCCTCCAGTAACCTGGACACCATCCACAGCTATGCCCCTGAGCAAGAGGCAAAGGCAATCTTCTTGGAGAGCCAACGTCCATGGCCAGGAGCACAAGCCGGCTGGCAGGTCCGCAGGCCATCTCAGGACCTTCTAGTGCCATCAGTACACTTTGAGACAACAAAAGCTTACCTCTGGTGATCCGTGCGCAGGTTCCCCGTCCTGGACCACTCTTCTTCCACAGGGCCCGCCAGCATCTCTCCACACCACCATGGAAAACAAAGGAAGGTCGTCTTCTCCATGTCAACAGGAAGCCTAGCTAGGCCTCAGCACCTGAGGAGGTGTGGAGAAATCAGGCGAATGTGTGACGTACCCACCCAGGCGCTCAGGTGGCCTGAGCGATCCAAACGGTTCCGTGGGGGAAGCTTTGCATCTCCCTGTGCTGTCCCTCTGTCCCACAGGGCTAGCTGCTCATCAGTGAGATGGAACGGGCCCACGTCATCCCACACAAGGGGATGTGCCTCTGTCTCATGTGTGTCTAGGAATTTCCTTGTTAGAATATGACAATGTTTCTGGTAAGACCACACGCCATGAGTGGGGATGTGCATGCGTCTGTTTCTGTGGGGCCCTCTGTGGGTGTGTTTGAGTGTGTGTGCATCAGTGTGATTCTATGGGTTTACCAGCAAGCAGGTGTGCACATGTGTGCGTGTGCAGGGCAGGCTGGCAGGCTGGCAGGCTGGCCATCCGTGGCTCAGGAGCTAACGTTTAGAGTTCATCAGCGCAAAGTACATGGGCAATCCGGGGATCCATGGCCTCAGACGCTGGCACGTAATAGCATGAGATGACGTGACTGACCTCAGGGGACGTTGCAAAGCCCTGAGACACCACGTGTCCGAAGCCCTCTGGCAAAGCGCAGCACAAGGACTCTCCTCCAAATACCCACTTTCCACCTTCGAAGCGATGTCGATGTGGATTACGTTGCCCCATTAGCTGTGCCGTTACCGGGCACAGCATGAAACCTCAGCGACCATGGGGAAAGGCAATGAGCCCTGTGAGGGCAGCGGGCCTCAGATAATGAATGGATGCACGCCTCAGGCCTTCACGAAGCCCTATGAGAAGAGGTGGCCACACGAAGGTCGGACAGGTGACTGGTCCCACGCACATGACAATTTGGCTCTTCGCGTGTGGGCAGAACAGCCCTAGGCAAGTGGTGCCCATGCCACACTGAAAGCCAAACAACAGCCGCCTGAAGCGGGGGAGCGCTACTGACAAGGGACCTGGCATGTCAACGGCCATTGTGCCTCACGGGCTCGGCCTCTGGGGAACACCTGCCATTAGTCAGGCTGCCACATCCGGGTCCATGTCCTGAGTCCTCATCACTGCAGGGAAGGTCACCTCTGCCCTCGAACGGGACTCCCACGTCAGGGGCTGGGATCCTCAGCAAGAACAGCAACACGTGGCATGGTCTTCACAGGCGTCTATACTGTGGGACTCAAGGTAGGGCCTGTCCATTGGCAGAGACAGGCTAAACACAGGTGGTGTTTAGACTCTGGTGCAGAGGCATGGCCACATTACTATAGGTGAGAGGCACATACAAAGGAGAACCAGTGCCTTCCCATGAAGAGGAGGACAAGGGCCAAGCCCTACAGCCTTGACACGAGGCTCCACCTGACTACGATCGGGTCCCTGTGGTCTGTCCTGCACAGTCTGCAGCCTAGCCCACAGACGTCTTGTGCCCACGGAGCAGGAAGGAGCCACTCCGGATGCTGACCAAGGGCTGCCCTGGGTGGATGCCTTCACGCAGGAGCCCGGCAGGCCAGGAAACAAGGTCTGCACGGCCAAGTATGCAAGGCCAGCTGGCAAAGGGAGGGACAACCAGGGTGGCAATGGCCGGCAAGGCTATCACAGGCACAGGGTAGACACCCAGGAGAGCCCTTCTTTGGGAAAGTCGTGGCCAGGGGTGGGTCGGACAGAGCCCTCGGCACCATCGGCAGGCGGCCCCGTAAGGCCGTAAATCGCAGCCCATGGGGGAAGGTGGTGGGGCCGCAAACAGCCCACGAAGCTCTGACCCGTTGGTTTTCGTAACACCATCCAGGGGTAGGGAGGCCGTCAGCTGCCCTGCCCGCACGCACGTTTCCTCCGGACGCCCTTGGCCCTGCCATTCCCATTCTTCCCAGTGGCCAGCAAAGCTTCTACACTCCTGCCCTGAACGTACACCATGAGCTCTCCTGGACTTCCTGGTGTGTTTGTTGTGTGTGTGTGTGTGTGTGTGTGTGTGTGTTTGTGTTTGCATGCCTGTGCATGCGACTATGAGTGTGTGAGCGTGTGTGTGACTGTGTGTGTCCTTCTGTATGTTTCTATGTGTATTTGTGTGCGCGTACGAGTTGTGTGTCTCTGTCCTTGTCTGGCCTCAGATGAATTACGGCTCTATCAAATGCACCGAACCCATCTGGTGTCTTTCCTGTCCTCCCGCAACCCTGTTCAGCGCTCAGCTGAGAACGTGGGACAGAGGCCTGGGACAGAGATTGCTCCTTGCCCGGTCCGCAGTCCACCTGTACTCCGGCGGCACCTGGCCCTGAAAGGGGGGCACCACACACCAGCAGGAGAACTGGCTCAATCTTTGGCCTGGCCGATGTACTCTGACATAGATGCTCTCAAGACCCTGCCAAAGCCGCCTAACGCAACTCCTATCACTTGGCTGCTGGCTGTCTGAGACGCCACCAAAGCCCAGACATGTCATGGAGGACCACCAAGTCGAGGACTCCCACCCAAGGAGAGCACACGGTTTCTAGGCCCTCAGCCCTCCGCCAGGCACTCTGATCCCAGGGCCCTTGGGTGGAGATGGTGGTGGTGGTGTTGCTGGTGGTGGTGGTGGTGGTGGTGGTGGTGGTGGTGGTGGTGGCGGTTGCTAGTGTGTGGCACGACGAAGGTGTCCCTCACTCTTTCCTTCCCTGGGGGAGACAACGTGCTGGACCTCAGTTGCGATGAGAACGACGGCAGGGAGTTCTCACTCATTTTGTTCAGCTTTTCCAAGGAATGCAGATTGAGAGAGTCATCATCGATCCAAGCACTTTCTCGGCCTCCTGGTATATTGAACTACGCAGGCTGAACAGCTCATAGGGTCTCCCCGTGGCCTCAGCACCCTCCAGTACCCTGGACACCATCCATAGCTATGCCCCTGAGCAAGAGGCAAAGGCAATCTTCTTGGAGAGCCAACGTCCATGGCCAGGAGCACAAGCCGGCTGGCAGGTCCGCAGGCCATCTCAGGACCTTCTAGTGCCATCAGTACACTTTGAGACAACAAAAGCTTACCTCTGGTGATCCGTGCGCAGGTTCCCCGTCCTGGACCACTCTTCTTCCACAGGGCCCGCCAGCATCTCTCCACACCACCATGGAAAACAAAGGAAGGTCGTCTTCTCCATGTCAACAGGAAGCCTAGCTAGGCCTCAGCACCTGAGGAGGTGTGGAGAAATCAGGCGAATGTGTGACGTACCCACCCAGGCGCTCAGGTGGCCTGAGCGATCCAAACGGTTCCGTGGGGGAAGCTTTGCATCTCCCTGTGCTGTCCCTCTGTCCCACAGGGCTAGCTGCTCATCAGTGAGATGGAACGGGCCCACGTCATCCCACACAAGGGGATGTGCCTCTGTCTCATGTGTGTCTAGGAATTTCCTTGTTAGAATATGACAATGTTTCTGGTAAGACCACACGCCATGAGTGGGGATGTGCATGCGTCTGTTTCTGTGGGGCCCTCTGTGGGTGTGTTTGAGTGTGTGTGCATCAGTGTGATTCTATGGGTTTACCAGCAAGCAGGTGTGCACATGTGTGCGTGTGCAGGGCAGGCTGGCAGGCTGGCAGGCTGGCCATCCGTGGCTCAGGAGCTAACGTTTAGAGTTCATCAGCGCAAAGTACATGGGCAATCCGGGGATCCATGGCCTCAGACGCTGGCACGTAATAGCATGAGATGACGTGACTGACCTCAGGGGACGTTGCAAAGCCCTGAGACACCACGTGTCCGAAGCCCTCTGGCAAAGCGCAGCACAAGGACTCTCCTCCAAATACCCACTTTCCACCTTCGAAGCGATGTCGATGTGGATTACGTTGCCCCATTAGCTGTGCCGTTACCGGGCGCAGCATGAAACCTCAGCGACCATGGGGAAAGGCAATGAGCCCTGTGAGGGCAGCGGGCCTCAGATAATGAATGGATGCACGCCTCAGGCCTTCACGAAGCCCTATGAGAAGAGGTGGCCACACGAAGGTCGGACAGGTGACTGGTCCCACGCACATGACAATTTGGCTCTTCGCGTGTGGGCAGAACAGCCCTAGGCAAGTGGTGCCCATGCCACACTGAAAGCCAAACAACAGCCACCTGAAGCGGGGGAGCGCTACTGACAAGGGACCTGGCATGTCAACGGCCATTGTGCCTCACGGGCTCGGCCTCTGGGGAACACCTGCCATTAGTCAGGCTGCCACATCCGGGTCCATGTCCTGAGTCCTCATCACTGCAGGGAAGGTCACCTCTGCCCTCGAACGGGACTCCCACGTCAGGGGCTGGGATCCTCAGCAAGAACAGCAACACGTGGCATGGTCTTCACAGGCGTCTATACTGTGGGACTCAAGGTAGGGCCTGTCCATTGGCAGAGACAGGCTAAACACAGGTGGTGTTTAGACTCTGGTGCAGAGGCATGGCCACATTACTATAGGTGAGAGGCACATACAAAGGAGAACCAGTGCCTTCCCATGAAGAGGAGGACAAGGGCCAAGCCCTACAGCCTTGACACGAGGCTCCACCTGACTACGATCGGGTCCCTGTGGTCTGTCCTGCACAGTCTGCAGCCTAGCCCACAGACGTCTTGTGCCCACGGAGCAGGAAGGAGCCACTCCGGATGCTGACCAAGGGCTGCCCTGGGTGGATGCCTTCACGCAGGAGCCCGGCAGGCCAGGAAACAAGGTCTGCACGGCCAAGTATGCAAGGCCAGCTGGCAAAGGGAGGGACAACCAGGGTGGCAATGGCCGGCAAGGCTATCACAGGCACAGGGTAGACACCCAGGAGAGCCCTTCTTTGGGAAAGTCGTGGCCAGGGGTGGGTCGGACAGAGCCCTCGGCACCATCGGCAGGCGGCCCCGTAAGGCCGTAAATCGCAGCCCATGGGGGAAGGTGGTGGGGCCGCAAACAGCCCACGAAGCTCTGACCCGTTGGTTTTCGTAACACCATCCAGGGGTAGGGAGGCCGTCAGCTGCCCTGCCCGCACGCACGTTTCCTCCGGACGCCCTTGGCCCTGCCATTCCCATTCTTCCCAGTGGCCAGCAAAGCTTCTACACTCCTGCCCTGAACGTACACCATGAGCTCTCCTGGACTTCCTGGTGTGTTTGTTGTGTGTGTGTGTGTGTGTGTGTGTGTTTGTGTTTGCATGCCTGTGCATGCGACTATGAGTGTGTGAGCGTGTGTGTGACTGTGTGTGTCCTTCTGTATGTTTCTATGTGTATTTGTGTGCGCGTACGAGTTGTGTGTCTCTGTCCTTGTCTGGCCTCAGATGAATTACGGCTCTATCAAATGCACCGAACCCATCTGGTGTCTTTCCTGTCCTCCCGCAACCCTGTTCAGCGCTCAGCTGAGAACGTGGGACAGAGGCCTGGGACAGAGATTGCTCCTTGCCCGGTCCGCAGTCCACCTGTACTCCGGCGGCACCTGGCCCTGAAAGGGGGGCACCACACACCAGCAGGAGAACTGGCTCAATCTTTGGCCTGGCCGATGTACTCTGACATAGATGCTCTCAAGACCCTGCCAAAGCCGCCTAACGCAACTCCTATCACTTGGCTGCTGGCTGTCTGAGACGCCACCAAAGCCCAGACATGTCATGGAGGACCACCAAGTCGAGGACTCCCACCCAAGGAGAGCACACGGTTTCTAGGCCCTCAGCCCTCCGCCAGGCACTCTGATCCCAGGGCCCTTAGGTGGAGATGGTGGTGGTGGTGTTGCTGGTGGTGGTGGTGGTGGTGGTGGTGGTGGTGGCGGTTGCTAGCGTGTGGCACGACGAAGCTGTCCCTCACTCCTTCCTTCCCTGGGGGAGACAACGTGCTGGACCTCAGTTGCGATGAGAACGACGGCAGGGAGTTCTCACTCATTTTGTTCAGCTTTTCCAAGGAATGCAGATTGAGGGAGTCATCATCGATCCAAGCACTTTCTCGGCCTCCTGGTATATTGAACTACGCAGGCTGAACAGCTCATAGGGTCTCCCCGTGGCCTCAGCACCCTCCAGTAACCTGGACACCATCCACAGCTATGCCCCTGAGCAAGAGGCAAAGGCAATCTTCTTGGAGAGCCAACGTCCATGGCCAGGAGCACAAGCCGGCTGGCAGGTCCGCAGGCCATCTCAGGACCTTCTAGTGCCATCAGTACACTTTGAGACAACAAAAGCTTACCTCTGGTGATCCGTGCGCAGGTTCCCCGTCCTGGACCACTCTTCTTCCACAGGGCCCGCCAGCATCTCTCCACACCACCATGGAAAACAAAGGAAGGTCGTCTTCTCCATGTCAACAGGAAGCCTAGCTAGGCCTCAGCACCTGAGGAGGTGTGGAGAAATCAGGCGAATGTGTGACGTACCCACCCAGGCGCTCAGGTGGCCTGAGCGATCCAAACGGTTCCGTGGGGGAAGCTTTGCATCTCCCTGTGCTGTCCCTCTGTCCCACAGGGCTAGCTGCTCATCAGTGAGATGGAACGGGCCCACGTCATCCCACACAAGGGGATGTGCCTCTGTCTCATGTGTGTCTAGGAATTTCCTTGTTAGAATATGACAATGTTTCTGGTAAGACCACACGCCATGAGTGGGGATGTGCATGCGTCTGTTTCTGTGGGGCCCTCTGTGGGTGTGTTTGAGTGTGTGTGCATCAGTGTGATTCTATGGGTTTACCAGCAAGCAGGTGTGCACATGTGTGCGTGTGCAGGGCAGGCTGGCAGGCTGGCAGGCTGGCCATCCGTGGCTCAGGAGCTAACGTTTAGAGTTCATCAGCGCAAAGTACATGGGCAATCCGGGGATCCATGGCCTCAGACGCTGGCACGTAATAGCATGAGATGACGTGACTGACCTCAGGGGACGTTGCAAAGCCCTGAGACACCACGTGTCCGAAGCCCTCTGGCAAAGCGCAGCACAAGGACTCTCCTCCAAATACCCACTTTCCACCTTCGAAGCGATGTCGATGTGGATTACGTTGCCCCATTAGCTGTGCCGTTACCGGGCACAGCATGAAACCTCAGCGACCATGGGGAAAGGCAATGAGCCCTGTGAGGGCAGCGGGCCTCAGATAATGAATGGATGCACGCCTCAGGCCTTCACGAAGCCCTATGAGAAGAGGTGGCCACACGAAGGTCGGACAGGTGACTGGTCCCACGCACATGACAATTTGGCTCTTCGCGTGTGGGCAGAACAGCCCTAGGCAAGTGGTGCCCATGCCACACTGAAAGCCAAACAACAGCCGCCTGAAGCGGGGGAGCGCTACTGACAAGGGACCTGGCATGTCAACGGCCATTGTGCCTCACGGGCTCGGCCTCTGGGGAACACCTGCCATTAGTCAGGCTGCCACATCCGGGTCCATGTCCTGAGTCCTCATCACTGCAGGGAAGGTCACCTCTGCCCTCGAACGGGACTCCCACGTCAGGGGCTGGGATCCTCAGCAAGAACAGCAACACGTGGCATGGTCTTCACAGGCGTCTATACTGTGGGACTCAAGGTAGGGCCTGTCCATTGGCAGAGACAGGCTAAACACAGGTGGTGTTTAGACTCTGGTGCAGAGGCATGGCCACATTACTATAGGTGAGAGGCACATACAAAGGAGAACCAGTGCCTTCCCATGAAGAGGAGGACAAGGGCCAAGCCCTACAGCCTTGACACGAGGCTCCACCTGACTACGATCGGGTCCCTGTGGTCTGTCCTGCACAGTCTGCAGCCTAGCCCACAGACGTCTTGTGCCCACGGAGCAGGAAGGAGCCACTCCGGATGCTGACCAAGGGCTGCCCTGGGTGGATGCCTTCACGCAGGAGCCCGGCAGGCCAGGAAACAAGGTCTGCACGGCCAAGTATGCAAGGCCAGCTGGCAAAGGGAGGGACAACCAGGGTGGCAATGGCCGGCAAGGCTATCACAGGCACAGGGTAGACACCCAGGAGAGCCCTTCTTTGGGAAAGTCGTGGCCAGGGGTGGGTCGGACAGAGCCCTCGGCACCATCGGCAGGCGGCCCCGTAAGGCCGTAAATCGCAGCCCATGGGGGAAGGTGGTGGGGCCGCAAACAGCCCACGAAGCTCTGACCCGTTGGTTTTCGTAACACCATCCAGGGGTAGGGAGGCCGTCAGCTGCCCTGCCCGCACGCACGTTTCCTCCGGACGCCCTTGGCCCTGACATTCCCATTCTTCCCAGTGGCCAGCAAAGCTTCTACACTCCTGCCCTGAACGTACACCATGAGCTCTCCTGGACTTCCTGGTGTGTTTGTTGTGTGTGTGTGTGTGTGTGTGTGTGTGTGTGTTTGCATGCCTGTGCATGCGACTATGAGTGTGTGAGCGTGTGTGTGACTGTGTGTGTCCTTCTGTATGTTTCTATGTGTATTTGTGTGCGCGTACGAGTTGTGTGTCTCTGTCCTTGTCTGGCCTCAGATGAATTACGGCTCTATCAAATGCACCGAACCCATCTGGTGTCTTTCCTGTCCTCCCGCAACCCTGTTCAGCGCTCAGCTGAGAACGTGGGACAGAGGCCTGGGACAGAGATTGCTCCTTGCCCGGTCCGCAGTCCACCTGTACTCCGGCGGCACCTGGCCCTGAAAGGGGGGCACCACACACCAGCAGGAGAACTGGCTCAATCTTTGGCCTGGCCGATGTACTCTGACATAGATGCTCTCAAGACCCTGCCAAAGCCGCCTAACGCAACTCCTATCACTTGGCTGCTGGCTGTCTGAGACGCCACCAAAGCCCAGACATGTCATGGAGGACCACCAAGGCGAGGACTGCCACCCAAGGAGAGCACACGGTTTCTAGGCCCTCAGCCCTCCGCCAGGCACTCTGATCCCAGGGCCCTTGGGTGGAGATGGTGGTGGTGGTGTTGCTGGTGGTGGTGGTGGTGGTGGTGGTGGTGGTGGCGGTTGCTAGCGTGTGGCACGACGAAGCTGTCCCTCACTCCTTCCTTCCCTGGGGGAGACAACGTGCTGGACCTCAGTTGCGATGAGAACGACGGCAGGGAGTTCTCACTCATTTTGTTCAGCTTTTCCAAGGAATGCAGATTGAGGGAGTCATCATCGATCCAAGCACTTTCTCGGCCTCCTGGTATATTGAACTACGCAGGCTGAACAGCTCATAGGGTCTCCCCGTGGCCTCAGCACCCTCCAGTAACCTGGACACCATCCACAGCTATGCCCCTGAGCAAGAGGCAAAGGCAATCTTCTTGGAGAGCCAACGTCCATGGCCAGGAGCACAAGCCGGCTGGCAGGTCCGCAGGCCATCTCAGGACCTTCTAGTGCCATCAGTACACTTTGAGACAACAAAAGCTTACCTCTGGTGATCCGTGCGCAGGTTCCCCGTCCTGGACCACTCTTCTTCCACAGGGCCCGCCAGCATCTCTCCACACCACCATGGAAAACAAAGGAAGGTCGTCTTCTCCATGTCAACAGGAAGCCTAGCTAGGCCTCAGCACCTGAGGAGGTGTGGAGAAATCAGGCGAATGTGTGACGTACCCACCCAGGCGCTCAGGTGGCCTGAGCGATCCAAACGGTTCCGTGGGGGAAGCTTTGCATCTCCCTGTGCTGTCCCTCTGTCCCACAGGGCTAGCTGCTCATCAGTGAGATGGAACGGGCCCACGTCATCCCACACAAGGGGATGTGCCTCTGTCTCATGTGTGTCTAGGAATTTCCTTGTTAGAATATGACAATGTTTCTGGTAAGACCACACGCCATGAGTGGGGATGTGCATGCGTCTGTTTCTGTGGGGCCCTCTGTGGGTGTGTTTGAGTGTGTGTGCATCAGTGTGATTCTATGGGTTTACCAGCAAGCAGGTGTGCACATGTGTGCGTGTGCAGGGCAGGCTGGCAGGCTGGCAGGCTGGCCATCCGTGGCTCAGGAGCTAACGTTTAGAGTTCATCAGCGCAAAGTACATGGGCAATCCGGGGATCCATGGCCTCAGACGCTGGCACGTAATAGCATGAGATGACGTGACTGACCTCAGGGGACGTTGCAAAGCCCTGAGACACCACGTGTCCGAAGCCCTCTGGCAAAGCGCAGCACAAGGACTCTCCTCCAAATACCCACTTTCCACCTTCGAAGCGATGTCGATGTGGATTACGTTGCCCCATTAGCTGTGCCGTTACCGGGCGCAGCATGAAACCTCAGCGACCATGGGGAAAGGCAATGAGCCCTGTGAGGGCAGCGGGCCTCAGATAATGAATGGATGCACGCCTCAGGCCTTCACGAAGCCCTATGAGAAGAGGTGGCCACACGAAGGTCGGACAGGTGACTGGTCCCACGCACATGACAATTTGGCTCTTCGCGTGTGGGCAGAACAGCCCTAGGCAAGTGGTGCCCATGCCACACTGAAAGCCAAACAACAGCCGCCTGAAGCGGGGGAGCGCTACTGACAAGGGACCTGGCATGTCAACGGCCATTGTGCCTCACGGGCTCGGCCTCTGGGGAACACCTGCCATTAGTCAGGCTGCCACATCCGGGTCCATGTCCTGAGTCCTCATCACTGCAGGGAAGGTCACCTCTGCCCTCGAACGGGACTCCCACGTCAGGGGCTGGGATCCTCAGCAAGAACAGCAACACGTGGCATGGTCTTCACAGGCGTCTATACTGTGGGACTCAAGGTAGGGCCTGTCCATTGGCAGAGACAGGCTAAACACAGGTGGTGTTTAGACTCTGGTGCAGAGGCATGGCCACATTACTATAGGTGAGAGGCACATACAAAGGAGAACCAGTGCCTTCCCATGAAGAGGAGGACAAGGGCCAAGCCCTACAGCCTTGACACGAGGCTCCACCTGACTACGATCGGGTCCCTGTGGTCTGTCCTGCACAGTCTGCAGCCTAGCCCACAGACGTCTTGTGCCCACGGAGCAGGAAGGAGCCACTCCGGATGCTGACCAAGGGCTGCCCTGGGTGGATGCCTTCACGCAGGAGCCCGGCAGGCCAGGAAACAAGGTCTGCACGGCCAAGTATGCAAGGCCAGCTGGCAAAGGGAGGGACAACCAGGGTGGCAATGGCCGGCAAGGCTATCACAGGCACAGGGTAGACACCCAGGAGAGCCCTTCTTTGGGAAAGTCGTGGCCAGGGGTGGGTCGGACAGAGCCCTCGGCACCATCGGCAGGCGGCCCCGTAAGGCCGTAAATCGCAGCCCATGGGGGAAGGTGGTGGGGCCGCAAACAGCCCACGAAGCTCTGACCCGTTGGTTTTCGTAACACCATCCAGGGGTAGGGAGGCCGTCAGCTGCCCTGCCCGCACGCACGTTTCCTCCGGACGCCCTTGGCCCTGCCATTCCCATTCTTCCCAGTGGCCAGCAAAGCTTCTACACTCCTGCCCTGAACGTACACCATGAGCTCTCCTGGACTTCCTGGTGTGTTTGTTGTGTGTGTGTGTGTGTGTGTGTGTGTGTGTGTGTTTGTGTTTGCATGCCTGTGCATGCGACTATGAGTGTGTGAGCGTGTGTGTGACTGTGTGTGTCCTTCTGTATGTTTGTAAGTGTATTCGTGTGCGCGTGCGAGTTGTGTGTCTCTGTCCTTGATTGGCCTCAGATGAATTACGGCTCTATCAAATGCACCGAACCCATCTGGTGTCTTTCCTGTCCTCCCGCAACCCTGTTCAGTGCTCAGCTGAGAACGTGGGACAGAGGCCTGGGACAGAGATTGCTCCTTGCCCGGTCCGCAGTCCACCTGTACTCCGGCGGCACCTGGCCCTGAAAGGGGGGCACCACACACCAGCAGGAGAACTGGCTCAATCTTTGGCCTGGCCGATGTACTCTGACATAGATGCTCTCAAGACCCTGCCAAAGCCGCCTAACGCAACTCCTATCACTTGGCTGCTGGCTGTCTGAGACGCCACCAAAGCCCAGACATGTCATGGAGGACCACCAAGTCGAGGACTCCCACCCAAGGAGAGCACACGGTTTCTAGGCCCTCAGCCCTCCGCCAGGCACTCTGATCCCAGGGCCCTTGGGTGGAGATGGTGGTGGTGGTGTTGCTGGTGGTGGTGGTGGTGGTGGTGGTGGCAGTTGCTAGCGTGTGGCACGACGAAGCTGTCCCTCACTCCTTCCTTCCCTGGGGGAGACAACGTGCTGGACCTCAGTTGCGATGAGAACGACGGCAGGGAGTTCTCACTCATTTTGTTCAGCTTTTCCAAGGAATGCAGATTGAGGGAGTCATCATCGATCCAAGCACTTTCTCGGCCTCCTGGTATATTGAACTACGCAGGCTGAACAGCTCATAGGGTCTCCCCGTGGCCTCAGCACCCTCCAGTACCCTGGACACCATCCACAGCTATGCCCCTGAGCAAGAGGCAAAGGCAATCTTCTTGGAGAGCCAACGTCCATGGCCAGGAGCACAAGCCGGCTGGCAGGTCCGCAGGCCATCTCAGGACCTTCTAGTGCCATCAGTACACTTTGAGACAACAAAAGCTTACCTCTGGTGATCCGTGCGCAGGTTCCCCGTCCTGGACCACTCTTCTTCCACAGGGCCCGCCAGCATCTCTCCACACCACCATGGAAAACAAAGGAAGGTCGTCTTCTCCATGTCAACAGGAAGCCTAGCTAGGCCTCAGCACCTGAGGAGGTGTGGAGAAATCAGGCGAATGTGTGACGTACCCACCCAGGCGCTCAGGTGGCCTGAGCGATCCAAACGGTTCCGTGGGGGAAGCTTTGCATCTCCCTGTGCTGTCCCTCTGTCCCACAGGGCTAGCTGCTCATCAGTGAGATGGAACGGGCCCACGTCATCCCACACAAGGGGATGTGCCTCTGTCTCATGTGTGTCTAGGAATTTCCTTGTTAGAATATGACAATGTTTCTGGTAAGACCACACGCCATGAGTGGGGATGTGCATGCGTCTGTTTCTGTGGGGCCCTCTGTGGGTGTGTTTGAGTGTGTGTGCATCAGTGTGATTCTATGGGTTTACCAGCAAGCAGGTGTGCACATGTGTGCGTGTGCAGGGCAGGCTGGCAGGCTGGCAGGCTGGCCATCCGTGGCTCAGGAGCTAACGTTTAGAGTTCATCAGCGCAAAGTACATGGGCAATCCGGGGATCCATGGCCTCAGACGCTGGCACGTAATAGCATGAGATGACGTGACTGACCTCAGGGGACGTTGCAAAGCCCTGAGACACCACGTGTCCGAAGCCCTCTGGCAAAGCGCAGCACAAGGACTCTCCTCCAAATACCCACTTTCCACCTTCGAAGCGATGTCGATGTGGATTACGTTGCCCCATTAGCTGTGCCGTTACCGGGCGCAGCATGAAACCTCAGCGACCATGGGGAAAGGCAATGAGCCCTGTGAGGGCAGCGGGCCTCAGATAATGAATGGATGCACGCCTCAGGCCTTCACGAAGCCCTATGAGAAGAGGTGGCCACACGAAGGTCGGACAGGTGACTGGTCCCACGCACATGACAATTTGGCTCTTCGCGTGTGGGCAGAACAGCCCTAGGCAAGTGGTGCCCATGCCACACTGAAAGCCAAACAACAGCCGCCTGAAGCGGGGGAGCGCTACTGACAAGGGACCTGGCATGTCAACGGCCATTGTGCCTCACGGGCTCGGCCTCTGGGGAACACCTGCCATTAGTCAGGCTGCCACATCCGGGTCCATGTCCTGAGTCCTCATCACTGCAGGGAAGGTCACCACTGCCCTCGAACGGGACTCCCACGTCAGGGGCTGGGATCCTCAGCAAGAACAGCAACACGTGGCATGGTCTTCACAGGCGTCTATACTGTGGGACTCAAGGTAGGGCCTGTCCATTGGCAGAGACAGGCTAAACACAGGTGGTGTTTAGACTCTGGTGCAGAGGCATGGCCACATTACTATAGGTGAGAGGCACATACAAAGGAGAACCAGTGCCTTCCCATGAAGAGGAGGACAAGGGCCAAGCCCTACAGCCTTGACACGAGGCTCCACCTGACTACGATCGGGTCCCTGTGGTCTGTCCTGCACAGTCTGCAGCCTAGCCCACAGACGTCTTGTGCCCACGGAGCAGGAAGGAGCCACTCCGGATGCTGACCAAGGGCTGCCCTGGGTGGATGCCTTCACGCAGGAGCCCGGCAGGCCAGGAAACAAGGTCTGCACGGCCAAGTATGCAAGGCCAGCTGGCAAAGGGAGGGACAACCAGGGTGGCAATGGCCGGCAAGGCTATCACAGGCACAGGGTAGACACCCAGGAGAGCCCTTCTTTGGGAAAGTCGTGGCCAGGGGTGGGTCGGACAGAGCCCTCGGCACCATCGGCAGGCGGCCCCGTAAGGCCGTAAATCGCAGCCCATGGGGGAAGGTGGTGGGGCCGCAAACAGCCCACGAAGCTCTGACCCGTTGGTTTTCGTAACACCATCCAGGGGTAGGGAGGCCGTCAGCTGCCCTGCCCGCACGCACGTTTCCTCCGGACCCCCTTGGCCCTGCCATTCCCATTCTTCCCAGTGGCCAGCAAAGCTTCTACACTCCTGCCCTGAACGTACACCATGAGCTCTCCTGGACTTCCTGGTGTGTTTGTTGTGTGTGTGTGTGTGTGTGTGTGTGTGTGTGTGTGTGTTTGTGTTTGCATGCCTGTGCATGCGACTATGAGTGTGTGAGCGTGTGTGTGACTGTGTGTGTCCTTCTGTATGTTTCTATGTGTATTTGTGTGCGCGTACGAGTTGTGTGTCTCTGTCCTTGTCTGGCCTCAGATGAATTACGGCTCTATCAAATGCACCGAACCCATCTGGTGTCTTTCCTGTCCTCCCGCAACCCTGTTCAGCGCTCAGCTGAGAACGTGGGACAGAGGCCTGGGACAGAGATTGCTCCTTGCCCGGTCCGCAGTCCACCTGTACTCCGGCGGCACCTGGCCCTGAAAGGGGGGCACCACACACCAGCAGGAGAACTGGCTCAATCTTTGGCCTGGCCGATGTACTCTGACATAGATGCTCTCAAGACCCTGCCAAAGCCGCCTAACGCAACTCCTATCACTTGGCTGCTGGCTGTCTGAGACGCCACCAAAGCCCAGACATGTCATGGAGGACCACCAAGTCGAGGACTCCCACCCAAGGAGAGCACACGGTTTCTAGGCCCTCAGCCCTCCGCCAGGCACTCTGATCCCAGGGCCCTTGGGTGGAGATGGTGGTGGTGGTGTTGCTGGTGGTGGTGGTGGTGGTGGTGGTGGTGGCAGTTGCTAGCGTGTGGCACGACGAAGCTGTCCCTCACTCCTTCCTTCCCTGGGGGAGACAACGTGCTGGACCTCAGTTGCGATGAGAACGACGGCAGGGAGTTCTCACTCATTTTGTTCAGCTTTTCCAAGGAATGCAGATTGAGGGAGTCATCATCGATCCAAGCACTTTCTCGGCCTCCTGGTATATTGAACTACGCAGGCTGAACAGCTCATAGGGTCTCCCCGTGGCCTCAGCACCCTCCAGTACCCTGGACACCATCCACAGCTATGCCCCTGAGCAAGAGGCAAAGGCAATCTTCTTGGAGAGCCAACGTCCATGGCCAGGAGCACAAGCCGGCTGGCAGGTCCGCAGGCCATCTCAGGACCTTCTAGTGCCATCAGTACACTTTGAGACAACAAAAGCTTACCTCTGGTGATCCGTGCGCAGGTTCCCCGTCCTGGACCACTCTTCTTCCACAGGGCCCGCCAGCATCTCTCCACACCACCATGGAAAACAAAGGAAGGTCGTCTTCTCCATGTCAACAGGAAGCCTAGCTAGGCCTCAGCACCTGAGGAGGTGTGGAGAAATCAGGCGAATGTGTGACGTACCCACCCAGGCGCTCAGGTGGCCTGAGCGATCCAAACGGTTCCGTGGGGGAAGCTTTGCATCTCCCTGTGCTGTCCCTCTGTCCCACAGGGCTAGCTGCTCATCAGTGAGATGGAACGGGCCCACGTCATCCCACACAAGGGGATGTGCCTCTGTCTCATGTGTGTCTAGGAATTTCCTTGTTAGAATATGACAATGTTTCTGGTAAGACCACACGCCATGAGTGGGGATGTGCATGCGTCTGTTTGTGTGGGGCCCTCTGTGGTTGTGTTTGAGTGTGTGTGCATCAGTGTGATTCTATGGGTTTACCAGCAAGCAGGTGTGCACATGTGTGCGTGTGCAGGGCAGGCTGGCAGGCTGGCAGGCTGGCCATCCGTGGCTCAGGAGCTAACGTTTAGAGTTCATCAGCGCAAAGTACATGGGCAATCCGGGGATCCATGGCCTCAGACGCTGGCACGTAATAGCATGAGATGACGTGACTGACCTCAGGGGACGTTGCAAAGCCCTGAGACACCACGTGTCCGAAGCCCTCTGGCAAAGCGCAGCACAAGGACTCTCCTCCAAATACCCACTTTCCACCTTCGAAGCGATGTCGATGTGGATTACGTTGCCCCATTAGCTGTGCCGTTACCGGGCGCAGCATGAAACCTCAGCGACCATGGGGAAAGGCAATGAGCCCTGTGAGGGCAGCGGGCCTCAGATAATGAATGGATGCACGCCTCAGGCCTTCACGAAGCCCTATGAGAAGAGGTGGCCACACGAAGGTCGGACAGGTGACTGGTCCCACGCACATGACAATTTGGCTCTTCGCGTGTGGGCAGAACAGCCCTAGGCAAGTGGTGCCCATGCCACACTGAAAGCCAAACAACAGCCGCCTGAAGCGGGGGAGCGCTACTGACAAGGGACCTGGCATGTCAACGGCCATTGTGCCTCACGGGCTCGGCCTCTGGGGAACACCTGCCATTAGTCAGGCTGCCACATCCGGGTCCATGTCCTGAGTCCTCATCACTGCAGGGAAGGTCACCTCTGCCCTCGAACGGGACTCCCACGTCAGGGGCTGGGATCCTCAGCAAGAACAGCAACACGTGGCATGGTCTTCACAGGCGTCTATACTGTGGGACTCAAGGTAGGGCCTGTCCATTGGCAGAGACAGGCTAAACACAGGTGGTGTTTAGACTCTGGTGCAGAGGCATGGCCACATTACTATAGGTGAGAGGCACATACAAAGGAGAACCAGTGCCTTCCCATGAAGAGGAGGACAAGGGCCAAGCCCTACAGCCTTGACACGAGGCTCCACCTGACTACGATCGGGTCCCTGTGGTCTGTCCTGCACAGTCTGCAGCCTAGCCCACAGACGTCTTGTGCCCACGGAGCAGGAAGGAGCCACTCCGGATGCTGACCAAGGGCTGCCCTGGGTGGATGCCTTCACGCAGGAGCCCGGCAGGCCAGGAAACAAGGTCTGCACGGCCAAGTATGCAAGGCCAGCTGGCAAAGGGAGGGACAACCAGGGTGGCAATGGCCGGCAAGGCTATCACAGGCACAGGGTAGACACCCAGGAGAGCCCTTCTTTGGGAAAGTCGTGGCCAGGGGTGGGTCGGACAGAGCCCTCGGCACCATCGGCAGGCGGCCCCGTAAGGCCGTAAATCGCAGCCCATGGGGGAAGGTGGTGGGGCCGCAAACAGCCCACGAAGCTCTGACCCGTTGGTTTTCGTAACACCATCCAGGGGTAGGGAGGCCGTCAGCTGCCCTGCCCGCACGCACGTTTCCTCCGGACCCCCTTGGCCCTGCCATTCCCATTCTTCCCAGTGGCCAGCAAAGCTTCTACACTCCTGCCCTGAACGTACACCATGAGCTCTCCTGGACTTCCTGGTGTGTTTGTTGTGTGTGTGTGTGTGTGTGTGTGTGTGTGTGTGTGTGTGTGTTTGTGTTTGCATGCCTGTGCATGCGACTATGAGTGTGTGAGCGTGTGTGTGACTGTGTGTGTCCTTCTGTATGTTTCTATGTGTATTTGTGTGCGCGTACGAGTTGTGTGTCTCTGTCCTTGTCTGGCCTCAGATGAATTACGGCTCTATCAAATGCACCGAACCCATCTGGTGTCTTTCCTGTCCTCCCGCAACCCTGTTCAGCGCTCAGCTGAGAACGTGGGACAGAGGCCTGGGACAGAGATTGCTCCTTGCCCGGTCCGCAGTCCACCTGTACTCCGGCGGCACCTGGCCCTGAAAGGGGGGCACCACACACCAGCAGGAGAACTGGCTCAATCTTTGGCCTGGCCGATGTACTCTGACATAGATGCTCTCAAGACCCTGCCAAAGCCGCCTAACGCAACTCCTATCACTTGGCTGCTGGCTGTCTGAGACGCCACCAAAGCCCAGACATGTCATGGAGGACCACCAAGTCGAGGACTCCCACCCAAGGAGAGCACACGGTTTCTAGGCCCTCAGCCCTCCGCCAGGCACTCTGATCCCAGGGCCCTTGGGTGGAGATGGTGGTGGTGGTGTTGCTGGTGGTGGTGGTGGTGGTGGTGGTGGTGGCAGTTGCTAGCGTGTGGCACGACGAAGCTGTCCCTCACTCCTTCCTTCCCTGGGGGAGACAACGTGCTGGACCTCAGTTGCGATGAGAACGACGGCAGGGAGTTCTCACTCATTTTGTTCAGCTTTTCCAAGGAATGCAGATTGAGGGAGTCATCATCGATCCAAGCACTTTCTCGGCCTCCTGGTATATTGAACTACGCAGGCTGAACAGCTCATAGGGTCTCCCCGTGGCCTCAGCACCCTCCAGTACCCTGGACACCATCCACAGCTATGCCCCTGAGCAAGAGGCAAAGGCAATCTTCTTGGAGAGCCAACGTCCATGGCCAGGAGCACAAGCCGGCTGGCAGGTCCGCAGGCCATCTCAGGACCTTCTAGTGCCATCAGTACACTTTGAGACAACAAAAGCTTACCTCTGGTGATCCGTGCGCAGGTTCCCCGTCCTGGACCACTCTTCTTCCACAGGGCCCGCCAGCATCTCTCCACACCACCATGGAAAACAAAGGAAGGTCGTCTTCTCCATGTCAACAGGAAGCCTAGCTAGGCCTCAGCACCTGAGGAGGTGTGGAGAAATCAGGCGAATGTGTGACGTACCCACCCAGGCGCTCAGGTGGCCTGAGCGATCCAAACGGTTCCGTGGGGGAAGCTTTGCATCTCCCTGTGCTGTCCCTCTGTCCCACAGGGCTAGCTGCTCATCAGTGAGATGGAACGGGCCCACGTCATCCCACACAAGGGGATGTGCCTCTGTCTCATGTGTGTCTAGGAATTTCCTTGTTAGAATATGACAATGTTTCTGGTAAGACCACACGCCATGAGTGGGGATGTGCATGCGTCTGTTTGTGTGGGGCCCTCTGTGGTTGTGTTTGAGTGTGTGTGCATCAGTGTGATTCTATGGGTTTACCAGCAAGCAGGTGTGCACATGTGTGCGTGTGCAGGGCAGGCTGGCAGGCTGGCAGGCTGGCCATCCGTGGCTCAGGAGCTAACGTTTAGAGTTCATCAGCGCAAAGTACATGGGCAATCCGGGGATCCATGGCCTCAGACGCTGGCACGTAATAGCATGAGATGACGTGACTGACCTCAGGGGACGTTGCAAAGCCCTGAGACACCACGTGTCCGAAGCCCTCTGGCAAAGCGCAGCACAAGGACTCTCCTCCAAATACCCACTTTCCACCTTCGAAGCGATGTCGATGTGGATTACGTTGCCCCATTAGCTGTGCCGTTACCGGGCACAGCATGAAACCTCAGCGACCATGGGGAAAGGCAATGAGCCCTGTGAGGGCAGCGGGCCTCAGATAATGAATGGATGCACGCCTCAGGCCTTCACGAAGCCCTATGAGAAGAGGTGGCCACACGAAGGTCGGACAGGTGACTGGTCCCACGCACATGACAATTTGGCTCTTCGCGTGTGGGCAGAACAGCCCTAGGCAAGTGGTGCCCATGCCACACTGAAAGCCAAACAACAGCCGCCTGAAGCGGGGGAGCGCTACTGACAAGGGACCTGGCATGTCAACGGCCATTGTGCCTCACGGGCTCGGCCTCTGGGGAACACCTGCCATTAGTCAGGCTGCCACATCCGGGTCCATGTCCTGAGTCCTCATCACTGCAGGGAAGGTCACCTCTGCCCTCGAACGGGACTCCCACGTCAGGGGCTGGGATCCTCAGCAAGAACAGCAACACGTGGCATGGTCTTCACAGGCGTCTATACTGTGGGACTCAAGGTAGGGCCTGTCCATTGGCAGAGACAGGCTAAACACAGGTGGTGTTTAGACTCTGGTGCAGAGGCATGGCCACATTACTATAGGTGAGAGGCACATACAAAGGAGAACCAGTGCCTTCCCATGAAGAGGAGGACAAGGGCCAAGCCCTACAGCCTTGACACGAGGCTCCACCTGACTACGATCGGGTCCCTGTGGTCTGTCCTGCACAGTCTGCAGCCTAGCCCACAGACGTCTTGTGCCCACGGAGCAGGAAGGAGCCACTCCGGATGCTGACCAAGGGCTGCCCTGGGTGGATGCCTTCACGCAGGAGCCCGGCAGGCCAGGAAACAAGGTCTGCACGGCCAAGTATGCAAGGCCAGCTGGCAAAGGGAGGGACAACCAGGGTGGCAATGGCCGGCAAGGCTATCACAGGCACAGGGTAGACACCCAGGAGAGCCCTTCTTTGGGAAAGTCGTGGCCAGGGGTGGGTCGGACAGAGCCCTCGGCACCATCGGCAGGCGGCCCCGTAAGGCCGTAAATCGCAGCCCATGGGGGAAGGTGGTGGGGCCGCAAACAGCCCACGAAGCTCTGACCCGTTGGTTTTCGTAACACCATCCAGGGGTAGGGAGGCCGTCAGCTGCCCTGCCCGCACGCACGTTTCCTCCGGACCCCCTTGGCCCTGCCATTCCCATTCTTCCCAGTGGCCAGCAAAGCTTCTACACTCCTGCCCTGAACGTACACCATGAGCTCTCCTGGACTTCCTGGTGTGTTTGTTGTGTGTGTGTGTGTGTGTGTGTGTGTGTGTGTGTGTGTTTGTGTTTGCATGCCTGTGCATGCGACTATGAGTGTGTGAGCGTGTGTGTGACAGTGTGTGTCCTTCTGTATGTTTGTATGTGTATTCGTGTGCGCGTGCGAGTTGTGTGTCTCTGTCCTTGTCTGGCCTCAGATGAATTACGGCTCTATCAAATGCACCGAACCCATCTGGTGTCTTTCCTGTCCTCCCGCAACCCTGTTCAGCGCTCAGCTGAGAACGTGGGACAGAGGCCTGGGACAGAGATTGCTCCTTGCCCGGTCGGGAGTCCACCTGTACACCGGCGGCACCTGGCCCTGAAAGGGGGGCACCACACACCAGCAGGAGAACTGGCTCAATCTTTGGCCTGGCCGATGTACTCTGACATAGATGCTCTCAAGACCCTGCCAAAGCCGCCTAACGCAACTCCTATCACTTGGCTGCTGGCTGTCTGAGACGCCACCAAAGCCCAGACATGTCATGGAGGACCACCAAGTCGAGGACTCCCACCCAAGGAGAGCACACGGTTTCTAGGCCCTCAGCCCTCCGCCAGGCACTCTGATCCCAGGGTCCTTGGGTGGAGATGGTGGTGGTGGTGGTGGTGGTGGTGGTGGTGGTTGCTAGCGTGTGGCACGACGAAGCTGTCCCTTACTCCTTCCTTCCCTGGGGGAGACAACGTGCTGGACCTCAGTTGCGATGAGAACGACGGCAGGGAGTTCTCACTCATTTTGTTCAGCTTTTCCAAGGAATGCAGATTGAGGGAGTCATCATCGATCCAAGCACTTTCTCGGCCTCCTGGTATATTGAACTACGCAGGCTGAACAGCTCATAGGGTCTCCCCGTGGCCTCAGCACCCTCCAGTACCGTGGACACCATCCACAGCTATGCCCCTGAGCAAGAGGCAAAGGCAATCTTCTTGGAGAGCCAACGTCCATGGCCAGGAGCACAAGCCAGCTGGCAGGTCTGCAGGCCATCTCAGGACCTTCTAGTGCCATCAGTACACTTTGAGACAACAAAAGCTTACCTCTGGTGATCCGTGCGCAGGTTCCCCGTCCTGGACCACTCTTCTTCCACAGGGCCCGCCAGCATCTCTCCACACCACCATGGAAAGCAAAGGAAGGTCGTCTTCTCCATGTCAACAGGAAGCCTAGCTAGGCCTCAGCACCTGAGGAGGTGTGGAGAAATCAGGCGAATGTGTGACGTACCCACCCAGGTGCTCAGGTGGCCTGAGCGATCCAAACGGTTCCGTGGGGGAAGCTTTGCATCTCCCTGTGCTGTCCCTCTGTCCCACAGGGCTAGCTGCTCATCAGTGAGATGGAACGGGCCCACGTCATCCCACACAAGGGGATGTGCCTCTGTCTCATGTGTGTCTAGGAATTTCCTTGTTAGAATATGACAATGTTTCTGGTAAGACCACACGCCATGAGTGGGGATGTGCATGCGTCTGTTTGTGTGGGGCCCTCTGTGGTTGTGTTTGAGTGTGTGTGCATCAGTGTGACTCTATGGGTTTACCAGCAAGCAGGTGTGCACATGTGTGCGTGTGCAGGGCAGGCTGGCAGGTTGGCCGCACCTGAGGAAGTATGGAGAAATCAGGTGAATGGTTCACAAACCCACCCAGTTACTCAGATGGCTTGAGTGTTCTGAAGGGTTCCATGTGGAAGCTTTGCATCTTCCTGTGCTATCCCTCTGTCCCACAGTGCTAGCTTCTCATCGGTGAGATGGCATGGGCCCACATCATCCCACACATGGCAATGTTCCTCTGTTTCATGTGTGTCTAGGAATTTCCTTGTGTGTGGGTGACAATGTGACCAGTAGCCCACGTGCAATGAGTGGGGCTGTTTGTGTGCCTGTCTGTGGCCCACTGTGTGGGTGTTTCAGTGTGTTGCATCAGTGTGACTCTATGGATTTATTAGCAGTTTGGCACGTAAGTGCATTTGCAGGGCAGCCTGGCAGGTTGGCCAGCCATGACTCAGGGTCTCATGTTTGGAGTTCATCTCCGCAAAGCACATGGCGCATCTGGGAACCATGGCCTCTGACCCTGGCATGCAGTGGCACGAGATGACGCGATTGACCCTGTGGGAGACCGCCAAGGCATTAGACACTATGTGTCCAAAGCCCTCTGGCAATGCACAGCACAACGACTCCCCTCAGAAAACCCACATTCGACCTTCAAAGCGATGTCGATGTGGCCTAGGTCATTCCGTTAGCTGAGCCAGGTCCGGGACAGAGCACGAAACTTCAGTGACCAAAGGGAAAGGCAACGAGCCCTCATGCAGGCCGGCAAGCCTTGGCTGTACACCTCAGACCTCCACAAAGCCCTATTGAGACGAGGTGGCCACACAGAGGTCGGCCAGGCAACCCGTCCCGCAGACACGACAATAAGGCTCTTGGTGTTCCGGCAGAACAGCCCTAGGCAAGTGGTGCTCATGCTACACTGAGAGCCAATGAACAGCCAACTGAACCGTGGATGCACTACTGCCAAGGGAACTGGCATATCCACAGCCTTTGTGATTCATGGGCTCGGACTCCAGGAACACGTGCCATCAGTCGGGCTGCTGCATCCAGATCCATGTCATTGAGTCCTCATCACTGCAGGGAAAGTCACCACTTACCTCGAATGGGACTCTCACATTGGGGCTGGGATCCTCAGCAAGAACAGCAACACGTGGCATGCTCTTCACAGATATCTACAATGTGGGACTCAAGGTAGGGCCCGAACATTGGCAAAGACAGGCTCAACAGAGTGGCTCTGGTGCAGGGGTACAGTCCCTCAAGCCTGAAGCACACTCAAAGGAGGACTGGTGCCCTTCCTACGAAGAGGAGGATGTGGGCCAATTTCCACGGCCGGGACATGGGGATTCCCTGACTACTATTGGGTCCCTGTGGCTGTCCTGCATGGTCTGCAGCATAGCCCAGAGAAGTCTTGTGCCCACAGAGCAGGAAGGAGCCATCCCGGATGCTGAATCACGTGCTGCCCTGGGTGGACTCCTTTATGCAGGAGCCCCTCAACACAAGAGGTAAGGTTTGCACAGCCAGGGTCTGCAAAGTCAGCCAGAGAAGCTAGCGGTGGGTGGTAATGGCTGTAATACCACTCACAGGCACAGAGTAGATGCCCAGGAGAACCCTTCTTCAGGAAAGTAGTGGCCAGGAGCGCGTTGGACAGAGCCGCAGCCCCTTGCCCAGCAGCCTCTTCAGGCTGTAACTCGCAGCCCATGTGGAAAGGTGGTGGGGCCACTCACAGCCCACCAAGCACTGACCCGCTGGTTTTCGAAACACCATCCCTGTGTAGGGAGGTCACCAGCTGCCCGCACCCACCTGTCCTCTAGACTCCCTGGGCCCTGCCATTCCCATTCTTCCCAGTGGCCAGCAGAGAGGCTACAATCCTTCCCTGAACGTACACCACGAGATTTCCTGGACCTCCTTGCATGTGTGGTGTTTGCGTCTGTGTGTGTGTGCATGTGTTTTTTGTTTTCGTGTGTGCGTGTGAGTCTGTGTGTCTGTCCTTGTCTGGCCCGAGATGAATTCAGGTGCTGTCAAATGCACCGGCCCTACCAGGTGCCTTTCCTGTCTTCCCCCAACCCTGTTCAGCTTTCATTCAGAACTCGGGTCAGAAGTCTCAGGCAAAGATTGAAGCTTGCCCGGACGGGAGTCCATCTGTAACCCCAGGATGCCTGGCACTGAAAATGGGGGCACCGCACACAATGCCAGAATCTCTGGCTCAGTCATTGGCCTGGCTGACGTGCTTTGGCACAGACACTCTCGAGGAGCAGCCAACGCTGCGTATGCAACTCCTAACACTTTACTGTTGTCTTTGCACTGGCTGTCAGAGATGCCGCCAAAGCTCAGCCATGCCACAGAGGCCCACCAAGTTGAGGACACCCACCCTAGGAGAGCACATGTTTTCTGGGTCCTCAGCCCTCCACCATGCTCTCTGATCTCAAGGCCCCTGGGTGGAGATGGTGTTGTTGGGGGTGGTGGTTGTGAGCGTGTGGCATGACCAAGGTGAAGCTGTCCCTCACTCCTCCTTCCCTGGGAGACAACATGCTGGACCTCAGTTTCAGTGAGAACGACAGTAGGGATTTCTCACTCATTTTGTTTAGCTTTTCCAAGGAATGCAGATTGAAGGAGTCATCATCAATCCAAGCACATTCCCGGACTCCTGGTTAATTAAACGATGCAAGCTGAACAGCTCATAGGATCTCCCTGTTGCCTCAGCACCCTCTAGCACCCTGGATACCATCCAGAGCTATGACCCTAAGCAAGAGGCATGGGCAATCCTCTGGGGTAACAATCGCCCCTCGCCATGAGCACAAGGCAACTGCCAGGGCCTCAGGCCAGCCCAGGACCTTCTAGTCCCATCAGCTCACTTTGAGACAATGAAAGGCTTACCTCCTGGTGATCTGTGTGCAGGTTCCCTGTCCTGGGCCACTCTTCTTCCACAGGTCCCACTATCATCTCGCCACACCTCACTAGAAAGGAAGGTCTTTTCTGTGTCGACAGCTCCGCACCTGAGGAAGTGTGGAAAAATTGGGCGAATATGTCACAAATGCACCCAGGCACTCAGGTGGCCTGAGCGTTCCAAATGGTTCTGTGGGGAAACTTTGCATCTGCCTGTGCTGTCTCTCTGTCTCACAGGGCTAGCTGCTCTTCAGTGAGATGCCATGGGCCACGTCATCCCACATGTGGTGATGTGCCTCTGTCTCATGTATGTCTAGGAATTTCTTTGTGAATGCATGACAATGTGTCTGGTAAGGCCACATTCTTTGAGTGGAGCCGAGAGTGCGTCTGTTTATAAGGGGCCTCTGTGGGTATGCTTGAGTGTGTGTGCATTGGAGTGACTCTATGGGTTTATTAGCAGGTGTGCACGTGTGTGCGTGTGCAGGACAAGCTGGCAGGGTGGCTGGCCATGGTTCAGGTACTCATGTTTGGAGTTCATCTCCACAAAGCACATGGCCCATCCGGGTATTCGTGGCCTCAGACCCTGGCACGCAATCGCATGAGAATATGGGATTTATCTCGGGGGGCGGGGCTGCCAAGGCCTGAGACACCAAGTGTCCAAAGCCCTCTGGCAATACATAGCCCAATGACTCTCCTCCAAAAACTCACTTTCGACTGTCGAAGTAACATCGATGTAGACTAGGTCACACCGTTAGCTGGGCTGGGTCCGGAGTGCAGCATGAAACCTCATCGACCACGGGACAAGGCAAGAGCCCTTGTGCAGGCTAACATGACTCAGGTCCTGGGTTCATACCTCAGGCCTCCACAAAACCTATTGAGGCGAGGTGGCCACACAAAGGTCGGACAGATGACCCGTACTGCACACAGCATCATTTGGCTCTTGTTGTGCGTGCACAACAGTCCTAGGCAAGTGATGCCCATGCTACACTGAGAGAGGTGCAACAACCAAGGGAACCACAGGCGCTACCGTCAAGGGAACTGACATTTTCATGGCCATTGTGCTTCATGAGCATGGCCTCTGGAACATGTGCCATCATTAGGTTGCCGCCTCCAGGACCATGTCTTTGAGTCCTCATCCCTGCAGGGAAAGTCACCACTGCCCTCGAACAGGACACCTGTGTCAGGGACTGGGATCCTCCGCGAGACGAGCAACATGCGGCATGTTCTTCACAGGCATCCACATTGTGGGACTCAAGGCAGGGCCAATCCATCGGCAGACACAGGTGCCACACAGTGCTTCTGATGCAGAAGCATGGCCACAGTCCCACAGGTGAGAGGCACACACAAAGGAGGACCGGTGCCTTCCCACAAAGAGGAGGACGTGCGCCAAGCTCCATGACCATGAAATGTGGCTACACCTGACTGTTATCAGGGTCCCTATGGCCTGTCCTGCACGGTCTGCAGGCTATCCCAAAAAAGTCTTGTGGTCACAGAGCAGGAAGTAGCCACCCCAGCACTGAATTAAGGGCCCCCCTGGGTGACACCTTTATACAGGAGCTCCAAACCCAGGAGGCAAGGTCCGCATGGTCAGTGTCTGCAAGGCCAACCGGCAAAGAAGGGCCAGGATGGCAATGGCCTGCATACCTCTCACAGGCACAGAGTAGATGCCCAGGAGAGCCCTTCTTTAGGAAAGTAGTGGCCAGGGGCTCGTCACATAAGGCTCTCGGCACCATCAGCAGGTGGTTTCTTAAGGCTGTAAATCACAGCCCATGTGGAAAGGTGGTGGGGCCCCATACAGCCCACCAAGCACTGACCCATTGGTTTTCAAAACACCATACGAACTTAGGGAGGCCGCCGGCTTCCTGTACCCACCTGTCCTGTGGACTCCCTAGTCATTGCCATTCTCATTCATCCCAGTGGCCAGCAGAACGTCAACACTCCTGCTTTGAACGTACACCACAACTCTCCTGGATCCCCTTGCATGTGTGGTGTGTGCGTCTGTGTGTGTGTGGGTGTATGTTTTTGTGTATGTGTGTGTGTGTATGTTTTCGTGTGTGTGTGCAAGTCTTTGTGTCTGTCCTTACCTGGTCTCAGATTTATTCAGGCATTGTCAAATGCATCAGCTCTACCCAGTGCCTTTTCTGTCTTCCCCCAACCCTGTTCAGCTCTCATTGAGAACTCAAGTCAGAGGCCTCAGGCAAAGATTCCCGCTTGCCCGGATGGGAGTCCACCTGTACACTGGTGGCGCCCGGCCCTGAAAGGGAGGCACTGAGCACACCGCCAGGAGCTTTGGCTCAATCATCAGACTGGCTGACTTGCTCCAACACAGACACTCTCAAGTCCCTCCCAACCTGGCCTAACGCAACTCCTACCGCTTGGCTGAGGGCTGTCTGAGACACCATCAAAAACCAACCATACCACAGAGGACCAACTTGTCATGGACTTCCACCAAAGGAGGGCACACGTTTTCTGGGCCCTCAGCCCTCTGCCAGGCTCCCTGATCCCAACGCCCTTGGGTAGAGATGGCGTTGTTGTTGGTGGTGGTGGTTGCAAACGTGTGGCATGACCAAGGTGAAGCTGTCCCTCACTCCTTCCTTCCCTGGGAGAGACAACGTGCTGGACCTCAGTTTCGATGAGAACGATGGTAGGGAGTGCTCACTCATTTTGTTCAGCTTTTCCAAGGAATGCAGATTGAGGGAGTCACCATCGATCCAAGCACTTTCTCAGCCTCCTGGTAAATTGAACTATGAAGGCTGAACAGCTCATAGCGTCTCCCCGTGGCCTCAGCACCCTCCAACACCCTGGAGACCATCCAGAGCCATGCACCTGACCAAGAGGCATGGGCAATATTTTTGGGGAGCCATTGCCCCTCGCCATGAGCACAAGGCAACTGTCAGGGCCTCAGGCCAGCCCAGGACCTTCTAGTCCCATTGGCTCACTTTCAGACAACGAAAGTCTTACCTCCTTGTGATCCGTGTGCAGGGTCCCCGTCCTGGGCCACTCTTCTTCCACAGAGCCCGCCATCATTCTCCACACCTCACTAGAAAGGAAGGTCTTCTTCTCCATGTCTAAGGCAAGCCTGGCTAGGCCTTTGCACCTGAGGAATTGAGAAGAATTCAGGGGAATGTGTCACAAACGTACTCAGGTGCTCAGGTGGCCTGAGCGTTACCAATGGTTCCGTTGGGAAGCTGTACATCTGCCTGTGCTGTCCCTCTGTCCCACAGGGCTAGCTTCTCATCAGTGAGATGCCACAGGCCCACGTCATCCCACACATGGCAATGTGCCTCTGTCTCATGTGTGTCTAGGAATTTCGTTGAGAATGCATGACAATGTGTCTGGTAAGGCCACGTGCCATGAGTGGGGCAGTGCGTGCATCTGTTTATGAGGGTCCTCATAAAACACTGAGTGTTTGAGTGTGTGTATACCAGTGTGACTCTGAGTTTATTAGTAGGTGTGCACATGTGTGCGTGTGCAGGACAAGCTGGCAGGCTGGCTGGCCGTGGCTCATGTACACATGTTTGGAGTTCATCTCCTCAAAGAACATGGCCCATCTGGGGATCTGTGGCCTCAGTCCCTGGTACGCAATGGCACAAGATGATGAGACTGACCTCGAGGGAGGCTACAAAGGCCTGAGACACCACGTGTCCAAAGCCCTCTGGGAACCCACAGCACAAAAACTCTCTTCCAAAAACCTACTTTTGACCATTGAAACGACATTGATGTGGACTAGGCCACACTGTTACCTGGACCTGGTCTGGAGTGCAACATGAAACCTCTTTGACCACGGGGCAAGGCAACAAAACCTCGTGCAGGCTGGCAGGCTTCGGGTACTCCTGCATGCCTCAGGCCTCCACAAAGCCCTAGTGAGGCGAGTTGGCCACCCAAAGGTCAGCCTGGTGACCCGTCACGCTCACATGACAATTTGGCTCTTGGTGTGCGGGCACAACAGCCCTAGGCAAGTGGTGCCTATGGTACACTGAGAGCCGTGTCTCATCCGAGGGAACCAGGGCCCATTACTGCCAAGGGAAGTGGCATGTCCATGGCCATTGTGCTTCATGACACGGCCTGTGGACACATGTGCCATCATCAGGCTGCTGCGTTCAGGACCATGTCCGTGATTCCTCGTTGCTGTAGAGAAAGTCACCATTGCCCTCTAATGGAACTCCCGCATTGGGGGCTGGGGTCTTCAGCGAGAACAGCACACATGGCATGCTCTCCACAGGTATCCACATTGTGGGACTAAAGGCATGGCCTGTCCATCAGCAGACACAGGTGCGACACTGTGGCTCTGGTGTAGGCATGACCGTATTGCTGCAGGCAAAAGGCACACTACAAGGTAGACCAGTGCCCTTCCCACGAAGCAGAGGATATGGGCCAAGCTCCATGTCCACAACATGGGGCTATACCTGACTGCTATCGGGGACTCTATAGCATATCTTGCATGGTCTGCAGCCTAGCCCAGAGAAGTCTTGTGCCCACAGAGCCACTCCAGCACTGAATCAAGTGCTGCCCTGGGTGGATGCCTTTATACAGGAGCCCCACACCCCAGGAGGCAAGGTCCACCTGGTCAGGGTCTGAAAGGCCAGCCGGCAAAGCAAGGGCCGGCCATGGTGGCAATGGCTGGAAAACCTCTCACTGGCAGAGGATAGATGCCCAGGAGAGCCCTTCTTCGGGAAAATAGTGGCCTGGGGTACAATAGACAGAGCTCAGAGTGCCATCACCAGGGAGCCCCTTAAAGCTGTAAGTCACAACCCATGTGGAAAGGCAGTGGGGCCACACAGAGCCCACCATGCACTGACCCATTGGTTTCGCAACACCATCAGAATTTAAGGAGGCCACCAGCTGTATGCACACACCCCCATTCTATGGACTCCCTGGGCCCTGTCATTCCCATTCATCCCAGTGGCCAGGAGAGGGTCGATACTCCTGCCCTGAACATAAACCACGAGATCTTCTGGACCTCCTTGCATCTGTGGTGTGTGCGTGTGTGCGTATGTTTGTGTTTGCGAGCCTGTGCCTGCGTCTGCATGTGTGTGTATGTGAGAGCATGTATGTGTTTGTGTATGTTTGTGTGTGTATCCGTGTGTGCATGCAAGTCTATGTGTCTCTGTCCTTTTCTGCCCTGAGATGAATTCAGGTGCAGTCAAATGCACCGGCCGTACCTGGTGCCTTTCCTGTCTTCCCCCAACCCTGTCCAGCTCTCAGCTGAAAACTCGGGACAGAGGCCTTGGGCAACGATTGCTGCTTGCCCAGAGAGGATTCCACCTATAAACCCACGGGGCCTGGCCCTAAAGGCAGTCACTGCACACACTGCAAGGAGTTCTGGCTCAATCATCGGCTTGGCCGTCTTGCTCCAGCAAAGATGTTCTCAAGGCCTCCCAAACCCACCTAACACAACTCTTACTGCTTGCCTGCTGGATGTCTGAAACACCACCAAAGGCCAGCCATGCCACGGAGGACCACCTAGTCGAGGACTCCCACCCAAGGAGGGCACATGTTTTCAGGGCCCTCAACCCTCAACTAGAGTCTCTGATCCCAAGGCCCTTGGGTGGAGATGGCATTGGTGGTGGTGGTGTTTGTGAGCATATGGCCCGATAATGGTGAAGCTGTCCCTCACTCCTCCCTCCCACTGTCTCCTTCCCTGTGGAGACAACGTGCTGGACCTCAGTTTTGACGAGAACGACAGTAGGGAGTTCTCACTCATTTTGTTCAGCTTTTCCAAGGAATGCAAATTGAAGGAGTCATCATCGATCCAAGCACTTCCTTGGCCTCCTGGTAAATTGAACTATGCAGGCTGAACAGCTCATAGGATCTCCCCATAGCCTCAGCACCCTCCAGCACCCTGGAGAACATCCAGAGCTATGTCCCTGACCAAGAGGCTCAGGCAATCCTCTTGGGAAGCCATTGCCCCTCACCATGAGCAAGCCAACTGGCAGGTCCGCAGGTGGGCGCAGGACCTTCTAGTCTCATCAGGTCACTTTGAGACAATGAAAGGCTTACCTCCTGGTGATCTGTGTGCAGGTTCACCTCCCTGGGCCACTCTTTTTCCACATTCCCACAATTCTCTCTCCACACCTCCGGGGAAAGGAAGGTCTTCTCTGTGTCAATGGCAAACCTGGCTAGGCTTCCACACCTGAGGACGAGTGGAGAAATCGGGCAAATGTCTCACAAATGCACCCAGGCACTCAGATGGCTTGAGTGTTCTGAACAGTTCCATGGGGAAGCTTTGCATCTGCCTGTGCTGTCCCTCTGTCCCACAGGGCTAGCTGCTTGTCGGTGAGATGCCACAGGCCCATGTCATCCCACATATGGCGATGTGCATGTCTCATGTGTGTCTAGGAATTTCCTTGTGAGTGCATGACAATGTGTCTGGTAAGGCCACGTGCCATGAATGGAGCCGTGCATGTGTCTGTTTATGCGGGGCCCTCTGCGGGTGTGTTTGAGTGTGTGTGCATCAGTGTGACTCTTGGTTTATTAGCAGGTATGGTGTCTGTGTGTATAGAGCAGCCTGGTGGTGTGGCCAGCTGGGTTGAGGTACTCATGTTTGGAGTTCATCTCCTCAAAGAACATGGTGCATCCAGGTATCTGTAGCCTCAGACTCTGGCACGCAATGGCACGAGATGATGCAACTGACCTTGGCCTAGGCTGCAAAGGCCTGAGACACCACGTGTCCAAAGACCTCTGGCAATGCATAGCACAATGACTGCTAAAAAAACCAGTTTCGACAGTCAAAGAGACTTTGATGAGGACTAGGTCAAGCGGTTAGCTGGGCCGAGTCTGGAGTGCAGCAAGAAACCTCAGTGACCATGGGGTAAGGCAACGAGTTCTTGTGTAGGCCGCCAGGCCTCAGGTACTGGTTCCACGTCTCAGGGCTTCACAAAGCCCTATGAGACGAGGTGGCCACAGGAAGATTGGCCCGGCGACCCATCACACACACACACAATTTGGCTCTTGGTGTGCCGGCAGAACAGCCCTAGACAAGCAGTGCCCATGCTACACTGAGAGCCATGCAACAGCTGAGGGAAACAGGGGTGCGCTACCACAAAAGGAACTGGCAAGTCCAAAGCCATCATGCTTCATGAGCACGGCCTCTGGGAACACATGTCATTAATTGGACTGCCACGTCCAGATCCATGTCCTTGATTCCTCCACTGCAGGGAAAGTCACCACTGCCCTCGAACAGGACTCCTGCATCGGGGGGCTAGGATCCTCAGCGAGAACAGCAACATGCAGCATGCTCTTCACAGGCATCCACACTGTGGGACTCAAGGTAGGGACCATTGATCGGCAGATACAGGTGCCACCAGTGGCTCCGTTGCATGGGCATGGCCACAGTCCCACAGGCAAGAGGCACACACAAAGGAGGACCAGTGCTCTTCCCATGAAGAGGAGGATGTGGGCCAAGCTCCATGGCCACAACACGGGGCTGCACCAGACTTCTATCAGGGTCCCTGTGGCCTGTCCTGCATGGTGTGCAGGCTAGCCCAGAGAAGTCCTGTGCCCACCAAGCAGGAAGGGGCCACCCCAGCACTGAATCAAGGGCCTCCCTGGGTGGACACTTTTACACAGGAGCCCCGCACCCCAGGAGGCAAGGTCCACACGGTCAGGGTCTGAAAGGCCAGCCGGCGAAGCAAGGGCTGGACAGGTGGCAATGGCCAGCATACCTCTCACAGGCACAGGATACACGCCCAGGACAGCCCCTCTTCGGGAAAGCAGTGGCCAGGGCATGTTAGAGCTTTCTGCACCATCGCCAGGTGCCCCTTTAAGGCTGTTAAGTCACAGCCCATGTGGAAAGGTGGTGGGGCCACACACAGCCCACCTAGAACCAACCTGTTGGTTTTTGCAACACCATCCGAATTTAGGGATGCCGCCGGCTGTCTGCACCCACCCATCCTGCGGAATCCCTGGGTCCTGCCATTCCCATTCATCCCAGTGACCAGTACAGCGTTGACATTCCTGCCCTAAACGTACACCACAAGCTCTGCTGTACCTCCTTTCATGTGTGGTGTGTGCATTTGTGTGTTTGTGCATGTATGTGTTTCTGTATGCATATGTCTGTTTTCGTGTGTGCGTGCAAATTTGTGTGTCTGTCCTTGTCTGGCCTCAGATGAATTCATGTGCTCTCAAAGGTATCATCCCTACCTGGTGCCTCTCCTTTCTTCCCCCAACCCTGTTCAGTTCTCATTGAGAACTCAAGTCAGAGGCCTCAGGCAAAGATTGCCACTTTCCAGGATGAAGTCCACCTGTAACCCCATGATGCCTGGCCCTGAAAGGGGGTCACCGTACACACCGCCAGGAGCTCTGGCTCAATCATCAGCCTGGCCGACTTGCTCCAGCAAAGATGCTCTCAAGGCTCTCCCTACCCCGCCTAACACAATTCCTACTGCTTGGCTGCTGCCTGTCTGAGACGCTACCAAAGCCCAGCCATACCACGGAGCACCACCTTGTAGCGGACTCCCACCAAAGGAGAGCACACGTTTTCTAAGCCCTCAGACCTCTGCCAGGCTCTCTGATCCCAAGGCCCTTGAGTGGAGATGGCGTTGTTGGTGGTGGTTGTTTGCGAGCATGTGGCCCAACCAAGGTGAAGCAGTCTCTCACTCCTACCTTCCCTGGGGGAAACGTGCTGGACCTCAGTTACAATGAGAACGATGGTAGGAAGTTCTCACTCATTTTGTTCAGCTTTTCCAAGGAATGCAGATTGAGGGAGTCATCATCGATCCAAGCACTTTCTTGGCTTCCTGGTAAGTTGAACTATGCAGGCTGAACAGCTCATAGCATCTCCCCATGGCCTCAGCACCTTCCAGTACCCTGGAGACCATCTAGAGCTATGCCCCTGAGCAAGAGCCTGGCCAATCCTCTCGGGGAGCCATCACCTCTCATCATGAGAACAAGCCAACTGGCAGGTCTAGGCTGGCCCAGGACCTTCTAGTCTCATTAGCTCACTTTGAGACAACGAAAATCTTACCTCCTGGTGTTATGTGCAGGTTTCCCATTCTGGGCTATTCTTCTTCCACAGGTCCCACCATCATCCCTCCACACCTCCTGGGAAAGGATGGTCTTCCTCTCTGTGTCTATGGCAAGCCTGGCTAGGCCTCTGCACATGAGGAAGTGTGGAGAAAATGGGCCAATGCATCACAAATGCACCCACGTACTCAGATGGCCTGAGCGTTCTGAATGGTTCCGTGGAGAAGCTGTGCAACTGCCTGTGCTGTCCCTCTGTCCCACAGGGCTAGCTGTTTATCGGTAAGATGCCATGGCCCACATCATCCCACACATGGCGATGTGCCTCGGTGTCATGTGTTTCTTGGGATTTCCTAGTGAGTGCATGACAATGTGTCTGGTAAGACTACGTGCTATTAGTGGGCCATGTGTACGTCTGTTTATGAGGGGCCCTCTGTGAGTGTGTTTGAGTGTGTGTGCATCAGTGTGACTCTATGGGTTTATTAGCAGGTACGCATGTGTGTGTGTGCAGGGAAGGCTGGCAGGCTGGCCGGCTGTGGCTCAGGTGCTCATGTTTGGAGTTCATCTCTGCTAAGCACATGGCCCATTCCGGGATTCGTGGCCTCAGACTCTGGCACACAATGGCACGAGATGACACGATTGATCTCGGGAGAGGCCGCAAAGGCCTGAAACACCACATGTCCAAAGTCCTTAGGCAACGCACAGCAGAACGACTCTCCTCCAAAAACTCACTTTCGACTATCGAAGTGACATCAAGGAGGATTAGGTCATCTCGTTAGCTGTTTTAGTTCTGGCCTGCACCATGAAACCTCCCTCAGTGACCATGGGGTGAGGCAATGAGCATTTGTGCAGGTCGGCAGGCCTCAGGTACTGGCTTCATGCCTCAGTCCTCCATAAAGCCCTATTGAGGCGAGTGGGCTACCCAAAGGTTGGCCAGGCGAACCGTCCCCCTCACACAACAATTTGGCTCTTGGTGTGTGGGCACAACAGCTCTAGGACACTGAGAGCCAAAGAACAGTCGCGGGAGCCAGGGGAGGGCTACCACCAAGAGAACTGGCATGTCCATGACCACTGTGCTTCATGTTCTCGGCCTCTGGGAACACGTGCCATCAGTCAGGCTGCCGTGTCCAGGTCCATGTCCTGGAGTCCTCATCGCTGTAGGGAAAGTCACCACTGCCCTCGAAAGGGACTCCCGTTTCGGGGGCTGGGAACCTCAGAGAGATGAGCAATACACGGCATGTTCTCCATAGGCATCCATATTGTGGAACTCAAGGCAGGTCCCATCGATCGGCAGACACAGGTCCAACACAGTGGTTCTGGTGCAGGGTCATGGCCACAGTATCGCAGGTGAGAATCACATACAAAGGTGCACTGGTGCCCTTCCCATGAAGTGGGAAGACGTGGGCCAAGCTCCATTGCCACAAAACAGGGCTGCACCTGACTGCTATCAGGTCCCTGTGGCCTGTCCTGCATGGACTGCAGGCTAGCCCAGAGAAGTCTTGTGCCCACAGAGCATGAAGGAGCCACCCAAGACACTGAATCAAGGGCTTCCCTGGTTGGAGGCCTTTACACAGGAACCCCTCAGTCCAGGAAGCAAGGTCCGCATGGTCAGGGTCTGCTAGGTCAGCCAGCAAAGCGAGGGCCGTCCAGGGTGGCAAAATGTGGCATACCTCTCACAGGCACAGGTAGATGCCCAGGAGGCCCTTCTTCAGGAAATCAGTGGCCAGGGGCCCATCCGACAGAGCCCTCGTCACCATCGCCAGGCAGCCCCTTAATGCCTTAAGTCACAGCCCATGTGGAAAGGTGGTGAGGCTGCACACAGCCCATCTAGCACTGACCCATTGGTTTTCGCAACACCATCTGAACTTAGGGAGGCCGCTGCTTCCCGCACCTACCCATCCTGTGGACTCCCTGGGCTCTGCCATTCCCATTCATCCCAGTGCCAGCAGAGTGTCGACACTCCTGCCCTGAAAGTACATCACGAGCTCTTGGACCTCCTTGCGTGTGTCGTGTGCGTGTGTGTGTTTACATGCCTGTGTAAACACATAGTGTATGTGGGTGTGGGTGTATGTTCGTGTGTGCGAACTTTGTATGTGTATGTGTCTGTCCTTGTTTGGCCTGAGATGAATTCAGGTGCTGTCAAATGAACCGGCCCTAACTGATGCTTTTCCTGTCCTCCCCCACCCCCATTCAGCTCTCAGCTGAGAACTTGGGACAGAGGCCTCGGGCAAAGATTGCTGCTTCCCTGGATGGGAGTCCACCTGTAAATCCATGGTACTTGACCCTGAAAGGGGTCACTGCACACACCGTCAGGAGTTCTGGCTCAACCATCAGCCTGGCCGACTTGCTCCAGCAAAGATGCTCTTGAGGACCTCCCAACCCTGCCTAACACAACTCCTACCGCTCGGCTGCTGGCTGTCTGAAACCCGCCAAAGCCCAGCCATGCCATGGAGCACCACATAGTCGAGGACTTCCACCCTAGGAGAGCACATGTCTTCTGGGCCCTCAGTCCTCCGCCAGGCTCTCTGATCTCAAGGCCCATGGGTGGAGATGGTGTTGGTGGTTGCAAGTGTGTGGCTGGACCAAGGTGAAGCTGTCCCTCACTCCTACCTTCCCTGGGGGAGACAATGTGCTGGACTTCAGTTTTGATGAGAATGACAGTAGAGAGTTCTCACTCATTTTGTTCAGCTTTTCCAAGGAATGCAGATTGAGGGAGTCATCATCGATCCAAGCACTTTCTCGGCCTCCTGGTAAACTGAACTACACAGGCTGAACAGCTAGCTCATAGGGTCTCCCCGTAGCCTAAGCACCCTCCAGCACACTGGAGACCATCCAGAGCTATGCCCCTGAGCTATGCCCCTGAGCAAGAGGCTTGGGCAATCCTTTTGGGGAGCAATCGCCCCTCACCACAAGTCACAAGCCACTTAGTAGGCCCGCAGACCCACCCGGCGTTTCTAGGTCCATTGGCTTGCTTTGAGGGAATGAAAGGCTTACCCGCATAGCAATCCATGTGCAGGCTTCCTGACCTGGGTCACTCTTCTTCCACAGTTCCTTCCTTTCCATCATTCCTCCACACCTCCATGGAAAGGAAGGTCGTCTTCACCGTGTCGATAGCAAACCTAGCTAGGCCTCGGCACCTGAGGAAGTGTGGAGACATCAGGTGAATGTGTCACAATGTACCCAGTCGCTCAGATGGCCTGAGCGTTCCTAACGGTTCTGTGAGGAAGCTTTGCATCTACGTATGCTGTCCCTCTGTCCCACTGGACTAGCTGTTCATCGGTGAGACGGCACGGGCCCACATCATCCCATACAAGGGGATGTGCCTCTGTCTTACATTTGTCTAAGAATTTCCATGTGAGTATATGAAATTGCATCTGGTTGGGATTCCTGGGTGGCTCAGAGGTTTACCACGTGCCTTCGGCCAAGGGAGTGATCCTGGAGTCCCTGGATCGAGTCCCACATTAGGCTCCCTGCATGGAGCCTGCTTCTCCTTCTGCCTGTGTGTCTCTGCTTGCACTCTGTCTCTATCTCTCATGAATAAATAAATAAAACCTTAAAAAAAAAAGAAATGGTGTCTGGTAAGGCCACGTACCATGAATGGGGGCTTGCATGTGTCTGTGTAAGAGGGGCCCTCTGTGGGTGTGTTTGAGTGTGTGTCTTCAGTGTGACTCTATGTGTTTATTAGCAGATGTGCGTGCGTGTGCGTGTGCGTGTGCAGGGTAGGCTTTCAGGCTGCTTGGCCATGGTAGAGGTGCTCACATGTGGAGGTCATCTCCGTAAAGTGCTAGACCCTTACGTGGATCCCTGGTCTCATGAACTGCCACCCAGCATCACGAGATGACGTTTTTAACATAGCGGGTGGCTGCAAATATCCAGAAAATCCATGTGTCCAAATCCCTCTCCTAACACACAGCACACTGGTTCTCCTACATACATCTGCCTGTTATTGTGCGATGCTGATGTGCACTGGGATATCCTGTTTTTCCGGGCGCACTTATATCACTTGAAATCTGAGTGACCATGGGGCAAAGCAATGTGCCCCCTGCAGTTCAGTTGACCTAGGTTTCTTGCTGCAGGCCTGAAGCCTCCTGTAGGCCCTCTTGTGGCAAGTTGGCCATGGTAAGGCAAATCAGGAGCCCCGTCTCTCCCTGTCTTGGCTATGGCCCTAGGGAGGCAGGCAAAACAGACCACTGATAGCACTTAGAACAGCTGAGTGAACTGAAACACCTATAATTAATTATATGATAATAAAAATAAAGATTGTTATACCACAATAATATAATATCTTAAATATGAAATTTCTCAATATCTTTGCATAAAGCAATAGAAAATTTGATATGTAATATTACTAATGGAAAATAATTAAAGTGGAAAAATTATCAATCTCTAGTTATTCCTGATGTAACTTTGAAATGCCTGTGTTACAGAAACAACCGTCTTTTTTTTTTTTAATTTTACGCTATACCATCTTGATTCATCACATCACCACCCTCTTTCAAATTGCAAGTGCTATGGACTTAGCTAGTTAGGCCCATAAATTAGAGAATGCTCTTGACATATCCTAAGAACATCAGTCTTCTGTCCCTAGGTTACACATAGTCTAGTGAACAATATTCCTAGGAAATATATTATAAAATTTGACGTTTTATGCTATATTTTAAACTCTCTGTTGAAATATAATATAGATACATGAAAATGTATGTTTATATTATAGACGTCATGAATTTGCATCTTAAAAACCACAATTTTTCAATAAACAGATCTGGAAACAAACACTACTAGCATCATAAAAACCACCCAGCTATCTTTCCACATGACTATCTTTTTTTTTTTTTTAATTTTTTTTATTTATGATAGTCACACAGAGAGAGAGAGAGGCAGAGACATAGGCAGAGGGAGAAGCAGGCTCCATGCACCGGTAGCCCGACATGGGATTCGATCCCGGGTCTCCAGGATCGCGCCCTGGGCCAAAGGCAGGCGCCAAACCGCTGCGCCACCCAGGGATCCCCTCCACATGACTATCTTGAAGAGTTATGACTATCTTCTTTCAGCTATTTGTTAATTCCTTCACCAACACACTATAGTGTTTCCAACAGTTTTCTAGTAATCTTTAAAATACCAGTGTGAGTTCTCTGACTTAACAACTTTTTCATTATCTCTTTTGCTATTCTAGTTCCTTTACCTTTTTTTTAAGATTTAAATTATTCGAGAGAGAGAGAGAGAGGAAGAGACACAGGCAGAGGGAGAAGCAGGCTCCATGCAGGGAGCCCAACACGAGACTAGATACCAGGTCCCCAGAATCACACTCTGGGCCGAAGGTGGCACTAAACCGCTGAGCTACCCGGGCTGCCCACGTTCCTTTACCTTGAATATGAATTTTAGAATTACCTTGTTGATATCTACAAAAAGCTTACAATGTTTTTAATTTAGATTGTATTTAATCTACATTAGAGATTGGGATAATTGACCTCACAATATTGAGACTTATGATCCATGAATAGAATATATCTCTATATTTACTTATGTTGTCTTTCATAGTTTTAATCAGTGTTTTTGCAGTTTTTTTTTCAGAGATATTGCACATATTTTATTGCATTTTATTACAGAAGTAGCTCATTTTCTATGATATTATAAATGGGATTTATTTCACATTCTAATTGTTCACTGCCAGTATATAGTAACAGAATTTATTGTTTTTATATTGACTTTGTATCCTGCAAACTTGTTAAACTCAGTTTTTAATTCTGGGAATGATATTCTTGATTCTTTGGTATTTTATAACAGAGAAAATTCAGTTATCTACAAGTAAACTTTGTTTCTTACTTTCTGGTTTTTATGCCTTTAATTTACTATTCTTGCCCTCTTGCATGGGTTATGATTGTACAGAAAAATATAAGCAGAAGTGATGGGAGAGTTCACTGTTGTCTTGTTCCCAGTCTTAGGGAGAAAGTATTTCTATTTAAAACACACTTGGTGGTACATTTTTATTTATTTCTTAATTATTTATTTTAGCATGCCAGTGGAGGGAGGAGAGATGGAGAAGAAGAGAGATCGTATGTCAAGTTGACTCTCTTCTGAGCATGGAGCCTGATGTTGGGTTCAATCCCATGAACCAGAGATCAAGACCTGAGCTAAAACCAAGAGCAAGACACTTAATCAACTGAGCTACCATGGTGCCCCTGGGTTGTACAGTTTTAATACCGGCCCTTACAGCATATTTCTGTGATATACTTCTATACCTTGATATGGAAATGATGCATGGCAAATATATATTTAAGTAAGTATTATATAAATATACAAATGGAAAAATATACATGTGATTATTTGTAGGATCATATTTATTAGACAAAAATATATTCTAGTGTTCCTATCATTTACATTCATCCTCAAATTTTTTCTTAATATATATATTATTAATAATGGAAGTTCTGGAATCTACATCAGATTCTAGTAGGGCTTTTTTACTTTCTGATATTACAATTATTAGTGTTCAATGGTATTTTACTCATTATTATTATTAAGCTCATTTGAATGACCTTGCTAGATTCTGGAGAAAAAATACTCTCATTAAAATACATACATAAATACATAAATATGAAGAGAACACAAAAATAATTACTGATTGAAACAATGTGTGACAGAAACTTTGTCAAGAAAAAAATTTAACTCTTCCTAAAATATTAAAGACCAGGCCCCAGGCAACATTAAACATTCGATGTGATCATCCTAAGGAAGATAGACTATTTTCCTTATTGAAGGATATTTCAAATTATACAAAATGATTAATAATTTAATGTATGAAATTTCATTATTCGTTCACTTGATTATTCCAACCTAATATCTTTCATGACACAAACACTATATGGAAAGTTGGACTGTTTCAAAAAATAATTTTGGGTTTGGTTCTTTATGTTTTAAAATGATGGGCTTAGGGGGTATCTGGGTGGTTTAGTCGGCAAAGTGTCCAACTCTTGGTTTTGGCTCAGGTCATGATCTCAGTGTCATGAGATCAAATCATGTGGGGCTCTGTGCTCAGCCTAGAATCTGCTTGAGATTCTCTCCCCCTTGGACCCTCCCCCTTCACATGCTCATAAATAAATAAATAAATAAATAATCTTTAAAAATGAAATAAAATAAAATGAAGGCCTTAGAAACATCTCATAAAATTAACATATAATTTTTTATACCAAAGAATGAAAAAAAATAATACAAATTGACATAAAATCATAATGATGCAAACAGTAACATTAATGATCCATAACGATCTTGTATATCTGACCAAAATCATCTGACTATGATAATCTTAATCACAGAGTTAACATTGTCAACCATAATAATCTTTAAGGAAACTCCCAAGCATAGTTTAATTTCATAAAAGAATATTTCACTGGAATACAAAATTAAAACAAATCAAATATTTTCCAAAGTTCTACATTTGTCAGTTCACACAGAATTCAAATAAAATAAATTTAAAATTTGGATATAAGCGTGGAGACACTCACCAAAGATAATGACACAAAATGAAGATATTATCCAATAAGTCATTGAAAAGATGAACTCAGAGAGCTCAGCATGTGGTAAAGAGCACATGATGTGAATTTTAAGGATGTTGGCATAGATACTCACTGCTCTTCTCTGAAGTGGAGGATTTCATTCCATCCTGTCTACCTCAGGAAAACATGACAGAAAGAAAAGAGAAGATATTATCTCTGAAAATTCTCTACCATGAAAAATAATAACACTAAAATTGTCTCCATTGTCAATTTTTAATATAGATAAGCAATGTTTCCTTCTTTCAGCCAACACTAATGGAATTTTCAGTACCTATATTAGTTCTTTTACCTCTTAATTCAATCTTTCCTCTGTTTCATCATTTATTACTCAAGAACATGTTTCACATATACAAATATCTATCGACAACTCTATGTTCAAAGTGAGCAAAATGAAGCAAGGGCGTGGTCATACAGCATATCTAAAGTTGCACACTGTCTCATGAGATAGGAAGTTAATGCTTTGCTGCAAAATTAATAAAAGGCATGCCCAAGGGATAGTGTTTTGTCATTAAGGTCATGAAATACAGCCAGGCTTTGAGAGTCTTATTTGTCCTAGAAGAGGGGCCACTCGTCTGGACCTCAGATTGACATCTGGAATGAGTCCCTCAGCATCCTCAGACAATTGTGATCATCATTGATCCAGACAAACATCCTCCCAAACAAATAAGCATTTCCATAGCCAGGCTTATTTTCTTCAGGTTTATCTGCTGCATTATAAATAAAGAATAGTAAATGGATATTTTATTAATATCTGAACAACCGAACTCTAATGTACATAGAACAAAATGGATGTGACCTTGTATTTTTCTAATAAAATTACATAAATCCTTTTGGGAAAATTTAAAAACCAGTCAACTAAAATTTCAAGGAGAAATGGAAAGGTATTCATAAATGTCCTAGTAAATAAGGTGTGATTACAGTACAAATATGAGTAAAAACAGCTACTTTGGATATGCCAATAATTTAAAAATAAATGAATAAATATTTTGTTACATTTAATTTTCTTTAAAAGATTATTTTCATATACTATAAAATGGTATAGAAAGGTAATACATCAATGATTCCCAGGATTATTCAAGTTACTTTCAAAAGAGATTTTTTATTCAATAAAGTAAACAAATAATAATGACTATTGCTTTAACAAAGTAGGCACACTCATGGGACAAGAAACCTATTATCAAAATAGTCTACCTTGGGCTTCTGAAATAATGAGCCCAGAGAACCTGAAGTTCTGACATCACTGGCCACAATAGAAACAGATTTTTGAAAGCATCAGAATAACTGCTCATCTCTCCTCCCTAAAGTATGTTAAGTTGTTCCAGTCTTTGTCCTGCAGCAAAACATCACAAATAATATGTTAGATCAGAATATACATGAAATTCACTTAATAATAAAGGACAATCATTTGTTCTGTACTCATTGTCATACTGGAATCCCCATACTTCTAGTCCCTACCATACATAGCATCCAAGTCCAAGCCACAGTTGCTTAGCCATCTTTGCCAGTTTATGTCTTCACTTATTTCCCCTCTGAATTATTAACTCTGCAAATAGTCAGTAATCCTCTCTATTATGCTATGTAAATTAGTAGCATGATGATATGAGCACTGGGTGCTATATGCTGGCAAATTGAATTTAAATAAAATATAAAAAAATTAGCGGCACATTAATTTTCTCTTTGAGAAATTCTAAAATTGTATTCTCTGTCTCTGAGACAGAACATAAAGACTCCTAACTCTGGAAAATGAACTAGGGGTGGTGGAAGAGGAGGAGGGCAGGGGGTGGGGGTGAATGGGGGACGGGCACTGAAGGGGGCACTTGTGGGATGAGCCCGGGTATTTTATTCTGCATGTTGGCAAATTGAACACTAATAAAAAATAAATTTATTATTAAAAAAATAAAATAAAATAAAATTGTACTCTCCCAAATAAAGACTATAAAAATGCTAATTGTTGGGTAAAGTGAAGGGCACATGACAAGTGTGTTTTAAGACTTATATTCTCAAAGTAAGACATAAGAACTTCAAAAATCTATTACAAACAGGGGTAACTGGGGTGGTTCAGCAGTTGAGCATCTGCTTTCAGGTCGTGATTCCAGGGTCCTGGGATTGAGTCCTGCATCAGGCTCCCTGCAAGGAGCCTGCTTCTCCCTCTGCCTATGTCTCTCTCTCTCTCTCTCTCTCTCTGTGTGTGTCTCTCATGAATAAATGAATAAATCTTTAAAAAAATATCTATTACAAACAACATATAAAAACGGATCGAACAATGGTATAATTTTTCTAAAAAACATTAACAATTTCATAAAATAATGGAAATTATAAAACAGAACCAAATCGAAAAGAACATCAGAAGGGCAAGACATAAGAGGACTGAAAACAAGCATGGCCAATCTACTCAAAACAGAATGTAATTAATAATCCTAGGAAATCATAGTTAGGCTAAGCAGAGGTCTTTTAAGCATAAATGCTTGCAAGTAAACTGGGAAATTCAAAGTGTTAGGTACAAGGAGCTGGACTTCAGACATTTCGCAATAGGCAAAACTATAAAAACAATGGTTGCAATAGATTATGGAGTAGAATGAGGGGTTGATTACAAAGGAGTGAAACAAAGAAAAATTTTAAGAGTAATAGAACTCCTCCATATCATAATTGTGGTGTTAGATATACTAGTCTATACACTTGTCAAAGTCCATATAACTGCACATGACAGAGTGAATTTTACTGTAGATAAAATAAAAATAAATTAAATAAAAGGTTCAAATATAAAAATGAAAACAGGCTGGAACAGAAACATACTCACTTCACACTCTCCTGTATTAAGCCTGTGTATTTATTAGCAGGCACACACCATTTAACCAAGGAACAAGATATTCATAGATTAAATACTTAATACATGCAAGACTGGTAGAATTCAAAACCACAAAAATTGTGGGCTAACACTAAAATGAGTTAATTAGAAGTCCACCTTCATTTGCTTAGAATAGAAATAGTGGAATGTTTATCAACAGTGGTTTATTTTGTCTCTCATTTACTTCAGATATTTTATAATGTACAAATATATAATCCAAGCACATTCACTAAGACACTTTTCATCCATGAAGTCAGACAAACATTCATAACCCTAAAACATACTGAACCATTTCATTTACACATAGAAACTGGAGATGACAATAACTGAGGGAGCCTATGTCAGCTATGAAGCCCACAAAAGAAAGTTTTTCGTTATAGTTCTACATGAACATTATAAGAAAACCAGTATAATTTCTGTGGCAAAATTCTACTGATCTGAACAATCTCTATTATCCTTGAGGATTACGCAGCTCATCTATTCTAGATACCCTTTCTACATCTTAATGTAACAAAACAAGGAAATATATCCGAGGTTTATATCGAAACCAACAATGATTGTATAAAATTTTAAACTGAGAATACAAAAACAAAAATGTCCAATGATAAAAAATATATATATACACCTCACACTCAACAGATATGAAGAAATAGACTTCAATGTTATATATACTTATTCCATTTACTTAATTATGTCTACAGGAAGAGTTTCCACCACTATTTAATAGAATATTCACTATGCATAGACTTTTCTTTTAATTGCAAGAAATAGGGTCTTAAAAATCCATGTCAACCAGTTATTCAAAATAGTTACATATATTTACCATATTCTCACCCGTAAAAAATTAAAAACACATGTATACACAAAATCCTCTACATAAATGTTCATAGCAAAGTTTCTCATAATAGACAAAAAGTGAAAACAACTCAAATATCTATTAAGTGATAAATGGATTAGCAAAATGTGATATATCCATACTGTGGAAAATCACTCATCCATAAAAAGGAAATAGGGTTCCAATAAATACTACCACAGGTTGACCTGTGAAAACGTTTTGATAAGTGATTAAGAGTTAAAATATTTGTCTGAACCTTCTTTTGAACCATTTACAATAAAACAAGCTATGATTTTCCTTTATCCCCTAAATTAATTTCTTCAAAACAAGGATTTTCTAGTACATAGCCACAGTATCATTATCAAATCCAAGCAATTATCACCTGCCATATAAAATACTGTAATCTATTTGACTTTCTTAGAATTTTGCCAGTTTTCCCTCTGCTATCTTATATAGAGATCTTGAATAAATATCGTATTGTTTTCATATCTATTTAGTCTAACATAATCTAGAACATTTCCACAGTGATATTAATGTTTAGAAACTAAATGACAGTTTGTGGTGATATTGTTTTGTTTACTTTGTACAACGTCACTCAATTTGGGTCTGATACTTTCTCACGAGTTGATTCAGGTTTATTCACTTTTGTCTGAGGTACTAAAGAAATAAGGCTAGGTTCTCCTCAGTGCTTCCTATCAGTGATGCCAGATGTTCCCGTCACTGGTAGTATTATCTTTCATCTCTTACTTAATTCAGGTGGTGTCTGCCTAGTTCTCCACCATCATTTTCTCTTTGCAACTGATAAGTATATCATGGAGGAGATAATCACAATCTATAAAAGTATCCTGTTTCTTTTTTTTTAAGATTTTACTTATTTATTTACAAATGACAGAGAGAGAGAGAGAGGCAAAGACATAGGCAGAGGGAGGAGAATCAGGCTCCATGCAGGGAGCCCAATGCAACGTTTGATCCTGAGAGTCTGGGATCACATCCTCAGCGGAAGGCAGATGCTCAACCACTGAGCCACCCAGGCATCCCATGTATCCTGCTTCTTCCTCAAATTTTCTCAAAAAAGTTTCAGCATCTTTTAATGTTTTCAGGTTGAAACAATTATTATAATCATTCCCAAATGTTTATACTTTATATAATTTCTACCTCATTTATTACAGCATTCTATCATGTGGAACTTTAATTTCTACCCTATTATCCATTCATTCATATTAGTTTAATAACATTATAAACATCTTATCATTAGTAATCAATCAGCTTTTATCATTCCTAAAGAAATTTACCATACCAAGATATGCCTGAATTTTATCAGTCAAACCTAGAATTGGCTCACTGCTTACTATCAAGCAGTCCTCCTTTGACAGATGCAGCCTTACCCATCTATGAAAGCTTTCTCCTTCTATATTTCTCCTTTAGTATTATTCATGATGTTCCAAAGCCCCAACTGGGAGTATCTTATACAGTCCATTTCCCCTCAAAATACAGAATATAAAAAGGCAAAGTTAGAACAGCTTAGCACATTCCTTACATTATAAGCCAGTCAAATTTCTAAACATAATCTTGCCACTATTGTGGTATATTCAGGCAGAATTTGTTATGATTCTCTATCATTTTGGCCAACATTTTAGCTAGTAGTTCTGAGTCTATTAATTATACTTGCAAGACACAAAGTGTGATCTTTAGAAAAGGGTTAGCATGAATACAGATAATTGGGGGAAAGTAAACTGATTATGAAACACATGTTAATAGAATGCAGACAGTTTAGAATCCAGACTACATGGTCATAAAACAGAGAAAGAAAAAAATATTCCAATGGGAGATCATGACATTTAAATTTCTGTCAGTTCAGAATAGCTTCTTCTAAGACCCTCAGTGGCCTTTTCCCTATTATCCACAGTATTTATGCCTGGGTATTGCCTATCATTGTATCTCTTCCAAAGCTGTTTCTTCCATTGAATGACACTCTTTCTCTTGGCCAGTAGTTTGGAATGTGATATGAGCTCTTATGAAATGGTTTCTAAGTAAGACAATATCTCTTAAGCACTGGTACCCCACATTTCCAGAGACTATAAAGCTTCTTTGTAGTTTTATACCATGGGATTTTTCACAAACGATACCTTGACATTGTTTTCTCATGTTCCTGCCATATCTAAACACTTATTTTAGCCTAAGTTGCACTTGAAAATTCTTATGGCTCTGACCTTATTAAAAACACAGGGTAAATTAATATGATCTCAGAAATTTGCATTCTTCCCCAAAACATGATTTTGCTCGATGGATTTAGCAGAATGCAAACATTTTAATTCTCTTTTTAGTAGGTTCCATGTCCAACAGGGGGCTTGAACTCACAACCCTGAGATCAAGAGTCTCATGCTCCACTGACTGAGCCAGCCAGAGGCCCCAAAGAATAACTATTGTTAATTATTATCTTCCAATGGCTGTTCCACCATAGGGCTGTGTTTTTAAGTTGCAAATAAATTGTACGTTCAAACTTAGCCTAAGACTCAGATTCTCATTTCTTATTTTTTAAAAAGGAATAAATATCCTACTTTGTATGATTATTATTAGCACTGATATAATTCTTGAACTAGAGTTTATCTTGGCATTTGATGCTTATACCAACAATTAAATTACTGCTATGTGTAACTGAAATATGTGTATCTGAAACCACACACACACATATAAGCAACACACAAATGAACAGCAAATTAATGACCAGAACTCATAATCAATATTTAATATTGTTCCTGTAAAATCAGTTTATTGACCATTCTGCACAGCACATATTTATATCATTTTACATGAATAAAATTCAGTATTATTGCCTCAAACATACTTGGTACTCTGTAAGTGGTAGATAAACTTCTGACAAACCTGGATTGGCATATCAATTAATTTGAATATACATTACCATATATAACAGAATATAAGCCAATTGGATAAATGTAACAACATTAATTTACTTAGAATTATGACTTTAGGTAAACAAGTTACTTACATTTTATAAGTACAACTAAGGCTGTAATAATTACCCTTAAGTTTACATACATCTTTGAATACTTCCCATTACATACTTTAGGTACATTTCTAAAAAATAGTTGAAATGTGCTAATTTCCATCTAAGATACTTTCCACTGTCTTCTAGAAAGACTAGAACACAGCAGGAATGCCAAATTCTCCTGCTTGGTTAACAAATGTACATGTTAATCTGATAGGTGAAAAAACAGACAATTGTTGATTTAATACATTATGAGTGTGTCTGTGTATGCACATATATATTTAATTTCCTTATATGTTTATAACAATTTGTAATTATTTCATATATATTTAATTATTTAATTATAAAGACTGGGACAGCTGAGCATGTTATTTTACGCTCTTGACCATTCACAATGCTTTTCCCTTATGAATTGCTCATTTATGTGCTTCCCAAATTTGTACTGAGATGCTTCTCTTTATCTGACTGATTTCAGGGAGGTTTTTATAGAATATTAACACTAAATTGGTCATATAAATTTTAAGCAAATATGCCTATATATCATATATGATATAGATTTTTAATTTGACTGCAAAGAAATAACTCAGTCTTACGTTACAAGATTTTAGAGATTCTGAGTTTCTTTCCTCTTCATCTTCCATACATATAACATGAGAAAACAATAGTAAATTTGGAAGAAAAGTTAAACTGGATTAAGGATTGTATCCATTGCCTAGGAGTATTGTTGACTCAAGTTTTTATAAACTAGTTTAAATAACAGCCTTGGAATATAGAAATTCTATTTAGATATGTTGAAACAATTAAACCTGCTTAGATGAAATCAAAATAAATTGAAGGCACTGTGTAAGGAGACTGGATACCATGAAGGAAGCTTCCAGACAACATTTCAATTTAAACTATCCTAAAGGAGAAAAGAAAGCAGGCACTTTGATTTTGGTCACTAATTCCCTAATGCCATTAAGGATCTATGTGGGAGAAATATTTTCAATTTTGAAATTTAATTTATTGGTTATAAATGGAAAAGAGATCATATAACTCTAATTCCTCAATCAGTGCTAGTTTTACATTGTTTAGTTGATGATGGAATGTAGAACTCATGACTCTCTTGTGAGGGGCATATAGCCAATGAGCTAAAATAATTTTAATAAAAATAAAGTGGAGATATAATTTTCAGACATTTTTACCATGTGTCTGAATTAATTAATCATTGTTCAGGGTCTTGTTTACAAATACTCTAGATCAGGGATTGGTAAACTCAAGCCCACAGTCTACTGTTAGAAACAAAGTTTTGCTGGAATACAGCAACACTTATTCAAACACACATTGTGTTTGGCTGCTTTCATACTACAACAGCAGAGTGGAATAATTGCAATAGCATGAGAAATTAAAACTGTTATTTGGTTCTTTACAGAAAAGATTTGCCAATCCACGGTCTAGTATAATATAGACTGAGGTGATAATTCCAAGTAATTAAACTGTATTAAAATATGGAAGTATAGAAAGACTAGAAAAAATAGAATCCTCATATTCAATTCAAATTTTATCAATGAAAGCAGCTCTATTTTGATTCTATGAGTTCAAGCATAGTAATAGGGCCAAAGTTCCACGAGGCAGGTCCCAGAATTAAAGGTCCTCAGTCATATTCTCTTTTTGCTTTCTCGATCTATACATTATCACGACAGAAACCACTGTTACTACTGTCCTCACTCATGGGAAGTAACTTCATTGGTCCTCTATTTCTATGCTCTTTTGCCTCATATCTAATGGCAGGATGGATACATAGAAAGATATGCAGATAGATAGATGATAGACAAAGAGGTAAAATAGATGATAGATAATTGAAAGGTAGAGATACACAGATAGATTATGGAAAATAAATTGGCAGGTAGATAGAGGATAATAGAATTGGATTATTCAATTCTATTGGATAATAGAATTGAAGATATGGATCTTCAGGATAGAAGAGCACTGAAACTAGTTAAACTATTGAGAATCATTAAAATAAGACCTTACAATATCAATCAGAGTGTTTTTCAAAACTGAATATTTGTTTCCACAAAACTGTATTTATCTTACATGTCCATTGGAATGCTATTTATAAATTTCTTATAACATCATTGAAGAACAATAGTATGTTTTGTGATAGTCCTCATGTCAAAAGCTGCAACAGATTTCCTTTCCTGCATGGTTGTCATGAGGGTTGACACGTGGGAGTCACGCCAAAGTGAAAAAAAATGCCATTCATATCAAATTTTATCTTTCCCAATTTCAGAAGTTGTAAAATGCCTATGTTCCACTTTTTTCAATAAAAAGATGGTATTTCAAGAGCTAGATGAATTCTGTGTTCAGAGAATGCACATCAAATGTTTGCAACACAGCACAATTCACAAAACATTCCATATTTCTATGCTTTGACAATAATGGCAGTTTATCAATTAATTAAATTATATTTCTATCATCAAATCACTCCAATATTTTTTTGTATATTTTTATTGGAGCTCGATTTGCCAACATAGTATAGCACCCAGTGCTCATCCTGTTGCCCCCCTCAGTACCCGTCACCCAGTCACCCCAACCCCACCCCCACCCAACTCCCTTTCCACTACCCAGAGTTAGGGGTCTCTCATGTTCTGTTACCCTCTGATTTTTCCTACTCATTTCACTCCAATCTTTTTACCTTGTTTCTTCTCTTTAACACTCTTACAATAATATAATTCTTTCAAATACTCTGATTTTTCTCTATAAATACCATGAAAGCAAAACCAGACATTTAAAAATATGAATGATTATTTTATATTACTTTGCATGTATGGTAAGAATATTAAAAAGCCCAGTTCTCTGTCAAAGGAGCTTATTCTATCAAAATCTTGAAAGAGAAAAAGGAAGGAACACATAAGACAAACTGTTTAATTAAGAGCTCTTCAGAACTGCACTTTGTTAAAATATCAAATCCTGCTTTGCTAGCCAAAATTTTTGTTTCTATTATTCTCTACAACTATCAAAAGAAGGAAATGGACACATGTATATCGAGAAAAGGAAATAGTTTTTTTCATTGAAAAAATTATGGAATGTTATCTTTATTATCTTTAATGTACTAAGGATAAAAAAATCAAACCAGAATTATATTCAGTAACAATATACCTCAATAAAGAATGATAAATATAAAAATGCTAAATAAATATATTGTCAGATAAAAGAAAACTGAGCAAAGTTACCACTAGTAGTTCTGGTGCTAAAGAAAGTTTTTTAAGAAGATATATAATGTGCAAAAGCTATATTCACTATAAAAAATAGTGAAAGGGAATAAAGGGGAAAGGAGAAAAAATGAGTGGGAAATATCAGAAAGGGAGACAGAACATGAGAGACTCCTAACTCTGGGATAAGAACTAGGGGTGGTAAAAGGGAGGTGGGTGGGGGGTGGTGACTGGGTGATGGGCACTGAGGGGGGCACTTGATGGGATGAGCACTGGGTGTTATTCTATATGTTGGCAAACTGAAAACATCAATAAAAAGTAAATTTTAAAAAAAGGAAGAAGATAGATAATGATAACAGAAGGAAATATGGATCTTCAGGATAGAAGAGCACTGAAACTAGTTAATATTTAAGTAAATAGGATTTGTTCTCTTATGTCTTGAAAAATATACCTATTTAGAACAATTATACTATTGGCTGTAAGGCATATGGCAAATGTATATATATGACAATGCTAGCATAAAAAGGGTCAGGAACTAGAGAAATGGACATATATGGTTGTAAGATGTTTATATGAAGTGATATATTTAGTCTTAAAATACTGAAAATATGAAAAAAATACTGAAAATATGTATAGCTTAATCACTAGAATATCCACTAAAATACACAAAGAGGTGGAGTTATAAAGGTAAAAGAAAATGGAATTCTGAAAAAAATGCAATCAAAGATGGTGGGTAAGAAGGAATAGAATAACAAAAAACAGAAGAGAGACAATAGAGAGCAGAGTTCATACTTAAATGATAAAAATAGTAGACTTAAAACTACCATTTCAAAAATCGTATTAAACGTAAACTGGAATAAATAATCCATCTGCTAAATCTTAAAACATATACCTAACACTCTGCGGTCTAAAATGATGAAACCTAAAAAATAAATTAATTAAATGACAAAACTTCACATATAACCATATAGGTTAGAAAAAAAAGATGAAAAGATACATCATGCAAACTAAAAATATGAAGACTAGAGTAGCTATATTAATTTCAGATAAAGTAAACCTCAAGACTATGTTACCAGAGATACATTTATGAGAGTCAAACTATAAAGAATACATTAATAATTACAAATGCTTGTGACTAATAACAGCTTCAAATTATGTGAAATGACAATAGCCAAACTGTGGAAGGAGCCTCGGTGTCCATCGAAAGATGAATGGATAAAGAAGATATGGTTTATGTATACAATGGAATATTACTCAGCCATTAGAAATGACAAATACCCACCATTTGCTTCAACGTGGATGGAATTGGAGGGTATTGTGCTGAGTGAAATAAGTCAATCGGAGAAGGACAAACATTATATGTTCTCATTCATTTGGGGAATATAAAAAATAGTGAAAGGGAATATAAGGGAAGGGAGAAGAAATGTGTGGGAAATATCAGAAAGGGAGACAGAACATAAAGACTCCTAACCCTGGGAAACGAACTAGGGGTGGTGGAAGGGGAGGAGGGCGGGGCGTGGGGGTGAATGGGTGACGGGCACTGAGGGGGGCACTTGACGGGATGAGCACTGGGTGTTATTCTGTACGTTCACAAATTGAACACCAATAAAAAATAAATTTATTATAAAAAAATAAAAATAAAAATAAACCTATCTGTATACTATAAAAAAAAGACAAATTATGTGAAATGAAACCAAGAGAAATAAATAAAAGCTGTTGTAGATAAATCCACAATCATAGTTGATGATTTTAAACTCAACTCCTTCAGTACTTTATAAAACAAAACAAAACATCAGCGTAGAAGAATGAGAAATTACTGTCAACCTGTTCCTAAAGGACATTTATAAAACACTATAGCCAATGATTTTAGAACAATTGCATCTGTGTTCAAATTTTCTATGAACTTTTCACAAATAAATCTCAAAAGTTTTTAAATCAATTGATAGAGAATATGTTCAATGACCATAATAAAAATTAGAAATACACAAAGCATTTTTTTAAAAAACAGTGAAGGACGTATATATTTCTTTAGCTAATGTAATTTCTATAGAAAATGAAACTCTGATTTTCCAGTTTTAAAGTTAAGCAATCCTTACATGAAACAGTAAGTCTGCAAAGAAATAAAAGGCAACTCTTGAATAATGATCCCATCCCATCAGGAAAAGATTTGGCAGAATTAAATATTTTTTAATATCATTTAAGTAAGGCATCTTACCAAAGCTAAGGAAACTCAGGTTATTGCAATATTATTGAAGAAAATACCTTAAATTTGGAGGAAAAAATGTTAGAGCAAAGGCAAAAATTTTAACTGAGAACCACAATTAAAATCAACTAAGATGGTGACTCAGGAGGCTCCTGAGTTTATCTCCTTCCTCAGACAAATTGAATATATAGTTACACATTGAGAAATTTCCTCTGAAAGGGATAAACTAGCTGATGTTCTAATTTGATAGATAACTAGGAGTTGGCTGCTATCTTATACAGCAACCAAGAAAGTAGGTGGATACTTCTTACATCTTCTCCTTTAGCTTACTCCAATAATAAAACCAAGTTACCGTTATTTCCCTGGAAGAAATTTCTATATACATCGGGTGCCCCACTTTTTGCAGCATTCACCTAGGGTCAGGCCCTACGATCACCTGGCTTTACAAGCCAAGAGGGCTTGCATTTACAAGTTCCACAGGATTGTAGCAAACTAAGTAGTTCTTAATAGGTTCAGCAGCGCACTCCCATGGCTATACACCCAGGCCCACAGGAGAAGGAGCAGGCAAAAAAAGCCAAATTGGGAAAAGAGTTGGCAGAAACAAATACTTTTATTTATGAACACACACACACATGTTCCCTCTGGAAGGGGTTTAACTATAAAGTTTCCCACCTGCTGCCTAAGGGGCAAGCTTCTAATCAGTTTTCATCTAGGGCTAACTGGTCTACCCCTTTGGGACACAGATGGGTGTTGCTATACCCACAAGTGAGAGCTACAAAGTACAAAGGCTTGGACAATCCTGAAGGTTTGAAAGACAACTAGGAATCCAAGCTGAGTTGATCAGTGAGGTTCATTTTCTGTAAGAGACCATTCTGTCTAATTAATAAATCTAATTAGTCTTAACAAATCTTAATAAAATGGAAATAAGTGATATACCTCATATCAAAATAATGGTCACAGATATGTTCACTGAGGGAGAGGAGCAATGTATGAATAAAGTAAGAATTTCAATATATAGTAAATTATTTTAAAGATTTTATTTTAAGTAATCTCTCACCCAAAATGAGGTTCAAACCTACAACCTTGAGATCAAGAGTGACATATTCTCCAGACTGAGCCAGCCAGGCACCCCTGAAGTTTTGTTGTTGTTGTTGAAGTACCAAGCAAATGAATGGATAAAGAAGATGGTATGTTTCTGTGTGTTGTGTATACACACACACACACACACACCAGAATATTACTCAGTTATAAAAAAATTTTGTCATTTGCAACAACACTGATGTACCTACATAGTATTACGGTAAGTAAAAGAAATCACAGGAAAAGAAATACCATATGATTTCACTTATATGTGTGATCTAAAACCCAAACGAAATGAACTCACATGAACAGAAATAGTCTTATAAATATATAAAAATAAACTGATGATTGTCAGAGGGGAGGGTGGGGGAGAGCAAAGTAGGTAACAGAGATTAAGAGATACAAACTTCCAGTTATAAAATAAATCACTAATTAAAGTATAGCATAGGGAATATATAGTTAATAATATTGCAATAATTTTGTGTGGTGACAGATAACTACACTTACTGTGGTGAGCACTGCATAATGTATGGAATGTCTAATGATTCTATTGTACACATGAAATGAATATAATACTGTATGTTAACTAAAGTCAAATAAAAATGTGTAAAAACAGTAGCAAACATAAATCACAGAGCTAAAGAATACAATAACTGAACGAAAAATTATGATAGGCGGGTCCAACAAGTGAGAGAAAGGATTAGTAAAATTGAGTAAAGCATAATTTATGAAGGTAGATTAGCTAAAAGAAAAATAAATGAAAAAAAGTGAAGGGACTTAGAAAACATTAATTTGAGTGATATACACATTATAGAGGTCACAGAAGAAGGAGAAAAAAAGGATTCGAAGACTTATTCAAGAAATAATGGTTGAAAACTTCCCTAAAATGGGGAAAGAAACAGATATTCATATCTATAAATCCCAGATAATACCGCATAAAAGAAACTCAAAAAGATTCATGTGAAGACAGTGTAATTCCCTTGTCAAAGACTAGGAAAATAATATTAAAAGCAGTAAGAGAAAGCAACTTGTTAGGTACAAGGAAACCCCCAATAAGACTATCAATACATCTTTCTGCAGAAATCTTGCTGGCCAGAAGGGAGTATGAGGATATATTCAAACTGCAAAAAAAAAAAAAAAAAAAAAAAAAAAAAAATCAATTGCCAACCTAGAACACCTAAAAAAAAACTAATAAAACCTAAAAAAGATGCAAATGGTGACATCAAAAATATAACGTGCTGTGTTGCAGCATATTGGTATACATTTAGAATTATTATCAGCTTAAAATAGAGTGTTATATATGAAAGATATTTTACATAAGCCTCACAAATATAAGCCTCTACCAGGCAAATGATAAAAACAAAGGCATCAAAACACACTACTATAAAAAATTATCAAATCACAAAGGAATAGGTTAAGAAAGAAGAAAAGAAACAAAGATGTTACAAAAACAATTTAGAAAACAATTAAAATAGCAACAATAGCAGCAGTAGTTCCAAATCTATAAATAATTACTTTAAATGTAAATGGATAAAGGTCTCCAATCAAAAGACAATATGGACAGATTATTTTTAATTCAAAATAAATAAATAAATAAATAAATAAATAAATAAATAAATAAATAATAAATAAATAAGACCCAACAATATATTGCCTACAAGAGTTTCAAATAAGCTTTAAGGACATAGAAAGAAAGTGAATGGATGAGAAAGAGATATTCCTTGCAAGTAGAAACCAAAATAATGCAGGGGTAGCTATCCTTATTTCAAAAAAAAAAAAAACCCCTTAAGCCAAAGACTGTAAGAAAAGACTTAAAATTCATTATATAATGATAAAGGAATCAATTAAGAGGATATGACAGCTGTTAATACTTATATATTCAACATTAACACCTAAATACATAAAGCAAATACTGACAGGTCCAAAAGCAGAAATATATGAAAATACGATAATAGTAAGGAATTTCAATAATCCACTTTCAACAATGGATAGATCATCTAGATGGAAAACTAATAAGGAAACAGAAAACTTAAGCTACTTATTAGACCAGATATACTTAACAGATATATACAGAACATTCTATCTAAAAGCAGCAGAATGCAGATTGTTATCACGTGAACATGGAGCATTCCATAGGACTGAGTCAGACTACAAAAAAGGTCTTAATAAATGTCAGAGAATTGGTTATAGCAGCAATGTCCACAATAGACAAAATATGGTAAGAGCCCAGATGTCCATCAACAGATGAATGGATAAAGATATGACATGATAGATAGATATAATTAAATATTATTCAGCCATTAAAGAGAATGAAACATTGCCATTTTCAACAACGTGGATGGAACTAGTAAGTACATGCTAAGTGAAATAAGCCAGAAAAGGAAAAATAAGTATCATATGATTTTACTCGTATGTGAAAATTAAGAAACAAAACAGAAGAACATAGGTGAAGGGAAGGAAAAATAAAATGAAAATAGAGAGGGAGGCAAACCAAGAGACTTTTAACTCTAGGAAAAAAACAGGATTGCTGGAAGGGAGGTAAGTGAAAGGATGGGGTAATTGGATGATGGGCATTAAGGGGGACACTTGAAGTAATTAGTACTTGGTGTCATATGAAACTGATGAATCCCAAAATTTTACCTCAAAAACTAGTAATACAGTATATATTAACTAAATTGAACTTAAATAAAATATTTGAAGTCAAAAAAAGATTGAAATCATATCATATGGCTTTCCTTACCATAATGGTATGAGACTAAACATCAGTTACAAGAAAACTGAAAAATCCACAAATACATAGAAATTAAACAATATTCTCCAGAAAAATCAATATGTTCAAGAAAAAAAAAACAAGAGATTGGAAGAAAAAAAATATTGAGACAAACTAAAATGTAAGAACATTCAAAAATTAAGTATGCAGCAAAATCAGTTTTAAAAAAGCAGTTTATGATAAGCACCTACATTAAGATCTCAAATAAACAAATTTTATACCTCAAACAACAAGAACAACTAAACCAAAAGTTAATAAAAGAAATAACAAAGATTAGAGCAGAAAATTGATAGAAACTAAAAAGACAATAGGAAATAGCAATGAAACTAAATCTAGTTTTTGTGAAAAGATAATCAAAATAGAAAAAAAATTAAACTTTGGATAGACTTACCAAGAAAAAAGAGAAAAGACTTAAATAAAAGCATAAATGAAAGAAGAGACATAATGGCTGATACACAGAAATACAAAGAATCATAAGAGACTACTTTAACAATGTATGCCAACAAACTGGATAATGCAGTGGAAATGGACAAATTTCTAAAAACATAAAACCTATGAAAACTGAATCTATGAAGAAATAAAATATATGAACAAATGCATTACTAGTACAGAGACTGAATAAATAATCACAGACACCCCAACAGAGAGATGTCCACCCAGAGGCTTCACTAGTAAATTCAACCAAATATTTAAATAAGAACTAATACCAATGCTTCTTAAAATAATCCGAAGGAGGAGGAGATGCAGAAAACCATTTTAAAAAATCAATGATTGTTCATGATAAAAAACTTTCAATAAGGTGGGTTTAGAGAAAATATATCTCAACCTAAGAACAGCCATGTATGACACATCTGCAGCTAACATCATACTCATAAGTAAAAAAGTAAAAAGCTTTTCCTCTAAGATCAGGAACAAGGCAAGGATACCCACTCTTGCCACTTTTTTTCAATGCTACTGGAAGTCCCAAACAATGAAATTAGGCAAGAAAAAGAAATAAAAGGAATCCCAATCAGAAAGAAAAAAGTTAAACTATCACTCTTCGCAGATGGAATGATATTGTAAATAGAAAATTCCAAAGACTCCAACAAAAATCTATTGAACAAATAATCAAGTTCAGTAAAGTTGTAGTATACAAAAAAATCAATATACAAAAATCACTTTTGTGTCTAACACTAATAATACACTTTTGAAAAGAGAAATTAAGAAAATAATCTAATTTACAATATCATCAAAAATAATAAAGTACTTAGGAATAAATTTAACCAAGGAGGTGAAGGATCTGTTCACTGAAATCTGTAAGACTATAATGAAAGAAATTAAGAAATTAATGAAAGAAATATTGTCTTTATGAATTGGAAGAATTATAGTTAAAATGTTCATGCTAACCAAAGTAATCCACAGATAATCTCTAAACTATATTACAAAGACATATAATCAAAACAGTATAGTATTGACATAAAAACAGATCTATACATCAACACAACACAGAGAGACCAGACATAAATCCATTCATCTTTGGTCAATTAATTTTCAATAAAGGAGCCAAGAATACATAAGAAGGAAAAAATAGTCTTTTCAATAAATGGTACTGAAACCCGGACAGGCACATATAAAAAAAAAACAAAATGAAACAAAGGTAGAACCCTATCTTCTACCATGCAGAAAAAAACCGACTCAAGATGAATTAAGCATTCAAATATAAGACCTGAAATCCTAAAACTCTATAGGGCTACAAGGTCTTTGACATTACTCTTGTCAATAATTTTTTGGATTTCACAGGATGCTACATCAAACTAAATATTCTCCTCTCAGGAAAGGAAGTCATCAACAAAATGAAAAGACAACCTATATAGTGAGAGAAAATATTTGCAAACCACATATCTGATAAGGATTAATAGCTAAAATACACAAGGAACTCATAGAACTCAATAACAAAACAACCCAATTTAAAAATATGCAAGGACTTACATCTTCCAAAGATATACAAATGTCCAATAGGCAAATAAAAAGGTGTTCAACATCACTAATCATGAGGGAAATGCAAACCAAAACTACAATATGATATTACCTGGTACCAGTTAGGATGTCTCTTGTTAATTAAGACCTAAGTAGCACTCGGGTAGCTCAGTTGTTTAAGCATCTGACTATTGGTTTCAGCTCAAGTCATGATCTTGTGGGTTAAGAGATAGAGGCCTAAGTGAGGCTCTATGTTCAGCAGGGAGTCGACTTGAAGATTCTCTCCTTCTGCCCCTCTCCCCACTCTCTCACATGTGTGTGCTCTCTTTCTCTCTCTAAAATAAGTAAATTTTTAAATAAAAAAAACAAAACATTGAATGAATGCTGGTGAGATGTAAAGAAAAGGGACCCTTGTATACTACCAATGGGAATGCAAATTGGCAAACCCACTTGGAAAACAGTATATAGGTTTTTCAAGAAATTAAAAATGGAACTACCACATCATCAGCAATACTACTTCTGGGTATAGGTTCAAAATAAATCAAAATATCTCAAAGAAGCAGCTGCACTCCCATTTTCACAGCAGCATTATTCACAGTAGCCTATGCATGGAAACAATCTATGTCTCCATTAACAAATAACTCAGTAAGGAAAAATGCTGCATATATATAAGATAGATATAGATAATAGATAAAATGGATTAAATTATAATACATATAATTTAAAATGCAGTTATTATTATATAATATTTTACTGTAATATAATGGAATATCATTAACCCTTATAAACAAAGAAATCTTATCTCTTGTGACAATATGGATGAACCTGGAGGTCATCATGCTAAGTAACATAAGCCATATAGAAAGACAAATCACATACTGCAGATTATACTTCCATGAGAAATCTTAAAAAAAAAAAAAAGATGAAGTACTCAACCCCATAAGCAAAGTAGAAAGGCAATTGCCAGGGGCTTGGGAATGTGATAAATAGGAAGAGGTTGATAAGGGGTACAAACTTTTAATTATAAGGTGAAGAAAATCTGAAGATCTATATATAAAATATGGTGACTATGCTTTGTAACACTGTACTATATAAATTTTTGAAAAGAATAGAATTTAAATGATCTTACTGAAAAACACAAGTATCAGAGTTAATTTGATGAGGGAAATCCTTTTGTTGTGTGTATTACATGTTGAATCATCTTTGAATATCACTTTATAGATATTACAATTTTATATCATACTTTAAAGATCTTACAATTAGGAGGCACCTGGGTGGCTCAGTGGTTGAGCATCTGTCTTCAGCTCAAGGTATGACCCCATGTTCTGGGATCAAGTCTCGTAACGGGCTCCCCACAGGGAGGCTGCTTTTCCCTCTGCCTATGTCTCTGCTTCTCCCTCTGTGTCTCTCATAAATAAAATATTTTTTAAAAGGTCTTACAATTATACATGTCAGTTATATCTCAATAAACCTGGCAAATAATTAGGAATAAAGTTTTTTAAAAGCAGTATCCAAGATTTTTTTTAAGCAGTAACAACTGACACAACTAAGCCCTTATACTTCCATAGGCAGCAGAGAGCATTTACCTTCCATCACAATAAATCTGAAGACAGACCCAAGTGGTATCACTGGTGACCCTCTTCCTTCACTGCAAAAATTCAAGAGGTAGACAAGTCCCATGGCTAAAAGAAAATTATACAACATTCATATGGAAAATACTTAGAAGGGAGTCACAAAGAATAATTCTGTTCTAATTTCCCAAATTCAGACATGATTAATGGGTTTTATCCATTATTTTTAAAATACAGACATCCCTGACTTACAAGTTTGACTTAGGAGTTTTTTACTTTATGTTGCGTAGAAGTGGGACATACTCAGTGTAACTGAACTCCAAATTTTTAATTGAATTTTTTTCAGGGCTACTGACATACAGTATTAATACTTTCGTGTGACGTTAGGCAGATGCAGCAAGTAGAAGCTCCTAGCAACCATATGATCACCAGGGTAAATAATTGATAAACTTATAGCCATTCTATACCTATACAACTATTCTGCTTTGCACTCTCAATAACCAATGAATTACACGATAGTCAACATTTTATCATAAAATAGGCTTTGTGTTAAGATGATTTTGCCCAATTGTAAGCTAATGTAAATGTTCTGAGCATGTTTAAGATAGGGTAGGGTAGGCTACGATGTTTGGAGTGTTGGGTGTATTAAATGCAGTCAGCTTATGATAGGTTTATCAGTACATAACCCCACTGTATGTTGAGGAAGACCTGTAAACCACTTTATTCTCAGAGTTAATATATCCATGTCTATGTCTCAGAAAAAGAATAATCACTGAATTTTAGGTTCTTCTTTTTCGACATTGTCAAACATGAGGTTCAAGTTACTCTTCAAATAACATCACTTGTCTATCTGAATCACACTATCATTCTTTTATTGTTATATTCTCTCATTATTTATGATGTCTCTCACTCATTCTTCCACAAATTTATTTCACAAACTTTAATGAAATTCTTGCTTTCAGACATTGCAGCATAAGACAACGGAAAAAAATCCCTGTCAAGTAGGAGCTCATTTCAAATATATATATGGAGGAGACAGAACAAAAAAGGCATAAAATGAATCAAAATTGGTGTGTGCATTGATAAGGACATAAACACAACACTGAAGTATTTGAAGTTGGGAGTCAAAGCAAGTAGGATTCAACAATGCAGCTATTTACATTAAGGCATATTGACCAATCCTGAGACACCTCAGATCTGGGTGCCACTCAACAATGGCTCATCCCAAATTTTCCATTTTATTAATGGATCCATTCAGATTCTCTCTCCCAATCAGCACTTTCTCCACCAATGGATAGGAAGTATGGGTGTGCATGTCCAGGTTGGACATAAGATTTCTAAACTTAGGGCGCCTGCTGACTCAGTCAGTACAGCATACAACTCTTGATCTAGTCGTCATGAGATCAAGTCCATTGTTGAGCATAGAGATTACTTATAGAAAATATTTCTAAACCATTAGTTAGGAAATGACAATGCAAAATAGTATTATGAATGAAGATAACCATGAATCAATGTCACAACCCCAAATTGAACCAAGAGCAGTAGTGTTTTCCTAAAGGTATTAAACGTAATGTAGTCTGAAGATATCTTAAACTTACTCAGAACAGCTGATTACCAGAAGGAAACAAAGGATTGCAGTTTCTATTTACCTATTGTTTCACTGTCTTTCTAGAAATCAACACTGACAACTTGGTCAACTCCTAGTGAAAAGGCATTTCTCACCTCGTCATAGTCTCTACCAGGTGATTGTTCTTACTCTTCTGGACTTCCCAACCTAAGAGTAACAAAAAAGGCTCATGTACATACAATTACTTCTTTATTGTCTCTTATGGATTGCTCTTTGAAATACATATATATCAAAAGTCAGTAGACTTTTCTTCAGCACTCCTTGAATCTAAATACTAAACGAGTCAACTGGTTACGTAGATGGTTATAACTATTATAATCTTCTGAGAAATACTCATCATACTTAGCATGGTAGAGTGTCATACATAAACACAAAAGAATAATTTTTAAAAGTTAGAAAATTAAAAGCAATATTACTACAGTATTATAGCGACACTGGTATCACTTAAGCCAATCATATAAGCTGATTATATGTGGTATAATGACTGAATGCCATTATTTACTATATTCTATAATTCGATGTGTTTCATTAAATGGACCTGTCCATAGTCTCTCCTCAAGAACAACTCTCCTCTTTCAGGGTAATTTTATTTTATTATTTCCAAGGTAATTTTGAAAATAGAGAAGTGTAGGGGATCCTGGGTGGCTCAGCGATTTGGCACCTGCCTTTGGCCTGGGGCATGATCCTGGAGTCCTGGGATCAAGTCCCACATCAGACTACCTACTTGGAGCCTGCTTCTCCCTCTGCCTGTGTCTCTGCCTCTCTCTCTCTTTCTCTCTGTCTGTCTCATGAATAAATAAAATATTTAAAAAAAAAGAAAATAGAGAAGTGTATAATACATAGAAAGTAAGTGTATTCTAGGAACGGATTACATGTAAAAAGAGAAAGAGTACAAAATAGGTACATTGTATTCTAGAGGGAAAAGTGTGCCATCCATAAAGTTTCATATTTGGATTATTTCTATATGAGGCAACACTAAAAAAAAAGAACACCAATGGTACATGTAATATAAGCAGGGAAAAAAAACAAGGGTCGCATTCTACTCTCCACAATTATCAATGGGAATTTATAACTCAACCCATAATTTTCATCATAAAATATCTAATCCATAGATATTCAATTTTCTCATAGTATAATCTACATTTGCAATTTCCAACACAGCATAGTCTAAAGAATCTATGATTTTCCTCAGTAATGGCCAAAAAACTCCCCAAAAAATATTCCTAAGGAGCTGCCTTACACTGAGTCTGCATAAATTTTACACTCCTAGCCCTTAAGTGATAAACAAACATATCAAAATATCACTCATCCACACACTAAACAAGTAGTCAACACAATTATAAAATTATGTGTCTGGTACATACTAGGCTCTGTAAGGTAATGGAAAGTTATATATGAGTAGGAAAATATCCCTGTCAAAAGGAGCTCATTATTTCTGGTCTATTAAGACACATAAATAAAACAAAATTTGGCAATGAAATGTAATAAGCATAAAGCATGTTAGAAGTTAAATGGTGGTAACTTACACTGATCAGATAAAAAATTTCCATTCTCATTCCTGAAACATTAGAAAATGACAATGTATAATAAATTTCTGGAGCCACTCCAGGTTCAATTAAGAAACATCATCTTCCGGGGCACCTGGGTGACTCGGGTTGAGCATCTGCCTTTGGCTCAGGTTGTGATGCCAGGGCCCTGGGGTCAAGTCCTGCATTGGGCTCCCTGCAGCGAGCCTGTTTCTCCCTCTGCCTAGGTCTCTGCCTGTGTCTCTCATGAATAAATAAATAAATTTAAAAAAAAGAAATAACACCTTCCACATTCTTATCTTCTTGACCTAAGTGATGTTATTGATATTTTACTAGTGTATATAACTAGTATCTAAAATGTACCTTCAGCACACTTTGACCTTGTCCTTATAGCTCATTCCTTCAAAATTCTACCTTCTGTACATTTTGTCTTGCTTCACTCGATTCCAAGAACCTCCTTTCTTCATGCCTTTTTCATTTATTCATGATTAGGTTATTCATCTTCCTTTCACTTGGCTCCTCACCCATCTGTTTCTTCAACAGTCTTTGCTCAACATCTCACAAAAGCTAAGATCTCTGGAACTAGTGAACAATTTTGCCTTAATGAAAATTCTACTGAGGTCCAAAGATATAGGAGCAGATCAACATGATGCAAGTGGGAACTCAACAGATAAAGGTGATCAAAAGTTATTATTAGAAGACTGAATAGTTCTAATGAAGACAATCAAATTCTATCCTGTATGCATATAATTTTCAATAATTAAAAGGATCTCAAATTGTACAACTGAGATGTATCTTCATTTTATGATTCATGAGAGCAACTTACAAGAAACCAGCAAATGTCTGTGCCAAGTTGGCACTGATAACAATATTACAGAGCAAAATGTGGATTCTGAGGGCTCCTTTGATTATAAGTACAGCACTTTTACTTAAGTATTCCACAATGTCTCAACCCAAATTTACTGTCCCCCACCACACAGAACTTTTGCTTAAAATCAGTGACATTCTCTTTATTTCCAAAATTAACTGTGCCTTTCAAGGTCATGTGAAAGCCAACTGCTACCCCATTACTTTTTCTGAAATTCATTCATTTCCCTTCAGGAACAACAAAATCCTTTAGTTTTCACTCAATGACTCCAGCCATCCTTGACAATCTCTTTTAATGATTTCTCCTTATTTATTGAATATCTAAATTCTAGATCATCCAAGAACAGTATTAAGGTAAATACTCCCACATATGCACCATCTCATGTTAGCCTTTCACATGGCCATAAGTAACAACACTCCATACTGCTGCATCCAAATCTCTCAAGTCTCCAATCTAAACCGTTTGCCCCTAAGTCCTGTTTTTACATTAAAAATCAACATCTAAAACCACAGGTTTAATATGAATATAAAACTGGCAAAACAAAAAAAAAAAAAAAAAAAAAAAACTGGCAAAACATATTTCTTCCTTACCATGCATTTCAAGAAAATCAACTTTGCCTAGTATAGTAAATGGCATTACCGTTTATTCAGTTTCTGAGACCCTGATCACAACCATCCTATTGGAATCCTCTTCTTGTCTCATCCAGTACCATTGAATATTTTAAGCAGAACTGACAATACTTTCAAAATACATCCTAAATCCCATTACTTCCATGTCATCAACCTAGTACAACACCTTTCACTCAGATTTTTGAAATAATTATGTACCTTGCCTTCTTATGTCAAGCCTTGCACAGTGAACTTAATCTTATCTAATTTATTTATATAAAATATAGAAAACATAAGAATGGTAGAAGTCAAAATTTGGAAATTAAAAAAAAGTAGTTGGCATGTTAATTATGAATAAAACACAGCTATTGAACAGGACAATAATTCTAGCCCTAAACACTAAATGAAAATACTCTACCTTGAAAAGTGTTGAATGAGAAATTACGGGAGGAAAGATTTCTTAGGGTCTATAATTCTTGAAGATAAATGACATATCAATTTTAGAATTTATTTCATGGTGAAATGAAAATAAAGATAACATGATTGTTTCACAATCTCATACGATGACCTATGTAGAACAACATAGCAGAGAATTATTTCAAATTGTCAAATAAATACAAAGGTGGTATTTTTAACAAATGTCATAGTTTTACCTTGGAACCAACTTAATGTCCTGCACTATTAAACCAATTACAAGAAGAGCTACAGGTCTGGATTTTTGTGCAAATGATCTATCACAGTAGTAATAAACTCAAGAGACATAGTGAGAGAGAAGAGGCTACAATCTTCTCCCTAAATTTTTTCTCAGACACCTCACATTGCTCACTCTGGGAGGAAAAGGCTCCATCCTGAATGAAGAGATCTTATTGGGCCTCTCTTTAAGGGGACTTCAGTGTTCTGAGGTCAGCCATGCATTCACTCTTATTTGCAGTCTCATTTCAACTTCATGGGCTGATAACTTCCCAGTGCCTTTCTTCATGAAAAAACCCAGCTATGTTGCCCCCTTGCCTTCTTTTCCAGGTTAAGGGCATATAATTTCATTTAGATTTGAAATTTGAGAGGTTTTATTTGGTACTACTCTAAATTTCTTTCAGTATCAAAAAGTTTTTCATAGCACAATCTCTATTATCATCTCAGAGAATAATTAAATAGTAATTTAATGCTCTCCTGCTGTGATCTTCCATTTGTTTATTTATTTGAATTCAATTAGCTAGCATATAGTACTACATCCTTAGTTTCAAATGTAGTGTTCAATAATTTACCAGTTGTATATAACATCAGTGCTCATCATCTTATTTACTTTTTTGAAAACTCCCTTCATATCATGGAAATTATAAGGGTTTGCTAGGTTGAGGTTCAGTTTATTAATATGGTAATAAAAGTGGTTTTAATCACATCAACATGAAAACAATAATCTGATACATTTTGCCTCATAAAAGAGAGGAAGATGTGTTTTAGCCAGGCAGATTTCAAATTTTCCCAGATTCCTTTATTATGTTATATATGAAAGTAACAATATTTATATTAATATAGTTAACAGACTTCCATTGGTCACTGGCTATTTTTTTAAACTGTTTCTCCACCTTTAAAATGACAAGTTTCTTCACTGGTTATCTGTTCACCTACTTGCATATTCATTTAGTTGATACTTCGTTTGTTTACAATTAGTAATTTGGGCCTTACTTCTGTTTTCTCCTTTATGCATTTAATAAGAACACTTGTTGAGCCTCTACCAACAAGCTTGTCATTAAAGACTGTGTACAAACATAAATATGGGAAGCAGGGAGTATTCAGATCACTATTTTGACCCAAAGCCTTATAACATATCCATGCTTTTCTAAATATACTGCCTTAATTTACAATTTACAAATTGTTATGACACTTCTATTCATATGAGGTGATCTGCACTTCAGAAAAACTGAGCCAGACTTTGAAAATAATTTTCAGATGAATAAAAACATCAAGTCATTTATGAAAACTTAAAACATCTTTATTCTGGAAACTTTCCTTAATTAGCATAAAATTTCTGTTTTTGAATAGATTTCTTAAAATTCTCTTGTTACACAGAACACAGAATTTAGGGATATATAGGTTTTAGTCAACCCAACCACTGCTGCACTATCTATCATCTATACAGACAGCACCACAGAGGGCTGGAGGAACAGTGAAAGTTAAAGCATGAATAAAAAGCTCAGAAAGCTGAGTGTTCATCTTTAGATAGCACCTCAAATGAAATTCCTTCACCATCAGTCTCAGACTCTGTAAAGTGTTATGGAAACTTAAAGCAATAATGAACAAAAAGAGGAACACTGTTGATTTAACATCTACACAGAATAAGTGCATTTGAACCTGAACTCCAGTCAGTCATTTCAAAAAAACAAACAAAAAAAACCCAAAACAAAACCTTCAAAAACCAAAAAACCAACCAACCACCAAACAAACAAAAAAACCCAAAAAGCTGTTGGACACTTTGCCAATAAAGACAGCATCATTACATTCCCTAGCTGAAACTTACTGCTAAAAAATGCTATTCTCCTCCTGACATGTGAATGTATTTCATCAATCACCTCTGAAATAGTTCCTTCTACCTGCCAGCCACATTTCACTCCATGATTTAGATATAAACTTCATTAAACACTTTAATTAACCCTTTCCCTGCTTTGTCCTGTGGGTCACCATCTCATTTTTCGGCTAAGTATTTTTGTAAAACATTTTGTTGAACATTTTCACAAGTCATTATGCACAAATTCCTCCTATGAGAATACCAAGTAATATGGGTAACCAATTATAGAGATTTTGAAAAGTCACCAGTGATTCTGCCTAAAAATCATCTGTAACTGCTAAAACTACTAGTGTAAAAGTTTGATGATAAATAGGAAAGTTACATAGTTTCAAGCAAACTCCCTACAGAATACTTACTAATTACAAAGGAATGTTAACTTTAAAGTGGAGAAACCTAGTAGACATCAACTGAACAAGGTGGTCAAGATTAATTTCACCAATAATAGTAATAAAATGGTATCATTTTCAACCTGATGTGAATCACTTAGGTAGAAATACATAAGTCATCATATATTCTTGCCAAACATGCATAACCTAATCCTATTCAGGGGGAAAAATAAAAAAAAAATTCGTATTTGAGGGATCTTTTAAAACACTATTAGCCAATACTTTTTCAAAAATATTAATGTCATCAAAAGACAAAAATGATGACAAACTGCTCCAGAATAAATGAGACTAGAAAAACATGACACTTGAACACAATACAGAATCTTTTTCCGGTCCTGAGGATGAAAGAAATTGCCATAAAAACAATATTGGAACTGGTTAAAGATAATAATAGATGATATATTAATGTAATATGTTGTTACTATTTTAAATTTGCTAATTTAGAAAACTGTACCAAAGTTAATATAAGAGGATTTGCAGGTTCTCAGAAAGTGAATGCTGATGCGTTTTGGGTTATAGTGATATAATATCTGTACCTTACTCACAAATATTTAATAAAATAATAATATAAAGTAGAGGAGAGAGGGAGAAGAAAGAAAAAAGAGGAAGGAGGGATGAAGGAGGAAGATCAGGAAAGTAAAACAAAGAGAATAAATCAATGTAGAAAAAACATCTGGTAAAAGCATATGAAGGGTCTCTATAGGATTCTTCCAACTCTAAATCTAAGATTATTTCAAAAATAAAAAGTAAAAAGAAACATACTGCTATAAGTTATGCTTAAGAAGTTTATATACCTCCAAAAAGCACTTCACTTAGAAAAAGTCAATGGATTCTACCATTAACCAAACAGGAGGACTCTTGTGATTGGAAAAATATGTACTACTGCTTTTTTCTTTCTTAAATAAGTATCACTTTTGTTGTTGTTGTTGGTGGTGGTGGTGTTTTGTTTTTTTACCTGTGGCCATTTACTGCTTAAATTATACGTAAGTAAAATATATGGTTTTCACCTATTAGATTGCTTAAAAATTTAAAGGCTTGATAATATGTACCCTGTACAAGCTTTTATGAAAATTAGCACTGCCATTACCGGTATGCTGGCAATTTCACAATATCTACTGAAATCAAAAGTATGCAGATGTAATATGAAATATAATTATATTACAATTTTATGCAGCAGCAAAAATAAACATTTAATCTGCATTTCTCAAGATAAATAAATGGATAAACTCATTATGATTGTATTTTACATCCAATGAAAAGTTTGTATGTAAGCCATATTTACTGGTTTAGAAATATGTCCACAATATATTAAAGAAAAAATATAGTTGTAAAACCATAATGATGTCACATTTATAAAATAAATTCCAGATAAACTTAAATAAGCTTAGAATGTTAGAAACGCTAGCACAACTGATTCACTCTTGACAAACCTAGGAAATAGGAATGAAAGCTGGAAGATGAATTACCACATTTTGCTGAAAATTGTTTAATAATCCATTCATTCCTTATGGCCCTAATTCAATGTACTAGTGGTCAAACTTGTGTACTGATGAGAGAGGTTGAGCATGCTATTACCAGTTCTCTGATGACAGTGTGGTTTATGTTCCAGAAGTAGTCAATTAAAACTTCTGATAAATTTAGCCATCTAAATTTAGCCCCTTTAGGCTAAACAGAAAACAAATGAAAATCAGAATAATGTGAATGAAAATGAAATCTTTGTTGTTTGGGTTTTTTGGTCCAATTCCAGTGATAGCAGTAAAATGACAGAACCACGTGTTCTACCGGATAGCATCACCATGGCCAAAAATGTCAGTGCAAGAGTCTGGCTTTTCTTTACACAACTGAATTGTGATAGTATCTGAGTCTTAAATTGGGGCACTAAGGGAGACATCATATATGGTCATGCTGAGATCCTGTTCTAGAGGGAGATCTATTAGGTTCAACAAAAAGGAAAACTATAGGTGGTCTATTTTCATGTAACACAAATGTTCTAAGAGGATTTTGTTTGAGACTGCTCTAAAAACTGTAGGAAATATCAGAAAGGGAGACAGAACATGGAAGACTCCTAACTCTGGGAAACCAACAAGGGGTGGTGGAAGGGGAGGAGGGCAGGGGGGGTGACTGGGTGGCAGGCACTGAGGGGGCCACTTGATGGGATGAGCACTGGGTGTTATTCTGTATGTTGGCAAATTGAACACCAATAAAAAATAAATTTATTATTAAAAAAAAAAACTGTGGGCGCATGATTCCAATGAGGAACAAAGTATTTTACAAATACTATCCAAACTGGCATGTGGGAAAGCCCAGTTATAATCTGTGGTATGACCAAAGTGTCCATGGGATTGCATTAATCACATTTACCATACAAATATAATTCTGGCTTATAAAGTAAAACACAGAGGAAAAAAAATCAAATGAGGCAAATAACAATAGAGGAAAAGTGTAAGATATATTCAGAGAACAAAGAAGTACTTAACATTCTAGGCAATTACTTGCCAGAAAGCAGACCTGCTGGTACATTTTATAAAATGTATGCCTTTTGAGATATAAAGATGCAATGAGCTTCGAAAAGGGAAAATAATGACAGGAACTGTGTGATGCTGCGGGTGGTACCACCGCAGAAGATATCTATGATCTTCTTGTACAAATGTTCACCACCTGGGATAATACAGAGGGAGAGATTTCAAATGAAAATAAACAGCAGGTTATCACAAATCCACGTACTGGACAGATGGATATCATCTTTAAGTCAAGTATTCTACTGGTATCCATGAAAAACAATTAACATGATCCAAATACTAAGTATTTCCAATCTACAAAAACTAGGTATATTTACTGTAGGAAAATGAGAAAACCATAATTTTACTTCCTCAGCCCATTTACTATGATTTGAATAGCAATCCTGTATTCCAAATTATTTTCACATCATTTAACCATCCATACATACATTCTTTGAACAAACACTTCTTGTATAACTTCTTAGTGCTGATTTATATTCCAGTCCAGGATTTTAAAAAATGAGACAATAGTACAGGAAATACTAATAATATACTCAGTAGCAGTCCTAGGGTTTCATAGAAATCTTTCTAAAAACCAAAAGCTGTTACTATAGTACCCATGTTACTTTAGTACCCACATATCTATTCTTCCTGCTTTCTCAGAAGCTTATTTTCCAGCTTCTGATGACCCTATCTAGGAGAAAACTTCTATTTAATTTTGTTAAGGGTTGCTTACAAACACATGACAACAATAAAACTCTAGGTTACACTGTAACGTCAAAATAATCATCTAAACCATATAGAAGTTTGATGAAAAGAAATGTTGTGTCAAATAACTCAAATAGAAAATAAACCATCAATATAGCCAAAAAATATCTCTTAAAAATCAGAATATAGACCTTAATGCTCTTACCTGTAGACAGTCTCTTTGGTCCTTACTTATGAAACATGGTTGAGGAAGGAAGGAAGGAAGGAAGGAAGGAAGGAAGGAAGGAAGGAAGGAAGGAAAAGAGAGAGAGAGAGAGAGAGAGAGAGAGAGAGAGAAAGAAAGAAAGAAAGAAAGAAAGAAAGAAAGAAAGAAAGAAAGAAAGAAAGAAAGAAAGAAAGAAAGAGAGAGGGAGGGAGGGAAAGGGAGAGGGAGGGAGAGAGGTGGGAGAGGGAGGAAAGAAAGAAAGAAAAGAAGAAAGAAGAAAGAAGAAAAGAAAGAAAGAAAGAAAGAAAGAAAGAAAGAAAGAAAGAAAGAAAGAAGGAAGAAAAGAAAAGAAAAGAAAAAAGAGAAAGAAAGAGAAAGAAAGAAAGAAAGAGAGAGAGAGGTGGGAGAGGGAGGGAAGGAGGAAGAAAGAAGCTTGAAAACATCTGAAAATAACTTCATTCATTCATCAAATGCAAGGGTGTTAAGAATCCACTTCTTTACATTAATACTGGAATATTCCTCAACTCCTTTCTATCCTCCTTACCTACTTACTGAAAATATTAGCAATACCATAAATCATGCATCTGGAAAAATTTCAACTTCCTTCTATCATTAAAACGCATATTATTTGCAGCAAATTATACTTCCTAATGGCTTTTCTAATGGCTTTTTACCCTCCTTTCACTATTTTCTCCACCTGACTTTCTTGTCTCCATTTATCCATCCATCACTAATGCATGTACTTCAAAACATTTAATATATATTTTTAAAACATTTAATATTTAAATGAATTTAACATTTACTGAGTATATTGACAGAGATTACAGTCTCTGTCTGGACAACATCACATTTTACAATAAGAGTATATAAAAAGGTGCAAATAAAAATCTACACAATATGTATCAAAACTGAACTAAAATTTAATAGCCGTTTTAAATCTCTTCTATTCCATCTAATTGGCAATTACTCTACAATAAGATAATGATAAGTGTAGTTTTTTTGGAATTGATATACGGTTTGGAATATTAAAATATTACAAATTGAGTCCACATCAAACTGGTCAAAAATAAGCAAACAGTATACCAGTGTTACTGATTCTTACCAGTACTTTTGAAGAACGAAGTCCACAGAAATGATAAATAAGTGCAACAATTTGGATTGATACAGAAATGTCGGGTAATGAAGCAGCTAAAATGTCTCACTTCTTAAGCTGGTAACACATCATTTAAAACTGTGGAGAATATGGGAAAAATGGCATATATACCATGACAAACATAAAACACTGAAGGTAAAGCTGACTCTTTGATCAACCTCCTAGGAGTCCCCAAATTATTAAGATACACAACAGTACCATAGAAAACTACTTTCATAATCTCCCATCACCTGGGTTTTGGTTTCCTTCATTTGATTTGCACTTTTAAATTTACTATCACAACACTTTGAGACAGCAATCAGTAAATTTTTCTAATTTTATAAATAACAAATTAGCCTATATTGCAAGTCCCTCACTTTTTTCATTCAACTTTACATATGTCATTTGATTATATTAGTCTATTATTTCAATGATAAAATTCCTGCACTATCCCTTTTTGAATCAAACTATCTATGCGTCAATATATCTATTAAGCCACTCTGAAAGCAACAATGAATCACACTTATGGAAACCATTTATACATGCATTGATCCCTACCTTTATCCATTACTCTAACTGCCAGTCGAATTTGTACCTATTAATCTAAACATCTAATTTATCAGTATATTATGCATGCATCCAACATTTTTTTCTGGAATCCACTCAAATTCTAACATCTAGGTATCTTATCAACTATGCCTTCACTGAACATCAAATCAACCAATCTATAAATACTGCCACCATTTTTTTTCAAAACATTAGTTCTTGATTCTTGAATCTAGCAATCCACTTAATATTCTAGTTTCCATCCATTTTTTCCAGTCATCCAATTTTGCATTAATTCATCCATAGTTTTACCCTCAATTAAATAAAGCAATAGTTCATTATATTTATTTTTCCAGCTGTCTTTTAAAATACTCCATCTTCCATTCTTTCATCCAGTAATTTTAAAATCCACATAAGCTTACATTATACAGAAAATTTCATCCACCATCCTTACATTATTCCTTATATCTATTCACCCCTGTAACCAAGTTTTAAACAATTCAACTCTCCATTATGTGCACTGATCCACCAATCCTTGAATTCTTATATATAACTTATCCATTTATATTAGTCAATGTGACATCACAGCAACTTCAAATCTCACTGATGACATAAAAAAACCAACATTTACTTCTCACTCCTATAAAGATCTCTGTGGATCCGATCCAACAAATATCCAAAGTAGCTTTGCTCCATATGACAGTTTGCTATTCCAAGCTATACTCCTTCTGACACCTAACTCAAAACATTGTTTTATGATCACCACAGATAAGACATTAAGAAGAATCACATACAGGATAATCAGGTCTTCTGCCCATGACATAATTTTAAAGAGTTTTACTGCCCAAGAGACTAAAAAACGTGTGATTAAGACTTAAAATAATCTTTAGGTTCCAAATTTCTGAGTAGAAAACTGTGCCTCATTTGGAGGATATAACCTACACTGCCTATCTTAAAATTAATTAAACAGGATAGTAGGAATTGATATATATGTCAGAAGGCTGAATTAGGGTCAAGAAGAACATAGAACAAGAAAGCATCTACCAAAACCTTTTAAAACATTCTCCACCTTCAAGGTATCACAACAGCTAACAATCTATTCCTAGGGCATATATATCTCACATTGTACACCTTGTTTTGAGCTTTCATTATAGTTGCCTCCTCCTTGCTCTGTAACTGAACACTGGGAAGTGAGGTACAAATAACTTCTCTTTTAAAGTTCTTATGTCTCCATACCAAGAGCAGGTAATGTTAAGACCTGGCACATAGATTAGTGAAAATCCCCCCCTGATCACAGTGCCCGGATCACAAATAAATACTGGACTTTTACCTAGGTATTTTGTTGGTTCCCATTAAGAATGAGACAGTTTGATGTGTAAGTAGAAAGTAAACCCAATATTTGAAGACAAGAGAGGTGTCCTATGATACCTATTACTATTCATCATATGTTCTTTCTAGCATCCCTTTGAAAACATTGAAGAAATACACTTTGTAAATCCTCAAAGTTGGAATGCCAGGGAGGCTCAGTCAGTTAAGCTTCTGCCTTCTGCTCAAGTCATGAACCCCTACTCTTGGAATTGAGCCCTGAATCAGGGTCCTCACTTAGCAAAGAGTCTGGTTCTCCCTCCACCCCTTACCCTGCTCATGTTCTCTCCCTCTCAAATAAATTAATATTTTTTAAAACATCATTTTGCTATTATCACTTCCTATATCCCAACACTATCTTATTTATACTTATATTCCAAAAATTATTCCATAGTACCTTACATGTATTCACCAATCCATGTACTATGGATTTGCCACAAATTAAGTACTAAATACTTAATGCCTATCCACAGAAGTTTTATATTTTAGACTACCACCAACATTATGATTTTGCTAGATTCCCCTCCTCTCACCTTGCTCAAAGAGAATATTGTCACATCTGGAATTTCTGCAAATCTGACAGTTGAGAAGTTTATTAAATACTCTTTGGATTGTTAATTGTTAATTATCCTTAGTGCACACAAATCCAAGAATATTTCCATATGATTAATATCAATTTCCATTTCTTCTGTGAACTATCTGTTCAAATAAAATTTCCTTAAGTTTTATTGGTAGTTTCCTTCCCTGTATTAGGATCTGTCTATATTAGGGGATTTTAGCATTCTTATATTACAAATATCTTTCCTTTATCATTTGGTGTTTGCCTTGCCCATTATTTTAACATTATCAGACTTATCACGTTTTTTTAGCAAATTGAGAATTCAAATAATCAGGAATTAAATTTTCCTCGCTCCAAGGTTAAAGAAAAATTCTGTAATTTTTTCAGTTTTATTAAATTTACTTATAAAGATTTTATTTATTCAGGAGAGACACATAGAAAGAGGCAGAGACCCAGGCAGAGGAAGAAGCAGGCTCCCTGTGGGGAGCTCAATGCTGGACTCAATCCTAGGATCCCAGGATCCTGGGATCACGACCTGAGCAGAAGGCACTCAACCACTGAGCCACCCAGGTGCCCCTTTCTTCAGTTTTAAATTAAACTTCTGATTCACTTAAAATTCTTCCTGCTCTATACCAGAGGAAATAGCCCAATTTTATTTTCTAATATAGCTAAGAATTTCTTCCAATGATTGCAGAAAATCCCATTGCATTTTCTATTTCTTAATGCACCTGTTGGGCTCCCAATTTTCTACTCCATTGCATTACTTTCCATTCATGTGCCATTAATAGATTTCTAATTGCATCTCATCTTCCATTCCTATTCTATACAAAGTTTTCCTGATGTGCTTAAAGCTCAAATTTATAATCAAAATATCTGGCTCATAAAATTACTTTTTAAAAAATTGAAATTATATTTTAAATTGACTCATAGGGCACCTGGTTTGCACAGTTAAATGTCTGACTCTTGATTTCAGCTCAGGTCACAATCTCAGGATCATGAGTTTGAGCCCTAGGTAGGCATGGAGCCTAAGATTCACTCTTTCCCTGTACCTCTGCCCTTCCTGCTCATTCTCTAAGTAAATGAACACCTACCTACATAAACGGACTCAAAAGTATTTCTTTTTTTATATTAAATCTTAAGATAAACTTATTGCCAATTTTAAAAACAACTCTGGGGTGACGGAGTAGCTCAGCTGGCTAAGCTTCTGGCTTCAGCTCAGGTCATGATCCCAGGGTTCTGGGATCAAGTCAGCATTGGGATCCCTGCTAAGTGGGGAGTCAGCTTCTGCCTTCCCTCTGCTACTCCCAACTTGTATGTGCTAGTTCTCTGTCAAATTAAAACCTGAAAATAAACCACAAGTCTAAAAAATATTAGGTACAACCTAACTTTTGCAGTGATAGATGAGGAACAAATCTTAATTAAGAACAAAATTTTTCTGTGACATATTTACTGCATATATAAATATTTGGATCACAGTAGAGGAACCAGATAGCTTGTGTTATACATGTTCTCATAAATATAATGCCATCTTTAGGCTAGAAGAGAGCCTTTTATTTGAAGTACTGGGCTATACTGAATTTCATTAATACCTTTGTCTTCTGTATCACTTTAATATCAAAAAATGTTGCTTTGATGTTTAGCGAACAAATGATATAACCAGAACAAAAGATGGAGAAGCAAACAATAATAAAATGATACTGTTACTTTTTTAAAAAGGCAACCAATTGCATTATTCATATGTGGAATTTAGGAAACATAATAAACAAGGACAAACACAGAAAAAAAGAGTCTTAAATATAGAGAACTGATGGTTACCAGAGGGGAGGCTGGTGGGGGAGGGTGAAATTAGCTGAAGGGAATGAAGAGCACACTTACTGTGATGAGCAACTGAGTAATGAACAGAATTGTTGAATCACTGTATTTTACACCTGAAACTGATATAACATTGTATGTTAACTATACTTGAATAAAAAATTACATTTAAAAGCTAACCAAAGGAGACTTATGAGTATACCTCTAGATTCTTTGCTGTCCATCATTCATCACTTTCCCACATTAAAAATATTCACTTATCCATGGAAAATGATGAGAAACAAAGTCTTCCTATATGTTTCCCTAAACAAAATTTCATGTGATTTCAACCCATGAAGACAAAGAAAGGGGCCTAATTGGTGAGAAGTCTGCAAACAGACTAATGATAGCAGGGGAAGAAACTACACATTGAGTATAATTATGTGGCTTCTACTCTGAAACAAACCTAGTAAGATTCTACTGCTCGTAACTTAAAAGAAATGAAACACCCCTTTCTTGGTGACACTTGATAAAACTTACGGTCTTTCCAATGGACCACAAAAAACAGTAACAAAATAAGATCCTCCACTACTCTTCAGAACTCTTTTTCAGAAAGTAATTCAACAAATTGGCACTGCCAAATGGCATCAGATTCACTAACAACCAACTCATCTACTCAATTCTCATACATTTTACCTTAATTTTATTTTCTAATTCAACCATTCTTAAACATATAATATTAAACATAATATAAACCATTCTTAAATGTAAACTAATATTCATGCAATCTTTAAGAACATACATAATGATTTTTTTCTACTTTTTATAAACTAATGAGTAAATGTATTAGGAGAGAATTACAGCTTAATTTTAGGGGATGCATTTTTTACTTTTAGAATATAAGCACATAGAGGTGCCTGGGTGGCTCAGTCGGTTAAGTATCCAACTCTTAATTTCAGCTCTGTCATGATCTCAGGGTTGTGGGATCAAGAGGCCCATGTTGGGCTCTGTGATCAATAGAGAGTCTGCTTGAGATTCTCTCTCTTCCTCTGTCCCTCCTCCCACCTGCATTTGTTTCTTCTCTTAAAAAAAAAAAAAAAATATATATATATATATATATATATATATATATATATATATATATATATAAAACCAAGTAGAGTTATGGACCTAATAATGGACCTTAATAATAATTAATCTTTAGTTGATTATAATTGATCTGTAGTGATGAGATAAGAAGCTAATACGATACTTCCTACATATGAAACTACTACTTAACTGGGCTTCTGTTACCAAATACATGAATGTATATTAAATTAATTTATAAAGTAACTAAATGAAAGTGGATATACTAAATATATATTCAGTGGTAGCAACCAAGTCTTATTTGTGAGTGTATGGTACTACAGCATTAAAGTTATGGACCAAGGAGTTAAAATGAGACAAATCATATCCTACTTGAATAACCTACACACAAGAGTTTAAATAGTCATGAAAAAGAGCATTGAGATAGCCAAGACCTCTTCTTAGCTATTTCTAAATACTTGAGAACTCCTTGACATAAACATTATTTTTTCTTGCTTTATAGGCAAGTAAACTGAGACACATCTATGGATGGAATAAAAGGAAAGTACCTATCTCACAAGAGACTTACAAAGCTATAGAACAAAGTACGTAAAAATGATATTCTATCACTTAAATTTGGTTCCTGGGAGGGAGGCCGTGAAGGTATGGGGTAACTGCTTCATGGGCATTAAGGAAGTTATGTGACATAATGAGCAATGGGTGTTATATGGAAATGATAGATCACTGAACTCTACCTCTGAAAATAATAATACAATATATGTAAATGAAATAGAATTAAAAAAACAAATAACTCAATGTTCATGGTTACAACTCTATGCTTATGCTTACAATATTTACAATGGAATATGGAACATATTGTTTTCAACGTTCAAACAATAATGTAAAAAGGAACACATTTGCAAATATTTCAAAAGCTCACTCATGTGTGCTATCTCTCCATATATATATGGAACGAAAATGAATTGTGTAAAGGTTGAGAAAAAAATATATCCTAACTACAAGCTATAAAAATAAATTGCATAAATTGAATACATTTGAATAACTACAAGGTGTAAAAGTAAATTGCATAAATTGAATACATATTTGAATAAGTTAAAAAAATTAAACTGTGTATTACCTATTATTCCTGTATCTATGTATGTGTGTATTGGTTTCAATAACTGTTCATTTTAACGGTCATTACCTTTGCAATATAACTTAGCTTTTCAAGTTGTTTTGCAGTTTATGTTTTGCTATAGTACATGTACAAATCATCTTGGATGATGGACAGGGCATCAAATTCATTACTATATAATTTATAAGTAAAGGAAAAGGATCCAGTACACATCTTCCAGTTTCTTTTGAATTAATAATTTAAAATAGTTGATTTACAAAAGTCTTACTTAAATACTTCATTAAGAGTAATTTTAATTAACTAAAGCAAAAGTGCACCTACTGATTAAACAACTAGAGGCCATGATTCTTAGGTGGAAAACAGATGGAAAAATTAAACACTATATGATTCTTGAAACAACAGAAAGACAAAATATACAAATAAGGAGTGTTTTTCTAGAAGTGATATAGTAGAGTAGGAAGAACATAACCTTACCACATCTAACATTTACACTCGGGTATTACATCCCCAACATCTATGTCAATAACTAAACTATACAACTAAATATTAAGTTGCACCAGAAAGGTTGAGGCCACAGAGAGAAAGAACAACCCAACCCACAACAGGCAGAGAATTTATGCAGACATCTGGATTAAAAGAAAGAGCTACTCAGATACAATAGCACAATGCATGCAACATACATAGGAAGACTCCCTTGAAATGCAAAGTTCTGGTGAACCAGGGACAAACTACAGAATTCTTCTCCATAAAGCCAATACATTTAAGAACAGAGGATGTAGCTGACATTCTGAACACACAGAGAGAGAGAGAGGGATAGACAAAATGAGGACGAGACAGAAGAATCTGTCGTAAAAGAAAGTACATGATAAAATGACAGGAGATCAAAGAGAAAGAGAAAGAAGTATATGCATGATAGGGAATTTAATGTAATAATAAAGATACACACTGGACTTGAGAAAATAATAGAGAACAGTTAGACTCTTAACAAAGAGAGAAAAAACATAACAGACATGAAGAACTCAATAAATTTAAAATATAGTACATGAAATAAACAGTAGGCTACAGGAAACAGAGGAAGTTATCAGTGACCAGAGGACAAAGTAATGGAAAGCAATAAAGCTGAAGAGAGGAGGGTCAAAACAAAACAAAACCCTGCATTATGAGAATAGACTTCTGAGAACTCACTCACTCCATCAAGCATACCAACATTCATATTCTTGGATCCAAGGAGAGAAAGGGGGTTAGAAAATGTATTTGAAGAAAAGCTAAAAAAAAAAACCCTGAATCCACGGAAAGAGAGATCCAAACTCGGGAAGCACAGAGATTCCCCATGAAATTCAATTCAAGAAGGCCTACATTGAGACACATAATACTTAAAATGGCAAAAAAAAAGGTGATAAAAGATTTTAAAGTTGCACAAAAACTAACGACATTTACATACACAGAAAACATCATAAATCTATCAGCTCATTTTTCAGTAGAAACCTGGCAGGCTAGAAGAAAGTGGCATTATACATTCAAAGTGCTGAAAATTAAAAATCTGTAGTCAGAAAGGGAGACAGAACATGAGAGACTCCTAACTCTGGGAAATGGACTAAGGGTGGTAGAAAGGGAGGTGGGCGGAGGGGGTGGTGTGACTGGTGTGACTGGGTTACAGGCACTGAGGGGGGCACTTGATGGGATGAGCACTGGGTGTTATTCTATATGTTGGCAAATTGAACACCAATAAAAAATACATTTATAAAAAAATAAACTTCTAAGATTATGTAGCTAAGGGATGAGCCTGAATGCTCTAAGGACCAGAAATCCATCAAAAATGATTAATTGAATGGATTTACATGAATTTCAGATTATCTTCAGTCAACAGTATGAGGTGTTACTAACAAAAGCTATATTTTAATTGTGCACTTTGACTTTATTTTACATGTTGTGATGGCCATCAAGGACTTTGTAGAACACTGAAATATATACTAGAAAGGATATTAAAAAAATCTGCAGTCAAAAATATTCTATCAAACAAGACTATCATTCAGAGTAGGAGGACAGACAGAGTTTCTTGGACAAACAAAAGCTAAATTTCATAATCACTAAACCAGCTCTACCAGAAATACTAAAGGGGACTGTGAGTGAAAAGGAAAGACTGGGGGCCTGGATGTCTCAGTGATTTGAGTGACCAATGCTGGGTTTCACCTCAGGTCATGATCTCAGGGGTCATGGGATCCAGCCCCATGGCAAGCTCTGCACTCAGTTGCGGGTGTGCTTGGGAGATTCCATATGGACCTCTGCCCACATGCACATGCTCTGTGTATAAAATAAATAAATCTTTTTTTAAAAAAAGGAAAGGCCATATGTGAGAGCATAAAAAAACACAAAAACAGTAAAAACAACTGTTTCTGTAAAAATCAATTATGGTATGGATGTAAAATAGGATACAGGGGCAGCCCAGGTGGCTCAGTGGTTTAGTGCTGCCTTCAGCCCAGGGTGTGATCTTGGGGACCTGGGATCGAGTCCCACGTTGGGCTCCCTGCATGGAACCTGCTTCTCCCTCTGCCTGTGTCTCTGCCTCTCTCTCTCTCTGTGTCTCTCATGAATAAATAAAATCTTTAAAAAAATGATACAAAATATATGAAACCTAGAAACAAGAGGAGCTAACAAGGAGTTCAACATTAAGTGACTATCAGCTTAATGTAGACTGCTATGTGCATAAGATGGAATATATAAACGAAATGGTAACCACAAACAAAACATACATTAGTAGATATTCTTATTTTTAAAGCAAGCTCCATGCAAGGAGCCTGATGTGGGACTCAATCCCGGGAATCCAGGATCATGCTCTGGGCCGAAGGCAGGTGCTAAACTACTGAGCCACCCAGGGATCCCCACATTAGTAGATATTAAAAATAAAGAACCCACGGTTATCATATCTAGGTATTAAAAACATAAAGAACCTGGGGGATCCCTGGGTGGCTCAGCAGTTTAGCGCCGCCTTTGGCTCAGGGCTTGATCCTGGAGCCCCAGGATCGAGTACCACATCAGGCTCCCTGCATGGAGCCTGCTTCTCTCTCTGCCTGTGTCTCTGCCTCTCTCTGTCTTGTGAATAAATAAAATCTTTAAAAAAAAAACATAAAGAACCCAAATTTATCCTAAAGAAAACAAAACAAAAACAAAAACATTAGAGAAATATCAGAAAAAACCTACAGAAACTATTAAAATGCTAGAAAATACAGGCAATAATGTCTCTGACATGGACCATAGTAATGCCTTTGGCTCAGGTCATGAACCCAGGGTCTTGGGATTGAGCCCTGTGTCTGGCTCCCCACCCAGAGGGGAGCCTGCTTCTCACTTGTCCTCTCCCCACTCCACTGGGGCTTTCCTGCTCTCCTTCTTTCTCCTTCTCTGTCAAATAAATAAATAAAATATATTTTTTAACAGAAGCTTCTTCATAGTGAAGCAAAAAAAAAATCAAGATAACTGAAAAGCAACTCATGTAATGGAAGAATATATTTGCAAATAACATATCTAAATAATAGGCTAGAATCTGAAATAAGAAAAGAACTTATAAAACTCAACAGCCCCAAACTGAAAAATACAACTTAAATACAACTTAAATGTCATCCAGAAGACATTAATAGACATTTTTCTAAGGAAGATATACAGATGGCCAACAAACACATGACAAGATGCTCACCATCACTCAAAACCAGATAAATACAAATTAAAACTACACTGAGATCACCTCTCTCCAGTAAGAATATCTAAAATTGGGACACCTGGGTGGCTCAGTGTTTGAGAGTCTGCCTTCAACTTATGGCATGATCCCAGTCCCACATCGGGTTCCCACTTGGAGCCTGCTTCTCCTGTCACAGCCTCTCTTTCTGCCTCTCTCTGTGTCTCTCGTGAATAAATAAATAAAATCTGAAAAAAAAAAGAATAGCTAATATTACAACAAAAGAAACAACAGATGTTGGTGAGGATGTGGAGAAAAGGAAACACCCTTACACTGTTGGTGGGAATCAAACTGGTGCAGAGACCCTGGAAAACAGTATGAAGTTTCCTCAAAGTCAAAAAAAAAAAGTAGAACTACACTGTAATCCAGTGATTGTACTTAGTATTTCACCAAGAATACAAACATACTAATTGAAACGTATACATATAACCCAATGTTTATACCACCGTAATCAATTAATAGCCAAAATATGGAAACAGCCCAAATATCCATCAGCTGATGAATAAAGGAAATGTGGCATACATACACGATGAAATATTACTCAACCATGAGGAACAAAATCTTGCCACTTGCAACAATATTGATAGATCTAGGGAGTGTACTTGTTTTTTTTTTAATTTTTATTTATGATAGTCACACAGAGAGAGAGAGAGAGAGGCAGAGACATAGGCAGAGGGAGAAGCAGGCCCCATGCACCGGGAGCCCGACATGGGATTCGATCCCGGGTCTCCAGGATCGTGCCCTGGGCCAAAGGCAGGCGGCAAACAACTACGCCACCCAGGGATCCCTAGGGAGTGTACTTGTGATGAGCACTAGGTATTGTATGGAAGTGTTAAACCACAATATTGTACACGTGAATCTAACATTTACCAAATGTTAACTAACTGGAATTTATTTGAGAAATCTAAAAAAAAAAAAAAAGAATATATATATATATATATTTATCAAAAAACAACAAAAAAGTAAAACAAAACAAAAAATCAGAGAACTGCAAAAAAAGTAGCGAAATGGCAATAAGTACATGTATATCATTAATTACTTTGAATGAAGAGGGACTAAATGCTCCAATCAAAAGACAGAGAGTGTAAGATTAGATGAAAAATCATGTCCCATGGGTCCCTGTCTCCCTCAGTTGGCAGAGGATTTGACTCTTGGGGTCACAAGTTCAAGTTCCATGTTGGGCAAAGACACTACATAAAAATTTATAAAGTATTAAAAAATAAGACTCATCTATATGCTGCCTATAAGAGTTTCATTTCAGACTAGAATTCAAAGACTTTAAGTGAGGGAATGGAGAAATATTTATCATGCAAATGGGCTTAGCCATGATAGCAATACTCATCCTGGAAAAAAATGAACTTTAGTCTATAAAATGAGACACAGTATGATACCAAATAATAATAAAGGGGGCAATCTAAAAAGAAGATCCAATGATTGTAAATATTTATGTACCCATTATGGGAGCATACAGATACATAAAACAATTAACCAAAAAACAAAAAGGAACTAATTGATAGTAATACAATAAAAGTAGGAGACTTGAATACTCCACTGACACGGATGTATAGATCATCCATACAGCAAATAAACAAGAAAATAGTGGCTCTGAAAAATACACTGGGCCAGATGGATTTAAGAGATATATTTGAAACATTCCATCCTACAAGACAATACATATTATCTTCAAGAGCACATGCAACATTCTTCAAAACAGATCACACATTAGGCCACAAAACATACCTAAACAAATTCAAAAAGATCAAAGTTATATCTTTTCTGACCACAACACTATGAAATTAGAAATCAACCACAAGAAAAAAAGAATCAGAAAGACCACAAATATATGGAAATCAAAAAACAGGTTACAAAACAGCAAATGGGCCAAACAAGAAATTACAGAAGAAACCAAAATATACATAGGATGAAATGAAAATGAAAACAATATCCAAAACCTATGGGATTCAGCAAAAGCTGTTCTATGGAAAACGTTTATGGTAATACGCACCCACCTCAAGAAGCAAGAAAAATCTCTAACAATCTAAATTTACACCAAAAGGAGCTAGAAAAAGTAGAACAAAGCTGAAAGCCAGCAGAAAGAAATAATAAACATTAGAGGAGAAATAAACAATATTAAAAAAAAAAACAAATCAATGAAATCAAAAGGTTCATTGAGAAAAATTAATAAAAATTGATAAAGCTTTACTTAGACTTAGAAAAAATGGACCCAAATAAATAAAATCCCACAACTTGAAAGGGGAAATAAGACCACCAAAGAAATACAATTATGAGAATATAATGAAAAAATATATACCAACAAACTGGACAACCTGGAAGAATGGATAATGGCCTAGAAAAATATATACTATTGAAATTGAAACAGGAAGGAATGGAACATTTGAAAGATTAATAACCAGAAATGAAATTGTAGCAGTCATCAAAAATCTCCCAAAATAAAAAAGTCAAGGGCAGACGGCATCACAGGGGAATTCTACGAAGCACTTAAAGAAAAATACTTATTCTTCTCAAACTATTCCAAAAAAATAGAAAATAAAGAAAACTGCCAGATTCATTCTATAAGGATAGCATTACCCTGATACCAAAAGCAAACAAAGATTCCACTAAAAAAAGAGAACTGCAAGCCAATATCCCTGAACATGGATGCAAAATTCTCAATAAAACACTAGCAAAACAAATCCAACAATACATCAAAAAAAATCATTCAACCACAATCATGTTGGATGTATTCATGGGCTTCAAGGGTGGTCCAAAATTCAAATCAATCGATGTGAGGGCACCTTGGTGGCTCAGTGGTTGAGCATCTGCCTTCCACGTGGGGCATGATCCCAGTGTCCTGGGATCAAGTCCCACATTGGGCTCCCCGGAGGGAGCCTGGTTCTTCCTCTGCCTGCATCTCTGCCTCTCTGTGCCCCTCATGAATAAATAAAATCTTTATAAAAATCAATCAATATGATAAATCAACATTGACCACAGAAAGAATGAGAACTATAGGATCATTTTAATAGATGTGGAAAAATGATTTGACAAAGTACAACACTCATTGATAATAAAAAGCAAAAACAAAAACCCAAACCATCAACAAACTAGATTTTTTTTTCAAAGTAGGTTTAGATTCAGCATAATACCCTCCAGTTCCAGCCACGTCAAAGCAAATGGTGGATATTTGTCATTTCTAATGACTGAGTAATAATATTCCATTGTATACATATACCCCATCTTCTTTATCGGAGGACAAGCATTATATGGTCTCATTCATTTGGGGAATATAAAAAATCGTGAAACGGAATAAAGGGGAAAGGAGAAAAAATGAGTGGGAAATATCAGAAAGGGAGACAGAACAAGAGACAGTCCTAATTCGGGGAAACAAACAAGGGGTGGTGGAAAGGGAGGTGGGCGGGGTGGGGGGGGGAACTGGGTGATGGGCACTGAGGGGGGCATTTGATGGGATGAGCACTGGGTGTTATGCTGTATGTTGGCAAATTGAACGCCAATAAAAAATAAATAAATAATTTTAAAAAATAAAAAAAAAGTAGGTTTGGAGGAAACATACCTCAATATAATAAAGGCCATATACTCACAGCTAATATCATCATCAGTGGGGAGAACAGCTTTCCTTCTGCATTCTGGAACAAGAGAGGGATATGCACTCTCATAGCTGTTATTTACTATAGTACTGGAAGTCGTTTCAACAGCAATCAGACAACAAAAAGAAATCCAAATTTGCAAGGAAGCAATTATTTATACTATTTGCAGGTAACATGATATTCCGTATACAAAACTCAAAAGACTCCACCAAAACCTGCTAGAACTAACACACAAACTCAATAAAAATCACAGGATACAAATATAAACTTTTACAATAATTTAGGGGAATTCCTCTGCCAGTAATGAAGCAGAAAAAAGAAAAATTAAGGAACCAGTCCCAATTAAAATTGCACCAAAAACAATGAAATAAACCTAACCAAAGACCTAATAGACCTATACTCTGAAAACTATAAAACACTGATAAAAGAAATTGAAGAGGACATGAAGAAATGGAAAACAATTCAATGCTCATTAATTAGAACAAATATGCTCAAGATATTTATAGCATCCAAAACAAAATACTCACATAATGCAATATCTACCAAAATACCAACAGCATTTTTCAGGGCTGGAATAGATTAATCCTAAAATTTGCATGCAACAAGTGACTCTGATAGACGTATCAACTTTGAAAATGAAAAGAAAACCTGGAGGAATCACAAGTATGGAATTTATTACAAATATCAAGTAATCAAAACAGTGTGATGTTGACACAAAAACACACACAGAAAAGTAGAACAAAATAGAAAATAAACCCTTAATTATCCAAGTAATCAACATAGCAGGAAAGTATATCCATTAGGAAAAAGACTTTCTCTCCAATAAATGGTTTTGGGAAAACTGGACAGCATCATGCAAAACAGTGAAATTGGACCACTTTCTTACACCATACAGAAAAATAAATTCAAAATGACTAAAATACCTAAATGTGAGACCTCAAAAAAATAAAAATTCTAGAAAGGAACACGGGCAGTAACTCCTTTGAATCAGCAGAGACGACATTTTTCTATCTAGATAGGTCTCCTGAGGCAAGGTAAACAAGAACAAAAATAAACTATTGGGGATACATTGAAATAAAAAGCTGCTGAGTGTGCCTGGCAGGCTTAGTTTTCTAAGCCTCCAACTCTTGATTTCAGCTGAGGTCATGACCACAGGGTCATGAGATCTGTGCTGAGGATGCAGCCATTCTCTCTTTTTCTCTCCTCCACCCACTAGGTCTCTAAGAAAACTAAAAAAATACATAATAAAAATAAAAAGCTTCTGCTTGGTGAAAGAAACACTCAACAAAACTAAAAAGCAACTTATCAAATAGGAAAAGATATTTGCAAAAGACATATCTGGTAACGGATTCTTTTCCAAAGTTATACAACTCAACACCCTAAAAACAATCCAGTCAAGAAATGGCAGAAGACAAAACACCCATTTCTCAAAAAAAAAAAAAAAAAAAAGACATACATATAACCAACAGACACATGAAAAGATGCTCATATCATCAGCAAAACACAAATCAAAACTACAATATCACCTTATACCTGAATGGCTAAAATCAACATCATAAGGAATAGCAAGTTTTGGGGAGAACGTGGAAAAAAAGGAACCCTCTTATATTGTTGGTGGGAATGCAGACTGGTGCAGCCACTCTGGAAAACAGTACAGGGGGTGGGGTGGGGGGGTTCATCAAGAATTTAAAAATAGTACTTCTTATGATCTAGGAATCACACTACTGGGTATTTACTCAAATAATACAAAAGCACTAATTCAAAGATATACAAGCAACTCTATGTTTATTGCAGAATTATTTACAATAGTCAAATCATGGAAATAGCCCAAGTATCCACTGAGTGATGAATGGATAAAGATGTGGTATATATCTAATGTATGTTATGAAATATATGCCATATATATGATGGAGTATTACTCAGCTATAAAAAGAATGAGATCTGGGATGCCTGGGTGGCTCAGCTGTTGAGCATCTTCCATCAGCCCAGGGCATGATCCTGGAGTCACGGGATAGAGTCCCACATCAGGCTCCTTGCATGGAGCCTACTTCTCTCTCTGCCTATGTCTCTGCCTGTGTGTCTCATAAATAAAAAATAAAATGTTAAAAAAATTAAAAAGAATGAAATCTTGTCATCTGCAACCACACAGATGGAGCTAGAGAGTGTTACGCTATTTGAAATAAGTCAGTTATAAAAAGACAAATATCGTATTATTTCACTTGTGAGGGAATTAAACAAACTAGCCAAGTGGAGGGAGGGAGAGGAACCAAAACTCTTAACTGTAGAGAAAAAGCTGATGACTAACACAAAACTGGGTGGGTGGGGAGGGATAGGTGAACTAGATTATGGGAATTGAGTGCACTTCTGATGTGAAGTGGGTGATGCTTGGTATTGTACACCAGAAACCAATATAACACTGTATGTTAACTAGACCAGAATTAAAATTTAAAAATTTATACTATTCTTTGAAATATTCCTATAATAAATGACTAAAGAATTAACAAAACCAAGCCGATGTGGCATTTAAATCTAGCTATCTTGGAAAATGGAGGAAAATGTTATACACTACTACAGGGATAGCATATACTACTTGTAGAATATAGAAACATAATAGTTGTAAAAGGCAAATTTCTTCCAAATTTAAATAGAAATAATTAAAGTTTTTAAAAATTAAAGGCTGTTGTAGATTCAAGGAATTATGGGTTAACAAACCAAGTGGAATGGAACGCATGATCATTCAAGTGCCGGTGTATATGTCACTATTTTAAAAACACCGAAGTCTAAATAAATTTTATCTAGCAATACCTCAAAGTACATTAGGTATCACACAATGACATACTATAAACATTATCACATTTTATATTTTTCAGTAGGTGGCATTATGATTATTTTTTTAAAGATTTTATTTATTCATGAGAGACAGAGACAGAGAGAGAGAGAGAGAGAGGCAGAGACATAGGCAGAGGGAGAAGCATGCTCCATGCAGGGATCCCAATGTGGGACTCGATCCCATGACCCCAGGATCACACCCTGGGTGGAAGGCAGGCGCTCAACCACTGGGCTACCCAGGTGACCATGATTATCCTTGACAAGTACTGGAGTCCCCAAATCTTCAGATACAACAAAGTCCACTGAAAAACTATAAAGCAATTAGTTATTATTTCTAGGATAGGACATAGAAAAATATAAGTACTTATTCATAATCAATTTGGGACATATTGTAAGAATTACTCATCAAAAATTGACAAAATGGTCAAATATTCAACATGAAATGAAACAAAAGAAAATTGCTATTGGTGCATCAATATCAAGTCATATTAGTACAACTAAGATGGTCCCTAGTAGAGATACAGACCTATAAAAATAGTGAGCCTGTTACAATTACTTAGAATGCTCTGTACATTGGAAACAATGCCTCTTTCCTAATACCCTTCATGTATTTAGAAATATGAGCCATAGTTTTGTTATGGTCTACATGTACATTTATATTTACATAGGTTTTTATGTAAACATTTTTTACACATACTTACAAATGTCTACATAGGTTTTTATGTATTAGTTTACAAAGGTATTTACACATTGTATAAATATAAACGTTTATAGTTATAGATACATAGGTATGTGAGAGAATATATGAAAGAGAAAACCTCAAGGCAGAAATAACCTCGACCACATTACTTCACCAAAATTCATTTAAAATACTAGAAATAGTGTGTAATCAACAGGAATATGAGAAACCATAAACTTAAGTTCCTCCTGATTGAAATGAATTGCAAAAGAGTAAATGTTTCTAAAATATTTAACACATATGAAACAAAAAAAGCACGTAGAAAGTCCTATACTAAAAAATTAAATGATTTAATATTAATAAATTACTAAAAATAATCAATATAAAAATGGCCTAAATAAAAATTCATGGTCCCAGCTTTGATCCAGATTTGTTCCAATTCTTATGATCTCTTTGGACCAATTCACAAATTTACATGATAATCTATTTTAAAACTCACTAAGAGATTCTACTTAATAAGAAATAGGATACTGTACTTACTTAAAATTGTGCTCTATATGTCTACAAAAATTAAAGATTGATTTGTCATTTTCAAAATATGGTAAAACACTGATAATTAGTTTTAGTTGTTCAGATGTCAAAGCTATTATGGTCTCAATTATCTATGAATATGAAAACAAATCATTCCTCAGAGTAAAACATGAATACATCATGACTTCTAGCAATTTTCCTTAGATATATACCCAAAGGAAATGAAAACAGGGAGTCAAGACATTTTCATGCAAATTCTTAGCACCACTATTCACAATGTGGACAGCCACAAAGCCACTATTCACAAAATCAAAAAGTACAAACAGCCAAGTATTCAAAATCTAATAAAACATGACAAATATATGCCTCAGAATATTACTAGGCCATGAAAGTAAATGAAATTCTGATATAGAACTTACTTCCTAAGTACCATTCCATACCCTGTAAGGAACTAGGCATCCTCTATGAGTTGCTGGCTGCACAACTGGAGCAAAATAAACCTGGATACTGTTAGGTGGCCAGAGAGTAAGTGGTCCTCAGGAAAGGATATATGAACACATAGACAAGACTGAGACCACCTTGAGAGACCTGAATGGCCAAATGGGGGACAAACTGATTAAGGAAGAGTAATGAGGGGCACCTCGGTAGCTCAGGAGGTTAAGAGAATGCCTTTGGCTCAGGTCATGATCCTAGAGTCCTGGATTGAGCCCCACATTGGGCTCTCTGCTCTCTGGTGAGCCTGTTGCTCCCTTTCCCTCTCTCTAACTGCTAGTCTACTTATAGCACACAATCTCTCTGTCAAATAAATAAATAAAATCTAAAAAAGAACAATGATCTTAATCCATACAAGTAAAATATCCATGAGTCCACATTGAAATGACACTCAAAATTAAATGGGGGTAGGGAGAGGGGAAAGGAATAACTTTTATAGTACAAAATTCAAATTTTAATTAATAAAGTGTAAGACAAATTTTTAAAAATCACGATTTATGTTGTCAACACAGAATATTATCTGGAAGTTAGTGAAAGAGTGCAAGTTTGACTTCTTTGCCGATCTGGACGTATTTCTTTTTGTTGTCTGATTGCTGAGGCTAGGACAACAGTGGTTGAGAATGGACATTCTTGTTATGTTCCACACCTTAGGGGAAAAGCTCTGCATTTCTCCAGAAAATGGTATTTGCTGTGGGTTTCTCCAATAAGGCTTTTAGGAAAATATCTAAACAGGGAAATATCTAATATATAATATAGATATAGATATCTAAATATCTAAATAGGGAAATATCTAAACAGCCCAAGTGCAGAGTTTTAATCAAGAAAGGATGCTGTATTTTCTTAAATGCTTTTCCTGCATCTATTGAGATAATCATATGCTTCTTGTCCTTTGTTAATGTGATGTATCACATTGATTTCCAGATACTGCACCACCCTTGCAGCCCAGGAATAAATCCCACTTGGTTGTTGTGAATAATCGTTTTAATGTACTGTTGGATCCTATTACCAAATATCATCCTAGATAAAGGGCTATTATCAAAAATCTATAAAGAATTTATCAAATTCAACACCCCAAAATAAAAAAAATGCAATCAAGAAATGGGCAGAAGACATGAATAAACATTCTCCAAATGGCCATTTAAATTGCCAACAGACACATGAAAAAATGCTCAGCATCACTCAGCATTAGGGAAATACAGATCAAAACCACAATGAGATACCTCACACCAGTCACAATGGCTAAAATTAACAACTCAGGAAACACCAGATGTTGGTGAGGATGCAGAGAAGAGAGGAACCCTCTTACACTGTTGGTGGGAATGTAAACTGGTCCAGCCACTCTGTAAACCAGTTGGAGGTTCCTCAAAACGTTAATAACAGATCTATGCTATGACCCGCCAATTGCACTACTAGGTACTTACCCAAAGGATATAAACATAGTTATTTGAAGGGGCACATGCACCTGAATGGTTATGGCAGCAGTATCCACAATAGCCAAAATATGTAAAGAGCCCAGATGTCCATCAACATTGGAATGGGTAAAGATGTGGTGCGTACACTCACACACACACTCATAGTCACCACACACACACAATGGAATATTACTCAGCCATCAGAAAAATGAAACCTTACCATTTGCAACAATGTGGATGGAATTAGAAGGTATTAGGGGCTAAAGTGAAAAAAATCAAAGAGAGACAAATATTATTTTTGATCATATGTGTAATTTAAGAAATAAAAAAGAACACAGGGGAAAGGAGCGAAAATTAAAGGCAGAAAGAGGGAGACAAACTAAGAGACAACTATAGAAAACATACTGTGTGCTGAGGTGGGGAATTGGGGTAACTGTAACTGGGTGATGGGCATTAAGGAGGGCACATGATACAATAAGCACTGGGTGTTATACAGAACTGAGGAATACCTAAACTCTACAACTGAAACCAAAAAATTTGTTTTGTCAAAAAAAAATTGTCACTGTGTATGAATTATTGTAAGCAACAAACATCAATACATTCTAAAATTAGCAGATATAGTATAACAGAATTTGTGGGATTATCCCCTACAGATATTTAATATGTAACACTAAGAAATCAAAGGAACATCACTAGTGACAAGGCATATCAACAGTATATGATCTCTAGTGATGAATTGAGAAGGGAGCACCATTTCTGTAGTAATATGCACAATTTCAATGACAAAAATCGCACAAACTCATACTGATGAACATTAAGCGATATTTTACAGACCCTTCAAAAATATCAAAATCATGAAAACCAAACAAAACTCGTCAATGGTCACAAGCAGATGGGACATTAAGGAAAGTATGAGAAGTATATGAAACACGGGATTCTACTTTCAAACATGGATTATAAAAGGATCAGGTAAAAGCAGTTTATCAACTTCCTGGTTTAGATAACTCTCTCAGGCAAACAAAAAGATGTTAATATAAGTTACAGAACAATATACATTTCTGTAAGCCAAAAATTATTTCAAAATAAATATTTAAGAATTAATATTAATACTTTTTGTTTCCAGCCTATAAAAAATAATGCTCCAAACATTTTGGTAGAGCAGGCAAACCAAATACAAAAACCTGGCAAAAAAGAACAATATAAGCTGTTTATTTAGGAATAAACATGTATGTTTAGAATGTTTATTTGCAAATGTTTAGAATTTGAATATGTTTGTTTAGAATTTGCAAATAAAACTTTAACAATTATAATAGGGAAATATATATGAATTCACACACACCTTCATGCACATTCACACACAAATGTAGTTCATTCATTGAGAAGATGCAAGAATGTTCATTTTTAGGAAATGTTAGTTTTTAGCCTAATCAATGATTATAATAGCAAGTATGATCACCTATAATACATGACAAATACAAAACATTTTATTAAACCTGTCAACAAATTTTGCAATAAATGCTCAACAAAGGAAGGATACCTAAAATGTCCCATAATTAAGTGATACTTAAACTAACAGGTTTAATATTCACTGTCAAATAACCAAGAGCCCTTTCTGCTTTCCTATATTCTGTAATAACCATGAAAAAATAAAGAAAAGCACAATTTTGGAACTTTAATGAAATACTATTAGGAAAGTAAACTAATTATACAATCCCCATCACTCCACTAACAAAACTATGATATGACTGGGAATGATTAAAAAAATTACACTAGCAATTTTCCAACATAACAATTTGATTAAAAATAGAAAGACATACCTTGCAGTTGGATGATTCAATTTTAAAGAGATCTATTCTCTCCTAATTAATCTATTAAATTTGGTGCAAATGAAATTAAAACTGCATTTTTTTCCAACTTGCAAAATAATTTTAAGCATCAATTCAGAGAAAAAAATGCGACTATAGACAGGGAATATTCTGAAAAGAAAGAAGAGAAATGAGATAGAACTCAATGGAATAGACTAAAAATCATCAATAATTTTAAAGTATCAATAGAATGTGAGGCAAACAAATAGAAATGCAGCTGATTATATGTGGGAATTTCTAAATAACTATGGTAAAATTTAAAATGAGTGGTAACTGCTTAAGTCAGGGTAAATAACTTGAGTATGTAATGCTTTAAAACCACAGTTAATGATTAATGAAAAAAATGACAGAACTGACAAAAACGTAGAAGAAAATACAGACAAAGAATGCATGATGGTAATGCCCATGTTTTACAATAAAAACACAAAACTCAAAAGGCATGAATTATAACATTATATTTCAATACACAACTTCTGTACAACCAAAAAGTAAAACATCACAGTAAAATGGTAGTGAGAAACACATAGTATTTCACTTGCAATGCATGGCAAATGGTTAACATCCTTAGTCATAAATAATCTCTTAGAAACCAGTAACAAATGCACTAATATTCTAAGGTAAATAAAAAAAGTAAGTGATTAGCAGGTTTAAAGACATATGAAGATGACTAAACTGAACAGTAACAGAAGAACAATTCCCTTGTAATACCATGTTATCAAAGATTAAAACACTGAAATCTAACATTTGTACGGTTTCAGAAAACAGGTATCTTAAATGCTGAGAGGCAAGATTGATGAAGACAATGTAATTTGGTGAAAATTGAAAATTTCTACTGTAGACTCAGAATATAAATTTTGGAGAGCATTAATTCAATAAAGTGCAAATACTAGGACTATTTCAACAAATTAGCTGGAGGAATTAAAAATAATTTATATATAAGCACGTTATATGCCTAGAAAATCTGTAGCTATGTATGGGTGCAAAAGACTACTAGCCTAACAATTTGTTCAGCAATATACCCCAAAAGGAAATACACAAAACTTCATTAACAGTAGATAATGTTTCTGTGACCTTTGGAATCTGGAAGATTTTTTTATCAATCAATTTTAAATTTACCCAGTGAAAAGTGAAATGTATAAATATGTGCACTATGTATTTATGAGAACACTGAAATGAAGCCTTACAATCATACCATCCTGAGCTTTTCTGTGTATTAACATCTACACCATTCAAGCTCCTGAGATTTAGTCAAATGTCAATAATGAAAACAACATGCCTTGTTACAATTCCCTCCAATGACACTCATCTTTAGATAACTTTCAAACATGATTTTTCTCAGTCCAGTTTTTCTGATCTGAAAAGTATCCACCCCAACACAAGAATGAGAAGTCTCCATACATTATAGAGATTGTCTTTTGGATTTGAAGATGGTGGCAGAAATAGCATCAGTTTCCGGTTTAGACATCACACATTAGGAAATGGGTAACAAATTATGTACCATCAAATGCAACAGCCATTTTATTGTGAAGAAATAATAGATGGAGAATTACTTTTGGAATTTTTTTAATAAGGCTAGACATAACTACATTTATTGTGTTGACCACTGCATAACACATAGAATTATCAATTCACTATCACTGTTCGCTATCTATATACCTGAATCTAACATAAAATTGTAGGTCAAGTTTTTCCAAAGCCAGTTATTGGTATTCTTTCTCCTTATACCTTGATAAATGGACTGATTCCAACATTCTCATTTTATGTTATCTTTCCAACTATGTATTTGAATTCTTGCTTGTATCTCTAAATTGCTCATTTACATACAGAATTATTTCACATAATCTCTATGCATTTCTGTACACAAAACATGACAACAGTACCAAAAATTCCAATGAAAATATCAAAAGGACATCAGTGCATTTGGTGCGAAAAATGGTAACTATACTAATGATACAGACACTACAATGGAATTCAGGAATAGATTTAGATCCTAAATCCATTATTCCAACTGGCTACCAAAATTGTTGAATAGGCACTACCCCAAGAAGTTCTTAATCTTCTATTTAGTAATCATGTGAAAAAATACTTTATGATTAAAGCTTTCACACCTTTAAGGTTATTCTGGGATTAACAAGTAGGCAATAAGTCTCTCTGAAAAAGAATATCTAAGGAATCTGACAGCTTTCTATCTTGACCTCACATCTCATCAATTAATCTTCCAAAGGGGCAGAGTGGGTAATAAAAGAAAAATGAGAATCCTAATACTCCTAGGTCCATCAGGATCTGGAATTCACTATTTGCTATAACATCAATGGTTTCATTAAAAACTGCTCCCTCTATTTTTATAATTCATTTTAGTTACTTCTAAGATTGCATATCATTAGCTTAGTGCAAGTGGGCTCTAGCCTCTTTTGCATTCCTGAAACTCACTTAATTTAAAATAATCACTTTTTCTTATTTCTCTAATTTCTTATCTTTTACATAATTTAATTCCAAAGTCACAAGAGAGTTCAGTAAAATTGTATTCTGTGGCAGGCAATAAGTAAAATGCTTTTTGAAAAATATCAGCAAGAAATACATAATGTGAGAAGTGATATTATGAAAATCAATTTTGGGATTGAGCTCATAATGATGTGTGATTTGATGGGAAAATTGTGAATGGATCCCAAAATTAAAAAAAAAAAAAACTTCTGAAATTCCATAGTTGTAGGTCTTAACTAGGTACCTTCTTTCATCTATTCTTATCTGTAACATCAGGTCAGCTGTTACCCTGGCACTACTCCTATTAAGATGGAATCTCTACTAGAAAGTGGGTGGTCATATAACAACGCTAGCCAACAAAATATGGCAAAGTGATACTACATGACTTCTAAAGTTGGATCATAAAGGTCACAGGCACTTACACAAAGCTAATACTCATTTTTATGATGCTTCCTCTGGGGTAAACTCATTGTGTGAAGGTGCTTTAACCTAACCGCAGCCTTCCATGTCATCCCAAACCAAATGTAAAAACATGTATGAAATAGGGTAGACCAAATAACTCCAGCCTTAAGCTGTTTGAGTAATTGTTAAACACAGGTTCTCCTGGGCTTAAGCCTACATTCTGGCACGGTCTGAAATCTTCACACACAGAAATCATGAAATTATAACTCAAGAGATGCATTATGCCAACAACTTTCAGGGTTATTTATTACTCAGCAATATTAACCTGAACAGATCTCATTCCCCACTAGCTGCCACCAAAATAAAACATTAATCTTAAAAAAAGCATAATATTAACTCCTGTCTACCCAAATTGTCCCTCTCTAGATCAAATGAACACTTATCCGTCCTTACAATCGTTTCACCAAGGGGTATTCCTGGAACCAGAGATGGGAAGTGAAGAACACTTGAATGAGTAATACTGCCAATGGAGGTCTGGTGATACCAAATCTTGCAATTACAAAGAAAGATGGCAGAATTGTGTTTTCATGGAACTATCATCTCCTAACAGGAAAAAAAAAAGAAGAAACATTGTAAAGTAAGATATATACTATTCTCATAGAATAGCTAAAGCAGCAGGTAAGTGGAGGCTCATCACGAACTTTCTTACAAATTTCTTTTAATGCTTACACACAACTCCTCATTAATCAATCCCATATATGATACAACTCTCCATCAGCATTTAGTTTATCAATACTTTTCAAGCTTTTATTTAAATTCCAGTTAGTTAACAAAGAGCATAATACCAGCTTCAGACGTACAATTTAGTGATTCAGCACTTCCATACAACACCCCTTCTTCATCACAAGTGCACTCTTTAATCCCCATTGCGTGTTTCACCCATTTCCTCTACCTACCTCCCTGCTGGTAACCATTAGTTTCTTCTCTATAATTATGTTTCTTGTTTTGCCTCAGACTCTTACCTTTGCTACTTTGTTTTGTTTCTTCACTTTCACATATTAGTGAAATCATACTGCATTTATCTTTCTTTAACTGCTTTATTTAACTTAGCACTGTACTCTCTAGCTCCATCTACTTTATTCCAACTGGCAATGTCTCATTCTTGTTTTATGGCTGAGTAACCCATTGTGTTTATTTATCAGTTCTCTCTTATCCATCAAATGATGGACCCTTGGGCTATTTCCATAATTTAGCCATTGTAAATAATGCTGTATAAACACTGGGGTGCATGTATCCCTTTCAATTAGTATTTTTGTATTCTTTGCATAATTGCCCTGTTCAATTAATTGCTGGCTTATATTTTTAACTTTTTAAGTAACCTACCTTTTTTTATTCCACAGTGGCTGCACCAGTTTGCATTCCCACCAAAGGTTCAGGAGGGTTCCCCTTTATTTTCAGTTTCTATGAACTATAAAATATATAAAATATAAACTATAAAATATATATAAAATATAAGATATATTTGCAAAGATCCTATTTCAAAGTTTTTTCCAATTCATGAACTGATCATTTCCTTTATAACATTAATTACATCATAATTGATTATAAATGAGGTAAATAATTGAAAGAAGACAAATAATCTACATTCTGCATATACTATTCATTTCTATTTTCATAAAATTATCTTTGGAAATAATTAACTTTCTCACGAATTCTCAGACTTGGTTGAATATTCCAAAGTCAGCCATTAGTGATATTTTCCTGAGCTTAGTAGTATAACCCTTGTCCTAAAACAGCACTACTTGATCCAAAACCTTCTTACCTGTAGTTCCCAGTGAAGACTTTGAAATTAAGAAAGTCCATTGGATGAGGAAGGAATGTTCCTGATATGAGCTGTTCTTGGGTTATCTATACATTTCTTCTTTTCATAATGTACATCTGATAAGTAAGTACACATTATAGCCAATCAGTTACAAATGAGACACGAGGACACACAGATTAGGATAACTGTAGAATTATAATGATTATTGAATGCAGATAATTAAACAAGCAGCTAATATTACTGTACAATAACTTACTAAATAATATAAAACCAACAGCTTGCTGAAATCCTGCTGACAGACTCTACCATGAAAGAATCCATTCTCTATCATGCCCATTAAAAGTCATTTCCAAAATATACCAATAAACGCTCCTTCAAACAATTTGATCTAGTCAGTAATCACAAAAATGGCAGTATATTACGAAAATTTTCCCTTTATAGAGTTTCAAGGATTTCTTTAAATCACTGAAGTGTTTATAAACCCAAATATAATTGTTTAGCACCTACCTCAAATCCCATCTTCTCTCATTTCTTTTCATAGGTCCCATAATACTGTTTCAGTGTGTAGACTTTCTGCTCTATTGGAGTCTCTAGATCACTCACAAATTATTCATAATGGCCACTGGGAATACAAAATTGGATATAACAGCCCAATACTCCAAAGAGGATAATAGGCAACGAAGCAGAGAGGCACAGATTGGTAGTACCTTTAAAAAACCCCTTTCATTGTTTAAATGTTCCTTTTGAAATCTTTAAAATTTCAAATGCAGAAAGCAGAACAGTCCTCCATTCCCATCTCCCCACACAGTAATGATAAATTTTTGCCATATGATCTTCTAGGGAAATTTCTATTCAACAATTCATATATTCATTTCAGACCGCCAAGTAGTAATAATACAGATAATTAACAATGTATTACCACTTAACTTACACATACACAAAATTTTAAGAGTGCTAAAATAATCACCAATATGATAAAACTGATGAGTACTCATTACTTAACTCTTTAACCATGTCAAAATAATTACATTCCTCAGGAATAGTAACCATTAATATTTCCATTAGAACAACAGACATATATGGACATACCTCTGTAAACACACTATTAGTTGATGTTTGTTCAAAAGGTGAAATAATTTTAAATGTCCCTTTAAAACATCCTTTCATATCAGAAAATGTTCCAGTGTTTAAATTATATTAGTATAATGAATAAGCTATAACCATTACGATTTTTTATGGGTGTTTATTTCAGATGCTCCAATGTTATACTCAATGTAACTTTCTTCTTTGTAAATCTGAGATGTAAAATAGACAAAATCCCAGCAGTAAGTTATATTACTTCAAATGTTTTCACACTTGAATTTCAATTATTATGCCAAACCTCTGTTCAAAAACTACACTGCCTTCGATGTTTGTTTATACTTTTCTGAGAAATTTTCATAATTTATTACAGGCTACTGAGATGGAACATTTTTGACATTTGTTTATTACATAACATACAAATATAACTATACACTGGAAATTTTCAAAAAAACCTTTTAGAATAACAAAATAATCACAGAAATTCTATTTTAATTTGGATATATATACACATGGTAACAGATCAGAAGACAAACATATGGATAGCTACTCAAGCATTTCATATTAGAAATAACATATTTAGATAGAACATAGAGTCAATTTTAGAAATGTTTAATTAAGTTTGGAATCGAAATACTATTTCTACAATTTTCAGAAAAATAAAATACAAAGCAGTAACCTACAAATAAGAAAAAGAACATTATCAGATTTATATTCCTAAAACTAATTTTACATGTATACATGTACTTAACATTTATATTATATATGTATATATGGATATAGACATATAAATTTGCAATGAGTAAAATAATAATTAGAATACAAAATGTCTTCTAACTATGAATTTATCTGATATTAAGCAACAATTCACTTCTCATGTATTCATTCTAAAGTTAAAATACATCCTGGGTATTTTTGTTTTGGAATATAAAATCTAATACTTTCTTCTACATGAAAACATAATAATCTTAAGAAAAAGGAAGACGATCCACCTAACATCAAAATGTTACATATATCTAACAGAACAAATTATTAGTCACTTACTATACTTCCAAACCATTTACAAAAAACAACCTGTGGTATCTGACAATGAAGTATTTACAAATTTACATGTCATGAAATTCCATGCTTCTGGATAAACTAGGTATTTATAAATAATTTATTAATTTGTAATTTATAAAGTCGTCTTGAATGTTGTCATGTTATCCAGTTAAATATAAAACTGAATGGCTTGAAGGAGAATACAATTTCTTACATATTTCCTATGATTAAAATACATAACACCCTATCAGCAATACAACTATAAAATTACAACTTAGAATTTTTAATGCATAATAAATACGAGGACTAAACAGTGATTAAAATGTAAAATTTTCTATTAGAGAATGCAAGAGTAGTACACTCTTAACTTTCTCCTTCTTCTAACAACTCAGATACCAAAATATGTATAGCTCTAGAAACCTAAAATTGTTGCAATTTGTAATTGCAAGTGCTATTACACTTGCATTGCTATTACATTTGAGAACAATGAAAATATGAAATTTTACAATGAATTATTTACAAAATTATACTTTGTGAGACTCTACACATCTAGAAAGACTAGATGTTAAAAATTAAAAGCTTGTGCCTGCCTATTATTTACAAAGTTGTCTTGAATATTGTCATGCAACCAAAGGAACACATACAGAACTGTGTATAGTTCCAAGAGGTAGTATAAAGTCTCTTTAACAAAGTCATTTATATCTCCAATGTAAAAAACAACAATAAAAATAAATGTGGGGGAGGGATGTATAGGTGGAGCACAGAGGAATTTTAGGACAACTAAAAGAGTCTGTATAATACCATGATGAATACAGGCCATTATGTCCAAACATTATGTCCAAACATTATGTCCAAACCAACAAAATGTACACCAAGAGGTAACCATAACAAACCATGGACTTTGGTTAATTCATGATATGTCATGTAAATTCAGTAGGAACAAATGTACCAGTATGGTAAGGGAGATTGATAATGGGGGTGCCAAGTGGATAGTAGTGGGAATTATGCAATCGTGGGGCATGGCCTATATTGCAAATCTTGGTACCTTGCCCTCAATTTTGCTATGAACCTAAATCTGTTAAAAAATAGTCTTAATGTAAAAACAATCAAGATATGTATATCAGGATGCTACTAATGAAATACATTATGATAAATCCAGAAACACCAAATGAATTTACATGATTTAAGTTTTTTAATATACAATTTATATAATGGCACCCTATTCTATTACGAGAATGCTATAATGCATAACCTTTTTTCCTCTTAACAACCAAATTAATGTTAAATGTTGTATCGCTCTAAGAGCCTATTTATCAATGATCAATGCTTTGCAATACTGATTTTAAAAGACAATAATCCTAACACATTTACAATGAAAATATTTACAAAATTATACTATGACTCAATACATCTAAAAATATTAGAGGTTTAAAATTCATTTGCCAATTATTTACAAAGTTGTCTTACTACCACTTAACAATGAACATAGAAATTTTGTGATTTAGATTCTATAAAATGTTCTTCAGAAAAATCACTTTCATCAAGAACTTCAGTACATCTGGGAAAGTAAGATAGACTTACATGTCCCTTAAATCGGCAGAAATATAAACAGGTACAATTTAACTACTGCAGTCTAAAATTTCTTCTAAATGAAACTGTGAGGAAAAAAACTTTTAACCCCCTCTTCTCCCTGACTATATATATATATATATATATATATATATATATATATATATATATATATATATATATATGTGTGTGTGTGTGTGTTAACAAAAATATAGCTAAGAATCTTTTACCTCAATTTAAGTCATTTGTTTTTAATTATGTCATCAATCCATGTTATCCTATTCAAGGGTGCATAATATTAAAAACAAAACGTTTCTACCCTCTATTTTGTTCATCAACAATTCTACAGACTTCCTAAGTTAGACATTTATCAACTACTATAAATACCAGTGTTTACCAACAAACCATAAAAAGCCACCCAAGTACAATTCTTAGAATAATTTGCAAATGTTTAACGTTTCAAACTTCTGGTTTATCAATAGCATGACTGCAACATATACATGATGTTCAGAATCTCTTTAAACCAAAAAGGATAGGAAGCAAATGAATCATACATTATAGATGGGACTGGAAAGCATCCACTGTCCTGCCCATATATATGTCACAACAAACCACTGATCATGCAGAAAAATTAATTACTATATTGATTTTTTTAAAGTATGGTATTTAAAAGTAGGTTTGTCAGTAATGTCTGTATATCTGGAAATAACAAGTGTTTTAGATAACTAAATACACAGCAATCTAGAAATCATACTTAACAGTACAGGCTTATTTTACCATTTCATGTCTACAAGCATGAGAAAAAGTTTATGTGCTCTAACTTTAGGTGGAATATATTCAAAAATATGACAGAAATGTCTGTCCATCAATAGTTATATGTAGTATAAAAACAAAGATCTGTTCACATTTGCACACTATTTAATAACAACTTGCCACACACCAAGTGAAAACACATAGGGGTGGTTTTATAATACTTCTATTGGTAATATAGTTTTGGCCATAGTTGTTCAACATTAATAGATTTACTGTGTGTGTATGTATGCATGCTGTGTATTTGTGTGTTTGTCAATAGGGTTATTTCTATACACTTAGGAAAGCTTGTCCATTATATATATGCAGCGCTAAAATGCTTCCCTGCTCTGTTCAACATTTAACATCCAAAATTTATACTGAAATTTGAAATTATTCAAATCTCATATTTAAAAATATGAATGTAAATAATTTCTATATTTAAAAAAGTGTCTTAAAAAATCTCAATAACATAAAGAGACTTTCAACTATAGAGAACAAACTGAGGGTTACCATAGGGGAGGTGGAGGGCATGGGTTAATTAAGCGATGGATATTAAAGAATGCACTTGTGATGAGCACTGAGTGTTGTATGGAAGTGCTGAATCACTATATTGTTCACCTGAAACTATTATTATACTGAAGGCTAAACTAACTAGAATTTAAATAACAACTTAAAAAAACCCCACAAAAATAAACATCAAAATCAATCCTAACTCATGAGGATGCTCAATCTACTATAGCTACCTATATCAATTATAGCAATGTTTTCACTTTTAACATTTCAATGAAAATATATTTCTGAAATTATTGACATAAATTATTTATCTAACGTTTTATAAAATGACACTGACCTATATATACACAAATACTACTACAATCTCCAGCACCAAATACATCCCAAATAGAAATGGTACAGTAATTCAATTTGCCAAAATAAAATGTTTTAATTGTCTCTCAGATTGGTATTTCAAAATATGTGCCTATCAGCAAATTTTGTGCAGATGTTCTAAAACAAAAACTAAGATCTATCAGTCTATATAATTCAGGTAGCTATCAATACCTTCCAGCAGCTAAAGCTCATAAGCTAAAACTCCCTATATCATCCATCACCAAACAACACAAAGAGCAGACTAAAGCTGAGTGATAATTATTTGGCCAATAAGTATTCTTATGCTAGGATCCTTAATAAATACTTATTTTATAGACATGTATCCAATACATCTGTGTGTATATATACATGTGTGTATGAAACCAACCCCTAAAATCGAGTATTAAAAGTTTAAAGCAGAAACTATTATATATTATCCTAGCTGTTTTACACAAAATAATCTAAGAATATACACCCTGGACTTCAGCTGCCCAAATATTTACTAATAGATAATCTGAAAACTCTTATGGGTAAATTTTCACACGATATAGAATTCATGTATTTATACAAAACATGTTGATATAATAGTTTCTATACATTAGGAAAACAGTAACTGTGCCTATTATATATACATTTTATAAACATTTCTTTGTTCAGGCCATATTTAATGACCATAGGTTTGACAAAACAATCGCAAACATCCCCCATAGGAACTTATAATCACCTATACAACTATAAGAGTATTTTAAAATAACAACAATCCAGTTATCATTAAATGTTAAATTCCACTGACCTATGAGAACTTTCATAACCTGTTGTTTAACCACTTGTAGGATTTACCTGGTAACCCTATTCTGTTTGTATACAAACATCTGAAAACCATGAACAAAGGCAAATCAACACTTATGACATTTCTACCATGATGATTCTTATCTAAAACAATATTAAATATTATATTACACACTACATATTACCATAACCTAATGATCTGATGAACACCTGAGACTAGATATAATATCACTTGAGAAACAAAAATGCCTATCCTAATAAGATGATACGTATTTTTAGCAATGCCTAATACCAAGATTAGATGTTAAACAATTACATTATATATTTTAACAAAAGATGTAACAATATCCACTGAATAGGAATTAATGTTGAGAGGCAATTTAACAATTCCACCCTTAAAACATTAACAAATTCCCACACCTGTACTAACATTACAGTATTAATAACACATATGCAGGTTCCCAACATCTGAGCATGGAGTAAAACCTGGCTGTTAAAGAACTATCTCTGAACTTATGCATACACATATAGCCCTCCATAATTCCCTGTTCTCTAACTTCTAAATTCTGCTTTTGTTTTTCTAATATAAACATTCTAATATAAAAATTCCTCTATATTCTAACAATTAAAATGCCCCAAATATCAGCCATCTCCTGCTTAATAGGATGTTTTAACACACTTTTTTTTTTCAATTATATACAGGGAAATAAAAAAGCCCATCAAACATGCATAGAGGCAGGCCTCTTATGCAACAATTCCATCTTGAATATTAAATCTAATACAAGTAGTAACATAAAGACTATTTACAGAATAACATCTACACCACACAGAGCAGCCTTAACAATATTACTATGTGACAACTGCATACAGAACAATCCCCATCCCCCACAAAATGCAACAGCAATAATCCAATCAGATTTTAAAATGTCCATTGCCAAGAGGTATCCTAACAGGTCTGTTTCTATAACCGTGTATTGAAAATATTTCCTATACATATGTTAGCAAACTCTTTCTTAGCAATCATAATACCTTAAAGTCACAAAGCAATTACATTTGGTTATTTCATCTAAATACTCTCAAAATGCACATAATTAAATAGTACCTTACATTTTTTCCTGATTAATAAAGACTCCCCATGTCCATTTCCTTTTTGCTACCCATAAGCACTCAAACAATGAATCCAGAATTGTGTAGATCTTTACAAAACTGCTTCACTTCTTTCTAAAGTCTTTTTCGGAAAGAAGTCTTACCAAACATGTTTTTAGAAACCTCCTTAGGAAACCAACTCTATTATCACAGCAACCACTTAAAAAAGGATCTATCCACAATAAAGATTGGCTTATAAATGTAGGTCTCTGTGCTTAAGCATTAGATTCCAAAAAAGATTAAGCAAAGAAAGAAAACACAATAAAAAACTAATACATGTTGAATTTCATTCTCTTCACCTCCTAATATCCAATGAATAGTTCATACATACTCATCATTTACTAAGTATTTCACATTTCCATTTCAATACCATTTCCTAATCATAATTTTCTTAAGCATTTAAATAAATTTTTAAGCTATATATGTCCAATAAATTAGTTAACAGATTAGGTTCCTAGCTGTTTTAAAATGGCAGGTAGGGGAAGAAAAAAAACGACTAATATTTGTGTTTATCACGTATGCAATAAATGTCTAATGCAGGACAATTACCGGTCAATATTTTGATGGCAAGTTGATACTCCATAGAATGAAAAATACTGAGATATATTTTCCAAATCCAAAGACTGACAATGAAATATAAATATTTGAAAAGAAAGATGAATTTCAGGATAGTATACGTCTAATTTATTTTGTCTGTGATTTTTGTAGTTGTTAATGCTTCTAGCTCAATTCAGGACGTGTGGTTTCTCTCCACATATTCCTAGAAGGCTGGCTTGTATTTACTTGAGATTGTCCACACTAGACCAATACAACAAGTGCCATCCATTTGAAAATCATTTTCAATTCAGTAGAAATACGTTCACACACTTCCATTTTGGGGAATAATTTGGAATGAGATGCTATGATGATCATGTGTACCATGAAATAGAGTAGATGATGTACAGAGTGTCTCTATAGGGTCCTGGTCAAAGAACCCTTAAATCAGCATGAGGTTTAAACTTTCATAGCAGTCCCTGTAAGTAAAATTGCACATGATACTCCAAAAGAATTTGAAAATTACAATTTTATCAATGCAGATATTCAGACTATTCTCTCCTGTTCATGTTAATGGAGAAAAGGTATGTACATTATCCTAAATCATCCTAAATTTTAATCACATTGTTTTTTGCGGCACAAATTTCTTATTCAGGAGATAAAAGTGAAAGAAGGTCACAATATTTACGAATACAAATGTTCAGTGACTGAAAGTGGAAAAACTTCCAGTTTTAAGAGTGGCAAAAAAAAGCTCTTAATATTATCAGTTTATATAATCTTTGTCCTCTTCACTGATTATTGCTTATTTCTAACACTCTTGAAACATCTCAATGTCAACTGCAGATTTTTGAAGCACGGTGACGTGGTTTGTCATATCTTTCCCAAAGAATGTTCTGGCAGACAGATGAATTAGAGAATCTGAAGCTGGAAGTAAGGGGAGCAGTTAGAAATTTTAATACAGTTAAAATACAGCAATAATTAACAACGAAACTAATCTAGAAAGACATATCCAAAACATGATCTAATAGATTTTTGCACAGTATCTGCTGTCCAATAAATTTTCCTAAGTTTCTGGATGAAATATTTGTCCATGTTTCTTAGGCTCCATTCATGTCCATGAATGACAGCCACTTCCTCACCTAGCCAGCATTGCCTTTTTACATGTGTGTAAAACTGACAAACATATCATACAATGACTTTGAAAGGATGTTTATGAGTGATTTGTAGGCATTTCATTTTACTTGCCAGTATTTTCTTCTCTGAATTATCAATACATGTTTTTGTCATTTTGATTACAATTTGCTCCAAGTCTTTTGAAAAGAGCTGTACAGATATTTATGTGCATTACAAAAACCAAGAGAATAACCAATATATTTTTCCAACCCAAATAATGACACATTTTCATATCTTTTATGTAGTCAAGTACTCTATTACCTATGTCAATAAACTGTCATATATTGTCAACAGTGCTCTCTTGATTTTTAAGAAAGGTGCACAAAGGGTTGAGTTCAACTGAACATGTGGTTTTCTAAAAATTTAAACATGGAAGATTTATTCTCCTGTGAGCTATACTGAAACAGGTGTAAGTATCCAATAAGAGTACAAAACCTTAAGGACACCCTCTTCCCTTTCCACCAAGCCCCAAATAAAAATTTGGCACTCTAATGGAGAGAAAAGGCAAGCTGAATTTAAGAAAATACCACCCAATTTTGTACCGTCAGCAATGTGGCACAACAAAATTCCCATGTTTTGCGACTAAAAACATTAAAAAGAAAGAGAAATTGGAACTTTATTCTGAAGCAAGCCTTGCCTATACCATAAAGAAAATTTCCTGTGCCTTTTATTCATTTATGTCTTGATTCTACCAGCAACTATAACAATGTATCAATAAGGGGAGGGGCAAGATGGTGGAAGAGTGGGGTCCCCAAGTCACCTGTCCCCACCAAATTAACTAGATAACCTTCAAATCATCCTGAATCTACGAATTTGGCCTGAGATTTAAAGAGAGAACATCTGGAATGCTACAGTGAGAAGAGTTCACGCTTCTATCAAGGTAGGAAGACCGGGGGGGAGGGCGGGGGGAGAAATAAAGAAACAAAAGGCATCCAAAGGGGAGGGACCCCCAGGACAGGAAAGCTCCATCCCGGAGAAGCAGGAGCTTCACCAATCATCCCGGGAGTTGGAGCAGGATCGCAGGAGGGGTGAGGATGCCCTCAGACTCCCTGGGACACTAACAGACACCTGCGCCCCAGGGAGAGTGCGCCGAGCTCCCTAAAGGGCTGCAGCGTGCATGGCTGGATCCAGGAGCAGCTGGGCAGGGAAGGCTGGGGGGGGGGGGGGGCGGCTCCATGGAGAGGGGACTGCCTGGCCAGAAGCACGAATCCAACAGCACAGGCCCTGGAGCGAAGGCCCAGGAGCACATGGTGCGGGGGACACAGCCCAAGATCCAACCTCCCCCCGGGACAGGCAGAGCCCAGAAGGGCACAGGACAGCAAGGACACTCCTGTCTCAAGCTTAGCAGATCAGCAGCCTCGCCCCGGGAGCAACCAGGCCCATGCAGACTGAGAGCTCCATAGTTACTGCAGGAGCTGACTCCAGGGCTCCAGGGCTGGCAACCTCCACTGTGGTTGTTTCTCCTGGAGCCTCAGGGGGTAAACAACCCCCACTGATCCCTGCACCCAGCAGGGGGCAGAGCAGCTCCCCCAAGTGCTAACACCTGAAAATCAGCAAACCAGGCCCCTCCCCCAGAAGACCAGCTAGACAGAACAGTTCCAGGGGAAGTCAAGGGATTTAAAGTATACAGAATCTAAAGATACTCCCCTCTGTGCTGTTTTTTTTTTGGTTTTTTTTTTTGCTTTTTGATTTCTGTTTGCTTCCCCCACCCTCACCCCCACCTTTTTTTCTTTTTCTTCTCTTTTTTGTTCTTCCTTTTTTCTTTTTTCTTTTTCTCTTTTCTTTCCTTCTTGCTCTCCTCTCTTTTTCTCCTTTTCCCAATACAACTTATTTTGGCCACTCTGCACTGAGCAAAATGACTAGAAGGAAAACCTCACCTCAAAAGAAATAATCAGAAACAGTCCTCTCTCCCAGAGTTACAAAATCTGGATTACAATTCAATGTCAGAGAGCCAATTCAGAAGGACTATTATAAAGCTACTGGTGACTCTAGAAAAAAGCATAAAGGACTCAACAGACTTTATGACTGCATAATTTAGATATAATCAGGCAGAAATTAAAAATCAATTAAATGAGATGCAAACCAAACTAGACGAGGGTTAACGAGGTGGAAGAACAACTGAGTGACATAGAAGACAAGTTGATGGCAAAGAGGGAAGCTGAGGAAAAAAGAGACAAACAATTAAAAGACCATGAAGATAGAATAAGGGAAATAAGTGACAGCCTGAGGAAAAAAAACCTACGTTTAATTGGGGTTCCCGAGGGCACTGAAAAGGACAGAGGTCCAGAATATGTATTTGAACAAATCACAGCTGAAAACTTTCCTAATCTGGGAAGGGAAACAGGCATTCAGATCCAGGAAATAGAGAGATCCCCCCTTAAAAACAATACAAACCGTTCAACACCTCGACATATGATAGTTAAGCTCCAGATTCCAAAGATTAAGAGAAGTTCCTTAAAGCAGCAAGACACAAGAAATCCCTGAATTTTATGGGGAGGAGTATTAGGGTAACAGGAGACCTCTCCACAGAGACCTGGCAGGCCAGAAAGGGCTGGCAGGATATATTCAGGGTCCTAAATTAGAAAAACATGTAACCACGAATTCTTTATCCAGCAAGGCTCTCATTCAGAATGGAAGGAGAGATAAAGAGCTTCCAAGACAGGCAGGAACTGAAACATTATGTGACCTCCAAACCAGCTCTGCAAGAAATTTTAAGGGGGACTCTTAAAATTCCCCTTTAAGAAGAAGTCCAGTGGAACAATCCACAAAAACAAGGACTGAATAGATATCATGATGGCACTAAACTCATATCTTTCAATAGTAACTCTAAATGTGAATGGGCTTAATGACCCCATCAAAAGGCACAGGGTGTCAGACTGGATAAAAAAGCAGGACCCATCTATTTGCTGTCTACAAGAGACTCATTTTAGACAGAATGACACCTACAGCCTGAAAATAAAAGGTTGGAGAACCATTTAACATTCAAATGGTCCTCAAAAGAAAGTAGGGGTAGCCATTCTTATATCACATAAACTAAAATTTACCCGAAGACTGTAGTGAGAGATGAAGAGGAACACTATATCACACTTGAAGGATCTATCCAACAAGAGGACTTAACAATCCTCAATATATATGCCCCGAATATGGGAGCTGCCAAATATATCAATTAATAACCAAAGTCAAGACATACTTACATAATAATACACTTATACTTGGTGACTTCAATCTAGCGCTTTCTACACTCTATAGGTCTTCTGAACACAACATCTCCAAAGAAACGAGAGCTTTAAATGATACACTGGACCAGATGGATTTCACAGATATCTACAGAACTTTACATCCAAACGCAACTGAATACACATTCTTCTCAAGTGCACATAGAACTTTCTCCAGAAGAGATGACATACTGGGTCACAAATCGGGTCTGAACTGATACCAAAAGATTGGGATCTTCCCCTGCATATTCTCAGAACATAATACCTTGAAATTAGAACTAAATCACAACAAGAAGTTTGGAAGGACTTCAGACACGTGGAGGTTAAGAACCATCCTGCAAAAAGGTGAAAGGGTCAACCAGGAAATTAAGGAAGAATTAAAAAGATTCATGGAAACTAATGAGAATGAAGATACAACTGTTCAAAATCTTTGGGATGCAGCAAAAGCAGTCCTAAGGGGGAAATACATCGCAATACAAGCATCCATTCCAAAACTGGAGAGAACTCAAATACAAAAGATAACCTTACACATAAAGGAGCAGGAGAAAAAACAGCAGATAGATCCTACACCCAGCAGAAGAAGAGAGTTAATAAAGATTCGAGCAGAACTCCATGAAATCGAGACCAGAACTGTGGAACAGATCAACAAAACCAGGAGTTGGTTCTTTGAAAGAATTAATAAGATAAATAAACCATTAGGCAGCCTTATTAAAAAGAAGAGAAGACTCAAATTAATAAATCACGAATGAGAAAGGAGAGATCACTACGAACACCAAGGAAACACAAACGATTTTAAAGGTTTTTTTTTTAATTTTTATTTATTTATGATAGTCACAGAGAGAGAAAGAGAGGCAGAGACACAGGCAGACAGAAGCGGGCTCCATGCACCGGGAGCCCGATGTGGGAATCGATCCCGGGTCTCCAGGATCGAGCCCTAGGCCAAAGGCAGGCGCCAAACCGCTGCGCCACCCAGGGATCCCATACAAACGATTTTAAAAACATACTACGAACAGCTATACGCCAATAAATTAGGCAATCTAGAAGAAATGGACGTATTTCTGGAAAGCCACAAACTACCAAAACTGGAACAGGAAGAAATAGAAAACCTGAACAGGCCAAAAACCAGGAAGAAAATTGAAGCAGTCATCAAACACCTCCGAAGACACAAAAGTCCAGGGCCAGATGGCTTCCCTGGGGAATTCTATCAAACGTTTAAACAAGAAACCATACCTATTCTACTAAAGCTGTTTGGAAAGATAGAAAGAGATGGAGTATTTCCAAATTCGTTCTATGAGGCCAGCATCCCCTTAATTCCAAAACCAGACAAAGACCCCCTCAAAAAGGAGAATTACAGACCAATATCCTTGATGAACATGGATGCAGAAATTCTCAACAAGATACTAGCCAATAGGATCCAAGAATACATTAAGAAGATTATTCACCATGGGACCAAGTGGGATTTATTCCCGGGACACAAGGCTGGTTCAACACTCGTAAAACAATCAATGTGATTCATCATATCAGCAAGAGAAAAACCAAGAACCATATGATTCTCTCAAGAAATGGAGAGAAAGCATTTGACAAAATACAGCATCCATTCCTGATGAAAACTCTTCAGAGTGTAGGGATAGAGGGAACATTCCTCAACATCTTAAAAGCCATCTATGAAAAGCCCACAGCAAATATCATTCTCAATGGGGAAGCACTGGGAGACTTTCCCGTAAGATCAGGAACAAGACAGGGATGTCCACTCTCACCACTGCTATTCAACATAGTACTGGAAGTCATAGCCTCAGCAATCAGACAACAAAAAGACATTAAACGCATTCAAATTGGCAAGGAAGTCAAACCCTCCCTCTTCACGAATGACATGATACTCTACATAGAAAACCCAAAAGCCTCCACCCCAAGATTGCTTGAATTCATACAGCAATTTGGCAGCGTTGCAAGGTACAAAAATCAATGCCCAGAAGTCAGTGGCATTTCTATACACTAACAGTGAGACTGAAGAAAGAGAAATTAAGGAGTCAATCCCATCTACAATTGTACCCAAAAGCATAAGATACCTAGGAAGAAACCTAACCAAAAAGGTAAAGGATCTATACCCTAAAAACTATAGAACACTTCTGAAAGAAATTGAGGAAGACACAAAGAGATGGAAAAATATTCCATGCTCATGGATTGGCAGAATAAATATTGTGAAAATGTCAATGTTACCCAGGGCAATTTACACGTTTAATGCAATCCCTATCTAAATACCATGGACTTTCTTCAGAGAGTTAGAACAAATTATTTTAAGATTTGTGTGGAATCAGAAAAGACTCCGAATAGCCAGGGGAATTTTAATAAAGAAAACCATATCTGGGGGCATCACAATGCCAGATTTCAGGTTGTACTACAAAGCTGTGGTCATCAAGACAGTGTGGTACTGGCACAAAAACAGACACACAGATCAATGGAACAGAATAGAGAACCCAGAAGTGGACCCTCAACTTTATGGTCAACTAACATTCGACAAAGGAGGAAAGACTATCCACTGGAAGAAAATTAGTCTCATCAATAAATGGTGGTGGGAAAAATGGACATCCACATGCAGAAGAATGAAACTGGACCACTCTCTTGCACCATACACAAAGATAAACTCAAAATGGATGAAAGATCTAAATGTGAGACAAGATTCCATCAAAATCCTAGAGGAGAACACAGGCAACACCCTTTTTGAACTTGGCCACAGTAACTTTTTGCAAGATACATGCAGGAAGGCATAAGAAACAAAAGCAAAAATGAACTATTGGGACTTCATCAAGATAAGAAGCTTTTGCACAGCAAAGGATACAGTCAACAAAACTAAAAGACAACCTACAGAATGGGAGAAGATATTTGCAAATGACGTATCAGATAAAGGACTAGTTTCCAAGATCTATAAATAACTCATTAAACTCAACACCAAAGAAGCAAACAATCCAATCATGAAATGGGCAAAAGACATGAAGAGAAATCTCACAGAGGAAGACATAGACATAGCCAACAAGCACATGAAGAAATGCTCTGCATCACTTGCCATCAAGGAAATACAAATCAAAACCACAATGAGATAGCACCTCACACCAGTGAGAATGGGGAAAATTAACAAGGCAGGAAACCACAAATGTTGGAGAGGATGCGGAGAAAAGGGAACCCTCTTACACTGTTGGTGGGAATGTGAACTGGTGCAGCCACTGTGGAAAACTGGTGCAGCCACTTTGGAACTGGAGGTTCCTCAAAGAGTTAAAAATAGACCTACCCTAAGACCCAGCAATTGCACTGTTGGGGATTTACCCCAAAGATACAGATGCAATGAAACACCGGGACACCTGCACTCCAATGTTTATAGCAGCAATGTCCACTATACCCAAACTGTAGAAGGAGCTTCCGTGTCCATCGAAAGATGAATGGATAAAGAAGATGTGGTTTATGTATACAATGGAATATTACTCAGCCATTAGAAACGACAAATACCCACCATTTCCTTCAACGTGGATGTAACTGGAGGGTATCATGCTGAGTGAAATAAGTCAATCGGAGAAGGACAAACATTTTATGTTCTCATTCATTTGGGGAATATAAATAATAGTGAAAGTGAATAGAAGGGAAGGGAGAAGAAATGGGTAGGAAATATCAAAAAGGGAGACAGAACATAAAGACTCCTAACTCTGGGAAATGAACTAGGGGTGGTGGAAGGGGAGCAGGGCAGGGGGTGCTGGTGAATGGGTGATGGGCGCTGAGGGGGGTACTTGACGGGATGAGCACTGGGTGTTATTCTGTATGTTGGCAAATTGAACACCAATAAAAAATAAATTTATTATTTAAAAAAAAAACAATGTATCAATACAACAGAAATTACTAAGTATCCAAACTCCTACCTGATACCATTAATGTTTTCTTCTCCCTATAAGGTTAGAGTAAGTCTTGCTTCTTGGTACTATTTTTATGAATCTTCCATGTTATAATCTTAGATATACACAAATATTATTTGGTTAAGGTAGGGCTTTCTTTTTATTTTTTTTAAGTCAGGGCTTTCACACATTGTTTTCTCATTGGGACTTCAACAAATCTTAGAAGAATCAATGTTTCTATTGTTACTTTGACATAATTTAGGGCCAGGACTCCCTCAGTTGAGAAAGCATCCCATCTGTCTAAATAAAAGTCCATTTTCCAGACAACTTCACTAGGGAAATTTATACATTACACAAAATGTAAATAAGAAAAATACAGTGCCTCAGATCTTCTGCCGTCCTTCAAAATTAGAAAACCGGTTTCACTGCAATAACTTATTTTCAGAAATCATAAGTTACAATATTATAAAATCCTCTGTAATTTCTTTTACTCACTCCAAGCCACAGAAAGAATTCCCCTCATTTCAATTCTGGGTTCCTTATTTGCTATAGCATGTGGAAGTGACTGATTTGACCTATATATATATTCTTCAGCACTTCCAATATTGGAGAAAATTAGTCCATTGTAAAACTATTCCCATAAAGAAGCATCATTAGAAAACAGCACTGGATTTCAATAACCATGTACAGCCACCAGAATATTCACAGCCAAGCTATAATACAGTAGTTGAAATTTCCCCAGGGCACAAACTCTACCTCAAACTCAGTACACCAAGAAATCCACTGCATTGGTATTACCAGTTTCTGGCCTACTTAAAGTATCGAGAAGTAGATGCTTAAAACAAAACAGGGGCACCTGGCTGCCTCAGTCGATAGAGCATGCAACTCTTGATCATAGCATCATGAGTTTTATCTCCATACAAGGTTGTAGAGATTACTTAAAAATAAAATCCTCGGGTGCCTGAGTAGCTCAGTGGCTGAGCGTCTGCCTTTGGCTCAGGTCGTGATCCCAGGGTCCCGGGATCAAGTCCCACATCGGGCTCCCCCCGCTGGGAGCCTGCTTTTCTCTCTGCGTGTCTCTCTCATGAATAAATAAATCAATCTTTTTAAAAAAATCCTCAAGAAAAAAACCCCATAAAGTACTTCAAGTTATGTTGTTCTGTGACTAACAGAACACAAACAAGATAAACTTTGCATCCAAGTAGAAGTTTTAGGCAGAAATTACCATGTCCTGGAAATCAACACACTATTCACTGAGATCACATCCATTTTTCAAAAAAATTCATGGATACTTGTAAATTTTTTTGGTCATTTTATCCAATGTGAACTTGGTGAAAATTTGTATACTCGATTCATTACCAAAAGAAATTTACTTCCTCAATTGAAGTACATAATTTAAATGTGTATTGGTAATTTTTTCTCTGTATAAAAACCAAGGCATTTTCTACATGTCCTGCTGCAATCATTTACTGACTTCTCAGATCTGAGCCAGAAACTCCCAAACTGCCTAAGCCCTCCAGATGACCCTTAAAGTATACTAAAGTTGAGAAAGTTTGATGCAATCTAAGTTGTCTAGAAATATATAACTCTATCCTTTCCAGTAATTGTATAAGGAACAAAGAGTTGATCAACACATATTCTTGATCAGAGTAATTTCAACAGTAGATATAATACTGCCAAGCCATCTCCAGAAAAGAGACACACAGGGTCTAACATTACAAAGCTGGCTGAGACCCATACATTGAAGTTAACAACAAAGAAGCCGATAAATGGTTGTAATTCTGACTCCTAACCTACATTGACTTGTCCAATATTTAAACAGGGGAGCTTTCCTATTTCTAACAATTTAAAGAATCCTAACACTGCTCTCAATTTACAAGTTTCCATCACACTTCTACAACACTAAGCAGATGCTATAATCACTTAAACCTTGTCTTTTTTCCTTCTCACCTTCCTTTATCATATACACCTATGCTCTTACCATCTATTGCTAATTTGTTCCTTCTAAAAACTCTCACCAAAGTTCCTATCATAAATTAGCTTGGCTGAACCCCGCATTCTCTTTGTAGGAATGAATGTTGTCATCAGGTTCAATAAACAAGGAGTCTAATCATCAGAGCCAATTCCCCCTTCCAAAAAAGGACAAAAACTGATCATTCTCTAGAGATTCCTATTATGGAGGATTTTCTTTAGATGCAGCACCCCAAGAAATGGGTTATGTGGGGGCATCTAGGTGGCACAGTTGTTTAAGTGGCCAACTCCTGGTTAATGGAGTATACAACTCTCATGGTCCTGGGATTGAGCCCTGCATTGGGCTCTGCCCTCAGCATGTAGCAATATACAGAAAGCTTCAGATTCTCTCTTCCTCTCCCTCCTGCTCCTGTTCTTTCTCAAATTAATTAATTAAAGTTTTTAAAATGGCATTTTTTGGACAGAGTTGAGATAGCAAATACCACTGCATGCTTTCTCACTGTATTAACTGACCACCTTAGGCTGTACCAAACATCCAAGATTAAATGACCTTAAATTAACACTACTCCCCCACAGACTGCAAGGAGTATTTCCTTTCTCCCTCATTCAAAAGTATGTTTCTAATCGAATTCAGTTATAGTAACTGAATTCATCTAGCATATCCTTACTTGGGCAGAATCAGGAACATGGAAAAAAGCCAAACAAATATGAGGTTATAAATATTATAAAATTTCCGGCAGGGAGAAACAGGGAGTTGATAAGGGAAAGACCTGTGAAAAGACTTGCTCCTTTAAAAAAATGTGATTTTTCTGAATCCCAAAAGCTTTTCCTATAAACTACTACTTGTCATAGTATCAACACCCATGTTATTTATACATACATACATACATACACACAAACATACATACCCTATCTTTCCTTATCAAATTAAGGAATCTAAGGATAAAATCCTGGTATATTCAACTTATCTATGGTACTTTATGAAGTTTTCCAAAATTATCTAATTACCACTCAATACCCTCATAACTATAATAAAGCAAATCACAAGGACCTAATCACAGAATGCCAATTATATATAACAAAAGCTCCATTACTCATACAAGATAAATAATGAAGAATACTAGCAGATTAAAGCCTTGATTCAAAATAAATGCATGGTATTTATTAGCAAATAAGTTCCTCTCCAGGGCTCCATATTAAATGCAAATTGCCAATTTCATCCCCTTGAATCAAAATGAGTCAGAGCTTCTAAATTTCCATCTAGGACTCACCAATATACAGAAAGTGGTAACTTCCTAAGGGAATTAGAGTAACCCATCTGATGTATCTTTAAGCATTCTGCCTAAGGTGTAAATTCGCATTTCAGACCAAAGCAATGTCAACAACAAACCAGCAATTTCTTATTCATGTGGTAATTGGCACTTCCTCAGTTTCCAGACACGCTCTTGGGAAACAAGTATAAGCACTGGAGCTGAATGACATAGTAATATTTACATAGTTCATATAATAATATATTTATATATTATATATATAAGAAACAAAAACAAAACCATGAGTCACCTGGGTGGCTCAGTCAGTTAAGTGACTGCTTTGGCTCAAGTCATGATCTGGGGGTCCTGAATCATCAGGCTCCCTTGCTCAGTGGGGATTCTGCTTCTCCCTTTCCTTCTGCTGCTCCCCCTGCTTGTGCTCTCTGTCAAATAAATATTTTTAAAAACACATACAACATAATAGTTACTAATTCTTTACTCTTGAAATTATCACTTGAAATTCATAATGAAAAAGATACACAAATGCTACATAGAAGATACTCTACAAAAAGAAAACGCAGGGGGGATCCCTGGGTGGCGCAGTGGTTTGGTGCCTTTCTTTGCCCCAGGGCGTGATCCTGGAGACCCGGGATCGAATCCCACATCGGGCTCCCGGTGCATGGAGCCTGCTTCTCCCTCTGCCTGTGTGTGTCTCTGCCTCTCTCTCTCACTGTGTGCCTATCATAAATAAATTTAAAAAAATTATTAAAAAAAAAAAAAAAAAGAAAACGCAGTAGTGTAAATTAGAATCCACTTCCCTTTGTCTCATTGGAAAAATCTACACTTCTATTCTCCCTATTCCGCACAATATTGCTCAAAATACCTTATGAAATTTACAACCTAAGAACTTACACTCAGAATATGTATGTCCCAAATACTTGAATTGACACTTAGGCTGGACTTTAGAGTACTTACATTGAGCTACACTTCATCATGCTCAGTATACCTCATCATATCATTATAAACTCAATCAAGTTTCCCAACTACAACTCTCTAAAGAGTTTAATACTTCTGGATAGTTTATCTCGACTAACCTGAAGTCTTTTAGCTTGGGAAAATTAATGATCATCTTTATGTAACAATGTAAGTTAAATGGCAGCACTATCAGTCAGCTGACACAGAAATAAGGTGAAAATATGGGAAAAAATTAAAGACAACAAAACCCTAGCAATGTGCCAGAATAACATTAGGATCTTTGGTGTTTTAGAACTAAATAGAATAGCTTATAATCTACTTCTACAAGCATATCATCCAACAAATTGAAAAATAAAATATTCAAATATCTTAAGGATTTAGATTAAATTAAAAACATCTACCAGGGCAACCTGGGTGGCTCAGCAGTTTAGCGCCACTTTCCGCCCGGGGCATCATCCTGGAGACCTGGGATTGAGTCCCATGTTCGGTACCCTGCAGGGAGTCTGCTTCTCCCTCTGCCTGTTTCTCTGCCTCTCTTTTTCTGTGTGTGTGTGTGTGTGTGTGTGTGTGTGTGTCACGAATAAATAAAATCTTTAAGGAAATTTAAAAAAATAAAAATATCTACCAAAATAATTAGAATCAACATACATGGTCAAATAAAATTAAGGCAGATCAAATAGGTAAAACACAAAGTCCAACAAGAAGCCTACTGACACATAGTGTTGAGGGCTCTGAAGTTGGTCTAACATCTCTGACACAAAGAACCTAAGTGATATGGTAATATAACCCACATTATCAGGGAAAGAATAGAGCACTTACTACTTTTTCTAATATAGGTTTTCCAACAGAAAATAAATTATGGCTATCAGGAACTACATTTTCTTAAAGGTTTCATTTATTAATTAATGAGAGACACACAGAGTAGCAGAGACCTAGGCAGAGGGATAAGCAAGCTCCCTATGTGAAGCCTGATCCTGGGATCAGGCCCTGAGCCAAAGGGAGATGCTCAACCACTGAGACACCTAGGTGCCTCAGCAACTGTAATTTTAACTTTATTTCTGCTATAATAGCACAAATAAGGGGAGAAGGGAATTATGAAACATCAGCACATCTGATGTTTAAAGGTCCGGTGTTTGAGGATCACAATATTAGTCACTGGAATCTAATATTACATTATATGTTAAACCAACTGTAAATTAAATAAAAACTTTTTTAAAAAAGGAGAAAAAAAGAACCTATCTACATAGGGGTAAAAATAAATTTTATATAATATGGGAATAGGTATTATCATTTACATTGATGTTGATGGAACTGGAAGGTATTTTACTGAGTGAAATAGGTGAATCAAAGAAAGAATTATCATAAAATGTATCAATAATATGTAGAACATAAGAAACATCATAGATGATCATAGGTGAAGGGAGGGAAACCTGAATGGGAAGTCATCAGATAGGGAGAAAAATTTTGAAGAGAGTCTTAATTATAGGAAACAAACTAAGGGTTGCTGGACAGGAGGCAGACGGGGGGGATGTTGTAATTGGGTGATGGGCATTAAGGAGGCTCTATGATGCCATTAGCACTGGGTCTTGTACACAATTGAAGAATTACTGAATTCTTCATCTGAAATTAATGATGCGCTATATGTTGGCTAATTGAATTTAAATACAAAAATACAGAAATAGCCCAAAGATTTCAGGTGTACAAATATATAACCTCTCTACATCACTGTGTTATCCTCATCAACTATAAATCTAATACAAATGATTCAATATCATTAAACATCTGGTTGATCTGTGAGCCTTTTTATTGAATCTTGGCTATCTCAACTACTTTTAAGATTAATACTGTTAACCAAAGAAAATTAACCCAGTCAAGTCTTCTAATCATTTCTATTCCACATTAGACCTACCTAAATTATAGGCAAAAAACCCCCATTATATTAACAACATGGATTCCAGAATCAAACTGAGGTGATACTGAATGCAGAAGAAACTAGTGGATCTGTTTCTTCCAGTCTGCCTCCCTGCCACCAGAGGATATGAAGGATAAAAGGACACATCCCTTTTAGTATAAGGAAGGTCCCTTGAGGTTTCTTCATGTATCATTTTTAAAGTTAAATGAAGTATATACTCTAGCCAACACCCAGTTGCTTCCCTTCACCGTCTACTCACTTTTGGTGGAGATGGACTTGCTGCATTAACACCTGAAGTCACTAATCAACATTCATACTAGAACAAACATATCCTTGGAACTGGATTTCAAATACTGCTTTCTTATTGGGCCTTCATCTCACATAAGCAAGAGATATTCTCACCCCTGTAAAATTAAACAGAACTTTCTTATTTCCACTTTTTGACCAAAAATAACTGAAAAGTATTCCTACAAACACAGTGTAAACTTCAATGACAAAGTACCTAGCTTATTAAAACAAGTCAAAATAGACACCAAATGGTTTGGATTGGCTACTATTTAGGAAAAGCAGACTCCTTCTGTGTTAAGAGTATGAAGCTGAATATTAGATACAGAGTCTAATCACAGACATTCCACTATATGGAAGTAACTATAATAAATCTAAAAATGCATACCCCAACATTTTAAAAAAATTAGTAATTCTGACACATTTCTTATACATCTACTATATGATAGGCTCTATACTCATTGATCACTGCAGACAACTACATAAAAACCAAAATAAATTGTCCACAAACATCAATGGTGTCCATGTGAAGACACTTACCCATACTCACTGCATTTCATAACATATATTCCATAAATATAAGTTCCTCTCTCTTTCCTGGACATCACTTAAGGATTCCGCCAACTCTGGCATTTAATTTTGATCCAAGAGGTGGTAGTTTCCCTTTACACATCCTTGCTTCCAACTCAGCATATGTGCGTGCCTTCTGGGATCTAAGGATGAGTTTCCTTATTTGCTTTCAACAGCATATATGTTTAATAAAAAAGGAAAAAAATAATGAGCTCTGAATATGTATGAAGATTTTTAAAAAGCTGTATGAGGAATTGGCAGTGTGTACTGCTACACCTGCCATTTCTATGTATTCAAAGTTTTCATGGTAAGCCAAATTTTCTTCTGAAAATAATGTTCTCTGAAAATTCTACTGAGGCACATTGACTGGATTTCAGAGTGTCATTTAAGCTCAAATTTTGAATCATTATGTTCAGACAAGGTCCTATGTCATCATGAACCTAGCCAAGGCCTCTGTAATACACTATTACTTTTCTTTACAAGGTTCTTTTACCTGGAGTGGTTTACGTTTGTCCTAAACGCAGCTAACATCGTGTTCAGCTTCCTTGGGATGATACTATTGGTAAGAATCCAGTGACAGGTCAGAAAACTGAGTGGTCATATTCTCTTCTTCTTTCAGAGTCATCAACTATGTGAGCAAAAAAGCACTTCATAAGATTTTTTTAAAAAACTGTAATACCAAAAACCCATGATAATATACTCTCCTTTACTCATTTACTATAATTCAAATATTGAGCTTTATTATATGAATGGTCAGTCCCAAGGGAACTAAAACACAAAGATGAGTAAGAATCTGGCAATGTATGATCACCTGGATAATATCTATTTACAAACGTCATAAATCAAATGGAGGCTCTCATGGAGGACTTGCTAAAATCAAAGTTTATTTGAAAATAAATATTTTTCCTAATCTTGAAATCAGATTATGAAAATTCTAGACAACTATTAATACTGTCACATAATTCTGTAAGTTACCTGGTTTTACTCTACCACAAGTTAAGACTTACAAGTAATGAAGTACCAGTTAGGTTTACAAAAATTACAAGATTTTTGACATGTCACCTGCATATGAAATCTGAAAAAGTTAAACTCATAGAAACACCGTGTAATGGTGCTATCAGGGGCTGAGGGGTGTGTCAAATGGGGAGATGCTGATCAAAGAGTACAGACTTTTAATTAAAAGATGAAAAAAAAGTCCTAAAGATATAATATGCAGCATGGTGACTATACTTAACAGTATTGTATTATAATATTTGAAACATGCCAACAGTAGATCTTAAAAGTTCTCACCACAAAAAAAAGGTTAACTATGTAAGGTGATGGCTGTATTACTAAACTTTGTTGTAACCTTTTCACAGTATAGGTGTATAACGAATCATGCAGCACATCTTAAAATTATACGGGATCCCTGGGTGGCGCAGCGGTTTGGCCCCTGCCTTTGGCCCAGGGCGCGATCCTGGAGACCCGGGATCGAGTCCCACATCGGGCTCCCGGTGCATGGAGCCTGCTTCTCCCTCTGCCTGTGTCTCTGCCTCTCTCTCTCTCTGTGACTATCATAAATAAATAAAAATTAAAAATATATTTAAAAATAAAATAAAATAAAATTATACAATATTACTTATCAATTATATATTGATAAAGCTAAAAAATTATAGGACTTCTAAAATCTCACAGGATTTAAGAGTAATGAGTTTACGAAGGCAGGAAGCTATATTACTTTTTATACATTTTTATAGTAAGTCCAGTTTACCCATCAGATCATAAAATACAGAATAACACAAATAACTCAAAACCATAAAGATTTAAAGTAGGATAACTATTAAATTCCAGAATTCTATTTGAAACTATTCAGCCACAATGAAAACCTATATTGATATGCAATGTGTACATATTCATGAGGTTCCTGCTAATAAATGTGACCAGGAAATCAAAAAGTTGTTGCCCAACTGTGTTTTAGATATAGTATGGAACTCATTTGAATGCAGATGGAGGAAAAAATCCCAAGGACATGTATTTATTGCCATGAATGCTTGAAAATTCTTATGTTATTACATGTTCATAATGGACCTCTGTAGAAGGTTACATCTAGTACTCCATAATAAAAGATCCAGTCATCTTACATTCCATATGTCATTATAGGAGTGTCTTCACCAAATGTTTTTTTCAATATATGTTCCACAATTGAGATTTCAAAGTAGTTCTGAAAACAGAGAATATTACCACCAAATCAAAATAGCCATTAGAAGTAAACATCTTGCAAAATCTAGAGTTCTTGTCACTCACCTCTATCTTGCAAAAGAGGTCATCATCTTTACTTAAGGAAATACCAGAGAATAGGTTTTCTTTGAGTATGATGCACGATCACTCATGCAAAATTTTAAGGACCATGGATGTCAGGTCTATGTAAGAAGGAATTTTCCTTCTAAAACAGGAAAAAGTAACATAGATTATTGACGTTAGTCCAGAAAACCAACTGCATAGAAAACAAAGATCTTTGCATATAATCCATACAATTTTTAGAGCAAAAAGTTATACGTTATATGCATCAGTCAATTTTATCTTAACAGAACTGCTTTGACTCCAGAGATCTAGAAAAGTACTTTGCCTGGGGCTCTGGTAACCAAGAAGCTCCACAGTAACATTCACAATCTCTAAAATAAGTATCATATCTGTCTTATATAAATTACCTAAACTAAGGAGAATCTGGCAACTTTATGTTCCTTTTCTGATAGGGGCAATCAATACTAGAAACTACCTTAGGAAATACCATATAAGTTTGGTGACAATTGCAGTAATTTTGAGGGTCCCTTTTCCTTAGGAGACTATTAGTTAAAAGGCCATGATGAAAGGTGGAAATGAAGGGGCACCTGGCAGGCTCAATCAGTAGAACATATAGCCATTGGTCTCAGGGTTGTGAGCAGGGACCCCACTTTGGGTATTGAGATTATTTAAAAATAAAATCTTTAAACCATTTAAAATATAAAAGATGAAAAAAATAAAAAATAAAAAAGATGAAATGGTGATATACATACAACCTTGTTGGTAAAATGAAAGGAGAAGGCACAATCTACTAGTCTTAGGTTACTAAGGTAAGGAATTAAAGACAATCTTCAACTGGTATTTCCTATAATCAATAAGGATCGATTCATTGTCTAGTTGAAAGCTTAGCAGTAAAATCTAAAAACCTCTTTCCTCTTCTTTTTAAAAGGGAGTTCATCACTATTGAAAAATCAACTCAAACTGAACCTAGATACTTGGGCATCCCTTAGCTATTTAAGTGGAAGAGACTGTCCACTCCTCTAAACACTTCCAGTGTATTACTAAGTGATACAGCTGGATATAATTTGTACTCAAGAACATCAACTACATTTTAGGGGTAAGTTATATTTAAGTAACACAATTTACTCCAAATATGAAATCCCTCTTCCTCCCAATACCCAGGCTTTTCCATTTATTTAAAAATTTATAAGTAAATACTTACTGGCATGTGGTGATGATTATTCCAGGATCATATCTTCTACTCTGCTCACACAGGCACAAGGGAACTACTAGAAAAGCTCAAACTGAGGTAAACCTCCAAGAAAAAGAAAATCTCCAATTCCAAATGGTTTGATTTAAATGAACAAATTCTGATTCATTACCATAGTTTCCTTCCATAGGTAGCCTTACAAGGCCTTTCCCTATACATTCCTTCTTCCCTTCAAGTATGTATGACATAACAAAGTGGAGGATGTCGCATGTGAGTCTTAACCTAGCCACTTAAACCCCTGGTTAACAGTTTTCTTCTGTGTCAAGGTTACTGACTGATACCAGTCAATGCATAAAGTGAATGTTAGGAAGTTTAATCAGGTATCACAATCATTTTATCTTAAAAATTTAAGAGAAAAGTAATTTAATGAACTGCTTAACAGAATTCATCTCATCCATGTAACTTCAAGACCAAAACAAACCCAGTCTTCTCTTTGATCTCAACAAAATCAACAGTCAAAAAAATGTACAACATACAACAGTACCTTGCAGTTTAATTGCTTTGTGCATTTATTAGCTAATATTAATTCATCAAGGAGGGAACAAAAGCTCACAAACAATCACACAGTTTCACAAGACACATAGCAGGGAAAAAATGGACTTAAGAAGGATCAACAGTATCCTAGGGTCTTGGTGGACGCATTCCTGGGGGAGGTGGACCTGGGGGAAAAAAAGCAAAATTCCATGGGACCATTAGAAAAACAGCACATAAATATTCAGGGCCCCCAGCCTGCACCACTGCATAAAAGTGTATCCATTCACCTCTAATTCCTGGTGGAGGGGGTCTCATTCCTGGAGGGGGCATGCCTATAGGCGTCCCTCGAGCAGGCGGAAGCCCAATTGGTGGGCCCATAGGTGGTCTCATACCAGGTGGAGGAGCCATAATGCCTAGAGAAGAAAAAGGGTGGAAATAAGCTCAGCTGACAGAATAAAATACAAGATAATATTTAAAGAAATGGGTACAGATACTAAGTAGAGGGTTGAACAATTTCTCCTGGATCATTACCATGTAAGCCATCCCCAACTCAACAATCCACAGCATTTCACTAAAAAACTACTGTTTAAAAATGGGAAACATACTTTAAGCAACTGGTGGTACTTAGGTTGCTCCTTAGTTCAGTATCTTCTTAGAGTATTTTTAGCCATCACTTCCTGAAGATAATACAGTCTTTTCACAGAATCACCCCCCACCCACATATATCCTTAAGAACCAAATTCTTACTTCTTTTTTCAATTTCTTACCTGGAGGTGGTGTTGCTCGCCCTACAGGAGTGGGTGGGGTCCCCCGTCCTGGTGGGTATTGAGTTGGGGCCCCAGCAATGCTGGCAGTAGCAGCAACTGCAGCCGCTGCTACAGTTCCTCTTCCCTGTGGAGTCATTACCTGAGAAGGCAGGGTTAGATACGAAAAGGGACATTCTCACATTATTCAAACACAAAATAAGTGGTGGATACTGGGCCTATTAAATATGAAATAATTATAGCAATTTTGTACTTCTCCCATTATTTTCTTTTTAAAAATCTTGGCATACTAATATAACCTCCTAACACCCAACATGCCCTATTTTAATCTATTAAGTCCTTTCATTTTCTCAATTCTGGTTTACCCATCCATATTTCTCTTTACTCACCAATAGTGATAAGTTTCTTATCAAGGTGACTTTAAACTTTTCCCCTCCTAATGTGTATTTGTCCTTCAGCACCCTTGATAGCATATGCTGCTTACATAGAATAGGATGTACACTCAGGCTTTTAAATCTATTCAGCCTCTAGGCAATTTCTCTCAATAATATAAAACCTTCTCTCCTAGTTCCTCACCTGTTGGGATGGTCCCCCAACCCCTCGGACAGGGCCTGCTAATCCAGCAGGAGCCTGGGGAATTGGAACACCAGCTGGAACTCCTCTGCCAGCTGCCCTCCCAACCCCAGGACCTCCTGCAGCTCCAGCAAGTGGTACTCGAGCAATGCCAGTCTGAAACAAGAAAAATTAGTTTGAAATCAAATGATTTACTAATGTTAATAATCTTATTCCTAAAAGATTACTCCTTCCAACTATTTTTCCATACCACTTGCCTTGTAATAGTTATGAAGATCAAAGTAACAGACAGGTATGCCATAAAGGCATTCTACAGGTTCAATGTACATGTCAAATTTTGAGTACATATATATGAATCAGCCATTCCACCCATGTCTAGGTAGTACCTAGCACACAAAGTAATTCATCAGAAAGTCCTTAATCAACAAGTATAGAAAAATACTAACATTAAGTGCTGGGCACATTTTACTTGACAAATGTATAATTATTATGCTTCATTGTACCCTGATTTAGCAAACATTTAAAGTGTGGTATAGCCTTCCACATTCATTCTGTCCTGTCCTACATGTTCCTTACATCTTTGGGGGGTGGTCCTTCCACAGTCATGGAAACCAAGTTCTCTCCACGTAGTAACACGAGACCCAAAACACGCTTTTCTTCACGCTCTGGCTGCTTCGCATTCTTTGGCCTACAAATCAAAAGTAAACTTTGGTAAGGTAAGTTTAGATCACTCAATAGAAGATTTACAGTTCATTAACTATCAAAACAATAATCTGATGCCAAGATATCCTTGCTATTACTAAGTTATTACAAAACAAAAACAAATACAGTAACTCTAGACTCACTGACATCAGGGTAAATGGTGAAGTCCTTTTCCTACAATTTATTCCAGAATGTTCCCTCAATGTTAGACTACAGAGCAAGAGTAATTTCTTCATGAAACACAGATGTAAATGTAGCCAATGGAAGTAAGTTTTGTACATCATTCTTAAGTAAATCTGGATGACAGGCAACTAAAACAGTAACAAGAACAGGCAATGAGGTCATACCAAATGATAAAGAAAAAAAGGTTTTGAGTAATAGAGATGCATCTGTATTCTTGGCTTTACCACTTACTATATAACCACATGGAATTAAAAACAAATTTAAAAAAGAGAAACCTTGCATACAGTAACAACTGTCAGCAGCAAAAATCATACATTCATGAGCTTTATACTACATAAGACAGATAAAATCAATTGATAATGCCATTTAACAATCCTCTCTAAATACTACCAGAGAATAATGCACAGTTTAAAGCATTATGCATGTGAAATTATCACCATAACTTAGTGAGAATAGTGAAACAAAGAAATCCATATGCCTAAAACTCTCATCAAGTATCTTCACAATTTTCAACATCATTGGGTTTATTCTATTTTCAGGAAAATTTTGGATTATGTAAAACAAAACACAAATATTCACCATCCTAGAATTTCTGAAATAATCCTACTTGATATATTGGGAGGACACTTAGAATACATGAAAAGGAAAGAGGAGGAATAGATTTTGAATTCTCTTCAAATTTGCCTGACAAGTGAAGTGAAGTCTTAAGAGTACAGCAGACAACTGATGCTGAGCATCACCTTTTTCTTCACATTTAACAAACCTAGGTGAAGTAGGCAAATTAAACTTCTGGACAGAACATCATTGACTGTGGAAATAAAGTAAATCAATCCAAGATCTCAGAGGTCCAGAGATACTACAATCACCAACTCAAATGCTCTGGAAAAGTCAACAGAGTGGAATGGAAGGAAGTAGGATGCCACACTAATATCCACCAATTTCTGTGATCTTGTTGCAAATAGTCATTGAGTAGCCTGTGAAAGGAAACTCCCTGGTCACAGGTATAAAGAGGGTAGACTAATGGTGTAAGGCACAAATACAGAGGTTATTCCTGAACAAATGAAATGGGCAAATCACAAAATAAGTGAAGTGGGTTAAGAACGGACATCAAATCAGCACTGTACATGATTATTTAGACAAAACAAGGGAGTATGCAAAGAAGCTAGCAGAACAAATGTTAGTATACTCCTAGCCTAGAGTATACTAATCATATCCCAAACTCCTCAACCATTAAGAGCAAATTATTCTTCTAAAGATTCCTTCAGCCTGAAGGAATGCTACAGAACCCAATCTGGTTTTTCTTCTTTATTTTTAGAACCTAACCTATTGACAACATTTCTTAACTTTTTAAATAAACATATTCTGGTACTCTGCTCATACCGTGCAGTTCTATTCTAAATTAAGTTCATGATTATGTTTGCAAAATTAGAAAAGTAGTAATAAATACAGTGACTCTAAGACAGAGGTTCTGATCCAATTCAGAGATGGTTCAAGGAGGATTAGGCAATAAGCTAGTCCTTCCATAGTTTCCTTCCTTCCCTTCACAATTACCGCCTATAATCTCTCAGTTCTATGACCCTCTTCCTCAGTCTCCCACTAACCAAACCTAGAGTGGTCTTACTTGATCTTCCTGAATTCATCACAATCGCAGAGGATCAAGTTCATATGCTTGTCAAAAGCCTTAAAGGTGCCAATGAAGATTCGGCCATCTTGCAAGATACATCTCATTCTATAGTCAATGTGCTGCAGCATCTTGCTGCTCTTTCCAACAGTCTGAAAGGAATAAGAAAAGCTGTCAGTCATTAACTTGCCTGCAATTGTGTTAGAACTCTCCACATCATGTCTTCCCTACTCTTTAATCAAGCCAAATTTGAGTTTCCTTATCATATCCTCCCTCCCATGTTTTCTCTAAAAATCCCTTTCAGTCTCAAGATACTGGACCAAATTTAGGACCAGGACATCTATATTCCTTTGCAGAACCCTCTACTTCTCAAAATGTCACCCTATGCAGTTTCCCATCATCCTAACTATATTTCTTCCCCAACAGATTCACAAATCTAGTTTCCCGTTAGTATTTTATCATTCTAATTCCTTGCCTTTCCCAATTTTAACCCCAAATACCACCCTCTTTCAGAACACTTGATCCTATGGACTATTTCTTTCCCCCAGGCCCCCAGACAAGCAGTGGAAAATTCCTACATCCATCAAAAACTTTCCAATCCCCATCAACCCAATGCAATTACAAAGTACTATTTAGTTCCCCAAGACCTTTATCGTAGTTACATCACACCCCACATCCCTTCCCATTCAGAATGTGGATCAGTGTTTCTCAAATATTTGTTTCATTTATCCTACTACGTCACCTTTTAAAAATACTTTTATCCTATGTCACTAACTCCGCTGAAATTTTAATATGCTGATAATACCATACCATACCTCTATTCATTTACTATAGTCCTTAGAAAGACTGCAAGCTATTTTAAAATCTAATATTCCTTGCACCTCTCAAAATTAGGTTTTTTTGCTAAATTAGGTTTTTTTGCCTTGGTATATCCCTCTTGTTGATAATACATGCTGTAAGTTATCTGAAGTTTAACAGAACCACAAAACTGATTAGGATGTTCTATCTCTCTACAGACTGCTTATTATTGTGTGTGTACTTACTTCTCAAGCTGTGAAGCACAAACCCCCTCTCCATTTTCTAAATAGACTCCATGTCTATTTTAACATAAGAATCCTCCATCCACAGGATGGTCCCTTACTATTGTAAATCATAACCAAAACTCTGTTCTGTATTTTCTCACATGTAAGATTCCTGTTAAGACGTTTTTTCAACCATTTTATCACTACAACAGGACAAGATATAAAACATCAAATAAGATTGATTCCTTATTTCTAACATTAAAAACCCAAAGATGCCCTACACACTATGGCAAATCATTATATTAAGCCCTTCTAGCAGTTTTTCACTCTTGTCTTAATATACATCTTACCATGGTTGCTGTTCCACCAAATCCAATGTCCAGTTAGGTTTCAGGATCCTTAAGACCTAAGGGAAGGCTACAGATAAAGGTATGATGCAGGTTCTCCTACAAACAATGCAAGCTTGGGGCAGAAGCTTCAAACAGTAGATGGAGCCTGTAGAGGAAAGCATGATCTAGCTGCACTGCAATCTACCATGTTTAAAAACAGGTAGACAACTTTTCATGAAAATCATTATAACAGACATGTTCAAAAACACTTCCCATTTTCTTTTTTTTCCACTTCCCATTTTCTTATACCCACTCAGTGTATACAAAATTTCATTATTCTCACCTTAATCTCCATATTTGTGCACCTAAAATTGACAAAGTTTATAAATAATTTTTGTTTTATACAGAAATTTTACAGGCCTCAAAATCACTTTCATTTCCCATTCCAAAAATGTAATCTTTTTTCTTTCCATTCTTATTTTAGGTGTAGCTCTTTTTTCTCTGGTCCCATGTCATCTCAATGTCAACATTTTACACACGTTTTACACATCTGAATTACTCCCCTCAGTTAGGAGTTAGGTTAATACTTTTGCTTCTTAGCTAAAGCACCTAAATATTTTCAATTTCAATGACCCCCTGACTCCCTCCCTTGCCCCAGCTGAAATCTCTTCAAAATAATGCTACGTTATACACCATCATGTACCTGCTTTTGACTTTGTACATTAAACTAGAACACAAAACAACTGAATACCTTATGTGGATATATGGGGAACTTTCTTAGTCATCTAAAGAATATGCAATATTACAAAAGTGTTGTTCTTCCCATTATACAAATGAAAATGCTCGATGGCAAACAAACTGTCAAAACTGGAAAAGGGTCTCAAACTACCAATTATACTTATTTGAAAAGTAAACACACAAATACGACTTTAAAGAGAATTTGGCTCTATGCATAAAAGTAGCCCCATATCATAAGCAAAATCTGATGTAATTTTACTTTTAACAATACAGGTATTTCCAGTAAAATCTTTCTTCTATTTTCAATAGAAACACCTTTCAACCAGTGAAATACACTCGTTAAATAAATTATGAGTTATCTATTTCAAGATGTAAAATAAAATCATTTAAGCTGTGGTTGTGAAGTGTAACATCAAAACAAGAAGGTAAAAAAAAAAAAGGTAAAAAAAAATACAAGAAGGTAACGGATGTTTTGAGGATAGTTTTCCATGTGGAACTATAGAATACTAGATCAGAAAAGAACATAATAGCATGAAAGAAATGATTCACTTAAGGGTGTAAGATGTAGAGGTTTCCTTATAATTACAAAAATCTGATGGCAGTTAAATGCATTTGTAGGAGAACTGGGAGTATCAGAATGTCTAAAAAATAAATTCCTCACCATTACTCAGAATACCTCTTAAATTTTGTTCTCCAAATGCAAACTGCCATGTACGTTTTGTACATTTCTTTCTGAATGACAATTTACCTATATACATCCTCAACACTGTCCATACTTCTCTAACATTTATCTTAACTGTCTATAATATCTATTCACTTGCTGTTTCTCCCATCTACCCAATTTATGTCTTCAAACATACAATGACATCAAGGAGACCTCCTTTTGTAGCACCCAAAATTTGTACACAGATTTATGTTTTACATAAAACTGACATGTGATGATCTCCAAAGATCTATTCATACCCTCCCCATAAAAATGTAGTTTCTAACCCAAGCTCACATGACTAGTTTAAGGCCTATAATATAGATGTTCTGAGTCCTGACAGGATAATCTATAAAGCAGAGTCTAAATCCTTGTATAATATATTTGTATATTTTTTAGATTAGCAATTTTCATTTTTATATTATATCTATTAAAATATAAAATCTTCAACAATCTATTGTAACAAAGTGGATTCTCTACGGAAATAAAAAGAAACACATAGAAACACAAATTAAATGGTAATCTGAAGTTGGTGGTGGAAACAGGGAATATATGTAAAGGGGCACGAGGGATCGTACTTTGGTAATATAGAGTCCCCAAATTACCTGGCAATGGTTTCAAAAGTCAGTAAATTTACAAAAAATTAGGTGTAGTTATGTAGTTAATGTAAAATATTTGATAAACTAAGACATACATTTTATGTGCAAATCAGAGTAGGGGTTAACTGGGATGGCTAAGAAAGATTTCCCTTAATGAATAGCACCTAAAATTTAGAAACAGTTTATCTCTTATCCCTAATACACCATAATCATGAACCCTTGTAAGGGAAAAGACTATCACTTTGCAGATTGATCAAATTTACCTCCATAGCAAAAGACAAAATGCTTCAAGAAGAAGAGCACAAGAGCAGGAACATAACACTGCACTGATTATATGGTTATGATAAATCTCCTCACATTAAAAAGCATTTAAGCAAACAAACGGCTCCAAGTCCCGAACTCAAACTTCCTAAGATTCCTCACAAAAGTTCTAACTTCTAGAAAGTCTGCACTTTAAAATGTTTAATCTTTATAAAAACCTAAGTGAAAAGATAAAGTGGTCAAACTTGGCCAAGATACATAATAGAACAAATGAGAAATCATGTAATAATGGGAATCTATTAGTGCTCATTTAAATCTGGTAAATATCACATCCTTAACAGAAAATGTAAAAGAAAACACAAATAAACAGAAAATATTCATCCACAAAACAATGCCAATTAAAACCACACACACACACACACACACACACACACACACCAATTTTCCATTTTTGGAACTATTTATTTATCAAAGGAAAAAAAAGGACAGCAAAGATGGTACTGAGAAACTGTGCTAATAAGTAATTATTCTGGATGGCAATTGACAGTGCTTATGATGCTGTCAGAAAGCAAAATAAAAGAACACTTAAGAGTCATACTAATATGTATACCCTACATTCCACAATTGGATCTTTATCCTAATAAATTTAAGATACCAAATATGTCTTTAAAATATATAACTAATATTTATAAAAGCATAGCAAACTAGAAAAAAAACAAGTACAAGGGAAAAGCAAATCATGAATAAACTATCATTTATTCATTGCAAGTGATAATTAAATGAGGAAGCATTAATGATATACATTTAAGTGGAATAAATACAAAATAAAATCATTTAAAGGCACGATTCCAACTAAAAAAAGCAAATGGGCAAAATGAAAGAAAATTCAATCTTGCACTGTGATTGAAACATGGATTTTAAAATCTTTGGGTTACTTCCCCATTTTTCTTGGATAGCGCTTGGATGCTTTAGATTTCTATAGTAAAAAAGAAACCTATATTTTTTTTTTCTTCTGTCAATTGTTAAAATGTCTTTTAAAACTCTCCATCTACATATATTCTTTAGACCTGATTCTTTAGGGAATCCCTGGGATGGTTCAGTGGTTTGGTGCCTGCCTTTGGCCCAGGGCTTGGTCCTGGAGTCCCGGGATCGGGTCCCACGTCGGGCTCCCTGCATGGAGCCTGCTTCTCCCTCTGCCTGTTTCTCTGCCTCTCTCTCTCTCTGTGTCACTCATGAATAAATAAAATCTTTAAAAAAAAGACCTGATTCTTTAACCCAATTCTTAGACTGGACCTTTTTCTAGAAATTCATCTGGTTCCCTACTCTCTAATGTTTACTTTCTTTTTTTTTTTTTTTTTTAAAGATTTTATTTATTTATTCATGATAGTCACACAGAGAGAGACAGAGAGGCAGAGACACAGGCAGAGGGAGAAGCAGGCTCCATGCACCGGGAGCCCGATGTGGGATTCGATCCCGGGTCTCCAGGATCACGCCCCGGGCCAAAGGCAGGCGCCAAACCGCTGCGCCACCCAGGGATCCCTAATGTTTACTTTCATATACCTTCCTGCCTATAACCGTTTCTCATCTTTATCTTCTATAGTTTTCACCATTCCCCAACTGTCCCAACCTGGTGTTTTCATCTTTAAATGTGGTTCTCTAAGAAAGAGAGAACTTGCTTTAAAAGGGAGAAGATAGTATCTCAGGCTTTGCCTGCCATTCAATCTGTCACAACCACTCCAGTCTGCTCCTGTAGTTACAAATACAGCTACAGACCATAGACAAAATAAAGTTACATGGCTATGTGCCAATACAATTTCCTTTACAAAAACAGTGAGTGAGTTACTTTACTAACCTGTTCTAAAATAATCCTAGAAACTAGTGCTGTTAACTAGCACTTGAAACTAGAATAAATCATGATATCAGAAAATCAGAGGATTCTACTTACAGATCATAATATATAGGGATCCTTGGCTGGTTCAGTTGGTAATGCATGTGACTCTTGATCTCAGGGTCATTAAGTTTGAGTATCGTGTAAGTAAGTAAATAAATAAAATTATACTTAGAACTTACAAGAGGATATGAACTGCACAGAAGAGCCAAAAAAATTCCTGGTTAAAAAAAAATAGTCAACTATTCTAATATATTTAAAAATGGCCTTTCTCTGGGGGAACAGCTGGGGACAAAGATAAGATTCCACTGCTTGAAATCAATTCCAATGCCCCGTAATCAACTCCAGGTAATTACTGGAGAATCCTGAGTAAAGGATTCAGCAGGAGAATTTTTCTCAGAGAATCTGTTTTTCATCCTTTACTTTAAAACTCAAAATAGGGATCCCTGGGTGGCGCAGCGGTTTGGCGCCTGCCTTTGGCCCGGGGCGCGATCCTGGAGACCCGGGATCGAATCCCACGTCAGGCTCCCGGTGCATGGAGCCTGCTTCTCCCTCTGCCTGTGTCTCTGCCTCTCTCTCTCTCTCTCTCTGTGTGACTATCATAAATAAATAAAATTAAAAAAAAATCATTAAAACTCAAAATAGTGGCTATAAACAATCCTAATTATTGTGAGTTGAGGTTTAATACACCAAAGCAGAAATAAAGAAAATCTAGAAGGAAACTCATCTATAAGCCCCCTTCCTCTCCTAGTTTCTAAAAAGTATATTAAACCCTTTGGATTACAGTCATTCAAATCTTAAAATTTTTAAAAATTCACATAAAACATAAAAAGACACACTGTAAATAAATCTACATCACATTGAAAAAATCCTGCATAATATTTTTATTACACTGTCAGCTGAATCAAACACATTGATACAGTGTCAGCTGATCCAAATACATTGTTGAAAATGAAAAATGAAAAAAAAGACAGAACAAAAAAGGTAAATTAGTAAACATGCATGGGAAAATATTTAGCTTATTTGATTATGAATGTGATGTGTATTTATCATTCAGTAGGCATAAATGATATATAATTAAAACAACCAATACAGGTAAAAGCGTATTGTGACTAGCATTCCATTTTCTCAAGGCAACACAGACTAATATTTTGTAAAACAATTTAGAAAATGTACCTAAGCTTATATTTCTAATTCAGTTTATTTTCATATCTGCATACCTGAGGAAATGATCCTAATCTGTTATTCTCAGCAGTTCACTGAAGTTTTATTGAAACTACCAGAAAAAAATGAAGTTTCTCACAAAAGTTAACTACAAAACATTCAATATTAAAGCAGTCATTTATATAATGCAGTATTTTTATACAATGTTAATTAGAAAAATCAATGGAAATTAGGTAATAATAAAACTACCTAAAAAGCATACACTACAAATGACTGAGAAAGTGCCAGCTTAAGAAGATCAAGGTTCTATTGCTTGCTTTTACTTTTTTAAACTTTCTGCGGGTGTGAAAGTTTTAAGAAAATGTGAAATATTTTTAAAAGATTTATTTTAACGTATCCCAAATAATTGACCTCCAAACACACCATTTATTTATTCCTAACCATGACTGTATCAGTTCTAACCTGGTTTTTCACTTGGATATTAGCTACCTGGATGTTCCAATACTGCTTTAACCACCTCTTGGTGTCTCAGCCAAGAATGCCTGTCTCAGTTCTGCCTGGAAATCCACCACAGGGACTTGCTGCTGCTGAGATCGCCTTGGGTACAGCTGACACCTATGACAAGAATACAATACGTAAAAAACAAATATAAGTTAAAAGAGTATTGCCTATATGGATAATAATAGAAAAGAAAATGTGGAGACCCTTACATTTAAAGAGAGCCTGAATTAAGATCACAGCTTGCTATTACCTTATGAAGAGACTATAACAGGAGTCTCCAATCTACACAGGAATGTGCAAGGAACAGAGGTACTATTGGGGGGATAGCACCCAAGAAACTTAAAAAGTTTTGTTTTAAAAAGCCCTGTGGAAAAACCATTAGAACCATATCCATTACTCATTTTCTAACCCTATATGGAAATAATTTTTTAGCCCCTAGCAAGGAGGTATTTGCTAAGTCAATTCCAGCAAGACATTAAGGCTATTGTTATGCATACTGATACGCTGATGAGTTACCACCTAAAACAAGGAACTACCAGAGCCCAAGTTTTTCGGATCTCAAACTATATAAACTGACTACCTATTAGAAGGGAATTCCAGATGAAAAGTCCTCAACATATCTCTTTGGATCAGTAATCTGGCTGTGAATCTAATTCTGAGAATGATGTGTTACTAGCTAACAAAGACAAGCATGAAAAAAAAAATCACCACCAATTCTGCCCTTGTTAAATGTATATGTGTATATATATGCATGTGTATATGTATAGAAATATAGATCTACACAGCAGTTAGATTTGGAAATGAGCCTGAAAAAAGGTTTATTGCATTATTTTAATACAGTTTTTAAATGACATTTTTAGTATTGTTATATAATAAAGAATTAGGTTAGACTTTGTCCAGGACTCCTGGGAAATAACCTCTAAATCCTTGAATTTACCAAGTGATAGAAGTATCTTCATTATTCTTGGTGAGCCCCTTGGATCATACTGGAGCTAAAGCTAACAAGAAGATTCAGGATAGGGGCTGGCAAAGCCAAAAAGACCAACCATGTGATTAGAGTGTGGGGCCTTGGACTTGACCTCTTGGGAAGGGATGGCATCAAGGGAGATAGAGTTCCTGGTCACATGATCAATGATTCAATCATTTTTAGTAATGAAACTCTAGTAAAACTTTAGAAGGCACCCAAAGGTCTAGTCAGTTTCCCAGTTGGTGATATATAAACACTAATGTGCTGAGAGTATTATCCGAAGGACATGAAGTTACAGATCTTGTCCTATGAATCTCTTCATTTGGCTTATCCTGATTTGTATCCCCTATAGTAAACTTAATAGTAAGCACCGTGTTTTTCTTGAGTGCTGTGAATCATTCTAGCAAATTACGGAACCTGAGGAAATAGTGGAAATCTTGAATCTATATCCAGCTGTTGAGAAGTGCAGGGGGCCTAGAAAATCTGGGATTTGCAGCTGGTTGGTATCTGATGAAGGTAATCTTATGGAGGGACTGTACCCTTAATGTGTCAAACCTGCACTAACTCCATTAAGAGTCTGAATTACACTGCTCATGCTTTCAAAAATAGCCCACTTTTATATAGGCATTCTTAGTCCAATCCTTTATTACCAAACGGTAACTGAAAGTCTGACTTAATCAGTTCTAAAAAGTGTTTCAGATAAAAAAAATTTTTAGTTTTTAAAAAGCTACTGGAGTGTTCCTCTTGTGTTTAACCTGAAACCCAACTGCAAACTAAAACTGGGAACATCGAATACAGTACACCTAACATTCATTTCATAAAATGCAGAATATAATTTAGAACGACATCTAAAAGGTTGCATAAAATAGACTCTCCAACCCCAACCTCCAAATTCTCTCAAATTTATAATACATCAAAAAACAGGAAAGGGGGCACCCAGGTGGCTCAGTCAGTTAAGGTCTGCCTTTAGCTCAGGTCATGATCTCAGGATCCTGGGACTGAGTCCATCAGGCTCCCTCATCAGTGGTGGTTAGGGGTAGGGAGAGTCAAGTCAGCTTCTCTCCTCTCTGGCCCCTCCACCTGCTTTTTGCATGCACGTTCTCTCTCTCTCTCAAAAAAATAAAATCTTTTTTTATACCAGTGAGTGAAAATTAACAAGACAAGAAACAACAAATGTTGGAGAGGATGTAGAGAAAGGGGAACCCTCTTGCACTGTTGGTGGGAATGTGGACTGGTGCAGCCACTTTGGAAAACTGTGTGGAGGTTCCTCAAAGAGTTAAAAATAGAGCTACCCTACCACCTAGCAATTGCACTACTGGGGATTTAACCCCAAAGATACAGATGCAGTGAAAGACCGAGACATCTGCACCCCAATGTTTATAGCAGTTATAGCCAAACTATGGGAGGAGCCTCGGTGTCCATCAACAGATGAATGGATAAAGAAGATGTGGTTTATGTATACAATGGAATATTACTCAGCCATTAGAAATGACAAATACCCACCATTTGCTTTGCTGTGGATGGAACTGGAGAGTATTATGCTGTGTGAAGTAAGTCAATCAAAGGACAAACATCATCTCTTTTCACTCATACGGGGAATATAAAAAATAGTGAAAGGGATTAAAGGGGAAAGGGGAGAAAATGAGTGGGAAAAATCAGAGAGGGTGACAGAACAGAAGAGACTCCTAAATCTGGGAAATGAACAAGGGGTAGTGGAAGGGGAGGTGAGCAGGGGATGGGGTGACTGGGTGATAGGCCCTGAGGAGGGCACTTGATGGAATGAGCACTGGGTGTTGTACTATATGTTGGCAAATCGAACTGCAATAAAAAATATACCAAAAAAAAGGGAAAAAAAGTAATTCCCAAAATAAAAATGTAATAAAAGAATTATGAGCTCAAAAGAATAAAATAAACAGAGAAAATGGAGATATCATTAGCCTCATCAGTAATTTAATGTGCAAATAAATGTCTTGCAACTTTCCCACAAATAAAATGAGTAACAAAAATAGAAAACAAAATTCTACCCCCATCTTATAATAGCTTTGTAAAGAAAGCCTTATATTTAAGTAAAATAAAATGTAAGTAATATTAATAACAAATATTAACTTTCAAATTGACTTCTGTATCTTTGTTAATAGCTAATGCAAACCTGTTAACCAACTTTAAGCTAATGATAAATGAAATTATTATGCTACCTATGCTCTACAATTTATATAATAAGGTATTTACATGCAATGACATAGATCTCCAAGACATATTGCTGCAGAACAATAAATCTCATAGATGTAAGCAGATCAAAAGTATGCCTCTGTCCCTTCTTCCTTCCATGTGTGTATACAAATGAATGAATAGGAAAGGTCTTAAAGTACAGACATCTACATACCTGTAGATGATCTCTAGGCAGGGAAGGACAATGGAGGAAATGGACTGCTGGTAATTTGACGTAGATACTTTTTATCTCAAAGTTATGTTTTATAACATACATGCAATATACATGTACATGAATATATAATATTCATGTATTTTTAATACTTGTAGTTTTGGAAAATAAATAAAACAGCTTTGGCAAGGGAAGAAAAATGTTACCCATTGATTCTGTCAAGATACATGATAATAACAAAATACAAGATCCAATGAATACCAGTATGTGTCAGGTCATTAAAATGTTGGTATATTTTGCATTAAAGTAATCCTTCTGGAAAGCTAAATTTAAAAGTATGTAGGGGTGCCTAGGGAGCTCAGTTGGTTAAGTGTCTGACTCTTGATTTCAGCTCGGCGCATGACCTTGGAGTTGTAGGATGGTCTCCCCCATCAGGCTGCTTGGTGGGGAGTCTGGTGGCAACTCTCTCCCTCTGCCCCTCCCCTGCTCACTCTTGCACTCTTTCTAAAATAAATAAATAAGTCTTTAAAAAAATTTTTAAAAATAAAAGTGTATCTATGCATAAATATCCTATGTAAGGAAAGGAACAAATACATTCATTTCAAGTTTTTAATTGGATAAATGTTATTTTTTAACCGAAAGAAAAATCTGGATAGTGCAACATTAAGTATGAATATATAAATTAGCATTCCATCAATTCATAAAAAATTTGGCAAACATAGAAGTGATTTAGTAACAATATGAATAAAACAGAAATAACAAATATTAAAGGTTAAGGATGAAGAATTTTATGAAGATAAAATCCACCTACATATTTGGGAAAAAAATGCCTTTTACTAAAATTTTTACAAAAGTTAGTACTACATGGTTAAGGTTGACTCCACTGTTTTGTTCTATATTCTATATTATAAGCATAGATTTCTTTCATTAAATTAATTTCAGTACCCTTCATTGCAGGATATTCCATCCCAATATGAACAAGAATTCTAAACTAAATTGGTTCTCAAGCCACACTATACTCACTCTTGGTTGCTCAGTGAGGCTGTCCTTCTACGTTTGACTTGGACTTCCACCTCTGGGACGTGCTGTTCCGTAGTCCGTCTCAGGTGTAAGCGGTCCCTGAAGTAGGGGACATCCATCATCAACCTTAAAATAACCACTTATTTAAAGGCTGTACTTAGAACTATTTTTATATAATGGAGTATTTAAAGTACTTGTAATCTAATTAAAACAAGGTAGTAATGTATGTAAACTATATCTCAATAAAAATGGTGGAAAGGAAATGAGGCAAAATTTAAATGAGAAAATCCTCCAATAGTCACGATCTATCCGAAAGCCTCTTTCTCCCATTAGAAGTCCATTAACATCAGGGGTGCCTGGGTGGCTCAAGTGAGCATCTGACTCTTGGTTTTGGCTTAGTTGGTGATCTCAGAATGGCAAGGTCATGATCTCAGGGTGGTGACATCAAGCCCCATATGGGGCACAGCGGCTAGTTTGCTTCAGAGTCTCTCCCTCTGCCCCATTCCCTACCTGCAAGCACCTTGTTTCTTTCTCTCAAATAAATAAATCTTAAAAAAAGAAAAAGCTCCTGACATCAGAAAACTGGGAGTGATGGAGATATCAGAGAATTAGGCAAAAAGAAAATATTCATTTCCACTTACTTTTACATATACAGATATAAAACTATACATTTGCAGAAACATATTTCTATACACTGACCTACTACCCATACCTACATACCATGAAAAAATAGTAATGTTGGAAAATATTTTATTAGGACAGATGTTTTAGTATAATGGAATAAAGCATAAAGTTTAAATTATACGATTACTACTTAAGCAGTGCTCATATACGATTTCTACTTAAGCAACCTCTTGTTGAAATGTTATTTTCCTAGGGTCTGCAAAACAAAAAATAAAAGGTTGCTTAAGCAAAAAATAAATACATAAAACCAACACAGCTACCACCATATCATGACTGCAGAACTCACAAAATGGCTGCTCAAGGGATCTGAATATGAAGTCTCCCACCTGGGTCATCCATGTTAGAAACTACAAGAACCACTCTTAAAACTGCAATTTAACAATGCTTATCAGAAAGGAAAGAAGAAAAATCATTTTATGAAAGTCATGCATATATTTCAACAGAATTCAAATGAAGCATCCCCAAAACTAATTCTTTGAACCCTTGCTATTTTAAAATTCATGCTATACTGTGCAAGGTAACCAATCAAATAAATAGCTTTTAAATAAGCCCAAGTTGTTTTACTGCTTCAAAAACTACAGTTTTCCAATCAAGCAATAGAAATCATTTAAAAATGTACATGAGATTTTTAAATAATAAAAGTATAGAATTTGCTCATCTCCTTGACCTTTGATCAGGCAATGGTTTCTTAGATACCTAAAGTACCAGAGAAAGGAATCCATAAATTGGATTTCATCAAAAGTAAAAAATAAAAATTAAAAAAAATAAAAAGCATTTGCTTCAAAATATACTATTAAGAAAGTGAAAATACAACTGGCCAAATGGGAGAAAATATCTACAATTCACACAGCTGATTAAAGCCCAGTATGCAGAATATTTAAAAAACTCTTAGAACTCAGTAATAAAATGAAAAAACTCCATTTAAAAATAGGTGAAAAATTGGAACAGATTGATTTCCAAAGACTTACAAATTTGTATCAGCACAAGAAAAGATACTTAATATCACTATAGCCCCTAGGGAAATGCAAATCAAAACTACAAACACACTACTTCACACCTCAGGAGTGGAGGAGGAGGTGGAGAAACTGGTAGTGGGAATGTGAAATGGTGGAGCCTCTGGCACTTCCTAATAATGTGAACCACGTAGTTTGCATTTGACATTGTAATTCCAATCCTAGAGGAAGTAAAATAAAAACATAAACTTGAGTGTGAAGGTTCCTAGCAGCATTAATCAAAGTGCCAAAGAGTGGAAACAACCCAAAATAGAACCACTAAAAAAAAGATAAAATATGGTGTGGTATCGTATATTCAGTACAATGGAATGTCTGTCATTCAGTCCTGAAGAGGAATGAAGTATTTATAGATGAAACAGTTTCACAGATATAGTCATTAAAACATTAAAATTATATAATAAAGAACTATCATGGACCACTACATTGTAAGACTGTCAATTATGATTAATAGTTCATTAAAAATAACTCATTACCAAAAAAACCTTTAAAAAACTAAAAATTTCAGTTCCTTTATCCCTTTCATAGCAGTTGCTCAGTATGAAAACGTCTGAGTTCACTGGAGAAAGGAACCAGCACATAAAAGTATTAAATTTTCTAAATCCATTTTAAAGTTACATGTAAGATAATCAAGAAACAGCTTTGTTTTGATAATCTAGAACTTTGTTCTAAGGGGGGCACTTGACAGAATGAGCACTGGGTGTTATTCTGTATGTTGTCAAATTGAACACCAATAAAAAATAAATTTATTATTAAAAAATAATTTAAAAAAATAAATAAATATATGTACATTTATACATTATAAACCTCCTGCATTCTCAACCTAAAAACCAGCTTTCAGAAAATAAGCATTTAAAGGGAAAAAAGTGGGGAAGCCGGGATCCCTGGATGGCTCAGCAGTTTGGTGCATGCCTTTGGCCCAGGGCGTGATCCTGGAGTTCCGGGATCAGGGATCAAGTCCCACATCGGGCTTCTTATGTGGAGCCTGCTTCTCCCTCTGTCTGTGTCTCTGTCTCTCTCTCTCTCTCTCTCTCTCTCTCTCTCTCACTGTGTGTGTCTCTCATGAGTAAATAAATAAAATATTTAAAAAAAAAAAGTGGGGAGGCCTGGCTGACTCAGTAAAGCATTTAACTCTTCATCTGTAGATTGAGGATTCTAGCCCCTCATTGGGTGTAGATATTACCTAAAAGTAAAATCTTAAATAAGTAAGTAATAAAGGAAAATAAAAGATGGGGTGCCTGATTGGCTCAGTTAGTAGAGCATGTGACTCTTGACTTCAGAGTTGTGTGAGCTCAAGCCCCACACTGGGTAAAGAACTTACTTCAAAAATGAAGGGCAGCCCGGGTTGCTCAGTGGATTACCACCACTTTCAGCCCAGAGTGTGATCCTGGAGACCGGGTGGAGTCCCATGTCAGGCTCCCTGCATGGAGCCTGCTTCTCCCTCTGCATCTCTCTCTCTCTGTGCGTCTCTCACAAATAAATAAATAAAATCTTAAAAAGAAAATACTAAAAAAATGAATACAAATACCAGGGAAATGTTATATGTGCAGTTAGTTTTTTTGCTCCAAAATTACTTTCATTAAAAAAAATGAATGGGAGAAGATATTTTCAAATGACGTATCAGATAAAGGGCTAGTTTCCAAGATCTATAAAGAACTCATTAAACTCAACAGAAAAGAAATAATCCAATCATGAAATGGGCAAAAGACATGAAGAGAAATTTCACAGAGGAAGACATAGACATGGCCAACAAGCACATGAGAAAATGCTCTGCATCACTTGCCATCAGGGAAATACAAATCAAAATCACAATGAGATACCACCTCCCACCAGTGAGAATGGGGAAAATTAACAAGGCAGGAAACCACAAATGTTGGAGAGGATGCGCAGAAAAGGGAACCCTCTTACACTATTGGTGGGAATGTGAACTGGGGCAGCCACTCTGGAAAACTGTGTGGAGGTTCCTCAAAGAGTTAAAAATAGACCTGCCCTATGACCCAGCAATTGCACTGCTGGGGATTTACCCCAAAGATACAGATGCAATGAAATGTCGGGACACCTGCACTCCGATGTTTCTAGCAGCAATGGCCACAATAGCCAAACTGTGGAAGGAGCCTTGGTGTCCATCGAAAGATAAATGAATAAAGAAGATGTGGTTTATGCATACAATGGAATATTACTCAGCCATTAGAAATGACAAGTACCCACCATTTGCTTCGATGTGGATGGAACTGGAGGGTATTATGCTGAGTGAAATAAGTCAATAGGAGAAGGGCAAACATTATATGTTCTCATTCATTTGGGGAATATAAATAATAGTGAAAGGGAATAGAAGGGAAGGTAGAAGAAATGTGTGGGAAATATCAGAAAGGGAGACAGAACATAAAGACTCCTAACTCTGGGAAACGAACTAGGGGTGGTGGAAGGGGAGGAGGGCAGGGGTGGGGGTGAATGGGTGACGGGCACTGAAGGGGGCACTTGACTGGATGAGCACTGGGTGTTATTCTGTATGTTGGTAAATTGAACACCAATAAAAAATAAATTTATTATTAAAAATAATAATAATAATACTGATTTGGAAATAACACAGAGAAGCAACAAGTGATGACACTATACAATGTTTTTCCAAATAGCCTAGCATTGTCAAATATTTAATGCCTTATATCCTGCCAAAAAAAAGACTAATAAAAATTCTACTAAGATCTCAAAATGAAAAAGAAAACATAACATGTGAGGTAATTAATATCAGTCTACGTATCTTCCCATAGAGAAAATCAGAGCTCCCAACCAAAATTTGTGGAACCACCAAATAGGAAATTCTAATCCAGCCAACACTCAGGAACTAGAAGGCAAAAGAAGTAACTGGCCTACACAATATTTGTTACTGAAAGAGACAATCTTAGCCACCACCAACTCTTACTCAAGCTTTCTGGCTCTGGGCCACAAAAGTGGAAGGAGACCAGTATTAAATTCCTTAATGTACACTTAAGATCAAAAACCTCGCTGTTCCTGTCATGTTGAGACAATACTCCTACCCTGCTTACTTCAAGGATTCTTCCTAAATATAACTAAGCAGCAGAGTGCACTGAAGTAAGTGATGAAACTCCAAATGGATTATAGATCTAAATGTGAAACCTAAAATCATAATACTCAAAGAAAATATAAGCAGTAATTTCTTGGACGTTGGCTTTATTAGCAATATTTTCCTCCTTAGGTCTCCTCTGGCAAGGGAAAAAGATAAAAAGCTTTTGAACAGCAATGGACAATATCAACAAAATGAACAGGCCACCTGAATGGGAACTGGTATTTGCAAATGATAAATGTGATAAAGGGTTAATATCCAAAATATATAAAATTTAAAAATCCAACATGTGCACACACACAGAAATGAAAAAAAAACTCATTAAAAAATAGGCAGAGGAACTGAACATTGTTTTTCAAAGATAGCAGGCCAACAGATACATAAAAAGATGCTCAACATCACTAAGCATCAGGAAAATGCAAAACAATACCATATCGAGGCATCATCTCAAACCAATCAGAATAGTGAGTATCAAAAAAGACAAGAAGTAACTGTTGGGGAAGAGGTGGAAGAATGAAAACTCATGCACTCTTGGTGGGAAAGAAAACCAGTACAATCACTGTAGAAAACAGTATATAGGTTACTCAAAATATTAAAAACAGAAATATTACATTGATACAGTAATTTCACCTGAGTATGTACCCAAAGAAAAAAGCACTAATTCATAAAGATACATGTACCCTAGTTGACTGTACCAATATAGCCAAGTCACTAAAACAATCATCTGTTTACCAATAGATGAATCAAAAAAGCTGCAGTATATAAATACACATATATATATATATATATATATATATACACACACAATGACTATTACTCAGCCACAAAGAAAATGTTGCCATTTTTAACAAGATGAATGGACCCAAAGGATATGAGTGAGATAAGTCAGAAAATGCCAAATATCTTATTATTTCACTTACCTGTGGAATAAAAAAAAAGGAGGGGGGGGACTAAAACAAACACAAAGAGATACCCAAAAATACCAAGATGAAAACTGCTGGTTACCATGGAGAAGGGAGTGGGAGGTACAGGCTTCCAGCTACAGGAGGAGAAAGTGTAGTCAATGATGTGTACTGTTCACAGCACCGCATAATGACATAGTAACTGCACTTGTGAACATTGCACAACATGGAGCTGTTGAATCACGACGTTGTACACCTGAAACTAATGAAGCATTGTGTGTCAACTAAACTCCCCACACCCCGCCCCAAAAATTAACTTTGAGGCTCTGACATCTTAAATGTGGAATTTTTCAGCAACAAATCTGAGCACATTGAGAGAAAAGGGAGGAATAAAAATCCAGCATCACCAGATAGAGGAAAGTATGAGCAATGGAGCACTAGACAGATGCACTGGGCAAACCAAGATAACACAAAATAAACTGTAGAAGCCCCAGCCAGACAGTCCCTTGCTTTAGCCATACCACAGTCCCTGATTGTTTCTGAGCACTAACTACAGACAGGGTTCCCACTGCCCAGTCATTCTCAGGTATCCCTGACCCTGACCACATACCCAGGTCTGCCCATAGGGCCCGCCATGTTTAGACCCTGAGCCTGCGCCACTGACCACAAAATGGCCGCGCTGACCCTGACCACCTACCCTGGTCTGCCCACAGGGCCCGCCATGTTGAGACCCTGGGCCTGTGCCACGGACCACAAAATGGCCGCACTGACCATGACCACCTACCCAGGTCTGCCCACAGGGCCCGCCATGTTGAGACCTTGAGCCTGCGCCACGGACCACAAAATGGCCGCACTGACCCCTACCACATACCCAGGTCTGCTCACAGGGCCCGCTATGTTGCAAGCCTCCGCCACGGACCACAAAATGGCCGCCCTGACCCTGACCACATGCCCAGGTCTGACCACAGGGCCCGCCATGTTGAGACCCTGAGCCTGCACCACCAACCACAAAATGGCCGCCCTGACCAGGGCAGTACATGCTCGACCTGCAAGGAGCCAAAGGGATCAGATGTCAAAGCAAAATGAAATTATTTGAAGCAGTATGTGTATACAAGTGCGGAAAATAAATAGTATAACAGACTTCCAGCCTGTTTTTTAAAACTACTCAAACAATCCATAACAGAACTTTCCAAGGTTTCTGGGTTTAGGTTTTCCTAAATTACATTCCAACACAGCACAAGCAGACATCCTGTTTCATAGAGGAAAAAAGGCCAGCCTATTAACATTGTGGGGGGAAAAAATGAAGTTCTTGAAAATGCCCACCTATACGCAAAGGTGGAATACAGAATACTGGATAGTTAACTTGTTAATTATTCATTCTCACCCAATTTTCACAGTAGCTCAAACTTCAAAAATGATGCTTCAATAGCATCACAAAGAATCTGACCCAGGCAAGGTTCCCCTGATCCAGTGCACATACTTACAGCCGTGAAGCATTCTAATCTTCTGAGTCTCTCCTCTGCTCCCCTTCAGCAAACAGCCTATAGCTCTCAACTTCTACAAACCCTGCAGGAGCCCTGACCCCCCGGTTTAAGGAAACTGAACATAAAGGCAGCATCACAAAAAGAATATCCAGAGACTAAGAAATTGACTCTTGAAGGTGCTGCAGCTGTGGGATTACCCAATCTGGAACACGAAGTAAAATGTTGTAAGAAGGGGGTTGTTTCAAAGGTGACTGGATCCCCTTTGAATATCAAGAACTAGACTGTTCATAATGCAACCTGGGAAATCTACGACAATGAAAGGGGGGACCTCTCTGAAAACATTTAAAATCTTCACCAGTAATGGAGGCCGCCTGAGGTGGCACTCCAGATGCAGGGATGACCTCGCCCTTCCACCCTGCCTGCAGGCCCTGTCTTTCTCTTCCACCTTGAAGCGGAGAGGCAGGGAAGCAGCACTGCGGCTGGTGCACACGGGCAACAGAGACACGAACGCACTGCCTTCTCGCCCTCTGCAACGCAGTGTGGCCTCACAGGGAAGGGCAGCCACGGTACACGCTCATCAAACCCACGTCTTCTCTCCCTGCACCCACTGCAGCCGTCAGAACAGACAGGTGACGGGGTAGCTGCCCACCACGCCCCGCAGACAATGCACACAGGCCTCCCCGGTGCCCGCCCATCCCAGCTGCGCCCGCGCATCCAGAGCCCACAGCCTCCCCCACTGCGGCACTCTGGGGAGGGGCTCGCCGCCCGCCAGGCAGCCTCCTCTCCTCAGCCCTGCGCTCTGAAGATGCTGCAGACCCGGCCGCGTCGGGAGAGCGGCGGAGGCCCCCCTCCCCTACTGCGGCAGGGGCACGGCGCCGGTTGCCCCCCCTCCATCCCCTCTCCCCACCTCCCGCCAGGCCCCCCCACGCCTGCGCACATCCACAGCTCTGCAGTGGCAGCCATCTTGGCGAGCCTCACAATGGCTGTGACGCGGCACCACCAGAGCCCTGCAGACCGTACACGGAATGCAGGGAAGACCCCACCTCTCCGGCACTACATCCTGGAACTCGACACGCCTCGCATAAGCTCTGCATACCACTGCCTGAATCTTACGCCAGAACCACAAAAGTGAGCAATTACAAATGAGTAAAGTATCCAAAGACAAACATTTCTTCTGCTACCGCTTCCGGGGAGCAATGGACCACTGGTTCGCCCTGATACCAACTCTTAAGACGGCCTCGGGTCAGAGAACTGGACGTTCGCCCCTCTTCTGCTAAGTGCTGTGGACCACCTGCTGTCCCCACGGTCTGCCCTTCACCAGACGCTGTGCACTGCCTGCACCCCGTTACCACGCTCCGTCAGCCACTGCGGTGAGAACCGCTCTTCCAGGGATCCCAACACCACACCGTCATCATCACCGTCACCCCCACCGATCCTCCCATCACCGCCATAGTGACCGCTCTTCCAGGGATCTGAGGTCCATCACACCATCACCACCACCACAGTCACCGTCACCTCCCACCGCCTCCAGATCCCACACACCCACCATGATCGCACCACACGTCACCATTACCACCACCATGGTGACCGCTCTTCCAGGGATCCGGCACAGACCACCACCATCGCCGCCCCTGGAACCCGCACACACACCGCCATCACCATCACCACCGCCCCTGGCCGCCCCTCCCATCACCACCATCACGGCCGCCTCCCTGCCCCCCGCCCCCCCCCCCCCGCACACACCACATCCAAGAGGGTCACTGGCCCACCACGCCAGCCTCTCTACTGCCCTCATGGTGGTCTCCCAGCCGCCCCCTCCTGAACACTGCCCTGTCAGCCACCCGCCGCTCCTCCTAGAACTGCCCCTCCCTACCCCACCGTGACGGTCACTTCGCTGCTGATGACCCCGCCATCACTTCCCTATGACTGCCACAGGGATCACCTGGTGGACCCCCAAACCTCCAATACTGCCGCCCTGGCCAACCCCTTACCACCACCACGAACAGCCGACTTCCTACCCCCCCTACCATGGCGGCCATACCGCAGGGGACACTTCACCCTGAGGACCCCTCCTTCTCACCACTGTGGCCGCTCTGCTACCTCCCAGACAGCACGGTCACCCCGTCTTTTGCACTTCGGAACCCCACCGACCCCACCCCGCCCCATCTCCCTGCCATTCGCACCACCGCAGCCATGGACATGGCCTCAGATCTCTCAAGGACAAAGGGCCAGTTCAGAAACGATCTGACGTGAGAGGACAGATCTCCCACAGGAGACGGAGAGGGCACCGTCCAGGGAGGTACAACGGACCCTCAGACCCGCAAGGTGCCTCCTTGTTCTCCGGAACAAAGACTTCAGAGCCCGGGTTCCGAGTATATACAACGCGGCAAGTTCCGCAAACGTGGAACACTGAACGAACAAAGCAACTATTCCCCCAGGTTGTCTGTAAGGGCAGATGGACACACAGCTGACCTGGCCCGCTCCATCGCGCTGTCAGCCGCTCCTCAGAACAGACAGTCACGCATCTCCGGCGACCACTCCACTCTGCGCCCAAGTCACTGCGCCAAAGCCAACCAGTCACGCCAGCTCTACCTGCGCATGCGCAGCAAGACGCCCCTCCTGCAGGCTGCGCAAGCGCAACAGCTTGCCGCAGTGCTGAGGTCCTGCCGCAGTGCGGGCAGGCCAGTACCTCTGCTAGCAGGAGTAGTTGGATTCTGAGTAGCCAGAGAGTTAGCACCTGGAGAATGAGACCTCAGGGACTGCACCACCACCTTCGGCTTAAAGGCAAAGTCTCTCTCTCCCCTTTTTAATATGTGTAAAATGTTGAGATAAATCTTCGCAGGCACCGTGAGCCAAACAATCCTGGTAATAATCACCTTCGTGTCTTCCTGTAGACCGTGTCAGAAATGCTGATTCGGAAAAGTTAATTGATGCAAAAGCACAGTCCATGCAATATTGCCAGATAATCAAAGCCCAGTCTAGAAGAAAATCTCTTTTAAAAAATACATTGTTTGAACTTTGTTGGGTTTCTTTTCCCCTTTTTCTGCTTTCTACAATTTTTTTTGCAAGTTGTGAAAAAAAAGATGACAAAACAATTATGATACAATTAAATTCTCCAATACAGAATGGGTAAGTATAATTAGGAAAGTTGGTTACTCATTTCATATAAAACGAAAAATGAACTTGGATTCCTACATAAAACCTTTTACATCGGTACGTTGAAATTTTTACTTATAATCAGTGATAACCAGAGTGGGGGAAATGGCAGCTTCATACAACAGGGATGAATAAGTAGATACAATGATTTTGGTTTTTTCATATAACAGCATCTACAGATTTAAGGGACACTTTAGTAACTCCAAAATCGTTACCGATGTGTAACATGGAAAAAGAAAATGCTAGGAAGTAAAAGCTAAGGAAGTAATCCTGGAGCTATAGTTGCATAGAATTTTGCATAGCATTGTTATTTTCACAATTCTCCATGTCAAAGAACTCAGGGTGAGGGTGGGCTAATGATGACTAAATGGCTAAAATCCCCTCCCCATCCTCCTAAGTTAGTGCTTTGTTCCGAGTCATACTATACAAACAAGTGTGAAGAGATATACTAATGCAGACATCTATCATAATAAAATATTGGAAACTAATGTGCCTCATGAAAGATGCATCTATTTTATAGACATATAAAAATAAATGTTTACATATACATAAATAATAATAGGCTTATATATATAAATATGGCTCATATAAAGAATGAATCATTTGAAACTATCAATATTAAACAGATTTTGAGAGATGCCTGGGTGGCTCAACAGTTGAGCATCCGCCTTTGGCTCAAGGTGTGATCCTGGTTATGGGATGGAGTCCTGCATTGGGCTCCTGGCAGGGAGCCTGCTTCTCCCTCTGCCTGTGTCTCTGTCTCTCTCTGTGTCTCTCATGAATAAATAAAATCTTTTTTTAAAAATTTGTTTAAATAAAAAAAATAAAAATAAGCAGATTTTGATTTACAATATTGACTAACAGTTCATTTTTTACACATTCTTGTGAAGTAACATAAGGAGTTCATAACATACTTCCCCAAAAGTAGTATTGACTATTCACTATTTACTCCCCTACCCATAGAAAGTTAACTCTGATCAGAAGAGCAAAAAGGAATATATTATATAAAATTAATGCTATGTGGATATTTTATGTAAATATATGTTTACATGCATATTGAAAAAATGTATGAAAGAACACACACCACTACAGTTAGTGATGAAAACCACCTTGGACTCAGATTCATTTGAGTCAAATTATACTTTTGAAACTTGACAGCAATGTTACTTTAGGCAATTTATCTTTCTGTGCCTTTTTTTAATTTGTAAAATATGGAGGAATTGTACTTATACAACTATTTGACAGCTAAATAAGTTAATATGTATATATAGAACAGGGCTTGGTTCAGACTAAAACTCTGTGAAAGTGTTATTAGCTCTTCAAATTGCCCCAAATATTATAGTGGTAACTTTCACTAGGAAATGAAAATTGGGTGTGTATGTGTATATACATATATGTATATATATGTATATATGTATATGTGTGTATGTGTATATATATGTATATATGTAATATATGTCTTTTAGATTATAGCCCTCCTACTGATTGTGTAATATATGTAATATATACACATATTTACTTATTGCATATATATGTGTATATATGCACACATATGTACACATATATGTAATTGTTAGTTAAAATCTGTACCTTATTCATATTTCCTCAGATTTTTTTTTAAGATTTTATTTATTTATTCATGAGAGACACGGGGGGGGGAAGAGAGAGAGAGAGAGAGAGGCACAGACACAGGCGGAGGGAGAACCCGGCTCCATTCCATTCAGGGAGTCTGACGTGGGACTCAATCCCAGGTCTCCACCTGAGGGCTGAAGGCAGCGCTAAACCGCTGAGCCACCCGGGCTGCCCCACCTCAGATTTTTCATAATGTAAATTTCTTATTTTGGTAACACATGTTCAGTAGTCATGTCCTGCTGGCTATAAAAATTTGGAAATTTGGGGTTTTTTATGTTTTTACTGTTTACACTTTTTATAGTGATCATTAATTACTTTTAGAATTAAAAGACATAACAAAATTATACTTCTCAACTCTGATGTACTTGATTGCCTAGTTTATCGATCCATCTTCCAAATCCTTTCCAGTCTGCTCTTTCTGATAACTCTATCCACTGTCATAATTTTCTAGATGTTCTACCACCCTAAGAATCTAGTTCTACATGCCAAAGAAGGTATAAGCTCCCTGAGCCTTACACACAATCCAAAGAGAGCTGCCATATTGGATCACTCATGTATTTAAAGAGTTTAATTTATATCACTTTATAAACCTGATTGAGCATGCTCTGCAATTTGGAAGTAAATATACAAAGAGTAAGAGAGAGAGAGAGAGACTTTACCAATAAGCTTTGCTATAAGGACTATGTGGCTAGACTCAGATACATCTCCCAAAAATTCAATTTTTTTTCCAAAGTCTAGACCTATCCCCAAGTCATACATCTCCCAAAAATTCCATTTTTTTTCCCAAAGTCTAGACCTATCCCCCAGTCATACACTCAAATGTATGAGCTTAAGGAACAACAAATCTGGAATAAAACTATTCTCAAAAAAAAAAAAAAAAAAGATTCTCTATACAATGAAGCTAAGGAATCTGCAAAAGTGATCAGAACTCCTACATCATATACAAAAATTAAATCAAAATGGATTAAAGACAATGTAAAACTTTAAAATATAAAACTCTTAGATGAAAACACGGTGTAAATCTGTGTGACCTTGACTTAAGTAAGCAATGTTTTCTTTGATAGGATACCTAATGCATAAGCAACCAAAAAAATAAAGTGGACTTCATCACAATTACATAAAAATTTGTTTTTAGAAAGACACCATTAAGAAAATAAAATGACAACCAGCAGAATGGTAGAAAATATTTGCAAATATCATATAAAGGAAGTCTTACTACTCAACAATAAAAGGATAAAAAATTTAAGTTCAAAAGATTTGAATAAATAATTCACCCCAAAACAATAAACAAATGGCCAATCTGCACATGAAAAAAATGTTCACCATTATTAGTCATTAGGGAAATGCAAAAGATTAGCTCAATGAGGTGCCACTTCACACTCAGTAGGAGGGCTATAATCTAAAAGACAATAACAAGTGTATGGAGAACCTGCATATTTTGCTGAAAGGAATGTAAATTAGTGAAGCCCCTTTAGAAAAAAGTTTAGGAATACCTAAAAATTTAACCATAAATTTTTCCTATGACCCACAACTCTACTCTTAAGTATATAACCCAAAAGAAATGAAAATACACATCTATGCAAAAATTTTAATCTGAATTTTCATAGCAGTGTTACTATAATAGTCAGAGGAAATAACTCAAATGTCTATCAGCTAATGAATGGGTAAATCCCAACAGCATTATTTTGAATTTTCTTGCTTTTTGAAATAATCCAAATAAACAGTGATAAGTTCAAATATACAAACATGATGTTTTTGAAGTAACTCAGTCAATCATAGAGGAAAAATTTGAGGACAGGAAGGAGCAAAGAAAAAGTTTGTTTTGAAAGTAGATTTCTATGTTGAGTTTGTAATATTGTGCAATTATATGTTGAAAATGTATATTAATACATTAATAAATTGTTATAGACAAGTGATAGATTGTGTGATTTTGACTCATATAAACTGTTTTGTATTTCCTGAATTTGAGGCAAGTATAAAAATCCTACCCAGGCTTGAAAATAAGATGTCCTGCTACTTCGATAAAAGCCCTTTGTAGGGGATAAAAATATACTTTAAAATAAAATAAACAGAACTATATTACAGAACAAGGTATAAAATCTTTAAGTATAAAACAAGATATTATGAAATTTTGTTTGTGGGACCACTAGACAATCTCTAGTCTATCTTTTCTGCCATTAGAAGGACTTTTATGGAGGAATATTTAAAATATGATTTTTGTCTTTTTTATTTAAATACATTTTTGCTGGATGAAAATAAAAGTCATACCCACTAAAACAACTTTTTTGAAATTTTTATTCCAATGTATCAGAACTAAAACAATTACAAAAGTTAAAATTAAAAAAATGAGATGCAAACAATTTGAGATACAGGTAAAATGACTTCGAATCTTAAACATTTGCGGAATATGGACAATATTTGAAATGATACTGCAGAGAGACTAAAGTCATTTTTATAATAAAATTTAAAATTCAGAAGCAGAAATTCAAGGCAATAAAACTATAAAGACTACAATGGTTTAAAATCTGCATTCTATGTGAGCAGCTATTTTTCATTATTCATTTATTTTACAAATTGTTATCTAGTAATTACTTACTATGTTATCTAGTAATTTTGCAGGTACTTTACCTAACCCAAATAACAACCATATGAATTGTTTCCTATTTCCATCCCTTTTGCACATTAGGACTGAGGCCCAAAAATGTCCAGATCCACACTCAAAGTCACACAGTTCACAAGTAGTTGAACTCAGATTCAAGCCTAGCACTCTGCTTACTTTGCCTCTGCTCTTAACCACTATTGTATGCTACAGTGAGTATTATAGGCAGTGACTCTCATTATAATTTTTATTCCACAAAGTTAAAGCCCAAGCAGAAAGCTGGGTGGAAGACAAAACAGAACACACACTTTCAACACAAAAGCCCAAGACAACCCCTACAAGTTCTTTGCTCAAGGCACTGGGTGGCAGCCTTTCCCTACAGGCACAATCTATTCACAGGAAACTGACCAGGATATATTTTTGTTGTAGGTTCCCTTCCCCCAGTCTGAGGAACAGCATTCTTGAAAATCCCAAAATCAGCTCCAGAAGAGGCTGAGCAGGGAAAGGAAGTACCTACTCCCCTTGATAATACTCCAGCAGGTCACAAGAAACAACAACAACAAAAGATACTCTTCCAGCAGCAGCTCTTGCACACATCCTCACGGTATCCAGGCTTTGGGCAAGAACACACTACTTGGTCAGCAAAGGACACCAAATCTTACCTACTGCCTGTCCATTTTGTAAGTAGTTGGGAGGGAATCAAACAAAAGAAGGGCAATTTTGTGGCACATGAAAATCATATAAAGTTCAAATTTCAGTATCCATAAATGAAATATAATTAGAACACAGGTGTATAGGAAAACCCAGTCTTTCCTTCCTGATTGGGAAAAATTCAGTTCTCCACTTTATGTGTTTCTCCCTTACTCTCACACTACTATCACATTCACATAGAATACTTCACTACTGATACTTCTGTCACTGAATTTGTGGGGTTTTCTCCACATCAAATGATTCTCTATGACACCAGCAGGGTGTTGTACAATTGAACTCAACTCTGATACTGTCTTATGTGGAGACTGACAGATCCTACAGAAGATTGCTTCCACCTACTTCAGATGCCAATTACAAGTAGTGGGTCCAGAGGTCACCTGCAACTTCTGTCTGGTGTGGCTACAAATCAGAGGTTCCCATGACCTTCTGAGCCTTTTAGTTTAATTAATGTGCTAGAGCGGCTCACAAAACTCAGGAAAACGTTTACAGTTTCCCCTTGAACAACACAAGTTGGAACTGCATGGGTATACTTTATATATGGGTCTTTTTCAGTAAATAAATTAGAAACATTTTGAGAGATTTGTGACAATTTGAAAAATCTTTCAGGTACATCACATAGCCCAGAAATACTGAAAAAAATAAGAAAAAGTATTGTAAAAATATAGTATATAATACATGACATGTAAAATAGGTGATAATCAACTATTTGTTTTCAGTAAGGCTTCTCTGGTCAACAGTAGGCTATTAGTAGTTAATTTGGGGGTGGAGTCAAAATTATGCATAAATTTTCAACTATGTGGGAGTTGGGCCCCCTAATCCCCACATTGTTCAAAGCTCAATTGTACTTACCTTGACCAGTTTAATTAAGGATATGATAAAAGGATACACATGAACAACCATATGAGGAGATACATAGTCCTAAGTCTAGGAGGTTTCTAAGAGCAGGAACATTTGTCCATGGAGCTGGGGTGTATCATCTTCTAGGCACATGGATGTTTTCACCAGCCTGGAAGGTGAGTACTGTCCGTTGGGAATTTTTGTGGAGACTTCATTAGGGAGACATGATCAATGATTAGTTCCATTTCTAGCCCCTCTCCTCCTCTCTACAGAAGTAGGGGTTGGGACTAAAAAAATTCTAAGCTCCCAATCATGACTTCATCTTTCTGGTGGTCAGCTCCTATCCAGGAGCCATCCAGAAGCCCACCCACAATTGCCTCATTAGAACAAAAAAATGTTGCTAGGATTCTTATCAGTCAGGAATTTGCAAGGGTTTTAGGAGCTCTGTGTCAGGGATGGGGTCAAAGACCAAATATCTAAAAAAGAGTTGCCTTTAGCATCCTTATCAATCAAAAAAAAATTACAAGGGTTTTAGGAACTCTGTGCCATGAATGTGTGTATTGTTTATATTTCTTTTGTTGAAGTATACTTGATGTATTTTTTTATATTATCTCACACAGCCATATCCATTTGTTTATATATTTATCTGTGGCTACAACTTCACAATTGAATAGTTACAACTGATGGGGTTCAGGCCATACTACCCATGAATATGGTACCTTGGCATATTGAATATTTTAAGCTGACAGAGTTTGAGGAAATTGCAGAAGAAAAAAAGTTCACTTTGGGGGCACCTGGATAGCTTAGTTGGTTAAGTGCCCCTCTTGATTTCGGCTCAGGGTTGTGAGATATAGCCCTGCATTGAGTTCTACACTGGGCAGGTAACCTGTTTAAGATTTCTCTCATCTCCCTCTTCAACTCACCATCCTTTCTCTCTCAGAAAAAAAAAATTCACTTTGATCTCCTCCCCAACCCTTCTCCTCTGAAATAGGACACAAAATCCTCAAGTGAACGGGGCCCTCTCTATACCTACAGTGAAGGTATATCCTTATTTCCAAAGAGAAAGGAATGCCAAGAATCTAAACAAACATATCAAAAAATAAAAAAAAATAAAAATAAACAAACAGATCTTGCTCAATTTCCCCCCACACTAAGCTCATGTTCTCTGACCTATCATATTCTTCCATGACTCCCCACCTTTCATCAGATCTGGCAAAAAAATATCATCTGTTTCTTTGGGTCTTCATTTCCTTAAAAATGAAGGCTTCTGGGTCACACAAAACTTACATTAGATAGATGTATGATAGATAGATAGATAGATAGATAGATAGATAGATAGATAGATAGATAAAATTAATAAAATAAAATAAACTTACATTTTCAGACCCAGACAGAGGCCCTAAGACACTTGAGGAAACTTTTCCTCCCCTACACGGTGGGTACACAAAACAAAAATATTTACTAAATGACTGTAATGGTAATATTATGTGTCAAATTGAGTAAGCCATTATACCTAGATATTTGGTCAAATGTCAACCTGTATATTTTTGTGAATATACTTTTAGATAGGATTAATATTTAAATATGTAGATTTAGGGCAGCCTGGATGGCTCAGCGGTTTAGCGCCACCTTCAGCCCAGGGCATGATCCTGGAGACCTGGGATCGAGTCCCATGTTGGGCTCCCTGCATGGAACCTGGTTCTCCCTCTGCCTGTGTCTCTGCCTCTCTCCCTCTCTCTGTGTCTCTCATGAATAAATAAATAAAATATTTTAAAAATATATTTAAATATGTAGACTTAGAATAAAACAGATTACATAATGTAGGTGATCCTTATTCAATTGAAGGTCCTTTTCTTTTTTTTGAGAGAGAGAGAGAGAGAGAAGACTGTGTGCCAGCATGGGGAGAGGCAGAAAAAGAGAAAGAGAGGGATAGAGAGAATATCAAACAGATGCCAACATGGGTCTCAGTCCCATGACCCTGAGATCATGACCTGCGCTGAAATCAAGAGTCAGACACCTCACTGACTGAGCCACCCAGGTGCCCCTCAACTGAAGGTCTTAAGAGAAAACAAACAGGGGTCCCAAGTGGGTATGACTGACTTTGGACTCAAGCTTCAACATCCACCCTTTACCGGATCTCCAACCTCCTAGCCTACTTTGTAAATTTTGGGCCTGCCAGCCTTCATAATCACATGAGTCCATTTATTAAAATAAATCTTTCTGTCCCTATTAAACTGGCCCTTTAGAGAAAAGGTTTTGCTGATCTGTATCCTGGTCACATGGCCTACATCACAAAAGTTGTCAGGGACTCCTAATCAGAATAGTGCGATGGGCACTGGGGAGGGACTTGACGGGATTAGCAATGGGTGTTATACTATATGTTGGCAAATCAAACTTCAATAAAAAAAATAGAAAAAATATAAAAATAAAATAAAATCCTCCTCATTGTATTTATTCTTACAAGCTCTACTAGGAATGCTAATTTTGATTTTTTAAAAATATTTTAATTATTAATTTCAGAGAGAGCATGAGAGCACAAGCAGGGGGTGGGGGCAGAGGGAGAAGGAAAAGCTGGCTCCCTGCTCAGCAGGGAACCCAATGTGGGGCTTGATTCTAGGACCCTGGGATCATGACCTGAGCTGAAGGCAGATGCTTAAGCAACTGAGCCATCCTGGTACCCTAATTTTGAAATGTAAAGCCTAAGAAATATTCTTTTAAAACCTGCAAAACACATAGACCAATGGAAGAGTCCAGAAATAAATTTTTGCTTGTAGTAAAATGATTTTAACAAGAGTACAAAGACCATTCATCTGGGGATAGGACAGTCTGTTCAATACACAGTACTGGAAAAATTGAATATCCACAGGCAAAACAATGAATTTGGATCAAAGACCTAAACCTGAGAGCTAAAATTATAAATCTCATAGAGAGGGACATCTAGGTGACTCAGTCAGTTAGGTGTCTGCCTTCAGCTCAGGTCATGATCCCAGGGTCCTGGGATCCTGTCCTGCAATGGGCTCCCTGCTCAATGGGGAGCCTGCTTCTCCCTTTCCCTCTGCCCCAGCTATACTCTCTTTCTCTCTCCCTCCCTCTCTCTCTGAAGTATATAAATAAAATCTTTTTTAAAAATCTCATAAATGCTTCAAGACATTAAATTTGGCAATGATTTTTTTGATATGACACCAAAAGCAGAGGAAATAAACAAAAAATAGATCAAATGGAGTATACCAAGATTTAAAACTTCTGTGTAATAGCAGTGTGATGAAAGCAATCTGCAGAATGGGAGAAAATCTTTGTAAATCATATCTGATAAGTGGTTAATATCCACAATATATAAGAATTCCTATAACTCAACAACAACAAAACAACCTGATTAAGAAATGGGCAGGGATGCATGGGTTGCTCAGTTGGTTAAGCCTCTATCTTCAGTTCAGGTCATGATCCCTGGGTCCTGGGATTGAGTTCTGTGTTGGGCTCCCTGCTCAGCAGGGAGTTTGCTTTTCCCACTGCCTACTACTCCCCCTACTTGTGCATGCACTTTCTCTCTCTCTCTCTCTCTCAAATAAAATGTTAAAAAAGGAAAGAAAGAAATAAAGAGAAAGAAAGGAAGGAAGAAAGAAAATGTGCAAAGGACTGGAATAAGAATTTCTCCAAAAAAGAGAAACCATTCAGTAAAAATCAGAATACAATGAGTTACCATTTTACACCCATTATAGTGGCTATTAAACAGCAACAACAAAAACAGAATAACAAGTATCGCCAAGGATATAGGGAAACTAGAACCCTTGTGCTTTGCCCTTAGAAATGTAAAATGGTACATCTGCTACAGGAAACAGTGTTTCCAAAAAACAAACAAAAAAACATAATTAGCATATGTGGCATGTATATGTTATATATACAAGCAACAGAATATTATTCAGTTTTAGAAAGGAAGAAAAGTCTGACACCTGCTGTAACATGGATGAACTTTGAAGATATTATGCCAGTGAAATATGCCAAAGAGCAAAGAACAAATGCTATAGGATTCCACTTAAGGAAGTATCTCGACTAGTCAAATTCACAGAGACAGAAAATAGAATACTCATTGCCAAGGGCTGAGGATAGAGAAGAATGGGAATTGTTACTTACAGAGTTTCAGTTTGGCAAGATGAGAAGAGTTCTGGAGATGCATGGTCGATGATAGGAGAGCAATGTGACACACCAAATGCCACTGAGTTTACACTTAAAAATGGTTAAGATGATAAATTTTATGTAATATGCATTTGACCACACACACACAAAGATAATGCAAAGCCTTATGACAAAGGAGCAAATTATTAGATTCATGAAAATCAAGTCCAGATGCAAATTTTAAAGTACTAAAAAATGTCAGTGTATTATACATTTCCAAGGAAATAGTTTTGGTTTTCACTAATTACTTTATTAAAAGGTACTGGTAAAACATTTATTTTTTATCAACAACTAATTATGTTATTCAAAATAAGTGTTTTTTTGGGTTCCCACTCCCCTGGCCTCAACCATCACTAGTCCATTGATCCATACCTATGCTATGCCTAAATCTGAGTCTCCTCCCACTGAGATTCTGGTTCCCAATCCCCTCACCATTCCTATATCAGGAATCTGATAATTTCAGGAATCTGGGCTCCCTGAAGATATGGCATCAAACTTGGCCTCTCAACTCTTTTCTTTAAAGAGTTAGTTTATTCATTCATTCATTCATTCATTCATTCATGAGAGACAGAGACAGAGAGGCAGAGACCTAGGCAGAAGGAGAAGCAGACTCCCTGCGGGAAGCCTAAGGTGGGACTCGATCCCAGGACCCCAGGATCACAACATGGGCCGAAAGCAGACATTTAACTGACTGAGCCACCCAAGCACATGGAGAAAGAGAATCTTAAGCAGTCTCCACACCCAATATGGAGCTTGATCTCACAACTCTGAGATCATGACCTGAGCTGAAATCAAGAGTTGGACACCTAATCAACTGAAACTCAGGCACCCCAGTCTCTCCCAACTCTTGATGACAAAGGGTATGTCAGGCAACCTTGATTCTTAGAGACAATTTTTAAGAAAAAAATCAAGGAATATAGGTAAGTATACTTTTTAGCAGGAGACTCATTGTTACATTCATTATTAATTTGATGTGGGAAGCAAAGGCAGATGAAAGATTACTAAATTTCCTCACCACCTACAGTCCATTGACAAGTCCTTGAAATAGGCAGAGTGGGATGCCTGAGTGGCTCAGCAGCAATTGAGCATCTACCTTTGGCTTAGGTCATGATCCTGGGGTCCTGGAATCAAGTTCCACATTGGGCTCCCCTCAGGGAGCCTGCTTCTCCTTCTGCCTATGTCTCTGCCTCTCTGTCTCTCACATGAATAAGTAAATAAAATGAAAAGAAAAAAAAGAAAGAAAGAAACAGGCAGAGTGACATTTCTCTAGGGACTCAACTGCCCTGATGTTAATACTTTGTTTAGGTCAACAGACAATCTTAGCCTGATCCCCAGGACCCTGTAAGTCTACCTTAACATATAAAAATTTCTCTACCAATTTCCTTTATCTCTACTCCCCAAGATATGTGTTGGCAATCATGCCCCAAGCATATGACCTAAAGGATCTCATGACTAAGGTTTTTTAGACAGTTATAAATGACCTTTCCCCAACAATAGCTAGACTCCTCAAGGTCCTGGGAACCTTGCTTCCAAATTCCTTAGACTTACACTATGCCGAAACCCCTCCCAACTTGAAACTATATAATGGGCCACTCCTTACAACCACAGTGCAGCTATTTTTGCCCATAGGTCCTGTCCCTATGCTTAAATAAAACCACCTTTTTGCACCAAAGATGTCTCAAGAATTCTTTCTTGGCCATTGGTTTTGGACTCTAACATCTTTTCCTACATAACATTCTACAGGATACTCATAGAGCAGGAAGGGTGCAAAAATGGAGAAATAATATAAATAATGCAAAGAATGAACTGACCTATAGTTCACTTTTCCCAAAAGCAAGAAGGACCTTCTTATATTTAAGCTTATTTGAGGACAACTTTTCAGATTCCAATGGTTTGAGAGATCTCTTGTTAGAAATTTCCCTTGATTGCATTTGTTCCAAACAGGCAACATGTGCTAGAGATGACATATTTAGAGCAACACAATCTCCAATCCAAATGACTTGGCATGTGTCACTCCCCTTGAAACCTTTTATGATTCCTCTCTTTCCAGTACAGTCCTCATAACACTCCCCATTCCTCCATGGTTCTGTCTCATCTAAATCTCAGGTCAGACTCTTGCTTGTAGCCTAGAACCTCTTTCTTTCCATCCTTGTTTCAGTTTGGATAGTTACAAACTTAAGGAAGCCTCTAAGGAAGCTATTGGAGGTAGAGACATCTTAACACAAAGCACATTCCCTATGCCAGTACTTCTACCTGGATTTCAAATAAAACTCACCAATTAAACAAAATCTATCTTCCACTAGAATGTAATCTTGAAAAGGGGTCTTATCCTCCTAACTGGTGATCCCCTAAACATACACACAAGTATAACTGAATGCCTGCCCCCCACATGAGCATTCAATAAGAGCTTAATTGTATAAATCAGAGGTCAGAAACTCTTTTCTGGAAAGAGTCAGAGAGTAAATATTTTAGGCATTAAGAGACATAGGTCTCTGTTGCAACCACTTTGCTGCTATATAGTGCAAAAGAGTCATAGACAGTGTGTAAATAAATGGATTTAATTGTACTCCAATAAAATTCTACTTATGGACACTGAAATTTGAAGAAATCATATTTATTAAGAGATTTTATTTATTCAGTTGAGAGTGAACAAGAGAGAGCACAAGCAGGGGGAGGTGCAGAGGAAGAGGGAGAAACAGTCTCCCCACTGAGCAAGGAGCCTGACAGGAGGCTCAATCCCAGGACCCCGGGATTATGACCTAAATTGAAGGCAGATACTCCACCAACTGAGCCACTCAAATGCCCTTAAATCATATTTTTAAAGATTTTTTCCCAACTACTTGGAAACATAAAAATCACTTTTAGCTACATGCCATATAGATACAGGTAACAGTCTAGATTTGGCCATAGATTGTAGTTTACTGGCCAATGGTATAAATTGATACAATTTAAGTCAGTTCCAGATGTGTGTCTAGGATTCCATTATTTATTTTTACAGTTTTCCTACAGACTTCTCCATATCTTACCAGAGGACTATCCCAGTGAAAATCTTTCAGTGTATGCCATGTGCCCTCCATTCTTTGGGGCCTCTAAAACCATTAAACCCCTCTCCCTTCTATCTCTATATTTGTGAGGCAGATCATTCCCCTTTTTGGCAGTATCTCCAAATGTTTAGTTTCCTGATTTGTGAACTTCCATTAAACCCAAACCTTTCCATACCCTAGAGTCCTAACCCAATCATTGTCTTCCTTAAGAATTCCTACCCGACTACCCTCTATCAGGGTCCCAAACACTGTACTTTGCTCATTGTCTTGTCATGGACAGCAGGTTGTCTGCTTACTTTCTTTCTTTTCCAAATAAGCTCCTAACAAGAGCCATCGATATTTTACCAACAATTCCACAAATGAGCTGGTAAAAAGTGAATTTTCAATTACCACTATAGAATCAATAACTCTCACTGTTGGGAAATATATTTTAAAAAAAAAGAATAAAACTGAAATAAACTAGAAATCATTTGATGTATGTGACATCTTTGCTAATAAGACAGGGACTAAGCATAGCATGTTTAGGAGAGGGGTGTCACTAGGCAAAACTAAGTAATAGAAGCAGTGGCTCTGTCATGCTAAAAGATGGGCTGGGGAGAGTGCTATAATGATTGAAACTTGCTAGCAGGGTGATCCCTGGGTGGCTCAGCAGTTTAGCACCTGCCTTCAGCCCAGGGCGTGGTCCTGAAATCCCAGGATCGAGTCCCACGTGGGGCTTCCTGCATGAAGCCTGCTTCTCCCTCTGCCTGTGTCTCTGCCTCTCTCTCTGTGTGTCTCTCATGAATGAATAAATAAAATCTTAAAAAATAAATAAAGAAAGAAACTTGCTAGCAGGGCTGGCTCCTGGCTCACAGAATAGAGAGCTCCAGCCCCAAAGGTGACAGCCTTACCTCTGGGGAACTGGCTGCCTGTGATACTGTGATTTAGAATAAGAAATATATATTTGGTCTTCATCCCCCTTTCTGGCATAGAGCTTCTGAAACTCTTGGAATTTCCTGTGATGAGGTTGATAAAGTACCTTTTGCTATATTAATGAGATACATTGGAAGGCCAGGCCAGATGGGGTCTGGTTTGGTTGCCAGGAGGACCATGTGATTAGGAGGTTGGAATTTTCAATCCCATCTCCCTAATATTGGGGAGGGGAGACAGGCTGAAGATAGAATCAATTTCCAGTGGCCAATATTTAATCAATTGCTCCTATGTAATAAAGCCTCCATAAAATCCCATAAGGATAGGGTTAGGAGAGTTTCCAGGTTGTTGAAACAATGTTTCTGTGTGCCATTGTGCTGGGCACAAACCCCAAGGGTAAACAAATTCCTTTGTTTGGAACCTCACCCTACATATCTTTTCATCTGGTTGCTGATTCCTATTCTTTATATGCTTGGTAATAAGCTGGCAGTCTAGTGAATAAACTGGTTTCTTGAGTCCTGTGAATCAATCTAGCAAATTAATCCAACCCAGGAGGAGGTCATAGGGATCTTTGATGTATAGCCACTTAGTCAGAAGCACAGATAACAATCTGGAGTTAACAATTGGCATATGAATTGGAGGACAGTCTTGTGAGTCTGAATCCTTGGCCTGTGGAATCTGATGCTATCTTTGGGTAGATGGTGTCAGAATGGAGTTGAATTATAGGTCACCCAATTGGTGTCCAAGAGTCCCTTGATGATGTGGGGGAAAGTCCTCCACACCTTGGAATTGAGTGAAGAAACCATAACACCCACGATTCAGCCAGCATAAATATCACTGTTCTCTAGCTCCCACACCAACATCAGCTCCAGAACACTACTGGATAGGAGAGAAAGACAAAGAGTGGGGGAACTGAAAGAACTGGTTAACCTGTGGGCTTCCCTTCAAGTACTCCAAACATGTTTCTTTGTCTGAACTTCTTTTTCTAGTGCATTCTCTGGAAAGAGTAAAGAAACTGATACACTGGTAACTTAAGTGACTTGCCCAAGTTCCCACACCTTTTTTCTCTATTACCATCATAAGGCTAAGAAAATCACGTGCACATGCCAGTGAATTGGCAAGATTTAGATCCAGACAGTGCTACAGATGTGGAAGATGTTAAGATGTTTAAGAAGAACTTACTAAGGAATGTGAAGAGCAGTGTTTGGCTGGCTCAGTGAAGCACATGACTCTTTATCTTGGGGTTGTGAGTTCAAGCCTCAGGTGGGGTGTAGAGATTACTTAAAAAAACAAAGAATATGAAAGAACATGGAATGATAGGAAGTAATGTTAGAACAAATTATTAATCATTTATAGAGAGAATAACTGATTGAAAGCCCCAATGATCATTTTTAGTTATATAGGTGAAATATCTAACCACTGAACTCAGTTAATGACAAACTCCTGATATAGTTCTACTGAATGGAGATGTTCTGGTAACATAAGGAAGAGTTCCAAAAATTGAGATATGATCTGGAAATGGTACTGCATTTAGTCAAAGAATGAATAGTTAAGGAAGACTTGGAAAGAGAATTAAAGGATTGGATAAATAGCAGCAGATACTGCAATCCCTTAATGTACTATACACAATGAATGGAAGTATCATATAGCGACATTTCCTGAATTGAAAACTTTCAATAAGCTGAAAATAAAAATATTTAAAAGAGGAACTTCTGGCTGGCTGAGTATGTGACTCTTAATTTTAGGATAACAAGTTCAGGGATCCCTGGGTGGCGCAGCGGTTTAGCGCCTGCCTTTGGCCCAGGGCGCAATCCTGGAGACCCAGGATCAAATCCCACGTCGGGCTCCCGGTGCATGGAGCCTGCTTCTCCCTCTGCCTGTGTCTCTGCCTCTCTCTCTCTCTCTCTGTGTGTGACTATCATAAATAAATAAAAATTAAAAAAAAAAAAAACAAGTTCAAGCTCCATGTTTAGTGTGGAGCCTACTTTAAAAAAATTATTAAAAGAATAGGAGACACTCTTGATTACTTAGGTATCTAGAAGACCATTTTCCTCTACGTGAAAGAGATGTTAAAAAGAAAAAATAAACTCAAGGATCAACTGCATAGGGGTGCCTGGTTGGCTCAACTGGAAGGGTGTGCAGCTTTTTTTTTTTTTTTAAAGATTTTACTTATTTACTTATTTATTTATTTATGGTAGACATAGAGAGAGAGAGAGAGAGAGAGAGAGAGAAAGAGGCAGAGACACAGGAGGAGGGAGAAACAGGCTCCATGCTGGGAGCCCGACATAGGACTTGATCCGGGACTCCAGGATCGCGCCCCGGGCCAAAGGCAGGCGCTAAACTGCTGAGCCACCCAGGGATCCCCCGGGTGTGCAGCTTTTGATATTGGAATCATGGGCTTGAGTCCCCACGTGGGTGTAGAGATTACTGAAAAATAAACAATTTTTTAAAAAAATCAACTGCATGGCTGATAGCATTGTGTGAAATGTTACAGATTCATATAAATAGATTATATATTCCACAAGATCCCTATCAAATTAGTAATTCCTTTTGGCCACCTTATATTGAGCTGCTGTTACTTAATGGAATTGCCTGTACACATCCAAAAGATTCAACCTAGTTAAAATTGAAATATTCCATCAGTGAAAGGATGATTTCTTTTTCACATAGTGCTCTAAGAATCTTGTCAGTGATAATGAAAACACTGAGGAGGGGCAAGATGGTGAAAGAGTAGGGTCCCCAAATCACCTGTCCCCACCAAATTACCTAGATAACCTTCAAATCATCCTGAAAATCTACGAATTCGGCCTGAGATTTAAAGAGAGAACAGCTGGAACGCTACAGTGAGAAGAGTTCGCGCTTCTATCAAGGTAGGAAGACGGGGGAAAAAGAAATAAAGAAACAAAAGGCATCCAAGGGGGAGGGGCCCCGCAAGGAGCCGGGCTAAGGCCGGCAAGTGTCCCCAAAACAGGAGAGCCCCCGCCCGGAGAAGCAGGAGCTGCACCAATCTTCCCCGGCTGAAAGGCACTCGCAAGGAGTTAGAGCAGGAACCAGGAGGGCGGGGATGCCCTCAGGCTCCCTGGGACACTAACAGACACCTGGGCCCCAGGAGGAGAGCCCACCGATCTCCCAAAGGGCTGCAGCGCGCACGCATTGACCCAGGAGCAGCTCAGAGGGGCTCGGGCAGCGGCTCTGCGCGGAAGGGGCTGCGCAGCCGGGAGCAGCTCCGAGGCTGCTCCTCCAGAGGAAGAGGCTCCGTGTGGAGGGGGCTGCACGGCTCCGGGAGCAGCTCCGAGGGGCTCAGGCGGTGGCTCCGCAGAGGAGGCTGCGCGGCCGGAGCACAGGTCCAGGAGCACTGGGCGCCAGGACACAGCTCAGGATCCGGCCTCCCCCCGGACAGGCAGAGGCGGGAGGGCCCAGTACAGCAAGGACGCTCCTGCCCGGAGCTGAGCAGATCAGCGGCCCCGCCCCAGAGCCTCCAGGCCCTGCAGACAGGAGTAGTTCCTGCGGGAGCTGAATCCAGGTTTCCAGAGCTGCCGCAGCCACTGGGGTTGTTCCTCCTGGGGCCTCACGGGGTAAACAACCCCCACTGAGCCCTGAACCAGGCAGGGGGTAGAGCAGCTCCCCCAAGTGCTAACACCTGAAAATCAGCACAACAGGCGCCTCCCCCAGAAGAGCGCTAGACAGACAAGTTCCAGGGGAAGTCAAGGGACTTAAAGTATACAGAATCAGAAGATACTCCCCCGTGTTTTTTGTTGTTGTTGTTGTTGTTGTTTTCCTTTTTGATTTCTGTTTGCTTCCCCCACCTTTTTTTTTCCTTTCGTTCTTTTTCTTTCTCTTTTTTTTCCTTTTTTCTTTTTTCTTTTTCTCTTTTCTTTCCTTCTTTCTCTCCTCTTTTTCTCCTTTTCCCAATACAACTTGTTTTTGGTCACTCTGCACTGAGCAAAATGACTAGAAGGAAAACCTCACCTCAAAAGAAAGAATCAGAAACAGTCCTCTCTCCCACAGTTACAAAATCTGGATTACAATTCAATGTTAGAAAGCCAATTAGGAAGCACTATTACAAAGCTACTGGTGGCTCTAGAAAAAAAGCATAAAGGACTCAAGAGACTTCATGACTGCAGAATTTAGGTCCAATCAGGCAGAAATTAAAAATCAATTGAATGAGATGCAATCCAAACTAGAAGTCCTAACGACGAGGGTTAACGAGGTGGAAGAACGAGTGAGTGACATAGAAGACAAGTTGATGGCAAAGAAGGAAACTGAGGAAAAAAGAGACAGACAATTAAAAGACCATGAAGACAGATTAAGGGAAATAAACGACAGCCTGGGGAAGAAAAACCTACGCTTAATTGGGGTTCCCGAGGGCGCCGAAAGTGCCAGAGGGCCAGAATATGTATTTGAACATCCTAGCTGAAAACTTTCCTAATCTGGGAAGGGAAACAGGCATTCAGATCGAGGAAATAGAGAGATCCCCCCCCTAAAATCAATAAAAACCGTTCAACACCTCGACATTTAATAGTGAAGCTTGCAAATTCCGAAGATAAAGAGAAGATTCTTAAAGCAGCAAGAGGCAAGAAATCCCTGACTTTAATGGGGAGGAATATTAGGGTAACAGCAGACCTCTCCACAGAGACCTGGCAGGCCAGAAAGAGCTGGCAGGATATATTCAGGGTCCTAAATGAGAAGAACATGCAACCAAAAATACTTTATCCAGCAAGGCTCTCATTCAAAATGGAAGGAGAGATAAAGAGCTTCCATGACAGGCAGCAACTGAAAGAATATGTGACCTCCAAACCAGCTCTGCAAGAAATTTTAAGGGGGACTCTTAAAATTCCCCTTTAAGAAGAAGTTCAGTGGAACAATCCACAAAAACAAGGACTGAATAGATATCATGATGACACAAAAATCATATCTTTCAATAGTAACTCTGAACGTGAACGGGATTAATGACCCCATCAAAAGGCGCAGGGTTTCAGACTGGATAAAAAAGCAGGACCCATCTACAAGAAACTGATTTTAGACAGGACACCTACAGCCTGAAAATAAAAGGTTGGAGAACCATTTACCATTCAAATGGTCCTCAAAAGAGAGCAGGGGTAGCCATCCTCATATCAGATAAACTAAAATTTACCCCGAAGACTGTAGTGAGAGATGAAGAGGGACACTATCTCATACTAAAAGGATCTATCCAACAAGAGGACTTAACAGCCTCAATATATATGCCCCGAATGTGGGAGCTCCCAAATATTTAAACCAATTAATAACCACAGTGAAGAAATACTTAGATAATAATACAATTATACTTGGTGACTTCAATCTAGCTCTTTCTATACTAGATAAGTCTTCTAAGCACAACATCTCCAAAGAAACAAGAGCTTTAAATGATACACTGGACCCGATGGATTTCACAGATATCTACAGAACTTTACATCCAAACTCAACTGAATACACATTCTTCTTAAGTGCACATGGAACTTCCTCCAGAATAGACCACATACTGGGTCACAAATCGGGTCTGAACTGATACCAAAAGATTGGGATCGTCCCCTGCTTATTCTCAAACCATGATGCCTTGAAATTAGAACTAAATCACAACAAGAAGTTTGGAAGGACCTCAAACACGTGGAGGTTAAGGACCATCCTGCTAAAAGATGAAAGGGTCAACCAGGAAATTAAGGAAGAATTAAAAAGATTCATGGAAACTAATGAGAATGAAGATACAAACGTTCAAAATCTTTGGGATGCAGCAAAAGCTTTCCTGAGGGGGAAATACATAGCAATACAAGCATCCATTCAAAAACTGGAAAGAACTCAAATACAAAAGCTAACCTTACACATAAAGGAGCTAGAAAACAAACAGCAGATAGATCCTACACCCAGCAGAAGAGAGTTAATTAAGATTCGAGCAGAACTCAACGAAATCAAGACCAGAAGAACTGTGGAACAGATCAACAGAACCAGGAGTTGGTTCTTTGAAAGAATTAACAAGATAGATAAACCATTAGCCAGCCTTATTAAAAAGAAGAGAGAGAAGACTCAAATTAATAAAATCATGAAAGAGAACGGAGAGATCACTACCAACACCAAGGAAATACAAACGATTTAAAAAACACATTATGAACAGCTATAAGCCAATAAATTAGGCAATCTAGAAGAAATGGATGCATTCCTGGAAAGCCACAAACTACCAAAACTGGAACAGGAAGAAATAGAAAACCTGAACAGGCCAATAATCAGGGAGGAAATTGAAGCAGTCATCAAACACCTCCGAAGACACAAAAGTCCAGGGCCAGATGGCTTCCCTGGGGAATTCTATCAAACGTTTAAACAAGAAACCATACCTATTCTACTAAAGCTGTTTGGAAAGATAGAAAGAGATGGAGTACTTCCAAATTCGTTCTATGAGGCCAGCATCCCCTTAATTCCAAAACCAGACAAAGACCCCCTCAAAAAGGAGAATTACAGACCAATATCCCTGATGAACATGGATGCAAAAATTCTCAACAAGATACTAGCCAAGAGGATCCAACAATACATTAAGAAAATTATTCACCGTGACCAGGTAGGATTTATCCCCAGGACACAAGGCTGGTTCAACACTCATAAAAAAATCAATGTGATTCACCATATCAGCAAGAGAAAAACCAAGAACCATATGATCCTCTCATTAGATGCAGAGAAAGCATTTGACAAAATACAGCATCCATTCCTGATGAAAACTCTTCAGAGTGTAGGGATAGAGGGAACATTCCTCAACATCTTAAAAGCCATCTATGAAAAGCCCACAGCAAATATCATTCTCAATGGGGAAGCACTGAGAGCGTTTCCCCTAAGATCAGGAACCAGACAGGGATGTCCACTCTCACCACTGCTATTCAACATAGTACTAGAAGTCCTAGCCTCAGCAATCAGGCAACAAAAAGAAATAAAAGGCATTCAAATTGGCAAAGAAGAAGTCAAACTCTCCCTCTTGGCCGATGACATGATACTCTACATAGAAAACCCAAAAGCCTCCACCCCAAGATTGCTAGAACTCATACAGCAATTTGGTAGCGTGGCAGGATACAAAATCAATGCCCATAAAGCAATGGCATTTCTATACACTGAGACTGAAGAAAGAGAAATTAAGGAGTCAATCCCATTTACAATTGCACCCAAAAGCATAAGATACCTAGGAATAAACCTAACCAAAGAGGTAAAGCATCTATACCCTAAAAACTATAGAACACTTCTGAAAGAAATTGAGGAAGACACAAAGAGATGGAAAAATATTCCATGCTCATGTATTGGCAGAATTAATATTGTGAAAATGTCAATGTTACCCAGGGCAATTTACACGTTTAATGCAATCCCTATCAAAATACCATGGACTTTCTTCAGAGAGTTGGAACAAATTATTTTAAGATTTGTGTGGAATCAGAAAAGACCCTGAATAGCCAGGGGAATTTTAAAAAAGAAAACCATATCTGGGGGCGTCACAATGTCAGATTTCAGGTTGTAGTACAAAGCTGTGGTCATCAACACAGTGTGTTAATGGCACAAAAACAGACACATAGATCAATGGAACAGAATAGAGAACCCAGAAGTGGACCCTGAACTTTATGGTCTACTAATATTCGATAAAGGAGGAAAGACTATCCATTGGAAGAAAGACAGTCTCTTCAATAAATGGTGCTGGGAAAATTGGACATCCACATGCAGAAGAATGAAACTGGACCACTCTCTTTCACCATCCACAAAGATAAACTCAAAATGGATGAAAGATCTAAATGTGAGACAAGATTCCATCAAAATCCTAGAGAACACAGGCAACACCCTTTTTGAACTTGGCCACAGTAACTTTTTGCAAGATACATGCAGGAAGGCATAAGAAACAAAAGCAAAATTGAACTATTGGGATTTCATCAAGATAAGAAGCTTTTGCACAGCAAAGGATAGAGTCAACAAAACTAAAAGACAACCTACAGAATGGGAGGAGATATTTGCAAATGACGTATCAGATAAAGGCCTAGTTTCCAAGATCTATAAAGAACTTCTTAAACTCAACACCAAAGAAACAAACAATCCAATCATGAAATAGGCAAAATACATGAAGAGAAATCTCACAGAGGAAGACATAGACATGGCCAACATGCACATGAGAAAATGCTCTGCATCACTTGCCATCAGGGAAATACAAATCAAAACCACAATGAGATACCACCTCCCACCAGTGAGAATGGGGAAAATTAACAAGGCAGGAAACCACAAATGTTGGAGAGGATGTGGAGAAAAGGGAACCCTCTTACACTGTTGGTGGGAATGTGAATTGGTGTAGCCACTCTGGTAAACTGTGTGGAGGTTCCTCAAAGAGTTAAAAATACCTGCCCTATGACCCAGGAATTCCACTGTTGGGGATTTACCCCAAAGATACAGATGCAATGAAACGCAGGGACACCTGCACCCCGATGTTTCTAGCAGCAATGTCCACAATAGCCAAACTGTGGAAGGAGCCTCAGTGTCCATCGAAAGATGAATGGATCAAGAAGATGTGGTTTTTGTATACAATGGAATATTACTCAGCCATTAGAAACAACAAATACCCACCATTTGCTTCAACGTGGATGGAACTTGAGGGTATTATGCTGAGTGAAGTAAGTCAATCGGAGAAGGACAAACAGTGTATGTTCTCATTCATTTGGGGAATATAAATAATAGTGAAAGGGAATAGAAGGGAAGAGAGAAGACATGTGTGAAATATCAGAAAGGGAGACAGAACATAAAGACTCCTAACTCTGGGAAATGAACTAGGGGTGGTGGAAGGGGAGGAGGGCAGGGGGTGGGGGTGAATGGGTGACGGGCACTGAGGGGGGCACTTGACGGGATGAGCACTGGGTGTTATTCTGTATGTTGGTAAATTGAACACCAATAAAAAATTAATTTATTAAAAAAAAAGAAAACACTGAGGACTACTTGGATAAAGAACATTATTTGCAATTCAAAGCACATACTCCATCTTCCCTTTGTCATTAAAATGAATGTGCCAAAGGGGTACCTGGCTAGCTCAGCAGAATGTGTGACTTTTGATATCTGGGTTGTGAGTCCAAGTGCCATGTTGGGTATATACATTACCTAAAAATAAAACCTTAAAATAAAAAGCCATATGACACAATCTATTAACTTTTAAAAGATTTTATTTATTTGAGAGATTGCAAAGGAGGAAGCACAAGCAGGGTGAGGGACAGAGGGAGAGGGAGAACCAGATTCCCCATTGAGCAGGGAGCCTGATTTAGTACTCAATCCCAGGACCCCAGGATCATGACCTGAGCCCAAGGCAGACACTTAACCAACTGAGCCAGTCAGGTGCCCTTATTTTAAATTATTTTAAAATGGTCCTCTCTCATTCAGTTACTGCTTTGGAGTTTTAAACTATATGGACAAGTAGGCAATTAAAAATATTCTAGACTAAAAAAAAATTCTAGACAATATAAAATATTTAATGTACCTTACTTCATGCAATATTCTTTGGAAAATTATTTATGATGTTGCTAATGTAATATTTTCCATTAAGTTTCAATAGTTTTTAATGCCTTTAGGTTCCATTTCGTGCTTAACTCTTTTATATTTAGGAATTATAATAATAAATACTATATAATAATATATAATACTATATATATATACTATAATACTATATATATACTATAGTAAAATAGTATAATATACTATGCTACATAGTATGTGTATATATGTATATCCAATAGATGAAAAGATACTTAACATCACTCATCATGAGGAAAACACACATCAAAACTACAAAGAGATATCTATTGGAATGGCTAAAATAAAAACACAAGACACAACAGGTATTGGCAAGGATGTAGAGAGAGGAGAACTCTCTTGTACTGTTTGTTCCTGGGAATGCAAACTGGAACAACCACTCTGGAAAAATAGTATAGAGTTTCCTCAAAAAGCTAAAAATAGAACTACACTTTGACTCAGCAATTGCATTACTAGGTATTTATCCAAAGGATACAAAAATACTAATTCAAGGGGATGCATCAATCCCAACGTTTATAGTGGCATTATCTACAATCGCCAAACTATGGGAACAGCTCAAGTGTCTATCGATGGATGAATGAGTAAAATTGTGATATATATATGTGTATACACTCACACACACACATACACACACACACACAACACTTACAAATACATAAAATGGAGTATTACTAAGCCATAAAAAGAATAAAATCTTGTCATTTGCAAAGACATGGATGGAGCTAGAGAATATAATGCTAGGTGAAACAAATCAAAGAAAGACAAATACCATATTTTACCCCTATGTGGAATTTAGAAACAAAACAAGCAAGCAACGCGAAAACGAGAGAGAGACAGAGAGAGAGAGAGAGAGAGAGAGAGAAAGCAAATAATGGACCCTTAATTATAGAGAAGGGGCTGATGGTTAGCAGACAGGAGGTGGTTGGAGAGATGGGTTAAAAAGGTGATAAGGATTAAGGAATACACTTTTAATGAGCATCAGGAGTTGTATGGAAGCATTGAATCACTATATTATAGAACTAAAACTAATATTATACTGTGTTAACTAGAATTTAAAAACTAAAAGAAACCATACTTCATTTCTGGGGCATCTGGGTGGGTGCCAGAGTCGGTTAAATATCCATCTCTTGGTTTCAGCTCAGGTTCTGATTTCAGGGTCAGAAGTTCGATGTCCAAGTGGGGCTCCACACTCAGCACAGAGTTTACTTGGGATTCTCTATCCTTCTCTCTCTGCCCCTCCCACTTGTGATTACGCGCTTTCAAATAATTTAAAAAAAAGTTCATTTCTGATAATGTATAGATGCAACAGGAAACACATTCAGAAACTTCTGGAGATGGTGATCTATCTTCTGAGAGTTTAAACTAAGCACTAGGCAGAATGAATGAAAAAATATCTATGCATAAAATATCCTTTCCTCTCTTAAATAAAACAATAACAATACAATTTATTACCTCCTTTATTCAGTTCACTTGAAAAATATTTATTTTTCTCCTGTTGCAGAGACTGGTTGCTGACATGAAAAGTATCACATGTACCCTGAAAATTCTTTTCCACAGGAAAAGAATTGTTGGAGCCAGCTTGGGAAAAAATGCACATTCGGCTTTTATAGGAAACTGTGGGGCAGCACCATGGAAGGTTGTCTGGGCCTTGGCCAAGGCCCTGGGCTTCTGTTACCCAAGGTTCAGGCAGACAAGCTGCTAACTTCATGAGGGGACACCCACCTGACAGGGTCCCTGCAGCTTCTCTGAGCCAAGGTAACCTCAGGCCCTGGGTACTTGTAAGTATTCCTCATCCCCCTAGGCCAAACCCCTTTCACTTTCCAGAAAACTGCTTGCATTTTCTGTGACATTTTTAAAAATTTGACATTAAACCTATGATACCTGCATTGTGCTCCTCTGGTTTGTCAATCAATGGGAAAGAAGGAGAACGGAAGATGAAAAGGGAGGAGAAAAGAAAGGAGGAGAGAAGACAAAACAGGGAAGACTCAGGGAAAGAGTGTTCTCAGTGTGGAAGAATATCATGCAGATAGGGAATGGAGGAAGGCAAACCAAAACTGTGTAACCAGATTGGGATTGAAAGTATCATTATAAATACATGGAAAAGATACATGCTCACACAGTTTTAAATATCTATATATCTGTACACAGATCTTCACCAACTTATTTTGGGGTTATGTCCTGATAAAACTGAGTTGAAAATATTGTAATCAAAAATGTTTAACACACATAACCTACCAAACATCATAGCTTAATCTAGCCTACCTTAGACATGTTTAGAACACTTATATTAGCCTATAGTTGGACAAAATGCAGTAGATGACTATTGTATAATAAAGTGTTGAATATCTAATGTAATTTATTGAAAGTGTAAAACAGAATGGTTGCATGGCTACCTGGTAGCTGTGGCTCTCTGTCCAGCATCATGGGAGAATATCACACATACATGATCAATATCATGATGTATCATCATCCTGAGAAAATAGTAAAAATTAAAATTTGAAATATTGCTCTCTCATATTCTGGCTTCCAAATGACCAAGACAAGAAGGAATGATGGTGTGCCAAAAAGGGCCACATACAGCCCATTCACTGCACCATCTGCAATCATTGTGTGTCTGAGGACAGCACAATTGAGAAGTTCTTAATGGGAACACCGCCAGCAGGAACATTTCCAAAGCAAGTGTCTTTGATGTCTCTGTGCTTCCCAAGCTGTGTGTGAAAGTCCATTACTATGTGAACTGTGCCATTCACAGAAAGGTGGCCAGGAATTGTGCTGGTGAAGCACAGAAGGACTAAACACCTCACTCTGATTTAATCCATGAGTGCTGTCCCACCACCTCCACCAAAGGCCATGTAAAGGGCTAAATCCTTAATCACTGAAGAAAAACTAGGGTGAAAAAATAATCAATAAAATGGAGATTATACTCTAAAAAAATTTAAGTATGATTTCTACTGAGTATTGCATTCACACCATTGTAAAGCTAAAAAATCATAGGTCAAACCATTGTAAATTGGGGACTATCATACTTATTAGAACTCTCTCCTCTTATATATATATATGTATATATGTATATATAACTATAACTATAGCTATGTATATAGCTATATCTACATATCTTTATCTGAAGTGACCTAAAAGCATTATTAGTAGTGCTGAGACCTTATTTTCATAAACAACTTTCCTGATGTCTATTTTTTTATTTATGAATTTGAATGGCTAATATAGTCACATGTTGAGAAATAAAAATGTACAAAATAGCATACCATGTAAAATCTGCCTTCCATGCCCAATGACCATATATCCCCATTTTCCTAGTGAAGACTCATTTTACAATCATTATCCTGGCATAATAATGAATAACCCCTTCTTTCTCTCAGAAGTATGCTATTTTGGATGATAAATTATCAGTCTACTTGGAACCCTCTTCATTCAGCGTGCTGTCGCTCCAAGACATACAGAGTCACCTGTGTTATCAGTGTATACTTCTGGAGGAATTTTATGCATATAAGTAAATACATACGTAAATTCTGTTTTTTTTTTTTTTTAAGAAATGAGTATATCCACGGTATTTTAACTTTATTATTTTTTAAAAAAAATTTTTTTTAATTTTTATTTATTTATGATAGTCACAGAGAGAGAGAGAGAGAGAGAGAGAGAGAGAGGCAGAGACACAGGCAGAGGGAGAAGCAGGCTCCATGCACCGGGAGCCCGATGTGGGATTCGATCCCGGGTCTCCAGGATCGCGCCCTGGGCCAAAGGCAGGCGCCAAACCGCTGCGCCACCCAGGGATCCCTTTAACTTTATTTTGAAGTAAACTTACATATATAGAAATTGCAAAAATATTGAAAAGAATTCACATTTACCTTTTACCTAGACTCACTAATTTTAAATATTTTGCCACATTTGGTTTGTCATGTTTTGAGCCACCATCACTTTCACTTGGATTGCAGTTTCTAGCCCTCCCTCTCTCAGCCCTCCTTCTAAATAATTTGGGAAAATTAATACCCAAAGGAAGACTCCAAGAGGACAATATTGAGAACTTTGTAGAGTAGAACACTGGCAGAAATGATAGCAGAGGAAGGGGCGTATTGAGGTGGGGGGGGGTGGGATGCATAAGGAAGCCCTGCAATCCTAATTTTGAGAATCAAAGAATCACAGAATTAGTAGATATATAGATGCTTTACCCATGAATGACATAAAACAATGGAAATGTCCTCTCTCCTAGGAGCACTTTATTTTTTATTTTTTTAAAAGGATTTTATTTATTTATTCATGAGAGACTAGAGAGAGAGACATAGAGAGAGAGGCAAAGACATAGGCAGAGGGAGAAGCAGGCTTCATGCAGGGACCCTGATGTAGGACTCAATCCTGGGACTCCAGGATCATGCCATGAGCCTAAGGCAGACGCTTAACCACTGAGCCACTCAGGCATCCCACAGGAGCACTTTATAAACTTAATAATAATGCTGAGTGGCATAGGCAAAAAAAAAAAGGCCTGAAATCTTAACTTTACCTGCCTCACTCCTGAATAACTTCAGTGCACGCCTTCATATATAATTCTATTTAAGTCAACAAAAATATAATCATGTGGATTTTAACCTTATTGTGTTCACAGACTAATAAGGAATTAGAACTAGTTAATGAAGCTTGAATTTAAATAGTAAGAAAATAACTACAGCTAAACCAGAGGTTGTGTTCCCTCAATCTGTACCCAAACCTCCTGCTAGAGATGTATGTATTGCATCTATTGACAATAGTCATTTATCTGTTTTCACATTACTGAGTGTAAGGATCTGGTCTAGTCTTACTTTTAAGTATAATGGTCTAAGGATAAACATACTGAATTCATGGCAGCAGTGTTGTTGATATTGTACAATACACAGGACCCAAGCAATGATCAGATACAGAGGGCCCCATCTGCCTTGGGAATTGTTTAGATATCATATAAAATGGTATATATTATATACATAAATATGAATAATTGTTGGTATTAGATTTATAGTGGTGATAGATCTTGATAATGATAACTGTCTAGAGAGGAGAATTAACAGCTGGAGCTACACACAACATAGATAAATATTGAAAACATAACAGCCATACTTTGGAGATATTGTGGGTTCAGTTTCAGACCATTGCAACAAAGTGACTATCACAATAAGGTGGGTCAAATGAAGTTTTTGGTTTTCCAGTACATATAAAAGTTATGTTTATACTATAATTTAAGTGTGCAATAATATTAAGTCTTAAAAAAGTACATACCTTATTTTGAAAATATTGCTTCAAAAATGCTAACCATCATGTTAGCTTTTGATAAAACATAATCACTGTCATAGATCATCATGCAAATAATTTAAAGTTTTAAGTTTTATGGATGTGACACAGAGACATGGAATAAGCAAGTGCTGTTGGAAAAATAGCACAGGTACAGCTGTTTGAGTCAGGATTGTCACAGATCTTCATATTGTAAAAAATGCAACATTTGGGGATCCTGGCTGGCTCAGTTGGAAGAGCGTGAGACACTTGATCTTGGGGTTGTAAGTTCGAGGCCCACATTTGGTACAGAAATTACTAAAAACAAACAACATAAAAAATGTAATGTCTGTGAAGCACAATAAAATGAAGTATGCCTGTTGTAAGTGGGGGGAAAAACAAAAAAATATGCAGGTAAGAGCAAGTAAACTCTATAAACTGTATAGCTTAAATATGTAATCTTAATGGATAAAACTCTAAAGACTACATGGAAGATTCATCTCCATTAAAAGAGAACATCAAAATTGGGAAGGGATGGAGAAAGAAAGTGATAAAACTTTTTGTGGGGAAAAATTTACCTTCCTGTATCACAGTTGTTAATTCTTTAACAAATGTATTCTAAGTAGGCTTGAAATTTTCTGTTCTCCAAATAAGAAATAGCAGAGAATTTTTGCTGAAAAGTCTTGCTTTACATTTATTTTTTTGTTTTTTTTTTTCTGTTTAATAGTATATGAAGATCTTCAATAAATGCTGTAAACTGCTCTTCCCCACCCTGCAAAAACCAAAAGATTGAGAAGGAATACTCAATAGTTGTGAGAGATCCAGGGATCTTCCTTCACTTGGGTATGAGCCTGAATAAGCCTCTTTGGGTGATGATGATGATGATTTTTGAGAGAGACAGAAAGAGAGAGAGATTGGGAGTGCAGGTGGGGGAGGGATGGAGAGGGAGAGAAAGAATCCCAAGCATGCTCTACTCCCTGCCTAGAGCCCAAAGTGGGGCTCAATCTCATGACCCTGAGATCAGGACCCCAGCTGAAATCAAGAGTGGGATATTTAACCAACTGAGCCACCGGCTGCCCCTGTATGATATTTTTTACTTTTAAGATGGAATATTCCATGGAAAGCAAGGACAATGGCCAATACAGAGCAAGTATTCACTAGATGCTTGCTGATGGTGGTTACATTCACATCGTCTATTATATTCAACCCCAACAATCTGAGGTTCTGTTCAAAAGCACAATTGTTCTAACAGACCAAGGAGGACCATGGTAAATTCATTGAAATGACTGTGCCCTTTTGAAATGGCCACTTGACTTGGAGATGCAAAAGCAGGAAACAGGTCTTGAAACCTCATTCTGAAATGTTCACAGGCTCAAGGCAAAACATAAGGTCTTTCACCGAGTCCAAGGCTGTTCATTTACAATGGCATTCAGTTCATCTATCTCTAGCTGGAACTCTGTAACCACAGGATGATTTGGAAAAACTGACCGTATATGTTCCCTGTTGCAATAAACCCCATGCTTTAAGATTCTACATCAGTGTTACTCCCACTCCCTTACCTGGAAAATTAGTTGGGATCTCCTTAGACTAATAGAAGAAAGACTCATTCTTGAGTGCAAATAGGCATGATTCTCAGCTTACTCTGCAGCAATACGTTCTGGGAGCCACTACAACTCTTCCAGGATCCGTGTTTTTCAAGCATATAAAAGCACCCACCTGCTTCCCTGTTAATTCCCCCAAATAATCCTCAGGGCAAACTCTGTTCACCTGCTAATGTCAATCTTCTTAAACATGCCTGCATCAGAAATCTTCACAAAGCTGAACTTACAGTTCCAGTTCCACTGACTGGGTCACACCCAGTCTTGCACTAAGGCAATCCTGTCAGAAGAGCATTACATCTGTATCATTGGGGTAAATACCTGGTAGTACAATTGCTGGGTCATAGGGTAAGCTCTATTTTTAACTTTTTGAGGAACCTCCATAATGTTTTCCAGAGCGGCTGCACCTGCTGGCATTCCCACCAACAGTGTAAGATGGTTCCTCTTGCTCTGCATCCTTGTCGACATTTGTTGTTTACTATCATGTTAATTTTAGCCTTTCTACTGGTGTAAAGTGGTTTCTCATTGTGATTTTGATTTGTATTTCCCTAATGACAAATGATGTACAGCATATTTTCATGTGCCTATTGGCCATGTGTAGAGCACAGGGTATTATACTATATGCTGGCAAATTGAATTTAATAAATACATTTTTAAAAAGGAGAAAAAGAAGAGCAATACAGTTGGAATATTGTAACTGTCTTTGGATCTATGCCAATCCCAGAATTTGTGAGTGTCCCCACCAGGCAACTTGTAGATACCTCTGCTCTGTCAGAAGCTGTTCTGAGATAGAAATAGAAGATAATGCACCTTTAGATCATGCTCATTAAATCCCTACTTGAAAGGATGCCACACCTGGGTAACACTCCCAAACAAATCTGAAAAGTAGCTTACAACATAATCACAAAACATTAGCTATCTAAATGTTCTCAGTGAGCTGAGAGCTCTGCTTCAGGGATTCGAGATTTGGAGGAGTGCTTTTCAAACTATAAGGAACTTTGAAATCACTGGAGACTTTATGGATTCTGATTCAGTAGGTGTGGATGAGAGCTGAGTTTTTTTTTTTTTTTTAAGAGCTGAGATTTGCATTTCTCGGAAGACTCCAGCTGATGCCAATGGTGCTTGTTCACAAACCTCACTTAGAGTAACAAAGATTAAGCATCCTGCTTAAGGTTGTCCTTGTCAGGGAGACATAAATAGATAGAATCCTAATTTTAACTAAACTTCTGTGTGATCTTGAACATTTCCGTCCAGAGTTGAGTTTATGACTAACCCTCCTCCCACTTCTGCCTTGATGAGGTTTGAGTATGTCAAGCATTCATTTACATATTAAATCAAGCATCAGTTCTGCACTTTCAGACTTGGCACATCAGTAATTTTCTCTATCCCAATTAGTGAACCCCAGTCTCACTCACTGGTTGTGCTACTGTGATCTCTCAGAGTGTGATCTTCAGATCAATCCTGGCATTTGTTAAAAACAAATTATTAGGCCCCAAACCAGACCTAGTGAGTTAGAAACCTGAGGTGCAGGGGGGCAGAGGGGTTTCATTCTGGGGTGATAAGTCTTCAGATTATGCTGATGCATTTGCCAGAAGGCTATAACAATCAAGCAAAACCACTGGAGAAAATAAAATATCCAAAAATTATATTTATAACTGCACAATATTATAATTGAAATGTTCATTGCTTTATTGATATGAAAAATGTTTCTTTTTTTAAAGATTTATTTTAGAGCAAGCGAGAGAGAGTGCACGCACATGAGTAGGAGGGTCAGAGGGAGAAGGAGAGAGAAACAGACTCAATGGTGAGCACAGAGCCCCAAGTGGGCATCTAACTCATGGCCCCGAGATCACAACCTGAGCCAAAACCAAGAGTCAGCCACTTAACCGAGTGTGCCAACTTGGCACCCTGATAAATGGTTCTTTTAAATTTTTTTTCTTAAAGATTTTATTTATTAATTCATGAGAAACACAGGCAGAGGGAGAAGCAGACTCCTTGCAGGGATCCTGATGTGGGACTTGACCCCGAGACTCTGGGATCATGCCCTGAGCCAAAGGCAGATGCTCAACCACTGCACCACCCAGGCGTCCCAAGAGTGTGTAACTTTTGGTCTTGGGGCTGTGAAATTAAGCCTCATATTGAGTGTAGAGATTATTATTATTATTTTTAAAGATTTTATTTAGTTATTCATGAGAGACACAGGCAGAGGGAGAAGCAGGCTCCGTGCCCGGAGTCGGATGTGGGACTCCATCCCGGAACTCCAGGATCATGCCCTGGGCCAAAGGCAGGCACTAAACTGCTGAGCCACCCAGGCGTCCCAACTGTAGAGATTATTAAAACAACAACAACTACACACTTGATTTCCTGCAGACATGCACACATGCAAGAACCTGAAATAACTATATACTGATATGTTGCATAAAACCCACATAATTTTTTAAGATAAAATAAGTGGCACTGTGGCAAATTTGCTCTAAGAAGCCCTTGTATCAGCTCTATGTGAGCAGACAGGCTTCATAGAAAAGTGATAGAGTGATGGAATTAAAAGAAAACTGAGTTTTTTTTATAATATGAGTCTTATTTAAAAAAAAAACAAAATTACCATTACTTAATGAAAAGTATCTCAAGTGTTTAACAAATGTTAAAAACAACACAAAATAATTGGTTTGAAAGGAAGGCACATATGCAAATTTGTGCCCAGATGATTTCTGTAGCCATAGAATTAATGCAAAAAAATGTTTTCATGTTGTTTTCTGTGAAATTCAAAGCTCTCTTCAGGGCACATTTGTAAAGTCAGAACTAAAGGAAGAAGGTAAAAGATAAATGGGGAAAATTCAATCATTTAAATTGTGTATCATATGGGCACATTTCTAAGGCTGTAGCTGCAAATTCATATTTATTTATTTATTTATTTATTTATTTATTTATTTATTTATTTTAAATATTTTTATTTATTTATTTATTCATGAGAGACAGAGAAAGGCAGAGACATAGGCAGATGTCTCACGTCCTGGGCTGAAGGCAGGCACTTAACCACTAGCCACCCAGGCGTCCCATAAAAAAATTCATGTTTTAGAAACCTAAATCCTAAACATAATAACGAAAGCACTGAAAAACTCAAATATGAAACAGGTAGGTTTCCTGGGGCCTGGAAAAGGAAAACAGAGGAAGAGCTCAGAAGCAGCAGAATTGACCCCTGGCGGCCTTGGTCAGCAAGATCTCCCTACCACCGTGCCTAGGAATGGGGGCGGAGATATGCTGGTCCTGGCTCACTTCCTCCAGGATGTGGTCCAGGGATGGTTTGCTGAAACCAACCCATGGAGCAAGGGCTTAGCAGGCATGGAACCTCAAGAGAAACTTCTTATAATATAATACTTTTAGTAATAATTATAGTTTTTAAATGATTTTCGTTTTCAGGATAGGCTCCATTAGCCTGAAAAAAAAAAACAACAACTTCAAAATTACTAATTAAGTTCATTCCTTCAGGATGCTCCAAAAATAAGTTTTAAATAATTAGTGATATGGGAGTGGTTCTTGTCTCATGGAGTCGAAGAATGAATGTTGTGGACAAAGGAGAGTGAGTAAAGGGATAGAAGTTTTAAGTGGAGGAGAGAGAGCTCTCAGAAGTGAGAAGGGTCCCGACTGGGTTGCCACTGAGGGCTTATAGACTTGGCCTTTTATTGAAAGCCAACCAGGAAACCTAAATCCTTTTAACATGATCTATTGACATCACCATTGAGTAAGTACTAGTGATAACATCTTTAACGGCTTACTTATTCTTTGGGGTCTGATTATTCTTTGTTGGTCACAGATGACTTTCATAAAAAAGACACCCTCCCTTGTCCACACCTAGGGCGGGTTGTCTGGCTTGTTTCCTTATCTCTGGTTTCCTTACACTTCAGCATTTTTGGGATTTTTGTTTTTGGGGAGCCTGTTTCTGAGTGGCCCCCCACCTAGCCCTGCCTAGCCCCATTGTCCCTAACTCATTAGGACACCATAACACCGTGATAAAACATATATCCCAAAAAGTGTTTGAGGGCAGCCCTGGTGGCGCAGCGGTTTGGCGCCACCTGCAGCCTGGGGTGTGATCCTGGAGACCCGGGATCAAGTCCCACATCCGGCTCCCGGCATGGAGCCTGCTTCTCCCTCTGCCTGTGCCTCTGCCTCTCTCTCTGTGTCAACGAATAAATAAATAAACTCTTAAAAAAAATAAAACCTTAAAAAAAAACAAAAAGTGTTTGATTCACAGGAATTGAATCACTGACCAAAAAAAAAAAAAAAGACACCATATCATTTCAAAGGAAGTTTCCCTTTATTTCGTTCTTTCCCATTTTTCTGAAATTTGTGACCTTCAGAAATGCGTTCTTAATTAAAATTTCAAACTTGGAATGCAGTACGTACTGTACAAATACATGCTGCTACTGGCTAAATTTAATAATATTAACGTGATCTATATAATACATATGCATGTATACAAGCTACTGGCTAAATTTAATAATATTAACGTGATTTATATAATACATATGCATGTATACAATGAAACACATAGAAGCACGCAATGATGGTATTTCTTAAGTGGATATCTAAACAGAAAGAAACCAAAATGCAACATTGTGTAACCATTCAATTAGAGGCTGAGGTAAACTTTAGTTTCCTAATTTTTGAATTGTTCTTTTAATTACGTTAGAACGTAGTCCTTCTTAAAAAAAAGTCAAAATGGTGAAAAATACCTAAATATATGTTATTTTATAAATATTTATTTATTTAAAATTGATTATTTTTTAAAAAAGACTGGACATAGTTGAGGATCATTCCTAAATGTGGTACCAGGAGTTTTATCATGTTGGAATTATTCTCTGCCTCCTCTTAGATTTTCTATAGTCTTAATATTTTCTATCATTACATTAAAAACTATATAATAAAATAAATAATTAATAGAATTTAAAAATTACAAGTCAACTTCCAAATAATTAAGAATAAAGGAAATAAGAAATCCTATATTGTGGAATAGTTTGGAGTAATTGAGGAATGCAACAGATATAAGTTTCTTCTATATCTTTGTAATACACATTGAAATCAGAAAGTGGGGACCAGCACTGAGGAAATGCATCCACTGGACAATAAAGTTGAGGCAGATAGTGAGTTCCAGTGCAAGCTGATGAGAGGAAAGAAAGGGAGCAGTGGAGCATTGAGTAGGGGTGAAAGTAAACAAAGATCAGTAGCTACTTTGAATATAATTTTGAGAGTTATTTATTTCAAAATTCTGCAGAATGCACCAAAATTGTCAAACTAAGAATATTTTTTAAACTCAACATTTTATTATTTTTAACATAATTCTTGAAACTCGGGAAATTTTGTCTCAGTCAAGCAAATGTTCTTCAGTTAATTTGATGATTTTATTTTTAAGGTAAGTCCCAAAGAATGCAAGACAAAACCTAAAATTTCATTGTATTAAAATAGCATTCCCATTTAAATAAACAAATGAAACTTAATAGCTTCAATGTAATTTTAAAAGTATTTGAAAGTTGAAACCAATGAAATTAAAAAAAGAGAAATAAAAATAAATGCTTATGCAATATTTTACAGACAATAATTATAAAATAAAATGTCTATGGACATAAAAACATCACGTTATTTTTCTGATTCAATGCTAATTACTCTACATGCATAAATACTAAAACCAAAAACACAAGATTATTCCGCATCTTTCCCCCACCTTCATAGGTGGTCTTTTCCTCTGTGGAGCAAACAAATGATGGAAATTCCCCTAAAGGAGGAATCTTACAGAAGCCAGGAAGACAGAGTCCAGGAGCCAGAAGGAAGTCATATAGGGTACCACATCCCCATGCAGTGCAGATGCTCTCCGGATCATCCCATGGGGGTCACTGTCCTCCTGCCATTCACATGACCTTCCCTGGTGTGCCTGGAGAGATCCAGCAGGATGGAAGGATTATGGGCTTTCCACTGGTGGTAATGCCAGTTCTGGTGCCCTGATAGAACCTGGAGTGACAAACTCCTGGCTTCTAGGCTTTGGGACAAAGGCTGCATTGTTTCTGGTTTCCTGCTACCCTGCTGATGGTCCAGAAGTAAGATTTTCAGATCACTGCAGAAAATCTAAAATTGACATAACATAAAATTCAATCTTCCATAAAAGCATTATAAACCAAGACTCAGTAGGTACCAATATGCTGTCAGGAAACCACAGATTTCAAGACAGGTTTGTCTTGTTTTAAAACTTCAAATGCTCTGTAAGTTAACAATTGTATCGTTATATAATTTTGACTATATCCCAACGATTTCGAAGAACTGTAGAAAAAATGGCTTAAGTAAAGACACTAGGTAGGTGGAAACAAATGCTAACAGAACTTTAGTTGTTAGAAGGATAGAAAAATTCAAAATTAGTAACTGGACTCCTTCAAATGAAAGATTAGCAAATCAAGAAAAGTAACACTATGATTCACTTAGAGAAATTCCAACAAGGTGAATATAAAGTGATTTATTTTTTTTCCTCAATCATATTGGAATACTTTTTAAAAACAACCTACCAATGATTTAGGCTGTGAAGTTACATTTATCTTAGGAACCACCTTGCAATTGGTGAGGAAAATGACACATATTTATAGAAGGATGAATTTGACACAAGACAAGCACAACCATGAACATTTCATTTTATAAGAAAATATGAACTATGCATGTGTGTCCAAAGAAACACCCTGTTGTAGCCCATGTTTGTAAATGAAACCCATCAGTCTAACAGAGTTTCACACCAACCTGAACAATAGTTAACTATAGGAAGTGACATTACAAAATAGATATGTAGCCATACTTCCCTGTGTTTTTACTGTAAATAACTGAGTTGTGTTGTTTCCGTGGAAGCAAAACATAGTATTATGTTTCAGTTTAGAAATAAGGATTTAAAAACAGATTCCTACTCAAATGAATGCAGTTATTTTTGGATCTTGAGCCCATCTTTTCCTTGTTAAGACTTTTTCTCTTTCCAGCCTAGTGAGACTTGACCCCTCCCAACACAATTCTGCATTTTCCTCAGCAGCTGCTGTGAGCTTTTCAATGAGATTGACTTTGGCCTCTCATTTTCTTGATGCCAGATGGCACTGCAATCTTGAGTCCTATAAATGAAATGAAGTTTCTATTCCCGAACATGAGCAATAAAGGCATGCAAATAACTTGTGCATGGAATATTCATGGACTGATTTGAGATCTCTCACAGGGAAGAATAAGTGGATGTAGAGAATGCTGTGAGTTACAAACCATTATTCCTAGTGGTCTCTACCTTGGACTTCAGGATTATTTTTCTCTCTCTGACAAACCCTTTATCCTTTTTCCTGCACAAACTCTCTCTAAAACCAAGGGTTTGAATTAGTAAGTTTTCAGATAATAAGAAAACAAAATTTTCAATATAGACAAATAGCAATATTCCTGTTGAGAAGATGTCAAATGTAGCTAATGAATTTAAGAACAACATACAATCAAGTAATTGAAGTGTCATTAAACATTTTCAAAATTTAGCTCCTACAAGTATATTCCACTTGTTTCAGGTAGATAAAATATTTTCTATTTGTGGTGCCTCAAATATTTTGTCTTTTGTTCATACCCTATTTTCTACCTGGAACAGAAATCCTAGTTTTATCTTCCCTAATTTTTTTTTCCTTTAGTTTCTACTATTTACCTTTTATGTATCAGTCATTATTTGCTTCCTTCAGGGAGTCTTCCCTGACCACTTAAATCTAAACTACAGGCTCATATATCCTCTGAAATCCTCCAGTACTGTGCACAATCCAAATCACAACTTTTCTACTAAGGGAGAGGAAAAAAAAAGTTTTTCTTTGTATCATTCTAGATTCTCCACTGAGACTGTAACAAAAAGTTAGAATAACAAGAGAAAAGTTTACACATTAAGTTTTACATGATATGAGAGCCTTCATAATGAAATGAGAGGACCCAGAGGAATTTTAAACCTGAATGTTTTTATACAAGGTTTGATAAGAGTTGAAAGTCATAGAAAAATATGATAGGACGAAAGGTTAAGGGCTAACTATAATAAACTGGAGGAAATTTAACAAGGCCTATTTTCATTCAGATTCCTTTTGGTGTCTCCCTCTGTCTTAGGAGACAAGGATGGTCCTTCCTCCAGGTATAGGGATAGCGGCTCTCACAGGAGTGTCTTAACACTTGCTTCACGAAGAAGGTTAGCAAGTCCTTTCAGTAACTATTGTTTCTCAAATTCCTTCAGCTTAAAATAATATGCCAAGGTACCATATGTTGGGGTACTCTCCTGAGCCCTCTCACTATGCACAATTTAATTGCCTATTAATTCATCTGAATTCCCACTCCATTGATGTTAAATACAAAAGGAAAGCTGTCTTTTCATCCACTACAGGTAAAGTAGGTGCCATGTGATTGCCACTCAAAATTTGCATACATGCAGCAGTTTCCTTATACTCATCTACTCTTCCCCAAATTAAACACAATTTAGTATTTAAATAGTACCACTTCTAAGTCCAAAAATATTATTAAACCCTTTACCACATTACAATTTCTCAGTTTCTTCTAATTACATAGAGATAAAAATGACATCAAGTCCTCTCCCTGTCCTATCTCATCTCTTTCTCCAAACCTCCATTTTACAACTCTATGAATAGGTGATTCTGATTTTTTGTAATTTGTCAGTGTTGCGCCATGCTTCTTCTTGCCTTCTTACACTGGCAAATTTTCTTTTCTGCTTGTGTGTCCTTTTCTTTCTATGTTCTGTGCACTTGAAATCTGTATTCACCCTTTAAGAATGAAGTCACTCATTTTACTCCAGAGACCAATGTTCATATCTCATGGTATTTTAAGATATGAGTTGATCCTGATTATTTGTGGATTCAATATTTGCAAATCCACTTACTAAAATTTATTTGTAACAGCAAAATCAGTGTTTGTGGTACTTTCAGGGTCATTTGCAGACAAGTGAAGATTGACAAAAACTTTAAGTCTTTCTTTGAGAGTATGTTCCCAGCTAAGATCAAATAAGGTGATTGCCTCTTTATTTCAGCTTTATACTGTTAAAGTGTTCTGTTCATGGTGTATTTAATGCCACTCCAAGTCTGTGAATTGACTTAAGTTTGGAAGCTAGGTGGAAATCTGTTGCATTTTTGTCTTTTCCTCTTTTATAGCTCAAATAATACTCCAGTAGGCTTCCCATCTAGTTCTAGGTACCCTCTACTATCATAGATCTCTGTGTGGTAAAACATTCTGATTACTAGTATATCCTCACTTTATGGTAAATCATACACCATGACTGTGGCAGTTAAGTTCTCACAAAAGCAAAACTATTCAAGCCATCAGCAGCTGAAGAAGACAACATGATAAATCTTGAATCCCTGGTAATTGCACTGATATTATTAATTCAAACCAATCAGGTGTTATATTTTCCCTCCTTGTTATAACCACCTTAGACTCCCCTTCCAAACATGCAGTAATTTCAGAGGTGGCCTAGTATCTGTTTTAAGGGGTTCATCTGGGGGGATCCCTGGGTGGCTCAGTGGTTTAGCACCTGCCTTAGGCCCAGGGCATGATCCTGGAGTCCCAGGATCGAGTCCCACATTGGGCTTCCTGCATGGAGCCTGCTTCTCCCTCTGCCTGTGTCTCTGCCTCTCTCTCTCTCTTTCTCTCTCTCTCTGTGTGTCTTTCATGAATAAATAAATAAATAAAATCTTTAAAAAAAAAGGATTCATCTGATCAGATGAATCTCACAAAAGATAGTCTACATTTTAATTAATTAAAAGTCAATAATGAAGTGTAGATTCGTGACCCTCTCAGAAGCCTTTCTGAAATAATCTGTGATTGGCATAGGGCAGGAAAAGACTGAAGAAAAAGGCAAGCCAATACAGGTTGGTAAGTGGTTATTTTATTTTATTTTAATTATTTTATTTTATTTTAATTATTTTATTATTTTTTGGTAGATGGTAATTTTATTAATAGTAATAATGATGATGATATTGTTATTATAATCACATTGACTCATCAAATCTTAAAAGTTTACAAAAAGGCCCTAACTAGGCTCAGACACTTTTTTTTTAAATTTAAATTTTAGGGAGACAGAACATGAAGACTCCTAACTCTGGGAAACGAACTAGGGGTGGTGGAAGAGGAGGAGGGCGGGGGGTGGGGGTGAATGGGTGACGGGCACTGAGTGGGGCGAGCACTGGGTGTTATTCTGTATGTTGGCAAATTGAACACCAATAAAAAATAAATTTATTGTTAAAATAAATAAATAATACATTTTAGTTATTTTTTTAAAAGATTTATTTATTTATTCATGAGAGACACACAGAGAGAGGCAGAGATATAGGCAGAGGGAGAAGCAGGCTCCCCACAGGGATCCCACTATGGGACTCAATCCCAGATCCCGAGATCATGCCCTGAGTCAAAAGCAGATGCTCAACCACTGAGCCACCCAGGCATCCCTAAGTTTAAATTTTAGTTAGTTTATATGGAGTGCAATATTGGTTTCTGGAGTAGAATTCATTGATTTATCACCTACATATAAAACCTAGTGCTGGGATCCCTGGATGGCTCAGCGGTTTAGTGCCTACTTTCGGCCAGGGCCTGATCCTGGAGTTCTGGGATCGAGTCCCATATCGGGCTCCCTGTATGGAGCCTGCTTCTCCCTCTGCCTGTGTCTCTGCCTCTCTCTCTCTCTCTCTGTGTGTCTCTCATGAATAAATAAATAAAATCTTAAAAAAAAGAAGCCAAAGAATAAAGAAAACATTAAAAAACAAACAAACAAACAAACAAACAAACAAACAAAAACCTAGTGCTCAGGATGCCTGGGTAGCTCAGTGGTTGAGCATCTGCTGTTAGCTCAGGGCATGATCCCAGGGTCCTGTGATCAAGTCCCACATCAGGGTCCCCACATGGACCCTGCTTCTCCCTCTGCCTATGTTTCTGCCTTTCTGTGTCTCTCATGAATAAGTGGATAAAATCTTAAAAAACAAAACAAAACCCTAGTGCTTATCACAAATGATGAGTGCTCATCACTCTTTAATACCCATCACCTATCTAGCTCATCACCCAGCTACCTCCCTCCATCAATCCTGTTTGTTCTCTATCGTCTTTTTTTTTTTTAATTTATTTTTTATTGGTGTTCAATTTACTAACATACAGAATAACACCCAGTGCCCGTCACCCATTCACTCCCACCCCCCGCCCTCCTCCCCTTCTACCACCCCTAGTTCGTTTCCCAGAGTTAGCAGTCTTTACGTTCTGTCTCCCTTTCTGATATTTCCCACACATTTCTTCTCCCTTCCCTTATATTCCCTTTCACTATTATTTATATTCCCCAAATGAATGAGAACATATAATGTTTGTCCTTCTCCGACTGACTTACTTCACTCAGCATAATACCCTCCAGTTCCATCCACGTTGAAGCAAATGGTGGGTATTTGTCATTTCTAATAGCTGAGTAATATTCCATTGTATACATAAACCACATCTTCTTTATCCATTCATCTTTCGTTGGACACCGAGGCTCCTTCCACAGTTTGGCTATCGTGGCAATGGCCACGATAGTCTATCGTCTTTTTTTAAAAAAAGATTTTTTAAAGATAGATTAATTAATTAATTAATTCATTCATTCATTCATGAGAGATGCAGAGAGAGAGAGGCAGAAACACAGGCAAAGGGAGAAGCAGGCTCCCAGCCAGGAGCTGGGATCCCAGGGACTTGATTCTGGATCCCAGGATTGCACCCAGAGCCAAAGGCAGATGCTCAACCGCTGAGCCACCTAGGCACCTTAAAAAGATTTTAATTATTTATTTGACAGAGAGACAGAGAGACAGAGAGAGGTATATATATATATAGAGAGAGAACACAAGCAAAGGAATCTTCAGGCAGAGGGAGAAAGAGAAGTAAGCTCCTCAGTGAGCAAGGAGGTCAACACAGGACTCAATACCAGGACACTGAGATCATGACCCAAGTCAAAGGCAGACATTTGGGATCCCTGGGTGGCGCAGCGGTTTGGCGCCTGCCTTTGGCCCGGGGCACGATCCTGGAGACCCGGGATCGAGTCCCATGTCGGGCTCCGGGTGCATGGAGCCTGCTTCTCCCTCTGCCTGTGTCTCTGCCTCTCTCTCTCTCTCTGTGACTATCATAAATAAATAAAAAAAAAAATTAAAAAAAAAAAAAAAAGGCAGACATTTAACTGACTAAGCCACCCAGGCTCCCCTGTCCTTATGAGTCTTGTAGTGTGTTTCATTCTCTTCTTTTTTCCTTTACCCTTTCCCGTATGTTTAGTTGTTTTCTTTCTTAAATCCCACATATGAGTGAGATATGGTATTTTTCTTTCTCTGACTTATTTCACTTAGTATAGTACACTCCTGCTCCATCCACCTCATTGCAAATGGCAAGATTTAACTTTTTTTTTTAAAGATTTTATGTATTTATTCATGAGAGACATACACAGAGAGAGACAGAGACACAGGCAGAGGGAGAAGCAGGCTCCCTTCAGGGAGCCTGATATGGGACCCGATCCTGGGACTCCAGGATCACGCCCTGGGCCAACTGCTGAGCCACCCAGGTGTCCCAAGATTTAACTTTTTTTTTTTTTTTAAGATTTATTTATTTATTTATTCAGAGAGAGAGAGAGAGAGAGAGAGAGAGAGAAAGGCAGAGACAGGCAGAGAGAGAAGCAGGCTCCATGTAGGGAGCCCAACGTGGGACTGGATCCCGGGTCTCCAGGATCACACCCCAGGCTGCAGGCAGGGCTTAACCGCTGCGCCACTCGGGTTGCCCAAGATTTAACTTTTTTGATTGGCTGAGTCATATTCCTTATATATATTATTCCATTACTGCTGAATGGATAAAGATGTGATGTATGTCTACAAATTCTTTATCCATTCAGCAGTTGATGGGCATTGTATTTGAGCTCTCTTCATAGGCTATTGACAATAGTACTATAAACATCGGGATGCATGTACCCCTTTGAATCAATACTTTTGTATCCTTTGGGTAACTATCTAGTAGTGCAATTGCTGGATCATAGGGTAGTTCTATTTTTAACTTTTTTGAGGAACCTCTAATCTGTTTCCTAGCATGGCTTCACCAGTTTGCATTCCCACCAACACCATAGGAGTGTTTTCCCTTCTCTGCATCCTCACTAACACCTATTGTTTCTTGTGTCGCTAAATTTAGCCATTCTGTCAGGTGTGAGGTATTATCTCATCGTGGTTTTGATTTTTTTTAAATATAAATTTATTTTTACTGGTGTTCAATTTGCCAACATATAGAATAACACCCAGTGCTCATCCCATCAAGTGCGCCCCTTGGTGCCCGTCACCCAGTCACCCCCACCCCCCGTCCACCTCCCCTTCCACCCCCCTAGTTCATTTCTCAGAGTTACGAGTCTCTCATATTCTGTCTCCCTTTCTGATATTTCCCACTCATTTTTTCTCCTTTCCTCTTTATTCCCTGTCACTATTTTTTATATTCCCCAAATGAATGAGACCATATAATGTTTGTCCTTCTCTGATTGACTTATTACACTGAGCATAATACCCTCCAGTTCCATCCTTGTCGAAGCAAATGGTGGGTATTTGTCGTTTCTAATGGCTGAGTAATATTCCATTGTATACATAGACCACATCTTCTTTATCCATTCATCTTTCGATGGACACCGAGGCTCCTTCCACAGTTTGGCTATAGTGGACATTGCTGCTATAAACATCGGGGTGCAGGTGTCCCGGCGTTTCATTGCATCTGTATCTTTGGGGTAAATCCCCAGGAGTGCAATTGCTGGGTCGTAGGGCAGATCTATTTTTAACTCTTTGAGGAACCTCCACACAGTTTTCCAGGGTGGCTGCATCCCATTCCAGGGTGGTTCACATTCCCACCAACAGTGCAGGAGGGTTCCCCTTTCTCCACGTCCTCTCCAACATTTGTGGTTTCCTGCCTTGTTAATTTTCCCCATTCTCACTGGTGTGAGGTGGTATCTCATTGTGGTTTTGATTTGTATTTCCCTGATGGCAAGTGATGCAGAGCATTTTCTCATGTGCATGTTAGCCATGTCTATGTCTTCCTCTGTGAGATTTCTGTTCATGTTTTTTGCCCATTTCATGATTGGTTTGTTTGGTTATTTGCTGTTGAGTTTAATAAGTTCTTTATAGATCTTGGATACTAGCCCTTTATCTGATGAAAAAGAAATAAAATGCATTCAAATTGGCAAAGAAGAAGTCAAACTTTCCCTCTTCGCTAATGATATGATACTCTACATAGAAAACCCAAAAGACTCCACCCCAAGATTGCTAGAACTCATACAGATTTGCCAGTGTAGCAGGATACAAAATCAATGCCCAGAAGTCAATGGCATTTCTATACACTAACAATGAGACTGAAGAAAGAGAAATTAAGGAGTCAATCCTATTTACAATTGCACCCAAAAGCCTAAGATATCTAGGAATAAACCTAACCAAAGAGGTAAAGGATCTATATCCTAAAAACTACAGGGCACTTCTGAAAGAAATTGAGGAAGACACAAAGAGATGGAAAAATATTCCATGCTCATGGATTGGCAGAATTAATATTGTGAAAATGTCAATGTTACCCAGGGCAATTTACACATTTAATGCAATCCCTATCAAAATACCATGGACTTTCTTCGGAGAGTTAGAACAAATTATTTTAAGATTTGTGTGGAATCAGAAAAGACCCCGAATAGCCAGGAGAATTTTAAAAAAGAAAACCATATCTGGGGGCATCACAATGCCAGATTTCAGGTTGTACTACAAAGCTGCGGTCATCAAGACAGTATGGTACTGGCACAAAAACAGACACATAGATCAATGGAACAGAATAGAGAATCCAGAAATGGACCCTGATCTTTATGGTCAACTAATATTCGGCAAAGGAGGAAAGACTATCCACTGGAAAAAAGACAGTCTTTTCAATAAATGGTGCTGGGAAAATTGGACATCCGCATGCAGAAGAATGAAACTAGACCACTCTCTTTCACCATACACAAAGCTAAACTCAAAATGGATGAAAGATCTAAATGTGAGACAAGAATCCATCAAAATCCTAGAGGAGAACACAGGCAACACCCTTTTTGAACTTGGCCACAGTAACTTCTTGCAAGGTACATCCATGAAGGCAAGAGAAACAAAAGCAAAAATGAGCTATTGGGACTTCATCAAGATAAGAAGCTTTTGCACAGCAAAAGATACAGTTAACAAAACTAAAAGACAACCTACAGAATGGGAGAAGATATTTGTAAATGACGTATGGTTTTGATTTGTATTTCCCTGATGATGAGTGATGTTGAGCATCTTTTGCATGTGTTTGGGCTCAGTCACTGTTAAGATGAAGACATTTTCAGTATTATAGCATCAACTCAAGGCTCATGTCCTTGGAGCAAAAAGGGCAAGTGGAACCTACACCCAGGGGGAGATTAGTGGGTCCAGCTTATGGCACAATCAGTTGTCATATCTTTTTTGATCACATTCCCCAACATTCCACCCCTTGTGACTGGCTCTTACAATATAATATGCCCCTCTTTTCTGCAATGGGCCTGAGTGGTCAGCAAAGGGTTTCATAGCATGGAGGTGGCTCTTGTGGTGGCTATCTGGCCACATTAGAGACAGATGTCACAACAATAATATAGGCACATGCAAGAGAAAATTCAGATTAAGGCAATATATTTTTAAAAATTATTTATTTATTTGACACAGAGAGAGGGAGAGAGCACAAGCAGGCAAGGAGCAGAGAGAGAGGGAGAAGCAGGTTCCCTGCCAAGCAGGGATCCTGACTTAGGGCTTGATCCCAACACCTCGGAATCATGACCTGAGCTGAAGGCTAACACCCAACCCACTGAGTAACCCAGGTGCCCCAAAACAATGATTTTTAAAATTAGTGAAAACTTTTTCTACCAAGAGATAGGATCCAACCATTAACTTATTAAATCTTTCTGTGGGTTGGGTCACTCACGACATTTACTTGTGTCCTCCTGTCATTTAATAAAGATGATATATTAACAGACTCATCAGGTATGAGCATACATCATTCTGTATGGATAATAGTACAGGTGCCTTCTTGTGATGCATAATAATGTCTAATACCATCCTACTTAGGAGGACATAAGAGTCATTTCAGGGTTGAGTAGGACCAGGCTTTGTTGGTTATCATGCAGGGCTTGCTGGGTGAATTTAGTAAGGTATCCTGTTTGTGCTATAACATCTTCTTGGCCTATGGGGGGAACAAAGGCAGTGACCAAATGATCATACCTGTGAAAAACAATGTCTAAATGGCTGTGAGGAGAGGGAGGTAGGCAGCTTTAGGAACTTGCCTTGGTTATAAATGCCATACATATTGGCCAGGGGAAGAAGCATTATCAAACATGAGAAGATGAAATAGGGATGGGATATACCAGAGCAGAACCCCCAACTTCTCTCTTCTCTCAAGGTGGATGTTCCATTTCTGTGGATAGGTCTGCTGATAGCCTTATGCCTACCCTTATAGGTTAAGGACTTCTTGTCCCAAGCTACTTTCAGGATTTTCTCTTTATCTTGTAAATTTGCAAGTTTTGCTATAATATGTTGAGGTGACCTGTTTTCATTGATTTTTAGGGAGGTTCTCTGTGCCTCTTGGACTTGAATGCCCGTTTCCTTCCCCAGGTCAGGGGAGTTCTCAGCTATAATTTGTTCAAATAAACATTCTGCCTCTATATCCCACTCCTCATATTCTAGGATCCCTAGAATACAGATATTATTTTGCTTTATGGAATTGCTAATTTATCTAAATCTCCCTTCATGATCTAATAGTTTTCATTCTGTCTTCTTTTCATCTTCCTTATTTTCCATCATCTTTCATGTTACTGATTCACACTTCTACTTTGTTCATGTTCATTTTCATTTTATGGCCTCCACCTGGGACTGCATAACAAATAGCTTTTTAAATTTTGGTATGACTAGATTTTAATTCTTTTAGCTCTACAGTAAGGGATTCTCTAGTGTCTTCTATGTTTTTTGCAAACCTAGCTAGTATATTTATAATCATTGTTTTTTAAATTCTAGTTCAGACATCTTACTTATAACTGTATTGATTAAATCCCTGGCAATTAGTACTACCTCCTGTTCCTTCTTTTGGTATGAACTTCTTTGTCTTGTCATTTTGTCCAGAAAAGAAAAGAAGAAAAAAAGAGAATAAACAACGACAACAGAAAATAAAAACCCAACAAAAATCTATATATATCCTGGGCGTGTTTTGGTCTGCTTGTTAAAGGAAGTTAGATCACAAAATTAGAAAGGAAAACTTATATGTATAAAAATAGAATAAAGTGTCTTAACTATAGGAAATAAACAGAGTTGCTGGTGGGGCGATGGGGTAACAAGGTGATGGGCATTAAGGAACATATTTGATGTAATGATGTAATGGATGTAATATGCAACTGAGGGATCACTAGATTCTACCTCTGAAACTAATAATATGTTATATGTTAATTAAATTGAATTTAAATAAAATACTAAGAGTAAAATACAATGAAAGGAAGCAAAATAATATATATAACAAAATTAAAATAAAAAAACAATTAAAAAGAAGTAAAAAATAAAAAAACAAAAATAATACAAAAAGAATAAAGAATAAAAATACAATGAATGCTATATACTGTTTTCCCCAAGAGCTGAAATTTTGCAGCTCTCTATGATCAGTAAACTTGGTCCAGTGAGTTGTTTGTGCTGGTCCTCTGGGGGAGGAGCCTCTAGCACTGATCCTCAGGTACACTTGCCCTAGTATAAATGTGCCTTTCATGCACAGAGACAGGGCTCAGAATAAGGGGCTCTGGATTCCACTACGTGGCTCCGTTTTGCTCCTTGAAGGCTTTCAACACTGATGAGTGGGGTGAATATGACTATACCCGACTCTCTATCCCTGGAGCTGAGAATTCGTGTCCCCCACTCTTCAGTAAGCCATCACAGAAAAGCAATCAATCACTTGTCTCCTTGGTTTCCATACAAACTCTGTGTTCACCCACCCTGTGACTGAGTGTTTTTATTTCAGGCACATTACTGAGTTCCAAAACTCCAAATTTTATGGACTCCTGTGGCGAAGACCTATGCTGTTCTGCTTTGGGGTGAAGGGGAGGTCTTGCCACACTTCTGCTTTTTGCCAGACCCCTCCCAGGAAAGTGGTCACCCAACTGTGCAATGGTTTGCAGTTTATGGCAACGCAGAACAGAAAGTTAGCACCTAGACTCCCTGTTTTCAGCTGGCTTCACTGCTGCTATGCCTAGGAATTCTGCCATACTCAGGCACCAATGGTTCTTCTTGTGACCCCAAGGATCCTGAGACCACACTGTCATAGCTGGCATTTCCACCCTGCTTCAGCACCTGAGCACCTACTTATAAGCTAGGGATGTCCCCCACTGTAGCCAACTTCTGAAAGTTGCACTCCTCTGTTTGTAATACTTTGCAGAAACCTCCTTAAGAAGGCTCCCTTTTCTCCACCATATCCTCAGCTATATCACACTGGTTTCAAGTCTCCACACCTTTAACCTTCCAAATGGTCATGCTTCTCTACTTGTAGGCTTGCAGCTTTGGTTTTCTCAGTTCTCTGATTGATTTCTCAGGTGTTCAGAATTATTTGATAGTTATCTAGTTGTATTCAAGGGATGAAACAAACTTGGAGTTTGTCCCCCTACTCTTCTGCCATCTTAACTTCTCCCCTGTGACCAAAGTGGTTTTATCTGTGAACAATCTATTCTGCTGTTTTATCATTTTATTTTATTTTTATTTTTATTAACCTTGTCACTTGTAGGTTATAGGGAAGATGAATCCTCTATTTAATATCAAGTTTCTGTGTTTGTTTTTTTCTCAGTATTACAGAGATTGACCTTTGAAATGTGACCCCCCCCCAATTACTATCTATTCAATGGGAGTATCCATTCATAGTACTTAAATTTCTCCAATCCCCTAATGGTAGCAGCCTGGTTTGCATGACAGCAGGGGAAAGCTTGTGTTAGGCTAGATGTGGTTTCCACACAAACCAAAGCATATTTAAAACCATCTCTCAGGGGAGGGGGCCAATATAATAAATTTTCTAATTCCTCACTGGTCGAGAAGTCTGATGAACGGCCCCAAATTCTTCTGGCAGTTGCTGTAGGTCTTTTTTTAGAACAGACATGACAGGCTATTACTGAACTAAGTCACTGTATTTTAAAGGAAATCTGACATCCTTGGCAATATGTCATTTCACCAGGGTCTTTCGATAGCCATTCTTTCTCTGCACTCAATCTGCTGTATCTACTGATGGGTCAGTAGCTAAGGCTTATACCCAAGCTAAGGCATCAGCTTCCTCATAGACAGGTGGTGATAGTGCCTTGTTAGCTGTGACATGGAAAACAGTGAGGGCTGCCATAGACTCTTGCATATGGACCCAAATGTCTCTCTACATGTCTTGACCTCACATGGGCTTATTCATAATCATCCATCCCTTGGCTTTCTATTGTCTGAGCTGTAAGATTAATCCCTTTGGAGTATGACTGTGATTGCAAAGTGCTCATGAGTAATCACCAGACAGACTGCTCTGAGCTCAGCTCATTGGCTGCTGCATTATCTGAAGTGTGAGAGGCCCTACCTGGAGGAGTGTTGTGTCCACTGCTAGGAGCTGTTGCTCTAAGGGGACAAAATCTGTCCCCTTTCAGAACTGGGACCAGAATGCTAAGGGCATTCTTCTGCTGTTTCTGCTATAGTGCCTATTCATAATTTTTAGTCAAAGGCCTCTTTAACTAAATTAACTAAATTGTTAGATACTTGTGAGATATCCAGACCTTTCATCTGCTTCACTAGTATTTTTGCCTTTTCAAAGATGGCTTGCTTCTCTGATCCCCAGTCCCACATACGTCCTTGTTAGAGAGCAAGAAATTCCTGTCCTTTCAAGGAACTGGACTAAGAATCAAATTTATAGGAGATAGATTAAGAGGAGAAAATCAAATTTAAGAGGCATACGGAGAATCCACATAGACATGGAAATTCCAAAGACAGTCAGGCAAACTGATGTATATATGTCTTTCTGACCTAAGGGGACGAGAGTTGGGGTCTGGGATTTCAGAGAAAAGGAATGCATTATGGAACAGATGTTTTGGTAATCATATGTTTGCTCTAACATACAGATGGGTCATTCAGATAAAATTTATCTGTTAATAACCCTATTCTGGGAAAGACCCTCAGTTTAGATTCCACTGTGTGATTAAGGGAGAGACAAAAGTTTCTCTTGAGCCCACAGGATCTCAAGTGCCTTCAATTCAAGATAATCCACATGCCAAAGAGGCACATTCTGGGGAAGGGTCCTATCCTGAACCCCCCTTCAGTTTCACTGCCGGAAACTTCTTTGAGAATTTCACATATTAGTAGATGAGCTGGTAGGTTCTTTCATCTCATCAATCCAATTTCTTAGTCCTGACAATACAATAGATCAGTTTAGTCGAAGTCACTTCAGGAGGCAGTGATGTAGGCATATTTTCAAAGTCAGGCCTGTGATTCAAGAAATCAGGTATTAAGGAGGAATTTCTATGGAAAAAAACAAACAAACAAAACTGGTGGTTAATGATTGGGTCAAATGTTAAGACAGTTTCTGGGTCCTAATGCTGCTGGTTACAAAGACTTAAGGATGTCAGACTTGTAGCATCTTCAGATAGTGTGAATAATGTGATGGCAGGAAATGGGAATCTGACAGATTTTCCTGTTTTGTTTTGTTTTGTTTTGTTTTTTGCCAAGTGTTCTCAAATGTCTCTGATGATCTTTTGAGTGGACCATAGAAAAGGTTCAAAGATTGTCTATGCATGAGCTATTATAGCAATTTCTTTACAGAAAGTCATTTGTATTTAATTTGCAGGGCTTCAGGATAAAGGGCAGTTTAAATTCTCAAATGATTTCAAGTCAGAAAGGTGGGAACAAAATCAAAATGTTAGATTGGACATTTGTAGCCAGGTATTGGAGAACATTAAAAGAACCCAGGAACTAGTCCAGTTTATAATGAATGGTGTTAAAATCTAGTATCTAAAAAGATGTTACTGAAACATATTTTCTCTCTATAATCACCCTAATTTTTACCAAAGATAGCCAACATAATTCTAATTTCTTTTACAAAATAGGTATGATTTCAAAAAAATAAATAACTTGACCTGATTATTTAAATAAGCAGAGAGAGAATACTGACTCTACATAGCCTCTTTAAACTTTGCTGGATCTTTTCATAAGGAATTTCTAGATAGAACTATTTTTCTAAGATCTTATTTATTTATTCATGAGAAACAGAGAGAGGCAAACACATAAGCAGAGGTAGAACCAGGCTCCCTGTGGGGAGCCTGATGCGGAACTTGATCCCAGGACCCCAGGATCACAACCTGAGCCAAAGGCAGACTCTCAACCACTGAGCCACCCAGGCAACCCTAGATTGAACATTTTTTGGTATATTTTTTATTGGAGTTCAATTTGCCACCATATACTACATCACCCAGTGCTCATGCCATCAAGTGCCCCCCTAATGCCCGTCACCCAGTCACCCCATCCACTCCCTCCCCTTCCACTACCCCTTGTTAGTTTCCCAGAGTTAGGAGTCTCTCATGTTCTGTCACCTTCTCTGATTTTTCCCACTCATTTTCTCTCCTTTCCCCTATAATCCCTTTCACTATTTTTTTTTATATTCCCCATATGAATGATACCATATAATGTTTGTCCTTCTCTGATTGACTTACTTCACTCAGCATAATACTCTCCAGTTCTATCCATGTTGAAGCAAATGGTGGGTATTCGTCGTTTCTAATGGCTGAGTAAAATCCCATTGTATATATAGACCACATCTTCTTTATCCATTCATATTTCAATGGACACCGAGGCTCCTTCCACAGTTTGGCTATTGTGGACATTATGGCTTATAAACATTGGGGTGCAGGTGTCTCAGCTTTTCAGTGCATCTGTATCTTTGGGGTAAATCCCCAGCAGTGCAATTGCTGGATCGTAGGGTAGCTCTATTTTAAAATCTTTAAGGAACCTCCACACAGTTTTCATGAGTGGCAGTACCAGTTCACATTTCCACCAACCAGTGCAAGAGGGTTCCCCTTTCTTCACATCCTCTCCAACATTTGTTGTTTCCTGTCTTGTTAATTTTCACCATTCTCACTGGTGTCATGTGGTATCTCATTGTAGGAATAGAGGGAACATTCTCAGCATCTTAAAAGCCACCTACAAAAAGCCCACAGGAAATATCATTCTCAATGGGGAAACACTGGGAACCTTTACCCTAAGATCAGGAACATGACAGGGATGTCCACTCTCACCACTGCTATTCAACATTGTACTAGAAGTCCTAGCCTCAGCAATCAGGCAACAAAAAAGAAATAAAAAACATTCTAATTGGCAAAGAAGGAGTAAAACTCTCTCTCTTTACATATGACATGATACTGTACATAGAATACCAAAAAGTCTGCACCCCAAGATTGCTAGAACTCATACAGCAATTTGGCAGTGTGGCAGGATACAAAATCAATGCCCAGAAATCAGTGGCATTTCTATACACTAACAATGAGACTGAAGACAGAGAAATTAAGGAGTCAATCCCATTTACAATTGTACCCAAAAGCATCAGATACCTAGGAATAAACCTAACCAAAGAGGTAAAGGACCTATACCCTAAAAACTGCAGAACACTTCTGAAATAATTTGAGGAAGACACAAAGAGATGGAAAAATATCCCATGCTCATGGATTAGAAGAATTAATATTGTGAAAATGTCAATGTTACCCAGGGCAATTGACACATTTAGTGCAATCCTTATCAAAATACCATGGACTTTCTTCAGAGAGTTGGAACAAATTTATTAAATAGACTAGACTGCCTTTTTCTAGTGGATAGTCTTTCCAGCTTTGTTGAATATTAGTTGACCATAAAGTTGAGGGTCCACTTCTGGATTCTCTATTCTGTTCCATTGATCTATATGTCTGTTTTTGTGCCAGTATGGTCAACTAATATTCGACAAATCAAAGTCTTGGAAAGACTATCCACTGGAAAAAAGACAGTCTCTTCAATCAGTGGTGCTGGGAAAATTGGACATCCACATGCAGAAAAATGAAACTAGATTATTCCCTTACACCATACACATAGATAAACTCAAAATGGATGAATGATCTTAATGTGAGACAAGATTCCATCAAAATCCTAGAGGAGACCATAGGCAACATCCTTTTTGAACTTGGCCACAGCAACTTCTTGCAAGATACATCCATGAAGGCAAGGTAATCAAAAGCAAAAATGAATATTGGGTCTTTATCAAGATAAAAAGCTTCTGTATATCAAAATAAACAGTCAAGAAAACCAAAAGACAACCAACAGAATGGGAGAAGATATTTGCAAATGACCTATTAGATAAAGCACTAGTATCCAAGATCTATAAGGAACTTATTAAACTCAACAGCAAAGAAACAAACAATCCAATCATGAAATGGGCAAAAGACATGAACAGAAATCTCAAAGAGGAAGACATAGACATGGCCAACAAGCACATGAGAAAATGCTCCACATCACTAGCCATCAGGGAAATACAAATCAAAACCACAATGAGATACCACCTCACACCATCGAGAATGGTGAAAATTAACAAGGCAGGAAACAACAAATGTTGGAGAGGATGTGGAGAAAGGGGAACCCTCTTACACTGTTGGTGGCAATATGAACTGGTGTAGCCTTCTAGAAAACTGTCTGGACGTTCCTTCAAAGAGTTAAAAATAGGTGTGCCCTATGACCCAGCAATTGCACTGCTGGGGATTTAGCCCAAAGATACAGATGCAGTGAAACGCTGGGACACCTACACACCAATGTTTATAGCAGCAATGTCTACATTAGCCGAAATGTGGAAGGAGCCTCGGTGCCCATAGAGAGATGAATGGATAAAGAAGATATGTGGATGTCCAATTTTCCCAGCACCATTTATTGAAGAGACTGTCTTTCTTCCAATGGATAGTCTTTCCTCCTTTATCGAATATTAGTTGCCCATAAAGTTCAGGGTCCACTTCTGGATTCTCTATTCTGTTCCACTGATCTATGTGTCTGTTTTTGTGCCAGTACCACACTGTCTTGATGACCACAGCTTTGTAGTACAACCTGAAATCTGGCATTGTGATGCCCCCAGATATGGTTTTCTTTTTTAAAATTCCCCTGGCTATTTGGGGTCTTTTCTGATTCCACACAAATCTTAAAATAATTTGTTCTAACTCTCTGAAGAAAGTCCATGGTATTTTGATAGGGATTGCATTAAACGTGTATATTGCCCTGGGTAACATTGACATTTTCACAATATTAATTCTGCCAATCCATGAGCATGGAATATTTTTCCATCTCTTTGTGTCTTCCTCAATTTCTTTCAGAAGTGTTCTATAGTTTTGAGGGTATAGATCCTTTACATCTTTGGTTAGGTTTATTCCTAGGTATCTTATGCTTTTGGGTGCAATTGTAAATGGGATTGACTCCTTAATTTCTCTTTCTTCAGTCTCATTGTTAGTGTATAGAAATGCCACTGACTTCTGGGCATTGATTTTGTATCCTGCCACGCTACCGAATTGCTGTATGAGTTCTAGCAATCTTGGGGTGGAGACTTTTGGGTTTTCTATGTAGAGTATCATGTCATCGGCGAAGAGGGAGAGTTTGACTTCTTCTTTGCCAATTTGAATGCCTTTAATGTCTTTTTGTTGTCTGATTGCTGAGGCTAGGACTTCTAGTACTATGTTGAACAGCAGTGGTGAGAGTGGACATCCTGTCTTGTTCCTGATCTTAGGGGGTCTATGTATACAATGGAATATTACTCAGCCTTTAGAAATGACAAATACCTACCATTTGCTTCAACGTGGATGAAGCTGGTGAGTATTATGCTGGGTGAAATAAGTCAATTAGAGAAGGACAAAATTATATGGTCTCATTCATTTGGGAAATATAAAAATTCGTGAAAGGGAATAAAGGGGAAATGAGAGAATATGAGTGGAAATATCAGTGAGGGTGACAAAACATGGGGGACACCTAACTCTGGGAAGCAACCAGGGGTAGTGGACGGGGAGGTGGGTGGGGGGTTGGGGTGACTAGGTGATGAGTACTGAGGGGGGCACTTGGCGGGATGAGCACTGGGTGTTATGCTATATGTTCGCAAAGTGAACTCCAATAAAAAAAGTTAAACAAAATTTAGCAGAATAAAAAGACATTAGAATTTTATCTAAGGCCTCATGAAGTGTTAATGGTAATCTAAGAATACACAAATTTAAATTTTATTTTATTTTAATTTTTTAAAAATATATTATTTATTTGATAATGAGAGCACACAAGGGGGGGAGCAGGAAAGAGAAAAGCAAGCTCCCTGCTCATCCTGTGGGGATCTATCCTAGGAAGCTGAGATTGAGCCCTGAGCTGAAGGCAGATGCTTAACTGATTGAACTACCCAGGTGCCCCTCAAATTTAAATTTTAATAACTGTAATTAAGACTACTGTAAATTATAAGGGAAACATCTCTGCATGCAAGGGGATTGAGACCAGTTATTTAAAAAAGGAAAATGGGTTCACTGGATAGTGCAGTCGGTTGAGTCCAACTCTTCCTTTCTGTTCATGTTGCAATGTTAGAGTTGTGAGATTGAGCCCCAGGTTAGCTCTGTACTCAGCAAGAAAAGTGCTTGAGATTCTGTCTCCCTCTATCCCCGCCTCCTACTGTGTGCTCTGTCTCTTGAATATATAAATCTAAAAAAAATAAAGAGGAAAAATATAGGAAAAATATAAATGAATGTTGAAAGGAAAGTTGTAGAAGTCCTGTAAGGAATCTTTGAAAAGGAATTTTTGTACATGGCTGTGACTAAAATTATGGAGTTCAGTGTGTAAAGTTAGGGGGTGATCAACATCTGGGGTGAAGAAGGGAGAATAAGAGAGGAAAACTAGGCAGAAATTGATCAATGATACAATATCAACAGAAAACTTAATTGATTCTCTGAAGAGATACAAAAATGGATTACCCTTTGGAACCATTTTAAATTGAAGCAAATGGCTGGACTTCTACAACGGTCCCTCAACAGGACCATCTGAGAAGAGGGCATGACAGTGGCAAAGCAGCTGTGTTCAATCAAGATAATCCCTGATGGTATTTGACAGCTGAGAACTGTTGGTAGCATTCCTACATCTGAGAGTCTTTCACTCCTGATGGAAATTATGATCAGCACATTGTGTCATCCACCATAGGAATTACTATCCATGCAGTGCACTGGATATCCTTAATTCAATATATTTTTAAGATTTATTTATTAATCAGAGACATAGAAAGAAGCAGAAACACAGGCAGAGGGAGAAGCAGGCTCCCTGACGGGACCCCAACATGGGACTTGATCCCGGATCCTGGGATCATGCCCTGAGCCAAAGGCAGATGCTCAACCACTGAGCCACCCAGGCATCCCCTTGACGCAGTGTTTTTTAAAAAGTTTTTATTTAAATTACAGTTAGTTAACATACAGTGTAATATTAGTGATTCCACACTTCCATATAATGCCCGATGCTCCTTTCAGTAAGTATATATCAACATGGGAGATAACAGGAAGGGAAAAGAGGGACTACATAAAAAAAATTATCTTGTTGGAATGAATGGGTTTTAATATCAGGAGTACACTTGCTTAAGATTGGAATTGTGTTTTCTTCATTATAACGACAGTTTTCTCATATTATTGGTTTAAATTGTAAATAAAGATTTTTCCTTATCTTTAATCTGCCTAGAAAAACATGGATCCTATGTTTTGTCTTTAATAAGTCTTTAATTACTTAAAGTTGAATCTTCTCAACATTAAAAGAGCTAAGTTTCGTTAACTGTATAATCCTCTGTATTTGCTTTTAGAATGTCTAATTGTCACCTTGGCTAGATAATAATTTTTGTAATAATCTTTAATATTATTTAAACATGTGCTTTAAAGCCTTCTGATATATCAAATGTTACAAAATAGAACTTCTAAATGAAGTCTTCTTGACTAATTAGGCTTGTTTATTTGGTATGTCAAATCATTTTGGAAGTATTGTCAAATAAATGATGATAAATCTGGGATGACTGGCTCAGTGGTTGAGCATCTGCCTTTGGCTCAGGTCATGATCCTGGGGTCCTGGGATAGAGTCCCACATCAGGGTCCCCACAGGGAGCCTGCTTCTTCCTCTGCCTCTCTCTCTGTGTCTCCCATGAATAAATAAAATCTTTAAAAAATGACAAACCTTCTTAGCTTATTATATGGTTAATTGCTATATAAAATTTCTAAGGTTTTGATATGTCCTTGTCTAATGTCATCACTTATAATTTTAATTATTGAAGTGCGTGTCACCAAATTTCCTTGTCAATTGCATTCTAATGACAAGTACAAGTCTCAGATAACTTTAAGATTATTATGTTTTCATAGCAATGTATTTATTTGCATTACTTCAATAAGAATCTGGATTTATGACAGAATACAATAGAAAAAATTGATTATATATATCAATGGAATGTCATATTTGAGGGAGCTAGGTAGAGACTCAAGTATGACAATGCAGATTTGAGGAATTAAGTTTGCCTTTACAGAGGCAATGAAGCCCCTTGGAAAAATTGGCACTTTGCTTACAGAGTTCCCAGAAGCCTTGTATAGTGAGTAAAGAAGGTCACTTCCTGGCAGGTGCAGAAACCTCAAGATTATTTTGGGGCCCCCGAGAAGACTTCACTCAAATCTATAGGTATTGCAGGCAAAGTCTGATGACAAGTATTTGGCTTGTCTTATTAGCTGTAAAAGGCTGTTAAAAGTCCAATTTGAAATTCCTTATGGAATGTTCCAGTAAAGCAGTCTAAAAACAACAACAACAACAAAAACTAACACTATATGGTTAATCACTATTCTTTTACAGATTCTTTTTTTTTCTAATTTTTATTTATTTATGATATTCACAGAGAGAGAAAGAGAGAGAGGCAGAGACACAGGCAGAGGGAGAAGCAGGCAGAGGGAGAAGCAGGCTTCATGCACCAGGAGCCCGCCGTGGGATTTGATCCCGGGTCTCCAGGATCGCGCCCTGGGCCAAAGGCAGGCGCCAAACCGCTGCGCCACCCAGGGATCCCCGGTTAATCACTATTCTTGCTATGCTTTTGTAAATAACTAGGCCAAGTTGTTTCCAATTTTCTCCCATTCTCTTGGCTTGGGATCATTGACAACTAAAACTGCTCTCTTTCCCTGAAAGTTGAAGCTACAAAACTTGAGGTAATCTTCAAAGAAAAATCACCAAAACAACCCATGCCTGTTCATGCCTGTTGCTGTATAGACACTGAGAAAGATTACCAGAGACATGCAGATAGTTGAACAAGTTCATTTCAACCTTTCTCATTTGGTGGACTTATCATTGGAAAATGCAGAATTTGAGATATTGATGGATGGGAACAGTTTTATGGGTCAAAGACAAGAAGTGGATGTAGTGGTGACCCATCCACTATTGTCCATTGCTGAGAACACCAGAAATCAAGCTGTTTGAAATAATATTTCTAAATGAGTGGAGATAGTTTCCACTTCTCTAGCACAATTTCTGCAAGAAGTATCTACAGTGGTCATTATCCCAATGTCCTCAAGAATGAGAAATATTCAAAAGACAGTGGGAATTGAAACCAGTAACCAAAGGATTAATGGGACTAAACACAGTTGCACCAACTGCAACTTTTTTATTCAGACAGTTTTAGTTTGCTTTTAAATTTACTTGACTAGCTTCTTTTGGGGGAAGTGGATTTGAGGCTTACCCTCCCATCTTATTTGCTTCTTGAATAACCCCTTTCTTTGCTGCATATTTAACATCTTAGTGACTGACTGTCTTTGCACATTGGACAGAAGAAGCTGGATTTGGTTACACAGTCAATGCATAAATGACCTAAGAGCTTCTCAGTGTGTCCTGTCAGAGAGTCTTATTTTAGGCAGAGATGGAGCAGAAAATAAAACTGATTTTCTGATTTAAAAGACAAATTGAATCCCCAGGTACTTAAGGTGTGTACTGTTATTGTGAAGACATTTATCTTTAATGTTGGTTGTAGATGCAGGGGAACACCTTTTGAAGCTGAGTATGTGGAAATCTTAATTTTGTTGAGTCTTTTTTGCCTATGGAAATGGTCTCACCAACACTAGTGGCAGCAGAAGTTTCACCCCAAGAGATTGCAGCCTGCGTATCCGCCGAAAAAACCCTCATTTTACTCTGAGATGATCAACTCTGCATTGCCTGAGAAAATGGTAGAGGCAAAACCTGAAGCAGTTGCTACATATGGCTGGACTCATGTCCTAGCAGACCCCTAAAGGGGCAATCTGTGATCCAAGAAGAGGTGTGTTACATTTTTAAAAGAACTACCTGATTTTTTGAGTATTGAGTTTTTAAAGTTCTTTATATATATTTTGGATATAACCCTTTATCAGATATGTCATTTGCAAATATTATCTCCCATTCTGAAGGTTGCCTTTCAGTTTTGTTGATTAATTCCTTCACTGTGCAGAAAGCTTTTTTTATCTTGATTGAAGTCCAATAATTCATTTTTGCTTTTGCTTTCCTTGACTCATGAGATGTATCTAATAAGACATTGCTATAGCAATGTCAAAGAGGTTGCTGCCTGTTTTCCTCTAGGATTTTGATGGTTTCTTATCTCATATTTAGGTAATTCATTCATATTAAATTTATTTTTGTGTGTGGTATAAGAAAATGGTCCAGTTCCATTCTTTTACATATTGCTGTCCAGTTTAAAAAATGGGCAGAAGACATTTATAGACCTTTCTTCCAAAGACATACACATGGCTGATAGACACATAAAAAGATGCTCACCATCACTCATCATCTAGGAAATACAAATCAAAACTACAATGAGATATCACCTCATACATGTCAGAATGGCTAAAATTAACCACACAAGAAACAACAGGTGTTAGTGAGAACATAGAGAAAGGGGAACCCTCTTGTACTGTTGGGAATGCAAACTGGCACGGTCACTGTGGAAAACACTATGGAGATTCCTCAAAAAGTTAAAAATAGTGCTACCCTATGACTCTGTGATTGCACTGCTGAATATTTATCTAAAGGATACAAAAATACTGATTTGAAGGGGCACATGCACCCTGTTTATAGCAGTATTATCAACAATAGCCAAATTAGGGAAAGAGCCCAAATGTTGATCAACCAATGAGTGGATAAAGAAGTTATGGTATGTGTGTTTGTGTGTGTGTATGTGTGTGTGTGTGTGTGTGTTTTACTGAGCCATAGAAAAGAACAAAATCTTGTCATTTACAATGACGTGCTAGAGAGTATTATGCTAAGTGAATTAAGTCAGTCAGAGAAAGACAAATACTATATTATTTTACTCATATGTGGAATTTGAGAAAGAAAATAGATTAACATGGCAGTGGGGGAAGAGAAGCAAACCACAAAAGAGGCTCAACTATAGAGAAGTTAGGGTTATTGGAGGGGAAGTGGACAGGGGGAAGGGTTAAAGGAGTGATGGGTATTAAGGAAGGCACTTATGATGAGCCCTGGGTGTTGTATGTAATTGATGAGTCACTAAATTCTACACCTGAAACTAATATTTTACTGTATGTTAACTAACTAGAATTGAAAAAGAAACTTGGAAAAAATATTTTATTTTTATTTATTTATTTTTTTTAATTTTTATTTATTTATAATAGTCACACACAGAGAGAGAGGCAGAGACACAGGCAGAGGGAGAAGCAGGCTCCATGCACTGGGAGCCCGATGTGGGATTCGATCCCGGGTCTCCAGGATCGCGCCCTGGGCCAAAGGCAGGCGCTAAACCGCTGCGCCACCCAGGGATCCCAGGAAAAAATATTTTAAAAATAAAAGAGCTACTTTAGTTTTCCAATTTATATAAACATAATTTATGAGAATTGTAGGAATGGGCATTAAAGGTTGTATGATAATTTGGAAGCAACATAAAATTGATAAGCTAAATTTAATGAAATGGGCCCACTTAGAGTTTGTGTATTTAATGTTGCCAGTTGGGTAGTGGTGAAGGGCACTATCAGTTTATTGGGTTTATTGGCTGAGACATTATTAAGTTATGGCTCACTGAGAGTGAAATGGAAATGTCCAATTTCCCTTAGTTTAATACAGAGCAAGAGATTTAAAATTTAGGGAGACATATAATAGTACTTCAGAAATATATTTGAGAGTAGAACCCCAGAATTTGTAATAAGCTTTGTGATTTCTCTTCTCTTGAGACCAGACATTACAGTGGGAACCACAACCACTCATGTGGAAAATCTAAATATCCAGGAATAATTAGATCCCAAGGTGGCAATGGCCAATGACCTCACTCAATTGACATAAGCAAGTTTGATATAATTACTATAATGGACAGTGGAGACAAAGCCACAATCAGAATAGTCTGTCACAGGGGCACCTGAGTGACTCGGTTAAATGTCTGACTAGATTGCAGCTTAGATTGTGATCTCAGGGTTGTGGGATTGAGTCCTGTGAGCTCCATGCTCAGCACAGTCTGTTTGAGATTCTATCTCTCCCTCTCTCCATGCCCCTCTCCCTGCTTGCTTGCTCTCAAAACTTGGGTGAAGGGAATGTTTTAAAAAGTCTGTCACACGGGCACTGAGGGGGGCACTTGACGGGATGAGCACTGGGTGTTGTTCGGTATGTTGGCAAATTGAACACCAATAAAAAATAAATTTATTATAGAAAAATAAAAACAAAAAGTCTGTCACAGTCCTAGGGCATTGGCTGATTATCATAGTATTCTTAGAAGTAAAAGAAAGACTACCAAATTATTAGTTAATCTGTATAAACAGAAAATTTCTAGATCAAGGGAATGAATGTCTAATGTGAATCATAAAAATAGAGTCACAGCCCATTAACCAGTTCCATGACTTTAGCCAGTTTACAAACATAGAACCATTCAAATGTAGGAGAGACCAGTCTCCTTGAGAGAGGACAATATTACATTACTGTTAAAATATTTCCCAGCTTTTCTCAAAGGGGCATACAGCCTTTGATAGGAAATCTGTGCATTGGGGGAACTGATACAATCAGACCTTTTGGGGACTGCTTAGACACTAGCTCTGAACTGACATTGTTTCCAGGAGACAAAAAAATCACAATAACCTTATGTTAAGAGGAAGTCCTTATGGAGGTCAGATGATGGATTTTAACTGAGTACTGTTTCACAGTTGGTCCAGAAGTTTCTTGAACCCATCCTGTGGTTATTTCCCATATGTAGAATGTATAGTTGGAATAGAAATGTTTCACAGCTGTCAGAATCCCCTCCTTGGTTTCCTAAAGTGTCAAGTGAGGGCTGTTATGGTGAAAAGGCCATAAGAAAGTCATTTGTACTGTCTCTGCCTGGTAAAATAGTAAATCAAAACTAATATTGAATTCCTAGAATTGCAGAATTTCATGCCACTATCAAGAACTTAAAAAATGAAGTACTGGTGATTCCCACACATCCCTCAAAACTCTTCTATTTGGCCTGGGCAGAGGCTAGTTGGCTCTTGGAGAATAACAACAGGTTAGGGAAATTTGGACCAATGATGATGCTAATTGTAGTTGCTGTAACACTTGTATTATTGTTTGAGCAAATTCACACATTCCCTGGCATTTGATAAGCAGCTACTGATCTGGCAAATGCCTTTTTCCTAATACCTATCCACGTGGCCCACCAAAAGCAGTTTCCTTTCAGATACCAATGTCAGAAATATACCTTCACTGTCTTTTACTTATTTTTTTCTTTTTTTAATGTAGAAAATGGTTTATTTTTTAGATGAGATATTCCAGGTGCTTTTGTAAGAACTTAACTCAGTTATTCTATACAGAACATACAATCATCTCAACATACAAGTTACTACACTTTGTGTACTCTTTTGGGCACACCTGGATGGCTCAGTGATTGAGCTTCTGCCTTTGGCTCAGGTCGTGATCCTAGAGTTCTGGGATTGAGTCACACATCGGTCTCCCCTCAAGGAGCCTTATTTTCCCTCTGCCCATGTCTCTGCCTCTCTCTCTCTGTGCCTCTCGTGAATAAATAAATAAAATCTTAAAAAATAAAAAAAGTTTGGAGACTCAAAACAGGGTCAAGTGCCTGAGATAAAAGCGCTCAGTTCAGGCTGGGTGAACATAGAGTGCAAACAGAAACTAGGGAGACAAGGGTGATTGATTGCTTTTCTGTGAGGAGTCACTGAAGAGTTGGGTGGCACAAATTTTCAGCTCTGAGGCTGGAGACTGGGGCACAGTTTCAACCTCTAAAGCCATCCAGAAGCCTTCAGGAAACAAAACCCACATAGAGTAATCTGAAGACACTTAAAATGAATCTGGCTCCTTGGCAAGAGGGGTGTGATTTCACTGGGGCAAAGACACCTGAGAATCAGGTCAACAGGCCTTTCCCCCAGAAGACCATCTGGGTAATAGCAAATTTACCTATTGCACAGAATTGTAAAATTCCAGTGTTAGGGGAAAATAGTGTGTAGAATTTGTTTTTTTTCCTCATGATTCTTCAATCTTTCAGTTAATTTTTTTCTTTTTTTAATTACTTTTCAAATAGTTTCTTATTTTAACAACTTTTTTTAAAGTCTTTTTTAAAATTTTCATTTTTTTCATTTTATATACATATTCTTTACTTTTGGCTTCTTTTCATTATATTCAATTTTTTACATATATATGTGTGTGTATATATATATATATATATACAAACACACATATACATTTTGTGTATATGTTTTATGTATATATGTTTTTCTTTCTGTACAATTTTGGAATTTAGTTTCTTCTAAAAAAATACACCCAGGATCTAGTGCATTATTCTGTTCTGTCACTTGTTGGATTATATTATCTCTTTTTTTCCTTTTACTTTTTTGGTTTCTAATTTCTTCTGATTTGTTTAGTGTATATGTTGCTGGGATCACAGTTGATATATTTGTATTCTGTTCCCTTGTTCAACTATTTTTCTGTGGACAAAATGACAAGATAGAAAAAATCATTCCAGAAAACAGAGCTAGAGGCAGTACTAACTGCCACAGACTTAATCAATATGGATACAAGTAAGATGCCAAAGCTAGATTCAGAATAACAATTACAAAGATACAAGCTGGGCTTAAAATAAAGCATAGAAGACACTATAGAAACCTTTCTGGAGAAATAAAAGAACTAAAATCTAATCAGGTCAAAATAAAAAAGGTTATTACTTAGGTGCAATAAAAAATGGAGGCTCTAATTACTAGGATAAATGAGGCAGAAGAGAAATCAGTGATATAGAAGATAAAACGATGGAGAATAAAGAAAATGAGAAAAAGAGATAAACAGCTATTAGATCACTAGAGGAGGATTCAAGAGATCAGCAATACAGTAAAGCAAAACAATATTAAAATAATTGGTGCTCCAGATGAAGAGGAGAGAAGTACAGAAGGTATATTTGAGCAAAGTAGCTGAGAATGTCCGAAATTTGGAAAAGATATTAGCCAATCAAGACCAGGAGGTGGGGGGGGGGGCGGGGGCGGAACAAGATGGCTAGGAGTAGGGTCCCCATGTCACCTGTCCCCACCAACTTACCTAGATAACTTTCAAATCATCCTAAAAAACCTACGAATTCGACCTGAGATTCAAAGAGAGAACAGCTGGAACACTACAGAGAGAAGAGTTTGTGCTTCTAACAAAGTAGGAAGGCAGGAAAAAAAAAATAAAAAAGAATCAAGTGGGGGAGGGCCCCCACAAGGAGCTAAGCTAAAGCCTGGGAGCGAGAGCCTCCAGGACAGGAGAGCCCAGTCCCAGAGAAGCAGGAACTTTAAAAATCCGCACCAGATTCTTCCCGAATGGAAAGGTGCTTAGCAGGAAAACTGGGCAGAACCACAGGTGGAGCAGTAGAGCTCCAGGTTCCTGGGGTCACTAACAGAGGAAGTGTGCCCCAGGGAGAGTGTGCCACAGACTGTCGGCCAAGCTCGGTAAAGAGCTGGAGCACGTGCCTGGTGGGGTCTTGGGGAGAAGCCTGTCGGTCAGTCGGAGGGTCCAAGCACAGGGGGCTGTGCCCTGCTGCCATGGGGAGCCGCAGCCCCGGGAGCTGATTTCAGCAGCACAGGCCCGGGATCCCAGGGCGCTGAGCAAACACAGCCCACTATCCTGCACTACCCCTGGGACATGTGGAAGCGGAGAGGGCACAGGACAGCGAGAACATTCCTGCCCCCAGGCACCCCTGAGCTGTGTAGGTCATCACCCCACACTCTGGAAGCATCCAGGCCAATGTGGACTGGGAGCTGCAGTAGTTACCGTGGAGGCTGACTCCAGAGCTGGGAGGCTGGCCGGGGCCAGTGTTATGCTCCTCCTGGTGTCACAGGATAAATAACAGAGGCCTCACAGGATAAACAGCTCCCACTGACCTGTGCACACACCTGAGAATCAGCACAGCAGGCCCCTCCCACAGAAGATTAGAGGAAGGACAGGGGAAGAACAAGTTCTTCGTGGAGAAGTGCTGGAAAGCTCCAGGGGACGTCAAGGGATTTACAGTATAGAGAACCAGAGGATACCCCTACTTGGTTTTTTTGTTTGTTTGTTTGTTTGTTTGTTATTTTTTTCTTCCTTGTTGCAATACAAACTGTTTTTAGTGACTCTGCACTGAGCAAAATGACTAGAAAGAAGGACTCACCACAAAAGAAAGGATCAGAAACAGTACTCTCTGCCACAAAGATACAAAATTTGGATTACAATTTGATGTCAGAAAGCCAATTCAGAAGCACAATTATAAAGCTACTGGTGGCTCTAGAAAAAAGCATAAAGGAATCAAGACACTTCATGACTGCAGAATTTAGATTTAATAAGGCTGAAATTAAAAATCAATTAAATGAGATGCAATCCAAACTGGAGGTCCTAACGATGAGGGTTAATGAGGTAGAAGAATGAGTGAGTGATATAGAAGACAAGTTGATGGCAAGGAAGGAAGCTGAGGAAAAAAGAGAAAAACAAAAGATCATGAGGAAAGGTTAAGGGAAATATATGATGGCCTCAGAAGGAAAAATCTATGTTTAATTGGTATTCCAGAGGGCACCGAAAGGGACAGAGAACCAGAAAGTGTATTTGAACAAATGATAGCTGAGAACTTCCCTAACTTGGAGAGGGAAACAGGCATTCATCAAGGAGATAGAGAGATCCCCCCCTAAAATTAATAAAAAACTGTTCAACACCCCAACATTTCATAGTGAAACTTGCAAATTCCAAAGATAAAGAGAAAATCCTTAAAGCATCAAGAGACAAGAAATCCCTAACCTTTATGGGGAGAAGTAACCTTAATTCCAAACAGCAGACCACTCAACAGAGACATGGCAGGCCAGAAAGAGTTGGCAAGAGATATTCAGGATCCTAAATGAGAAGGACATGCAGCCAAGAATACTTTATCCAGCAAGGCACTCATTCAGAATAGAAGGAGAGATAAAGAGCTTCCAAGATAGGCAGAAACTGAAAGAATTTGTGACCACCAAACCAGCTCTGCAAGAAATATTGAGGGGGACTCTGTAAAAGAAAGAGGAAGCCCAAAAATAACCCACAAAAACAGAGACTGAATAGGTATTATGATGACACTAAATTCATATATTTCAATAGTAACTCTGAACGTGAATGGGCTTAATATCCCACCAAAAGGCACAGGGTTTCAACCGGATAAAAAATAAGATCCATCTATTCGCTATCTATAAGAGACTCATTTTAGACCTAAGAACACCTCCAGCCTGAAAATGAAAGGTAGAGAACCATTTACCATTCAAATGGTCCTCAAAAGAAAACTGAGGTAGCTATCCTCATATCAGATAAATTAAAGTTTATCTCAAAGACCGTAGTAAGAGATAAAGAGGGCCACTATATCATACTTAAAGGATCTATATCCAGCAAGAGGACCTAACAATCATGAATATTTGTGCCCCTAATTTGGGAGCTGCCAAGCATATCAATCAATTAAAAACCAAAGTAAAGACATACTTAGATAATACTACACTAATACTGGGAGACTTCAACACGGCGCTTTCTGCAAATGACAGATATTCCAAGCACAGCATCCCCAAAGAAACAAGAGGTTTAAATGATACTGGACCAGATGGATTTCACACATATTTACACAATTTTGCATCCAAATGCAACTGAATACATGTTCTTCTCAAGTGCACATGGAACTTTCTCCAGAATAGACCACATACTGGGTCACAAATCAGGCCTCAACTGATGCCAAAAGACTGGGATTGTCCCTTGCATATTTTTAGACCAGAATGCTTTGAAACTTGAACTCAATCACAAGAAGAATTTTGGAAGGATTTCAAACACGTGGAGGTTATAAAGCATCCTGCTAAAAGATATAAGGGTCAACCAGGAAATTACAGAAGAATTAAAATGATTCCTGGAAACTAATGAGAATGAAGATACAACTCTTTAAAAACTTTGGGATACACCAAAAGCAGTCCTGAGGGGGAAATACATCGCAATACAAGCATCTCTCAAAAATTGCAAAAAAAACCTCAAATATACAAGCTAAACTTGCACCTAAAGGAATTGAAGAAAGAACAGCAAATAAAACCTACACCAAGCATAAGAAGAGAATTAATAAAGATTCAAGCAGAACTCAATGAAATAGAGACCGGAAGAACTGTAGAACAGATCAACAAAACCAGGAGTTGATTCTTTGAAAGAATTAATAAGATAGAAAAACCATTAGCCAGTCTTATTAAAAAGAAGAGAGAAAGGACTCAAATTAATAAAATCACAAATGAAAAAGGAGAGATCACAACCCATACCAAGGATATACAAACAATTTTAAAAAACATATTATGAGCAGCTATATGCCAATAAATTAGGCAATCTAGAAGAAATGGACGCATTTCTGGAAAACCACAAACTACCAAAACTGGAACAGGAAGAAATAGAAAACCTGAACAGGCCGATAACCAGGGAGGAAATTGAAGCAGTCATCAAAAACCTCCCAGGACAATATAAATAATAGTGAAAGGGAATAGAGGGGAAGGGAGAAGAAATGTGTAGGAAATAGCAGAAAGGGAAATTAAAACATGAGAGACTCCTAACTCTGGGAAACGAACTAGGGGTGGTGGAAGGGGAGGAGGGTGGGGGGTGGGGGTGACTGGGTGGTGGGCACTGAGGGGGACACTTGACGGGATGAGCACTGGGTGTTATTCTGTATGTTGGCAAGTTGAACACCAATAAAAAATAAATTTATTATTAAAAAAAAACCCAGGACATAAAAGTCCAGGGCCAGATGGCTTCCCACAGGAATTCTATCAAACGTTTAAAGAAGAAACAATTCCTATTCTACGAAGTGGTTCCAAAAGATAGAAAGGGATGGAATACTCCCAAACTCATCCTATGAGGCCAGCATCACCTTAATTCCAAAACCAGACAAAGACTCCATCAAAAAGGAGAATTATAGACCATTAGCCCTGATGAACACAGTTGGAAATATTCTAAAGAAGATACTAGCTAACAGGATCCAACGGTACATTAAGATTATTCACCATGACCAAGTGGGATTCAGCCCTAGGATGCAAGACTGCTAAACACTTGTAAAACAATCAACGTGATGGATCATATCAACAAGAGGAAAAACAATAACTATGTGAACCTCTCAGTAGATGCAGAGAAAGCATTTGACAAAATACAGCATCCATTCCTGATCAAAAACTCTTCAGAGTGTAGGGATAGTGGAACCATTCCTCAGCATTTTAAAAACCATCTACAAAAAGCCCACAGCAAATATCATTCTCAATGGGGAAGCACTGGGAGCCTTTCCCCTAAGATCAGGAACACACCAGGGATGTCCACTCTCACCACTGCTATTCAACATAGTTCTAGAAGTCCTAGCCTCAGCAATCAGGCAACAAAAAGAAATAAGAAAACATTCAAATTGGCAAAGAATAAGTCAAACTCTCCCTCTTTGCAGATGCCATGATACTGTACTTAGAAAACCCAAAAGACTCCACCCCAAGATTGCTAGAACTCATACAACAAATCGGCAGTGTGGCAGGATACAAAATCAATGCCCAGAAATCAGTGGCATTTCTATACACTAACAATGAGACTGAGGACAGAGAAATTAAGGAGTCAATCCCATTTACAATTGCACCCAAAAGCATAGGATACCTAGGAACAAACCTAACCAAAGAGGTAAAGGATCCATATCCTAAAAACTACAGAGCACTTCTGAAAGAAATTGAGGAAGACACAAAGAGATGGAAAAATATTCCATGCTCATGGATTGCAAAGTTAATATTGTGAAAATGTCAATGTTACCCAGGGCAATTTACACAATTAAAGCGATCCCTATCAAAATACCATGAACCTTCTTCAGAGAGTTGGAACAAATCATCTTAAGATTTGAGTGGCATCAGAAAAGACCCCAAATAGCCAGGGATCCTGGAATCTCGAGATGGAGTCCGGCGTAGGGCTCCCAGCATGGAGCCTGCTTCTCTCTCTGCCTCTCTCTCTCTCTCTCTTTCACTCATGAATAAATAAATAAATAAATAAATAAATAAATAAATAAATAAATAAATAATTTAAAAAATTGTAATAGAAAACAGTATGGGGACACCTGGGTGGCTCAGCGGTTGAGTGTCTGCCTTTGGCTCAGGGCATGATCCTTGAGTCCTGGGATCAAATCCCGCATTAGGCTTCCTACATGGAGCCTGCTTCTCCATCTGCCTTGTCTCTGCCTCTCTCTCTCTCTCTCTGTCTCTCATGAATACATAAATAAAATCTTAAAAAAAGATAACAGTATGATATTTGCACAAATATAGACACACTGATCAAGAGAACAGAATAGAAAGTACAGGGATCCCTGGGTGGCGCAGCAGTTTAGTGCCTGCCTTTGGCCCAGGGCATGATCCTGGAGACCCGGGATTGAATCCCACGTCGGGCTCCCGGTGCGTGGAGCCTGCTTCTCCCTCTGCCTGTCTTTGCCTCTCTCTATCTCTCTGTGTGACTATCATAAAAAAAATAATAATAATTAAAAAAAAAGAATAGAAAGCACAGAAATAACTCCACAGCTATATGGTTGATTAATATTTGGTAAAGCAGAAAGGAATATCCACACAAAATACAGTCTCTTCAACAAATGGTGTTGAGAAAACTGGATAGTTACATGCAAAAAATGAAACTGTCTTTATTCTTAAACCATACACAAAAATATATTCAAAATGGATTAAAGGTCTAAATGTGAGAGCTGAAACCATGAAAATCCTAGAAGAGAACACAGGCAGATGTAGCAGCTTTTTCTAGATAGACTCCTGAAGCAAAAGGAACAAAAGGGAAAATTAACTATTGGGACTATCTCAAAATACAAAAGCAAGGGAAAACAAGAAAATGAAAAGGTAACCTACAGAATGGGAGAAGGTATTTGCAAATGTTATACCCAATAAAGGGATAGTATGTATATAAAGAACTTAAAAAATCAACACCCAAATAACAAGTAATCCTATAAAAATGGGCAGAATACATCAACAGACATTTCTCTAAAACAGCCATCTAGATGGCAGACAGGCACATGAAAAGATGCTCATCATCACTTATCATTTGGGAAATGAAAATTAACACTACAATGCGATATTACTTTATGCCCTTCAGAATGGCTAAAATCAACATCTTAAGTAGCAACAGGTGCTGATAAGAATGTTGAGAAAGAGGAAACTTCTTACACTGTTGGTAGGAATGCAAACTGGTGCAGCCACTGTGAAAAACAGTATGGAGTTTCTTCAAGAAGTTAAAAATAGAACTATCCTAAGATCCAGGAATTACTGGAAATACTACTTATCCAAATACATAAACTCTAATTCAAGTGGATACGTGCATCCTTATGTTTATAGCAGCATTATTTACCATAGCTAAGATATGGAAACAGCCCAACTATCCATCATCTGATGAATGGATAAAGGAGACATTATATATAATATTTTTCAGCCATAAAAATGAATGAAATCTTTGCATTTGCAATGTTACGAATGGAGCTAGAGACTATAATGTTAAGCAAAATAAATTAGTCAGAGAAGGACAAAATAAATGAGAAAGGAAAAAGATATATAGAGAAACCAAGAAACAGACTCTTAACTATAGAGAACAAATTGATAGTTACAGAGGAGAGGTGGGTGAAATAGGTGAAAGGGATTAAGGGGTACACATGTTGTGATGAGCACTGGGTGATATGGAATTGTTGAATCAGTATATTGTGCACCTGAAACTATTGGCCTCAAGGCATCATTAATTGGTGGAGTAGGACAGAAGAAGCATGGTATTACAGCTGTGCAGTTTCAATGTCTGTGGTAATGGTATCAGGTGTTCCACTGAACTTTCTGAGTGGTTCACACAGAAGCTGGCATAAATTTGCCCATTTGCAATATGTTGTGAACATTTCCATGAAGTTTTTTTCCCATCAAGTTGTACAGTTTCAGCTTGGGCCACTTGGTAAACATACTTTTTTAGTTTTAGTTTCTCCAACTCAGAATGGAAAATATTAGGCATATTAATCTGGATACTTGTAATTAGATATTGATGACACTAGAAGAATTTGAGATTTTTCAAAGGAAGGCAAAATGTGTAATATTGAACCTAAAGTGTACATTAGAATTATCCACTGAAGCATAGTTTTTCCTCTCTATGGTCAGCATCTTTTCTGTCAGAGAAGATCAAAGTCAAATGAGTTTGTTTGCAAAATACATCTATCTTACTAAACTTTGCCTGATGATTTTCCTAAGACAGTAGTAATAATAATGATTGGCTACATGGGTCTTTTGGGTTTGATGCTGGAATTTTTCTTAAGCAATCTCAGATTAGATTTCCAAAAACTCTTTAGGGTAAGATTTTAAGCCTGGTTATTACCACCCACCACATTTTGCTGGCAATGCCTATAGAGCTGAGCAAATTCCTCTTTCTTGAGTTCCCCCAATTACCCTGAAGTTCCAGGTTCTGCCAATAAGTTGTCATTCTTACTTCCCTAGGAACACTATTAGCTTTGTTCATGCAAGTTTTTCCAAAGTGGGCTTTATAAACATTGGTCCTAAAAGTTGACCTAGTCCTTAACACTGTCTGGTCATATTTGATTCAATGCACATCATTCTCAGATATGGCTTTCCAGTCAAAACCTTAGTAATATATAGCCAATGTTTCTAATTATTTCCTGTTATAAACAATACAGATTCTACTGAAACTATCCAAATAAATATATGCCCATAAAAATAAGAATACTGAATGTTCAAATTCTGGGAAGATTAATTAGGGAGAAAAATTAATTGTTGTATCTATGTTCATAAAGATATAATTGATTTTTTCTAAGTAATCAAATGTCTGATTAGGACAACATGAAATGGAAGAAATTACTTTTCCCAAGCTGATTACTTAAAAGGTAAGGGAAATGTTTTTTTAACAATTCCTATTAAGAGCCATCCAATAATCTCTGTAAAATGTTTTGTGTAACCACAGACACAGCCAGATTCCGATTTTGTATAATTATAGTATTAATTTTAAAAATTGTTATAAATAAATCTATCCAATTTTAGCCAGCTTTGACTACACAGGACAAAATTCTTTTTTCAAAATCTTTTCCCCATAAAACTTCTATGATTTTTTTTATGTTCATTGTTTTCATCTTCTATTTATTTTTCTCAATTTGGAACACACAGTCACACTAATTTAAATCAAACTTATTCTTATATTGTCACTACCAGAAACACATCCCTCATTTCTTTACTTATAAAACCACATCTTTCTGTCCCTACATATAGAAGTTTTTATTTTAACCTTATAAATCAGAGTACTGTCATTCATATATACTGATTAGAATTTATAATAATTTGTCATGTTTAGTGTACAGAGAAAACCAGGATGTAAACAATTTTTAACTGTCACAGAATCATCTGCAGCAAACTTATGGATAAATCATTTCATATTTTCTAGATTTATATCCATTTTCATTGTATAATTTGTCATGTTTATTAAAAGGCCAGTATATGTTCCTAAACTGTATTTTAAAAATGGCAAAATTAGGGATGCTTGGGTGGCTCAGTGGTTGAATGTCTGGCTTTAATTCAGGTCTTGATCCCAGGGGTCTGCTTTTCCTCTGCCCCTGTCTCTGCCTCTCTCTCTCTCTCTCTCTCTGTATCTCTTATGAATAAATAAATAAAATCTTTTAAAAAATGACAAAATTAGATAAAATTTTGTTCATCAATTAGTATTTCAAAATTTATCCTATTTGGGAATGATTAAGGTGTTCAATGAATATTCATTATTTACCTTAATTTAGCATATATTTAAATTTTCAAGTTTTAAAAAAGTTTGTGGAACTGTTCCTTTTTTAAATTTATTTTTTATTGGTGTTCAATTTGCCAACATATAGAAGTCCTAGCCTCAACAACCAGAAAACAAAAAGAAATAAAAGGCATTCAAATTGACAAAGAAGAAGTCACACTTTCACTCTTCGCAGATGACATGATACTGTACACAGAAAACCCAAAAGACTCCACCCCAAGATTGCTAGAACTCATACAGCAATTTGGTAGTGTGGCAGGATACAAAATCAATGCCCAGAAATCAGTGGCATTTCTCTACACTAACAATGAGCCTGAAGAAAGAAATTAAGGAGTTAATCCCATTTACAGTTGCACCCAAAAGCATAAGATATCTAGGAATAAACCTAACCAAAGAGGTAAAGGATCTATACCCTCAAAAATACAGAAGACTTCTGAAAGAAATTGAGGAAGACACAAACATGGAAAAATATTCCATGCTCATGGATTGGAAAATTAATATTGTGAAAATGTCAATGTTACCCAGGGCAATCTACATGCTTAATGAAATCTCTATCAAAATACTATGGACTTTCCTCAGAGAGTTGGAACAAATTATTTTAAGATTTGTGTGGAATCAGAAAAGACCCCGAATAGCCAGGGGAATTTTAAAAAGAAAACCATATCTGGGGGCATCACAATGCCAGATTTCAGGGTGTACTACAAAGCTGTGGTCATCAAGACAGTGTGGTACTGGCACAAAAACAGACACATAGATTAATGGAACAGAATAGAGAACCCAGAAGTGGACCCTGAACTTTATGGTCAACTAATATTTGACAAAGGAGGAAAGACTATCCACTGGAAAAAAGACAGTCTCTTCAATGAATGGTGCTGGGAAAATTGGACATCCACATGCAGAGGAATGAAACTAGACCACTCTCTTTCACCATACACAAAGATGAACTCAAAATGGATAAAAGATCTAAATGTGAGACAAGATTCCATCAAAATCCTAGAGAAGAACACAGGCAACACCCTTTTTGAACTTGGCCACAGTAACTTCTTGCAAGATACGTCCATGAAGGCAAGAGAAACAAAACCAAAAAGGAATTATTGGGACTTCATCCATATAAAAAGCTTCTGCATAGCAAAAGAAACAGTCAACATAACTAAAGGACAACCTACAGAGTGGGAGAAGATATTTGCAAATGATGATGTAATCAGATAAAGAGCTAGTTTCCAAGATCTATAAAGAACTTATTAAACTCAACAGCAAAGAAACAGACAATCCAATCATGAAATGGGCAAAAGACATGAACAGAAATCTCACAGAGGAAGACATAGACATGGCCACCAAGCACATGAGGAAATGCTCTGCATCACTTGCCATCAAGGAGATACAAATCAAAACCACAATGAGATACCACCTCACGCCAGTGAGAATGGGGAAAATTAACAAGACAGGAAACAACAAGTGTTGGAGAGGATGTGGAGAAAGGGGAGCCCTCTTGCACTGTTGGTGGGAATGTGAACTGGTACAGCCACTCTGGAAAACTGTGTGGAGGTTCCTCAAAGAGTTAAAAATAGATCTGCCCTATGACCCAGGAATTGCACTGTTGGGGATTTACCCCAAAGATACAGATGCAATGAAACGCCGGGACACCTGCACCCCGATGTTTCTAGCAGCAATGTCCACAATAGCCAAACTGTGGAAGGAGCCTCAGTGTCCATCGAAAGATGAATGGATAAAGAAGATGTGGTCTTTGTATACAATGGAATATTACTCAGCCATTAGAAACGACAAATACCCACCATTTGCTTTGACGTGGATGGAACTGGAGGGTATTATGCTGAGTGAAATAAGTCAATCGGAGAAAGACAAACATTATATGGTCTCATTCATTTGGGGAATATAAGATAGTGAAAGGGAATAAAGGGGAAAGGATAAAAAATGAGTGGGAAATATCAGAAAGGGAGACAGAACATGAGAGACTTGTAACTCTGGGAAATGAACTAGGGGGGATGGAAGGGGAGGTGGGCAGGGGTGGGGGTGACTGGGTGATGGGCACTGAGGGGGGGCACTTGATGGATGAGCACTGGGTGTTATTCTATATGTTGGCAAATTTAACACCAATAAAAAATAAAAATATATAAAAAAAGAAAGCATTTTTCCTGGTACCACTGCACATGAAAAGTATGCAGTGTGCAAGAATGATTCCTTAAATGCCACTGAGGGACAAACCTTCCCAACTGTTTCTACTTATTCCACCTTGTGTCTTTTCCAAACAACACAGGTTTTAAGAGCAGATATATTTCTCATATACTATCTTCTCTTTAGTCTTGACTTTCCTTATCCTTTTCTCACACCGACCCCACAGCTTGCCATTTGCCTTTGAGATCACACTGCACACAGGTTTTGGGCTTCCTGCTCTACTTTAAACAGTTATCACACCCCAGAGTCACCTAGAAAATTTCAGAACTCCACAGCACTCTCTATATTTTCCATATGTTAACTCAACCATACACCTATTAAGAAATTCCACTTAAGTTCCTCAAGCTGAATATGTATAATGGCATTTGAATGGAATTGTGGTATAAACTCAATCAGGAAGAAAGCAAGAACTATTTCAAATCTATGGTTTTTGGTCACTGGACTAGCATTCTACTTCTAAAGCACATATTTTTAGGGGAAATAGTTACAGTTATCTTTAAGAAAGAGAGAAGGTTGTTGATACTTATTATTATCTCTCCTATGGCTTTGCCATAACATATTGAGTACCTCACATTCCTTGGTTCATTTCATCGGTAAATAAGGGCATATTCTAATTATGACTGACACTGGTGAAGTTGTCCATTTAAAGACTGACTCAAGGGGTGCCTGGGTGGCTCAGCGGTTGAGCATCTGCCTTTGGCTAAGGGCGTGATCTAGGGGTCCCCGGATTAAGTCCCATATCAGGCTTCCTGAATGGAGCCTGCTTCTCCCTCTGCCTGTGTCTCTGCCTCTCTCTGTGTGTCTCTTGAGAATAAATAAGCAAATAGGTAGGAGGGGCAAGATGGCGGAAGAGTAGGGTCCCCAAATCACCTGTCCTCATCAAATTACCTAGATAACCTTCAAATTATCCTGAAAATCTACAACTTCTGCCTGAGATTGAAAGAGAGAACAGCTGAAATGCTACAGTGAGAAGAGTTCGTACTTCTATCAAGGTAGGAAGACGGGGGAAAAGAAATAAAGAAACAAAAGGAATCCAAGGAGGAGGGGCCCGTGAGGAGCCGGGCTGAGGCCGGGGTGAGTGTCCCCAGGACAGGAGAGCCCCGTCCCGGAGAAGCAGGAGCTGCACCAACCTTCCCCGGGCGGAAAGGGGCTCGCAGGGAGTTAGAGCAGGACCCCAGGAGGGCGGGGATGCCCTCAGGCTCCCTGGGACACTAACAGACACCTGCACCCCGGGGAGAGTGCGCCGAGCTCCCTAAAGGGCTGCAGCGCGCCCGGCTGGACCCGGGAGCAGCTCGGAGGGGCTCGGGCGGCGGCTCCGTGGAGGGGGCTGCGGGGCCGGGAGTGCGAATCCAACAGCGCAGGCCACGGAGCACAGGGCGCCGGGACACAGCCCAGGATCCGGCCTCCCCCCGGGACAGGCAGAGGCCGGGAGGGCCCAGGACAGCAAGGACACTCCTGTCCCCAGCTGAGCAGATCAGCGGCCCCGCCCCGGAGCCTCCAGGCCCTGCAAACAGAGAGCTCCGGAGTTACTGCAGGGGCTGACTCCGGGGCTCCAGAGCTGCCGCAGCCACTGGGGTTGTTTCTCCTGGGGCCTCACAGGGTAAACAACCCCCACTGAGCCCTGCACCAGGAAGGGGACAGAGCAGGTCCCCCAAGTGCTAACACCAGAAAATCAGCACAACAGGCCCCTGCCCCAGAAGACCAGCTAGACGGGCAAGTTCCAGGAGAAGTCAAGGGACTTAAAGTATACAGAATCAGAAGATACTCCCCCGTGTGTTTTTTTTTTTCTTTTTGATTTCTGATTGCTTCCCCCACCCTTTTTTCAGCTTTCTTTCTTTTTCTTTCTCTTTTTCTTCTCTTTTTTCCTTTTTTTAAATTTATTTACGACAGTCACACAGAGAGAGAGAGAGGCAGAGACACAGGCAGAGGGAGAAGCAGACTCCATGCACTGGGAGCCCGACGTGGGATTCGATCCCGGGTCTCCAGGGTCCTGCCCTGGGCCAAAGGTAGGCACCAAACCGCTGCGCCACCCAGGGATCCCCTTTCCTTTCTTTCTTCCTTTTTTCTTTCTTCTTTTTCTCTTGTCTTTCATTCTCTCTCTCTCTCTCTCTCTCTCTCTCTCTCTCTCTTTTTCTCCTTTTCCCAATACAACTTGTTTTTGGCCACTCTGCACTGAGCAAAATGACTAGAAGGAAAACCTCACCTCAAAACAAAGAATCAAAAACAGTCCTCTCTCCATAGAGTTACAAAATCTGGATTACAATTCAAAGTCAGAAAGCCAATTCAGAAGCACTATTATACAGCTACTGGTGGCTCTAGAAAAAAGCATAAAGGACTCAAGAGACTTCATGACTGCAGAATTTAGATCCAATCAGGCAGAAATTAAAAATCAACTGAATGAGATGCAATCCAAACTAGAAGTCCTAACGACGAGGGTTAACGAGGTGGAAGAATGAGTGAGTGACATAGAAACAAGTTGATGGCAAAGAGGGAAACTGAGGAAAAAAGAGACAAGCAGTTAAAAGACCATGAAGACAGATTAAGGGAAATAAACGACAGCCTGAGGAAGAAAAACCTACGTTTAATTGGGGTTCCCGATGGTGCCGAAAGGGACAGAGGTCCAGAATATGTATTTGAACAAATCCTAGCTGAAAACTTTCCTAATCTGGGAAGGGAAACAGGCATTCAGATCCAGGAAATGGAGAGATCCTCCCCTAAAGTCAATAAAAACTGTTCAACATCTCGGCATCTAATAGTGAAGCTTGCAAATTCCAAAGATAAAGAGAAGATCCTTAAAGCAGCAAGAGGCAAGAAATCCCTGACTTTTATGGGGAGGAGTATTAGGGTAACAGCAGACCTCTTCACAGAGACCTGGCAGGCAGAAAGGGCTGGCAGGATATATTCAGGGTCCTAAATGAGAAGAACATGCAACCAAGAATACTTTATCCAGCAAGGCTCTCATTCAAAATGAAAGGAGAGATAAAGAGCTTCCAAGACAGTCAGGAGCTGAAAGAATATGTGACCTCCAAACCAGCTCTGCAAGAAATTTTAAGGGGGACTCTTAAAATTCTTCTTTAAGAAGAAGTTCAGTGGAACAATCCACAAAAACAAGGACTGAATAGATATCATGATGACACTAAACTCATATCTGTCAATAGTAACTCTGAACGTGAACGGGATTAATGACCCCATCAAAAGGCACAGGGTTTCAGACTGGATGATAAAGCAGGACCCATCTACTTGCTGGCTACAAGAGATTCATTTTAGACAGAAGGACACCTACAACCTGAAAATAAAAGGTTGGAGAACCGTTTACCATTCAAATGGTCCTCAAAAGAAAACAGGGGTAGCCATCCTTATATCAGATAAACTGAAATTTACCCCGAAGACTGTAGTGAGAGATGAAGAGGGACACTATCTCATACTTAAAGGATCTATCCAACAAGAGGACTTAACAATCCTCAATATATATGCTCCGAATGTGGAGCTGCCAAATATTTGAATCAATTAATAACCAAAGTGAAGGAATACTTCGATAATAATACACTTATACTTGGTGACTTCAATCTAGTTCTTTCTATACTCAATAGGTCTTCTAAGCACAACATCTCCAAAGAAAGAGAGCTTTAAATGATACACTGGACCAGATGGATTTCACAGATATCTACAAAACTTTACATCCAACTCAACTGAATACACATTCTTCTCAGTGCACAGGGAACTTTCTCCAGAGTAGACCACATACTGGGTCACAAATCGGGTCTGAACCGATACCAAAAATTGGGATCATCCCCTGCATATTCTCAGACCATAATGCCTTGAAATTAGAACTAAATCACAACAAGAAGTTTGGAAGGACCTCAAACACGTGGAGTTTAAGGACCATCTTGCTAAAAGATGAAAGGGTCAACCAGGAAATTAAGGAAGAAGTAAAAATATTCATGGAAACTAATGAGAATGAAGATACAACCTTTCAAAATCTTTGGGATGCAGCAAAAGCAGTCCTAAGGGGGAAATACATCGCAATACAAGCATCCATCCAAAAACTGGAAAGAACTCAAATACAAATCTAACCTTACACATAAAGGAGCTAGAGAAATACAGCAGATGGACCCTACACCCAGCAGAAGAAGAGAGTTAATTAAAATATGAGCAGAACTCAACGAAATTGAGACCAGAAGAACTGTGGAACAGATCAACAGAACCAGGAGTTGGTTCTTTGAAAGAATTAACAAGATCGATAAACCATTAGCCAACCTTATTAAAAAGAAGAGAGAAAGGACTCAAATTAATAAAATCACAAATGAAAAAGGAGAGATCACTACCAACACCAAAGCCATAAAAAAATTTTAAAAACATATTATGAACAGCTTTACGCCAATAAGTTAGGGAATCTAGAAGAAATGGACGCATTCCTGGAAAGCCACAAACTACCAAAACTGGAACAGGAAGAAATAGAAAACCTGAACAGGCCGATAACCAGGGAGGAAATTGAAGCAGTCATCAAAAACCTCCCAGGACACAAGAGTCCAGGGCCAGATGGCTTCCCAGGGGAATTCTATCAAACGTTTAAAGAAGAAATCATACCTATTCTACTAAAGCTGTTTGGAAAGCAGAAAGAGATAGAGTACTTCCAAATTCATTCTATGAGGCCAGCATCACCTTATTTCCAAAACCAGACAAAGACCCCACCAAAAAGGAGAATTGTAGACCAATATCCCTGATGAACATGGATGCAAAAATTCTCAGCAAGATACTACCCAATAGGATCCAACAGCACATTAAGAAAATTATTCACCATGACCAAGTAGGATTTATCCCCGGGGCACAAGGCTTGTTCAACACTCGTAAAACAATCAATGTGATTCATCATATCAGCAAGAGAAAAACCAAGAACCATATGATCCTCTCATTAGTTGCAGAGAAAGCATTTAACAAAATACAGCATCCATTCCTGATGAAAACTCTTCAGAGTGTAGGGATAGAGGGAACTTTCCTCAACATCTTAAAAGCCATCTACGAAAAGCCCACAGCAAATATCATTCTCAATGGGGAAGCACTGGGAGCCTTTCCCGTAAGATCAGGAGCAAGACAGGGATGTCCACTCTCACCACTGCTATTCAACATAGTACTGGAATCCTAGCCTCAACAATCAGACAACAAAAAGACATTAAAGGCATTCAAATTGGCAAAAAAGAAGTCAAACTCTCCCTCTTCGCCTATGACCTGATACTCTACATAGAAAACCCAAAAGCCTCCACCCCAAGATTGCTAGAACTCATACAGCAATTTGGTAGCGTGGCAGGATACAAAATCAATGCCCATAAATCAATGGCATTTCTATACACTAACAGTGAGACTGAAGAAAGAGAAATTAAGGAGTCAATCCCATCTACAATTGCACCCAAAAGCATAAGATATCTAGGAATAAACCTAACCAAAGAGGTAAAGGATCTATACCCTAAAAGCAATAGAACACTTTTGAAAGAAACTGAGGAAGACACAAAGAGATGGAAAAATATTCCATGCTCATGGATTGGAAGAATTAATATGGTGAACATGTCAATGTTACCCAGGGCAATTTACATGTTTAATGCAATCCCTATCAAAATACCATGGACTTTCTTCAGAGAGTTAGAACAAATTATTTTAAGATTTGTGTGGAATCAGAAAAGACCCTGAATAGCCAGGGGAATTTTAAAAAAGAAAACCATATCTGGGGGCATGACAATGCCAGATTTCAGGTTGTACTACAAAGCTGCGGTCATCAAGACCGTGTGGTACTGGCACAAAAACAGACACATAGATCAATGGAACAGAATAGAGAACCCAGAAGTGGACCCTGAAATTTTTGGCCAACTAATATTCGACAAAGGAGGAAAGACTATCCATTGGAAGAATGACTTTCTCTTCAATAAATGGTGCTGGGAAAATTGGACATCCACATGCAGAAGAATGAAACTAGACCACTCTCTCGCACCATACACAAAGATGAACTCAAAATGGATGAAAAATCTAAATGCGAGACAAGATTCCATCAAGATCCTAGAGGAGAACACAGGCAACACCCTTTTTGAACTCAGCCATAGTAACCTCTTGCAATATACATCCATGAAGGCAAAAGAAACAAAATCAAAAATGAACTATTGGGACTTCATCAAGATAAGAAGCTTTTGCACAGCAAAGGATACAGTCAACAAAACTAAGAGACAACCTACAGAATGGGAGAAGATATTTGCAAATGACGTATCAGATAAAGAGCTAGTTTCCAAGATCTATAAAGAACTTCTTAAACTCAACACCAAAGAAACCAACAATCCAATCATGAAATGGGCAAAAGACATGAAGAGAAATCTCACAGAGGAAGACATAGATATGGCCAACATGCACACGAGAAAATGCTCTGCATCACTTGCCATCAGGGAAATACAAATCTAAACCACAATGAGATACCACCTCACACCAGTGAGAATGGGGAAAATTAACAAGGCAGGAAACCACAAATGTTGGAGAGGATGCGGAGAAAAGGGAACCCTCTTACACTGTTGGTGGGAATGTGAACTGATGCAGCCACCCTGGAAAACTGTGTGGAGGTTCCTCAAAGAGTTAAAAATAGACCTGCCCTTGACCCAGCAATTGTACTGCTGGGGATTTACCCCAAAGATTCAGATGCAATGAAACGCAGGGACACCTGCACCCCGATGTTTCTAGCAGCAATGTCCCCAATAGCCAAACTGTGGAAGGTGCCTCGGTGTCCATTGATAGATGAATGGATAAAGAAGATGTGGTTTATGTATACAATGGAATATTAGCCATTAGAAACGACAAATACCCATCATTTGCTTCAACGTGGATGGAACTGGAGGGTATTATGCTGAGTGAAGTAAGTCAATTGTAGAAGGACAAACATTGTATGTTCTCATTCATTTGGGGAATATAAATAATAGTGAAAGGGAATATAAGGGAAGGGAGAAGAAATGTGTGGGAAATATCAGAAAGGGAGACAGAACATAAAGACTCCTAACTCTGGGAAATGAAGTAGGGGTGGTGGAAGGGGAGGAGGGCGGGGGGTGGCGGTGAGTGGGTGACAGGCACAAGGGGGACAATTGACGGGATGAGCACTGGGTGTTATTCTGTATGTTGGTTAATTGAACACCAATAAAAAATTAATTTATTAAAAAAATAAGTAAATAAATAAATAAATCTTTTTAAAAAGCGGTAAAAATATTAAAAAATAAAATAAAGAAAAAAAAGATCTTACAGCTTTTATTCCAGAATTTTAGCCATAAATCAGTATTACATAGTCATAAAATCTCATTGGTTTTTCTACACTTTCTATTCTCATTTCTATTGTGATTATGGAAAATGAGGCAATATTTTAAAAGATTTTATTTATTTATTCATGAGAGACACACACACACAGAGAAAGAGAGAGAGGGAGAGAGAGAGAGAGAGAGAAAGAGAGAGAGAAGAACAGACATAGAGGGAGAGGCTGGCTCCATGTAGGGAGCCTGACATGGGACTCGATCTTGGGTCTCCAGGATCACACCCTGGGCCGAAGGCTGTGCTAAACTGCTGAGCCACCTGGGCTGCCCAAAATGAGACAATTTAGTGTTACCTGTTTATCAATATTTCTGCAGAAGACTTTATTTATTTATTTATTTATTTATTTATTTATTTATTTATTTATTTATTTATTTTGCCCTGACATGTAATCTAACAGAGGCTGTAGACTGCGTTTTAGGCCAGTGACTAAGGAGACTTCTAGCAACTGTCTGGGATGTCTCCAAAACCAAATTCAGTAGACAAAACATTCAGATTTTTACAAATAGCCTTTAATTTGCTAATTAGCCTTATTTACTGCTCTTGAGGGTTCATTAGTCCTTCAGAACTCTCCATAAATGGAAGGGGACTAGGGCACCTAGGTGGCTCAATTGAGCATGTGGCTCTTGATATCAGCTGTGGCTCATTGGCTTCGTGCTCATTGCAGTGTCCCTTCCCACACTTGCATACCCTCTGAAATAAATAAATAAAATTTTAAAAAGGGGAGGGGGCCTAAAGTTCGTTTGATTATAAGGTGCTGGGAGGCTAGAGTGGAAAGGAAAATGTCTGGCATAATGGATGAGGGAAAATGTCTGGCATAATTGAGTGGGGACATATAAAAGGATTCAAGAAAATTGGCAGAGATATTCAAAGTAGTAAATGGAGGAAGAAGGAGAAAGTGTGATGGGAAGGGAGAGGCTTGAGAGGAGCCAGTTTGGGAATACCAAAGTTTCCCAAGGAGGCCAGTGAAATTCAAAATTATCCTTCGTAAAAGCATGACAAGAAAGGAAGCCGACAGAGTCGCTAGAGCAACTATAGTCATTAAAGGCTAAGGAAAGGCATTTTTAGGCCACTGAAAGGTCATTATTTATTTAAAAGATTTTATTTATTCATAAGAGACCCAGAGAGAGAGGCAGAGACACAGGCAGAGGAAGAGGGAGAGGCAGGCTCCACGCAGGGAGCCGGACGTGGGTCTCAATCCAAGGTCTCCAGGATCAGGCCCCAGGCCCAAAGCGGAGCTAAACCACTGAGCCACCGGGGCTGCCCATGAAAATTCATTATTAATGGTAATATTATACAGTTATGTATAGAGAACCTTGAGCCTCTAAACCTGCCTCTATTTGTGTGGGACTCTAACCCATCATTTTGAAAATACTCAAAATCTTAAGAAACAAAATCTATTTTTTTAACCAGGTTTAAATGATATTCGTGGGTCAATAGCTTAGAGTTCAACTGGTCATAGATCAATCTCTCAGCAGCAAAGAGAAAGACTTCAAAGGTGGTTATTAGGGCCTATATAAGGGTCTGGTGGGAGTCAGTGGATGGAAAAAATTATTAGGAAACATCAAGAGTAAGGGGTGAAATGGCTAAACTGATCTAATAGGATTCTTGCTGAAGACAAACCAGGCCAATCAGACACTATCTGGTATATGATGCAAGATGAGAAACTTGATTAGATATTAAGGGCTATCGGACACGGAGAATAAGATACTCTTGTTACACCATATTAGCAGGGTTCTAGCTGAGGAGTTTACAAGGAAGTGTAGAGATGGTATTTGGAGAAATTCCAAGATCATGACTAATGTTTGGTGAAGCAAAATCTTTGTCACTACCTAGGGGATAACAGATAACTAATCTACAATAGAGGCAAGAAAGAGTTTATCTGAAATAAAGAATATCCCTTAAGATGTCTTTTAGTATTACCATGCTCTGTGTTTAAAGTCAATGGAAAAAAAAAGTCAATGGAAAACCACAAGAATCCAATCCAATCAACACTAGAGGTGGTCCAGACTCTTCAGGATTGAAGGTTTGGGTCTCACAGCCAGATAAAGAACCACAACCCAATGATATTCTTGCTGAGGCATAAGAAATACAGAACAGGTGGTAGAAAAGTATACATATAAATCACAGCTTCAACCTAATGATGAGTTAGAGAAAGGACTGTAATTGTCAGGAGTATTTCCTCATTATTTTGCTGTGAATGTGTGTAAATATACATATCTTAAGCAATTATTTTTCTATATCTTCTTATTTCTTTATCATGCCATATAGATATGTTTACTTTATATCATATAATTATTATTAATTAGTACATAATAGAATAGTACATCATACTATTCTTCACAGGATATAAAAATCAGTTAAGGACTTTCCCTTCTCTTCTGAGGAAGAGGTTAGGTTGTTTTCAGTTATATGTAGCATAAATATATCATGGTAGGCAGAATTACAACCTCACTATTGTCTTTATTTGAAGATAAAGTTTGTTTGAAGGTGATACATAGGTGTCAACCTGACAAGGCATTGAAATAATGATTAATTTTGTATGTCAGCTTGACTGGACTAAGGGTATTGCATTATTTGGTAAGCATTTCTGAGTGTGACTGTGAGGGTGTCTGAAAGGGATTACCATCTGGGCCAGTAGACTTAATAAAGGAGACCTTCCTCACCAATGTGTGAAGGCATTATCTACTTTTTAAAAAGTTTTTATTTAAATTCCAGTTAGTTAACATATATTGTAATATGAGTTTCAGGTGTACAATACAGTGATTCAGTACTTCCATACAACAGCTGGTACTCATCACAAGTGGACTCTTTAATCTCCATGACCTATTTAACCCATTCTCCCACTCATCTCCTCTCTGGTATTATCTATTTTTAAAAAATGTTTTATTTTATTTTCATTTTAATTAGGCTGCATGCCCAACATGGGGCTTGAACCCACAACCCTGAGATTAAGAGCCGCATGTTCTACCAACCAAGCCAGCCAGGCACCCCTGTTTTTATTTACTTTGAATACAAAACCCAGCTGCAACAAAAGTGAGAGAAAAAGTAAATTTCTATGTCTCTTCCTTAGTTGGATGTTTATCTTTTCCTGCCCTAAAACAACAGTGCTCCTGGCTCTCAGGCTTTGAAGCCTGGAACTTACACCGGTGGCCTGTTTCTTTTCAAATATTTCATCTAAGACTAGAATTATACCATCAGCTCTCTTGGTTTTCAGGCCTCAGAGTCAGACTGAATTATATTTCAGGTTTTCCTGATTCTCCAGCTTGCAGATGGCAGATAGTGGGACTTTGGGTCTCCATAATCTCTTGATCCCATTCCTAGAATAAACTTTTTTGTATGTGTGTATGTACATATGTATATATGTATATTTGTATCTTCTATTGATTCTGTTATTAAGGAGAACCCTGACTTATATAGCTCCTATTACTGTAAATACTCCTATAGGAGCATAATTTTATTTTTATTTTTTTAACAATTAGCCATTAATTTCACCTAATTTTCAGTCAATATTTTCACCCAACTATATTGTAAAAATTTTTTCTTAAATTTTACTTCTTTGAATTGGGGTCCAAATAAGGCCTACATGTTGCTATTGTTTGTCTCTTTTAAGTCCATAGGTTCTTGTTACATCTTTTCCTTTTTTTCTTAATGGTTTTTGTTGTTGAAGAAATTGGTTTTGCCTAAATAGTTCCCCACAGTCTAGATTTTTAGAAAAATTATATATATATATATATATATGCAGAAAAAATATAATGAACCTCTCATGGACTTCTCCAATTTTAGTAGTTATTAACTCACACACACATATACACACACACACATAATACATACACATATAGGTATACATCCAAATCCATATAGATACAGACATTTATATATAAAATACATCAATTCAAATTAATACTATAATACTACAATTCAACCTTGGACCATATGAATTTTACTTTACTTGAAAATCACAATTGTCGGTTGCTCAATCCCAACAGTCTCAGAATAGCAAACTAAGCATTACTACCAATACTTTTTTCTCTGTTTTGATGGGGAAAGCATCTTAGATGCATCTTGGTTCTTAGAGTGTGTCCCAATGAAGATGTATGATTACATTTTAACATCACTTGGTTACTTCTGTGTATATTTATACCACCAGCTGGATATACATTTATTTAGGTTCACTTATTTAATTTTTCTTTCACTTTTTGGGATTGTTTTTTCTTTCAAATTTTACTTTGTTATGTGAAATATTTACAATATTCCAAAATCAAGTCTACAAGATACATTCAAAGCTGCCATCTCTAGGCTTTTTTCCATGCCATTCACTCCCTCTCCATAGATAAAGAATTTATTTAATGATTTAGGTTTATACTATTTAGAGAGGATATATAGGCAGATAGGCATGAATTCTTATTTCTTTCTTTTGGGCTACATCTTTGATGATTAGCTAATAGGCTTCTTTTACAAGGCTGAGCTCCTGGGTCTGTTGCCTCTTGCTGTGCCCTGGGGATAGTAACTCTTTAAGAACTATTTTTTTCTGTTGGTTACATACTTGTGGGACCCATGACAATAAGTCTTCCTGACCACCAGAGCCAGGCCAGGTAGAGATGTCCCCTGGCAACAGTTGCAAATATCAGGGACCCAGATATATATCTTTGCAAAGATATAAGCTTCCTCCTGAGAAATACAGTGAGCCAAAATGAGGGAGAGGAAAAGCACAAAAATTGTGTCCACTGGCCTCTGTGCCCTAAAATTACTTCATAGGCACTAGATCTGTGCCAAACTGGAAGTTTGCTTCTCAGGGCAATGTTTCTGGATGAGCAAATAGGCCTCTTTGACAGAAACATCGGCTGGGTGGAGAGGTCAATGTACTGTCTGCACAATGCACTGGGGTGGTAAGTTGCTAAGAATCATCCTTTGATTTTTTCTTGTCCTATGCAACCAGGAATTTATCCTCTCTGGCCCCTAGAGTCAGGCTTTCAAGGGCTGTTCCCTGAGTGGTAGCTGAAAAAAATCAGGGCACCAGAAGCGTATAAGGGCTCCATATCATGAGATGCTTATGCTCTGGAGCACAGCAAAGGAGAGCATGAATATGGTGCCAGCTGACTCTAGTGAGGCAGAGGAAAAGTGTAAAATAGCATTTATACACAAAAAAAGATGATACTTTTTTGGAGCAAAGCAGGGAGAGAGTAAAGATGGTACCCCAAATCAAGAGTGAGGCAGAGTGGTGTATAGAGATGTCACATAGAGAGGAAAAAAAGATGGTGGCCACCAGGTACAGCAAGATAGAAGGAGAGTGTGAAGATAGTGTCTGCCATTATCTGTCCCCAGAAAATGTTCCAGCAGGCTTAGTTTTGTGGTTTAAATTAGATGCCTCTGGCTCTGACCAATGCTTTAATACAGAAAAAATAGCCTCTTTAACCTAGAGTCAAACACAATTAGCTGTCTCTGAGCTGGGCCCCAGAATGATCCTGAGTGCATGGACACTTTAAGAGCTACTTTTCAGATTGCTGCAGTCATGGTGCTTGTTCACTTAGGTGTAGGTCTTAAATATTGGGGTGCCAAATGTAAGAGGTTCAAACCCTTTACTCTTCAGGGAGAAGCTCCCTTCTGATTGTGAGTCACCACGCAAACTGTGGGGTTTATGAGATTGTGTCTCAGCCCCTTCAACCCAATTCAACGTGGCTTTCTTCTTGTTTGCCCAATGTATAGCTGTTGTTTAAACATCCTTTATGTTTTATTTTTCGGAGGAAATTATTCCATATGTAACTATAGATTTGGTGTGTTCATGGGAGTAAGTGAGTATGGGATCCTCTTACTTTGCCATATTTTTTTAAAGATTTTATTTATTTACTCATGAGAGACACACAGAGAGAGAGAGAGAGAGGCAGAGACACAGGCAGAGGGAGAAGCAGGCTCCATGCAGGGAACCTGACGTGGGAATCTATCCTGGATCTCCAAGATCACGCCCTGGGCCAAAGGCAGCACTAAACCGCTGGGCCACCGGGGCTGCCCTTACTTTGCCATCTTAAGTTGGAATCTGTCTTTGCTTCCTATAAATGGTTGATTAGGAGCATCTAATGAATACTATATTTTACTTATCTTTGAAAAAACACTTTGTATACTGAACTATTAGTGTTCTGTTTACTACCTAAAATTGAGCCATTAGTGTTTTTAAATCTAATCAGATTAAAAAGACAGCTCCACTTTTAGGAAGAAGATGGGAGTATAGTAGGAGGACTCTAAGCTTACCTCGTCCCACAAATACAACTGGATAACTGTTAAATCTTTCTAAATACCTCCAGAAACTGACCTGAAGACTAGCAGAACAAAGTCCACAACTAAAGGTAGAGAAGAGGCCGCATCAAAGAAATAGTGCAGAGACAGAGAAAAAAAGATCATGATCATTGTGGTGGGGAGGGAGCTGTGGTCACAGAGAAAGGTGAGAAACAGACTAGCAATAGGGGAGTAGAAGGGGAAGATGATTCCCTATAGTAATTGGCTTAGAAAATGAGAGGACTAAATTTTGTGAGTTCCTACAACCAGAGGGCTTAAACCTTGAGTGTTAAAGTCTTCAGGATTTCAGTAACAGCCCAGAAACCACTGCACCACTTTTAGAGAGAAGGTAGAGCAAACAACCCACAGACATGCAGCAGAGACAGTGATCTAACGAGGAACACTTGGAACACACTGCGAGGTTATTTGCTCATCTAAGAGCATGTCTCAGAAAAGAAGCATTCACAAAAAGACCTGTCTGTAAACAAGGGAATTGGCCAGTTCCATCTTCCACCACTTCCCCTCAGCATAAGTACAGGGCCACCTGTGGGATGCAGCTCAGCACCCACACATACAAACTAATTTCCTTACACCAAGACTTGCTCCCCCAACTCCAATGGAACCAGTTATGCTTGTCTCAGTCACAGAACAGCAGGACCCCTCCTCCAGAAGACCAGCCCAAACTGCCAAGACTGTGTCTCCTGACTCTGGAATTTTGCAGGATCTTGGTTCAGGCAGCAGTGATGACAGGTGTCATCTCACAAGCAGACCAGAGCACATTTAGAAAAAAAAAAAGACTCAAATAAACAAACTAACATTACACCTAAAGGAGTGAGAAAAAGAACAATAATTAAAAATCTAAAACCAGCAGAAAAAGGGAAAGAACAAAGATTAGAGCAGAGATAAATAATATAGAAATCAAAAAAATAAAACATTACAGAAGACCAATGAGACTGGGAGTTTATTCTTTAATAAAAATCAATAACATTGATAAACTTCTATCCAGATTTATCAGGCAAAGAAGAAAAAATACTCAAAAAGATAAAATCACAAATGAAAGAGGAGGAAATGACAACCAACACCACAGGATACAAATAATTTCAAGAAAATATTATGAGAAACTATATACCAACAAATTGGACAACCAAGAACAAGTGGATACATTCCTAGAAATATAATCTACCAAAATTAAGACAGAAAAGAATAGAAAATTTGAACAGACTAATTACTAGCAAAAAAAATTGAATCAATAATAAAAAAACTCCCAGCAAACAAAAGTCCAGGACTAGATGGCTTCACAGATGATTTGTATCAAAATGTAAAGAGTTAATACCTATTCTCAAACTATTAAAAAATAGAAAAGGAAGGAAAACTTCCAAATTCATACTATGAGGCCAGCATTATCATGCTAGAAAATCAGATAAAGACACCACTTGGGGTACCTGGGTGACTCAACAGTTGAGTGTCTGCATTTGGCTCAGGTTGTGATCCAGGGGTCCTGGGATCTAGTCTTGCATCAGGCTCCCCACAGGCAGCCTGCTTCCCCCTCTGTCTAGGTCTCTGCCTGTCTCTCTGTGTCTCTCATGAATAAATAAATAAAATCTTTTTTTTAAACGACACCACTAAAAGAGGCCAATATCATTGATGAATATAGATGCAAAAATCCTCAACAAAATACTACGAAAACAAATCCAACAATACATTTTTTAAAAAACCATTCACTGCTATTAAGTGGGATTTATTTCTGAATTGCAAGTGTGGTTCAATATTTCCAAATCAATCAATGTGATACATAACATCAATAACAGAAATGATAGGGATCATATGATCATCATTTCAATAGATGAAGAAAAAATGGACGAAGTACAGCATCTATTCATTATAAAAACCCTCAACAAAGTGGGTTTAGAAGGATCATATGTTAACATAATAAAGGCCATATATTAAAATTCCACAGCTAACAACATTCTTAGTAGGGAAAAACAGAGAGCTTTCCCTCTAAGGTCAGGAACAAGACAAATATGTTTATTCTCACTACTTTTTATTCAACATAGTACTGAAAGTCCTAGCCACAGCAATCAGAAAACAAAACAAAACAAAATAGAAATACAAGGAATCCAGATCAATAAGGAGAAAGTAAAAGTTTCACTATTTGTAGAAGACATAATAATACTATGTATGGAAAGCCCAACGACTTAACAAAAAAAAAAAAAAACCTGTTAGAAATGACCAACAAATTCAGTCAGATTGCAGGATACACAATCCATGTACACCAACAATGAAGCAGCAGAAAGAGAAATTAAGGAATCAATCCAATTTACAAATGCACCAAAAACAATAAGATACCTAGGAATAAAGCTAACCAAAGAAGTGAAACTCTGAAGAGGTATACTCTGAAAACTATAAAACACTGATGAAAGACATTGAAGAGGACACAAAGAAATGGACAGACATTCCATGCTCATGGATTGGAGGAACAAATATTGTTAAACTATTTATAATACCCGAAGCAATTTACACATTTAACACAATATTTATCAAAATACCACCAGCGTTTCTCACAGAACTAGAACAAAGAATTCTAAAATTCGTATGGAATCACAAAAGAATGTGAATAACCAAAGCATTCTTGAAAAAGAAAAGCATAGCTGGGAGCATCATAATTCCAGACTTCAAGTTATATTTCAAAGCTGCAGTAATCAAAATGTTATGGCACTGGCATGAATTCCTGATGTAAAAGAAACAACAGCAATTCAAGTTGACTCAGAAAATACATAATCTGAAGAACCTTGTCACAGCTCCACAATATATTGCCAATTTACTGGCTCTCTAAGAGTCTTCAAAAGAGTCTTCTATTATTCTATCAATCCAGCTACTTCAGAATGGCTTGGAACATGGTGAATGAATGAATTTCATGAGCATGGCCCACTGCAACATTTTCCTTCCTAGAAGAAAGTTTTTCTTGATCCAAAACAAGATAGTGCATTTGTAAGAATACCGGTTATAGCACTGGTTGAAACTTTGCATGCAGGAAAAGCAAATACATATCCAGAGAAAGTGTGTATACCAGTAAAGAAAAAAAAATGCTGTCCTTTCCATGATAGAAGCTATCTAATGCTGTCAATCTGCTACCAGGTAGTTTTCCTCAGGAAAATGTGTCACATTAGAAACTTAGTGTTGCTACCTGTAGCTGGAAAATTGGGCACTTACCTTTCGTAAGTGAAAGTCAATGTTTTGGCCACAGTAATATTCTCCATTTCTGCCACTATGGCCATTTTGTTCATAAGTCCATTTTTAATAACCAGGGTAGATGGGGAAAGGGACTAACTGGTATTTACATATTCAATCCATTTGATTACTGAAATCTGCCTCTAATGTGGTCACATTTTGGTGTACATTTACATAGGATAGAAATGCATTCATGATACTGACTCATTGAGAGAGGTTCATCTACATACATCTTCTCCAAATTTTGCACCAATTTTCTACACATATTTCTTCCAAATCCCTAATAATCAAGCCATTCCATTAGCCACAATCTGGTATATAATCACACTGGACATTTGTCCTTACAAGGAGAATGTTCAAGTACACTGCTCAAGGTTCTGCCCCTGGAATAATTTTCATCCACCACTCCTCAACAGAGATGTCTGAGATATGGGCTATAGTAACACAGCTCTCCACATTTGGGCTGTATCTGCATGTATTGCAGAAGTATCTATAAACCAGTCCTGCACCCTTTAATCCTTCATCAACTGGTTAAAGAAATTTCTCCATACTTCCTTAGGTGTGAGTTGGGAGAAAAAAGGCCCTGCAACAGGATTGAGGACCATGGGCATTTGGGCTACTTCTCCATGTAATTGCCTGTGCCTTCAAGGAAAATATATGACCTTTAATTCATGATGTAGTATTTCAGGAGCTTCCCCAATTTGTGATTTGGTGAGTAACATAACATCCAGTTTATGATGGACAACTCTTGTCATATGGTAGCTATGTGACCCATAGTCACACATTCACTTTCTGCTATGCCCACTAACAGGCCAAGGGTTTCTCCTAAGTAGAATAAATAACTATGGATGAAGGCAGGCTTTAATCCAAAATCCTAAAAGCTTTCTTTGTGATATGTCTAAAGGGACTGACAAACTAAAAATCTCTATCTGCCAATAAAACCTTCAGAATGGTTGTGTCTGCTAAAATCGTATAGCAAAATTGGAAGAGCTTGCACAGCAGGCAGGACCTGTTCCAGATACTTCTCTTGTTCTGGGTACAAGTCAAACCTAGCAGTTTTTTTTTGGTCATTGGACAAATGGACTAGAATAACACACTCAAAGGGGGGAATATATTGTAACCCAAATCCAAAAAGAACCACTATATAATGAATGCATCTTTTTCTTGGCTGTAGGGAAGACCAAATGCTAAATTCATCTTTAAACTTAAAAATATATCAGTACAACACCCACACCACTGCACTTCTAAAAACTTCATTGAGGGGCACCTGGGTGGCTTAGTCAGTTAAGCATCTGCCTTTGGCTCAGCTCATGATCCCAGGGTCCTAGAATCAAGTCCCACATTGGGCTCCTGCATGGAGCCTGCTTCTCCCTCTCCCTCTTCCTGCTATTCCCCCTGTTTGTACTCTTTCTCTGTCAAATATATAAATGGAATCTTTAAAAAAATAAAATAAAACTTCATTGAGGTAGAAGGTGTCTGAATTTTAGTGGGATTTATTCTGTACCCCTCACACACAAGTGTCTTACCAATAAGTGTAGAGAAATTGCAATTCCTGTTACATAGGTTCTACCAGTATATTATCATTAATGTAATTGACAAGTGTAGTTATTTTGGAAGAGAAAAGTGTTCAAGATTCTTGAAAAACAAAAATGATACATGGGTCTCTGAAGTTCATATACAACTTCTGCATGATTCTGGATGTATATTTCAGGCCTTGCCAGCAGAAATAAAAATGCTTCGGGTGGGCTTTATGAACAAGTTTAACAAAAAAGGTATTTAGCAAATCATTAGCTCCATACAGTGCATCAGGGTACACGCAAGTTTGCTTAAGCAACAAAACAATATATGTTCTAGCAAGTTCCGTTGGAGTTACCACCTGGTTAAGCATGCAATAATCTAGTATCTTTCTCCAAGATACCATTTGCCTTCTAAACAGGACAAATAGGAGTTCTAAGTGAAGATTGCTGTCAATCATCACCTCTGTATCTTTCAAATTCTTCATGGTGGCACGAATATCTTCAATTCTCCCAGGTATGTGGTATTACTTTTGATTTACTGTTTTCCAAGTTATAGAGCATTCTAATAGATTGTGTTTGGCACTACCCACCATAATATCCCTTACTCCACAGGTAAGGGAACTAATATGGGGATTGAGATAGCTGTTAAGTATTTCTATTCCAATTATACTTTCTAGAACTGGGGAAATAACCATAGGATACGTTCAGAGAGGCAGCAGCTCCATTGTGAGACTGACCTGAGGTAAAACACCATTGATATCCTAACCTCCATACATCTTTATTTTTTTATTTTTTAAAATATTTTATTTATTTATTTATTTATTCGAGAAACAGATAGAGAGAGAGGCAGAGACACAGGCAGAGGGAGAAGCAGACTCCATGCAGGAAGCTAGACATGGAACTCGATCCCTGGTCTCCAGGATCTCACCCTGGGCTGAAGGCAGCGCTAAACTGCTGAGCCACCTGGGCTGCCTTCCATACATCTTTAATATGACTGGAAGGGAAATGACATTTTGGTTTTCTTGGAAACAATTTCAGTTCAGAGCCAGTGTATATAATCCTCAATACTTTTTTTAAATTTTATTTTACTTAAATTAAATAACATATAGTGTATTATTTGTTTCAGAGGTAGAGATCAGAGATTCATCAGTTGTATATAATACTCAGTTCTCATTATATCAATTGCCATCCTTAATGCCCATTTCCCAAATACCTCACCACCCCCACCTCCCCTCCAAACCCTCAGTTTGTATCTCATGAGTCTCATGATTTATCTCCTTCTCTGATTTTGTCTCATTTTACATTCCCTTTGATCCCCTATGATCCTCTGTTTTGTTTCTTAAATCCCACACGTGGGTGAAATCATATGATAATTGTCTTTTCTCTGGTTGACTTATTTCACTTAGCATAATACCCTCTAGTTCGATCCATATCATTGTACATGGTTAGATTTCATTTTTGATGGCTGAGTAATATTCCATTGTGTATATATACCATATGTTCTTTCTCTGTTGATGGACATCTCAACTCTTCCCATACTTTGGCTATTGTGGACATTGCTGCTATAAATATTGGCATGCAGGTGTTCCTTTAGATCACTATATTTGTATCCTTTGGATCAATACGAGTGTTATAATTGTTGTATCATAGGGTAACTCTATTTTTAACTTTTTGAGGAACTTCCATACTGTTATCCAGAGTGGTTGCACCAGATTGTATACTCATCAGCAGTAGAAGAGGGTTCCCCTTTATCTATTGCTGACATTTGTTGTTTCCTGACTTGTTAATTTTAGCCATTCTGACTGGTGTGAGATGGTATCTCTTTGTAGTTTTGATTTGGGTTTCCGTGATGCTGAATGATGTTGAGCATTTTTCATGTGTCTTTTGTCTATTTGTATGTCTTCCTTGGAAAAATGTCTGTTCATGTCTTCTGTCAATTTCTTAACTTATTTGGTTTTTGGGTGTTGAGTCTGATAAATTCCTTATAGATAATCCCTAAATATTCTAAATATATTTTTCCCACAATGCACCATTACTCTGGTAAAAGACAGTAGCTACTTTAGGGAAGGCTAGAAGAAAGATTAACAGAGTAGGAGGGGCAAGATGGCGGAAGAGTAGGGTCCCCAAGTCACCTGTCCCCACCAAATTACCTAGATAACCTTCAAATCATCCTGAAAATCTACTAATTCGGCCTGAGATTTAAAGAGAGACCAGCTGGAACGCTACAGTGAGAAGAGTTCACGCTATCAATGTAGGAAGACGGGGAAGAAAGAAATAAAAAAAACAAAAGGCATCTAAGGGGGAGGGGCCCCGCGAGGAGCCGGGTTAAGGCCGGGTTGAGTGTCCCAGGACAGGAGAGCCCCGTCCCGGGGCAGGAGCTGCACCGACCTTCCCGGGCGGAAAGGGGCTCGCAGGGAGTTAGAGCAGGACCCAGGAGGGCGGGGATGCCCTCAGGCTACCGGGGACAGTAACAGAGAGGGCCCCGAGCTCCCTAAAGGGCTACAGCGCTCACGGCGGGACCCGGAGCATCTCGGAGGGGCGGAGGGGCTCGGGCCGAGGCTCCCCGGAGGGGGCTGCACAGCCGGGAGCGCGAATCCAACAGCGCAGGTTCCGGAGCACAGGGCGCCGGGAAACAGCCCAGGATCGACCTGCCCCCAGGACAGGCAGAGGCCGGGAGGGCCCAGGACAGCAAGGACACTCCTGCCCGGAGCTGAGCAGATCAGCGGCCCCGCCCGCGGAGCATCCAGGCCCTGCAGACCAAGAGCTCTGTAGTTACTGTGGGAGCTGATTCCAGGGCTCCAGAGCTGGCCGCCGCCACTGTGGTTGCTCCTCTTGGGGCCTCACGGGGTAAACAACCCCCACTGAGCCCTGCACCAGGCAAGGGGCAGAGGAGCTCCCCAAAGTGCTAACACCTGAAAATCAGCACAACAGGCGCCTCCCCAAGAAGACCGCTAGACAGACAAGTTCCAGGGGAAGTCAAGGGACTTAAAGTATACAGAATAAAAAAATACTCCCCCGATGCTTTTTTTTCTTTTTTTTCTTTTTTTTCTTTTTCTTTTTGATTTCTGTATGCTTCCCCCACCCGTTTTTCCTTTTTTCCTTTCTTTTTCTTTCTCTTTTTCTTCTCATTTTTTCTTCCTTTTTTCTTTTTTCTTTTTCTCTTTTCTTTCCTTCTTTCTCTCCTCTCCTTTTCTCCTTTTCCCAATACAACTTGTTTTTGGTCACTCTGCACTGAGCAAAATGACTAGAAGGAAAACCTCACCTCAAAAGAAAGAATCAGAAACAGTGCTCTCTCCCACAGAGTTACAAAAACTGGATTACAATTCAATGTCAGAAAGCCAATTCAGAAGCAATATTATACAACTACTGGTGGCTCTAGAAAAAAGAATAAAGGACTCAAGAGACTTCATGACTGCAGAATTTAGATCCAATCAGGCAGAAATTAAAAATCAATTGAATGAGATGCAATCCAAACTAGAAGTCCTAACGACGAGGGTTAACGAGGTGGAAGAACGAGTGAGTGACATAGAAGACAAGTTGATGGCAAAGAGGGAAGCTGAGTAAAAAAGAGACAAACAATTAAAAGACCATGAAGATAGATTAAGGGAAATAAATGACAGCCTGGGGAAGAAAAACCTACGTTTAATTGGGGTTCCTGAGGGCGCAGAAAAGGACAGAGGGCCAGAATATTTATTTGAACAAATCATAGCTGAAAACTTTCCTAATCTGGGAAGGGAAACAGGCATTCAGATCCAGGAAATAGAGAGATCCCCCCCTAAAATCAATAAAAACCGTTCAACATCTCGGCATCTAATAGTGAAGCTTGCAAATTCCAAAGATAAAGAGAAGATCCTTAAAGCAGCAAGAGACAAGACATCCCTGACTTTTATGGGGAGGAGTATTAGGGTAACAGTAGACCTCTCCACAGAGACCTGGCAGGCCAGAAAGGGCTGGCAGGATATATTCAGGGTCCTAAATGAGAAGAACATGTAACCAAGAATACTTTATCCAGCAAGGCTCTCAATCAGAATGGAAGGAGAGATAAAGATCTTCCAGGACAGGCAGCAACTGAAAGATTATGTGACCTCCAAACCAGCTCTGCAAGAAATTTTAAGGGGGACTCTTAAAATTCTTCTTTAAGAAGAAGTCCAGTGGAACAATCCACAAAAACAAGGACTGAATAGATATCATGATGACACTAAACTCCTATCTTTCAATAGTAACTCTGAAAGTGAACGGGATTAATGACCCCATCAAAAGGCGCAGGGTTTCAGACTGGATAAACAAGCAGGACCCATCTATTTGCTGTCTACAAGAGACTCATTTTAGACAGAAGGACACCTACAGCCTGAAAATAAAAGGTTGGAGAACCATTTACCATTCAAATGGTCCTCAAAGAAAGCAGGGGTAGCCATCCTTATATCAGATAAACTAAAATTTACCCCGAAGACTGTAGTGAGAGATGAAGAGGGACACTATATCATACTTAAAGGATCTATCCAACAAGAGGACTTAACAATCCTCAATATATATGCCCCTTATGTGGGAGCTACCAAATATTTAAACCAATTAATAACCAAAGTGAAGAAATACTTCGATAATAATACACTTATACTTGGTGACTTCAATCTAGCGCTTTCTATACTCGATAGGTCTTCTAAACACAACATCTCCAAAGAAACGAAAGCTTTAAATGATACACTGGACCAGATGGATTTCACAGATATCTACAAAACTTTACATCCAACTCAACTGAATACCCATTCTTCTCAAGTGCACATGGAACTTCTTCCAGAATAGACCACATACTGGGTCACAAATCGGGTCTCAACTGATACCAAAAGATTGGGATCATCTCCTGCATATTCTCAGACCATAATGCCTTGAAATTAGAACTAAATCACAACAAGAAGTTTGGAAGGACCTCAACACGTGGAGGTTAAGGACCATCCTGCTAAAAGATGAAAGGGTCAACCAGGAAATTAAGGAAGAATTAAAAAGATTCATGGAAACTAATGAGAATGAAGATACAACCGTTCACAATCTTTGGGATGCAGCAAAAGCAGTCCTGAGAGGGAAATATACTGCAATACAAGCATCCTTCCAAAAACTGGAAAAAACTCAAATACTAAAGCTAACCTTACACCTAAAGGAGCTAGAGAAAAAACAGAAAATAGATCCTACACCCAGCAGAAGAGAGTTAATAAATATTCAAGCAGAACTCAATGAAATTGAGACCAGAAGAACTGTGGAACAGATCAACAAAACCAGTAGTTGGTTCCTTGAAAGAATTAATAAGATAGATAAACCATTAGCCAGCCTTATTAAAAAGAAGAGAGAGAAGACTCAAATTAATAAAATCATGAAAGAGAAAGGAGAGATTACTACCAACACCAAGGAAATACAAACGATTTTAAAAACATATTATAGGGATCCCTGGGTGGTGCAGCGGTTTGGTGCCTGCCTTTGGCCCAGGGTGCGATCCTGGAGACCTGGGATCGAATCCCATGTCGGGCTCCTGGTGCATGGAGCCAGCTTCTCCCTCTGCCTGTGTCTCTGCCCCCCCCCCGTCTCTGTGACTATCATAAATAAATAAAAATTTAAAAAAAGGAAAATAAAAACATATTATAAACAGCTATAAACCAATAAATTAGGCAATCTAGAAGAAATGGACGCATTTCTGTAAAGCCACAAACTACTAAAACTGGAACAGGAAGAAATAGAAAACCTGAACAGGTCAATAACCAGGGAGGAAATTCAAGCAATCATCAAACACCTCCCAAGACACAAATGTCCAGGGTCAGATGGCTTCCCTGGGGAATTCTGTCAAATGTTTAAAGAAGAAACCATACCTATTCTGCTAAAGCTGTTTGGAAAGACAGAAAGAGATGGAGTACTTCCAAATTTGTTCTATGAGTCCAGCATCACCTTATTTCCAAAACCAGACAGAGGCCCCACCAAAAAGGAGAATTGTAGACCAATATCCCTGAAGAACATGGATGCAAAAATTCTCAACAAGATACTAGCCAATAGGATCCAACAATACATTAAGAAAATTATTCACCATGACCAAGTAGGATTTATTTCTGGGACACAAGGCTGTTACAACACTCGTAAAACAATCAATGTGATTCATCATATCAGCAAGAGAAAAACCAAGAACCATATGATCCTCTCATTAGATGCAGAGAAAGCATTTGACAAAATACAGCATCCATTCCTGATGAAAACTCTTCAGAGTGTAGGGATAGAGGGAACATTCCTCAACATCTTAAAAGCCATCTACGAAAAGCCCACAGCAAATATCATTCTCAATGGGGAAGCACTTGGGAGCCTTTCCCGTAAGATCAGGAACAAGACAGGGATGTCCACTCTTACCACTGCTATTCAAGATAGTACTGTAAGGCCTAGTCTCAGCAATCAGACAACAAAAAGACATTAAAGGCATTCAAATTGGCAAAGAAGAAGTCAAAATCTCCCTCTTCACCTATGACATGATACTTTACATAGAAAACCCAAAAGCCTCCACCCCAAGATTGCTGGAACTCATACAGCAATTTAGCAACGTGGTAGGATACAAAAGCAATGTCCAGAAGTCAGTGGCATTTCTATACACTAACAATGAGACTGAAGAAAGAGAAATTAAGGAGTCAATCCCATTGACAATTGCACCCAAAAGCATAAGATACTTATGCTTGGAATAAATGTAACCAAAGAAGTAAAGGATCTATATCCTAAAAACTATAGAACACTTCTGAAAGAAACTGAGGTAGCCACAAAGAGATGGAAAAATATTCCATGCTCATGGATTGGCAGAATTAATATTGTGAAAATGTCAATGTTACCCAGGGCAATTTACACGTTTTATGCAATCCCTATCAAAATACCATGGACTTTCTTCAGAGAGTTAGAACAAATTATTTTAAGATTTGTGTGGAATCAGAAAAGACCCCGAATAGCCAGGGGAATTAAAAAAAAAAAAACATGGCTGGGGGCATCACAATGCCAGATTTCAAGGTGTACTACAAAGCTGTGGTCATCAACACAGTGTGGTACTGGCACAAAAACAGACACATAGATCAATGGAACAGAATAGAGAACCCAGAAGTGGACCCCGAACTTTATGGTCAACTAATATTCAATAAAGGAGGAAAGACTATCCATTGGAAGAAAGACAGTCTCTTCAATAATTGGTGCTGGGAAAATTGGACATCCACATGCAGAAGAATGAAACTAGACCACTCTCTTGCACCATACACAAATATAAACTAAAAATGGATGAAAGATCTATATGTGAGACAAGATTCCATGAAAATCCTAGAGGAGAACACAGGCAACACCCTTTTTGAACTCGGCCACAGTAACTTCTTGCAAGATACATCCACGAAGGCAAAAGAAACAAAATCAAAAGTGAACTATTGGGACTTCATCAAGATAAGAAGCTATTGCACAGCAGAGGATCCAGTCAACAAAACTGAAAGACAACCTACAAAATGGGGGAAGATATTTGCAAATGGCGTATCAGATAAAGGGCTAGTTTCCAAGATCTATAAAGAACTCATTAAACTCAACAGCAAAGAAACCAACAATCCAATCATGAAATGGGCAAAAGACATGAAGAGAAATCTCACAGAGGAAGACATAGACATGGCCAACAACCACATGAGAAAATGCTCCGCATCGCTTGCCATCAGGGAAATACAAATCAAAACCACAATGAGATACCACCTCAGACCAGAGAGAATGGGGAAAATTAACAAGGCAGGAAACCACAAATGTTGGAGAGGATGTGGAGAAAAGGGAACCCTCTTACACTGTTGGTGGGAATGTGAACTGGTGCAGCCACTCTGGAAAACTCTGTGGGGGTTCCATAAAGAGTTAAAAATAGACCTGCTCTACGACCCAGGAATTGCACTATGGGGATTTGCCCCAAAGATACAGATGCAATGAAACGCCGGGACACCTGCACCCCAATGTTTACAGCAGCAATGGCCACAATAGCCAAACTGTGGAAGGAACCTCGGTGTCCATCGAAAGATGAATGGATCAAGAAGATGTGGTCTATATATACAATGGGATTTTACTCAGCCATTAGAAACGACAAATACCCACCATTTGCTTCAACGTGGATGGAACTGGAGGGTATTATGCTGAGTGAAGTAAGTCAATCAGAGAAGGACAAACATTATATGTTCTCATTCATTTGGGGAATATAAATAATAATGAAAGGGAATAGAAGGGAAGGGAGAAGACATGTGTGCGAAATATCAGAAAGGGAGACAGAACATAAAGACTCCTAACTTTGGGAAATGTACTAGGGTTGGTGGAAGGGGAAGAGGGCGGGGGTAGGGGTGAAAGGGTGATGGGCACTGAGGGGGGCACTTGACGGGATGAGCACTGGGTGTTATTCTGTATGTTGGTAAATTGAACACCAATAAAAAATAAATTTATTAAAAGAAGATGTGGTTTATGTATACAATGGAATATTACTCAGCCATGAGAAATGACAAATACCCACCATTTGCTTCATCGTGAATGGAACTGGAGGGTATTATGCTGAGTGAAGTAAGTCAATCGGAGAAGGACAAACATTATATGTTCTCATTCATTTGGGGAATATAAATAATAGTGAAAGGGAATATAAGGGAAGGGAGAAGAAATGTGTGGGAAATATCAGAAAGGGAGATAGAACATAAAGACTCCTAACTCTGGGAAATGAACTAGGGGTGGTGGAAGGGGAGGAGGGCGAGGGGTGGGGGTTAATGGGTGCCGGGCACTGAGGGTGGCACTTGACGGGATGAGCACTGGGTGTTATTCTGTAAGTTGGCAAATTGAACACCAATAAAAAATAAATTTATTTTAAAAAAAAAGATTAACAGTATGTATTTTTAGTGTGTGGTTGTGTCATTTCTCAAAGGGACCTGGCCTCCTCTTCTTTGAAGGGAATCTTGGTCTATAAACTCACTCAAGTTAAGACTTGACTGAGCGGAAGTGAGAAATATGTTCATAGCTCAAGTTAGATTTTTGTCACTTAACCTGGATCTTGCCTGCTTATACAAATCAAGTAAGAGTTAAGTAGACTCCTTTTTGTCTTTTGGAAACACCACGATTGATTAGCCAAAGTCAACATTCTGCACAAGTCCCAGTTTTCAGGATGATGCTTTAACTTTGCTGGGCCCATTAGAGCACTACACCAACAAGGCTTTTGGCACATGAGTAAAGTGACTTGGTTTCTTCTACTTCAGGATCCAGTTATTCCCATTGCTTTTGATTTCTCACTTTAGTCCATCGTTTCCACTGTAAGAGTCTGTTACAGAGAACAGAAATCATTGAGTCTTTCAAAGATTGCTAAGGATCCATTCATAATAAATTTCTTCATGAATTAATGAAAGGTGTGCCTTGTGGACACTCCCAGTATGAACAAATAGGTCTCAATGACAAATCCACATTTACATTCCAATATCTGTTAGGTTTTGAATCCCTTACTCTACATTAAACTAAGAGAAATGGAATATTTTCATTTCAATCATGGTAGGCCATCTTTGATCATTGTTTCAGCCAATTGTCTCAACAAACTGTTAGATCCCTTTATCACTGTTTGGTGGCTCATAAAAATGAACTCAGTCTTATGAAGCTTTATCTTTGTTCCACAATTATCAAACACCCTAAATAACTATTCCCACTCATATTTTCCAGATTTCTGCTTATATAATACATAAAACTCAAGTACCTCTTTTGGAGTGTAGTGTAAATCCTCATGGAACATAATTTGTACCTACCTTCAGGGGCCTGCTGGGGCTTAAATCTAGTCATAGATGGCAGTTACCTTAAGAGAAGCTATTACTGTTTTCTCAAGCAATGCAAGATTAATCTCTAAGATGCAGATTGAAAGGCTGATATTAATGTGGATAGGGAGGGTGCTACAACTTGATGTGAGGATATTCTTGGCAGTGGGATTCAGGAAGCCTCATTTACTGGGGGTTAGGAAACTACATCCATTGGTAAAGAAGACATAGCAGAATTTAAGGACTCATTGTCCCCACCTTCATGAAGATAATCCCACATATCCTCATCTGGATTTATAAAGCTTCTTGTTTTCACAATTAATGCCCTCACTTTAACAGTGAACACACTTGCACCTTTGAAGTCCAACTTGTATTGAAATTTAGTAAGTTTTAGTTAAATTATCAACAATTTTAGCCCTGACATGATGAGGCACACCTCAAGTCATTGATACAAACTTTGTACTAGTAAGTTGAATACCTGATTTAATCTTTTTCTTACACCATTTTATCCAGCCACATTAAGAAGAACCAATAAACATATTCCTTAGTTTTCCAAAAGTGTTCAAAAACATCATATATAGAGTTCCATAGCTCCTTGTTTCTTAGAAGTGGTTGATTATAATAATACAATGTATATTGCTATAAGCAGCACAGACCATTGTCTAATAGAAATACCCAGAAATAATGTTTCACTAGGTAATTGGGCTTCACTTAGCCTAATAAAGTTAAAAAATAATATTAGCCATCACAAGTCCACTCCTTGTCAACTTCACTCCTATGAACATCACCTTAAACCAATTAAAATAAAGACAATAATGAGGTCATAATTTTAAATAAAGACAATAATGAGGTCATAATTCTCCCTAACATGATATATATAATGCATACAGTCAAAATCACACTATCTTTTTTTCCCCAGAAAAGAAGATAAAGCCCTGGAATGATGTTTACTTTTCTCCTTGATGTAAAATAGCAAATAGTATGATGTAAGATTAACAATAATTAAATGCTAGGATATAAATTCAATACATCTTATGTTACATGACAAGGGAATTAGAGCATAGAAAATTTGATTAATATATGTATATATACAGGCAAACATATCCATAACAAACTGAGGAAGAGATACTCATGACAATTACATATCCCATTTCTGTAGCAGGTCACATATTTTATCTGGATTTATAACCACCTGCTTTTACTACCTATTTTGTATTTTCTCACCTCAATAGCAACCCATCTTACTTAGATCATGGGCATTCCAAGAGAAACCCTAAGGGATGTTATGTATTTCAGACATATTCTTCATTACCTCCTTTATAGTTTCCCAATTTTAATTAGCTAGTGACAGAGATTCTTTTCAAACCAAACATTAATTAGTAGTGGGAGATATAGGCTTCCAGTTATCAAATGAATGAATCATGAGGATAAAAGATACAGCATAAGAAACGTACTCATTGAAACCATAATAGCATTGTACAGTGACAGTAACTATACTTGTGGTGAGCAAAACAAAACGTATAAACTTATCAGAGCACTATGTTGCATACTTGAAATTAATACAACATTGTGTGCCAACTAGATTCAAATAGTTAAAAAATAGTCTCCTATATATTCTCCTAGGCCCATCTTTGTACTCCCTTGTATGATCTTTAGCAAGAACCCTAACTCAGTTTTGCAAGGGACTTTCATCCTCCATGTCTGATTATCAACAATATCTAATCAGGTTTCTCATTTTCCAATTGCCATAGGTAATGTCTGATGAACCTGGCCGCTCTCCAGCAAGAATCCTATTAGAACAATTTGACCAGAATCTCCCTTGTCCTTGCTGGTTTTTCTTAGTAATATCCCATTTAAAAAAAAGATTTTATTTATTTATTTGAAAGAAAGTGAGCAAGAGAGAGCATGAGCAGGGAGAGGGATGGAGGAAGAGAGAGAAGCAGACTCCTCACTGAGCAGGGAGCCTGACACTGGGCTCAATCCTAGGACCCTGGGACCATTACCTGAACCAAAAGCAGACACTGAGCCAACCAGGTGCCCCAGTAATATCCTATCATAAGACCCACTGGACACTGGTATAAAAAACTTACCTGCACATGCTGTATTTAGAATCCAACACAGTTTGGGGCACATGGGTAGCTGAATCAGTTGAGTGTCTGACTCTTGGTTTCAGCTCAGGTTGTGATCTCATGGGTCATGGAATTGAGCCCTGCATCAGGTTCCACACTTAGCAGGGAGTTTGCTTGAAGATTTTCTCTGTCTGCCCACCCCACCCCCCTGCTCTCTCTCTCAAATAAATGAATAAATCTTAAGAAAAATTCAGCAGGTTTTTTTCTTCCAAATTGTTATTTAAATTCTAGTTAGTTAACATATAATATAATATTTTTTCAGGAATAGAATTAAATTATTCATCACCTACATGTAATACCCAGTGCTCATCATAACAAGTGCCCTCCTTAATACCCACCACATATTTAGTCCATGCCCCACCTACTTCCCTCAGTACAGTTCTACAATGACATTTCCCCCTTATTGTAATAGTCCTTTAAAAAAAATATTTTTTACTGCTTTAACTAATGAGCAGTTCTGCTTTTTATTATTATCATGGTGCCAACTAAAATAGGATCGGATTTATCAGTGGACACTGGACCCCTCAACCAGAATCCTAAGTGTGCCTCTTTGAAATTTTTGTCTTTACTCCTGTCAGATTGATTATGGATTCATTAGTAAGTCTGATTCCTAAACCACTGCCACAAAAGTCCCTTGAGCTGAGAGGAGCATTTTCCGTAGATTTTTTATTTTACTCTAGAAGGTAGGTTAGAATGCTAGAAAAAGAGAGGCTGAGTAAGAGTGATAGGTTTCTGTTTTTAAGAAGCTCGATTATAATTCCAGGTAAGCACAGGTTGAGTTAGAGATGAAAGAAAGCACCATTGCATAAAAAGTTGGGTTAGAGTCCTTGGCAATCAGAAGCTGAGTTAAAAGGCCAACTTTTATAAATATAAAAATACCATTAGTTAAAAGATGGGAACTTCTCAGTGGATTGAAAATCCTCTCTTGAATACCTGCTGAATTGTGCTCCACAAACTCTACTTCCCTTATCATGGACATGATTTTACTAAAAAATGTCAAGGTTCTTGTTAAGGAAATAAAAATCTCCCCAGATCAGTTCCTTAAAGATCTCCCTTCTCATCACAGCTGTTCTTTCTTTCTCCTTTCACTGCTTTGGATCTTTCTCTAAGTCCTTTGTTCTATCTCTCTTCATGATCCTACATTATTCATCCTTCTATCCACCCTGCCAAATTTTTCCCTTCCCATTTCAGCCCCTCTGCTCCCTATGGTAACTTGAACTTTAGGTCCTTATCATCCATCAAAGGCTCTCAAGACACTAAAGGACTTCCAAAATTTATCACCTGAGTCTGAATAAAGAATAAAAAACTATCTGGAAACAGAACCGGATCTCTATTCACTTGGATTTTGAAGACATCCAGATAGCTGCTAGATGTTTCCTTGGTCAGTGGCCTAAAATTTAATCCATAGCCTCCATCAAATTACATGTCAATGCATAAGAAAATACTGATATTCTCATGGAGTGCCTGGGTAGCTCAGTTGGTTAAGCATCTGACTTTGGCTAAGGTCATGATCTCAGGGTCCCAGGATGATCCCTACATTAGGCTCTGCACTCAATGGGGAGTCATCTTTTCCCTCTCCCTCTGCCCTGCCCCCTACTCATGCACACTCCCCCCTCTCTCTCAAATAAATACATAAAATTTTTAAAACAAAAAAATATTGATATTCTCAAAATTGGTAAACAGGTAACTTAATTTTCCTTTTTCCAGAAACGCAATCAGATAAAAATATGAAGTGGTGATAAACCAGGGAGATTTTATTTCTCTATTTTACTGACCCATGGCTAAAATTTTAGGATCCTTTTTACATTTGTATATTTTTGTTAACTATGTATGTATTTATGTACATGTGAACTGTTTTTAATATTAAGTGTTTTTCTTTTAATTTGATGGAAATTTCCTCTCATTAAATTACTGACAGCTAGCACTATGCAGCGAATACCTCATATTAACAGAGGATTCAGCCAATTCCTTTTTTTTGGTATATTTTTTATTAGAGTTCGATTTGCCAACATATACTATAACAACAAGTTCTCATCCCATCAAGTGCTCCCCTCAGTGCCCATCACCCAGTCACCCCAACCACTCACCCACCACCCCTTTCACTACCCCTTGTTCATTTTCCAGAATTAGGAGTCTCTCATGTTCTGTCAACCTCTCTGATATTTCCCACAAATTTTCTCTCCTTTTCCCTATAATCCGTTTCATTATTTTTTATATTCCCCATATGAATGAAACCATATAATGTTTGTCCTTCAACTGACTTACTCACTCAGCATAATACCCTCCAATTCCATCCATGTTGTAGCAAATGGTGTGTATTTGTTGCTTCTAATAGCTGAGTAATATTCCATTGTATATATAGACCACATCTTCTTTATCCATTTATCTTTCAATGGACAAGGCTCCTTTAACAGTTTCACTATTGTGGACATTGCAGCTATACATATTGGGGTGCAGGTGTCTTGGTTTATCGGTGACTCTGTATCTTTGGGGTAAGTCCCCAGCAGTGCAATTGCTGGATCGTAGGGTAGCTCTATTTTTAACTGTTTGAGGAATCTCAACAAAGTTTTCCAGAGTGGCTGTACCAGTTCTCATTCCCATCAACAGTACAAAAGGGTACCCCTTTCTCCACATTGTCTCCAACATTTGTTGTTTCCTGTCTTGTTAATGTTCCCCATTCTCACTGGTGTGAGGTGGTATCTCATGTGGTTTTGATTTGTATTTCCCTGATGACAAGTGATGTGGCGCATTTTCTCTTCTGCTTGTTGGCCATGTCTATGTCTTCTTGGGTAAAATTCCCGTTCATGTCTTTTGCCCATTTCATGATTGGATTGTTTGATTATATGCTGTTGCATTTAATAAGTTATTCATAGATCTTGGATTCTAGCCCTTTATCTGACAGGTCATTTCAAATATCTTCTCCCATTTAGTAGGTAGTCTTTTACTTTTGTTGACTGTTTCTTTTGCTGTGCAGAAGCTTTTTATTTTGATGAAGTCCCAATAATTCATTTTTGCTTTTCCTTCCCTTGCCTTCATAGATGTATCTTGCAAGAAGTTGCTATGGCCAAGTTCAAAAAGGGTGTTGCCTGTGTTCTCCTCTAGGATTTTGATGGATTCTTGTCTCACATTTAGATCTTTCATCCATTTTGAATCTATCTTTGTGTATGGTGTAAGAGAATGGTCTAGTTTCATTCTTCTGCACGTGGTTGTCCAATTTTCCCAGCACCATTTATTGAAGAGACTGTCTTTTTTTCCAGTGGATAGTCTTTCCTGCTTTGTCAAATATAGTTGACCATAGAGTTCAGAGCCCATTTCTGGATTCTCTATTGTCTGTTTTTGTGCCAGTACCACACTGTCTTGATGATCACAGCTTTGTAGTACAACCTGAAATCTGGCATTGTGATGCCCCCAGCTATGGTTTTCTTTTCTTTTCTTTTTTTTTAATTTTTTTTTCTTTATTTATGATAGTCACACAGAGAGAGAGAGAGAGAGAGACAGAGACACAGGCAGAGGGAGAAGCAGGCTCCATGCACCGGGAGCCCAACGTGGGATTCGATCCTGGGTCTCCAGGATCGCGCCCTGGGCCAAAGGCAGGCGCCAAACCACTGCGCCACCCAGGGATCCCAGGTTTTCTTTTAAATATTCCCCTGGCTATTGGCGGTCTTTTCTGATTCCACACAAATCTTGAGATGATTTGTTCCAACTCTCTGATGAAAGTTCATGGTATTTTGATAGGGATTGCATTAAATGTGTCAATTGCCCTGGGTAACATTGACATGTTCACCATATTAATTCTTCCAATCCATGAGCATGGAATATTTTTCCATCTCTTTGTGTCTTCCTCAATTTCTTTCAGAAGTGTTCTGTAGTTTTTAGGATATAGATCCTTTACCTCTTTGGTTAGGTTTATTCCTAGGTATCCTATCCTTTTTGGTGCAATTGTAAATGGAATTGACTCCTTAATTTCTTTGTCTCATTGTTAGTGTATAGAAATGCCACTGATTTCTGGGCATTGATTTTGTATCCTGCCACACTGCTGAATTGCTGTATGAGTTCTAGCAATCTTGGGGTGGAGTCTTTTGGGTTTTCTATGTACAGTATCATGTCATCTGCAAAGAGGGAGAGTTTAACTTCTTCTTTGCTAATTTGAATGCCTTTTATTTCTTTTGTTGCCCTGATTGCTGAGGCTAGGACTTCTAGCACTATGTTGAATAGCAGTGGTGAGAGTGGACATCCCTGTCATGTTCCTGATCTTAGGGGAAAGGTTCCCAGGGTTTCCCCACTGAGAATGATATTTGCTGTGGGCTTTTTGCAGATGGCTTTTAAGATGTTGAGGAATGTTCCCTCTATCCCTACACTCTGAAGAGTTTTGAGCAGGAATGGATGCTGTATTTTGTCAAATGCTTTCTCTGCGTCTCTTGAGAGGATCATACGATCCTTGTTTTTTCTTTTGCTGATATGATGAATCACATTGATTGTTTTACAAGTGTTGAACCAGCCTTGCATCCCGGGGATAAATCCCACTTGGTCATGGTGAATAATCTTCTTAATGTATTGTGGAATCCTATTGGGTAGTATCTTGTTGGGAATTTTTGCAGCTGTTTTCATCAGGGATATTGGTCTATAATTCTGCTTTTTGGTGATGTCTTCATCTGGTTTTGGAATTAAGGTGATGCTGGCCCCATAAAACAAGTTTGGAATTATTCTGTCCCTTTCTATCTTTGGAACAGCGTTAGTAGAATAGGTATTTTTTCTTCTTTAAACGTTTGATAGAATTCCCCTGGGAAGCCATCTGGCACTGGACTATTGTGTCTTGGGAGGTTTTTGATGACTGCCTCAATTTCCTCCGGGTTACTGGACTGTTCAGGGTTTCCATTTCTTCCTGCTGCAGTTTTGGTAGTTTGTGGTTTTCCAGAAATGCATTCATTTCTTCTAAATTTCCTAATTTATTGGTGTATTGCTGCTAAACCACTGTGCCACTGGGGCTGCCCCCATGAATGAAAAAGGAGAGATCACAACCCATACCAAGGATATTGCAGGGCAAATTACACGTTTAATGGTGTATTGCCGCTCATAATATGTTTTTAAAATCGTTTGTATATCCTTGGTATGGGTTGTGATCTCTCCTTTTTCATTCATGATTTTATTAATTAGAGTCTTTCCTATTTTCTTTTAATAAGGGTGGCTAATGGTTTATCTATCTTGTTAATTCTTTCAAGGAACCAACTCCTCTTTTTTTATGTGTTCCACAGTTATTCTGGTCTCTATTTCATTGAGTTCTGCTCGAATCTTTATTAATTCTCTTCTACTGCTTGGTGTAGGTTTATTCGCTTTTTTTTTCTCCAGTTCCTTTAGTTTCGAGGTTAGCTTATGTATTTGAGTTTTTTCCAATTTTTTGAGGGATGCTTTTATTGTGATGTATTTCCCTCTCATGACTGCTTTTTTTATAATAAATTTATTTTTTATTGGTGTTCAATTTGCCAACATACAGAATAACACCCAGTGCTCATCCCCTCAAGTGCCCCCCTCAGTGCCCGTCACCCATTCACCCCTACCCCCCACCCTCCTCCCCTTCCACCCCCCCCAGTTCATTTCCCAGAGTTAGGAGTCTCTATGTTCTGTCTCCCTTTCTGATATTTCCCACACATTTCTTCTCCCTTCCCTTATATTCCCTTTCACTATTATTTATATTCCCCAAATGAATGAGAACATATAACATTATATGTCCTTCTCCGATTGACTTACTTCATTCAGCATAATACCCTCCAGTTCCATCCACATTGAAGCGAATGGTGGGTATTTGTCATTTCTAATAGCTGAGTAATATTCCATTGTATACATAAACCACATCTTCTTGATCCATTCATCTTTTGATGGACACCGAGGCTCCTTCCACAGTGCATCCCAAAGATTTTGAATGGTTGTATCTTTATTTTCACTAGTTTCTATGAATCTTTTTACTTCTTCTCTAATATCCTGGTTGACCTTTTCATCTTTTATCAGGATGCTCTTTAGTCTCCAGTTATTTGAGTTTCTTCCAAATTTCTTTTGAGCTTGAGTTCAAGTTTCAAAGCATTATGGTCTGAAAATGTGCAGGGGACAATCCCAATTTTTTGGTATCAGTTAAGACCTGATTTGTGACCGAGTATGTGGTCTCTTCTGTAGAAAGTTCCATGCGCACTTGAGAAGAATGTGCATTCAGTACGTTTGGATGTAAAGTTGTGTAAATATCTGTGAAATCCATCTGGTCCAATGTATCATTTAAAGCTCCTGCTTCTTTGGAGATGTCGTGATTAGATCATCTGTCATTTAAAGAAAGCACCGTGTTGAAGTCTCCCAGTATACGTGTATTATTATCTAAGTATGTCTTTACTTTGATTATTAATTGATTGATAATCTTGGCAGCCCCCTCATTAGGGGCATAAATATTCATGATTGTTAGGTCCTATTGTTGGATAGATCCTTTAAGTGGATATAATGTCCCTCTTCACCTCTTACTACAGTCTTTGGAATAAACTTTAATTTATCTGATATGAGGATGGCTACCCCTGCTTTCTTTTGAGGACCATTTGAATGGTAAATGGTTCTCCAACCTTTCATTTTCAGGCTGTAGGTATCCTTAGGTCTAAAATGAGTCTCTTGTAGACAGAAAATTGATGGGTCTTGCTTTTTTATCCATTGTGAAGCCCTGTATCTTCTCATGGGATCATTAAGTGTATCCACGTTCAGAGTTACTATCTAAAGATATGAATTTAGTGTCATAATAATACCTATTCACTTTCTGTTTTTGTGGATTATTTCTTTGGGCTTCCTATTTCTTTTACAGGGTCCCCCTTTATATTTCTTGCAGAGCTGGTTTGGTGGTCCCATATTCTTTCAGTTTCTGCCTAACTTGGAAGCTCTTTATCTCTCCTTCTATTCTGAATGAGAGCCTTGCTGGATAAAAGTATTCTTGGTTGCATGTTCTTCTCATTTAAGACCCTGAATGTATCCTGCCCACCCTTTCTGGTCTGCCAGGTCTCTGTGGAGAAGTCTGCTATGACTCCAATACTTCTCCCCATATGATTTAGGGAATCTCTTGTGTCTTGCTGCTTTAATGATTTTCTCTTAACTTAGGAATTTGCAAGTTTCACTAATAAATGTTGAGGTGTTGAATGGTTTTTATTGATTTTAGTGGGGGATGTGTCTATCTCCTGGATCTGAATGCCTGTTTCCCTCCCCAAATTAGGAAAGTTTCAGTTATGATTTGTTCAAATATGCTTTCTGGCCCTCTATCCTTCTTATTGCTCTCTGGAACCCCAATTAAGTGTATATTTTTCCTTCTGAGGCTGTCATTTATTTCCCTTAACCTTTCCTTATGGTTTTAATTGTTTTTCTCTTTTTTCTTCAACTTCACTCTTTGCCATCAACTTGTCTTCTATGTTTCTCACTCTTCTACTTCATTAACCCTCATCGTTAGGACGTTCAGTTTAGATTGCATCTCATTTAATTGATTTTTAATTTTGGCCTGATTAGACCTAAATTCTGTAGTCATGATGTCTCTTGAGTCCTTTATGCTTTTTTCCAGAGTCACCAGTAACTTTAGCGTTATGCTTCTGAATTGGCTTTCTGACATCGAATTGTAATCCAAATTCTGTAACTCTGTGGCAGAGAATAATGCTTCTGATTATTTCTTTTGTGGTGAATTCTTCTTTCTAGTCATTTTGCTCCATGCAGTGTAGCTGTATGAGCAGACTGCGTCAAGCATATCAACGATGACCTAAGTAAATTTCACCCTAGATGATTCTGCCAAGATTCAAGACCAGAAATTGAAAACAAGGATCAGAACAAAATAAAACAAAAGGACCACTAAAGTGAAAAACAAAATTTAAAACAAAGTAGGAAAAAATGAAAGGCCAGGAATCCTAAAGTAGAAGAGAAAAAAAAGAAAAGAAAAATAAAAAAGTAAAAATAAAAGAAGAAGAAGAAAAAAAGGTGTGGATACTAGGAGATTGTGGTGGTGACAAAGTTGTAGTGGGGGGAGAATGTAGTCTACCTGAGGGGTTCTAGAGGGTGATCCTCTTGTTTCTGAGTATATTAAGTTCTGTATATTAGAAGATGCTCAGTCCCAAATTTATATAAACTAGAAATACTTGGAGAGGGCCCCAACATTGACCACCAATACATAAATGAGGTAAAAGAGGGGAGCAGAATGGGAATGATGAATCTCACAGAATGGACTAGTGCCGTATACCACTTGGTAATGGGTGCATACTTTCACAGTCCCAGTCCACACTGGCCTATATGCTTTGGGGGCACGGGGTGCTGATCTTCACAGCTCGGTGGCACTAGGTGGCAGGAGAGTCCTCGCTGTCCTGTGCCCTCCCCGCCTCCGCCTGTCATGGGGGGAGAGCAGGATTTGGGGCTGTGTCCCTGGTGCCCTGGGATCCAGGGCCTGTGCTGCTGGAATCGCACTCCTGGGGCTGTGGCTTCCGAAGGCAGCAGGATGTCGCCCTCTCCATCTGGAGCCACTGCCTGAGCTTCTCCCGAGGCCCGCTGCTGGACGCACACTCCAGCCCTTTACTGAGCTTGGCCCACAGTCTGTGGTGCGCTCTCCCTCACGGTGCAGTTCCTCTGTTAGTGACTCTGGGAGACTGGAGGCTCCACTGCCCCTCCTGCGATTCTGCCCAAGTTCCCTGCTAAGTGCCTTTCTGCCGGGGAAATATATGGTGCAGGTTTTTAAAGTTCTGCTTCTCCAGGACTGGGCCCTCCTGTCCTGGGAGGCTTTCGTGGCCCAGCATTAGCCTGGCTCCTTACAGGGGCTCCTACCCCACTTGATTCTTTTTTATATTTTTTCTGCCTTCCTACCTTGTTAGAAGTGAAAACTCTTCTCTCCGTAGTGTTCCAGCTGTTCTCTCTTTAAATCTCAGGTTGAATTCGTAGGTTTTCAGGATGACTTGAAAGTTATCTAGATAGGTTGGTGAGGACAGGTGACTTGGGGACCCTACTCCTCTGCCATCTTGCCCTGCCCTCTAGAAACATCTATTCATGTCCTATTTTAATCAGATTATTCATTTTTGAGTTGTTAAGATTTATAAGTTCTTTGTATATTTTGACACTAACCCTTTATCAGATATATCATTTGCAAACATCATCTCCCATTCCATAGCTTGCGTTTTAGTTTTATTGACTGTTTCCTTCACCGTGCAAAAGCCTTTTATTTTGATGAAGTCCCAATAGTTCATTTTTGTTTTAATTTCCTTTGCCTCAGAAGAATATCTAGAAAGAATTTTCTATGGCTAATGTCAAAGAAGTTGCTGCCTGAGCTCTCTTCTAGGATTTTTATGTTTTCAGGTCTTACATATATGTCTTTAATCCATTTTGAATTTATTTTTGTGTATGACAGAAGAGAATGCTTCATTCTTCTGCATGTTGCTGTCCAGTTTTCTCAACACCATTTGTTGAAGAGACTTTTTCCCATTGGACATTTTCTCCTGCTTAGTCAAAATTAGTTGACCATATAATTGTGGTTCATTTCTGGATTTTCTATTCTGTTCCACTCATCTATGTATCTATTTTTGTGCCAGTACCATACTGTTTTGATTACTATTGTTTTGTAATATACCTTTAATTCCAGAATTGTAACACCTCCAGCTTTGCTTTTCTTTCACAAAAATCATCTAAACAAAAATTCAGCATCTATTTTTGATAAAGACTTATGAGAAAATAGGCTTAGTGGAAGTGTATCTCAACATAATAAAGGCCCTATACAACAAGCCCACAAATAACATCATACACACTGGTAAAAAGCTGAATCTTAGAGAACAGGAAGAATATCCGGATGCCTATTCCCCTCACTTTTATCCAGCATAATATTGGAGGTCCTACCCAAAGCATTTTTACTAGAAAAAGAAATAAAAGGCATCCAATCTGGTAAGAAGTAAAGCTGATACTATTTGCATACCACACAATATATCTAGGAAACCCTAAAGATTCCATAAAAAAACTTACAGCCAGTAAAGGAATTCAGTTAAGTTGCAGGATACAAAATAAATATAAGAAAAACTGTTGCACTTCTAAAAACTAAAAACGGATTATTGGAAAGATAAATTATGAAAATGTTCCTATTTGTACGATTTTATCAAAAAGAAGAAAAATCCTAGGAATAAATTTAATCAAGGAGGTAAAAAATCTACAAATATTAGTAAAAGAAATTGAAGAAGATACATACAAGTTAAAAGGTATTTTGTGCCCATATATAAAATTAATATTACTATTACTAGCCAATTAGTTTACACATTCAATGATACTTATTATAGTAGAAGTACAAATGATCAAAAATTTTTTATAAAGCCACAAAAGACCTGAATAACTGAAGCAATCTTGAGAAAGAAGAACAAAGCCAGAGGTTTTACAATCCCAAATTTCAAGATATACTACTATGCTGTAATAATCAAGACAGTATGGTACTGGCACAAACATAGACACATCAATAAGTGGAACATAATAGAGAGCCTAGAAATAAACCCAAACACATATGGTCAATTAATGTATTGCAATTAATTGCACAGGAGGCACACATAGACTTTGCAGTAAATCTTTGCAGTAAATGGTATTAAGAAACCTGGACAACCACATAAAAAAATGGAAAGAAACATCTACCTTACACCATACATAAAAAAATTAGCTCAAAGTGGATTAAAGACTTGAACATAAGACCTGAAACTATAAGACTCCTAGAAGAAAACATAGGCAGTAAACTCCTTGACATTGTCTTAGCAATGATTTTTTTAAATCTCACACCAAAAGTAAAAGCAGCAAAAGCAAAAAATAAACGTGATTAAACAAACAAAGAAAAACTTCCACAGAGCAAAGGAAACCATCAAAAAAAAAAAAAAAGCAAAAGGCAACTGACTGAATGGGAGATAATGTTTGCAAAGCATATATCTGAGAAGGTATTAATATCCAAAAGAGAATTCATGAACTGAATTGCAAAAACACAAACAATTCGATAATAAATATGCTGAGGATCTGAATAAACATTTTTCCTAAGTAGACATATTGATTGCTAATAGGTACATAAAAAGATTCTCAACATTACTAATCATCAGGGAAATGCAGATAAAAATCACAAGGCAATATCACTTTCCGCCTATGGAATGACTATTATCAAAAAGACAAGAAATAAATGTTTACAAGGATAAGGAAAGGAGAAGGAAATCCTTGTGTTCTCTTGTGCGGATTTAAATTGGTGCAGCCATTATGGAAAACAGTCTAGAAATTCCTCAAAACAACAACAACAAACCTACCACATGATGCAGCAATTCCATCTCTGGGTAATTATCTGAGGAAAATGAAAACATGATCTTGAAAAGATGTTTAGGAAATATTATTCACACATAAAAACAATGATATCTTGCCATTCATGAAAAAATGGGTGAACCTCAATGACATTATGCTAAGTGAAATAAGTCAAAGACAAATACCATATGGTTTGACTTCTATTTGAATATAAAAACGAAACATCAGAAAGGGAGACAGAACATGAGAGACTCCTAACTCTGGGAAACAAACTAGGGGTGGTGGAAAGGGAAGTGGGCGGGGGGTGGGGGTGGCTGGGTGATGGGCACTGAGGGGGGCACTTGATGGGATGAGCACTGGGTGTTATTCTATATGTTGGCAAATTGAACACCAATAAAAAATAAATTTATAAAAAAAACAAAATTAAACAAAACAAGCTTAGAGTTACAGATAACAGATTAGTGGTTTCCAGAGGCAGGGGCTGGATGAATGAAAATGGCTAAAAGATATAAACTTTTAGTTATAAAATAAATATGTCATGGGGATATAATGTATAGCATGGTGACTATAGTAAATAATAATTTATTGCATACTTTAAAAATTGCTAAGAAAATAAATCTTAACAGCACTTATCAGAAGGAAAAAATGTAACTATGCAAGGTAATGGATGTTAACTAGACTTATTGTGGTAATCATTTCACAATGTTTATAAATATCTAATTACTGCATTGTACACCTAAAAATACTTTGTTATATATAAATTCTACCTCAATTGAAAATATTTTTTAAAAGGCAACTAGGGACTCTTGGGTGGTTCAGTGGTTGAGTGTCTGTCTTTGGCTCAGGGTGTGATTCCAGGGTCCTGGGATCAAGTCCTGCATTAGGGTTCCCCAAGGAGCCTACTTCTCCCTCTGCCTATGTCTCTGCCTCTCTCTACATGTCTCTCTTGAATAAGTAAATAAATTTTTTTAAAGAGGCAACTAAATAATTATATTTTCTGCATTTTTTGAAAACTATGGAATATAATGATGCTAGTTGGTTCTTCCTTATGGACAAAGTCATGAAAAAATGAACTCTGGGATTTGAATTAATAGCTGAAGCTTACATTAATGACATAAGAAATTGTAGGTGTGCCTGAAGGAGAGGTTTATCTCCTGGCAGGGTTAAAATGGATGAAAATCAATCTGCAACTGGTTGAATTTCAAGTTATATTGTATCCTAATACTCGTAGGGTGCCTAGTCTAAAAGTGAGGGAATTGATTCAGAAACAGTGAGATCCTATTTAATGGGATAGGATGTTGTGGTATGATCATGAAAAAACCTGGGGATATTTACCACCTAGGTTTTGATGAGTCTTCTCTGTTAGTAGAAGAGATCTCCTTACTCCAGTGGAAATGGCCTTTCTACTCCCTGCAAAAGCAGCCTCCTCAACTTCAGTGTTAGCAGTATCTATTCTAAACTAGTATCAGCCTTTACACCTCAGTCTTAGGGAATTAATTTTGTATTGCCTTAGAAAATGGAGACAGCAGGGCAGCCCAAGTGGCTCAGCGGTTTAGCGCTGCCTTCAGCCCGGGGCCTGATCCTGGAGACTGGGGATCGAGTCCCACGTTGGGCTCCCTGCATGGAGCCTGCTTCTCCCTCTGCCTGTGTCTCTGCCTCTCTCTCTCTCCTCTCTGTGTATTCTCATGAATAAATGAATAAAATCTTTAAAAAAAGAAAATGGAGACAATAGCTACACTGTAGAAGTTGTCTCCTATAACTAGGGGACATTTTGGTTCCCCTAGGAATAAAGTTAGCTCTTAATTAGTCCCCAGTGGTCTTTGAAAATTCTGATTATTGTCTTATCCCAATGCATACCCTTGACATAGTTGTTTCCTATAACTGGACTCAAGTCCCAAAGGCTACTAAGGTGAGGTGCATAGTGTATCCCACAAGAAAGTGCATTATACTCCAAAAGAACTACTTGAGTTTGATAACTGATACAAGCAGAAACTTGAAAAGTATATGTTGGAATAGATATTAAAGGTGTGGAATAATGAAAGAAGGAATACAAAATTGGATTAGGCTGAAGTTATTGATATTACCCCAGTAAGAAGAGATTTTGTATTTAATTTTGCAACCTGAGGAGACAAAATGAGCATTAATAGTTTGTTGGGTTGGTTGGTAGAAATATGGATCAAAAGATGACCCATGAGGAACAAAATAAATATGCTGGATCTCTCTTTGCTTAGTGTAGAAAAAGAGATTCAAAGCATAGAGAGATTGGAATGTTAGGGTACTTTTCGTTAATGACCTACTCACCCGCATAAGAATGGGCAAGAAGACATACCTTTTGTTACTTTGAGAAATAATTTAGGGAATGGAGAAAAATATCCTCTGAAGTGCTCTGTGATTGCTCTTCTCTCTAGGTAAGAACTTATAGTAATAATGGCAACCACTCAACTGAAATATCTAAATGCAGTGAGAGTAAATGGATAATGGAGTAGTTTTGCTCATCTCCTAAAATTAAAGTGTAGCTACTGTAATTGACAGCAGAGTGAAAGCATTCTGAATAGTCTGACTAACCCCAGCCTCCTAATCACTTCTTTCTAAATGAAAGAAGGAGAAAACCTACTAACTTCCTACTTGTTATGTATAAGTAGTAAAAGTTTAAGATATGTTGAACAAAAGCCTAACTTAAATTATCATAAAAAGTTTCAAAGGCCAAACAACCCAGACTTGAGATAATTTACAGACTCATGACCCTTTGAATGAAGGGGAGACCAAGTTCCCTTGAGGCAGGAACCCAATACATGACCAAATATTGATAGAGTTAATCTCTCTCCTAGCTATCCAAAAATAATCTACAGCCATTTAACAGGGTTAATATGCTTTGGGATGAGAAAATAATCAGACTTTTCAGGGACTCTAACCTGGGGACTGGTTAAGAGTTAACTTTGTTCCTAGGCAATCCAGAATGTCATTGTAATCTCAGGTTAGATGTTTTGAGGTCTCAAGTGATCTACGGCTTTTAACTGAGGTCAGTCTCACAGTGGGTCCAGTGGTCCACAGACACACTGTGTGGTATTCCTCTACTTCTTGGGTGCATAATCGGAATAGAGATAAAGAGCAACTGACAGAAACCTGTCAATGATCACTTGACCTGTGGGATTATGAATATTGTAGTAAGAAAGACCATTTGGAAACTATTAGAACTGTTTCTGCTTATGAAAATAGTAATTTTCAAAGCAAGTTTACTATAATTTGTCAGGGGGTTATAAACTTTCTAAATCTGTGTCATTATTTAGTTTACAGTTAAATCAATTGCTTTTATTTTCTTTTTTACCAGTTACTCATTGTTGTTGATGATATTATGCTGACAGGACCTGTAAAGCAAGGATAGCAACTTCTCCAGAGTTATTGGTAATACACTTGCATACTAGAGGGTGGTAAATAAATCCAACCAAAATCCAGGGCCTTCTACCTAAGTAAAATCTAGAGAACTGAGTACTGAAGCTTGTCCAGATATCCTTTTTAAGGTGAAGGATAAGTTGTTGCATCTGGCCTCTCCTACAACTCAGAAAGAGAAAAAAAAATGTCTGGTGGATTCCTTTGGGTTTTAGAGACAAAATATTCCTCATTTAGGATATTATTTTGACTCATTTTTTTATTAATCCAAAAAAGTTTCTAGTTTTGTGTGGGGCCAATACAAGAGAAAACTATAAAATTTCACTTGAGCCATATATTCCAGGAGACCTAATGGTTTTCCAAGTTTCATAGACAGCTAGGAATTATGTTTGGAGCCTTTGGCAGCCTGCATAGGTAATGGAAGTGAAAGCTTTTAAATTTTTTATCCCAGGTCCTGCTATCATCCTTTTGAGAAACAGCTTGAGGCTTTCCAGTAGGTTTAAAGAGAATGAATGCTTGACAATAGGCCACCCAGATACCATGTAACCTGAGCTGCCATCATAAACTATTATCTGACCCACAAAGTCATAAACCTAGGCTCACACAGCATCACTCTATGATCAAATAAAAGTGTTACATGTGTGATCAGGACCAGGCAGGCTATGGAGGCACAAGTGAGTTACATGAATTAGTGACCCAAATGCCCATGATTCTTATTCCTACTACACTGGATGTTTCTCTCAGCCTACACCTATCACATAATGAGGATTTCCTACTATCCATTGAGAGAGGAGGGAAAATGTGGGCCTGGTTTGCAAATGGTTCTGTATGATATGCAGGTACAACCTGACTATGGACAGCTGCAGAACTACAATCTTTCCCTGGGCTATCTCTAAGGTTAGCAATGAAGTGAAGTCTACCCAGTGGGCAGGACTTTAAGAAGTGCACATGTTTGTTCACTAAAATTGGCATATGTTTGATTTTATAGTGACTCATGAACTGTGGATGTTTTGGATGATGTTTGGGACTTGAAATAAATATTATTGGAAAATTGATGACAATGTAATTTGGGAAAGAAGCATATGGATAGACTTCTCTCAATGGGCAAAACAAACAAACATGAAGTTATTTATATCCTTTATGAATGTTCACTAAATACTGATTTCAGCAGAGGCAGATTACAATATTCAAATGGATAGATGACACGTTAGGGGGTGTCAATCGGCCTCTTTCCCCAGCCACCTCTATCATCGCCCAGGGTCATGACAAAGTCACCAGAGTAGCAAGAACTCAGCATTGGGGGCCACACTTACTAATTCTCAGTGCCCAATCTACCAGCAACAATGAGAAACACTGAGTCCTTGATCAGGCACCATCCTGAGGGATTCAAGAAGCTACCCCTCTGGGTAGGTGACAGGTTAACTACATCGGACCACTTCCATAATTTAAGGAGCAGGCTTACATACATAAATAAACATTTGCTCTGGATAAGGATTTGCTTTTCCTGCATGCAATACTTGTGCAAAAACTGACATTCATTGACTTACCGAATGCCTTATCCACTATCATAGTATCACACAGTGTTGTTTCAGATCAAGGAACTCTGCAGTTGGGATGTCTGCCTGAGTCACTCAGTGGTTGAGCATCTGCCTTCTGCTCAGGGTATGATCCTGGAGTTCCTGGAGTAAGCCGTGTCAGGCTTCCCATGAGGAGCCTGCTTCTCCCTCTGCCTATGTCTCTGCCTTTCTCTCTGTGTCTCTTATTAATAAATAAATAAAATCTTTAAAAAATAACAACAAAAAAAAGGAACTCCACAGTAAATGAATTGTAGCAATGGGTTTATGCTTATGGAATCCATCCACTTCATGTTCTCACCATCTCAAAGCTGCTGGCATAATATAATGGTGGAAGGACTTAGAAGACTCAGAAACAATGCAAGCTAGGTGGTAATATAGAGTTGGGGTAAGGATCCTCATAAGCTATTGATGTTTTGAATTAGCCGGGAATGCATAGTTTTGTTTTTCTAATAGTCAGGATTCATGGGTTCAGAAATCAAGGAATGGAAACAGGGGGGAAAGAATTTATTATTATTTCTGGTAACTCCAACAGTAATATTTATTTATTTATTTTTGTATTCATGAGTTTTTGCCAGGACAACCTAGATGTGTTAGTTCCAGAAGAAGAAATGCTCCCACATGGAGACAAAATAATGATTCACCTAAAAAGGAAGTTCATACTACCTAAAGGGCAGTTTTGCCTTTTCATATCTCTGAATCAACAAACAAGGAAGATAACTGCTGTGCTGGATGGGATCTCTGATTCTGACAATTATCAAATTTAGAAAAAAGCAAAAACAAGAGGATGAGTTAAAAAGGAATTTTTAAATTACTATTGCAATAAGAAAAAGACCTCAGTATAGAAATGAAATCAATTCCAAATACTGCATGGTCAAGTGAAATCTGTAGCCAAAGGGTCTGGGGTGGTCAATAGATGGAAGAATAAAAAGAAGACACATCAAGTGTAAGAGAATTTTAGTTAAAGTGATATAAGAAGATTCTTGCTGAGGACAGGTCAAGCTGATCAGATATCACCTGGTGGATACTGGAAGATGAGATTCCTTGTTAGATACTGAGGGTGATAAGATATGGATGAGGGACTCATGCTATACTGACTTAGCTGCATTATTGCTATGGATTTTACAAGGAAGTTTAGAAATGAGCCTAGGAGAAGTTGCAGGAGCCTGACTCAAGTTTGCCTAAACAAAGAATTTTTTGTCATTATCAAAAGAAAATTGAATATTCTACAATGGAAGTAAGGAAGAGTATGTCTGTAATACAGGATATTTCTCAGGGTTTCTCTTAGTATTTCCATGCCCTGTGATTAAGATAAATAGCAAACTACAACATACTATTCATAGGACTAGAAATGTCCCAGATTATTCAGGTTTGAACCATGGTCATCTGAGGTGCATGCTGAGGCAAATGGATAAAGAATAAGTAGTAACAGAAGGTAATTTTAAATCTAGCTATGACCCTGAAACCAGTTATATAGAAACAAGGACCGTAATTGTCATGAGTATTTCAACTTAATTTTGTTATGTGTGTGTCTAATTCAATAACATATCTATCTATCTACTGAATATTCTATTGGTTCTATTTTTCTGAAGTATACATAAGAGATTTTGCTAGTAAAGTGGTTCTAGTTGTACAGACATTTAATTATATGCATTCTGAATTCTTTCATTCTTTCTAGGGTTCCTAGAACTGGTTCTGTATTCTTATATTAAAGAATTCTGATGACTCTATGTCTAGTAGTACATAGATCACTGATATAACAGTGAGAACTGGTTTTAGACATACACAAAACACCTGCATTAAATATTCCTAATTAAACACTTATAAAAAGCAAGAAGCTATTTAACTGTATCATACATTTGAATATTTTGGAAAACTAAGGAACATAATTAAGTTGGTTGGTCCTCCTTATGTTTCTAGACAAAGTTGTAGAAGAAAAGAATAAACTCATAAATTCAAATCCTCATCTCGACAGTTGAATAAATGACCTATTAGCTTCTAGTGAGCCCTGAGGGAGGCATTTATCTTTATGTAAGAGATGAAATGACTGAAAATCAAACGTTGATTCTCTTAATTTCAATTTAAGTTAAATCCAAGTTTCCTAGGAGTGAAGATGGAGGAGGGGTAGGGGACCCTAATTTCATCTTATCCCTGGAATTCAGCTAGATAGTTATCAAATCATTCTGAAAACCTGCAAAATCAATTGGAGAACTGAGAAAATAACTGATGTAATTCTACAAATAGAAAGACCATGTCTATGTCTTCTTTGGTGAAATTTCTGTTCATGTCTTTTGTCCATTTCATGATTAGACTGTTTGTTTCTTTGTTGTTGAGTTTAATAAGTTCTTTATAGATTTGGATACTAGCACTTTATCTTATATTTTATTTGCAAATATCTTCTCCCATTCTGTAGGTTGTATTTTAATTTTCTTGACTGTTTATTTTGCTGTACAGAAGTTTCTTATCTTCATTAAGTCCCAATAGTTAATTTTTTCACCTGTTTCCCTTGCCTTCATAGGTGTATTTTGAAAGAAATTGTGGCCAAGTTCAAAAAGGATGTTGCCTGTGTTCTCCTCTAGGATTTTGATGGAATCTTGTCTCACAGATCTTTCATCCATTTTGAGTCTATCTTTGTGTCTGGTGTAAGAGAATGGTCTAGTTTCATTCTTCTGCACATGGCTGTCCAATTTTCCCAGCACCATTTATTGAAGAGACAATCCTTTTTCCAGTGGATAGTCTTTCTTGCTTTGTCAAATATTAGTTGACCATAGAGTTCAGGGCCCATTTCTGGGTTGTCTACTCTGTTCCATTGATCTATGTGTCTGTTTTTGTGCCAGTACCACACTGTCTTGATAATAACACCCTTGTAGTACCACTTGAAACCAGGCATTGTGATACGCCCAGCTCTGGTTTTCTTTTCAATATTCTCCTGGCTATTCGGGATCTTTTCTGATGCCACACAAATCTTCAGATGATTTGTTCCAACTCTCTGAAGAAAGTCCATGGTATTTTGATAGGGATTACATAGAACGTGTAAATTGCCTGGGTAGCATTGACATTTTCACGATATTGATTCCCAAAGATACAGATGCAGTGAAAAACTGAGACACCTACATCACAACGTTTTTATTTTTATTTTTTGCATCCCAATGTTTATAGACACAATGTCCACAATAGCCAAACTGTGGAAGGAGCCTCAGTGTCCATTGAAAGATGAATGGATAAAGATGTGACACACACACACACACACACACACACACACACACACACACAATGGAATATTACTCAGCCATTAGAAAGGACGAATACCCACCATTTGCTTCAATGTGGATAGAACTAGAGGGTATTATGCTGAGTGAAATAAGTCAATCGGAGAAGGACAAACCTGATATAGTTTAATTCATTCGGGGAATATAAAAAATAGTGAAAGGGATTAAAGGGGAAAGGAGAGAAAATGAGTGGGAAATATCAGAGAGGGTGACAGAACATGAAAGACACCTCACTCTGGAAATGAACAGGCAGTAGAGTAGGGGAGGTGGTGGTGGGGTTGGGGTGACTGGGTGATGGGCACTGAGGGGGGCACTTGATGGGATGAGCACTGGGTGTTATACTATATGTTGGTAAGTCAAACTCCAATAAAAATATAAAAAAGGAAAGACCACTTTTTGCAAAATAGGAGGTGCAGAGACATGAATCTGCAGCAATATATCAGAAGATAAACCAAGTTAGGTACTGGAGAGCATTATAAACAATGGAGTGTACAATCAGAACATTTAGAAGCCTGCTACAGTTGGGGACATCCCTGGCTTAATGGTGCTCAAGTGGGAAAATGGGGTGGCAACCCAAGTGGGTCAGTGCGGTCTCAGGATCCGCTGGGTCATGAAAAGAATGGAGGTGCTTGATGTGGCAGAGTTCCCAAGCATTGGAACAGGGAAGCCAGTTGGAAACAGTGGGTCTAGGCACTGTCTTTCTGCTCCATGTGGTCATAAGCCATGAAGTGCTGCATGGTCATGTAAGCAATCCTGACAGGGGCCCAGGAGACTCAAAACTGGGTTGCCAGCCTGAGATAAAAACGCTTAGTCATAGGCTGAGTGAACACAGAGTTTGGACAAAAACCAGGGAGATCAGAGTGATTGATTTTCTGTGTAGGGTTGATGAAGAGTAGGGAGTGAGAACTTTCAGCTCCGGGGCTAGAGATCAGGGCACCACCATTTTCATTCCCCATCAAGGCTGAAAGCCTTCAGGGAGCAAAATAGTGCCACATGGTGCAATCCAGAGCTGCTTCTACTGAACCTGGACAGCTGGTAAGTGGAGTACTATTCCACCACAGAAAGCACACCTGTAAATCAGTGCAACAGTCCCCTCCACCAGAAAACCAGCAGAAACAACCAGATAATACCAAATTTACCAATCTAGAGAACTGCAAAACTTCAGCTCTTGGAAAAAACAGTATATAGCATTCATGTTTTTTTTTTTTTAATTTAGTCTTTCAGGTTTTTTTTCTATTTTCTTATTTTATCAATTCTTTTGAAAATTTATTATAAATTTTAATTTTTATATTCATGTTATGTATATGTATATACACATATGTTTGGTTTCATTTCATTGTATTTTCTTTCATTTTGTGTCTTTCTCCTTTTTCCTTTCTTCCTTCCTTCCCTTCCTCCGTCTTTTGTATTTTGGATTTTAGTTTGTTTTAACAAACAGATCAAATACAACCTGGATGTAGTTTATTGTTTTGTTCTGTATTACAGTTTGTTTGATTTTTTTCTTATTTTGCCTTGTTTCTTTTTTCTTTTTTTAAAGTATTTTATTCATTTATTCATGAGAGACACAGAGAGAGAGAGAGAGGCAGAGACACAGGCAGAGAGAGACAGAGGCAGGCTTCATGCAGGGAGCCTGATGCAGGACTCGATCCTGGGACTCCAGGACAATGCTGTGGGCCAAAGGCAGGCACTAAACTGCTGAGCCACCCAGGGATCCCCTTGTTTCTTTTTTCTTCCGGTTTTTTTTTTTTTTTGTATTTTTCTGATGTTGTTTTTGCTATTTTGTTTTTTATCTCTCTTTCATCTATTCTTTTCTGGACGTAATGATAAAACAAAGAAATTCATCCCAGAAGAAAGAAGAGAAGGCAGCACTCATTGCCAGAGGTTTAATCAATATGAATAAAATAAGATATTAGAACTAGAATTCAAAACAATGATTATTGAGATACTAGCTGGGCTTGGAAGAGGGGCAAGATGGTGGAAGAGTAGGGTCCCCAAGTCACCTGTCCCCACCAAATTACCTAGATAACCTTGAAATCATCCTGAAAATCTAGGAATGCGGCCTGAGATTTAAAGAGAGAACAGCTGGAAAGCTACAGTGTTCACGCTTCTATCAAGGTAGGAAGACGGGGAAAAAAAGATTAAAAAACAAAAGGGATCCAAGGTGGAGGGGCCCCGTGAGGAGCCGGGCTAAGGCTGGGGCGAGTGTCCCCAGGACACAAAAGCCCCGTCCCGGAGAAGCAGGAGCTGCACCAATCTTCCTGGGCGGAAAGGTGCTAGCAGGGAGTTAGAGCAGGACCCAGGAGGGCTGGGATGCCCTCAGGCTCCCTGGGACACGAAGAGACACCTGCCCAGCTGAGAGGGTGCACCTAGCTCCCTAAAGGGCTGCAGCGCACATGCCGGGACCCAGGAGCAGCTCGGAGGGGCTCAGGCTGCGGCTCCGTGGAGGGGGTTGCGCCGCCAGGAGCCCGAATCCAACAGTGAAGGCCGGGAGCACAGGGCGCCAGGGACACAGCCCAGGATCCGGCCTCCGCCGCGAACAGGCAGAGGCCAGGAGGGCCCAGAACAGCAAGGACGCTCCTGCCCCGAGATGAGCAGATCAGCGGCCCTGCCGCGGAGCATCCAGGCCCTGCAGACTGAGAGCTCTGTAGCTACTGTGGGAGCTGACTCCAGGGCTCCACAGCTGGCCACCGCCACTGTGGTGGTTCCTCCTGGGGCCTCACAGGGTAAACAACCCCCACTGAGCCCTGCACCAGGCAGGGGGCAGAGCAGCTCCCCCAAATGCTAACACCTGAAAATTGGCACAACAGGCCCCTCCCCCAGAAGACCAGCTAGACGGACAAGTTCCAGGGGAAGTCAAGGGACTTAAAGTATACAGAATCAGAAGATACTCCCCTGTGTCTTTTTTTCTTTCCTTTTATTTTCTTTTTGATTTCTGTTTGCTTCCCCCACCTTTTTTTCCCCTTTCTTTCTTTTTCTTTCTCTTTCTCTTTTCTTTCCCTTTTTTATTCTTTTTTCTTCCTTTTATCTTTTACTCTTTTCTTTCCTTCTTTCTCTCCTCTCTTTTTCTCCTTTTCCCAATACAACTTGCTTTTGGCCACTCTGCACTGAGCAAAATGACTAGAAGGAAAACCTCACCTCTAAAGAAAGAATCAGAAACAGTCCTCTCTCCCACAGAGTTACAAAAACTGGATTACAATTCAATGTCAGAAAGCCAATTCAGAAGCACTATTATACAGCTACTGGTGGCTCTAGAAAAAAGCATAAAGGACTCAAGAGACTTCATGACTGCAGAATTTAGAGCTAATCAGCCAGAAATTAAAAATCAATTGAATGAGATGCTATCCAAACTAGAGGTCCTAATGACGAGGGTTAACGAGGTGGAAGAACGAGTGAGTGACATAGAAGACAAGTTGATGGCAAAGAGGGAAACTGAGGAAAAACAGACAAACAATTAAAAGACCATGAGGATAGATTAAGGGAAATAAACGACAGCCTGAAGAAGAAAAACCTACGTTTAATTGGGGTTCCCGATGGCGCCGAAAGGGACAGAGGGCCAGAATATGTATTTGAACAAATCCTAGCTGAAAATTTTCCTAATCTGGGAAAGGAAACAGGCATTCAGATCCAGGAAATAGAGAGATCCCCCCCTAAAATCAATAAAAACCATTCAACACCTCGACGTTTAATAGTGAAGCTTGCAAATTCCAAAGATAAAGAGAAGATCCTTAAAGCAGCAAGAAACAAGAAATCCCTGACTTTTATGGGGAGGAGAATTAGGGTAACAGCAGACTTCTCCACAGAGGCCTGGTAGGCCAGAAAGGGCTTGCAGGATATATTCAGGTTCCTAAATGAGAAAAACATGCAACCAAGAATACTTTATCCAGCAAGGATATCATTCAGAATGGAAGGAGAGATAAAGAGCTTCCAGACAAGCAGGACCTGAAAAATTATGTGACCTCCAAACCAGCTCTGCAAGAAATTTTAAGGGGGACTCTTAAAATTCCCCTTTAAGAAGAAGTTCAGTGGAACAATCCACAAAAACAAGGACTGAATAGATATCATGATGACACTAAAGTCATATCTTTCATTAGTAACTCTGAACGTGAACAGGATTAATGACCCCATCAAAAGGCGCAGGGTTTCAGACTGGATAAAAAAGCAGGACCATCTATTTGCTGTCTACAAGAGACTCATTTTAGACAGAAGGACACCTACAGCCTGAAAATAAAAGGTTGGAGAACCATTTACCATTCAAATGGTCCTCAAAGAAAGCAGGGGTAGCATCCTTAAATCAGATAAACTAAAATTTACCCCAAAGACTGTATTGAGAGTTGAATAGGGACACTATATCATACTTAAAGGATCCATCCAACAAGAGGACTTAGCAATCCTCAATATATATGCCCCGAATGTGGGAGCTGCCAAACATTTAAATCAATTAATAACCGAAGTGTATACAATGGAATATTACTCAGCTATTAGAAATGACAAATACCCACCATTTGCTTCAACGTGGATGGAACTGGAGGGTATTATGCTGAGTGAAGTAAGTCAGTCGGAGAAGGACAAACATTATATGTTCTCATTCATTTGGGGAATATAAATAATAGTGAAAGGGAAAATAAGGGAAGGGAGAAGAAATGTGTGGGAAATATCAGAAAGGGAGACAGAACGTAAAGACTGCTAACTCTGGGAAACGAACTAGGGGTGGTAGAAGGGGAGGAGGGCGGGGGGTGGGAGTGAATGGGTGACGGGCACTGGGTGTTATTCTGTATGTTAGTAAATTGAACACCAATAAAATAAAAAAAAAAAGGAATAAAGGGTAAAGGAGAAAAAGATGAGTGGGAAATATCAGGGAGGGAGACAGAACATGAAAGACTCCTAACTCAGGGAAACGAACTAGGGGTGGTGGAAGGGGAGGTGGGCGGGGGGTGGGGGTGATTGGGTGATGGGCACTGACGGGGGCACTTGATGGGATGAGCACTGCGTGTTATTCTATATGTTGGCAAATTGAACACCAATAAAAATAAATTTATTTAAAAAAAAATAACCGAAGTGAAGAAATACTTAGATAATAATACACTTATATTTGGTGACTTCAATCTAGCGCTTTTATAAAATCATGAATGAGAAAGGAGAGATCACTACCAACACCAAGGAAATACAGATGATTTTAAAAACATATTCTGAACAGCTATATGCTAATAAATTAGGCAATCTAGAAGAAATTGACACATTTCTCAAAAGCCACAAACTACCAAAACTGGAACTGGAAGAAATAGAAAACCTGAACAGGCCAATAACCAGGGAGGAAATTCAAGCAATCATCAAAAACCTCTCAAGACTCAAATGTCCAGGCAGGGCCAGATGGCTTCCCTGGGGAATTCTATCAAATGTTTAAACAAGAAACCATACCTATTCTACTAAAGCTGTTTGGAAAGATAGAAAGAGATGGAGTACTTCCAAATTTGTTCTATGAGGCCTGCATCACCTTAATTCCAAAACTACACAAAGACCCAACCAAAAAGGAGAATTGTGGACCTATATCCCTGATGAACATGGATGCAAAAATTCTCAACAAGATACTAGCCAATAGGATCCAACAATACATTAAGAAAATATTCACCATGACCAATTAGGATTTATTCCCAGGACACAAGGCTGGTTCAACACTCGTAAAACAAACAAGAGAAAAACCAAGAACCATATGATCCTCTCATTAGATGCAGAGAAAGCATTTGACAAAATACAGCATCCATTCCTGATGAAAACTCTGCAGAGTGTAGGGATAGAGGGAACTTTCCTCGACATCTTAAAAGCCATCTATGAAAAGCCCACAGCAAATATAATTCTCAATGGGGAAGCACTGGGAGCCTTTCCCCTAAGATCAGGAACACACCAGGGATGTCCACTCTCACCACTGCTGTTCAACATAGTACTGGAAGTCCTAACCTCAGCAATCAGACAACAAAAAGACATTAAAGAAATTCAAATTGGCAAAGAAGAAGTCAAACTCTCCCTCTTTGCCAATGACATTATACTCTACATAGAAAACCCAAAGGACTCCACCCCAAGATTGCTAGAACTCATACAGCAATTTGGCAGTGTGGCAGGATACAAAATCAATGCCCAGAAGTCAGTGGCATTTCTATACATTAACAATGAGACTGAAAGAGAAATTAAGGAGTCAATCCCATTTACAATTGCACCCAAAAGCATAAGTTACCTAGGAATAAACCTAACCAAGAGGTAAAGGATCTATCCCCTAAAGACTATAGAACACTTCTGAAAGAAATTGAGGAAGACGCAAAGAGATGGAAAAATATTCCATGCTCATGGATTGGCAGAATTAATATTGTGAAAATGTCAATATTACCCAGGGCAATGTACACGTTTAATGCAATCCCTATCAAAATATGTAGCAAGAAGTTATTGTTTTCAAGGTCAAAAGGGCTGCTACTGTGTTCTCCTCTAGGATTTCTTCTAGATTGCCTAATTTATTGGCATATACCTGTTCAGAATATGTTTTTAAAATCGTTTGTATTTCCTTGGTGTTGGTAGTGATCTCTCCTTTCTCATTCATGATTTTATTAATTTGAGTCTTCTCTCTCTTCTTTTTAATAAGGCTGGCTAATGGTTTATGTATCTTATTAATTCTTTCCAAGAAGCAACTCCTGGTTTTGTTGATCTGTTCCACAGTTCTTTTGGTCTCGATTTCATTGAGTTCTGCTCGAATTGTTATTAATGGACTCTTTTCAGAGAGTTAGAACAAAGTATTTTAAGATTTGTGTGGAATCAGAAAAGACCCCAAATAACCAGAGGAATTTTAAAAAAGAAAACCATATCTGGGGGCATCACAATGCCAGATTTCAGGTTGTACTGCAAGCTGTGGTCATCAAAACAGTGTGGTACTGGCACAAAAACAGACACATAGATCAATGGAACAGAATAGAGAATCCAGTAGTGTACCCTCAACTTTATGGTCAACTAATATTCGACAAAGGAGGAAACACTATCCACTGGAAGAAAGTCTCTTCAATAAATGGTGCTGGGAAAATTGGACATCCACATGCAGGGGAATGAAACTAGACCACTCTCTTTCACCATACACAAAGATAAACTCAAAATGGATGAAAGATCTAAATGTGAGACAAGATTCCATCAAAATCCTAGAGGAGAACACAGGCAACACCCTTTTTGAACTCGGCCACAGTAACTTCTTGAAAGATGCATCCATGAAGGCAAAAGAAACAAGAGCAAAAATGAACTATTGGGACTTCATCAAGATAAGAAGCTTTTCCACAGCAAAAGATATAGTCAACAAAACTAAAAGACAACCTACAGAATGGGAGAAGATATTTGCAAATGATGTATCAGATAAAGGGCTAGTTTCCAAGATCTATAAAGAACTTATTAAACTCAACAGCAAAGAAACAAACAATCCAATCATGAAATGGGCAAAAGACATGAAGAGAAATGTCACAGAGGAAGACATAGACATGGCCAATAAGCACATGAATAAATGCTCCGCATCACTTGCCATCAGGGAAATACAAATCAAAACCACAATGAGATACCACCTCACACCAGTGAGAATGGGGAAAATTAACAAGGCAGGAAACAGCAAATGTTGGAGAGGATGCGGAGAAAAGGGAACCCTCTTACACTGTTGGTGGGAATGTGAACTGGTGCAGCTTTCTGGAAAACTGTGTGGAGGTTCCTCAAAGAGTTAAAAATAGACCTGCCCTACGACTCAGAAATTGCACTGCTGGGGATTTACCCCAAAGATACAGATCCAATGAAATGCCGGGACACTTGTACCCCGATGTTTCTAGCAGCAATGTCCACGATAGCCAAACTGTGGAAGGAGCCTCAGTGTCCATTGAAAGATGATGGATAAAGATAATGTGGTTTATGTATACAATGGAATATTACTCAGCCGTTAGAAATGACAAATACCCACCATTTGCTTCAACGTGGATGGAACTGGCGGGTATTATGCTGAGTGAAATAAGTCAATTGGAGTAGGACAAACATTATACGTTCTCATTCATTTGGGGAATATAAATAATAGTGAAAAGGAATAGAAGGGAAGGGAGAAGACATGTGTGAAATATCAGAAAGGGAGACAGAACATAAAGACTCCTAACTATGGGAAATGAACTAGGGGTGGTGGAAGGGGAGGAGAGTGGGGGGTGGGGTTGAATGGGTGACGGGCACTGAGGGGGGCACTTAACCGGATGAGCACTGGGTGTTATTGAACACCAATGTTGGTGTTGGCAAATTGAACACCAATAAAAAATAAGTTTATTATTAAAAAAAGAAGATGTGGTTTATGTTTACAATGGAATATTACTCAGCCATTAGAATCGACAATTACCCACCATTTGCTTCGACGTGGATGGAACTGGAGGGTATTACGCTGAGTGAAATAAGTCTATCGGAGAAAGATAAACATTATATGTTATCATTCATTTGGGGAATATGAATAATAGTGAAAGGGAATAGAGGGGAAGGGAGAAGAAATGGGTAGGAAATATCAGAAAGGGAGACAGAACATGGAACACTCCTAACTCTGGGAAATGAACTAGGGGTGGTGGAAGGGGAGGAAGGTGGGGGGTGGGGGTTACTGGGTGGCGGGCCCTGGGGGGGGGCACTTGGCAGGATGAGCACTGAGCGTTATTCTGTATGTTGGCAAATTGAACACCAATAAAAAATAAATTTATTATTAAAACATAATAAAAATAAATATTTACTTGAAAAAATGAAAAAAAACTTCTTCCTAGATACATCTTCAAAGGCAAGAGGAAAAAGGGCAAGAATGAACTATCAAGACTTTATCAATATAAAATGTTTCTGCACAGCAGAGGATACAATCAACAAAAATAACAGGCAACCCATGGAATTAGAGAAGTTATTTGCAAATGATATATTTGATAAAGGGTTAGTATCCAAAATATATAAATAACTTATCAAACAGAACACCTCAAAAATTAAAAATCCATTTAATATGTGGTTTAAGTTGGGATGCCTGGGTGGCTCAGTGGTTGAGTGTCTGCCTTTGGCTCAGAGCCTGATCCCAGGTCAGGGGATCAACTCCCATACTGGGATCCTTGGGAGGAGCCTGCTTCTCCCTCTGTCTCTGTCTCTGTCTCTGTCTTTGTCTCTCCGCCTCTCATGAATGAATAAATAAAATCTTAAAAGAAAAACGAAATCGTTAGAAGATATGAATAAACACTTTTCCAAAGATGACATACAGATGGCTAACAGACATAGGAAAAGATGCTCAATATCACTCAACATCAGGGAAATACAAATCAAAATCATAATGAGATTCCACCTCACACTGGTCAGAATGGCTAACATTAACAACTCAGGAAACAACAGATGTTGTCAAGGATGTGGAGAAAGGGGAATCCTCTTACACTGCTGGTGAGAATGCAAACTGGTGCAGCCACTCTGGGAAATAATATGGAGGTTCCTCAAAAAGTTGAAAATAGAGCTATCCTACAACTTAGCAATTACACTACTAGGTATTTATCCAAAGGATACAAACACAGTGGGTTAAAGGGGCACATGCACCCGAATGTTTATAGCAGCAATGTCCACAATAGCCAAAATATGAAAATAGGTGAGATTTCTATTGACAGCTGAATTGATAAAGAAGAAGTTGTATATATACTGAGCCATCTAGCCATCTAAAAGAATGAAATCTTGCCATTTGTAAGGACATGGATGGAACTACAGGGTATTATGCTAAGTAAAATAAGTCAGTCAGAGAAAGACAAATATATGATTTCACTCATATGTGGAATTTAAGAAACCAAACAAGGGGAGGGATGGAAAAAATAAGACAAATCAGAGAAGGAAATAAACCATAAGAGACTCAACTATAGGAATCAAACTAAGGGTTGCTGGAGGGGAGGCAGGTGTGGGATGGGGTAAGTAAGTGATGGGCATTAAGGAAGGTCCATTTGTAATGATCACTGGAGGTTATATGCAATTCATGTATCACTAAAATCTACCTCTGAAACTAGAAAAAATGACTTTCCTACTGTGAGATTATGTATAAAATAAAACAAAACATAGCAAAACAAAACAAAAAAATCCATGTCTCCTTGAAATGATTATCTTTTTTATTATCATTCTTAATCAATGCCCTCCTAGGACAATTGCAAATGTCCTCCTAGGACATTGATTAAGAATGAACGGTATCCTGTACTGTCAGATAGGAAAGTATTGGAGAACCCTGTTTAAACTGGGAATATAAAGGGTATAAATTCTGATGAGTATTTTTTGCCAATGGAAGTGCTAATCCATTGTATTTATGGTAGCAACATCCCCACATCTTCTGTAGCAGTGTCCCAAAGCACAGTGGTATTAGCCCTCAAACCTGTCTGAGCGTATTAACTCTGCATTGCCTAAGGAAATGACAATGACTTACCCTGAAGCATTTTCCACCTATGCTTAGAGGCAATTCCCAACAGATACCTAAAAATTAAGTACAATGAGTGAATCATAAGGAAGTGTGCTGCACTGCAGAGGGGGGAAAACCAATTAAGTTTTCTATGTTACCTAAGAAAATATATGAGTAATTTGTGTGGGAATGGATATGAAAGCTGTGAGATAATGGTGAAAGAAATAGAAATTTGGGTCAGACTGACTTTATCAATATGGGCTCACTATAGAGAGATTATGCATTTAATGTTGCAGTGTGGGGAATTAAAAGGGCTGTAACAGTGTGTTGACTTCATTAATTGAAACATGGTTCAGAAGATGGTCCATAGTGAATAAAATAAAAATGCTGGATCTCCTTTGGTTTAATTAGAAGAATATATTTAAAAACTTAGAGATATTTGAATTTTAGAGTGGATTTGTTATTAAAGACCCACTCAACCCCACTGTCCAAATGTGGCCCCAAATAGACAGTTTGTCTGACAAATAGCTTTGATATTTGTTATCAAGTCAAGCACTGTTGATGAGCTTTGTGATTGTTCTTTGTAGGCCAGAACTTACAGTGGGAACCCCAACCACTCAAATGGAAAAATTAACATACCCTGAGTAAATTGGATGTTTAAAATGCCAGGCCAAGTAATTTCACTGAACCACTAAAGAAAAGTAGTCATACTTGTGATGGATCGCAAAGTAAAAGCAGTAATCAGAGTAATCTGACATGCACAGACCTAAGGTGTGATTAATGAGTGATGGTGTTCACAGGACTATATAGATGGGAAGCCTACTAAAGTCTTACTTGTTATGTATAAGCAAAATACTTCTAAATGAATGAATACCTATCTTGAATTTTTATAAAATGGAATAGTATAGAGTCTTAAAGTAGGCCACCACAGAATGGGCCACATTGGGATGAAGATTATTCTAAGCTGAAGGCAATCAGGCCCCTACATCCTCAAGAAAAAGTTCTGCCCTTAACTACATAGAAAAATCTAAATTGGGAATCTTCTCCAGAACAAGGATTATTAGCAAAGATCAATTTTATCTGAGTGACCCATCTGTATGGCAGGGAAAACATCTAATTATCAAACATCTTCCTTTCTTACCACCCTTCAAAGTGCATTCTTTTCTGCTGAAGTCTCAGACCTCTGCTTTTTGACTCAGAATGACATTTTTCCCGCCTGTGAAATTTCCATGTGTCTGATTTTAAAACTCTGTGTACCTGGGGCAGCCCAGGTGGCTCAGTGGTTTACCACTGCCTTCAGCCCAGGGCCTGATCCTGGAAAGCTGGGATAGAGTCCCATGTCGGGCTCCCTGCATGGAGCCTGCTTCTCCCTCTGTCTGTGTCTCTGCCTCTTTCTCTGTCTCTCATAAATAAATAAATAAATAAATAAATAAATAAATAAATAAATAAATAAATCTTTAAAAAAAACCTCTGTGTACTCTATTAAATTTGATTTTCTTTATTATTATTATTTTTTTAAATAATAAATTTATTTTTTATTGGTGTTCAATTTGTCAACATACAGGAGAACACCCAGTGCTCATCTCAACAAGTGCCCCCCTCAGTGCCTGTCACCCATTCACCCCCACCCCTCGCCCTCCTCCCCTTCCACCACCCTTAGTTCGTTTCCCAGAGTTAGGAGTCTTCATGTTCTGTCTCCCTTTCTGATATTTCCCACACATTTCTTCTCCCTTCCCTTATATTCCCTTTCACTATTATTTATATTCCCCAAATGAATGAGAACATATAACATTATATGTCCTTCTCCGATTGACTTATTTCACTCAGCACAATACCCCCCAGTTCCATCCACGTTGAAGCAAATGGTGGGTATTTGTCATTTCTAATGGCTGAGTAATATTCCATTGTATACATAAACCACATCTTCTTTATCCACTCATCTTTCGATGGACACTGAGGCTCCTTCCACAGTTTGGCTATTGTGGACATTGCTGCTAGAAACATCGGGGTGCAGGTGTCCCGGCGTTTCATTGCATCTGTATCTTTGGGGTAAATCCCCAGCAGTGCAATTGCTGGGTCGTAGGGCAGGTCTATTTTTAACTCTTTGAGGAACCTCCACACAGTTTTCCAGACTAGGGGAACCCGGGCTGGCTCAGCAGTTTAGCGCCGGCCCTCGTTTCTCTATGAGGGATTTCTGAAACAATGGTGGGCTGTGAAATACCGTCCCAGAACAAGTGAGTGTGATGTCGCCTTTTTCTTCTCACCACCACCATGGTCAACTTTCAAAACAATACAGCATTTCCCATGGAGGTGGGTGCCACTCACACCAAACCCTGACCCCTGTACCTGTCAAGTGCATATTTACCAAAGCAGGACTAACTCTGAGCCAGCCCATTAGACTTCAAAGCATCACTATCAGTTTTGGTAGAAATAGGACAATGGTGTATATTCTTTTCCTTCTTTTTTCCCCCTTTGGAATCAGGCTTATAGTTGTTTTGTTTTTTTTTTTAATGTCTTCAAATGAGCTTTCAACTACCTTCGTTCTTTTGTTTTTTAATTTTTTTTATTGGAGTTCCATTTGCCAACATATAGCACAACACCCAGTGCTCATCCTGCCAAGTGCCTCCCTCAGTGCTCATCACCCAGTCACCCTAAGGCCACACCCACCTCCTTTACCACTACCTCTTGTTCATTTCCCAGAGTTAGGTGTCTGTCATGTTTTGTCACCCTTACTGATATTTTCACTCATTTTCTCTCCTTTCCCCTTTATTCCCTATCACAAATTTTTATATTCCCCAAATGAATGGGGACATATAATGTTTGTCCTCCAATTGACTTATTGCACTCAGCATAACACCCTCCAGTTCCATCCACGTTGAAGCAAATGGTGGGTATTTGTCATTTCTAATGACTGAGTAATATTCCATTGTATACATAGACCACATCTTCTTTATCCATTCATCTTTCGATGGACACGGAGGCTCCTTCCACAGTTTGGCTATTGTGGACATTGCTGCTAGAAATATTGGGGCGCAGGTGTTTGGGCGTTTCATTGCATCTGTATCTTTGGGGTAAATCCCCAGCAGTGCAATTGCTGAGTCATAGGGTAGCTCTATTTTTAACTCTTTGAGGAACCTCCACACAGTTTTCCAGAGTGGCTGCACCATTTCACATTCCCACCAACAGTGCAGAGGGTCTTTTCTCTCTTCTCTCTCTTCTTTTTAATATGGCTGGCTAATGGTTTATCTCTCTTATTAATTCTTTCAAAGAACCAACTCCTGGTTTTGTTGATCTGTTCCACAGTTCTTCTGGTCTCTATTTCACTGAGTTCTGCTCAAATATTTATGAATTCTCTTCTGCTGGGTGAAGGTTTTATTTGCTGTTCCTTCTCTAGCTCCTTTAGGTGCAAGGTTAGCTTTTGTATTTGAGTTCTTTCCAGTTTTTTGATGGATGCTTGTGTTGCAATGTATTTCCCCCTCAGGACTGCTTTTGCTGTATCCCAAAGATTTTGAATGGTTGTATCTTCATTCTCATTAGTTTCCAGGAATCCTTTTAATTCTTCTCTAATTTCCTGGTTGAACCTTTCATCTTCTAGCAGGATGGTCTTTAACCTCCACATGTTTGAAATCCTTCCAAATTTCTTCTTGTGATTTAGTTCTAGTTTCAAATCATTGTGGTCTGAAAATATGCAGGGGACAATCCCAATTTTTTGGTATCAGGTAAGACCTGATTTGTGACCCAGTATGTGGTCTATTCTGGAGAAAGTTCCATGTGCACTTAAGAAGAATGTATATTCAATGCATTTGGATAAAAAGTTGTGTAAATATCTGTGAAATCCATCTGGTCCAGTGTATCATTTAAAGCTGTTGTTTCTTTGGAGATGTGTTCTTAGAAGATCTATCAATTTCAGAAAGTGCCATGTTCAAATATCCCAGTATAAGTGTATTATTGTCTAAGTATGTATTAACTTTGGTTTTTAATTGATTGATATGCTTGGCAGCTCCCACATTAGGGGCATAAATATTCATGATTGTTAGGTCCTCTTGTTGGATAGATCCTCTAAGTATGATATAGTGTCCCACTTCATCTCTCACTACAGTCTTCGGGATAAATTTTAATTTATCTGATATGAGGATGGCTACCCCTGCTTTCTTTTGAGGACCATTTGAATGGTAAATGGTTCTCCAACCTTTCATTTTCAGGCTGTAGGTGTCTTTCTGTCTAAAATAAGTCTCTTGTAGACAGCAAATAGATGGGTCTTGCTTTTTTATCCAGTCTGAAACCCTGTGCCTTTTGATGGAATCATTAAGCCCATTCACGTTCAGAGTTACTATTGAAATATATGAATTTAGTGTCATCATAATACCTATTCAGTCCTTGTTTTTGTGGATTGTTTTCTTGAACTTTTACAGGGTTCCCCTTAATATTTCTTGCTGAGCTGGTTTGGTGGTCACATATTCTTTCAGTTTCTGCCTATCTTGGAAGCTCTTTATCTCTCCTTCTATTCTGAATGAGAGCCTTGCTGGATAGAGTATTCTTGGCTGCATGTTCTTCTCATTTAGGACCCTGAATATATCCTGCCCACTCTTTCTGGTCTGCCAGGTCTCTGTGGAGAGGTCTGCTGTTAAACTAATACTTCTCCCCATAAAGGTTAGGGATTTCTTGTCTCTTGCTCTTTAAGGATCTTCCCTTTATCTTTGGAATTTGCAAGTTTCACTCTGAAATGTCAGGGTGTTGAATGGTTTTTATTGATTTTAGGGGGAGATCTCTCTATCTCCTGGATCTGAATACCTGTTTCCCTTCCCAAATTAGGGATGTTCTCAGCTATGATTTGTTCAAATACACTTTCTGGTCCTCTGTCCCTTTCCATGCCCTCTGGAACCCCAATTAAATGTAGATTTTTCCTTCTGAGGCTATCTTTTATTTCCCTTAACCTTTCCTCATGGTCTTTTCATTGTTTTTCCCTTTTTTCCTCAGCTTTCTTCCTTGCCATCAACTTGTCTTCTATGTCATTCATTCTTCCACCTCATTAACCCTCATCATTAGGACCTCCAGTTTGGATTGCATTTCAGTTAATTGATTTTTAATTTAGGCCTGATTAGATCTGAGTTCTGCAGTCATGAAGTCTCTTGATTCCTTTATGCTTTTTTCCATAGCCACCAGTAGCTTTATAATCGTGCTTCTGAATTGACTTTCTGACATCAAATTGTAATCCAAATTCTGTTATTCTGTGGGAGAGAGTACTATTTCTGATTCTTTGTTTTGTGGTGAGTTTTTCCTTCTAGTCATTTTGCTCAGTGCAGAGTGGCTAAAAACATGTTGTACGGAAAAGGGAAAGAAAAAGGGAAGGAAAAAAGTGGGGCAAAACAAACAAAAAACAGAAAACAAGGAAGGGTATCCTCTGATTCTATATACTGTAAGTCCTTCGTCTTCCCCCGGACCTTTCCAGCACTGCTTGGTTAAGAATTTTCTCTTCCCCTGTCCTTCCTGCTGGTCTTCTGGGGGAGGGGCTTGCTGTGCTGATTCTTAGGTGTGTGCTCCTGGGGGAGCTGCCTGCCACCTGCCTGATGCAGAGTTCAGTGGGAGCTATTTATCCGGTGAGGCCTCTGTTCCCTGCTGGCCTCCCTCAGTCCCAGGCATAAGGTAACAGCAGGAGGGACAACAACAGTGGAGGTGGCCGACTCTCCCGCCCTGGAGTCAACACCAGCAGGAACCGCTGCAGTCTCCCAGTCCACAGGGACCTGGATACTCTGGGGGTGTGGGGCGTGATATGCACACCTCGGACCGCCCAGCAACAGGAGCATCCTTGCTGTCCTGTGTCCTCCTGGCCTCAGCTTGTCCCAAGGGGAGCACTAGATCCTAGGCTGTGTCTCTCAATGCCTTGGGCTCCAGGGCCTGTGCTGCTGTAATCGTGCTCCTGGGACTACGCAGCCCCCTCCACAGAGAGCCACCTCCAGAGCTGCTCCTAGGACCATGCAGCCCCCTCTGTGTGGAGCCACTGCCTGAACTGCCATCTGAGCTGCTTTTTTTAGGCCCTACTGGGTGGGCGCTCCAGCCCTTTAGGGATCTTGGCCCACAGTGTGTGGTGTGCTCTCCCCGGGTGCACTTCCTCTGTTAGTGACCCCGGGAACCTGGGGCCTCCACTGCCCTTCCTGGGATCCTGCCTGAGGTCCTTGAGAGTGCCTTTCCATCTGGGAGGATTGGTAAAGTTCCTGCTTCTCTGGGACTGGGATTTCCTGTCCTGGAGGTACTCGCTGCTGGGCCTTAGCCCGACTCCTTGCAGGGGCCTCACCCTTGATGCTTATTTATTGATTGATTGATTGATTGATTGATTTCCATCTTCCTACCTTGATAGAAGTGCAAACTCTTCTCACTGTAGCATTCCAGCTGTTCTCTCTTTAAATCTCAGGCTGAATTCGTAGGTTTTCAGGATGATTTGAAAGTTATCTAGGTAAGTTAGTAGGGACAGGTGACTTGGGGATCCTACTCTTCAGCCATCTTGCCCCGCCTGGTTTATAGGGTTTTGATTGTGGGGTTTTTTTTCCTTTTCCTTTTCTCATTCTCTTTTGATCTTTCTTTTTTTCTGTTTTTTTTTTCCTCTTTCTTATTCTGTTTCAGGCTTACTTTATCAAGTGAATCATAGCATATCTAGTTAAAGTTCCAAACACCACCACAAGCAAGGAGGAACTCTTCAGAGAACTGACCAGTGGGAAAAAGCAGCCAAAACACAAAAACAGAGTGAGCACAGCATCCACCAGAAACACTTCCTGGAGTGCCAGGCACAGGACATTGTATCACCATTATTTAATATAATATTACTCTGAGGAGCAGGAAACATAAGAAGCTTTAATAACATGCAAAAGAGAAAAGCCTAGCCAAAATTACAAATGGAGCAACTCTCCTTAAAAGAAAAGTCAAGAAGAAATCACAATCAGGGTCTTTCTGAAAACAGATATAAGCTATATATCTGAATGAGAAGTTAGAACAACAGCCATAAGGCTACTATCTGGGTTTGGAAAAAAAATATCAAAGACAGCAGAAAAATCCTTGCTGCAGAGATAAAGGAACTAAAAACTAGTTAGGCAGTAATAAAAATACTGCAACTGAAATACAGAACTGACTGGATATAATCAAAGTGAGGACTGAAGAAGTAAAAGATGGAATAGGTGATATAGAAGATAAAATAATGGAAAATAATGAGGCTGAAAAGAATATGGAAAGATCATAAAGGTAGATTTAGGGAACTCAGTGTTTCCATAAAATGAAATAATATCCACATAGGAGTCCCAGAACAAGAAGAGTGGGGGGGGGTAGGAGGTTTGTTTGAACAAATTACAGATGAGAACTTCCCTCATCTTGGGAAGGAAACAGGCTCTCGAGTCCAAGAGGCCAGAGAAATCCCCTCAAAACTAACAAAAACAGATCAACAACAAGACATATAGTAAAACTTGCAAAATACAAAGAGAGAATCCTTAAAGCAGCCAGGTGCAAAAGTCCTCAAATTGTAAGAGTAGATACATAGGTTAGCAGCAGACCTGTCCACAGAGAACTGGCAGGCCAAAAATGAATGGAAGGAAATATTCAACATATTACATGGGAGCAATATGCAGCCAAGAATAATTTATATAGCAAGGCTGTCATTCAGAATAGGAGAGATTAAGAGTTTCCAAGACATGCAAAAGCTAAAGGTCATTAACACTAACCCAGTTCTGCAAGAAATATTAGAGGACCCTTTAATTGGGAAAGAGATACTAAAGCAATCAAGACTCGAAAGAGACAGAAACAATCTATAGGAACAGCGACCTTATAGGTAATACAACAAACCTACTTCCTATCTATCAATAATCACTCTACATGTAAATGGACTAAATGCCCCAACCAAAAGACATAGAGCATAACGATGGATAAAAACAAACAAACACATGAAAACAAACAAAAAAAACTCCAAGATCCATTGATATGCTGCTTACAGGAGATTGATTTTATTTTATTTGTTTTGAATTTATTTATTTGAGAGAGAGCATGTGGAGAGGGGAAGAGGGAGGGGGAAAGAAAGAATCCTAAAGCAAACTCCCCCCTGAGCATGGTACCCAATGAAGGGCTTGATCCCAGGACTTGATCATGAATTGAGCCAAAATCAAGAGTCAGACACTTGAACAACTGAGCCACCCAGGAGCCCCATAAAAGACTCATTTTAGAGAGGATGGAGAACAATTTGCCAGGCTAATGGACATCAAAAGAAACCTAGAAATAGCCATATTTATATCAGACAAACTAGATTTTAAGCCTGCATATGAGATGAAGAAGTGCACTATATAAAGGAGTCTATACAACAAGAAGATCTAACGATTGTATATATTTCTTTTTTTAAAGATTTTTTTTTCTATTTGAGAGAGAGAGAGAGTGAGCAAAAGCACAATCATGGGGAGAGGCAGAAGGAGCCTCACCACTGGGCAGGGAGCACCATGTGGGGCTCAATCCCAGGACTCCAGGATCATGGCCTGAGCAAAGGCAGACGCTTAACAACTAAGCCACCCAGGTGCCCCTATATTTCTGATCCTAACTTAGAAGCACCCAAATATATTAATCAATTAAGAATAAACTTAAAGAAATTCATTGATATTAATACAATAATAGTAGGGAACTTTAACATCCCATTTACAGCAATGGGCAAATCATCTAAGCAGAATATCAACAAGGAAACAAGATCTTCAAATGACACAGTGGACCAGATGGACTTAAAAGATATGACCAGAGCATTTCATTCTAAAACAACAGAATACACATTCTTTTTGATTACACATGGAACATTCTCCAGAATAGATTACATACTGGGTCACAAATCAAGGCTCAACCAGTACAAAAAGATTGAGATAATACCATGCATATTTTCAGACCACAATATTATGAAATTTGATGTCAACCACAAGAAAAAATTGGGAAGGGCAACAGACACATGGAGGTAAAGACCAACCTACTAAAGAATGAATGAGATAATCAGGGAATTAAAGAATTAAAAAAATACATTGAAGCAAATGAAGATGAAAACATGACAGTCCAAAAATCTTTGGAATGCTGGTAAGGTGGTCTTAAGAGAGAAGGATATAGCAATACAGGCCTTCCTTAAGAAGGAAGAAAAGTCTCAAATACACAAGCTAAATTACATGTAAAGGACCTGGAAAAAGAATAACAAATAAGGCCTAAATCCAGCAGAAGAAGGGAAATAATAAACATTAGGGTAAAAATAAATCATATAGAAATTTTTAAAAACACAGTAAAACAGATCAATGAAACAAGTAGCTGGTTCTTTGAAAGAATTGACAAAATTAATAAATCCCTTAAAAGAAAAGAGAAAGGACCCTAATCAATAAAATCACAAATTAAAGAGAAGAAATAAAAAACAACACCACAAAATATTGATGAAAACAATACAAATAGAAAAATACAACATGTTCATGAATTGGAGGAATTAATACTGTTTAAATATCTATACTATCCAAAGTAATAGACAATTCAATGCAATTTCTATCAAAATGCCAGAAGCATTTCTCAGTTAACTAGAACAGTTAAAATTTGTATAGAACCACAATGACCTCGGATAACCAAAGCAACCTTGAGAAAAAATGAAGCTGGAGGTATCACAGTCCCAGATTTCAAGTTATACTATAAACATTAATAATTGAAACTATATGGATATAATAGAGGTACCAGAAATAAACCCATGATTATATGGTCAATTAATCTTTGACAGGGACCTCTGGGTGGCTCAGTGGTTAAGCCCGTCAGCCTTCAGCTCAGGGCGTGATCCTGGAGTACCAGGATCAAGTCCCACATTGGGCTTCCTGCATGGAGCCTGCCCTTGTCTCTGCCTATGTCTCTGCCTCTCTCTTTCTGTGTCTCCCATGAATAAATAAATAAAATCTTTAAAAAATTAACAATAGAGACAAGATTATACAATAAGGAAAAAAACCCAGTTATTTCAATAGTGAAGGGACACTTGATGGGGTATATGAAGAGTAAAACTGGACCAGTTTCTTAAACCATAAACAGAAATAAACTCAAAATGGATTAAAGTCCAAATTGTGAGACCTAAAATCATAAAGTCCCTGAAAGAAAGCATAGGTAGTAATTTCTTGCACACTGGCCTAAGCAATTTATGGATTTATGGATATGTCTCCTTGGGAAACAGAAACAAAAATAAATAAGTAAGACTACTCCAAAATACAAAATAATTCACAAGGGAGACCATTATCCAAATAAAAAGGTAACTTACTGAATGGGAGAAGATATCTGCAAATGATATATCTGATAAGGAGTTCAAATTCACAATATATAAAGAACTTTTGCAAATCAACACCAAAGAACAAATAACTTGATTTACAAAATGGGCAGAGGAACTGAAAAATAACTTTTTTCAAGGAAGGCATAAAGAGGGTCAATAGACACATGCAAGGATGCTCAATATCACTAATCATTAGTGAGATGCAAATCAAAACCACAATGAGATATCATTTTACACTAGTTAGAATAACTAGTATCAAAAAAACAACAAATAACAAGTATTAGTGAGGATATGGGGAAAAGGGAATGCTTGTATATTGTTGGTGATAATGTAAATTGCTGCAACCACTGGGGAAAACTATGTGGAGGTTCCTTTAAAAAATAAGAAATAGAAATGCCACATAATCCAGTATTTCCACTATGGGGTATTCTCCCTCCCACCATAAGCTGTAAAGGCTAATTCTGAAAGATATATGCACTCCTGTGTTTATTGCAATATTATTTACAATATAAAGATACAAAAGCAACCAAAGTGTCCATTGATAATTAAATGAATAAAGAATATAATATAACAGAGTATTAGTCAGGTATAAAAAAAGAATAAAAGCTTGCCATTTGTGATAATATGGATGGATCTAAGGGGTATTACACTAGGTGAGGTAAGTCGGACAGAAGAAGACAAACACCATATGATTTAACTTATATGTGGAATCTAAAACATCAAACAAATGAACACATAAACTGACTTAAAGTATAGTTGACACACAATGTTACATAACTAGTAATTCTAGTTATGTAACATGGTAATTCAATAAGTTTATGTATTATGCTGTTTTTCATCACTTGTGTAGCTACCATCTGTCTTCATACATTATTATTACAATATCATTGATTATATTCCTTCTGATATGACATTTATCCCTGTGATTTACTTATTCCATAACTGCAAGTCTGTATCTCCATTCCCTTTCACCTGTTTTGCCCAATCCTCCACCTCTGTGTCCTCTGACACCCACCAATTTGTTCTCTTATTTATAGGTCAAATTTTGCTTTTTATTTACTCATTAAACACACTCTTAAATACAGAACACAGAAGATGGCAGCTTAGAAGAAGAACCCTAGGCTCCTCTCATCCAACCAAGATAGCTATTAAATCATTCTGAACACACAAGAAATCAACCTGAAGACAAACATCACAAACTCCACAATTAAAGGGAGAGAAGAAGCCACATGATAATGTAAGAGGATCAGAGATATGGTTTGGGAAACAAATGGATTGTGAGTGCTGTGGAGGGGAATGAGGCCTTATGGAGAAGAAAGACAAGATGGAGAGGAGCACACAGAGGAATGCATCAACAGAACCGCATTGCAGGAGGGCATGATTTTTGTGAGGTCCTACAACCAAGGGGGCTTGAATACTGGAGTTTTGGAGGTCCATTGGCTTGGCAATCCCCTGAGGACAATGTCCTACCCTGGAGAGAAGGCTAGCAAACAATGTGAGAGCAAATGACATGGGGGCAGAGATCTGAGGAATACCTGGGGCAAACAGGAGAGATATTCCCTATTAAAGCTTGTCACTGAGAAGTGGCTTTCATAGAGATGCCTCTCTGGGGACAAAGGAGCTAGTGGATACCATTTCATTTCCCTCTCACCTTAGCATAAGTGCAGATACATCTGGGAAGGGTAGCTCAATCCATACCTAGCTGCCTAGTCTGCTTCCTCTAAGTCCCAAGAGTCTGTGCTCTGGTGCAACTGCCCCTCTTAATCAAACATTCCTCAGTCCAGCATAAGACTCTCCCTCAGAAGACCAGTTTAGGCCCTTGACCACACCACATCCTTAAAGCCTAGAGTTTTAAGTCAAATGAATTGGGGAATATAAATAATAGTGAAAGGGAATATAAGGGAAGGGGGAAGAAATGTGTGGGAAATATCAGAAAGGGAGACAGAACGTAAAGACTGCTAACTCTGGGAAACGAACTAGGGGTGGTGGAAGGGGAGGAGGGCGGGGGGTGGGAGTGAATGGGTGACGGGCACTGGGGGTTATTCTGTATGTTAGTAAATTGAACACCAATAAAAAATAAATTAAAAAGAATAAAAATAAAATAAAAAAAATGGGGAGAAGTGGACAGGCAACACAGAGGCACCTGGTGTGGAAATGGCAATCTGAAAACACCTGGGACATACAGGGGGGCATATTGTTTGATCTTCTTTCAGTTTTTCCTTGGGAGCAGCAAGTACAGAGGCCCCTTTCCAGGGACAAAAGAGTTAGCCAGCACCCTCTCCCTCTCCTGCCTCAGCACAAACACAGAGCCACCCACCTCCAGTAAACAGCACAGTATTGATACTGGCTGCCCAATCTGCCTACACCTAGTCCCACACCACTGTGCTCTGCCAGTTCTGCCCTTCCAGGTCAAGTTAGACTCAATTCTAGCGTGGCAGGCTCCTTCTGCAGAAGACCAGCAGAAGCCCTTGACCACACCACAGCTCCTGACCAGAGAGGCTGCAAAACTTCTCTTCTAATGGAAGTAGTGTTAGGTCTCATTTAACAAACAGACCAGAGCACACCTAGTTAAAACTTGCCACACTCTGGCCAAGGACAAAACTTTGCACAGTATGGGCAAGGATAGCCTCTGCAGATGACCCGGTCAGAAGGATAAAACCGACAAAACACAGCAGCAAAGTGCATTCCCCAGAGACATTGTTCTGAAGCACCAGGCCCTGGACAATAATGGCTTTCATAAAGCCATTAATTTCAAGAGAACATAATGGGCTTTTCCAACACAGAGAAAAAGACAGAGACTTGGATAAAATACAAGACAGAACTCATCCTAAATGAAAGAACAAGGTAAGATCATGGCCAGAGATCTAAGTGAAACAGATATAAATAACATGCCTGATGGAGAATTTTTAAAAAACAATCACAGGGATACTCACTGTGCTTGAAAAAGAATGGAAGACTTCAGTGAGTCCCTTAACACAGAGATAAGAGTTAAAAACAGTCAGAAACTAAAAATATAACACATGAAATTTGAAACAGGCTGGATGAAATGAACACAAGGATGGAAGAAGCAGTGGAATGAATAAGTGATATAGAGGATAGAATTATGGAAAATAATAAAGCTGATCAAAAGAGAGAAAGAAGAATTATGGCACATGAGAATAGACTTAGGGAACTCAGTGACTCCATCAAACATATGAACATAATAATAATAATCCTCCTCCTCCTCCTCATCATCATCATATTATAGGATTCCCAGAAGAAAATGAGAAACAGAAGCAGAAAATTTATTTGAGGAAATAAGAGCTGAAAACTTCTCTAAACTGGAGAAGGAAACAGACATTTAGATCCAGGGGGCTCAGAGAACTCCCAACAAAATTAACAAAAGCAGGCCAACACCAATATTGTGAATAAATTTACAAAATATAGTGACAAAGAAAAACTCCTAAAAGCATACCAAGTTAATGATGGTCTTATAGAATGAGTTTCCATACCCGAAAGACTCCACTCAAAAATTGCTATAACTCATACAGGAATTCAGCAAAGTGGGAGGATACAAAATCAATCCCCAGAAATCAGTTGCATTTCTATATACTAACAATGAGTCTGAAGAAACAGAAATTAAGGAATTCATCCTATTTACATTTACACCAAAACCCATAATATATCTAAGAATAAACCTAACCAAAGAGGCAAAGGATCTGTACTCAGAAAACTATAGAATAGTTTTCTATTCTACAGAGAATACTCATTCTCTATAGTTCTCTATTCTATGAGAGTACTCATGAAAGAAATTGAAGAAGACACAAAGAGATGGGAAAACATTACATACTCATGGATTGGAAGAATAAATGTTGTGAAAATGTCAATTCTACCTGGAACAATACACATTCAATGTAATCACTATCAAAATATCATGGGCACTTGTCACAGAGTTGGAATAAATAATCCTAAGATTTGTATGGAAACAGAAAAGACCTTGAATAGCAGAGGAGTGTTGAAAAAAAAAAACCAAAGCTGGGGGCATCACAATGCCTGACTTCAAGCTATATTACAAAATTGTGATCATCAAGACAATATGATACTGGCACAAAAACAGATACATAGATCAATGGAACAGAATAGAGAACCCAGAAATGGATCCAGAACTCTACGGTCAATTAATCTTTGACAAAGCAGGAAAGAATATCCTATGGAAAAAAGATAGCCTCTTCAACAAATCATGCTTGGAAAATTGGACACCCACATGCAGAAGAATGAAACTGGACCATTATCTTATCATACATGATGATAAACTGAATATGAGTAAAAGATCTAAATGTGAGACAGGAATCCATCAAAATCCTAGAGGAGAACACAGGCAGCAACCTTTTTGACCTTGGCCATAGTAATTTCTTGCAAGACACATCTATAAAGGTAAGGGAAACAAAAGAAATAATGGACTATTGGGACTATATCAGGATAAAAACTTCTGCACAGCAAAGGAAATAGTCAACAAAATTAAAAAGCAACCTACTGAATGAGGAAGATATTTGCAAATGGCATATCAGGTAAAGGGCTAGTATATAAGATCTATAAAGACTTCATCAAACCCAACACTCCAAAAATCAATTAATCCAGCCAAGAAATGGGCAGAAGACATGATCATACATTTCTCTAAAGAAGATGTACAAATGGCCAACAGGCATGTGAAAAAAGTGTTCCACATCATTTGTCATCAGGGAAATACAAATCAAATCCACAATGAGACACCACTTTACAACAGTTAGAATACCTAAAATTAACAAGACAGGAAAGAAAACTGTTGGCTAGGATGTGGAGAAAGGGGAACCCTCTTACACTGTTGGTAGGAATGAAAGCTAGTGCTGCCACTCTGGAAGCAGTATGGAGGTTCCTTGGGAAGTTAAAAATAGAACTAACCGATGACCCAGCAATTGCACTACTGGCTATTTACCACAAAGATAGAGATTATGTAGTGAAATGAAGGGGCAACTTCACCTCAATGTTAATAGCAGCAATGTCCACAATAGCCAAACTGTGATAATAGCCATGATGTCCTTTGACAGATGAATAGATTAAAAAGAAAAAGAAAAAGATGTGGTGTATACGTATACAATGGAATATTACTTAGTCATCAGAAAGAGTGAATACCTATTTACATTGACATGGATGGAATTGGAGGGTATTATGCTAAGTGAATTAAGTCAATCAAAGAAAGATGATTTTCATGGGGTATTATTCATAGGCAAAATATAAGAAATAATGCAGAGGACCATAAAGGAACAAGGGGAAATAGAATGAGAAAAAATCAGAGAGAAAGTATGGGAAACTCTTAATTCTGAGAAACAAATTGAGGGTTGCTGAACTGGGATGGGGTAGCTGGGTGAAGGAAATTAAGGAAAGCACATGATGTGATGAGCACTGGGTGTTATAACACAATTGATGAATTATTGAAAACTACATCTGAAACTAATGGTGTACTATATATTTGCTAATTGAATTTAAATTAAAAATGTAAAAGTTTAGCAAATTGATTCCAATAGTATATTAAAAGAATAATTCACCAAAATCAGATGGGATGTATTACTGGGATGCAAGGGTGAGTCACAAATGAGTCAATTAATTCACAAATCAGTCATGATACATCACATTAAAATGAAAGATAAGAACCATATTATCTTCTCAATAGATGCAGAATTAAACATTTGACAACTACAGCATCCATTCTTGATAAAAAGCTGTCAAGAAAACAAGGATAGTTGGAATGTAGCTCAACATCATAAAGGCCATATACAAAAGACCTACAGCTAATATCCTCAAAGGGGAAAAACAGAGCCTTTGCTCTGCAGTCAGGAACAAAACAGGGATGTCCACTCTCATCACTTTAATGTAACATAGTACTAGAAGTCCTAACCACAGTAATTAGACAAAACAAAGAAATAAAAGGCATGCCAATCTGCAACAAAGAAGTCAAAGTTTCATTCTTCAAAGATTACATGATACTCTATGTAGAAGACCCAAAACATTCCACCAAAAATTGCTAATACTGGTAAACAGATTCTGTAAAGTTGCAGGATACTAATCAATGCAGAGAAATCTGTTGTATTACTATACACCAATAATGAAGTATCAGAAAGAGAAATAAAGGAATCAATCCCATTCACAATTATGCCAAAAACCCTAAGTTACCTAGGAATAACCCTAACCAAAGAGGTAAAAGATTTGTACTCTGAAAACCACAAAACCCTGATGAAAAAAAAGTGAAGAGAACACAAATAAATGGAATAATATTCCATGTTCATGGATTGTAAGTATATTGTTAAAATGTCTATAGTTCCCAAAGCAAGCTACACATTTACTGCAATCCTTACCAAAATTTCACCTGTATATTTCACAGAGGAAGAAAAAACAATCCTAAAATTTGTGTGGAACGACAATAGATCACAGATAGATGAAGGAATCTGTAAAAGATAAGCAAAAGTGGAAGCATAATAATTCTGGACTTCTAGTTATATTACTAGGCTGTAGTGATCAAAACAGCATGGTACTGGCATAAAAACAGACACACAGATCAACAGAACAGAATAGAAAAAAAAAGAGTTGAACCCATAACTATATGGTCAATTAATCTTCAACAAGGGAGGAAAGAATATTCAGTGGAAAAAAATACAGTGTCTTCAACAAATGATGTTAGAAAAACTGGACAGCAACATGCAAACGTATGAAACTGGAACACCTCCTGACACCATACACTAAAATAAATTAAAAATCAATGAAAGACCCAATGCAAGACAGGAAACCATTAAAATCATAGAGGAAAATACAGGCAGTAATTTTTTTATATCGGTCATAGCAATATCTTGCTAGATATGTCTCCTGAGGCAAGGGAAACATAAGTAAATATAAACTCTTGGGACTTCATCAAAATAATAAATTTTACAGGGAAAGAAACCATCAAGGAAACTGAAGGGCAACCTATGCAATGGGAGAAGATATTTGCAAATAACATATCTTATAACGGGTTAATATCCAAAATCTATAACCTATCAAACTCGACACCCAAAAAACAAATAATCTTGGTAAGAAATGTGCAGAACACATGAATAGACATTTTTGAAAATAAGGTTTTCATATGGCCAATAGACATATGAAATGATTCTCAACAACACTCCTCATCAGGGAAACAGAATAAAAGCTACAATGAGATATCAACTCACACCTGTCACAATGGCTAAAATTAACAATAGGGGAAATAGGTTTTGCAAGGTGCAGAGAAAGGGGAACACTCTTACACTGTTGGTGGCAATGCAAACTGTTGCAGCATCTCCTGAAAACAGTATGGAGGTTCCTCAAATAGTTAAAAATAGAGCTACCCTATGACCTAGCAATTACACTACTAAAGATAAGAAAATACTGATTGAAAGGGATAAATGCTTTCCAGTGTTTATAGTAAAATTATCAACAATAGCTGAATTATGGAAATAGTCCAAATGTTCATCAGCTAATAAGCAGATAAAGAGATATGCTATATATTGGCATATTTATACCATAAAAAGGAATGAAGACTTACCATGTGAACTAGATGGGTGGAGCTAGAGAATATTATGCGAAGCAAACTAAGTCAGTGAGAAAAAGACAAATATCATATGATTCCACTCATATGTGGAATTTAAGAAACAAATAAATGAACATGGGGGGAAGATGGGCAAATCAAGAAACAGGTTCTAAACTACAGAGAACATACTGGTGGTTACCAGATGAGTGGTGCGTCTGGGGATGGGTTAAATAGATGATGGGGATTAAGGAGGGCACTTGTGATGAGCACCGAGTGTTGTATGTAAGCTTCAAATCACTGAATTGTGTACACCTGAAACTAAAATCACATTTGTATATTAAGTAACTGGAATTTAGATAAAAACTTGGTTAAAAGTTTTTAAGTTTTTAAAACTTAAAAGTTTTAAGTTAAAAGTTCTTAAAAGAATCAAGACAAAATTCAGAGAAGAGAATAAACTTGTGGTTGCCAAAAAAGATTTGGGTAGGGATATGAGCACAACAGATGAAGGGGTATTAGAGACACAAATATACAGTTATAAGATAAGTAAGTCAGAGAGATAAAAAGTACAACATGGGAAATATAGTCATTGGCATTTCATTTATTTTTTTCATTGTCATTAACATTTTAATAACATTGTATGGTGAAAGATGGTAGTTACATGTATCATGATGAGCAGTGAATATTGTATAGAATTAACAAATCAATATGTTGTACATGTGAAACTAATATAACATTATATGCCAATTACACTTATAAAATAATAAATTAGAAAAGGAAACAAAGTAAAATAAAACTCAATAAAATTATATTTTACATGTCAAATATGAGGTGACAGTAAAATAAACTACTACTTAATTTTTAAAATTTAATGTTTAGTTAACATACAGTGCAATATTTGTTTCTGGAGCAGAATTCAATAATTCATCACTTACATACACACCCAGTGCTCATCATAAATGTTCTCTTTAATACCGATCACCCATCAAGCCCAACACCCATCCACCTCCTTCCATCAGCCCTATTTGTTCTCTATTATTAAGAGTCTCTAATGGTTTTTCCCCACAGTCCCTTTTTTCTTTTCCCCCTTCCCATATGTTCATCTGTTTGACTTCTTAAATTGCAGATATGAGTGAGATCATATGGTATTTGTCTTTCTCTGAGTGACTTATTTGGTTTAGCATACACACTCCAGTTCCATCCATGTCCTTGCAAGTGACAAGATATCAATCCTTTTGATGGCTGAGTAATATTCCATATATATATATATATATATATATATATATATATATATATATATACTAATTCTTCCTTATCCATTCATCAGCTGTTGGACACTTGGACTATCTCCATAGTTTAGCTATTCTTGATAATGGTGTTATAAACACTGAGCTGCATGTACTACTTCAAATCTGTATTTTTGTATTCTTTAGGTAAATACCTAGTAGTGCAATTGCTGGATCAAGGTTAGTTTTACTTTTAACTTTTTATAGGAACCCTCATACTATTCTTCAGAATGGCTGTACTAGCTTATATTCCCATCAACAGTGCAAGAGAGTTCCTCATTCTCTGCATCCTCACCAACACCTGTTGCTTCTTGTGTTGTTAATTTTAGCCATTCTGACAGGTGTGAGATGGTATCTCACCATTTTTTTCATTTTTATGTGTTTAGTTTCAAACATTCTTTATAGATATTAGATATTAATCATTTGTCAATACGTAATTGGAAATATCTTTTCCCATTCAATTAATTTCCTATTAGTTTTTTATTGCTTTTAGTTATGCAAAAACTTTTACCTTTTTAAAAAGATTTATTTATTTTATTTTATTTTTTTATATATTTTTATTTAAATTTGATTAATTGGGATGCCTGGGTAGCTCAGTGGTTGAGCTTCTGCCTTCAGCTCAGGATGTGACCCGTGATCCTGAATCAAGTCCCACATCAGGCTCCCTGCATGGAGCCTCCTTCTCCCTCTGTCTCTGCCTCTCTCTGTGTGTCTCTCATGAATAAATACATAAAATATTTTTTAAAAATAAATTAATGAACATATAGTGTATTATTAGTTTCAGAGGTAGAGCTGAGTGATTCTTCAGTCTTACATAATACTCAGTGCTTGTTACATCACCTGCCCTCCTTAATGTCCATCACCAAGTTAAGCCAGCCCCCTATCCTAGTCCCATCCAGCAACCCTCAGTTTGTTTCCTATGGATTATAATTTATGGTTTATCTAGCTCTCTGAATTTGTCTTGCTTTATTTTTCCATCTCTTCACCTATGATCCTCTCTTTTGTTTCTTAATTCCACATATAAGTGAGATCGTATGATAATTGTTTTTCTTTGATTGACTTATTTTGTTCAGCATACCTTCTAGTTCAATCTACATCTATGTAAATGGTAAGATTTCATTCTTTCTGATGGCTGAGTAATATTCCATATATATACCACATTTTCTTTACTCATTCATCTGTTGATGGACATTTGGGCTCTTCCATAATTTGACTATTGTGTCAATTGCTGCTACAAACATTGGGGTGAAGGTGACCTCTTGGATAATTCACTTTTATCTTTAGAGCAAATCCCTAAGAGTGCAATTGCTGAGTCATAGAGTAGCTCAATTTTAAACTTTTTGAGGAACTCCAATACTGATTTCCAGCATGGCTGTACCAGCTTCTTGCATTTCCGCCAACAGTGTAAGAGGATTCCCCTTTCTCCATATCCTTGCCAACATCTGTCATTTAGTTACTTATTAATTTTAGCCGTTTTGACTAGTGTGAGGTGGTATCTCACTGTGGTTTTAATTTGTATTTCTCTGATGGCAAGTGATGTAGAGCACTTCTTCATGTGTCTATTGGCCATTTGAAAGTATTCTTTGGGGAAAGGCTCTCAGTGTTTCCCCACTGAGAATAATATTTGCTGAGGGCTTTTAAGATGCTGAAGAATGTTCCCTCCATCCATACCCTCTGAAGAGGTTTGATCAGGAATGGATGCTGTATTTTGTCAAATGCTTCCTCTGCATCTATTGAGAGGATCATATGATTCTTGTTTTTTCTCCTGTTGATATGATATATCATGTTGATTGTTTTACGAGTGTTGACCCAACCTTGCATCCTGGGGATAAATGTCACTTTGTCATGGTGAATAATCTTCTTAATGTACTGTTGGATCCTATTGGCCAGTATCTTGTTGAGAATTTTTGCATCCATTTTCATCAGGGATATTGGTCTAAAATTCTCCTTTTTGGTGGAGTCTTTGCTAGTTTTGGAGTTAAGGTGATGCTGGCCTCATAAAATGAATTTGAAAGTATTCCATCCCTTCTATCTTTTGGAACAGCTTTAGTAGAATAGATATTCATTCTTCTTTAAATGTTTGATAGAATTCTCCTGGGAAGCCATCTGACCATGGACATTTGTGTCTTAGGAGGTTTTGGATGACTGCTTCAATTTGCTCACTGATTATTGACTTGTTCAGAGTTTCTATTTCTTTCTGTTCCAATTTGGTAGTTTATGGTTTTCTAGAAATCCGTCCATTTCTTCTAGTTTCTCCTAAGATCAGGAACACGACAGGGATGTCCACTCTCACCACTGCTATTCAACATTGTACTAGAAGTCCTACCCTCAGCTATCAGGCAACAAAAAGAAATAAAAGGCATTCAAATTGGCAAAGAAGAAGTCAAACTCTCCCTCTTCACAGATGACATGATACTGTACTTAGAAAACCCAAAAGACTTCACCCCAAGATTTCCAGAACTCATACAGCAATTCAGCAATGTGGCAGGATACAAAACCAATGCCCAGAAATCAGTGGCATATCTATAAACTAACAATAAGGCTGAAGAAAGAGAATTTAAGGAATCAATCCCATTTACACTTGCACCCAAAAGCATAAGATACCTAGGTATAAACCTAACCAAAGAGGTAAAGGATCTATACCTTCAAAACTACAGAACACTTCTGAAAGACATTGAGGAAGACACAAAGAGATGGAAAAAATTTCATGCTCATGGATTGGAAGAATTAATATTGTGAAAATGTCAATGCTACCCAGGGCAATTTACACATTTAATGCAATCCATATCAAAATACTATGGACTTTCTTCAGAGAGTTGGAACAAATCATCTTAAGATCTGTGTGGAATCAGAAAAGACCCCGAATAGTCAGGGGAATATTGAAAAAGAACACCAGAGCCGGGGACATCACAATACTGGATTTAAAGTTGTACTACAACACTGTGATCATCAAGACAGTGTGGTACTGGCACAAAAACAGGCACATAGATCAGTGGAACAGAATAGAGAACCCAGAAATGGGCCCTCAACTCTATGGTCAACTAATATTCAACAAAGCAGAAAAGCCTACCCACTGAGAAAAGGAGAGTCTCTTAAATAAATGGTGCTGGAAAAAATGAACAGCAACGTGCAGAAGAATGAAACTAGACCATTCTCTTACATCATACACAAAGATAAATTCAGAATGGCTGAAATATCTAAGTGTGAGACAAGAATCCATCAAAATCCTAGAGGAAAAAACAGGCAAAACCCTTTTTGAACTTGGCCACTGTGAATTCTTGCAAGACAAATTTATGAAGGAAAGAAAAGAAAAGCAAAAATGAACTACTAGACTTAATCAAGATGAAAAACTTGACAGCAAAAGAAACAGCTAAAAGACAACTTACAGAATGGGAGAAGATATTTGCAAATGACATACTAGATAAAGGGCCAGTATCCAAGATCTATAAAGAACTTATTAAACTCAACAGAAAAGAAACAAAGTATCCAATCATGAAATGGGCAAAAGACATGAACAGAAATTTCACATAGGAAATTTATCAAAATACTATGGACTTTCTTTCTTTCACGGCCACAAGCACATGAGAAAATGCTCCACAACACTGGCCATCAGGGAAATACAAATCAAAACCACAATGAGATACCACCTCACACCAGTGAGAATGGGGAAACTTCACAAGACAGGAAACAACAAATATTGGAGAGGATGTGAAGAAAGGGGAACCCTCTTGCACTGTTGGTGGGAATGTGAACTGGTGCAGCTACTCTGGAAAACTGTGTGGAGGTTCCTCAAAGAGTTAAAAATAGAGCTGCTCTATGACCCAGTAATTGCACTGCTGGGGATTTACCCCAAAATTACAGATGCAGTGAAATGGCAGGACACCTGTGCCTCGATGTTTCTAGCGGCAATGTCCACAATAGCCAAACTGGAAGGAGCCTTGGTGTCCATAGAAAGATGAATGGATGAGGAAGATGTGGTCTATATATACAGTGGAATATTACTCAGCCATTGGAAACGATGAATACAGGCAGCCCAGGTCGCTCAGTGGTTTAGCACCGCCTTCAGCACAGGGCATGATCCTGGAGACCCGGTATGTATTCCCCCTTTGGGCTCCCTGCATGGAGTCTGCTTCTACCTCTGCCTGTGTCTCTGCCTCTCTCTTTCTCTCATGAATGAACGAACGAACGAACGAATAAATAAATAAATAAATAAATAAATAAATAAATAAATGAAATGACAAATACCCACCATTTGCTTCAACATGGATAGAATTGCAGGGTATTATGCTGAGTGAAGTAAGTCAGTCAGAGAAGGACAAACATTATATGGTTTCATGCATTAGGGAAATATAAAGAATAGTGAAAGGGGAAAGAAGAGAAAATTAGTTTGAAATATCAGAGTGGGTGACAGAACATGAGAGACTCCTAACTGTGAGAAAGGAACACGGGGTAGTGGAAAGGGGTGTGGGTGGGGGGGATAGGGTGACTGGGTGATGGGCACTGAAGGGGGCACTTGACAGGAAGAGCACTGGGTGTTATACTATATGTTGGCAAATCGAACTCCAATAAAAAATATACTAAATAAATAAATCTTAAAAAAAGAAAGAAAGTCTTCTTTGAAGAAATGTCTCTTCATGTCTTCTGCCCATTTCTTGACCATTATTTTTGTTTGTTGTTGTTGTTGTTCTTGTTGTGCTTCATAAGTTCATTATAGATTTTGGATACTAGCCTTTTATTTGATAAGAAATTTTCAAAGATCATGCTCCGCATCACTTGCCATCAGGGAAATACAAATGAAAACCACAATGAGATACCACCTCACACCAGTGAGAATGGGGAAAATTAACAAAGCAGGAAACTACATATGTTGGAGAGGATGTGAAGGAAAGGGAACCCTCTTACACTGTTGGTGGGAATGTGAACTGGGGCAGCCACTCTGGAAAACTGTGTGGAGGTTCCTCAAAGAGTTAAAAATAGACCTGCCCTACGATCCAGCAATTGCACTGTTGGGGATTTACCCCAAAGATACAGATGCAATGAAATGCCGGGACACCTGCACCCTGATGTTTCTAGCAGCAATGTCCACAATAGCCAAACTGTGGAAGGAGCCTCGGTGTCCATCAAAGGATGAATGGATAAAGAAGATGTGGTTTATGTATACAATGGAATATTACTCAGCCATTAGAAAGGACGAATACCCACCATTTGCTTTGACGTGGATGGAACTGGAGGGTATTATGCTGAGTGAAATAAGTCAATCGGAGAAGCACAAACATTATATGGTCTCATTCATTTGGGGAATATAAAAAATTGTGAAAGGGAATAAAGGGGAAAGGAGAAAAAATGAGTGGGAAATATCAGAAAGGGAGACAGAACATGAAAGACTCCTAACTCTGGAAAACGAACTAGGGGTGGTGGAAGGGGAGGTGGGGGGGTGTGGGGGTGACTGGGTGACGGGCACCGAGGTGGGCACTTGATGGGATGAGCACTGGGTGTTATTCTATATGTTGGCAAATTGAACACCAGTAAAAAATAAATTTATAAAAAAACCTTCTCCCATTCTGTAGATTGTCTTTTAGTTTTGTTGATTGTTTCCTTTACTGTGCAGAAGATTTTATTTTGTTGAAGTTCCAATAGTTCATTTTCGTTTCTATTTTCCTTGTCTTTGGAGACATGTCTAGTAATACGTTGCTACAGCCAAGGTCAAAGAGGTTGCCTCCGGTGTTCTCCTCTAGGATTTGATGGATTCCTGTCTCACCTTTAGGTCTTTCATACATTTTGAATTTATTTTTGTTATAGTGTGAGAAATTGGTTCACTTTCATCCTTCTGTATGTTGGTGTCCAGTTTTCCCAACACAATTTGCTGAAGATCTGTCTTTTATCTGTTGGATATTCTTTCCTGCTTTGTTGAAGATTAGTTGACAAAAGAGTTGAGGGTCCATTTATTGGTTTTCTCCTCTGTTCCATCGATCTAGTGTCTGTTTTTATGCTAGAATCAATCTATTTTGATTACTACAGCTTTGTAATATAGCTTGAAATCAGGACCTTGATGCTTCCAGTTTTCTTTTTTCTTTTCAAGATTGCTTTGGCTATTTGTAATCTTTTGTGGTTCCATAAAAATTTTAGGATTGTTTGTTCTAACTCTGTGTAATTTGCTCATGATATTTTGATAAGTATTTCATTAAACTGTAGATTGCTTTAGGTACTATAGACATTTTAATAATGTTTTCCTTCCAATTTTTGAGCATGGGACATTTTCCCATTTCTTTGTATCCTCTTCAATTTCTTCCTTTCTTTCTTTTTAAGATTTTATTTATTTATTCATGAGACCCAGAGAGAGAGAGAGAGAGAGAGAGAGAGAGAGGCAGAGACACAGGCAGAGGGAGAAGCAGCCTCCATGCATGGAGCCTAATGTGGGACTCGATCCCAGGTCACTCGATTACACCCTGGGCTGAAGGAGGTGCTAAACCACTGAGCCACTGGGGCTGCCCTTCTCTTTAATTTCTTTCATAAGTGTTTCATAGTTTTCTGAATGCAGATTTTTTTTTTTTTACCTCTTAAGTTAGATTTATTCCTAGGTTTATTACTGGTTTTGGTGCAATTATAAATGGCTTTGATTCCTTGTTTCTGTTAGTCTATTCTACTTCTTAAAAATTGTTTATTAGTTTCTGTCATTTATTTATGCTCTAATCTTTATTATTTCTCTTCTTCTGCTGGCTTTTGGCTTTATTTGTTACTGTTCTAGATACCTTAATGTGTATGGTTAGGATGTGTATTTGATACTTTTCCTGCTTTATTAGATAGGCCTATATTGTAATATAATTCCATTTTAGGACTCCCTTTGCTCAATTGTTTTGGATGATTGTGCTTTCACTTTCATTTGTTTCCATGTATTTTTAATAATTTCTTCTTTAATTTTCTGGTTTACTTAATCATTGTTCATTAGAATGATATTTAAGTGAATAAATAAATAAAATCTTAAAAAAGAAAAGAACAGAAAAAAAAGAATGGTATTTAAGCTCCCTGTATTTTTGGTACTTCCAAATTTTTTCTTGTGGTTGACTTCAAGTTTAATATCATTTTGGTCTGAAAATATGTATGTTATGATGTAGAATATTTATTTTTAAAAAATTTTTTAATTGAAGTTCAATTTGCCAACATTTAGCATAACACCCTGTCCTCTTCCTGCCATGTGTCCTCCTCAGTGCCCATCACCCAATCACCCCAACCCCATGCCCACCTCCCTTTCCCTTACTTGTTCATTTCCCAGAGTTAGGTATCTCTCATGTTTTGTCAACCTCACTGATATTTTCACTCATTTTCTTCAGAGTGTAGGGATAGAGGGAACATTCCTCAGCATCTTAAAAGCCATCTACGAAAAGCCCACAGAAAATATCATTCTCAATAGGGAAACATTGGGAGCCTTTCCCCTAAGATCAGGAACAAGACAGGGATGTCCACTATCACCACTGCTATTCAACATAGTACTAGAAGTCCTAGCTTCATCAATCAGGCAACAAAAAGAAATAAAAAACATTCAAATTGGCAAATAAAAAGTCTAACTCTCCCTCTTCGCAGATGCCATTATACTGTACTTAGAAAATCCAAAAGACTTCACCCCAAGATTGCTAGAGCTCATACAGCAATTCTGCAGTGTGGCAGGATCAATGCCCCGAAGTCAGTGGCATTTCTCTACACTAACAATGAGACTAAAGACAGAGAAATTAGGGAGTCGATACCATTTATAATTGCACCCAAAAGCATAAGATACCTAGGAATAAACCTAACCAAAGAGGTAAAGGATCTATACCCTAAAAACTGCAGAACACTTCTGAAAGAAAATGAGGGAGACACAAATAGATGGAAAAATAGTCCATGCTCATGGATTGGAAGAATTAACATTGTAAAAATGTCAATGTCACCCAGGGAAATTGACACATTTAATGCAATCCTTATCAAAATACCATGAACTTTCTTCAGAGAGTTGGAACAAATCGTCTTAAGATTTGTGTGGAATCAGAAAAGACCCCGAATAGCCAGGGGAATGTTTAAAAAGAAAACCAGAGCTGGGGCCATCACAATGCTGGCTTTCAAGTTACACTACAAAACTGTGATTATCAAGACACTGTAGTACTGGCACAAGAACAGACACATAGATCAATGGAACAGAATAGAGAATCCAGAAATGGGCCATCAACTTTATGGTCAACGAATGTTTGACAAAGCAGTAAAGACTATCCACTGGAAAAAGGACAGTGTCTTCAATAAATGGTGCTGGGAAAATTGGACAGCCACGTGCAGAAGAATGAAACTAGAGCATTCTCTTACACCATACAGAAAGATAAAATCAAAATGGATAAAAGATCTGAATGTGAGACAAAATTCCAAGAAAATCCTAGAGCAGAACACAGGCAACACCCTTTTTGAATTGGCCACAGCAACTTCTTGCAGATATATCCATGAAGGCAAGAGATACAAAAGCAAAAATGAATTATTGGGCTTCATCAAGATAAAAAGCTTCTGCACAGCAAAAGAAACCGTCAAGAAAACTAAGACAACCTACAGAATTGGAGAAGATATTTGCAAATGAAATATAAGATAAAGGGCTAGTATCCAAGATCTATAAAGAACTTATAAGCTCAACAGCAAAGAAACAGTCCAATCATGTAATGGGTAAAAGACAGGAACAGAAACTTCACAGAGGAAGACATAGACATGGCCAACAAGCACATGAGAAAATGCTTCGCATCACTGGCCATCAGGAAAATACAAATCAAAACCACAATGAGATACCACCTCACACCAGTGAGAATGAGGAAAATTCACAAGACAGGAAACAAGAATGTTGGAGAAGATGTGGAGAAAAGGGATCCCTCTTGCACTGTTGGTGGGAATGTGAACTGGTGCAGCCACTCTGGAAAACTGTGCGGAGAGTCCTCAAAGAGTTAAAAATAGAGCTACCCTACGACCCAGCAATTGCACTGCTGGGGATTTACCACAAAGATACAGATGCAATGAAACGCCGGGACACCTGCACCCCGATGTTTCTAGCAGCAATGTCCACAATAGCCAAACTGTGGAAGGAGCCTCGGTATCCATTGAAAGATGAATGGATAAAGAAGATGTGGTGTACGTATACAATGGAATATTAGCCATTAGAAACAACAAATACCTTTTGCTTCGATGTGGGTTGAACTGGAGGGTATTATGCTGAGTGAAATAAAGGGAAAGGAGAGAAAATGACATCTGTATAAAAAAATTGAGGCCTATTTTGTAACCTTGTATGTAATCTATTCTAATGAATGTCCCATGTACACTTGAAAAGAGTGTGCATTCTTTTTCTTTGGATGGAAATGTTCTAGATATATCTGTGAAGACCATCTGTCCAGTGTGTCATCGAAAGCCCTTGGTTCCTTGTTGATTTTCTGCTTAGATTATCTGCTCATTGCTGTAATTAGGATGTTAAAGTCTCCTACTTGTATTTCTATTATTTTATTATTAACGATGGGCTTATGTTTATTATTAATTCATATATATATATGAATTCATATATATATATAATTCTCATATATATATATATATGATCCCATGTTGGGGGCATAAATATTTACAATTGTAAGATCTTCTTGATGGATCAACCCCTTCATTATGATATAGCGACCTTTATCTGTTGTTACAATCTTTGGTTTAAAATCTAATTTGGCTTTCTGCCCCTGGACGCCGCCGAGTAAGCATCGTTAAAGTATCCCCTCCACCGCCGTCATGTCTAAGTCAGAGTCTCCCAAAGAGCCCGAGCAGCTGCGGAAGCTCTTCATCGGAGGTTTGAGCTTCGAAACGACCGATGAGAGTCTGAGGAGCCATTTTGAGCAATGGGGGACGCTTCCGGACTGTGTGGTAATGAGGGACCCCAACACCAAGCGCTCCAGAGGCTTTGGGTTGGTCACGTAGGCCCCCGTGGAGGAGGTGGACGCGGCCACGAACGCTGGGCCGCACAAGGTGGAAGGGAGAGTCGTGGAACCAAAGAGGGCTGTCTCCCCAGAAGATTCTCAAAGACCCGGTGCCCACTTAACTGTGAAAAAGATTTTTGTAGGTGGCATTAAAGAAGACACCGAAGAACATCATCTAAGAGATTATTTTGAACAGTATGGGAAAATTGAAGTGATTGAGATCATGACTGACCGAGGCAGTGGCAAGAAGAGAGGTTTCGCTTTTGTGACCTTTGATGACCACGACTCTGTAGACAAGATTGTCATTCAAAAATACCACACTGTGAATGGCCACAACTGTGAAGTAAGGAAAGCCCTATCGAAGCAAGAGATGGCTAGTGCTTCCTCCAGCCAAAGAGGCCGAAGTGGTTCTGGAAACTTTGGTGCTGGTCGTGGAGGTGGTTTTGGTGGGAATGACAACTTTGGTCGTGGAGGGAACTTCAGTGGTCGAGGTGGCTTCGGTGGCAGTCGAGGTGGTGGTGGATACGGTGGCAGTGGGGATGGCTAGAACGGATTTGGTAATGACGGAAGCAACTTTGGAGGTGGCGGAAGCTATAACGATTTTGGCAATTACAACAATCAATCCTCAAATTTTGGACCCATGAAAGGAGGAAATTTTGGAGGCAGAAGCTCTGTCCCCTATGGTGGTGGAGGCCAATACTTTGCCAAACCACGAAACCAAGGTGGCTATGGCGGTTCCAGCAGCAGCAGCTATGGCAGTGGCAGGTTTTAATTACTGATGGGAAACAAAGCTTAGCAGGAGAGGAGAGCCAGAGAAGTGACAGGGAAGCTACAGGTTACAACAGATTTGTGAACTCAGCCAAGCACAGTGGTGGCAGGGCCTAGCTGCTACAAAGAAGACATGTTTTAGACAATACTCATGTGTATGGGCAAAAAACTCGAGGACTGTATTTGTGACTAATTGTATAACAGGTTATTTTAGTTTCTGTTCTGTGGAAAGTGTAAAGCATTCCAACAAAGGGTTTTAATGTAGATTTTTTTTTTGCACCCATGCTGTTGATTGCTAAATGTAATAGTCTGATCATGAGGCTAAATAAATGTGTCTTTTAAAAAAATAAATAAATAAAATAAAAATAAATAAAATCTAATTTGTCTGATTTAAGTGTGGCTACCTAGGTTTTCTTTTATATCCATCAGTATGATAAATGTTTTCCCCTCACTTTCAATCAGCAGGTGTATTTAGATCTAAAATGAGTCTTTGTAGGCAGTTTATAGATGGATCTTGTTTTTTTATTATTCATTTTGATACCTATATCTTTGGATTAGAGCACTTAGTACTTTTCATTCAGAGTGATTATTTAAAGAGATTAATTTATTATCATTGTTTTACCCATGAAATTGGTTTTTCTATCGATTTTCTCTTGTTTTCTAATCTTTGTTGCTTTTGGTCTTTTTTTGCCCCTTAGGAGTCCCCTTTGACATTTCTTGCAGGGCTGGTTTATTGTTCACAAGTTCCTTTAGTTTTGGCTTATCCAGGAAACCATTTCTTTCTGCCTATATTCTGAATGACAGCCTTTGTGGATAAAGTACTCTTGGATGCATATTTTTCCCATTAAGCACTTTGAACATATCCTGCCCCTCACTTCTGTCCTGCCAAGTCTCTATGGGCAGCACTGCTATGAACTTGATCTGTCTTCCCTTGTAGCTTAATGACTTTTTTTTTTACCTTACTGGTAAATGACATTTTTTTTACCTTACCTCTCACAATTCTTTCTTTGTGTATTTTGTGATTTTGAGTATTATACACCTTGATGAAGATCAACTTTCGTTTAATCGGAATTCTCTGTGCTTCTTGGATTTTGATGTCTGTGTCCTTTGTCCAATTAGGGAAAATTTCAATTATAATTTGCTTGAATAAACCTCTGTCTCCTTTTCTCTTTCTTACTCTTATGGGACTCCTATGATGCAAATATTATTCTGCTTTGATAATTTGCTGACTTCCTTATGTCTACCTCATGATCCATTACCTTTCCTCTTCTTTTCAGCTTCAGCATTTTCCATAATTTATCTTCTATATCACTGAGTCCTCCTTTGCTTCATCCATCCTCATTTTTATGGCATCTACTCATGTTTGCATCCTATTTGTAGCATTTTTAATTTAGACTTGACTAGATTTTACTTCCTTTCTCTGTAGTAACAGATTCTCTAGTGTCTTCTATACTTTTTAAAGCCAACTAATATCCTTATAATTGTTTTAAATTCTTGTTCAGACATCTTACTTACATTGCATTGATTAAATCTCTGGCTGTCATATCTTGTTCTTTCTTTTGTGGTGAACTCCTCCATCTTGTCACTTTGAAGAGGGGGAACAAAATAAAACAAAAATTTAAAAAGTTAAAAAATTAAATAAAATAAATGAAAGAGGTTAGCTTTAGGTGTATTTTGGTCTGATTGTTATGAGAAGGTTGATAGAAAAATAATAGAAAAAAGAGAAGAAAAAGAAAAGAAAAATTAGAAATTAAAAAATATATAAAGTTAAAAATTTAAAAAAATTAAAAATCGCTTTTTCCCTATCTCAAACCAAACAAACTAACCAAACAACAACAAAGACAAAAAGAAAAAAAAGAGAAAAAAGCAAGCAAGCAAAAACAAAACAAAACAAAACAAACAAACAAACAAAAAACACCCAAAGGACACTAGATCCTGTTTCTCCTAGAGCTAAAGCATTGCAGTATTCTATGATCAGTAGACTTGGTGTGGGTGAGGGGTTTGTGTTGGTCTTTTGGTTGCTGAGCCTGTTGCTCTGATTTCCAGATGGAATTTCCCTTGTGGAAATCTGTCTGCAGGGTGTGGGGCCGGCTTGTTCTCCAACTGATGGTGCTGTTTTGCTCACTGAGGTGGTTCAAGCTGGTGGGTGCAGGGAGCAAATGGCTTCACTTGGTTCTCTAGACTCCACAGCAGGAAATGCAGACCATCCATCTTTAGCATACCCTACAGATGCATGAACAATGACCCCTCCTGTGTCCCTGGTTTCTGTCAGATCCCTGCCTTCACCTTGTGTCTGAGCTGTCTGCCTGCCAAACAGCAGAGAACTTCTGTATTTTGTCTTAGGCAGGATTGTTTTTCAGAACCCCACACTATGAAGATCCCCACAGCATGATCTGTACTGATTCTCTGGGGGGAGGTTCTCCCTGTGTTGTGGCCATTGCTGGCTTGTCTCAGAAACAACACACAGGTGGTTCCAGGGATTGCTGCCCTCAGAAGCATTTTTGCTCCTATACTGTTAATTAAGTTGCATGATGGCACTGGCAGGGTCCCTTATCCACAGAGAGGCTGTATCACCTCTACGAAATGCACTACAAGCTGGGGAACTGCTGCTCCCTGTGTGACCCTGGTGATCTTCAGGCTGCTGCTGCTGGGGTTAAAATCTGCTCTCTTATCAGCGCACCGATCAATTCCCCTGGGGGGTGAATCTGGCAATGTCCGATTCCTCTGAAATTTCAGAATATATAATATCCACTGTTTATAGAAAATTAAACTATACTTTTTCCTGAAAATGGTTTTGGGGAATAGTTTTCATATGTAGTTTCCCACACGAGTTTTGACTTTTTTTCCCATACTTTTTCCTCTTTCTCCACTCTTGCTGCTCTCTCTGTCCTCAGCTCTCTCCTCTCAACAGCACCCATGGCTCTTTTCTCCCACAGATCAGCTCTCCACAGTTTCTACATTCCATGGACCACTTTTCTTTGTTGAATGTCTGACTGAGAGTCTATTCTCTTTTCTCTAGTGAAGTAAACATTTTTATTACCATTAAATTTAATTTTCTATCAGGTATATTTCTTTCCTCTGTTTCATTTCATTCTATTGCTGTGATTTTTTTTCCTGTTCTGTCATTTGGGACAAATCCCTTTGTATCCTCATTTTGTTTAACCATATGCGCTTGTTTCTATGTATTAGGAAAGTCATCTGTATTTCCTGATCTTGAAAGTAGTGACGTTATTAAGGAGAGGTGTTATAGTGCTTTGTAGTGAAATTTCCCCTGTTTACCAGAACCAAGTGCTTCAGGGATGTCTCCTATGTGTCTTGCATGATTCCTACTATTGTGGTTGAGCCACATTTGCCTTAAGTTCAGTCAGCTGCAATGGTTCTCTTTGCCTGTTGTGGGCAGAGTTTGTTCCCTGTGTTGCTAAGGAGCCAGTCTGGGACCACCTTGGTCTTGCAATTGGGTCAGACTAGATGCACGCCCTTCATTTCTTTGCCAAGACTATGGTTACACCAAACTGCAGGGCACTTTCCCTTCATTATCCTCTAAGAGGCTTTTATTATTGAATGGGGACTGCTGTCAGAGCAAATGTCTGCTCCTAGTCTATCTCTTGGGATTGCAGTCACCCCAAACTAATCTGATTTATCCTTGTGTTTCCCCCTATGGGGTTTTGGTTGCTGTGCAGTGATGGTAGGTAAATCAGGTGTCTAGTCCCAGCCCACTGTTGGGGTTGCAATCAAACTCATGTGTGTGGTTATCTTTTCCTCTCCCCAGGGCAAGACTCACTTTGGAGTGGTGCTGGTAACTGTTGAGACTGCCTAAAGAATGAGATGAGTCAGGTACTGCTGCGGTGGGATTTTGCCAAGTGAGTTAGGATGGATGGCATGAGTTCATAAGAGAACAGAGGTGCCTGGTGTTAGCAAGCTGTGGAGACTGTCCTTGTTCATAGTGCTGTCCAAATACCTAGGCTGAGGGGGGAATAAAATGGCAACCATCAGTTTTTTCATTTTTAGAGAAGTCTCTTAAATATTGCTGCTTCTCTACAGCATGTTCTGAGATTAGTAAATACATGTTTATTCATACCCCAGGCACTTTTCAAGCTGTTGCTTTATGCTGTATCTTGGATGAGTTCTTTATTAATCTGGCTCTTTAAGTTTGGGGACTCAGTTTCCTATTGCCCTCCAGCTCTCCAAAATTCAAACGTGCTGATCTTTAAAGTTCCCAGTGTTAATCTCTACGTGTAAAAACACATGAAATTAAGCACTTCTGTTTTTTTCATTTAAATGTTGTGGGGACTCTTCTTCCCACCGCAGGCCCCCTTGCTCTGGGGTGCCTTGTGTTGCCTTTTTATTTTTTGTGGAGTCCTTCCATTTGTGGTTAGTCTCCAGATTAGTGTGGTTCCTGACTGGGACTCTGCCCTTCCTATCATTTTTCCAAGTAGTCTTCTCTCTGATTAACTGTGGAGAGTCTGTTCCCAGGCTTTGGGTCATTTTTTGGATTGGCTGTATGGATGTGGCAGTTATCCAGGTTTATCTGTGGGAGGCGGTGAGCTTTTAATCTTCCTAGTTTACCATTTTACCAGGATCAGAAAACATAGTTGCTGAAAATTTTATTTCTAAACTGTATCTAACATATTTATCTCACTTGTGCTTATCAATTATATTAGTATTAATCATAAAAAATTTCATAAGCTAAATAAAAAATGTAGCCATCATCCTAATTTATATTTCTCTGGAAAATTAAGCAACTATCAAAATCTCAGAAGCAAAAGCCAAAAAAATTAAATATATTATTTTTCTTTTTTAACATCTTTCTACTGTGCTTGATATCCACCAAAAAATTATTTGTATTGTAAATGTTGGTATTATGTTGGAATTATAGTTTTATAGTCTTAAAAATCTAGCACAAATAACAATCTTGTTTGACTACTAAATCTGGACCAGGAAAAAAAGTCTACATTATATTTAATGATGACAATTCTAAACACAAAAAAATTGTATGTCTGCATTATATTAAATGCTAATAAGTTTAAATACATGTTTTACTTTTACAAACAATTATTATTTTTTTAGGATTTTATTTATTTATTTATTTATTTATTTATTTATTTATTTAAGAAAGAGAGAGAGAGATCACAAAAGTGTGGGGAAGGGTAGAGAGAGAAGAGAGAGAATATAAAATTGATTCCATGCTGAGCATGGATCCCAACATGGTGTTCAATCCCACTATCCTGAGATCATGACCTGAAGTGAAATCAAGAGTTGGAAGCTTGGGCAGCCTAGGTGGCTCAGCGGTGTAGCACCTCCTTCTGCCCAGGGTGTGATCCTGGAGACCTGGGATCGAGTCCCCCATCGGGCTCCCTGCATGGAGCCTGATTCTCCTTCTGTCTGTGTCTCTGCCCCTCTGTGTGTGTGTGTGTGTTTCTCATAAATAAATAAATAAATAAATAAATAAATAAATAAATAAATCTTTCAAAAAAATAAAAAGAAGAGAGAAAAGACGCAAATTAATAAAATCATGAGTTAGAAAGGGGAGATCACCACCAATACCAAAGAAATACAAACTATTTTAAAACCTTATTATGAGCAGCTATGTGCCAATAAATTAGGCAATCTAGAAGAAGTGGACACATTTCTGGAAAACCACAAACTACCAAAACTGGAACAGGAAGGAATAGAAAACCTGAACAGGCCAATAACCAGGAAGGAAATTGAAGCAGTCATCAAAAACCTTCCAAGACACAAAAGTCCAGGGCCAGACGGCTTCCCTGGGGAATTCTATCAAACGTTTAAAGAAGAAACCATACCTGTTCTACTAAACCTGTTCGGAAAGATAGAAGGAGATGGAGTACTTCCAAACTCATTCTATGAGGCCAGCATCACCTTAATTCCAAAACCAGACAAGACCCTACCAAAAAGGAGAATTATATACAAAATCCCTGATGAACACAGATGCAAAAATTCTCAACAAGATACTAGACAAGAGGATTCAACAATACATTATGAAGATTATTAACCATGACAAAGTGGGATTTATTCCTGGGATGCAAGGCTGGTTCAACACTTGTAAAGTAATCAATGTGATAGATCATATCAACAAGAGAAAAAAGAAGAACCGTATGATCCACTCAATAAATGCAGAGAAAGCATTAGACAAAATACAGCATCCATTCCTATTCAAAACTCTTCAGAGTGTAGGGATAGAGGGAACATTCCTCAGTATCTTAAAAGCCATCTATGAAAAGCCCACCGCAAATATCGTTCTCAATGGGGAAACAGTTTGAGCCTTTCCCCGAAGATCAGGAACAAGACAGTGCTGTCCACTCTCACCACTGCTGTTCAACATTGTACTAGAAATCTTAGCCTCAGCAATCAGGCAACAAAAAGAAATAAAAGGCATTCGTAGCGGCAAAGAAGAACTCAAAGTCTCCCTCTTCACAGATGACATGATACTGTACATAGAAAACCCAAAAGACTCCACCCCAAGATTTCTAGAACTCATAAGGCAATTCGGCAGTGTGGCAGGATACAAAATCAATGCCCAGAAATCAGTGGAATTACTCTACACTAACAATGAGACTGAAGAAAGAGAAATTAAGGAGTCAATCCCATTTACAATTGCACCCAAAAGCATAAGATACCTAGAAATAAACCTAACCAAAGAGGTAAAGGATCTATACCCTAAACAGAACACTTCTGAAAGAAATTGAGGAAGACACAAAGAGATGGAAAAAATTCCATGCTCATGGATTGGAAGAATTAATATGCTGAACATGTCAATCTTACCCAGGGAAATTGACACATTTAGTGCAAACCCTATCAAAATACCATGGAGATTCTTCAGAGAGTTGGAAAATATCATCTTAAGATTTGTGTGGTATCAGAAAAGACCCCGAATAGCGAGGGGAATATTAAGAAAGAAACCATATCTGCGAGCATCACAATGCCAGATTTCAGGTTGTACTACAAAGCTGTAGTCATCAGAACAGTCTGAGTGTGGCACAAAAACAGACACATAGATCAATGGGACAGAATAGGCAATCCAGAAGTGGACCCTCAACTTTATGGTCAACTAATATTCAACAAAGCAGGAAAGACTACCCACTGGAAAAAAAGACAGTCTCTTCAATAAATGGTGCTGGGGTGTCTTTTAGTTTTGTTGACTGTATCTCTGCTGTACAAAAGCTTCTTATCTTGATGCAGTCCCAATAGTTCATTTTTGCTTTTGTTTCTTTTGCCTTCCTGGATGTATCTTGCAAGAAGTTACTGTGGCTAAGTTCAAAAAGGGTGTTGCCTGTGTTCTCCTCTAGGATTTTGATGGAATCTTGTCTCACATTTAGATCTTTCATCCATTTTGAGTTTATCTTTGTGTATGGTGAAAGGGGGTGGTCTAGTTTCATTCTTCTGCATGTGGATGTCCAATTTTCCCAGCACCATTTATTGAAGAGACTGTCTTTCTTCCAATGGATAGTCTTTCCTCCTTTATCGAATATTAGTTGACCATAAAGTTCAGGGTCCACTTCTGGGTTCTCTATTCTGTTCCATTGATCTATGTGTCTGTTTTTGTGCCAGTACCACACTGTCTTGATGACCACAGCTTTGTAGTACACCCTGAAATCTGGCATTGTGATGCCCCCAGATATGGTTTTCTTTTTTAAAATTCCCCTGGCTATTCGGGGTCTTTTCTGATTCCACATAAATCTTAAAATAATTTGTTCTAACTCTCTGAAGAAAGTCCATGGTATTTTGATAGGGATTGCATTAAACGTGTATATTGCCATGGGTAACACTGACATTTTCACAATATTAATTCTGCCAATCCATGAGCATGGAATATTTTTCCATCTCTTTGTGTCTTCCTCAATTTCTTTCAGAAGTGTTCTATAGTTTTGAGGGTATAGATCCTTTACATCTTTGGTTAGGTTTATTCCTAGGTATCTTATGCTTTTGGGTGCAATTGTAAATGGGATTGACTCCTTAATTTCTCTTTCTTCAGTCTCATTGTTAGTGTATAGAAATGCCACTGACTTCTGGGCATTGATTTTGTATCCTGCCACGCTACCGAATTGCTGTATGAGTTCTAGCAATCTTGGGGTGGAGACTTTTGGGTTTTAGGGTATAGACCTTTACCTCTTGGTTAGGTTTATTCTTAGGTATCTTATGCTTTTGGTGCAATTGTAAATGGGATTGACTCCTTAATTTCTCTTTCTTCAGTCTCATTGTTAGTGTATAGAAATGCCATTGATTTATGGGCATTGATTTTGTATCCTGCCACGCTGCCAAATTGCTGTATGAGTTCTAGCAATCTTGGAGTGGAGGCTTTTGGGTTTTCTATGTAGAGTATCATGTCATTGGCAAAGAGGGAGAGTTTGACTTCTTTGCCAATTTGAATGCCTTTAATGTCTTTTTGTTGTCTGATTGCTGAGGCTAGGACTTCCAGTACTATGTTGAATAGCAGTGGTGAGAGTGGACATCCCTGGTGTGTTCCTGATCTTAGGGGAAAGGCTCCCAGTGCTTCCCCATTGAGAATGATATTTGCTGTGGGCTTTTTGTAGATGGCTTTTAAGATGTTGAGGAATGTTCCCTCTATCCCTACACTCTGAAGAGTTTTGATCAGGAATGGATGCTGTATTTTTTCAAATGCTCTCTCTGCATCTAATGAGAGGATCATATGGTTCTTGGATTTTCTCTTGCTGATATGATGAATCACATTGATTGTTTTATGAGTGTTGACATGCCTTGTGTCCTGGGGATAAATCCTACTTGGTCATGGTGAATAATTTTCTTAATGTACTCTTGGATCCTATTGGCTAGTATCTTGTTGAGAAATTTTGCATCCGTCTTCATCAGGGATATTGGTCTGTAATTCTCCTTTGTTGCGGGGTCTTTGTCTGGTTTTGGAATTAAGGTGATCCTGGCCTTATAGAACGAATTTGGAAGTACTCCATCTCTTTCTATCTTTCCAAACAGCTTTAGGAGAATAGGTATGGTTTCTTCTTCAAGTGTTTGATAGAATTCCCCTGGGAAGCCATCGGGCCCTGGAATTTTGTGTCTTGGGAGGTTTTTGATGACTGCTTCAATTTCCTCCCTGGTTATTGGCCTGTTCAGGTTTTCTATTCCTTCCTGTTCCAGTTTTGGTAGTTTGTAGCTTTCCAGGAATGCGTCTGTTTCTTCTAGACTGCCTAATTTATTGGCATATAGCAGTTCATAATATGTTTTTAAAATCGTTTGTATTTCCTTGGTGTTGGTAATGATCTCTCCTTTCTCATTCATGATTTTATTAATTCGAGTCTTTTCTCTCTTCTTTTTCATAAGGCTGGCTAATGGTTTATCTATCTTATTAATTCTTTCAAAGAACCAATTCCTGGTTCTGTTGATCTGTTCCACAGTTCTTCTGGTCTCGATTTCTTTGAGTTCTGCTCGAATCTTAATTAACTCTCTTCTTCTGCTGGGTGTAGGATCTATTTGCTCTTTTTTCTCTAGCTCCTTTAGGTGTAAGGTTAGCTTTTGTATTTGAGTTCTTTCCAGTTTTTGGATGGATGCTTGTATTGCAATGTATTTCCCCCTCAGGACTGCTATTGCTGCATCCCAAAGATTTTGAACGGTTGTATCTTCATTCTCATTAGTTTCCATGAATCTTTTTAATTCTTCCTTAATTTCCTGGTTGACCCTTTCATCTTTTAGCAGGATGGTCCTTAACCTCCACGTGTTGAGGTCCTTCCAAAATTCTTGTTGTGATTTAGTTCTAATTTCAAGGCATTATGCTTTGAGAATATGCAGGGGACAATCCCAATCTTTTGGTATCGTTTCAGACCCAATTTGTGACCCAGTATATGGTCTATTCTGGAGAAAGTTCCACGTGCACTTGAGAAAAATGTGTATTCAGTTGAGTTTGGATGTAAAGTTCTGTAGATATCTGTGAAATCCATCTGGTCCAGTGTATCATTTAAAGCTCTCGTTTCTTTGGATATACTGTGCTTAGAAGACCTATCTAGTATAGAAAGAGCTAGATTGAAGTCACCAAGTATAAGTGTATCATTATCTAAGTATTTCTTCACTTTGGTTATTAATTGGTTTAAATATTTGGGAGCTCCCACATTCGGGGCATATATATTGAGGATTGTTAAGTCCTCTTGTTGGATAGATCCTTTAAGTATGATATAGTGTCCCTCTTCAACTCTCACTACAGTCTTTGGGGTAAATTTTAGTTTATCTGATTTAAGGATGGCTACCCCTGCTTTCTTTTGAGGACCATTTGAATGGTAAATGGTTCTCCAACCTTTTATTTTCAGGCTGTAGGTGTCCTTCTGTCTAAAATGAGTCTCTTGTAGACAGCAAATAGATGGTCCTGCTTATTTATCCAGTCTGAAACCCTGCGCCTTTTGATGGGGTCATTAATCCTGTTCATGTTCAGAGTTACTATTGACAGATATGAGTTTAGTATCATCATGATATCTATTCAGTCCTTGTTTTTGTGGATTGTTCCATTGAACTTCTTCTTAAAGGGGAATTTTAAGAGTCCCCCTTAAAATTTCTTGCAGAGCTGGTTTGGAGGTCACATATTCTTTCAGTTCCTGCCTGTCTTAGAAGCTCTTTATCTCTCCTTCCATTTTGAATGAGAGCCTGCTGGATAAAGTATTCTTGGTTGCATGTTCTTCTCATTTAGGACCCTGAATATATCCTGCAAGCCCTTTCTGGCCTGCCAGGTCTCTATGGAGAGGTCTGCTGTTACCCTAATACTCCTCCACATAAAAGTCAGGGATTTCTTGTCTCTTGCTGCTTTAAGGATCTTCTCTTTATCTTGGGAATTTGGAAGCTTAACTTTTAGATGTCAAGGTGTTGAACTGTTTTTATTGATTTTAGGGGGGGAATCTCTCTATTTCCTGGATCTGAATGCCTGTTTCCCTTCCCAGATTAGGAAAGTTTTCAGCTAGGATTTGTTCAAATACATATTCTGGCCCTCTGTCCCTTTTGGCACCCTTGGGAACCCCAATTAAACATAGGTTTTTCTTCTTCAGGCTGTCATTTATTTCCCTTACTCTATCCTCATGGTCTTTTGTTTGTCTCTTTTTTCCTCAGTTTCCCTCTTCACCATCAACTTGTCTTCTATGTCACTCACTCATTCTTCCACCTCGTTAACCCTCGTCGTTAGGACTTCTAGTTTGGATTGCATCTCATTCAATTGATTTTTAATTTCTTCCTGATTGGATCTAAATTCTGCAGTCATGAAGTCTCTTGAGTCCTTTATGCTTTTTTCTAGAGACAAGTAGCTGTATAATCGTGCTTCTGAATTGGCTTTCTGACATTGAATTGTAATCCAGATTTTGTAACTCTGTGGGAGAGAGGACTGTTTCTGATTCTTTCTTTTGAGGTGAGGTTTTCCTTCTAGTCATTTTGCTCAGTGCAGAGTGGCCAAAAAGAAGTTGTATTGGGGAAAGGAGAAAAAGAGAGGAGAGAAAGAAGGAAAGAAAAGAGAAATAGAAAAAAAAAAGGAAGAAAAAGAGAAAAAAGAGAAGAAAAAGAGAAAGAAAAAGAAAGAGAGGAAAAAAAGGGTGGGGGAAGCAAACAGAAATCAAAAAGAAAAAAAAAACCCACTGGGAAGTATCTTCTCTTTCTGTATACCTTAAGTCCCTTGACTTCCCCTCGAACTTGTCCGTCTAGCTGGTCTTCTGTGGGAGGGGTCTGTTGTGCTGAATTTCAGGTGTTAGCACTTGGGGGAGCTGCTCTGCCCCCTGCCTGGTGCAGGGCTCAGTGGGGGTTGTTTACCCCGTGAGGCCCCAGGAGGAACAACCCCAGTGGCAGGGCCAGCTCTGGAGCCCTGGATTCAGCTCCCGCAGTAACTCCGGAGCTCTCCGTCTGCAGGGCCTGGATGCTCCAGGGCAGGCCCGCTGATCTGCTCAGCTGGGGCAGGAGCGTCCTTGCTGTCCTGGGCCCTCCTGGCCTCTGCCTGTCCCGGGGGAGGCCGGATCCTGGGCTGTGTCCGGTCGCCCTGTGCTCTGGGTCTGCGCAGTTGGATTTGGGCTCCAGCCTCGCAGCCCCCTTCGTGGAGCCACCGCCCGAGCCCCTCCGAGCTGCTCCTGGAGCCCAGCAGCCGCCTCCGCACGGAGCATCTTCCTCTGCCGGAGCCGCCTCCGAGCTGCTCCTGGGGCCACGCAGCCCCCTCCGTGGAGCCGCCGCCGCACCCCTCCAAGCTGCTCCCGGTCCCGCCCGTCGCACTGCAGCCCTTAGGGAGCTCGGGGCGCAGGTGTCTGTTAGTGTCCCAGGGAGCCTGAGGGCATCCCCGCCCTCCTGGGGTCCTGCTCTAACTCCCTGCGGGTGCCTTTCCCCCGGGGAAGTTTGGTGCAGCTCCTGCTTCCCCGGGACGGAGCTTTCCTGTCCTGGGGCCACTCGCCCGGCCTTTTCCCGGCTTCTCGTGGGGCCCCTCCCCCTTGGAGGCCTTTTGTTTCTTTATTTCTTTTTTCCCCCGTCCTCCTACCTTGATAGAAGTGGGAACTCTTCTCACTGTAGCGTTTCAGCTGGTCTCTCTTTAAATCTCAGATTTAAATTTAATGTCAGAATTCGTAGATTTTCAGGATGATTTGAAGGTTATCTAGGTAATTTGGTGGGGACAGGTGATTTTGGGACCCTACTCTTCCGCCATCTTGCCCCTCCGTCCAATAAAAAAAATTTAAAAAGGAAAAGAAAACTGTAGTTAGTGTCATCACAATTCAGGAATTCAAGCTACATTACAAAACTGTAATCAGCAATAATGTATTGTGCTCACACAAAAACAGATACATAGATCAATAGAGCAGAATAGAGAACCCAATAATTGATCTCAACTCTATTGTCAACTAATCTTCAACAAAGCAGGAAAGAATATCTAACGGAAAAAAAAAAAAAAAACATGGTCTCTTGAACAACTGGTGTTGGAAAGATTGGACATCCATGTGTAGAATAATGAAACTGAACTGTATTACACCATACACAAGAATAGTCTCAAAATGGTTGAAAGACCAAATGTGAGACAGGAATATATCAAAATCCTAGAGGAGAACACAGGTAGCAACATCCTTGACCTCAGCCATAGCAACTTCTTGCTAGACATGTCTCCAAAGGCAAGGGAAAGAAAAGCAAAAATTAACTTTTGGGACTTCATCAATATAAAAAGCTTTCACAGATCAAAGGAAGCAGCCGACAAAAAGAAAAGAGAACCAACAGAATGGGAGAAGGTATTTGCAAATATCTTCTCAGATAAAAGGCTGATATTCAAAATCCATAAAGAACTTATCAAACTCAATACCCAATGAACAAAAATCCAATCAATAAATGGGCAGAAAATATGAAAAGACATTTCTCCAAGAAGATGTGCAAATGTCCAACAGACACATGAAGCATGAAAAAGTGCTCAACACCACTCAGCCTCAGGGAAATTCAAATCAAAACCACAATGGGATACAACCTCACACCAGTCAGAATGGATAAAATTAACAATATAGGAAACACCAAATTTTGGCAAGGATGAGGAGAAAGGAAGCCCTCTTCCACTGTTGGTGGGAATGCAAACTGGTGCAGCCACTCTGGAAAGAAGTAAAATACAGAGCTACCCTATGACCCAACAATTGCACCTCTCAGTATTTATCCAAAGGGTACAAATAGTGATTCAAAGAGGCACATGGCACATGTTCCCCAATGTTTATAGCATCAAGGTCCACAATAATGAAAATATGGAAGAGCCCAGATGTCCGTGAACAGATTAACAAATATAAAAGATGTAATAGGGGCGCCTGGGTGGCTCAATGGTTGGGCATCTGCCTTTGGTACAGGTCGTGATCCCAGGATCTGGGATTGGGTCCCACATGGGCTCCCTCCAGTGAGCCTGCTTCTCCCTCTGCTTGTCTTTCTGCTTCTCTCTCTCTCTCTCTCTCTCTCTCTGTCTCTCATGAATAAATAATTTTTTAAAAACCTTATAAAAAATATGTGATATAGAATGGAAAAAAATGAATACTTACCATTTACATCAATATGAATGGAACTGGAAGGCATTATGATAAGTGAAATAACTCAGTCAGAAAAAACAATTATCATATTGTTTCATGCATATGTGGAATATAAGAAACAATGCCATGGATCATATGGGAAGGGAAGGAAAACAGAATGGAAAGAAATCAGAGAGGGAGAGAAACTGTGAGAGATTATTAACTATAGGAAACAAACTGAGGGTTGATGGAGGTAAGGTTGGTGGTAGATGGGTAACTGGCTGATGGGAATTAAGAAGGGCATATGATGTGATGGGCACTGGATTGTATATGCAACTGATGAATTATGGAATTCTCCACTTGAAACTAATGATGTACTGTATTTTGGCTAATTGAATATTTTTTAAAGTGCACTCCTTAAGTTCCGCTTCTTATTTCTCCCATCCCACACCCATCTTCCTTCTGGTAATGCTCAGTCTCTTCTATGTAGTTAACAGTTTGTTTCTTGTATTGCTCTCTCGCTCTCGCTCTCGCTCTCTCTCCCTCTCCTCATTTGATTTGTTTCTAATTTCACATATGAGTGAAATCATATGGTATTTGTCTTTCTCTGACTGGCTTATTTCAGTTAGCATTATACTTTCTAGCTCCATCCATGTCACTACAAATATGACATCTTAATTCATCTGTTGAAAGACACTTGGGCTGCTCCCATAGTTTGGGTATTGTAAATAATGCTGCTATCTACAGAGGGGTGTATGTGTCCCTTTGAATTAGTGTTTTTGTGGGGTTTTTTTTTTGGCAAATATCCAATAGTGTGATTACTGGATCATAGGGTAGCTCTATTTTTAACTTTCTGAGGAACCTCCATACTCTTTTCCACAGTAGCTCCACCAGTTGCATTCCCACAAACAGTGCACAAGAGATCCTTTTTCACCACAGCCATGCCAACACTTTATGTGTCTTGCTTTTTTTATTTTAGCCAATCTGATAGATGTGAGGTCATATCTTATTGTATTATTGATTTCAATTTCCCTGATCATAAATGATAATGCATTTTTTTTCATGTATCTGTTATCCATTTATATGTCTTCTTTGGAGAAGTTCCTTTTCATGCCTTCTGCACATCTTTTAAATTGCATTCTTTGTTGTTTGGATGTTAATTTGCATACATTCCTTACATGGATTGGATAGTAATCTTTGTTGGATATGTCATTTGCAAATATCTTTTTCCATCCCATAGATTGCCCATTAATTTTGATGATTATTGCTTTCAACGTGCAGAAGCTTCGTATTTTGATATAGTTCCAATAGTTTATTCTTTCTTTTACTTCCCTTGCCTCAGGATACATATCTAGAAAAATGTTCTTATATTATTTTCAATTTGTTTCATTAATGTTTTACAGTTTTCATAGTACAATTCTTTCACCTCTTTGTTTAAGGTTATTACTAGATATTTTATTATTTTGGCACAATTTTAATTGGCATTATTTCCTGTGACTTAACTGAATTCACTTATCAGTGTTTTTGAATTCACCAAGTATTTCTTGGTGGAGTTTTAGGTGTTTTGTTTATTTGCTTGTTTGATTTCTAGAGAGGGAGAAACAGAGGTGGGGGGAAGAGGGAAAGGGAGATAGGGAATTTTCCATGCTTAGCATGGAGCCCGGCCCAGGCTCACAACCCTGAGATCATGACCTGAGCCAAATCAAGACTCAGATCCTTAACTGACTGAGCCACCCAAGTGTCCCTAGGGTTTTTTATATACTGTATCATGTCATCTGCAATAATGAAAGATTGACATCTTACTTATCAATTTGAATGCATTTTATTTTTCTTTTCTGAATGTTGTTGCTAGGACTTCCAGTACTATACTGAATATAAGTGGTGAGAGTGGAGCGCCCGTGTCAGTTAAGTGTCTGTCTTCAGCTCAGGTCATGATTCTTGGGTTCTGGATTGAGCCCCATCTCTGGCTCCCTGCTCAGTGGGGAGTCTGCTTTTCCCTCTGCACCCCACTCATGTTTGAGTCCTCTCTTTCATAGATAAATAAAATCTTTTTAAAGGAAGTGGTTAGAGTTGAAACTTTTTTTGTCCTGACCTTAGGTGAAAAGCTCACAGATTTTTGCCATTGCAGGTAATGTTCACTCTGGATTTTTCATATATGGCCTTTTTTATAAAGAATTATGCTCCCTCTAAATCTTACTTTTTTGAGGTCTTTTATCATGAATGGATGTTGCACTTTTAAAAATGCTTTATCTGCAACTATTGAGACAATCATATATTTCTTACCCTTTCTCTTATTGATGTGATGTATCACATTGATTGATTTGTGAATACTGAACCACTCTTGCATCCCAGGAATAAACCCCACTTGACTGTGATGAACAATTTTTTAAATGTATGGCTAGATTGTGTTTTCTAATATATTGTTGAGGATGTTTGAATTTGTGTTTATCAGGGATATTGACCTGTTGTTCTCTTTTTTTGTTATGTCTTTCATGGCTCTGTTATCTATGTAATACTGGCCACATAGAATTAATTTCTAAGTTTTTCTTTTCCCTCCTCCTCCTCCTTCTCCTCCTACTCCTCCTCCTCCTCCTTCTTCTGAATAACCCAGAAGAACAGGTATTAACTATTCTTTAAATGTTTTGTAGAATAAACCTGTGAAGCATTTTGGTCCTGGGCTTCTGTTCAATGGAAGATTCTTTTTTTTTTAATTTTTTATTTTATTTTTTTAAATAAAAAATTTATTTTTTATTGGTATTCAATTTGCCAACATACAAAATAACACCCAGTGCTCATCCCATCAAGTGCCCCCTCCAGTGCCTGCCACCCAGTCACCCCCACCCCCTGCCCTCTTCCCCTTGGTTAATCCTACTTGGTTATGGTAAATAATTTCCTTAATGTACTGTATCCTATTGGCTAGTACCTTGTTGAGAATTTTTGCATCCATGTTCATCAGGGATATTGATCTATAATTCTCCTTTTTGAGGGGTTTTTGTCTGCTTTTGGAATTAAGGTGATGCTGGCCTCATAGAATGAATTTGGAAGTACTCCATCTCTTTCTATCTTTCCAAACAGCTTTAGTAGAATAGGTATGGTTTCTTCTTTAAATGTTTGATAGAATTCTCCTGGGAAGCCATCGGGCCCTGGACTTTTGTGTCTTGGGAGGTTTTTGATGACTGCTTCAATTTCCTCCCTGGTTATTGGCCTGTTCAGGTTTTCTATTTCTTCCTGTTCCAGTTTTGGTAGTTTGTGGCTTTCCAGAAATGCATCCATTTCTACTAGATTGTCTAATTTATTGGCATATGGCGGCTCATAATGTTTTTAAAATCGTTTGTATTTTCCTGCTGTTGGTAGTGATCTCTCCTTTCTCATTCATGATTTTATTAATTTGAGTATTCTCTCTCTTCTTTTTCATAAGGCTGGCTAATGGTTTATCTATTTTATTAATTCTTTCAAAGAACCAACTCCTGGTTCTGTTGATCTGTTCCATAGTTCTTCGATTTCATCAAATCTTTATTAACTCTCTTCTGCTGGGAGTAGGATCTATTTGCTGTTTTTTCTCTAGCTCCTTTATCTGTAAGGTTAGCTTTTGTATTTGAGTTCTTTCCAGTTTTTGGATGATGCTTGTATTGCGATGTATGTCCCCCTCAGGAATGCTTTTGCTGTCCCAAAGATTTTGAACTGTTGTATCTTCATTCTCATTAGTTTCCATGAATCTTTTTAATTCTTCCTTAATTTCCTGGTTGACCCTTTCATCTTTTAGCAAGATGGTACTTAATCTCCACGTGTTTGAAATCCTTCCAAACTTCTTGTTGTGATTTAGTTCTAATTTCAAGGCATTATGCTTTGAGAATATGCAGGGGACGATCCCAATCTTTTGGTTTCGATTCAGACCTGATTTGTGACCCAGTATGTGGTCTATTCTGGAGAAAGTTCCATGTGCACTTGAGAAAAATGTGTATTCAGTTGCGTTTGGACGTAAAGTTCTGTAGAAATCTGTGAAATCCATCTGGTCCAGTGTATCATTTAAAGCTCTTGTTTCTTTGGAGATGTTGTGCTCAAAAGACCTATCGAGTGTAGAAAGCACTAGATTGAAGTCACCAAGTATAAGTGTATTATTATCTAAGTATGCCTTAACTTTGGTTATTAATTGATTGATATATTTGGCAGCTCCCACATTCGGGACATATATATTGAGGATTGTTAAGTCCTCTTGTTGGATAGATCCTTTAAGTATGAGATAGTGTCCCTCTTCATCTCTCACTACAGTCTTTGGGGTAAATTTTAGTTTCTCTGATATAAGGATGGCTACCCCTGTTTTCTTTGGAGGACCATTTGAATGGTAAATAGTTCTCCAACCTTTTATTTTCAGGCTGTAGGTGTCCTTCTGTCTAAAATGAGTCTCTTGTAGACAGCAAATAGATGGTCCTGCTTATTTATCCAGTCTGAAACCCTGTGCCTTTTGATGGGGTCATTAATCCTGTTCACGTTCAGAGTTACTATTGACAGATATGAGTTTAGTGTCATCATGATACCTATTCATTCCCTGATTTTGTAGATTGTTCCATTGGACTTCCTCTTAAAGGGGAATTTTAAGAGTCCCCCTTAAAATTTCTTGCAGAGCTGGTTTGGAGGTCACATATTCTTTCAGTTCCTGCCTGTCTTGGAAGCTCTTTATCTATCCTTCTATTCTGAATGAGAGCCTTGCTGGATAAAGTATTCTTGGCTGCATGTTTTTCTCATTAGAACCCTGAATATATCCTGCCACCCCTTTCTGGCCTGTCAGGTCTTTGTGCAGAGGTCTACTGTTAATCTGGTATTTTTCCCCATATAATTTAGGGATTTCTTGTCTCTTGCTGCTTTAAGGATCTTCTCTTTATCTTTGGAATTTGCAAGCTTAACTATTAAATGTCGAGGCGTTGAACAGTTTTTATTGATTTTAGGGGGGGATCTCTCTATTTCCTGGATCTGAATGCCTGTTTCCCTTCCCTGATTAGGAAAGTTTTCAGCTAGAATTTGTTCAAATACATATTCTGGCCCTCTGGCCCTTTTGGCGCCCTCGGGAACCCCAATTAAACATAGGTTTTTCTTCCTCAGGCTGTCACTTATTTCCCTTAATCTATCCTAATGATCTTTTTATTTGTTTGTCTCTTTTATCCTCGGTTTCCCTCTTTGCCATCAACTTGTCTTCTATGTCACTCACTCATTCTTCCACCTTATTAACCCTCATCGTTAGGACCTCTAGTTTGGATTGCATCTCATGTAATTGATGTTTAATTTCTGCCTGATTAGATCTAAATTTTGCAGTCATGAAGTCTCTTGAGTCCTTTTTGCTTTTTTCTAGATCCACCAGTAGCTTTATAATAGTGCTTCTGAATTGGCTTTCTGACATTGAATTGTAATCCAAATTTTGTAACTCTGTGGGAGAGAGGACTGTTTCTGATTCTTTCTTTTGAGGTGTGGTTTTCCTTCTAGTCATTTTGCTCAGTGCAGAGTGGCCAAAAAACAAGTTGTTTTGGGAAAAGGAAAAAAAGAGAGAAGAGAAAGAAGAAAAGAAAAAGAAAAGAAGAAAAAAAATGAAGAAATAAAAGAGAAAAAAAGAAAGAAGAAAAGGAAAAAAAGAAAAAAGGGAGCGTGAAGCAAACAAATCAAAAAACAAAAAACAAGGGTGAGTATCCTCTGATTCTGTATACTGTAAATCCCTCGACTTATCCTGGAACTTTCCAGTGCTGCTTGGCCAATAATTTGTTTTTTCGTTGTCCCTTTAGCTGGTCTTCTGGGGGAGGGGCCTTCTGTGCTGATTTTCAGGTGTTAGCACTTGGGGGATCTGCTCAGCCCCCTGCCTGGTGCAGGGCTCAGTGAACAATGTTTAAGCTGTTTATCGGGTGAGGTCACTGTGAGGCTCAGTGGCGGTTGTTTATCCTGTGAGGCTCCAGGAGAAACAACAGTGGCGGCAGCCAGCTCTGGAGCCCTATAGTCAGCTCCCGCAGTAACTACAGAGCTCTCTGTCTGCAGGGGCCTGGATGCTCCATGGGTGGGGCCGCTGATCTGCTCAGCTCCGGGCAGGAGAGTCCTTGCTGTCCTGGGCCCTCCCGGCCTCTGCCTGTTCCGGGGGGAGGCCGGATCCTGGGCTGTGTCCCTGGCGCCCTGTGCTCCTGGCCACGCAGCCCCCTCCGCGGAGCCGCTGCCTGAGCCCCTCTGAGCTGCTGCCGGGTCCCGCCGTGCGCTGCAGCCCTTAGGGAGCTCGGCGCACTCTCCCCGGGGCGCAGGTGTCTGTTAGTGTCCCAGGGAGTCTGAGGGCCTCCCCGCCCGCCTGGGGTCCTGCTCTAACTCCCTGCGAGCGCCTTTCCACCCGGAAAGATTGGTGAAACTCCTGCTTCCCTGGGACTGAGCTTTCCTGTCCTGAGGACACTCGCCTGGCCTTAGCCCTTTAATGCCTTTTGTTTCTTTATTTCTTCTCCGCCCCCCCCCCTCCCCGTCATCCTACCTTGATAAAAGGGCGAACTCTTCTCACTGTAGCATTCCAGCTATTCTCTATTTAAATCTCAGGCCGAATTCCTAGATTTTCAGGATGATTTGAATGTTACCTAGGTAATTTGGTGGGGACAGGTGAATTGGGGACCCTACTCTTCCGCCATCTTGCCCTGCCCCCCCCCCATCCTCATTCCTTATATAGAGGCTGAACTTTCTATTTTTCCCTTTGTGGATGATTTTAGCTGCTGGTTTGTCATGTCCTTCATTATATTGTATTTCCTCTATATTGTCTTTGAGACTTAGTATATATAGATGTTGAATTTTATGAAGTACTTTTCTTGCCTTGTTAAAAAAAATTAAAAAGATTTCATCCATTTATTCATGAAAGACACACAGAGAGAGGCAGAGACATAGGCAGAAGGAGAAGCAGATTCCCCACAGGCAGTCTGATTCAGGACTCCTTCCCAGAATCCTGGGATCAAGACCTAAGCTGAAGGCAGATGCTCAACCACTAAGCTGCACAGGCACCCCTGTTAGAGGGAATTTTATAGCAGTACAGGCCTACCTAAAAAGCAAGAGCAATCTCAAATAAACAAGCTAACCTTACACCTAAAGGGGCTAAAAAAAGAACAAACATAACTCAAAACCAGAAGGAAGGAAGGAACTAATGAAGATTAAGACAGAAATAAATGAAACATAACCTAAAAAAAACCCCCAAAAACAATAGAACAGGTTAATAAAACCAGGAGATGATTCTTTGACAATATCAACAAAATTGAAAACCTTTTATGAGATTCATCATAGGAAGAAGAAGAAGAAGAAGAAGAAGAAGAAGAAGAAGAAGAAGAAGAAGAAGAAGAAGAAGAAGAAGAAGAAGAAGACTCAAATATACATAATCAGACACCAATAAAATTCGATCAATAATTTTAAAAAACTGCGAAAAAACAAAAGCCCAGGACCAGAAAGCTCATAGTTGAATTTTACGTAATATTTAGAGTTAATACCTATTCTTCTCAAAACATCCCCCTGCCAAAATGGAAATCATTCAAATTCATTCTATGAGGCCAGCATTACACAGCATGCAATCAATGAAAATATATACCCAGAATCAGTCTATATTCTAATAAAGATAAAATTCTACCCCTTTCACAGTAGAAACACTGCAATGTGATTAACTGGCTAGCAGGTTATCTGTCTGAAAATGCTCTGGAATGTGCCCTATGAGGGATTCAGTAGTGCTATCCATTCATGGCTGGTAAGACACTCAACCTTGGTGAGTGGAAGTACATGTCAATACAGACATGCATAGCCTCCATTAGTTTTTTTTAATAATTAATTTATTTTTTATTGGTGTTCAATTTGGCAACATACAGAATAACACCCAGTGCTCATCCCATCAAGTGCCCCCCTCAGTTCCCATCACCCAGTCACCCCCACCCCCTGCCCTCCTCCCCTTCCACCACCCCTAGTTCGTTTCCCAGAGTTAGGAGTCTTCCATGTTCTATCTCCCTTTCTGATAATTCCTACCCATTTCTTCTCCCTTTCCTTCTATTCCCTTTCACTATTATTTATATTCCCCAAATAAATGAGACCATATAATGTTTGTCCTTCTCCAATTGACTTATTTCACTCAGCATAATACCCTCCAGTTCCATCCACATTGAAGCAAATGGTGGGTATTTGTCGTTTCTAATGGCTGAGTAATATTCCATTGTATACATAAACCACATCTTCTTTATCCATTCATCTTTTGATGGACACTGAGGCTCCTTCCACAGTTTGGCTATTGTGGACATTGCTGCTAGAAACATCGGGGTGCAGGTGTCCCGGCGTTTCATTGCATCTGCATCTTTGGGGTAAATCTCCAGCAGTGCAATTGCTGGGTTGAAGGGAAGATCTATTTTTAACTCTTTGAGGAACCTCCACACAGTTTTCCAGAGTGGCTGCACCATTTCACATTCCCACCAACAGTGCAGGAGGGTTCCCCTTTCTCCACGTCCTCTCTAACATTTGTGGTTTCCTGCTTTGTTAATTTTCCCCATTCTCACTGGTGTGAGGTGGTATCTCGTTGTGGTTTTGATTTGTATTTCCCTGATGGCAAGTGATGCAGAGCATTTTCTCATGGGCGTGTTGACCATGTCTATGTCTTCCTCTGTGAGATTTCTCTTCATATCTTTTGCCCATTTCATGATTGGATTGTTTGTTTCTTTTCTGTTGAGTTTAATAAGTTCTTTATAGATCTTGGAAACTAGCCCTTTATCTGATACGCCATTTGCAAACATCTTCTCCCATTCTGTAGGTCGTCGTTTTGTTGACTGTATCCTTTTCTGTGCAAAAGTTTCTTATCTTGATGAAGTCCCAATAGTTCACTTTTGCTTTTGTTTCTTTTGCCTTCGTGGATGTATCTTGCAAGAAGTTACTGTGGCCAAATTCAAAAAGGGTGTTGCCTGTGTTCTCCTCTAGGATTTTGATGGAATCTTGTCTCACATTTAGATCTTTCATCCATTTTTGAGTTCATCTTTGTGTATGGTGCAAGAGAGTGTTCTAGTTTCATTCTTCTGCATGTGGATGTCTAATTTTCCCCAGCACCATTTATTGAAGAGATTGTCTTTCTTCCAGTGGATAGTCTTTCCTCCTTTGTCAAATATTAGTTGACCATAAAGTTCAGGGTCCACTTCTGGATTCTCTATTCTGTTCCATTGATCTATGTGTCTGTTTTTGTGCCAGTACCACTCTGTCTTGATGACCACATCATAACCTCTATTCCTGCCACCATGGGCTCACTGTTGGTTGAACAATAACTGCTATGGTATAGAAAGGCTTACTGTTATCCATAGAATGTTTCCTTATATCCACCTGATTACTCAAATCCTTCACTGCTGAAGTTAACCCTCGGTAAGCATTCACTTGAACACAAATATTTTAATTTTTCTCCTGTTGAGAGATGTTTATCCACATACCTCTTCCCCAAATTTATCTGTCACCAATTTTTCAACCATACTCCTTTTAAGTCCCTGACCATCAAGCTAAACAATTGATTACAGCCTAAAACTGTTATGTAATCAACATTTTAGGGAATTTTTCTTTCAAATAACATGAATAACCCAGTTCACTGCCTAAATTTCTGAACACTGCAATGATTTCCTTACTCCACTATCCTTCAGCAGTGTCCTAGAGAGGGTCTGTAGTACTGAAGCTCTCCACTTTCAGGTGATGTCTCCATGTGATGCAGAACCATCTGTAAGCCACACCTAAATGTAGGAAACTCCACATTTTGGGATAGGTGTTGACAGATAGAGAGGAAAAAGTGTAGCAGGAATAAGAACAATGAGCCTTTGGGCCATTTCTTCATGTACCTTCTGCCTTCATGGCCTGTCCAGGCCCAATCATTTATATACCCTTTTTCCATTTGATGTAGTATTTTTGTGCATGCCTAACTTGAAGAATTGTTAGATAACCCTTAGTTCATGATGGGTAGCCCCATCATGGTGGGGCTCATATGGTGATTTAGTGGCCTATGGAAAAGCATTCAATACCTGATAAAGCCCAGAAGCAGAATAAGAGTTGTCTTTCAAAAGGAGAATATTTATCTGAGGATGATAGTAGGACCTTGCTCTAAAATTAATGCCTGTACTGTGATTAAATTCTAGAGACTGCCAAGTGCTTCAAGAAACATCCTATGAACTAACGGAACTTCAAGAAGTATTGAATATGCTGGGTTATTTGACCCAATTGTCATAACAGCTTGCAAAGTATATTGGAACTATTGCAAAGCTTTCTTTCATTCTGGGCCCCACTGAAAACTAGTAGCTTCCTCGTCACTGGATATATGGGATGAACTAACATACCCAAATGAGGAATACTTTGCTTCTCAAATCTGAAGATGCCTCCATCTTGGTTTAAGGAAGGAACAGATACAATTTACCCTTCACCTTATAAAATATATCTGGATATATACCACGCTTTTGGATCTCTACGAATTTCACAGAGGTAGAAGCCTCCTGAATTTTAATTGTATTTTTTATCTACTCTCTGATACACACAAGCCTTATGATTGAGTTGAGAGTGGCTACTATTTCCTCACTAGGTACAGTAGGCATAATGTCGTCAGTGAAATGGACCAGTATGATATCTTGTGGAAGAGAAAGGTGATCAACATCCCTGCAGAGAGTTGATATAACTTTAGGGTAGAACACTGAAAGTGTATTACTGGCTTTGTCAACTAGAAGGAAACTGTGATGAGGCATGCAGAAAAAAAAAAAAAAAACGTTTGCCACATTGATAGGTACATATCTGGTACCAGGCTATGTGTGAATTTGCTATATTAATAAAAAAAATATTCTTGGTAGGGGGATCCCTGGGTGGCTCAGCGGTTTAGTGCCTGCCTTTGGCCACGGGGCATTATCCTGGGGTCTCGGGATCGAGTCCCACATTGGGCTCCCTGCGTGGAGCCTGCTTCTCCCTCTGCCTGTGTCTCTTCTTCTTCTCTCTCTCTCTGTGTCTCTCATTAATAAATAAATGTAATCTTTAAAAAATATTCCTGATAGAGCAGATATAGTTAGAGTCATCACTCTATTGCACTAATCTTGCAATAATCCATTGTCATTTTTTTTCAGAATATCTGTCTTCTGTCCTAGTCAAATAGAATAGTTGAATGGAGGACTTTTAGGCATTGGCCCTTAAAGTCAATCTTCGATCCTAAAGTTGTTGGGCCATATCTAATTTGATATACATCATTCTCAAATATAAATTTCCAGCCAAAGCCTTGGTAATATAAACAATGTTTTTAACTATCTCCTTTTACAATAAGAATATATTTTATTGAACTAATGAAAATAACTATTTTTTCATAAATATAAGAATAATCACTGAGTTTCAAATTCTGGAGGGACCAAGTAGAAGGAAAAAGTACTTGCTGTATTTTTGTTCACAAAAGTATACTTTGCCAAATTGCCGTGTGCTACAAATAGCTTAAGATAAGTATTCCTGGAGAGGTAAAATGGCAGAGAAGTAGGGGACTCTAATTTTGTCTGGTTTCTGGAAATCAGCTAGTTAGAAAATCATTCTGAGCACCTGTACAATCAACTGGAGATCTGAGAAAATAATTGCTACAACTCTATAAATAGAAAATCACTTTTTGCAAGGTAGGAGGTACAGAGATGTGAACCCAAGGTGATATATTGCAGATAAACCATGTCAGGAGGGAGCTACCAAGAGCCAGAAAGTGTTATAACCAGTGGAGCATAAAATCAGAACTTTTAGAAGTTTTCCAGAAAGGTGTTCAGGAGACAAAGCAGGTCCTAATCCCAGGTGGGATATGTGGTCTCAGGATCTTCAGGGGCACAAAAAGAACAAGGCTGACTGAATGCAGCAGCATTCCCAAGCACTGGAGTGAGGGAGCCTGTTGGAAACAATGAGACCAAGTGCCGGCTTCCCGCTTTCTGGTGCCATAAACCATTAACTGCTGCACAAATAGGCTATCGTTCTCCAAACAGGAGCCCAGTAAGAGTCAAAACTGCAGCAAGACACCCCTCCCTCTCCTGGGAGAAGCAATGTGTGGGCATGCTCCAAAAGCCAGTAAAGTTTGGAGACTCAAAATGGGGTCATGTGCCTGAGATAAAAATGCTCAATCAAGGCTGGGTAAACACAGAGTTCAGACAGAAAACAAGGAGACAAGAATGATTGACTGCTTTTCTGTCAGGGCTCACTGAAGAATGGGGACCATAAACTTTTAGCTCTGAGGGGGTAGAGACTGTGGCACTGCCATTTTCATCCCCCACACCAGCTCCAGAGCCACTTATACTGAGCCTGATCTCCTGGCACGGGGGATGTAATTCCACTCAGGCAAAGATGTAATCAGCACAATAGGTCCCTCTGCCAGAAGATCAGCAGGAACTTCTGGCTAATACCACATTTACCAAACATACAGAACTGTAAACTCCAGTTCATGGGGAAGAAGTATATAGCATTCATGATTTTTTCTTCTTATTATTTAATCCTTCAATTTTATATTTTATTTTCCTTTTCAGCTGTTTTCTTATTTTTATTTTATCAATTATTTTTAAGTCTTTTTTGTAATTTTCATTTTTACACTTACAGTTTATTTTTTCAGTTTTGGTTTCCTTTCATTATATTCTACTTCATTTTTATATATATAGCTATATGTATATATAGATTTTTAATTCTTTCATATTTTGGGATCTAGTTTCCTCAAACGAATAGAACAAAATAAATCCAGGATCTAGTTTATTTTTCTGTTCAACTTCTTATTTGATTTTATTCTCATTTCTTTTCTTTTCTTGTTGGTTTCTGTTTTCTTCTGATCTGTGTACTGTATATTTTTCTGGCATCATTGTTTCTACGTTTTTCATTTTCCCTCTCTTTAATCTATTCTTTTCTGGACACAATGACAAGACAGAAGAATCCACTTCAAAAAAAGAGTGCTAAATGACAGGGATTTCATCAGTATGGATATAAATAAGATGTCTGAACTATAATTCAAAACAATGGTTACAAATATACTAGATGGTCCTGAAAGAAGCATAGAAGATGGTAGAGAATCACTTTCTGGTGAAATAAAAGAACTACAATCTAATCAGGTTGAAATACAAAAGCTATTAATGAAATGCAATAAAAAATGGAGGCTCTAATGACTAGAACAAATAAAGTAGAAAATAGTGATAAAAAGACAAAATGATGGAAAATAAGGAAGCTTAGAAAAAGGGAGATAAACAACTACTGGATCATAAGAGGAGGATTCAAGAGATCAGTGGTACCATAAAGTGAAACAATATTAGAATAATTGGGATCCCAGTGGAAGAAGAAAGAAGGAGAAAGACAGGCAGAAGATGTATTTGACAAATTATAACTGAGAAAATACCTAATCTGGGGAAAGAAACAGCCATTGAAGTCCACGAGGCACAGAGAATCCCCTTCAAAATAAAAAAAAAAATAGGTCAGCACCTCGACATGTAATAATGATGCTTGCAATTTCAGAGATAAAGAGAAAACCCTGAAAGCAGCTCGGGACAAGACTTCCCTAATCTACAAGAGTAGAAACATAAGGCTGGCAGCAGACCAGTCAACATAAACCTCACAGGACAGAAAGACCAGGCATGATATAGGCAAGGTGCTAAATGACAAAAATATGCATCCAAGAATACTTTATCTAGCAATACTGTTATTCAGAATAGAAGAAGAGACAAAAAATCTTCCAGGACAAACAGAAACTAGAAGAATTTGTGACCTCTACCCCAGCTCTGCAAGAAATATTAAAGGGAATTCTTTAAGTTATGAGAAGGTGGCCCTAAAAGGTTATGTATATATCAATACAAGTCTTTTTCAATAAACAAGAAAAGTCTCAAATACATATCTTAGCCTTACACATAAAGGAGCTGGAGAAAAAAACAGTAAATAAAGCCTAAATCCAGCAGAAGAAGACAATTAATAAAGATTAGAGCAGAAATCAATGAAATAGGAATCAAAAGAACAGTAGAATAGATCAACGAAACTAGGAGTTGGTTCTTTGTAACAATTGATAGGATAGATAAACCCCTAGCCAGGCTTATTAAAATGGAAAGAGAAAGGACCCAAATAAATAAAATCATAAAAGAGGAGAGATCTCAACCAATACCAAAGTAATACAAACAAATAAAAGAGTAACCATATGCCAACAAATTAGGCAATCTGGAAGAAATGGATGCATTCCTAGAAACATAAGTTATCAAAACTGAAACAGGAAGAAATGGAAAACCTGAATAGACCCATAACCAGCAAGAATATTGAAGCAGTAATCAAAAGTCTCCCAACAAACAAGAGTCCAGAACCAGACGGCTTCCAGGGGAATTCTATCAAACATTTCAATAAGAACTAATCCAATCTTCTGGAGCTTTTCAAAACATAGAAATGAAAAGAAAAACTTCCAAAAATCATTCTATGAGGCCAGCATTAATTACCCTGATCCCGAAAGTAAGACCTCATCAAAGAGAATTATAGACCAATATTCCTGATGAACATAGATGCTAAAATTCTTACCAAGATACTATTGAATAGGATCTAATAGTACATTAAAAGGATTATTCAGGGAGACAGAACGTAAAGACTGCTAACTCTGGGAAACGAACTAGGGGTGGTGGAAGGGGAGGAGGGCGGGGGGTGGGAGTGAATGGGTGACGGGCACTGGGGGTTATTCTGTATGTTAGTAAATTGAACACCAATAAAAAATAAATTAAAAAAAAATAAAAGGATTATTCACCACAACCAAGTAGGATTTATCACAGTGCTGCAATAGTGGTTCAACAACCACAAATCAATCAACATGGTATATATTAATAGAAGAAAGGACAAGAACCATATGATCCTTTCAGTAGATGCAGAAAAAAGCACTTGACAAAATATGGAATTCCTTCTTGATTAAAACCCTCCACAGCGTAGAGAGAGAAGGAACATACTTCAATATCATAAAAGCTATCTATGAATAGCAAGTATAATTCTCAATGGGGAAAAACTAAGATTTTTTTCCCTTCCTGTCAGGAATATGACAGGGATGTCCACTCTCACTACTGCTATTCAACATAGTACTAGAAGCCCTACCCTCAGCAATCAGACAAGAAGAAATAAAAAGCACCCAAAATGGCAAAGAAGTCAAACACTCACTCTTTGCAGATGACATGATACTCTATGTGGAAACCTAAAAGACTCAAACCAAAAATTGCTAGATCTCATACAGCAATTTAGCAAAGTGGCAGGATATCAAATTTACACATAGAAATCAGTTGCATTTCTATACATTGAGATAGAAGAAAAATCAAGAAATCGATCCCATTTATAATTGCACCAAAACCCATAAGACATCTAGGAATAAACCTAACCAGAGGTAAAGGATCTGTACTCTGAAAACTACAGAACTCTTATGAAAGTGTTCTATATGAAAGATATGCAGGAACATACAAAGAAATGGAAAAAAAATTCTATGCTCATGGATTGGAAGAAAACTATTGTTCAAATGTCTATGATACTCAAAACAATCTACACATTCAATGAAATCCCTATCAAAATACCATCAACATTTTTCACAGAGCTGGAACAAAAAATCCTAAAATTTGTATGGGACCAGAAAAGTCCAGCATTTCAAAAGAAATGTTGAAAAGTTAAACCAAAGCTGGTGACATCATAATTCCACACATCAAGTACTCCTAACTCTGGGAAATGAACTAGGGGTGGTGGAAGAAGAGGAGGGTGGGGGGTGGGGGTGAATGGTTGATGGGCATTGAGGGGGGCACTTGATGGGATGAGCACTGGGTGTTATTCTGTATGTTGGCAAATTGAACACCAATAAAAAATAAATTTATTATTAAAAAAAACAAAGTTGTAATCATCCAGATAGTATGGTACTGGCACAAAAATAAACATATAGTCAATGGAACAGAATAGGAAACCCAGAAATGGACCCTCAACTCTATGGTCAACTAATCTTTGACAAAGCAGGGAAGAATCCAATGGAAAAATGACAGTCTCTCCAAGAAATGTGGGATAACAGGACAGCAACATGCAGAACAGGTGACGGGCACTGGGTGTTATTCTGTATGTTAGAAAATTGAACACCAATAAAAAAAATAAATAAAAAAAAAAAAAACATGCAGAACAGCAAAACTGTATCACTTTCTTACATGATACATGAAGTAAATTCAAAATGGAGGGCTTTATGCTAAGCATAATAAGTCAGGGAAAGCCAATTACCATATGGTTTCACTCATGTATGGAATTTAAGAAACAAAACAGGACCATAGAGGAAGGGGATGAAAAATAAAATAAAATAAAATCAGAGTGCCTGGGTGGCTCAGTTGGTTAAGTGTCTGCCTTCAGTTCAGGTTCTGATCCCAAGGTCCTAGAATCAAATCCCACACTGAGCTTCCTACTGTGAGGAGTCTGTTTTACCTCTACCCCTCCCCCACTGCTTGCATTTCACATGCTCTCTCTCAAATAAATAAATAAAATCTTCAAAAAATAAAATAAGACAAAATCAGAAAGGGAGACAAACCATAAAAAACTCTTAACTATAGGAAACAAAATTGTCTTTGCTAGAGGGGAGGTAAGTGGCAGGATTGGGAAACTGGATGATGAGAATTAAGACAAGCACTTGAAGTAATGAGCACTTGGTATTATATGCAACTGATGATTAATTGAACTCTACAACCGAAATTAAGGATATGTTAGGTAATTTAATTGAAATAAAATAAGGTAAAAAATTCAAAATGGAAGAGAGACCTAAATATGCAACAAGAATTCATTAAACTCATGCAGAAAAACACAGGCAGCAACTTCTCTGACCTCGGCCACAGCAACCTCTTGATAGACACATCTTCAGGGGAAACAAAAGCAAAAATGAACTACTGGGACTTCATCAAGATAAAAAGATTTTTTAGCAAAGAAAATAAACAACAAAACTAAAAGGCAACCTACATAATGGGACAGACATTTTATCAGATAATATCATATTTTGGCTAGTATTGAAAATTGATAAAGAGCTTATTAAACTCAACACTCAAAAAACCAATAATCCAGTCAAGAAATGAGCAGAAGATATCAACTGACATTTCTTTGAGGAAGACATAGGCACATGAAAAAATGCTCAACATCACTGGGCATCAGGGAAATACAAATCAAAACCATAATGAGATACCGCTAACAAGTCAGGAAACAACAAATGTTGAGAAGAATGCAGAGAAAGGGAACCTCTTAGGCTGTTGGTGGGAATTCACACCAGTACTCTAGAAAATAGTATGGAGGTTCCATAAGAAGTTAAAAATAGAGCTACCCTATAACTTAGCAATTGCATTACTAGGTATTTACCCAAATGAATGAGAAAAATCAGAGAGGGTGACAAACCATGAGAGACTCCTAACTCTGGGAAACAAACAAGGGGTAGTGGAAGAGGAGGTGGGCAGGGAGATGGGGTGACTGGGTCATGGGCACTGAGGGGAGCACTTGATGGGATGAGCACTGGGTGTTATACTATATGTTGGCATGTCAAACTCCAATAAAAGATATACATAAAAAAGCAAAGGATACAGACATAGTGATTTGAATGGGCACATGCAACCCCATGTTTAGAATAGCATTATCCATGATAGCCAAAATATTCAAGGAGTGCAGATGCCCATCAACAGATGAAAGGATACAGAAGATGTGAGATATATATGTATATATACATGTGTACATATGTACACATCGTGGATATATATATACACACATATATACATATATATCTCACATATCTATGTCATATATATGACATAGATATAGATATACATCAGTTATTAAAAAGAATGTAATCTTGCCATTTGCAACAACATGGATGGAACTAGAGGGTATAATGCTAAGCAAAATAAGTCAGTCATAGAAAGACAAATACCATATGATTTCACTCAGTAGAATTTAAGAAACAAAACAGATGAACATACAGAAAGGGAAGAAGAAATAAAATAAGATGAGATAAGAGAGGGAGACAAGCCATAAGAAATGCTGAATTCTAGGAAACAAGCTGAGGGTTGCTGGAGAGGATTTGGGTGGGCCTATGGGGTAACTGGATGATGGGCATTAAAGAAAGAAGGCATTTAGCATAATGAGCACTGGATATTATATCCAATGTAGATAATATTGTTTTTAGAAATTTTATTTATTTGAGAGAGTGAGAGCACATATGGAGAATGAGAGGGAGAAGCAGAGTCCCTGCTGAGCGGAGAGCTTGACACCAGGCTCAGTCCCAAGATCCTGAGATTATGACCCAAGCCAAAGGCAGCCATTCAACCAACTGAGCCAACCAGCTACCCTCCAACTATAGATAATCTTAATATTTAGCAATCATTTTGTCTTATTTGGAAATAATCTAGATGCTAATAAATACCTATTATTTATGTTAACTTAGTATAATTTAGTAGCTTTAAGGTTTCAAGTTCCCAAAAAGTTTGAAGAGGAGATGTTAAGATGGTGGAATAGTAGAGCAGTCTTGAGCTTGCCTCTTCCCTCAAACACAGGTAGATCATCATCAAATAATTTTGAACAACTAGAAAATTGATCTGAGGATTTAAAAAACAATCTTCACAATTGGAGGGAGAGCATATGGCAGATATGAGGTTTGGAGCGATATGAGGTTTGGGGGAGAGAAAAGCCATAATGCCCCAAAGGGACAGAGCCCTTTTCCCAGGGCAAAGTTAGGGAGAGGGGGAGAGAGAGGGAGAGAGTGAGGTGCATAGGGTTCACACAATAAGCCATGGTCTGGGGATCCCCTGGGTCACACTGGGATAGATTGTTCCCCTTCCTGGAGTACATTTGGAAAAGGGTATTTTGCCTCTCCAAGGACAATAGGCTCACCAGAGAAGTCATTGAGTGGCTATTCAGCAGCAGATGACAAAGTTGGTGGAGGGCAGATAACCTGGTAGCATCTTTCCCTTGTGTATCACAATATTCCAGCCACCATGCACATGCTGTGTGACTGCTTTTCTGGAACAGAATAGTGCCAGGCATGCTGCAAAGCTCTCCTCCTGTGGAGGGGAATGGTTCCACATCTTGCCTGGTCCTTTGAGATTTATATATATTTTTTAATAAATTTATTTTTTATTGGTGTTCAATTTGCCAACATACTGAATAACACCCAGTGCTCATCCCGTCAAGTGCCCCCCTCAGTGCCTGTCACCCATTCACTCCCAACCCCGCCCTCCTCCCCTTCCACCACCCCTAGTTCGTTTCCCAGAGTTAAGAGTCTTTATGTTCTCTCTCCCTTTCTGATATTTCCCACACATTTCTTCTCCCTTCCCTTATATTCTCTTTCTCTATTATTTATAATTTTGAATCCCAGCCACCAGCTGGAGATGAAACACAGGAGAGCTATGGCACCAAGAGTGCCAACAGCCAGGCACAGACTAGTTGAGGACGGCGGTCTGATAAAAGCCTGGGAAACAGGAAAGGAGATTGTTCACTCTTCTACGAAGGCCTCTTGAGCCATGGAGGCTGTGAGCTCCCTTACCTGGGGATGAGAGGGCAGGCTGATGCCATATTCTACCCCCACCCCCCAACCAGCACAACTAGACTTCAGAGAGAAACAGCCCCTCCAGTGGAGGATGGAATCACACCAAACTCCATCCCCAGCACCTGGCAGGGACATCTTTGCAAGAGGAGGCCTGAATGTGAGCCAGTGCAGTGGGCTTCTTCCTCAGAAAACCAACATGGGCCCCCCTTTGCATGTACCAAGTCTACTGATCATAGAGCACTCCAAAGCATCAGCTACAGTTCTGGTGGAAATAGGACCAGGTTTTCTTCTTTTTCCCTTTTTTTCCTGGTAAAAGACCTATAGTTTTTTGTCTGTTGGTTGCTTTGTTTCTCTTTTTAAATCAGGCTTATCTTAAACAAATCAAAAGCACACCTAGTTAAAGGTCCAGGCTCTCCCCACTGTAAGCAAGGAGGAACTCTACAGAGGACTAATCTGTGGGAAAAAGCAGCCAAAAACACAACAGCAAAGTGCACACAGCACACACCAGAAACACTTCCCTAAGTGCCAGGCCCTGGACAGTGTATGACCCCTCCTTAACATAGTATTACTCTCAGGAGCAGGAAACATAACAAGCTCTCATAATATACAAAAGACAGAAACTTAAACAGAATGACAAGATGGAGGAATTCTCAAAAGAAAGATCAAGAAGAAGTCACAGCCAGGGATCTGCTCTAAACAGATATAAAAAATATCTCTGAATAAGAATTTAGAACAGTCATAATAACATTAGATGGGCTTGAGAGAAGCATAGAAAATACCAGAGAAACCCTGGTTGCAAAGATAAAATACCCAGTCAGGCCAAGATAAAAAATACTAGAAATGAGATGCAAAACCAACTGGATATAGTCACAATGAGGACTGAATAAGCAGAGGATTAAATAGGTGATAACAAGTTAACAAAAATGTTTAAGAAACTATTATTAAGTAATATATTATAAATCATAGTTACTGTTGAAATATTCACTTATAAATTTTATCACACATCTATTTAATTCACTTGTACTGAGGAATTATGTGAAAATTGATCATAAAAATTTCATGAAGTAAATCTAGTCATTATCCTGTTAGTTTTTAAAATATTGTATTTATTTATTTATTTATTTATTTATTTATTTATTTGAGAGAGAGAGAGAGAACAAGCAGTGGGGAATGGCAGGAGAGAGAGAAGCAGACTACCTGCTGAGCAGGAAGCCTGATATAGGGCTGGGTCGCAGGACCCAGAGATCATGACCTAAGCTGAAAGCAGGCACTTAATTAACTGAACCATCCAAGTGCACCTAAGGTATTTTTCTTGTTGACAAATTAGGCAAATATCAAAAATTACCCCCCAAATATCTAAACATTTAAACACATGGTCCTTATGTCTTTACTCTTTAAAAAATTAATACTGTGTTTGACATATATCATAAAATTCATTCTTACTGTAATTACATTCTTAGTTTGGATTTACAGTTTTATAATCTTAAACACCTACTAGAAAAAATATGTTTGTTTGACTGCTAAACTTAGAAAAAAGTGTGTTTCCATTATATTTAATGCTGACAACTCTGAAAATATGCTTATTTTTATTTTACCAAGTATTTTAATAACTAGCTTGGACAGAGATTATCTCAGATCATGTAAACTTAAAAACATTAGATTGGTTTATATATTTCTGAGAGTTTTAAGGACACTTAATATATAGTAGAGCTCATTTATCTCTAAGACAATTTGAATAGCATTCTTTTGAGGGATTTTATAAATTGGAAATAATTTTGGGAGATAGAAAAATGTCATGTATGCATATAATATATGTATAAACAAGACAGATGTAAACAGAGTTTTTATACCTTTTTAATTTTATTAATTTTTTATTTAAATTCAATTTAATTAATGTATACTGTATTATTAGTTTCAGATATAGAATTTAGTGATTCATCAGTTGCATATAACACTTAGTGCTCATCACATCACATGCCCTCCTTAACACCAGGCCCTGGCCATACCTCCATCCATCTCTCCTCCAGCAACCCTCAGTTTGTTTCCTATAGTTAAGAATCTCTTATGGTTTACCTCCCTCTCTGTTTTGTTTATTTTATTTTTCCTTCCCTTTCCTTATGTTCTTCTGTTTTGCTTCTTAAATTTCACATATGAGTGATATCATATTGTGTTTGTCTTTCTCTGACTGACTTCTTTTGCTTAGTATAATACACTCTAGTTCCATCTTATTCTAAAATTTTATCCATGACTCACTAAAACATAGTAGCACAGTCTAACTTTTTTTTTATCTCTACTTTATATATTTATCTGAACTGTATATCTGGCCAGTGGAACAATTAAGGGTTACCTGTTTACCAATATTTGTGCAGGATAGATTTAAGGTTTTCTTTTGCCCTTAAATGTAATCTGAAGGAACCTTTTTTTTTTTTTTAGATTTTGTTTATTTATTCATAGAGACACACACAGAGAGAGAGAGAGAGAGAGAGGCAGAGACCCAGGCAGAGGGAGAAGCAGGCTCCATGCAGAGAGCCCAACGTGGGACTCTATCCAGGGTCTCCAGGATCATGCCCTGGGCTGCAGGAGGCGCTAAACCGCTGCGCCACCAGGGCTGCCCTGAAGGAAGCTTTGAACTAAATTTTAAGGTAGTGATGAGGGAGACATCTACCAGCTGTGTGGATGTCTTCAAAGCCAAATTGGGTGGATAAAACATTTAATTATGTTCAAAATAGCTTTTTCATTCTCTTTTCAGCCTTAGTTGTCTGCTTTCGGGGGCTTATCTCTTTGAAAGCACTTGATGAAGCATAGAGAACCTAAAATTCACATGACTTTAGGGGGTTGAAGAGGTAAAGTGCAAGGGAAAAAGTCTGGCAAGCTGAATAGAGGGATGATGGAGGGAACTGAAGCGGGATATATCAAAAGATTTAAGGGAACTGGAGGTAAGATCTGAAGTAGTAAAAAAGGAAAACAGGAACAGAAGTGATGGGAACAGAAAGATTTTATAGGAGCCAATTTGGGAAGACCTTAAATTTCCCAAAATAGCCACTGAATTTCTGTATTACCCTTAATAAAATCATGTCAACAAGAAATGAATTAGATAAAATTGACAAAGCACAGTTTTAGCGGGGTTCAAGAGAAGCTGCAAAGTTCTTAACTAATGTAAATTATACTTATGAACATAGAGCTTGGGACTCTAGTACAGTTTGTGCTTCCCTATCTTCTACCAACAGAGAAACCTGGCACTCAAAAACACCGTCTTTGACTGGGACTCTAACCTACCTTCCAGAGTATAATAAATTCTTATAAATCAACATCTGTCCCTACCTGCTATAGGGGACATTTGTCTGGGCCAGTGGTTTCAGTGTGACAGTCACCAGTGGATCCCTGGCCAGTCAGTCAATAGTGAATACAAAGGCTTCAAAGGTGCATACTTAGGTTAGGGTCCTGGGAGAGTGGTCTGGGGCTCCAGTGATGAAAGTGATCCTATCCAAGTCACAGCATAGTAACTACCAAAGAAAAAAATCATAGCTGGAATTATTTAAAGTGGTCAAAACAGATATTATTCAGGATTATTGAAATAGGCAAAGAGAGACCTTAGTATAGAGCCAGGCTTAATGACAACTACAACAGAGGCGAGTGGGAATTTATAGCCAAAGAGTATTTTGGAAGTCCATGAATGGGAAATTTCTAAGAGGAAAATTAAGGGTAAAGGAGTTTCTAGTCAAATTGACTAACGGGATTCTTGCTGAAGATAAGGAAGTCTTATTATATATCACCTGATAGATGGTGTAAGATGAGAAACCTGATAGATCCTGAGCGAGATTGGACATGGAGAATGAAAGACCCTTGCAAAACTAACTTATCAAGGTTCTTCCTAAGATTATTTCAAGCAAGTATCCATATGGGCCTCGAAGAAGCTTCAGGAGCCTGACTAAGGTATAGGCAAGCAAATAATCTTCATATCGAAAGGAGAGTTTGACATTACTCCACAGTGGACATAAGTAAAAGCATGTCTTGAATACAGAACAGACATTAGAGTTTTTCATAGATACCATCTCCTATGATTAAAGTCAATAGAAAACAGCCTTGTTCAAGCAACACTAACAATATCCAAGATTCTTCAGGAATAAAAGTTTGTGGCACCTTATCTGTTAATAAACCATAACCAGTCAAGAAGCTTGAGGAAGCAAAAAAATTACAGGATTTTTAGGGGAAGTGGGGGTTACAAATACCAGCTACAATTAAGTGACCAGTTACAGAAACAAAGGCTATATCTATTATGAGTATTTCCTCCTTATGTCAATTTGAATATGTTTGCGCGCACACACACATATATTAAGTAAATCTATACTCCCTTATTTCCTTATCATGTAACATGAAATGTATTGAATTTATATAATAGTGTTTAAGTATTGTGAACTTTGCATCACATTATTTGTTCCTATATAACCAAAAATAAGAATAATCTTTACACTAGGACTTTAACTCCTCTTCTGGGTAAGGAGTTAATGTGTTTTTCTAGATGTATGATGGATAGTTTTAGCATGCTTGTCAGAATTATGATCTTGTTATTATCTTTTTTTGGAAATTTAGTATGGTTTAATTTTTTTTTAGTATGGTTTAAGGTGATGATTCTAGGCATCAAGTTGGCAAAGGGAGGACTTAGGATGATTAATTTGATGTGTCAATCTTACTGGGTCATCCAGCTACCTCATACATTATTTCTGAGTGTGTATGTGAAAGCTTTTCTGCAAGGGGTTAGCATTTGATTCAGGAGACTGAGTATACAGATCCACCCTTACCAGTGTGGGTAGGCATCATCTGATCAGAATAGAGAGTCTGAATAGAACAAAAAGTCTGAGGAAGGGCAAATTCCCTCTCTCTTATCTTGGGCTGGATGTCCATCTTTTCTTGCCCCAGGACATCAGATTTCCTGTATTTTTGGACACTGAGTTTTCACCAATGGCCACCTGGTTCTCTTGTCTTTCATCTTGGACAAAATTGTACTAGTTTTCCTGGTTCACCAGCTGATGGCAGATTGTGGGACTTCTTGGTCTCCACAGTTACATATCTATATATCTATATCTATATCATCTATATCTGTATCTTTTATCTATATATTGATATCTATAATATTTATATATGTATCTTTTATTGTAAAACTCTAATATCACATTTCACTGTAAAATGAAATGGTGTATATTTCACAAGAGTAACAATGAAATACTTCAATTGTAAATATCAATCTGAAAAAAAAAAACCCACCTGTTCCAACAGTGAGAAGGCTTGGTTCTCTTAAGTAATCAAGGGTCTGATAAAAGAAACATGAAGCCCGAGACAGAATCTTTGTTTCCTAGGTAAATTACTCAAAAGAAACACACACACACACACACACACACACATACACACACACACAGAGAGCAAAAACCTCCTATGAAGAACAGACCAGTAATAGGAGAAACTTTATCATTTTAACAGAGAAAATAAAACTTTCAGTTTGTATCAATACATTATTGGGCTCATTTGAAATTAATTTTATATAGGGGGCAACTAAGATGATAATATAGAAGGAGGACCTTAGGCTTGTCTCATCCCTTGAGAACACTAGTTAACTATCAAATTATTCTGAATAGTCAAGAAATCAGCCTAATGACTGACAGAACAAACTGTACAACTAGAGGGAGAAAAGAGGTCACATTGAGGAAAGTAAGAAGTGCAGAGATGTGGTTTGGGGAGGAACAGATCTTGGGTGCTGGAGAGGGTGCTGGTCATGGAGAAAGGTGAGACATAGTAGAGCATATAGGAATACACACAAGGATAACATTTCCCCAAGGACATTGGCTAGGAAAATGAGAGAGGATGATTTTTGTGAGTTTTTGCAACCCACAGGGCTCAAAGACTGAAGTTTTAGAGGTCAGCAGGCTTGGCTGGGATAGAGACCTGAAGGTACTGCCTATTCCTGGAGAGAAAGCACACAAGAGACCCTGGGGCTGAGGGCACAATCTGAGGATCATCTAAGGCACATGAGTGAGACACTGCTCTTCTTGGAGTGCCCCTATGAGAGATGGCATTGCCTTTCCATTGACAAAAGAGTTGGCAGGTGCCATTTCCCTCCCATGCCTCTCAGCATAGGCACAGAGACTCCTGTTGAGGGTGGCAAACCCAGACACTGGCTTTCAGACTGCTGCTCTCCAAATCCCATAACCATGTGCATGGGTATGCCTGCCCTTCTTGGTCAAATCTGCATCAGTTCCAGTATGGTGGCACCCTCCCACAGAAGACAGCACCTTCCACCATACCAGATACCTAATGTTTGGAGGGTTTTTTTTATGTTTGGAGTTTTAAAAGTCAGTAGGATTGTCTGGGATAAAGCCCAAAGTGCACTACACTGCTTCAGGCCGGTAAGCAATCTGGAGACAGAAAGCATGAAAACTGTTATCTGAAAAATTCATGGGGGAAATTATTTGCTCTTCTGGGAGTACTTCCCTGAGAGCAGCAAGCATGGAAACCCCTCTCCAGGGACAAACAAATAGGCTGGCACCATCTCCCTCCCCTACACCTCTGCATAAACCAGGTTTAGTAAGCAGCACAGTGCCAACACTGGCTGCACAATCTATTTACACCAAGTCCTGTCCTCCTGCACTCTGCTGGAAGTTCTTTTCTCAAGCAAGTGTGCCTAAGGCCCAGCACAGCAAGACCCTTCCCCAGAAGGGCAGCAGAAACGCACATCTACCAACCATAGAGTTCTGCAAGGATTCAGTTCTAGTGGAAGTAGCATCAGGTCTCATTTAACAAGAAGACCAGAGCATGCCTAGTTAAAACTCACCTTACTCTGCCTAAGGTCCAAACACTGCCCAATAAAAACAAGGAGAATCTCTGCAGACAACTGACTTGAGGGATAAAGCAGGCAAAACACAGTAGCAGAAGGCACACATCACACACCAGAGTCACTCTCTGAAGTGCCAGACTCAGAACACTATGTGACCTCTTCTTCATTAAGCCATTACTCTCAGGAGCAGGAAACATAATGGGAATATCTAACAAAGAGAAGAAGAAAAAGACTCAGACAAAATGAAGAGACAAAATGATTCACCCCAAAAAGAAAGAACAAGAAAAGTTCATGGTCAGGGATCAAATCAGACCAGATATAAATAATATGCCTGATGGAGAATTTGATGCAGTAATCATTAGGATACTAGCTAGGCTTGAGAAGAGCATGGAAGACACCAGGGAGACTACTACCACAGATATAAAAGAGTTAAAAAAATCATAAGTGAAAAATGTAATAACTGAGATTTGAAACCACTGGATATAATGACAACAAGAATTAAATAAGCAGATAAATAAGTGATACAGAAGATGGAACAATGGAGAACAATGAAGCTAAACAAAATATAAAGAGGAATTATGAGAGTAGACTTAGGGAACTCAGTGATTCCATAAAGTGTAAAAACATTAATATCAAAGGAAGAGAGATAAGGAGAAGAGAAAGGGGGAAAGAAAGTTTATTTGAGGAAATAATAGCTGGAAACTTCCCCAATTTGGGAAAGGAAACAGATATTCAAATCCTACCAAAATCCATCAAAGTAGGTCAACACCAAGATATATTGTAGTTAAATTTGCAAAATAGATGATACAGAAAAAAATCCTAAAAGCAGCAAGACAAAAGAAATCCCTCTTACAAGGCACGACCCAGAAGGCTACCTACACATTTCTCCACAGAAACATTGTAGGCCCGGAGGGAATGGCAGGACATATTCAACGTGCTGAATGGGAGAATACTAGAGCAAAGAGTACTTCTCTCCAGCAAGGCTATCATTCATAATAGAAGAGATAAAGAGTTTCCCAGACAAACAAAATGTAAAGGAGTTCATTACCACTAAACCAGCCCTCCAAGAAATATTAATGGGGACTCTTCGAGGGGGAAGGAAATACCAAAAGTGACAAAGACTAGAAAGGAATAGAGAAAATCTCCAAGAACATAAACAAAACAAAACAAAATGACATTAAATATATATCTATCGATAATTACTCTGAATGTTAGTAGACTAAATGCTCCAATCAAAAGACATAGTGTGACAGAATGGATAAAAAATAAGACCCATTGATGCCTGGGTGGCTCAGTGGTTGAGCGCCTGCCTTTGACTCAGGGTGTGATTCCAGAGTCCCGGGATGGAGTCCCACATCAGGCTCCTTGCATGGGGCCTGCTTCTCCCTCTCCCTATGTCTCTGCCTCTCTCTCTGTGTATCCCTCATGAATAAATAAATAAAATCTTTTTTAAAAAATAAGACTCATTTATATGCTGCCTACAAAAGATTTAATTTAGACCTAAAGAAACCTGCAGATTGAGAGTGAGGATGGTACCTCATTTGCAAATATCTTCTATTCTGCAGTTTGTCTTTTAGGTTTGTTGACTGTATCTTTTGCTGTGCAAAAGCTTCTTATCTTGATGAAGTCCCAATAGTTCATTTTTGCTTTTGTTTCTTTTGCCTTCGTGGATGTATCTTGCAAGAGTTACTGTGGCCGAGTTCAAAAAGGGTGTTGCCTGTGTTCTCTAGGATTTTGATGGATGTATCTTCTGATTCTGTATACTTTAAGTACCTTGACTTCCCCTGGAACTTGTCCGTCCAGCTGGTCTTCTGGGGGAGGAGCCTGTTGTGCTGATTTTCAGGTGTTAGCACTTGGGGGAGCTGCTCTGCCCCCTGCCTGGTGCAGTGCTCAGTGGGGGTTGTTTACCCCGTGAGGCCCCAGGAGGAACAACCCCAGTGGCGGCGGCCAGCTCTGGAGCCCTGGCTTCAGCTCCCGCAGTAACTATGGTGCTCTCAGCCTGGAGAGGCCTGGAGGCTCCGGGGTGGGGCTGCTGATCTGCTTAGCTCCGGGCAGGAGCGTCCTTGCTGTTCTGGGCCCTCCCGGCCTCTGCCTGTCCCGGGGGAGGCCGGATCCTGGGCTGTGTCCCGGCGCCCTGTGCTCCGGGGCCTGCGCTGTTGGATTCGCGCTCCCGCCCTGCAGCCCCCTCCGTGGAGCCGCCGCCCGAGCCCCTCGGAGCTGCTCCAGGTCCCGCCGTGGGCGCTGCAGGCCTTTAGGGAGCTCGGTGTGCTCTCCCCGGGGCGCAGGTGTCTGTTAGTGTCCCAGGGAGCTCAAGGACATCCCCGCCCTCCTGGGGTCCTGCTCTAACTCCCTGCGAGCCCCTTTCCGCTCGGGAAGGTCGGTGCAGCTCCTGCTTCTCTGGACGGGGCTCTCCTGTCCTGGGGACACTCACCCCGGCCTTAGCCCGGCTCCTCACAGGGCCCCTCCCCCTTGGATGCCTTTTGTTTCTTTATTTCTTTTTCCCCGTCCTCCTACCTTGATAGAAGCACGAACTCTTCTCACTGTAGCATTCCGGCTGTTCTCTCTTTAAATCTCAGGCCGAATTCGTAGATTTTCAGGATGATTTGAAGGTTATCTAGGTAATTTGGTGGGGACAGGTGATTTGGGGACCCTACTCTTCCGACATCTTGCCCCTCCCCCCCCCCCAGATAACTTTTAAACCATACTGAAAACCTATGAATTCAACCTGTGATGTAGGGATCCCTGGGTGGCGCAGTGGTTTAGCGCCACCTTTGGCCCAGGGCGTGATCCTGGAGACCCAGGATCAAATCCCACGTCAGGCTCCCGGTGCATGGAGCCTGCTTCCTGTGTCTCTGCCTCTGTGTGTGTGTGTGTGACTATCATAAATAAATTAAAAATTTAAAAAAAAAAACTAAAATCTTAAACAAACAAACAAAAAAACCTGTGATGTAAAGAGAGAACAGTTGGAACACTAAGAAAGAAAGTGATCCCTTCTTACAATGTGAAGAGAAATGGAGGGGATATATTGGAAGATAAATGGTGAGGGAAGGGAGACTTTGTAAGCTGCTGAAGTGCGCAAGTGGAAACTTTAGAAATCCGGTCCTGAGAGTCTTCCCTGCCTGAGAAGTGCTTAGTGGTGAAATAGGGCAGTTTTTCAGGAGGGACAATGAAGTCTCAATATTTACAGAGACATAGTAAGAATAGGCACCCAGGAGAAAGCTCAACTTGTGCCATAAACCATAAACTACAGTTGGATTATAGGACTGATGCTGTCTTAAGTCCCAGTAAAGGACTGGAATGCAGAATACCACCAGGGGCGTGTGGGAGAGGCAGACCAAGTGTGCAGTCCAGCACTAAGCACTCTCTGCCCCAGGGTCTGGCAGCAAACAGAGGAGGGCTATCCTCAGTTCCCTTCAGGAGAGGCAGAGCACACAAGACTGCAAAAGTTCTCCTGCTCCCAGGTGTCCTTCAAATTGATTTATATCAGTGTCCCTACACCTGCCCCCAGGAGGCTCTGAGCCAGTTTGCACTGAGAGACTCTATTTGGTACACACTGGGAGCTCCTGGCTCGGGTGCTGGAAATCTGACTGCAGCCATATTTTTTCTCCTTTCACCCTAGAGAGCCATGGCCTCCTGGGAACAAATGCATCACAGGGCAAATATCTCATACTGAGCCTGGTCACCTGGCAAGGTACAGGGCAACTTCACCCAGGCACATACATCTGAGAATCAGTGCAGCAGGCCCCACCCTAGAAGAACAGCTGGAAGAGCAGGGGAACAGCAAATTTACAGACCAAGCAGCACTGGAATGCCGGGACTGAAGGACAGTAGTATATAGACCTTGAGGGTTTTTTTTCTTTATGATTTGCTTATCTTTCAGTTTAAATATTTCCAATAGCCTTTATTCTTTTCTGCCTTAACTACAATATTTTATTTGGTGTATATTTTTTATTGTAGTTAGATTTGCCAACATATAGTACAACACCCAGTGCTCATCCCATTAAGTGCTCCCCTCAGTGCCCGTCACCCAGTCACCCCAACTTCCCTTTCCACTACTCCTTGTTCGTTTCCCAGTGTTAGGAGTCTCTCATGTTCTGTCACCCTCTCTGATATTTCCCACTCATTTTCTCTCCTTTCCCCTATAATCCCTTTCACTATTTTTTATATTCCTGAATGAATGACACCATATAATGTTTGTCCTTCTCCGATTGACTTATTTCACTCAGCATAATACCCTCCAGTTCTATACATGTTGAAGCAAATGGTGGGTATTCGTTATTTCTAATGGCTGAGTAATATTCCATTGTATATATAGACCACATCTTTATCCATTCATCTTTCGATGGACACCAAGGCTCCTTCCACAGCTTGGCTATTGTGGACATTGCTGCTATAAACATTGGGGTGCAAGTGTCATGCCATTTTTCTGCATCTGTATCTTTGTGGTAAATCCCCAGCAGTGCAATTGCTCAACTTCTTGCAAGATACGTCTATGAAGGTAAGGGAAACAAAGGCAAAAATGAACTATTGGGAATTAAGATAAAAAGCTTCTGCACAGCAAAAGAAACAGTCAACAAAACTAAAAGACAATCTACAGAATGGGAGAAGAGATTTTCAAATGATGTGTAACATAAAGGGCTAATCTCCAGGATGTCTAAAGAACTTAATATCTCAACAGCAAGAAACAAACAATCCAATAATGAAATGCGCAAAAGACATGAACAGAAATTTCAACAAAGAAGACATACACTTGGCCAAAAAGCACATGAGAAAATGCTCTGCATCACTTGCCATCAGGGAAATACAAATTACCTACAGTATTTTAACAACTTTTTGTTTTTAAGTTTTTCCCTTTTTGACTTTCATATTTTTACAATTACATGTTATAGATATATTCTTAATTTTTGGCTTCCTTTAAACATATTCAACTTAATTTTTGTAGAATTGTAAGTTATGGGGCTTTGTTTTGTTTTATAATTTTGGAATTTAGTACTTTCTAACATATGAACCAAAATACACTCAGAACCAAATGGAGCACCATGCCAGTATACTCTGAGATTATATTCTCTCTTCCCATTCTGCCCCCCTCTTTTGTCTGCTTGTTTTTGTTTTTGTTGTTGCTGTTGTTGTGGTTTCTCTATATAAATTCTTTTTTTTTTTTCTCTATATAAATTCTGATGGTTTATATAAATTTGGAATTTAGCACCTTCTAATATACAAAACAAAATACACTCAGAACCAAAAAGGTAAGTCTTAGTTCATTCTGTGAGGCTATATTCTTTCCTCTACCACTTCCTCCCCCATCTTTCTTTCTTTTAATTTGTTTTTCTTTTAATAATAAATTTATTTTTTATTGGTGTTCAATTTGCCAACATACGGAATAACACCCAGTGTTCATCCTGTCAAGTGCCCCCCTAAGTACCCGCCACCCAGTCACCCCCACCCCTCCCCTCCTCCCCTTCCACCACCCCTAGTTTGTTTCCCAGAGTTAGGAGTCTCTCATGTTTTAATTTGTTTTTCATTTTCGTGGTTTTTTTCCCCTCTGGCCCCTGACCTCCTTGGAATTGTCTAGGAATTTACTCAGGTCATGGTAGATATTTTTGACTCTGCTCATACATATAGCTATTCTACACTGGACAAAATGATGAGAAGGAAGAATTCACCACAGAAGAAAGAACCAGAAGTAATACTTTCTGCCATAGATCTAATGGATATGGATGTAAGTAACATGTCAGAGATACAGTGCAGGATTACAATTATGAAATTATTGGTGGCTCTTGAAAATGAAGAAAAGACTCTAGAGATTCTCTTACTGCAAAATTGAGATCTCATTAGGTCAAAATTAAAAATGCTTTAACTCAGATACAGTCTAAACTGTGTGCTCTACCTGCCAGGGTTCATGAGGCAGAAAAGAGAGTGAGTTATGTAGAAAACAAGTTGATGGAAAGAAGTGAGATGAGGAAAAAGAGAAAAACAATCAAGAGACAATGAGGAGAGATTCTGGGAATTGAGTCATAGTTTGGAAAATAATCATATTCCTCTAATTGGGATCCCAGAAGATGTAGAGAGAATGACAGTACCAGAAAATATATTTGAACAAATGATAGCTGAGAACTTTCCTAATCTGGGGAGGAAACAGGCATTCATATCCAAGAGATAGAGAGGACCCCCCCCAAAAATCAACAAAAATCCGTCAACAACCCAACATATAATACTGAAGCTTGCAAATTTCAGAGATAAAGAGAAAATCCTAAAAGCAGCTCGAGACAAGATATTCCTAACTTATATGGGGAGAAATATCAGGTTAACAGTAGACCTATCCACAGAAACCAGGCAGGCCAGAAAGGGCTGGCATGATATATTCAGGGTACTAAATGAGAAAAAATATGCTGCCAAGAATACTTTATCCAAGGCTGTCATTGAGATTATAAGGAGAGATAAAGAGCTTCCAGGATAGAGAGAAATTGAAAGAATATGTGACCACCAAACCAGCTCTGTGAGAAATATTAAGGGAGACTCTGTAAGTAAAGGTGGGTGGGGGGTCAAAGAAACAATCCACAGAAACAAGGACTGTAAAGGTAAAACTATGATACTAAATTCATATATTTCAATAGTTAATCTGAATGTGAGGGGCTAAATGATTCAATCAAAAGACACAAGATATCAGAATGTACAAAAAAGCAAGACCCATCTATATGGTATCTACAAAAGATTCATTTTAGGCTTAAGGACACCTTCAGACTGAAAATGAGGGGGCAAAGAACCATTTACCATTCAAATGGTCCTCAAAGGAAGCTAGGGTAGCAATCCTTATAACAGATAACTTAGATTTTAAATCAAAAGCTGTAATAACAGATGAAGCAGGACACTATATCATACTTCAAAGGTCTATCCAACAAGAAGACCTAACAATTATGAATTTTTATGCCCCTAATGTGGGAGCAGTCAACTATGTCAATCAATTAATAAACAAAGAAACGCATACATAATAATACATTAATAGTAGGAGACTTCAACACAGCACTCTCAGCAAAGGACAGATTTTTTAAGCAGAAAATAATGAAAGAAACAAGGGCCTTGGGGATCCCTGGGTGGCGCAGCGGTTTGGCGCCTGCCTTTGGCCCAGGGCGCGATCCTGGAGACCCGGGATCGAATCCCACGTCGGGCTCCCGGTGCATGGAGCCTGCTTCTCCCTCTGCCTGTGTCTCTGCCTCATTCTCTCTCTCTCTCTGTGACTATCACAAATAAATAAAAATTTAAAAAAAAAAAAAAAAGAAACAAGGGCCTTGAATGACACACTGGTCCAAACAGATTTCATAGACATAGACAGAACATTCCATCCGAATGCATCTGAATACACATTTTTCTCAAGTACACATGCAACTTTCTCTACAAGAGACCATATACTTTCTTTGGATTGGAATTGTCTCCTGGATATTTTCAGACCATAATGTTTTGAAACTGGAACTCAATCACAAGAACAAATTTGGAAGTAACTCAAACACTTGGAGGTTAAAGAACATTCTACTAAAAGATGAATGTGTCAACTAGGAAATTAGAAGAATTTAAAAAATTCTTGGAAACTAACAAAATAAAAGTACAACTGTTCAAAATCTTTGGGATACAGCAAAGGCAGTCCTAAAAGGGAAATACATTTAAAATACAAGCCTCCCTTAAAAAAAAAAGGAAAAATCTCAAATACACAACTTAACCTTACACCTAAAGAAAGGAGAAAGAACAGCAAATAAAGCCTAAAACAAGCAAAATTGAGATAATAAAGATTAAAGCAGAACTCAATGAAATAGAGACCAGAAGAACTGTAGAACATGTCAACGAAACCAAGAGCTCGTTCTTTGAAAGAATTAAAAAGATAGATAAGCCTCTATCCAGACTTATTAAAAAGAAAAAAGACTCAAATTAGTAGCATCATGAATGAAAGAGGAGACATTACAACCAATACCAAAAAAATACAAATGATTTTATTTTATTTTTTAATGATTTTATTTATTTATTTATTTATTTATTTATTTATTTATTTATTTATTTATGAGAGACAGAGAGAGAGAGGCAGAGACACAGGCAGAGGGAGAAGTAGACTCTATGCAGGGAGCCCGATGTGGGACTCGATCCTGGGATTCCAGGATCACGCCCTGGGCCAAAGTGGTGGCTCAACCTCTGAGCCACCCAGGAGTCCCAATACAAATGATTTTAAAAACGTATATGAGCAATGATATGCCAACAAATTAGACAACCTGGGAGAAATGGGTGCATTCCTGGAAATCTACAAATTACTAAAACTGGGACAGGAAGAAATAGAAAACCTGAACAGGTCAATAACCAGTGAGGAAATTAAAACAATCATCAAAAACCTCCCAATAAACAAAAGTCCAGGGCCAGATGGCTTCCCAAGGGAATTCTACCAAACATTTTGTTTTTAAGATTCATTTTTATTTATGATAGACATAGAGAGAGAGAGGCAGAGAGAGAAGCAAGCTCCATGCCAGGAGCCCGACGCAGTACTTGATCCCGGGACTCCAGGATCGCGCCCTGGGCCAAAGGCAGGCGCAAAACCGCTGAGCCACTCAGGGATCCCCTCTACCAAACATTTAAAGAAAAAATAATACCTATTCTACTAAAGCTGTTCCAAAGGATAGAAATGGAGGGAATACTTTCAAACTCTTTCTATGATGCCAGTGTTACCTTGTTCCCCAAAACAGGCAGAAACCCCACCAAAATGAAGAAGTGCAAACCAATATCCCCGATGAACATGGGTGCAAAAATTCTGAGCAAGATACTAGCCACGAGGATTCAACAGTACATTTAGGGCAGTCTGTGTAGCTCAGCGGTTTAGCACCGCCTTCAGCCCAGGGTGTGATCCTGGAGACCCGGAATCGAGTCCCACATCGGGCTCCCTGCATGGAGCCTGCTTCTCCCTCTGCCTGTGTCTCTGCCTCTCTCTCTCTCTCTCTCTCTCTCTCTCTTTTTCTCTCAAATAAATAAATAAATAAATAAATCTAAAAAAAAAAAAAAAAAAAACCAGTACATTTAGAGGATTATTCACCATGACCAAGTGGAATGTATCCTGTGATGCAAGGGTGGTTCAACATTTGTGAAACAGTAAACATGATGGTTCACATCAATAAAAGAAAAGACAAGAACCGTATGATCCTCTCAATAGATGCAGAGAAAGCATTGGACAAAATTCAGCACTAATTCCTGATTAAAACTCTTCAAAGATATAGGGATAGAGAGAACATTCCTCGATATCTTAAAAGCTACAGAGTAAGCATCATTCTCAATAGGTAAAATCTGAGAGCCTTTCTCCTAAAGTCAGGAACACAGCAGGGATGCCCACTCTGACCACTTTTGTTCAACATAGTACTAGAAGTTCTAGCCTCAGCAATCAGACAACAAAAAGAAATAAAAGGCATTCAAATTGGCAAAGAAGAAGACAAACTCTCCCTCTTCGCAGAAGACATGATACTGCATGTAGAAAACCCAAAAGACTCCACCCCAGGATTGCTAGAACTCATACAGCAATTTGGCAATGTGGCAGGATACAAAATCAATGCACAGAAATCAGTGGCATTTCTATACTCTAACAATGAGACTGAAGAAAGATAAATTAAGAAATAAATAAATTCAAAATGGATGAAAAACCAAGGTGTGTCATAGAAAACCATCAAAATCCTAGAGATAAACATAGGCAGTAACCCCTCTGACCCTGACCATAGGAAATTCTTACTAGACATGTCTCTGGACACAAGGGAAACCAAAGCAAAAATGAAACATTAGGACTTCATCAAGATTAAAAGCTTCTGCATGGTGAAGAAAACAATTAACAAAACTAAAATGCATCCTATTGAATGGGAGAAGGTATTTGCAAATGACATATCTGATAAAGGGTTATTATCCAAAATCTATAAAGAAGTTATAAAACTGAAAAGCAAAAGCAAATTGTCCCTTGAAAAAATGGACAGAAGATGTGAATAGACAATTTACCAAAGAAGATATACAGCTGGCTAAGAGGCACATGAAAGATATTCAAGATTACTCATCTTTAGGGAAATGCAAATCAAAACTACCATGAGATATCTTCTTACATCAGTGTGATAAGCTAAAATTAGCAACACAGAAAATAACGGGTTGGTGACGATGCGGAGAAAGGGGAACACTCTTACACTGTTGGTGGGAATGCAAACTGGTACAACCACTCTGGAGAGCAGTATGGAGGTTCCTCAAAAAGATAAAAATAGAATTACCCTACTATTCAGCAATTACACTATTAGGTATTTACCCCAAAGATATAGAAATAGTGATTTGAAGGAATACATGCACCCTGATATCTATAGCAGCATTGTTAACAATAGATAAATTATGAAAAGAGCTCAAATATCCATGGCATCATGAATGGATAAAGAAAAAGTATATATTTAAAGTGGAATACTATTCAGTCATGAAAAAGAATGGGATCTTGACATTTCAACAATATGGATGGAACTGGAAAGTATTATACTATGAAAATGAGTCAATCAGGAAAGAAATTCTACATGATTTCACTCATATGGAATTTAAGAAACAAGATAGAGGAACATAGAGAAAAAAAACAAAAGGAGGGGCAAACCAGGAAATAGACTCTTGACTCTACAGAAGAAACTGAAATTACTGTAGAGGTGGGGAATGGGTTATGTTGCTGATGGGTATTATGGAGGGCACTTGTTATAAGCACTGGGTGTTATGTGTATAATCGCTAGATTCTACATCTGAAACAAATAATTACACTGTATATAAAAACTTGAAAAATTAAAATAAATATTAAAAAGAAACTTGTAGATGTATCCATTTAATCTTAACCAGCTTTGACCTCACAACACAAAATTCTTTTCTCATAAACCTGCAACCTTGTATATCCATTCAGGTTCTATACTATTCTTTTGTATCTCTTTTCTCATTTTTCCTTTTTTAAAGATTTTATTTACTTATTTGAGAGAGAGAGAGAGCACACAAGCAGGGGGGAAGGAGGGAAGAATAAACAGGTTGGGCAGGAAGTCCCACATGGGGCTTGATCCAGGACTCCAGGATCATGACCTGAGTGAAAGGCAGACACTTAACCAACTGAGCCATCCACCCACCTCTTTTTTTTTTTTCATTTTTCTAACGACAAAATTTCTCCATTTTTTCCTAAAAAAAACAATTAAAAACCAGATATCTTACATTCCTTGCATTCTTTTCTTATAAAAGGACATCAATGCTGCCTCTCATACTCTGTATAACAAAGCTTTTCCTTCATTCTGTTTCTAATAGTTATATTTTACTATATTGATTATAATTAACCTAATTTATATTTATCTTACAGAAAAACCTACAAAGTAAATCATTGGAAATTGTTATATATCAGTACTCTGTAGTAAGATTAGCAAATTTTATGAATATATCATCTCACAATCTCAAGAGATATATGCTTTGTATGGTAAAATTCTCCATGTTTATTAACAAAAGCTAATATACTTAGCCTCTTTGTACAATAGAAAAATAGGAAGCTAAAAGTGTAAATTTAAACCTATGCTTATTAATAAATGTTTCATCACTTTAGCTTATCTAGAAATAATTTGATATTCAATGGATATCTATTACTTAATTTTTCATAACTCTGATGTTGTAAGTTCCAAATATTTTGGAAAATATTTTTAGGCAAACGTATTAGAAAACACAATTATTGCCAAAATTAAGTTTGTCAGAATAATGACTTGATTTTATTAAAATTAATCTTATCACCTGTATAATCTTAAACATCTTAGTGTATATAATTTTAGTTTATTTTCTAGTAAATGAGTGTAGAATAGAAATGTATGCTTGCATTATATTTAATGTTTACATATTTAATGTTTTATATTTAATGTTTAATATGTCTAAGGACATATCTGTATTATTAAATCAACAATATCAAAGTAGACTTATTTCTGTATGGAATGACTGAATCACTATATTGTATACCTGAAACTAATAAAAACTTTATGTTAACTCATGGGAATTAAAATAAAAACTCAAAAAATCGTCTTATTTACCAAAGATTTACCCAAACCATGTAAATTTTAAAACATCTGTGTTGGAAAGTACCTGCCTGGCTCAGTTGGTTAAGCATCTGGCTCTTGACTTGGGTTCAGTTCATGATCTCAGGGTTGTGAGATCCAGCCCTCTGTTGGGCTCCACACTCAGCATGGAGCCTGCTCAAGATTCTCTCTCTCCTTGTCTCTGCCCCTCCCCATTCTTGCCCTCTTTTTCTCAATATTAATTAATTAATTAATTAATTAATTAAATTAAAAAAATAAGACATTTCACTTGGTTCCTGTATTTTGGGGGTTTAGAAATATTTCATTTTTATGTGTTTCTCTCTAAGCCAATTATGATAGAACTTATTTAAGGGATTTTATCAATTAATTAGATAGTACCATCAGAAGATTGGGAAATTACATACACACACACACACATACAAATGTAAGTAGAGATTTTATGGTTTTTCTTTTAAAATTTTAGCCATGAATCAGGCATAATCATAATACAAAACTCACTAGCTTATATAAGAATGGGTTTTCTTTTTTGCTCCATTTTATATTTTTATTGTAAATGTATTTATGGCAAATGGGAAATGTTAAAGTTTATCTGTTCAGTGTGAGGTTACAGTTTTTTGGCAGTATTTATGGAGATTTTTAAGATTTCCCTTGCTTCTGATATGTAATCTTATAGGGCTGTGGAATACATTTTAGAAGAGAGACTAAAGTGACATGGAACAGCTCTCTGGCCATCTCTAAAGCCTACCTGAATAGATAAGATACCCATTTTGTTTCCTTTTTTTCTTTTCAGCCTCAGGTAGTTGCTTTTTGGATTCTCTGAGTTCTAAGAGCCCCTAATAGGGACAAAGTGCCTAAAATTCCAGTCACTATAGGGACTTGAACTGGAGTCATAAACGAAAGGTCTGGCAGGGGGTAAAGAGATGGGTGGAGACTTGACTTGAAGGAAGACGTGTGAAAGGATGCAAAGGATCTGAAGAAAAGATCAAAAGTAGTAAAATGAGAAACAGAGGTAATGAAAAGACAGAGTCTTTAGAGGAGCCACTGTGGGGAGATCTTAAATTTCCCAAAGAAGCCATTAAAGTTCTAATTTTTTTAATCAGCTAATGATACCAAAAAGCAAAGGTAGGAGAGTTATGATGTAGTATATTGTCACTTGGAGTTTAAAGCAGGGGGTGTTCAGTCAACTAAGAAGTTCCCATGGGAAAAGCAGGTTTAAGTTGAGAGAACAAAGAGACCTTGAAGAGAATGAGAATTAAGTAACAAATGGCAAATACCAAAAAGACAAGAACTATCTAGTATTTCCAAGGATGTGGAAGAGAAGAAACTCACGTGTACCTGTTGTGGGAATATAATTTGATTCAACCGCAATATAAAACAGTATGAAGGTCTGTCAAACAATTAAAAATAAAACTATCGTATAATCTATCATTCCACTTCTGGGTATCTACATGAAGAAAATGAAATCACTATCTTGAAGATAATCTGCATCTCCATGTACACTGCAGCATTATATATAATAGCCAAGACATGAAAACCTCCTAAGTGTCCAATGACATATAAATGGATCATACACACACACACACACACACACACACACAGACTCATACACAAAATGAAAGAGTATCTGGTCACAAAAAGGAGACCCTGCTACTTGTGACAACATGTAGGTAGGCCTTGAGGGCAGTATGCTAACCAAAATAAGTCAAACAGAGAAAGACAAATACTCTATCATCTCATTTATATGTGAAATCTAAAACAAACAAATAAAATCATAGAATAAACTAGTGGGGGGCAAGATAGCGGAAGAGTAGGGTCCCAAAATCACCTGTCCCCACCAAATTACCTAGATAACCTTCAAATCATCCTGAAAATCTATGAATTTGGCGTGAGATTTAAAGAGAGAACAGCTGGAACGCTACAGTGAGAAGAGTTCGCACTCCTATCAAGGTAGGAAGACGGGGAAAAAGAAATAAAGAAACAAAAGGGGGATCCCTGGGTGGCGCAGCGGTTTGGCGCCTGCCTTTGGCCCAGGGCGCGATCCTGGAGACCCGGGATTGAGTCCCACATCGGGCTCCCTGCATGGAGCCTGCTTCTCCCTCTGCCTGTGTCTCTGCCTCTCTCTCTCTCTCTGTGAGACTATCATAAATAAATTAAAATTAAAAAAAAAATTAAAAAAAAAAGAAACAAAAGGCATCCAAGGGGGAGGGGCCCCGCAAGGAGCCGGGCTAAGCCCGGGGCGAGTGTCCCCAGGACAGGAGAGCCCCGTCCCAGAGAAGCAGGAGCTGCACCAATCTTCCCGGGTGGAAAGGGGCTCGCAGGGAGTTGGAGCAGTACCCCAGGAGGGAGGGGATGCCCTCAGGCTCCCGGGGACACTAACAGACACCTGTGCCCCGGGGGGAGTGCGCCGAGCTCCCTAAAGGGCAGCAGCGCGCACGGCTGGACCCTGGACCCGGGAGCAGCTCGGAGGGGCTCAGGCGGCGGCTCCGCAGAGAGGCGGCTGCACGGCCGGAGCGCGAATCCAACAGCCCAGGCCCCGGAGCAGACGACACTGGGGACACAGCCCACGATCCGGCCTCCCCCGGGGACAGGCAGAGGCCAGGAGGGCCCAGGACAGCAAGGACGCTCCTGCCCCAGCTGAGCAGATCAGCGGCCCCGCCCCGGAGCCTCCAGGCCCTGCAGGCTGAGAGCTCTGTAGTAACTGCGGGAGCTGACTCCACAGCTCCAGAGTTGGTTCTTTGAAAGAACTAAGATACATAAACCATTAGGCAGCCTTCTTAAAAAGAAGAGAGAAAGAAGACTCAAATTAATAAATCATGAATGAGAAAGGAGAGATCATTACCAACACCAAGGAAATACAAACGATTTTAAAAACATATTATGAACAGCTATACGCCAATAAATTAGGCAATCTAGAAGAAATGGACGCATTCCTGGAAAGCCACAAACTACCAAAACTGGAACAGGAAGAAATAGAAAACCTGAACAGGCCAATAACCAGGGAGGAAATTGAAGCAGTCATCAAAAACCTCCCAAGGTACAAGAGTCCAGGGCCAGATGGCTTCCCAGGGGAATTCTATCAAACGTTTAAAGAAGAAATCATACCTATTCTACTTAAGCTGTTTGGAAAGATAGAAAGAGATGGAGTACTTCCAAATTCATTCAATGAGGCCAGCATCACCTTCATTCCAAAACCAGACAAAGACCCCGCCAAAAAGTAGAATTACAGACCAATATCCCTGATGAACATGGATGCAAATTTCTCAACAAGATACTGGCCAATAGGATCCAACAGTGCATTAAGAAAATTATTCACCATGACCAAGTAGGATTTATCCCCGGACACAAGGCTGGTTCAACAATTGTAAAACAATCAATGTGATTCATCATATCAGGAAGAGAAAAACCAAGAACCATATGATCCTCTCATTAGATGCAGAGAAAGCATTTGACAAAATACAGCATTCATTCCTGATCAAAACTCTTCAGAGTGTAGGGATAGAAGGAACATTCCTCAACTACTTAAAAGCCATCTACGAAAGCCCACAGCAAATATCATTCTCAATGGGGAAGCACTGGGAGCCTTTCCCCTAAGATCAGGAACCAGACAAGGATGTCCACTCTCACCACTGCTATTCAACATAGTACTGGAAGTCCTAGCCTCAGCAATCAGACAACAAAAAGGCATTAAAGGCATTCAAGTTGGCAAAGAAGAAGTCAAACTCTCCCTCTTCGCCGATGACATGATACTCTACATGGAAAACCCAAAAGCCTCCACCCCAAGATTGCTTGAATTCATACAGCAATTTGGCAGCGTGGCAGGATACAAAATCAATGCCCATAAATCAATGGCATTTCTATACACTAACAATGAGACTGAAGAAAGAGAAATTAAGGAGTCAATCCCATTTACAATTGCACCCAAAAGCATAAGATACCTAGGAATAAACCTAACCAAGAGGTAAAGGATCTATACTCTAAAAACTATAGAACACTTCTGAAAGAAATTGAGGAAAACACAAAGAGATAGAAAAATATTCCATGCTCATGGATTGGCAGAATTAATATTGTGAGAATGTCAATGTTACTCAGGGCAATTTATACGTTTAATGCAATCCCTATCAAAATACCATGGACTTTCTTCAGAGAGTTAGAACAAATTATTTTAAGATTTGTGTGGAATCAGAAAAGACCCTGAATAGCCAGGGGAATTTTAAAAAAGAAAACCATAGCTGGGGGCATCACAATGCCAGATTTTAGGTTGTACTACAAAGCTGTGGTCATCAACACAGTGTGGTACTGGCACAAAAACAGACACATAGATCAATGGAACAGAATAGAGAATCCAGAAGTGGACTCTGAACTTTATGGTCAACTAATATTAGACAAATGAGGAAAGACTATCCACTGGAAGAAAGACAGTCTCTTCAATAAATGGTGCTGGGAAAATTGGACATCCACATGCAGAAGAATGAAACTAGACCACTCCCTTGCTCCACACTCAAAGCTAAACTCAAAATGGATGAAAGATCTAAATGTGAGACAAGAATCCATCAAAATCCTAGAGGAGAACACAGGCAACACCCTTTTTGAACTTGGCCACAGTAACTTCTTGCAAGATACATCCAGGAAGGCAAAAGAAACAAAAGCAAAAATGAACTATTGGGACTTCATCAAGATAAGAAGCTTTTGCACAGCAAAGGATACAGTCAACAAAACTAAAAGACAACCTACATAATGGGAGAACATATTTGCAAATAACGTATCAGATAAAGGACTAGTTTCCAAGATCTATAAAGAACTCATTAAACTCAACACCAAAGAAACAAACAATCCAATCATGAAATGGGCAAAAGACATGAACAGAAATCTCACAGAGGAAGACATAGACATGGCCAACATGCACTTGAGAAAATGCTCTGCATCACTTGCCATCAGGGAAATACAAATCAAAATCACAATGAGATACCACCTCACACCAGTGAGAATGGGGAAAATAAACAAGGCAGGAAACCACAAATGTTGGAGAGGATGTGGAGAAAAGGGAACCCTCTTACACTGTTGGTGGGAATGTGAACTGGTGCAGCCACTCTGGTAAACTGTGTGGAGGTTCCTCAAAGAGTTAAAAATAGACCTGCCCTACGACCCAGCAATTGCACTGTTGGGGATTTACCCCAAAGATTCAGATGCAATGAACCGCCGGGACATCTGCACCCCGATGTTTCTAGCAGCAATGTCCATAATAGCCAAACTGTGGAAGGAGCCTCGGTGTCCATCGAAAGATGAATGGATAAAGAAGATGCAGTTTATGTATACAATGTAATATTACTCAGCTATTAGAAATGACAAATACCTACCATTTTCTTCAACGTGGATGGAACTGGAGGGTATTTTGCTGAGTGAAGTAAGTCAATTGTAGAAGGACAAACATTGTATGTTCTCATTCATTTGGGGAATATAAATAATATTGAAAGGGAATATAAGGGAAGGGAGAAGACATGTGTGGGAAATATCAGAAAGGGAGACAGAACATAAAGACTCCTAACTCTGGGAAACGAAGTAGGGGTGGTGGAAGGGGAGGAGGGTGGGGGGTGGGGGTGAATGGGTGACTGGCATTGAGTGGGGCACTTGACGGGATGAGCACTGGGTGTTATTTTGTATGTTGGTAAATTGAACACCAAAAATAAATTCATTATAAAAAAAAAGAATAAACTAGTGTTTGGCAGAGGTGGGGCATCAAGGATAGGTGTAATTGCTTTCAAAAATAATAACTTCCAATTACAAGGTAAGTCATGAGGGTGTAACGTATGCATTGTACATTACAATATACTGTGTTGTATATCTGAAAGTTATTAAAATAATAAATCTTAAAAGTTTTCATATGATTAAAACTTATGTTAAAATGGATGTTAATTAAACATTACAGTAATCATTCCACTATATATGTATATGTATATACATGTATATATACATATATAATGTTGTATACATAAAACTAATAATAATGTTATATGTCAGTTAATAAAGAAAGTCCAGGAAGACAAAATTTTGTTATAGGTCAGGAGGCAGGGTAGAAGCCCTACTCAAAACAAGAAAGGGAACAGCAAGGGTATTCCAGGATATACCTTTCATTAGAAGTCTGGGAGTCTAACTTAATCTCAATATATACTAAAAATTGTAAGGAACAAAAATTTGTCCTTATCATGCTTCAACAGACATTTGTCCAGAGCATTAAATCAGGACTTGGACTCACCACCATAACAGCAAGAAGTTTGAAGGTGATACAATGCAGCTGAAAAGTCCAGTTGTAATGTCTGAAGAGGGTCCAATTGTAGTTCTGATCCAAGCCCAAGCTGTGGAGTCCATAACTATCAAAGATAACAGAGCCACACACTAGTTAAAGTGTAAGGAAAGATTTTAATCACAAATATACAACTGCAACAGGGAAGAGTCCAGCGTGATAAGAACTCAACTTTCATTTGCTCAGAGCTGACTGGTTTGAGTCACCAGATTAGAGATGACTGGTCATCCTTAAAGCCCAATGAGGGATTAAGGAGGGGATGAGAGGGGCCTCAGTAGAGTCAGGGAAGTGAGAAATTACAAGAAGCAGGAAGGAAGATTGATCCATATGGAACCCATCTGGGTTTGTTAACTAGCATTAATCAAAGTTAGGCTCCTACCTTCCCAAAGAGACTGGGAAACCCCCGACCCTTATCAGAGTTGGCTGCAACAAACCACAAATTATTTTGCTTGAATTTTCTCAGGCAGGCATTTTAATGCCAGAGTGGGGGTGGGGTGGGGTGTGGGTAAGGAAAGGGGAGGGAGTACAGAGTCCTCCTAAGGATACAGCTTGAGCTCTTGGAACCTAGGACAGTTTTTGTTCAAGTCTCTAGGCGACTTTGTTATGCTTGGGTACATACTATTTATGCTCCATATATTAAGTACTACTAATATATCAATATCAGGTTTGCTAACTATTGCTACTTCATCCCCACAAGCAGCTAATGAAACCATGGAAAGCTCTCTGCTGTGAGACAATGGAGAAGACCACGAGGTTTGTGTCGGGAAATCAAAAAGCCTTTGAGGACAGACACAAAGCAGGAGTTTACACTCCATTGGGAAAGGGCCTTAAGAGGCATCCCCCCCACCGCTGGGCCACGCCACCTCGGCGCCCCCTACTGGCATCCAGGTGTGCTCTGGTCGGGACCCTTATGCTGGGGAGCGGGGGGGCGGGGTGGGGTGGTTTGCCCTTGAGCCTTTTCCACAGCATTCTTTGAAGTCGGCTCTTAGCCTCCCAACTGTGGACGCCAGAGGGCGCTGTGAGCTAACCACTCTGAATGTCCTAACCGCAGTCTCCATCCACAGCACCTGTGCAAAACGACTAAGAAACAGGAGCTTACACCCAGAGGGTTGTGAGGCATGGAGAAAGGCAAGCAAACAGGAGTATTCAGGATCATTGCCGGTCCACTAGCCTGGAAACCCTCTCTGCTGCCTCCATCTTGGCCACCTGGTTCAAAAGCACTCCTGGTAATGTACAGGACCTGTCCAGTGGGCAGGAACTGTCCTCACTTGTTTTGATTGTCTTCCTGACAGGCAGATCTCATGTGCAGGGAATAACATTTTAATGAACAAGCCACAGATGTTCAAAATTCCCCCAACACCACGTGCATTTCTCTGTGGGCTGCCCCTGCATTACTTCTGACTTTCCTCTTACCAGCCCAATCTCACCATGCTCTGCCCTTCATGCTCCTGATAGCCTCACAAATTAATGTTGCCAAATGAGGATAAGCTTTTTCTTCTCTTCTTTGCTCTCCCCATTTTACATCAGTCACTGTTCCTCATACTTCACTGAATTTTCTCAGATATGCTCCTGCAAGAAGTCTTTCTTGTACAATCAACTACAAGTCTGATTCCCTCCTGTAAGTTCCCAAGTGCAGCTCTCCACTCACAGTTTAGTTTATTGTAAAATTTTGGGAATCCCCACTGGACCACAATCTCAGAGAATGTGGAAACTTCATCTATGCTAATTCTCCATGAGGCCCCTCACGTGTATTGGACACAGAGTGACAAAGATTTTTTCATATCAAAGTTTAAAATCAAATGAGGCTATTTTAATCTCTCATATCCCTCACTTCTGGTGTTTTTAGACTACAGAATTTTTCAACTATAAAAAGGTTTGGAATCTGAAGACACTCCATCAGGTAGTCACCAGAAGAAGATAAGATCTTGCCTTTTTGGCTGAGATTGTTTCTTCACAACCCACCACTCTGTTAATAGATCAACACGATGTGCATTTCGTCTTCTTACCTCCTTTGCACCCATTCTTTCATTCTTGGTAGAGAGTTTCACCTTGTTGGACCCAAGTTAACTATGCATTCACCAAGAATTAGCTCAGCAATTAGTACTCCTTTTAAAAATCACTTCAAGGGGATCCCTGGGTGGCGCAGTCGTTTGGTGCCTGCCTTTGGCCCAGGGTGCGATCCTGGAGACCTGGGATTGAATCCCACATTGGGCTCCCAGTGCATGGAGCCTACTTCTCCCTCTGCCTATGTCTCTGCCTCTCTCTCTCTCTGTGACTATCATAAATAAATAAAAATTCTTAAAAAATCACTTCAAACATCAAGTTGCAGTTTCATCAGTTTTATCATGCACATATTCTCACATTTTCCATCCTAGAGCAAGGATAAAAAACTTATAATTAATGACATCTAAGACAGCACATTGCCATTGCATATACACACATAAACTTGGTCTGAAAATCTGTACATTGGCATTTTCTAGTTAGATCACCAATATAAAGTTCTGCAGAAGTGGTGCCTATATCTTGGAGGAAAATTCAGGGACAAAGAAAGAATGTTATTCTATTAAGAAATGCTACATACAATCTCTATTAACAACACTGGGAGACATTACATTAAACATTAAGAACATCCATAACTGAGAATTTGATACAGATTTTGCAGATATATATATATATGCACACAATTACATATATATAAAATATATATAAATACAAATGTGTATATAAATATAATTATATATTATATAAATAATTTGTGAAGGGCTTTTTTAATAAGTACAAACTAATGCGTACGATCATTATGATAATTTTCCTTTCATTAAGCTACATCTTAAATTGATCATTCTTTGATATGATTACATATACTAGGTCCCACCCATTTTCAATCAAAGGGAACTATGAAAAATCTAACTCTCATACTCCTATTTGAATTACAACTGCCAATTTTTTAAAAATCTGTCTTCTTTTGAGGATTTTATATTAATTATTCCTTTACCTAAATACTACTAATGAAAGCCTAAAACCGAGTGTACAGAAAACTTTTATCTAGGTTTGCAAAAGAAATGAACCAGAAAATTCTTGGGAAATAAGTTTTTTAAAGATTAAAAATTCTAAGGAGCTTCTACCTGAAGTTTTGGTATATATTATCATGGTTGGGCAACTGTCGCCCTGAGTACTCAACCTGATGGGAAAGAACATAGCCACTGAAGTGCTCTATGGAATAAAATAACAGATGCAAATGGTAGCAGTTCCTACAAAATTTAAGTACTGAAAAAATTAAACTGAATTCCAAGGGAAAATTGCTTACCAATGTAAATACCCATTTTGACTAGATCAAGTAAAGTGAGAACACAGTATCATTCCTAGTAATTACAATTCTACTTTTCGTAATTTACACAAATAAATTATGTCAACATAGGAAAATAATTCTAATCTCATAATTGTTCTTTTTGCTTTTTATGAAGAAGTGAAATAGATAATTATTCTAGTAACACTTCAAATATCAATAGTCTGTTCTTGCACCATAAATCTGGTGGGAACAATGATCATAAAGCTTGAATTGACAGATTACTGAGTTGAGCAAGCATGTTAGTACCATTCTAACAAAATTAGTCCCATAATCTAATCATTGTATCTATAGCTATGTATACATATGCACACACACATATATAATATATTTGATACCAGAATGTTCTAGACTCTGCTGTAGAATTAGTGATAAAGTGGTGGTCACGAAGAATTACCTGCACTGTACTCTATTCTAATATGTATTTAGTTTCTATTGTTTTTCCAGTTTACTTGTGTAGAGTTGTAGAAATCCTCCTCTCTTGGCTTTTATGGTCTCCCAGTAAAAGTACCTATTCAGAGATAAGTCAGATAATGACAAATACTACATGATATCACTTGTATGTGGAACCTATTTTTCAAGAAGATTTTGTTTATTTGTTCATGAGAGACACAGAGAGGCAGAGGGAGAAGCAGGGAGCCTGATGTGGGACTCTATCCTGGGACTCCAGGAACATGCCCTGGGCCGAAGGCATGCACTAAACCGCTGAGCTACCCAGGGATGCCCTGTATGTGGAACCTTAAAAAAGCCAAACTCCTAAGAACAATGAGTAGAATGATGGTATCCAGGGGCTAGGGGATACAGAAAAAAAGGGGTGCTGGTCAAAGAGTACAAATTTGCAATAAGAAGATGAGTAAGTTCTGAGGATACAATGCACAACATAATTCCAGTTAACAATATTGTATTATATATTTAGAAGTTGCTAAGAAACTAGATCTTAAGTGTTCTCATTGTAGAAAATAAGTTATAATTATATGAAATGATAGAAGTGTTAGATGATGTTGTGAAAATAATAATATTCCAATAATAATTGTATCAAATCTGCATGTTGTATAACTGGAGCTTATACAATGTAATATCTAAAAAAATAAGTTCAATTTTGAACCACATTAAAAAACCTCTTTTTTTATAAACTTATTTTTTATTGATGTTCAATTTGCCAACATATAGAATGAGCACTGCCAACCCAGTGCTCATCCCGTCAAGTGCCCATCTCAGTGCCCGTCGCCCAGTCACCCCCACCCCCCGCCCAAAAAACCTCTTTGGATGTAAGCCTTCAAGAGTGCCCTTGTAACTCAACACTACAATAGGATCAGGCACCAAGCTGCCAGCACATCCTCCATGGTTCCTAGCACCAGTCAGGATACTAAGATGACCTAAAGGAATTTCCATAATTCATTGTGCTCATCCTCTTTCAATTTACCTAAGAATAAACCCAGTGTTCTGTGGTCTATTTTCATTTACCTAGCAAATTCCTCTTCCCAGTGGAATGGAGCATGGGCTTTTTAATAGACATACATATTTTCAAGTCAAGGTTATAGGTGGTAACACTGTTTTAGATATCAATTTGTTGTATCTTTGACCTAGAACAGCCCAGATATCGTTTTTGTTTTGTTTTGTTTTGTTTTGTTTTGTTTTGTTTTGTTTGAAGATTCTGGTCTCTTAGTCATTATCACATGGGACATTCTCCTCTAATTTTAGAGTCTAGAAAAGGACATTTTTGCCTATGGTTTAATGCTAGCCCAGACAGAGTCTATTATAATATGTGAACGACACTCAGGCCAGAGCCAAAGTTAGAGTTAACATAAGACTTCTGTTGTGCCCAGTAATAAATTTCTGTAGGATGGGAAGAACATACATACAGGGAGTAAAGGAGAAGACAGGACAGAGAAAATACTTTTATAGGGCCAGCAACTATGCCAAGTGTTTTGTGATGACAATGTTAATGCTTAAAAGTAAGTTTAATATGTGTTATTGTGTCACTTATATGTCATTTCTGCTATTCAAGGCAGGATTCCAAGAGATGTGGTCCTATTTAGTCTCAGATTGTTCTTCTCTAACATGTGGAAAATAAATATACCAATGGGGTTGCCTAAGGATGCAAATAATCAAGGCATGCAAGAAATAACCAAAATCATCCAGAATATTCATTGAACTCATTGCAAGTGTCCAACTCTGCTCAAAGCTGTTCTCATAAACTGTCTCAGCACAGGTTAATGTGCTCCATGGCTTTGACTACACACAGATATGTCTCTCCTAAAGAAAGTGGTAAACCCTACACAGAAGCTGCAATTCAATTGCTAGCAATTTAAGTGCTGCAAGGATGGTTCTTACTTGTGTAAGTGTTTGATATGAACATTTGAGCATTTGAGCAGAATTATGATGTCCTTTCTCAAAGCATATTGGAGGACTGGAGGAAGAGGTAGAAAGCTACCAACTAAAAATACAAAGATGGAAATCAGATGGATGCTGGGGCCATGAGAATATTCTTCAGATTTCCAACAGTCCTGCTTTGCTTGCCCTAGGATTTTGCCAAGCACATAAAAAATAAACTAATTGTTTCTGGATGTAACTGTAGTAATGTATTGTTTTATACCTTGATACTTAACACATGGCTTTGCAACACCTGGACAACATTCTTAAAACAACAATCTAGAAGAAGCAATATCAGAGTCCTTCCTCAAAATTGTCTTCTCTCCTCAGCTTCTGTTCCTTTGTTTTCTCCTCTGGTTACTTGACCTCCTGATTTAGGTGGGGGATTAACACAATTTTGCAGATGAGAGAGGTTTAGGTAAGAAAAGCAGAGAATAATGAAATGGTCAAAATGGGTTAATTTATTAAAAATGGTTAACTTATTCAAAAATTATAAATGGGGTAATATTTTATAAGTATCAAAATGTTTCTGAGTCTACATAGAAAAATGAGTAAAAATCATTCCATCTTATGACATGAAAATATTTTATTTTTTAAAGGTTTATTTATTTATTTTAGAGAGAAAAAGCATGCAGTGGGGAGGACCAAGGAAGAGGAAGAGAGAATTCAAAATGTGGTATGAGTGTGGAGCCCCAAAAGGGGCTCAATTTCATAACCCTGAGATCACAACCTGACCAGAAACCAGGAATTGGATGCTCAACAGACTGCCATCCAGGTGCCCTGACATGAGAAGACTTTCTGATTTTTTTAATTTATTTTTTATTGGTGTTCAATTTGCCAACATATAGAATAACACCCAGTGCTCATCCCATCAAGTGCCCCCCTCAGTGCCCGTCACCCAGTCACCCCCACCCTCTGCCCTCCTCCCTTTCTACCACTCCTTGTTCGTTTCCCAGAGTTAGGAGTCTCTCATGTTCTGTCTCCAACTCTGATATTTCCCACTCACATTTTCTCCTTTCCCTTTTTTCCCTTTCACTATTTTTTATATTCCCCAAATGAGTGAGACCATATAATGTTTGTCCTTCTCTGATTGACTTATTTCACTCAGCGTAATACCCTCCAGTTCCAACCACATTGAAGCAAATGGTGGGTATTTGTCATTTCTAATGGCTGAGTAATATTCCATTGTATACATAGACCACATCTTCTTTATCCATTCATCTATCAATGGACACCGAAGCTCCTTCCACAGTTTGGCTATTGTGGACATTGTTGCTAGAAACATCGGGGTGCAGGTGTCTCGGCTTTTCACTGCATCTGTATCTTTGGGGTAAATCCCCAGCAGTGCAATTGCTAGGTCATAGGGCAGGTCTATTTTTAACTCTTTGAGGAACCTCCACACAGTTTTCCAGAGTGGCTGCACCAGTTCACATTCCCACCAACAGTGCAAGAGGGTTCCCCTTTCTCCACATCCTCTCCAACATTTGTGGTTTCCTGCCTTGTTAATTTTCCCCATTCTCACTGGTGTGAGGTGGTATCTCATGGTGGTTTTGATTTGTATTTCCCTGATGGCAAGTGATGTGGAGCATTTTCTCATGTGTGTGTTGGCCATGTCTATGTCTTCCTGTGAGATTTCTCTTCATGTCTTTTGCCCATTTCATGATTGGATTGTTTGTTTCTTTGCTGTTGAGTTTAATAAGTTCTTTATAGATCTTGGATACTAGCCTTTTATCTGATATGTCATTTGCAAATAAAAGCAATTTGGCAATATGTAGCAATATTCTAAAGTAACACCTTCTAGCTCTAAGAATCTCTGCCACAAAAAAAATCTCTGCCACAAAACCATACCCATTTTAGTATAGGGTTTATTTTTATGTTTAAGGATGTTTGTTTCAACATTGTTTCTTATGTCAAACAAAAATAGCAAAAGAAACAAAACTCCCCTAAGTATTGAAATATCAAGGAAAATTGGTAAACTATAAAATCTTGTGGCCCATCAATACAATGAAATACTATGAAAACTTTTATTAAAATTTTATAGTGTATATTTGTCAGTGTTTGAATGGATAAGGAAGACAAGGGGTACATCTATACAATGGAATATTATTAAGCCACAAGAAGAAGGAAATTCTGTGGGCACCAGGGTGGCTCATTGAGATCCAGTCCTGCATAGGGCTCCCTGCATGGGGCCTGCTTCTCCCTCTGCCTGTGTCTCTGCCTCTCTCTCTGTGTGTCTCTCATGAATGAAATAATAACATCTTTTAAAAAAAGAAGGAAATTCTGTCATTTGCAACTACTTGGATAAAACTTGAGGGCATTATGCTGAGTGAAATCAGTCAGATAGGTAAAGACAAATACTGTATGATATCCCTTGAATATATATTCTAAATAGCTGAATTCACAGAAACAGTAGAATGGTTCTTACTGGAGGCTAGGACTTGGGAAAATGGGGTGCTGTTGGTCAAAGGGTAAAATTTCTAGTTATACAATGAATACATTCTGGGAATCTAATGTACAACATTGAATTATAGCTAATAAACTGTATTATATAGTTGCAAGGAGCTAATAAATTATAATTATGTGATGTGATTGAGGTATTAGCTAATATCATGATAGTAATCATTTTGAAATATATATCAAATCAACACATTGAATGCTTTAAACTTACATAAAATTATATACCAATCATTTATCAATAAAACTGTAAAATTTAAATTATTAAAGACATATGTTTGCTAAAATACAGCAAGTAGACAACCATACAAACTTTAGGTGATAATTTCTCTCCCCTTTATTCAAATTTAATGTAATACGTTTACATTCAAAATAATATTTAGTTTGGGAGTTTGGCTGGCTCAGTCTGTAGAACATGCAACTCTTAATCTCAGGGTTTTGAGTTCAAGCACCCCATTAGATCTTACATTAAAAAACAATAATGTTTACTTAAAATCTCAATTTAGTGTGACTGAAAAAAGTACTTTTGTGGCAAAAGCAAAAGTTACAAATGATGGTCTGGAAAAAACAAACTTTTTGTTTTTAGCATTTAATCATTTATTAAAGAGAATTAAATGGATGAGGAGAAGGTTGTAGGCTTAACCTGTGGCCACTTTTTTTTTTTTTTTTTTTTAGAAAGGATCACAGTTTCTTTCTTTCTTTCTTTCTTTCTTTCTTTCTTTCTTTCTTTCTTTCTTTCTTCTTTCTTTCTTTCTTTCTTTCTTTCTTTCTTTCTTTCTTCTTTCTTTCTTTCTTTCTTTATTATTTTTAATTTTTTATTGGAATTCAATTTTCCAACATTTATCTTAACACCCAGTGCTCATCACCCAGTCACGCCAACCACCCCCCCCACCTCCCTTTCCACTACCCCTTGCTCATTTCCCAGAGTTAGGTGTCTCTCATGTTTTCTCACCCTAAATGATATTTCCCACTCATTTTCCCTCCTTTCCCTTTATTCCCTTTCACTAATTTTTATATTCCCCAAATGAATGAGACCATATAATGTTGGTCTTTCTCCGATTGACTTATTTCACTCAGCATAATACCCTCCAGTTCCATCCACATCGAAGCAAATCGTGGGGATTTGTTGTTTCTAATGGCTGAGTAATATTCCATTGTATACATAGACCACATCTTCTTTATCCATTCATCTTTCGATGGACACCAAGGCTCCTTCCACAGTTTGGCTATTATGGACATTGTTGCTATAAACATCGGGGTGCAGGTGTCTCGGCTTTTCACTGCATCTGTATCTTTGGGGTAAATCCCCAGCAGTGCAATTGCTAGGTCGTAGGGCAGGTCTATTTTTAACTCTTTGAGGAACCCCCACACAGTTTTCCAGAGTGGCTGCACCAGTTCACATTCCCACCAACAGTGCAAGAGGGTTCCCCTTTCTCCACATCCTCTCCAACATTTGTGGTTTCCTGTCTTTTTCATTCTCACCATTTTCACTGGTGTGAGGTGGTATCTCATGGTGGTTTTGATTTGTATTTCCCTGATGGCAAGTGATGTGGAGCATTTTCTCATGTGCTTGTTGGCCATGTCTATGTCTCCTCTGTGAGATTTCTCTTCATGTCTTTTGCCCAATTCATGATTGGATTGTTTGTTTCTTTGCTGTTGAGTTTAATAAGTTCTTTATAGATCTTGGAAACTAGCCCTTTATCTGATACGTCATTTGCAAATATCTTCTTCCATTCCGTAGGTTGTCTTTTAGTTTTGTTGACTGTTTCTTTTGCTGTGCAGAAGCTTTTTATCTTGATGAAGTCCCAATAATTCATTTTTGCTTTTGTTTCTCTTGCCTTCATGTATGTCTTGCAAGAAGTTGCTGTGGCCAAGTTCAAAAAGGGTGTTGCCTGTGTTCTCCTCTAGGATTTTGATGGATTCTTGTCTCTCATTTAGATCTTTCAACCATTTTGAGTTTATCTTTGTGTATAGTATAAGAGAATGGTCTAGTTTCATTCTTCTGCATGTGGATGTCCATTTTTCCCAGCACCATTTATTGAAGAGACTGTCTTTCTACCAGTGGATAGTTTTTCCTGCTTAGTTGAATATTAGTTGACCATAAAGTTGAGGGTCCACTTCTGGATTCTCTATTCTGTTCCATTGATCTATGTGTCTGTTTTTGTGCCAGTACCACACTGTCTTGATGACCATAGCTTTGTAGTACAACCTGAAATCTGGCATTGTGATGCCCCCAGCATTATAGACCAATATCCCTGATAAACACAGATGCAGAAATTCTCAACAAGATACTAGCCAATAGGATCCAACAGTACATTAAGAAGATTATTCGCCATGACCAAGTGGGATTTATCCCCGGAATTGAAGGCTGGTTCAACATTCGTAAAGCAATCAATGTGATTGATCATATCAACAAGAGAAAAAACAAGAACCATATGATCCTATCAATAGATGCAGAGAAAGCATTTGACAAAATACAGCATCCATTCCTAATCAAAATTCTTCAGAGTGTAGGGATAGACGGAACATTCCTCAGCATCTTAAAAGCCATCTCCGAAAAGCCCACAGCAAATATCATTCTCTTAGGGGAAAAGGATCCTTTCCCCTAATATCAGGAATAAGACAGGGATGTCCACTCTCACCACTGCTATTAAACATAGTACTAGAAGTCCTAGCCTCAGCAATCAGGCAACAAAAAGAAATAGAAGGCATTCAAATTGGCAAAGAAGATGTCAAACTATCCCTCTTCACAGATGACATGATACTGTACATAGAAAATGTAAATACTGTACATAGAAAACCCAAAATTGCTAGAACACATACAGCAATTCAGCAGTGTGGCAGGATACAGAATCAATGCCCAGAAATCAGTGGCATTTCTCTACACTAATAATGAGACTAAGAGAAATTAAGGAGTCAATCCCATTTACAATTGCACCCAAAAGCATAAGATACCTAGGAACAAACCTAACCAAAGAGGTAAAGGATCTATACCCTCAAAACTACAGAACACTTCTGAAAGAAATTGAGGAAGACACAAAAAGATGGAAAAATACTCCATGCTCATGGTTTGGAAGAATTAATATTGATAAAATATCAATGTTACCCAGGGCAAATGACACATTTAATGCAATTCCTATCAAAATACCGTGGACTTTCTTTAGAGAGTTGGAACAAATAATCTTAAGATTTTTGCAGAATCAGAAAAGACCCCGGATATCCAGGGGAATATTAAATAAAAAGAAATATTAAAAAATAATAAACAATAAACAAATAAATAATAAAGAAAGAAAGAAATATTTTTTAAAAAGTGTGGCCACTTCTAATGAAAAGAAAGTGTTGGCTTTGCTTCTAAATTTTCTTTGCTTACAAAAAATCTGTCCTTAAATCTCTGGCTTTGTTCCAGCACCCTTTCAAACCCACTCCTTGGCAGTTATATACACAGCATTCCTAAGACTGATACCCCACCAAAGTTGATGAATAGTTAATAAACTCAAAAGTCATGAATATGGCATACAATGATTTTATAATTTAGATGTAATTTATGTAATACTTAATTGCCACAGTGCTTCAGATGTTTTCACGTTTAGGCTCATGTTACATCACTATGACTTTTTTGTTTTGTTTTGTTTTTTGCCGCACTCTACTAGACACATATCATAGCTCAGACTGGTATAATAAACAAAATGCATAGACTGGGTGACTTAAACAACAGACATTTTTCTCATGGTTTTGGAGGTTGATAAGCCCAAGATCAAGGTACCAGCAGATTCAGTTCTTGGTGAAGACCCTCATCTTGACTTGTAGACAGTTGCCTTCTCACTGTGTGCCCATGTGGCCTTTCTTCACCGGATATACTTGTATGTGTGTATGAATACACACACACACACACACATGATTTTATATATATATAAAATCAATACATATAATAAATATAATATATATTTATAAATATACATCTCAAATATATATGTATTTGAGAATTCCAATAAATACCCACAATAGACCCATAATACTAATGGGTCTGAAAAACCTGAACAAATATGAAGATTTTATCCATCACCCTGAGGGTCGACTTTGCATTTAGAAAGATGAATTTTGAACTATATCCATAATATCTTACCTATTTAATGGGTAAAATAATTTCCATGATGAAATTCTGTATGTACGTAATCAAAGAAAAGCCCTAAAAGTAGAGTTCTGACACATACTATACCATCAGTTTTGTCTATAAACATTTTCCTATCATTATGGCCATATGTGCATCACATAAACACAAACACACACATGTACACATACACATTCATAAATCCACCCTCAAAGAATCCACACAAGTATTTATAAATAGAGTACATATTTTGGAAAGAAATGTACCAAGATTTTGATAGTGTTTATCACTGAAAGGCAAGATCAGAAGAGACCTAGGATATTATGTAGATTTCCAATGTCTACACTTGAGACTTCTTCACTTATAAAATTAAATAAAAATCAACGAAGCAGACGTCTGGGTGGCTCAGCAGTTGAGTGTCTGCCTTTGGCTCAGGGCGTGATCCTGGGGTCCTGGGATCGAGTCCCACATCAGGCTCCCTGCATGGAGCTTGCTTCTCCCTCTGCCTGTGTCTCTGCCTCTTCCTGTCTCTCTCATGAATAAATAAATAAAATCTTAAAAAAATAAAGACTGAAAATAACAGTAACAGGGAATCAAAGAACAATGGATTTTGAAGTACTACAGAATTGGTTGTCTTCCTTCTTTATTTCTTTTCTTTCTTTCTTTCTTTCTTTCTTTCTTTCTTTCTTTCTTTCTTTCTTTCTTTCTTTTTCTTTCTTCCTTCCTTCCTTCCTTCCTTCCTTCCTTCCTTCCTTCCTTCCTTTCTTTCTTTTTCTTCCTTCCTTCCTTCCTTCCTTCCTTCCTTCCTTCCTTCCTTCCTTCCTTCCTTCCTTCTTCTTTGTTTCTTTGTTTCTTTGTTTCTCCTTTTCTTTTTTCCAATTTTGAATCTACTGGCCTGAGATACACATGTATCTCCTAGTCTGTACCTTATACATCCAGAAATCCACAAGTGAGCACTATGGTGCAGATTTAATGCTCCAGGAGAAGCTCTCTCACCCAAATTTGAGAAAAGCAAAGGGAGCTCCTCATGCTCAGAAAGTGCAGAATTTGCCTTCCCTTCTCCCCTTTATTTTCTCCAATTTCTCCTTCTCAGGGCCTGAGGCTACTCTGTTGTCATGGTGATAGTGGCAGTCTTCCTCTGTCTTCTGACCACTTCATCCCAGAACATGCTCAAAATCCAGGACTGAGGACTGAAAAGGGGAAGCAATGGAAACAGAAGTACTGGGAGGTTGTGGAAAAGAGCTTGAGAAAGGGACTCCTTGAAATAGTACAAGAATTCACAGGCTCACTGTCCCCTCTGTTTTAGTGTTGATTTCATTCTAATTAACATACCAAAGACTGAACTGCCCTGCTCTAAACTGAACTCTGGGTAGTATAAAGACCAGGTAGTAAACATTTTTGGCGTTGTGAGCCATACTCCCTCTCTCTCTCTCAATTACTGAAATTTGCAATTGCAGTATGGAGGCTGCTATACACAATTAAATAAATGGGCATGCCTGTTACATTAAAATTTTATTTATAAAAACAGGTTTGGGGCAGAATTGAATTCTCAGAATAGAAGTCAACAGATATAGGTGATGGTGTTCACTGCAGCACATGGGTGAGTAATATGGTCTTAAGAAAGTAATAGTGTTCTACTCCAACAATAATTGCTGCTTTAAAGTTGTGAATGCATTTTACCTTTGTTTTCTCACCTGTGTAATGGATAAATTCATAGAACATCTCCATGTACATTTTCTTAATTTTAGTTTCAGAAAAAAGATACAGCACAATATAGCCCCTGAATAAGTATTTGCTTGAATTAATATTATCCTTATATATTGTGTATAATATATTTAAACAGAAAGAAACAAATTTAGTGAAACACACTAATGTATTTTATGCATTTTATTTTTTTTTAAATTTTAAATAAATTTATTTTTTATTGGTGTTCAATTTACCAACATACAGAATAACACCCAGTGCTCATCCCGTCAAGTGCCCCCCTCAGAGCCCGTCACCCATTCACCCCCAGCCCCCGCCCTCCTCCCATTCCACCACCCCTAGTTCATTTCCCAGAGTTAGGAGTCTTCATGTTCTGTCTCCCTTTCTGATATTTCCCACACATTTCTTCTCCCTTCCCTTATATTCCATTTCACTATTATTTATATTCCCCAAATGAATGAGACCATATAATGTTTGTCCTTCTCCTACTGACTTACTTCACTCAGCATAATACCCTCCAGATCCAGCCATGTTGAAGCAAATGGTGGGTATTTGTCGTTTCTAATGGCTGAGTAATATTCCATTGTATACATAAACCACATCTTCTTTATCCATTCATCTTTCGATGGACACCGAAGCTCCTTCCGCAGTTTGGCTATTGTGGACATTGCTGCTATAAACATCGGGGTGCAGGTGTCCTGGCGTTTCATTGCATCTGTATCTTTGGGGTAAATCCCCAACAGTGCAATTGCTGGGTCGTGCATTTTATAAATACAAGTTTAAAAAGGACACCAGGGATGCCTGGGTGGCTCAGGGGTTGAGTGCCTGCCTTCAGCCCAGGGCATGATCCTGGAGTCCCGGGATCGAGTCCCACATCAGGCTCCCTGCATGGAGCTTGCTTCTCCCTCTGCCTGTGTCTCTGCCTCTCTCTCTCTCATAAATAAAATATATTTTTTAAAAAAGGACACCAGGCAGCCCCGGTGGCTTAGTGGTTTAGCGTGGCCTTCCACCCAGGGTGTGATCCTGGATACCCGGGATCAAGTCCCACGTCGGGCTCCCTGCATGGAGCCTGCTTCTCCCTCTCTCTCTCTCTCTGTCTAATAAATAAATAAATAAAACTTTTAAAAAAGGACACCAAAGTATTAATAGTGGTAATGAACTGCAATGATTAATTTCTGGAATTAGAGGTATAGAAGGAAACTTCTTAACTGTAAAAGATTACAATTATTTTTCCATTTTGTTTCTTACCTGTTGCTGACAGGAATTATTTGCTTGACCAAACTTTAGTTAGGCTCCTGAACTTTCTCTTGGTCCCATGTGTGTACTTCCTTGTAAAATCTACTTTTAGCAAAAACTCCACAAAGTCACATTAACCAGAAACTCCCACCCTAAATATTTGAACATCCTTAATTAGTTTCCTCATCTTCCACCACCCCCTGGTTTGTGTCTGTTGAGCCTGGCCTTTCTTCAGCAAGAATCCTGTTAGGTTGATCTAATCAGAACTCTGAAATTTTATCTGACTCCCACCTTTGTTTTTGGCTATAAATTCCTATCCTATATTCAAGAGTTGAGCCTAACTTCTTTCTCCTACTGTAAAATCCCATTGCAGAGGTCCTTATACCTATCACAATGGTCTCGAAAAAAGTCTAACTCACCATTTTTAACAAGGGTCATTGAATATTTTTCTTTAACATTACAATTAGCATGTATTCCCCTTTCAAAAGAAAACCCAATAGGATAGTCTACATAGCAAAATAAGTATACAGGATTATAGACCAATAATATAATCAATTAATAAATCATAGCAGACCATAGTGCCTTTATGTTGGGATTCCCTCCCTTTCCCTTAACCTTCTCTAATATTTCCTAAATATTTCATTATAAAGCATAAAAAAAAGAGATAAAATCAAAATAATTTACAACAAAATAAAACATGACTTTTGAGGTTGAATAAACTACAACGTTGTTTGTTTACCATGAGTGAGGTGCTGATTAAGCTACAGAGTCAGAAACCACCTTCCTCAGTCAGTTGATACATTTATAATGAAAACTTTGCTGAAATAGTCATGTCTGTTCATTCATATATGGTTTATGGTTGGTTTCATGTCACAAATGCAGAGATGAATAACTGTCAGACACTGCAGGCCTTCCAAACTTAAAATGGTTAATATCTAGCCCGCTATAGAAATAAGAATTGCTGACCTCTGAATTACAGAGTTTGGGGAATATTTTATATAAAAAAGAAAGGAAGGCAGGAAAGAAGTAAGTGAGGGAGGAAAGAATAATGGAAGAAGGAAGGGTGAGTCAGAACCGGAAGGACAGCATAGGTGAACCAGAGGTAGTAGCAGTTAGATCAATTTGGGGATTGAATGATCAGTTTTAAGATGACAGCTGGGGTAACAGAGTAACATAAGTCAGGATACATAGAAAAACCAAGGTTCAGCAGATGTTTTAAAGCCATAAAACTTTTTCAACTTTGCACAAAAAAAAAATTGAAAAAAAATCTTGAAAAAAAATTTATAATCTGAATATTGAGACTTTGGGAAAATTTAACTTTCAAGCTCCTAAAGTCTTTTTAGATTAAAGGTATTTTATTGGAATAGTAAGAAAAAACATTAGAGAATCAATGAAAAATCTTAAGGAAAATATAGAAATAATTTAAAAATAGTACACCATTAAAAAAAACCCTCAGGATCAGCATTACTGAGAAGTATTTACACTTTGCAGATGGATGCAATAAATTAATTGTAACCAAAAGATATAAAATTATGGGTTTTGGTAATGCTTACATAACTATTAAAAAAATAACGGAGGGTCCTTGGGACATCGCAGTTTTCAGGCAGTTTTCGCGGGGGCGGAGACGAGGAAACCCGAGGCTAAGACAAAGTAAAACGGCAAGAACAAAAGCCGATATACGAGTCTGGAGAGTTTTTTTTTTTTTTTTTTATGGGGAGGATACTTAAATAATTTGTTAAAGTCTTTTAGGTGCAGACCACTGATAGGAATTCCTCTTAGAGCGCCTTAAGCAGGAACCGACACCAAGCAGAGCACCGGCGGCAACCCGGAGGTGGAGGAGCGACGCACTTGCTAATGCCCCGCCCACGCCCCGCGCAGTTTCCGGATAGGCCTTTGCAGCCGTGGAGAACCATGTGACCTTCCCACAGCGCACTGCGAGCGCGCCGCCTGCGCCGCGTAATGGCGCATTTCCTGCCGCCGGGGTGCTGGCGGAATTTCATGGCGGTCTCTGTGAGACGAGGCATTACCGTGGGGTTTCAGCCTGCGTGGCTCCGTTGGGGCCTCTCGAACACACTCGCTAGGCGCATCCGATTGGAAAATGCTTTAAAGAATAATAACGTATCGAGGCTTCAGCCTAAGAAATTACTCTCCACTGTAATGTGACCAAACAAAATGTTTGTAAACATACACATGTTCAAGGATAAATATGACAGTGTGAATCAACTGACCTAGTTTTATATCAAATATTAAATATATATAATATATATTATATATATATCCATGGTAATCCTAAATGAAGTCAATCTGATAAAAATTCACATTAAATTTTATGTTACTTGTAGAAAAATGTAAAGTGGATATGGGCCACGCTTCTAACTTTATCAGGAAAATCATGAATCACGTTTTCCTCCGAGCAATTATTCCAAGCATTATGTTTCACTTTTCGAATAAATAATTTAAAAATCCTGCTCAAATGAACAGGCATATCTGGTTCCTGGATTACCCCCCCCCCCCATTTTCTTTCTTTTTTTTTTTTTTTTTAACTTTTCATTCAGTTTGCTGTTGGCGTCCCATTTCTGTTGATGCTAGATGGCGCTCTGAGCCCAGGGGTTTCGGGTTCCAAAAAAACCGTATAGCATGTACTTCTGAAATATGAGAAGGTGAGTTTAAGGCTTGAAAGTAACCTGTGTTTGGAGCTGAATTGCCTTCTTACAGGCGCGGGGTTCATGGTTTAACTTGGCATCTTCCACGGAGGTCTAACTAGATCAAGAGAAGGCTGTACCCAGCAAACACTAAATTTTTCTGTGGCTGTTTTTCCTGGACCTTAGGCTCTTTCTTTCTCTCTCTCTCTTTTATGCCATACTGTTCCTTTGCCTAGTCTGATTCTACACCTCATGAATTTTGTCATTCAAATTTACAAATCTCCCAAATTCTACTTTTACAGTTACACCAGAGGTGTTCTTAGTAAGCAGACAGCATAGTAGCCTGGTGAAATGTGACAAACTATAAAATCCAAATTCAGTAACATAAAGTAAAATCCCGAAACCTAGCCCAGGCATATATTTCCAGCTTTCTTCAAGTGTACCGAAAATGCCACTTTACATGTGATTTTTCACATCTTTTGTCTTTTATATATACCCTGCTCCTTACCTGAATACAATTTCTTTTTCTTTTTCTTTTTTTCTTTTTCTTTTTTTTTTGGCTTCCCTGGCTCTTCTTCTTTTTTTTTTAAATCTTTACTTTTTAAATTTTTTTTAAATTTTTATTTATTTATGATAGTCACACACACACAGAGAGAGAGAGAGAGAGAGAGGCAGAGACACAGGCAGAGGGAGAAGCAGGCTCCATGCACCGGGAGCCTGACGTGGGATTCGATCCTGGGTCTCCAGGATCGCGCCCTGGGCTAAAGGCAGGCGCTAAACCGCTGCGCCAGCCAGGGATCCCTTCCCTAGCTCTTCACTGGGTTTCTGCTCTTATTATTTTTTTCACTCAGTGTGTTTCTTCAGCGAATTTTCAATGACCATTTAAATTCAGGTTGCATGCTAGTACATGTTGTAGGTTGTAGCAGAGTAATGCACATTCCCTACTGCAGCATATCTAATCCTATTTCCATTGCCTATTTGAATCTACTTGCCTGATGTCTCAAGTGAAAAGCGAAAATTTATATTGGTTTTTTATTTATCCATTCTTTATATGTAGAAGACCTGCCACCTGGTTATCATGTAATTTTCTTAGTTTTCAAAATTGAATGGGTCAAAATCAATTGTCTTTCTGTGTTCCAACAATGAATAAATAAATACTGAAGCTAAAATTACAATTTTACAATAGCATCAAATATATGATACATTTAGGGATGAATCTGACAAAATATGTGCATAATTTGTACTCTGAATATTACACAATACTGATAAGATTAATACAAAATACTTAAGCAAATGTAACATAGTCCAATTGCATGGATTGGAAGGGTCAATATTTTTAAGACGCCAATTATCAAATATTTATCTAAATCTTCTTATACAATCTCCAATGAATATCTCATTATGAATTTTTGTAGAAATTGACAAGTGGATTCTAATATTTATATAGGAACATAAAGGACTTAGAAAGCTAAATTAGCACAGAAAATAAAGAGCAATGTTAGAGGATACACACAACTTATTTCAAGACTTAATATAAAGTAAATTTGATATAAAGATAGACATTTAAATAAATGGAACATCATAGCAACCAGAAGTAAACCTATAGGTATCTAGTGAGTAGGTTTTTGATAAATGTGCTAAGGGAAGTCAATGGAGAAAGGACACTATTTGCAACAAATGGTGGTAGGACATTGGAACTATGCCATATGCCAACAACAGCAAAACGAAGCCATCCTATTATATTTTGTACTATATTAAAATTAGCTCAAATTTTATCATAGGTATAAATATAAAACTTTAATATATATGATGTCTAAAACTAAACCTAGTAGTTAAACTGTTATTTTGGGAAAAGAAAAAAAAAGCAATAATATTAAAAGCCACAAAAGAAAAAAATGGATAAACTGTACTTAATCAATATTAAAAATAAGTTCTATTCCTTGAAAGACTGTTAACAAAATGACAAGAGATACCGTAGACTTAGAAAAAAAATTTAAGACATAACTGAAACAAATCTTGTATCAGTAATTTATATATATATGCATATATAAATTTTAGTAAAATAATGCTATGTGCCAGAAATTTTAGTAATAATGAAACAAGACACAAAAATTTTAAAGCAAGGAAATTGATACTTAACCAGAGAGGAGTTGGCAAACAATTCCATGAATATATGCTCCACACCACTGTCATCAGAAATACGTGAATTGAAACTGCAATGAGATGAGACACCACTACCCATATACTAGAAAAAATTTTTAGAAGTTAAAAATATGCTGCTAATACCAAACACTAAGAAAGATGTGGAGCAACATGACTTCTCATATTTTGCTCTCAGGAATGTGAAATGGCACAGGAGCTTTATGAATCAGTTTTTTGTAAAGTAAATAAAATATCTATTATATGATCCAGCAATGTCGATATTAGGTATTTTTGCAAGGGAAGTATAACTATACGTTCATAAAATGCTGTATCTAAATTTTTATAGCAACTGTAGTTATAATAACTCAAACCTGGAAACAACTCAAATATCGGATAAACAAATTCTAGTACACTTACTCAGTAGAGTACAAATCAATGTCTAAAAGGAATGAACTACTTATACATGCAGCAGTATGAATGAAACTCAAGATCATTTTCTAAGTGAGAAAAAGCAGACAGAAAAGATGGCATACAGAAAAATTTCATGTATATGAAATTCTAAAAAAGGCAAAACAATCAAGATAGATATGATAAATAATTGCTTTGAGAGGAGGAATTTAATACAAAGAGGCACAACAGACGTTAGGGGGTGATGAAAAATATTCTGTATCTTAATTATGGTGGTGGTTTGCATGACTGTTATGTATTTGTTGAAATATGTTGAACTATATACTGAAAAACAGATGGATTTCTTCTTAATAAAACAAACTTAAATATAAGTGAGTTATTGCATCAATCTCCTTATTTTCAGTCCTTGCTTATTTAAAATAGTAGCGTCATAAATTAAAAAAATAAATGTTACCCATTTTTCATAGTAGAAATGTTCAATTTAACTCTTGTGTAGACATAAAATAGTAACAGTCCTGCCTACACATTCAGACTTACCTCTTGCCCTAATGCCATTCACAATTTTATGAATGTCATTATTTTTTGCCTTATTACATTCGGGCATCTTCTGTGTAGTCATTTCCTTATTTCTGTTGACTTGAAACCTGTATCTGTGCTTGTTATTGGCTGAATTATATCTCCCTGAAATTCATAGTTTGAAGCTCCTATTCCCCATACCTCAAAATGTGAATGTCTTTAGAGATAGGGCCATCATCTGCAAGCCAAAGGAAAGTCCTCAGACAAAACCAAACCTTTCAACACCTTGATATTAGACTTCTAGTCTCCACAACTGTGAGAAAATAAATTTCATTAGTTTAATCTATCCAGTCTGTGGTACTTTGTTATGAAGGCTCTAGCAAACTAGTGCATTGCTCTAATAACTAACTCAGGCATTATGTTGTCACTTTAAAAACTGACTCCTTGATCAGATGATTTTGAAAATTTAGTTATGAAGGATGGACTTTTCTGTCTGAGCTATAAACTCTAGTTCTCACACACAAATCAATTTATTTCATCCATTCATTAATTCAATATCTAAATATTGAATATTCAGAGAAGATATTCTGGGGATATATAAGTGAAAGGTCAAATAGAATTATTTGAGTAGAAAGGGCTTACATTATACTTCTTATTTTCCAGGTGCTAAGTATAAAAGTTGTAAATACAGTGGTCACATCTACTATTAACAGGATAAATGGAAATAAGCCTTCAAGAAACCTCCCTGTGACTTCCTAACATCACAGAGGAGTCAATAACTAGGCACCATCCCCATTATATATGCTTTTGTTTTCATTATTTTTTTAGTTTGTCTTGTTACTCATCTGTAGCAAGAATCCCCATGTTCTGTTTTTGCTGTCATTTTCATCTATCTGCTAGCTTGTCCCACCAAGTTTAACTACTGAACCTAAGCTCTCCATAGCTTTTTTTTTAAGTGTGTAATTGTGGTACACTACACATTATATAATTTTTACAATATTATTTTTCAGTGTACAGTTCAGTACATTCACTATACAAATGATCTCTAAAACTCCTTTCATCTTGTGAAAATGAAATTCTATGCCCATTAAACAAACTCCCTTTTATCCTTCCCCCAAGTACTAGAAACTACCATTCTACTTTCTTTTTAAATTTGACTCTGAATTTTATTACTCTAGGTGATTTGTATATAAGTGGGATCTTTCTGTATTTACCTTTTTGTGACTAGTTTTTTCATTCAGCCTAATGTCCTCTAGGTTCATCCGTTTTGCAGTATGTTTCAGAATTTCCTTTCTTTGCAGGCTGAATAATATCCCATTGTAGGTATATACTACATCTTGTTTATCTATTCATCTGTTGATGGACACTTTGGTTGCTCCCAACTTTTGGCTATAGTGAATAATATTACAATGAACGTGATGTATAAATATTTCTTCAAGATCCTGCTTTCAATTTTTTAAGGTACATATGCAAGAATGGAATTGTGGGATAATATGGTAATTATATATATATTTTTTGATGAACCACCATAATATTTTCCAGAGCAGCTGTACCATTTTACATTTCCATCGAGAGTGAATTTTTCCACATCCTCATGAACAGTTGTTATTTTCTGTTTTGATTTAATTCTTTTTAGAAGCCATCCTAATAGGTGTAAGGTGGTATTTCATCAGGGTTTTGATTGAGATTTCCCTGATGATATATTGAGTATCTTTCCATGTGCTTGCTGGCCATTTGGATGTGAATTTTGGAGAAATATTTATTGCAAATATTTGTACCCATTCCATAGTTTGCCTTATCAGTGTATTGATTGTGTCCTTAGCACAGAAGTTGCTAATATTGCTGTACTCCAATTTATCCATATTTACTTTTGTCACCTGTCACATTTTTTTTAATTAAAATCCAAGACATCAGTGACAAACCCAATGTCATTAAGCTGCCCCTATGTTTTCTTCAAAATCCTTTATAGTTTCTAGACCTTACATTTGGATCTTTTCCCCATTTTGCATTGGATTTGAATAAATATAAAATACTTATATTTACATAAATATAAAGGTCTGACTTACTTATATAAAATAAAGCTCTGACTTATATTTTTGCACGTGGATATCCAGTTTTTCCGACGGTATGTGTTGAAGACTGTCCTTCCTCCATTGAATGATCTTGGAATCCTTGTCAAAATAATTTGACCATACGTAAAAGAGCTTAATTCTGAGTTCTCTATTCTGTTCCATTGTTCTATATGACTGTTTGTATGTTAGTACCACACTAGCTAGTATGACCACTAGTGGTTTAATTATAGTTGCTTTGTAATAAGTTTTGTATTTTTATTTATTTTTATTTTTAATTTAATTTTTTAATTGGAGTTCAATTTGCCAACATATAGCATAGCACCCAGTGCTCATCCCATCAAGTGCCCACCTCAGTGCCTGTCACCCAGTCACCCCCACCCCCTGCCCACCTCCCTTTCCACCACCCCTTGTTCGTTTCCCAGAGTTAGGAGTCTCTCATGTTCTGTCTCCCTCTCTGATATTTCCCACTAATTTTTTCTTCTTTCCCCTTTATTCCCTTTCACTATTTTTTTATATTCCCCAAATGAATGAGACCATATAATGTTTGTCCTTCTCTGATTGACTTATTTCGCTCAGCATAATACCCTCCAGTTCCATCCACGGTATTTGTCGTTTCTAATGGCTGAGTAATATTCCATTGTATACATATACCACATTTTCTTTTGAAAGCGGAAACTATGAGACCTTCAACTTGGTCCTTTATCAGGATTGTTTTTTGTTGTTTTTTTTTGTTTGTTTGTTTTTGTTTTTTACTATTTAGGGTAGGGTCTATAGAGACTTTATATGAATTTTGGGATGCAATGCTGTTTTTGATACTGAAAAAATTATCTTCTTGACTCAACTCTAGGTTTCTCTAAGCCTTCTCATCTAGGCCTAAAACTTGGCCCATAAAAACTATAGACTCTCCGTATAAAGGATTTTATCAATCTCCCAACATATACATTAAAGATTTTAAATACTATGAGACTTTCTAACAGCTCAACCCCTAGGATGATGTAAGGCTGTCATTTACCATTTGTTCTAACAAACATCTGAAAGGCCCCTGATTCCTTTATTAGACATTTACTAAAAAAGACTTAGCATTTTGAATCCTCTTTGTGTCCCTCTGATATCAGAGGCATCCTTCTCAACTCAGAGGTGTCCTTCTCAAGGACATAAAGCCACTGCTTTGAAATGAAATTAAGAAAGATAGAGCCTCTCTTTCAGTCTCTGCGAGGGGATAGAATCTAACTTTAATAATTTTGAGCTAACAGACACAGCTGGCCTAATCACATTTACACTTACTAACCCTTTGTAATTTTTCACTTCTCTGACTTTACTAAGCCCCCACTCACCTTCTCTCTTTCCCTCATTCTCTCTTTAAAATATCCAGTGTCCTTGTACAAATATTGGGCCATCTTTTCTATTGCAATAATATATAATTGATTGAAATCTCTCCTTACACTTTATGTCCAGATCTGACAATAGCACTACATTGCATTTTTTGGAGGGAGGAGAACACTTGGATCTCATAATTTACTTTAAAGATCTTGGCATTTGGGATCCCTGGGTGGCGCAGTGGTTTGGCGCCTGCCTTTGGCCCGGGGCGCGATCCTGGAGACTTGGGATCGAGTCCTGTGTCAGGCTCCCAGTGTGGAGCCTGCTTCTCCCTCTGCCTGTGTTTCTGCCTCTCTGTCTCTCTCTGTGTGACTATCATGAATAAATAAATAAAATCTTTAAAAAAAATCTTGGCATTTAAGTAAATACCATAGGATATATGTTCTTTGATTTTGGAAGCTAACACTTGTTATTATAGCCCATAGCTTAAGGCCATTCCCCATATGGAAGTTATTCTTTTTTATTATAAATTTATTTTTATTGGTGTTCAATTTGCCAACATATAGAATAATACCCAGTGCTCATCCCATCAAGTGCTCCCCTCAGTGCCCGTCACCCAGTCACCCCCACCCCCCGCCCACCTCCCTTTCTACCACCCCTAGTTCGTTTCCCAGAGTTAGGAGTCTCTCATGTTCTGTCTCCCTTTCTGATATTTCCCACTCATTTTTTCTATGGAAGTTATTCTGAAAGTAGTGCTGTCATCAAGCCAACAGGGAGATACCAAGACAGTTTTTCAGCATGGTGTTTAAAGAATGTGCTACTAGAAGACAAGGGAATGAATAACTTTGAAGTAATAGCTTCTGGCTACCTGGGGTGACTTCCCAATTCTGCCACTTTCTGTACGGCTTTGGTTAAGTTTCTTAACTGGATATGACTCAGATTTCCGATCTGTAAAATAGCAATGATATCTGATAAGATATTTTGAAATTTAGAGATGTTAATATATTTTGATATTAACCCTATGGTTAATATAAATTTTTTTTAGTTTTATTTATTCATGATAGACATAGAGAAAGAGAGAGGCAGAGGCACAGGCAGAGGGAGAAGTAGGCTCCATGCAGGGGAGCCCCACAAGGGACTCGATCCCGGGACTCCAGGATTGCGCCCTGGGCCAAAGGCAGGCCCTAAACCTCCAAGCCACGCAGGGATCCTCCATCTATGCTTAATATATACTGGTATTGTTGAACATTATTCTAGGAACACTCCATGAATATTCTCACTTCTGGGCTGTTGGATATGACTATTAGATATTAAAGCAGGTTCTATCTTCTGAAAGTAGCTACAAATCACACTTTGGCAGTCAGTTTTCTAAGCGGCAGTCACAAACCAAATTCCCCATGTCTCTGTTCCCTTTTGACTCTACATCTAGAATCCAGCAGTAAGTTTTAGCCAATTTGGAGATTGGTAAAAAATGTACATCCTTTTTTTCTGTGTTTTTTTTTTCTTTCTACACTGCTGCTCCCCAACTTAATACACATATATTCTCAAACAAAACAAAACAAAAACAAGTATTTGTTGAGAATAGTTATATACTAGTTACTGTTATTAGGATATTTAATTCCCACATATGTCTAGGAGGTGATAATTGTTATTATTGCCATGGAACATATAAAAAATCAAGTATTTCATAACTGACTGGCAGTCTTAGATCTAATAAGTGGTAGAAACAAGAATGCCTCAGTTAATTCCCCAGATTTCTGATAACAGGTTTTTATAACTAGGCATAGCTTAGTATTATATAAAACTGAAAATAATACATAGTATGTGGTACTACCTCCTGTCTGTAGTGGCCTAGAATACTCCTCAGATGCAGTAGAGGAAAGTATTACAGACACTGCATATTGCTTCACTCAACATATAGCTCAGTATACTTTATCAAACTGTCCTCCAAGTCTAAGAAAAGATGATAACCATGCCAATTACCATGCAGATAGGGTTGCTATGTACATTACTCTACTAAGATATGAGTAACAGAACTGTGGGAACTGTGCAGGAAAAAAAGGGCAAAGACATGAGGAAAAGTCATGTGAACTTAGCCCTCAATCCTTTAATCCTCCTGACCACAAAAAAGATAGAGGATTTTATATGCCATAGCTATCTTGCAACAAGCAAAAGGGTGAAGAGTTATACATTAGAGATAACGGAAATGATGTGTATAAGTAGGTTGAACCACTCACAGAGACCCTAATCTGCATTTCCTATGATTTCTTGTTATGTGTGGCCAACAAGCTTTCAATAATTATTATGAAATAATTCAAGTAGAGTTTTCTATTTACAAGCACAGAACAAAATTATCATCAAAATATATAGCAACCAGTAAGGTTTGTTACTTGTATTTATTTCTCCCCAAATCCTCTAGTTTCCTTTAAATTCGAGAATCATCCCTACAATAATAATTGCCACATAGAATAGAATAATTGCCACATTCTATGTAGTTTGCTTGATGCAGTGGCTTGTTCTTCATATGCAGGAAAATTTTTTTTAATTTTTAATTTATTTATTTATGATAGTCACAGAGAGAGAGAGAGAGGCAGAGACACAGACAGAGGGAGAAGCAGGCTCCATGCACCGGGAGCCCGATGTGGGACTCGATCCCGGGTCTCCAGGATCGCGCCCTGGGCCAAAGGCAGGCGCCAAACCACTGCGCCACCCAGGGATCCCCCATATGCAGGAAAAATTAAGGTTAATGGTGATGGGATCAAATGGAGTGAAGATGAGACACAATTTTTTGACTATGCTCTGGTTTTATTTTCTGTATAGAGTACAGATGCCCAGTATTGGCATCTTGACTGCAGACATACACTTTGGAGCTAAAATATCCATAAGACACATGCTTTTGCTCACATCTCATAAACTTAGAACAAACCCAGCTGCCCAGAATAGTTTTTAGACCTTTAGATCCAGAAATTCATTACTTGCATAGCAGAGATATGTTATTAAGTCTCAGAGAGGCATCCTGTGAGGATTCTTCCTTCATAAGAGAATGTGTTCCTTTCAACATCGGTGCTCTCCACTTTTCAGGCATTAAATAAATCTTAGTCTGCTTATTGGACCCCTCGATTGTTTCCACCCTCTTCTTGCGTTTTTATCTTTTAGGAGTTTGGGGGGTGAGGCAATCTCTATTCAACCCAGTTCAAGGAATCCCATACGCACTCTCCAGGACTTTCAGCAGCCTATTACAAACTATGTCACAGATGTGTCAAAGATTCGGCTTGAAACAATGAACACTGATCAATCAGCTTAAGTAATAGGTGAATAAACAATTCACTAAGTCAGTAAAAATGATAATTTTAAAAAGCAACAAGAATAAGTATTTTTAATATTATGTTAATTAATAAAATGTTACAATTTCATCTCTAAAAGACCGTATTGCAAAAATATGTGCTGCCTGGAACAGATGTATATGCACACATTTAAAGTGGCATTTTTTTTTCACTGAAAACAATTTGAGTATTTTCTCATCAAAGAGTAAGAAAAGAATACATATCTATATTGTGGGCCAGGTATAAAAAGAGAGATCATGCAGACATTTAAAAAATGATGTGATAGTAATCACAGGCTCCAGCTAAGGCCTACAAATCTTGGATAAGGAGAAAAACAAACGATATTACGCAATGCATACTTGCCCAGTAAAGAAGTGTCTGGTCTCTGCATTCAGAGTTGGATTCTTAGTGCTCTGTCTACATAAATGAATGCCTTTGTGAATATTGCACAATTAGAACAAATTAAGCCACATAATAAAATAGCCACAGCACTTTTTAAAGCATGAAACTAACAAAATTTCTGAAAAACACTAAAATAGTCACAATGTCATGTCTGTATTTCTATATAAAATCAATGTAGTAAGGAGTAATGCTCGAAAATATTAAAATAATTGAAAAACTATTTCAAAATTCTTTGAAACATGATTATGGTAGCATTTTAAAAACCAGAATTAAAGGTATACACAATACAAAAAAAAATCTGGTTGTAGATGATGTTTATGTGATTTTTTAATTTTTTTTATTTTTATTTTATTTTTTATGTGATTTTTTTAAATGAGAATTTATACAGATGTGTTAAAAACATTTACATGCCAAACAAAATGCAAGCACAAATATTACAAGGCAAGGCCTAAAGCAACAACCCACTGCAAGCAGTATGATTTCTGAACAAATGTTCTTTATACAAATTCGCCAACTAAATCCAGAGGAAGAGCAAGGAGCAGCTAGCCTCGCCTGCACAGCTGACCCCGCAGAGAAATCTTCAGGTCAGCTTCGCGGGCTGGGACCCTACCCTAGCTGGGCAGGGTTGGGAGGAGAAGGACCACTCCTCTTAGGTCATCTGCGCTTGCGCAGGAGACTCCCGCCGCAGCTGGCTGCTAAAGGCGCGGAGTGCAAAGCCCTGAGGCTGCAGAAAGCAGAAGGGGCGGGGTGGAGGTGTGCCAGTACATTCAGATAATGTACCAAAAAAATGAAAGCGGGAATGATGTTGGGGAGATTTCTTAGCATTCACAAAGACCTTAGAGACATTAAAGTCAACAGCAATAAAGAATCTTCTATCACATCCTGTCTGAGTGGGGGAAATCAGCGGTAAAAATCTTGGGGGAAAATTGGAGAAATTTTCATGTGAAACAGAATCATGACCTTAGAGAACTATCCCCTTCATTTTTGCTAGGAGGGATTTATGTATTATGCTTATAGAAGAATATCCTTATTTTGTAAAAATGCAGGCAGAAATGTCATGATGCTTTATTTTTAAATTGCCTACTTCTCACTTAGGTATATAATGAATTCAATATAGAAATATGTTAATAATTTTGGGTCGATGCGGTTGGATGTAGGTGTTCATCTTACTATTCCCCAGACTTTTCTAAAAAAAAAAAAATCAATTTTTAGTATAAATTTAAACATTTTAAATTCAAGAGAGAAATTATGTGCCAAATCATACACTAAAATGATAAAGGTACTAGAACTGAAATGATAAAGGTACTTGAGCACATATATCGAAATACAATTTAATGTTCTTAAGTATTTTCCAACTTTCTATAAAATAATTTTGAAACCGGATCCCTTTTCCTGCGCAGCCGCAGAACAGGTTTATCCTCAGCATTCTGACTGCTCTTGGCTTCCAGCGTGTGGACGCCAGATGGCATAGTGAGCTGGCTGCTCAGAATATTTAAACCCACGCATTCCATAAACACTGGTAAAATGAGTCAGGGGAAAGGATCCTTCAACAAGTGCGGTGCGGGGTGTTAGAGATGGAAATAGGTGAACAGGAGCACTCAAGGTCCTTGCCAGTACACAAGCCTGTGAACTGTATTCCCCCTGCACCCCTGCTCCTTCCCAAGCCTAGATTCCCCTCTTGGCAATGCCCAGGAACCTGCCAGGTGGACAGGAACCATCCTTACCTATTCTTTCTGACAGGGAGACCTTATGGGAGGAAGGTAACATTTCAAGGAACAAGATTTGTATATTGAAAATTCTCCAACACCACATGCATTCCTCTGTAGGCTGTCTGGCATCGCTTCCTGCATTTCCTCTCATCTACCTAGTCTCACCATGCTTTTCCCTTCATGCTCCTAACTCCTCACAAATTACTGTTCCCAGAGGCCCAGAGGTCCTTTAAATCTTCATATTCCCTTGTTTACGGTGAGGATATATTGGTACAAAGATATAGGGGTGAAGATTTCTTCTTGTTCTTATTGGAAACAATACAAAAGATGAGATTGCAGTGATATTGTTAAAAATACTAAAAAGAAAAAAGTCAATATTATGTACAAAGCAAAAATATTTTTCAAAAACAAAGAAAAAAATAAAGATTTTTCCATATGAAAAGAATTATTTCCATATATATATGAAAATAATTCATCACTAATAGATCCTCATTATTGGAATTGTTAAGTTTCCAGCAGAAGGAACAAAATATCAGATGGAAATGTGGATCTACACCAAGGAATGAAGAACAGAGGAATTTGTAAACACATGAGTAAACATATTATATATTTTTTCTAATTTAAATATCAGCATATATAGGACGCCTGGATGGCTCAGTGGTTGAGTGTCTGCCTTTGGCTCAGGATGTGGTCCCGGAGTCCTGGGATTGAGTCCCACATACCGCTCCTGAAGGGAGCCTGCTGCTCTCTCTGCCTATGTCGTTGCCTCTCTCTCTGTCTCTCATGAATAAATAAAATCTTTAAAAACAATAAATAAATTTCAGCATATAATTTACAGTTTAGACAAAATAATCATAATATAATGTGGGGTTATTTATGCAAAGGTAGAATTTATTACAACAATTTCATACAGGTTGGAAAGCGAGAAATGGAGTTATAGTATTTTAAGGCTTTTATACGTTACATGAAGTGGTATAATATCACTGGAAGATAAACTTAGAAGTTAAACCTGTTTATAATAAAACCGAAATCAACCACAATACTAATTATGAAAGTTATAGATGAATAGCCAGTAAAGAGGACAAAGTGGAATCATTAGAATTGAATATTATTGCAAACAAGGTATATAAATAAGAAAAAGGGATCAAAGAATATTTGTGACAAATAGAAAAATGATACATTTTAACCTAACTATATTAATAACAATTAATATTAACATACCATCAGGGACAAAGAAGGTTGTTTCACAAAGTTTTTTTTTTTTTTTTAAGTCAGCTCTCCAACAAACAGAGCTTGAATTCTCGACCCTTAGGTCAAGAGTAACATGCTGTAATGATTGATCTAGTTAGGTCAATCCCAAGAAAGTTATTTCATAATAATAACTGGTCAGTTTATCAAGAGGACATAACAATCGTAATTCCTCATACATTGAGTAACAGATTTTCAAAATGTATGCCAACTAAAAAATCTGATAGTAACTCAAGAAGAAATAGACAAATCCAAAATTATATTTAGAAATTTGAATACTCCTCAATATTTAGCACTGGGTGTTACACTAAATGTTGGTCAATTGAACTCCAATAGATAATATACGAAAAAAAACACTAAAAAGTATTTAGTAGAGTAAGTAGAAAAATATCAGGAAGAACATAGAATATTTGAACAATACTATCAACTAAGTCGATCATACTGATAGATCAATTTAGTTGATAGAAAGTATGATAGATCATACATTATAGAATTAAGAAATAGAAATGCAAACATTCATTCTGCATCAAATCTATCATTAAGGTAGGAATAGCCCATGGGGTGCCTGGATGGCTCAGTTGGCTAAGTGTTTGCCTTTGGCTCAGGTCATGATCCTGGGTCCCGGGCTTGAATCCTCCATCTGGCTCCATGCACGGGGCAGAGTCGGTTTCTTCCTCCGTCCCTCCCCTGTTCATTCTCTCTCTCTCTCTCTCTCTCAAATAAATGAATGAATGAATGAATGAATAAATAAATAAATAAATAAATAAATAAAATATTTTTTTTTAAAAAGGAGGAATACCACAAAGCCCAAAGAAGGGAGTTTCCACAACTTGATAAGAAACATTTTCAAAACCTATGGCTGATATCAAATATAATGTTAAAAGACTGATGCATTATCTTTAAGATTGAAATGAGCCAAAGATGTCTTACTCTCAGTACTTTTTCAGCAAATACTAGATGCTTTAGCTAATGAAATCAGGCACCCCGATGTTTATAGCAGCAATGTCCACAATAGCCAAACTGTGGAAGGAGCCTCAGTGTCCATCAAAAGATGAATGGATAAAGAAGATGTGGTTTATGTATACAATGGAATATTACTCAGCCATTAGAAACGACAAATACCCACCATTTGCTTCAACGTGGATGGAACTGGAGGGGATTATGGCTGAGTGCAATAAGTCAATCGGAGAAGGACAAACATATGTTCTCATTCATTTGGGGAATATAAATAATAGTGAAAGGGAATAGACGGGAAGGGAGAAGAAATGGGTAGGAAATATCAGAAAGGGAGACAGAACATAAAGACTCTTAACTCTGGGAAACGAACTGGGGGTGGTGGAAGGGGAGGAGGGCAGGGGGGGTGGGGGTGAATGGGTGACGGGCACTGAGGGGGGCACTTGACGGGATGAGCACTGGGTGTTATTCTGTATGTTGGCAAATTGAACATCAATAAAAAATAAATTTATTATTTTAAAAAAATAAATCAGGCAAAAAGAAATAAAATAAAAGTATTATTAGAGGTAGGAAAAAAAGAAGTAAAAGTATTTTCTAAATGGTATGTAGAAAATCTCAAAGAATCTATCAAAGAACTCCTAGAACTAATAAGTTAAGTTAGTGAGCTTGCAAGTATAATGTCAACACAGTGAATAGAACATTGGAAATTCAAATTGAAAACTCAATACCATAGACAATAACCAAAATACAAAAAACAAATCTTAGTTATAAATCTAATACAACATATGTGGGACTTTTATCTGAAAATTACAGAACACTAATATAAAATCAAACAAGACCAAAATAAGTGGAAAGATATGTCTTGTTCGTATAATGAAAGACTCAACATAGCAAAGATGCCAATTTTTCCAAATTGAAATATAGATGTAAAAAAAATTCCTATGCAAGTCCCAGCAAGCTTTTTGGGTAAACATTAGGAAGCATAATTTAAACGTTATGTGAAAAAGCAAAGTAGCTAAAATAACTAAGATAATTTTCAAAAAAAAAAAAAAACACAATTGGAGGAATCACAACCTGATTTAAAAAATTTTTAAATTTAAATTCCAGTTAGTTAACATGCAGTATAATATTAGTTTCAGGTGTACAATATAGTGATCAACACTTTCATACACGTCTGGTGCTCATCTCAGCAAGTGTACCCTTAATCTCTATCACCTATTTAACCTATCATCCTCACTAACCTCCCTCTGGTAGCCATCAGTTTGTTCAACTTAGTTAAGAGTCTGTTTCTTGGTTTGCCTCTCTCTTTCGCTCCATTCATTTCATCGCAAATGGCAGGATTTCATTCTGTTTTATGGCTGAGCAATATTTCATTTTGTGTATACATACCACTTCTTTATGTATTCCTCAGTTGATGGACACTTGGGATGTTTCTATAATTTGGCTATTGTAGATAATACTGCTGTAAACATTGGGATGCATATATCCCTTTGAATTAGTACTTTCATATTCTTCGTGTAAATACTTACTAATACAGTTGCTGAACTGTATGGCAGTTCTATTCTATTTTCAACTATTTCAGGAAACTCCATACTGTTTTCCAGAGTGGCTGCACCAGTTTGCATATCCACCAATAGTGTAGGAGGGTTCTCCTTTCTCCATATTCCCACTAACACCTGTTGTTTCCTGTGTTGATTATTTTAGCCATTCTGACAGGTGTGAGGTGATATCTCATGGTAGTTTTGATTTGCATTTTCCCAATGATGAGTGATGTTGAGCATCTTTTCACGAATCTGTTGGCCATCTGGATGTCTTCTTTGGAAAAATATCTATTCATGTCATATGCACATTTTTAAACTATACATTTTTTTTGGTGCTGAGTTTTATAAGTTCTTTATGTATTTTGGATACCAACCCTTTATCAGATATGTCATTTGTAAATATCTTTCCCCATTCTGTAGGTTGCCTTTTAGTTTTGTTGATCATTTACTTCACTGTGCAGACACTTTTTATTTTGATAGAGTCCCAATAGTTTATTTTTGTTTCCCTTGCCTCAGATGACATACCTAAAAAGAAATTGCTATGGACAATGTCAAAGAGGTTACTGCCTGACTTTTCCTCTAGGATTTTAATGGTTTCATGTTTCACATTTAGATCTTTAATTCATTTTGAGTTTATTTTTCACACAACCTGATTTTAAAACTTAGTGTATAGCTACAGTAATGAACGTACTGTGACATTTGTGAAAGGATAGAAACATAGCAATGGAACAGACTAGAGTTTATAAATAGGCCCAGACAATAGTAACCAAAATTAAAAAAACATTTATTTATTAATAAAAGGCACAGGGAGAGGCAGAGACATAGGCACTTATACTAAGCGACATAAGTGAGACAAAGACAAACACTATATAATTTCACTCATGCAGCATCCACAAAACAAAACAAATGAATAAACAACCAAAAATATGGATGAAGTAGAGTGAGAGATGCAGGCTTCTGGTTATGGAGTCAATAACTTATGGGAATAAAAGACACAGCATAGATAATATAGTCAATAACATTATAATAGCATTGTGTGATGACATATGATGGATACACTTGTGGTGAGCATAGCATAACATATAGACAAGTTGAATCACTATGTTGTACATCTGAACTAATTAACATTGCGTGTCAACTATGCTCAAATAAAAGAAATAAAATTAAAAGAATGAGTCACAAATGATATTAGGAACAGGGGCACTTGGGTAGTTCAGACGGTCTGCCTTTGGCTCAGGGCATGATCCCAGAGTCCTGGGATTGAGCCCCACATCAGATTCCCTGCTTAAACGAACTAGGGGTGGTAGAAGGGGAGGTGGGCGGGGGGTGGGGGTGACTGGGTGGCAGGCACTGAGGTGGGCACTTGACGGGATGAGCACTGGTGTTATTCTGTATGTTGGCAAATTGAACACCAATAAAAATAAATTTATTAAAAAAAAAAGATTCCCTGCTTGACAAGGAGCCTGCTTCTCCCTCTCTCTCTGCCTCTCCCCCTGCTTGTGCTCTCTCTCTGTCAAATAAATAAATAGAAATATTTTCAAAAGAGGAATGTATAAATTGTACATCTACTCTGGTAAACAGTTTTGAAGTTTCTAATAAGGTTAAAAATAATACTTATCACATGCTCCAGCAATGTCGCTAATGGGAATATACCCCGGCGAAATGAAAACTTACATTTATAGAAACACAAGTACATGAATGCTCATGGCATCTCCTTGTAATTTCCAAAAACAGGAAATAACCTAAATGTTCGTCCATATGTGAAGGGAAAAACCAACAAGAGCATACCCATACAATGGAATATTACTCAGCAATATAAAGCAATACACTATTACATGCAAAACTTGGGTTGAATTTAAAAAGCACTAGGCTGAGTGAAATAGCGTCAATCTCAAAGGCTATTTACCATAGGATTTAATTTATACAACATTATTGAAATTATAAAATTGTAGTTATGGAAAAGAAATCAGGGGAGGAGGGGGATTAAGGTTGGGAAAGGGCGTTACAATCACTGACTGAGAAGTATGAGAATGTAATTTGGAGGGTGATAGAAAACTTATGTATCCTGAATGGATAGTTGTTACACAAATATGTCTATGCAGTGAAATTGCACAGTTGTTACACAAAGGAGAGTATACATAAAAATGGATGAAATCTAGGGTGCCTGGCTGGCTCATTCAATAGAGCATGTGACTCTTGAGGTCAGATTTGTAAGCTTGAGCCCCATGTGGTGTATGGAGATTACTTAAAAATAAAATCTTTTAAGAAAGTAAGTAAAATCCAAAAAAAAAAAAAAAGAAAAAAGAAATTATAGAAATGGGTGAAATCCAAACAAGCTGTGTAGTTTAGTTAATACCAAGGTTAACCCTTGGTTTTGATAACTGTACTATGACTATACAATGTTTTCGTTGGTGGACCTGGAAAAAGAGTACAGGGAACTGTATTTTCATGACGTATCAAGTATATCATGCTCAAACATCTTACAGTTCTGTTTCGCTTATTTGGTTCCCAGCAAGAGCCAGTATGTTTTGTGTGTCCTTTGTTTAATACATTCCCTTAAGTGAACTAAACTTACACTTTGAACAGGATAAAGCTTTTGGCTTTGATATATCAATTGGCAACATAACCTTTGATGCCAAAGTTTGCATCGTTAGTTTGGCAAAACAGAAGCTTATTTTACTTTTGAGACTACCTCATCCTTGGGGTCCTCACCTGTGAAATGGGGATAATGGATATATATATATACCAAGTACTTTTTTCTGAGTAGTCATGTTGTAACCAAATTAAAAAACATAAGTAATACTGTAATAATACTATGATACATGATATCTAGCTGAAAATAAAAGTTATTACATGATCTGCATATAGGTCTACATGTGAAAACATACAGAGAAATACACATATATGTGTTTTTCAAGCATGTATCTGAAAAAAAAGACATCCTTTGATGGATATCGGGGGGTTACAAATTGCAAAGGAGTCAAAGTAAATGATAGTCATTAAATATGTAACATGTCTAGATATAATGTGAACTTTTCTCAATAAAAATCCCTTCCTTCAAAAATTAGGAAGCTCAAACAGTGAAGCGTGTATGTACACAGTTCTAAATATTCTATAAAGGAAATTTATAGGTCTATTAAAACAAGAGTTGAACCTATGGGGCGCCTGCATGGCTCCACGGTTGAGCCTCTGCCTTTGGCTCAGGTCGTGATCTCGGGGTCCTGGGATTGGGTCCTGCATTGGGCTCCCTAGAGGGAGCCTGCTTCTCCCTCTGCCTGTGTTTCTGCCTCTCTCTCTGCGTCTCTCATGAATAATAATAAAAAAAAAATCTTTAAAAAAAGTAAAATAAAACAGGAGTTGAAAGTTATGGCTGAATGTCTTATCAGGAATTTCATATTATTGTATTTTTCCCTGCTTATGTTTCTTATCTTTGATAATGTTCTTCCACAATAATTTTTTTGGAATACAGAAGCCCAAGTAGATAAATTCCAAATAATTTATTTGACACGTAGGAAAGAAAACAGACCTAGACTCGTTTTGTGCGAGGTGATAGCGAAGAGGTTTCTATGATAGACATAGGACAGGACACAGCACTGGAAGAACAAAGTGTGGTAAGCCTGAAACAAAATTCTGAAGCCCAGTGGTTCCCACATGAAATTAGGGGACAGGTGGAGGAGGAGGAGCTGTGTATTGCGGGAGGTTTAAAGGAAGTGCAAGAACTATTTTGAAATTGAACTTTTAAGTGGTTTTAAATACAAATAGAATTGAATTTAAAATATTAGAAGTTTTCAAATGTAAGCAAGATTTTATACTGTCAATAATCACAAGATTGTTGGGATACTGCGTTAAATAGTGAAAGAAATTCCGTTCCTGGAACCACTGGGTAGATAACTAGGTGTGGAACTCACTCATCAGAACTCACGTCTAAAATGATCTCCAGTAATACCGACTTTCCATTAAAGAAAACAAAACAAAAACCCCTTCCAATGAATCTAAACGGAAACATTTGAAAAAAAAAAAAAAGACCAATGGAATTAAGGTAAAGTAAAAACAGAAAGTACTATTAAACAGGAGTACTATTAACTTTATTTACGTAGTTTCATATAAATATAAAAAGCGACGGATAGTAAAACCACACTTTCACATTTTCCTGAAAAAGCCAATTCCCGTGGAGACGGAAAATCAAACATCAAAATCTACAGGATCAAAGACTCACAGGAAGCAGCCACTTATAAGCCGGCGCTTCCTGGCCCCCGGGTCTCCTCCGCGAAGCCGATCAACGGGAGATCTCGGGTTTAGAGCCGTTAACCTGAACCGACCGGCGGAGGCCCGGTAAACCGAGGCTCAGAAGGACAGAAAGGGTCCATCCAGCCTCCCTCCCCATCCCGCGCAGACGCTCAGGAGACTGGCCGTTTCGGGCCACCGTCGGCTCGGCGAGTCAGGTGACCTTCCCACAATGCCCTGCCAGCCCGGCCGCTCGGTGGAGCGAGGCACCTTCCGGGCGGCGGGCTTTTGTGTGAGGCTCGGGAGCCTGGGCTCTCGTCCTGATGTGGGTGCTGTCCGCAGACCAGGCTCGCCTAGTCGTCACTCGGGGCCACTCATGAGTCGGGAGAAACAAAACCAAAACCAAGAAGCGGTCCCGGGACGCTTTGTAACCCCGCTTTTGATTTCTACATCCTCAGCCCAATACGTGATAAACGTAAAAAGCATAAAGCAAACTCCCCCCCCCCCCCTTCTTTTAACCGTTGCTTAGAGGACAAAGCGTTTCAGGAGCTTTGTCAAGAAACCATGCGGTTTAGAGATTCTGTAGCTCTAGGCTCACAGGTCGCCTGTGAAATTCTGAATTTGAAATGTTAATAGCACAGCTTACAAGGCACGTGTCTTAAGGTAAATGTTTAGGCGAATTGACCGGAAACCACAAAACCGTAGTGAGAAGCAAATTCTCCAAAATAGTAAAAATAACACGGTCTCACTTCTTTCAGGGGACTGTCCTACCTGTCTTTCCCTGAATATATTTTCTATTAAATACAGAATTTGACTTGATAAAAAAGAACTTTTAATTAAAATCCACAATCCAGGGGATCCCTGGGTGGCGCAGCGGTTTAGCGCCGCCTGTAGCCCGGGGCGTGATCCTGGAGACCCGGGATCGAGTCCCGCGTCGGCCTCCCTGCGGGGAGCCTGCTTCTCCCTCTGCCTGTGTCTCTGCCTCTCTCCCTCCCTCTCTCTGTATCTCTCATGAATAAATAAAATCTTAAAAAAAAAGAAAAATCCACAATCCAGAGAGAATGAAAAATTCAAATATTTTGACATCAGTCGTTCATAAAGTAACCGTAGATTTTCCATCTTTTGCCATTAACGTACATCAATCCCGCCCCCCGTAAAGTGTTTTAAATGAAAAGTAAACAATAAAACGTTTTTCTAACATAAGTACTCAAATCCAGAAATGAAATTAAATATTTACGATTTTTTGTAACTGTTGATAATGTTTAGATATAATAGGGTGACTAGGGTTTCAAATAAATAAATAGTCAAACATTTGGGAAATATTTTTGGCTATACCGTCGTGTAGTATTCAGTGTAAACTCAGAACACTGACTCAAAATCGGGAAAAGAAAACCTTATTTTAAACATGTATTAAGTCATAAGGACAGTTTTTTTTTTAATGATGAGAAAATAAACAAGTAAAAATAACACTGTCTTCCCCCCCCCCCCCCCCGAAAAACTAAAATAAGCTAGTAAGAGAAGTCATGTTAGCTTGATTGGGGAACAAATGAATTGCTAATATTCAGGTTTGAGAACATATTTGATACTTACACATTTCAAGGTAGGATGTATATTGTGGTAGCTTTTTTTTTGGTGATTCTTTCTGTCCTTACTAAGTATGACATTTATGAGAATGTTACAAAAAAAGCGAAAGGGAAGTAAAATGTTTCTCAATAGGGCATAAAAAATTAATGAGGATATGTAATTTGTGATACAAAATACTAACAAAAATAATGTAGATATATATCTAGTGATATAAAAAAGCATATGGCATACTACAAAAATTATTTTGGACAACAAAATGAATATTACATGTATCTAGTTCTATTAAATATATGTACATATTAAATATATATAAATATGTATTCATAAATACATGTATAGATTCAGTTGATATGTTTGTTAGCGTAAAAATCTGATATCTGTATATCTACATATCCATCTCTATGTAAGTAGGTATATACGTTATGCCTAGTATATTTGTTTTTTTAAAGATTCATTTATTCATGAGAGACACAGAGAGAGGGGCAGAGACACAGGCAGAGGAAGAAGCAGGCTCCCTTCAGGGAGCTTGATGTGGGACTTGATCCCAGGACCCAGGGATCAGGACCTGAGCCAAAGGCAGACGCTCAACCACTGAGCCACTCACGTGCCCCTGTCTAGTATATTTGTAAACATCCTAAAAAATCTTAATGCAAGGTATGGAATGAAATAGGGAAAGCAAAGGACAACTTTGTGTAAGTTTTTAAATTTTTGACTTCTAAGCTTCTGTGTTTTCAAAATATTTTCAGTAATTTATTGATTTTGTAATTTAAAAGTATTCTAATCATCTATTCATTGAAGTCCATCATCAGTGATTCCTTGGACTCTGTTCTTTTTAGGACTGCTGTATCTCCTCACAGTAACAACCAACATATTCAGCCTCAGCTGGGAGCCTAGGTTTTCAGCAATTTAATTTTTTTTTCCTGTTCCCCTACTTCCATTTCTGGATGACAGATGGCGCTGTAATATGGGTTTCTGATAGCTACATATACTTCTAATGCTGACACCTCACATATAAATAAGGTTGAACTTTAGGAAAATGGAATTGTTCTCAGGGCTTATACATTTCTTTTGAGAATGGAATATTGATGTAGATTTTTGCAGGCAGATTTTAAGGGCTTTAGCAACAGAGAAGAATAAGGCTCTCTACATGTGCTGAGGAAAGGCCACAAAATAAACTCTCCTGTAACCACTCACCGGAAGGGTTTTAAAGTGCTTTGTCTTATAATCCAGCGTTGTTTTCTGGGCTCAAGATCTCTTCCAAATTTCAAAGCCTCAGAAACATTAATACACAGTCTGGGAAGATAAAGTGTTTTTTCACATCTTGATTGGAGTATGCAGAAAAAGGCCCAAGCAGTGGAAGAGCTACTAGAAAATTGTGAGTAATAATAAAACAAAAATGCAAAAAACACGTGTTTAAAATGAAAGACTTAAATGAGATCAATTACTAATTGAAGCCTAAGCAAGTTTCCTAAGCCTAGCAATTTTAAAGCTGTGAACAAAATCATTTAGGCCACTTCATTTTAGTATATTTTCAAGAGGTTATGGGCTTACAGAGCCCCTGCCTCATGATTTTATTAATGAATTTATAACTTCTTGATAGCCCACATGTGCTGGTGAAGAAAATAATAGAAAATATTATAGCATTGAATATAAAAGGTACGTGTATGAAAAAGCCATATGAATAGGACATTTCAAATAAGAAAAGCAAGCACTAAAGAGTTAAATTTTTAAGAAAAATAATGTTGGAGTAAGGAAGTTCTTGAAAATACATGGAAACATGCAAAAGGGTATGGAAGCCAGCCTGAAGGAAGCAGGAAAATATGTGCATCAAAATAAGTAAAGTAGTGTATTATATCCCAATACGTAATATAAACATCCATGGATCTTTACCTATACTTATTTACATCAATAACCTGTCCTCAAGAGAAATGTGTGAGCCCTGAGACAACTCCATTTCTTTAGTTAAAATTCACCCTATGAGTCCACACTTACATAAATAATTGATAAATAAACAAATAGGAAAAATAAGACAAATATAGCATCCAGAAAAATCCTGAATAACTTCTGTAGATACTCCACTCTCAACCTGGTAGAGCAGCTACATGCTGGTTGCTCATACCAGCTTGCTCCCAAGAAAAGAAGGACTAACCTTTGAAGAACCTGACAGAGAAGTTTCTTCAGCCAGATAATGATATTCAAGGTCAATATCCACAGTGCTAAGTCATTTTGATAGTATGTACCATTAATATGATGTGATTAGAATGATAGTTTTCATCTGTGATCCTCCTCCTCAAAATACATAGACCTAGTTTATTATTTTTTTAAAGATCTTATTTATGTATTTATGAGAGACAAAGAGGCAGAGGCAGAGACACAGGCAGAGGAAGAAGCAGGCTCACTGTGGGGAGCCTGATGTGGGACTCCATCCCAGGATCCTGGGATCACGACCTGAGCCGAAGGCAGATGCTCAACTGCTGAGCCACGCAGGCACCCTCACAGACTGAGTTTACTCATGAGAAAAGCATCAAATAAATCCAAGTTGAGGGGACACCTGGGTGGCTCAGCGGTTGAGCGTCTGCTTTTGTCTCAGGGCGTGATCGCGGGGCTCTGGGATCGAGTCCCACAGTGGGCTTCCTGCGTGGAGCCTTTTTCTCTCTCTGTCTGTGTCTCTGTCTCTCTCTCTGTGTCTCTCATGAATAAGTAAATAAAATTAAAAAAAAAATCCCAGTTGAGGGACATTCTGCAAAATACTTGCCCAGTAGTCCTCAGAAGTGTTAAAGTGATCAATAACCAAGAAATTTTGAGAAACTGTCACAGACTCTTCTATTCTAAGGAGACATGACAAGTAAATGTACTGTAGTACCCTGGCTGGAATCCTGGAACAGATAAATCATATTAGGTGAACACTAAGGAAACTTGAGTAAAGTATGATGTTTAGTTAACGATAGTGCATTGATATCAGTTCACTAATTGTAAGAAATATACCATACTTATGAAAAATGTTAACAGTAAAGGAGCATGTGGGTGGCTCAGTCAGTTAAGCATCTGACTTTTATTTCAGCTCAGGTCATGACCTCAGGGTTGTGAGTTCAAGCCTCACATTGGGCTACACACCAAGGGCAGAGTCTGCTTGTCTTTTTCCTTCTCCCTTCTCTAATAAATAAATAAAAGTAAAATCTTTAAAATTTATTGAAAATGGTTAACAATAAGGAAACTGGGTTTCAGACAGTAGAAACTGTAGTTTCTACAGTAGAAACTTTAAATAAGAATATAGGAACACTGTACTATCTCTTATAATTTCTATAGTTTTATAATTTTTCTGTAAACTTGAAACACTTAAAAAAATAAAGGTAGAGACAGATTTGACCCAATGACTAAAATGAAAATCATGAGTCCATACAGATATTAAACATGAATGAATTAATGAATGAAGGGAAAATTTTTTTTGTCACATTTAAGATGCTGGCTAACATCTGAAGAAAAATGATAAAGTAGGAATTAAGAGTCATCAAGGCTACCATTACCATTACCAGTACAAATCAACATTAGATGTCTCCTGAAATAATGCTTTGAGAACTCAGCATCATTTCAACAACACTTTTTTTTTGCTAAAAATGCATAACATAGATCTAACCATGGGGTAACACCAGATAAAGAAAAACTAAGAGAAGTATTTACAAAATAATTGATCTGGATGCTTCAAAATCATAAAAGTCAAGAATTACACACACACACACACAGCATTGAAGAATTACTCTAGATAAAAGGAAACTAAAAATACATGAAAATTAGATACAACATGTAATCCTGAATCCCAAAATAATAGTTGTAAAGGACATAATTTAGACAATTGACAAAATTTGAATATAGATTGTAGGGTAGATAATAACATTTAATTAATCCTAAATTTCCTGAACTATGATTATGTAAGAGAATGTCAGTGTTATTGGAAATGCATTCTAAAGTAATTAGGTTTGAAAGAACATACTTTATCTCACTTATTTTTTAAATAGTTGGGAAATAAGAATTTAAAAATAAAATTAAAAAATACTGATGCCTCCTCTCCCGCCAAAAAAGGAGTGCAAATGTATTAAGTTTCAACATCGTGCATAATGTATATAATAACTCTCCAGAAAAGGACTAGGTAAGATTCTGGAATGACGTAATGAATGATAGATTAAGTTACTGCTGTCATTAACTAGTATGGCCAGCTAATTCCCACTATGACTGAAGAGATTTTGAGAATTGAAAGATAATACCAAATATAGAGGGTTCTCAAAATATAATAAATCCCTGATTTTCAACTGAAAGGAAGAAATGAGCACTTTTTGCGTCTATTAATAATTTCCACTTTGACTTCAATATCTCAGTCTTGAACAAAATTTGAAGAAAATACGTTGAAGGGTCATCATATTATTCATGGTTTCCCCACTCTAAACATAGATATCTACTTCAGGTGCTTGATGTTGGAGCTCTCAGCTGGACCCATCCATCTACCAACTGCATCACCAGGATTCTGGCCAGGACAGGAATAGAGCCTGGCATGTCTTTTAAAGCCATAGAAATGCATTGGAGATTACCATGTGCCCTCTGAGTGCCATCAATCATGAATACATTCTGTGATTACTTTCCATGTGATTGAAATATTTAAAGTGATTTTGAGTTAGAATTTTAAAAATTATCAGTCCTGCACAGCTGTGGAAAGCTATAGCATAATGAACAAAGGTCATTGTGCAGACACAATTCACATCTAAGCTTCTTTCCTAGTCTGGGTGGGTTCCCCCATCACTCCATCAAAAAAAAAATTTCAAACATCATTTGGGATATTCATGCTGTTAAAACTGGTAGACACTGCCAACTGTTTACTTTCTTTGATTCTCATCTGTATCCAAGTGTTTATGAACCCCCCATTTTTAAGTAACCTCTATTTCTGAGCCTACATTCTCATTATTTCTCACTGAACTCTCTGACATTTATTGTTTCCCACCCCACTGTTCATAAACTTAAAATGCTGTAATCTTTAAGCAATGGTGGTGGGTCCTCCATATTATCCAATTCCACATGTGTGTGCAAAAATGGCCGCAAAAAATTGACTCCTTGAATCCAAGTCACTAGATTGGGCATTCTGTAGCTGCCCAATGGGGTACCTATATGTATTGCTTTTGCCAACAGGAATATCTCAAATGTGACACAATCAAAGATGCAGAAAAAAAGTACTTGCACATTGCACATTGGGGTTTGCCTTCTCTTGATGCCCTTAAAAATGACATAATTATATTAAGAAGGCTGGGATAGCCTGCTTAATGATTAGAGACATATTGCCAAGTCATCCCTGTCTCCTCACTTGCCAACAAGCCAAGATCTGCATGTGTAGGTGATACCAAGCTAGACCATCTAGGTTCAATTGATAGGAAAGATCACTAAACTGACCGATGCAACATCATAAATGACAAATACTGTTGTTTTAATGCACAAATCTTGAGGATTAGATTTATATGCACCAAAGCTAATGAATACATAGGCACTTAGAAATGTGGTGGTGCTGTAACAAAAATATAAAATAGCAGCTTTGCATTGGACCAGCAGGTACAAACTGAAAATACAGTGAAAAGAACTGTTAAACAAAAACTAGAAAAGGGAGAGCAAACTTCTTGTGTGTTGAGGCTGGAAAAATGGCAAAGAAACAGCCATCACTGTTTCAAAAAAAATGGCGATCCATGTAATGTAGTGGTAGAAAAAGTGGCAAAACTATTGCCAGTGGTAAATTCAATGATCTATCTAATGATTTTATGTACCTTGGAAAGATGATTTCCAGATAGAGTGGATCAAGTGTCAATTGGCTTCTTTTAGTTAAGTATGATAAGGTGCAACAAAAGAGCTGAGCTGAAAAATGAATTGTTTGGTATCAAAATTTAGGATAAACACAAATGTAAACAGAATATGCTGAATTGAAAATAAAACCTTCTCACGCAGAATCTCAAGTAACAAAGTTAATTTAAATAATAAATGATTACCCTTTTAAGACACTAAGTTTGGGCACTAAGTTGGCTTTCACGGTATATGACTCCATGCTTTTCTCCCCAGCCCAGACTTCTTATGAACTCCGCATGTACATATCCTTCAGCTAAGTTGAATTTACACCATTTTTTCCCTACATACAAAAAGTCGAAAGTTGAACTCTACTTTTTCCTCCTGAAACATACTTCTATTCCACTGTTCTACATCAGTAAATGGTGTTATTCTTATAATAACCTGGTTCATAGGCCAAAAGTGACTGTGTGGCGGGCACTGAGGTGGGCACTTGACGGGATGAGCACTGGGTGTTATTCTGTATGTTGACAAACTGAACACCAATGAAAAATAAATTTATTTAAAAAAATCTAAGCTATCCTCCATATTTTTAAAGATTAAAAAAGATTTTATTTATTTATTCATGAGACACACAGAAACAAGAAGAGATATAGGCAGAGGGAGAAGCAGGCTCCTCACAAGGAACACAATGGAGGACTTAATCTCAGGACCCTGCGATCACGCCCTGAGAAGAAGGCAGATGCTCAACCACTGAGTCACCCAGGTGCCCCTATCATAGTTCTTGATGATTTACTCCCTCTACCCACTCTCCTCTGCCAAATTCCATCTATCTACATTGAAACTTATAACTCAAATCTACAAATTTTTCACCACTAATCCAAGCGACTTTGTCTCTTTCTTGAATTACCGCAAAAACCTATCAATAGCAAGAAAATATTTTGGGATACTAGTCTATTTTATTCTTTCTTATATTTTCCTTTCATTTCCTCCATGCAAGGAGATAGTCATATCTTTGCATGTTAAATTAGTGGGGGATTCAGCAGGGCTCAAAGCTGTGATATTCTTCAAGTCTTCTCAGCTTCTGTTTCCAAAAAACCCACACCCTACATGGAAAGAGGATTTATTTATTTTTAAAGATTTTATTTATTTATTCATGAGAGACACACAGAGAGGGGCAAAGACATAGGCAGAGGAAGAAGCAGACTCCCCGGAGCTCGATTCCAGGACCCCAGGATCATGCCCTGAGCCAAAGGCAGATGATCAACCACTGAGACACTCAGGTGCCCAGGGAGAGAGGATGTAATGGTAAAGCAAAAACACCTCCATAAAAATCAAGGAGGAAAATTAAGCTACTTCATTCACCAGACTGGAAAGAGAGTTTTATGGGCTGAGAGAAGAAGTAAGGAAAAGGAAATCACAGTAGACTCTGGCAAGCAGAGGGGACTTGGGCTCAATGTTATGTCTGTTCACCAGAGACAGGACAACATCTTATGGAGAAAAAGACTCTGTGGTGAGTAGAAGTAAGAACTTCAGGGATGAGTGCTATCAGATTTAAGGTCCATACAAACCAGGAGGATGTCTTCATCATGTTGACGCTTTCTGTTTGCTTGTGCCCGAATGGACATTCAAGATGTCCATTCAAATCATGCTAAATGAGGGCGCAGGCATGGATGGCCAATTGAAAAAATAAGATAACAGTAGAACATACATTACAATGGAAGACAATTTCCATGTTTGAGAAGACCCCTCTGAACCCCTCTGCATTTCTTTTCACTTCTATATGCCCATTATAGGCACAGGTCTGGGCAAGAGAGTTCCTAGAAGTAACTGTTAAACCCACTAGGGAAAAAGATCTTTAGCTCTCATCTTGCCTGTATACAAGAAGAGGATTCAAAAGATTTGAGTATCAATTTTAGAAATGTGTCTGATTTTCTAATTCACTGCTTTTCCTCAAATTAGTGTATAGGACACCCTTAAACTTCTTCAAACTTGTAACTCACCCTTGTCATATTATTGCTTATTTCTCATTCCAAATTCAACTACAGGCTCCCCTCTATCTTTCCATGAAGTTTGGACAGGCATTCAGTGGGAGAATTGAGGCAGAATATATACAGTGCTATATTTAAGTTTTATTTTTCTCAGCTTAAAGACCAGAAGAAAGGTGATTTACCATTAGTAGCTTAGAAGGAAGAATACACAGCGAGAAGCCTTAAAAAAAGTCTCTTCTTAAAAGCTCCCCCAGAAATTTTCACTTAGGACACAGTCATGAGGGACACCATGCACAGTGAAGGTGCCTTATTGCACCAATAAAACACAACCTTCAGCAAGACCCATTGCAGTTCAGAAGTTGGCAATCTGCCTCTCCTTTCTCTCTCCATTCTCTCCCAGAAATGGCAGATTTATCAGTTTAGTTGTGGCAGGCAAGTAGGAGAAACTCCTCAGTCAGATCTTGGAAACTAGTTGATTTTCAGGGCAAAATTCCTACTTTTCCTTGAGCTGTTTACACTGCCATCTCTTGGCACTTTGCCCGTTTCCAGCTCAGGACATGTTATCAAGACCAATCAAGGTTTTTTTTTTTTTTTTTTTTTTTTTTTTTTGTTTTTTTTTTAAACATGGGTGGGCCCACTCCCATTTTCAGCTCATGGGACTGAGTCCAGCTGAGAATCTGCATCTCTAACAAGTTTGCGGTGCTGCTGGTCATATGGAAAGCACACTTGACTCAACCATCCATGACTTTGAAATAGAGCCCCAGGGACAGAGAGGCTGACAAGGAGTGAGACTCAGCTGCTGAGGTGAGACTTCTTAGGGCCTGTTCATCTCCAGAACGTCAAACTGCCCAAATGGTCTTCAGCTGTTGTCTTTCCAAAATTAGGGTTTGTTATTTGACTCTAATCCTACTCTGGTGACCTGAGCAGTTCATTTCCAATTCCCAATACCCCAGTTAAATATTAGAGAACAGAAAGGAGCAATCCTTGTATATAGTTCGTATGTGGTCTGTTGATGCAGTTACATGTCACAAAATGAACACTTGGGGGCTGTAAGCTCCAGCAGAGGGAGGAGCAGGAGCAAACAACAGGCCAACACCTCTCACTAACTCCCCCTCCCAGCCCTCGAGCTTTCTGGAAGGTGCCAATCTGGCGCAGCCGCAAAGCAAACTCCGCAGTGCTGAAAGAACAGCGCGCATGCGCCAGGAAGCCCCCTCCCCGCGTGAAACCTGCTCTGCAGTGGATCAAGAGTGCGCATGCGCAAAGAAACCCCCTTCCTGCCTGAAGCAGACCCCTGCAGTGCAGTGAGAAAAGTGCGCAGGCGTCAGGAGGCCCCCTCCCTTTCAGGGCTGAGAGCTGGTCTCCACCTATCTCTCCCCACCTCCTCTTTCAGGTGATTGACACTAGACTTGGCCTAAGGGATGAAGGTCTGCAGAATAGTGGTCCTAGGAGACGGTTTTCTAAATAAAAGTGCGACATCAACATTTTGTGTACTGCGACATAACCTATACGTCAGTCCCTGTCCCCAGTCTGATAGAGTTCAGAATGGGAAAGTGAGTTAACGGTGAGCTGTGGTCAGATGTGCTCAGATTTCTGGAAATCAGGGTTCTCTTACATTGCCATTCTCAATTCACTGTGATTTCTTCAAAACTCTTCACCCTTGCAGCCTTCAGATGTCATTTTAGGAAGCCCACAACTAGCCTTTGTGTTCTTTCTGCTTCCTAAATCATAGGCTATCATTGCTATCAGTTTTTAAAAACTCTACACACCTATACCAATAAGGTACAGAGCTTCCAAATTCTATTGCAAAAGTGCACAAAGTCAGGATAGTAGCAGAGAAGAGGGCCTACTTACTCTGCAGTTCTGTAAAGGGGAGAAAAGTCCATTAGAAACAAGATTTAAAGCAGAAAGGGCAAGGTAGAGAGTGCATATCCCCCTGCTGGCCCATCCCCCACATCTGCCCTCAAAGTAACACCCTGACCTTCTTTATGCCTTAGTTCTCAGGCTAAGAACCAAATTTCCCCAACAGACTCATGTTTAAACATTCTGGTTTCATCTTGGTGAATATTACAAACCATCAGCATCCTGCCCCAACTATATAGACAAGACTTCTTTAGGCAGCAGAGGTCTGGGATAGCACAGCAAAACTTTTATTCCTAATATTATTTCAACACTTCCTAAGGTACAGTATTTTTTTTTTCGTACTCAGACATTAAAGACAGCCTAAACACATTATTCCTTCACCATCTATCAGGAACTTACATAACTTCACAGTTCCATCAGACTGAATAGTTAGCATAACATGACATGTAGGTGAAACCTGGTTAGAGCCCTGACAGCTCTCACTTGGGTGACTATAATAGTCTCTGAACATGTCTTCCTGCTTCTTCCTGTTCTCTTCCTCCATCCAATAAACATCAATACAGCAGGATGACTCAGACTCTGTACAGCCTCTGTTCAAACCCCTGCAACGGCTGCTTACTGCTCTCAGTGGAAGGCAGTGTCCTAAGCACTATGAATGGCTATGAATGACCATTCTGACTTCAGCAGCACTCTAGCCACACCGACCTCCACTCCCATTCCCCAGACAAATGAGCTATCTTGGAGGTCTTTGCTTTCTTTTTAGAACAACCCCCACTATGCTCCTGCTTGATTAACTCTTTCACTTCCTTCAAATCGCTCCTTCAAATACTCCTTATCTGAGTCCTTTCCCAACCACTCTATTCACTTTTGAAACTTGCACTTCCCAACTAAGCAACCTCTATTAATCTTGCTTTGGTACATTTGTCTTCTTGCCCAATGTTCTCATCACTTTATTACCCCCTATATAATTTATTGTACAATGCTATATAAATATGTGAATTATAATTGTAAACTTCACTAGAGCAGGGCGCTTTGGTTTTTAGAAGTGTGTCTCAAGACCCTACGACAGTGCTTAATATATAGTAGGTGTTCAATAAATATTTATTAAATGAATGAATGAATATTTAGGTCTCAGGATGAAAACATAAAATGAAATGACAATTTAGAATCATGAGGTTAGTGGGAAAAATAAATAGCAACAGAAAAAAAAGGGGCAGAGCAAAATTATTAGGCTCATAGTCTTCCCAAAACCTCTCTTGAATTTTGAGCAAAAAGGATAATGTCAGAACAATGAAGATGTTGTAAGGAAGCAAGAATATACAGGCACCAGAAAGCTCCAGATTAGAGGGATGCACTTTTACTGCTGCTGTCTTCGTCCTGCCTCAATAAACTGATCCACACGTTGCTTGCCAAGCTTGCTTCCCTAGAACAAAATGTGTACACATTTGGGCATGAAACTTGTTTTCCCTGGAAGGCACCAATCTCACAATTAGTGGCCTCAGTTTGAATGTTTCAGTCTCTACTTGTCTGAATAACATAGTCTGTCCTCAGAAGTCCACCCATAGCCAAGGAGAGCTTCGAGGGATTAGCTGCCTGGAATGAGCAAGGAGACTGGCAGGAGTCACTGTTTCCTTTCTGAGATAAGGGCATGGCTACCCTGGAGCCTCTGTTTTATTCATTTGACCTCAGAAAAAGCCTCTTCTGGGGCAGATATTTTTAATATCTTGCAAAATTTAAAATGTGTTTACACAGAACTATTTTATTTTTCTGTTAGTAGACTTAGAATAAGAATGTCTACTGCAAAAAAAAAAAAAAAAGAATGTCTACTGCAACATTGTGATAGTGAAAAATTAGGGATGATCTTATCTATAAATAGATGGCTCACAAAAAATAAGGTGCATATAATACTGTAAATAATATATCTGAAAAAAAATGAGAAATCTATATATGGTGATATGGAAAAGTTGTCCGACATTTGTAAAATAACAATTCCAAAAATAATTAAAAGCAACATGTGTATATATGTAGGCATTTCTGAGTATATTTGTATAGGCATCAGCCCTTTGGTATAGGCTGGTCAGTTTGTAACAGTGATTAATTACATCTATTAAGTTAAATGAGACAGAAATATTTGGCATAGGAGTCACTAATATATTTATACCCTAGAATGTTTGAATGTTTGTAGTAACTATGAATTATTTTTGTTATTTCCAAGTTCCTGCTCCACTTACCTCCTTCATCACTATGTTCTAAGCCCTCTGCACCTTTTCGGAGTCTTTTCTTACCCCCTGCCCTCATTTCAGCACCATTTTTCCCTGCAGTTCTTGGGGATTTTTTGAAGCAGTTTGCTTCTTGCCCAGAACTCCCAGTTTTGAATACCAGGTGGCGCTGTAATCTGGATTGGTATGGTCCATCCCAAAAGCTATTTCAAGTAGGAATGAAGATCAAGCAGCAAATTTGGATGTGTTTGGGATTCATTGTTTTGGGACCTGTTCGGTTGGAATCTACAGTAATAAGCCAAAAGGAGAAATTCATGAGGGATGTGCTGATATATTCTGCATTCAAAAAACCTCTCTCCTCCCAAACCAAAAAATCTAAAAACCAAGAAGAAACTTGAAATAATAGACATTAAATGACACAAATGATTAATTTGAAAAATATTCCCTCCAATTGTAATTATCTTGAATTTAGCTGTTTTTTACTTGATGGGAAAAATCTGTTGTAAGCATTTTTTTTTTTTTGTAGAACTTTTGACTACTGGTACCTACACAAATCTCAATTTAGAGTTTTTCTAATTGAATGCTTCTGAAGAAACTACAAATATCAATGATGAGTTAGGAAAACAGTTTAAATTTGTGATCAAGTGTACACAGAAACATATCCAAAAGGCAATGAGAAAACTAATGAATTATACAATAATTAAAATCACAGCCACAAGTGATAGAATTAAACATGTTTATGGGTAATGTGATTATCCATGTTTCTATTCTAGAGCAATCTAACCAAACCACTGGGCATTTGCCAGAGGGCAGGGTTAGAAGGAAGCTGAAATTCTGGAAGCAAATGATGTCAAATGAGAATAGACATTTTCTAAATGTTTTATTGTTTTGTGTGATTTAAAGGAAATTTTATTTTTAAAAAAATCCCTTAAAAATTTAAGAAATTAAATTAGAAATTAAGGATGGAGGAGATTGTATAATGAGCCCTGGGTATTATACAAGAGTGATAAATCACTGACCTCTAACTTTGAAACTAATAATACATTATATATTAATTAATTGAATTATAAAAAAGAATGTTGGGCAGCCCAAGTGGCTCAGCGATTTAGCACCTGCCTTCGGCCCAGTGTGTGATCCTGGAGACCCAGGATCGGGTCCCACGTTGGGCTCCCTGCATGGAGCCTGCTTCTCCCTCTGCCTGTGTCTCTGCCTCTCTCTCTCTGTCTCTCATGAATAAATGAATAAAATCTTAAAAAAAAAGAATGTTAAATGAAAAAAATGGAGGATATTAAAAATGAAGATAAATAAAAAAACATTTTGTCATCTTTATCTTTTACAACAGTTGTGAAATAAATATTTCTCTTTTTAATTTTTTAAAGATTTTATTTATTTATTTATTTATTTATTTATTTATTTATTTGACAGTGAGAAACCTCAAGCTGGGGGAGCAGCAGAAGGAGAGGAGGAAGCAGGCTCTTTACTGAGCAGGGAGCTCAATGTGCAGCTCTATCCCGAGATCCTGGAATCATGACCAGAGATGAAGGCAGAAGCTTAATCTCATGAACCACCCAGGTGCCCCTGAAATAAATATTTCTAAGCAATTGAAGTGTTACCGAATTTTCATAACATATAATAGATTCCTTGAATTTAGCAGTAGACATGTAGATGCACTTCTTAAAAATATAGAACCATTTTGTGCTCACCCTCACCAAAATAATTCTTGGCCAAATATTTTTAAAATATGAGTTTGAGGGTCACTGTTTTATTAGCTTCTTATGGTTCTCCCACCTCTCCAATGCCACCCAAATATAGATATATCTATCATAGGGACTTGCTGCTATTTGGGCTTCCAGCTGGACCTATCCATCCACAAAGCCCACCCTGGGCCCCTTGCCATGGCAAGAATAGAGCTGGTTTGGTATGTCTTTAAAGCCACCGAACTATGTCAGAGGTTTCCAATGTGCTCCCTCAGCATTGCTGGGAGTTAGCAGGAGAATGCTAGCATATGATTAGTAAGTTTCTTACTAGGAGTCTGTTTTGGAAATGATGTTCTGGAGTCTCTCAGAAGACAAGATAGAGAGAGAGAAGGGGGTCTCTCTTATATGATCACAGAATATTTGTTTTCCAGTTTGCTTTTACGAGGTTTCTGTACTTATCTTTCCAACCAGAGACTCTTGCTAAGGTCACTGCTGACCTTCATGTTGTTGAATCTAAGGGACATGCGTCACTGCCCTGGAGACTTGATGATGCAGCAGCCCCTGCCCACCCAGAAGCCTTATCTTCTTTTAAGCCAACTCCTAGTCTTCCAGATAGGACTTTTCAGTCTCTTTTCCCTGTATTTTTCATGGCTCTCATAAACCAAAGAAAACGAAATAAAACAAAAGGAAAAACAAAACCTGTCCTGTAAGAAGTCTTATTTCTGTCTGAGCTCGTCCTTATCCCTTTGTCAAACCCCAGCTTTTTTTTTCTTTTCTTACTAGTAAACCTTCTGCTGAGTTCCCCCTCCCACCTGCCCAGAGCCCACATATTGAGGGCACCTTGAGGGTAATCAGTAGGAGCCACACTTTGTCTTTAATAGTAAGAACAGAAAATGAATTAGCCACCATGAGCTCAGGGGAGGGGTAGAAGGCAGGCGGGGGGGTGGGTGGGAAACACGAGCATTCCACCCCTGGAGCCCCCTCTGTTCCACACCCTCCCCCGCCCCGTGGCAGGCCTGGCGCAGGCGCAGAGGATACCCCTGCATTGCACCAAGGCTACTGCGCAGGCTCCTGCAGGACAGCTCCCTGCACAGGGGTGGGGGCTGGGCACCCTCTGCTCCCCTTGGCAACCCTTTTTCTTGAATCCTGACGTGAGCTTTATTGAAGGGGTGGGGAGACTGCAGGAGAATGGCTTTGAAAGCCAGATTTCCTCAGACAGATGCAATTAGAACCTCCTGGATTATACCAGACTGACTTTGACACTCGCTTTCAGTCCCTCCCACCCCTGTCTCTGTCCATGCCTCTCTAATTTGGGCCTCTGGTCAGAAAGGAATGGAATTGATCAGGTGCAGATACCGGATTTTTGTTTGTTTTGCTGTTCAGTTAATTGGGCCTTCCAGAGTTATCTTGTAATCCCTCTTTTAAGTACTCTATTGAAAGAGACAACTGTGCTTACTTTCCATGATTTTCAGGGTGCTTTTTTTTTGCCCTTTGTGACTACAGTATCCCTTTCACGTTTGCATGGTCAGGGTACCCAGAGAATGTCAAGAGGGAGAAGCCTCTCTGGCTTTCTTTGGTGGCATATTAAAAACTTTTAATGGAAGGACAGTGACATGATGGAGGGAGGGATGACAGAGATGACAGGAGCTTCTGAGATGCTGGTAATGCTTATCTAGATCTGAGTGCTGGATAAACAGGTGTGTTCACCATGTGAAAAAATATTAACGTTACAGTTAACAGCATGCTTTTTTTGTTGTTGTTGTAATTTTCTTAAAATAAAACCAAAAGCAAATGCACCAACAAAAAGAAACAAACCAAAGCAAGAAACAGACAAACAGAAAACTCACGGGCCATGTGTTCAGGCAGGTGGGCCAGCAAAGACGCACAAACTCACACGCAGATACACACACATAATACCCTCTGCTGCCCTTCCCCTAGATGTCAGGATGGTGCCTAGGCAAGAGTGTAAGATCTTGAATGTTGCATAGAAAAAGATGCATGCTTGACCAAGATCTCTCATAGCATAGAGAGCACCCTTCTGTCTTTCCTTCAACCTACCCACCATTGACAACACACCCTTCCTCCTCTTTGTCACCAGGTACAGGGCAGGGCACTAATTTTTTCAGACATCCTAAATTTAAAACATTTTGATTTCTACCTGTCCACTTCATTCAATACTATGTCTTATGCTCAGAGATTCCAGCTGTGTAAGGCTTCTGGATATCAAGAGTTTTGAAGACAAGTGGGGCTGACAGTAGCAAAGCTTACACTTCAGCACCCAGAACCTTCATACCTGAGGGCATGCTTTGTTTTTCAGAGATCCTGAAGCAAATCATTAGGCCTTTTAGTTATTACTGTCACGATCATCATCCTGGCCATTCCAAAGATCAACCAGTTCTTTCGTTGGGTCTCTGTTTATTGTCTTTGCTCTTGAGTGTGCATCACATTTTCCTGTTCCTTCAGATGTTGAATAATTTTGACTTGTGTCCTAGACATTTTAAAAATGTTTTTATTTTTATTTATGTTTTAAATATTTTATTTATTTATTCATTAGAGACACAAAATTTTTTTTAAATTTTTATTATTTTTATTTATGTTTTGAAGATTTTATTTATTTATTCATTAGAGACACAAAGAGAGGGAGAGACATAGGCAAATGGAGAAGCCATTTGGTTCCCCCCACGGGGAGCCTGATGCTGAACTCCACCCCAGGACCACAGGATCATGGTCTGAGTCAAAGGCAGACACTCAGCCACTGAGTCATCTAGGCATCCCAAAATTTTGAGTGATACATTTAAATAATTTTGATTGTGATGTGTGTGTGTGTGTTTTCCTGAATAGTTTATCTATATTTGTATCTTTTTAATTCAGGCTGTTACTTTGGTGGAATAATACCTATAAACTCCATCTCCCCTGGTGCTGGGGGGAACTGGAGTCTGGGTTCAAGTCCTCATTGGATTGTTTAGCATTTTTACTATGAGCCTATTTCAGGGATCATCCAGAGAGTTTTGCAGAGAGTAGGAACAGGATTTAGCCATCCTCTCCCCGAGTGTCTTCTTTCTGAGAACTCCTCTTCATTTTCTAGCTTATATGACTGCCTTGAACTCTATCCTCTGATTTTTCATTCCAGTAAAACTGCTGGTTTGGTTTTTCCTTTGGAATTGTAGCTTCCCTGCATGGGAAGGGACTTGAATTTACCCTTGGGCTAAAAAACATAAAAATTGGGGAACTCATCCACCACCATACTCTCATAACCATGTGTCAACTCTCCTCCAGTATCTGCCTGCTTTTGATTGCTCCCCAGTGATTTCAAGTAGTTGTTTTGCATTTTATCTTCTATTTCTATGTAAAACTATTTGTCTTTTAATGATAGAGGGGAAGTGAGCAGAGGATGAACTAAATGGGTGATGGGCATTAAGGAGGGCACTTGTGATGAGCACCGGGTGCTGTATGGAAGTGTTGAATCACTAAATTCTATTATTGAAAACAATATTACACTATATGTTAACTAATTAGAATTTATTTTTTAATTTTATTTTTAAAAATATTTATTTATTCACGAGAGACACAGAGAGAGAGAGAGAGGCAGAGACATAGGCAGAGCAAGAAACAGACTCCCTGTGGGCAGCACAATGCAGGACTCTATCCCAGGACCCCGGGATCATGCCCCGAGCCAAAGGCAGATGCTCAAACACTGAATCACCCAGGTGTCCCTAACTAATTAGAATTTAAGTAAAAACTTGAAACAAAACAAAAAGGAAAACATCATTAAGAAATGGAAAAAATATTTACTATATTATAAATTTAAAGGATATATTAAAAGTATTTCAACATTATAATGCAATATTAGAATAATATTATATTATCACTAAAATATCATGGTATTTACTTTAATATATTAATACACAATTCATATGAAATAATGGAAATATAGATGTTTATATTTAAATACTTGAAACCAAATGTATTTATTTAGTTTTGGTTATCTTCAGGAGGTTTTTTCCAATAAGAGGAACATTGGCCATTGCCTGAAGGATATCCTCAAGGTAGTTTTCTTCCTTCCTTTCCTTCCTTCCTTTCTTCCATAGGCTCCATGACCAGCATGGAGCCCAACTCAGGGCTTGAACTCACAACCATGAGATTAAGACCTGAGCTAAGATAAAGAGTCAGCTACTTAACTGACTGAGCCACCTACCCACTCCTCAAGTTGGTTTACTTAAAACACACTAGGAGAAGCACACACATGACTCCAAAGCTCTATACAGAGTTAGATGAATTTAGGGAAGACAGAAAAGGAACATTTCTGTGAGTACATGTTAGGGCCTCCCACTACATAGAGATACAGAAAATTGCATTGAGATACTGTGAGTTTTGATGTGCAGTATGGAGGGAAGAGGGAGGAAAAGTGTAGGGAGGCACAGAGACTTATAAAACCAAAATAGTGCCTCCCCATGCATCCATCTAAAAGGAAGACATAAGAGAAATTAATAACTTGGAGAGGGCCAGAAAAAAAGGTATAGGTTTCCAAAGATAATGCTCCCAATACAGAGAATTGCCTGCTCACTCTGTCCACTTATACCTTCTCTTTCAGCCTTGTAGTCTAAGGAATAAAACCTCAGGTTTACATGACTGCCCACCTTTGTGAAGAACATAAAATATGTTCTTTGTCTTAATAAAGCACTCGACAGGATGAGCCCTGGGTGTTTACTATATGTTGGCAAGTCAAAATCCAATAAAAAATATAGAAAAAAAAGATAATGGGTTGAAAAAAAAAGAAAATGATACAGCTTATCCCCAAACTATATTCCTAGATTTATAGAACCCTCTTCAAGGAGTTGGGGACCTGGAATGAGGAAAGCAACAGACAGGAAACGCAGATCATTTTTTCCCCTTAGAGATTGCTGTTCTTTCCATTTAGCCTTCATAGAGCATCTACACTCTGCATGTGCTGACCTCACCCCTCAGGAAAATGCAGCATCAATTCTATTTAAGACTTAAATTGTGGAAAAATATTTTTTCATTTTATTAAGAGTTTTGTTTCCATAATACTTTACGCTCTTTCTTTGTGTCACTTCCCTTCTCTCTCATCATGATATGTAATGTTTTCCATTCAACTGGCACCCTTCCTAAGGATGTCATCCAGCATGGGTGCCCTCTATGCCCAATTACCACATAAAGAAGGTAAGAGGGTATAAGCTTGATGTGAAGTCATGATCTTTTTAATTAAGGAGTGATTAGAAAGGTAGAGACTGAATATCAGTGAGCCAAGTAGGTTCTGTGTTATAAGGGGTTCCAGAGTGGTTACCATAAAAGTCTTAGAACAACATTTGGCATTTTGTGCAGACTTCAGAAACATCCTGGGACATATACAACCCCCCTCAGGCCTGACATCTCTTTAAACCATGTTGTAATGATTTCCTCAAAATCAAAATTCAAAGATACTCTAATTTCTTATAAAAATTATGAATTAAGATTTGAGGATCTCATTAATCAATAGTAACTAGAACTGAAAGTCTGAAATAGTGAAATATAGCTGGCAGAGCACATAGTTCAAAGAAATGTAATTATATTTTTCTGCTACAAAAATCATCCTAAAAATCATGAGAAACTCAAGATGTGATCTCAGTTAACATCTTATATCATGAACTGATCACTCATTGTCTGCTTCAGGATCCCCCAATACCTATGTCCAACCCCATACCTCAGTATTTCATGTAGCCAAAGTTGCTGGTGGTGAAGCAAAACAGTTTCCATAGAATCATCAGTCCCTACAGTGTTAGAACATAAGCCAGCAGAAAAGCAGCTGACAGAGAGCACTGATCACATTTCTAAGATCTGGGCAAAGCTTTCTAGGATACATCTGTTTTCTTAATTCCATCTTTATGAAGCCATTACTCACCTCCAAGGTCTTAACTTACTCCTTGCCAAATTCCAGGCTTTTTTTCTCTTCACTTATTAATCCACAAATATTTTGAAGTTAATTCTAGGAAAAAGAAAGTCTGCACTGCAACAAAATAACAGTACTCAATAAAATAGCAATACTACATATTTAAATCTGTACAGATAATTAATGTGCAAAGTGGGCCATAAAAATGAAAAGATAATAAATCTAAGCTTGTACTTTTAGATAAGAAAAATACAAATCAGGAGGAGGGGCAAGATGGCGGAAGAGTAGGGTCCCCAAATCACCTGTCCCCACCAAATTACCTAGATAACCTTCAAATTATCCTGAAAATCTATGAATTCAGCCTGAGATTTAAAGAGAGAACAGCTGGAATGCTGCAGTGAGAAGAGTTTGCACTTATATCAAGGTAGGAAGACGGGGAAAAAAGAAATAAAGAAACGAAAGGCCTCCAAGGGGGAGGGGCCCCCGCGAGGAGCCGGGCTGAGGCCGGGTTGAGTGTCCCCAGGACAGGAGAGCCCCGACCCGGAGAAGCAGGAGCTGCACCAATCTTCCCGGGGGGAAAGGCCTCGCAGGGATTTGGAGCAGGACCCTAGGAGAGCGGGGATGCCCTCAGGCTCCCTGGGACAGTAACAGACACCTGCGCCCCGGGGAGAGCGCGCCGAGCTCCCTGAAGGGCTGCAGCGCGCACAGCTGGACCCGGGAGCAGCTCGGAGGGGCTCGGGCAGAGGAAGAGGCTCCGTGTGGAGGGGGCTGCGCGGCCCGGGAGCGCAAATCCAACAGAGCAGGCCCGGGAACACAGGTGCCCGGGGACACAGCCCAGGATCCGGCCTCCCCCGGGACAGGCAGAGGCCGGGAGGGCCCAGGAGAGAAAGGACGCTCCTGCCCCTAGCTGAGCCGATCAGCGGCCCTGCACCGGAGCCTCCAGGCCCTGCAGGCTGAGAGCTCTGGAGTTAATGTGGGAGCTGACTCCAGGGCTCCAGAGCTGGCCGCCGCCAAGGCCTCACGCCAGGCAGGGGACAGAGCAGCTCCCCCAAGTGCTGACACCTGAAAATCAGCACAACAGGCCCCTCCCCCAGAAGACCAACTACACGGACAAGTTCCAGGGGAAGTCAAGGGACTTAAAGTATACAGAATCAGAAGATACTCCCCCGTGTTTGGTTTTTTTGTTTGTTTTGTTTTGTTTTTTGCTTTTTGATGTTTCGTTCCCCCACCCTTTATTTGCCTTTCTTTCCTTTTCTTTCTCTTTTTCTTCTCCCCCTTTTTCTTTTTTTCTTCCTTTTTTCTTTTTTCTTTTTATCTTTTCTTTCCTTCCTTCTCTCCTCTTTTTCTCCTTTTCCCAATACAACTTGCTTTGGGCCACTCTGCACGGAGCAAAATGACTAGAAGGAAAACCTCACCTAAAAAGAAAGAATCAGAAACAGTCCTCTCTCCCACAGAGTTACAAAATCTGCATTACAATTCAATATCAGAAAGCCAATTTAGAAGCATTATTATACAGCTACTGGTGGCTCTAGAAAAAAGCATAAAGGACTCAAGAGACTTCATGACTGCAGAATATAGAGCTAATCAGGCAGAAATTAAAAATCAATTGAATGAGATGCAATCCAAACTAGAGGTCCTAACGACGAGGGTTAACGAGGTGGAAGAACGAGTGAGTGACATAGAAGACAAGTTGATGGCAAAGAGGGAAACTGAGAATAAAAGAGACAAACAAATAAAAAGATCATTAGGATAGATTAAGGGAAATAAGTGACAGCCTGAGGAAGAAAAATCAGTGTTTAATTGGGGTTCCTGAGGCCGCCGAAAGGGACTGAGGGCCAGAGTATGTATGAACAAATCCTAGCTGAAAACTTTCCTAATCTGGGAAGGGAAACAGGCATTCAGATCCAGGAAATAGAGAGACCCCCCTAAAATCAATAAAAACCGGTCAACACCTCGACATTTAATAGTTAAGCTTGCAAATTCCAAAGATAAAGAGAAGATCCTTGAAGCAGCAAGAGACAAGAAATCCCTGACTTTTATGGGGAGGAGTATTAGGGTAACACCAGACCTCTCCACAGAAACTTGGAAGGCCAGAAAGGGCTGGCAGGGTATATTCAGGGTCCTAAATGAGAAGAATATGCAACCAAGAATACTTTATCCAGCAAGGCTCTCATTCAAAATGGAAGGAGAGATAAAGAGCTTCCAAGACAGGCAGGAACTGAAAGAATATGTGACCTCCAAACCAGCTCTGCAAGAAATTTTAAGGGGGACTCTTAAAATTCCCCTTTAAGAAGAAGTTCAGTGGAACAATAAACAAAAACAAGGACTGAATAGATAACATGGTGACACTAAACTCATATCTGTCAATAGTAACTCTGAACATGAACAGGATTAATGACCCCATCAAAAGGCGCAGGGTTTCAGACTGGATAAAAAAGCAGGACCCATCTATTTGCTGTCTACAAGAGACTCATTTTAGACAGAAGGACACCTACAGCCTGAAAATAAAAGGTTGGAGAACCACTTACCATTCGAATGGTCCTCAAAAGAAAGCAGGGGTAGCCATCGTTATGTCAGATAAAATAAATTTACCCCGAAGACTGTAGTGAGAGAGGAAGAGGGACACTATATCATACTTAAAGGATCTATCCAACAAGAGGACTTAACAATCCTCAATATATATGCCCCGAATGTGGGAGCTGCCAAATATTTAAACCAATTAATAACCAAAGTGAAGAAATACTTAGATAATAATACACTTATACTTGGTGACTTCAATCTAGCTCTTTCTATACTCGATAGGTCTTCTAAGCAAAACATCTCCAAAGAAACGAGAGCTTTAAATGATACACTGGAACAGATGGATTTCACAGATATCTACAGAACTTTACATCCAAACTCAACTGAATACACATTCTTCTCAAGTGCACATGGAACTTTCTCTAGAATAGACCACATACTCGGTCACAAATCGGGTCTGAACTGATATCAAAAGCTTGGGATCGTCCCCTGCATATTCGCAGACCATGATGCCTTGAAATTAGAACTAAATCACAACAAGAAGTTTGGAAGGAACTCAAACACGTGGAAGTTAAGGACCATCCTGCTAAAAGATGAAAGGGTCAACCAGGAAATTAAGGAAGAATTAAAAAGATTCATGGAAACTAATGAGAATGAAGATACAACCGTTCAAAATCTTTGGGATGCAGCAAAAGCAGTCCTAAGGGGGAAATACATCGCAATACAAGCATCCATTCAAAAACTGGAAAGAACTCAAATACAAAAGCTAACCTTACACATAAAGGAGCTAGAGAAAAAACAGCAAATAGATCCTACACCCAGGAGAAGAAGGGAGTTAATTAAGATTCGAGCAGAACTCAATGAAATCAAGACCAGAAGAACTGTGGAACAGATCAACAGAACCAGGAGTTTGTTCTTTGAAAGAATTAATAAGATAGATAAACCATTAGCCAGCCTTATTAAAAAGAAGAGAGAGAAGACTCAAATTAATAAAATCGTGAATGAGAAAGGAGAGATCACTACCAACACCAAGGAAATACAAACGATTTTAAAAACATATTATGAACAGCTATACGCCAATAAAATAGGCAATCTAGAAGAAATGGACGCATTCCCTGAAAGCCACAAACTACCAAAACTGGAACAGGAAGAAATAGAAAACCTGAACAGGCCAATAACCAGGGAGGAAATTGAAGCAGTCATCAAAAACCTCCCAAGGTACAAGAGTCCAGGGCCAGATGGCTTCCCAGGGGAATTCTCTCAAACGTTTAAAGAAGAAACTATACCTATTCTACTAAAGCTGTGTGGAAAGACAGAAAGAGATGGAGTACTTCCAAATTCGTTCTATGAGGCCAGCATCACCTTAATTCCAAAACCAGACAAAGACCCCACCAAAAAGGAGAATTACAGACCAAATCCCTGAAAACATGGATGAAAAATTCTCAACAAGATACTAGCCAATAGGATCCAATAGTACATTAATAAAATTACTCACCATGACCAAGTAGGATTTATCCCCGGGACACAAGGCTCGTTTTACACTTGTAAAAAATCAATGTGATTCATCATATCAGCAAGAGAAAAACCAAGAACCATATGATCCTCTCATTAGTTGCAGAGAAAGCATTTGACAAAATACAGCATCCATTCCTAATCAAAACTCTTCAGAGTGTAGGGATGGAGGGAACATTCCTCAACATCTTAAAAGCCATCTACGAACAGCCCACAGCAAATATCATTCTCAATGGAGAAGCACTGGGAGCCTTTCCCCTAAGATCAGGAACAAGACAGGGATGTCCACTCTCACCACTGCTATTCAACATAGTACTGGAAGTCCTAGCCTCAGCAATCAGACAACAAAAAGACATTAAACGCATTCAAATTGGCAAAGAAGAAGTCAAACTCTCCCTCTTCGCCGATGACATGATACTCTACGTAGAAAACCCAAAAGTCTCCACCCCAAGATTGCTAGAACTCATACAGCAATTTGGTAGCATGGCAGGATACAAAATCAATGCCCAGAAATCAGTGGCATTTCTATACACTAACAATCAGACTGAAGAAAGAGAAATTAAGGAGTCATTCCCATTTACAATTGCACCCAAAAGCATAAGATACCTAGGAATAAACCTAACCAAAGAGGTAAAAAGGATCTATACTCTAAAAACTATAGAACACTTCTGAAAGAAATTGAGGAAGACACAGAGAGATGGAAAAATATTCCATGCTCATGGATTGGCAGAATTAATATTGTGAAAATGTCAAAATTGCCCAGGGCAATTTACACGTTTAATGCAATCCCTATCAAAATACCATGGACTTTCTTCAGAGAATTGGAACAAATTATTTTAAGATTTGTGTGGAATCAGAAAAGACCCCGAATAGCCAGGGTAATTTTACAAAAGAAAACCATACCTGGGGGCATCACAACGCCAGATTTCAGGGTGTACTAGAAAGCTGTGGTCTCAAGACAGTGTGGTACTGGCACAAAAACAGACACATAGATCAATGGAACATAATCCAGAAGTGGACCCTCAACTTTATGGTCAACTAATATTCGACTAAGCAGGAAAGAGTATCCACTGGGAAAAAGACAGTCTCTTCAATAAATGGTGCTGGGAAAATTGGACATCCACATGCAGAAGAATGAAACTAGACCACTGTCTTGCACCATACACAAAGATAAACTCAGAATGGATGAAAGATCTAAATGTGAGGCAAGATTCCATCAAAATCCTAGAGGAGAACACAGGCAACACCCTTTTTGAACTCAGGCACAGTAACTTCTTGCAAGATACATCCACGAAGGCAAGAGAAACAAAAGCAAAAATGAACTATTGGGACTTCATCCAGAAAAGAAGCTTTTGCACAGGAAAAGATACAGTCAACAAAACTCAAAGACAACCTACAGAATGGGAGAAGATATTTGCAAATGACGTATCAGATAAAGGGTTAGTTTCCAAGATCTATAAAGAACTTATTAAACTCAACAGCAAAGAAACAAACAATTGAATCATGAAATGGGCAAAAGACATGAACAGAAATCTCACAGAGGAAGACATAGACGTGGCCAACACGCACATGAGAAAATGCTCCACATCACTGGCCATCAGGGAAATACAAATCAAAACCACAATGAGATACCACCTCACACCAGTGAGAATGGGGAAAATTAACAAGGCAGGAAACCACAAATGTTGGAGAGGATGCGGAGAAAAGGGAACCCTCTTGTACTGTTGGTGAGAATGTGAACTGGTGCAGCCACTCTGGAAAACTGTGTGGAGGTTCCTCAAAGAGTTAAAAATAGACCTGCCCTACAACCCAGCAATTGCACTGTTGGGGATTTACCCCAAAGATTCAGTTGCAATGAAACGCCGGGACACCTGAACCCCGATGTTTCTAGCAGCAATGTCCACAATAGCCAAACTGTGGAAGGAGCCTCGGTGTCCATCAAAAGATGAATGGATAAAGAAGATGTGGTTTATGTATACAATGGAATATTACTCAGCCATAGGAAACAACTAATACCCACCATTTGCTGCAACGTGGATGGAACTGGAGGGTATTATGCTGAGTGAAGTAAGTCAATTGGAAAAGGACAAACATTATATGTTCTCATTCTTTTGGGGAATATATATATAGTGAAATATAAATAGTGTAAGGGAATATAAGGGAAGGCAGAAGAAATGTGTGGGAAATATCATAAAAGCAGCAGAACATGAGACTCCTAACTCTGGGAAACGAACTAGGGGTGGTGGAAGGGGAGGAGGGCGGGGGGTGGGGGTGAATGGGTGATGGGCACCGGTAGGGGGCACTTACAGGTTGAACACTGGGTGTTATTCTGTATGTTGGTAAATTGAACACCAATAAATATAAATTTATTTAAAAGAAAAAGAAAAATACATATCAGTATAATCAATTTGTATGGAAGAATAGTCAGGCAGTAAAAAACAGTACTGGAACTCCTCTGTACCTATCATTCATTTCTCTTCTAACTGCTCTATGTGGCTTCCATCAGAGAGATACAAATGCTAAGGGACTGCTGCTGCTTCTCTGTAAAGATGCAATTGATTTTAAAAGGTCCTTCCCAATCGGTCTGTTGCCTCTCATTTTGCCCCCTCTCTATGTACCTAATAAGAACTTTCTTCTCAGGAACATAGCACATACTTTCAGGCATAGTAAATACACTTCTGCTGAAAAGCTCAATATAAAATTTCTATATCTTATATGATCTATTGTATTCTTGTCCTCATACTCTCAGCACTCCATAGTTGAATCTATGTTTCAACTCTTCACACTGTTCCATTGAGTTATATGTTTATCCTTAAATCAATGACACACTTTCTTGACCAACTAGCTCTATAGTAACTTGGAATCAATGTGAATCCTTCAACGTTTATTTTTTTTCAAAATTGTTGTGTCTATTCTTTTTTTTAATAATAAATTTATTTTTATTGGTGTTCAATTTGCCAACATACAGAATAACATGTTGTGTCTATTCTAGTTCCTTTATATTTCCAAGCAAATTTTAAAATCAGACTGTTATTTTCTGCAAAAGCCTGTTGTTCCTTTGTGGTTTTTTCTCTTAAATTCCACGTATGAGTGAAATCAGATGGTATTTGTCTTTCTTTGATTGACTTTTTTAGCATAATAATATTTAGGTCCATCATTGTGGTTGCAAATGACAAGATTTCACTTTTTTGTGAGGTGTGAGGTGATGTCTTATGGGTGTGAGGTGATATCTCATAATAGCAAGGGGAAAAAAAGAAAGAGAGAGGCAAACCAAGAAACAAGACTCTTAAGCTTAGTGAACAAATTGGTGGTTACCAGAATGGAGGGTGATGGGGATTAAGGAGTGCATTTGTGATGAGCATTGGGTATTGTATGGAAGTGTTGTATCGATATGTTGTACACCTGAAACTGTATGTTATCAAATTGGAATTTAAATAAAAAATAAAAAAACCTGCTGTTATTTTTATTTCATTTGTGCTTTATCTACAGATCTTCTTGAAGAGAACCTTATATTTTAACTATATTGAGACTTTCTGTCCATGAGCCTGTTATATATTTCCATTTTTTTAGTTTCTTAAATTTTTATGGCAATGTTTAATAGTTTTCAGTGCCAAAATCTTGCAAATATTTTGTTAAAATATATCTTGACTTCATGTTTTTTTGTTTGCTTATTTGTTTTGCTATTATAAGTGGTATTGCTTCTAAAGTTTATTTTCAAATTGCTTTCTAGTAATAAATAAGAGATACAATTAATTTTTCTATTTTGACCTTGTGCCCTACACCTTGCTAAATTCACTGCTTAATTCTAGTGGATATTTTTTTAGATTCCTTAGGATTTTTTAAATGTGTGTATATATATATATATATATTTAAATTAGTTTATTTTTTATTGGTGTTCAATTTGCCAACATATACAATAACACCCAGTGCTCATCCCGTCAAGTGCCCCCCTCAGTGACCGACACCTAGTCACCCCCACTCCCCGCCCTCCTCCCCTTCCACCACCCCTAGTTCATTTCCCAGAGTTAGGAGTCTCCCATGTTCTGTCTCCCTTTCTGATATTTCCCACTCAATTTTGTCCTTTCCCCTTTATTCCCTTTCACTATTTTTATATTCCCCAAATGAATGAACCATATAATGTTTGTCCTTCTCCGATTGACTTATTTCACTAAGTATAATACCCTCCAGTTCCATCCACGTTGAAGCAAATGGTGGGTATTTGTCGTTTCTAATGGCTGAGTAATATTCCATTGTATACATAAACCACATCTTCTTTATCCATTCATATTTCGATGGACACCTAGGCTCCTTCCATAGTTTGGCTATTGTGGCCATTGCTGCTATAAACATCGGGGTGCAGGTGTCCTGGCGTTTCATTGCATCTGAATCTTTGGGGTAAATCTCCAAGTGTGCAATTGCTGGGTCGTAGGGCAGGTCTATTTTTAACTCTTTGAGGAACCTCCACACAGTTTTCCAGAGTGGCTGCACCAGTTCACATTCTCACCAACAGTGTAAGAAGGTTCCCTTTTCTCCGCATCCTCTCCAACATTTGTGGTTTCCTGCCTTGTTAATTTTCCCCATTCTCACTGGTGTGAGGTGGTATCTCATTGTGGTTTTGATTTGTATTTCCCTGATGGCAAGTGATGCGGAGCATTTTCTCATGTGCGTGTTGGCCACGTCTATGTCTTCCTCTGTGAGATTTCTGTTCATGTCTTTTGCCCATTTCATGATTCAATTGTTTGTTTCTTTGCTGTTGAGTTTAATAAGTTCTTTATAGATCTTGGAAACTAACCCTTTATCTGATACGTCATTTGCAAATATCTTCTCCCATTCTGTAGGTTGTCTTTGAGTTTTGTTGACTGTATCTTTTCCTGTGCAAAAGCTTATCTTGATGAAGTCCCAATAGTTCATTTTTGCTTTTGTTTCTCTTGCCTTCGTGGATGTATCTTGCAAGAAGTTACTGTGCCTGAGTTCAAAAAGGGTGTTGCCTGTGTTCTCCTCTAGGATTTTGATGGAATCTTGCCTCACATTTAGATCTTTCATCCATTCTGAGTTTATCTTTGTGTATGGTGCAAGACAGTGGTCTAGTTTCATTCTTCTGCATGTGGATGTCCAATTTTCCCAGCACCATTTATTGAAGAGACTGTCTTTTTCCCAGTGGATACTCTTTCCTGCTTAGTTGAATATTAGTTGACCATAAAGTTGAGGGTCCACTTCTGGATTATGTTTCATTGATCTCTGTGTCTGTTTTTGTGCCAGTACCACACTGTCTTGAGACCACAGCTTTCTAGTACACCCTGAAATCTGGCGTTGTGATGCCCCCAGGTATGGTTTTCTTTTGTAAAATTACCCTGGCTATTCGGGGTCTTTTCTGATTCCACACAAATCTTAAAATAATTTGTTCCAATTCTCTGAAGAAAGTCCATGGTATTTTGATAGGGATTGCATTAAACGTGTAAATTGCCCTGGGCAATTTTGACATTTTCACAATATTAATTCTGCCAATCCATGAGCATGGAATATTTTTCCATCTCTCTGTGTCTTCCTCAATTTCTTTCAGAAGTGTTCTATAGTTTTTAGAATAGATCCTTTTTACCTCTTTGGTTAGGTTTATTCCTAGGTATCTTATGCTTTTGGGTGCAATTGTAAATGGAATTGACTCCTTAATTTCTCTTTCTTCAGTCTCATTGTTAGTGTATAGAAATGCCACTGACTTCTGGGCATTGATTTTGTATCCTGCCACACTGCCAAATTGCTGTATGAGTTCTAGCAATCTTGGGGTGGAGTGTTTGGGGTTTTCTATGTAGAGTATCATGTCTTCGGCAAAGAAGGAGAGTTTGACTTCTTCTTTGCCAATTTGAATGCGTTTAATGTCTTTTTGTTGTCTGATTGCTGAGTCTAGGACTTCTAGTACTTTGTTGAATAGCAGTGGTGAGAGTGGGCATCTCTGTTGTGTTCCTGATCTTAGGGAAAAGGCTCCCAGTGTTTCCCCATTGAGAATGATATTTGCTGTGGGCTTTTCATAGATGGCTTTTAAGATGTTGAGGAATATTCTTCATATCCCTACACTCTGAAGAGTTTTGATCAGGAATGGATGCTGTATTTTGTCAAATGCTTTCTCTGCATCTATTGAGAGGATCATATGATTCTTGGTTTTTCTCTTGCTGATATAATGAATCACATTGATTATTTTACGAGTGTTGAAACAGCCTTGCATCCCAGGGATAAATCCTACTCGGTCATGGTGAATAATCTTCTTAATGTATTGTTGTATCCTATTGGCTAGTATCTTGTTGAGAATTTTTGCATTCATGTTCATCAGAGATATTTGTCTATAATTCTCCTTTTTGGTTGGGCCTTTGTCTGGTTTTGGAATTAAGGTTATGCTGGCCTCATAGATCGAGTTTGGAAGTAGTCCATCTCTAGAATTTATAGAATAATATATAGGATTTATATTTAAATATATACTATCATATCATCTGTGTATAAAAATAGTTATTAACAGCATTTATAACATCAATTTTTAAAATTCTTATCTGTTATTTCCATTGTTTCTCAGTCTATTTTTATTGACACAGTTTTATCCATTGTTTTTGGCCACATTTTTATGGTTCTTGCATATTTAGTAATAGTGAGTGAATACTGAATATTATGAATGTTTCAGTGTTGATTATCTGGATTCTGTTGGGCTTCATTATGACAGGCAACTAAGTAGTTTGTAAATCATCTTGGTCATTTTAATGATTGTTTTAAGGCATTTTTAGGGTAGATCTGGGGTTGCTTTCACCTTAGAGAGAGTTTGGTCCTATTACTAATGAGAGGTTCTTTCTGGGTTGCCATTGAATGTCTTTTAATTAAATGAAGTCATTTCAATCTGCCTGGTCTGTCCTGGAAGGTCCTTCAGCTCTGCATGACATTTAGGAGTTGTTCAGGTTACAGTGTATGGTGTTCTTTGTCCATATATTCATGGGTTATCAAAAGACTTGCTGGGACAATTATGTAGATCTCTGAAGCTTTTTTCTTCATTTTTCTTTCTTTTGTACTGTATATTCCATAAATCCCAGTCATTCACCCGTATGACTGCTGACCTCTGCCTATGCCTTCTCTTATCATAGTGGTTGCACTGCTGTTTGGGATGCCCTTTCTCTCTCTCTCTCTCTCTCTAAAAGATTGTATTTATTTTTTTATTTATTAATGATTGACAGAGAGAGAGAGAGCGAGGCAGAGACACAGGTAGAGGGAGAAGCAGGCTCCATGCGGGGAGCCCGACGTGGGACTAGATCTGGGACCCCAGGATCACACCTTGGGCTGAAGGCAGCGCTAAACCACTGAGCCACCTGGGCTGCCCCTTTCTCTCTTCATTGTAGTTAGAAAGTGCCTCCAGGCAGAGTGGATCAAATGTTTGTTTGTCTTCCTCTCTAGGATCAAGTTGTAAGTTCTCTGCTTCCAGTGTTTGAAAACAATTATTTCACATTTTTTTCCAGGTACCTGATTGTTTATGACAAGAAAGTAAATCCAGTCCATGCTCTGGCTTAATGACTAGAAACAAAGATCCTATCATCCTCTTAATTCTCTTCAATCTACCAGAGGTAATAGTGAAGGCAGCTGCTGTACACTCTGAACATGGCACAGAATCTGGAATCTGGAAAGACCCCTCCAAGTAAAGAGGGTAACACTGCTTCTTGGTGCCCCAAAATGCCATGGTTTTAGCAATTCAAGAACAAGCTCTCTTAATAGCCCTAATTTTAATATTCTGTCTTATGTCTTGTTATATGACCCAACATATTACAAGTAATCTGCCTTTAATTTGTATAGCCTTGTAGAAGCCTAAAATGAGAAGTATTGGTAGCAGGGATTATAAATCATATTAATTTGTTTTGGGTAGTGATAGTTTAGACAGTTTACTGTTCCTGACATACTCAGTCTTCTAGGTTCTTTGTAAGCCCACACAAAATGAAAGTATCCTGTCCATTCAAAGTTAACATAATGGGGGATCCCTGGGTGGCGCAGCGGTTTGGCGCCTGCCTTTGGCCCAGGGCGCGATCCTGGAGACCCGGGGTCGAATCCCACATCGGGCTCCCGGTGCATGGAGCCTGCTTCTCCCTCTGTCTGTGTCTCTGCCTGTCTCTCTCTCTCTGATGTGACTATCATAAATAAATAAAAAAAATTAAAAAAAAAACAAAATTAACATAATGGGATCAACAAACGCATACAATGGAATACTATTTGGCCACAAAAATAATGGACTGATATATGCTACAACATGGAGAAACCTCAAAAGAATCATATACTAAATGAAAGAAGTCCATCACAAAACAGCATGTATTACATGACTTCATTTGTATGAATTGTCTGAAATAGGCAAATCTGTAGATAAATAGGCAAAATGTAGATTAGGATTTGCTTAGAATTGAGGCTGATAACCAAAACACACAGTGATTTTATGGTGACGAAAATGTTTTAAAATTGACTGTTGTCATAATTGCACATAGTTTTGACTATATTTAAAACAATGGCATTACATGTTTTATTTTTTTGCATTACATGTTTTATATGGGTGAATGATATATTATGTGAATTTTATCTCAGTGAAGGTGCTTAAAATATATAAAATAATGATCCATCAAGAGCCAATATCAGAGTACAGAACTCAAAATTCAATTCCCCAGATGTGACATGAGCATAGGTGGGCTATGTAAGGCAATTTCCTATATGTAAATGTAAATATAAATAATAAAATATAACATATCACAATATAATTGTATTATATTCTATACGTAGGATGTTTTATATTAATAAATAACATAAATATATTTAAAGTATATAATATATAATAAATAATACATAAATGTATATGATATAGGCACATATAATAAATATATAATATGTATTTAGGTATATATTTAGGCATAAAATGCATACTTTTATTTATTTAGATATATACTATATATATAAACATATGTATAATATGTACACATATATATTAGAATATATATATGTAGTGTTTTCTCTGTGTGTGTGTGTGTGTGTGTGTGTGTGTATTCTAGAAAAACAGCCCTTCAGAAACAATTGTTTTCAGGGGCCTGTGTGTGTGGCCTTTGCAATGTATAAGGCAGCAAATATATATGAGGCAAATGGTGACAAATTGATGGTATAGAGGAGCTAATGGGAAAATAAAAATATATCCTTCCATGCATACAGTGATCTCAGAAGAGGACTAAGGCTGACTAAAGATCCTTAAAAGAACCATGAGGAGATGTCCTCCTGGGGTTCAGGGTGCTTCTTATTTATTCACTACCGCCTTTTCCTTCTACTGCCTATCTAAATCTTCTCAGATATTTTACTGGGTTTTATGACTCACTGTTTTTTTGTCACTAGTTTGAGTTTGTCTTTTCTACAGATTTACACAAGTGGAATCACAGCATATAATTTTCTATTGTAACCTCTTTTGTTGAGCATACATTTTAAATAATCATCTATGCTGTGGCATATGTCAGTAGCATTTCCTTTTTATTGTGGAGCAGTACTCTTTTTTATAAAAACATCACCATGTGTTTATCTGCTTACCTGTTGAAGGATATTTGGGTTGTGCCTGGATTGAGGCTAATATAAAGAATAATGCCATGATTATTTCTGAATAAATCTGCAGATACCTACTTAATAAATAACTAGGACTTGGTTCGCCAATTCCTATTGTGAGTGTATGTCTAACTTCATAAGAAATTAACAAACTATTTTAGAAAATAATTATATATATATCCTGAAGACATACAATGCTTAACTATCTTAAAAACTCAGTAGCCTTCTAATTTATGCGCTTCTAGTCAGGTCCTTGTACCAGGATCCATACAATCACTTTTGAGAATTTGCCAGTTAATGGTTTCTTTGCGTTCTCATCCCCAGGATTTTCTCTTGCAACATAAAAGAGGGGGGTGTGGGTGAGGGGGGGGAAGAGGTATCTTTAATCTATTAGGAACAGAAAGGAGAAAGGCTACAACTTTTTGATACTTTTGGTGAGGTATGTTAACCAATCAGTGAATTTTCTTGACCATTTTCTTTAAAAAATATTTATTTTTTAAAGATTTTATTTATTTATTCATGAGAGACACAGAATGAGAAAGATAGAGACATAGGCAGAGGGAGAAGCAGGCTCCCTGTAGGGAACCCAATGTGGTACTTGATCCCATGACTCCAGATCACATGCTGAGCCCAAGGCAGACGCTCAACCGCTGAGCCACCCAGTGTCCCTAAAAAATAATTTAAAATCTCATATCTGTCCCCATATTTTTCCTTCTTTCAATTGGCCTGAACTTCTTACCTGATATCTTTCTTATGGTATTATACTAAATATAGGCAATAGCTGCCAACTTAAGAACTAAGATTCTTTTTTCCAATGTCTTTCCTTCAAGCTGCTGGCTCAGGATGCATGTGGTTTACCTCACAACTTAACGAGGACAGCTGAGTAACTCTATATTTTGTCACCATCAAAGATAGATGATCATCTTTCTAGTCTCAAATATCAGTTTCTACACTGCCTCCTAGCAACTGCTAAACTAATATCAGGTTTTAGTTTTAATGTTATTGTAGCATGCTGATCCTCTGATTGCTACATTAGGTTAGTTCATATTATATTGTGGTAACAAACTTAACCCAAAAGTATCTGTGGCTTAAAACAACATTAGTTTGATATGTACTCATGCTACACATACCACATAGGTGGTAGATACCTGTCCTCCACATAGTTTCTCAGGGACTCAGGATACTAGAACTATAGATTTCACACAGTGTTTTGTTGTAGGCCTTTATCCCACACATTGCAAATATGGAGCCACACATGGAAAGATTTGTTTCCCTACCTCACCTCATTCTCCTTGAAACTCTAGTCAACAAGTAGGCTATCATTTTGAAATCAAACTTAGTCCAAAGTTTATTTCAAGCCATGGGAACATGGGAGCAGTAAAAATGAATGGGCATCAATTACAAAACAAAAATTACAGAATGAAGTCAATGAATTCAGAATCTTTCATGTTAACAGAAAGGAAGTTGCCTTAGCAAGGTGATGCATGTGGGCATAATAAAAAAAGTTATACAAAAATAGACTCACAAATACATAGAACAAACTGGTGGTTGCCAGAGAGAAGGGGCCTGGGAGAATGTGTGAAATAGGTAAAGGAGATTAAGAGGTACAAACTTGGGGGCAGCCCTGGTGGCTCAACAGTTCAGTGCCGTCTTCAGCCCATGGCGGGATCCTGGAGACCCGGGATCGAGTCCCACTTCGGGCTACCTGCATGGAGCCTGCTTCTCCCTCTGCCTGTGTCTCTGCTTCTCTCTCTCTCTCTGTCTTTCATGAATAAATAAATAAAATCTTAGAAAATAAAATAAATAAGGCATGGGGATAACAAATACTGTAGGAAATATAGTCAAGGATGTAATAACATTGTATGATGAATGTCTTTTTTAATTTGATGTGAGACTGAGACCTACACAAATATGAGCCTGGATAGATTTCTTCACCAATCAAGTAACTAAAATATTCTAGCTTAGAGTATTCAATGGTGTTAAATAGACTTGGTGCCCATTCTAGCTTCCAATTATCTTTTAAAGAAGAAAATGCCTGTTCAGATAGCAAATCTCAGATTTCTGCAATCAGGACTACTATACCTGTTATTCAAGTGTAATTAATATGCAGTGTTAAATTAGTTTCAGGTGAACAATATAATGATTCAACAATTCTATACATTACTCAGTGCTCATAATGATAAAGTACACCCTTAATCCCCTTCACTTATTTCATCCCTCCCCTGAATCCACCTCCCCTTTGGCAAACACCAGATTGTTCTCTGTATTTAAGTCTGCTTTTGTTTATTTCATTTTTTGTATATTTTATTTCTTAAATTCTACATATGAGTGAAATCATATGGTCTTTGTCTTTCTCTAATGGACTTATTTTACTTAACATAATACACTCTAGGTTAATCCAGTTGTTGCAAATGTCAAGATTTTATTCTTTTTATGGCTGAGTAATATTCCTTTGTATATATGTACCACTTCTTCTTTCTAATTCATCTATGGATAAGCACCTGAGTTGCTTCCACATCTAGGCTGTTTTAAATGATGCGGAATAAATATAACTGTGCATATGTCTTTTCAAATTACTGTTTTCTTTTTCTTTGAGTTAAATACCCAATAGTGGAATTCCTAAGTTGTATGGTAATACTATGTTAATTTTTTGAGGACACTTTATAATGTTTTCCACAGAAGCTGTGCCAATTTACATTCCCACCACATTTCTTGGCTTTCTATTATATTCTGTTGATACATGTCTATTTTTGTGTCAATACCATTTTTTATTACTATAGCTCTGTATATACTTGTCATATTTTTCTTGGTTCAGTTTCCCTTATATTGTCTCATTTCCACAGATCTTCAATCATTCACTTGAAACAGCAACTGTAACTGATCACCCACATTGATTCATATGTTTCTAGGACTTTCTCCTTCCACTATATCTACACCACAGATTCCTGCCCATTCCATTTGAAGTGGACCATAGTTACAAGTGGAAGTTTAGGAGTAGAAACAATTCTTCGATGTTTTCTTGAATAGTTTTCTGCAATAAGAGTTATGTGAACAACTCTTTACAAGTTATGGTACCAACAAAAATCCCAAAATATTAAGCAATGGCCAAACAGTTGATAGACATTTCTTTTTTTTTGATAGACATTTCTTTTTTTTTTTTTAAGATTTTTTTTTATTGGTGTTCAATTTACTAACATACAGAATAACACCCAGTGCCCGTCACCCATTCACTCCCACCCCCCGCCCTCCTCCCCTTCTACCACCCCTAGTTTGTTTCCCAGAGTTAGCAGTCTTTATGTTCTGTCTCCCTTTCTGATATTTCCCACACATTTCTTTAAAGAAACTACACAGATGGTCAATAAGCACACAAAGAATGCTCCATACTACTATTAAAGAAGTGCAAATCAAAACCATAAAGAGATACCACCTCATACTTATTATAGAAAATAACAAGTATTAATGAGATTGTGAAGAAATTGGAATTCTTGTGCACTGCTGGCAGGAGCTGTAAATGGTGCAATCACTAGGAAAACTGTGCAATTTATGAAAATTATAAAAATGGAATCACCATGTCATTCTGCACTTTTACTTCTGTGTATATACTCAAAAGAATTGAAAGTGAGGTCTTGAAGAGGTATCTGTGCATCCATGTTTATAGCAGTATTAGTTAAAATAACTGAAAGGAGGTTCCTCAAAGAGTTAAAAACAGATCTGCCCTACTACCCAGAAATTGTACTGCTGGGGATTTACCCCAAAGATACAGATGCAGTGAAATGCAGGAACACCTACACCCCAAAGTTTATAGCAGCAATGTCCACAATAGCCAAACTGTGGAAGGAGCCTCAGTGTCCACTGAAAGATGAATGGATAAAGAAGATGTGGTATATGTGTACAATGGAATATTACTCAGCCATTAGGAACGATAAATACCCATCATTTGCTTCAACATGGTTGGAACTGGAGGGTATTATGCTGAGTGAAATAAGTCATTGGAGAAGGACAAACATTATATGGTCTCATTCATTTGGGGAATATAAAAATCAGTGAAAGGGAATAAAGGGGAAAGGAGAGAAAATGAGTGAAAGTATCAGTGAGGGAGACAGAACATGAGAGACTCCTAACTCTGGGAAACGAACAAGCGGTAGTGGAAATGGAGGTGGGCAGGGGGTTGGGGTGACTGGGTGATGGGCACTGAGGGGGGCACTTGGCAGGATGAGCACTGGGTCTTATGCTATATGTTGGCAAATTGAACTGCAATAAAAAATTTAAAAAAATAACTGAAAGGTGGGAACAATGTAAATTTCCATCGAAGGATGAATGAATAAGTAAAATGTGTTGTTACTTACATACAATGAGATATTATTCACTCCTAAAAAGGAAAATGATTCTGACATATGCTCCAAAATGGATGAACCTTGAGGACATAATTTTAAATGAAATAAGCCTGTCACAAAAAGATAAATAATGTTGATTCTGCATATATCAATTACATAAAGTAGTCATATTAATAGGGGTAGAAAGTAGAATGGTGATTTCTAGGTACTGGAGAAGAGGAAAATTGGGAGTTATTGTTCAGCAAGTCTAAAGTTTCAGCATTGCAGGATGAAAGGAATTCTGAGGACGGTTGTTGGTAATGATTGTACAATGTGAATGTACTTAATACTGAACTATATACCTCAAAATGGTTAATATATATTTGTTAAGTGTATTTTACAATATATATTTTTTTATTTTACAATATTTTAAAAAATCCATTAAAAACAGTGGGAATAGCTTGAAAAAATATCAAGTTAGGAATAAACATGACATATTATTGGGATAATAAAGAGACTAATTTTTCAACATTGTGGATGTGCTAGAGAATAAGGGGAAACACAGTAAATAGGTTAAAGAAGCCAAAGTAAAAGAGGCTAGATTTCATATATAAAGGTGTGGGATCAGATAATAAGTGTGGACAAAATGTGAATTTTCATGCATTGCTGGCAGGATGAAAAATGATGCAAACACGTTGGGAACAGAAATTTCTCAAAAAGTTAAACATGGAGTGATTATTTGGCTCAACAATTCCATTTTCACACACATACCCAAGAGAAATGAAATTATATGTCCACATAAAACTTGTATACTAATGTTCACAGCAGTATTATTCATAATAACCAAAAGGTGGGAACAATCCAAATGGCCATCAATCAGATGCATGGATAGTGAAAATGTGTATATATGTAAAATGGAATATTATTTATCCATAAAAAGGAATGAAGTACTGATATATGTAACAACATGGATGAATTTTAAGAATATTTTTTAAGAATATTTTGATAAATGGAAAAAGCTAGTCATAAAAGCCCATATATTTTATAATTATGTTTATATGAAATGTCCAGAATACTAAATTCATAGAGAAAGAAAGTAGATTATGTTTGCTCAAGACTGAGGAGTGTGAGGGACACAGAGGTAAAAGTCAAAAAGTATGTTTTTTTTGTTGTTGTTGTAAATATTTGATTTTTTTAAAAATTATATTCTAAATTGATTTTGGTAATGGCTTCACAACTCTGTGAATATACTTAAAATCACAAAAGTGTATATATTAGGTGAGTAAATTGTACGATATGTGAATTATATCTCAATAAAGCTTTTATAAAAATGAAAGGAAATAAAAGAAGAAGCCGAGCCTGGGCTTACGTAGATGGAGGGGCAGGAAGAGGTCATAGATAGGTCATAGCTCTCCTACTGTTGTACCATTTTCTGCAGACAGAAAGAGAACCACTTGGTTTTCTCTTAAATGTATGGAGGCCTTTTCCACCTCAAAGAGCAGCTTATTTCTCTTCCTCTCCTCGCTGACATGCTATCTTCTACCTAATAGTGCCCATTACCAGCTTTATATGGACAACAAAGTAGTTTTCATCAGAGTCACCTATTTATTTGAATACTAGTCACAACTTTAAAGTTCCACCTTGTATTATGATAAATCATGGAGCGCGTCTTCAGCAGCCTGTTTATGCCTTTAGAATAAAAAGTCCTCTAGCAAACAGTAGCTTATCATGGACAGAAATGCTGTAAGGATACAGCTCAGACCCTATGCCCAGAATAGCTCTTTATGTGTTTCAGCTGTTTGTTCATGATGTCATCCACAGGCCTTATTGCTTGCCCAATATGCATCTTTATATTAGGGCACAGCGAAGGCCATGTATTATCAGAGTGCATTTCCTTGTACCACTGCCACTTATACAGGGAATCTTAAAGCCGTTAAGCCAACAGTAATATATGAACAAAGGAAGAGATAAAAGGAGTTCATGTTTTTTTTAAATATTTTATTTATTTATTCATGACAGAGAGACAGAGAGAGAGAGAGAGAGAGAGAGAGAGGCCAGACACAGGCAGAGGGAGAAGCAGGTTCCATACAGGGACCCCAACGTGGGACTCAATCCCGGGTCCCCAGGAACACACGCCAGGCTGAAGGCGGCGCTAAACCGCTGAGCCATGGGGGCTGACCAGAGTTCATGGTTTTATGTCAGGATATATTTTGTCCTTTCTTAAGGCAGTAAGGCAAAAACTGTCTATGAAGAATTTTGTTAGAAGAATAGCAGGAAAACCAGGAGGTCTCATTGTGTACTATGAAAAAATTGAAGGTATGCATATCATGAGGGCATTCAGGCTTTACAAAATCTTTCCAAGGTCATTCAGTCTCAGCCTATTAGATAACTGTTGTTACTTTTTTCCTTAGAAAGGAAATCTACAAAGTTAGACTGGAGACCACATTTCCCTAGAAAGTACAGTTTCAAACATCCTATGAAATATGTGGCCTGATGCTTAGCATCTACCTCTGAGTCCCACCCTACCATATTTCTAATGGATGGAATTTCATTCCATAGAAGTTATCACAAATATACCTTTGAACAGACCAAATGGTCTGAATTCTGTTGCTTACATGTTTTAGGCTTAATGGAGTTTGCTTATTCTGCTAAGCTTTTGACTTATCCTTTGCCATATCCAATTTGCTTCTAATTCCACATTTATAAATATAGATGATTAAGTATAATGCTTCCTAGTGCTTTATCTAGAAGTTCATGACCCTAACCAGTCACAGTAGCCAAAATCTAGAGATCAACACAAGACAAATGAAGGTAAATTTAGATTTGTCTGTGTATATATAAATAAAAATGATAATTAAAAATATCTGTCTCTGGACGCCTGGGTGGCTCAGTGGTTTAGTGTTTGCCTTTGGCTCAGGGCATGGTCCCGGGTCAGGGGATTGAGTCCCACACCAGGCTCCTTGCAGGAGCCTGCTTCTCCTTCTGCCGTTGTCTCTGCCTCTCTCTCTCTCGGTGTGTCTCATGAATAAATAAATACAATCTTTTTAAAAAATAAAAAATAAAAATACCTATCTCGGGCAAAGTTTTGTTATTTTCAAAGAAAGAAATTATGAATAAGAAAGGGAAGTTAAAAATAATTCCCATCATTCTGGACTACAGTTCTAGAAATCAGCATGAACTCACATTTATCTTAATATCTATATACCTACAAAGATTTATATAAATAAAAATAGATGAAGAAATATAGATATGTGGGTATACATAAGTACATACATAAATCCTTAGCTCTTTTTGCTGAAAAGTCCTAGCAGCAGTGGCAATTCAGTATCAACAAGTACAAATAATTTTGAAATATATTCTCCAACAACAACAAAAACAACAACAAATAAAAAAGCAGAGCTCTGTAGAGAAAAAATTTGATTCTAGGGATAAATCATTAAAAACGTAATTGGAGTCTGGAGCACATTGTATTGTCAGAAAATAAGAAAGTACACACAAAAAAAGTTTTATTAAGTACTTGAAAGTTGTGAAGAAAGTAGATCTTAAGTGTTCCCACAATACACATGCAAAATTAATTATGTAATGTGATGCAGTTGTTAGCTGACACTATTATAGAAATTATTTTATAATATATAAGTGTATCAGATCAACACACTGTACACCTTAAACTTGCATAATGTTATAGGTCAATTATATTTCATATATCTGAAAAAAAATCAATGAATCCATATGAATAGAAATCAATCAATAATTAAGAAGGGAAAAGTCTTCTTTACAGAAGAGTTACAAATAATAAATATATAAGAAAGAAAGAATTCAATACGTTGAATATCACCATAATATTAATCACTGAAGAGAAGATCCATTGATAAATGCTAAAACTAGTTGGTATAACATTAAGGAGTAATAGGATGTGTTTCACACTCAAAGTACCTTCCCTTCAAATATCTTTAACTATTATGGTGACTTCAACACACATCTATTAAATTCTTTGATAGTTCATCCCTCCTGTTGGATGTGGACTGGGCTTAGAGAATTGCTTTTAACACAGACAGGATAGAAAAGGAAAATAAGTAACTATATAGAAGAGAGATCTGGTATATACCATGTTAACCAAAACATCAAGTTTAATATCACCAGTAAAAATTATGTTGGCATCATATATCCCTTATATAATGCAATGGGAAGGATGCCTCACCTCTGTGTTACTCTTCCCAAACAACTATATTCCATGATTCTTGTTTTAGCTCTGGCATGAAAATAGCCTGAGGATTGTCAGTCCCATTTTTGTAACAAGACAAAGCTAGACAAACTGAAAATCAGTTTCTTTTATTGTATCCCCTTCTACCAATAGAACTAAGGCCACAGAGCAAATCTGGAATTTACAGCATGGAGAGAACAGATACAGAGATTCAGAGATATATCAAGCAAGATCTTCTTACCCAGAACAGAAGGTAACAGAACCATAAGCTGATAAGAACACTTAGTGATAATTTTGATGAATTAATGAAGGCTGAACGTGGACTAGTGTGAGAGTGGAGACCCCTGGGAGCCACATTCTACAAAAGACCTTACACTTCCATGGATTTTCCCTCCAAATTCCACCAAATTCTTATGGTTAGGATCCAGGAAAGGAGACTGATGTACCTGACAAGGAAAGAGAAGACCAACTGAGTGAATAATAAAATATATCCAGAGCCTTCTCTGTAAAACCAAACCAAACAAGAACAAGTCATTTGGGGTAGGGATGGATTTTGCCAGAAGAAAATTTGGAAACTTTGTCCCAGTTGTTGAAGGGGATTTTTCCCCAGTGCCATACCCACTGTCTTGCCTGTCCCAACTAATAGGAAAAAAAAATCCATATTAAACTAAAAATAGGGATTTAAGGAGGTGGATTTGGAAGACTATGGCAGTGAAGGAAGTAAGGAGACACGAGGGGGTAAAAAGTGGGAAGTCTCTCCCTCCTAGCACTGGAGAAGGACAAAAACATTTGTAAAGACCACAGCTCCAAGACAAAGGCAAAGTAAAAAAATTGAGATTTACTTGGACGATTGTACATTTCATATTCCTTAGACCCTATCATCAAACCAAGATGGTTTCAGCATAATAAATGGATTATGAAACTTCTGCAAGTCACAACCTATTTTTAAGTTGTAGTACATAAATAATATCCAAAACTAAGGGAAGAAAAAATAATTGCCACTAGAGAAATTTGAAGCTTCAGATACCTATAGCTACAACAAGTGTTACATACAACCCAACTTCTAGTCAGATTAAAATAAGTCCTCGCAGTAAAGTTATATTTGCCTCAGTTTTTATAGGAAGATATAATGTGTCCAGCTCTCAAATATTTTTCCATGAAAAAGAGCAAGAAAAAGCAGACTGGAAAAACAAATAGTCACCTCCCCTTTTTAAAAATTTATTTATTCCTGAGAGACAGACAGAGAGAGAGAGAGAGAGAGAGAGAGAGAGGCAGAGACATAGGCAGAGGGAGGAGCAGGCTCTCTGCAGGGAGCCCAATGTGGGACTTGATTCCAGGACCTGTGATCATGTCCTGAGCTGAAGGCAGATACTCAACCACTGAGTCACCCAGACATCCCTAGACAGGGAATTTAAAATAACTTGATTAATGAAGAAAAACAGAAAGCATGCAAGAATAGATGGGTAAAGCAGAAAGATGAAAACTCAAGGAAATTTTACAGCAAAGGTACAGAAATGAAGAATGTATTAGATCAATTGACTGACTTGATATGGTTGAGGAAAGAGCCAATGAATTTGAAGACAGACCAATAGAAACTTCTCAACTGAAACAAAAAAGAAAAAAAAATAAAAATTTCAAAAGTAAGAACAAGGCATTCAAAAACTATGTGTCAATATCAAGATGTATAATATATTCATAAAATAGTGGAAGGAAAAGAAAGAAGGAATTGATAATAAGTATTTAAGGTAATAATTATCAAGAAAATCCAAAATTATCGACAAACACCAAACAAACATCCAGGAACCTAAGAGAACAATAAACAATATAAATAATAAAACAAAAGGAAAATATCTATGCACATTACATTCAAGCTACATAAAAACAGACAGAGATCATTTTGATGGATGCCAGAGAATACAAAACTTTACATATAGAAAAACAAGAAGAAAAATTACACTGGACGTTATTCACAAACAATTCAAGCAAGAAATAAATGAAGTAAAATCTTTGAAGTATTAAAAGAAAAGAAAAAAACCTCAGAATTCCATATGCAGCTAAATAACCCATCAAATTGAAATAGAAAAGAAGCATTCTGGAATTACATTCTAAGAACCTCTGAAAATCTGTTCCTTCATAATAGCAATGAGAACATGGCAAAATTTATCAAAATAAGCCTTTTCAGAATTTTGGAAATTAACTATCAACTTACAACAATGGAAGAAGCATTTATTTAAAATCTCAGTAAGCACAATAAATTTGTGTCATTCTAACTTTCCCTATTCCTGTTCCCCTCTCCTGAACTCCACAATGGCCTTGAAATCTAGCAGCTCTGTGACAAATGTAGCTGTAAAAATGAGAATTCTAGCAGCCATTGGAGGTTAAGAATGGGTTTTAAACTTCACCCAAAAATACATTCCTAGATAACTGTCACTATTTTATCAGATAGCTCCCTGGAAAATACCCACCCACAGGAGTTACATTTATTTGATATTAACAAGAGATAGAGAGAATAGCCTATAGCAGGTTTTTTTAAAATAAATTAATTTTTTATTGGTGTTCAATTTACCAACATGCAGAATAACACCCAGTGCTCATCCTGTCAAGTACCCCCCTCAGTGCCTGTCACCCACCAGGGTTTTTATCAGAAACAAAAAACAGTGTTTGTTTGACATTCCATGTGCCTGAGGTGGCAATACAGTTGGGACAAACTGAGGGCTGACTATAGTTAAAAATACAATCTGGGGAACCCTGGGTGGCGCAGCGGTTTGGCGCCTGCCTTTGGCCCAGGGCATGATCCCGGAGACCCGGGATCGAGTCCCACATCGGGCTCCCAGTGCATGGAGCCTGCTTCTCCCTCTGCCTGTCTCTCTCTCTCTCTCTCTGTGACTATCATAAATAAATAAAAAAATTAAAAAAAATACAATCTGGGAAATGAGGTAAGATAATTTGCTGACACGTTGTGTTTCGGCGACAGACAGGCAGACGCAAATTTGGGAGAGTTCTATATGCCCTTAGTGATTTAGAAGGTATGTGCATGTGCAGGACTATATGCATGATCAGAAAAGACTTGAAAAAGCCATAATATGTCACTGGTAACCTTGAAGCTCTGCACAAGCAGAAAAGTGAAAAGGTAAAAATGTCAAGGAATGAAGGTGTGTCCCAACACCTGCACAAAGCCCATTAGCAAAAGCTGGAAAATGTCTCGGTCAAGTCATTTAACGGTCTCTTTCCAATCATAATCTGACCACTTAGTTAAATGACAGAGACTGCAGGCACCACAGATGGCAAATAAGACACAGTCTACAGAACCAGTTCAGGAAAGTCACTAAACAGTAGCAACAACAAATATTAATGGCAATAGACATGAGGAAGGGTTATAATTTTCAGAGTTGTCACATGTTAGTTTTTAAAAACAAAAGTTTAGTTTTCAATAACAAAAAATTAATACAAATAATTTCACAAAATTTGTAATTTTGTTCTGTACTGTGCACAGACCAAGAAAACAGTCAATAAAGACTGTTTCTCCCAAAGCAAGCCTAGATGTTAGAGTTAGACAAAAGTATAAAATCAGCTGTCATATTTATTTCAAAGACTCAAAGGGAAACATGTTGAAATAAGGAAGGAGAAATATATTTCATCAAAAATTAACTGTTTTGAAAATGGAAACTGGGATCCTATAGTGGCTTAGTTGGTTAATCATCCAAGTGGGTCTCAGCTCAGGTCATGATCTCAGGGTTGTGGGATTGGGCCCTGCTTCAAGTGCCACACTTCGCATGGAGCTTGCTGAAGATTCTCTTTCTCCCTCACCCTCTGCCCCTGCCACCCACTTACATGTCCTCTCTCTCTCTTTCTCTCATTCTCTCTAAAACTAAATAAATAATAAATAAATAAATAGATAGATAAATAATTAAATAAATAGGGACACCTGGGTGGCTCAGCTGTTGGGCGGCTGCCTTCAGCTCAGTTTGTGATCCCAGGATCCAGGATCAAGTCCCACGTTAGGCTCCTGTGAAAAGCTTGCTTCTCCCTCTTCCTGTGTGTCTCTCTCTCTCTTTCTCTCTCTCTCTCTCTGTGTCTCTCATGAATAAATAATAAAATAAAATAAAATAAAATAAAATAAAATAAAATAAAATAAAATAAAATAAGGGTGCCTGGCTGGCTCAGTTGGTAGAGCATGTAACTATTGATATAAGAATTGTAATTTGAATTCCATGTTGGCTGTAGAGATTACTTTAAAAAAGAAAAATCTTAAATTTAAAAATAAAACTACCCTATGATTTAGTAAAGGTACTACTTAGTGTATCTAAGAAGATAAAGAAGATCTATCAAAGAAGAATATTTATCAAAGAAGATAAACAAACAGCCAACAGACACATGAAAAGTTGTCCAACATCACTCAGCATCTGAGATACAAATAAAAATCACAGTGAGATACTACCTCACACCAGTCAGAATGGCTAAAATTAACAACTCAGGAAACAATAGATGTTATTGAAGATGTGGAGAAAGGGGAACCCTCTTACATTTGGTGGGAATGCAAACCAGTGCAGCAACTCTGGAAAACAATATATAGGTTCCTCAAAAAAGTTGAAAATAGGGCTACTCTATGAGCCAGCAATTGCCCTACTAGTTGTTATCTAAGATACAAACAGTGATTTCAAGTGGGGCACCTGTACCTCAATGTTTATAGCAGAAACATCCACAATAGCCAAACTAGGAAAGGAGCCCAGATATCCATGGACAGATGAATGGATAAGGAAGAAGTGGTGTGTACACACACACACACACACACACACACACACACTGGAATATTACTCAGCCATCAAAACGAATGGTATCTTGCTATTTTCAATGTTGTGGATGGAACTAGAGGGTATTATGCTAAGTGAAATAAGTCAGAAAAATACAAATACCATATGATTTCACTTAGATGTGGAATTTAAGAAACAAAACAGATAAACATAGGGGCAGGGAAGGAAAACTAAAATAAAATGAAAATTAAGGGGGAGGCAAATCATAAGTGGCTCTTAACTCTAGGAAACAAATGATGGTTGCTGGAGTGGTAGTGAGTGGGAGGAAGGGAAAATTGGATGATAGGTATTAAGGAGGGCACTTAAAATAATGAGCACTGGGTGTGTTATATGCAACTGTTGAATCACTAAATTCTACCTCAGAAAGTAATAAAAAATAAAAGAGGAACTTGTCATGATGAGCACTGAGTAATGTATAGAATTGTTGAATCACTATACTGTACCCCTGTAACTAATATAACACTGTATGTTAACTATACTTGAATTTTTTTAAAAAAGAAAAACACACAAAAATCAAATAATAAAGTGAGACATTTGGTGTGAAAAGATAAGACATGAAAACATAAGGAATCCACATAAATAAATAAAGAGTACAAGTAAAGTTAGTTACATAGGTAAATATAAAAGAGAATATAGTTGTATTTTGTTGGTTTTATTTTCCTACCTAATTTAATATATACCTACATCAATCATTAATTATACAACTGTGTTAATAATATTATAATGAATAATGATATAATAATCTTATAATGATATAATTAATAATGATAATCTTATAATGATAATAATTTGCACAACCATAAAACTACAAAGGGTGGGGAGAAGAAGAGAGGCACATTGGAGCAATTTTTAAGTTTGTTTATAGTAATGAATTTAAGTTGGTCTTAATGTGAATTTGATTGGTTAAAGTTCAGATATTATTTGTGATCACCAGGTCAACATATAAGAAAATAATTCCAAAAATTTAGCTAAAGAAATAACAAGGTGATTAAAAAATATACTCTGAAATACAAAAAGAGGCTATGATAAGTATGGAACAAAAAGGAGTTAAGATGTATCAAAATGAGGGTGCCTGAGTGGCTTAGTGGGTTGTGTCTAACTTCTGGTTTTGGCTCAGGTCATGATCTCATGGGCCCTGAGACTGGGGCCCACATTGGGCTCCGTGCTCAGTGGGAAGTCTGCTTGAGATTCTCTCCCTCTGTCCCTTCCCTAGCTCATGTATGTTGCTCTCTCTCTCTTAAATAAAAAAATCCTAAAAAAGACATATCAAAAGCAAATAGCAAAATTGAAGACATAAATCTTCCATTAATAGTAATTATTAATGTCAAATAGATTAAAAATCCTATCTATTCATATTCAATGCAATTCTTAACAAAATATCAAAATCCCAGGTGCCTTTTCTTTTAGTAATTGGCAAGCTGATTCTAAAAATCATGAAAGTTTTAAGAAAAGTCATGAAGTGACACCTGGGTGGCTCAGGGGTTGAGCATCTACCTTCAGCTCAGGGAGTGATTCCAGGGTCTTGGGATCAGGTCCCACACTGGGGCTCTGGGGAGCCTGCTTCTTCCTCTTCCTCTGCCTATATATCTGCCTCTCTCTGTCTCTCATGAATAAATAAATAAATAAATAAATAGAATCTTTAAAAATCACATGAAAATGATTGGAATCATTTCTGCAAGGAATCAAGAATAGACAAAACATTCTTGAAAAAGAACACAATTTGAAGGAACAACTCACACTTCCTGATTTGAAAGTTCATATAAAAGGTACAATAGTAAGAATAATAAATTGTGGTTCTGGCATAAGGATATATATATGTAGATCATTGGGATAGAATTGGTTGTTCAAAAATGAACTGTTACATTTTGGTCAACTTTTTAAAAATTTCCAAGACAATTTATTTTATTTTTAAAAAGGCTTTATTTATTTATTCATGAGAGACAGAGACATAGGCAGAGGGAGAATCAGGCTCCCTGTGGAGCTCAACCACTGACTCATCCAGGCACCCCTTCCAAGACAATTTAATGTGATTAAAAAACGTTTTTATTTAAATTCCAGTTAGTTAACATACAGTGTTTTATCAGTTTCTTGTGTATTTAGTGATTCATCAATTACATATATATATAACATTCAGTGCTCATCAGAAGTGCCCTCCTTAATACTCATCACCCATTTAACCCATCCCCCTGCTCATCATTCCTCCAGCAAACCTTAGTTTGTTCTCTGTAGTTAAGAGTGTGTTCTATGGTTTGCTCTTCTTTTCCCTCACTATATTAATCTGTTTTGTTTTTTAATACCTCAGAGAAAGACAAATACCATATGAAAACATATGGTATTTCATTATTCTTAATGGCTGAATAATATTCCATTGAGTATATACACCACATCTTTTTTATCCATTCATCAGTCAATGGACACTTGGCCTGCTTCCATAACACAGCTATTGCAGATAATGCTGCTATAAATATCAGGGTGCATGTTTACTTTTGAATTAGTGTTTTTGTATCCATTGGTTAAATACCTATGAGTGTAATTGCTAGATTGTAGAGTAGTTCTATTTTTAACTTTTTGAATAATCTCCATACTGTTTTCCCAGAGGGGCTGCATCAGTTTGCATTTCCATCAACAGTGTAGGATGGTTCCTCTTTCTTCCTATCATTGTCAACAACTTTTTTTCTTGTGTTGTGGAGTTTAACCACTCTGAGAGGTGTGAGGTGGTCTTGGTATCTCTTTGCAGTATTCATTTGTATTTCCCTGACAATGAGTAATGAAGATCTTTTCATGTGTCTGTTGACCATCTGTATGTCTTCTTTGGAAGAATGTCTCTTCATGTTTTCTGCCAAATTTTTAATTGAATTATTCATTTTCTGGCTGTTAGTTTGATAGTTCCTTTATATACTTTGGATACTAACCATTTATCAGATATGTAATTTGCAAATATTTTATCCCATTCTGTGGGTTGCCTTTTATTTTTGTTGATCATTTCCTTCACTGTGCAGAGGATTTTTCTTTTGATGAAGACCTAATAGTTCACTTTTCCTTTTGTCTCTCTTGTCTCAGAAAACATATCAAGGTAGAAGTTGTGGTCAGTATCAGAATTTACTCCCTGTATTCCTCATTAGAATTTTTATGCTTTCCTATGTCACATTTAAGTCTTCACTCATTTTGAATTTATTTTTGTGTATTGTGTAAGAAAGTGATCCAGTTTCATTCTTCTGAATGTTGCTGTCCAGTTTTCCCACCACCTTTTGTTGAAGTGATTATCTTTTTCCCATTCAATATTCTTTTCCTGTTTTGTTGAAGATCAATTGACCTATAATTGTAAGTACATTTCTGGGTTTTCTTTTCTGTTTTTTTTTTTTTAATCTATGTGTCTATTTTTGTAACAGTACCATACTGTTTTGTTGACTACAGCTTCATAATATAGCTTGAAGTCCAGGTTGTGATGACTCCAGCTTTGCTTCACTTTTTCAAGGTTACTTTCACTAATCAGGAGTTTTTGCAGTTCCATACAAGTTTTAGGATTGTTATAGTTCCATAAAAAATGCTGTTGTTATTTGGGTAAAGATTGCTTGAATAATATAGACATTTTAACAATATTTATTCTCCCAATCCATGAGCATGGAATGTCTTTCCATTTCTTTGTGTCCTCTTCAATTTATTTCATCAATGTTTTATATTTTCAGAGTACAGGTCTTTCACCATTTGGGTATATTTATTCGTGGATATCTTACTGTTTTTGTTGCAATTGTAAATGGAATTGATTCCATAAGTTCCTTTCTGCTGCTTCATGATTGCTTTATAGAGATGGAACAGATTAATTAACACTTACTTTGTATCCTGCAACTTTTCTTAATTCATTTATCAGTTCTAGCAGGGTTTTTTTGGTGTAGTGCTTTGGATTTTTTTTTTTTTTTGACCACATTAATTTATTTATTTATTTATTTTTTCTTTTCTTTTTTTTTTTATTGGTGTTCAATTTACTAACATACAGAATAACACCCAGTGCCCGTCACCCATTCACTCCCACCCCCCGCCCTCCTCCCCTTCTACCACCCCTAGTTCGTTTCCCAGAGTTAGCAGTCTTTACGTTCTGTCTCCCTTTCTGATATTTCCCACACATTTCTTCTCCCTTCCCTTATTTTCCCTTTCACTATTATTTATATTCCCCAAATGAATGAGAACATATAATGTTTGTCCTTCTCCGACTGACTTACTTCACTCAGCATAATACCCTCCAGTTCCATCCACGTTGAAGCAAATGGTGGGTATTTGTCATTTCTAATAGCTGAGTAATATTCCATTGTATACATAAACCACATCTTCTTTATCCATTCATCTTTCGTTGGACACCGAGGCTCCTTCCACAGTTTGGCTATAGTGGCCATTGCTGCTAGAAACATCGGGGTGCAGGTGTCCCGGCGTTTCATTGCATTTGTATCTTTGGGGTAAATCCCCAACAGTGCAATTGCTGGGTCGTAGGGCAGGTATATTTTTAACTGTTTGAGGAACCTCCACACAGTTTTCCAGAGTGGCTGCCCCAGTTCACATTCCCACCAACAGTGTAGGAGGGTTCCCTTTTCTCCGCATCCTCTCCAACATTTGTTGTTTCCTGCCTTGTTAATTTTCCCCATTCTCACTGGTGTGAGGTGGTATCTCATTGTAGTTTTGATTTGTATTTCCCTGATGGCAAGTGATGCAGAGCATTTTCTCATATGCATGTTGGCCATGTCTATGTCTTCCTCTGTGAGATTTCTGTTCATGTCTTTTGCCCATTTCAAGATTGGATTGTTTGTTTCTTTGGTGTTGAGTTTAATAAGTTCTTTATAGATCTTGGAAACTAGCCCTTTATCTGATATGTCATTTGCAAATATCTTCTCCCATTCTGTAGGTTGTCTTTGAGTTTTGTTGACTGTATCCTTTGCTGTGCAAAAGCTTCTTATCTTGATGAAGTCCCAATAGTTCATTTTTTATTTTGTTTCTTTTGCCTTCGTGGATGTATCTTGCAAGAAGTTACTATGGCCGAGTTCAAAAAGGGTGTTGCCTGTGTTCTTCTCTAGGATTTTGATGGAATCTTGTCTCACATTTAGATCTTTCATCCATTTTGAGTTTATCTTTGTGTATGGTGAAAGAGAGTGGTCTAGTTTCATTCTTCTGCATGTGGATGTCCAATTTTCCCAGCACCATTTATTGAAGAGACTTTCTTCCAATGGATAGTCTTTCCTCCTTTATCGAATATTAGTTGCCCATAAAGTTCAGGGTCCACTTCTGGATTCTCTATTCTGTTCCACTGATCTATGTGTCTGTTTTTGTGCCAGTACCACACGGTCTTGATGACCACAGCTTTGTAGTACAACCTGAAATCTGGCATTGTGATGCCCCCAGATATGGTTTTCTTTTTTAAAATTCCCCTGGCTATTCGGGGTCTTTTCTGATTCCACACAAATCTTAAAATAATTTGTTCTAACTCTCTGAAGAAAGTCCATGGTATTTTGATAGGGATTGCATTAAACGTGTATATTGCCCTGGGTAACATTGACATTTTCACAATATTAATTCTGCCAATCCATGAGCATGGAATATTTTTCCATCTCTTTGTGTCTTCCTCAATTTCTTTCAGAAGTGTTCTATAGTTTTGAGGGTATAGATCCTTTACATCTTTGGTGAGGTTTATTCCTAGGTATCTTATGCTTTTGGGTGCAATTGTAAATGGGATTGACTCCTTAATTTCTCTTTCTTCAGTCTCATTGTTAGTGTATAGAAATGCCACTGACTTCTGGGCATTGATTTTGTATCCTGCCACGCTACCGAATTGCTGTATGAGTTCTAGCAATCTTGGGGTGGAGACTTTTGGGTTTTCTATGTAGAGTATCATGTCATCGGCGAAGAGAGAGAGTTTGACTTCTTCTTTGCCAATTTGAATGCCTTTAATGTCTTTTTGTTGTCTGATTGCTGAGGCTAGGACTTCCAGTACTATGTTGAATAGCAGTGGTGAGAGTGGACATCCCTGTCTTGTTCCTGATCTTAGGGGAAAGGCTCCCAGTGCATTGTTTTGGATTTTTTATGTAGAGTATTGTATCAACTGCAAATAGTGAACATTTTTCCTCTTTCTTGCCAATTTGGATATTTTTCATTTCTTATTTTTGTCTGCTTGCTGTGGCTAGGACTTCCAGTACTATGTTAAATAACAGTGGTAGCGGTGGAGATTCATGTCTTGCTCCTGACTGTACAGGAAAAGCTCTCAATTTTTTCCTATTGAGGATATTAGTTATGGATTTTTCATATATGGCCCTTACTATGTTGATGTAGGTTCCCTCTAAACTTACCTTGTTGAGGGTTTTTATCATGAACAGATTTACTATGTTAACTGCCATTTCTGTAGCTATCAAAATGATCATATGATTCTTATCTTTTATTAATGTGATGTGTCACATTGATCATTTTGCAAATATTGAACCACCTTTGAAACTCAGGAGTAAATTCTACTTGAATGTGATGAATGATTTTACTAAATATTTTGTTTATTAATGCATGAGAGACACAGAGAGAGAGGCAGAGACATAGACAGAGGGACAAGAGGCTCCTTGCAGGGAGCCAGATGCAGGACTAGATCCCCAGACCTGGGATCATACTCTGAGCTGAAGGCAGATGCTTAACCACCGAGCCACCCAGGTTTCCTGAATGATTTTGTTTAATGTTTGGTTGGATTTGGTTTGCTACAATTTATTGAGAATTTTTGCATCCATGTACATCTGGGATATTGGCTTGTATTTTCCCTTTTCAGTGGAGTCTTTATCTGATTTTGGTATCAGGATAATGCTGTCCTCGTAGAATGAATTTTAAGTTTATCTTCATTTCCTAGTCTTTGGAATTGTCTCAGAGGAATAGGTATTAACTCTTCTTTAAATGTTTGATAGAATTCACCTGTGAAGCCATTTGGCCCTGGACTTTTGTTTCTTGAGAGGTTTTTGATTACTGATTAAATTTCTTTCCTGGTTGTCAGTCTATTCAAGTTTTTTTTTTCTATTTCTTCCTCTTTCAGGTTTGTAGTTTATGTGTTTCTAGGAATTTATCCTTTTCTTTCAGGTTGCCCAAATTTTTAGCATATACCTATTCATAACACTCTCTTATAATTATTTTTATTTCTTTGATGTTGGTTTTTATTTCTTCTCTCTGCACTGCAATTTTACTTATTTAGGTCCTTTTTCTTTTTCTTTTGATATGTCTGGCTAGGAGTTTATCAATTTTATTTTATTTTTTAAAAATAAAAACCAGCTTCTGGTTTCATTGACCTGTTCTATTGTCTTTTAATTTTCATATTATTTATTTCCACTCTAATCTTCATTATTTCCCTTCTGCCAGCTTCAGGCTTCATTTTACTGTTCTTTTTCTAGCTCCTATAGGTATAACAATAGGTTGTTTATTTGAGATTTTACTTGTTTCTTAAGTTAGGCCAGTATTGCTATATACTTCCCTCTTAGGATCACTTTTGCTGCATCCTAAAGGCTTGGGGACACTGCGTTTTCATTTTCATTTGTTTCCATGTACTTTTTCATATCTTTGATTTCCTGGTTGACCCATTCATCGTTTAGTAGCATGGTATTTACCCTCCGTGTATTTGTGGTCTTCTAAAATGTTTTTTTCTTGTGATTTATTTCCAGTTTCATAGTGTTGTGGACACAAAAGTTGCATGGTATAACTTTGATCTTTTTGTATTTATTCAGGCCTAATTTGTAACCTAATTTGTGATCTATTCTGTATAACGTTCCATGCTCACTTGAAAAGAATGTGTATTTTACTGTTTTAGGATGGATTGTTCTGAAAATATCTGTTAAATCCTTCTGATCCCATTCGCTATTCAAAACCATTGTTTCCTTGTTGACTTTATGTTTAGATGATCTGTCCATTATGAAATTGGGGTGTTAAGGTCTCCTACTATTATTGCATTATTATCAATTAGTTCCTTATGTTTGTTATTGTTTTATATATTTGGGTGCTCTCATGTTAGGTGCATACATATTTACAGTTGTGAGAACTTCTTAATTGTCTTTTTTATTATGAAACACCCTTCTTTGTCTCATGTTACTGTCTTTGTTTTAAAGTCTATTTTGTCTGATATAAGTATTGCTACTCCTGATTTCTTTTGAGAATTTGCATAATAAATATTTCTGTATCTCCTCACATTTATTTATTTATTTATTTATTTGGTATTTTTTATTGGAGTTCGATTTGCTAGCATATAGTATAACAATCAGTGTTCATCCTGTCAAGTGCCCTACCCAGTGCCCATCACCCAGTCACCTACCTCTCCTTCCACTACCCCTTGTTTGTTTCTTAATCTGCTGATGTCTTTAGGTCTAAAATGAATCTCTTATAGACGACATAGAGATAGCTCATTTTTATGACTTCTGATCCCCTATATCCTTTGATTGGAGCATTTAGTCCAAAGTAATGATTGATATATAAGTACCTATTGCTATCCTTTTATTATTCATTCATTCATTCATTCATTCATTCATTCATTCATTTTGTTGTTTCTGGAGATTTTCTGTGATACCTTTTGTATTTGTCACTTTTGGTGTCTCCTTTCCACTCAGAGTCCCTTTATTATATTTTTTCTCTTTTATTTTGAAAGGCAGAGATGGGAGGAGGGCATGAGGGAGAGGGAACTCACTGTGGGGCTTGATATCACAACCCCACAGTCATGACCTGAGCCAAAATCAAGAGTTGAACAGAGCCGTGTGAACCACCCAGGTGTTCCCCCCACTCCAATATTTCTTGAAGGGCTGGTTTAGTGGTAACAGACTGCTTTAGTTTTTGTCTGGGAAAGTCTTGATCTCTCCTTCTATTCTAAATGATAGCCTTGCTACATAGAGTATTTTTGGTTGAAGAGTTTTCCCATTCAGGACTTTGAATATATCATGCCACTGTCTTCTGACATGCCAAGTTTCAGTTGAGAAATCTCCAGCCAGCGTTATGGGTTTTTCCTTGTAAGTTGAGGACTTCTTTTGTCCTGCTGCTTTTAAGATTTTTTCTTTATCAATATATTTTAAAAATTTAGTTATTATATGTGTGGTGTTAGCTTGCTTTTGTTGTGTTTTTTTGTGATATACAGATTAAACCTTTAATTAATTTATTTTTATTTTTTCTAAAGATTTTATTTATTTATTCATGAGTGTCACACAAAAAGAGAGAGACAGAGACACAGACAGAGGGAGAAGCAGGCTCCGTGCAGGGAGCCTGATGTGGGACTCAATCTCGGGTCTCTAGGATCATGCCTCAGGCCGAAGGCAGTGCTAAACCGCTAAGCCACTGGGGCTGCCCATAAACCTTTATTTTATTTTATTTTATTTTATTTTATTTTATTTTATTTATTTTATTTATTTTATTTTTTATAATTTTTTTTATTTTTATAAATTTATTTTTTATTGGTGTTCAATTTGCCAGCATATAGAATAACACCCAGTGCTCATCCTTCAAGTGCCCACCTCAGTGCCCGTCACCCAGTCACATACCCCCACCTCCCCTTCCACCACCTCTAGTTCGTTTCCCAGAGCTTTTGTTGGTTTTAATGGTAGTTCTTCATGCCTCCTGGGTCCAGATGTCTGTTTTCTTACCCAGATTAAGTAATTTTTCAGCTATTATTTCTTCAAATAAACTTTTTGCCCTCTTTTCTTTCTATTCTTCTGGGACTCCTATGATACAATTTTTTTTATGTTTGATGGAATTATTGATTTCCCCATGTAGTCTCATGTGTAATTCTATATTGCTTTTGTTTAGCTTCATTATTTTCCATTATTTTGTTCTCTACATCACTAATTCATTCCTCTGCTTCTTCCAGCCTCCCATTCATTGCATCAAACCCGCTTCCAATCTTGGTAATTACATTCTTCAGCTCTGATTCTTTTTAGACTCTTTTATCTGTATTAAGAGTCTCACAGTTTACTTCTATTCTTTTCTTAAAACCAGTGAGTATCTTTATGATAGTTTGCCTTAAATTCTCCATCATGCATAGATATTACTTATATCTCTTTTGCTTAGATCTCTGGCTATAGCCTTATATTTTTCTTTCATTTGTGATAAATTATTCCTTCTAGGCATTTTGTCTAGGTCTCTGCCTTGTTCTCTGTTAGAAAAGCCAGTTATGTCTCCTGATCCTGAAGGTAATGGCCTTATGAAGAACAGGCCATGTTATGTGTGGTGCTTCAGAAAATGTCTCTGGTGGGTGCTATGTACAATCTGCTGTTCTATTTTGGCTGCTTTATCCTTTGGGCCAGTTGTCTGAAGACACTTTCCTTGTCTACTGTAGGCAATATTTGGTCCCTGGCCTGAATATGGTGAGTTTTAACTAGGTGTTCTTTGATGTGCTTATGAAATGAGGCCTGCCGCTACTTCCAGAAAAAAATAAGGTCCTGTAGAACTCTCTGGTTGTGAGACATGGCATGGACAGGGATTTGTGCTGGTTTCCTGGGGAAGTCTCTACCATTCTGGGACTGAGTATAGCTTGATTGGGAAAGAGAGTTCTCACCACTATTGTTCAACATAATGCTAGAAGTCTTAGTATCAACAGAGAACAAAAAGAAATAAAAGGCATTCAAACTGGCAAAGAAGTCAAACTCTCACTTTTCATAGATGGCACCATACTGTATGTGGAAAACCCAAAAGACTCCATCCCCAAATTGCTAGAACACAGCAATTCAGCAGTGTGGCAGGATTCAAAATTAAGGCACAATAATCACTTGCATTTCTATACACCAATGAGCCAGAAGAAAGAAATTAAGGAATCAACCCCATTTAGAATTACACCAAAACTCAGGAGATATCTAGGAATAAACTTAATCAAAGAGGTAATGGATCTGTACTCTAAAAACTCCACAACACTTCTGAAAGAAATTAAGTAAGGCACAAAGTAATGGAAAAACATTCCCTGCTCATGGATTGGAGACTAAATATTGTTTAAATGGCTAAGCTACCTAGAGCAATCTACACATTAAGTGCAATCCCTTTCAAAATACCATCAAAAATTTTCACAGAGCTGGAACAAATAATCATAAGATTGTATGGAACCAGAAAAGACCCCGAATAGCCAGAGGAATGTTGACAAAGAAAACCAAAGCTGGAGCATCACAATGCCTGATTTCAAGCTATACTACAATGTTGTAATCATCAAGATAATATGGTACTGGCATAAAAACAGACACATAGATCAATAGAACAGAATAGAGAACCCAGAAATGGACCATCCACTCTATGGTCAAATAATCTTTGACTAAGCAGGAAAGAATATCCAATGGTAAAAAGACAGTCACTTCAATAAATGAAGTTGGGAAGATTGTACAGCCACACGCAGGAGACTGAAACTAGACCATTTTCTTACATTATAAACAATGATAAACTTAAAATGGATGAAAGACCTAAATTTCAGACAGGAACCCATCAAAATCTAAGGGGAGTACACAGGCAGCAACATCTATGACCTTGGCTCCATCAATTTCTTGCAAGACACATCTCCAAAGGCAAGGGAAACAAAAGCAAAAATGCACTATTGAGACTTAATCAAAAGAAAAAGCTTCTGCACAGCAAAGGAAACAGAAAAAAAAAAAAAAAACACCTAAAAGGCAGCAACCTACAGAATGGGAGAAGATATTTGGAAAGGACATATCAGATAAAGGGCTAGTATCCAAGATCTATAAAGAACTTTGCAAACTCAGCACCCCCAAAAAGCAAACAATCCATTCAAGAAATGGGCAGTAGACATGAAAAGACATTTCTCCAAAGAAGACCTACAAATGGCTAACAGGCAAATGAAAAAATGTTCCACAGCAATGAGCATCAGGGAAATACAAATCAAAACTATTAGTGGTATACCACCTCATACCAGTTGGAATGGCTAAAATTAACAGGATAGGAAACAACACATGTTGGTGAGGATGTGGAGAAAGGGGAATACTCTTGCACTGTTGGTGGGAATACAAGCTGGTACAGTCACTCTGGAAAACAGTGTGTGGGAGGGTCCTCAAAAGTTAAAACTAGAACTACCCTACAACTCAGAAATTGCACTACTGGGTATTTACCCCAAAGATACAGATGTAGTGAAATGAAGGGGCACCTGCACCCCAATGTTCATAGCTGCAATGTCACATTAGCCAAACTGTGGAACTGTGGAAAGAGTTGAGATGATTTTCAATAGATGAATGGATAAAGAAGATGTGATATACATATTCACACACACACACACACACACACACACACAAACACACACACAATGGAATATTCCTCAGCTGTCAGAAAGGATCAACACTTAACATTTACATTGATGTGGATGGAACTGGAGGGTATTATGCTGAGCAAAATGAGTCAGTCAGAGAAAGACAATTATCAGATGGTTTCACTCATATGCAAAATATTAAAAAAAATAGTGCAGAAGACCATAAGGGAAAGATGGGAAAACTGAATGGGAAAAAAATCAGAGAGGGAGACAAATCATGAGAGACTCCTAACTCTGGGAAAGAAACTGAGGGCTGCAGGAAGAGGGGTGGATGAGGGGGGTGCAGTAACTGAGTGATGGGCATTAAGGAGGGCACATGGTGTAATGAGCACTGCATGTAATACAAATGTGATAAATTATTGAACATTATATCCAAAACTAATGATATACTATAGGTTGGCTAATTGAACTTAAATTTAAAAAAAAATTTAAAAAGGAGAGTCCTGCCAGAGTTCAGAGGAAGGTGGGATTTTGTTTAAGGATGTCAGACATATATAAAAAATAGTGAAAGGGAACAAAGGGGAAAGGATAGAAAATGAGTGAAAATATCAGTGAAGATGACAGAACATGAGAGACACCTAACTCTGGAAAATGAACAAGAGGTAGTGGAAAGGGAGGTGGGTGGGCAGTTGGGGTGACTGGGTGATGGGCACTGAGGGGGGGCACTTGACGAGATGAGCACTGGATGTTATGCTATATGTTGGCAAACTGAACTCCAATAAAAAAATAAAAAGTAAAATAAAAAGCTTATCATTAAAAAAAAGGATGTCAGACAGCCAGTGTCAGCGAGGCAGTGCTTCCTGCAGATGGCTCTGTGTTTATGCTGAGGGGCAAAGATGGGAAATGACACTGGAAAGCTCCTGTGTTCCTGGATAGATGTCTTCAGGCATGCTGCCTCTCAAGGATGTGCTCTGAGAAGAATGAATAATCTCCCCACTGTGTTTCCCAGGAATTCTTCACATTTTTGTTTCCATGCTGTGTATCCCTGGGTTATTTACCTGCCTTCGCTCAGGGAGCAGGACTGTGCCCTCTGGGCTCTTTCCCAGCCACATTCACTAAAGACATTAAGCCCCACTGAATGCAAGAATTCAGATGCTCTCATTTTCCAAGCCAATGGCTTTGGGGAAATGTTCTTGTGTGCTCTCCAAGTGCTCCTCTCTCTCTCCTACTTCTTCATGACCATGGCTCCCTAGCACAGCACCCATGATCAGTTTATCCCCTAAACCATGTCTCCAGACTTCCTGCCTTCTTTGGCATGTCCCATTTCTTCCTTTAGTTGTAGAATTTGTTATGTTAGTCTCCAGGTTGATTTACTGGGTATTTATGATGATTTAATAATTATCTAATTGTGTTCATGGAACTAGACAAGTCTAGGGCACTCTTACTCTGCTGCCATCTTCCTCTGTCTATATTTCTAGGGGCTTACCTCAGATAAACTTTGAGATAATATGTGTATGTGGTTTGAAGCTCGTAAATAATGTAGTAATTTGTTAGGCATCAATAAATAAATAATACACCTGGTGAATAAATTTAATGTGGTTTCCTGGATTGGTTACTGTAACAAAAGAATTGCCTTAATAAAACCTACTTGTAAGGGTCATCTGGGTGGCTCAGTTGGTTAAATGTCCAACTCTTTATTTCAGTTCAAGTCACCATCTCAGGGTTGTGAGATCAAGCCCCACATCGGACTCCACACTCTTGCAGTGTCTGTTGGGATTCTCTCTGCCTCTCTCCCTCTGCCCCTCAACCCTCTCTCTCTCTCTCTCTCCCACCTCTCTCTCTCTCAAAAAGAAAAGAAAAACCTGCTGGTAAAATATGAAGAACTGCATTTGGTTTTCACCACTGTCAATTTCTCTATTTTCATAAATATAATGGTTATGTATAATGTTAACATTACAGTACTGTGAAGTGTATATGAAACTCTTCATACTATCTTAGCTAATTTTTGTAAATCTAAAATTTTTCCAGAGATTTTTTGTATATTTTTTTATTGGAGTTCAATTTGCCAACATACAGTATAATACCCAGTGCTCATCCCGTCAAGTGCCCCATTCAGTGCCAAAGATTTTTTTAAGTTTTATTTTGGAACTGGATTAAAAATCCAAAAAAAGAAACCACAAAGCAAAGACATAAAGAAACAACACAAACCCTTGGGCTCAGAGGATAAATGGACTTGGGGGAGAAAACAAGAAAGCAGTTTCTCTTATACATACACCTTTGCTAATGCAGTTGCACCTGCTTCAGAAAGTCCACCTCAAGTTCCAGGGATTCTCTGGATCTTTACTTTCTCTCTTAATACTCCCCATCACTGTGTCACAACTTTAGTTTCAGCAACCACTTTCTCAAAAATAGGCACCTGTACCTCATAAATCCCACTTTTACACATCCTCTGGCAGTGTATTTGTAGAATGTCACTAGAATTTTTTTCAAAGACATAGCTTCTGGACATTAGAAGCTAACATTGAGAGACATCAATGTTAGGAAACATTAATCACATTTTTGAATTCAGAAGACTTTCTGATGCAGGAATTCCATCTTCAAGTTTTCAAAAGACCAATAATCCCTTTTGAAAACGTATGATAATTTCTTTTCATTTGGCAGACTCCATCATGAATTCATGGGACCATGTAGTTTCTTTACATTCATGTAGTGGATTTCTATAACCCTCTGTGAAGAATGAAGGTCACAGAATAGATTTGGTCATGAGAACAGGTGGTCTGGGTAAAAAAAAAAAAAAACAACTTTATAAACATGATGTTTTAGACAGTCCCTGCTTACATTCATTTGAGAGTGAACCTTAGGTACCTGGTATTTGTTAGAAGAAGAGAATTGAATGATTAATTATGTATTGTGCACGGGTGGAGAAAACCTGGTAGAGAAAAAAAGAAAATAAAAGACAAGATAAGAACAAGCACAATAATGCATATCCTAATGCTCCATGTGATGTCTAAGAGATGGGCACAGGTTGAATGACAAGAGCAAATGTGCTGGCTAAATAAAGATCCTCCCAGAAGAGATCACATACTCATCCCTTACACAGCTCCTTTTTTACAGGCTTCAGCACTCCTGTCAGGTAGCACCAGGGTTTTGAGGATTCATATCTAGAAAGGCATGGAACTGCATTCTGTAGTCTCATGGATATACACAAAATCAAAGCTCTTACATTAATATCCATAGTCATGGGATACATTCTCCATACCACATTTAGACCTTCAGTGAGAAAACTAGTACCTGGAGCCAGGAGACCTGGAGTGAGAGTTACAGTGACCTCTATCTAACTGCTGAGATTGAAATAGCTGTAATTTAGAAACATTTGATGCATTTGATTCAAGAAAACTTTTCGCTCCTCCAAGCTCAAAATTTATTCTTAATGAAAGGACAACTCATTTAAATTCCACATCTTAAAACATAGAGGGTTATGCCATTCATTTCACTTTTTCTGGAGTTTTTATAACAGCTAAATGACTTGTCAAATCCCCCTTTCTTCATTTCAATGTACAAATTATAATCTATTGTGATGTGTATTGTGAATGTCATTCCTCACCAAAATATTTACTGAATCATAACCAAAATCAATCAACCAACCAACCAATGACCAAAAATCCCTAAAACCAGAATTGTCAGCCACAATTATATATGGGCAAGGGTGTCTCAACTCATAAATGACAAATAGAAGAGCCAAACAATGAGCCCAAAGTGCTTAGGATTTAGAGAAAACAGAAGATAGACCTAGAATTGTATTGACAGGCACAGATAACACAGTTAAGCATCAAGTCCTCAAAAACTATTCTCTGATAGCCTGCATGATATCTTTCTCACAATATATTAAGCCACTTGTGACCACATTTCACAGAGTCTGGTCTGACCACCAGAATTCTTAGAAAGATACCATTGTAAACATCCCTAAGTCTCAGAACACATCACGAGGCAAGAACACCCCGATGTTTTTAGCAGCAATGTCCACAATAGCCAAACTGTGGAAGAAGCCTTGGTGTCCATCGAAAGATGAATGGATAAAGAAGATGCGGTTTATGTATACAATGGAATATTACTCAGCCATTAGAAACGACAAATACCCATCATTTGCTTCAACGTGGATGGAACTGGAGGGTATTATGCTGAGTGAAATAAGTCAATCGGAGAAGGACAAACATGATATGGTCTCATTCATTTGGGGAATATAAAAATTAATGAAAGGGAATAAAGGGGAAAGGAGAAAAAATGAGTGGGAAATATCAGAAAGGGAGACAGAACATGAGAGACTCCTAACTCTGGGAAACGAACTAGGGGTGATATAGAAAGGGAGGTGGGCAGGGGTGGGGGTGACTGGGTGACGGGCACTGATGGGGAGCACTTGATGGGATGAGCACTGGGTGTTATTCTATATGTTGGCAAACTGAACACTAATAAAAAATAAATTTATATATATATGTATATAAAGAACACATTATCCTGTCTTCAAACTCTAGCTTGAATAAATTATGGATTCTAGTGTATGCATGACTCATATATTTAAGGTCTAGACTGCTGTTCACTTAATTCAGCCTTCCTGAGCTTGCAACTTTGAGTGCAATTTCCATGAACATCCTAAATCATGAATTAGATGAGCTGTTTCTTCTCTTAATAAGTTCATCAGTGAACACTAAAGCCTATTTCAATTCAAAAGTAGAATTGGTCAGAATAGCAAGTAAGCTGAGAAAAAGACACTTTATGAAGGCCATAGTACATCTGCTTAATTGCTGAGAAACCATAAAATGATTTGTATGATCACAGACCATCTGATTAGAAGGAGGAATGAAAAAAGAAAAAGATAGGGACACCTGGGTGGCTCAGTGGTTTAGTGTTTGCCTTTAGCCCAGCGTGTGATCCTGGAGTCCTGGGATCGAGTCCCACATTGGGCTCCCTGTATGGAGCCCGTGTCTCTGCCTCTCTCTCTCTCTCTCTCTCTCTCTCTCTCTCTCTCTCTCTTTCTTTCTTTCTTTCTCTCTCTCTCCCTCTCTCTCTGTGTCTCTCAAGAATAAATAAATAAAATCTTAAAAAAGAAAAAAGATAGTAGTTATGGATCAAGAATCAAATTTGAATGCCACTTACAGAGAGAGAGAGAGCATTACTCATATTTCTAAGATTAGGGTAGAAATTCTCAAGATAAAGCTTCTTCTATCCTTCAGAAAACTATTGTTCCAGTAAAAAATTTCAACTAAATCTTGGCCATTTTTATTTTCCATTTCAATGGATTGAGCCATAGTTTATAATACTATCTCTTCATATATAATCTAGGGATTTCAGTAGTTCAAAAATTCAAATATCTCTAATGATCAAGTAGAATGCAAATGGAATTGTTCGACTTATATAAAACTAAATTTAAGTATGTTTCCTCGTAAGAGACCAGGATACAACAGATGATTTTACACTGAGAAATAGGCAGTCACAGAGACAAATAGTACATTCCATTGATGCTGGAGCATACATTGCACATATTTCAGATAGAGATGCACCTTAAAATTGATAGTGTACAAACACTATTGGCTGGAAGCCAATCATAATGATGTTGTCACTGTATGCATGTGCATGCAATTTGGTCTAGGGATGCCTGGGTGGCTCAATGGTTGAGCATCTGCCTTTGGCTCAGGGCATGATCCCGGGGTCTAGGGATAGAGTCCCACATTAGGCTCCCTGTGAGAAGCCTGCTTCTCCCTCTGTTTGTGTCTCTGCCTCTCTCTCTCTGTGTCTCTTATGAATAAATAAATAAAATCCTTAAGAAAGAAAAGAAAAAAAATTTGGTCTAAAACCTCCCATTGACACCTCTGAGAATGTTATCTTCTTCAAAACTTGCAGACTTGGTGTCAATATGTTGAAAGATACTCTGAGAGAGAGAGAAGTATAAGAATTTTTCAAGAAATGTGGCATCTGTAAAACTCCTGTTTAGCACAGATGATAATAATGTGAGGAAAATCAGACAACATGAGTTGAATAGTGAGTCACAAGAGTTTGACTCTGAGTGGGAGAAATTTCAGGAATACTTTTGTCAGCAAAGTGCTTAATTTTTCATCTCTTATGATCATAAAAGTTATAGAACATAAATGTCCACTTCTATATAAGTTTAGGAGAGATTTTTCATAAGTATAAGATAAAAAATTCTAAGTGACAAGAAATATTTGTGTCATAGCTTGTCACAAATTCTTTCCATCACTTATCCTTTCCTCATGACATTCACAATAATGATGCACCTTATATTTGATACAATCAACTTTGTAATTACTTAGAAAAAGCTCTTAGTATTAGCAAATACTGACTTAGTCGTGATTATAAATTTAGTATTATGTATTATTAACGTATTCAATTCTCACATCTCGAGATAAACACTACTAAGAGTCCCATGTTCCAGTTCTGAATCTGAGCTAAATTCCTATAAGAAAAAAGTGGAAGAATCTCGAGCATGACTCTTTCGGTCTCAAGTCTTTTTATCAACTATGTTAGAATATCTTTTCTCTTTTTTGGTAAATACATTTCTACATATAATTTAAGAAATTTTTCCCTACCCTAATGTTATGAGATTATTTCTCTAAATTAGGTTCTAGATACTGCATTAAATTGTTTTAAATATTTAGGTGTATAATCCACGTGGAATTTATTTTGTGTATAATGTAAGGTCAAAGATCAGATTTTATTTCCCTCCATAGCTATTCAGTATGCTCATGCATTTATTGGAAAATCTATCTTTCCCCCAATGATCTTTCTTATAAATGGTTTGCTTTTATTTATATATTTATTTTAAAGATTTTATTTATTTATTCATGAGAGACACAGAGAGGAAAGCAGAGACACAGGCAGAGGGAGAGGCAGGTTCCATGCAGGGAGCCTGAAGTGGGACTGGATCCTGGGATTCCAGGATCACACCCTGAGCCAAAGGCAGATGCTCAACTGCTGAGCCACCCAGGCGACCCAATGATTTGCTTTTATACGCATGTATCTACTTTTGAGCTTTCTTGTCTGTGATTCATTGATTTATTCTTCTTTCTGCAATACCACATTGAGAAAGTCAGGCTATATTCCAATCCTTATCTGTTCCCCTCTGTGGAGGGGTCCCTGAGAATGGCAACAAGGATTCCTTCTAGAGTGAAGAAAAGTTCACAGTGCTCCCAGCATCCCCCTTCTGTTTCCTCGCCTACTGCTTGCTATTGAACTCTGTTCTCAGCAACACAGATTTTACAGACAAATTTGAAAACCAATTTTAATAGGAGGCACCAACTTAAAAAAATCCCAAAGAAGCTTCTGCACAGCAAAAGAAACAGTCAACAAAACTAAAAGACAACCTACAGAATGGGAGATGATATTTGCAAATGACACATCAGATAAAGGGCTAGTATCCAAGATCTATAAAGAACTTATTAAACTCAACAGCAAAGAAACAAACAATCCAATCATGAAATGGGCAAAAGACATGAACAGAAATCTCACAGAGGAGACATAGACATGGCCAACAAGCACATGAGGAAATGCTCTGCATCACTTACCATCAGGGAAATACAAATCAAAACCACAATGAGATACCACCTCACACCAGTGAGAATGGGGAAAATTAACAAGGCAGGAAACCACAAATGTTGGAGAGGATGTGGAGAAAGGGGAACCCTCTTGCACTGTGGGAATGTGAACTGGTGCAGCCACTCTGGAAAACCGTGTGGAGGTTCCTCAAAGAGTTAAAAATAGACCTGCCCTACGACCCAGCAATTGCACTGCTGGGGATTTACCCCAAAGATGCAATGAAACGCCAGGACACCTGCCCCTCGATGTTCATAGCAGCAATGTCCACAATAGCCAAACTGTGGAAGGAGCCTCGGTGTCCATTGAAAGATGAATGGATAAAGAAGATGGGGTTTATTTATTTATTTATTTTTGATTTATTTATTTTATTTTTAAAAAAATATAACACACAGTAGTATATTAATTTCAGGTGTACAATATAAAGATTCAACAATTCTATATTCTCAGAGTGCATCAAGATAAGTGTATTCTTTTTTTAATAAATTTATTTTTTATTGGTGTTCAATTTGCCAACATACAGAATAACACCCAGTGCTCATCCCGTCAAGTGCCCCCTTCAGTGCCCACCACTAGATTCTAGAAAAATGCAGCCAAGAATAAGGAATTACCTTAACAGGGAATGCGACTCACATCTCTGAAATCTGAAGAGCTGTTTCTAGGCGGCAGCCAGTTTTCTCAGGGGTCCTCTGGAAGTCCTCTTTTGCTTCTAGACCCTTAATTCACATATTATAAAAACTTATTCCCTATTTCCTGGTAAATTTCCTGGTAAGATCTCACCTTCAGATATTTATGAGGGTACCAAATCTCAATGCTATGACATATACATGGAGGGAGAAGTTAGGATCTGAGCACACACACATTTCTATTAGGCCATATTTTGTTTTGATTACACAGAGGAAATACAGCAAACATCCCTCAAAGATCCATTAACTTAGTGGAGAGGGAAGGACCCAGCAAGCACAAGGCAACTAGAAATTCCTCCCTTAGCACTCCCTTACCCAGTCTTCTCCAATATAATAGAAATTAGGGTGCAGATGCAAACCTCCCTACCACATGCCAATACAAGTACTCATGGACTATAAAGCTCCATCCAAGTACTAAGGTCAGAAGTGGGTCTAATTTTCCACCTTCCATTTGGCCTTCAGCATCTCCATCACATGAAAATAATCTACACAGTTAAAAGCCCATTATCATACTATTAAAAGATTCAATCTCACATGCTTTGGACAAGATGTGGTCAAATCTCATGCCTATCTAAGTGCTTTAATCCTGAACATTGGCCATGGAATCCCTGGTGACAAGAAGTGTGGAGTGAATATTTTGGTTTCCAGATACTGCCCCTTCCAGTTATGTCTATAAGCATAGTTGGCTGCCTACAGTGCTGTCAGTGTCATCTTATATAAATAAGGGCAAAACACCACCACCTTTTATCTCATCCTTATTCAAACTCATCTTTATTCAAATTTAAAATTTAAATTAAATTTTAAATTCCATATCTTAAGATACCAATATTAAGAATTTGTCTTTACCCTCTGTATCACAACCAGAGACCTTATATTTCACCTCATGTCCCAAATCATCACACATATGTATTTCATTAAATATAAGAGGTAATTGACTTCAAATACCCCATTATTTTATGTAGCATTAAGGAAAAAAAAACCAAGAACGTACCCAATTAAACGATCCAATTCTAATAACTTGCTGATTTATATTTTAACATCATTATAGATGTTAAAATGTGAAAGTTGGCATATTAAAAAATAAGTATTTATGAATAAAGTCAGGATTGAAGTGAGGCAACAATATTGGAAAGAGATTTTTTTAAATTTTTTTAAAAAATTTATTTATGATAGGCACACACACAGAGAGAGAGAGAGAGAGAGAGAGAGAGAGGCAGAGACACAGGCAGAGGGAGAAGCAGGCTCCATGCACCGGAAGCCTGACGTGGGATTCAATCCTGGGTCTCCAGGATCGCACCCTGGGCCAAAGGCAGGCGCCAAACCACTGCGCCACCCAGGGATCCCTGGAAAGAGATTTATATGAATTATGTCGATAAGGGAGTTAATATTGCTGATCATAAACCACACGAGATGACGAAATATATAGGGAAAAAATGGCAAATCATCTTCCGAAGACCCACTCAGCCTTTTTTATGAACATGGAAATCCTTTGTTTACCAAGAAGTGTGTGCAGGTTCCATGAACATTCCTCTTAGCCAAGAATGAGACAGGGTAGGGAGAAAGGAGTGAGTTTCTTTAATTTCTGGACAAGAAACTAGTCATTACACAATGAAGAAGGAACTTTTTGCCCATATGAGAGCATAATATGGGCTATATGCCAACTGAAGGTAGAACAGACATGGATGGCCTCTTCTCCCAAGCTCCTAAGGCACTAGCTTGCTGTTTTTTTTTTTTTTTAGAAATTATGAGTGCACAGGTGCCATAGTAAATAACAGGAAGCCCACAAACACCAATAGAACCCTCTCACTAGAAAGGATTACGGATTTATCTCCATGCTCCCCTACCTCTTTTCCACTTGCCTTATACCTGTTCTTTATCCCTCATGGGAAAATATAGCAATATGATTATAAGTCTATAATAGATTTCCCTAGTAGAGCCCACTTTACAGTATGACTTCAGCAGCTACAGCGGCCTCCTAGGCAGAGAGGGATTGTGGAAATCATAGACTAGACATGAAGAGCTGGGCTGGCAGGATGTCTCAGCTTTCAGAGATCAGGTTTCTTCAGGCACAGTTGTTCTCTTCAGAAATCCTCTAGTCTCCCCTCTGTCTTCTGAAGGCTTTGCCACACACCTGTTGAATTTATGTGTTTCTCTTTCATTCACAGAGTCATAAGTTATTAGAGTTTCTTTTTTAATTTCACATATTTGAAGCACCTCTATCGCCTTTTCCTAGAGCCCCAAGTTACATGAGAGATGGGTCAATACCTGTTGTTTCTTATGTCGTTGATTTTAGCCATTCTGACAGGTGTGAAGTGATATCTGATTATGGTTTTGATTTATATTTCCCTGATAATCAGTGAGATTGAGCATCTTTTCATGTGTCTGTTGGCCATCTGGATATCTTCTTTGGGAAAAAGTCTATTCATGTCTTCTGCACAATTCTCTTTTTTATATAAACTTATTTTTTATGGGTGTTCAATTTGCCAACATATAGAATAACACCCACTGCTCATCCCATCAAGTGCCCCCCTCAGCGTCCGTCAATTCTTAATTGGATTATTCATTTTTTGGGTGTTTAGTGTAATAAGTTATGTATTTTGGATATTAACCTCTATCAGATATGTCATTTGTAAATGTCTTCTCATTCTGTGGGTCGCTTCCTAGCTTTATTGTTTCCTTCACTGTGCAGAAGCTTTGTATTTTGATGAACTCCCAATGGTTTATTTTTGCTTTTGTTTCCTTTGCCTTAGAAGATATATCTAGTGAGAAATAGCTACGGTTGATGTCAAGGATATTACTTCCTGTGTTCTTCTCAAGGATTTTAATGGGTTCATGTTTTGCATTGTATGGTGCAAGCAAGTGGCCCAGATTCTTTCTTTTGCATATTGTTGTGCAGTTTTTGAGAATGTTGAAAAAGGGGTACCCTCTTGCTCTGTTGGTGAGAATACAAAATGGTGCAGCTACTCTAGAGAACAGTATGAAAGTTCCTCAGAAAGTTAAGAAAAAAAACTCTGCTATGATTCAGAAATTGCGCTATTAGGTATTTACCCAAAGGACACAAAAATACTGATTTGAAGAGGTACATGCACTCCAATGTTTATAGCAGCATTATCAACAATAGCCAAATGATGGAAAGGGCCCAAATATCCCTCAACTAGTGGATGGATAAAGAAGATGCATAAAACAATGAAATATTACTCATCCATAAAAAGGAATGAAACCTTGCCATTTGCAGTGATATGGCTGGAGCTAGAGAGCATTATACTAAGAGAAATAAGTCAGACAGATAAAGATAAATACTGTATGATTTCACTCATATGTGGAGTTTAGGAAACAAAAAAATGAACAATGGAAAAAGGAGAGAGAGAGAGAGAGAAGTATGCCAAGAAATAGACTCAAGTACAGAGAATAAATTGATGGTTTTCAGAAGTATAGAAGTATGGTGGGTAGTAAGATGAGTGAAATAGGTGATGAGAATTAAGGAGTGCACTTGTGATATGAAAGAAATGAATCACTCTATTGTACATCAGAAATTAATATTACATTGCACATTAACTGAAATTTAAATAAAAACTTGAAAAAATTAATACTTGGAAGTTTAAGTAAAAATAAAATCCTGTCTCTGGTTTGAACACTATTTTCCATCTACAGTATCTTATCTACACTTCATAGACAAAATATGCTTTAAGGAAAAAAATCCTGAGATAGAGAATGAGGATGGGTGGTGGGCATCTGGGTGTCTCAGTCAGTTAAGTGTCTGCTTTTGGCTTGGATCATGATCCCAGGGTCTTGCGATTGAGCTCAGAGTCTGGCTCCTTGCTCAGTGGGGAGCTTGTTTTACCCTCTCCTCCTTGCTCCTGCTCTAACTCCATCTCTCTTTTTCTCTTTCTCTCTCTCTCTCTCCCTCCCTTCCTCCCTCCATCCCTCTCTCTCAAATAAATAAATAAAATCTTTTAAAAAGGGAATGAAGATAGATGGAATGGCAGCTCATATTTGTGATTAGAAAAGCTCCCAAACATATGTACTATCCACACAGCCTTCTGGAAAATCCCTTACCACACACAGACATTTTCCCCCTTGCAACATCTCATTTAAATATCCATCAATCAGAATTTAGTTTTTCAACTCTCTATATTTTTAGTGTGGATCCTCACACAGTTATCAAAAACAATGTTTGACAAGTACATGTGTACAGAAGACCACTAATCTTAGTGTAGTACCCAACCAGCCCTACTTGTTTTCTCTACAAGGTGATGAGAACAAGAACTGAAGTAATGAATTTAGGGAAGAGAGGAAGACAAGGTGGCACACTTTCTATATTTCTGTTCTTCAAGTAAGAATACAAACAGAAAGCACAGAAGTAATATAAAACCTCCATTCAGAGTCTGGAACAAAACTTTGCCAGCACAGAAGGCTACCAGTTATCTCCCCATCTTTCCAACTGCCTGCCACTGGCTCTGTTCTCAGAAAATGAATCTACAGTATTTTAAGTCTATATAATGTGTCTATAAATGAATCCAGTTGAAAGCCCCGAACACTCCGAACACTCAGAAACCAAATCACAAATATGCCATTCCCGATCACCTCACAAATGAGGTTTCTGGGTACCCAAGATCCAGAATGAGAAATGCACAAAGCTTGGGCATGGCAATGGCCATGAAAAAACGTGTACCAGTGAGGGTCCTATTCTTTCTCATTCAGTACTTAGGAAATGTGTTAGCTGCACCAAACTTTTAACTTAAACACCCTTTACTTTTTAATTTATGTCTTGAATTATTATTAGAGATTTGATTGTTATATTCTTATAAACCCCCTGATATGGGGACTTATTTGTTACCACCGTGGAGCCTAATCTATCCTCAGTAATAAAACGGTTTAAGAGTTCAGGGGAGCTTGGGGACCTGAAAGGAGACAAAATTCAATGAGAATATATAAAATAGTACATCATTTACATTGAATGAGAGAGATGAATGTCAGGTAGAAAGAGAATGGCAAAAACCAAAAACAATCCACAAAGAAGCAGACAGAAATAAACGAGCTTTTCTCCATCTTACTAAACATCCTCCATGTATTTTATGAGCACAGACACAGTCACCATGGAGACCAGATGGGGGCAATATCTAGCCTTATATTGAAAACGGAGAGCAGGAAGATGCTTTGTCCCTATTAAGTAAGGCTACATCTTGATGAAAGCTTAGGGAGCTATGCTTTTTTTGTTTACGTCTTTCTTAAGGTTTGATTCATCCATAGCCTACCTCAATGAATGATACAGAAACATTTGGTGAACTTGGGGAAACATAAATTGCTGGGTCTCACATCCAGAGTTTCCAATTCAGCAGGTCTGGGGTGGGTTCCAATAATCTGTTTCAATTGCAGGCTTAGCCTTGCAATAGCCTTGGCCAAATACTATTCTTTTTTAAAAAAAAACTTTAGTTTCTAATTAGCTCTTCAGTGTTCAAATTGTGCATGACATCCCTATTAGACTTCCAAAATGCCTCCCTGGAGTGTAGTCACAATGGGAGAGGTTGGAGTTAAAGGTACGGATGATAGATGATGGAACTGTGCTGAAATTTGGTCAAGGAATGAATTCATACAAAAAGGTAAAACAGCACAGAGTGATATTGGGGGCTGTATTTAAAAGGGGAGGAGGAGGGTACCTGGGTGGTTCAGTTGGTTAAGCATCTGCCTTTGGCTGGGGTCATGATCCTGGAGTTCCAGAATCAAGCCCTGCATTGGATTTTCTATTCAGCAGGTAGTCTGTTTTTCCATCTGCCCCTCACCCCACTCGTGCTTTCTCTCTCTCTCTCTCTCTCTCAAATAAATAAATAAATAAATAAATAAATAAATAAATAAATAAATATCTTAAAAAATAAAACAGAAGAAGGTTGTCTGAGCAGTATGTCAATACAAGGGGTTAGGACCGAAATGTTTTGCTGTGAACCAAGCTCTAAACAGCATTGAAAGTTACCTTTAGAATGATAGAGGAAGGAGTAATGCCCAATTACTCCTTATTTCCCTAATCCATTTATTGCCAGTATATAGCAATATTGGCCTGGACAACACAATTCTCAGAAGATAGCCATTTCAAACATGCACACATGCATTAGATCAACATTTGAAGCCAGATCTCAAGGTCACATTCCCACCCTGTAGCAAAGAAAGATTCTGGGGATTAGAAGCCTGGATGAAGGAATGTAGCTGATGGGGCACACAGCTCATATTTCTGCATCTGGGATTGTTAGTTCTCTCTACTCAGACTTTATGAAGGCCCTTTCCACCCTGGACAGTCTCCTGTGAAACTCCTAGCTCAGGTTCACCCAAAATATTATATAGGAACCATTCAAATAACTCCAGGGTTTTGTTTCCCTTTACATTTATAATGTGGACCCCATAGCTCATTCTAAACCATAATATCTTGAATTAGATGTAGCCAGAGGTGTTGCAAATCATTTAATGCTAAGCAAGAATACTACTGAAGTGACATATCATTATGTGGCAGATCCCAGTCCAGAAAACACAGAAAAATATGCTGCAGGAAGATACAAGCAAAGCACTTCTGTGGATGGAAATCAGGGAAAAAGAAATGTATCAATAAATTCCCAGAATCATATAACCTACTCAATTTAAATAATTAATAAATAGAAAATCTAGCAGTGCCTGGGTGGCTCAGTCAGCTAAGTTTCAGGGCAGGTCATGATCTCCTGGTTGAGGGATCAAGCCTCACATCAGATTACACACTTAGCATGGAGCCTGCTTCTGATTCTCTCTATCCCTCTCCCATTGTTCCTCTTGCCACTGTCTCATGATCTCTTTCTGTCTCTCTTGAATAAGTACATAAAATCTTAAAAAATGAAATTGAAAATCTAAACAAACCAATAATAAGGAAGAAAATTAAAAACATATGAGCAACTAATGCCAACAAGTTAGGCAATCTGGAAGAATTGGATGCATTCATGGAAACTAATAACTACCAACACTGAAACAGGGAGAAATAGAAAACTTGGGCAGACCCATAACCAGCCAGGAAATTGAAGCAGTCATCAAAAATATCCCAACAAACAAGGAGTCCAGGGCCAGATGGCTTCCCAGGAGGAGTTCTACCAAACATTTAAAGAAGAACTAATACCTATTCATCTGAAGCTACTTCAAAAAAATAGAAATGGAAGGAAAACTTTCAAACTCATTCTATGAGGCCAGCATTACCTTGATCTCAAAACCAAAGATCCCATCAAAAAGAATTACAGACTAGTATTCCTGATGAATAAGGATGCCAAAATTCTCACCAAGATACTAGTGAATAGGGTACAATTGTGTATTAAAAGGATTATTCCCCACACCCAAGTGGGAGTTATTCCTAAGCTGCAATGGTGGTTCAACATCCACAAATCAATCAATGTGATACACATTAATACAAGAAAGAACAAGAAGCATATGATCCTTTCTTTTTTTATAATAAATTTATTTTTTATTGGTGTTCAATTTGCCAACATACAGAATAACACCCAGTGCTCATCCCATCAAGTGCCCCCCTCAGTTCCCATCACCCAGTCACCCCCACCCCCAGCCCTCCTCCCCTTCCACCACCCCTAGTTCGTTTCCCAGAGTTAGGAGTCTTTATGCTCTGTCTCCCTTTCTGATATTTCCCACACATTTCTTCTCCCTTCCCTTATATTCCCTTTCACTATTATTTATATTCCCCAAACCATTTGCTTCAACGTGGATGGAACTGGAGGGTATTATGCTGAGTGAAATAAGTCAATCGGAGAAGCATATGATCCTTTCAACTGATGCAGAAAAAAAGTATTTGATAAAATAAAAACATTCCTTCTTTATTAAAACTCTCTGCAGTGTACAGATAGAGGGAATGAACATATCTCACTATCATAAAAGCTATCTACCAATAGCCCACAGCGAGTATCATTCTCAATAAAAAACAGAGCTTTTCACTTAAGGTCAGGAACACGTCATGGATGTCCATTCTCACTACTGTTGTTAAACATAGTACTAGGTGGGAGTGAATGGGTGATGGGCACTGGGGGTTATTCTGTATGTTAGTAAATTGAACACCAATAAAAAATAAATTAAAAAAAAACATAGTACTAGAAGTCCTAGCCTCAACAATCAGGCAACAAAAAGAAATAAAAGGCATTCAAATTGGCAAAGAAGAAGTCAAACTCTCCCTCTTTGCAGATGACATGATACTCTATGTGGAAAACCCTAGAGAGTCCACACCAAAATCACTAGAATTCATAGAACAATTCAGCAACGTGACAGGATATAAAATCTATACACAGAAATCAGTTACATTTATATACACTAACCGTGAGACCAAAGAAAGAGAAATTAAGGAATTCACCCCATTTACAATTGCACCCAAAACAAGAAGATACCTAGGAATAAACCTAACCAAAGAGGTAAAGGATCTGTACTCTAAAAACTACAGAACATTTATGAAAGGAATTGAGGAAGACACAAAGAGATGGAAAAACATTCCTTGCTCATGGATTGGAAGACTAAATATTGTTAAAATGGCTATGCTACCTAAGGCAATCTACACATTCAGTGCAATCCCTTTCAATATATCATCAACAGGGACACCTGGGTGGCTCAGCGTTGAGTGTCTGCCTTCAGCTCAGGACATGATCCCATAGTTCCAGGATCAAGTCTGGCATTGGGCTCCTGCATGGAGCCTGCTTTTCCTCCCTCTGCCTATGTCTCTGTGTCTCTCATGAATAAATAAATAAAATCTTAAAACAAAACAAAACAACCCCCACAAAATACCATCAACATTTTTCACAGAGTTGGAACAAATAATCATAAGATTTGGATAGAACCAGAAAAGGCCCTGAATAGCCAGAGTAATGTTGACAAAACCAAAGCTGGGGCATCACAGTGCCTGACTTCAAGCTACATTACAAGGTTATAATCATCAAGAAAGTATATACTGGCACAAAAACAGACACGTAGATAAAGAACCCAATGATGGACCCTCAACGCTATGGCCAAATAATCTTTCACAAAGCAGGAAAGAATAACCAATAGCAAAAAGCCAGTCATTTCAATAAATGAGGAATGGGAAATTAGACAGCCATATGTAGAAGAATAAAAATGGACCATTTTCTTACACCACACAAAAAGATAAACTCAAAATGAATGAAAGACCTAAATTTCAGACAGGAACACATCAAAATCCTAGAGGATAACACAGGCAGCAATCTGTGACCTCAGCTCCAGCAACTTCTTGCTATACACATCTCCAAAAGCAAGGGAAACAAAAGCAAAAATGAACTCTTGGATTTTTTTAAATTTATTTTTTATTGGTGTTCAATTTACTAACATACAGAATAACCCCCAGTGCCCGTCACCCATTCACTCCCACCCCCCGCCCTCTTCCCCTTCTACCACCCCTAGTTCGTTTCCCAGAGTTAGCAGTCTTTACATTCTGTCTCCCTTTCTGATATTTCCCACACATTTCTTCTCCCTTCCCTTATATTCTCTTTCACTATTATTTATATTCCCCAAATGAATGAGAACGTGGTATATGTATACAATGGAATATTACTCAGCTATTAGAAATGACAAATACCCACCATTTGCTTCAACGTGGATGGAACTGGAGGGTATTATGCTGAGTGAAGTAAGTCAGTCGGAGAAGAACTCTTGGATTTAATCAAGATTAAAAGCTTCTGCACAGCAAAGGAAACAGTGAAAAAAACTAAAAGGCAACCTATATGACAATGGTAGAAGATATTTGCAAATGACATATCAGATAAAGGGCTAGTATCCAAGATCTATAAAGAGCTTACTAAACTCAACAACCAAAATACCAGTAATCCAGTCAAAAAATGAAGAGTAGACATGAACGGAGATTTCTTCAAAGAAGATATACAAATGGCCAAAAGACACATGAAAGAATGCTCCACAGCAATTGGCATCAGGGAAATACAAATAAAAACTACAGCGAGGAAAGGAGGAGCAAGATGGTAGAAGAGTAGTGTCCCCAAGTCACCTGTCCTCACCAAATTAACTAACTTTCAAATCATCCTGAAAACCTACGAATTCGGCATGAGATTTAAAGAGAGAACAGCTGGAATGCTACAGTGAGAAGAGTTCGCGCTTCTATCAAGTACAACTTATTTTGGCCACTCTGCACTGAGCAAAATGACTAGAAGGAAAAATTCACCTCAAAAGAAAGAATCAGAAACAATCCTCTCTCCCACAGAGTTACAAAAATCTGGATTACAATTCAATGTCAGAAAGCCAAATCAGAAGCACTATTATAAAGCTACTGGTGGCTCTAGAAAAAAGCAAAAAGGACTCAAGAGACTTCATGACTGCAGAATTTAGATCTAATCAGGCAGAAATTAAAAATCAATTGAATGAGATGCAATCCAAACTAGACGTCCTAACGATGAGGGTTAATGAGGTAGAAGAACGAGTAAGTGACATAGAAGACAAGTTGATGGCAAGGAGGGAAACTGAGGAAAAAAGAGAAAAACAATTAAAGAATCATGAGGATAGGTTAAGGGAAATAAATGACAGCCTCAGAAGGAAAATCTATGTTTAATTGGGGATCCCGAGGGTGCCGGAAGGGACAGAGGTCCAGGATATGTATTTGAAAAAATCATAGCTGAAAACTTTCCTAATCTGGGAAGGGAAACAGGCATTCAGATCCAGGAAATACAGAGTTCCCCACCCCTAAGTTCAATAAAAACTGCTAAACACCTCGAAATTTAATAGTGAAGATTGCAAACTCCAAAGATAAAGAGAAGATCCATAAAGCAGCAAGAGAAAAGAAATCTCTTTTATGGGGAGAAATATTAAATTAACAGCAGACCTCTGCACAGAGACCTGGCAGGCCAGAAAGGGCTGGCAGGATATATTCAGGGTCCTAAATGAGAAGAACATACAGCCAAGAGTAATTTATCCAGCAAGGCTTTCATTCAGAATAAAAGGAGAGATAAAGAGCTTCCAAGATAGGCAGGAAGTGAAAGAATATGTGACCACCAAACCAGTTCTCCAAGAAATATTAAGGGGGACTCTGTAAAAGAAAGGGGAGGTCTAAGGAAACAATCCACAAAAACAGTGACTGAATAGGTATCATCATGATGACACTAAATTCATATCTTTCAATAGTAACTCTGAACGTGAATGGGATTAATGACCAGATCAAAAGGCTCAGGGTGTCACACTGGATAAAAAAGCAGGACCCATCTATTTTTTGTCTACAAGAGACTCATTTTAACAGAAGGACACCTACAGCCTGAAAATAAAAGGTTGGAGAATCATGTACCATTCAAATGGTTCTCAAAAAAAAAGCAGGTGTAGCCATCCTTCTATCAGATAAACTAAAGTTTATCCCAAAGACTGTAGTGAGAGATGAAGAGGGACACTATATCATACTTAAAGTATTTATCCAACAAGAGGACTTAACAATCATCAATATTTATGCCCCGAATGCGGGAGCTGCCAAATAAGTCAATCAAATAATAACCAAAGTTAAGGCATACTTAGATAATAATATACTATTACTTGGTGACTTGAATGTAGAGCTTTCTACAATTGACAGGTCTTCTAAGCACAATATCTCCAGAGAAACAAGAGCTTTAAATAATACACTGAACCAGATGGATTTCACAGATATTTACAGAACTTTACATCCAAACACAACTGAATACACATTCTTCTCAAGTGCACATGGAACTTTCTCCAGAATAGACCACATACTGGGTCACAAATCAGGTCTAAACTGATACCAAAAGATTAGGATTGTACCCTGCATATTTTCAGACCATAATGCTTTGAAATTAGAACTAAATCACAAGAAGAAGTTTGGAAGGATTTCAAGCACGTGGAGGTTAAGGACCATCCTGCGAAAAGATGAAAGGGTCAACCAGGGAATTAGAAAATAATTAAAAATATTCATGGAAACTAATGAGAATGAAGATACAACCGTTCAAAATCTTTGGGATACAGCAAAAGCAGTCCTGAGGGGGAAATACATTGCAATACAAGCTTCCATCCAAAAACTGGAAAGAACTCAAATACAAAAGCTAACCTTGCACCTAAAGGAGCTGGAGAAAAAATAGCAGATAGATCCTACACCCAGCAGAAGAGGGTAGTTAATAAAGATTTGAAAAAAACTCTATGAAATAGAGACCAGAAGAACTGTGGAACAGATTAACAAAACCAGGAGTTGGTTCTTTGAAAGAATTAATAAGATAGATAATTAAAAAATAAGATAGATAAACCATTAACCAGTCTTATTAAAAATAAGAGAGAAAAGACTCAAATTAATAAATTCATGAATGAGAAAGGAGAGATCACCACCAACACCAAAGAAATACAAACGATTTTAAAAACATATTATGAGCAGGTATACGCCAATAAATTAGGCAACCAGAAAGATACCTCAAGAAGAAAAGGACGCATTTCTGGAAAACCACAAACTACCAAAACTGGAACAGGAAGAAATAGAAAATCTGAACAGGACAATAACTAGGGAGGAAATTGAAGCAGTCATCAAAAACCTCCCAAGACACAAAAGTCCAGGGCCAGATGGCTTCCCAAGGGAGTTCTATTAAACGTTTAAAGAAGAAACCATACCAATTCTACTAAAGCTGTTCGGAAAGATAGAAAGAGATGAAATACTTCCAAACACATTGTATGAGGCCAGTATCACCTTAATTCCAAAACCAGACAAAGACCCTACCAAAAAGGAGAATTATAGACCAATATCCATGATAAACATGGATGCAAAAATTCTCAACAAGATACTAGCCAATAGGATCCAACAGTACATTAAGAAGATTATTCACCACGACCAAGTGAGATTTGCAAGACTGGTTCAACACTCGTAAAGCAATCAATGTGATTCATCATATCAGCAAGAGAAACAAGAACCATAAGACCCTCTCAATAGATGCAGAGAAAGCATTTGACAAAATACAGCATCCATTCCTGATCAAAATTCTTCAGAGTGTAGGAATAGAGGGAACATTCCTCAACATCTTAAAAGCCATCTACGAAAAGCCCACAGCAAATATAATTCTCAATGGGGAAACACTGGGAGCCTTTCCTCTAAGATCAGGAACATGACAGGGATATCTGCTCTCACCACTGCCTGTCAACATAGTACTAGAAGTTCTAGCCTCAGCAATCAGGCAACAAAAAGAAATAAAAGGCATTCAAATTGGCAAAGAAGAAGTCAAACTCTCCCTCTTCGCCAATGACATTATACTCCACATAGAAAACCCAAAAGCCTCCACCCCAAGATTGCTAGAACTCATACAGCAATTTAGCAGTGTGGCAGGATACAACATCAATGCCCAGAAGTCAGTGGCATTTCTATACACTAATAATGAGACTGAAGAAAGAGAAATTAAGTAGTCAATCCCATTTACAATTGCACCCAAAAGGATAAGATACCTAGGAATAAACCTAACCAAAGAGGTAAAAGTTCTATCCCCTAAAAACTATAGAACACTTCTGAAAGAAATTGAGGAAGACACAAAGAGATGGAAAAATATTCCATGCTCATGGATTGGAAAAATTAATATTGTGAAAATGTCAATGTTACCCAGGGCAATGTACACGTTTAATGCAATCGCTATCAAAATACCATGTCCTTTCTTCAGAGATTTGGAACCAATTATCTTAAGTTTTGTGTGGAATCAGAAAAGACCCCGAATAGCCAGGGAAATTTTAAAAAAGAAAACCATATCTGGGGGCATCACAATGCCAGATTTCAGGTTGTACTACAAAGCTGTGGTCATCAAGGCAGTGTGGTACTGGCACAAAAACAGACACATAGATCAATGGAACAGAATAGAGAACCCAGAAGTGGACCCTGGACTTTATGGTCAACTAATATTCAATAAAGGAGGAAAGACTATCCATTGGAAGCAAGATAGTCTCTTCAATAATTGGTGCTGAGAAAATTGGACATCCACATGCAGAAGAATGAAACTAGACCACTCTCTTTCAGCAAACACAAAGATAAACTCAAAATGGATGAAAGATCTAAATGTGAGACAAGATTCCATCAAAATCCTAGAGGAGAACACAGGCAACACCCTTTTTGAACTCAGCCACAGTAACTTCTTGCAAGATACATCCATGAAGGCAAAAGAAACAAAAGCAAAAATGAATTATTGGGACTTTATCAAGATAAGAAGGTTTTGCACAGCAAAGGATACAGTCAACAAAACTAAAAGACAACCTACAGAATGGGAGAAGATATTTGCAAATGATGTATCAGTAAAGGGCTAGTTTCCAAGATCTATAAATAACTTATTAAACTCAACAGCAAAGAAACAAACAATCCAATCATGAAATGGGCAAAAGATATGAAGAGAAATCTCACAGAGGAAGACTTGGACATGGCCAACACGTACATGACAAAATGCTCTGCATCACTTGCCATCAGGGAAATACAAATCAAAACCACAGTGAGATACCACCTCACACCAGTGAGAATGGGGAAAATTAACAAGGCAGGAAACCACAAATGTTCGAGAGGATGCGGAAAAAAGGGAACCCTCTTACACTGTTGGTGGGAATGTGAACTGGTGCAGCCACTCTGGAAAACTGTGTGGAGGTTCCTCAAAGAGTTAAAAATAGACCTGCCCTATTACCCAGCAATTGCACTGTTGGGGATTTACCCCAAAGATTCAGATGCAATGAAACGCCGGGACCCCTGCACCCCGATGTTTCTAGCAGCAATGTCCACAATAGCTAAACTGTGGAAGGGCCTCGGTGTCCATCAAAAGATGAATGTATAAAGAAGATGTGGTCTATGTATACAATGGAATATTACTCAGCCATTAAAACGACAAATACCCACCATTTGCTTCAACGTGGATGGAACTGGAGGGTATTATGCTGAGTGAAGTAAGTCAATCGGAGAAGGACAAACAGTGTATGTTCTCATTCATTTGGGGAATATAAATAATAGTGAAAGGGAATATAAGGGAAGGGAGAAGAAATGTGTGGGAAATATCAGAAAGGGAGACAGAACATAAAGACTCCTAACTCTGGGAAACGAACTAGGGGTGGTAGAAGGGGAGGAGGGCGGGGGGTGGGGGTGACTGTGTGACGGGCACTGAGGGGGGCACTTGATGGGATGAGCACTGGGTGTTATTCTGTATGTTGATAAATTGAACACCAAAGAAAATTAATTTATTAAAAAAATAAGATAACCAATGGAGAAGAAAAGTGGAGCAGAAGCTAGGAACTCAAAAAAAAAAAAAAAAAGAAAACAAAAACAAAAACAAAACTACAGTGAGATACCGCCTCACACTCTTTGGAATGGCTAAATTGAACAGGACAGGAAACAACAAATGTTGGTGAGGATGTGGTGAAAGGGAAACCCTCTTATATTGTTGTTGGGAATGCAAGCTGGTTTATACACTCTGAAAAAACAATATGGAGTTTCCTCAAGAACCTGAAAATAGAGCTACCCTGAACCAGCATTTGGACTATTTACCCCAAGGATACAAATGTAGTGATCCAAAGGGTTTCCTAAACTCTAATTGTCATAGCAGCAATGCCCACGATAGACAAACTCATGGAAAGAGTTGAGATGTCCACTGAAAGATGAATGCATAAAGGAGAAAATATATAAAATATATATAATGGAATATTCCTCAGCCACCAGAAAGATCAATACTTACCATTTACATTGATGTGGATGAAACAGGAGGGTACTATGGTGAGCAAAATAACTCAGTCAGAGAAAGACAATTACCACACGGTTTCACTCATATGCATATGCAGAATATAAAACATAGTGCAGAGGACCATAAGGGAAGGGAGGGAAAACTGAATGGGAAATAATTAGAGACAGAGACAAATCATGAGAGACTCTTAGTTCTGGGAAACAAACTGAGTGTCGCTGAAGGAGAGGGTGGGTGGCAGATATGGTAACTGGATGATGGGCATTAAGGAAGGCATGGGTTGTGATGAACACTGGTATTATACACAACTGATGAATTATTGAAAACTACATTTAAAACTAATGATGTACTATATGTTGGCTAATTGAACTTAAAGAAAAGAAAGAAAAAGAAGGGTGCTATCTACACACACACAAAAAAAACATTTAATGTCCCAAATATAAGAAACTCTTACAATTCAATAGCAATAATATAACCCAAATAATGTATCTCAAACAATCTAATTAAATATGGACAAAGACCTGAATAGACATTTTTCCAAAGAAGGTATACAAATGACCACCAGGTATATGAAAAAGCTCCTCAATGTCATTAATCTCCAGAGAAATGTGGAAAGTAACTACAATGAAATATCACTGCATACCTGTTAGGATGGCTATTATCAAAAAGACAAGCCATTATAGAAAACGGCAAACATTTTATGGTCTCATTCATTAGTGGAATATAAAAATAGTGAAAAGAAATAAAGGGGAAAGGAGAAAAAATGAGTGGGAAATATCAGAAAGGGAGACAGAACATGAGAGACTCCTAACTCTAGAAAATGAACTAGGGGTGGTGGAAGGGGAGGTGGGCGGGGGGTGGGGGTGACTGTGTGGCGGGCACTGAGGGGGACACTTGATGGGATGAGCACTGGGTGTTATTCTATATGTTGGCAAATTGAACACCAATAAAAATAAATTTATATATATAAAAAAGAAAATGGTAGAATGGTTCTTGTGAATATTGAAAATATAATTACTATATGATTAAGCAATTCTACTCTTGGCTATATATATGAAGGAAGTGAAATTGGTATATCAAAGAGATATCTTCACCCTCATGTTTATTGCACCATTGTTCACAATAGCAAAAACATGGAAACAACTTAAGTATCCATCAACAGATAAATGGAAAAAGGAAATGTGGCATATGCACAATAGAATATTATTCAGCCATAAAAAGGAAGGAACTCACCATTTGCAACACCATGTATGCACTTTGAGGGCATTATGCTAAGTAAAATGATTCAGACAGAGAAAGACAAGTACTGTATGCTCCCAATTATATGTGGAATCTTATAAAGCCAGACTCAGAAACAGGGCAGAATGGTAATTGCCAGGGGCTGGGTAGTTTGAAGTAATGAGGGGATGTTGGTCAAAGAATACAAACATCCAGTTATAGGATAAATAAGTTCTGGAAATATAATGTAAAACATGGTGACTATAGTTATAACAATACTGTACTGTATACTGGAAATTTGCTAAGAGAGTTGATCTTAAATGTTCCTAACACACATACAAAAGTAATTGTGTGGTGATGGAAGTGTTAATCATTTCAAACTATATGTTAATATGCATAAAATCTCGTTGTACATCTTAAACTAACACAATGTTATATGCCAATGATATCTTAGTAAAGCTGGGAAAATGCATCTTAAATGGAATATTGTTCATATTTCTCAGATCTGGGCACAAGTTCCTAAATTTCAGCTTCCTCTAGAAGCTGGAAATACTAGGAAACTATCACTCATCTCAAAGCTCAATTCATTACAATTATTTAGCCATTGACTCTTAGGGTAGTACCCATATTTAAAAGAGGGACCCCCTTCAGTCTTTAGAAATCTCAAAAAACAGTCCTTATATCTCAGAAGGGACTTCACTGAGGCCACCACTCTAGGGGTGGACAAGCCAGCATGGGGCCATTTACAGGGATAGGCAGACAAAAGAATGGCAAAGAGGCTTTTCTTTCTTGCTCCTGCAACTCCTTCATGCATTCCTTTACCAGGAAAAGAACTATAGATAACAGGAAGATCCTACATGCTTTCATATGCTGTAGACTCCCAGAAAATTATTCCCCCTTCTGGTAACGTAGATAGCCTTCCAGAATGCCCTATGTGCCTTTTCTTACCCTCTTGGCCAATCTTTTGGGGTTGCTTGACACCCGCTTTATTCTTTATTCTTCAGCACTTTAAAATTAAGGCGTATTTTCAGAGGCCCTTCTCACCTTAAAGAAAACTGTACTGGTTTTTTTTTAATTATTTTTTTAATTTAATTTTTTTTTTCTGTTCTTGAGAAAGCCCCTCCTATGTACAGACTTATCTGCTCTATTCTCTCCAAAGGGTTTGTTACCATGATATGTTCTTAGGGAACAAATCTGAGTCTATGAATTTCAAAATGTTTCCACCCAGGGGTCCCAGTTATAAATTTCTGAATGTATTCTTTCAGATGAGGCTGCAACACCACACAGCATGTCTTAAGTAGCATAACATGTTGCTTCCAACCCCCTGCCTTGAAATCATTTCCAAGATTTAGCAGCCTGGCTTGAGTAATGAGGCTGACAACGACTCTGTTCTCATAAACTCCCCAAAGATGCTTTGTCGCCCCCACCACAAGCTCACGACAGCCACCTAGTTAGTCACACGCCTTCGCACATACGCATTTAGTGGGCAGAGACCCAGCAGGTATGGGGACAAGGCATCAGCAAGCAAAGTGCTAAATCTGAGCAGAGTCACGTTTTACCCTATCACCATAGCAACAGAAAGTAGAAAACAGGCAATCAAGGATAATAAGCCCCGTGGGCGGGTGAACCTATGAGAGCAAGTTAAGCCCCCATCCTCCCTTTTCTCCTTTTTCCACCCCCATCATCTCTCTTGAATATAAAGAAGCATCAAGGCTTAGTAAAGAGGGCTCTTCAGGGCTCCATGACAACTGCCCTCCCTTCATCTTGCCTTCCCCCACTAGCCTGGATACACCACCTTTCTGCAAAACGCCTCCATCTCAAACAATCTGGTGACAATATGGCCACTTCACAACACCCAATCTCTGAGCCTGACCAGAAAGGACTTCTGAGGGTCAGTGACCTGGACAGTGAGGAATGCAGCAGAGATACAGCAGAGGCTAGACAGCTAAACACAGAACAATGCTGTTCTTTCTTCCCTTCTTTTCCCCAATTATTTATTTTGAAAAATTTCAAACCCACAGGAAAGTTGAAAGGAGAGTAAACCGTTGTATTGTCTGCATCTAAAGTCACCAGTTGTTAAACAATTTGCCATGTTAAAATTCTATCTATACACTATCTATTTATTTATGTATCAATGTGTCTATTTATCATATTTGTTTACCACATAACTATTATGATATTATCACAGCTAAGAAAATTAAGTTCAATTCAACAATATTTAATATGTAGTCCATGTTTATATTTTCTCAATTTGTTTTCAAAATATCTTTTCAAAAAAGCTTTTCAAAAAAGCTATAAAGCTTCTGTATATAGCTATAAAGCTATAAGCTTCTGTCTCCCTTTCTGATATTTCCCACTCATTTTTTCTCCTTTCCCCTTTATTCCCTTTCACTATTTTTTATATTCCCCAAATGAATGAGACCATATAATATTTGTCCTTCTCTGATTGACTTATTTCACTCAGCATAATACCCTCCAGTTCCATCCACGTTGAAGCAAATGGTGGGTATTTGTCGTTTCTAATGGCTGAGTAATATTCTATACATGGAAAATCTTAAAGACTCAATAGAAAAACTACTAGAAGGGAGACAGAACATGAGAGACTCCTAACTCTGGGAAACGAACTGGGGGGTGGTGGAAGGGGAGGTGGGCGGGGGGTGGGGGTGACTGGGTGATGGGCACTGAGGGGGGCACCTGATGGGATGAACACTGGGTGTTATTCTATATGTTGGCAAATTGAACACCAATAAAAAATAAATGTATATAAAAAAGAAAAAGAAATGAGTACATACATTATGATTAAAGTTAATTACATAAACCAAAAAACAAAACAAAACAAACACACAATTATATGGTCAATTAATTGATGACAAAGGAGGCAAGAATATACAATAGGGAAAAGACAGTCTTGTCAATAGATGGTTCTGGAAAGAAATAAATTGTGCTGAGAAAACTGCACAGCTACATAATGAAGTAAAACTGGACCACTTTTTAACACCATATGCATAAATAAACTCAAAATGGAATAAAGGCCTAAATGTGAAACCTGAAACCATAAAATTCCTAGAAGAAAATAGGCAGTAATTTTTCTGACATCAACCATAACAACATTTTTCTAAATATGTTTCCTCAGGCAAGGGAAATAGAAGCAAAGTAAACTATTTGGACTACATCAAAATGAAGAGGTTTTATACAGCAAAGGAAACCATTAACAAACAGAAAGGCAGTCTATGAAGTGTTGGGAGATATTTATAAACCATACATTCAATAAAAGGTTAATAACTAAAATACATGTTGTATAACTCAACATCAAAAGAAAATCTCCAAATAATCCAATCAAAAATGGTTATAGAATCCAAATAAGACATATAAATGGCCAACAGGCATACAAAAAGACACTCAACATCATTAATCATCAGGGGAATGCAAATAAAAACCACAATGAGACATAACTTTATAGCTGTCAAAGTGGCTTGTATAAAAAAAAAAAGAAAAAGAAAAAACAAGAAATCACCAATGTTGTCAAGGATGTAGAGAAAAAGGAACACTTTTACATTTTTGGTGGGATTGTAAATTGGTATAGCCACGGTGGAAAACATTATGGAGGTTCCTCAAAAAATTAAAAATGGAAACACTATATGATGCAATAATTTCACTATTAGATATTTACCAAAAAAATAAAAATAATAATTGGAGAATACATACATACACCACTATTTTTATTGCAACATTATTTATCATAGCCAGTATATGAAAACAACCTAAGTGTCAATCAATAGACAAATGATTAAGGAAGATATTGTGTACATATAAATACATATATACATACAATGGAATATTACACAGCCAAAAATTGATGAGATTGTGTCATTTAAGACAACACAGATGGATCTAGAAGTGTTACTAATTAAGTGAAATGAGTAAGACTGAGAAACACAAATACTGTATGATTTTATCCATAAGTGAAATCTAAAAATAATAAATAAACAAACAAACAAATGAAAAACAGAATCATACCTATAAATACAGAGAACAAACTGATGGTTGCCAGAGGGGCAGGGATTAGGGAATGTGAAAATGAGTGAAGGGGAACAGGAGATAATAGGCTTCCAGTTATGGGATGAAAAAGTCACAGAATTAGACATAGCATAAGGAATATAGCCAATGATATTATACTAGTGATGTATGGAGATAGATGTTAACTATGCTGTGGTGACCACAGCCTAACGTATAAACTTGTCATATTACTACGTTGCACACCTGAAATTAATGTAATATTGTATGTTAACTATACGAAAAAACATAAATAATAATAAAATAATTCAGCAAAAATTTTAAAAAGCTAAGACATTAGATCCTTTGCTCTTTGTTATAAATTAATTAATTTATTTATATTCAGTTGTTTAAGGTTTTTTTTAGATGTTTTCATATTAACTTCTTTTTTATTTTTATTTATTTATTTTTTCATATTAACTTCTTAACAGATATATGGTTTGCAAATATTTTCTCCCACTGCATAGGTTATGTATTCACTCTATTGATGTTTTCTTCAAAGAAACATACAATGACCAACAGGTGTGTGAAAAGTTGTTCAACATCACTAATCATCAGAAGAATGGAGATTAAAACCACAATGAGATATCACATCAAAGCTGTTAGAATGGCTATTATCAAAAGACAAGAGATAACAAATGCCAGTGAGAAAGTAAAGTAACAAGAATCCTAGTACACTGTTGGTGGGAATGTGGTACAGCCATTATGGAAACCAGTATAGATATTCTTCAAGAAATTAAAAATAAAACTTCTTTGTGATTCCACAATCCCACTGCTGGATATATATGCAAGGGAATTAAATCAGCATCTTTTTTTGAAGATTTAATTAATTTATTCATTTGAGAGAGAGAAAGACAAATATAGCTACAGGGATAGCACAAGTGGAGAGGGGAGGGAGAAGCAGCCTCCCTGCTAACCAAGGGGCCCTCCCAGTGCCCAATCCCAGGACCCTGGGATCATGACCTGAGCTGAAGGCAGATGCTTAATCAACTGAGCTACCCAGGCACCCCTGAAATCAGTATATTGAGACATATCTGCACCACCATAGTAATTTTGACATCAGTCACAATAGCTAAAATATGGAAATTGTCTTAGATGCTCAAATTGATTGGCAGACACTCAGACATTTAGATTGGATCCATGTTGTCAGACATGGCAGGATGCCCTTTTAAAAGGCTCAATAGCATTTCGTTGTATGTGTATTTATATGTATATGCATATACATGTATATGCATGTATTATATGCACCCACAATGGAATATTACTCCATTCATATGTATAATATATACACAAACAAACACACAATGAAATACTATTCAGCCTTAAAAAAGAAGGGCATTCTGCCATATCTGACAACATGGATGATTCTGGAAGACATTAAGATAAATAATCTATAATTTTAAAAAAGATTTTATTTATTTATTCATGAAAGACAGAGACAGAGAGAGAGAGAAAGAGAGAGAGAGAGAGGCAGAGACACAGACAGAAGGAGAAGCAGGCTCCATGCAGGGAGCCTGATTTTGGACTCGATCCCAGGTCTCCAGGATCACACCCTGGGCTGAAGGCAGCACAAAACCACTGAGCCATCGAGAGGCTACCCTAAATGAAATAATCTAGACACAAACAGATACATAATGTATCATCTCACATGTGGAACCTAAAAACATTAAATTCATGAAACCAGAGTAGAATGGTGGTTGCCAGATTGTGAGGAAAATGGAAAATGTGGTCAAAGAACACAAAGTTTCAGTTAGGCAGGATGAGTAAGTTCTTCAGATCTAATAAAGAGCAAGTGACTATTGTTAATAATACCATACTGAATACCTGAAGTTTGCTTAGAGGGCATATCTTAGGCATTCTCTTAAAAAAAACAACAGTAACTATGTGAGATGATCAATATGTTACTTATCTTGTGGTAATCATTTTACTTTGTATATTATATGATGTACATTTTAAATATATGTATATATATAATTTTCATTTATCAATTATACATCAATAAAGCTGGATAAAAACTAAGATGTTAGTGCTAGTAGAAAGTATTAACTAATATTTATTCAAAAAACTGACAATTTCTAAGTTTTTCCTTTTTTATCATGACTTTGACATTTAAAGAACAATGGTCAGGTATTTTATAGTGTTTTTGTCTTTGAGTCTATCTGATGTTTTCTTGTTATTAGTTTATGGTTATGGGTTTTGGAGATGGATACCACTGAAGTGAGATGCCCTTTTCATCCACATCACATCACATCATCCACATCACATCACATCATATCACATCACATCACATCATATCACATCATCACATCACATCATCACATCACATCACATCACATCACATCACATCACATCACATCACATCAATCACCTAAGAGATACATGATATTGTGACCTAGTAATGGTGATGTTAACCTTGATAACTTGGTTAAGACGGTGTCTTCCAGCGGTATCCCTGGGTGGCTCAGTGGTTTGGCGCCTGCCTTTGGCCCGGGGCGTGGTCCTGGAGTCCCCAGATCGAGTCTGGCGTCCGGCTCCCAGCATGCAGCCGGCTTCTCCCTCTGCCTCTTACTCTCTCTCTCTCTCTCTCTCTCGCTGTCTATATCTATCATGAATAAATGAATAAAATCTTAAAAAAAGACGGTGTCTTGCAGTTTACTTCACTGGAGAGTTACTATTTTTCACTTTTTATACTTGTTAGAAGCAATTAGTAGGCCTATACTCAGGGGAAGAGAATTGAGCTCTGGAGTAGGGATTATCTACATTTATAGTTTGGAATTCTTCTCTAAAGATGACTTATTCTTTCCCTACTATTTATTTGTGTGTCATTATTTTAAAATATCATTATTGATTCATGGGTATTTATTTTCTTCTTTTAATTACAACTCAAAACTACCCTTAATAATTGTTTCAGCTTTGTTTGGCCATTGAGACCTCTTTTGGTCTATTTCTATGTTGCTGTGATATGTCCTTTTTTATTTTTTCATTTTGTTACTTTCTGGCCTATAGGATGTTCAGGCTCACCCTGTACTTCTTCTGTTCCAGCTCTAAAATTTTCTTAAGCCTAGGTTCCTTTATTGGGCAATAGAAACTTCAAACTACCATCTAGGCATTGTATGTGCTCATTGCTACTAGAGTTTTGTTCCTTCTAGGCCCTCTTGGTGAACAGAATCATAAAATATAATGTATGCCTCCTCCATTTTATTCAATAAGTTTTGTAAAAATTCTAGTCTCACCAAACTCTTAGTTTTCCTTCATGAAACCCCATTCATCTACTTCATATCTTAAAAAAATTAACAAAGTTAAATTTCCTCTTCACATTTAATCAGAGGTAGTAACATTCTACCTCAAAAGGAGATCCTCATGATTGCATATAGATAAGCTAAGAAGTAAATGGAACTGGGCAGCTTTTGTGAGCCAAATGAGAGTGTTGTGAAAAAAGATCCAATATGGCTGACCCAAGAGAGTTGAATGATTATGCAAGTCCCTCAGCTTCTCCAGCCTTACACTCCAAAGCCCCCATATGTGCCATGAGCTATAAAAACAATATGGATATAATGGAGACCCATTGCACAGTACATGGACAATAGTATGGAGGTTCCAGGAAACTATCCTGGATTGTCATATTGCTCTTACCTCATACTCCCAGAAGAGCTCTGTTATTACCTCCCCTATTATTATCGAGAACAAAATGTGAAAAATTGAGAAAGTGAATCTCAAATGTCTATAGACAGGAATATTTGGAATATTTGGGCCTTTCTGTATGCATAGGATGCAATGTATTCTCACCATTTTATTCATTTTTTTAATCCCTAAGGTTTGTGGGAATGGAATGAGAAGAGGGGAGAATGCTGATATTTCCTGGGATTTATTAGGCAATACTATTTCCTTCACTCACTTGTTTTAATGTGCAAATCTAAGACTGTCAATGCACACCCCTGAAACTGTAGTTTTTTAACTGCTCCAGAGAGCAGTTGTATACACTTGTGATGTATACTTACATCTTGAATATGCAGAGCACTACCCACAGTCTTAGATGAAGGAGTTATATGATGAGAAAGCAGGTAAACAGAGCAAGACAGTTATTATGGATAGGCATGTCAACCTCAACAAACGTATGAACAATAGAAAAATTCCCCAGAAAACATGAGCTTTGGGTATGCTTGGGGTGGTGGAGGGCCAACCGAGGTAGGGAAGACAATAGACATACAATTTTATTCTCCCACCTCCATAATTTGATCTATAAGAATGGCACAGGTTGAAATGAAGAGGCTAGAGGAACAGCAAAGAATCTGATAATGGAATGTGCTCTCACCTGGCAAAACTAATTTCTGCTGCCTGTTTTCCCCCATAGTGTGCCCAACTGATTGGGCACTGCCACCTCTCTTCCCTGAGTGGCCCAAAAAGCCTAGATTTTTGCTGGACACCACATTTCCCTAGACATCTTCTCAGACACAGTTGCCAACTGTGACTTGAATCCAAACACATTGGGGAACATGGCCTGTCCTCACTTCAGTCCAAACCAGGCTGGACCTAGGGTGAGGAGAGCAACTGGCAAGGGCATAGATCATGTTTCTGAGATCAGGAAGACCATTCCTTAGGTGTTGTTCAGGCCATTTGGCCATGAGGCACCCCTCTGGCTCTCTGAACTCTTACCTCATCTCTGGTCAACTTTCACAGGATTTTCCATTCCTTGTCTTAAATAGATCATGGGCAGCTGTTCTTGTCATTTTATTCTCTATGTTGCTTAACCTCTTGCCAAGTCTCACTTTCATTATTACTTTAGACACTATCAGAAATGGCAGACTGTGCTGGGTTGGAACACAGACTCAGCTTTGTAATAATCTGGGCTCAAACTCTGATTCTGACTCTCATTAACTGTGTGATTCTGTGTAAATCATTTAACCTCTCTGTGCTATTATTTCAACTGTAAAGTGGGGGAAAAATGAAAGCACTGATACCATAGGGTTCTAATGATGTTTACATTAGTTAATATACAAAGTCCTAAGATGAGTACTATATACCTCAGAACTGTTATGGATAATGGAAGTATTAGGCACCTACTAAAAGCTGTCATTGCTCACAAGCCTTTCTGAAATACCAGAACTGCCCAGGTATAGGACAGGAAGGGGGTCTGATACTGTAGGTTAATTTTTTCAGGACCTATAGAGACTAATCATGAAATACCAAAAACCAGAAAATGGCATCCAAAGAGAAAGAATGTTTCCCCAGGATGTGTTGTTTAAGCACAGATAAATAGTTTGAAGATCCTTCCTCTCCTATAAGATCTCACAAATAATCACGTGATACTACAGGAAACTCCATCCAATACTTAATTGTTGAGGCACGGTTAATGATTTTTTCACTGAACAACCCCAGAGTCAGTACCAAATTCCAGGTCTCTCAAACACCTTTAGCTGCAGAAAGCATGCCCAGAAAGAACTGGAGGTAGGCAGAGAGAGCTGGGCATAAATATATTTGAGAATGAAGCTGACAGGGAGTGCTTTCAACTTCCTATTAATGGTTACTTAATGCCTTTGCCTTCAAGACTTCCATATGGCAATAAGTACAACAACCAAGGTCACAGATTAAAGAATGCTTTGTTTGGATGCAAAGGCTTCTCACACTATGAAGATTATTAGTATTACTGCTGTTAATGAAATAAATGAGCAAATGTTGTTCTGTCCATGGTAGGATCCATCAGGTCCCAGAATATTGTCTACTGGTCTCCTCTTTACCCCATCCCCTACTCTGCTACTTATAGTTCTCTGACTCTTATCTTTGTCTTCAACAACCAACCAGACAGACAAAAAGAGCCAGAAATACAGCCATATTCTCAAATACATGTCTTGTATTGAAATGTTAAATTTTTGGCCTCAATATTTTCAAAGGTACTATATACACATATATCTATATATATATATGAGTCACAGTAACTTTGAAATACACACACAAAAAATTTCAATGGAAAAATGTTATCAAATAAATTGTATTTGTTTATGTATTTATTTATGATTGTTTTGACTGTGTTACCAAATGTAGGTGTGGCAAAATAATGTTTTCTCAATTTTATTCCCTGTAGTAGAGAGTACAAACGTATCCAAATAAAGCAGGATGAACAAACAAAAAGAGATGATTTTCACATATTGTAATGAGCAAGTTAAGGATTTAAAAATTAAACTGGATGTTATCAGAGAGAGAGACAAACCATGAGAGACTCTTAGGTATAGGGAACAAACTAAGGGTTGCTGGAGGGGCGGTGGGTGGGGGGTAACTGGGTGATGGGCATTAAGAAAGACACATGATGTGATGGGCATTAGGTGTTATATGCAACTGATCAATTATTGAACTCTACATCTGAAACTAATGATGTATGATATGTTGGCTGATTTAATTTGAATGAAAAAATAAGTCATGAATACTATTTGAGCCCTAAATATTTAATTTGTTTAGTCCTTTCTTGCTCTTTTCTCTATTTAATGATGGAAAATTTCAAACCAAAAGGTTAAAGAATTGTGTACTCACCACCTAGATTCCATAATTAATATTTTATTGTATTTGTTCTAATAAATATCTATCCACTTATCCATTCCTACATTTAATCCATCTTATTTTTATTCACTTTAAATTGCAGACATCAGAAAACATCACTCTTATAAATTTCATAATGTGGTGACAATATTTATTTACTAAGATAAAATCTAAATATAGTGAAATGTACAAATCTTAAGTGATCAATTTTGACAAATGGATGAACAATGGACGTCAATATACAGAAAATTACTATCAATGCAGAAAGTTGCCTCATACTTCTTCCCAGTCTATTCATGGCAACCACTGGCCTAATTTTTCTTAACAATAGATTTTTTTCCCTGTTCTTTAAAATCACATATATATAATGTACTTGTATGGACTATTTTGTGTTCATATTGAATATTATTATTCATCAGTATAATGTTTTTAAGGTTTTTCCATGTTGCTGCATATATCAGGAGTTTCCTCCTTTTTGTGGCTGAATTGCATGCCAAAGTTTGGGTACTGTTGCTGTTTCCAGGTGTTTGCTATTGTGTATAAGAAGCATGGATCAAAAGATGAGCCCCATCTGAAGATTCAAAGACCTGAATCAGAAAGAGTTTTAATGCTTCATTATCAAAATTCCCCATTCAGACATCTCTCATATTAGTGATTTTGGCAAGTTAGGTGGTAGGAAAACCCTTTGCAATTTAGACAAAGAGAGACCAGGATATCTAAAACTTGCATTGTATGCAGAAATGAAGGGCTAAGAATCCTTTTTTTGTGAGAGAGAGAAAGAGGAGAGAGAGAGAGAGAGAGAGAGAGAGAGAGAGAGAATCGTTTTTGTCAGATTTTGTTCCTGATTAAAAAAAGCTGGTGGTATCCCTAACGGAATGAAATAATGATATATCTGGCAGATATTCTGTTTAAGAAAGGTATGTTGGCTACAAAGTCATGTTTTACTTCAGAAAAGTTTTTTTTTTAATATTTGACCATTCACATTTAGATCTGAAAGGCTTCAATAGTTGATTATTTTATATTATACAATATAGGGACCAACACACACACACACACACACACACACACACGTTTGTATATATTTTTCCGTACTGATCTAAGAACATTTTTTTGAGTTTTTAAAGTGAGCTTTATTATTTTTATTTTTTAAATTAATTTATTTTTTATTGGTGTTCAATTTACCAACATACAGAATAACACCCAGTGCTCATCCCGTCAAGTGCCCCCCTCAGTGCCTGTCACACAGTCACCCCCATCCCCCGCCCTCCTCCCCTTCCACCACCCCTAGTTCATTTCCCAGAGTTAGGAGTCTTTATGTTCTGTCTCCTTTTCTGATATTTCCCACACATTTCTTCTCCCTTCCCTTATATTCCCTTTCACTATTATTTATATTCCCCAAATGAATGAGAACATACACTGTTTGTCCTTCTACGATTAACTTACTGCACTCAGCATAATACCCTCCAGTTCCATCCACGTTGAAGCAAATGGTGGGTATTTGTCGTTTCTAATGGCTGAGTAATATTCCATTGTATACATAGACCACATCTTTTTTATCCATTCATCTTTCGATGTTTATAGCAGCAATGGCCACAATAGCCAAACTGTGGAAGGAGCCTCAGTGTCTAAGAACATTTTTGAAATGACTATTTTACCATAGATGTACAGTATGTCATAATTCATGTGGTTTGGCTATATGTGTGGATCTATGTCTGTATTTTCTGTTTTTCCACTGGTTTTGTTTTGTTTTGTTTTTGAGTTTAGGGATGGAGTTAGGTGAATCCTTGAATGAAAAGTTTTTTTAAAGAGATTATTTATTTGACAGAGAGCAAAAGAGATAGAGCACAAGCAGGGGGAACAGCAAAGGGAGACAGAGAAGCAGGCTGCTTTTTCAGCAGGTAGCCCAATATGGGTCTTGATCCCAAGACTCTAGGATCATGACCTGAGACAAAGGCAAACAGAGGCTTAATCCACTCAGCCACTCAGGCACCTTTTGAGTGGAAAAGTTCATTTTTTAAAAAGGATTTTATTTATTTACTCATGAGAGACCCAAAGAGAGAGAGAGAGAGGGTGGGGGCAGATACATAGGCAGAGGGAGAAGCAAGCTCCCCAGCAGAGAGCTCGATGTGGGGCTCGATGTGGGGCTTGATCCCAGGGACTCCAGGATCACTCCCTGGGCCAAAGACAGGCAATTAACCGCTGGGCCACCCAGGAGTCCATTAATTCTGTATTTTAATTTCAATATCTAGTCTATTTATAGTTAATATAATTATTATTCTATCTGGGTTTCACTTGGTTTATAAATCTCTTTTTATGCTACATTAAAGTCAATCAAATATTTAGTCATTCAATATTTTACCCTCTAAAAATATTATATAGTATTATTTTACAATTCTTGACTATACAATGGATTACAAAATGCTCTTTTAACTTTATAAACTCCTCTCTTCTCCCTTCTTCATTACTTTTTTTGTATATTTTTTATTGGAGTTCGATTTGCCAACGTATAGCATAATACCCAGTGCTCATCCTGTCTAGTGCCCCTCTCAGTGCCCGCCACCCAGTCACCCCATACCCCTGCCCACCTCCCTTTCCACTACCCCTTGTTCATTTCCCAGAGTTAGGTGTCTCATGTTCTGTCACCCTTACTGATATTTCCCACTCATTTTTTCTCCTTTCCCCTTTATTCACCTTCACTATTATTTATATTCCCCAAATGAATGAGACCATATAATGTTTGTCCTTCCCCGATTGACTTATTTCACTCAGCATAATACCCTCCAGGTCCATCCACGTCGAAGCAAATGGTGGGTATTTGTCGTTTCTAATGGCTGAGTAATATTCCATTGTATACATAAACCACATCTTTATCCATTCATCTTTCGATGGACACCAAGGCTCCTTCCACAGTTTGGCTATTGTGGACATTGCTACTATAAACATCGGGGTGCAGGTGTCCCGCATTTCATTGCATCTGTATCTTTGGGGTAAATCCCAAGCAGTGCAATTGCTGGGTCGTAGAGCAAGTATATTTTTAACTCCTTGAGGAACCTCCACAGAAAGATGCAAAAATTCTCAACAAGATATTAGCCTATAGGATTGCCGGGATGCAAGGTTTTCCACACTCATAAAGCAATCAATGTGATAGATCATATCAACAAGTGAAAAAACAAGAGCCATATGATCCTCTCAATAGATGCAGAGAAAGCATTTGACAAAATACAGCATCCATTCCTGATCAAAACTCTTCAGAGGGCTATGGAAAGAGGAAACATTCTTCAGCATCTTAAAAGCCATCTACGAATAGTCCACAGCAAATATCATTCTCAATGGGGAAACACTGAGAGCCTTTCCCTTAAGATCAGGAACAAGACAGGGATGTCCACTCTCACCACTGCTATTCAACATAGTACTGGAAGTCCTAGCCTCAGCAATCAGGTAACAAAAAGAAATAAAAGGCATTCAAATTGGCAAAGAAGAAGTAAAACTCTCCCTCTTGGCAGATGACATGATACTGTACTTAAAAAACCCAAAAGACTCCACTCCAAGATTGCTAGAACTCATACAGCAATTTGGCAGTGTGGCAAGATACAAAATCAATGCCCAGAAATCAGTGGCATTTCTCTACACTAACAATGAGGCTGAAGACAGAGAAATTAAGGAGTCAATCCCATTTCATTTCTAATGGCTGAGTAATATTCCATTGTATACAAAGACCACATCTTTATCCATTCATCTATCCATGAACACCAAGGCTCCTTCCACAGTTTGGCTATTGTGGACATTATTGCTATAAACATTGGGGTGCAGATGTCCTGCCATTTCACTGCATCTGTATCTTTGGGGTAAATCCCCAGCAGTGCAATTGCTGGGCCGTAGGGCAGATCTATTTTTAACTCTTTGAGGAACCTCCACACAGTTTTCCAGAGTGGCTGTACCAGTTCACATTCCCACCAACAGTGCAAGAGGGTTCCTCTTTCTCCACATCCTCTCCAACATTTGTGGTTTCCTGCCTTGTTAATTTTCCCCATTCTCACTGGTGTGAGGTGGTATCTCATTGTGGTTTTGATTTGTATTTCCGTGATGGCCAGTGATGCGGAGCATTTTCTCTTGTGCCTGTTGGCCATGTCTATGTCTTCCTCTGTGAGATTTCTGTTCCTGCCTTTTGCCCATTTCATGATTGGATTGTTTGTTTCTTTGCTGTTGAGTTTAATAAGTTCTTTATAGATCTTGGATACTAGCCCTTTATCTGATATGTCATTGGCAAATATCTTCTCCCATTCTGTAGGTTGTCTTTTAGTTTTGTTGACTTTTTCTTTTGCTGTGCAAAAAGCTTCTTATCTTGATGAAGTCCCAATAGTTCATTTTTGCCTTTGTTTCTCTTGCCTTCATGGATGTATCTTGCAAGAAGTTGTTGCTGTGGCCAAGTTTAAAAAGGGTGTTGCCTGTGTTCTCCTCTAGGATTTTGATGGATTCTTGTCTCAGATTAAGATCTTTCATCCATTTTGAGTTTATCTTTGTGTGTGGTGTAAAAGAATGGTCCAGTTTCATTCTTCTGCATGTGGATGTCCAATTTTCCAGCACCATTTATTGAAGAGACTGTCTTTTTTTCCAGTGGACAGTATTTCCTCCTTTGTCGAATATTAGTTGACCATAAAGTTGAGGGTCCTCTTCTGGATTCTCTATTCTGTTCCACTGATCTATGTGTCTTTTTTTGTGCCAGTACCACACTGTCTTGATGACCACAGCTTTGTAGTACACCCTGAAATAAATCTCGCATTCTGATGCCCCAACCTATAGTTTTCTTTTGTAAAATTTCCCTGGCTATTTGGAGTCATTTCTGATTCCACACAAATCTTAAAATAATTTGTTCCAACTCTCTGAAGAAAGTGCATGGTATTTTGATAGGGATTGCATTAAATGTGTAAATTGCCCTGGGTAACATTGATATTTTCACAATATTAATTCTGCCAATCCATGAGCAAGGAATATTTTTCCATCTCTTTGTGTCCTCCTCAATTTCTTTCAGAAGTGTTCTGTAGTTTTTAGGGTATAGATCCTTCACCTATTTAGTTAGGTGTAATTGGTATCTTATGCTTTTGGGTGTAATTGTAAATGGGATTGACTCCTTAATCTCTCTTTCTTCAGTCTCATTGTTAGTGTATAGAAATGCCACTGACTTCTGGGCATTGATTTTGTATCCTGCCACACTCCCAAATTGCTGTATGAGTTCTAGCAATCTTTGGGTAGAATCTTTTGGGTTTTCTATATAGAGTATCATGTCATCTGCCAAGAGGGAGAGTTTTACTTCTTCTTTGCCAATTTGAATGCCTTTTATTTCTTTTTGTTGCCTGATTGCTGAGGCTAGGACTTCTAGTACTATGTTGAATAGCAGTGGTGTGAGCGGACATCCCTGTCGTGTTCCTGATCTTAGGGGAAAGGCTCTCAGTGTTTCCCCTTTGAGAATGATATTTGCTCTGGGCTTTTCGTAGATGGCTTTTAAGATGCTGAGGAATATTCCCTCTATCCTTATACTCTGAAGAGTTTTGATCAGGAATGGATGCTGTATTTTGTCAAATGCTTTCTCTGCATCTATTGAGAGGATCTGATGGTTCTTGTTGTTTCTCTTGCTCATATGATCAATCACATTGATTGTTTTACGAGTCTCAGGCATTTTTCTACAATATTGCTTTCACCCCCAATTCTCTGTTCTACTTTAAATATTCTAATTCAAAATTGTTAGATATCTTCACTTTCTTCTACATGTCTCAAATATAAATGTTCAATTACCAAAAAAATAAATGTTCAATTACCTAATTTTGGTACTTATTTTTATATATTTACTATAAACATATGTTTGCTATTGGTCCATCTTCCTACTTTTTACTTGATCATTCAGACTGTTATACTATATATGTAGTTATTAATTTTAACTATGGCTTCTTTTATTTCTATAATTTTGGGGTGTTTTTCAAAATATTTTATTTATTTATTCATGAGAGACACAGAAAGAGAGAGAGAGATTGGCAGAGACACAGGCAGAGGGAGAAGCAGGCTCCTTGTCGGGATCCTGATGTGGGACTTGATCCCAGGACTCCAGTATCACACCCTGGGTCCATGGAAGGCCCTAAAGTGCTGAGCCACCCAGAGATCCCAATTTTTGGGTATTTTATGCATTCTTCACCCTTGAAAATGCTTCATAGTTTTACCTTTTATATTTATTTTCTATTTTAACAGACAGTAACAATCAAAATTAGAATTGAGAATATTAACTTACCAATGTCTTTGACATCTATAGAAAAAAAACTTGAGCAATTTAAAATATCATGCTGTACAGAAAAGTGCCAGTTAGAAGTGTCAACCATTTCAAAATTTCAATCATGAATGTAGCAAGTATAATGCTATTGAGATTATTTTATACAAAATACATAAGTAGCATTTTTCATACATATAAATATATACAGATAGAGATATAGATAAATATTTCAAAATACCAGTGAATGGTATTTTAAACAGATATGGCTAAGAAATAGACTGAGGCATCTGGGTGCACATCAAGAGTAATGTGCTTATGTCACTTTTTCAGTGTTCAGTAATCTTGAAAAAGGATGTCACAATGGGCTCATTCAAAATATCAATGTTTCTCCAAATTTTCAGGTTAATATAACTTTATGAGATAATGATCTAAGTTAGAGAGAAAACTATCTGCAAACACCTTCCTGGAGACAATCCGACCCATCTTTCTGGAAAGAGGCAAGACTGACTATGGGCAAAAATAGTGTTCATGTGGCAGACAAAATGCTGTATGGACTCTAATTAGGACCATGAGCTCTCCTGTTGTCCTTACCCATAAATGTCCTCCCATGTGTCTGTTTCCAAACTTGGTTTTTAGTAGTTAAATATGGACAAATAGATCTGAACACTGCTCTGAATGAACCACTTTTTAAAAACTCTGGTTACAGTTCTACATGTTTTGGCTGGTAAACGTGTGAATCACATAACATGTTCTCAGCAGCTTCCCCATCCCAAAGCCAGAAAGTGCTTCTAGGAATGAGCACATGGGATGAAGAGAAAGACTAACAGGACACAGTTTATACCGTAGGGCCAGTTCTTCATAAGGCATAGCCCTTTGTGTTCATGATAATTTGCTAATGGTTCTTATTTTTTCTCAGCCATTAGCTTACCCTTTTTTTCATGAAATTTTTAAACTTGCCAAATATCAGAATGTTTTTGTGTATACTAAAGGCACCTTGATCAGGGATTGGCTTAATCCTTTCAAATCCCAATGATGTCGACAGGGAAACAGGTGGTAACAGTGAGTAAATGTTGAGCTATATTTTGTTCTATCTCCATAGCAACAAGATAGAAAAAGGTCTATAGGATACATTGTTTCCAGAAAGGAAGAAAAGAAAATGAGATGTTCCTTGCTTCTTTCCATGTGTCCTTAAGTCTCATTTCTAGCCTTTTCCTCTAGAAAAAAAAGTAAGGAACAAAGGTACAAAACAATCTATTTATTATACAAATAATGTCATGTAGGCTCTGTGAAGATATCTTAAGTTTAGGGTCTTTTTTATCATCTTCCTCTCATACGACAGAAGGTTGTATTATCAGTACCAATTCTTGATTATCACTTTCTTACTAGAATATTTTAATGCCCCATCCAATGTGCAGACATGTGACTTACCTTTAGAATTAAGCAGAAATTATGAATGCCACACCCATGCATAAATCTAAGAATCCTTACACGCTTCTGTGGTTGGTTTTGCTCCTCCTGTCACCAAATGGCATATCCTTCAACCAGATTCCTAGAATAAAGAACATGTGAAGAATTGCACATTACCCACATTAGACACAAAGCCACTATTTATGTGAAGAAGAAAATAATGTTTGTAATTATGAATACCAGAAACCTTGAAGTCATTTCTTACTATAGTAATAACTTAGTGAAAACTAGTGAACAAAGGAATAGGCATTAGTTATGGGGCCCTCCAGAACAAACAACTGAAAGATTCCTACCAGGTTAAAAAATAGGCAATTACACAGTTGCTACTAATGCCTAGAAAATGCAGTTAGCCTTAACTTTGGTTATTAATTGATTGATATACTTGGCAGCTCCCACATTTGGGGCATAAATACTCATGATTGTTAGGTCCTCTTGTTGGATAAATCCTTTAAGTATGATATAAGATTCTGCACAGCAAAAGAAAAAGTCAACAAAACTAAAAGACAACCTACAGAATGGGAGAAGATATTTGCAAATGACCTATCTGATAAAAGGCTAGTATCCAAGATCTATAAAGAACTTATTAAACTCAACAGCAAAGAAACAAACAATCCAATCATGAAATGGGCAGAAGACATGAATAGAAATCTCACAGAGGAAGACATAGACATGGCCAACAAGGACATGAGAAAATGCTCATCACTGGCCATCAGGGAAATACAAATCAAAACCACCATGAGATACCACCTCACACCAGTGAGAATGGGGAAAATTAACAAGGCAGGAAACCACAAATGTTGGAGAGGATGTGGAGAAAGAGGAACCCTCTTGCACTGTTGGTGGGAATGTGAATTGGTACAGCCACTCTGGAAAACTGTGTGGAGGTTCCTCAAAGAGTTAAAAATAGATCTGCCCTATGACCCAGCAATTGCACTGCTGGGGATTTACCCTAAAGATACAGATGCAGTGAAACGCCGGGACACCTGCACCCTGATGTTTATAGCAGCAATGTCCACAATGGGCAAACTGTGGGAGGAGCCTCGATGTCCATTGAAAGATGAGTGGATAAAGAAGATGTGGTTTATGTATACAATGGAATATTACTCAGCTATTAGAAACAACAAATACCCACCATTTGCTTTGACGTAGATGGAACTGGAGGGTCTATGGTGAGTGAAATAAGTCAATCAGAGAAGGACAAACATATGGTCTCATTCATTTGGGGAATTTAAAAAATAGTGAAAGGGAATAAAGGGGAAAGGAGAGAAAATGAGTGGGAAATATCAGAGTGTGACAGAACATGAGAGACTCCTAATTCTGGGAAATGAACAAGGGGTGGTGGGAAGTGAGGTGGGTAGGGGGTTGGGGTGACTAGGTGACAGTCACTGAGGGGGGCACCTGATGGGATGAGCACTGGGTGTTATGGTATATGCTGGCAAACTGAACTCCAACAAAAAGAAATTAAAAAAAAGAAAATTCAGTAAGTCATGTTTTTATTGATAAAACATTTTCTAAAACTTTTGTGTGTGATAAACGTATATTTATAGGGTGTTATAAACGTATATGTTTAGGCAAAGAAAATTGGGATTGTAAAGCTAAGTAGCATACCTTGGCTATTGTTAGTTACTGTAGAAGATATAATATGAAAGAGAAAATTTCAGAAAATAAGCTGTGAATTTGCCAGCAAGATTGAAAGATGGAATTGTTTATCGTCTCTAAACAATGAAAGGTAAAACTGAAAAAGAAAGATCAAAACTAAGAGTTAAAGCAAAGACCAAATCAAGGGTATGGCCTCACACCCTTTGTTACAACCTCTGAAATGACGAAAGAGAATTTAGTCAACATTTTTAGTTGCAAAAACTCTCTCAGGTAACAAAAAAAGACTAAAAGTGTGACTCTTTTGGAAGCACTGATCACCTTAAATTACATCAATTTACTTCAGATTACTTTAAGCCATTGTGGAGTGTGTCTTGGAAAAACTGTGCGTGGTAGTTACTGGCACATTGGAATTATACAGAATAAAAGGTAAACGTGTTTACAAAGAACTTACTGTCAAAAAGCCAGCAGCCTGTATTAAAATACTCTGGCTATCTGAGACTTAAAATGATCTTTGGGCCCCCAATAATCTCCCTTCTCCAAAGAGGAAATATTTTTTAATGCCCTATGCCCTAATGCCCCTGGCAAGGGGGTTGATGAAGATTTGTGAACTTCTCAGAAGGTAGAACCAAGAGTCACAGACAATGGAAACCTGATTCAGGAGAGCAGACACTGGGACTTAATAAAAAAAGACTGTCTACCGATTAGCTAGTGGGGATAGAAAGATTTCAGAATCCCTACAATGAAAGCTGAGTGTGTTCCAATCTTCCCCTTTTGGAAGGAGAGCATTTACTGAGATGATCTGGCCCTGACATTTTATACTGATTGTATGCTGGGTAGATAGCTTATTTTTTAATATCTCTGGATAACAAAGAATCAATAAAGTCTAGAATGTTGCCATGTGATCCAGAACTTTGACTATGATAGCATGATTGGATGGCACTTTGGAGATTAAAGGAGTGGGTGAATTCTGCACACTTGAGGGAAGGAAGTAATATTGTAATAAGGGTTGGATTGTGTTAGTTTCCATTGTTGTACTTAATTCTTCCTTCCCCACCTCCATGCAAAAGAGATACACACTATGCCCAATAGAAATTGGCTACTGCTCTGTCTTTGGTTTGTAAGTTGAGGTGAATGCTACATCCAACCAGATATTTCACTCATCCAAGGATGAATACCTTTATTTTTACTAGATAAATGTGACATGTATTTGAACTGGATCTTAGAAGATACATAAAGGAAAGCTGTAGTTGATCACTGTTGATATGTATATGAGCAAGATAAAATGTTTTTTATTTTAAGTTCAATGACATTTGGGGGGGTGTCTTTGATATTGCATAAAATGAAAGACAACTAATATAAGTGCTTTATACTTCATTTTTTCAGCTTTGTTTTCAGGAACAAAAATCTCAGAAAAAGGGACCTTAGCACTTCATTTTGTCATACAGCTCAAGTTTCAGACATCCCAGTCTTTCTCTGTGCAAATCAGCAAATCACATAGGTTTTAGTTTGCTTGTTTTCTTTCAGCCTTAAGGGGAAAAAAAAGGTGGTGAGAAATCCTGTATGATTTGTCCTATGTGAGGGGTAGCCCTGCATAATATATCTGAACTACAGGGGCCTGAGAAAGGAATGTGTGTATTAGGTCCTGGTAGGATATGAGTTCTGAACCAGATGAAAAGGCCACTATGGGAGAAAGAAAAATGTACCCACTAGGGAGAATGGTTACCTACTATAGACACATTAAGTGCATGCATTTTAAAGGATATTGGAAACCAGGATTTCACTCTTTGAGAATGGATTTTCACACATTCCACACCTGGTGCTGGACACTGTCCTTGGGTACTTTTTTCACCTTGTTGAGGCTCCCACACCCTGTACTGGATCACCACAACTGCTTCCAAAATTTAAGATGTTAATAATAGGGAAAACTGGATATGCAGTATTTGGGAATGTTCTATACTATTTTGGCAACTTTTCTATAAATTTAAAGCAAACAGTCACCTTTCCTCATCTTGCCTTCAATCAATCAGAGCAGGCAAGGTACAGCAAGAGGAAATGCTCCTGAAAAACCCTCCAAAATGAAGTGGCACCTCTTTCCACCCCGCTCAACTATAAAAGAGGCAAGGCAGAAAGAAGATGCTATAGTGCATCAAAAAGAGTGAGCAGGCAGCTTTTCAGAATTATAATTCCATGTATTTTTTCCTGAAAATATTTTTAAATCAAAATACACCAACTCAGAGTCTCTTTGCAATTGTCTGACATACACAGCCTGTTGTGAGCACTTTATTCCTGCCCCATGTGCAGATAGTGATTCTTAAAATTGACAGTAGGAACAATAGGTCATATCAAGAATTTACTCACAGTTTGTACACCTAAAGGAACTAAAAAAAGATGAACAAACAGAGCCCAAAGTAAGTAGAAGGAAGGAAATCGTAAAGATCAGAGCAGACATATATGACAAAGAGATGAAAAAATAATGAAACAAAAAGCTGGTTCTTTTTTTAAAAGATTTTCTTTATTTATTCATGAGAGACAGAGAGAGAAAAAAGAGAGAGAGAGAGAGAGGCAGAGACACAGGCAGAGGAAGAAACAGGCTTCATGCAGGGAGCCTGACGTGGGATTCAATCCTGGGTCTCCGGGATGAGGCCCTGGACTGAAGGCGGCACTAAACCGTTGAGCCACCCAGGCTGCCCAAAGAGCTGGTTCTTTGAAAAAATAAACAAAATTGATAATCCATAGCCAGACTCATGAAGAAAAAATAGAGGAAGGACTCAAATAAGTGAAATCAGAAGTGAAAGACAAGTAACAATTGACACCACAGAAAAACAAAAATGATTATAAGACTACAGAAATTATAGAACAAATTGGATAATCTGGATGAAATGGATAAATTCCTATAAACATACAATCTTGCAAAACTGAATCAGAAAGAAATAGAAAATTTGAATAGATCAATTACTAGTAATAAAATTGAATTGGCAATGAAAAGCTATCAAAAAATAGTCCATGGGTACATGGATTCTCAGGCAAACTCTATCAAACATTTAAACAAAAGCTAATATCTAGTATCCTCAAAATATTCCAAAAAATAGAAGAGCAAGGGAAGCTTCCAAATTCATTCTATGAGGCCAGCATTACCCTGATACCAAAACTAGACAAAGACACCACAAGAAAACAAAACAAAACAAAAACAAAACCACAAAAAACAAATAAAACAACTATAAGCCAGTATCTCTGAGTAACAAAGAAACAAAAATCCTCAATAAAATATTAGCAAACCACATTCAACAATACATTAAAAAGGTCATTCAACACAATAATGTGGGATTTATTCCAGGGATCCAAGGATGGTTAAACATTCACAAATCAGTCACTGTGACATACCTCATCAACAAAAAAGAGAATAAAAATTATATGGTCATTTCAATAGAGGAAGAAAAAGCATTTGACAAAATTCAGCATTCATTCATGATAAGAAGTCTAAACAAAGTAGTTTTTGAGATAACATACCTCAACATAATAAAGGTCACATATGAAAAATCCACAGCTGGCATAATACTCAAGAGGGACAAACTGATAGCTTTTCTTCTAATATCAGGAAAAAGACAAGGATGCCTACTCCCACCATTTTTATTTAACATAGTACTGGAAGTCCTAGCCAATGCAATTAGACAAGAAAAGAAATAAGAGGTATCCGTATTGATAAGGAAGAAGTTAATCTGTCACTATATGCAGATGGTATAATACTATACATAGCCCTAAAGACTCCTCTGAAAAACTATTAGAAGTAAAATAAATTCAATAACAATTCTTTTTTTTAATAATAAATGTATTTTTTATTGGTGATCAATTTGCCAACATACAGAATAACACCCAGTGCTCATCCCATCAAGTGCCCCCCTCAGTGCCCGTCACCCATTCACCCCCACCCCCCCCCCCGTCCTCCTCCCCTTGCACCACCCCTAGTTCATTTCCCAGAGTTAGGAGTCTTTATGTTCAATAACAATTCTGAATACAAAATCAGTACCCAGAAATTGTTGGCATTTTTCTACACTAATAATGAAAGAGCAGAAAGAGAAATTAAAAAAAGAAACAATTCCATGTGCAATTAATCAAAAATAATAAAATACCTAGGAATAAACTTAACCAAGAAGGTGAAAGACCTGTACTCTGAAAACTATAAAACACTGATGAGAGAATTGAGGATTACCCAAATGGAAAAGTATTTCATGCTCATAGACTAGAAGAATTAATATTTTTTAAAATGTCCATACTACCCAAAGAAATCTCCAGATTCAATGCAATTCCTATCAAAATATCAACAACTTTTTCACAGAACTAAAGCATAGTAATAGGGATGCCTGAGTGGCTCAGTGGTTCAGCAGCTGCCTTCAGCTCAGGGCATGATCCCAGAGTTCCAGGATCAAGTCCCACATTGAACTCCACACAGAGAGCTTATTTCTTTCTTTGCCTATGTCTCTGCCTCTGTTTGTGTGTCTCTCATGAATAAATAAATAAAATCTTAAAAAATCATAGTGATAAAGTTTTTATGCAATCACAAAAGACCTCAAAAAGTGAAAGCAATCTTGAGAAAGAAGCACAAAGCTGGAGGTATCATAAATCCAGATTTCAAGATATACTACAAAGCTATAGTAATCAAAAGGTCTGGTACTTTTAGGGCATATCTATTTTTAACTCTTTGAGGAACCTCCACACAATTTTCCAGAGTGGCTGCACCAGTTCACATTCCCACCAACAGTGCAGGAGGGTTCCCCTCTCTCCACATCCCAGCAATTGCACTGCTGGGGATTTACCCCAAAGATACAGATGCAATGAAACGCCGGGACACCTGCACCCCGATGTTTATAGCAGCAATGTCCACAATAGCCAAACTGTGGAAGGAGCCTCGGTGTCCATCAAAAGATGAATGGATAAAGAAGATGTTGTCTATGTATACAATGGAATATTACTCAACCATTAGAAACGACAAATACCCACCATTTGCTTCAATGTGGATGGAACTGGAAGGTATTGTGCTGAGTGAAATAAGCCAATCGGAGAAGGACAAACATTATATGGTCTCATTCATTTGGGGAATATAAAAAATAGTGACAGGGAATAAAAGGGAAAGGAGAAAAAATGAGTGGGAAATATCAGAAAGGGAGACAGAACATGAAAGACTCCTAAATCTGGGAAACGAACTAGGGGTGGTGGAAGGGGAGGTGGGCAGGGGGTGGGGGTGACTGGGTGATGGGCACTGAGGGGGGCACTTGACGGGATGAGCACTGGGTGTTATTCTATATGTTGGCAAATTGATCACCAATAAAAATAAATTTATAAAAAAAAGGTCTGGTACTCACACAAAAATAGATGCATGGATCAATGGAACAGAAAAGACAGCCCAGAGATGAACTCATTATTATATGGTTAATTAATTTGACAAGAATTTGCAAGAATATACAATGGGAAAACAGTCTGTTCAATAAATGGTGCTAGGGAAACTCCTACATCCATGCAAAACAATGAAACCAGACTACTTTCTTATGTTATACACAAAAATAAAGTCAAAATGGCTTAAAGATCTAATAAGGAGTTCATATCCAAAACACAAGGATATCCAAAATATATATGGAAATTATGTGACTCAACACCAACAAAAGAAATAATCTGATTTAAAAATGGTTAGATGGGGCACCTGAGTGGCTAAGTTAGTTCAGCCTTTGACTTTGGTTTCAGCTCAGGTAATGATCTCAGGGTCATGGGATTCGTGCTCAGCAGTGAATTTGCTTGAAATCCTCTCTCCCTCTCCCTCTACCCTCCCCCCCACTCATGTTCCCTCCCTCTCTCTCAAATAAATAAATAAACAAAAACCTTAAAAATGGGCATATGACCTAAATATATTTTTACAAAAAACCCATACAAATGGCTAAGAAAATCATGAGAAGTTATCTCAACACCACTAATCAACAGGAAAATGTAAATCAAAACCATAATGAAATATCACCTTACATCTCTCAGAATGGCTAGTATCAAATAACAACAACCGCAACAAGAAAGGACAAGTATTTCCAAGGATGTGGAGAAAAATGAATCTTTGTGCACTGTTGGTGGAAATATAAATTGAAGGTCTTTCAAAAAATTAAAAATAGAAATATCATAGGAGGGATCCCTGGGTGGTGCAGCGGTTTAGCACCTGCCTTTGGCCCAGGGCGCGATCCTGGAGACCCAGGATCGAATCCCATGTCAGGCTCCTGGTGCATGGAGCCTGCTTCTCCCTCTGCCTGTGTCTCTGCCTCTCTCTCTCTCTCTCTCTGTGACTATCATAAATAAATAAAAATTAAAAAAATAAATAAAGATTAAAAAAAAAAGAAATATCATAGGAGCCAATAATCCAACTCTTGGGCATTTACTCCAAGGAAATAAGAACACTAGTTTATATATATATATATGTATATATATATACACACACACACACACACATATATATATGCATCCCTATGTTTATTGCAGAATTACTTACAATAGCCAACTTATGGAAGCAACCCAAGTGTCTATCAATAAACAAATGGAGGGCAGCCCAGGTGGCTCAGTGGTTTAGTGCTGCCTTTGGCCCAGGTTGTGATCCTGGAGACCCGGGATCGAGTCCCACATAAGGCTCCCTGCTTGGAGCCTGCTTCTCCCTCTGCCTGTGTCTCTGCCTCTCTCTCTCTCTTTCTCTCTCTCTCTCCCCCTCTCTCTGTCTCTCATGAATAAATAAATAAAATCTTAAAAAACAAAACAAAACAAAAAAAACAAATGGATAAGGAAGATGTGGTATATACACACAATTTAATATTAGTCATAAAAAAAGAATGAGGTCTTGCCATTCAAAACAACATGGATGGACCTAGAGGGTATAATGCTAAGTGAAATAAATCAGGCTGAGAAAGACATATACCATATGATTTCAATAATATGGGATAAAAAATCAAATGAATAAACAAATAGCAGAATCAGATCTGTAAATACAGAGAAAAATTGATGTTTGCCAGAGAGAAGGGGGATGGGAAGAAGGACAAAATAGGTGAAAGGTAGTTGAAAATACGAGCTTTCATTTATGAAATGAATAAATCATAGGAATAGAAGACAGCATATGGATTATGATGAATGATATTGTAAAAGCATTGTATGGTGACAGATGGTAGCTAGATTTGTAGTGAGCATAGCATAAGGTAGGGAAAAGTGGGATCACTGTGTTGTGCACTTGAAACTAATGTAACATTGTATGTCAACTATACTCAAATAAAAAATAAGTTCTACAAATTCCAATAATGATAATTTTAAAAGATCTTGACTCCCAGTGTGATATCTGGACTTCCTTATGTCTGAATGACCTATAAATCTTTCAGGACAGCAAACAAGTACTTAGGCTGCAGGATGGCCTCCAGATCTCTCTCTCTCTCTCTCTCTCTCTCACACACACACACACACACACACACACACACACACACACACACACATATTTACCTGACAGGAATGGCTGTGACAAACAGCTTTTCTCTAGAGCAATTTAAGAAAACTGTGGATCCAATTTCAAGCATACTGCCTTGGGTTAGGATGAGTCATACACACTATCCCCTTGGCCTCTCATTTCTGCCTCTCCTTAGAGAAAAATATCTGGGCAGCAGCACGCTGAGATAAGGAACAGGGCCACTAGTGAGCAGAGTACAGATTTTGAAGGTGGGGTTTAGCTCTCCTGAAGGACTTTCTCCATTCAGTCCTCCTGAAATTTTATACCCACATGCCTGAAGTCAACCTTTATGAACGTGCAGCTGTCACACTCTCCCACATAATTTTTCATAGATTGTCAAGGTAAATTATTTTATCCTATATCTAAGCTATATCCCCCAACAAACTTCAACACCTGCAGTTATGTTTCATGTGTAAACGGAAATGTGAGGGACAGCTGAAGAATTAATTAGAAGTCATACATAGGACTCCACCTACAAAGACTAATTTTAAAAATGTCCTACTAATAAACATGAGCTCAAAAAGAGGAGGGGTCAGGCAGAGAAAGGAGACAAATGAACAGGCACTCTTCCTCTCTGTCCTTGCCTTCTATGAGTCAAAGGCAGACACAGATGCAGCACAGAGACCTCATATGCCCATGCCAAACCTCTCTCTCTGTCTCTTTTCTGTATCTTTCTCTTTCTGTCTCTTTCCTTGCATTCTCAAAACCCCTAACCAACTTTCTCCAGCACTCATCTAAAACACAAAGCTGGTGCCCTGAAAGTTCTGATGCCAACCTTTGTTCATAATCTGATTAATCCAATTAAAACATCCTTGAATATTAGAGATATTGCATTTATTCTCTCCAAGTGCCCTGCATACATTGAAACCATCTGGGGCCTAGCCATATTCTATGGAGAATGTGGCCAATGTGGGCAGCCAACTCACTTGGAGTTCAAAATTATTCTTCTTCAGTTATAGCACCTTAAGTTTATTACTCATTCTCTTTGTGCCATTATAACTTATTACCTGGGTTTACTCATTCACTGGATTGCTACTTATGTGAGTTGTTCCCATGGCTCGTTCATGAGACAGGCAGTGGGTAGGCATATTGGGTATATCCTCTCATAAGAGTCAATTTGCTTGGTATATACTTACAGTGACAGTTTATCAGGAGCAAGGACCATGTAAGAGAAGGCAGTGCCAGTATCCCTCTATCCATTCTGTGCTATAATTTTCCTATTTCTTTTTTATTTTATTTTATTTTATTTTATTTTATTTTATTTTATTTTATTATTTTTTTAATAATAAATTTATTTTTTATTGGTGTTCAATTTGCCAACATACAGAATAACACTTTGACCCTTGTCTTCACATATTCCTCTAGCCCTCTGTTCTCAGTTAAGAATACAGTACTAAGAAAGCCCTCCAGCACATAAAGAATCTTCACACTTCAGAAGGATATCTCCAATGCAGAGCGGTCATCTCCCACAGCATGGTATAATTCTTATCCCTAAAATAAGCTCAATGCAAACATTCTGGTATATATTCAGTGAGTTCATAAGCCATATCCTAAGTGCCACATTCAGGAAACGGTACCAAAGGATGAAAATGAGAAATGGGACTGACAGTGAGCACAGCCTAGATTTCTGCCCTTAGTTTTCCTTCCTCTCTGTTTTTCTCTTTAATCAATTTCTTCACCCAACAAATTTTAAGGTCCCATTTATTAAATTGCAGTAATTATCATTCATTCTAAATCACGAGGGGGGAACTTGACGGGATGAGCTCTGGGTGTTATTCTGCATGTTGGTAAATTGAACACCAATAAAAAATTAATTTATTAAAAAATAAGTAAATAAATAAAATAAAAATACCATAGCTTCTTCTTTTTTCTTTTTTTCTTTTTCTTTTTTTATTTTTATTGGTATTAAATTTGCCAACATATAGAATAACACCCAGTGCTCATCCCGTCAAGTGCCCCTCTCAGTGCCCGTCACCCAGTCACCCACATCTCCTGCCCACCTCCTTTCCTACCACCTCTTGTTCATTTCCCAGAGTTAGGAGTCTTTCATGTTCTGTCTCCCTTTCTGATATTTCCCACTCATTTTTCTCCTTTCCCCGTTATTCCCTTTCACTAGTTTTTATATTCCCCAAATGAATGAGACCATATAATGTTTGTCTTTCTCTGATTGACTTATTTCACTCAGCATAATACCCTCCAGGTCCATCCAGGTCGAAGCAAATGGTGGGTATTTGTCATTACCAGAGCTTCAACATGTTTATTCTATCAAAAAATTAGAGCCCTCATTGTCTATACCAAATTATACTATCCCACAGTTCACTCTTTTTTTTTTTCTAGCAGGAGAAGGCTGTTTGTGGGAACTCACGCTTATGATCATCTCTTTTGTGACACCTCGAACAAGTTGCATTAACACCCATAAAAGCAGAGACAGGGAGGGAAGGCAGGAATTGGCAAGCAAGGTGGTCTTGCACTCTCAATTAGTGTGTATGAGATGGGAGAAGATAAGAACCTTCAGTGCAAAAAGATTAAAAACAACCTTCCAACAAGCCTCCTAGACCAGAGGAACTACTGTTGCTTTCTCCTTAAATAGTAACACAGGATGTTCTCCACCAGCTTTGATTTTGCAGAGATGGGCTTGAAACCCTCAGAACCCCACTCTCAAAGATCAATTATTTTTTCAAAAACTAAAGTATAGGGGCAGCCCTGGTAGCCCAGTAGTTTAGAGCTGCCTTCAGCCCAGGGCATGATCCAGGATCGAGTCCCACGTCAGGCTCCCTGCATGTAGCCTGCTTCTCCCTCTGCCTCTGTCTCTGCCTCTCTCTCTCTCTGTGTCTCTCATGAATAAATAAATAAAATCTTTAAAAAAGTATATATTATATCCATTAAATACAAAATATTAACTAAACAGCTTAACAAAGTTTAACCTAAATGTGCAACCATGCAGTTAGCTATCTAGATAAAGAGCAACTCCCAATGCTCAGGGAAGTCCCTTGGTGTCTGGCTGGTGGTCTTCTGAAGTTGAGCATTATTCTGACTTCTATTGCCTAGATTTGTTTTGAATGGTTTTGATCCTCCCATAAGTCATGAGGTATGTAGTCCTTTTCATTCAACATTTTTCCATCATATTCATCTACAGTATTATGTGTATCTGTAGTTTTTTCATTGCTCTGTAGTAATCCATTGTGTGACTATCCCACAATTAATTGCTCCCTGTCTTTACTGATGAATAGCAGGATTATTTCTAATTTTTAGATATTATAAATGAAGTTGCTACACATTATTGTAAATGCTTTTTTGATGAACAATCATTTCTCTTGAGTATATAGTCAGGTCACAGGGCATATGTATACTTAGTTGTACCAGATACTGCCAAACATTTTCTCAAAGTGGTTGTAACACTTTTCAGACTGACTAGTAGAACACAAGAGTTTAATTTCCTCCACAGTTAGCATTGGCAATCCTTTTAATCATAGTTATTTAAGTGGATATATATATATAGATATATAGATATAGATATATCTTTATTTACATTTCTCTGATGACTAATAATGTTGCATATCTCATATGTTCATTGGCCTTTTCAGTATCATCATTTTGAACTCTCTGATCATACCTTTTGCTCATTTTAAATGTGGTTACCTGACTTTTTCTTATCGATTAGAAGGCATTTTTAAAAATAAGTTCTGGTGATAAGTCCTTTAGGGATACAAAGTTCTTAACTTCAAAAAAATTATTTATTTGAGAGAGAGCATGAGCAGGGGGAACAGAGAGGGAGAAGGAGAAGTAGTCTCCACTGAGCATGAAGCCCAATCTGGGGCTTGATCCCAGGACCCTGAGATAATGACCTGATCCAAAATTATATGCTTAACCAACTGAACCACCCAGGTGCCCCATAAAGTTATTAGTTTTAATAATGTCTAAGCTGTCAATCTTTAAAAGAAATTGTTGCCATAAAAATATTGTAAAATAAATATTTCCATAGCTCAATGTCATAGAGATGTTTTCTTAGTCCTCATTATACCTAGAAGTTTGGGTTTTGTTTGTTTGTTTGTTTTAGCTTTCACACCTAGAACCCTAAGACATTTGGATTTATTGTATATGGTATGACCTGGAGTGGGCAGATACATTTTATTTTCTTACCTGTATATTGATGTCTGTTAAAAGACCTTTAGTACCTCATTGCTATTCTCCTGCCAGACAAAGTTTCTTAAAATTGGCACTGAGTGGGGCACTTGATGGGATGAGCACTGGGTGTTATTCTATGTGTTGGCAAATTGAACACCAATAAAAAATAAATTTATAAAAAAATTAGAAGCAGAAATAAGGATTAAAGTAAATTCAAATCCTTTCCTCTAGGAGCTCCATTAAATTCTCAAAGTGAGAATCTCTGAAAGATCCACACTCATCCCTGATGGGAGTGGAGGGGAGGAATGCAACCATTGTGAAACACACGGAAAGCCCTCTCCATAGGATAGCTATTCTCCAGAGGGAAGGACTTTTTGAAAGCATGATTCTAAAACCTTATCCAAGCTAGGAACAGGGGATTATTCTCCTCTCCATCCCCCTCTAGCCTTTCTGTCCCACCTAAGATAAAAACAAAACAAAATGAAAACCATAGTCAACATCAGATTCACAGAAATAGATTTAAAATATCACTCAAGTGGAATTTAAGAAATAAAACAGAAGATCATAGGGGACGGGAGGAAAAATAAAATAAGATGAATTCAGACAGGGGGAAAATAATAAAAGACTCTTAACAATAGGAAACAAACTGAGACTTGCTATAGAGGAGGTGGCTGGGGAGATGGGTAAATGGGTGATGGGCATTAAGGAGGGCAAAAGATGTACTGAGCAGTGACTATTATACGCAATGGATGAATAATGGAAATGTACATCTGAAACTAATGGTACATGATATGTTAACTAATTGGATTTAAATAAGTTAAACAATTTAAAAGAAAATGCCATAACTAACAAAAGGAGTACAAATTGGGTCACAGGATTGAGGGAATATTTGTGAAGGCCACAACTCTCAAACACAAGCAAACTGAAAGCTCAATATTTACTCAAGATCATAGAATATTTGCCCTCTTGCAGACCAAATGACCACAGCAAGGCAGTCCCAATATAATATTGTGGATTACTGCTGAAACAGCTGCAAGATACAAATGTTCTAAGTAGTAAGACACACGGAATTCCCAAAGCTAAAACAGGAGACAAAAACAAAGTCATAAAGGAATTTGAAGACTCTGGTACCTATAGCTACAGCAAACATTAACCTAAACACAACTTCTGGCCAAATTAACACCAATCCTTACACAAAGTCCCACTTACCTCAGTTCCTAATAGCTGATATACCATATCTAGTTTTCAAAACAAAATCCATGCTATAAGAAGAAAAAACACAGAATGCATAAATAATGTAATTATCTGAACCAGACTCAGATATGACACAGATGTTGAAATTATCAGACAAGGAATTTAAAATAGCTGTACTTAATATAGAATGCATTCTAATGGATAAATAGACAATATGCAAGAAGAGATGGTCAATGTAAGTAGGCACATGAAAATTCTAAGAAAAGGGGATCCCTGGGTGGCGCAGCGGTTTGGCGCCTGCCTTTGGCCCAGGGCGCGATCCTGGAGACCCAGGATCAAATCCCACATCAGGCTCCCAGTGCATGGAGCCTGCTTCTCCCTCTGCCTGTGTCTCTGCCTCTCTCTCTCTCTCTCTCTGTGACTATCATAAATAAATAAAAAAAAAATTCTAAGAAAAGAATCAAAAGAAAATACTAGATATAGCAAACACAGTAACAGATATGAAGAATGTCTTTGACAGGCTTTTGACATGGTTGAGGAAAGAATCAATGAACTCAAATGAAAGTTAACAGAAAATTTACAACTTAAATGCAAAGAGAAAAAAAGAATGAACAACAGAAAAGAAAACAGAATAGAACATTCAAGGACTATGTGACAGTAACAGAGGACATAATGATATGCACAGAAACAAAACTTCACCAAAACACTACTTGAATTACAAAAATGAATTCAGTAGAGTTACAGGATACAAAATCAATATGGAGAGAGAGAGAGAGAGAGAGAGAGAGAGAGAGAGAAAGAGATCTTTCATTACTATACATTAATAGAAAAGTAGCAGAAAGAAATTAAGATAATAATCCCATTAATGATTGCATCAAAAATAATAAAAATAATAAAATATCTAAGGGGCACCTGGGTGGCTCAGTGGTTGAGGGTCTGCCTTTGGCTCAGGTCATGATCCTGGGATCCTGGGATCATGGGATCGAGTCCTGCATCAGGCTCCCCACAGGCAGCCTGCTTATCCCTCTGCCTATGTCTCTGCCTTTCTCTTTGTGTCTCTCATGAATAAATAAGTAAAATCTCTAATAATGATTTATCTTCAGCAAATGGGTTTTGGGACAACTGCACAGCCAAAGACAGAAACAGGATTCATTACAAAAGTAAACTGGAAAGGTTAAAGACCTAACTGTCAAACCTGAAACCATAAAATTCCTAAAAGAAAATACAGGAAGTAATCTATTGGATATCAGCTTTAGCAATGTTTTTCTGGATGTGTATCTCCAGTCTAGGAAAACAAAAGCAAAATAAACACTTGGGATGACATCAAAATAAAAAGATTTTTCACTCTGAAGAAATCTATTGACAAAATATAAAAGCAATCTACTAAATGGGAAATGGTATTTGCAAATGATATATCCCTTTCTCTGCCTCTCTCTCTCTCTCTCTCTCTCTCTCTCTCTCTATCTCTCTGTGTGTCTCTCATGAATAAATACATAAAATATTTTTAAAAAAGGAAAGAGGACCTGACTAGATATTTTTCCATAAAAGACGAATGTGGAACAGACACATGAAAAGATGTTCAACACTATTAATCATCCAGAAAATGCAAACCATTAAAACCACAATGATATATAACCTCAAACCACTCAGAATGGCTGTTAAAAAAAAAAAACAAGACAGACAGACAGCAAGAATGGAAGGAAGGAAGGAAGGAAGGAAGGAAGGAAGGAAGGAAGGAAGGAAGGAAGGAGGGAACAAAAGTGGAAAAATGGACAAGTACTGGTAAGGATGTGGAGAAAAAAACAACCATTTCTTGTGCATTGTTATTTAAAATATAAATTGGTGCAGCCACTATGGAAAATAATATGTAGGTATCTTAAAAAGTTAAAAATAGAAATGTCATATTACTCAGTAACTCCACTTTTGGAGAGTTATTCAAAGAAAATGAAAACAATTTGAGAGGTGTGTGTACCCTATGTTTAATGTAGTATTATTTACAATAGCCAAGATATGGGGTCAACCTAAGTATCCATTGATAGATGAATGGGTAAAGAAGATGTGGCATACATGTACAAAGAAATATTTTTCAGCCATAAAAATTAAATAATCCCTTTTGTAACAACATGGATGAGCCTAGAAATTATGCTAAGTGAAATAAGTCAGACTGAGAAAGAAGAATGCTATATGATTTAACTTAGATGTGGAATTAAAAAAATAAAAACAAAAAACAAAAAATGGACAAAGAAACAAACTCATAGAGAAAACATGGGCAGTTGCCAGAGGAAAGGGAATGGGAAGATAGGTGAAATGGGTGAAGGGGATTAAGGGGTACAAACTTTTAGTTCTAAAACAAATATTATATCACAAGGTTGAAAAGTAGTATAGCATAAAAATATATTTAAAAATGCTGTAATTGTATGGTGACAGAAGTTAACTGCACTTACTGTGACAGGCATTTTGTAATGTACATAATTGTCAAATCACTATGTTGTAAACCTGAAACTAACATAATACTATATGTAAACTATACTTCATTTAAAAAAATGAGAAATTGAATTCCAGGCTTTTAGTTATGGAATGAATAAGTCCACTGGAATAAAAGGTACAGCACAGCATTGTATGGTCACAGATATCAGTTACACTTGTAAACATAGTAGTATAATGTAAAGACTTGTCAAATCACTATGTTGAACATATAAAAGTAATGCAGCATTGTTTGTCAACTACTAAACTATTGTTTGTCAACTTCAAGTTTTGAAGTATAGTTTTAAAAATATAATTTATAAATATATATAATTTAAAAATTATGTGACAATATGAAAAAGAATAATATTTTTCTAATAATAAATTTTTTAAAATTTTTATTTATTTATGATAGTCACAGAGAGAGAGAGAGAGGCAGAGACACAGGCAGAGGGAGAAGCAGGCTCCATGCACTGGGAGCCCGACGTGGGACTCGATCCCAGGTCTCCAGGATCACGCCCTGGGCCAAAGGCAGGCGCCAAACCGCTGCACCACCCAGGGATCCCTAATAAATTTATTTATTATTTAACACCAATAAAGGTGTTCAATTTGCCAACATACAGAATAACACCCAGTGCTCATCCCGTCAAGTGCCCCCCTCAGTGTCCGTCACCCATTCATCCCCACCCCCCGCCCTCCTCCCCTTCCACCACCCCTAGTTCGTTTCCCAGAGTGCGGAGTCTTCATATTCTGTCTCCCTTTCTGATATTTCCTACGAAAAAGAATAATCTACTCATAACTGGAATATCAGAATGATAAGAGAGGGAGAATAGAAAAGAATAAGTATTTGAATTAAAAAATAGTTAAGTATTTGAATTAAATAAAATCTTACCTAAAAAAGAACAAGGCTAGAAATTACAGTGGAAAACAACAGACTGCTTGTTTGCTTGTTTGTTTGAAAACCTCTGGCTAGGATAGCTAAGAAAAAAAAGAAAGAATATACAAATAAAACAATATCACAGTTGAAAGAGAGGAAATCACTACTTCATGGCTATTAAAAGGATAATAAAGTCATACAATAAAGAATCCTATGCATCCATGTTTGATAACTTAGATGAAATGGATTAGTTACTTGAAAGACAGAACTATGAAAACTTAACTTAGGGTAAACAGATAACTTGAGTAGTCTTATATCTATTAAATGAAATGATATAATAATTAAAATATTACAAAAAAATTAGGAATAGACAGTTTTAGCAATGAATTCTAACAAATATTTAAAGAAGAAACAATACCAAAGTTTTACAATATTTTCCCCAAAATAGAACCAGTGGGAGCACTTCCCAGCTCATTTTATGAGGCCAGCATTTTACTAATATGAAAACCAGGAAAATATATTGTGAGAATAGAAAACTAAAAACGTATTTCTCACAAGCATAGATGCAAATATCCTTACAAAATGCTATCTAGCAATATATAAGAAAGATTATATAGCATTACCAGGGAAGATTAATTCAACATAACACGGGTTCAACATTTATAAATCAATTCATGTAATTCATCATATTAACAGCTAAATAAAAATTCAATCATATTAATAGAAGCATAAAACATATTTGACAAAATTCAACACCTATTCATAAAAAAACTCTAAAAAGAAAACTAGGAATAGAAGAATGTTTTTTAACCTATTAAAAGGTATATATGAAAAAAATCTACATCTAAAATATAAGTGTAAGTATAACATCATAATGGTGAAAGCTAAATGCTTTCCTCTTAAAATCAGGAGCAAGGCAAGTATGTCTCTATTATCACTCTTATTCAACATTGTATTGGCTATCCTAGCTAGCATAATAACACAAAAAGAAATAAGAGCATACAGATTGAAAAGGAATGAAAATATTTTTATTCACAGAGACATAATTGTGTAACAATTCTCAAAGAATTTACAAGAAAGCTTCTGATACTACTAAGTAATATAATAAGGTTTCAGGATACATTGCTTTCCTATAAATCAAAAATTAACTATTTGAACTTGAAATTTGAAAAATAATTTTACAATAACACAAAATGGAAGTATAGTCTTATGCTGATGAAGTAAGTCAATCGGAGAGGGACAAACAGTGTATGTTCTCATTCATTTGGGGAATATAAATAATAGTGAAAGGGAATATAGGGGAAGGGAGAAGAAATGTGTGGGAAATATCAGAAAGGGAGACAGAATATAAAGACTCCTAACTCTGGGAAATGAACTAGGGGTGATGGAAGGGGAGGAGGGCGGGGGGTGGGGGTGAATGGGTGATGGGCACTGAGGGGGGCACTTGACGGGATGAGCACTGGGTGTTATTCTGTATGTTGGCAAATTGAACACCAATAAAAAATAAATTTATTATTAAAAAAATAAAAATAAAATTAGCAATGCAAAAAAAAAACAAAATGGAAGTATAAATATGTACAGGATTTCTATCTGCAAGATTAATGAAAGAAATCAAGGGAATCTAATTAAATGGAGAGGAATCCACTATTTATTGTTTGAAAGGTTCATATTGCTAAAATGTCAATTCTTCCCACTTGATCTATAGATTCAAAGAATTCCCAATCAAAATCCCAAGGAGCCATTTCATAGATATCAATCAAGTGATTACAAAATGCCTATGAAAACACATAGGATCTAGAATAGCCAATGTGAAACTGAAGAACAGGACTCACAGCACCAGATTCAAAACTTAATATAAATCTCAGTAATCAAGACAATGTGGTTCTGGCAAAATATCCACAAAAAACACACAATAAACGAAACAAAACAAACTAAACCAAAGAGTAAAAACAAAAATACATGAATATAACAGAATAGAGAGCACAGGAAAAGACCCATGCAGATACAGTTAACTGAAATCTGTCCCAAAGGCAATCCAATGGACAAAGAACAGTTTTCAACAAATAGTGCTGGAACAATTGAACATCCGTATGGTAAGAGATAAACCTATAAACTACTCTTATACCACATAAGAATATATTCAAAATGGATCATAGATCTATTGCAAAACTATACAAATTACAAAATAATACATTAGAGAAAATCTAGGTGAGTTAGATTGGTGATAGTTTTAAATATATCAAAAGTATGCTTTATGAAATACAAAAATTGATAAAGTGGACTTTATTAAAATTTAAAACCACTTTGCAAAAAACACTAAGAGAATTACAAGTCAATTATAGTACTGGTAGAATATCTTCAAAACACATGTCACATATAATACTTAAAGCCAGAACATGTAGCAATCATTTAAAATTCAACAAGAATAAACCTAGTAACTCAAATAAAATAGGCAAAAGATTAAACAGACATCTCATCAAAAAGATTGGAAGATAGGATATAAGAATATAAAAAACACTTAATATCATTTGTCATTCAGGAATTGCAAATTAAAATAACAATGAGATACTATTACATTTATTACAATGGCTAAATTCCAAACAACTCAAAACCTTTTGTGGGTGAAGATTCAGAGCACACGGTCACTCACTCATTGTCATGAAATCAGAACGTAGCAGCCATTTTCTAAAATAGTTTGGCAGTGTCTCACAAAGCTAGTCATAACATTCCCATGAAATTAATATATTTAGATATTTGACCAGTTGACTTGAAAACTGACATCCACAGAAATCCTGTACATTTTTTGTACAATTTTTTACATAGACTTTTCTCATAATCAGTAAAAACTGTAAGCAATCAAGATGTCCTTCAATAGGTGAATGACTAATGAAGCAGTGGTATATCCTTATAATGGAATATTATTCAGTGATAAAAAGAAATGGGCTGGGGCACCTGGGTGGCTCAGTCATTTGTTTGCCTTCTGCTCAGGTCATGATTCCAGGTCCTAGGATTAGCCCTGTTGGGGCTCCCAGCTCAACATGGAGTCTGCTTCTCCTTCCCCTTCTGCCTCCTCTTCCCCTGGCTTATGCAATTTCTCTCTCTCTCTCTCTCTCAAATAAATAAAATCTTTTTTAAAAATGGGCTAGCAAGCTCTGCAAAAACCGGAGAAACCTTAAATGTATTTAACCAAGAAAAAGAATCCAGTCTGAAAAGGCAACCTGTTGCATAATTCCATTTATATAACATTTTGGAAAAAGGCAAAAATATGAAGTAAACAGATCAGCAGTACCAGGGGTTGACCATTTGAATAGGTGATTTTTTTTAGGGAAGCACAACTATTCTGTATGACATTGTAATAGTGGACATATAACACTTTGCATTTATCAAAACCGATAGAACTGTACCACACAACCTTCTCAACACCCCACATTATAGTCAAAGCAGGAAGTTCAAGAAAGACCCTGTCCCTATGATCATTTTGTAATCTGGGGAAAATCACTCGCCAGATACAGACAATCCATACTCTTAAGCATGCTCACACTCTACCCTCCCCTGGAGGTACTATCATCATAGAAACATACACAGATTCCTCTTAAAGAGGCCCAGTGTAAACATTCATATATCTATAGGTGCTCAGCAACCCATTCCTACCCTCAGGCTGACAGAGCTACTGGGAATAAGAGGATTAAAGGAGGAGGGAAGTCAACAGGAGACAGTGCTCAAAATTATCCTCACTCTCGCATGCTTTCAATGATATTTTGAGAAATAACAGTTGTTCTTTTATTATGTATCATAATTCCAAGATGATGAGTTCTGTAAAGTGTTGAACTGTCTTGACATCTCAATTCAAGAGACGCAAACCCATTCCAAATCTCAGACCACTAGTTAAGTGAATACGACAGCGGATGCAAGAACTGTGCAATTCTGGTGAAGTGTTTACATCTGGAGCAATAAGTGAGAAATGCTTTATTAATAATCATGACGCCAATAAGAGCCAAGGAGAAGGGAGCGAGAGAGACAAGGATTTGATGACAAATGCACAGCTTCCTCCCCTCTTCTGCACAAACACCCCTAACCTAGAGCCCAGGGCTGGCGCAAGAGCCTACCAGGCACTGCAATGCAGAGAGAGGAGTGCGCAAGCACATTCTAGGAAGACCCCTCCCAGCACTGAGAGACACAGGCCCCCCCCTTCCCCCCTCTGCTGCAGCAAACACAAGTGGTTTGTCAGCCAGGAGCTTTGTTCCCAGAAACACAGCATTTTACTCATGGGCCTGAAATCAGCTTTTACTAAAGAGTCCCAATTTCAAACATTCAAGCTTTACTACACTGATGAACATAGCAAATGTTTTTTTTTCTAGCTAACTAATCACTTTAGTCATCAAAAGGACAATAAAGAAATACCTGCATGGATATGACACTGGACTGAGCCAACCTACACCTACTGTGGCCTCTCCTTGGATAATTATGTAGAATAGCATTAGCACCCTGTATCAGTCCTGAGCTAGGCATGCTTCTGGGCATGGAGAGGTAAAGTGAGGGAAAGGTTTTCATTGAGCACAATTTGCATTTCTGATATTAGGGTCTCCTAAAGCTATGTTTTTTTTCTTTTTCTTTTTTCTTTTGAGTTGTTCTTGAAGCCACCCTTGGCTCTATGAAGTTCTTAACTCACCTGGTGTTGAATTCCATCTGCCTTTTAATTCCACATCTTAAACCATAGAGGATCAGGACTTCTCCATTCAGCCACACCTGAATCGAAGACCCCCAATATTCCATCCCAAATGTCCACACCCACAGTTGCATTTGGATGGGGAGCAGATGGGCAGAAAAACAATTTATTTGGAGCCACTGAAGGCTGTCTTCATAGCAATAGAATAGAAAATGGCTGATGAATGGCTGTAAGCCTAAAGGAAAGAATGGCGGGTTAGAAGGGTAGGCAGAGCATTAGCCCTCTGTATTTCCCTACGATTCCCACCCCTGCTTCTGCTGTGACCCTAAAGGAGACACAAGCACAATGAAGGACTTGCCAGGCATCAAAGAGAGTGCAAGGCCGGAAGCCCCCTCCTCTCAACGGGAGGGCTCACCGCTTGCCCCTCCCTCCTGCACTGCTCCCTCCCAGCTGTCTGTCCACACGTTTGTTCTCAGAAACAAAGCTTTCACAGGCAGGGACCCGCACTCCAGATTTCCAGAGAATACCCTCAATCCTAAACATTCTGCTCAGTGTCTTGTCAAATAGTGGGATGTCACATCTAAAGTAAGTTATCTGCCTATTAGCAGCAACAATGTTGGCTCTGGGAAATGTGGAATCATAAACGTGGCTGTCACTATTTCAGAAATTTTGGTGGAGCTACCTGAAGTTTTAATTATTTATTCATTCAGGCTTCGCTGAGATTCCTCTCTCCTTTACATTCTTAATTTGTATTGTCCAGCCCCAGCTTTAAGAGATTTGCTGTCTGAAGCCAGAGACTCTCAAGGTTTTTGTTAACCTTTTATTAAACATAGGAACCAAAGATCCCTTTAGACCTTGTTATAGCTGATCAGCAAATTAAGGCAACTTAAGTGGAGGCAATTGAATTCGGAACAGTTGTAGAATATAAAACAGATGATTAGGGCTCTCGAGTCCAGGAAGAATAGGTGGGGAGGGATAGAATGGAGAAAGCACAGCCAGCATCTCCTCCCCCAACAATTTGTCCCTGTGAAAGGAAAAAAGAGCACAGGCAGAAAGAGGACCCATTGGTGTACAAAGCCCAGCAGGGAGACCCCTGATGCACAAAGGACACTTCCTCTTGTCTTCTTTCCCCACACCATACCCCATGCTTGCCAGCAGCTGCTTCTCATGCACAACCTCTCCAGACACACAGTCTGGACACCACATTCTCTGAAGTACCACAATTTAAAGCATTCTACAGTAGGTTTATTCATGTTGGGTATCTTTTGTATCCTACACAATCATTTTATCTACGACTGGAGTGTGAAATGAAGCTAATAGAGAAGTAGTGGACGTTTCTGAAGTGGAAGCGACATTTCCAAACTTAAAACTGTTGTGTTCTATTTCTGATATTGTTTCAATCCTCTGAACCATTACTACTTGGTTTGCATAATTTAAATCTCCTTTCCATTTCCAGTTTTACATGGTCTGTAACATATCTGTTCTAGGGGACTCAATTAACCCATGCTGGAACTCAGTACCCACAAATATCTGAAGATATTAACCAGAGAAACTGAGAGGGTCAGTTACTTGAGGCCAAATTCACGCTGCTCTGTATGAGACATACTACACAGTTTGTCTGTCAAAACCTCAAATTTAGAAGGAAGAAGAAGGGTGCAGTTATGGAAGTAGAACAAAAAACAAGCCCACATTCCCATACCTCTCTGTCCCACCCCCCACTTCTAGAGGGAACTGAGACAAAAGAAAAGCCAGTGCTCCTAGAAGGCTCTCCTGAGGTCAAAGGGTCCCCTTTTGTCCTCCTCTCCTCCCCTAGACTCTCCCTCTCAGCACTCTGACACTGGTAGCTTTGTCCTCAGAAATAGTGCCCATCCAGAATGTGCCAGTATACCAGATTTCCTTTGGATAGCCCTAATTTTAATCATTTTGCCTTGTACCTGGCCACATGATTGAATGTTAGTTCTATATCCATTCTCAATACCCTTGCAATAAGAAATGCAGCCAAGAGCACAAAGCACAAATTCATGAGGGTAAGGCATTGCTACCTGTTTTTCCCTTTAGTCTTTATGATGCCTTCTGATGCTGTCAAGCTCTTAACCCACTCCTTGTCAAAGCCCTACAGCCTTTTCATTCTGTGATAAACATCCGCCCGCCCACCCACCCACATACAGATACATGCATGCACACACACAGAATACAATGACTTAATCTTTCCCTCTACACATATATCAGTGATTTTAGTTGTCTATTTCAAATCCCAGGACCTGCAATTACATGTAGGAAGATCAGTGGGATGGCAGAATGAGGTAATTCCTGAGGAGTAAAGCTTAGGCTGGTCTCTTCAGTAAGACACACAAAAAAATGGCTCTTCAAATACAGGGAGCTCAGAGAAAGGGAGTGGCAGACAGCAAAGGTCAAGATCCATCAGTGCCATTGCTAATACTGTAGCTGAATACAAAATGCATTTGCACAGGGTGAGACTCCATATGGACGTGCAAAGAGATGATAGAGAGCTGTATCCCCCCAAATTCCCAGAGTTCAGAAGAGTGTGAGATATTTGAGTTATGACCAGGTAAAGTAGTCTTTGTTAAGCACCTGAGATGTTAAGTAAAGAAACCAGAAGGGGCATATACTTAACTATCCCTAGAATAAAGCTACTCTAGATCTGCCACAGCAAACTTTAAAGAAGCTACAAAAAGATCACACTGGTCCAATACATATTTTAATTGCTTGTCCAAACCACTTCAACCCTCTTTAAAAGATGATTTTAAAAATCCAGATTATCAACAGTGTAAAATCACAATGTTTAAAACCAACTAACTAACCAAAACCCCCACAACCTCCATGTGCAAAGAAGCAGGAGATCTATAACCAGGAGAAAAATCATTAAAAAATAGAGTTAGAAATTATAGGAGTAACTTTGGAAGGAGCCACTATGCCCTTCAACAGATAGATAAAGAAGATGTGGCATATATATGTATATATATATATATATATATATATATATATATACACACACACACACAATGGAATATTACTCAGCCATCAGAAAGGATGAATACTTACCATTTGCTTCAATGTGGATGGAAATGGAAGGTATTATGCTGAGTGAAGTAAGTCAATCAGAGGACAATCATCATATGGTCTCACTCCTACAGGAAATATGATAAATAGTGAAAGGGATTATAAGAGAAATGAGGGAAACTGAGTGGGGAAAAAATAGAGGAAGACAAACCATGAGACTCCTAATTCTGGGAAATGAACAAAGGGTAGCAGAAGGGGAGGAAGGCAGGAAGATGGGGTAACTGGATCATGGGCACTGAGGAGGGCACTTGATGGGATGAGTACTGGGTGTTATACTATATGTTGGCAACTCGAACTTAAATAAAAACAGATGAAAACAATATAAAAATATTTTAAAAATAAAGGTAAATGAAAACAGGATAGGATTTAAAAATGGCACATATGTCTTATGCCACCTATTTATGAATGTTGCCCAAAAGATAGGAGTGAGTCTTCTTTTATTTTAACTTGTAATTTTTTTCATGTAAGAAAATGTGTATGCAGATATTCACATATGCGTTGTATCTTAGGTGTTTGTTTGCACCTTAATTAGAAAACTGAATTTGAATAAAATTAAGTACTTATTAAAAATTATAAGGGTGATGGAATTAGCAAACAATCAAATAACAAACCACATTTTAAACATATGTTGAAACTTGAACATAAAAAGTAGAACTTCTAGAGTTGAAAACTACAACTGAAATGAAAATCTCACAGAACAGGATGAATATTAAATATTGAAAAAATTATAAGAGAAATTAATGATATTACAATAAAAATTATCTGAATACAGGAATGGACATTAAAAAAGAAGAACAGAGACTTATGGCACTGTGAGTGAACAGACAACATACAGGGGCGCCTGGGTGGATCAGTCAGTTAAGTGTCTGCTTTCGGCTCAAGTCATGATCTTGGGGTCCGAGGATCAAACCCTGTGTCAGGCTCCTTGTTTAGTGGGGAGCCTGCTTGTCTCCCTCCCTCTGCCACTCTCTCTGCTTGTGTTGGCTTGCTGTCTTTCTCTCTCTCTCTCTCTCTTTCTCTCTCTCTCTCATAAGTAAATAAAGTTGTTTTTTTTTTTAAGAAAAGACAACATACAGAAGGGAGGAAAGTATTTACAAACTATCTATCTAATAAGTACTTTATGTTAAGCAAAATAAGTCAGAGAAAGGCAAATATTGTGTGATATCACTTATATTTGAAATCTAAAACAATAACAAAAACAAAAACAACAAATCTCCCCCCCCACCAAAAAAAAATCATAGAAATAAAGAACATGTTAGAGGTTTCCATTATCTAAGACATTATGGGTATTTCAGGTTTCAAGATTTTTATTCTCTTCAGTAATAAGGGAAATTCCAATTAATGTTTAATAGCAAGCCAGTAATTTTTTTCTCAGATGGTTTTGATATACCACTGTGTCTGGAAATTTTCTGGTTCAAAATCCAACAATCACCTCTGGATGACACCTAATGGTTTTGCCATAAATTTTAGTCTGCATAAATGTGAATTAAAGCTGCATTTATATCATATCTGAGTGTAGGTCACAATGGCCTGAAAGCATTGCTTAAGCCACCATATTTTGCAATTTGAACATAATTTACCATTGTTCAGGGTCCCATTTAAACACTTCCTTCTGGGTAGGTTTATGGGTAGGAGTTAGCAATATCCTCAGATTAAAATAGGTGCCATCCAAAATCCTGATTAATTTGCTGGATGGGTATCCCTTGAGATTTGAAATCAGGTTGTTTTTTCTCTCTACTTTTTTTCCCCCATATATATTTTTTCTTTTGGTTCAAATTGGTATTTATGTTCTAGGTGGTTAACATAAACTATAATATTGGTTTCAGGAGTAAAATTTAATGATTCATCACTTATATATAACACCCAGTGCTCATCACAAGTGCCCTTGTTAAGACCCTTAACCCATTTAGCTCATCTTCCTCCTATCTCCTCTCCATCAACCTTCAGTTTGTTTTTTATTAGTTTGGAGTCTCTTTTGGTTTGTCCCCCTTTCTGTTTCTTTCTTTCCACTATGGTCATCTGTTTTATTTCTTAAATTCTTCATATGAATGTAATCATATAGTATTTGTCTTTCTCTGACTGACTTAGTTTGCTTAGCCTAATACACTCTAGCTCCAGCCACATCATTGCAAATGGCAAGATTTCATTCTTTTTAATGATTTTGATGAATATATACATATATATGTTCATTTTAAAAAATATTTTAATCTATTTATTTATTTAGAGAGAGAATGTGGAAAGTGTGGGTGGGCAGAGGAGCAGAGAGAGATAGAGAATCCCAAGGTGACTCTGCTGCTGAGTGCAAAGCTCCACCTGGGGCTCTAACCCAAGTCAAAATCAAGAGTCAAATGCTTTACCAACTGAGCCATCCAAGTATACCCATACCACTTCTTTTTTTGTGTTTGTTTGTTTTAAGATTTTATTTATTTATTTCTGAGAATACACAGAGAGGAGAGAGAGAAGCAGAGACACAGGCAGAGGGAGAAGCAGGCAAGGAGCCTGACATGGGACTCAATCCCAGTTCTCCAGCATCAGGCCCTGGGCCGAAGGCAGCGCTAAACCACTTGAGCCACCCAGGCTGCCCCCTTAACCACTTCTATATCCATTCATTAGTTGATAAACATGTAGGCTCTATCATTTGGTAACTGTTGATAATGCTACTATAAATGTCATGGGGCTGTATGTGCCCCCTTCAAATCCATATTTTATTCATGAGAGACACACACAGAGAGGCAGAGACATAGGCAGAGGGAAGAAGCAGACTCCATGTGGGGAGCCCGATGTGGGACTTGATCCCAGGATTCTTTCTTTTTTTACGATTTTATTTATTTATTCACAAGAGAGACACACAGAGAGAGAGGCAGAGACATAGACAGAGGGAGAAGCAGGCTCCATGCGGAGAGCCTCACAAGGGACTCAATCCTGGGTCTCCAGGATCAGGCCCTGGGCTGAAGGCGGCGCTAAACCGCTGAGCCATCTGGGCTGTCCTGATCCCAGGATTCTTGGATCATGACCTAAACCAAAGGCAGACGCTCAACCATTGAGCCACCCAGGTACCCCTCCAGTGATCCAATTTTTAAGGAGTTGGTTCTATCATTTCTAGATCCAATTTTTAAGGAGCTGGTTCTATCATTTCTAAATCCTTTTAGTAACATTTTCCTCTAGTAAGTAATCACAACAGAGCTGCTGTCTCATATTATGGGTGATCTGGTAGTCACTCATGCATCTAAGGTTTGCTATCCCTTGCTTATTTTGTACATCCTTTTCCCAAATAATGCTTCCACCATGTTTCATTGAGTCAGAGCCATTCTTGTGAATCTTTCCTTTACTGAAAACTGGAGAACTGGATTCCTGATACAACTCTCAGTCATGATTATTTACTAGGACTCACAGGACTCAGGAAAGTTATCATACTCACAATATGGCTTATTATAGGGAAAGGAAGCATTGAAATCAGAAAAAAGGAAAATGTTCATGGTGTAAAGTCCAAAATAAAACAGATGCAAACTTTCAGTTGTCCTCTCCTAGTAGAGTCATACAACAGCTTAATACTCCCAGCAACAACGTGTGATAATATGTGTGAAATGTTGTCAACATGAAAAGCTTGACTGAACCTTGTTATCCAGAGATTTTTTTGAAGGTCACTCAGGTAGGCATGTAGCTTCTGCATGACTAACCATAAGTACTCAAACTCTAGCAACCCAGAGCAAAATAAGGAATTCACCATAAATCACATTGTTAGCATAAACTATCTGATGAAACTGGTATTATGGGAGCCAAGGCTTCCATACAAAAAATTACTCTCATCAGATAGCATAACCCAAGGGCTTAGAGAGACCATCTCCCAGGACCAGGCCAAGGACTAGTCCTGAAGACATCTCTTGGAAATATTCAGGTATAAACAGCCCAGGACTACTAAGTTAGCTCTTAATTTTACACTCTTCAACTGATTTTATGAACCCTACTTACTGCTATATAAATTCCAAAATTATAGAAACATAAAAGCAAATAAAATTAAAATTAAATTTTCCTCATGAACATAGAAGAAAAAATATATTACAAAATATTAGAAATGGAAGTGGGTGGGGGGGAGATGGGTTAAATAGGCGACGGGGATTAAAGAGTGCACTTATTGTGATGAGCACCGGTTACAGTGTGGAAGTGTTGAATCACAATATTATACACCAGAAACTAATATTACTCTATATGTCAACTAATTGGAATTTAAAGAAAAATATATTAGCAAATTGAATCCAGAAATAGTTAAAGTGTCTAATACATAAGGAACAAGTAGAATTTATCCCTGAAATGTAAGCTTGATTGCACACATAACAATCAATCAATGTAATTTACCATGTAAATATAAGAAATGAGAAAAATTACATAATCATCTCAGTAAATGAAGGAAATTCATATGCCTAATCAGACCCATCTATGATAAAACTTGTCAAAAATCTAGTAATAGAAGAGAACTTTTTCAACCTGATAAAAAGCATCTTTGAAAACCTGCACACAGAATCATACTTAATAGGTGCTAATTGGATGCTTTTCAGTGCTTAAGATGCTTAAGATGAAAAACACAGCAAGGATGTATTCTCTTACCACTTCTAGTCAATGGTGTATTCTAGGCCCTAATCACTGCAATCAAGCAGGATAAATGAATACAATCTGTGCAGATTAGAATTTAACAGGTAAAACTGCTTTTTTTTAAAGTAGATGCAATGTTTATCTCTGTAGAGAGCCTTCTAAGTAATCTACAAAAACTACTAGAATTAGTAAGTGGGCTTAGCGAAGATTCCATGATCAAAACCTATACAAAAAATATTTTTATATCTATATACCAACATTAAAAATTTGAAAGGTATAATTTAAAATAATATGTAGAATGACATTAATGTATCTTTTTAAATCTTAGTAAAAATAATAAATATTAAATAAATATTTAACAAAATATGTGCAAGGATTCTATATCTAAACCTACAATTCATTGCTTGGCTAAATTCAAGATTACCTAGATAAGTTCATGAATTGGAAGACTCAGTTTAACTACGATGTCAGTTCTGTGAAATAGATCTATAGTTTCAACATAATCTAAAATAAATCTTAGTGAATTCTTTTGAGGGAGCAAATTTTCAAGCTATTTCTAAAATCCATGTGAAAGTACTAATTTATATGGAATAGCTAAACATATTTGGAAAAAGATAAAGTAAAATACTATAGTAATTGAGTTTGTTACATGCCTAAGGTAGATACACAGATTTTAATAAGTCAGAAAAATAGACATTTGACAAATGTGCCAAGTTAACTCAATAGAGTAAGAATAATCTTTTCAACAAATTATTTTAGAAAAACAGCAACAGATAAATCTCAAACCTTTTTCTTTCACCATACACAAGTAACTTTAGATAAATCCAAGCCCTAATTGTTAGAAATAAAACTATAAAATTTGGAGAAGTCAGAGAAATAAATCAACAGGCAGGAAAAAAATATGATGTAACATTACCTCACCCTCCATGTCCACCAGTAAATCAAACCCAGAAGGGGCCCCACAGCTTGAAGGACATGCATGCTTAGAGCTTGCAAATTCCTGGCAAACCTTTACTGCACAGTGCTGCTCCTTCTCACATTCCATCAGCTTGGGCCCACTATAACCTAGAAATAAAGTTTTCACAGATGGACTTGGATAACATTTCTTCGGAGAATCTTAGTTTTAAAGTGAATAGTATCAACCCCAAAAGATTGGTCCAAGTCCTGACCTCCTAGTACCTGTGAATGTGACCTTACTTGGAAATAGGGTTTTTGCAGATGTAATTGAGTTAAAGTATTGGTGTAAGATAATCCTGGATAAGATTTTTAAAAAGCCTGCAATTTAAAAAGCACTCCTGTGCTTACATGCTAAAGGTGAAATGATATTTAAGACACATAAATACACAAAAAAGAATGCAATGTGAAGATAGAAGCAGAGATTGTAGTACTTAGAGCTAAAAGCCAAGGAAAGCAAGGATTGCTGGCAACAACCAGAAGTTAGGAGAGGGACAAAAGAGGATTATACCCCAGAACCTCTGGAAGGAAACTACCTTGCCTACATATTAACTTGAGAAATTTGATCTACAGAACTATGAGAGGATAAATTTCTGTTGTTTTTGCAGTTTGTTGCAATTTGCTATACAGATCTAAAAATTAATATTTATAAATTTATTCCCATTAAATTTATATGGATTTCCAGAAAACTGCTTACTTTATAAAGAATTTTTAGCATCATTAGATTCCAACCTCTTTTTCACTATAGGTCTCAATTAATGTTTAATAAGATGGTGTTGGATCTTGAGTTTGTTATGATCTTTACATATTTAAGTTCTTTATATACTAACCCTTTATCAGATATGTCATTTGGAACTATCTTCTCCCATTCCAAAAGTAGCCTTTTAATTTTGTTGATTATTTCCTTTGCTGTTCAGAGGCTTTTCAACTCGGTGAAGTCTCAATAGTTAATTTTTGCTTTTGTTTTCCTTGCCTTGGAGACATATCCAAAAAGAAGGTGCTGCAGCAAATGTCAAAGAGGTTACTGCCTGTGTTCTCTTGGGATTTTAATGATTTCCTGTCTCACATTTCAGCCTTTAATCCACTTTGATTTTGTTTTTTTGGTTGGTATAAAAAGGTGGTTCACTTTCATTCTTTTGCATGTTACTGTCCAGTTTTCCTAACAGCATTTGTTGAAAAAACTGTTTTTTTTCATTGGCTATTCTTTACTAATCTGTTGAAGATTAATTGACCACATAGTTGTGGATTCATTTCTGGGTTTTCTATTCTATTCTTTTGATCTATGTGTCTACTTTTCAGTAGACATATAATTTGTCAGTATCATATAATTTTATCATATAATTTGATCACTACAGACCTAAAATATAAATAATCCAGTTAAAAAATGGCAGAAGACATGAACTGAAATGTTTTCAAAGAAGACAACAGATGGCCAACATATACATGAAAAGATGCTCAACATTGCTGATCATCAGGGAAATATAAATTGAAACTACAATGAGATATTACCTCACCCCTGTCAAAATGGATAATATTTACAACCCAGGAAACAACAGGTATTGCCAAGGATGCAGAGACAGGGGAACTCTCTTACACTGTTAGAGGGAATGCAAACTGTTCCAGCAATTCTCAAAAACATTGTGGAAGTTTCTCAAAAAGTTAAAACTAGAACTACCCTACAATCCAGGAATTGCATTACTGGGTATTTAACCAAAGGATAAAAAAATACTAATTCAAAGAGATACATGCACCCTATGTTTACAACAGCTTTATCAACAATAGTCAAATGATGGGAAAAGCCAAAATGTCTGTCTACTAATGAATGGATAAAGAATAAGTGAAATAAGTTATATATATAACTCAGCCATCAAAAATAATGAAATCTTAACATTTGCGGTGGTGTAGAATGAACATCGGAGGAAAAAGAGAGAAAATCCAAGAAACAGGCCCTTATTTTCTTTAAAGATATTATTTACTTATTCATGAAAGGCACAGAGAGAGAGAGAGAGACATAGGCAGAGGGAGAAGCAGGCTTCATGCAGGGAGCCCGATTAGGAACTCAATCCCAAGACTCCAGGATAACGCCCTGAGCATGAAGGCAGGCACTTAACGGTTAGTCACCCAGGCATCCCCAAGAAACAGACTTTTTTGTATATTTTATTGGAGTTTGATTTGCCACATATAGTACAACATCCACTGCTCATCCCATCAAGTGCCCCCCTCAGTGCCCATCACCCAGTCACCCCATCCCCCTGCCCACATCCCCTTCCACTACTCTGTTCGTTTCCCAGAGTTAGAAGTCTGTCATGTTCTGTCTCACTAGACTCTTAACTATAGAGAACAAAGTGTTGGTTACCACAGGAGAGTTGGGTACAGGGATGGGTTAAATGATGGGGATTAAGTAGTGTCCTTGTGATGAGCAGTGGATGTTGTATTTAAGTGTTGAATCACTAAATTCTACACCTGAAACTAATATTAAACTGTATGTTAACTGGAATTTAAATGAAAACTTGACTCACATTTAGATCTTTCATCCATTTTGAGTTTATCTTTGTGTATGGTGTAAGAGAATGGTCTAGTTTCATTCTTCTGCATGTGGATGTCCAATTTTCCCAACACCATTTATTGAAAAGACGATCTTTTTTCCAGTGGATAGTCTTTCCTGCTTTGTCGAATATCACTTGACCATAAAGTTGAGGGTCCACTTCTGGATTCTCTATTCTGATCCATTTATCTATGTGTCTATTTTTGTGCCAGTACGGCACTGTCTTGATGACCACAGCTTTGTAGTACAACCTGAAAACTGGCATTATGATGCCCCAAGTTATGTTTTTTTTTTCTTAATATTCCTCTGGCTATTCTGGGTCTTTTCTGATTTCACACAAATCTTAAGATGAAAAAAGTCCATGGTATTTTGATAGATATTGCATTAAATGTGTCATTTGCCCTGGGGAACATTGACATTTTTCACAATATTAATTCTTCCAAACCATGAGCATGGAAGATTTTTCCATCTCTTTGTGTCTTCCTCAATTTCTTTCAGAAGTGTTCTGCAGTTTTTAGGGTATAGATCCTTTACCTCTTTGATTCCATCAAAATCCTACAAGAGAACACAGGCAAAACCCTTTTTGAACTTGGCCACAGAAACTTCTTGCAAAATACATACAGGAAAGCAAGAGAATCAAAAGCAAAAATGAATTATTGGGATTTCATCAAGATAAGAAGCTTCTGCACAGCAAAAAAAAAAAAAAACAGTCAACAAAACTAAAAGACAACCTACAGAATGGGAGAAGATATTTGCAAATGATGTATCAGATAAAGGGCTAGTTTCCAAGATCTATAAAGAATTTATTAAACTCAACACCAAAGATACAAACAATCCAATCATGAAATGGGCAAAAGACATGAACAGAAATTTCACCAAAGAAGACATAGACATGGCCAACAAGCACATGAGAAAATGTTCCGCATCACTGGGCATCAGGAAACTACAAATCAAAACCACAATGAGATACCACCTCACACCAGTGAGAATGGGGAATATTAACAAGAGAGGAAACAACAAATGTTGGAGAGGATGTGGAGAAAGGGGAATCCTCTTGTACTGTTGGTGGGAATGTGCAATGGTGCAGCCACTCTGGAAAACTGTGTGGAGGTTCATCAAAGAGTTAAAAATCGATCTTCCCTATAACCCAGCAATTGCACTGTTGGGGATTTATCCCAAAGATACAGATACAATGAAATGCCGGGACACCTGCAGCCCGATGCTTCTAGCAGCAATGTCCACAATAGCCAAACTGTGGAAGGAACCTTGGTGTCCATAAAAAGATGAATGGATAAGAAGATGTGGTATATGTATACAATGAAATATTACTCAGCCATTAGAAACGACAAATACCCACTATTTGCTTCGACATGGAGGGACCTGGAGGGTATTGTGCTGAGTGAAATAAGTCAAAGGAAAAGGACAAACATTATATGGTCTCATTCATTTGGGGAATATAAAAATTAGTGAAAGGAAATAAAGGGAAAGGAGAGAAAATGAGTGAAAATATCAGTGAGGGTGAGAAAACATGAGAGATATCTAACTCTGGGAAATGAACAAAGGGTAGTGGAAAGGGAGGTGGGTGGGGGGTTGGGGTGACTGGGTGATGGCGAATTACAGACCAATATCCCTGATGAACATGGATGCAAGAATTCTCAACAAGATACTAGCCAATAGGATCCAATAGTACATTAAGAAAATTATTCACCATGACCAAGTAGGATTTATTTCTGGGACACAAGGCTGGTTCAACACCTATAAACAATCAATGTGATACATCATGTCAGCAAGAGAAAAACCAAGAACCATATTATCCTCTCATTAGATGCAGAGAAAGCATTTGACAAAATACAGCATCCATTCCAGAACAAAACTCTTCAGAGTATAGGGATAGAGGGAACATTCCTCAACACCTTAAAAGCCATCTACGAAAAGCCCACAGCAAATATCATTCTCAATGGGGAAGCACTGGGAGCCTTTCCCCTAAGATTACGAACAAGACAGGGATGTCCACTCTCACCACTGCTATTCAACATAGTACTAGAAGCCATAGCCGCAACAATCAGACAACAAAAAGGCATTAAAGGCATTCAAATTGGCAAAGAAGAAGTCAAACTCTATCTCTTCGCCGATGACATGATACTCTACATAGAAAACCCAAAAGCCTCACCCCAAGATTGCTAGAACTCATACAGCAATTTGGTAGCGTGGCAGGATACAAAATCAATGCCCAGAAATCAGTGGCATTTCTATACACTAACAATGAGACTGAAGAAAGAGAAATTAAGGAGCCAATCCCATTTACAATTGCACCCAAAAGCATAATACCTAGGAATAAACCTAACCAAAGAGGTAAAGGATCTATCCCCTAAAAAATATGGAACACTTCTGAGGGAAATTGAGGAAGACACAAAGAGATGGAAAAATATTCCTTGCTCATGGACTGGCAGAATTAATATTGTGAAAATGTCAATGTTACCCAGGGCAATTTACGCATTTAATGCAATACCTATCAAAATACCATGGACATTCTTCAGAGCGTTAGAACAAATTATTTTAAGATTTGTGTGAAAAAAAAAAAAAGATTTGTGTGGAATCAGAAAAGACCCCGAATAGCCAGGGGAATTTTAAGAAAGAAAACCATATCTGGGGGCATCACAATGCCAGATTTCAGGTTGTACTACAAAGCTGTGGTCAACAAGACAGTGTGGTACTGGCACAAAAACAGACACATAGATCAGTGGAACAGAATAGAAAACCCAGAAATGGACCCTGAACTTTATGGTCAACTAATATTTGATAAAGGAGGAAAGACTATCCATTGGAAGAAAGACAGTCTCTTCCATAAATGGTGCTGGGAAAATTGGACATCCACATGCAGAAGAATGACACTAGACCACTCTCTTTCACCATACACAAAGATAAACTCAAAACAGATGAAAGATCTAAATGTGAGACAAGAATCCATCAAAATCCTAGAGAAGAACACAGGCAACACCCTTTTTGAACTCGGCCACAGTAACTTCTTGCAAGATACATCCAGGAAGGCAAAAGAAACAAAAGCAAAAATGAACTATTGGGACTTCATCAAGATAAGAAGCTTTTGCACAGCAAAAGAAACAGTCAACAAAACTAAAAGACAACCTACAGAATGGGAGAAGATATTTGCAAATGACATATCAGATAAAGGGCTAGTTTCCAAGATCTATAAAGAACTTATTAAACTCAACACCAAAGATACAAACAATCCAATCATGAAATAGGCAAAAGACATGAACAGAAATCTCACAGAGGAAGACATAGACATGGCCAACACGCACATGAGAAAATGCTCTGCATCACTTGCCATCAGGGAAATACAAATCAAAACCACAATGAGATACCACCTCACACCAGTGAGAATGGGGAAAATTAACAAGGCAGGAAACCACAAATGTTGGAGAGGATGTGGAGAAAAGGGAACCCTCTTACACATTGGTGGGAATGTGAACTGGTGCAGCCACTCTGGAAAACTGTGTGGAGGTTCCTCAAAGAGTTAAAAATAGACCTGCCCTACGACCCAGCAATTGCACTGTTGGGAATTTACCCCAAAGATACAGATGCAGTGAAAAGCCGAGACACCTGCACCCCGATGTTTACAGCAGCAATGGCCACACTAGCCAAACTGTGGAAGGAGCCTTGGTGTCCATCGAAAGATGAATGGATAAAGAAGATGTGCTTTATGTATACAATGGAATATTACTCAGCCATTAGAAATGATAAATACCCACCATTCGCTTCGAAGTGGATGGAACTGGAGGGTATTATGCTGAGTGAAATAAGTCAATAGGAGAAGGACAAACATATGTTCTCATTCATTTGGGGATATAAATAATATGAAAGGGAATATAAGGGAAGGGAGAAGAAATGCGTGGGAAATATCAGAAAAGGAGACAGAACATAAAGACTCCGCATTCTGGGAAACAAACTAGGGGTGGTGGAAGGGGAGGAGGGCGGGAGTGGGAGTGAATGGGTGATGGGCACTTAAGGGGGCACTTGACGGGATGAGCACTGGGTGTTATTCTGTATGTTGGCAAATTGAACACCAATAAAAAAATAAATTTATTATTATAAATAAATAAATAAATAAATAAATAAATAAATAAATAAATAAATAAGTAAATAAATAAAAATAAAAACTTGAGAAAAAAGAAAGAAAAAACCCTAACTGTTGTATATCCTGAATTAACATAATAATTTCTGCTACCTTCAGTTTTTTTCTTCCTTATGATATTTGTAATATTTACTTTACTCTAGCTTACTTTACCATAAAACAGCATATAATACTCAAAATAGACAAAATATGTGTTAACTGTTTATCAGTAAGGCTTCTAGTCAATAGTAGGTTATTAGTAGTTACATTTTTGGAGAATCAAACTTATATGTGGATTTTTGACTGAATGAGGGTTCAGTGTCTTTAACCTCCATGCTATTCAAGGGAAAAATCTAGTGCAAAGCTAGAATCCTTATAAATTGCTGATGAAAATATAAAGTGGCACTGCCACACTGGAAAGCAATATGACAGTACCTAAAAAAGTTAAACCTAAATTTACCATGTGACTTACCAATTCCACTTCTAGGTATATGCCCCAAAGAATTTAAAACTTGCACTGAAATAAATACTTGTACAAAATGTTCATAGAAGCACTCACTATTCACAGGGCACGTGGGTGGCTCAGTAGTTGAGCATCTGCCTTTGATCATGTTGCGATCTTGGGGCCTTGGGATCAAGTCCCACATCAGGATCCCTGCAGAGATCCTACTTCTCTCTTTGCCTTTGTCTCTGTTTCTATCTCTGTCTCTCATGAATAAACAAAATCTTAAAAAAAGAAAGCACTATTCACAACAGCCAAAAGGTGGAAATAACTCAAATATATATCAACTGAGAAATACAAAAGAAGACATGGTATGGCCTAACCATATAATGGAATATCCTTTGGCAGAAAAAAATACTTTCTTCAGAGAGTTGGAACAAATAATTTTAAGATTTGTGGAATCTGAAAAGACCCCCAATAGCCAGGGGAATATTGAAAAAGAAAACCAGAGCTGGGGGCATCACAATGCCGGATTTCAAGCTGTGCTACAAAGCTGTGATCATCTAGACAGTGTGGTACTGGCACAAAAACAGACACATAGATCAATGAAAAAGAATAGAGAACCCAGAAATGGGCCCTCAACGCTATGGTCAACTAATATTCAACAAAGCAGGAAAGACTATGCACCGGAAGGACAGTGTCTTCAATAAATGGTGCTGGGAAAATTGGACAGCCATGTGCAGAAGAATGAAACTGGACCATTCTCTTACACCACACACAAGATAAACTCAAAATGGATGAAAGATCTAAATGTGAGACAAGAATCCATCAAAATCCTAGAGGAGAACACAGGCAACACCCTTTTTGAACTTGGCCACAGCAACTTCTTGCAAGATACATTCATGAAGGCAAGGGAACAAAAGCAAAAATGAATTACTGGGACTTAAGATAAAAAGCTTCCGCACAGCAAAAGAAACAGTCAACAAAACTAAAAGACAACCTACAGAATGGGAGAAGATATTTGCCAATGACGTATCAGATAAAGGGCTAGTATCCAAGATCTATGAAGAATTATTAAGCTCGACAGCAAAGAAACAAACAATCCAATCATGAAATGGGCAAAAGACATGAACAGAAATTTCACCAAAGAAGACATAGACATGGCCAACAAGCACATGAGAAAATGTTCTGCATCACTGGCCATCAGGCAAATACAATTCAAAACCACAATTAGATACCATCTAACACCAGTGAGAATGGGGAAAATTAACAAGGCAGGAAACAACAAATGTTGGAGAGGATGTGGAGAAAGGGGAACCCTCTTGCACTGTTAGTGGGAATATGAACTGGTGCGGCTACTCTGGAAAACTGTGTGGAGGTTTCTCAAAGAGTTAAAAATAGAGCTACCCTACGACCCAGCAATTGCACTACTGGAGATTTACCCCAAAGATACAGATGCAGTGAAAAGCCAAGACACCTGCACCCCAATGTTTCTAGCAGCAATGTCCACAATAGCCAAATTGTGGAAGGAGACTTGGTGTCCATCGACAGACGAATGGATAAAGAAGATATGGTAAACATATACAATGGAATGTTACTCATACTGGAGGGTATTATGCTGAGTGAAGTAAGTCAATTGGAGAAGGACAATCATCATATGGTTTCACCCATATGGGGAATATAAAAAGTACTGCAAGGGATTACAGGGGAAGGAGAGAAAATGAATGGGATAAATCAGAGAGGGTGGCAAAACATGAGAAACTCCTAACTCTGGGAAAGAATAAGGAGTAGTGGAAATGGAGGTGGGTTGGGGATGGGGTGGCTGGGTGGGCACTGAGGGGGGCACTTCTTGGGATGAGCACTGGGTGTTATACTATATGTTGGCAAACCTATCTCCAATAAAAATTATACATATAAAAAGAGGAATGAAGTATAAAATATTGATACATGTTACAACATTATAAATGAATCTTGAAAACATTGTGCTACCCTTAATATGGTAGACACAAAATAAACAAAAAGCCACATATTGTGATTCCATTTATCTAAAATGACCAGAATATGCAAACCCTATAGGTAAAAAGCAGATCAGTGGTTGCCAGTGTTCTTGATGTTTTAGGGAATAAATCATGACTGGTAATAGATATGTAGTTTATTTTAGGGGTAACAAAATATGCTGGAGTTGGATAGTAATGTTGGTAGCAAGATCTTGCTGAGACACTAAACAATACTGAATTCTACACTTTAAAATAATAAATTTTATGATATGTGAGTTATATCTTGATAAACAAGAGTGTGTGATTTTGCAGAGAGACACATTGGTTAATTGAAGAGCATATAGAACTTAGAAACACACTTCCTCATAAATATGGTCATCTGATTTTTAACAAAGTAACAAAAACAATTCAATGAATAAATAAGTCTTTTCAACTAACAGTACTAGAGGAATTGAATATCCATAGACAAAACAATCAACCTTGAGCTTTCATACCTTATCCAAAATATTACTTCAAAATGGATCACAGACATAAACGTAAAGCTTACACATAAAATGTTAAAAAATGCATACAAGATAAATTTCCAGATATAAAACAAAGGTAACAAAAAGTTATTAGATTAAAAATAAAATCCATAACAGGAGAAGTTAATGAGCTGGACCTTATTAAAATTACTGTTATAATTTTTTTCTCTGTGAAAGATCCTGTTAAGATCATTAAAAAAATACTGGGAAGAAATATTTGTAAACCACATTTGGTAAAGGTCTCATACCTAGAATATTTAGATAACTCTTGGAATCCTATAGGGAAGAAAAAGCTAAAAAGACTGGGCAATAGAAATAAAGAAGGATTTAATGGGAGAAGATATGCAGATGGCAAATACGTACGTGAAAATATGGTCAACATTATAAGCAGTTAGGAAAATGCAAATTAACTACACAATGATATATACATGTCAGAATACATAATTTTTTAAAAAAAGGACAACATGGGGGATCCCTGGGTGGCTCAGCGATTTAGCATCTGCCTTTGGCCCAGAGTCTGATCCTGGAGTCCTAGGATCGAGTCGGGTCCCACATCAGGCTCCCTGCCTGGAGCCTGCTTCTCCCTCTGCCTGTGTCTTTGCTTCTCTCTCTCTCGCTGTGTCTCTCATGAATGAATGGATAAAATATTTTAAAAAAGGACAACATGAGATGGTGCTAATATGCAGAGAAACTGGATCATTCATACTTAGCTGGTGGAAATCCGAAATTATATAGCCACTCTAGAAATAGGCAGTTTATTTAAAATGTAAACATATAACTACTATACTCATCAGAAATTGAACTCCCCCCCCAAAAAAAATGAGAATGTGTGTTTACACAAAACCTATATATTAATGTTTATAACATATTTATTTATAATAAGTTAACAGCTGGAAAAAATCTAGGTACCCTTCAACAAACACCTTATTAAACGTAGTTAATTTGCATTTTCCTAACTGCTTATAATGTTGACCATGCATCTATATCATGGAATACTACTAAGAAAAAAAAAAATAAATACATTTTTAGGAGTTTAGTTAAATTCCAGTTAGTAAAAATAGACTGTAATATTAGTGTCAAGTGTACAATATAGTGATTCAGCTTTTCCATACAACACCTAATGCTCATCACAAGTGCCCTACTTAATTCCCAGCACCTATTTAACCAACACTCCCACCCAAGGCCTCTCCTTTTTTTAAGATTTTATTTATTTATTCATGAGAGACACAGAGAGAGAGAGAGAGAGAGAGAGAGGAGGCAGAGACACAGGCATAGGGAGAAGCAGGCTCCATGCAGGGAGCCTGATGCGGGACTCGATCCTGGGACTCCAGGATCATGCCCTGGGCCGAAGGTGCTGCTAAACCACTGAGCCACCCAGGGATCCCCCTAAGGTCCCTCTTGTAGTCTATAGTTGAGTCTGTTTTTTGACTTCTTTTAGCATAATACTCTCTAGCTCCATCCATGTCATTGCAAATGGCAATATTTCATTCTTTTTATTGCTAATATTCCATTATATAATACCACTTCTTTATTCATTCATCAGTTTATGCACACTTGGGCTGTTTCCATAATTTGCCTATTATAGATGTTGCTGCTCTAAATATTGGGATGTATGTATCCCTCTGAAAAAAGTATTTTTGTATCCTTTGGGTAAATAACCATTAATGCAATTGTTAAATCATAGAGTAGTTCTATTTTTAACTTTTTGAGTAACCTCCATACTGTTTTCCAGAATGGCTGCACCGGTTTACCCTCTTACTATCAGTACAGGAAGATTCCTCTTTCTCTACATCCTCATCAACACTTCCTATTTCTTGTATTGTTGATTTTAGCCATTACAACAAGTGTGAAGTTGTATCTCATTGTAGCTTTTTTTCCTTACTTGTATTTCCCTGATGATCAGTGATGTTGTGCATCTTTTCACCTGTCTTTTGTCATGTGTATGACTTCTTTGGAAAATGTTTATTCATGAATTCTTCCTATTTTTTAAATTTGTTTATTTGTTTTTTTTTTGGGTATTGAGTTGTACAAGTTCTTTGTAGATTTTGGATACTAACTCTTTATCAGATATATCATTTGAAAATATATTCTCCCACTCCATAGTTGCCTTTTAGTTTTGTTGTTACCTTCACTGTGCAAAATATTTTTATTTTGATGAAGTCCCACTAGTTTATTTTTGCTTTTATTTCCTTTGCCTCAGGAGACATACCTAAAAAGAAGTTGCCAATGCCAAAGAGGCTACTGCCAGCGTTTTCCTCTGGGATTTTGATTGCTTTTTTTGTCTCATATTTAGGTCTTTAATCCATTTTGAATTTGTTTGGAATATAATGTAAGAAAGTGGTCCACTTACATTCTTTCCCATGTTGCTGTCCAGTTTACCCAACACCATCTGTGGAAGAGACTGTCTTTTTTGCATTGGCTATGATTTCCTGCTTTGTCATTGACTAATTGACCATATAGTTGTGGGTTTATTTCTGGGATTTCTTTTCTGTTGTAGTGATCTACTTTTATATTTCTGTGCTAGTACCATACTGTTTTGATTACTACAGCTTTGTAAAATAACTTGAAGTCTACAACTGTGATGCCTCCATCTTTTCTTTTCCTCTTCAAGGTTATTTGGGCTATTCTGGGTTTTTGTGGTTCCATACAAATTTTAGGATTGTTTGTTCTAGCTCTGTGAAAAATATCATTGGTATTTGGATAAGGATTGCATTAACTGTGAAGATTGCTTTTGGTAGTATAGACATGTTAAAAATATTTTTTCTTCCAATCCATAAGGTTGGAATGTCTTTTTTTAATACTTTATTTATTAATGAGAGACACAGAGGCAGAGACACAAGCAGAGGGAGAGGCAGGCTCCATGCAAGGAGCCTGATGTGGGACTCAATCCCGGGTCTCCAGGATCAGGCTCTGGACTGAAGGCAGCGCTAAACCGCTGAGCCACCGGGGCTGCCCAGAATGTCTTTCCAATTACTTAATGCTGTCTTCAATTTCTTTCACCAGTATTTTAGTTTTCTGAGTACAAGTCCTTATCTCTTTGGTTAGATTTATTCCTAGATATAGTATGGCTTTTGGTGCAATTGTAAATGAGATTGATTCCTTAATTTCTATTTCTACTCCTTAATTATTAATTGAATATTTCTGAATATTGACTTTATATCCTAGAATTGTACTGGATTGATTTGTCAGTTCTAGCTGTTTTCTGGTGGAGTCTTTACATTTTTCTATAGAGTATTGTGTTATTTGCATATAACAAATCTTTTTACTTTGTCCTTGCTGATTTAGATGCCTTTTTATTTCTTTTTGTTGTCTGATTGTTGTGTTGATACTTCCAGTACTATGTTAAATAACAGTGGTGAATGGTGGACATCCCTATATTGCTCCTGACCATTGAGGATAAGTTCTCAGTTTCTTCCTATTAAGGATGATATTACCTATGGTAGTTTTGTATACAGCATTTATTATGTTGAAGTATGTCCCTCTATCCCTACTTTGTTGAGGGTTTTTATCATGAATGGATATTGTACTTTTTCAGATGCTTTTTCTGCCTCCATTGAGAGGATCATATGGTTCTTATCCTTACTTTTATTAATGTAGTGTACCATGTTGATTGATTTGCAAATATTGAACCATGCTTGTGACATGGAGTAAATCCCACATGATACTGGTGAATAATTCCTTTAATGTATTGTTGGATTTAGTTTGCTAGTATTTTATTGTGAATTTTTGGATCTATGTTCATCAGGGATATTAACTTGTAGTTCTCTTTTATAGTAGAGTCTTTATCTAGTTTTGGCATCAGAGTAATGCTGACTTCCTGGAATGAATTTGGACATTTTCCTCCTTTTCCATTTTTTTAATAGTATGAGAAGAATAGGAGTTGACTCTTCTTTACATGCTTGGTAGAATTCTCCTGTGAAATGATCTGTCCCTGCACATATGTTTATTGGAAGTTTTTGATTAATGATTCATTTTATTTGTTGGTTATCAGTCTGTTCAAGTTTTCTATTTTCTATTTCTATTTCTATCTGTCCTGTCCTCTTTTGGTTTTGGTTATTTATATGTTTCTAAAAAATTTTTTTCTGTTTCTAAGAATTTATCCATTTCTTTCAGGTTGTCCAATTTATTGGCATATAGTTTTTCATAAAGTCCTCTAATCATTGTTTGTATTTCTGTGGTGTTGGTTTTTATTCCCCCCCCTCATTTGTGATTTTATTTATTTGGGACCTTTCTCTTCTTTTTTGATAAGTCTGGCTAGGGGTTTATCAATTTTTTTTTGAAGAACCCACATCCTGGTTTCATTGATCTACTGTATTTTTTTAGTCTATCATTTATTACTGCACTAATATTTAGTATTCCCATCCTTCTGCTAGCTTATGTTTCATGTGTTGTTCTATTTCTAGTTCCTTTAGGTATAATATTAGGTTGTTTATTTAGATTTTTCTTGCTTCTTAAGTAGTCCTTCACAACTGCTTTGACAGGATGAACACTGGGTGTTATTCTGTATGTTGGCAAATTGAACACCAATAAAAAATAAATTTATTATTAAAAAAAAAAGAACTGCTTTGCAGCATCCCAGAGCTTTTGGATGACTGTGCTTTCATTTTCATTTGTTGCCATGTGGTTTTTTTTTTTTTTTTAGTTCTTATTTGGTTTCCTTGTTATCCCATTCATTTTTGTAGCATGTTGTTTAACTGTCATGTATTTGTGGTTTTCCAGGTTTTTTCTTGTGCTTGTCTTCTAGTTTCTTTGCATTGTAGTCAGAAAAGGTGCATGGTATGAATTCAATCATTTTATATTTGTTCAGGCCTGTTTTGTGACCTAGTATGTGATCTATTCTGAATGTCCCATGTGCACCTGAAAATAATGTGTATTTTTCTGGATGGAATGTTCTGAGTTTATTTCTTAAACCCATCTGGTCAAGTGTGTTATTCAAAAACATTATGTCCTTGTTTATTTTCTGTTTTGATGATCTGTCCATTAATGTAAATGGAGTGTTGAAGTCCCTACAATTATTGTATTATTATCAATTAGTTCTTTTATGTTTGTTTTTAATTGTTTTATATATTTGGGTGCTCCAGTGATGGGTGCATAAACATGTAGAATTGTTATATATTCTTATTGGATTGTCCCCTTTTTATTATACAGTACTCTTCTTTGTCTTGTTATAGTTTTTGTTTTAAAGTATACTTTGTTCAATATATATATTGTTACTCTGGCTTTCTCTTGCCATCCATGCATGATAATTTTTTTCCATATTCTCCCTTACAATCTGCAGTTGTCTTTAGGTCTAAATTGAGTTTCATAAAATAAAATTAAGCAAAATAAAATAAAATAAAATAAAATAAAATAAAATAAAATAAAATAAAAAAACAATATATAGGGTGGCCCGGGTGGCTCAGTGGTTTAGTGCCGCCTTCGGCCCAGGGTGGGATCCTGGGGACCCGGAATTGGGTCCTACTTCAGGCTCTCTGCATGGGGTCTGCTTCTCCCTCTGCCTGTGTCTTTGACTCTCTGTGTGTGTCTCTCATGCATAAATAAATAAAATATTTAAAAAAAAAAAGATAATAAAATAAAAAATAGTTTCTTGTAGGCAGCATGCATATGGATTTTTTTTACCCATTCTGACTCCCTATGTCTTTTGATTGTTGCATTTAGTCCATTTACATTCAAATTGATTATTGATAGATACATATTTGTGCCATTTTATTACTCCTTTGTTTCTGGAAATTTTTTCTGTTCATTTTTTTTCTCTTTGTCACTTTTGGTTTCTCCTTTCCAGACAAAGAGTCCACTTTAACATATCTTGAAAGGCTGGTTAAGTGGTCTTGAATTCCTTTAGTTTTTGTTTGTCTGGAAAACTTTTTATCTCTCTATTCTGAATGATAGCCTTGCTAAATAGAATATTCTGGGCTGTAGATTTTTCCCATTCAGCAATTTGAATATATCATGGCACTCCCTTCTAGTTTGCCACGATTCAGTTGAGAAATCTCCAGACAGCTTTATGGGTTTTCCCCTGTAAGTAATGGATTTCTTTTATCTTAATCCTTTAATATTTCTCTTTATCAGTATAGTTTGAAAATTTTGGTGTTGGCCTGTTAGTTTTTATTTTTATGGGAATTCTCTGTATCTCCTGGATCTGGATGTTTGTTTCCTTCTTCAGATTAGGAAAGTTTAAGCTCATATTTCTTCAAATAAATTTTCTGTGCCCTTTTCTCTCTTCGTCTTCTTCTGGGACTCCTATAATTTGAATGATGTTATGTTTGATGGAGTCGTTGAGTTCCCTAAGTCTATTTCATGTTCTATATTTCTGCTTTCACATTTTTGTTCAGCTTCATTACTTTCCATTGCTTTGTATTCTAGGTCACCAAATCATTCCTCTGCTTCCTCTGGCCTGCTGTTCTTTGCATGTTTTTTTAAGATTTTATTTATTTATTCATGAGATACATAGAAGGTGGGGAGAGAGAGAAGCAGAGACACAGGCAGAGGGAGAAGCAGGCTCTATGCAGGGAACCTGACTTCAGACTAGATCCTGGGTCTCCAGGATCAGGCCCTGGGCTGAAGGTGGCACTAAACTGCTGAGCCACCCAGACTGCCCTCTTTGCAATTACTCATTTAATTTATTGCAATCTTCATTTCCAACTGTTTCTTTCATCTATTTTGTCTCTGTTACAATAGTCTCACTGATGTCTTCTATGTTTTTCTCAAGCCCAGTGTATATTCTTATGATTGTTGATTTAAATAAAAAAAAAACAGGCATGTTATTTATATCTGGGGTTTTTTGTATATTTTTTATTGAAGTTTGATTTGCCAATATATAGTATAACACCCAGCGCTCATCCCGTCAAGTGCTCTTCTCAGTGCCTGTCACCCAGTCACCCCATCTCCCTGCCTACCTACCCTTCCACTAACCCCTTGTCCATTTCCCAAAGGTAGGAGTCTCATGATTTATCACCCTCTCTGATTTTTCCCACTCATTTTCTCTCCTTTCCCCTAATAATCCCTTTAACTATTTTTTTTATTCCCCATATGAGTGAAAACGTATAATGATTATCCTCCAATTGACTCACTTCACTCAGCTTAATACCTGTTTTATTTAGATCTTGATCCATGGCCTTATCTTGTTCTTTCATTTGGGATAATTGCTCCATCTTGGCATTTTGTCTAAGTCTCTGTAACCTTCTCTGTGTTTGAAAACCCAATTATATCTCTTGCTCCTGAAAATAATGGCCTTATGAAAAAGAGGTCTTTAGTGTGTAGGGTGTGGCATTTCAGGAAGAGTCTCTTGATCGTGCTGTTTTTGCTCTGTTGTGTTGGCTACTCCATTCTTCAGGCCAGTCATTTGTGGAAGCTCTCATTGCCCGCAGTGGGAAGCGTTTGGTCCCTGGCCTGAATGTGGTGAGTTTTAACTAGGTGCACGTGCTTGCGAAATGAGGCATGCCAGAACTCTCTGCCTAGGGGTCATGGTATGGGCATGAGTTTGTGCTGGCCTTCTGAGGGAGGAGTCAGCCTACCACACTGGGACTGAGGAAAATGTGACAAGATGAGAAGTCCCACCAGAACACAGTGGTGTGGGGCTTGGTGTATGCATGTTATGCACTCTTTATTGGCGCTGCTCAACTTCCCATAGATGGCTCTGTGTTATGCTGAAGGGCAAGAGAAATGGTGCCAGGCAGGGGCTTTGTTCCCAGAGGTGTCTCTGTGAATACTATCTCGGGGACATGTTATGAGAAGAGCAAATAATTTTCCCACTGTGTGCTCCAGGTGCTTTTCAGATTGTTGTTTCCATGCTGTCTGCTCCTGAGTTGTTTGCCAACTTTCTCTTCAGGACACAGTGCAGTGTCCTCTGGGGTATGTCCCAGAAAAGACCACTAGTTTTTTTTTTTTTTTTTGATGATTTTTTAAATTGGAGTTCAATTTGCCAACATATAGCATAACACCCACTGCTCATCCCGCCAAGTGCCCCTCTCAGTGCCCATCACCCAGTCACCCCAACCCCTGCCCACCTCCCTTTCCACTACCCCTTGTTCATTTCCCAGAGTTAGGTGTCTCTCACGTTTTGTCAACCTCACTGATATTTTCACTCATTTTCTCTCCTTTCCTCTTTATTCACTTTCACTAATTTTTATATTCCCCAAATGAATGAGACCATATAATGTTTGTCCTTCTCCGATTGACTTATTTCACTCAGCATAATACCCTCCAGTTCCGACCACTGGCTTTTAAAACTACAGGTTTTAAGCTCTGCTGGTTGTAAGAACTCAGGAAATTCAGCCCCTCTCATTTTCCAAGCCAATGCCTTTGGGAACACGTTTTTGTTGTGTGCTCTGTGTGAGTTCCTCTCTCTCTTACCCTTCTCTGTGACTATGGTCCTTCCCCTCCACAGCAACTGTGATTGATTTCTCCTCTATACCAGTGCCCAACACTTCCTATCTTTTTCAGTATGGTCTCTTCTCTCCCTTTAGTTGTGGAGTTTGTTCTACCTGTCTTCAGGTTGATTTCTGGAATTTTTAGGATGATTTGATAATTATCTTGTGCTTGTGGGATGAGATGAGCCTAGGGTCTTCTTACTCTGCAGTCATCTTCCTCTCCTCTACTAAGTGCTAAGTATTTTTTTTTTTTATGATAGGCACACAGTGAGAGAGAGAGAGAGGCAGAGACACAGGCAGAGGGAGAAGCAGGCTCCATGCACCGGGAGCCTAACGTGGGATTCGATCCTGGGTCTCCAGGATCGCACCCTGGGCCAAAGGCAGGTGCCAAACCTCTGAGCCACCCAGGGATCCCATAAGTGCTAAGTATTAATATACACAATAAACTAGGTGTGTCTCCAGAGGATTATGCTGAGTGAAAAAACTTCAAACTCAAAGGGTTACATATTTATAATTCCTTTTATATAAAATTCTTTAGATAACAAAAACTAAAGAAATGGAGAACATATTAGTGGTTACCAATGGTTAAGGATGGGGATGGGAAAGTAGGTAATGAAAGTTATAAAAAGAGGCATGCCTGGGTGGCTCAGCGGTTAAGCATCTGCCTTCAGCCCAGGGTGTGATCCTGGAGACCTGGGATCGAGTCCCACATCGGGCTCCCTGCATGGAGCCAGCTTCTCCCTCTGCCTGTGTCTCTGCCTCTCTCTCTGTGTCTCTCATGAATAAATAAATAAAATCTTTTAAAAAAGAGAAAGTTATAAAAAGGAAATATGAGAGATCCCTGTGGTGGTGGAAATGTTTTGTATCTTGACTGTGTCTTATACCTTGGTTTTGATGTTGTAGTATAATTATTTAAGGTGCTGTCATTAGGGGAAACTGAGTATATGACTAGGATATCTATGTATTATTTCTTATAACTTTTTGTAAATATACACTTACCTCAACAGTTCTAATTAAAATTACTTGTACATCTATATAGTAGCAACAGAAAATTGAAAATAAAATAAATCTCCCTTATGACAGTACCCACGAATATACAATATTTAGGGATACATTTAACAAAACACAGGCAAAGTCATCAGTCAGATCATGACAAAACATCCATACTATTTCTGGGCAAAATATACAGCAGGTCTTTGTCAGCCTGTCCAGGTCGCTAGATACATGCATTCTTCTAGGCATCAGAGGAAGTAAGTAGAGTTGATAGTTCTGAGATCATGATGATGCTTCTGTGGGGCCTATCCTCATGAAGCTTGTTACTTATGACTTATTCTATTCCATTCCTGATGCATCTCTAGGACTCTTTTTCACTCAACATTGCATTTTTCTCTTACTTGCATCCCACTCCAAGGACCTTAGAGCACATTCTAAGACTAAAATCCTGCTTTTATTTATACAAATTATCCCCACTGGCATTTACCTTTGAAATCACCATATCCCAGAGCATGATGTTCTGTATTTCATTCAATAAAAAATTTAAGTATCCTTCTCTGAGTCATGAACAACAGTAAAGAAAAATAAATAAAATATATTTATCCTTTAGTTGGTCACACTGCTAAAGATGCACTAATTCATTTAAGAAAACTAAAAATCAGCTTCTCTGAAATATATACCTGTCTCTGATATTTTATGTGGCACTTAAGCAGGAAAGACAAAATAAAACCTAGATGTGGTGCCTACTGACTGCTGGCTTTGTGAAATACCATTTGTTCAAGGAATCTCAGAAAAGAGTGTCTTTCTCAGTGGTATAATTTCATTTATCATAGGAAGACACAAGGACAGGGTCTCTCATAAGGTACCTGACTGGGCAGAAAGTATAGATTCAGTACAAAGAAATCATAAGTGACCCAGAACCCATGATCCTGCTGTTACTCTCGTTTACTGCCTTTTTTTCATAATGGGACCAAATAATGTTAGGGAAGAACCTCCACAATATTTTCCATAGTGTGATGCCCCATTCTACATTCCCAAAAATGCTCTATAACAGTTCTAATTTTTTCACATTCCTCACCAATACTTGATATCTTTGTGGTGGTTGTTTATAGTAACCAAACTAACAAGTGTGAGGTGATATCAAATTATGGTTTTGATCTACATTTCCCTGATGATTAGCTATGTAGAGGATCTTTTCATATACCCAGTGGTCATGTGTATGTCTTCTTTGGGGAAAATGTGAATTTTAAAACCTTCATTTATCTTTAAAAATGTTATTAAATTTGTTTATTTATTTATTTATTTATTTATTTATTTATTTATTTATTTTTGCTACTGAGTTGTAGGAAAGTCTTCTATATTTTGGATATTAACATTTTGCCATGCAGGTGATTTGCAAATATCTTCTACCATTCCTAATTTTTTTGTTTTATTCCCCACTCAGTTGATTGTTTGCTCTGCAGATGCTTCTTTAGTTTGATATAGTCCCACTTAATTTTTTTATTTACTTCATATATGTTAGGTATCAAATCCCTGAGATCATTGCCAAGGCCAATGTCGATGTTTTCTCCTGTTTATTTTTTACTCAAAATTTTTTATAGCTTCAGGTCTTACATTTAGTATTTAATCCATTTTGTGTTGATTTGTGTTTATGGTGTAAGATAGGGGTCTAATTTCATTCTATGGCACGTGGATATCTAATTTTCCCAGCATCATTTGTTGAAGATCCTTTCCCCTGTTAGTTTTTGATATCCTTGTTGAAACTTAGCTGACGATGTATGTGTGTTTCTTTTTCTAGTTTCTCTATTCTATTCCATTGGTTTTTATGTTTTTGTATGCCAGTAACATGCTGTTTTAACTGATATAACTTTGTAATGTATTTTGAAGTTAGAAAGTGTGATGTCTCTAGCGTTGTTCTTTTTTTCACAAAATTGTTTGGCTATTCAGGATCATTTGTGGCTACGTACGAGTTTTAGGATTTTTTTAAATTTCTGCAAAAATTGTCATTGGGATTTTGATAGAGATGGCTCTGAATTTGTAAATCTCTTTATATATTATGCGCATTTTAGTTATATTAATTCTTCCAATCCATAAGCATGGGTGTATTTCCATTTATTTGTGTCCCCCTTAATTTATTTCTTCAGTGTTTTACAGCTTCCAGTGTACAAGTCTTTCACCAACTTGTGTAAGTTTATTTCCAAATATTTTGTTATTTTTGATAGCATTGTAGATGGCATTGTTTTCTTTTCTTTACGTCCTTTGCAGATTGTTCATTGTTTATATATATAACTACCTATCACAAGATCCAGAAATTCCATTATGGTTTTATATCCAGAAAATATAATAAAAATAATTGAAATCAAGATCTGGAAGAAAAATTTGCAACCCCTTTTCCATCCAGCATTATACACAATAACTAAGGTGTAAAGGTGAACCAAATTTTCATTATCAGGTAAATGGATATAGAAAATGTGGTATATACATACAATGGAATATTATTAAAAAAGGAAATCTTGTCATTTGCACCAACATGGATGAATCTAGAAGACATTATTCTTTGTGAAATGTGCCAGTCACATAAAGACAATTACTACATAATTCCAATTTTATAGGTTATATAAGATAGTCAAGCTCTTAGAAGCAAAGAATAGAATGGTGACCAGGAACTGAGGGTAGGGGTAAATATGGAGTTGTTCAATGATTAAAGTCTTAAGTGTACAAAATCAATAAGTTCTAGAGACCTACTGTATAGTACTTATAATTGACATTATGATACAGTCAACAAAACTAAAAGACAACCTATAGAATGGGAGAAGATATTTGCAAATGATGTATCAGATAAAGGGCTAGTTTCCAAGATCTATAAAGAACTTATTAAACTCAACAGCAAAGAAACAAACAATTGAATCATGAAATGGGCAAAAGACATGAACAGAAATCTCACAGAGGAAGACATAGACATGGCCAACACGCACATGAGAAAATGCTCTGCATCACTTTCCATCAGGGAAATACAAATCAAAACCACAATGAGATACCACCTGACACCACTGAGAATGGGGAAAATTAACAAGGCAGGAAACAACAAATGTTGGAGTTGGAGAGGATGTGGAGAAAGAGGAACCCTCTTGCACTGTTGGTGGGAATGTGAACTGGTACAGCCACTCTGGAAAACTGTGTGGAGGTTCCTCAAAGAGTTAAAAATAGACCTGCCCTACCACCCAGCAATTGCACTGCTGGGGATTTAGCCCAAAGATACAGATGCAATGAAACGCCGGGACACCTGCACCCCGATGTTTATAGCAGCAATGTCCACAATAGGCAAACTGTGGAAGGAGCCTCGGTGTCCATCGAAAGATGAATGGATAAAGAAGATGTGGTTTATGTATACAATGGAATATTACTCAGCCATTAGAAACGACAAATACCCACCATTTGCTTCGACATGGATGGAACTGGAGGGTATTATGCTGAGTGAAATAAGTCAATCGGAGAAGGACAAACATGTATGTTCTCATTCATTTGGGGAATATAAATAGTAGTGAAAGGGAATATAAGGGAAGGGAGAAGAAATGTGTGGGAAATAACAGAAAGGGAGACAGAACATAAAGACTCCTAACTCTGGGAAATGAACTAGGGGTGGTGGAAGGGGAGGAGGGCGGGGGGTGAGGGAGAATGGGTGACAGGCACTAAGGGGGGCACTTGACGGGATGAGCACTGGGTGTTATTCTGTATGTTGGCAAATTGAACACCAATAAAAAATAAATTTATTATAAAAAAATAAATTTTAGCTGGAGACAAAAAAAAAAAAAAAAAAACAACAACAACAACAAAAAAAACCCGAAAACTTTAAAATATGTTAGGAGGATAAATCTCATGTTAAGTGTTCTTACCAAGGACAAACATTATATGTTTTCGTTCATTTGAGGAATATAAATAATAGTGAAAGGGAATAGAATGGAAGGGAAAAGAAATGGGTAGGAAATATCAGAAAGGGAGACAGTACATAAAGACTCCTAACTCGGGGATCCCTGGGTGGCGCAGCGGTTTGGCGCCTGCCTTTGGCCCAGGGCGTGATCCTGGAGACCCGGGATCGAATCCCACGTCGGGCTCCCGGTGCATGGAGCCTGCTTCTCCCTCTGCCTGTGTCTCTGCCTCTCTCTCCCTCTCTCTGTGTGACTATCATAAATAAATAAAAATTTATAAAAAAAAAAAGACTCCTAACTCTGGGAAACGAACTAGGGGTGGTGGAAGGGGAGGAGGGCGGAGGAGGGCGGGGAGAATGGGTGACAGGCACTGAGGTGGGCACTTGACGGGATGAGCACTGGGTGTTATTCTGTATGTTGGCAAATTGAACATCAATAAAAAATAAATTTATTATTTAAAAAAAGGAAAAAAAAGTGTTCTTACCATATGTGTCTGCAGACATACACACAAACACGTGCAGAAACTACAAAAGGACACATGGAAAATTTTTGGAGGTAATGGATATGTTTATATATTGATTGTGGTGATATTATTATGGTTGTATGCATATGTCCCAAATCATCAAGATGTATACATCCATGTGTGCTTTTTTTGTTTCTCAATTATACCTCAGTAAAACTCCTAAAAGATGGTAAGGAACTTCTAAAAAGGAAAAAGAATATATGAATCTCAGCACACTAAATGGCATTAAAGTCTACATGGGGAAAAAGAAAGAAGTAAGTCCATCATCTTCAACAATGACAGAACAATAGAAACAAGAAGAAACTTTGCAAGAAATATTACAGAGACATTGTTGCTTTCTCCATTAATCAAATGTTCATTAGTTCCTAGTGAGTACTAGGCAGTAATAAAAGGAAGTAATAATTAATCAAATCATGTGAATAGTTATGCTTCAAATTACACACATGCACAGAGTGAAATGTAGATAATTTGAGCCTTGTTAATAATTAAAGCAAAGATTACAATTTATAATCATTAAATTATGAAAAAATTTCATTCCTTAAATGTAAAATTGGTTTAAGAGATAATTTGTGATTCATCTCTTGTATCAAAATGACATAATAATATATAACATGGGCTAGTGGAGTAGAACCATTACATTTGGAAAGCAGCTGACAGCATTATCAACCATAAAATATTTTCTCTTTTCTTCACTGACATGGTTCCATAGAATTTATCTTACAATGAAATCAGTCAAAAGTAAGGAAAATAACAGTGCATACCCAGACACCAATGTAACATCATTTAAAACAACCCTGAATAATTAGAAACAACCTGTTTCCAACAACAGTGTATAACAATTAATTGAGTAATATGTTTTTTTCACTCATGCATCCACATGTTGTCTAGAAAAATAATTAGTGTTCTCTCACAGTCAGGAAAGGGCTTGTGAAATTACTGCTAGGTGAAAATCAGAATAAAAATTACACACTGCTATAATTTCAACTACTGAAAAAACATTTATTCATATGCAAAAAAGGACTAACCAGTCACACAGACAATATTATAACAAGTATTATGAGTGTGACATTGAAATTCATTTGACGGGGAAGATACAATAATAGGAAGGGTTGAGGAGCAAGGGAAGAAAATCAGTCCTTAGGCAATAAGTAGAGAGGAAACTGTTGCCAGGGAGACTGGTTACTATGCTCTTGAAATAGTGTAAATGAGAGTTGATGAAATTCTAAACCAAAGCAGAGGCTGCGGGGATAAAGGGAAAGGAAATATTGAGGTTACTTTTTTTTTTTTTAAGAAAGACGATATCATAAAGAAAAATATTTTTTCTTCAGGATAAAAGCAGAAAATAAATGTTAAATGGGCATTCTGACTATTATAATGGATTGAAATGTTAGTTATTGTTTGTTAATTGCCTAATCAGTTCCAGGCAATTACCTCTTATTATCTTTTCATGTAGCCTATGTTGTTTCCATCAGTATCATCATTTTAAAGAGGAGACAAATAAGGTGGACCAAGTTAAGTGCCTTGTACCACATCATATAGCCAGTGATTAGGAAATATACAATTCCTACCAGATATCAGAGCATACTTCAGACTTTGAACTACATGTCTAGTTCCTGGACAATGGTAGTTGGATATGGACCTGCACCAATCCTGAAAGTCATCCACTTCTCTCTCTCTCTGATTCTTACTTTTCTCTTCCTTTTTAAAAAAGATTTTATTCATGAGAGACACACAGAGAAAGAGGCAGAGACATAGGCTGAGGGAGAAGCAGGCTCCCCGTGGTTATTCTGACGCAGGACTCAATCCCAGGAGCCCAGGACCATGACCTGAGCCAAAGGCAGATGCTCAACTACTGAGCCACCCAGGTGCCCCTGTTTCTTATTTTCCAATTCTTCTTTTGCTAACCTTGTTGCTATTATCCTTTATCTTCTTCATATTTGTTACTTTGCTATTCTGGAGATTGAGGTTTGCAGCATTTGCCTCATTGCAGAAGATGAATAGTTAACAGGCTTACAGGGATGAAGGCTTATGAGTTGCCTCTCAAGTTAAAGTAAAAAAGAGAAGGTAAAACAAGGTCACCCTTCAAGTAATTGTTGGGGATGGGTGAGGGGGTTGAGGAGTATGGGAAGGCAATGGTGGATCTAAAGAAATTACTAAGGTGCTTCTGGTCCCTTTCCCATCATAATGGGAAAATAGGAAGTCCTGGGCCTCTTTGTGGCCCATATCTGGGTAGAGAGCGATAGGAAGGAGAGCTGGATGAATGTGTTATTTTGTAGATTAAAAAAGGGTGCAGAGAGCAGAGGCTGCACTGCAATGAATAATGTGCGATGAGCCATCAGCAATGAAAAAAAAAACAATAACAAAAAACAGAGAGGCACTGCAGCCCACAAAAACATTGCAAAGATGACTGCATGAGAATTCTTCAAAATTCAAAGTGCTTAGATTAGAGCCATAAGGTTATAAGAATTTTTTTCTTTTCTATTTTATTCATAACTTGTGATAAAATTTATACTATTTATATAAAAATGAATTAAGACCCAGTGAAAGGGCACCAACGTGGCTCAGTGATTGAGTGTCTGTCTGCCTTTGGCTCAGATTATGATCCCAGGGTCCTGGAATCCAGTCCTGCAACAGGCTTCCTGGAGGGACCCTGCTTCTTTCTCTGCCTTCTCAGCCTCTCTCTGTGTGTCTCTCATGAATAAATAAATAAATAACATCTTTAAAAAACAATGAACTTAGTTGTTTAATTCTGTAAGCTCTTCCTGGGACAAAATCAAAGCATTTCTTTGGTCCCCATGTTCACTCGGGACCATACTTGTTTCCTTTGAACTGTTAATCTGGGCACTGCTTCCTCTGCTCAATGTTTTTGTTTTTTGTTTTTTTAATGTTTGGAGTACATGCCCTTACCAGGTACTAACCAAGGTTCTTTCCTAAGAATATTACTTCTAGGCCAGAATATTGCCCAAAATGTTTGTGACTGGCTTAACTGTATATCCAAGATGAGACTACATCTTAGATAAGCCAAACTATATATGAAAGAGTAGAATGACTCACAGCAAGGGGCTGATGTTTTACAACTGTTGCTGTACACAAGAAAGAGTAATAAGGTTAACAGGAAAAAAAGCATATTTGCCTCATATGTGGTTAACAAATAGGTTATTTCTTGATCTTATCAATAAGTAAAAGACAAGAAAATGATAGAAACATCCTTTAAAAAGTAATTTAGAAACAGCCAGTATTGAAAACAATAGGGATGCTCCTCAAAAAATTGAAAATAGGAATACCACACAACCCAATATTTCCCCTGTTAGGTATATACTTGAAGGAGAAAAAAAAAAACAGGTGTTGCCTGTGTTCTCCTCTAGGATTTTGATGGAATCTTGTCTCACATTTAGATCTTTCATCCATTTTGAGTTTATCTTTGTGTATGGTGCAAGGGAGTGGTCTAGTGTCATTCTTCTGCATGTGAATGTCCAATTTTCCCAGCACCATTTATTGAACTATTGGGACTTCATCTAAAGAGAAGAAGCTTTTGCACAGCAAAAGAAACAGTCAACAAAACTAAAAGACAATATACAGAATGGGAGAAGATATTTGCAAATGACGTATCAGATAAAGGGCTAGTTTCCAAGATCTATAAAGAACTTATTAAACTCAACACCAAAGAAACAAACAATCCAATCATGAAATGGGCAAAAGACATGAACAGAAATCTCACAGAGGAAGACATAGACATGGCCAACACGCACATGAGAAAATGCTCTGCATCACTTGCCATCAAGGAAATACAAATCAAAACCACAATGAGATAGCACCTCACACCAGTGAGAATGGGGAAAATTAACAAGGCAGGAAACCACACATGTTGGAGAGGATGTGGAGAAAGGGGAACCCTCTTGCACTGTTGGTGGGAATGTGAACTGGTGCAGCCACTCTGGAAAACTGTGTGGAGGTTCCTCAAAGAGTTAAAAGTAGATCTGCCCTAAGACCCAGCAATTGTACTACTGGGGGTTTACCCCAAAGATACAGATGCAATGAAACGCCAGGACACCTGCACCCCGATGTTTATAGCAGCAATGTCCACATTAGCCAAACTGTGGAAGGAACCTCGGTGTCCATTGAAAGATGAATGGATAAAGAAGATGTGGTTTATGTATACAATGGAATATTACTCAGCCATTAGAAACGACAAATACCCACCATTTGCTTCAACATGGATGGAACTGGAGGGTATTATGCTGAGTGAAATAAGTCAATCGGAGAAGGACAAAAATTATGGTCTCATTCATTTGGGGAATATAAAAAATAGTGAAAGGGAATTAGGGGAAAGGAAAAAAATAAGTGGGAAATAACAGAAAGGGGGACAGAACATGAAAGACTCCTAACTCTGGGAAACGAACTAGCGGTGGTGGAAGGGGAGGAGGGCGGGGGGTGGGGGTGACTGGATGGCGGGCACTGAGGGGGGCACTAGACGGGATGAGCACTGGGTATAAATCTGTATGTTGACAAATTGAACACCAATAAAAAATAAATTTATTTAAAAAAAAAGAAATAATAAACCAGTGACTACAGGAGATGAAGTGGGTGAAAGGGATGGGAAATAAGTGAAGAAGATTAAGAAGTGCAAACATCCAGTTATAAAATATATAAACCACAGGATAAAACACACAACATAGGGAATTATAGTCAATATTGTAATAACTTTGTATGGTGAGGAGTAGCAAACAAAGTTTACTGTGATGAGCAATTTTAATATATATAATTGTCAAATCACTATGTTGTACTCCTGAAACTAATATAAAATGCTTATCAATTATATTTAAAATTAAAAACTAGATAAAAAGGGGCAACTGAGTGGCGGTCCTGATCCTGGGGTCCTGGGATCAAGTCTCACATCAGGCTCCTCATAGGGAGCCTGCTTCTCCCTCTGTCTATGTCTCTGCCTCTCTCTGTGTCTCTCATGAATAAATAACTAAAATCTTTAAAAATTAAAAATAGATAAACAAAATTTAAAGAGAAAAGATAATTCAGAAAGACATTTTCCGTTATAGAATTGTCAGTCTTATCAACCTAAGTATTATCAAATACATTTATTTTTTTTTAATTTTTTTTTAATTTTTTTTTATTTATGATAGGCACACAGTGAGAGAGAGAGAGAGAGGCAGAGACACAGGCAGAGGGAGAAGCAGGCTCCATGCACCGGGAGCCTGACGTGGGACTTGATCCTGGGTCTCCAGGATCATGCCCTGGGCCAAAGGCAGGCGCTAAACCTCTGCACCACCCAGGGATCCCTATCAAATACATTTAAATTGAAAAGCTGAGTTATCAGTATACAATATTAATGTGTGTGTGTAGAGATGGACATCGGTGGACTCTTGGGGTGTTCCATACTTGTGAAGTGTATGTGAAGGCAAAGTGTATGTGAAGGCAATTTGGAATGTGCAACAAAATATAATTATATTTCTTAATACATCATTCTTATTTCTTAAAGTATGTAGATTAAGTACTCAAAAATAAGAGTAAATATTTGGGTAATTAATACTAGCAAAAATCCTAAGAGTTTTTCCACAAGAAAAAATAAAAAGGGGCACTTAGGTGGCTCAGTGGTTGACCATCTGCCTTCGGCTCAAGGCATGATCCTGGGGTCCTGGGATTGAGTCCCACCGCAGGCTCCCTGTAGGAGCCTGCTTCTTCCTCTGCCTATGTTTCTTCCTCTCTCTGTCTCTCATAAATAAATTTTTTAATTAAAATATATTCTATGCTTAATTAATAGAATATTGAGTATTCCTTAGAGTGTATGAGATATTCAAATGGAAATATACTCAACTGAAAAGTAGCATAAAAACATATATATATATATATATATATATATATATATATATTACCCCATATATTACAAGTAGCATAATACTCTCTAGCTCCATCCACATTATTGCAAAAAGCAAATTTCATTCTTTTTTATGGCTGAGTAATATTCCATTTCTTTTCTATCCATTTATCAGTTGAAAGACATTTGGATTCTTTCTAACATTTCACTATTGTTGATAATGCTGCTATGAACATCGGGGTGCATGTATCCCTAAAAATCAGCATTTTTCCTTAAAAAAGAGAGAGCCAAATAAGAAAACAGACTCTTAACTATAGAAAACAAACTGAGGGTTGCTGGAGGAGAAGTGGGTGGGAGGGAATGGGTTAAATGGATAATGGGTATTAAGGATGGTACTTCTTGTGATGAGCACTGGGTGTTGTTTGTAAGTGATGAATCACTAAATTCTACACTTGAAACTAATAATATACTTCATATTAACTACCTGGAATTTAAATAAAAACTTAGAAAAAATAGAAGTGGAATTACTAGAGTATTTTCTCCTTACATATGTCTATGTTGTTTTCATGATTTACACATTAAATTAATACATTTTATTTTTAAACACATTTTAAATGTATAAGCATAATACAAAATTTTACTTTGAAAAAAATAAAAAATATCAAGAACTTTAAAATGGGGAAAGACAGAAACAATTCACAACAGATATAAAAAAAAATGTATGCATAGGAAAATGTTTGACCTTCCAAATAACTAAACAGATTCAGTATCCCAGAATGTCATACCATTTCTACATCTCCCATATATGTTTAAGAGAAATATATATGTACTATAAAGTTGATGAGACAACATAATATCCTTTTGCATCACTGGGAATCAATTAGGCAAACCATAGAAAATACACTGAAAATGTCATATCTTCTTTATCTGAGAAATTCCACATTTAGGGGTCAGTATAAAGAAAATAAAATTAGACAATAATTTCTTCAAAAGACATTAATTATAAGGGCACCTAGATGGGTCAGTTGGTTAAGCATCCAAATCTTGGTTTCAGCTTGGGACATGGTCTGAGGGTCATGAGATCTAGCCCTGAGTTGAGCTCCATGCTCAGTGAGAAGTCCACTTGAGATTCTCTTTCTCCCTCTGCCCCCTCCCCTTACTCTCTCTCTCTTCTCCTTCTCTTCTCTCTCAAATAAATAAATAAATCCCTAAAAAATAATAACATTTACCATATTTCACTTAAGAATCATTTGAAATAAAAAATAAAGAAAATGGGTTAATAGAGTTGTATAATAATCAAAAAGGATGTTCCTGTAGATTTTTTTGTTGGCAAGGTCTAACAACATAGATAGTATCAAAATTTTAGTGTGTTAAACATGGAAAATGGTGCATAAAATTTCCTGGGAATGAAGAGAGTAGTCAAAATGAGAAGAATTAACACTATTTTTGTATTTTACATTGATAATTCTTTAATAATATAAACAATTTACTTAGGAACTCCTTGCTCTGTGACATATTTGGATCACAAAATGAATGATGTAAAATATGATATAATATACACAACACATGCAGGGGAAAGCACAATTGATGTTTTATGACGTGCTGAAGTTTAAGCAAACAAAAATCCAATATAGAGCGCTATATATTTAAATGTTATATAAACCCTCATGGTAGCCACAAATTGAAAGCCTATAATAGATACACAAAGAAATAAAGATAAAGGAATCCAAATATAACACTAAAGGAAGACATGAATCACAAGGAAGAACACAAAAGAGGAAGAAAAGAAGAGAAAAAAGCAGGAAAAAAACACAAAATAATTACCAAATTTGTAATAAGCATATAATTTTTAATAATTACTTTAAATGTAGTCTAAATGCCTTAATTGAATGATATAAGATGACTGAGTGCACACACAAAAGACATAACTATTTGTTGCCTACAAAAGACTTACATCAGACCTAAATATTCATACAGACTGATGGGATGGAAAAATGATACTCCATGCAAATTAAAGTTAAAAAAAGCTAAGGTAGCAATACTTATATGAGATAAAATAGGTGTTAAAACAAAAATTTTAATAAGAGACAAAGAAAAGCATTACATAATGATAAAAGGATTGAAGCAATAAGAGAATATAATTGTCAACATATATGCATTCAACATGGTAGCACCAAAATACATAAAGCAAATATCAACATACATAAAAGGAGAAGTTGACAGCAATACAACAATATTAAAGAATTTTAATATCCCATTTACATTAATGAATAGATCATCTAGTCAGAAAATCAATCAGGATACAGAGACTCAGAATGACCCATCAAACCATATAGACTTAACTGACATGTACAGAACATTAAAAAACAGAAGAATAAGAGACTCTTAACTACAGGAAACACACTGAGGGTCGTGGGAGGGGAGGTAAGTGGAGGAGGGGGTAACTGAGTGACGGGCATTTAAAGAGAGCACTTGAAGTAATGAGCACTGGGTATTATATGCAACTGGTGAATCACTAAATTCTATCTCTAAAACTAACAATACGGTATATGTTCATTATAATTTAAATAAAAATAATTTTAAAATAGAATACACATTCTTTTCAAGTGCACGTGGATGATTCTTGGGATAGATTGCATATTAAGCCAGAAAACAAGCCTAAATTTAAGAATTAAATTATATCAAGCACCATTTTCTGACCACATACTATGAAACTAAAAATCAATTATGAGGAAAAAATTGGAAAAAAAACCCAGAAATACATGGATACTAAACATAATGTTACCAAACAATCAATGGGCCAAGAAAGAAACCAAAGACAAAAAATGTCTGGAGACTAATAAAAATGGAAAAACAATGGTTCAAAATATTTGAGACACAGCAAAAACAGTTCTAAAAGGAAAGTTTATAGCAATATAGCCCTGCCTCAAAAAAAAAAAAAAAAAAAAAAAAAAAAAACAAGAAAAATCTCAAATGAACAATTTAACCTTAAACCTAATGGAACAACAGAAAGATGAACAACAAAGGACTAAAAACCTAAAATTAGCTGTTGGAAGGAAATAATAAAGATCAGAACAGAAATCAATTAAACAAAGACACACTGACACAGACACACACACTAGAAAAGATCAACAAAGCAAAAGGACTGTTCTTTGAGAAGATAAAATTGATAAGTCATTAACCAGACTGATCAAGAAAAAAAGTAGAGGACTCAAATAAATAAAGTCTTGATTAAAAGAAAAGTAACACCACCACAGAAATATAAATAAGTATAAGTAATTACTTCAAAAACTGCAGGTTAACACACTGGTTTTATGTTTAACACATTGGACAACCTAGAAGAAATAGGTAAATTTCTAGAAACACAATCTTCTGAAACTGAATAAAAAAGAAATACAAAATTTGAGTAGACCAATTACTGGTAATAAAATTAAATCTGTAATTTAAAAAATTTGAAAAGAAAAAAACTATCAACACAAAAAGTCTAGAAAATGATGGCTTTATAGGTGAATTCCCCAAAATATTTAAGGACCCTTCCCAAAATATTCGAAAAGCAGGGGGAGGCATAGAGGAAGAGGAGGCGGGAAATATTCCAAATTCATTTTATGAGGTCAGCATTATGTTAATACCAAAACCAGACAAAAACAATACAAAAAAGCCCCTTCAATTGGATATACTGATGAACACAGTGTAAACGTCTTCAACAAAATAGTAGCAAACCAATCCAACAATCAGGTGGAATTAAAAGGATAATTCACCACAGTCAGGTGGGATTTATTGTGGGGAAATAAGGATGGTCCAATATTTGCAAATCAATCAGCATCATATACTACATTAATAAAATGAAGAATAAACACCATGTAATCATATTAATAGATCCAGAAAAATATTTGGCAAAGTTCAACATCCATTCATGACAAACTCTCAACAAAGGGGGGTTAGAGGGATTATAGCTCAATATTATAAAGGCATATATGGCAAAATCACAGCTAATATCTTAATGGTGAAAAACTGAAAATGTCTTCTAAGAATAGGAATGAGACAAGATTATGTACTCTTACCACTTTTATTCAACATAGTACTAGAATTCCCTACTGCATCAAAGAAAAAAAAACATCTAAGTTAGAAAAGAAGAAGTAAAACTGTTACTATATTGCAGATAACAAATAGTGTGATATTACATATAGAAAATCCTAAAGATTCTACAAAAATATTAGAAATAAATACATTTTGCAAATTTACAGCATGCAAAATTAACTTCTTGCAAGATACATCCATGAAGGCAAGAGAAACAAAAGCAAAAATGAACTATCGGGACTTCATCAAGATAAAAAGCTTTTGCACAGCAAAAGAAACAGTCAACAAAACTAAAAGACAACCTACAGAATGGGAGAAGATATTTGCAAATGACCTATCAGATAAAGGACTCGTATCCCAGATCTATAAAGAACTTATTAAACTCAACAGCAAAGAAACAAACAATCCAATCATGAAATGGGCAAAAGACATGAACAGAAATCTCAGAGGAAGACATAGACATGGCCAACACGCACATGAGAAAATGCTCTGCATCACTTTCCATCAGGGAAATACAAATCAAAACCACAATGAGATACCACCTCACACCAGTGAGAATGGGGAAAATTAACAAGGCAGGAAACCACACATGTTGGAGAGGATGTGGAGAAAGGGGAACCCTCTTGCACTGTTGGTGGGAATGTGAACTGGTGCAGCCACTCTGGAAAACTGTGTGGAGGTTCCTCAAAGAGTTAAAAATAGACCTGCCCTACCACCCATCAATTGCACTGGGGATTTAGCCCAAAGATACAGATGCAGTGAAACACCGGGACATCTGCACCCCGATGTTTCTAGCAGCAATGTCCACATTAGCCAAACTGTGGAAGGAGCCTCGGTGTCCATCGAAAGATGAATGGATAAAGCAGATGTGGTTTATGTATACAATGGAATATTACTCAGCCATTAGAAACGACAAATATCCACCATTTGCTTCAACGTGGATGGAACTGGAGGGTATTATGCTGAGTGAAATAAGTCAATCGGAGAAGGACAAACATTATATGGTCTCATTCATTTGGGGAATATAAAAAATAGTGAAAGGGAATAAAGGGGAAAGGAGAAAAAATGAGTGGGAAATATTAGAAAGGGAGACAGAACATGAGAGACTCCTAACTCTGGGAAACGAACAAGTGGTAGCGGAAAGGGAGGTGGGCGGGGCGGGGAGTGACTGGGTGATGGGCACTGAGGGGGGCACTTGATGGGATGAGCACTGGGTATTATGCTATATGTTGGCAAATTGAACTCCAATAAAAAAAGGGACTACCTGATATGCTAGACCAGAGAAATTAAGAGAAAAAAAAGAGAAAAGAAAAAGAAAAAGAAAAATTGGTTGCAGGCAGCTCAGCTGTTAGCGCCACCATCAGCCCAGAGACTGATCCTGGAGACCCAGGATTGAGTCCTTCGTTGGTCTCCCTGCATGGAGCCTGCTTCTCTTTCTGCCTGTGTCTCTGCTTCTCTCTCTCTCTCTCTCTCTCTCTCTCTCATAAATAAATAAAAACTTTAAAAACAGAGAAAATTTGGTTCTATTTCTATACACTAATTACAAAGTAGAACAAGGAGAAATTAAGAAAACAATCCCAGTTATAAATGCATCCAAAAGAATATATAGGAACAAATTTTACCAAGGAGGTGAGCGACCTGTACTCTCAAAAATGTAGGATACTGATGAACATAAAGATGACACAAATAAAAAAAGAAATCTACAGGGCAACACAATTTCTCTGAATTTTTTTTACAGAACTAGATCAAAGAATAGTAAAATTTGAATGTAACAACAAAAGAAGTCAAATAGCTAAAGCAATCTTGAGGAGGAACAAAGAGGGAGATATCATAATAACACGTTTAAGCTATACTACAAAAGTATAGGAATTAAAATATTATGGTACTGGCACAAAAATAGACACATGTATCAGTGGAACAGAATAAAGTCCATGAATAAATCCACATTACATGGTTAAATAATCTGTGACAAAGAGACAAGAATATACAGTGGGAATAAAGACTGTCTATTTTTTTTAAATTTTTATTTATTTATGATAGTCACAGAGAGAGAGAGAGAGAGAGAGAGAGGCAGAGAGAGAAGCAGGCTCCATGCACCGGGAGCCCAACATGGGATTCAATCCTGGGTCTCCAGGATTGCGCCCTGGGCCAAAGGCAGGCGCTAAACCACTGCGCCACCCAGGGATTCCCAAGACTGTCTCTTTAATAGATGGTGTTGGGAAAACAGGTCAGCTCCAAGCAAGAGAATGAAACTGTATCACTTTCTTTTTTCTTTTTTTTTTAAAGAATTTATTTATTTATTCATGAGAGACACATAGAGAGAGGAAGAGAGAGGAGCGGCTCCTCTTAGGGAGCCTATTGTGGGACTAGATACCAGGACCCTGACATCACACCCTGAGCTGAAGGCAGATGCTCAACCACCCGAGCCATCCAGGCATCCCAAAACTGTATCACTTTCTTAAACTATATACAAATATAAACTCAAATGAATTAATATCTAAGACCTGGAAGCACAAAATTCCTCAAAAACAAAAAAACAGGGAGCAATCTTCTGGGCACTGGCCTTAGCAACATTTTTCTGTATATTTCTCCTCAGGCAAGAGGAGCAAAAATAAACAATTGGGATTACATCAAATTAAAACCGTCTTGAACAACAAAAGAAATGATCTAGAAAGCAAAAGATAACCCATTAATTGAAGAAGATATTTGCAAATGATATATCTGATAAGGGGTTAATTTCCAAAATATATAAAGAGCTATACAAACCAACATCAAAAATCCAGTTATAGGGATCCCTGGGTGGCGCAGCGGTTTGGCGCCTGCCTTTGGCCCAGGGTGTGATCCTGGAGACCCGGGATCGAATCCCACGTCGGGCTCCCGGCATGGAGCCTGCTTCTCCCTCTGCCTGTGTCTCTGCCTCTCTCTCTCTCTGTGTGTGACTATCATAAATAAATAAAAAAAAATTATAAAAAAAAATCCAGTTATAAAATGGACAGAGAATCTGAACATTTTCTGAAGAAGACATACTACTGGCCAGCAGACAAATAAAAAGATGCTCAACCTCACTAGTCATCAGAGAAATACTGATCAAAGCCACAATGAGATAGATATCACCTCACACCAGTCAGAATAGCTGGTATCAAAAAGACAAGATATAGAAAGTGTTGGCAAAATGCAATCAATGTAAAGGGAACCCTTGTGTACCAGTGGTTGTAATGTAAATTGGGGCAGATACTTTGGAAAAGAGTATGGAGGTTTCTCAAAAAATTAAAAATAAAATTACCATATGATCCAGTAATTTCACTGCTGGGTGTTTACACAAAGAGAATGAAAACACTAATTCAAAAAGATATAGTTTGTTCACCCCTTCGTTCATTGCAGCACTATTTATAGTAGCCATGATGTGAAGGTAATCCCAACAATTAAAAGACCATGAAGATAGATTAAGGGAAATAAACGACAGCCTGAGGAAGAAAAACCTACATTTAATTGGGGTTCCCGAGGGAACCAAAAGAGCCAGATGGCCAGAATATGTATTGGAAAAAATCATAGCTGAAAACTTTCCTAATCTGGGAAGGGAAACAGGCATTCAGATCCAGGAAATAAAGAGATTCCCCCCCCCCCGAAAATCAATAAAAACCATTCAACATCTCGAAATTTAAGAGTTAAGCTTGCAAATTCCAAAGACAAAGAGAAGATCCTTAAAGCAGCAAGAGACAAGAAATCCCTGACTTTTATGGGGAGGAATATTAGGGTAACACCAGACCTCTCCACAGAGACCTGGCAGGCCAGAAAGGGCTGGCAGGGTATATTCAGGGTCCTAAATGAGAAGAACATGCAACCAAGAATACTTTATCCAGCAAGGCTCTCATTCAAAATGGAAGGAGAGATAAAGAGCTTACAAGACAGGCAGGAACTGAAAGAATATGTGACCTCAGAACCAGCTCTGCAAGAAATTTTAAGGGGGACTCTTAAATTTCCCCTTTAAGAAGAAGTTCAGGGGAACAATCCACAAAAACAAGGACTGAATAGATATCATGATGACACTAAACTCATATCTTTCTATAGTAACTCTGAACGTGAACGGGATTAATGACCCCATCAAAAGGCGCATGGTTTCTGACTGGATAAAAAAGCAGGACCCATCTATTTGCTGTCTACAAGAGACTCATTTTAGACAGAAGGACACCTACAGCCTGAAAATAAAAGGTTGGAGAACCATTTACCATTCAAATGGTCCTCAAAAGAAAGCAGGGGTAGCCATCGTTATGTCAGATAAACTAAAATTTACTCCGAAGACTGTAGTGAGAGATGAAGAGGGACATTATATCATACTTAAAGGATCTATCCAACAAGAGGACTTAACAATCCTCAATATATATGTCCCGAATGTGGGAGCTGCCAGATAATAATACACTTATACTTGGTGACTTCAATCTAGCTCTTTCTATACTCGATAGGTCTTCTAAGCACAACATCTCCAAAGAAACGAGAGCTTTAAGTGATACACTGGACAGATGGATTTCACAGATTTCTATAGAATTTTACATCCAAATGCAACTGAATACACATTCTTCTCAAGTGCACATGGAACTTTCTCCAGAATAGACCACATACCGGGTCACAAATCGGGTCTGAACTGATACCAAAAGATTGGGATTGTCCCCTGCATATTCTCAGACCATAATACCTTGAAATTAGAACTAAATCACAACAAAAAGTTTGGAAGGACCTCAAACACGTGGCGGTTAAGGACCATCCTGCTAAAAGATGAAAGGGTCAACCAGGAAGTTAAGGAAGAATTACAAAGATTCATGGAAACTAATGAGAATGAAGAAACAACCATTCAAAATCTTTAGGATGCAGCAAAAGCAGTCCTAAAGGGTAAATACATCACAATACAAGCATCCATTCAAAAACTGGAAAGAACTCAAATACAAAAGCTAACCTTACACATAAAGGAGCTAGAGAAGAAACAGCAAATAGATCGTACACCCAACAGAAGAAGAGAGCTAATTAAGATTCGAGCAGAACTCAATGAAATCGAGACCAGAAGAACTGTGGAACAGATCAACAAAACCAGGAGTTGGTTCTTTGAAAGAATTAATAAGATAGATAAACCATTAGCCAGCCTTATTAAAAAGAAGAGAGAGACAATTCAAATTAATAAAATCATGAATGAGAAAGGAGAGATCACTATCAACACCAAGGAAATACAAACGATTTTAAAAACAAATTATGAACAGCTATACGCCAATAAATTAGGCAATCTAAAGAAATGGACGCATTCCTGGAAAGCCACAAACTACCAAAACTGGAACAGGAAGAAATAGAAAACCTGAATAGGCCAATAACCCGGGAGGAAATTCAAGCAGTCATCAAAAACCTCCCAAGACACCAAAACAACAACAACAACAAAAAAAAACAAAAAACAAAAAAAAAACAAAAAACAAACAAACAAAAAAAACCTCCCAAGACACAAAAGTCCAGGGCGAGATTGCTTCCCAGGGGAATTCTATCAAACGTTTAAAGAAGAAACCATACCTATTTTACTAAAGCTGTTTGGAAAGATAGAAAGAGATGGAGTACTTCCAAATTCGTTCTATGAGGCCAGCATCACCTTAATTCCAAAACCAGACAAAGACCCCACTAAAAAGGAGAATTACAGACTAGGATCCAACAACAGTACATTAAGAAAATTATTCACCATGACCAAGTAGGATTTATCCCCGGGACACAAGGCTGGTTCAACACTCGTAAAACAATCAATGTGATTCATCATATCAGCAAGAGAAAAACCCAGAACCATATGATCCTCTCATTAGATGCAGAGAAAGCATTTGACAAAATACAGCGTCCATTCCTGATCAAAACTCTTCAGAGTGTAGGGATAGAGGGAACATTCCTCAACATCTTAAAAGCCAACTTTAAAAGCCCTGTGGGCCGAAAAGCCCACAGGAAATATTATCAATGGGGAAGCACTGGGAGCCTTTCCCCTAAGATCAGGAACCAGACAGGGATGTCCACTCTCACCACTGCTATTCAACATAGTACTGGAATCCTAGCCTCAGCAATCAGACAACAAAAAGACATTAAAGGCATTCATATTGGTAAAGAAGAAGTCAAACTCTCCCTCTTCGCCGATGACATGATACTCTACATAGGAAACCCAAAAGCCTCCACCCCAAGATTGCTAGAACTCATACAGCAATTTGGCAGTGTGGAAGGATACAAAATCAACGCCCAGAAGTCAGTGGCATTTCTATACACTAACAATGAGACTGAAGAAAGAGAAATTAAGGAGCCAATCCCATTTACAATTGCACCCAAAAGCATAAGCTACCTAGGAATAAACCTAACCAAAGAGGTAAAGGATCTATACCCTAAAAACTATAGAACACTTCTGAAAGAAATTGAGGAAGACACAAAGAGATGGAAAAATATTCCATGCTCATGGATTGGCAGTATTACTATTGTGAAAATGTCAATGTTACCCAGGGCAATTTACACATTTAATGCAATACCTATCAAAATACCATGGGCTTTCTTCAGAGAGTTTGAACAAATTATTTTAAGATTTGTGTGGAATCAGAAAAGACCCCGAATAGCCACAGGAGTTTTAAAAATGAAAACCATATCTGGGGGCATCACAATGCCAGATATCAGGTTGTATTACAAAGCTGTGGTCATCAAGACAGTGTGGTACTGGCACAAAAACAGACACATAGATCAATGGAACAGAATAGAGAACCCAGAAGTGGACCCTGAACTTTATGGTCAACTAATATTCAATAAAGGAGGAAAGACTATCCATTGGAAGAAAGTCTCTTCAATAAATGGTGCTGGGAAAATTGGACATCCACATGCAGAATGAAACTAGACCACTCTCTTTCACCATACAGAAAGATATACTCAAAATGGATGAAAGATCTAAACGTGAGACAAGATTCCATCAAAATCCTAGAGGAGAACACAGGCAACACCCTTTTTTAACTCGGCCAAGCAACTTCTTGCAAGATACATCCATGAAGGCAAGAGCAACAAAAGCAAAAATGAACTTTTGGGACCTCATCAAGATAAGAAGCTTTTGCACAGGAAATGATACAGTCAACAAAACTCAAAGACAACCTACAGAATGGGAGAAGAAATTTGCAAATGACCTATCAGATAAAAGACTAGTTTCCAAGATCTATAAAGGACTTGTTAAACTCAACACCAAAGAAACAAACAATCCAATCATGAAATGGGCAAAAGACATGAACAGAAATCTCACAGAGGAAGACATAGACATGGCCAACACACACATGAGAAAATGCTCTGCATCACTTTCCATCAGGGAAATACAAATCAAAACTGGAATGAGATACCACCTCACACCAGTGAGAATGGGAAAATTAACAAGGCAGGATACCACAAATGTTGGAAAGGATGTGGGGAAAAGGGAACCCTCTTACACTGTTGGTGGGCATGTGAACTGGTGTAGCCACTCTGCAAAACTGTGTGGAGGTTCCTCAAAGAGTTAAAAATAGACCTGCCCTACCACCCAGCAATTGCACTGTTGGGGATTTACCCTAAAGATACAGATGCAATGAAACGCCGGGACCCCTGCACTCCGATGTTTCTAGCAGCAATGTCCACAATAGCCAAACTGTGGAAGGAGCCTCGGTGTCCATCGAAAGGTGAATGGATAAAGAAGATGTGGTGTATGTATACAATGGAATATTACTCAGCCATTAGAAACGACAAATACCCACCATTTACTTCAACGTGGATGGAACTGGAGTGTATTATGCTGAGTGAAGTAAGTCAATCGGATAAGGATAAACATTATATATTTCATTCATTTGGGGAATATAAATAATAGTGAAAGGGAATATAAGGGAAGGGAGAAGAAATGTGTGGGAAATATCAGAAAGGGAGACAGAACATAGAGACTCATAACTCTGGGAAACGAACTAGGGGTAGTGGAAGGGGAGGAGGGCATGGGGTGGGGGTGAATGGGTGATGGGCACTGAGAGGGGCACTTGACTGATGAGCACTGGGTGTTATTCTGTATGTTGGCAAAATGAAGACCAATAAAAAATAAATTTATTATTCTAATAAATAAAATAAAATGGGTAGGGACAAAATGATATTACCAAAAAGACAAGAAATAACAAGTGTTGGTAAGGATGTGGAGGAAAGGAAACCTTATTCACTAGTGGTGGGGATGTAAATTGCTGCAACTACTATGAAAATTAATATAGCAGTTTCTGCAAGAAACAAAAATAGAATTACCATATAATCAAGAAGATCCATTTGAGGTATTTTTCTGAAAATGTAAACAGTAATTTGGAGAGACATATACCCCTATGTTTGGTATTGGGGTATTTATAATAGCCACAATATGGAAGCAACTATAATGGCCTCACATTATGAGGCCAACTAAAAGAGCTGTCCATATGGGATCTCTGGGTGGCACAGCGGTTTGGCGCCTGCCTGTGGCCCAGGGTGCGATCCTGGAGCCCCGGGATCGAATCTCATGTCGTGCTCCTGGTACATGGAGCCTGCTTCTCCCTCTGCCTCTCTTTCTCTCTCTCTCTCTCTCTCTCTCTGTGACTATCATAAGTAAATAAAATTTAAAAAAAGAGCTGTCCATAGATGGATGAATGGATAAAGGAGATGTGCACATAATGGAATATTATCAAGCCATTAGCCATAAAAATAAAATATTACCTTTTATAATACGATAGATGGACTTAGAGGATATTATGCTACGTTAAATAAGACCAAGAAAGACAAATACAATATTATTTCTCTTATATATGGAATCTAATAAACAAACCAAATGAACAAACAAAAAAGCACAACAAAATAGAGGCTCAGATATAGAGAATAAATTGACAGAGAAGAATGAGGTGGAGGGAGGAATGAAATAGATGAAGAGAATCAAGAGGTACAATCTTCCAGTTCTAAAATAAATAAGACGGGAGGATGTCATATACACTCTAGGGAATACAGCCGATAATATTGTAATATGCAAAAAAGGAAACTGGGCCCATTTCTTATACCACACACACAAAATAAATTCAAAATGGATGAAAGACCTAAATTTGAGACAGGAAACTATCAAACTCCAAAAGGATAACACAGACAGCAATCTCTTTGATATCAGCCATAGAAACTTCTTTCTAGACATGTCTCCAGAGGCAAGATAAACAAAAGCAAAAATGAACAATTGGGATTTCATCAAGTTAAAAAGCTTCTTCATGGTGAAGGAAACAAAGAACAAAACTAAAAGGCAAAGTTCAGAATAAAATAACATATTTGAAAATAAATATCGGGGGATCCCTGGGTGGCTCAGCAGTTTAGCGCCTGCCTTCAGCTCAGGGAGTGATCTTGGAGTCCTGGGATCAAGTCCCGCATTGGTCTCCCTGCACAGAGCCTGCTCATCCCTCTGCCTGTGTCTCTGCCTCTGTGTGTGTGTGTGTGTGTGTCTCTCATGAATAAATAAATAAATTTTTGAAAAAAAAAGAGAATAACATATCGATAAAAGGTTAGCATCCAAAATCTATAAGGAACTTACCAAACAACAGCCGAAAAAATAAATAATCCAGCTAAGTAATGGGCAGAAGACATGAATAGACATTTTTACAAAGAAGACATATAGATGGCTAACAGACACATAAAAAGATGCTCAACGTCACTCATCATTAAGGAAATACAAATCAAAACCACAATGATATATCACCTCACACTTGTCAGAATGGCTGAAATTAACAGCACAGGAAACAGTAGTATTGTAAAGGAAGCAGAGAAAGGGAAACCTTACACTGTTGGGAATGCAAACTGATGCAGCCACTCTGGAAAACAGTATGGAAGTTCCTCAAAAAGTTAAAGGTAGAACTAACCTACAATCCTGCAGTTGCCCTATTAGGTATTTACCCAAAGGATACAAACATAGTGATTTGAAAGAACACATACTTTCTGATGTTTATGGCACCATTATCAACAATAGCCAAATGGTGGAAAGAGCTCAAATGTCCATCCATTAATAAACGTATAAAAAATTGATAAATGTATAATGGAATATTACTCAGCCATAAAAAGAATGAAATACTGCCATTTGAAACAACATGGATGGAGCTAGAGAGTATTATGCTAAGTGAAATGTCAACCAAAGAAAGACAAATACCATATTTCACTCATATGTGGAATTTAAGAAACAAAACAGACGAACATAGGGAATAAAGAAATGCAAACCAGAAAACAGACCCTTATCCATAGAGAAGAAACTGAGGTTTACCAGGGTAGGGGGATGAGTTAAATATGTGATGGAGATTAAAGAGTGCATTTGTTGTGATGAGTATTGAGTGTTTTATGTAGGTGATGAACCACTAATTTCTACACCTGAAAGTAACATTTCACTGTATGTTAACTAGGTGGAATTTAAACAAAAACATGAAAAAAGTAATATTACAACTTTGAAATGTGACAGATAAGTAGATAGACTTATTGTAGTGACTATTCCATAATGCATATAAATCTTGAATCACTATTTTTTATGCCTGAAACTAATACAATATTGCATGTCTGTTATTCTTCAATAAAATAGTTTCAACTTTATAAAAATGAGCTCTCTCTCTCTCTCTCTCTCACACACACACACACACACACACACACACACACACCTGCACACATTAAACATTGAGGCCAACTAAAAGAGCTGAAAAGAGCCAAATGTGGAATAATTTAAACAACAAAATATATTATACTAGTATTAGGCTATAACCCAAAAGATAAAGTTGGCATTTATGTTTCCATACTGATATAAAAACATAAAATAAATAAATGAAAAAAGAAAAGGAAAATCTTAAGCCACAGAAGAATTCCAATTAATGGGTGTAGAGTTTAGGTCAATAGAAAATCATCATTAGGCTATCACAATAAATAATGCTGTAGTCAAGATTCAAGAAAACTCTAAAATCACTGGGTGAAACTAAAGATAAACAGGATAACAAGTTATTCACACACCTGAAGTAATCTTCCTCAAAATATCTATTAGTTTGTATTTTTTTCAGTTTTATTGGAATATAATTGATATATAATTACATCTAAGTTTAAGAGGTACAATGTAATGATTTCATACATATATATATATATTGTGAAATGATATATACACAGTAACAGTTAATATATCTATCGCCTAACATGATAACATTTTTTAATGATGAGAACATTCAAGGTCTACTTTCTAAGCAATTTCAAGTATATTGAACAATATTAATTACATTCCCTGGGCTGTATATTAGATCCCCAGCATTTACTCATCTTATAAATGGAAGTTTGCACATTTTGATCAACATTTTTCCATTTTCTTTTTTTTTAAATTTATTTATTTATGATAGTCACAGAGAGAGAGAGAGGCAGAGACACAGGCAGAGGAAGAAGCAGGCTCCATGCACCGGGAGCCCGACGTGGGACTCGATCCCGAGTCTCCAGGATCGCGCCCTGGGCCAAAGGCAGGCGCCAAACCGCTGCGCCACCCAAGGATCCCCATTTTTCCATTTTCTCTGCCTCCCCTGTCCCAGGTCCTTGTTGTTTTGTTTATTTGTTTATATTTCACACATAAGCGAGTTCATATGGAATCTCTCTTTCTCTGTTATTTCACTTAGCATAATACCGTTGATGTTCATCCATGTTGGCACAAATGTCAGGATTCCCCTCTTTTCCATTGTTGAGTAATACTCCATCATATACATCTACAACATATTCTTTACTCATTCATCTGCTGATGAAAACATGTTTTTCCATGTCTTGGATATTGTGAGTAATGCTGCAATGAACATGGTGGTGCAGATATATTTTCAAGATAGTAATTACTTTCCCTTCAAATTCATATCCAAATGTGGATTGGTGGATTATTTGGTAATTCCATTTTTAGCTTTTTGAGTAAACTCCATAAGTGTATTCAATTGTGGCTATTCCAGATTGTATCCTCACCAACAGTGCACAAGGATTGTCTTTTCCCACATCCTTGTCAGCACTTATAATCTCTTGTCTGTATGATATTGTCATTCTAACATGGGTGGGGTGACGTTTCATTGTAATTTTGATTGGCATTTTCCAATGATGTCTAGTGATGATAAACACCTTCACATGTACCTATTGGCCATTTATATGTTTTATTTGGAAAAATGTCTGTTTAGGTCCTTTGCCCACCTTTTAATCTAGACTATTTGATATTTTGCTATTGAGGTGTAAGACTTCCTTGTATATTTTGAATATTAACACCTTATCAGATAGATGGTTTGCAAATATTTCCCTTATTCTGTAAGTTATGTGTTAATTTTGTTTACTGTTACTTTTTTAAAGTTGTCTTTTAATATTTTATTTATTTATTCATGAGACACACACACACACACACAGAGACAGAGAGAAAGAGAGAGGCAAAGACATAGGGAGAGGGAGAAGCAGGCTCCCTTTGGGGACCCCAGTGTGGGACTTGATTCCAGGACCCCTGGATCATGCCCTGAGCCAAAGACAGATGTTCAATCACTGAGCCACCCAGGCATCCCTTTTTTTGAGTTTTTATATATTTTTTTAATTTTTAAAATATTTTATTTATTTATTTATTTATTTATTTATTTATTTATTTATTTATTTATTTATTTAAGAGAGAGGCACTTTAATTCCAGTATAGTTATCACACAGTGTTATATTAGTTTCAGGTGTACCAAATAGATATTTGACAATTCTATATATCACTCAGTGCTCATCACAAGTGCACTCCTTAATCCCTAAAATCTATTTTACCCATCCCCTCCACCACTTTTTCTATGGTAACCATCAGTTTGTTCTCTATAAGTTAAGATTGAGTTTCTTAGTTTGTCTCTCTGCCACCTCCCAATTTGTTTTGTTTCTTAAATTCCACATATGATTGAAATCATATGATACCTTTCTCTGACTTATTTTGCTTGGTATTATACTCTCTAGCTCCAGCATTTCGTTGCAAATGGCCAGATTTCATTTTTTATGGCTAAATAATATTTCTTTTGCTGTGCTAATATTTAGTTTGATCCTGTCTCACTTATTGATTTTTTCTTTTGTTTCTTGTGTTTGGTGTCATAGCCAAAAAGTAATTGTCAAGAATGACATCAAGGCGCTTTTTTTTAAATAATAAATTTATTTTTTATTGGTGTTCACTTTGCCAACATACAGAATAACACCCAGTGCTCATCCCCTCAAGTGCCCCCCTCAGTGCCCGTCACCCATTCACCCCCATCCCCCGCCCTCCTCCCCTTCCACCACCCCTAGTTCGTTTCCCAGAGTTAGGAGTCTTTATGTTCTGTCTCCCTTTCTGATATTTCCCACACATTTCTTCTCAAGGCACTTTTTCTTTATGTTTTCTTCTACAGTTTCATGATCTCGAGTCTTCTACTTAAGTCTTTAATCCATTATGAGCTACTTTTTGTTGGTGGTGTAAGAGAGGGAAGGAAGTTGTTGTTCTTCTTCTTTCTCATCTTCTTCATTTTTTTGCATATGAATGTTCAGTTTTCCCAGGACCATTTATTCAAAAGACCATCTTTACTCTCATTGAGTATTCATGACTTATTCATCAAATATTAATTGACAGCATATGCATGAAATTATTCCCAGGCTCTTGGTTCTGTTCTATTGATCTATGTCTGCTTTTACACCAGTACCATAGTTTTTTGATTATTCAAGTTTTGGAGTATAGTTTGAAATCAATAAATGTGATGTGTCCACTTTTGTATTCCTTTTTAAAGATTGTTTTAACTATAACATTTTAAGATATCATATACATTTTGTGATGCCACATAAATTTTAAGATTTTTTCTCTATTTATGTGAAAAATTTCATTGGGATTTTGACAGAGATTGCACTTTTGTCTATGAATGATTTTGGGTTGTATGTACACTTTAACAATATCAATTGTTCTAATCCATAAACGTGGCATATATTTTCATTTATTTATGTATTCTTCAATGTTTTTCATTAATGTTTTATAGACTGATCTATACATCTTTAACTTCCTTAATTAAATTTAATTACTAATTATTTTCTTGTTTTTGATTGTTGGTGATATTGTTTTCCTTTCAGGTAGTTCATTATAAGTGTGTAAAAATACAATAAATTTTTGTATGTTGATTTTCCATCTTACAACTTAATGAATTTATTCTAACATTTTCTTGGTAGAGTCATTAGGGATTTATGTATATAAGATTATGCTATCTGAAAATAGAGATAATTTGTCCATTTCAGTTTGGATGAGTTTTATCTTTTTTTCTTAACTAATTCTCTAGCTAGGATACTGGTTATTTTAATATATATTTACACATTTTTTTGAAGTTACTCCCTCAAGCAAGTGGTGGAATTTAATTCCTTGATTCTTAAGTGTGGTCTGAAATTAGTTATTTCCTTCTTATAAATGGAAAGGAAAAAAATGTAACTTAACAGTGAATACATCTGGTGGGTATCACTCTCAGCAATAAACTCATATATGGAATTTAAGAAACAAAACAGATGAACAAAGGGGAAGGGAAGGAAAAATAAAATAAGATAAAAACAGAGAGGGAGGCAAACCATAAGAGACCTGAATATAAGAAACAAACTGAGGATTGATGGAGGAGAAGTGAATGGGGGGATAAGGGTAATTGGGTGATGGGCATTAAGGAGGGGACTTGATGTAATGACCACTGGATGTTATATGCAACTGATGAATCCCTGAATTCTTCCCCTGAAATTAATACTAGACTGTATGTAAATTAATTTGAATTTAAATAAGTTTTTGAAAAAAATAATGTTGATATCACATATACCCTATGTAATATAGTATAAAGGGCACCTCACTTCTGTGTTATTAGTTCCCTAAATTAACAACCTACGTATTATCATGAGAAAATATCAGACAAATAAATCTAAATGGATGGGATATTCTTCAAAATACCTCACCGATTCCTTTCAAAAGTGTCAATGTCACAAGGAACAAACATAGGAAGTGCCACAGATCAGAAGAGACTAAGTAGATATGATGCCTAATGCAGTGTGGTATTCTGGATTAGATTCTGGAAAAGAAAAAAAAAAGGACATTAGAAGAAATAAAAATAAAATAAAAATAAGTCTGTTTTGTTAATAGTATTGCATCATTGTTAACTTATTAGTTTTGATAAATATACCACTCTTATGAAATGTGAACCTTTAACGGAAATAGGAGGAAGGATATACACAGATGCTCTGTACTATCTTTGTCACTCTTCTGTAGATTATTTCAAAATAAGACCTATATGTAAGACCTAAAACCATAAAACTTTTAAAGGAAAAAATGTGCAGTAATTTCTTTGATATTGGCTTTAGCAATATTTTTCTGGATATGTCTCCTCAGGTAAGGGAAACAAAGGCAAAAATAAACTATTGGTACTACATCAAAATAAAAAGCTTTTTCACAATAAAGGTAAACTACTGAATGGGAAGAGATATTTGCCAATGATACATCTGATAAATGGTTAATGAACTTGATACAACTCAACACATACAGAAAACTCCCCTACATGATCCAATTAAAAATGGGTAGAGAACCTGTCTATATATTTTCAAAGAATACCTACAGATGGCAAATAGACCTATGAAAATACACTGAACATCATTAATAAGCAGGGAAATGCAAATCAAAACCACAAAGAGATATCTTCTCCTTCCCACATAACCTCCAACAACCTTCAGTTTGGTCTCTATAATTAAAAGTCTAGTTTATGGGGTTCTCTCTCTCTCTCTCTCTCTCTCTCTCTCCTTTTCTCCCCCTATTTTCATCTTTTTTCCCCTAAAATTCCACATATGAGTGAAATCTATGGTATTTGTATTTTTCTGACTAATTTCACTTAGTATAATACACTCTAGTTCCATCCACATCATGACTAATGGCAAGATTTCATTCACTTTTATAGCTGAGTAATATTATATATATATAATATATATACATATATATGTAAAATGTATATATTATGTATATATACACACATGTGTGTGTGTATTTTACATTTTCTTTAACCATTCATCAGTCAATGGACATTTAGGGTCTCCATTGTTTTGCCATTATTGATAATGCTGCTATAAACATTGAAGTACATGTATCCCTCTGAATCAGTATTTTTGTATCCTTTGAGTAAATACTTAGTAGTGCAATTGCTAGATCATAGAGTAGTTCTATTTTGCACTTTTTCAGTAACCTCCATATTGTTTTCCATAGCGGCTGCAAGAATTTACATTCCCACCATCTGTAGGAGGGTCCCCTTTCCCCATATCCTTACCAACACCTGTTGTTTCTTGTATTATTGAGTTTACAATTCTGACTGGTGTGAGGTGATGATATCTCATTGTGGTTTTGATCTGTATTTCACTGATGATGAGTGATGTTGAGCATCTTTTCATGTGTCTGTTAACCATCACCTTGTCTTCTTTGGAAAAATGTCTATTCATGTCTTCTGCCCATTACTTAACTGAATTCTGGGTGTTTTTTTTTTGGCTTTTGAGTTTGATAAGTTCCTTATATATTTTGAATACTAACCCTTTATTAGAGATATAATTTGAATATATCTTCTCTCATTCTGTACATTGCTTTTCAGTTTTGTTGATTTTTTTCCTTCACTGTGAAGAAGCTCTTTAACTTGTTGAAATCCCAAGCATTCATTTTTGCTTTTGTTTCCCTTGCCTCCAGAGATGTGTCTAATAAGAAATTCCAATGTAGATGTCTAAGAGGTTGATGCCTGTATTTTGACAGAGTCCAGTTTCATATTTAGGTCTTTAATCCATTTTGAATTTATTTTTGTGAATGGGGTACGAAAGTGGTCCAGTTTCATTCTTCTGTATGTTGCTGTCCAGTTTACACAACACTATTTATTAAAGAGATTGTCTTTTTTCCATTGGATATTCTTTCCTAATTTGTCAAATATTAGTTGACCATAGATTGCGAGTCCCTGTCTATTTTTTCTATTCTATTTCATTGATCTATGTGTCTGTTTTTGTGCCAGTACCATACTGTCTTGATGACTATGGCTTTGTAATATAGTTTGAACTCTGGTATTGTAATGCCTCCAGCTTTGCTTTGCTTTTCAAGTATGTTGAAACAGTCATTCTAACACTAAGAATTCTGATGCAGTGAGGATCATTGGGTCCCATCTTCATGAAATGAAGAGATCTTCTTATTCCAGAGTTAGTATCTGAGTATTAGAAGCTATTTCCCATGGGACTCCTAAAGACAACCAATGAGACCTACTGTGAACTCCTTTCCTCTTGAGACCAGTATATTGTGGGTTGGTATGACTCTACAGTACCAGATACCAAGGAGTTAGGAGAAATGGTAGACTTCGACTTTATCCAGCAGCCTGTGCCAGTTTTACTGTCTCCAAATGTAGCTCCTGTAAATCCATGGGTACTCTATGCAATACTTAAATCATCTTTCATTCATTCCTCCAAAGGGATAACTTTCATGGAAGAAAAGAGTTTTGCCAGTAACTTTTCTTCCTTTGATTTTTTTCCCCAAGTGTCCATATTATTTTTCTACTTCTAAAACTATTAATATAACCTGGCTCAATTTTCTTTGCATATTATTGACCCCTGGGTGGGCTGAAAAATAGACCTTCAAAAGATATCCATTCCCTAATCCCCCAAACTTGTGAATGTTACTGAATGTGCCCACCCCCTCCCCCCCAAAAAAGGACCTTTGCAGATATGATTAAGTTAAGGATCTTGAGATGAGATCATCCTGGATTTAGATTGGGCCCTCAATCTAATGGTTGATGATCCTCAAATTAGGATAAAGGAGAGCAGAGACACAGAGACCCACCAGGGCAGTGGCCATGTGAATATTTGTATGAATATGGAGGTAGAGATTGGGGTTATTGTGATATGAGCTGAAGAATGCCAGGAGCCACCAGAAGACAAGACAGGCAAGGAAGATCTCTCCCCTAAAGCAGTAAGTGGTTGTATGGCCATGCCTTGATTTTCAGATTTTATCTGCCATGGAAAAAATAAACTTCTATTGTTTTAAAGCACTGAGTTTGTGGTAATTTGTTTCAGTAGCCCTAGGAAATTGAAATGGGGAGAAGATCGTAATTTCAGAAAATGTACTGGTTTCAATGTGGAGAATAAACTGTAGTGAGTAAATAAACAAGTGAGAAGATGCAATAGAAGTCCACTGTGGCAATCCAAGTGAGAAAGAACAGTTTGAATGTGTACTTTCATATTAAGAGATGTGTAGCAGTGGCATTGAGGAGGTGAAGATTGTGTGATTAGTTGAATACAAGAGATAAAGGAGAGCCAGTCAACTGTATTCTTATTTTTTGCTGGGGAAACTGGTATGTAGTCATGTTACACACTGTGAAATAAAAAACATAGAGGCAACTGAAAGATTGCCTTTGGAAATTGATGAAATAGAGTAGAGCACTGAATTTAAACTTCAAAGTCATAACGTTAAAATGCCCTGTAAGCAGTTGAATATCCAGTTCTAGACCATCCAGTTCTAGACCATGACAGCTTCAAGATATGGAAGATGGTGTTGCTAGGTGAGGGCATAGAGTGAGAAGAGAAGGAGACATAAAGCAGGACCCGCAGGAGCACAAGGAACCTTAACTTTTAGGTAACAGTTGGTGAAAGATATGTATATATATATATATATATATATATATATATATATATATATATTCAAGATATTTGACAAGATGTTGACAGAGAGTTACTGGCTTTCCCTGGAGCCCCCATGTACATGGAAGAACAATGCCTATCTGGAAGAATAGCTGTGCTGTGTGTGTGTGTGTGTGTGTGTGCTGCCAGTTTGGGTGAGGAAGCCAATAGTTGATAAACTTATTAAAAGGATAATGGGATGAACTATTGGGACTTCATCAAGATAAGAAGCTTTTGCACAGCAAAAGATACAGCCAACAAAACTAAAAGACAATATACAGAATGGGAGAAGATATTTGCAAATGACGTATCAGATAAAGGGCTAGTTTCCAAGATCTATAAAGAACTTATTAAACTCAACAGCAAAGAAACAAACAATCCAATCAGGAAATGGGCAAAAGACATGAACAGAAATCTCACAGAGGAAGACATAGACATGGTCAACATGCACATGAGAAAATGCTCTGCATCACTTGCCATCAGGGAAATACAAATCAAAACCACAATGAAAAAGGGTCTCACACCAGTGAGAATGGGGAAAATTAACAAGCAGGAAACACAAATGTTGGAGAGGATGTGGAGAAAGAGGAGTCCTCTTGCACTGTCGGTGGGAACGTGAAATGGTGCAGCCACTCTGGAAAACTGTGTGGAGGTTCCTCAAAGAGTTAAAAGTAGATCTGCCCTATGACCCAGCAATTGCACTGCTGGGGATTTACCCCAAAGATACAGATGCAGTGAAACGCCAGGACCCTGCATCCTGATGTTTCTAGCAGCAATGTCCACAATAGCCAAACTGTGGAAGGAGCCTCGGTGTCCGTCGAAAGATGAATGGATAAAGAAGATGTGGTCTATGTATACAATGGAATATTACTCAGCCATTAGAAACGACAAATACCCACCATTTGTTTCGACATGGATGGAACTGGAGGGTATTTTGCTGATTGAAATTAGTCAATCAGAGAAGGACAAACATTATATGGTCTCATTTATTTGGGGAATATAAAAAATAGTGAAAGGGAATAAAGGGGAAAGGAGAAAAATGAGTAGGAAATATCAGAAAGGGAGACAGAACATGAGAGACTCCTAACTCGGAAACGAACTAGGGGCGGTGGAAGGGGAGGTGGGCGGGGGGTGGGGTGAATGGGTGATGGGCACTTAGGGGGGCACTTGATAGGATGAGCACTGGATGTTATTCTATATGTTGGCAAATTGAACACCAATAAAAAATAAATTTATATAAAAAAAGGATAATAGGAAATACTACAACCACCACTACACACCTAAACTTGACAACTTAGATGAAATGAACCAACTTTTTAAAAACTACAAAGTTACCAAAACTCATACAACCTGAACAAGATAATCTGATAGTACTCTAACAAATTAAAAAGAAATTGAATTTGTAGTTGGACTGTATCCTTTGCTGTGCAAAAGCTTCTTATCTTGATGAAGTCCCAATAGTTCATTTTTGCTTTTGTTTCTTTTGCCTTCGTGGATGTATCTTGCAAGAAGTTACTATGGCCGAGTTCAAAAAGGGTGTTGCCTGTGTTCTTCTCGAGGATTTTGATGGAATCTTGTCTCACATTTAGATCTTTCATCCATTTTGAGTTTATCTTTGTGTATTGTGAAAGAGAGTGGTCTAGTTTCATTCTTCTGCATGTGGATGTCCAATTTTCCCAGCACCATTTATTGAAGAGACTGTCTTTCTTCCAATGGATAGTCTTTCCTCCTTTATCGAATATTAGTTGCCCATAAAGTTCAGGGTCCACTTCTGGATTCTCTATTCTGTTCCACTGATCTATGTGTCTGTTTTTGTGCCAGTACCACACTGTCTTGATGACCACAGCTTTGTAGTACAACCTGAAATCTGGCATTGTGATGCCCCCAGATATGGTTTTCTTTTTTAAAATTCCCCTGGCTATTCGGGGTCTTTTCTGATTCCACACAAATCTTAAAATAATTTGTTCTAACTCTCTGAAGAAAGTCCATGGTATTTTGATAGGGATTGCATTAAACGTGTATATTGCCCTGGGTAACATTGACATTTTCACAATATTAATTCTGCCAATCCATGAGCATGGAATATTTTTCCATCTCTTTGTGTCTTCCTCAATTTCTTTCAGAAGTGTTGTATAGTTTTGAGGGTATAGATCCTTTACATCTTTGGTTAGGTTTATTCCTAGGTATCTTATGCTTTTGGGTGCAATTGTAAATGGGATTGACTCCTTAATTTCTCTTTCTTCAGTCTCATTGTTAGTGTATAGAAATGCTGGAAAAGAAATCACTAGATACTGATAGTTTCACATACAAAGTAAATTCTTCCAAACATTTAAATAAAATAAAATCAATTCTACATATGCACTTCCATAAAATAGAAGAGGAGGAGTGTCCCCAATAATTTTATAAGGTCCTAATGTCTTGATATCAAAACCATAAAAAGATACTACAAAAAAAGATATCTACAGACAAATATCCTGATGAACGCACACAGAAGAATCCTCAAGAAAGTATCAGTAGATTAAATTCAGCAATATGTAAAAAGAATTATACACCACAAACTTGAACCCAGGGTTTGCTAGAATAGGATTCAATCTTCAAGACGATTGTTGAAGATGAAGAAATCTATTTTAATATGTCCTATAAATAGATCTAGTGAGAAAAGTCATATGATAGTTTGGGAAGAGGCTCAAATGACCTGGACCTCTTGGTTGGCTCTTTCTCCACTCCTCTCTGCTTGTCATTTTCACGGTTCTTGACTAGAGACTATACTGTCCATAAAAGGGCTTTTGGCAGTGTAAGGGGGGGAAGTTGTGCTTTTTTTTTCTTTTATTACACTTTATTTTTGTTTGTCCAATGTCTAGAGGGAATTTATATATTCGTAAAGGGGACAGAGGTGTTAACCTCTGTGACGTGCATTATACCATCACACAATGAAAAATTAACCTATTCTCATGACAGATGGTTCCCTTTGAAGAACTCTACTCTCGGTGCTCTCTCAGGCTGATGTTATTACCATCTTTATCTCTAAAATTTATTTTTAGTCCAGGCTTCTTTTCCGAGACTTGTGTATGCAGATATATGGGGGACATATCTATTCTCTTTTCTCAGGTACTTGGTCTACGGATAGTTTCAGGAGGTGGTTAGCCACAGGGCACTGTTCAATCCTAGACAACCCCCAAGACAGAATACTAGCCCTCTCTGATAATCACAATATCTCTTACCTTTGCTTATTTTTTATGTCTTCCTTGGCAGCCCTATTGACATGTTTCTTCTGTTCTATTTTTTTTGTGACAACACTGTGGCTCCTTGGCAGTATATTATACATATGCCGTAACATTATACATAATGATAATTTAATTATCAACTTTTTTGTTGTTTATGACCCTTTTCCCCCTCAGTATTGATTGCAGAGAACATATGTCTCCTCATTATATCCCCAGGCACAATGCTTGAAATATAGTGTGTAATAAATAGTTGCAGGATGAATGCAAGCCATCATCCTATGTCAAAAGGAGTCCCACAAAATGTCCCCTAATTGGTCCCTCTGTCTCTCCTTGTCCACCTGCCCCCAACTCTAGTATTAACCCTGATTTTCTTGACCTTTCTAAAAGACACTCCTGACTGACCTAGTTAGTTCCTGAGAGTTAGCAGCCTGCATTGTTGGTCTGGGAAGAACTAGAAGGTTTCCCTTTCAGTGAGTGTCTTTGGTCTCAGTTGGACTGTGCAGTCTTACCCTAGGGGGCCTGGAGAGGATGAGGGGCCAGTGTTGTGTCCCGTTCCTCCCTCTCCCAACTGTAGAAAGCAGCACTCCTTGTCTTTGCTCACTATTTTCTAACACAAAGGGCCAGTCTGAAAAATAGTCCCAAGGCAATTGGTTTCTCCCTCTGACTGAGCTACTTTTCTAAAATGCAAATCTTTTAGGCACATGATAGTCATTGCTCAATATTTGCTGAACGCATTAATGTGAGTTCTCTGTTTCAATTCCTTGGCCTACGAGGCATTTGGGGCCCATATGGGGGCTCCAAGGTGGAGGTTATGGCCTATGTTGACAGGAAAGAGCCAGAAGGACTCACATTTCATTTGGGGCCTCTGGGCCTCTGCACTGTGAGCATGTGTGCTGTCCACTGGAAGCTCTTGAGTGACCCCCCCTTCCTCTGTTCACTATAGAAACTAGTGCCAGGACAGCCTTCTCCTCCTATTCCAGAGTCTGCCAAGAACAGCTTATTCCACAGCTGCGAAATGTGTTCCACATTACATAGTCTGAAGTATCCCATCAGCAAAAGTATCTGTACCAGAATATTTCAAGTTATAATTTCTCCATATGCTTCCTACATCTAGGAAACTTCTACTTACATAATCTTGATTTAAAGAGTAGCCATTCATTAGTTTATTTGGGAGAGATATTTTGTAAAGTTCAGGATTTTACTTCTAATCTGCTGGTCTATAGGGACTCATTGACCATATCAAATAGGTCTGATCCTGGAGATACCCACCAAGCCTAATTTACCCTCACCATTCTCAGGGCATCACTGGAGCTACAGTTCCAAATCTTAATTCTTAAGTTAAAAAAATTGTCGATGTCTCATGAGTACTCACTTCCTCTTCATTCCCATGGTGCCATCTTTCCTTTTTTCTTAATATTCTGAAGGTCTGCATATCTGGTTTATGGGTAGACACCTTAATGTCTTAATTAAGCTACCTTAATGGGTAGCTATCAAACTACTGAACCTTTCCATGACACTTGTGCAGGTATACCTTTTCTACCTGAAGGCCTTCCCAAGCTTTAATTTTTTTTTTACCTTCCCCAAATGAGTTTTCTTCTTTGTAGGAAACGAAGCACCTTCAGCAGACTCTTCCCTGGGAAGACAAAGTTATCTCTTTAGCAAGGATACAGTTGGGATTCAAAAAATGAACAGTACTAGGCATTTCCCCTGTCCATGGTTTCAAACTTGAACATCAGTTTTGATGTTTTAAACTCTCTGAGCCTACTCTCTCATAAAGGTCACAATATACAGGGACTGGTACAGTATTAAACAACCCTCCTAACAGAAGTGATATGTGAGAGGTACCTGAGTGGCTCAGTGGTTGAGAGTATGCCTTTGGCTCAGGTCATGATCCTGGGGTCCTGGAATCAAGTCCCACATGGGACTCCCCACAGGGAGCCTGCTTCTTCTTCTGCCTATGTCTCTGCCTCTCTCTGTGTCTCTCATGAATAAATAAATAAAATCTTTTTAAAAAAGTGAGGTGTGAACTGTGGTGGAGGTGAGGGACTATTGTTGGCCATGGGAAACTTTACCAGAAAGAGGTCCATTCCAACTCAGGCAGCAACTGAAACCTAGGAAGCTCTCTGGCTGGAGCTCTAATATCCCACTGCAGCAGGAACTTCTATAATGTTATAATTGTTGTGCTTTTATAATCATTTTTAAAATTGTTTTCATACTTTTTATACATAAGCATTTTTATACCTTTATAATTGTTGTGCTCAAGCTTGCAATTTAACTTCATGAATCTATTAAATCTAGAATGATGAAATATGAGGATGTAATTTTCATAACCTCACATGGCAAAAATTATGGCTTATAGCCAAGCTGAGGTGAGATTTAAATAATAGGCTAAATAAATAAATAAATAAATAGCTCAAACATTTTCAGTATTAAAAATACCTTAAATTAACTAAATAGCCCAAATAGAAAAAAAAATCCAAATGCAAGGAAAAAGAAGAACAGTAATGGATATAAAATTCAAGAAAGAAGTATTAATTTAAGAGGAATTAGGGCAGTAAATTGATTTGATAGCCATTTTTAAGTAATACAAACAACAAATATAACTGATACAATTCTGTAAGGTATAATAAAAATAGAAATATATAAATTACAGAAGAAAATGATAACTGGGAAAAAGCCCAACAAGACAAACCTGGAAGATCTGTGGGAACTACCCTTGTGAAGTGGAAGGTTAAGGAGTCCTACTGGAGGCATCGTCCTGCCCAAGGTAATGCAAGCATGAAAATCCAAAGATAGATAAAGAACACGGAAAACACTTTGAAGCCAATCTCCTGGAGAAAATATAAAGTGAGAAATGAGAAAGGTTTGATACAACTAAGAGGACTCCGGAAATGGCAATAGTTTAAATATGCTTTGGATCTCTAGTGACATAACAGTCTCAAGACAGCATTATTTAAGAAGCTGTTGGCTTGAGGGACCCAGGAAGGGCAGAAGGACCACATTGGTTCAGCCTTAGGAAGCCTGCAACCAGAGGCTCTTACACCCACTCCTCTCTTCTTAGATGCTTTTCTGGGAGTGTCAATTTTGTTTTTGTTCAATATGTAAGTGTTTTCTAAAATTAAAACAGATAATGAAAGAAAAATCACAAAACAATAACAAAACACACACACAACTACAATTATGGATCATCTCGTTGTTGGTCATGACAAAGATTGCCAATTATGATCTACGTTAAAACAAAACAAAACAAAACAAAAAGAAAAACAAGTCTTGGAAGGGATTTGGGTGTGGCTGCCACATGTGATCAGTCAGATGTTGAGAGAGTGTGGTGGGGTCCTAGGAGAAGGTGAAGTTTTCACAACACAGGGGCAGAAGTCATAGCAGTCATCAGGGAAGATAGGGTGCCAGGCAGATTAGGGAAAAAGTTTATGCTAATAAATATGACAATCTTTGTAAGTTGAGCTCTTAATGGAAAAATTAAAAGCAAATCCAAATGACCGAAGGTAAGTAGAAAACCAAAATCAATGACCATTAAAACACTAGCGATGTCATTCGTATATTATATCCAAGAAAGTTCCGTTTGCACATGTATTGCCTAAATTCAGCATTTCTCCTTTTATGACCTGTCTGATGTGGCGGGGACTCAGTTTTCATTGGCAATTCTTAGGATTCCAATCTCAGTCCTCCTCTTCACAGTTTTTCTGTTGGGCAATCCTGATTATTCTCTAGGTTTAAATTCTCACATTCACTGTCATGAAACTCAAGTTTACACAGACACACACCAGCCTAGATCTTTCTCCGGGACTTTTAGATGTACCTTGATTCTGGATCCACCCAAATAAAACATTTCCTAAGAAACTCAAGAAACTTCTCTCAGAAAGTTAAGTTATCATCTTTCTCCTTAAACTTACTCCTTCTCCAGTGCTCATGCATCCTCCTCCCCTCTTCCCCACCACCACCTCAGCCCAAATGGGAAGCCTGCAGGTCAGCACTGTCCTAGTCCTGGGGGCCCGGCACCACCTCTAAGGGGGCCGCCCCGCCCCGCCCCGCCCCGCCCCGCCCCGCCGGCAGGAGCCCGGCGCTCGGCTTGCGGACGCGCAAGCGCATTGGCCAGTTCCGCCGCCGCCCCGCCCCGCCAGGCTGCTGCGGAAGGCGCCGCGCGCAGCAACGCGCACTTCCTCTCCGGGAGTCCGCGGAGGGAGCGCAGGCTCGAGGAGCTCTTGGACGCGGAGGCCGTGCCCTAGTCAGACGGCGCAGACATGTCCGAACAAAGTAAGGATGTGTGTGACCTCGTCTCTGCAGCCGAGGCCTCCAATTCCGAGGCGCACCGCAGTCCTGGGGGTCCCGGGGAGCCCTCCCCGTCCGCGTCTCAGGCCGCCACCCTCGCAGGGCCGGAGAGGCGTCCTTCAGGCCCGACCGACGGCTCTCTGGCCTCGCCTCCACCCCAGGCGTCCAGCGAAGAGGGAGACCCAAAGGCCCTGCAGCAGGCCACGGAGGAAGGCCGCGCCCACCAGGCCCCGACCGCGGCCCAGCCTGCCCCTGCGCCGCCAGCCCCGGCCCAACTGGTGCAGAAGGCGCACGAGCTCATGTGGTACGTGTTGGTCAAGGACCAGAAGAGAATGATCATATGGTTCCCAGACATGGTGAAGGATGTCATCGGCAGTTACAAGAAATGGTGCAGAAGCATCCTCAGGCGCACCAGTCTCATCCTCGCACGAGTGTTCGGGCTGCACCTGAGGCTCACTAGCCTGCACACGATGGAGTTTTCGCTCGTTAAAGCGCTTGAGCCAGAGGAGCTGGACAGGGTGGCGCTGAGCAACCGCATGCCCATGACAGGCCTCCTGCTGATGATCCTGAGCCTCATCTACGTGAAGGGTCGCGGCGCCAGAGAGAGCGCCGTCTGGAACGTGCTGCGCATCCTGGGGCTGCGGCCCTGGAAGAAGCACTCCACCTTTGGAGACGTGAGGAAGCTCATCACCGAGGAGTTCGTCCGACAGAATTACCTGAAGTACCAGCGCGTGCCCCACGTAGAGCCACCTGAGTATGAGTTCTTCTGGGGCTCCCGTGCCAGCCGCGAAATCACCAAGATGCAAATCATGGAGTTCCTGGCCAGAGTCTTTAAGAAAGACCCCCAGGCCTGGCCTTCCCGATACAGAGAAGCTCTGGAGGAGGCCAGAGCTCTGCGGGAGGCTGATCCCACTGCCTACTGCCCCCGCAGCAGTGTCTCCGAGGACTAGCAAGGTCTGGAGGCAGATATTAATGGTTTCTGACCCTCACCAGGGCGGTGGAGGGGTGGGGGTGGGACATTACTAGAGTATTCAGGATTTACAGTGCAGTATTTCACGTGTAACTTTAAGTTTTCAGTACTGTGCTTTTATACCTTTTAATGCAATGTTGTATTCATTTCAGTACTCCTAGATAGTGTGTAGAATTTATGCATGTTTGTTTATGAGTAAGCTCGGTTGGTGCTTTCGCTTTTGTGCTACCTTTGAATTTTTTGTACCAGAGACGTGCTAAACTTATGAAATTCATTGAGAAATTTTCCATCTTATTCTTTTATATGGAACGGATGATGTGTATTAGAGTAGACTACTTCTGGAGAGTTTGGAAAGACTCCCCAGTAAAGCTGGCCTAACCAAGGGAAAAGTCAAGGCCCCTCTCTTTAGGACCTCGATGGGCACAGGAAACATCCATATGGAATGCAGTGATGTGGACAGAAATGGTCTCGATGTGGGCACTTGGCACACTTTACTAAACACAAATTACAGCCCCACCATGAGTAAACTTTAAACATTAAAAATTATTGTGATACAATCATTTTTGGAAAAGTGTACTTTATCTTTTTAACAAAGTAGGATGGGTTGGGAATAACTTTTTACCTGATGAACAAATATAATTTTATCGAATAGGATGGGACAGTCACTGGTCATCATTACAAATGTGTGAAGTTTATGGTTTTTTAAATGTGACTTACATGTTCATTTCAAAACTGACAAATACAGAAAAGTAGAAAAACCACAAAGCAAAAATGTTCAAAATCGCACCACAGAGAAACAAGTGTAAATATTGAAAGTTCCTTTCTCACATTTTCTACATTTTATTAAATTTAGCTGTTTACTATGGACATTTAAGCGTGGGGCATTGTGCTAAAGCCCTTTTTGTGTATTTTCTCTTTAATACGTAAAACAGCCTTTGAGGCAGATACTTACTATATCTGCACCATGGAGGAAATATAGGAACAAAGTATGTAACTAACTTTCCCCAGATCATAAAGCTTAGTGAGAGGAGGAGCTAGGATTTTAATTCATACAGAATGAGTCCATAGCCTACACTTTCCCCACCTGCCTACAACTGCCCTACACGTCCTGCTTTTATATATATATATATATTTTATATGTATATAAAAATACATATATCTAATATTCCATGTTATAGAATGTACTCTACTCCCTACCCTCAAGACATAAAGTCCTACATAAGAGGCTAGGGATTTTTTTCTGATGAATCCTCACATTACTCTTAGAGAAAGCAATTTTATTCTGATTGTACACATTAAGAAACTTGGTTTCAGCGAGATTAATGGGCGTAACCAGATCATATTACTGCTTGGCAGTGAAGCCCAGAATTGAAACGTGGTCTTCCTAGAAGACTGAGGTGAAGGTGCCTTCTCTGAAGTGATGCAGAGGAAGACACGGGATACCTTGGGGCGGGAGGTGGATTTAGGGTGGGAAGGGTGCCTATGGCACATCTGTGATCCAGCAGTTCTTGAATTGCAATGGGCCACTGGGCAATTCCTCCAAGGGTGGAATGGAATGAGGATAGGGGTGAGGGGCAATCATGAGATAAACCTCATTATGAAGCTTTCAGTCCTACAAAGGAGTGGGGCAAGAAATGGGCATTTAATAAGACCAGAAGTCCTTCAAACTTAAGAAGATAGGAAAAGATCATTTTGTCAAAGCCAGAATTCTTTCTGGAGAAAGACCAGATAATAAAGTGAACACGTGTGACATCATCCCCTAAAGAAGTAAATGGAGTTGTATTTGGGTGAGGGAATTACATCTGTATTGACAGGATTCCCAACACTTGACGGCATAAATTAATAGGTATGTGCAGGGGCTAAAAATGTTCAAGAAGCTTTGTATGCTCAGAGAAATCCATCCTCAGTTAGTAGACTTACTATGGCAGAGGCAGTTCTGCAGTAATTCAGGCAGAGGTGACCTGGTTTTGATGCCACCACTTACCCAAAGTCAAGATATCTATTTATTTTAGAAATGTTAAAGAATATTACTTACTTCTCATCCAAAAATTCTCTGTAGAAGCAAAATAAATATGCCCCCTTAAATTTAAAATGAGGGGGATATTGGGTCACCTGGGTGATTCCGTGGTTGACCATCTGCCTTTGGCTCAGGTCGTGATCCTGGGATCCTGGGATTGAGTCCTGCATGTGGCTCCCCATGGGGAATCTGCTTCTCCCTCTGCCTGTGTCTCTGTCTCTCTCTCTGTGTCTCTCATGAATAAAAATAAAATATACTATATGTTGGCAAATTGAACTTCAATAATATATATTTTTAAAAAATAAAATTAAAATAAAATATAAAATAAATAAAATAATAAATAAAATAAAATAAAATAAAATAAATAAAATAAGATATCAAGGATGTTTCATTTCTGGAGCAAGGCCACAGCTGTCATTCCTGCCATGGCAGCATGCTGGTCATTTTCTCTAATGTCCTATTGCTCTCCTCACTGGTGAGCTGACTCTTTGTAGCACTGTGACTCCTGTCTACTTGTTCAATCAAACCCAGAGCTCCCTGAGCAGTCAGTCCTGCACCTCCTACTTAACTCCATGTGTTTTTATTCACTTTTCTCTCTGCTATGAGAGACAGAAAGAACCATTCCTTTTTTTTAATAATAAATTTATTTTTTTATTGGTGTTCAATTTGCCAACATAGAGAACAACACCCAGTGCTCATCCCGTCAAGTGCCCCCCTCAGTGCCCGCCACCCAGTCACTCCCACCCCCCCCTCCTCCCCTTCCACCACCCCTAGTTTGCTTCCCAGAGTTAGGAGTCTTCCATGTAGGAGAAGGACAAACATTATATGGTCTCATTCATTTGGGGAATATAAATAATAGTGAAAGGAAATAGGAAAGGAGAAGAAATGGGTAGGAAATATCAGAAAGGGAGACAGAACAAGAAAGAACCATTCCAAAGCTGCCCCATGCTCACAGATGCAGGCACAATATCCATGCCATAGAAAACTGAATCTGTGGAAAAGGAGAAAGACTGTATCATGAGAAATGAGGAGCTGACCCCATCAAGTGACATGCGCAGGGCTGCACAGGTCCTATACTGTCTGAGGTAGCCAGACTTGAAAGAGGCTTCCTAGCAAGCAGGGGTGTTAATTCATATGTGGTCCAAAATATATCTACCCCAGCATGGGGTGCCTGAAGGGAGCATTCAATACTTTTCTTAGATTTTTACACTGGGCACAAATAAAAGGTTGGAGGGCTTGTCAAATATTTTCCAGAAAGCTCACCTTATAGGTGCTGGGCAAGGTTACTTACAGAAAGGAGTCTGCAAATCCTTGATATGAATCTTGGATGAGAGTGTGAAGCTCAGACTGCTATGGCTGGGGAAGAGTTCTTAATTACAACACGAAATGTTTTATCTGTTCTGCTGGCTGGAATCTCACTTTCTTTTTTCTTTTCTTTTCTTTTCTTTTCTTTTCTTTTCTTTTCTTTTCTTTTCTTTTCTTTTCTTTCTTTCTTTTCTTTTCTTTTCTTTTCTTTCTTTTCTTTCTTTTCTTTCTTTTTTTTTTTTTTAACAAACACCACACACATATTTCATGGTAATCAACTTCATTTTATTAAAGTCATGAAGGACAAAAAGGGCCTTTGTAAACTTAATAAAAAATACAGTGCCACCTGATCTATTCTGAGAAAGGAAAACAACATTTGTAGTATCATTATTACATTGGAAAGATGTGTTTCAAAAAAACATGTTATGCGGTTTAGTATTTCCTCTGCTAGGAAAGCCTTCGATGGCCTCTTCCACCTTGAGCCTTCACATAATCAACTCATGAACACCACTCTAGTGGGAATGCTACCCTAGCCTTCAAACCACAGCCGTGTTCTCTGAGTATTACAGCAGCATTCTAAACAATATACACAACATGTACATGCTATTTATAAATACATTTGTTCTGTCTCTTCCTGGATTATTACATACTCTAAAGTAAAGGATATAGGGACAAGTTGAAATTAGTGAAAATTTATTCAGAAAAATAATGTAAACAAGAATTATTTCAAGAGTTAGTTCTTTGAATACACTAAGAAATTGGACCAATATCTAGTAGAATTTTATTTATTTGATTTTTGTTGAGATATGATTGGTATATACTATTAGTTTTAGGTGAACAACATTTAGTTAACATCCATCACTACACATTGCTACAATTTTTTTTCTTGTGATGAGAAGTTTTTTGGGGATTTTTTTATTTTGTAAATTTTTATTATTGAACTATAGTTGACATACAATGATATATTAGTTTTAGGTGTACAACACAGTGATTGGACAATTGTATACATTCCTCAGTGTTCACCTTGATATTTACAGCATAGGGAATATAGTCAATAATATTGTAATAACATTGTATGGTGACAGGTGGACACTACACTTATGATGATGAGAACTTTTAAAATCTGCTCTCCTAGCAACTTTCATATATGTAATACAGTATTATTAACTATACTCACCATGCTGCATGTTATATCCCCAGTTATAATTTTATAACTGAAAGAATGTACCTTTTGACTACCCTTACCCATCTCACGCCACCTCTAATCACCATCTCTGACAACCATTAATTCATTCTCTGTATCTATGATTTCAGGTTGTTTTTTTTTTAATTCCATTTATGGGGTACCCGGCTGGCTCAGTCAGTAAAGCATGTAACTCTTGATCTTAGGGTTGTAAGTTAGAGCCTCATACTAGGTGTAGAAATTATTTCATATATATATATATATCATTATATATATATTTCATATTATATATATATACATTCATATATATATTCCAGGGGCACCTGGGTGGCTCAGTGGTTGAATGTCTGCCTTTGGCTCAGGGCGTGGTCCTGGGGTCCTGGAACTGAGTCCTATATCCCACTCCCTGCAGGGAGCCTGCTTCTAGCTCTGCCAATGTCTCTGCCTCTCTGTGTGTCTCTCATGAATAAGTAAATAAGATACTTTAAAAATAAAAAAATTCCATTTATAAGTGACATCATATGGCATTTGTATTTCTCCATTTCAGACTTATTCCACTTAGCATAATGCCCTCAAGTGTCATCCATGTTGCAATTGGCAGGGTTTCCTTCCTTTTATAGATAGATAGTTGATAGATAGATGATGATAGATAGATAGATAGATAGATAGATAGATAGATAGATAGATAGATGATAGATAGATATTCATAGATAGATAATTTTCTTTATTCATCCACTGATGGACATTCAGGTTATTTCTATGTTTTGGCTATTGCAAATAATGTTGCAGTGAACATGAGATTGCAGATATATTTTCAAGGTAGTGATTTTGATTCCTTTGGATAAATGTCCAGAAGTGAAATTGTTGGATCACATGATTGTTCTAATATCATGATATTATCATGATATATCATTATCATGATATCATGATCACATGATAGTTTTTAATTTTTTGAGGAAGCTCTATACTCCTGCATTGATTTATATTCCCCCAACAGTGGAGAAGTGTTCTGTTTTTTCTCGACATCTTCACCAATGCTTGATTTCATGTTTTTTTTTTTTAAATAATAGACATTCTAACAGGCTTGAAGTAGTATTTTTTAAAGAAAAAAAATGGAGTAAACAAATAACTTCTTACTAGGGAAATGAGACAAGAACACAAACAGGTTACTGTTCCAAAGGTAACACATACAGTAAGTGCAAAAATGAAAAGAGAAAGGAATCCAACCACACTTCTTAAATCAAGACACCATTTCTATGCTAATTGATCAGGTATATATTTTTATTTTTTTATTGGAGTTCGATTTGCCAACATATAGTATAACACCCAGTGCTCATCCCGTCAAGTGCCCCCCTCAGGGCCCATCACCCACACCCCATCTCCCCGCCCACCTCCCCTTCCACTACTCCTTATTCGTTTCCCAGAGTTAGGAGTCTCTCATGTTTTGTCATCCTCTCTGGTATTTCCCACTCATTTTCTCTCCTTTTCCTATAATCCCTTTCACTATTTTTTATATTCCCCATATGAATGAAACCATATAATGTTTGTCCTTCTTTGATTGACTTACTTCACTCAGCATAATACCCTCCAGTTCTATCCAAGTTGAAACAACTGATGGGTATTCGTCCTTTCTAATGGCTGGGTAATATTCCATTGTATATATGGACTACATCTTCTTTATCCATTTATCTTTATTTTTTTAATACCTTTATTTTTTATTGGTGTTAAATTTGTCAACATATAGAATAACACCCAGTTCTCATCCCATCAAGTGCGCCCCTCGGTGCCCGTCACCCAGTCACCCCCACCCCCCACCCACCTCCCCTTCCACCACCCTAGTTCGTTTCCCAGAGTTAGGAGTCTTTCATGTTCTGTCTCCCTTTCTGATATTTCCCACTTATTTTTTCTCCTTTCCCCTTTATTCCCTTTCACTATTTTTTATATTCCCCAAATGAATGAGACCATATAATTTTTGTCCTTCTCCAATTGACTTATTTCATTCAGCATAATACCCTCCAGTTCCATCCACGTTGAAGCAAATGGTGGGTATTTGTCGTTTCTAATGGCTGAGTAATATTCCGTTGTATACATAAACCACATCTTCTTTATCGATTTATCTTTCGATGGACACTGAGACTCCTTCCACAATTTGGCTATTGTAGACATTGCTGCTATAAACATTGGGGTGCAGGTGCCTCAGTCTTTCACTGGATCTATATCTTTGGGGTAAATCCCCATCAGTGCAATTGCTGGGTCATAGGGTAGCTCTATTTTTAACTCTTTGAGGAACAAATTACCAAAACTGGAACAGGAAGAAATAGAAAACCTGAACAGGCCAATGACCAGGAAGCAGTCATCAAAATTGAAGCAGTCATCAAAAACCTCCCAAGACACAAAAGTCCAGGGTCAGATGGCTTCCCTGGGGAATTCTATCAAACGTTTAAAGAAGAAACAATACCTATTCTACTAAAGCTGTTCCAAAAGATAAAGGGGGATGGAATACTTCCAAACTTGTTCTATGAGGCCAGCATCACCTTAATTCCAAAACCAGACAAAGACCTCACCAAAAAGGAGAATTATAGACCAGTATCTCTGATGAACATGGATGCAAAATTCTCAACAAGATACTAGCCAATAGGATATAACAGTACATTAAGAAGATAATTGATCAGATATAATAGAAGTCAATATTGTATACAATCAAGAGTGAGTAGAAATTGCATTCTTATGCCCTGCCATAGTTGCATAAATAAATATTTTTTATTTTACACATTAATTTGGAATATATATTGGGCCCCTAATATGTTGCAGTTGCTGTGCTAGGAGTTTGGGATGCAATAGTGAGCAGACTAGACGTTGAAGTGTGCTCTCAGAGCATTCAGTCTATTGAAAGGAACAGATGAATCATGGGAATTACACTTCAGTGCAGTGAATGCCACTGTAATAGAAGTATGGAGGCTAAAGAGGCCCAAACAGGTGCACCCGACTCAAACCTTCCCAGACAGGTGACACATAAATTTACATCTATAGAAAGAGAAGGAATTAGCCACATGAATGTGGTGCGGGAAGGGTAGTATGGGAGGAGGGACAGTTTGTTTGTGACCAGGGAGTTGGTATGTAACACACACACACATACACACACACAAGTAAGACTTTAAAAAGTTACTGAAAATCCATTAAAAAGGAGATGGTAAGAAAGTTTAATAACTTATTTTCTAGAATCTAGAATATTAGATAAAGAGAAGAAGAATGCCACACTGGAGATAGCAAAGTCCTCAAAGACAGGAGTAACTTCCATCATACAAAGACCCAACAATTTGAGGAGGAACTATGCTGAAAGATGCTTTCTTTTGAGTATGCATCTTCTTTTCTTTTTCCAATTGCTAATCAGGAGTCAAATATCTCTCCTCATCTCTTAGTATGCCTCAATATTTTTGGTTTCACCTACTAAGCACTTTGGAGTCCTAAACTATGTGATGCATTTCCCCACACTAAAGAGTTCCAGGTATTCTTTTAGGGGTGACCTGTTATATGTACATGCATATATACATACAGCTTTTGCTATTTTTATTTTATTTATTTATTTATTTTTATTATTTTTAAAATAAATTTATTTTTTATGGGTGTTCAATTTGTCAACATACAGAATAACACCCAGTGCTCATCCCATCAAGTGCCCACCTCAGTGCCCATCACCCAGTCACCCTCACCCCCCGCCCACCTCCCCTTCCACCACCCCAGTTAGTTTCCCAGAGTTAGGAGTCTATCATGTTCTGTCTCCCTTTCTGATATTTCCCACTTATTTTTTCTCCTTTCCCCTTTATTCCCTTTCACTATTTTTTATATTCCCCAAATGAACGAGACCATATAATGTTTGTCCTTCCAAAAGCATAAGATACCTAGGAATAAACCTAACCAAAGAGGTAAAGGATCTATACCCTAAAAACTATAGAACACTTCTGAAAGAAATTGAGGAAGACACAAAGAGATGGAGAAATATTCCATGCTCATGGATTGGAAGAATTAATATTGTGCAAATGTCAATATTACCCAGGGCAATTTACATGTTTAATGCAATCCCTATCAAAATACCATGGACTTTCTTCAGAGAGTTGGAACAAATTATTTTAAGATTTGTGTGGAATCAGAAAAGACCCCAAATAACCAGGGGAATTTTAAAAAAGAAAACCATAGCTGGGGGCATCAGAATGCCAGATGTATTTCAGGGTGTACTACAAAGCTGTGGTCATCAAGACAGTGTGGTACTAGCACAAAAACAGACACATAGATCAGTGGAACAGAATAGAGAGTCCAGAAGTGAACCCTCAAATTTATGGTCAACTAATATTCGACAAAGGAGGAAAGACTAAAAAGACAGTCTCTTCAATAAATGGTGCTGGGAAAATTGGACATCCACATGCAGAAGAATGAAACTAGACCACTCTGTTGCACCATATAAACTCAAAATGGATGAAAGATCTAAATGTGAGACAAGATTCCATCAAAATCCTAGAGGAGAACACAGGCAACACCCTTTTTGAACTCAGCCACAGTAACTTCTTGCAAGACACATCCACGAAGGCAAAAGAAACAAAAGCAAAAATGAATTATTGGGACTTCATCAAGATAAGAAGCTTTTGCACAGCAAAGGATACAGTCAACAAAACTAAAAGACAACCTACAGAATGGGAGAAGATATTTGCAAATGACGTATCAGATAAAGGGTTAGTATCCAAGATCTATAAAGAACTTATTAAACTCAACAGCAAAGAAACAATCCAATCATGAAATGAGCAAAAGACATGAAGAGAAATCTCACAGAGGAAGACATAGACATGGCCAACATGCACATGAGAAAATGCTCCGCATCACTTTCCATCAGGAAAATACAAATCAAAACCACAATGAGATACCACCTCACACCAGGGAGAATGGGGAAAATTAACAAGGCAGGAAACCATAAATGTTGGAGAGGATGTGGAGAAAGGGGAACCCTCTTGCACTGTTGGTGGGAATGTGAACTGGTGCAGCCACTCTGGAAAACTGTGTGGAGGTTCCTCAAAGAGTTAAAAGTAGATCTGCCCTAAGACCCAGCAATTGTACTACTGGGGGTTTACCCCAAAGATACAGATGCATTGAAACGCCAGGACACCTGCACCCCGATGTTTATAGCAGCATTGTCCACAATAGCCAAACTGTGGAAGGAGCCTCAGTGTCCATCGAAAGATGAATGGATAAAGAAGATGTGGTTTATGTATACAATGGAATATTACTCAGCCATTAGAAATGACAAATACCCACCATTTGCTTCGATGTGGATGGAACTGGAGGGTATTATGCTGAGTGAAATAAGTCAATCAGAGAAGGACAAATATTATAGGGTCTCATTCATTTTGCTATTTTTAAAAAGATTTTATTTATTTGTTTGTAAGAGAAAGATAAAAAGAGAAAATGGAGGGTATTATGCTGAGTGAAGTAAGTTAATTAGAGAAGGACAAACATTATGTGGTCTCATTCATTTGGAGAATATAAAAAATAGTGAAAAGGAATAATGAGGATAGGAGAGAAAATGAGTGAGAAATATCAGTGAGGGTGACAGAACACCTAATTCTGGGAAACAAACAAGGGGTGGTAGAAAGGAGGTGGGCGGGGGGTTGGAGTGACTGGGTGATGGGCACTGAGGAGGGCACTTGACAGGATGAGCACAGGGTGTTATGCTATATGTTGGCAAATTGAACTCCAATAAAAGAAATTAAAAAAAGAGAATGCACAGAGGAAAGGAGGATAAGGACAAGCCGACTTCTCACTGAGTACAGGGCCCAACATGAGCTCTATCCCAGGACCCTTATGTCATTACATGAACCAAAGTCAGCCACTTAACTAACCGAGCCACCCAGGTGCCCCGACTTTTGTTATTTGATGTATAAATTCATTTTATTTTAATGTTTTTTTTTGCTTTTAATTTTTTTTGTTTTTATTTTAAGTTTTTAACTTTAAATTCTAGTTAGTTAACATAATGCCATTAGAAATGACAAATACCCACCATTTGCTTCAACGTGGATTGAACTGGAGGGTATTATGCTGAGTGAAGTAAGTCAATCGGAGAAGGACAAACATTATATGTTCTCATTCATTTGGGGGATATAAATAATAGTGAAAAGGAATATAAGGGAAGGGACAAGAAATGTGTGGGAAATATCAGAAAGGGAGACAGAACATAAAGACTCCTAGCTCTGGGAAACGAACTAGGGGTGGTGGAAGGGGAGTAGGGCGGGGGGTGGGGGTGAGTGGGTGATGGGCACTGAGGGGGGCACGTGACGGAATGAGCACTGGGTGTTATTCTGTATGTGGTAAATTGAACACCAATAAAAAATAAATTTATTATAAAAAAACAACAAAACAACAAAGCCCCATAAAAAAATAAAAAATAAATTCTAGTTAGTTAACATAATGCAATGTTGGTTTCTGGAGTACAATTCAGTGATTGATTGATCACTTACATACAACACCCAGTGCTCATCATAACAAGTTCCCTCCTTAATACCCCTCACTCATCTAGCCCATCCCCCCACACACCTCCCTCTGTCAACCCTCAATTTGTTCTCTATCTTTAAGAGTCTCTTATGGTTTGTTTTTTTCTCTCTCTTTTTTATTTTTCCCCACTCTCATATATTCATCTCTTGTTTCTTAAATTCCACATATGAGTTAAATCATATGGTATCTGTCTTCCTCTGACTGACATATCACTTAGCATAATACATTCTAGCTCCAACCATGTCGTGTGAATGACAAGATTTCATTCTTTTTGATGGCTGAGTAATATTCTGTTGTGTACATATATACGCAATATACTAGGTAAACAATACTTGTTCTTTATCCATTTATCAATTGATGGACATCTGGGCTTTTTCCATAGTTCAGCTGTTGTTGCTGATACTGCTATAGAACACTTATGAAAGAAATTAAAGAGGGCACAAAGAAATGGAAAAGCATTTCATGCTCATGGATTGAAGAACAAACATTGTTAAAATGTCCATACTAGCCAAAGCAATCTACACATTTCCCTATCAAAATACCATCAACATTTTTCACAGAGCTAGAACATATAAAACTAAAATTTGTATGGAACCACAAAAGCTCCCGAATAGCCAAAGCAATCTTGAAAAAGAAAAAAAATAAAAACAAAATTGGAGGCATCACAATTCCAGACTTCAACTACATACAAAGCTGTAGTCATCAATACAGTATGGTACTGGCACAAAAACAGACACGTAGATCCATCGAACAGAATAGAAAACCCAGAAAAGGACCGACAACTATATGATAAACTAATTTTGACAAAGCATGAAAGAATATTCAATGGAAAAAAATGGAATATTCAATGGTCTCTTCAATAAATTCATTTGCTTATATATTTGCTTAATAGAGACTTCCGAGTTTAAACTATATATCCATATTGTATTGAGCACTGGGTATATATTAATGAATTAGACAAAAATAGCCCTGGCATCCAGGAGTTCACTGATAAACACATAGTGCTGAGAGTGCAATGTGAAGGTAAACAATCAAATGAACCATTAAATACAAATTCTATTAGGATAAGATAATGAAACAAATCACTTATTTAGAGTGATGAAGAATGGTGGAGGATATTGGCTAAAATAAAGTGGTCAGGAATGACTTTTCTGACCAGGTGAAATGTAAGCTGATACTTGAAGGATTAGGAAAACTCTAAAAAGAGCAGTGAGAACATGATCCCAGCCAGAAATACAACATATATGAAATCCCAGAGTTAATTATGTTAGTTTTATGATTGCCTTTGCCAGAAGACATAGCATTATAATATGATGACCTGACCAATATGCAACATTCAACACTCTTTTCCAGTCTGTCTGCATAACTGAGGCAGCACAAACTATTTTATTTTACAGCCTTTCAGTTATGTTCCAGTTAAGATATGTAAGGATAAACTTACTTGTGCTTTCCATTCCTATATTCTTTTACCACTCCTTCTAAGAACACAAAGAATATTGAGCTCTATTACAGCTTCTTTAATGACAAGTATGAAAAAGAGCTAAAAAAATCACAGATATGTGTAGTCTGACGTCTTCAGACCACTAAACAAATAACAACAGCCACCTATTTATCTTTGTATTTTTCCCAGCTTTACTGTCTTAGCAACTTTCAAGTATTATTAACTATAATCACCATATTACATTATATCCCAAAACTTATCTACCTTATAACTGGAAGTTTGTAAAGTTGACTAACATCTCTCCATGATTCCCCACACCTGTTCCAGCCTCTGGTAAAACCACCATTCTGCTTTCCATTTCTATGAGTTTAGCTTTTTTCCACCTATAAGTCATATCATAGAATATTTGTCTTTCTTTGTCTGATTATTCCACTTAGCATAATGACCTTAGGTTTCATCCATATTGCTGTGAATGTCAGGATTCCCTTTCTAATTGCTGAATAATCTCTCTCTCTCTCTCTCTCTCTCTCTATTTATTCATTCACCCATTGATGGACACTTGGGTTGTTTCCATTTCTTTGGTACTGTGAATAATGCTGAAATAAACATGGAAGTGCAGATACTTTTTTGATTATCTTCATTTTCTTTGCTCTCAAGTGGAATTGTTGGATCTTATAGTAGTTATATTTTTCATTTTTGAGACCACTTATTTCTTGGAGTGTATAATAAACCCCTATTTCTATAAGCTATGGCTTTGCAGTTTTCAGGTTTTGGGGGTTTTTTGTTTGTTTGTTTTGCTTCATGCAGCTCAAAACATCTCTAACTGATGTAAATTCGAGGCGTTTTTTTTCCCATTGTGTGCTTTGTATTGTGTAATACTGGTGGAAGCAGATTAGGTCATGGCCCGCAGAGTAATCCTGTATCCTTTCTATATAGTGCTTATATGAGGTATGGGAATTTACTTCAGCCCTAGGTAATCAGAACACAGAGATTAGAACTTCACTTAGATCTTGGCAACTGCCATGGTAATAGGACTATATATTTTTGCCCTGAAGCTTGCACCAAGTTGTTTGTTTTCAGTTATCTCAGAAAAAGTATATTGAAATCGGCTTATTATTTTTAACTCAGCATTGTTATTGAATTAAGAAATCATGCTAATAATGGTAATGCATATTAATTCTGGGGGATTAAAAATAAATACATGTAATTAGGAAGTGGAGCATCAGGTTAGCCTTTTTACGTAATGATAAGCAATCAAATTGTATTAAAGAGTAAACAGAAATCACTAATAAGTTTGAGACTGGTTTGATTGGCATTATGCTTTTAAAATATTACATTAGCTATTATATTCAGAATGAATTGAGAAGGAAAGGATCAATATTGGAGTCTGTCAAAAGATGAGGATGTTGTATAAAAAGATGGTGTGTGTATATTTTGAACTTAATTGAGGAATGGAGAATGGGTTGGTAAGGAAACTACAAGAATGAGTACTGACTTTCATGTTTCTAGTTTGAGCATGGGATGAGTGGTAGTGTTATTCAATGAGATAGAGAGGGAGGTAAGAAAAGGTTAGGGGTATCCATTCATTTTTCCATGTGGTTTATGTATACAACGGAATATTACTCAGCCATTAGAAGCGACAAATACCCACCATTTGCTTCGACATGGATGGAACTGGAGGGTATTATGCTAAGTGAAATAAGTTAATCAGAGAAGGACAAACATTATATGGTCTCATTCATTTGGGGAATATAAAAAATAGTGAAAGGGAATAAAGGGGAAAGGAGAAAAAATGAGTGGGAAATATCAGAAAGGGAGACAGAACATGAAAGACTCCTAACTCTGGGAAACGAACTAGGGAGGTGGGTGGGGGATGGGGGTAACTGGGTGACAGGCACTGAGGTGGGCACTTGACGGGATGAGCACTGGGTGTTATTCTGTGTGTTGGCAAATTGAACACCAATAAAAAATAAATTTATTATTAAAAAAATAAAATACAAATACTTATGCCAACAAAAAACAAAAGAAAAGGTTAGGGGTAAAAGTCATAAAAAGTTTATATATGAGAACTGTATCAAAAATCCTAAGAAATATATATTAAGAATAAAATTAATAAAGATGTTTAATATAAGAGAATGAATAATAGCACTGCATTAAAATAATCCATTTATCCAGAGAGAAAGTATAAGAGTAAAGAAAAGTGTGTTCATTATTTTATTCTGAGAAACTGAAACATTTCCATGTCTATTTTCAAAGAATGAATTGGTGAAGTGACTCAGAAGATTAGCTAGATGAGAGTAAAACAAAGTAGGAGAGTGTTGTATCACAGAAATTAAAACAACAGCTGGAAGAATTAGCTAATGACATCAAATGCTATTGAGATATCATAAGCATTTTAAGGAAGGATTGCATTAGTAGGATCATTGCTTATTAGAGATGAGATAAAGAGGATTAAGTTCAGAGGAATATAGAATGTTGTGAATTAGTTTGGGTGAGAGATAATGGTGATCTTAACCAGTGAATAAGTAGTGAGGATGAAGATTAATGGAAAAAATGATAAGTATTTGGAGATACAGTTGACAAAAAATGGTGATTGATTAAATGCTAAAAGTAAGAATAGGGAAGAGTCAAGGAATAGGGAAGAGTCAAACAGCAGTTTGAGCAATGCCTGTTATTGATTTTGGGAGCAAAGAAAAAGCATATTCTGTAGGAAGATGCTGAGTTCAATTTTAGACATTGTTGATTTTGATGTGGATGTGAGATATCTATTCAATGACTCCATTTGATTGAAAATAAATTCACAAGAGAAAAATTAAGATGTAGTTTATATTTTCATAAATCCATAAACAGGAGTGCTTAGGAGAAGTGCATGGAGTTGGAAAGGTAACCTATGTTTTGTCTGAGAATTTTAGGCAGGATACACACTATTCAGCTTGCTTCTGGACACAAACATAACTACCCTCAGGTTTATGTTATATTCTAGTTCCCAAAAGCACAGGAGTTTGAAAGCCCTGGAGAAGACAGAGGAGGTGCAGAACATTGAAGAGAAAAACAATATCAAATAAACAAAGAGAAATTTCTTAAATAATGTACATGAACAGCAGACAGAATAGGGATAAAGCAAGACCTAGAGAATGGTTTTAAAGATGACAAGGGGTGTGCCTGGGTGGCTGAGTTGGATTGAGCATCAGATTCTTGATTTCAGTTCAAGTCATGATCTCAGGATCTGTATAGGGCTCCATGCTCAAAATGGAGTTTGCCTGTCCCTCTCCCTCTGCTCTCCCTGCCTCTCATAAATAAATAAATAAATAAATAAATAAATAAATAAATAAATAAATAAATAAATAAAAATAAATACATAAATACATAAATACATAAATAAATAAATAAATAAAACAAAAAAGGATACCAAGGGAAGGGGGATATGATCAATAGTGTTATATTTAGTTGGGGTGTAAAATAATTGTTGATATTCACTCAAGTTACTAATGAATATAGATTATTGTTCTCTCAGAACAATTTCAATGGAATAGACATTAACAGAAGACAGATCTCAGGGATTTAAAAATTGAGCAGCATATGAGTATAAACAACTTGAACATATTCAACTGGAGAAAAGCAAGTGTTGAGGGAGTGGTGATATCTAAAGCTTAAGCAGCAGCATTAAGCAGAAATAGGAATACATTCTCCGTAGGGATGAGATAGAAGGATAAAACAACTGATTATATGTATGCCCATATTTGTGTTTGTGACAGAAAGTTGATAGTGTTCTATTTTCTCAAAGGAGTGGAGGGAAAGTAATTCTTTAAGACAGAAAAGGTAAGTAAAAAGAGAGAAAGTATCAGAACTACTTCAGAGAATGCAGAAGACAGATATTTCCAGGAGCACCTGTCCTGGCAGACTCCAACAGATATTAGATAATTTAATCTAGCAACATATATATTAAAAATACCCTACTTCTAAGTTTCTTATTTATTCCAGGAATTCAAAGTTGATTCAATATTTAAAAAAACAACAATCATAATTGAACATATTAGCAGCCATAAGAAGAAAAATCATATGATCTTATTAACTCATGCAGAAAAAGCATTTGACAGGGGCACCTGAATGGCTCCATCGGTTATGCATCCTACTCTTGATTTCAGCTCAGATAATGATCTCAGGGTTCTGAGATTGAACCCTGTGTTTGGCTCCCTGCTCAGCAGGGAGTCTGCTTATCCTTCTCTCTCTCTCTGCCCCACCCCCTGCTCACACATGCTCTCTCTAAATAAATAAATAAGTAAATCTTTTTGAAAAAGAAAAAAATTGACAAAGTTTAACTCCCATTCATGATAAAAATTGTCAGCAAAGTAGGCATAGAAAGGGAATCATCAACCTGATAAAGAACATCTAAAAAACACACCTTAACTACAGTTAACATTATTTAATGTTCAACAACAAAAGACTGAATGCTTCCCTCAAAGATTGGGCATATGAGTAGGACATCCACTCTTATTACTCCTTTTCAACATGGTAGTGGAAGTCCTAGCAAGTTGAATATAATGAGAAAAGAAAGCAAACAATTACAAATTGACAATGAAGAAATAAATGCACAGTGAATAATTCAAAACAAAATCTATAATATGATGAGCACTGGGTGATAAATGCAACTGAAAAATTATTGAACACTTATCTGAAAAATAAAACAAAATAAAATCTATAAAATAATCTACAAAACCAAAACCAAAACCAAAAAAACTTCCCAAACTAATTGGTGATTTTAGTAAGGTTACAAAATACGAGGTCAACACACACAATTATATTTCTAACTACTAGCCATTAACAATTAGAAACTGAAATTTAGAACCAGTGCATTTACAAGAGCTCAAAAATAAGTGTAAACTCAACACAACATATATAGGATCTGTATATTGAAAACTGTAACAGTATGTAGATTCCCCAAAAAGTTAAAAATAGAACCCTATGATCCAGCAATTAGATTACTAAGCATTTACCCAAATACATACATATATATATATATTTATATATTTATAACTATATAACTACTAGGCATTTACCCACTATATATATATATATATATATATATACACACACACCACACACACACATATGTGTGTGTGTGTGTGTGGTGTGTGTAGTGGAATATTCCTCAGCCATAAAAAAGAATGAAATCTTGCCATTTGCAACAACATATATGGAACTAGAGTGTATGATGCCAAGCAAAGTAAGTCAGTCAGAGAGAGAAATACATACAATTTCACTCATATGTATGATTTAAGAAACAAAAGAGCAAAAGAGAAAAAAAAGAGTGGCAAAGGAAGAAACAGACTCTTAACTATAGAAAACAAACTGATGGTTACCAGAGGGGAGATGGGTGGTGGGATGGGTTTAATAGGTGATGGCGATTAAGGAGTGCACTTGTCAGGATGAGCACCAGATGATGTATGGAAGTATTGAATCACTATATTTTGCACCTTGAAACTAGTATTACACTGTATGTTAAACTAAGTGGAATTTAAATAAAAACATAAAAAAGAAAAAGAAAAGAAAAGCATAACAATTTTTTGATGAAAAAAATCAGAGACCTAATAAATATAGAGAAACATATTTATAAGATCAGAAGACATCACATAGTAATTGGATAAAAAATTGAATTGTTCTATAGGACAGATACAATATCTATCAGAATCCCATCAGGATGCTTAGGATTGTCTTGGTGGTAGCACTAAAGTTTCACTTCCCAGGAAGTCCTTTCATGGGATGAGATAGATTCTAGCTTTTGGTAATGAGCAAAAAAGATTGAGGCAGGGAGAATGGAAACCCTTTAGAATCTATATGGCAGCCCCAAAGTTGGAGCTGAATGCATTTTAGTGTTAAATGGATCAGCATATCTTATCTGCTTTTCATAGGTGCTGTCACTGTTTTCCCCCTACCATTGTTGGCGACCATGATTTAGAGTACACAGTAATGGATAATCTATTATCACATCACTTCAATTGATGTGATTTGAATGTGCTCCTTACGCATGTTGTAATCATGAGAATCAGTCTGTATTTGACTTTACTCATGGATTAAGGGTTCTGCTTTATACCTATTTCGTGTTAGCTCAATTTTTAACTGTATGAATACTGTGACCATATTTTTCAAGAACTCAAAGAGTGAAAATATGAATAACTGCAGTACCAAACTCAGCATGCCCCAGACTTCATTAAAGAGGATAAATATTTCTGTTATTTTAAGGACATATGAAGGACACATACAACCAGATTAGAAAGGTAAATAAATAAAATAGAGAATAATGCATGATATACAGAAAATAATTTGGAGTTGGATATGGTAGAGAAGATGATGTGATCTCTATTGTTTTTTGGCACTTCTGTAACAAAATATCATAGACTGGGGTCTTAAACAGCATGTTATTGTCTCACAGTAGTTCTGGAAGATGGACACCTGAAATCAAGCTGTCAGCAGGTTTGCTTCCTTCTGAGGGCTTTGAGGAAGGGGTATTTCATGTCTCTTTGGTATGTGGAAGCAATCTTCTCCCTGCGTTTTCACATTGCCTTCCCTCTGTATAGAGACTTCATCTCCCAAGTTGGGGATGAGGTAAGCCAGTACTTTCAAATGGTTCAAAAACTCTTTTTTTTTTTTTTTTGTCTCCTAAAACGACTCCGACGCTCAGTTGAAAATAGCAGTTAGTGAATTACTGTGGGTATACCACAGGAAAAACATGCATCATTGTACCATCATCTTGATAACCCTCCTAAAATGAGTAAAATTACATTACTTGATAAGTAAGCTGCAACTAAAATGTTCTTTAGGCAAACAAAAGGGGAAATTCCAATTAGGAATGTCTCAGTCCCTTTCCTTGTAGAGCTGTTTCTACACCAATCATGCTTTCTACAGTATAACATGTATTGAATCAAGATAACAACAACAACAAAAATGCACCCCACAAATTATGTTACTGATTTCTATGAAATATGTAATTAAACTACAGAGATTATTGATATCTTGTTGAAATTCAAACTACACTTTACTCATCTGTCTGCATATTTGGCAGACAGTACAAATGTAAAGTTGCCAAATCCCATTCAGTCTATTAACTTCTTGCCAAGCAAGATGAAAAGATCTCACTTGCTAAATATCCTATATACATTTTATACAGCAGTGCTAAAGTAGGGTGTGATATCCTTCTTTGCGATTTTGAAGCTTTCATAAAGTTTTTGGTGACTTTTCAGTTTTCTGAAAACATGCAGAAACATTAATGATATTTCTGGTTTTATAGAAATGGAAGGAAATCTCCTCCTTAGAAATATGTCTGCAAGCTGGCTCTCAATGTTTCTGGCCATAGAAAATATACCAAAATTTTGGCTTGCCATATTTTCAAGACATAGGAGAAGAATGTCCTTGTCTAGTCTGGAAATCAGAAAAGGAGAGTAAAATAGAAGTGTACATGCATTCCTCACCCCACATAGCTGTTGATCTTCGAAAAGGCCAGGAGCCTAGAAAAAGGTGAACTGACTGTATCTGAGTTACTCAATGCTATGCTACTGTTGCAATAAAAATGGATACAGCACAAATAATTATATATTTTAGGGGAAAGGGTATAAGACTATTTCAGATCTATTTTTAGAAGGTAATCAGAAGAAGCGAGTCATAAAATATAGTAAATAAACTGGGCATTCTTGAATGTTGAATATGGCATTACATTCTCCATAGTATTTCATGCTTCAATATAGAATATGTGAAAAGGGACAGGAAATAACATTGTACTTTATAAGCACTGCATTGTAAATGGAAAATGAAATTTTATAAACAAAATTATATTTAAAATTGGCACAAAATGAAGAAAGAAAGAGAGAGAGAAAGGAAGGATGGAAGGAAAAAAGAAAGAGATAGCTAAATTAAACAGGACTTTCTCAATTTACTTTTTAAAAATTGTAAGTTATTTAAAATTAAATTTGATTTCAAGGGGAACTAAAGCGAAAATAAACTAGTGGGACTTCATCAAAATAAAAAAACTTTTGCATTGTGAAGGAAAAAATCCAAAAAACTAAACTACCGAATGAGAGGTGATATTTGCAAGTGACATATCTGATAAAGGATTAGTATAAACAATCTATTAAAGAACTTATCAAACTTAATACCCAAAAAATGATTAATGCAGTTAAAGAATGGGCAGAAGACATGAATAGACATTTTTTCCAAAGACCTACAGATGGTTAACAGACACATGAAAAGATACTCAACATCAGTCATCATCCAGGAAATATAAATCAAAACTGCAATGAAATTCCACCTCACATCTGTCAGAATGGCTAAATTTAACAACACGGGAATCAACAAGTGTTGGTGAGGATATGGAGAAAGGGGAACCCTCGTACATAGTTGGTGGAAATGCAAACTGTGCAGCCACTCTGGAAACCAGTATGGAGGTTCTTCATAAAATGCAAACTAGAACTCCTCCATCATCTAGCAATTGCACTATTTGGTATTTACCAAAAGGATACAAAAATATTTTTTTGAAGGGATACATGCATTCCAATGTTTAGAGCAGCATTACTAACAATAGCCAAATGATGTAGAGGTCCAAATGTCCATTGACAATGAATGGATAAGGAAGAAGTGGTATGTATATACATTGGAATATTACTCAGCCATAAAAAAGAATGAAATCTGGCCATTTGCCATGATGTGGATGCAGCTGGAGTATATTACACTAAGTGAAATGAGTCAGAGAAAGACAAATACTATATGATTTCATTCATATGTGGAATTTAATAAACAAAATAGATGAATGTAGGGGAAATAAAAGAGGGAGGCAAACCATAAGTAGACTTAATTATAGAGAACAAACTGATGGTTGCTGGAGGTAGGTGGGCAGGAAAATGGGCTAAATGAGTGATGGGTATTAAAGAAAGCACTTGTTGGGACGAACATAGGGTGTTATATGTAAGTGATTAATCACTTAGAGATTTAAATATCACATTAGGATCTATAATTAAGTTTGAGCTAACTTTTCTATGAGATATGAGGTTTATATTGAGGCTCTTGGGGTTTTGTTTGTTTTTCATATGAATGGATAAATGCTCCAACATCATTTGCTAAAAAGACTACCCTTCCACTGAATTGCTTTTGTAACTTTGTCAGAAATAAGTTAACTCTTCTTGTGGTTAGCCTACTTCTGAGTTTTGTATTATACACTAGTGATCTATGTGTCAATCCCTCTGCCAAATACCACACTGGTTGCTGATTTGTATAGTGAGTCTTAATATTGGGTAGAGAAAATCCTCCAACTTTATTCATCTTCTATGAAATCATTTAAGCTATTCTAGTTCCTTTGCTTCTCCATATAAATTTTAGAATCAGCTTGTCTATATCTAAAGTGGCCAACATTTAGAAAGTCAACCCAGGACACAATCATACCAGGCAAAATAAATCCTAACACATAGTATTATAATATATAATAAGTAATTATACAATGTGTTATTATTTTCATATAACATGAAAAATAGGGGTTTTGTTCATTTCATTTTGTGTCACCATAAATTTTATTTAAAAAAAGAAAAAACAAAAATAAGAGTAGTTAACTGTAGCAATTAGTAGTAATTGACAGTTGAACTAATTAATATGTGTAAAGAAATAGAAAAAATATTTTGGTTTCTGTTCTCCTAAAAGGAATTTATTGTAACTCTTGATTCCACATATAAATGTTATAGGCTATATTTTAATTATTATTAAACTGCATAAACATAAGAATTTTAGGATAGTACAAATTCAAAAGGATATCTTTTCTCCTGTTTCCTTTTCCAATAATACTTCTCTACAATGCCTATAGATTTCATGATATACTTTATTCTTTTATATAGTGATAAAAATGAGTGTAGTCAAAAATATATTCACTTTGACCTGCAGCTCTGTTCTTACTGAGTTCCACATTGTACTAATTTCTTAAGTCCAATGTGATGGCATAAAGCTAAATATTTTCTCAACAAAAAGCTTTTGTGCATAGAATACTTAGGAAGTAACTTAGAAGCAGCAGTAGAGTTTTAGATTTTCAGGCATTAGTTTCCAGCTTTCAAAAAATGTTCACTTTCAAAAAACATCTAAAAGCACAATATACTTTGAATCTACAACTTGTTTTGATAGACTAGCTATTTGTGAAATGGCAATATTATAGTATTGGAGAACAAATAAGTGTCACCAATGTTAGTAGGGAGCTATAACTATAAAGGGTTAATATGAGAGAATTCCGTGGTGGCGTTGGCCAGTTTATATCCCAGATATTTTGATGATTACACAAATCCGTGTCTGTAGTAAGTGTCATAGAATTATATAGTCCTCGGTGTCCATCGAAAGATGAATGGATAAAGAAGATGTGGTTCATGTATACAATGGAATATTACTCAGCCATTAGAAACGACAAATACCCACCATTTGCTTCGACGTGGATGGAACTGGAGGGTATTATGCTGAGTGAAATAAGTCAATCGGAGAAGGACAAACATTATATGGTCTCATTAATTTGGGGAATATTAAAAATAGTGAAAGGGAATAAAGGGGAAAGGAGAAAAAATGAGTGGGATATATCAGAAAGGGAGACAGAACATGAGAGACTCCTAACTGGGAAATGAACTAGGGGTGGTGGAAGGGGAGGTGGGCGGGGGTGGGGAAGAATGGGTGACGGGCACTGAGGGGGGCACTTGATGAGATGAGCACTGGGTGTTATTCTATATGTTGGCAAATTGAACACCAATAAAAAATAAATTTATAAAAAAAATTAAAAAAACAACAGCAAGAAAAAAAATAGAATTATATAGTCCTAAAAAATAAATGTATTTCAAAATTGGTGAAATCCAAATAAGGTTTACTTGATAGTACTGTACCAATGTAAATTTCCTAGTTTGGGTAATTGGTACTTAAATAATTTCAAAATAAAAATTTAAGGTAAATAAACGCTAATAGTACTACTAGAAATAGAACTTTTTATTTGAAAGTTCTTTTTTCCTTTTTAAATTTTTTAATTTAAATTCCAATTAGTTAATATACCATGTAATATTACCTTCAGATGTACAATTTAGTGATTCAACACTTCCAAACCACCAGTGCTCATCACAAGTGCACTCTTAATCCCCATCACCTATTTCACCTCCCCCCCCCCCACCTCCCCTCTAGTAACCATCAGTTTATTCTCTATAGTTGAATTTGTTTCTTGGTTTGCCTCTCTTTCTCACTTTTTTTCCCTATGTGCCTTGTTTTGTTTCTTAAATTCCACATGTGAATGAAATTATATGGTATTTGTCACTCTGGCTTATTTCACTTGACACTATACCCTCTAGCTCTGCCTACAACATTACAAATAGCAAGATTTCATTCTTTTTATGGCTCAGGAATATCCCATTGTAGAAAGAAAATATATATAATTTCTTCTTTACCAATTCACCTGCTGACATGTGGGCTGTTTTATTTCCATACTATTGGCTATGGTAGTAAGATTCTGCTGCTATAAACATCAGAATGCATATGTTTCTTTGAATTAGTATTTTTGTATTGTTTGGGTAAATACCAGGTAGTAAAATTGCTGGATTATAATGTAGTTCTATTTTTAACTTTTTGAGAAATCATCCTATTTTCCAGAGTAGCTGCACCAGTTCACATTCCCACCAATAGTGTAAGTATGTTTCCCTTTTTCCATACCTTTGCCAAAACCTGTTGTTTCTTGTGTTGTTAATTTTAGCCATTCTGGCAGGTGTGAGGTGGTATCTCATTGTAGTTTTTATTTGCATTTCCATGATGAAGAGTGATGTTGAGTAACTTTTCATATATCTATTGGACATCTGTATGTCTTCATTGGAAAAATGTCTATTCATGTCTTCTGCCTCTTGCTTAATGGGATTATTTGTTATTGGGGCGTTGAGTTTGATAAGTTCCTTATAATTTTTAATACTAACCCTTTATCAAATATGTCATTTGTGAATATCTTCTACCATTCTGGAGGTTGCCTTTCAGTGTTGTTGATTGTTTCCTTCACCGTACAGAAACTTTTTGTTCAGTAAAGTCTCAATAGTTTATTTTTAAAAATTTCCTTTTATTTCCTTTGTCTCCGGAGATATATCTAATAAGAAGTTTCTATGGCTGATGTGAAAGAGGTTACTGTTTGTGTTGTCCTCTAGGATTTTAATGGTTTCATGTCTTATATTTAGGTCTTTAATCCATTTTGAAACTGAAGAGGACACAAATAAATAGAAAGATATTCCATGCTCATGGATTGGAAGAACAAATATTATTAAGATGTCAATACTATCCAAATCAATCTAAAAATTTAATGCAATCACTATCAAAATACCATCAGAATTTTTCACAGACCTAGAAGAATCCTAAAATTTGTATGGAACTACAAAAGACCCCGAAATAGCTAAAGCATCCTTGAAAATGAAAAGCAAAGCTGAAGTAATCACAATTCTGGATGTCAAGTTATATTACAAAGCACAGTGATTTATTTATTTATTTATTTATTTATTTATTTATTTATTTAGGAGTCAGTGGCCTTTCTTTTTTCTTCTTTTTTTTAAATAATAAATTTATTTTTTATTGGTGTTCAATTTGCCAACATACAGAATAACACCCAGTGCTCATCCCATCGAGTGCCCCCTCAGTGCCCGTCACCCATTCACCGCCACCCCCCACCCTCCTCCCCTTCCACCACACCTAGTTCGTTTCCCAGAGTTAGGAGTCTTTATGTTCTGTCTCCCTTTCTGATATTTCCCACACATTTCTTCTCCCTTTCCTTATGTTCCCTTTCACTACTTCTTTGGTGTTGGTTGTGATCATTCCTCTTTCATTCATGATTTTATTTATTTTGGCCTTTTTTCTTTTTGATACACCTGGCTGGGGGTCTATCAATCTTATTAATTCTTTCAAAGAACCGGTTCCTAGTTTCATGATTTGTTCTACTGCTTTTTTTCATTTCTATATTATTGGTTTCTGTTCTAATCTTTATTATTTTTCTTCTCCTGCTGGATTTAGACTTTATTTGCTATTCTTTTTCCAGCTCCTTTAGCTATAAGGTTAGGTTGTATATTTGAGACTTTGTTTTTTGAGAAAGACTTGTATTGCTGTATACTTCCCTCTGAGGACTGCCTTTGTTGCATACCAAAGGTCATGAATATTCATGTTTTCATTTTCATTTATGTCCATGTATTTTTAATTTTCTACTCTAGAAAATGTTTCACGTGCACTGGAGAAGAAGTGTATTCTCTTGCTTTAGGATGAAATGCTCTGAATTTCTGTGCAGTTCATCTGGTACAGTGTGTCATTCAAAGCCCTTGCTGCCTTGTTGATCTTCTGTTTAGATGATCTGTCCATTGTTGTGATTAGGGTCTTAAACCCCCTACTATTATTGTATTATCATGAATGAGTTTCTTTAATTTTATCATTAATTATTTTATATATTTGGCTGCTCCCAAGTTAGGGGTATAAATATTTACAATTGTTAGATCTTCTTGTTGAATAGACCTCTTTATTATAATATAGTATCTTTCTTCATCTCTTATTAGAATCCCTGGTTTAAAATTTAGTTGGTTTGGTATAAGGATGGCTACTCTAGCTTTCTCTTGATGTCCTTGGGCAAGATAAATGGTCCTTTACCCTCTCACTTTCAATCTGGAGGTGTCTTTGTATTTAAAATGAGTTGCTTGTAAAGCAGAATATCAATGGGTCTTTTTTATTATTCATTCTGTTACCCTATATCTTGATTGAAGCCTTTAGTCCATTTACATTCAGAGCAATAATTGAAAGATAGGAAGTTAGTGCCATTGTATTAACTATAAAAGTTTGAAGGGGCACATGCACCCCAATGTTTATAGCAGCAATGCCCACAATAGCCAAAATATGGAAGGAGCCCAGATGACCATTGAGAGATGAATGGATAAAGGAGAAGTGGTATGTATATACAGTGGAATGTTGCTCAGCCATCAAAAAGAATCAAATCTTGCCATTTGCAATGACAAATGGATGGAACAAGAGGGTATCATGCTAGGAAAAAAAAGTCAGAGGAAGGCAAATATATGATTTCTTTCTTTCTTTCTTTCTTTCTTTCTTTCTTTCTTTTTTAATAAATTTATTTTTTATTGGTGTTCAATTTGCCAACATATAGAATAACACCCAGTGCTCATCCCGTCAAGTACCCACCTCAGTGCCCATCACCCAGTCACCCCCACCCCCCACCCACCTCCCCTCCCCTTCCAACACCCCTAGTTCGTTTTCCAGAGTTAGGAGTCTTTCATGTTTTCTTTCTTTCTTTCTTTCTTTCTTTCTTTCTTTCTTTCTTTCTTTCTTTCTTTCTTTCTTCTTTCTTTCTTCTTTCTTTCTCTTTCTTCTTTCTTTCTTTCTTTCTTTCTTTCTTTCTTTCTTTCTTCTTTCTTTCTTTCTTTCTTTCTTTCTTTCTTTCTTTCTTTCCTCTTTATTTCTTTTCTTTCTTTAAATTTCTTTTTATTGGAGTTCAATTTGCAAACAAATAGCATAACACCCAGTGCTCATCCCATCAAGTTCCTCCCACAGTGCCCGTTACCCACTCACCCCATCCCCCCCCACCTCCCTTTCCACCACCCCTTGTTCGTTTCCCAGAATTAGGAGTCTCACGTTCTGTCACCGTCTCTGATATTTCCCACTCATTCTCTCTCTTTTCCCCTTTATTCCCTTTCACTATTTTTTATATTCCCCAAATGAATGAGACCATATAATGTTTGTCCTTCTCCGATTGACTTATTTCACTCAGCATAATACCCTCCAGTTCCATCCACGTCGAAGCAAATGGTGGGTATTTGTCGTTTCTAATGGCTGAGTAATATTCCATTATATACATATACCACATCTTCTTTATCCATTTATCTTTCGATGGAGCCTCGGTGTCCATCGAAATATGATTTCATTCTTACGTGGAATTTGAGAAAAAAAGCACAAGTATAGGGGAAAGGAAGGAAAAATAAAAAGATAAAAACAGAGAAGGAGAAAAACAAAAGGGACTCTTTTTTTTTTACAATAAGAGGCTCTTAATAACTATGGGAAACAAACTGATAGTTGCTGGAAGAAAGGTGGCTGGGGGATAGGGTAACTGAGTGATGGGCATTAAGGAGGGCACTTGACGTGATGAGCATCGGGTGTTGTATGCAACTGATGAATCACTGAATTATACCTCTGAAACTAATGATACAATTTTTAAATTTTAATTTAATTTAAATAAAAAATTAAGTAAAAAAATACTGTAGCATCTTTCTTTTGGACCACTCAGTGTGCCCAGTAATATAAGAGTACTACAATCCGTAACTTTGGGATACAGATGCAGTGAAACGCCGGGACACCTGCACCCCAATGTTTATAGCAGCAATGTCCACATTAGCCAAACTGTGGAAGGAGCCTCGGTGTCCATCGAAAGATGAATGGATAAATAAGATGTGGTCAATGTATACAATGGAATATTACTCAGCCATTAGAAACGACAAATACCCACCATTTGCTTCGACGTGGATGGAACTGGAGGGTATTATGCTGAGTGAAATAAGTCAATCGGAGAAGGACAAACATTATATGGTCTCATTCATTTGGGGAATGTAAAAAATAATGACAGGGAATAAAGGGGAAAAGAGAGAGAATGAGTGGGAAATATCAGAGACGGTGACAGAACTTGAGAGATTCCTAACTCTGGGAAACGAACTAAGGGTGGGGGAAGGGGAGGTGGGTGGAGGGTGGGGGTGACTGGGTGCCGGTCTCTGAGGGGGGCACTTGATGGGATGAGCACTGGGTGTTATTCTATATGTGGGCAAATTGAACACCAATAAAAAATAAATATAAAAAAATAATGCTAACTGAAAAAATGTGTAACATTAAAAAAAAGAATATTTCAATCCAACAAATCAATTGGAAAGATCAAAGGATGAAGGATGACACTTATAGAAGGCAATGTCACATGATATGTTGAGAAGTTAATGATGATAACAGTAGTGGCTATTACTTATAAATGACTTAATATGTAATTTTTACAATGAGCAAAGAGTATGTATTTTTACCACCATTTACAAATGAGGAAACTGTGACACATAGATATTAATTCATATGCTTTTGATCACAGAGCTAGTTAATAATCTTAATGGAATTTTCCCCTGAGGTGGTCTGGCCCTAGAATCTGTACAGAATATAGAAAAATTTATAAATCAAAATTCTAAAAGGTAAGGATAACACAATTACAGAGTTAAAATATCCAATGTCATTTTGATGTATTCTCTTGATATATGTCCTTTCATCAATTTATTGATTCAATGATAAATAAAATATTGACTAAACATGTATGATGTTCCAACATTTTTTTCTGCAAATGTGGGCTACAGTGGTGAAATGATCCAATAAAACTCCTGCCTGCGTGGACCATCTATTCTAATGTGGAAGAGGCAGACAATGTAAATAAAAATGTATAAGAAAATTTGAAATTTGACAAGTCTGAAAGTAGAATAAGTGATTATTATTAACAGGGAGTTGTCAGAAAGAACTCTCTGAAGAGATGAAACTTGGGCAGACATCTGAAAAAAATGAGAGATTGAGCCATGAGGATATCTTGGAAAATAAGTAGAACATTCTTAGCAGAAGGCATTATACCTGCAATTTCCCAGGTTCTGAGACTTGGTCCAAGGTCTACGAGGAGGCCCATTTGGATGGAATTGGGCTAGGGAAATGCAATGTGGTAGATATTTTGCCAGGACCTTCTTCTACTTCCCAGATTACATGGCTCATGCAGTAATGTGTTTTACACAACCACTACCTTACATTTCTCTCTCCTTGTATTGTTTGTTATTTGTTTTAAGGACTAGTATTTTCCAATCCAGACAAAACCCTACGTGCAAGTAATATTGTTCTGTCCACTTTTTTTTTTAACTTTTCATTAAGTGGAGTCCTCTAAGTTTACTTGGGAGATGTGTAATTAGGGACACCTCTGACGGGGCTTCATCTGAGTCTGGCCTTGAGATAACTTGGCAGAGCTGTTGATCCTGATTCCTCATTCTCAGAAGCTCTAGCAGATCAAATGGAAACTCAAATCCTAAACCCTCCCCACCAGTTCAAGAAGAAATTGAGGCCTGTTAAGACAGTAAAGGGTGTGGCTGAACTCTTCTGCCACCTTGTGACTGATTTCATTCTTCCCATCTGATGGATACTTCTCTAGAAACTTTTTGAATTGAGAATTTAATTTTCAGGAGAGTCTTCCAGAAGGATCACAGAACATGAGGAAGAGAAGACACAAAGGACTTTTTGACACAAATTTAAGCCTAAATTGAAAGATATACTTGGAATACAATGTGGCTTGGTAATACAAGGGTGGATCGTGAGGAAGAGGCCTTGGGGGTCATGTACATTTACAAGTGCCTAAGAAGTAGTGAGAGCAAAGAACCATGATTAGCTGTGGGAAAGAAGAACTAAGAGATTAAATGGCATGCATTTCCTATGCATTATTCCTCCTTGGAACTTCACTTGATTGTCTACCTATTCTATAAGACAAATGTTCAAATCCCAGTGAATCTCACATCTCCTTTCTCTATATGCCCACCTGAGACTGAAGCTACTTCGCATTCACGGTCTCCTGTCAGGAAATGTATCTGCTTTTTCATAGGCAACTCCCTCTCCTTTTCCCAGTGACAAGACACCACAATTGATACTCACTCTCCTTAAGACCACTCTGTTCTTCTGGTTCGTGAGGAAATTTAGGCTGTCATTCAGGAGCTACTTCAAAGGTTAGCCCTTTCACTGTTCAAGATAGATGCCTAGATCCAGTATTTATGTTCCTGACCCTTTATGTTAATTATAAATACAATTCTCCCCCCACCACCAGTTGAGACAGCAATTTTCTTTCAGCTCTCCCTAGTGCATTTTCCGTCTCTCTCTCTCTCTCTGTCTCTCTCTCTGTCTCTGTCTCTCTCTGCTTCATAGATGCAAAGTCCTGAATGCACTTAGTATTGGAAGTAATGGCAGTGCTATTTATCACACACTTCCATGCTCTGCTATGTGCTTTACAACGTAAGGCACAAATATGTAATTCGAAGGCTAATTGCAAAGTGTGGTAAAGTTATTCAAACTTCCATTTGAAATTAAAACAAATATGGAAACTTAATGACTCTAGATCAAGTCACTTGCACCATTATTCTTTGATACTATCAAATTATGAAGAGGAATATACACTTTGGGTGAAAATTTAAATATAAGTCTTGAAATTTCAAAGAAATTTCAGATTCAAGCAAGGCCATCACAGAAGTTCTTTGGGTTTATCATACAATGAGAAATTGCTTATACTTTCTGGAGATTCTTTGACTAAAAGACTTGGAAAGGACTTTCACTTCTGAATTGGAAGCAAAATGTTTTAGCCTAGTCATAATAGCAATATGGATAAATTACAAAACACATCAGCAAGCAAAAATACAGACAAACCTAAATGAATTAAATTTCAAAAATAGAAAGCTTTCCTAAAATCAGAGTCCCATTAGTTCTTTAATCCCTGAGGGTAATGTAGATATAGAAGGAAAGTCCCCATGGATGGCTATAAAGAGAAACTACTCAAACCACTACAAAATTTTATTGACTACACCTTGTCTGGTATGACAGGTTCAAATTCTGAGGTGTTTAAAAGAAGTCCAAATCCACTTGGGAAATCTCTCCTTTAAGTCTCTCACTGGCTGAATGTGAGTAGCATACCAATGGCTGAGAGCAAGGCAGGGGAGATGAAACAAACTCATGAATTACTCCCTGAGTGCAAGATAGTGATGAGGAGGAGGCTGATATAAGATAGGAAAGCTAATACATATCCCCCTCAAGATGGACAGATCTTTCTCTGAGTACAAAGCCACAGTATGCAGGAGGCTGCATGCAGAGAAAGAAAGCTACTAGCAATTCCTCCCAAAGTGCACATAAACTCTTCATTGGGTACATTACAGTGATTTGGTAAATTGAGAATAAGAAAGACCTCCTGAGGCTTGAAGATGCAGGAGCAGAGCTGAAGAGTAAAGAAAAGTCCTCAGTGAAAAAAAAAAAAAAAAGCTGTTAATTGGTTTTAAAGGAAAGAGAGTGAAAAGAAGAGGGGAATTTAGAGTGAGGGAGAATTATTTAAAGAGATAATGGCTGAGAATTTTGTGAAAATGGTGAAATGTATTAACCTACATATGCAATAAGCTCAGTGAACCCCAATTAGGATAAGCAAAATAAACTCACAGTATGTCTACCATCAAAATGCTGAAAACCAAAGATACAACCAAATTCTTAAAAGTAGCTGAGTGGAAAAGGACATTACATACAAGAGAACACTTAGAATGATCCCTTATTGCCAAAAGACAATAGGATAGCATCTCTAAGCATTGGAAGGAAAAATAAAATTGTCTGTCTATAATTCTCTATGCAGAAAAAGTACATTTCTTTTTTTTTAATTTATTTTTTATTGGTGTTCAATTTACTAACATACAGAATAACCCCCAGTGCCCGGCACCCATTCACTCCCACCCCCCGCCCTCCTCCCCTTCTACCACCCCTAGTTCGTTTCCCAGAGTTAGCAGTCTTTACGTTCTGTCTCCCTTTCTGATATTGCCCACACATTTCTTCTCCCATCCCTTATATTCCCTTTCACTATTATTTATATTCCCCAAATGAATGAGAACATATAATGTTTGTCCTTCTCCGACTGACTTACTTCACTCAGCATAATACCCTCCAGTTCCATCCACGTTGAAGCAAATGGTGGGTATTTGTCATTTCTAATAGCTGAGTAATATTCCATTGTATACATAAACCACATCTTCTTTATCCATTCATCTTTCGTTGGACACTGAGGCTCCTTCCACAGTTTGGCTATCGTGGTCAATGCTGCTATAAACATCGGGGTGCAGGTGTCCCGGCGTTTAATTGCATCTGTATCTTTGGGGTAAATCCCCAACAGTGCAATTGCTGGGTCGTAGGGCAGGTCTATTTTTAACTGTTTGAGGAACCTCCACACAGTTTTCCAGAGTGGCTGCACCAGAAAAAGTACATTTCAAGAATGAAAGTGAGAGCCAAGAATAGTGATTTCAATAAATTGTATTGGGAAAACTGGATAGCTACAATGCAAAAAGTTTAAATTGGACCACTATCTTACACTGTATATAAAAATCGACTCAAAATGAATTAAAGTCTCAAATATTTAATACCTGAAACCATCAAATTCTTAGGAGAAAACATGGAAAAAGCTCCTTGATATTGGTCTTGCCAACATTTTTCTTTGTTTTTCTGATTTTATTTTTTGGTTTTGACACCAAAAGCAAAATTAAATAAGGAGGACTACATCAAACTAAAAAGCAAAAGAAACAATCAACAAAATGACCAGCCAACCTATAGGATGGGAGAAAATATTAGCAAAATATATGTATAAAAATGGGTTAATATCTTTAAACTATAAAAAAAACTCATGCAACTTAATAGCCAAACCCCCAAATACTTAATTAAAAAATGGGCAGAGGAACCGAATAGACATTTTTCCAAAAAAGACATACAAATGGCCAAGTACATGAGAAAGTGCTCAGCATCACTAATAATCAGGGAAATGCAGATTGAAATCACATTGAAACATCACTTTATACCTGATAGAAGGACTACTACAAAAAGAGATAACAATTATTGATGAGAATGTGGAGAAAAGAGAATACTTATGCACTATTGATGAGAATATAAATTGATTCAGTCACTGTGGAAGACAGTACAGAGATTCCTCAGAAATATAAAAATAGAGGCACCTGGGTGGCTCATTTGGTTTACCATCTGCTTTTGGCTCAGGTCATGATCTCAGGATCCTGCTATCCAGCCCAGCATCAGTCTTTCTGCTCAGCAGGGAGTCTGCTTCTCCCTTTCTTTCTGTGTTCCCCCGTCTCTCAATTAAATAAATAAGTAAAATCTTTGTTGGCAAATCAAACTCCTATTAAAAATATACAATGGAAAACTGTGTGGAGGTTCCTCAAAGAGTTAAAAATAGATCTGCCCTACAACCCAGCAATTGCACAGCTGGGGATTTACCCCAAAGATACATGTGCAGTGAAATACCGGGACACCTGCACCCCGATGTTTCTAGCAGCAATGTCCACAATAGCCAAACTGTGGAAGGAGCCTCGGTGTCCATTGAAAGATGAATGGATAAAGAAGATGCGGTATATGTATACATTAGAATATTCCTCAGCCATTAGAAAGACAAATACCCACCATTTGCTTCGACATGGATGGGACTGGAGGGTATTATGCTGAGTGAAATAAGTCAATCAAAGAAGGACAAACATTATATGGTCTCATTCATTTGGGGAATATAAAAAATAGTGAAAGGGAATAAAGGGGAAAGGAGGAAAAATGAGTGGGAAATATCAGGAAGGGAGACAGAACATGAGAGACTCCTAACTCTGGGCAACGAACAAGGGGTAGTGGAAAGGGAGGTAGGCGGGGGGTGGGGGTGACTGGGTGACGGGCACGGAAGGGGGCACTTGAGGGGATGAGCACTGGGTGTTATGCTATATGTTGGCAAATTGAACTCCAATAAAAAAAACCTGAAGAACCAATAATATGGGTCTGGGAAACAACTGATTAAATATATACAAACAAAACAAAAAATGTACAATCAAAAATAAAAACAAAAAAGATAAAAAATTAAAAATGTAAAAATAGAACTACCATATTGTCTAGCAATTCCATTCCTGGGAATACTTCTAAAGGAAACAAAATCACTAGGTCAGAAAGATACCTGCACCCCTGTGTCCATTGCAGCTTTATTTACAGTAGAGAAGACACAGAAACAAATTAATTGTTTATCAATAGATGAATAGATGAATGTTTAAAGAAAATAAGATGTATGTGTCTGTATGTGAGGTATTTGCATATTTGCAATAGAATATTATTCAGCCATCTAAAAGAAGGAAATTTTGCCATTTTGAATCATGGGTGTATCTTGAAGACATTCTGCTGAGTGAGATAAGTAAGACAAAGAAAGACAGTATTGTATGATTTCACTAGTATGTGAAAAATGAAAGGAACCAAGCTTATAAATGTAGAAAACAGATATGTGGTTATTAGGGGCAGGGGGCCAGGGATTGGCAAAATGAGTGAAGATGGTAAAAAAAACAAAACAAAACAGAAATAGTGAGGAAAGTGTATTAGGCTGAAGGGCATCGATGCTTGATGGAATATTAATGTGCAGGAAGAAATAAACAGAACCACTATGTAGAAGTATTACATATACATAACATATAATATAAAAATTATGTGTACATATATGTATATATAGCATATATTAAATGGCATATATAATAAAATTCACAATGTAAAGGACTTTAACATTATTTAAATATACAATATATTTATGTGCATGTTTATTATAGTTTAATATATAGAATTATTAGTTTAATATATAATCTAATATATATTAATTAATGGTTTAATATATAGATCTGTCTATCTATACTTATATCTATATATACATACAAGTGGTAATTTAAAGTAAAAATAATAGTCATGTTGTTATATGTTTCTAGCATATATAGAGGTCAAATAGTGACAAGAACACAGGTGTGAGTTTAAATGAAATTACATTGTTGTAAAGTTCTTACAAAATTTATGACATAGGTGGTATTTTGAGGTAGACAGTATTAAATGAATATTGTAATCTGTGGAGTATCCATTAAAATAACAAAGGAATAAATAAAAAATACAGGAGATACAATGGAATACTAAATATTTTATTAATCATAAATGGAAAACTAAAAATAGATTGCATATGTGGAAGAAAAATACCAATATAATAGACTTTTATTCTACCCTATCAGTAATTACATTAAATGTTAGTTGGCAGGTATTTGTCGTTTCTAATGGCTGAGTAATATTCCATTGTATACATAGACCACATCTTCTTTATCCATTCAATACCCACCATTTGCTTCAACATGGATGGAACTGGAGGGTATTATGCTGAGTGAAGTAAGCCAATCGGAGGACAAACATTTTATGGTCTCATTCATTTGGGGAATATAAAAAATAGTGAAAGGGAATAAAGGAGAAAGGAGAGAAAATGAGTGAAAATATCAGTGAGGGTGACAGAACATGAGAGACTCCTAACTCTTGGAAACGAACAAGGGGTAGAGGTGGGCGGGGGGGTTGGGTGACTGGGTGATGGGCACTGAGGGGGGCACTTGGTGGGATGAGCACTGGGTGTTATGCTATATGTTGACAAATTGAACTCCAATAAAAAATAAAAAAATATAAAAAAATGTTAGTTGGCTAGGTATTCTAAGAAAAAAGCAGAAATTAGTAGAATGGATTAATATTGAATAAAATTACAACTTAATTGTGATTGTTAATTTTATGTGTGAACTTGGCTGGGCCACAGCATCCCCAGATATTTGGCCAAACAATATTCTGGGTGTTTCTGTGAGGGTGTTTTAGAATCAATAGACTGAATAAAGCAGATCATTCTCCATAATGTGGATGGGTCTCACACAATCAGTTGAAGGACTGAATATAGCAAAAAGTCTACTCTTCTCCACGTAAGAGGGGATTCTTTCTGCCCAATAGACCTTGAACTGATACATAGGCTTTTTTCCTCCCGTTGGCCTTGAGCTGAAGCATTAGCTATTACTGGGTTTCGAATCTGCTGGCTTTCAGATTGGAACTACACCATTGGCTTTGCTGGTTCTCAGACCTTCATACTCAGACTTGAACTGAATCATTGACTTCTCTGATTCTCCAGCCTGGAAATACACCTTGCAGAACTTGGAACTTGTAAACCTCCATATTCACATGAGACAATTCCTTATGATAAATCTATAAATTATATAATTATAATTTTGTGTATGTATGGGAACGCAAATAAGCAGAGTATATTTACTAAACATAAGAAATCCAGTAGGACTCTATTGATAATCAGACAGGGTAGACTTCAAGACAAGAAGTATGGGGATCCCTGGGTGGCTCAGTGGTTTAGTGCATGCCTTAGGCCCAGGGCATGGCCCTGGAGTCTTGGGACTGAGTCCCACATAAGGCTCCCTGCATGGAGCCTGCTTCTCCCTCTGCCTATGTCTCTGCCTCTCTCACACACTCTCTCTCTCTGTCTCTCTCTCTTTCTCTCTCTCTCTGTCTCTCTGTGTGTGTGTGTCTCTTATGAATAAATAAATAAAATCTTTTTTAAAAAAAGACAAGAAGTACTTACAGAGCTAAGGGAGACATGCCATAAGGATGAAAGGATCAATTTATGCAAAAGAATGAAATTGGATCACTTTCTTACATTGTACACAAAAATAAAATCAAAATGGATGAAAGAACTAAGTGTGAGACAGGAAACCATCAATATCCTGGAGGAGAACACAGGAAGTAACCTCTTTGACATCAGCCCTAGCAGCTTATTAGATATATCTCTAGAGGCAATGGAAACAAAAGGAAAACAAAAAATAAACTATTGATACTTCACCAAATAAAAGGTTTCTGTACAATAGAGGAAACAATCAACAAAACTGTAAGGCAACCTATGGAATGGGAGGAGATATTCACAAATTACACATCTGATAAAGTGTCAATATCCAAAATCTATAAAGAACTTATAAATTCAACACCCCCTCAAAAAAACACAAGTAATCCAGTTAAAGAATGGGCAAAAGACATGAATAGACATTTTTTCCAAGGAAAACATACATATGGCTAACAGACATACGAAAAGATAATCAACATCACTCATCATCCTGGAAATACAAGTCAAAACTGCAATAAGATTATCACCTCATACCTTTCAGAATGACTAAATTTAACAACACAGGAATCAACAGGTATTGGTGAGGATGTGGAGAAAGGAGAAGACCCTTACACTGCTGGTGGGAAAGCAAACTGGTGCAGCCACCCTGGAAAACACTATGGAGGTTCTTTCCAAAATGCAAACTAGAAACTCCTCTATCATCTAGCAATTGAACTACTTGGTATTTACTGAAAGGATACAGAAAATATTTATTCGAAAGGATGCATGCATCCCAATGTTTAGGGCAGCATTATCAACAATAATGTAAAGAGTACAGAAATCCTTCAACTGATGAATATATAAAGAAGAAATTGTGTGTATACACATATATGAGATAAATGTGTATATATGCATATATATATATTTCTCTATAAATAATGTAATGGAATATTACTCAGCCATCAAAAGAAAGAAATATTGCCATTAATTATGATATGGATGGAGCTAGAGTGTATTATGCTAAGCAAAATAAGTCAGTCAGAGAAAGACAAATACCATATGTTTTCACTCATATGTGAAATTTAAGGAAAAAAAGTATGAACATAGGGGAATAAAAAGAGGCAAACCAGAAAACAGACTCTTAACTATAGAGAACAAACTTAAGGTTACTGGAGGGGAGGTGGGCAGGGGATGGGTTAAATTGTGTTGGGTATTAAGAAGGGCACTTGTTAAAAAAAAAGAAGGGCACTTGTTGCTATAGTACCAGGTGTTGTCTGTAAATTCTATATCTGAACCTAATATTGTACTGTATATATTAACTTACTAGAATTTAAATAAAAGCTTGAAAGAAGAGGCCAAACCAAAGACATACTCATACTCATAATATGTGTAACTTAATAAAGATCTTGCAGTCTATTATATTAAATTGCCTAAGGGAAGAAATAGACAAATTATGGCCATATTGAAGATTCTAACACATTTCTTTGAGTAATTCATATAATAACAAAAGGGGAAAGGAGAAAAAATAAGTGGAAAATCTCAGAAAGGGAGACAGAACATGAAAGACTCCTAACTCTGGGAAATGAACTAGGGGTGGTGTAAGGGGAGGTGGGCGGGGGGTGGGGGTGACTGGGTGGTGGGCACTGAGGTGGGCACTTGACGGGATGAGCACTGGGTGTTATTCTGTATGTTGACAAATTGAACACCAGTAAAAAGTAAATTTATTAAAAAAAGAATATTTTTTAAAAAAATAAACCCTTTACTGGTAGTTAAATTCAAACTTTCATATATTTAAATAACTTGATCTTATTGTATATATTATTTGGTCACTTTGGAATTAAAGTAACAGCTAACATTATGAAAATATATATAAAATATCCAAATGTTTGGAAATTAAACAACATACTTCTACATAACCCATAAATCAAATAAGAAATCCAAAATAAAACTGTAAAATATTTCAAAGTGAATAATAATAAAAACATGACATTCTAAAATTTGTAAAATGCTGCTGCAATTAAGACTGAAAGAGAAATTTATAACTTTAATGACTATTTTACAAAAGAGGAAATATTTAAAATAAATGACCTAAGCTTGCATACTAATAATGTAGAAAAAAAATTAAAAAATGAAGCAAGTAGAATATATAGAATAGAAAGAAAAGCCGAAATCAGTGAGATAGAAAACACACCAACAATAGAGAAAATTACACGTCAATCATTTTTTCTTTGGAAAGAATAAGAGAACTGGTAACCCCTAGAAAAGCTAATAAAAGAAAAAAACCAAAAGAGACAAAGAAATCAAATCACTCATATCAGGAATGAAAGAAAGAGAATACTACATATTATACAGGCATTGACATAATAATAAAGGTATATTTTATTACTGTCCATCTAGTAAAAAGAAATTGTTAAACTTTTTAGCAATTAACAGATTGTTAATAAAGGGAGATTGACAACTTTAACTTTAAAACTTGACAACTTAAATGAAGTTGAAAAAAATCCATAAAAGCAGAATTTAGTCAAACTGGCAAATGAGGAAAAAGAAAATCTAGATAATGTTATTTCTGTTAAAATCAACAATAAAGAGGCAAGCCAATTTAAGAAATGGAAAATGGAGTGAAATAAACAATGAAGATATAGAAATGGCCTTCGAGTAAGCCACCTTGGAAGTCAGTTTTGGCATTTTCTTACAAAACTACATTTAATGTATCATGCAGTCTAGCAATTCTATTCCTTGTTATTCACCCAAGTGAATTGAAAACTTATGTTCATACAAATTCTTCACACAAATGTTTATAAGAGCTTTATTCATAGTTGCTCAAGTTTGGTAGCTATCAAGATGTCTTATAATAGGTGAATGTTAGTAAACAAATTGTGGCAAATCTATACAGTGGTATGTTATACCACAATAAAAAATAAGTAATATACACATGGATGTTTATAATAACTTTATCCATATTTTCCAAAACTTGGAAGCAACCAAGATAGGTAGGTGGATAGATAGACTTACATCTAGACAGTAGAATATTATTCAAAGCTAAAAATGAAATAAGCTATCAAGCCATGAAAAGACATGGAGAAACCTTAAAAGCATGTCAGTAAGTGAAAAAAAAAACAATCATAAAAGTTTACACACTGTATCATTCCAAAGCAAATGACGCTCTGGAAAATACAAATCTATGAGGGCGTTTAAAAGGTCAATGGGTGACGGGCACTGAGGGGGGCACTTGACGGGATGAGCACTGGGTGTTATTCTGTATGTCGGTAAATTGAACACCAATAAAAAATAAATTTATTATTAAAAAAATAAAATAAATAAAAGGTCAGTGTTTGCAGGAGTTTGGCGGAGGGTGGGTGAATAGGTAGAGCACAGAGGATTTTTAGGGTAGTGAAATTTTTCTGTATGATGTTATAACGGTGGTGACATATAATATGTCATATATATTTGTCGAAACCCACAGAATATATAATTCCAAGAGGGAACCCTAATGTAAACTATAGACTTTAGATGATAATGTTGTGTCAATGTAGGTTTCATGGATTGTAACAAATGTACCGCTCAGGTGCAAGTTATTGATAGCAGGAGAAGTTGTGGGTATACGTGTGGTAGGGGCTTAAGATATATAGGAACTCTCAATTCTTCCCCTCAAGTTTTTTTGTAAACCTACAACTGCTCTAAAAAATAGCCTATTTATAAACAAACATAATGATATATTATTTTGCTTTGTCCAATGGGCTGCCTATAATAAAAAATGGTCAATTATATAAATTTTGGTAAGGACATGGAGCAGCTATCACTCTCATCCACTGCTAATAGAAGTGTAAAATTTTATTATCACCATTTCACATCCACTTGAATGACCAAAATCAAAAAGGCTGGTAACACAACATTTTGTAAGGCTATTGAGCACCTGGAATTCTCATATATTCTGGTAGAATGTAAAATGGTCTAATTCAAATATGGAGAACTGTTACAGTTTCTTATAAAGATAAGTACACATCTTATTTTTTATTGGAGTTCAATTTGCCAACATACAGCATAAAACCCAGTGCTCATCCCATCAAGTGCCCCCCTCAGTGCCCATCACCCGGTCACCCCAACCCCCCGCCCACCTCCCTTTCCACTACCCCTTATTCATTTCCCAGAGTTAGGAGTCTCTCATGTTCTGTCTCCCTTTCTGATATTTCCCACTCATTTTTTTTCCTTTCCCCTTTATTCCCTTTCACTATTTTTTATAGTCCCCAAATGAATGAGACCATATAATGTTTGTCCTTCTCCGATTGACTTATTTCACTCAGCATAACTATGGAGAACAAACTGATAGTTACCAGACTGGAAGTGGCAGGGGGATGAGTGAAACAGGTAAAGGGAATTAAGGAGTGCACTTGTCCTGATGAGCAGTGGGTGATGTATGGAATTGTTGAATTACTACACTGTACATCTGAAACTAATATAACATTGTAAGTTAACTGTACTAGAATTAAAAGTTTAAAAAGATAAGCAAAGAGACAGAGACACAGGCAGAGGGAGAAGCAGGCTCCCTACAAGGATCCCAATGTGGGACTCGATCTCAGATAGCAGGATCACACCATGAGCCGAAAGCAGACGCTCAATTGCTGAGCCACCCAGCCACCCCTCTAAAAAGACTTTTAAAAGAATTGTCAAAGCAGGTTTTTTTTTAGATTAACCCCAAATTATGAATATCCCAAAGGTCAACAAGTAATAGATTAACAGGTGCAATGAAGTAAAATGGAATTCTAGTCAGCATTAAAACATATGACAAACTTCCTATGCATCCAAAAATATGTTTATATCTTTTTAAAAAACTGTTGAATCTCTGCAAAAAAAATAATACACACCATACTTATTCCACTTATATGAAATTTGAGAATAGGCAAAACTGATATAAGGCAAGAGAAATCAGAAAGTTGTTGCCTTTAGACATAAAGGAATTGTCTGAGAAAAGACATGTTGGATCTTTATTTGATAAAGAAAATGTTCTTTACTTTGTTTTGAGAGATGGCTACTTCATGACAAAGCTCACTAATCAGAATACTGTAGACCTATGCATTTCATTTTATGTTAATTATATCTAAAGCTAAAAAATTTTGGAAAAAATATTTTGGCAACACTGGTCTAATGGTTAGGAATATTGGCTTTAGGAAATTAATAGATTAGGCTCTAATTCCAGATTCGGCAATACATTGCCAAATCTGTGACAAGTTAATTTCCATCCTAAGCCTCAATTTCTTGATGTGTAAAGTGAGGCCAAACACTTGTGGATTTTGTGAGGAATGTACAGTGTATACTTTTAGAATACTATTTGACCACACTTAAGCATTCAATAAATAATAGTTATACTATTTTAATAAATTCCGTGCAATTTTTATTTCAAATGCCTTACATATCTGATACATCCTGGTTTTTTGTTTTCGTTTTTGTTTTTGCTTTTATTTTTTTTAAGACGAGCCCCCAAATCTTTATGCTCTTGCTGGAAAAGTATTTTTTATTAAATTGGAACAAGCATAAGCATTGGAAGCTTGTCTTATTTTTTTTTAAGTTTATGTGCAGGTTTTTTTAAATTTATTTTTTATTGGTGTTCAATTTGCCAACATATAGAATAACACCCAGTTCTCATCCCATCAAGTGCCCATCTCAGTGCCTGTCACCCAGTCACCCCCACCCCCCGCCCACCTCCCCTTCCACCACCCCTAGTTCGTTTCCCAGAGTTAGGAGTCTTTCATGTTCTGTCTCTCTTTCTGATATTTCCCACTCATTTTTTCTCCTTTCCCCTTTATTCCCTTTCACTATTTTTTATATTCCCTCAGTCTGTCTGAGTATACTCAGACATGGAGAATACTCATGAATCTCTCCCACAGCTTTGTTTTATTTTATTTGTATTACTACTGCCAGCATTACACCTCCATCTGCCCACAGTTCAGGCATAAGTGACTCCTCAGTTATTTGCATCAAATACGACCAGTATTAATTTTAAACAATGCAAACAGTAACACTTTATTGTACTGAAAATACAATGTCAATATCTTTATGTGTCAATAATATTTGGTGTCAGATATTCCTCTGTAGCATTGCTCATATCAGTGTTGGGCACATACTTAATTCTTAATAAAAGTCATTTCATAAATAAATAATTTTAGACTTTTTGAAAATCATAACAAATTATTTTGCCCACTCAGAAATATTTACACTATGTCTAACAACTATTTAGGAGTGAAAAATATGTACTTCTCCTAATTTCACAGTTTTATTTTTTTAATGGCTATTCAGGCTGAACGGGCATGTAAAAGTGAACAGGGTATATAAGAGTGAACAAAACAAGGTTCCAATCTGCATGGAGGCTCTGGTGTTGAATCAGAGAGTAAAGAAATATATGAAATTTTAAGGCAGCCTGGGTGGCTCAGCTTTTTAGAGCTGCCTTCAGCCCAGGGCCTGATCCTGGAAACCCAGGATCGAGTCTCACGTTGGGCTCCCTGCATGGAGCCTGCTTCTCCCTCTGCCTGTGTCTCTGCCTCTCTCTTTCTCTGTGTCTCTCATTAATAAATAAACGGATTCTTTTAAAAATATTTTAGTATACCTGACCCAATGATTTTCCTACTTCTATTTGTCTATCCTCAGTTCTCCTTCCCCCAATTTTTTAATTACTTGTGTTATCCTTTTGTTATATACTTATGGAAATACTGCAAGTCTTTTATATTAGAAGACAGACATCTACATCCCATGGATTTTTGGTATATATTTGCCTTTTGCTTTCTCCTCACCTTGAGTTTTTAAGCTGTTTCATAGAGATGCAAGGAAAGGAAATTTTGATAAGACTTGGTTCAGAGGCATAAAAGTGGAAGAGCATACACACAGAAGGTAGGGCTTCAGAAAGCTCAAAGATCCCATAAAGAGAAGGCAGATTTTGAGAGACTGATTTAAAGCATGTAGTCCAAATTTCCCACTGTACTCAGCACAGTTTTGGGTTTTACTGTTATTAAAGCAGTCAATCTTTACAAGGTAGTTATATATTCCTTGGTTTCTCAGGTGTATTGGATGTTGGGAGGAGGTAATGTGTAGGTGTAAGTAGCTAGGTTTTCAAGTGGTGTGGATCTGAGAGTACTGATTATCTAAAATAGGCAGATTTCCCAAGGAAGCATAAACCTATTTCATCTATCATTATTAGTCCCACCAGAATAGCTAAATACTTACTTCTACCCACATTTTTCTCTACCAAACAATGCTACCAAGGAAACACAGATGCAAATGTAAAACTTGACTACTTTCCATTCCAAATGACACTAATTTTTTAATTCCTGATACTTTCTTTTTGTTTCTGTATCACTTTTGGACATAAACTGAGCATCCTTATATGTAACGAACTTAGTAGGAGTTCACATTGGGTGGCAATGAATAGTGTTGCCACACAAAATCAGTGAGGACAGTTGAGACCTACTAGTAGCCATTTACTGGGTAGGATGACTCACAGCATGGTGAACTGAAGGTTAAATCTTCCATAATACTGAAAAAGAAAGGATAAGTAAAATAATCTCTCAGAAAACTATACATTTTAATTAGAGAAGAAGCAACTATATTTTATTGAGGGTAGAAATGTCATAGGCTGAAAAATGAACTCAATTTCCCAAAGCCATCCATAGCCAGTAACTGTCATGTGTCAGGACTGGTGATAGAGGAACACCAAGGTTATATGTCTAGAGTCAGTCCCTCTAAAGTGGTTCCAAACCCCTACCAAAATAAGAAGTCTTATGTGGACTATTAATGCATAAGAGGGACTTGGAAGCCATGAAGCATGGGGATATCCATTCTGTAGAAGTAGCTTTGTGGGTATATATGGGAGTGACATATTACGCACAATGAAAAAGATGCTTGTCTTTGAAAAGGAAGATGTTCCTAGGGACAATAAAACTGAATCTGCAGGACACCTGGGTGGCTCAGGGGTTGGGCATCTGCCTTTGGCTCAGGGGTGATCCTGGAGATCCGGGACCGAGTCCCATATCAGGTTCCCTGCATGGAGTCTGCTTCTCCCCCCTGCCTGTGTCTCTGACTCTCTCTCTGTCTCTCTCATGAATAAATAAATAAAATCTTTTTTTAAAAAAACAAAACACAAACACTGATTCTGAATCTCTTCAGTTGCCAGAAAATAAAACATTGAAACCTCACTCTGAAATTATTCCTTCATTATTTGGTGCAATAATAACCTTGTGAGTGTGTTTATGTCCTGATTGAAATTAATAAATTAACAAATTTGAGGAACATCAACTAAGGGTGCCTCAAGAGGAGTAGGGTATGGCCTTCATCATTCTCTTCTGCCCCCTTGTGGTATCTTTCATGGTATCTTTCTGGACTTGCCCTAGGTGAAAGCCATCTGCTTTAAACTAAACATTCTTGCTATTTAGTATTTTGGATATTTTTAGGAAACCAACCAACTAGAACTGAGACTGTCACTTCCTGTCAATGGGAAGTAGTATAGTAGTATACTATAGTATATATCCAATAATATTGATGTCTTCTGTTTTATCTGTAAATATATCTAATTTTTAAACTGATTTTGTTCATGAGTAGATTTCCCTGAAATTTTGTACTTTATTCTTCATCCATTTTTCCTATATATTAATCTTATATCTATTTATTCACTCATGTTATTGTTTTCTAGTGCATTTTTTGCTTTCTTTTTTATGATTTCTTTCTTGCTCTGTAACTGATAAATAGCACTAAGGAACCCACCATGTTCTTTTGTCCCAGCCATTCCACAGGAAATTTTCCTGGTACTAAAATTGATGTCTTCTATTGATGTCTGCAGTAATTGAATTCCTATGATTTCTTTCTGTAGTCTTTACGATTCCTCTTCTCTGCTTGTGTCTAAAAATGTCTGTATTCTTCAAGACATAGCTCAGGCGTGTCACTCTAAACACTTCTTTTGCAACTGCATTCACTCCTACAGTTCAGAAGTACCTTAACTCCCATTTCAGTTTTCTTTTGAATCCGAAGCCATCATACAAGATGGTCTATAGAGCATCTCTCCTTAGTAGTCCCACAGCACTGCAAATGTCCATGTCCCAATCAATACTCATGAATCTCTCTTCCTACATGCTTCCTACTGTGTCCCTAAAAGAATTAACTACACCAGCAATTCCCCACTTTCCCAGGACAGACTTATATGTGTTCTCCATCTCTTTTGCATTAAATTATAATAGCTACCCATTATGATTCCTGAATCTCTCATATACATATATGCATTTATTTTATCCTCTGGCTCCGATTTTGCTGTATCTGAGCTCAAACCACACCATCTCCCCCCTCATGGATGCCTTCCATGTTACCAGTGGTCTGTTCCTACTCTATACTGCAGTACAGTGATTTCTAAAACATAGGTCTGTTCCTGTCACTCCTCTGTGAAAACTCATCCATGGTAAGTCTCACCAGGCTGCATTAGGGGACTGGACAGAGTGAGAAGGGATCTTGTGTCAGCCAGGATTTCTGGTAGACGCCCCTCTGCACTATCCACTTGTGGTGGTCGGGGGCGGGGAAGGGGCGGGATTGAGCCCCCTTCCCCCCTCCTCCTTACTGCGGAAAGCTGCAGAGCTAAGGGCACTTACTTCCTATTCACCAGTCAGCAGGGAGGGATCCTCTGATCAGCCACGTAGGCATTCTCTTCTCTCTGGAGGAAAAGGCCCAGCAGCTGTCGGAGGAAAAGGCCCACCAGCTGTCAGAGCAAAGGGACATGTCGCAGCTAAGTAAGAATTTGGGTGATTCGAGTCCCCCGGCCGAGGCCCCTAAGCCTCCGGTCTATAGCCGCCCTACGGTTCTGATGCGGGCTCCGCCCGCCTCCTCTCGGGCTCCACCAGTCCCTTGGGATCCACCTCCGATTGATTTGCAGGCTTCACTGGCCGCTTGGCAGGCACCTCAGCCTGCTTGGGAGGCCCCACAGGGCCAGCCGCCTACCCCAGTGGCTCCGATGGCCCAACCTCCAGCCCTTGGGGGCCCGATGGTCCAGGCTCCCCCTCTGGGAGGCCCGATGGGCAAGCCTCCGACTCCCGGAGTCCTGATGATCCATCCTCCCCCTCCCGGAGCCCCGATAGCCCAGCCTCCGACTCCGGGAGTCCTGATGATGCATCCTTCAGCTCCCGGAGCCCCGATGGCCCATCCTCCCCCTCCGGGGACACCGATGGCCCACCCTCCCCCTCCGGGGACCCCGCTGGCCCACCCTCCCCCTCCGGGGACCCCGATGGCCCATCCTCCCCCTCCGGGGACCCCGATGGTGCATCCTCCCCCTCCGGGGACACCGATGGCGCATCCTCCCCCTCCGGGGACACCGATGGCTCACCCTCCCCCTCCGGGGACACCGATGGCCCATCCTCCCCCTCCGGGGACCCCGATGGCCCAGCCTCCGACTCCGGGAGTCCTGATGGCCCAGCCTCTGACTCCAGGAGTCCTGATGGTCCAGCCTCCTGCTCCGGGAGCCCCGATGGCCCAGCCTCCGCCCCCAGGAGCCCTGATGACCCAGCCTCCGCCTCCGGGAGCCCCGATGGCCAAGCCTCCTGGTCCCGGAGTCCTGATGATTCATCCTCCAGGTTCGAGAGCTCCGATTACCCAGCCTGCAGCTTCAGGAGCCCCGATGGCGCAGCCAGCGGCCCCACCTGCTCAGCCTCTGGCTTCTTGGGCCCCACAGGCTCAGCCTCTGATTCTGCAAATCCAGTCTCAGGTTATAAGGGCTCCTCCGCAGGTTCCCCAGGGCCCGCAGGCCCCGCCGGCGCAGCTGGCCACACCCCCGGGTTGGCAGGCCACCTCGCCAGGATGGCAAGCCCCGCCACAAGGCTGGCAAGCCACGCCTCTGGCTTGGCAGGCCACGCAGGTCACCTGGCAGGCTCCGACCATTGCCTGGCAGGCACCTCCACCCGTGCGCCAGGGCCCACCACCCATCCGCCCGGGCCCACCACCCATCCGACCTGGTCCTCCGCCGGTGCGCCAGGCCCCGCCCCCGATACGTCAGGCACCGCCGCTGATCCGCCAGGCACCGCCGCCCATCCGGCCTGCCCCACAGGTCCTGGCCACCCCACCGCCACTCTGGCAGGCTCTGCCACCCCCGCCACCGTTGCGGCAGGCACCGCAGGCTAGGCTGCCCACCCCGCAGGTGCGGGCAGCTCCACAGGTGCGGGCGGCACCGCAGGTGCCCACTGCTCCAGCAGCAACACAGGTGCCCACGGCGCCCCCCGCTGGCCCGCAGGCACCCCAGGCTGTGCTGTCGGCCCCCCTGTCTGCTCCACAGGCTGTGCACTGCCCTCCCATCATCTGGCAGGCCCCCAAAGGCCAAGCCCCAGTGCCACACGAGCTGCCGACATCGATGGAATTCCAGGAGGTGCAGCAAGCCCAGGCTCTTGCCTGGCAGGCTTCCAAGGCCCCTGGGCAGTTCTGGCAGCCAGTGCCCACCCAGGAGGCCCAGAGGCAGGGCCCACCAGTGGTTCAGCTGGAGCAGCCCTTTCAGGGGGTCCCGGCCTCCCAAAAGGCCCTGCAAATCCAGCTACCCACCCAGCAGGCCCAGCCCACGGGCCCGCAAGCAGAGCTGCCCACCTTGCAACTCCAGCCCTCCTGGCAAGGCCCCCCAGCAGCCTTGCAGGGCCAGCCCGGAGCTCCCTTAGCGGCAGCAAATTTTCCCATGGGCTCCGCTAAATCACTGATGACTCCATCGGGAGAATCCAGGGCCTCCTCAATAGAACGCAGGACCTCTTCAAAGGAACGCAGGACCTCTTCAAAGGAACGTAGGGCTCCTTCGAAGGATCGCATGATCTTTGCTGCCACTTTTTGTGCTCCAAAGGCAGTGTCAGCTGCACGAGCACACCTGCCAACTGCCTGGAAAAACTTGCCTGCCACTTCGGAGACCTTCACTGCCACTTCAAGGGTCTTTCCAACTACCTCCCGGTTCCAGCCTGCCTCTTCTAATGCCTTTCAGGGCCCATCTGCGCCCTCAGAGACCCCAAAGTCACTGCCACTTGCTCTGCAGGATCCATTTGCCTGCATGGAGGCCCTGCCTGCAGTTCCATGGGTTCCACAACCCAGTGTGAATGCTTCAAAAGCATCCCAGGCAGTGCCTACCATCCTGATGGCTACGGCAGCTGCCCCCAAGGCAATGGCCACTACTCAAGAGGCCTCGAAGACCCCTGCTGAGCCTCCCCGTCGCTCTGGAAAAGCCACTCGGAAGAAGAAACATCTGAATACTGAAGAGGACAGCAGTGGCCAAGTGCTGCCCCTGCGTGACTGGCAGGCACCAAGACCCTGGGAAAATCTGAACTTGAATGACTGGGAGGTTGAAAACTCTATCCAGGTCCTTGGTGACTGGGAGGGCCCGAGTACCTCCCGTGGCCTGAGTGGCTGGGAGGGCCCGAGCACCTCCCGCATCCTGAGTGGCTGGGAAGGACCCAGCACAACTTGGGCTCTGAGTGCCTGGGAGGGCCCAAGCACTTCCAGGGCCCTGGGTCTCTGGGAAAGCCCAGGTAGCCCTCAGCCCCTGATTATCTCTGAGTTCACCAATCTCTCTCAGGGATTTGGTGTCACCCAGAATGACCCCAAGTTGGAGACTCAGCCATTGTCTCCCTTGGATGAGAGAGCAAATGCATTGGTGCAGTTCCTCTTGGTCAAGGACCAAGCCAAGGTGCCCATTAAGCGCTCAGAGATGGTGAAATTCATCATCCGTGAATATAAAGATGAGTGCTTGGATATCATCAATCGTGCCAACAATAAGCTGGAGTGTGTCTTTGGTTATCAATTGAAAGAAATTGATCCTGAAAACCACTCTTATATTATCATCAACAAGCTGGGACACCATAGGGGTGAACCAGTGGCATCCTATTTAGACAGGCCCAAGTTAGGTCTCCTGATGGTGGTCCTGAGTCTCATTTTTATGAAAGGCAATTGTGTCAGGGAGGACATGATCTTTAGTTTTCTGTACAGGCTTGGGTTGGATGTCCGAGAGACACATGCTCTCTTCGGAAATACAAAGAAACTCATCACTGAAGTATTTGTAAGGCAGAAGTACCTAGAGTACAGACGAATCCCCTATACTGAGCCAGCAGAATATGAATTCCTCTGGGGCCCCCGAGCATTCCTAGAAACCAGCAAGATGCTTGTTTTGAGGTTTTTGGCCAAGCTCCATAAGAGAGATCCACGGTGCTGGCCTTTGCAGTACTTTGAAGCGCTGGCAGAGTGTGAAGCTGAAGATTTGGATGAGGATGAGCCTGGATCCGGTGATAATGCCGGTGACCCCACCAGCAGTTCCCCTCCCCGCTAATGTGGTTCCTTCTGCAGATATCTCATTCCTTTGGGTTCCTGGCCAGAGGCCACTGACAGGGTGGGGTGGGGGGGGCCTTTTGTTTCTGGTGTTTATGTTCCGGTTCTATGTGTGTAAGTTTGGATTTCAATTTGGATCAACTTGGTATCTGCCAAAGCTTTGTACATTTTCATGTGGTGTTGATTTCAATTGGCTACTGTTCTATTTGGTATTTTGGCATCTGTATTTTTAAGTGAGATCTGTGATTCTCTGTTTTGTGTTATAACTGTTATGTTTTGGTATCAGAGTTGTGCTGGCTTTGTGAAATGAATTGAGAAGCTATCCATCTCATTCTGGTACAGATTATGTAGTATTGAAATAGTCTGTTCTTTGAACATTAAAATGACTCATCAGTAAAAGCTGTCTGCAGAAAAATAAATATCTATATCTATATATATAAATATACTTTCAGCATAACATGAAAGTGTTTGTCTTTATTCTCATTTTTACTCTAGATGACTAGGAGCCAAGTTTTACCATATTCTCTAAATAGACTTAAACATCAAGATTACTACCAGTGATAGTAGAAACCACAGTAATGAGCCTTTCCCAAGGACAGTCCTATATTCATCATAATGATGCAATGATTGTGAAGATGTCCTTAATTTAAAAGTAAAACTTCACAAGTCAGGGAGGCTGAATCAGAAAGAACCTGTATACCTCATCTTATTTAATCCTCACAATAGTGCTTCAAAGTGGGGATTATTATTCCCATTTTGTAGATGAGTGTATAAGACCTCCACAGATTAATTGAATGGCACAGATTATTAAGTTGCAATTTGAAGCAGACTTTTCTCCTTAAGGTTACATGGGGAAGGAGGACGATCTTCTTGCAGCACACCACAAGTATCCAGGTTTCTCAGCTACGTGGATCAATTAGCCAATGGGGTATTTGTCAGTTATGGGGCCCATGGTAGGTGTCCAGCGGCTCAGGAGTTGCGGGTTTCATCAACACACTGATACTGAGATGGAAATTTTCCTTGAAAAACATCTAGACTTATAACAGGGTAAAGAAAACACGGGGATGCACTGGGATCCTGCAGATCACAGGTAGTGGTGGAAAAGGAGGGAGATGCATTACTACTGACATGGAGGTTTAATGGGGAGGCAACCAGGAGGTTCCTGGTTGGGTAGGGGGGCATAAATCCTAACATACAGGGGAAGTTAGCTGATAATCTCTGAGGATTCCTAAATAACTATAGTCAACTCCTGGGTGTGGAACTGGTGTGGGAGGGAAGACAACCAAGGACTGAATCCACCTGAGTGCTTTGGGGAAAGAAATTCATGCACAAACCAGAGTGGTGTACACAGGAAGACTTTCCTGAAGTTACTGCTCTCTTCATATGGATCGGGATCATCTGCACTGCAGCCACCTCTCCTGACCCATATAGATCAAGAATCCTCCCCTAAAGCCCCCTTATCTGGGTAAAGATTAAATTCCAAATACAAGGTAAATAGTGATAGTGGAATTCTTCTGCCACCTAGTGGCATGTCCTGGTTCAGACATTTGCTTGGGCAGCTGCACTTTATAGCCAGAGCCCTAGTTCTCAGAGTCAGACCCTAAATACCGGGGTTGTGCTTACTACTTGCTTCATAACCTTTGCCCATAATTTTACTGGAATCTGTGCCCAAACATGCCTTCTTTTCTCTTATATCATAAGACAAGGTGATCATTGCCAATTCAATCCACTGGCACTTGGGAAGCTGAGCACCTGCATTAGGAGATGAACCTATATGAAGCAGAGTCCATTCCCAGCACACACAGAGCTGAGCTTTCTAGTGCAGCTGGCCCCACTAGAGAAGCTGCTTGTCTGTAAGGGATCTTTGGCAAGTTGTCCAAGTGGCTAGATTCTCCATAAATGCAGGGGGAGTTTCTTGTAAACTTCTTGGGTCAGCAAGTACTGGGTTTCTGGCCAAAATCCATCTTTACTTATGTTGACAACTAATGCCCCATGAAACCAACTGCACTACCCCAGCTGAGAACTATCCTCAAAAGAGGTTTTTTTTTCTGGGATAGCAATATGTCACATGGATTTAGAATTTCTTGGTTTTTTTTTTTCAGATCATTTGTTATCATTTCTTTAGTTCCTTGCAAATAATTTACTCATGAAGTGCTTGAGCAAGTTGCTGTTGGTGAAGCAGAGCCATATTCCTCCAAATCATTTATTTCATATACAATATAAAATAAATAACCTTATTTTATTAATGCCAAGGGTTTAAGACCTGAGTTAGTTTAAATTCTAATGAGAGATCATTTATAATAATAATTAATTTTTAATTAAAAATAATCTAGATTAGCCAAATAGTCAGTGGAAAAGTTTAAGAATAACTGACATTATAAAATCAGAGGGCAAAAAACAAAACTGTGGGAATACACGAAAAAAGTGAAAACAAATTTAAGACTCATTTATTTGAAAGTTCCCGAATGTAGATAAAGGTAGTACAAAGTTTTTAATGTTACAATGGAGAAAAAAATTAAAACACCTGTAAATAAATGGATAACAAAGAAACAAAAAAAAAAAAACCAGAAAAACAACAACAACAAAAAACAAGGAAATGCAGGTCTCAAATAACAAAGAAGAAACTTACAATCCTATTAATATTTAAAGACAGAAATATTAGACCAGTATTTCTGTTTCATTTATTAAATTGGCATAGAATAAAATAAAAGCCCACGGAACCAGTGTAAGTAAAGTTGTTATGAAACAGGCACCCTTCATTATACTCTACCAAGGGTAGTGTAAATTACTAAAATTTGCCTTGAAATAAATTCGGTCAACTGCATCATCAAAAGTTTTAAAAATAGGGTTGTCTGGGTGTCTTAGTGGTTGAGGGTCTGCCTTTGGCTCAGATCTTGATACCAGGGTCCTGGGATCAAGTCCCACATTGGGCTCCCCACAGGGAGCCTGCTTTTCCCTTTTTCTATGTTTCTGCCTCTCTCTGTCTGTCTCTCATGAATAAATACATCTTTTTAAAAAAGTTTTAAAAATATTTGTACTGTTTCACCTGGAAATTCCTCATATGGGAATATATTGAATGGAAAGAGTCTGCAGGAGGGGCAAGGACTTCTTTACAAAAAGACCTGCTTATGGAAGACTTATAATGTGTTCATACCTTCCCCTCATGCAACCACACAAACATTGAGGTATATATTGAGTGTTCTGCTGAAAAGATCAAAGGCTTCCTCAAGAAACAAGTTGTAGTTTGCTCAATACACAATTATGTGCTGTGGACCAGTGGCATGACAATCTGTTAAGAAATTTAAAGTGGGCACTGAGGGGGGCACTTGATGGGATGAGCACTGGGTGTGATGCTATATGTTGGCAAATTGAACTCCAATAAAGAAATAATAATTAAAAAAAAGAAATTTAAAGTGGGTGCATTTTTTTATATTTTTTATGAGTGGGAAATATCAGAAAGGGAGACAGAACATGAAAGACTCCTAACTCTGGGAAACGAACTAGGGGTAGTGGGACGGGAGGAGGGCGGGGGTGGGGGTGACTGGGTGATGGGCACTGAGGTGGGCACTTGACAGGATGAGCACTGGGTGAAATTCTATATGTTGGCAAATTGAACACCAATAAAAAATAAATTGACAAAAAATAAATAAGTGGGTGCTAGTAGACTGTCAACAAAGCTATAATACAATCTCAATAAAAGCCATTTCCCATTAAATTCTATGACCAAATTGAGGGCACTATTGTATAGAATGTTAAATTATAAGCAAGTCGATATCTTAATACATTTACTTAAAAATGATGGACTGAATTGTGAGGTGATTTTACTCTAAGCCATGCCTCTTGATAGCCATAATCACAAAGGCCAATTGCTTGTTAAAGACATTCATAAAGCAATAATGTCAGCAAACAAGAATTAATAATTGTGGCTATGATGAATGGAATACTCTGTAGGGCCCCTATGACCGCCACTGGACATCCACAACTCATGTCACCTTCTCATTTACTGTCATAATACTTGAAATAATATAAGATCATTCCTTAACAGTCCTGCATCCATTGCCAGCACCTAAAATCTGGGCATCTTCCTCATATGATCAGTCATCCTACCATGCCAGTTTTGCCACCTTGTATGGTCAGTGTTTTCCTTCCTCTCCATCCCCGTGGCCATTGTTTCCTGCCTGAAATTTGCAGCTGCCTTTGGAATTATCTCTAACTTCAATAATGCTGTGATTCACATGAATCACTACATTGGCTATTAAGATCATACTATTTTACTTGGTTTAAAGCATTGAATGGCTCCCGATTTTCCTCTGTCGCTCACTTTTCCTCATCCTAAGGGTCAAGGAGCAGCAGGGTAGAGGTGTACTAGGACTTAATCAAGATTAAAAGCTTCTGTACAGCAAAAGAAACAGTAAAAAAAAAAAAAAGACAACCTACAGAATGGGAGAAGATATTTGCAAATGACACATCAGATAAAGGGCTAGTATCCAAGATCTATAAAGAACTTATTAAACTCAACACCAAAGAAACAAACAATACAATCATGAAATGGACAAAAGACATGAAGAGAAATCTCACAGAGGAAGACATAGACATGGCCAACAAGCACATGCGAAAATGTTCCGCATCACTTGCCATCAGGGAAATACAAATCAAAACCACAATGAGATACCACCTCACACCAGTGAGAATGGGGAAAATTCACAAGACAGGAAACAACAAATGTTGGAGAGGATGTGGAGAAAGGGGAACTCTCTTGCACTGTTGGTGGGAATGTGAACTGGTGCAGCCACTCTGGAAAACTGTGTGGAGGCTCCTCAAAGAGTTAAAAATAGAACTGCCCTATGACCTAGCAATTGCACTGCTCGGTATTTACCCCAAAGATACAGATGCAGTGAAACACCTGCATCTTGGAGACACCTGCATCCCAATGTTTATAGCAGCAATGTCCACGATAGCCAAACTGTGGAAGGAGCCTCAGTGTCCATCGAATGATGAATGGATAAAGATGTGGTATACAATGGAATATTACTCAGCCATTAGAAACAACAAATACCCACCATTTGCTTCGACATGAATGGAACTGGAGGGTATTATGCTGAGTGAAATAAGTCAATCAGAAAAGGACAAACATATGGTCTCATTCATTTGGGGAATATAAAATTTAATGAAAGGGAATAAAGAGGAAAGGAGAAAAATGAGTGAAAATATCAGTGAGGATGACAGAACATGAGAGGCACCTAACTCTGGAAAACGAACAAGGGGTAGTGGAAAGGGAGGTGGGCGGGGGGTTGCGGTGACTGGGTGACGGGCACTGAGGGGGCACTTGACGGGATGAGCACTGAGTGATATATGTTGGCAAACTGAACTCCAATTAAAAAAAAAAAAAAAAGATTTTCAAGTGAGTTCAGGGGTCCCTCTGCTGGATGTTTTCAGAACTCCTTGAATTCTATATTGAAAACCCACCTTGGGTCAAGCAAAGATGGGTCCTAAGGCAGAAGATCCTAACATTTAGATCACAGACCCTTCCTGCTTACTTTTGCCCCCAACCCAGAAAGTCATATGGACACAGGAAATGAATGGTTAGGTCTGACCTCTGGGGAGAATGTCTAGGAAATGAAGCCTAGGGTGGATCCATCTTTAGAACCCATGGCTCATTTTCCTGAGTGCAAGCAATTTATCTCTTCCAAATCTTCCAGGGGTTTCTATCGTGAATGCCATGAAGAGGACTATAACACTGTGAGCCTATTGGTCCAATCCCCTAATCCTTTTATTTTTTATTTTTTTATTTTTCCCCTGATATTTGCAAATGACGTATCAGATAAAGGGCTAGTTTCCAAGATCTATAAAGAACTTATTAAACTCAACACCAAAGAAACAAACAATCCAATCATGAATTGGGCAAAAGACATGAAGAAAAATCTCACAGAGGAAGACATAGACATGGCCAATACGCACATGAGAAAATGCTCTGCATCACTTGCCATCAGGGAAATACATCAAACCACAATGAGATACCACCTCACACCAGTGAGAATGGGGAAAATTAACAAGGCAGGAAACAACAAATGTTGGAGAGGATGCGGAGAAAAGGGAACCCTCTTACACTGTTGGTGGGAATGTGAACTGGTGCAGCCACTCTGGAAAACTGTGTGGAGGTTCCTCAAAGAGTTAAAAATAGAACTGCCCTACGACCCAGCAATTGCACTGTTGGAGATTTACCCCAAAGATGCAGATGCAATGAAACGCCGGGACACCTGCACCCCAATGTTTCTAGCAGCAATGTCCACAATAGCCAAACTGTGGAAGGAGCCTCGGTGTCCTAATCCTTTTAGATTCTTAAAGCTAAACCTGCTTCATTCTGCTTAAGAGATGGAACTCATGGAGAGCTTCTTTCATTACCAATTCCTCCTATTTTGCTTTGCGAAACTATAGAAATCCTTCTCGTGGTCTCACCGAGATGCCTTTCTCAGTGCAAATGCCTTTGCTCTGAAAGCTGCCAATCCATCTCCAAGTAAGACTAGCTTTCTATGCTGTCACTTGTTCAAAATACACTCAGCTTGAGAACCATGGTTAGCAAAGGGATTGGTATTGCCCAATCAATCAGCAATAACCACAGAAGCATTTCCTAAACCTCATAGACTTCCTGGAGCATACTCTATAACGGCTTATAATATTTTCCTGAAGTAGAGATAGCTGTTCCAAAAAACTGTGTAATTTGAATGTTAGCCTTGTGGCTTCTGCAAGACATGCTTAAAAACATTTTGTTTCACTGCATCTGTATCTTTGGGGTAAATGCCCAGCAGTGCAATGGCTGGGTATAGCAGCAATGTCCACAATAGCGAAACTGTAGAAGGAGCCTCGGTGTCCATAGAAAGATGAATGGATAAAAGAAGATGTGGTATATGTATACAATGGAATATTACTCAGCCATTATAAACGACAAAATATCCACTATTTGCTTCGACATGGATGGAACTGGAGGGTATTATGCTGAGTGAAATAAGTCAATCGGAGAAGGACAAACATTATATGGTCTCATTCATTTGGGGAATATAAAAATTAGTGAAAGGGAATAAAGGGGAAAGGAGAGAAAATGAGTGAAAATATCAGTGAGGGTGAGAAAGCATAAGAGACACCTAACTCTGGGAAACAAACAAGGGGTAGTGGAAAGGGAGGTGGGCGGGGGGTTGGGGTGACTTGGTGATGGGCACTGAGGAGGCACTTGGCAGGATGAGCACTGGGTGTTATGCTGTATGTTGGTAAATTGAACTCCAATAAAAAAATAAAATAAAATAAACATTTTGTTTTGGAAAAATAGATTCACAAGAAGTTGAAAAGATTATGCAGGGTTAATGACCTTCTATCTGTTTTCTACCAATGTTTACATCTTATCCAGTTGTAGTAAAATATCAAGTACCTTGACATTGGTACCATGTATATGTGTAGTTCAATGATATTTTATCATAAATGTGTATTTTTGTAAACATCACTGCAATCAACATACAGATCTATTTTTCAACCACAAAGATTTCTTTCATACTATGTCTTTATAATCATGTGTATCCTTAACCCCTGGCCATCACTACTCTGTTCTCTATCTTCATAATTTTGTCAGTTTGATAATATTGTATAAATTGAATCACACCTTTGAGACTGGTATTTTTCACTCACTATAATGTGAATGATACACATCCAAGTTGTTGTGTGTCTTAATAGTTTATTCATTTTTAATGCTGATAAAATATTTATCTGTGAAAGACATGTTGGTTTGTTTCCAGGTTTGAGCTACTACAAAGTTGCTTATGAACATTCATGGACAGGATTTAGTATAGGCATAATTTTTCACTTATCTGGTGTAGTTGCTGGGTTCCATGGTAAGTGCATGTTTACCTTTTGAATGAAACTACCAAACTATTTTCTAGAATGGCTATACCATTTTACATTCCCACTAACAATGTATGAGAGATCCAGTTTCTCTTCATCCTCACCAATGATTGCTGTAGTCACTTTTAGAATAAATTTAACTGTCCTAATAGGTATGCAGTGATAATCTCATTGTGCTCTTAATTTGAAGTTCCCTAATGGTGAGAGAAGTTGAATTCTTTCCCTATACTTACTTGTTATTTGTATATCTCCTTTACTGAAATGTTTGTTCATCTCCATTGGCCATTTACTAAATGAACTTTTTGTTTTATAATGTTGGGTTTTGTGAGTTCTTTATATAATCTAGATTTGAATCCATTATTAGATGTGTTGTTGACAAGTATTTTCTTCCAGTCTATAGTTTGGCTGTCCATTATCATAGCAGCACAAGATCTTTACACAGCAGAAGTTTTAAATTTTGATGATGTCCAATTTGTTGATTTATTTTCTATTATATATCATGTTCCTTGTTTTATACCTAGCTACCCTGTACTAGACTCTTGGTCCCAAAGATTTTCTTCTATGTTTTCTTCTAAAAATTTAATAGCATTACATTTTATATTTACTTTGTGATCCATTTTGAGATTATTTTCTATAAAGCACTAAGTTTAGGCTGAGTTTTATTTCCTTATACATATCTAATTGTTCTAGCAATATTTGTTGAAAAGACTATCCTTTCAACATTAAATTGCTTTTGTACCTTTGTCAAAAATCCGTTGGTTCTATTTGTGTGTGTGGGCTACTTCTGAGTTCTTTATTCTGTTTGATTGATTTATGTGATTATCCTTCCACTGATACTACACCAACTTGACTGTAGCTATATACTGTCTTGAAAGAAGTACCTTCTCACATTATTATTTTCTTTCAAAATTATTTGTAGCCATTCTATGTTCTTTAACTTTCCATGCCAATTTTTAAAATAACCTTGTCTATATATTTAAAAGAAACTTCCTGGGAGTTTTGTAGGAATTTAATTAAGCCTATATATCAAATTGGGTAGAATCGACATTTTTACTATGTTGAATCTTCCAATCCAAAAACATAGTATATCTCTCAATTTATTTGGATTACCTTTGATAACTTCCAACAGCATTTTGTATTTTTCAGTACATAAGTCCTAGATATGTCTGTTAGATTTATGCCTACGTATTTCATTCTTTTTGAGTGATTGTAAATTATATTACATTTTCAATTTCTGTTTCACCTATTTAATGCTAGTATGTAGAAATACAACTGAATTTTGTATGTTGATCTTGTAGACATGCTACTTTGCTGAATTCACACATTCTAGTTTATGTATAGATTCTACAGTATTTTCTACATTGACCATTATGTCATCTGCAAAAACGGAGTAGTTGTATTTCTTCCTTTTGTATCTGTATGTACTTTATTTGCTTTTATTACCTTATTATTCAGGACTTCAAGTAATATGTTGAAATGGAGTGGTGAGAACAATTTTGCCTTGTTCCAGTGTTTCCGGGAGAACATTCTATCCTTAACTATAAAGTATAATATCACCTATATGTTACCTGATGCCGTTTCTCATGATGAGGAAGTTCTCTTCTGTTCATGCTTTTAGAGTTATTCACAGTTGAACTTTGTTAAATGTTTTATTATGGGATGCCTGGGTGGCTCAGGGGTTGAGCGTCTGTCCTCGGCCTGGGGCGTGATCCTGGGATCCAGGATCAAGTCCTTCATCGGGCTCCTTGCAGGGAGCCTGCTTCTCCCTCAGCCTGTGTCTCTGCCTCTCTCTCTTGTTGTGTCTCTCATGAATAAATAAATAAAAATCTTTAAAAATTTTTTTATTATATTGATTGCTGCAATCATGGTTTTTCCTTTTTAGCCTGTTAATATTAACTTATTTTTAAATATTTAAGTAGCCTTGCATCCTGGAAATAATCTCACTTTCTTGGGGGTGGAGTATTGTGTCTGATTTTGGTCTCAGGTATTACCGAGTTCATAAAATATTCCTACATTCTGGAAGTGATTGTATAAAACTGTTGTTAATTCTTTTCAAAAAATAGTAGAATTGTTTAGTGAAACCACTGATTTTTCAAGGAATTATTTTCTAACACAGTTTTGCTTCAAGACTGAGGGAATTCTGTTGCACATAAACTTAACATTTAGTGAAACTTCGCAAAGAAAGATATCAGCATATCCTTTAATATGATCCCAAAATGGATGTCATTGTTTCTTCTTTAGGAGTACCCATATTCAGCATCTGCCCCTCTCTCATGGCAGAGGACAAAGTCCTGACTGGGCTTCAGCCTACAATTGATGTCTGAAATTTTAGTATGTCACTTACTTTTCTATCTCTGGTTTCTGCCACCAGAAGACAAGGAGTTTGGCCTTGGTCTCTGAGCTATTCCTCTCTTTTACCCATTGTGAGACTCATTTTTGCTCCCTTAGAAATTTCTATAATTAAAAACAAAATATATTAGCTTCTTTACCCAGAAAAGTTGAAATTGTTAAGGATACAATAAGAAGACAAAGCGATTATCAAATGTAGTGGTGGTAAAGGCAGTGAATTCCATAGCCTGGGATCAGCCACTACTATATATATAATATTTTCAATGTATTGAATTGAATATATATATATTGAATATATTCATTGAATATATATTCAAATGATACTTTATTTAATATTTGAATATATATATTCAAATTATCCTTTATTGAAATATTTTCCTTTGGAGTTCTTAACTAGCCAGGTACTCCGCTGCTACCACTGTTGATGTCATCTATGATATCATGAGGGTGGCAGCCATCAACACTGCAGACCACAGATTCGGTAGTCCCCAGGACTACTTAAATGGTTCCAGAGAGTTCTCTGGCTGAAGATTGGTGCCATATCTTTTAGGAAATATTGAGAATTTCATCCAAAATGGTATTTCCCGTGTGCTTAATGTTTTTCTGCTTCTTTCTTTTCTGCTTCTTTCTGCCTCTTGGCAGTTTCTTGAGGGCTTTGGTAATCAAGACAGAGGAAGAAGTTACCACTTCATTGTGGACCTGTCTCTTCTCAATGGTCAGTTTCACTGTAATCCTCAGACCCTTCCAATCACTGGTTGTCTTGGTGATGTTATCACCAAACTCTTTTGGAGACATACCCGGGGGCCAGTGCAGATATGGCACTGACTTCTCCACTGGTGCACTACAGGTATACAACTTAGATTTCACTGGGGACAAATAAAGATGGCATGATGGAGGTGGGATGGATTTGGGTTGCTATTTCACTTCCTCTGAGCAAAAAGACAAAAGACCAGCTACCATACATTTTTGAAGTTTCTCTGCAACAAGTAGGCCGACAACATACATTTGCAACTTTGCCATCATCCTATTACTCATTTGCAAGTTTCTGCAGATATTGTCCAGAGGAATATCAAGATTTTAGTTAATTTATTTCTATATTAACCAGTAAGTTTACAGAGATAACTAAAAAGCAATGGCATGGTGATTAAGTAAGATTTATATTCAGATGAGCTATATAATTCAAGATTTCTTTGGTTCTGTTTCATTGGTTGACCCCTTAATCTTAGGAAGGGGAGACATCTACTATTAGTGAACACACTGTTCCAGGCAATTGCAACAAAAAAAGTGAAGAGACAGATAAAGTTCTTAATAATACAGAACTTACATTATAGTGAAAAGAGATGAATAATAAACATATTTGGAAGTGTAAATAGGGATAGTACTGTGTTTAAACTACAATAAGGTGAATTATGAAGAGTAACATACCCATGTTATCTTTGTAGATATTGTGATCAGAGAATAGATCTGTGACTACTTAGTATTTTATTTTATTTTTAAAAATTTTATCTATTTATTCATGGAAGACACAGAGAGAAAGAGAGAAACATAGGCAGAGACATAGGCAGAGGAAGAAGCAGGCTTCATGCGGGGAGTCCAATGTGGGACTCGATCCCAGAACTCCAGGATCACACCCTGAGCCAAAGGCAGACGTTTAACCACTGAGCCACCCATGAGTCCCTTTGGAATGGTATTTTAAAGACAGAATGAGAGTTCATTATAATGCAGTTGAGAAGAAAACTTGACTATTTTTTGTAACACACAGCATTGTAACAATTCGAATATCAAGTGATGGCACTGTACCAGGACATGTTACGACTTTAGGAATTTCATTTCATTTTTGGAACACCAACAGCATCCACACACCCAATATAATCTAAAAGGGCTTATTATTATTTGTTTGACAATGCTTCTCATGTGACTTTACATAGCAGGTGAACTACACATATTAGTCAAGAGACTCTATTTTGGGTTTGACTTTCTGGGAATCTATTGAAAATCAATGAATGAATGAATGAATGAATGAATGAATGAATGAATGAAAAAGCAAACAGCCAGCCAGCCAACCAGTCAGCCAAACCAACCAACCAACCAACCAACCAACCAACCAACCAACCAACCAACCAACCATCTCAGAAGGTTTCAAGGCACATGCCTACAAGGGATCATGGATCATTACAAAACTGAACACTTCAGTATCTGTTTCCCCAAGGTGGCCCTAGGAGATTCTACAGGAGGTTATAGAGTTGTCACCAAAATGTAGCTCCTTTAATATTAAGAAGTTTTCACTCTCTTATGTAAGTAAAGACAGGATAAAACGAATATAAAAACCTGGCTGTTCTGGGCAGGTAAAGAAAACAAAAACATTGTCCTTTCCTCTCTGTTCACAGTCTCTTATCAAGAGTAGACTACCAATGCAAGAAAATCTTGTCATTTTAACAGAGAGAAGAGCCAAATCTCAATGTTATATCAGTATACTTGTAACACTCACTTCTCCCAATCTCAGTCAGTCCTGACCATGTATACAATTCCTTTTAAGAAAGTCTCCTTCAGGGATGCCTGGGTGGCTCAGTGGTTGAGCATCTGCCTTTGGCTCAGGATGTGATCCCGGGGTCCTGGGATTGAGTCCTGCAGCAGGCTCCCTGTGTGGAGCCTGCTTCTCCCTCAGCCTGTCTCTCTCTCTCTCTCTCTCTCTCTCTTTCTCCCTCTCTCTCTCTGTCTCATGAATGCATAAATAAAATCTTTTTTAAAAAATACAATGTAAGGGCGCCTGGGTGGCTTAGTCAGTTGAGCATCTGCCTTCGAGTTATGGTCCCAGGGTTCTGGGATTGAGCCTCACATTAGGGTCCCTGCTCAGTGTAGGGCCTGCTTCTCCCTCTCCCCCTGATTGTACTCTGTCTCTCTCTGTCTCTGTCTCTTTCTATCAAATAAATAAAATCTTAAAAAAATAAAGAGAGAATGGAGCCAGGCCACATAAAAGCCTGGGAGAATAATATTTTAAGCTGAAGAATTAGCTAGTGTCAAGATCATAAGGAGGAGGAATTCATTGATTGGTAACAAGACAAATTTAAGTATACCTAGAACAGAATGAATGTCAGGGTTGAATAGGGTGAGATGAGGTGGCAGGTAGAAAAATAGAGCATGTCAACAAAGTTCCAATCACCTTAGTATTCTTTTCCATTAAATCTATTTACTACCTTTCCATGGAGTTTAATCTGTGCCTGCATGTGTCTACCTAAGATGGCCCATTAAAGCTACTGTAGTCACTTATACTTTCATTTCTATAGCCACATCATCCTACCTCCTATTTCCTAATTATAATTAAAACATAGTGTTATTATCAACATAAGGTACATCAAAGGTTAAAAAATGCTCCATGTAAGTATTGCAAAACCAATGTTATACTTTATTTGTGGGTACCCAGGACCCACTCTGATCAGTTTTATATTGGGACACCTTTTTTTATAGTTTGGTTCTCCAACCCCATCCTTCCCGATATCTCATTATTAATAAATTTATAAAGCAAGCGTGTAGAGGCCTCTACTGTTTGTCATTTCTACCCTACCCTCTCCCTTTAACCAAATCTTTTCCCTGCTGGTAGACACTTAGTTTGGTTAGAATGTTCATTCTACCATGAACTAATGTATGGTAATTCCTTTCCCCAATCCAGAATTAGTTTAAAATAATCATAATAATTAAATATCATTCTTCATTGATGGACATGAGACAAAGTCTGGTCAGTGGTCTTCTGAAATATTTTCCTCCATAAAAAAGGAGATTTTTTAAAGGAGAGTACAAAATACCTCCTCATGGCATACGAAGCTATAATGTCCACTGGAACTACTCTAGTTATCATATAATCATTAAAGAAACATCACTCACATGCTAAGGAGCATAGATTTCAAAGATATAAAACACCTATGACTTCAATGACATGCTTAAGCCACTAAATTAACAAATCCTACCTGTGGGGCATTTTAAAACCAATTTTAGGTGAGGTTTCTTTTACGTACAGCCCCAAACACCTGACAGGATCCTCAGTATTGAACAGCAAGATCTGGGCAACAAGTTACATGTTCTCCTCAAGTAGCCATAGACTCTATATTTTATATATTAATCATGTTTTTTGACAATAATATTTTTGGTAGAGTTTCAAAATCAGGTGGATGCTTTGGATGATCAGTAACCTTAAATTATGATAAACCTCTATTCACTTCTGAATCACTATTAACTTACAGTTCTTGTTCCTTTGTCTGGTCTTTGGAATTCAGGTGATTAGAGGTTAAAACAGGTGGAAGCATTCACATAAATGATTTTTTGTACCTCCACGTGATGAGGCACCTAACCTAGGGGTGAACCAGACATGCTCTGTTGCAACCTTGTGTGACTTTAACTTGTACTGGTAATATTTTATATAGGAGAAGAGCAACAGCCAGCCATTCGATTTGCTCTGTGCTTAGGCTGTCTGTCATGGTCTGCAATAGTACACTCAGAGTTCTGGCACTCCCCCATCTAAAGGTTCACTTCCCCATTCTACCTATTGCAGAATATGAGAGTTGGAGCCTGTTGTAGCAGTGAGCCATCCTGTTGTCAGTGACAGGCATAGCTTGGGAAACTCCAACTGCCAGAGAACAGTGGCTTTGAAAATCTAAAACTGGTAGAAAATGGAGGAAAATAATTGTAGCCTATGCAAGTCAAAAAATTCACAAGTATTCCAAAATGCTATGCTCCCAAACTCATTTTCTCAGGAAATGTTTATTGTACATGTATTACATAGCAGTATATGTATTACATAGCAATAAATGGCAAACGGTTTTCATAGATTATCACATTCAGTTTTTTCAAAAAGCGTCGAGTATTTGTTCTCATTTTACAAATGAAACTGAAGCTTATAAGAGTGTAATACATTTCTGAAGGACACTCAAGTAAGGATATGGATCTATTACCAGTTTGTACAATCTCAGAGCAAGTGTTATGAACCCAAGGGCCACTCTCCCTTCATCATATGTGAATGGCTGCTCACACGCTTGAGTTTAACTCTGGCTTCTCTGTAAGTTGTCTTCACATACATGGCATTGCCTCTGGAAATTGCTCCTTTGTGGTTCTGTCCATGCTATGTTTACCATCCTGACTTCTTTGGTTTGGATAACTAGCCTCATTAAGGGTTGGTGTGAGTGGTTGACCTTGTTTGGGAAACTAATACTCATAAATGAACAAAGGAATTTGGGAACATTAGTTTGCCTCTTCATTCCATTAGTTGATCATACATACACAATTATGTATGTATTATATACCTAGTATGTTTATTTATGGATTGCAAATGGGATCCCTTAGGAAGTTCATCAATGGAAATGAATGAGGTGATGGTAAATTAACCAGATTTATGCAGCTGGCCAGGACTACTAGAGCCAGCTTGCCCTAGGATCACATTTTATGCTTCTTCTATGTCTTTGGAAAAACAGAAGTACCTTTCTAATATGATGTTCACTTCTTAGTAGTTTTTGGATCTCATAAAAAGGGTATACATAAGGTAAGATTTTTTTCTTAAAGTCATTGAAAGATGACTTTATTTAAACTTGATAGTGGTTTTAGGGATGGCTACTTTAGTGTTTTGACACAAATTGATCATAATCACATAATAATCAAATATGATTTGATTTATTTGACATAACCAAATAATTCTAGAAAAAAATAAATGAGCCATCTCCCTTTTTACAGGGGTTGTATGAGTTATAATTAAGTGGCTTAGGTGCCAAAATGTACCCAGGCCTGGGCTATCATATTCCCCCCAAAATTAATAGGGTGTTCATGTACAGATAGATCGTGCTAATGGCATTCCTAAGCTGGAGAGGCATCTAGGGTGTGTGGTACTGGCTGGAATGAATTCCAGTGCTCTTGGTAGCTAGGAGCCATCAGAGACCTAGTTGCCCTTCCTAGGAGAATGCTGTATGCTGATGTCTAGAAAAATAAAGCTTATTGGAGATATAGTCCATCATTACTGGTCACTGTGAATCCGGAGATAACACTTCTGTTACTCCACTGCCATATTAAATGTGTGATCTTTAGTTAGGGATTCCCAATATCTGGAGGAGCAAAGAGATAAATTACAAAAATAACCCAAAGTCTGCAAGAATGAAAGGAAAACAACTTGCATTCAGAGAGAGAAACCCATAATAAAGTTGAGAATCCCTGATCATTTCAGAAGACAATAAGGTAAAATACACTGTCTGAAATCAAGGTTTTGTGAGAGTACATAAAAGGCTTCATATTAATGTCATATATCTGAATTCTGCTTTTATTCACTCCTATCAAGTTCATTAAAAGTCAACTATTTGTTTGAGCTCTGGCATGTAAAGAGCTTGGAAGTCATCATTTTTGTCCTTAATTGAAAAAATATATACAAACAGAAAATTGATGCATTTTCTTAAACCTACCAGAGAACGAAGGCTGTACAGTAAATCAACTACCCTAAAATCTGGGGTAAGGTGATTCTAGGGAGATATAGGGTATGCAAAATTGGAGTAGAAGCTACCAGACATCATAAATTAGAGGAAAGTCTTTACCAGAAAGTGACACAGGAAAAGAAAGTTTAGCTGCTCCAGCCTAACTCCAGCCTTCCTGTGTCATCTAAGAAATAAAAAAAAGCTATAGCCAACACTAGAGAGAACTCCAAGGAAGTAGGTTGGGAGCATAATAACCAAGCAAGATAAAAACAAGAAGAAAAACTATATCCCTGGTTGAAGGACAGAGACAATCACGAAGACCCCCAACACAGAAGCACACTGTATACTCCAATGACTGAGAACCAGAAGTGTAGAGAACACCACCCCCCAACTTCACCATCATGCTAGCAAACCCCCAGCAATAAAAATAGTGAATTAGAACAAGAGTTGCAAGACATGTAATCTCTTTAAAAGGTCCCAAAAATTCAACACCCATTCAGGATAAACATTCTCGAAAAACTAGAAACAGAAGGGAACTTCCTTAACCTAATAAAGGATTTGTATGGAAAATATACTTCTAACGTAATACTTAATGTAGAGACTGAATGTCTTCTCTCTAAGGTAATGACAGTATGGCATTGGAAAGTAGAAACACATAGATCAATGAAACAAAATAGAAAACCCAGAAATGGACTATGACAAATGCAGTCAAATTATATTTGACAGAGACATAAAAGCAATTCAATGGAGAAAAAAATAGTCTTTCAACACATGATGGTGGGAAATTGGAAGTTCATACACTAGAAGTAAACTTTGAAACTGACCTTATATAAAAAGTAAAGATGTGTCATAGAACTAAATATAAAATACAAAAACAATAAATTTGTTTAGAAGAAAACAAAAACAAAAGGTAGCATGCATTTGAGTTTGCTGACAGGATCTTAGATAAATAAAGAAGTATAATCCATGAAATTAAAAATTGATAAAATAAACTTTATCAAATGCAAAATGTAAAATTATCACCTATGAGAGTCACTCTTGAAGGAATTAAACAGCAAGTCACAGCCTCAGAGAATATGTTTATTTATACATCATATATCTGATAAAGAGGTTGTATCTAGAATATACAAAGAACACATAAAAGTCAATTAATAGAAAATAAATAACCCACTAATAAATTGGCAAAAGAACAATCCACAGAAGATTTTTAAGACATTTGTAGATAGTCTTAAGCAAGCTCTTGTTTTACACTTTATTCTTAATTATATTCTCAACTATCTATAGGGTTGTCCAATATGATTGTCTAGGAGCTATGCTCTCTAATGAAGAGAAGGGCAATGTGGTCTCTAAAACTTTCTAGCTGAAGCCCGTGACTAGAATTACATATTTTTACACATGTGCATTATTATTTTTCATCCTAAAATGAGTACTTACCCATCTCAGTAAGGTTTTACAGAATTCCGATTTTGTAAGATCCTATAGCATAGTCTCTTAGATTTGAATTTATTTTGTTGAGGGCTATGTTTCTTTTTTAAATTTTTATAAATTTATTTTTTATTGGCGTTCAATTTGCCAACATATAGAATAACACCCAGTGCTCATCCTGTCAAGTGCCGACCTCAGTGCCTGTCACCTAGTCACCCCCACCCCCCGCCCACCTCCCCTTTCACCACCCCTAGTTCATTTCCCAGAGTTAGGAGTCTTTCATGTCCTGTCTCCCTTTCTGATATTTCCCACTCATTTTTTCTCCTTTCCCCTTTATTCCCTTTTACTTTTTCAGTGCACAAGAGCAAGAGATGTGCTGACTTCATTCTGTCTGTATTCCATTAGTGGAGTGGATTCCATTAGGGCCATCTGGTGGACATAAGGAAAACCAGTAGCTTTTTTGTATTCTCTGTTACTGTGAAGGACTTTAGTTTATACTAAAATTGCATTACTTTTTTAGTCTAAAAAAGTCTAAAACTAGGGCTTGCTTCAGCCTAACTTAAAGTGTTCTGAATATTTAACAGAATTTTGTACACGTATGTTTTGCTAATGTATTAACTGTACTATATATTCCATATAATTATTATGTAAAAATACAATCCATATGCTTTCCCTAGACTTGATTAATTAAATGAATCAGTGGACTATATAAATTTTCCCTTTACCACTACAAATATTTTTCTAATTTCCTAACATTTCCTCCCTGGAAGACTGCCTTATCTCCTAAATAATCTCTCTGCTTCTCTCTTGAACCTTATTCCCCAAAGAGTAACCCAAATTATCTTTTAAAACATATATATCATAATAGGATCATGTATTTTCCTTGTTTAAAATCTTCCAAGATGTTTCATCATTATTAGAGTGAAATGTAAACTTTTCACCATTACCTACAGAGTTCTATGTGATTTAGACTCCATCAACCTCTTCAATCTCATTTTTCACCTCTCTCCTCTTCATTCACTAGAAGCCAGGTGTACTTGTGTTTTTTTCCTTTTTCTTAAACATATGCTCCCAGACTTTGGTCCTTGTATGTGCTGTTCCCTCTGCCTAGAATGATTGGTTCCTAGATATTTACACAGATACCTTTTCTTGAAAACCATAAGTGGTTTCAGATAAAATACTATAACCTCTTTGATGTATTCCTTTCTGGGATACTCAGAGAAATTTATACTATATGCAGTGACAAAGAAATCCCTATATCTCAGTGGCTTGGTTATGTTATGTTATGCTATGTTATGTTTCATGTTATATGTCAAGTCAAAAAAATACATCATATCACTTTATTCTTGATCATGCCAAATTCAGGATAGGTTAAGGAGAGTGGAGATTGAGAAGCTCTGCTTTATGCAATTAATCAAGGATTCAACTACCTACCCACTCATGATTCTGTTTTTCACTTGATTCTCAGAATATATGCCTTTCATTTGTCAGAGGAAGTGAAAAAGCATAGAGGATTATGTCAGACCAGCTATGATTGTGAAACACTTCATTTCTGCCTATGTGCCAGTGGTTAGAATTCAGTCACATGACCTCAAATAATGACAACTCTGAATGGGAAATGCAGGGCTGTGAAATGTAGGCCAGAGTAAATAAGATTTGATGAACATACAGCATTTTCTCTGCCATGGTAACCCTTTTGTTCATCAAATATTCACTTAATTCCTTCTTCTCACATGTTGAACACACTCTTTTTCTAAGGGATACAATGCAAAGTTAATCTAGATATTGAATCCAGCTCAAAGTCAGGAAGTATGAATAATATTAAAGTCCTAATGTGGTTTTTGATGGTTAAGGACTTGGAAAAATAAAAGGGTGTTATTTTCTCCCAACACTATGTAGTTAGTTGGAGAAAGGAAGAGGATAACCATATTGGAAACACTCGTTTGAAAGGTAGGGGAAATAGACAACAGTCATGGATTCAAAGGAATTATGGAATCCCACTGACAAGGGATGATTTGCTTGTGAGGCAAGAAGAAAATATTCCAGAAGAACATAAATGTGATATGGAATTCTACTTCCTACTTTTTTGGGTGAAAGGGATAAAAATGGAGGGGCTGTAATATGAAGTAAATGTCTTTATTGAACAGAAAAATACGTGGCTTGATCATGTGTTGAGATATCACATCTGTTTCCCCTACCTATCTGCCATTTGCTCTCTGAAGTCAGACCACTCAGAGAAATGAGTCACCTACTTTGAAAGAGTAATCCAAACTCTGACTCCAAAGAATGAACTCAATCTGAAAAGAAAATGATTCCTTTGCCACAGGAGACATGGCCTGAAAGAAGTTGCTATAGTTGATGTCTCTTCTATGATTTTTTATAAAGGTTTCAGGCCTTATATTTAGGTCCTTAATCCATTTTGAATTTATTTTTTGTAGGTGTAAGAAAGTGGTCCAGTTTCACCCACCTGCATGTGGCTGTCCAGTTTTCACAACACCATTGTTGAAGAGACTGTCTTTTTCTCATTGGATATTCCTTCCTGTTTTGTTGAAGATTAGTTGACCATATAGTGGTGGTTTTATTTCCAGGTTTTCTATTCCATTCTATTGAACTAGGTGTCTATTTCTGTGACAGTACCATACCATTTTGATTACTACAGCTTTGTAATAGAACTTGAGGTCTGGAATTGTGATGCCTCCAGCTTTGCTTTTTCAAGATTGCTTAGCTACATCAAAATAAAAAGCTTCTGTACAAGAAAGGAAATCATCAACAAAACTAAAAGGCTGTCTACAATATGAGAGAAGATATTTGCGAGATATAGCTGATAAAGAGTTACTATCCAAAATATATAAAGAACTGATACATTGGGATGCCTGGTTGGCTCAGCTGTTTAGTGCCTGCCTTGGCCCAGGGCGCGATCCTGGAGTCCTGGGACTGAGTCCCACGTCGGGCTCCCTGCATGGAGCCTGCTTCTCCCTCTGCTGGTGTCTCATGAATAAATAAATAAAATCTTTAGCCGGGACACCTGAACCCTGATGTTTATAGCAGCAATGTCCACAATAGCCAAACTGTGGAAGGAGCCTCGGTGTCCATCGAAAGATGAATGGATAAAGAAGATGTGGTTTATGTATACAATGGAATATTACTTAGCCATTAGAAACGACAAATACCCACCATTTTCTTCGATGTGGACGTAACTGGAGAGTATTATATTGAGTGAAATAAGTCAATCAGAGAAGGACAAACATTATATGGTCTCATTCATTTGGGGAATATAGAAAATAGTGAAAGGGAATAAAGGGGAAAGGAGAAAAAAATGAGTGGGAAATATCAGAAAGGGAGACAGGACATGAAAGACTCCTAACTCTGGGAAATGAACTAGGGGTAGTGGAAGGGGAGGTGGGCGGGGGGTGGGGGTGACTGGGCGATGGGCACTGAAGTGGGCACTTGACGGTATGAGCACTGGGTGTTATTCTATATGATGGCAAATTGAACACCAATAAAAAATAAATTTATAAAAAAAAGAACTGATACAACTCAACACCTAAAAAACAAAGAATCCAATTAAAAATGGGCAAAAGAGATTTCTCCAAAGAAGATATTCAGATGGCCAAGAGATACATGAAAAGATGCTCAGCATCCCTTACATCAGGGAACAGATACATGGAAAGATGCTCAGCATCACTTACATCAGGGAAATGCAAAGCAAAATTACAATGAGATATCAACTCACATGTCAGAATGGCCAAAATAAAAAAACCCAAGAAATAAGTTGTGGAAAGGATGTGGAGAAAAAGGAACCCTCTTGCAATTTTGGTGGAAATGCAAATGGTGCTGCCACTCTGAAAAACAGGATGGAGATTCCTGAAAAGCTTAAAAATAGAACTACCCGGCATCCAGTAATTATACAACTAGATATTTCCCCAAAGAATACAAAAACACTAATTCAAAGGGATATAGGCACCCCTATGTTTATTGCAGCATTATCTATAGCAGCCAAATTATTTAAACAGCCCAGGTATCCACTAACTGATAATGGATAAAGAAAAAGTGGTAGATATAGATATATAGATATAGATATAGATATAGATACAATGGAATATCATTCAGCCATAAGAAAGAATAAAATCTTGCCATTTGCAATGACAAGAGAGTATAATGCTAAATGAAATAAGTCAGCCAGAGAAAAACGAATACCATATGATTTCACTCATATGTGGAATTTAAGAAATAAAACAAATGAGAAAAGGAAAAAGAGAGAGAGAGAGAGAGAGAGAGAGACAGAGACCGAGACAGAGACAGAGAGAAATCAGGAAACAGACTGTTAACTATATAGAACAGATGGTTACCAGAGAGGAGGTGGGTGGGAAGATGGGTGGAATAGATGATGGAGATTAAGGAGTATACTTATGATGATCACTGAGTAATGTATAGAAGTATCAAATCACTATATTGTACACCTGAAATCATTACAATTGTATGTTTACAAACAAATTAAAAACTTAAAATAAAAAAAATAAAAAAAATGGGGATGCCTGGGTGGCTCAGTGTTTGAACGTCTGCTTTCGGCTCAGAGCGTGATCCCGGAGTCCCTGATTGAGTCCCACATTGGACTCCCCGCAGGGACCTGCTTCTCCCTCTGCCTATGTCTCTGCCTATGTCTCTGCCTCACTCAGTGTGTCTCTCATGAATAAATAAATAAAATATTTAAAATAAACAAACAATCAAAAGCTTAATAATAGGAACTTATATTATTATTTTTGAAAACCCTAATTGTCAGGCACTTACATTACACTCCATCCTGGGAGACCAAGACATCAGAGTTAATGGTGAGGACAAAAATAGCCTGGGTGGCACACATGTTAGAAGTCAGGAGTAGGGTGCACTGTAACCAAGAGAGTACACATAATAATTATAAAGGCAATAGTCTGCAATCCAGTCTGTAGCCATTGTCCAAACTTGAGGGTTCCAGACATGAAAATACGTCAGTGTTCTCACGGGCTCTGGGAATATGTTTAAATATTTGGGCAATACTGTGGAATATTTTAACATCTTAGGTCATCTAGTATAAGTAGGTTTGAGCTTGTTCTGAGTGGTTAATGTACATACAGCAAGTCATCCTAGAGAAGGCACAAACCTCTTTCTATATCCAGTAGATAATCTAGGATCAGGTGGCTGTATTATCAAAAGATTATCAAAAGATTCATGGAACTGTTGCACAAGTGACAGGATTTTACGGTGTTATTGTACATGTTGGGTTAGAGTGGCTGATAGTTGTTGGTTAGCCTCAATTACTCAATTTTTGGTGGTGAAGCCATTGTACCAGTACCCAGTCCAGCGAGTGTGAGTAGAACTGACATGTCCAGGACTGAGTGAATGAAAATGGATCTTTTGGGTTGGTGGTAGCCAACTAGAGTAGGAAATGCAGGGTTTTGCTACCCTTAATATAAATTTCCAGTGGGGGACACCTGGGTGGCTCAGTGATTGAACATCTGCCTTCGGCTCAGGGCATGATCCTGGAGTTCTGGGATTGAGTCCCACACTGGGCTCCCTGCATGAAGCCTGCTTCTCCCTCTGCCTATGTCTCTGCCTCTCTCATTCTCTCTCTCTCTCTCTCTCTCTCTCATAAATAAATAAATAAATAAATAAATAAATAAATAAATAAAATCTTTAAAAAAACACTTCCAGTGGTAGGCAATATGGTATATTGTGCAGTGTAGTATGTGGCCCTGAGGATGCCAGTCAGATAGCTGATGGGGGAATTGTACTACGTGTGAGCCATGTGTTGACACCCTGCAAACAATTCCAAAAACAAATTCCCAGTGTAAAGTATTCATTGGATCCTCTGATAAGAAATTGGGGATTGGGGTGCCTGGGTGGTTCAGTTATTTGGCCTTTGTCTTGGGTCATGATCCTGGGGTCCTTGGATTGAGCCCCACATTGGGTTCCCTGCTCAGTAGGGAGCCTGCTTCTCCTTCTCTCACTCCCCTTGCTTGTGCTCTCTCTCTTTCTCTCTCTATCTCCCTCCCTCTCATTCTCTCCCTCTTTGTCAAATAAATAAAATAAAACCTTTTTTTTTAAAGAAAAAAAAAGAAGAAAGAACTGGGGAATTCATACCTGTTCATTGACTCTTTCTACTATAAGAGTCCCATTAGTGTGGTTAAAGTGATCTGAAGGCCAATAGTTGTTTGTGCCTGGGCACTGAATCACCAAAGTGGCCTTGAAAAACTACTCCAACAGGACTCCTTGAGGAATAATTGAGATAGAAAATGGGTGAGGCATCTAACTGAAGGGAAACTAAGGGACATGATGTTGTTAATTGGAGTTGACTGAAATGGAATATAGCTGAGGAAGCATTTAAGGGGAGGTGCAGGCAACTGGGGCCAAATAACAAGTCCCATAATTTTTTATTCCCAATGTGTGGGTAGCCTTCCCAACCCATTGAATAAAATTTTAATTTGTGTTTATGAAGAGTCTTGCTGGTGTTACTGGTGGAAGATATATGAAAAATGATATGTTGGGGATAACCATGATAATGTTAGGAATGATCCTGGTGAGGACTTGCAGTAGCCTGGTTGGGGATTGTCACTTAAGCAAATGGAAGTGAAAAGTCAAGGGGAACAGGTAAGGGCAAAACAGTCTTAATGGGTAGTATTTGTAGACTGGGAAGCTGTCTGGTTCTGAGCTGCCACATGGGAAATAAGATACAGTGCTACCCTGGGGTCAACACAAAATCTACTAATAGTCTAACATTCTGAATATATCTTCTTATTATAGGATAGAGTCAACAGACCAGTGCCAGAAAAACATGGCAAAATAATACTCTAGTGGGACATTCCCTGATTCTAACAGGGCAGTTCATTCAGTCCACTATTTTGGGAAAGACTTAGTCCCCATTGTGTCATTTCTCTGAGGTCACTGTAAACTAAGTGGGACCATCTGGGTAAGTGATAAGGTCTTCAATGTGGTGATGTGTCCCCAAGGTGTCACTCTGCTATAGGAAGCATATGAATTCCAATAGTTAACTCTTCATCAGAGGCCCTGTCATGTGAGATGATGTTCTCTCAGTGACAAGACCATCGCACTCAAGGGTAAGGTCCTCTGTAGTGGTAGCTACCCAGGAGAGAAAGATCCATGTGGATATCCAGTTGGTGTATTGGTCATGGCTTCGAGGTGGAGTGGCATGATATAATTTGGAGGCTTCCCTGAAGAATGAGCTGCATGTCTGGTGTCTACTGCTATTGGAAAAAAAAAGTGAAGTGCTCCCTGAGGTTATCAAGAGCATGTTCAGCCATGCAATCAGTAGCTTCTCTTTCATTTCCCAAGGAGCTCATCCAGGACATATAAAGATTCTGGACACATTTATATCCCAAACTAAGAGAGATCTGTAGATGCTATTTTGTGAATTCCTGGAACCAAGCAGTGAGGGTAATGGACAAATCATGGGGGGTTATAGTCACTGTAACCAGATGGATTTTTGTATGGACATAGAGCCAGTTAGCTTGTAGCAATATTTGATGTACAGAAAGAACAGCTAAGTGTCATTTATACATTCCTACAGGGAAGCTTATTGCCTGAAAAGGAATTCAATCCATCTGCCCCCATAATCAGTGGCATGCTGGCCTTAGCCTTGCAAGAGGGCTCTCCAACATTCCCCACTTTACTACCCAGTGGTACAATTATGAGCTGGAATCATATTGTTCCAACATAATATCTGTGTGATGACTAGGCTTGAGGGGATTATCAGCAACCCTATCATCCAGGCCATGCAAAGTAGTAAGACTAACCATAGTCACACAGAGCATGGACATTAGGTGATTTTGGATTGGATTCATTCTGACTGAGCATTTTGTATTTTTTAATAATAACTTTATTTTTTATTGGTGTTCAGTTTGCCAACATACAGAATAACACCCATGCTCATCCCGTCAAGTGCCCCCCTCAGTGCCTGTCACCCATTCACCCCCACCCGCCATCCTCCTCCCCTTCCACCACCCCTAGTTCGTTTCCCAGAGTTAGGAGTCTTTATGTTCTGTATCCCTTTCTGATATTTCCTACCCATTTCTTCTCCCTTCCCTTCTATTCCCTTTCACTATTATTTATATTCCCCAAATAAATGAGACCATATAATGTTTGTCCTTCTCCGATTGACTTATTTCACTCAGCATAATACCCTCCAGTTCCATCCACGTTGAAGCAAATGGTGGGTATTTGTCATTTCTAATGGCTGAGTAATATTCCAGCATTTTGTATTTGATTAAAGGTGACTGTAGTCATTCTCATGGAGAAAGTCATGGATTACTTCATCCAGTGTGGGGTGAGGCCAGGACCTGTAGCTTTCTTGCACACTCATCTCCAAAAATGGCTCAGGTCCACAAAGTGAAGAGTTTCTTTCCCTCTTTACACACCTAAACAGTGCCACTGGTTGGTCTCAGGGTGGTGGCTTCCACTTTCTGTGAACCCGTAGGGGAATTTAGTTTCATTATCTAGCACATGTAGCTACAATATTTAGGGAAAGTTGCCAGTCTGATGGAGGCTCTTTGTGAAGAGTCCTCACCATTTTCAATATTTCCAAGGAAATCTCAGTGGGCTTTTGGGCTGGGATTATCCAATATTGAGTGGATCTTATTGGACCATCTGCTCTCGTTAGGTTATCAGGATGAAGCAGAAGATGAGATGATTGGAATATCAGAGGAGAAGGGGGAAGTGGAGTCAGATGATAAAATAAAAAAGGCATCATCTTGGAGGATAAAAGCTTGAGTCTTGCCAGAGATGACCAAAAGTGGAATATTGGAAGATCCATAATAAATGGTATGTGAGGTTGAAGGTCCTGGGGTGAGAGCTAATCAAATGAAGACCTGAGAGAGTTTGATTCATTTCAGTGACCAGAAGTAATTTTAAAATAGTCTGTTTTAGGATGCCATTATGATACTCTATGAGGCGAGCTGTCTGGGGGCAGTAGCCTAGATGAAAATTCCAAAGAATATTAAGTTGGAGAGCCCACTATTGAGTCTTCTGAGAGGAAAAGTGGGTCCCCTGGTCAGAGTCACTAGACATTAGTGACTGTGCCAGATATGATGAAGGACTTGATTTGGAACGTGGAATCAGGTAGGACTGAAGGTAGGACGTATTGGACTGCCTGCTAGGTAGCTTATAAAGTATACTGTTGGGCTTCACCCCAATGGAAGGTAACAGATTTCCATGGGCTTATGTATATAAGGCAATGAATTAATGAGAGATGAGAGACAAGAGATCTGTTGCCTCCAGAGCATGAAAAGACATACTATATGTTGTCCCTATCTGAATGTTGTAGGTGATTTAATAGTGAGTACTTGATTTTTGAGTTTTGATGACTGGGGGGAATTTATTGGCCCTTTGAGGATCATATAACACCTATAATCTTGACAGATGAGGTTGTGCCTTGGGTCTGGTGACAGATAATTTCCAAGCCATGTTGATGTGGGTGGTCTGTGAGGCAGTGCAAATCTGGTCTTGCTGCTTTCCCTGAGGGATCCCTCAGCATAATGTCATCAGTATAGTGCCCCAAATGGTACTTTTCCAACTGTAAATTATTTAAATTCTGATGTCAGAGGTTACGTGAAATTCAGAGCTGTTTATCCCATTGGGGGATGCATAAATGTATACTGAGCTGCTTCAAACAAAAATTAAAGCATGTGAGGCCTGAGATTTCTCCACAATGGGAACATGAAAAAACATATTAGCTAGGCAAATAACCACTAAGGACACTCCTTGGGCCCATTGTAGGTCTTCAATCAATTCTGTAATATTAGGAATTGAAGCCTTAATCATGGGAATGGGAGTACTGAGGTGTTAGTAGCCAACGGTGAATTCCATGAATTAGTGGCTGGCTTAAGTACTGGCCAAATAGGGCTATTGAAAGGGGAGACTGTGGGTTTAATGATTCCTGCCTCAAGCATATTGTTAATGAGAGGGTCTTGGCATTCAGTGCCCTATTTAGGTGGATACTGGGGAGTATTTATTATCTTGACTGAGGAGGAAGAGTCATTGGCATCTATCTATGCAGCAGGAAGGCCAAGAACTTGGGCTTGTTCAAGTGACATAGCATTATGTTAATGCATTCATACCTATAATGGGGAAAGAAAAAGCAAGGTGGGGCGGGCATCAACTGAAGAAGCAGTTTCAGTTAAATGGTCTCAATAGTTATATCCAAATGGGTTTGAACACCTTCAATTGTTTACTGGCAATGCCCTGTTGGTAGAGTCTCCCGCTTTTGGGAATTTAGAGGGAATCCCTGGACTGACCATGACTTGGGCCCTTATGTCTAATAGGTCAAAAAAAGACTGTCCTTTAAGTGGAAAAAAACATTCCATTATTATTTTTTAAGTTAAAATTTATAAAAAATGAATTGCCCATATTTTAATACAATATAAATTTGAGGGGCACTAGTGGTTAAGCATCTCCCTTCAGCTCCGGTTGTGACCCCAGGGTCCTGGAATTGAGTCCTGCATCAGGCTCCCTGCAGGGAGCCTGCTTTTCCCTCTGCCTATGTCTCTGCCTCTCTGTCTCTCATGACTAGATAAATAAAAATTTAAATATATATGTATGTGTGTGTATAAATTTTATGACTTGACAAATGTATGGATCTGTACAGTAGTGTCCTGGTAAACAAACTTTCTAGAAAAAAACTCCACTGATTTGTACTGTTATGTCAACATCTGTGGTATAAATATTCTCACCATGTTTCATTTCAAGCCACAGATACATTACTGAAGGTAGAGTTGGGAAGAGATATGCATAAGTGGCTCTTGTGAGCCATTAGCACCAACTCCAGTGTAATTGGACCTATGTAATCAATAACCATGAAGATAAAAAACATTTCCATCATTTAAGCATATTTTCTCATGGTTCCTTCTGATTAACCTCATCCAATAGGTAACCAACTTTCTAATTTCTATCTCAATAAATTGGCTTTGCCTTTTCTTTAACTTTTTTAAAAATAAATTCATACAGTATGTTTTCTTAGTTGTCTATTTTTGCCAAAAATATTACTTTGCCATTTCTTAATTTTGCTGTTTTCTTATTTGTTTATGTGCTCCCAGATTATGTGGATTTTTGCTATTTTTCAGAAAGTGAAAAGTCGTTTTATAAAATGTGCAATTTATCAGTTTCAAAATTTATGATCTTAGCCCAAATGCATTATATAATAATCCCTTCACTGTTAAAATTTGGGGGATATTGGGTTAATATGCTTCTTGCTCAATTCATTATTTATAGAGGAATAATAAGTTCCATAGAGTTTACCTCAAAAATATTAGTGGAGCAAGATCCTTGAATATGAGCAGCATGCTCATCATAGGTCCCCACTCCAAAATTGGTGTTATTCCCTTTTTTCTCTCAGGTGAGTAAACTGAACTATAGGACACTCAGGTAACTTGGCCACACTAGTAAGACAAATAGATGGAGTTAGCTTCCAGTCCTTCATGTATCTGGCCCCAAAATGACTCTACTTTCTCTAAGCACAGTTTAGTGTCTTCTGTCTCTTATTGTGACAGTCTGGATAAATGGCATATATATATATATATATTTCAGCTTTCATTGGTGTTTATTTTCCTTTCGTATAAAAATTACAGGTTTGAAATGTGTCTGCAGGAAGTTGTCACTACCTTCCATGGGGGAGGTATTGGGTAGAGGAAGGAGCTTCTGAGAAGTTGGGTTCATTCTGACTTGGCATGTGCCTGCCCTTTCCCTGGCTCAAGTCCCATTTGCAGGGGGGAATGGACCCTCTGCAGGAAATACCCTATCACGGTCACCAAGAGAGACCAATCACAACCAGGCTGCAGTGCTAGCACAGGGTCTGGCAACTCCCAGAGCCTGAGCCTGGACAGTGTCCTATGGAGGCGCGGGTTGGAAAACCTGTCAGCCAATAAGTTAAACACACATGGCTCCTGCGGTTCTCTCTCTCTCTCTCATTACATATATGTAAAACAAAATATGGCACCTCCTCTTTAGATCTGCCCTAGCTGTCCTAGCCTACTACACTGCCCTTATTTTTTTGGAACGTCTGCTTTTATTATTACAGAGTCTCAGAGAACATGACATTGGCCTCATTCTCTAGTTGGTTGGCTAATTAAAGCCCTAAGAAAGAAACTCTATTAAGAATCTGATTGTATTGGGACACCTGGGTGGCTCAGTGTTTGAGCATCTGCCTTCAGCTCTGGGCATGATCCCGGGTTCCTGGGATTGAGTCCTGCATCAGGCTCGTCACAGAGAGTCTGCTCTATGTCTCTGCCTCTCTGTGTGTCTCTCATGAATAAGTAAATGCAATCTTTAAAAAAAAGAATCTGGGGATCCCTGGGTGGCTCAGTGGTTTGGCGCCTGCCTTTGGCCCAGGGCGCGATCCTGGAGTCCCACTTTGGGCTCCCAGCATGGAGCCTGCTTCTCCCTCCTTCTGTGTCTGTCTCTGTCTCTCTCTCTCTCTCTCTCTATCATAAATAAATAAATAAATAAATAAATAAATAAATAAATAAATCTTAAAAAAAAAGAATCTGAGTGTATCAAAGGCTGGGTCATGATTAAGATCTCATACATTCTTGTCACCATGCATCACAGCACAGGTGAAACATTTTAGCCTTCTACTTCATTTGACCAGTCATAAGAATGCACCTGAAGTATTTCCAACTATAATGAGTTTAATTGACCAAGGGCGCTAACTACTCCTCTTTGAAATCCATTGTTGCATTTATATCAATGTCATACCTCCCATGGGCTGCTCACAGCTAATGACTGAATGTGGCTAGGTCTACTTTTGAGAGATACATGACTGCGATGACAAAGGACTGTGGCTTACATACTTATGGATGTCCTCCTGAGTCTCCGCTAGACTTTGTAGCACTCTAGAATGCTTCCATCATATTTTCTCTCTGTTCTTTACAATCATACTTGGTCTGAAGTATATCCCAGTCTTCCTAGATGTCTCCTTATCTTTTTTTTTCTTATAGAAGTTTTCCCAAGTAAAATATATGCATATTTACTCTGTTTTGATGTGTGCTTCTCAGATGACCCAAACTAACACCTTTTGTTTGACCATTTGGGTAATATCATTTTAGAAGAGACAATGTTGGAAAAAATAAGAAAAACCACAGTTAAAGAGGCTGAACTATTGCTCCAGAAAACAAAGAAACAGCAAGAAGAGTGCTGTTGCACAAATGTAATTAACGAGGCAGAGTCCAGGCAATGGAACAATTGGCCCCTTGTCCAGAGACAGGTAAGATGAAAAGATGGTATCCAGAGCATTCTGCAGTCTTTTTTTTCTTTCTTTCTTTCTTTCTTTCTTTCTTTCTTTCTTTCTTTCTTTCTTTCTTTCTTTCTTTCTTTCTTTTATTTATTTTATTTATTTATCCATAAGAGACACAAAGAGAGAGACAGAAACATAGAGGGAGAAGTAGGCTCCCCTCAGAGAGCCTATGCAGAATTGATCCCGGGCCCGGACTCACACTCTGAGCCAAAGGCAGAAGCTCAACTGTTGAGCCACCCAGGTTTCCCATCCTGCAGTCTTTTATGCCCAGTAGCTTAGCAATGCTCAGTCCTTAACTTTGGGGCTGGTTCCTCTACAATGAAGAGATATATGATTTTTCCCATGTATATTGTTTGTTTAGGACACCCATTCCCAGACCACACATACACTTACTTCAGATCAAAAGGGTTGGAAGAATGGGAGGAGGCAGTCAACTCAAGAGTTCTGGAATCAGACAATACAGTTTCAAATTCTTTCACAACTTTCTGTATGTGGGCCTGTCTGTGGACAAAGTACATAACTTCTCCCTCCTTCATTATCTAATCTGAATAGTACACTTCTCTGAATGTTGTGAGAATGAGATCATCCATATAGATTTATTTGTACATTGTCTATCATATGGTAATCTTATTTGAAGGTATCTCTTTTTTATCAGAAAAACTAAGGCTTCTGTATTAGGGCTTCCAGCCCAAATTCCTTTTTTATTTGTACTATAAACAGTGAATTTTTTTCCATTTGATGAGTATAAGATTCTAAACACAATTAATTCCATAATGGTCACTATATTATTCAAATTAGTTATTCAAATAGCATTATTCAAATAGTCCATTTTTGCATTTTAAATAGGTTACTGAACATGTTATTAAAAATATCTACTACAAATTCATCTGGGTGGTGAATCAAGGGTCAACTCTTGGTTTCAGCTCAGGTCATGATTTCAGAGAGTCCTGAAATTGAGCCCCTCTTTGCCTCCACACTCAGCTTGGAGCTGGCTTGGGTTTCTCTTTCCCTCTCCCTCAGCCCCACCCCCTCCCTCCCCTTCCACTCTCTCTAAAATAAATTAAACATTTATTATTTACTTGTTTGTTTATTTATTTATATTTTTAAAAATATTTTATTTATTCATGAGAGACACAGAGAGGCAGAGACACAGGCAGAGGAAGGAGAAGCAGGCTCCATGCAAGGAGCCCACCCAAGGTGGGACTCGATCTGGGAATCCAGGTTCATGCCCTGAGCCAAAGGCAGATGCTCAACCACTGAGCCACCCAGGCATCCCTAAATAAATCTTTTTTTTTTTTTTTAGATTTTTTTTTAAATTTTCATTTATTTATGATAGTCACAGAGAGAGAGAGAAAGGCAGAGACACAGGCAGAGGGAGAAGCAGGCTCCATGCACCGGGAGCCTGATGTGGGATTCGATCCCGGGTCTCCAGGATCGCGCCCTGGGCCAAAGGCAGGCGCCAAACCGCTGCGCCACCCAGGGATCCCTAAATAAATCTTTTTTTAAAAAAAGATTGTATTTATTCATTCACAAGAGAAACACAGAGAGAAGCAGAGACAGAAGGAAGAAGGAGAAGTAGGCAGAAGGAGAAGTAGACTCCCTGCAGGGAGCCTGATGCCATAGGAAGCCTCGATCCCAGGACCCCAGGATCATAACCTGAGCCAAAGGCAAACACTCAACCACTGAGCCACCCAGGTGCCCCAGTAAATAAATCTTTAAAGATAAATATCTACTACCTTGTGGATTTCTGGGTATCCCCTACCAGTTCTATCATTTTATCTTTGTATTTTCTGAGGCTATATAATCACATGACCACAAATCTAAATTGGTCTTAAATTGCTCTTCCTGGTGCATTGAAATTTTCTCTGCTATCATCTTTTCCTAAAAATTAACTCTGAAAAAATTAACTTTGTCTGGGGCACCTGGGTGGCTTAGTTGGTTAAGCATCTGCCCTCGGCTCAGGTCATGTCCCAGGGTCCTGGGATCGAGCCTGAATTGGGCCCCCTACTCAGCAGGGAACCTGCTTGTCTTTCTCCCTCTGCCTGCTGCTCCCTGCTGCTTATGCTCTCTCTCCCTTTCTATCAAATGAATAAATACAAATCTTTAAAAAGAATTTACTTTGTCTGATATAAATTTAGTAAATCTTCCTTTTGCACCACTGCATTTGATTTCCAGTATTACTGGTTACTTTTTTATTTGTGGTATGTCCACTTTTTCTTCATTCTTATATTCTTAAGAATTTATTATTTATTCTCCTTTTACTACTGTATAGTTACCATCACAATAATTTTTCAAAAAACACCTTACTCAAAGAGGATCAGGAGAATACAGAATGTTCAATGTAAAGACATATGCATCTGAGTTACTGATTGAATTATTACATATCAATAGCAGACAGTACCAAGCCTTATCAGTAAACCTAGTCTACATCTCTGGAAGCCCTGAGAGTCAGCTTTGTTGCCATAGTGATAACCAGCAGTGAGTCATTGCTGGGTCCTTAGAATGAAAATGTGCTGTTTGGCTGAAACCATTTAAACAATTTTTCTCACTGGAGTCTTAATTAATCATATCTTCGCATGTTTTCTTCACACAACCCACCCTCATAAAAAAAAAAAAAACTAAATGTACTCATCCTTAAAATTTAATTTTCAAGCTGTATTTATTTTACACACATATATACATATATATGTATACAGGTTTCCCCTACTATCCAAAAGTAGAATGTTCCTATATAAATTTCTTAACCAAAATGGCATTAAAAAGCAATTGCCATTCTTTTATATGGAAATGATTTTTAATATTTCCAGCCCACCCTCTTAGGCTTTTCTGATCATAAGACACATCTTGCTAATGGATGCACAAAATAAATAAAGATCAAGTGCAGATGTTCACAGACACAATTCAGAGCTATGGTGCCTTGCTGCTGAATGTAGTTCCCTTGAAAGGAGCTTGGTGGGGCTACTCCTTCTGTTGCGTATGTGCTCTGCCCCTATAACGGCTCCCTGCAAAACAAACGCTGAAGACTTTCTGATTTTTGCTTTTGTAAAAGTGAAAATTCTCTTTGGATTATTTTAGTTAGTGAAAACAGTACTAATGTAGATCTTTTGTAAAAGCAAGTGCTATAATACAAACCTTCAAAAAGCAAGAGATATCTGCACATATTCTCCTGTGTGTATATTTAATTATATGTATTTTACACAAAAATATGTATATGCGTGTGCATGTATATTTAACCCTTGAACAACATGGCTGTGAACTGCACAGTTCTAATTATATACAGATTTTTGTCAATACATATATTGGAAAAGTTTTTGGAGATTTGTGTCAACTTAAAAAAGCTTACAGATGAATAATGTAGCCTAGAAATACTGAAAAAAATAAAAGTTAGATATTATTGTAAGAATACAGTATATAATGCACATAACATACAAAATATGTGGGTTAATTGTGTATGTTACAGTAAGGCTTCTAGGCAACAGTAGGCTATAAGTAGTTAAGTTTTTAGGGGGTCAAAATTTATACATGGATTCTCAACTGTGTGGGGGTTGGTGCCCTTAACTCCTGCATTGTTTAAGTGTCAACTGTATATTTGTATACATATATTTGTATGTGTATATATTTTTAAAAACATGCATTCTTTCACATATAAATGATTTATCAGGAGACTTTTATTCACACATAAGCAAAACTTCAAAGCAAATATAATACTCTATTATTTATATAATATATATGTATATGTTATATATATGTGCAAAGACAATACATGCAATTATTACTGACTTTATAGGCAAGTGACATAATTCTATAATCTTCTGCACATTTCCTACTTACCACTACATGTTTCCAGGTTAGGTCATGCAGATTTCCTTGTTGTTTTTGTTTGCTCATTTACTTTTTATTTATTTATTTATTTTTTTTAAACTCTTCTTTTTTTTAAATTTTTATTTATTTATGATAGTCACAGAGAGAGAGAGAGGCAGAGACACAGGCAGAGGGAGAAGCAGGCTCCATGCACCGGGAGCCTGGCATAGGATTCGATCCCGGGTCTCCAGGATCGCGCCCTGGGCCAAAGGCAGGCGCCAAACCGCTGCGCCACCCAGGGATCCCTGTTTGCTCATTTACTTTTTAAATGTAACTTCATAATATGCCTCTGTGTGTCTATGACATTTTTTAATCAGTGACTGACTTGGATTTTTTAGTCATTTTCAATTATTTTACTGTATAACAAAAGCTGTAATTAACATCATTATACTTGAATAATTACATATATGCAGAATATACCTGTAAATCACATTTAAATACATAAAACACCTGATCAAAGAGTATGTATATGTGAATTTATAATTTGATTGACATCATCAAGTTTTCCTTTATGGAAATCGTGCCAGTTACGTTTCTACAAGCAATAAATGAGAGTGCCTATTTCCCAAGCTCACACTATAATGTGCTTTCAAATGTTTGGGTCTGTAACAAACTGATAGAAGGTTGAACCTCTATGCAGTTTTAACAAGCATTATGATTGGTGATGTTTAACAACTTTTCTTGTCTTTAAATCTGTTTGCATTGTGCTAAGTCTGCTCATACATACTTTATTTTTTTTAGCAAGTTGCTGGTCTTTTATTGTTGTTTTATTAGCTCAATTTAGCAAGTATGGAAATAAGGTCCTGTCTTGGTTTATGAATTCAAATTTTTTGTACTTTGATACTTTGTTCTGGTCTTGCTCATGTCATTTTAAGTTGGTCACACTTCTAAGGCAGTGCAGTGGCTGAGAGAATGGGCTCTGGAGTCAGATGTCACCAGCCTCCTGACCATGAGCACATCTCTCTCCCTCTCTCTCTTTTTAAGAGTTTACTCATTTATTCATGAGAGACACACAAAGAGAGGCAGAGACATAGGCAGAGGGAGAAGCAGGTTCCCTGCGGGGAACCTGATGTGGGACTTGATCCCAGGACCCTGGGATCATGCCCTGAGCCAAAGGCAGACACTCAACCACTGAGCCACCCAGGTGCCTCATGGGCACATCTCTTAACGTCCCTGAGCTTCTATTCTCTCAGCTGTAACAAGAGGATAACAGTAGTACTTACCTGGTAGGATGGTTGGAAGGATAACATGAGATAACCTATCCTAGAACAGAACCTGGAGCAGAGTAAGCTCTATGAAGTTGCTATAGTTATTATTAATAAATTTCTTTAAGATTTCTTTCAATCACGTCATAGATATTTTTGACTACAAAATTTTAAAAGAAAAAATTTTCCTAGGTTGTTTCTGTAGATATTTGGTTTCAAAATTAGATTTGATATTTTGATGAAAGTGGGATTTATAATGGTGTATTCTATATGAATCCCATGTACTAGTTTTCAAGATGACTCCTGATTTTTCTTAACAATTTTTATTAAATAAGCTAAATTATTTTTGTTATACTCTACCAGAAACACAATTCCTATGTGTATTTGTCCATTTCTGAACCTTTTTAAAAAAGCTTTTATTTATTTATTTACTTTAGAGTGTGTGTGTGAGAGAGAGAGAGAGAGCGAGCAGGGGGAGGGACAGAGGGAGAGGGAGAGGGAGAGAATATCAAACTGACTGTGCACTGAGTCCAGAGCCTGATGCAGGGCTTGATCTCATAACCCATGTGATCATGACCTGAGCCACAACCAAGAGTCAGATGCTTAATTGACTAGCCACCAGGTGCCGCTGAACTTTTTTATATACATTTTTCATCTCTCAATTCAAGTGCTAATATCGCACTCTTCACACTACTAGCATATGATATAAGATCTGGTAGGGTTCAAGACTGGCTATTTTTCATTTCTAAAACGTTTAAGTGCTACTGGCATTTCTTCATATAACTTTTCACAATGGTTTTATTTACTTATTTATTTACTTACTTCACCTATATATAAACTATTTTTACTTGTCTTACTCTGGGATACTATAACAGAATATTATAGATAGGGTAGTTTATTTTTTTTTAAATTTTTTATTTATTTACTTATGACAGTCACAGAGAGAGAGAGAGAGGCAGAGACACAGACAGAGGGAGAAGCAGGCTCCATGCACCGGGAGCCCGACGCGGGACTCGATCCCGGGTCTCCAGGATTGCGCCCTGGGCCAACAGCAGGCACCAAACCGCTGCGCCACCCAGGGATCCTGATAGGGTAGTTTAAACAGCAAACATTTGTTCTTCACTGTTTTGGAGGCTGGCAGTGCCAGAATGGTAGCGTTATTTGGGAGGGCCCTCTTTCTTTGCAGATGGACACATTCTAGCTGTGTCCTCATACTCCCATAACCAAATTACCTCCCAGTGGTCCCACTTGCAAATACCACCACATTGGGAATTAGGTCCTCAATACATGAATTTTGAGGAAATACAAACATTCAGTCAAATAGAACATTCCATCCCCAGCCAAAAGTCTCACATGCAAACCAAATCCATTCTATCCAACAGGCCCCAAAATATTAACTCATTCCATCATCAACTCTAAGGTCTAGAGTCCAAAATTTCATCTAAGTCTGATATGGGTGAAACTCAAGGTACTATTCATTCTGAGGCAAAATTACTCTCCAACTGTGAACTTGCTTTTTTTTTTAATATATATATATATTTTTAATTTTTTTTTAAAATTTATTTATGATAGTCACACGGAGAGAGAGAGAGAGGCAGAGAGACACAGGCAGAGGGAGAAGCAGGCTCCAAGCACCGGGAGCCCGATGTGGGTTTCGATCCCGGGTCTCCAGGATCGCGCCCTGGGCCAAAGGCAGGCGCCAAACCGCTGCGCCACCCAGGGATCCCCCAACTGTGAACTTGTAAAACCAAACAGGTTATGTGCTTCCAAAATACAATCGTGGGCCAGTCATAGGATAGACATTCCTATTCCAAAAGGAAGAAATAGGAAAGAAGGAAGGGGTGACAGATCCCAAGCAAGTTGAAAACTGAACAAGGCAAACTCTGTATCTTAGGGTTTAATAATAATCCTCTTTGGCTCTATGGTCTGTTTTCTGGTCCCACTGGGACAGTGGTCCTCTCCCTGCAGCTCTGTGAGGGTCATACCCTCAAGGCTCTGACAAGCAGGGGTCATGTCCCCAAGGTTCTGGGCAGCCCCAGCCCCAGAAGCAGAGGCTGTATGACCTGTTAAAACTAAGGTGATGGCACCTTCTCTTGAAACTGAGAAGGCAGCCCTGATGATTTCTGAAAGACCTTTGGGGTAATTCTACCTTTGTCTTGAAGAATAGAGCATGTTGAGAGGCAAATAGCTCCTATAGCTTTGCCTTGTAAAATTCAAAAATCTTCTTTGTTTAAGATTTTATTTATTTATTTACGAGAGAGAGAGACAGAGAGAGAGAAAGAAAGAGAGAGAGAGAGAGAGAGAGAGAGAGGCAGAGGGAAAAGCAGGCTCCATGCAGGTAGCCCGACATGGGACTCGATCCCAGGACCCCAGGATCACACCCTGGGCTGAAGGCAGGCACTAAACCCCTGAGCCACCCAGGGATCCCCAAAATCCAAAAATCTAACAGCCTTCCTCCATCCTGTCTTCTCTGTTTCCTTAAGCTCATATTGGCAAGTGTTTCTGTTGGGACAGCTGATTAGGTTCATGGTTCACTCTCATACTAATCTTGTTATCAAGTAGTTGGACTGCCATACCTTTAGTTTTCTCTTCTGAACATACTTCCTTATTTTTCTAATATGGACAGGCTGAGAATTTTCCAAATCTTTATTTGCTGGTTCCTTTTTGCTTAACAATTCTGTGTTCAATCCACTTCTCTCTTCTCACATTTCGCTATATGTAATTAGGAGCCAAGATGCCCTTTCAACACTTTGCTTCCAAATTTCCTGTTAAATATTCACTTTGTCACTTAACAAGTGCTATTTTCCACAAAATACTACTACATAAACACAATTCAGTCATTTATTTGCCACCTTATAACACAAATCACACTTTCTCCAATGTCCAAAGACATATCCCTTATTTCCACCTGAAATCTTACAAATGGCTATTGCCATCCTTATTTCTACCAACATTCTGTATGTGGTTTTTATGCATTATCTAAGAACATATAAGCTTTCCCTGCAACTCTCCTCCTTCCTTTCTGGTTTCACCAGTTACTCTCAAAAGTCTCTTCACAGCAATATAACTTTTTTCTAGCATGTACCTCAACATTCTTCCAGCCTCTACCTATTCCCAGTTCCAAACCACTTTCATATTTGTAGTTATTTTAGGTATTTGTCACAGCATCATCCCATTTTTTTTTTGTACCAACTTCCGTCTTACTTCAGGCTACTATAGCAGAATATCATAGACTGGGTGGATTAATTAACAAACATGTATTGCTCACAGTTCTAGAGGCTCAAAGTCCAAGATCAGTATGGTTGGTTGGTTGGGTTTTTGGTGAGAGCTCTCTATCTGGTTTGCAGATGGCTATCTTCTAGCTATACCCTCACACTGTAGAGACAGACAGATTATCTCTCTCATCTCTTCTTATGAGGACACTAATGCCACTTATGAGGGCTTCAACCTCATGACCAAATTACCTCAGAAAAGCCCCAATTCTAAATACCATCACATAAGAGATTAGGGCTCCAATATATGAATTTGGAGGGACACAAAAAATTTGATCCAAAGCAGTAATTATGATTTTGTGAAGTTCTTAAATTAAATTTAATTGTTGACACAGTGATGTTTGTTCCCTAACTAATTCTATGGCATACATCTTCATTTTTTCAAGTACTCTTTCAGAATACTTTATGTATTTAATTAGCTTTCCTTTTTCTTTTTTTTCAGCCTTTTCAGACTTAAGTTTATTCCTATCTACTTAAAAATAGTTTCCATAAAAAAGCATCTTTATTAGATTTTCTATATGGTTATTGTTTTATACATGAAACTTACTATATATTTTTTCTAAGTACCTTACTGATTTTCATCTTTTGAAATTTTCTGGACAGTTTTGGATTTTCAAACTATCATATTGTAGTTTGTACATATATCATCTGCTCAGAGAAATAAATTTACATTTTATTTTTAAGTTTATGTATCTTTAATTTTTATGCAGTTACATCAAAATACAGCTAACCATTGAAAAAGACAGGTTTGAACTGTGCAGATCCACCTAGATGTGGATTTTTTAAAAATATAGTATAGTATTATAAATGTATTTTCTCTTCCTTATGATTTCTTTAATAACATCTTTTTCTAGGTTACTTTATTCTAAGGATATAGTATATAATAATACATATATCAAGTATGTGTTAGCTGACTCTTCATGTTATTGGTGAGGCTTCTGGTCAACAGGTTATTTAGTAGTTATTTAGGAGTCAAAAGTTACATGGAAGGTAGAGGGTATGGCACCCCTAACCCTGTGTTCTTCAAGAATCAACTATAATATTAACCAGACATGAAGAGAAGGGATCTACCTGTTTTTGCCTGATTATAGATGATTATATGACTACTTTCCTTTGACTAATTTTTTTAAGATTGTATTTATTTATTCATGAGAGACACAGAGAGAGAGGCAGAGACATAGGCAGAGAGAGAAGCAGGCTCCCTTCGAGGAGCCCTATGAGGCACTAGATCCCAGTACCCTGGGGTCATGACCTGAGCCAAAGGGAGATGGTCAATCGCTGAGCCACCAGGTGCCCCCTTTAACTTATTAAGATGATAAAAATACTGAAATATCTTTATTCAATTTTAAATAGTATTTATTTTTTGCATTTTTCATATACTTGATCACGTGTGTATGTGTATGTACTACCTTGATTATTCTTTGGTATAAATTACGTGTCATACAATGGAATATTATTCTGCCATAAAACAAATGTAAACCCTGCCATTTGAAACAACAAGGATGATCCCTGAGGCATTATGATGAGTGAAATAAATTAGACAAAGAGAGACAAACACTATATGATCTAATTCATACATAGACTCTTAAAAAGACAAATAACCCAGCATGGTGGCTATAGTTAATGATAGTGTATTGTACACTTTTTTAAAAATACCTTATTTGGGATCCCTGGGTGGCGCAGTGGTTTGGCGCCTGCCTTTGGCCCAGGGCGCGATCCTGGAGATCCCGGATCGAATCCCACATCGGGCTCCCGGTGCATGGAGCCTGCTTCTCCCTCTGCCTGTCTCTCTCTCTCTCTCTCTCTCTCTCTCTCCCTCATAAATAAATAAAAATTAAAAAAAAATAAAAATACCTTATTTATTCATGAGATACACAGAAAGGTAGAGACTTAGAGGGAGACGTAGGCTCCCCAAAGGGATCCGGATGTGGGACTCAATCCTTGGACCTGGGAACATGCCCTGAGCAGAAAGCAGATGCTCAACTGCTGAGCCACCCAGGCATCCCAGTGTATTGTATACTTGAAAGTTGCTAAGAGAGTAGGTTTTAAAAGTTCTCACCACACAAGTAACTATGAGAGGTGATGAATGTTAACTAAGCTTGGTGCAATCATTTTGCAATATACATAATCTTAAATCATTACATTTTATACCTTAAACTTACACAATGCTAGATGTTAGTTATAACTCATTAAAGCAAGAAAAAAGAATAAAATAGAAAATAAAACCATGTAGCAGGCCCTTTTTCCTTTTTCTATTTGTTTTTAAAGATTTTATCTGAGGGAGAGAAACAGGGAGAGAGAACACAAGCAGAGAGGAGAGGGAGAGGCAGGCTCCCCATTGAGCAGGGAGTTCAAAGTGGGGCTTGATCTCAGAACTCTGAGATCAGAATCCACCCAAAGGCAAATGCTTAACCGACTGAGCCACCCAGGAACCCCAACCTTTTTCTAATTTTTTGATTGTGTAAAATAGCACTGAGGTTACTTGTTCTTTGAAAGTTTTATAAAATTTCAATTAACAAGGCAGGAAACCACAAATGTTGGAGAGGATACGGAGAAAAGGGAACCCTCTTACACTGTTGGTGGGAATGTGAACTGGTGCAGCCCCTCTGGAAAACTGTGTGGAAATTCCTAATTGTTTTAGATTAAACTGCATACTATTAAGAATTTTATGGATTATATGTTAAATGACAAGTTATGTTTTAATGTACTTTGTAGCTAATGCTTAATTATGTATGTCTAGAAAATTGTCAATTTCTTTCAAGCTTTGCAATTAATTGGCATCTGACTAATGTTTTTTCTTATATATCTTTAATAGAATCTCCAATTGTGGTGACTTCTTCCAATTGGGTAAGTGTACTGTGTTTGATTGTGTATGTGTTATTGCACATACAGTGCTTTTATCTCCTATTTTTTCCTCATTTTCTTAATTTAGATGAGACGTTTTTTATATTGTTTTCAAAAGCTTAAATCAGCCTTAATATTTAAATTTTTATTTTGTCTATTATTTAATATATTTTTTCATCTCCTTTACTTTCTTAGTTATGTTTTTGTGATTGTGTACATTAAAAAAATGACATACTAGCCAAAGGAATCTATAGATGTAATGCAATCCCTAACAAAATACAAACAGCATTTTTCACAAAGCTAGAACAATCAATCCTAATATTTGTATGGAATCACACACACAAAAAAAAAAAAAACCCAAAAGCCAAATATATCTTGAAAAAGAAGAACAAAACTGGAGAGGCGCCTGGGTGGCTCAGTCGGTTAAATGTCTGCCTTCAGCTCAGGTCATCATCTGAGAGTTCTGGGTTCAAGCCCAGAGTCAGACTACCTGCTCAGCGGGGAGCCTGCTTCTACTCTTTCTACACTTTCCCCCACCCACTCGTGCTCTAATAAATATTTTAAAATTTTAGTAAAAGAAAAAGCTGGAGGCATCACAATTACAGACTTCAAGGTATATTACAAAGGATCAAAGCAGTATAGTACTAGCACAAAAAATAGACACAAAGATTAACAGAACATAATAGAAGCTGAGAAATGAACCCACAACTATATGGTTAATTAATCTCGACAAAGCAGGAAAAAAATATCCAATGGATAAAGACAGTCTCTTCAACAAATGGTGTTAGAAAAACTGGACACCAGCATGCAGAATCATTAAACTGGATCAATTTCTTACACCATACACAAATATAAATTAAAATTGGATAAAAGATCTAACAGTAAGACAGAAAACCATCAAAATCCTAGAGGAGAACACAGGCAGTAGCCTTTTTGACATGGGCTGTTGCAGCTTCTTACAAGATATGTGTCCTAATGCAAAGGAAACAAAAGCAAAAATAAACTACTGGGGCTTCATTAAAATAAACCTTCTGCTCAGTGAAGGACACAATTAATAAAGCGAAAAGGCAATCTATGGAATGAGAGACGATATTTGCAAATCACATATTTGATAAAAGGTTAGTATCCAAAATCTATAGAGAGTTTATAAAAATCAGGGCACTTGGGTGGCTCAGTGGCTGAGCATCCGCTTTTGGCTCAGGTCATGATTCCAGGGTCCTGGGATCCAGTCTCACATCAGGGTCCCGACAGGGAGCCTGCTTCTCCCTCTGCCTATGTCTCTGCTTCTGTGTGTGTGTCTCATGAGTAAATAAATAAAATCTTAAAAAAGAAAGAGCTTATAAAACTCACCACCCAAAAACTGACTAATTAAATTTTAAAAATGGGCAGAACACATGAATAAACATTTTTCCAAGGAAGCCACCCAGGTGGCCAACAGATGTGAAAAGATGCTCAATATCATCAGAGAAATACAAATTTAAACCACAGTAAGATAAAACCTCACACCTGTCAGAATAGATAAAATTAACAACGCAAGAGACAGTAAGTGTTCCTCTTACACTGTTGGGTGAGAATGCAAACTGGTGCAGCCATTCTGGAAAACAATATGGAGGGTCCTCAAATACTTAAAAATAGAACTGCCCTATGACCTTGCAATTGCATTACTAGGTATTACAAAGAACACAAAACTGCTAATTCAAAGGGATACATGCACACCTACATTTATAGCAGCATTATCTACAGTAGCCAAACCATGGAAACAGCCAAGTGCCCATGGAACGATAAAAGGTAAGAAAGATGTGGCATCTTTCTTTAAATATATAATGGAATATTATTCAGCCATAAAAAAGAACAAAATCTTGTCATTTGCAACAACATGGATGGAGCAAGACAGTATTATGCTAAGTGAAATAAGTCAGAGAAAGACAAATACTATCACATGTGGAATTTAAGAAACAAAGCAAGTGAACAAAGGAAAAAAGAAAAGTAAGAGGCAAAACAAGAAACAGATTCTTAACTACAGAGACCTGATGGTTACTAGAGGGGAGGTGGGTGGGGAGATGGATTATGTAGGTGATGAAGATTAATGAAGGCGCTTGTGATGAGCACTGGCTGATTTATGGAAGTGTTGAATCACTATATTGCACACATGAAACTACTATAACACTGTAATCTGGAATTTTTAAAAAGATTTTATTTATTTATTCATGAGAGACAGAGAGGCAGAGACACAGGTAAAGAGAGAAGCAGACTCCATGCAGGGAGCTCAGTGTGGGACTTGATCCCAGGACCCCAGGTTCTGCGCCCTGGGCCAAAGAAAGGCATTCACTGCTGAGCCACCCAGGTGTCCCTGTAAGCTGGAATTTTACCAAAAACTTAAAAAACAGACCTTCCTTATATATGTATAGATAGATTTATACTTTATCTGTATTATTTTAAATAAGCATAATAACTATGAATTTAGGGTTTTTTTGGTTATAAGATGCTTGTATGACTATTATTTTTACCATATTAAGAGAAATGTTGTCTCATATTCTTCCTTTTTTTTCCCATAGAATATAAGCTACTCCTACCTGATTTCTTATTCTTTTCCTGTGTTTTTTGCCTGTTAATATTTCATCTGAAATATTTTGGCATCAATATTCACAAATGATTTTGAACTCTACTTTTCTTTGTATTCTACGGTGTTGGTAACATTTTGATACTGATTTGTTTCATGAATAAGTTATGTAACTGAATAAGTTATCTAATTGTCCCCTTTCTTCTGTTCTCTGGAATGGTTTATATAGCATTACAATGTATTAAAGTCTTTAGTAAATTTCTGGGGCAAATTTCTTTTCCTGCTCTTCTCTTTTATTGGGATGCAGGGCTAAGTACATTCCTGACAACTTATTTATTCATAATTGGTTTGTCTTCTAGAATAACGTCTGAAAAATTATATTCAGGTACATTTTAAATTCTTCCCCATTATCGTGTTTGCCTCAGTGTAACAAGAATCTATCTCCCATTTATTGTCTTTGATTTATTCCTATTTGTTTCCTATTTTACTTGCACTTTCTCCTTTATTTGTTAAACATTTATCTGTTTATTTTTCAAAGAAACAGCTTCCATTCATTCATTCGAAAGCTAGCATGAGAACAGGAAGGGTGGGGCGAGCCCAGGTAGGGAAAATATAATTTTAAGCAGGCTTCTTGCCCAAACCAGAGCACAACATGGGGCCCGATCTCACAAATCTGATATGACCCGAGCAGAAATCAAGAGTTGGTCACTTAAAGGACTAAGAAACAGATTTTATATTTTTATTTTCTGATCCATTACATTTTGCTTTAATCATTCTTAATTCTTTCTAACATCTATGCTGCAATTTCTTTAAAATTTACAGATTTGAATACCTATTTGTGATTTGTCTTTCTAAAAAATGTATATTGGTATTTAATTTTTTATATAAATTTATTTTTTGTTGTTCAATTTGCCAACATATAGAATAACACCTAGTACTCATCCCATCCAGTGCCCCCCTCAGTGCCCGTCACCCAGTCACCCCCACACCTCACCCAGCTCCCCTTCCACCACCCCTAGTTCGTTTCCCAGAGTTAGGAGTCTCTCATATTCTGTCTCCCTTTCTGATATTTCCTATACTGGTATTTAAAATTAATTTGACTCTGAGCACAGATTCAGCACCATCTTACAGATTATAGTATGCCTATTTTTTTTTACCATCTTATTCTGTCTTGAAAAATTATTTTGAATTCACTCTTTGATCAAATTATTTTAAAAGAGATATTTAAAGAAGCTTCACCTGCTAGTGGCTAATTTTCTTGCATTGACATTGGAGAATATTGCTTGTACTACTAATTCCTCATGCAATTGACAGTTCCATTATAATCTGATAGTTATATTTTGTTAGTGTTCATACAACACTTGAAAATGTGATATACTATATATTCTATAGCAAAAAGCTTTTTCATGTATTAATTTACCTTCTTGAACAATTGCTGGGTTATTTTCCAAGACTCCCCATCCCCATCCCCACTCCAACTCCATTTTGCACTGAGGTTGTAGTTCACCACCTAGTGTGGAAACAAAAACCACACCCTCAAGATGTTTACAAAAGAGAAAAGCATATGGGTGCTTACTATGGATTAGAAATGTTTTAAGTTCTTGAAATTCAGTAAATGGATTTAATGGTACATGAGACAAAGTGGTTTCCATGTGTTCGAGAGGAAGGAGTATTAGCGTATTTCTAAGTGTGTACGTCCACCAAATTTAGTCATTTGAAGCATAAGCAATCAAACTTGTTTCACATAAGCATTTATTTCTGTGTGATTAAAATGATACCTTCTGTATAGACACCTGAGCTGAGTCCATGAGTCCTAGTGGAGGAGGGGCCAGCACATACTGAATCACTCACAGAGCAAACTTTTGTGTGGCAAGAGCTCCTTTGTTTCTGACTGCAACAGAGGTGGCCCTGCTGACTTCATGAGCAAGCCCTTGGAATACTTTTCCCAGAGCCGAAGGCAGTGACATTCCTTTATCTGACCTCTGAATGAGCTGATGAGGGAACAGAAATCCCATTTTTAAACATCATTTTATTTATTTTCCTTATGTAGACATCCATCACAAATAATACATATTTTTGTTGTTGCTTACTATATTTCAGGAATAAAATAGCACATTTTTAGTTTTAACTGAATCACTTTTGTTGAAAAAAATTACTTGATCTTTTTAAAATTATGACTATAAGGGTAATGTGCCCCCATGCTACAAAAAAATCATAAAATAACACCGTTACTTTAACACAAGTTCCAAAGATACCCAAAGAGAAAAAGTCTGTGGATTATTAATTCTTGTGCAAGCTCTTCTGAGGTCACAAACACATATAATCCTTTTACACATGCCACTTTAAAAATCCAATCTATGTTTCAATTTCTTTGTCCAATGTACATATTTTCGTCATAACAACCACAAAATAGGTGGTGCTATACCCATTTCTCATATAAAAAAACTGAGGTATAGGAAATTTAAGTAACTTGCTCCAGTCTGCATGGCTGTTAAGAAGCTGAGTCAGGATTCTAATTATTCATTGTCAGCAAAACCACTTTATCTTCTGCCAATCCTTGTTCCATTGTATATCCTGAACTTTATAATGATTGTTTCAAGATGCCATTTGAATAAAAACATTCTATTTTAGAACATTAGGTAGTGTATATTAAGACAAAGTTTTCAAAGTTTTCCAAGCTCAGCTTAAAAATCCCCCCTTAATAGCAGCTTAGCCTCTATTCAAAGCTCATTTTTTTTGAGACTTTGGTGCCAGTAGTCTTTGAGAGTGACCCATCTGGTCCTTTTTCTTTGGTTGTTTGGTCATCTGATTCCTCTTTCCCCTGCATGAATGGAGTGGCCTCAGGGGAACCAGCATATTTGATTTTTGTTTGGAATTACTCACCCTGCATGACAGTTAATAGTGAGGCATCCACAGCCTCTTGATTGGTGAATTCTTTGGATAAGAATTGATACGCAATAAATATGGCAAAGGTGCCAGTAAAATGGGCTGAGATACTTACCGATAAAATCAGGCATAATATAAGAAGAGAGAGGCAGTTTAAGAATCTGGGAAGCTGAGGCATATTGGGTGAGGGACTAAGAAATACTGAGTCTGTAAGCCAACAAAGCCCCACAGCTCCCACATTCTCTAGGAGCTTTTTTATGTCCATCTCTGTCCCATCTGGCTGAACCATCCATACTGAAAGATTGCACACACATTTCCAATAGCAATATTCAGCTGGTCTAGCTGATCCTGGACATGTAGATGAGGGAAGAAGCAGCATGGTGCCTGTGCTCTGGAAATATACCAGTGAGTTCCTTTTGTGGTTCAAATAATTTATACCTACGGGTCACAGCTGTATGTGTAAGTAATTTAACCTCTCAACCGTATTTACTTCATTAGGATTATAAGAATAATTATAGCAATGACTTCACAACATTGGTCTGAGAATTAAATTAGTCCTTTGGAGAGTGCTTAGTAAATGGCACAAACTCTGTAAATGTACTGTGTCTTTCCTAAATAGTCCGGACGATCTGGATCTCATAGAATTTATGTATCTGGTATATTTTCACCCTCAGCCAAGAGAAGAACATTCTGCAGTTGATGCATACAACATTTTGTACATTTTACATTAGATAAATTGTTAGAATTGTGCTGTTCAACTCCTTTGCTTGTTCAGTTACTGAAAAGATGTATGAAAATTGTCCACTTAAATTTTATATTTTTCTTATTATTTATTTTTGATGCTGTTTTTAAATGAATACAAAATTGGAATAGTTTTATTTTCCAGGTAAATTATAATTTAATATTCATATACTAACCTTATTTATCTCCAGCAATCTTTTTTTTCCAGCAATCTTTTTACCCTTAATATCAACTTTGTCTATTACAAAAGTCACAGCATTGCTATTTATTTTTTCATTCTATTACTTTTAAGGTTCTGTATTCTTATGTTGTAGGTGTGTATTTTAAACAGCATACAGTTTCATTTTAATTTTAATCAAGTCTGATAACCCTTGAGTTTCAATTTTTAAGCCATTTTCACTTAATCTGATAGTGTGTAATTCCCATATTACTATGTATTTAGTTTTTGTTCCTTTATATATTTCACTTATCTTTCCATTCTTATATTTTGACTGATTTAAATATTATTCTATTTTCTTTTATAATTTTGTCATGTATATATTGAAAACTTTTGTCAAAAGCCCCTTTCTTTGAATATCTAGAAATATTGAATACAAAGTACTGTGTATCTGAGTTCAGGATTGATTGTGCTATTATAAGGAATAATGACATTGTGCTAAACTGCACGGGAACACACATTTCTGTATTTATAATAGAACAGTGAGCTATTAATGCCATCACAGGAATTACCAATGTCCTATTTTGTAAAATTTCTTTATCGGTGTCTGCTATAATTGACCAGAGCCACTTTAATTATCTGTTGTCATTAGATACTATTTACTGAGCCTGTGAAAAGGACAGAACAATTATTCACACACCTCACACTCACACAACAGCAAATCATATTGCCTTTCGCTTCCAGCTTCCAGCTCTTCCAGATAGTATATGGTGTATCCTTTATAAATATTTTTGATCATATAACTTTTTACACATTTATATGCACATATATAATTCTTAAATAAATACTTCCAAATATAAGTAATTTCACATCAAGCTTCACAGGATAAAAACATGTAAACATACACACCTGGTTCTGGTCAAGTTAAACACAAAAACCACAAGGTAACCACATGTTAAAGAGTGCACTTGAAGGGGAATGAGGGAAGGAACAGACATGTAAACAACAAAGGTGAGCAGCTGTACCACAAAGGCCCTGCGAGGGTCCATTTCTTAAGGCTGTAGTAGCAAAAAGCTCCTTGTTCAGTTTAGACTTCTCCCTTCACCCTGTCACATTTATTCTTGAGGGACTTCAAAATGAGTGTGGAAATTCTGTAAACACTAGACTAGAACTGAGTCAATCCTGTTGAAAACAGAGATGACAAAATAAACCATAAACTACAGTCATATTCATTTCATCAAACAATAACGTTAAGGACTTTTTGTTACAGTTCACCACAGTAAAGCACTATAACCTTGAAATGGGGATGGAAGAAAACAGAGATGGATGCTTTATAAAAAGGGCTTCAATAGCCTGTGAATGATAGATGTGTCTATAAACAGAAAACAAGCAACAGCGGATGGCAGAGCCTTAGCACACTAGACCACATGCCACAGCATAATGCTACAGATTCAAACTGAAATATTTTTTTCCAGCTCATAATGAAGCAAGTCCCACTGGTCCTTTGAAAAGAAATCTCATCATTTCCCAGTGAAATAAAACACTTAAACAACAGATTGGCCAGCCGAAGCATGACAAGCTCTTTTTTACTGCTTTTAAAGGGCATCTCACCCTCTCGCACCTGAGTAGGCTCCGAAAATTGACCGCAGTGAGCACCGGATGCCTCAGCACTCAGCCTCTGAGGATCCTCTCCCAGGCCCTCTGGGTCTGCATGCTTGTAAAAACAGTTATCTCCAAATGGGCAGAAACCCCTGCCTCCTGCGAAATACCTGCAAGTCTTGTTGCTCATTGCCTCCTTGTATTGCTGAATAAGTTTCTGCTTCTCTTCCTCCTCCTCCACCCAGAACTCACTGGGAATCACAAAGTTGGAGGTGACCCTGCACTGTGGACAGGACTTGACGATCCTGTTGCCAAACTGCTTGTCAGTCCTCCACCTGCGGATACACCTAAGACAGTAGGTGTGGGTGCAGTTGGAGAGGATGCCAAAGCGGCAGTCACTGGGGTTGGCTTTCTCATAGACAACCTCCATGCAGATGCCACACACTTTGTCCATACTTCGCTGAACTGCAAACGAGAGCTCCATATCCTTCTCGTGTGCTTCAATGCAAGCCTTTATATGGTCTGCCCTCTGTGCAGCATCCACAGGGTGCAAGACCTGAAGCCCACACATATCACATATCTCTCCATGGACATACATACAGCTCTCCCCACGAAAGCACTGCCCCATAGCCGCATCTCGGCAAAGCTGCTGCCCACTGCCCACTGCAATCTGTTCCCTCTCAGTCACTGGGCTCTGCACAGAAGCCCTGGGAACAGAAGGGATCATGCGGCCCCGGTAGGGTTGCCCAGGAACAAACTCAATGGCATTCTCCCAACCTTCCACACCAGCTCCTCCGGCAGCTTCAAGGCCTGCATTGTCTCTCTCAGCTTCAAAGAAACCCCCTTCAGCAGCTAAGCCAATCGCAGGCAAGGAGCAGGCGAACGCAACAGAGGAGGCTTCAGCCACTTCCTGAGGCAAGGTCTCAATATGCGCAGCCGTGCTAGGGCTTGGGTCTGCGGAGGCCCCAGGCGGTGAGCCAGGGCTCTCCCCAGCCTGCAGCCGGCCCGAGAGGTCATGGGAATAACGACAGTTCTCCCCCTCCTTGCAAAGCCCATGCAGAAAATACCTGCAGGTGACTTGCTTTGTCCAGCTGCCGCTGCTCCGGCCCTGCAAGCGACTGGGCCCCGCCCCTCCCCCAGAGGCCTGGGCAGGCCTCCGACGTGACGCACGGAGGGGGGCCGGGCCTGCAGCCGCAAATTGCCGGAAGACCGGGCGCATGTGGAGTGAAGGCCCAGGTGCACCCTCCCCTGCCACCTCGGCCCCCGCAGGTGCCCCAGATGCCTCAGAGGCTTCAGTGGGAGCTGCAGGCTCTTCCATGGCAAATTCTTCTCCCCAGATGGTACCGGAACTGCTCCGGTGTCTCTTCCTTTAGGCTTGAGGCCCAGAGAGCCCGAGCTGGTACCGGGGTCTCTTCCTTACGAAGTGTGCATCTCTTTTCCTTCTCCCCCTGCTCTCTTCCTGTGCTTGTGGGTTCCTACTTCCTCCTCTGGGCAGGCGCGGCGGACACTTCCTGTGGGAGCAACGTCAGCCCGGGATCCACTCTGTTGTCTGCACTGTGTGTACGCTGGATGCGCTGGTTCCGCATCCTCCTTTGTTCTCGGCTGCTGGGCTGCCCCGCCCCTTCAGGCCTCTGCACCTGCTGCTCTGCACTCCCGCTGCCGGATCGCAATCCCTCCCGCTTGCAGTCTCCTCTGGAGGACGTAATTACAGATCCTTGAGGTTTTGATTTCATGTCTCCCAGTATTCATTCAGACACATTGTATTCTATTGCTTTTTTTGTATGGTCTGTTTTAAAAATCGTAATCCTCCCCCTGCCCCAGATTTATTCTGGAACGTCACACCCATACACTTTATAAATCCTTTTTCTGCTCGCTCCATTTTATGTCTACATAGGGCTTTGTGTGCATGCTCCTCCTCCCCCCCCCCCCCCACCCGTGTTACGGCTGTCACTGTGGAAAGCTTTTTCTTCGCAAGACATGATTTCTTTTGGTCTCTCTTCCGGAAAATCTCACAAGCTGATGCTGGAAATGCTTTTCGCCAGCGAGACATTAGCAGGGAGTGCTTCTGATCAGAGGCCACTTCAGCGCTTTTCAGATGTCTTAGTTTATTGGATTTTCCAATTCTGTCTCCTGCTGTGCAGAAGCTGCTGCCTTTGTCAGATCCTGATGCGGGCATAATTAGCCACTGTCCCCTGTGTGACCCTGGCTTTTATTTTCTCCTCGCTTGACTCATGGTGGCCCTTTGTTTCTCTTTATTTCCCTGAGGTTTGTCCTGCATTGTGGCAGGCCAGCCGTTCATAATGCATGCTCTATCATCCTGCCCAGAAGTAGTGCTTTTTAATTTTCTCTGTGAGCTCTTTGTTGTTTTGGAAATATGTTTCAGTAGAATGGTTTAAAAAAAAAGAAAAAAACCTCCTCTGCTAAGATTACTTATCATGGATGTACACTGAATTTTATCATGTAGTTTTCTGCATTGAGAAATGATCTTATGTTTTTTCCCCTTTACGCTCTTAATGTGATTACTTGCACTGACAGACTTCCAAATATTTAATTTACCATTTTTTCCAAGAGTAAATCTGCATTACGATGCTTTATCATTATATATATATTATTGGATTTTCTTTGCCAAAGTGGGTTTCTTGGAATTTAGTGCCTAAAACTTAAAATGAGGGTGCCTGAATATAGCAGAGGAATCAGATTGAAGCAAATAATAAAAAACAAACACGAGGTAAGGGTAATGAATCAGTGTAATCCTTTAAATGAATTACTGAGAGCTAAATTTCTGGTGAAATTTATTTAAAAATGAAGGAGCCTCAAATAATATCAGAAATTTTAAAAATAGGATATCATTACATTAATAACATGAAAAATCATGAGAGGATATCAGAAACAAGGCTGAGCCATTAAGTGTGAAAATTTATTAAAATTGATCATATTTCTAGAGCCACAGCTATTATTAAAAATAGCAGGAGCAGTAAAAAGAAATGCCCTATTACATAAGTTAAATATGTAACTAAAAGTAGTCCTGTAAGTGAAGGATTTTAAAGCTTTCCATCTGAAATAAATAGGCAAAGTGCTATATTGTCAATCCTAGCCAGTGCCATGAGTCAAGCAAATAAATAAAATATTTTTTAATTGTAAAATAATTATTAATAGGAGAAAGCAGAAAATTGAGGAGAAATATTGATAAACCAACAGGTTTAATAAGCACATGTAGCAAGGACATTGGATAGAAGTGTAGTACACCAAACAGTTGTATTTCTATTTCAGTTAATATACTTAAACACTTAAAATTCATAACATAACACCATAAAAGGTTAACTACCCTAGAAATCAAACTAAATGAGGTTGTAGAAATTAAAGTCATGTTTTATTTAGGAAGATTTAAGTAAGCCAGGGGATATCCTATTCATGCAGTAGAAGCTAAGCTCAATATTTTCAAAAGGTAAACTTTCCCTCTTTTGGTAATTATGAGAATATTGCTGTTTTCCACCATGAATGTAGGAAATCTTGGGGCTTTTGAATTCCTTCTTTTGTATTGTTACTGGGTTTTGTGTTGGGGATGCCAGTTCTTCCAAAGTCTAACTTGCTTTCTCTCTCCTCTCATAAATGCATTGGTTGCTGAGTATTCTTTTGACAGCCCCAAAGATTTTCATAGGAAAAAACTTGGAGAATGGGTTTATATATCAGGCTTTTTACAGATTCACAAACCTAACAATCTTGATTATCAAACTATTATTTGTTAAATGGTAATATGTTCCCAGCAATATGTTTAATTTATATTTGATCCACTTTTTATAGGTCAGCACTGTCCAGTAGAATTTTCTGTGATGATTTGATGTATATGCTATTCAGTATTCCAGTTTGGTAGCTATTAGCCCCATGTGGCTCTTTTTTTTTTTAAGAGAGCTAGCACAAGAGAGAGGGGGAGGGGCAGAGAGCAAGAGCCTGAGAATCTTAGATAAGCTTCCTGCAGACCTTAATCTCATTACCTTGAGATCAAGACCTGAGCCAAAATCAAGGGTCAGCTGCTAAACTGACAGAACCACCCAGATGCCCCAGGCCCATGTGGCTTTTGAGTACTTGAAATGTGACTAGAATGACTGAGGGACTGAATTTAATTTTTAATTTAATTTAAATAGCTACATAGGGCTAGTAGCTATAATACTGGACAGTGAAGTTCTAGATTGTATTAGACCAAATATCTCCTCACAAAAAAAGAAACATATTTTATTTAAATTCAGTTTTCAACATATAGCGTAACACCCAATGCTCATCTCATCAAGTGCCCTCCTTAGTGCCAGTCACCCAGTTACCCCATCCCCCTCCCACCTCCCCTTCCGCAACTCTGTTTGTTCCCAGACTTAGGAGTCTCTCATGGTTTGTCTCCCTCTCTAATTTTTCCCACTGAGGAAGAGAATCTCTAAAGCCTATGCAGCAGGCATGGGGCAGCATTTATTTTCATACACTCACTTGTGCGGCTGTCAATTGTGTTCATGTCCTACCATCCATAGTGAACTATATCTTCTAGTTTTATAGTGCAAATATTCCATATATGCTGTTAGAAACTAAAATTGTACTGCATGATTTTAAATATGTGAGATTGAATATCTATAAATAGGGGAGTGCATGTAGAAAGAATAAGCAAATACTTCCCATTTTGGTCACATATCTATTCTCAGTGAATTTTCTCTGACTGTAATAGTCCTGTTTTGTCCTGCTTTTTGTCTTTTTGTTTTTAATATTTATTTATTTATTTATTTATTTATTTATTTATTTATTGGCACTGATGTTTTCATGTAGTCTCTGAGAATACACATCTGATCATGTCTTTAGTTATTTGGCTCAGCTGAGGGCTCTTTTCCCAAAAACCCACTTGGCCTCAGGACTGGGACCTGAGACCAATTTGTGCACACAGCAGTTTTCAGGGCAACACAGGAGTTCCTCAGTGGTCAGGATTTAGATGTCCAAGTGGAATGAATGAAAACAATGGCTCCACTGAGCAGGCTGCACTAAGCACTTAGGTCACAGAATGACAAGGAGGGAGGTGATTTATAGCACTGCAGGGCTGAGGCACAGCCCAGGCATCATAAGAAAAGCCCTAGAGGCAGGATACTAGTTCAGAAGTGGACTGTAGGAATGGATAGAAAAAATCCAGAAGGCTCCACAGTCTTTTATTCCACGTAGCTCAGGCCAGCTGGTCTCAGCCCCACTTACTGTGATGTGTCCATATTTAAAACACACATATTTGTTTCAGAATAATTTCCCTCAGCAAACCCACGTGCTTCAGGTCCAATGTTTAGGTACTACTGTAGAGATGGGAATTGAAACAGGGGTCTAGAATCAGGCATCAGGGATTCAAATCTGAAATACAGAACTTTCTGAGGGATTCATCTTGGGCAAATTAATCACCTTTTTTTTACCTCATTTGGCAGATAACAGGAATAATAGCAATAATACAAGTGATTAGCTCACAGATTTTCTGTATTTTTTTTTTAGGTTTGCTGTATTTTAAAGGAGAAAATTCTTATAAAAATGATTGGCGCAATACCTGTTAAAAGTGATAGTCTTTGAGATATCCATAAATTCCTTTTGGCTTTAAAAATCAAAGAAATTAGAGAGAGACAAACCATAGGAGACTCTAAACTATAGGGAACAAACTGAGGGTTGCTGGAGGTGAGGTGGGTGGAGGAATGGGGTAACTAGGTGATGGGCATTAGGGAGGGCATGTGATGTAATAATGAGCACTGGGTATTGTGTGCAACTGATGATTCACTAAATTCTACCTATGAAACTAATAATGTATGCTTTGTTAATTAATTCATTTAAATTTTAAAAAATCCATGAAGGGCACATGGGTGACGTGGTTGAACATCTGCCTTTGGCTCGGGTTGTGATCCTGGGGTTCTGGGATCAAGTCCTGCATCAGGGCTCCTTTCAGGGAGCCAGCTTCTCCCTCTGCCTGTGTCTTTGCCTCCCTCTCTGTGTCTCATATATAAATAAATCTTAAAAAAAATAAAACATCAAAGAATCCTGCAATTAAAGTCTCTTAGTATGTCTATATGTTTTCTGCTATCTGGATACAGCAGTAGTCTGTCTATAGGATCCCAAAAAGTTCCTGGCTCATGAGAGGTAATGAATGAATACTTATTTTCTAACTGATAGGCAAACTTACTTTTTTTTAATAATAAATTTATTTTTAATTCGTGTTCAATTTGCCAACATACAGAATAACACCCAGTGCTCATCCCATCAAGTGCCCCCCTCAGTGCCTGTCACACATTCACCACCACACCCCGCCCTCCTCCCCTTCCACCACCCCTAGTTCATTTCCCAGAGTTAGGAGTCTTTATGTTCTGTCTCCCTTTCTGATATTTCCTACCCATTTCTTCTCCCTTCCCTTCTATTCCATTTCACTATTATTTATATTCCCCAAATAAATGAGAACATATAATGTTTGTCCTTCTCTGATTGACTTATTTCACTCAGCATAATACCCTCCAGTTCCATCCACGTTGAGGCAAATGGTGGGTATTTATCATTTCGAATGGCTGAGTAATATTCCATTGTATACATAGACCACATCTTCTTTATCCATTCATCTTTCGATGGACACCGAGGCTCCTTCCACAGTTTGGCTATTGTGGACATTGCTGCTAGAAACATCGGGGTGCAGGTGTCCTGGCGTTTCATTGCATCTGAATCTTTGGGGTAAATCCCCAACAGTGCAATTGCTGGGTCGTAGGACAGATCTATTTTTAACTCTTTGAGGAACCTCCACACAGTTTTCCAGAGTGGATGCACCATTTCACATTCCCACCAACAGTGTAAAAGTGTTCCCTTTTCTCCGCATCCTCTCCAAAATTTGTGGTTTCCTGCCTTGTTAATGTTCCCCATTCTCACTGGTGTGAGGTGCTATATCATTGTGGTTTTAATTTATATTTCCCTGATGGCAAGTGATGCAGAGCATTTTCTCATGTGCGTGTTGGCCATGTCTATGTCTACCTCTGTGAGATTTCTCTTCATGTCTTTTGCCCATTTGATGATTAGATTGTTTGTTTCTTTGGTTTTGAGTTTAATAAGTTCTTTCTAGATCTTAGAAACTAGCCCTTTATCTGATACGTCATTTGCAAATATCTTCTCCCATTCTGTAAGTTGTCTTTGAGTTTTGTTGACTGTATCCTTTACTGTGCAAAAGTTTCTTATCTTGATGAAGTCCCAATAGTTCATTTTTTATTTTATTCTTTTCTCTTTGTGGATGTATCATGCAAGAAGTTACTGTGGCCGAGTTCAAAAAGGGTGTTCCCTGTATTCTCCTCTAGGATTTTGATGGAATCTTGTCTCACATTTAGATCTTTCATCCATTTTGAGTTTATCTTTGTGTATGGTGAAAGAGAGTGGTCTAGTTTCATTCTTCTGCATGTGGATGTCCAATTTTCCCAGCACCATTTATGGAAGAGACTGTCTTTCTTCCAATGGATAGTCTTTCCTCCTTTATCAAATATTAGTTGACCATAAAGTTGAGGGTCCACTTCTGGATTCTCTATTCTCTTCCATTGATCTATGTGTCTGTTTTTGTGCCAGTACCACACTGTCTTGATGACCACAGCTTTGTAGTACAACCTGAAATCTGGCATTGTGATGTCCCCAGCTATGGTTTTCTTTTTTAAAATTCCCCTGGCTATTCGGGGTCTTTTCTGATTCCACACAAATCTTAAAATAATTTGTTCTAACTCTCTGAAGAAAGTCCATGGTATTTTGATAGGGATTGCATTAAACGTGTATATTACCCTGGGTAACATTGACATTTTCACAATATTAATTCTTCCAATCCATGAGCATGGAATATTTTTCCATCTCTTTGTGTCTTCCTCAATTTCTTTCAGAAGTGTTCTATAGTTTTGAGGGTATAGATCCTTTACCTCTTTGGTTAGGTTTATTCCTAGGTATCTTATGCTTTTCGGTGCAATTGTAAATGGGATTGACTCCTTAATTTCTCTTTCTTCAGTCTCATTGTTCGTGTATAGAAATGGCACTGACTTCTGGGCCTTGATTTTGTATCCTGCCACACTGCCAAATTGCTGTATGAGTTCTAGCAATCTTGGGGTGGAGACTTTTGGGTTTTTTATGTAGAGTATCATGTCATCGGCGAAGAGGGAGAGTTTGACTTCTTCTTTGCCAGTTTGAATGCCTTTAATGTCTTTTTGTTGTCTGATTGCTGAGGCTAGGACTTCCAGTACTATGTTGAATAGCAGTGGTGAGAGTGGACATCCCCGTCTTGTTCCTGATCTTAGGGGAAAAGCTCCCAGTGCTTCCCCATTGAGAATTATATTTGCTGTGGGCTTTTCGTAGATGGCTTTTAAGATGTTGAGGAATGTTCCCTCTATCCCTACACTCTGAAGAGTTTTGATCAGGAATGGATGCTGTATTTTGTCACATGCTTTCTCTGCATCCAATGAGAGGATCATATGGTTCTTGGTTTTTCTCTTGCTGATATGATGAATCACATGGATTGTTTTACGAGTGTTGAACCAGCCTTGTGTCCGGGTATAAATCCTACTTCTGCTGGGTGTAGGATCTATTTGCTGTTTTTTCTCTAGCTCCTTTAGGGGTAAGGTTAACTTTTGTATTTGAGTTCTTTCCATTTTTGAATGGATGTTTGTATTGCGATGTATTTCCCCCTCAGCTTTTGCTGCATCCCAAAGATTTTGAATGGTTGTATCTTCATTCTCATTAGTTTCCATGAATCTTTTTAATTCTTCCTTAATTTCCTGGTTGACGCTTTCATCTTTTAGCAGGATGGTCCTTAACCGCCACGTGTTTGAGTTCCTTCCAAACTTCTTGTTGTGATTTAGTTCTAATTTCAAGGCATTATGGTCTGAGAATATGCAGGGGACTATCCCAATCTTCTGGTATCGGTTCAGACCCGATTTGTGACCCAGTATGTGGTCTATTGTGGAGAAAGTTCCATGTGCACTTGAGAAGAATGTGTATTCAGTTGAGTTTGGATGTAAAGTTCTGTAGATATCTGTGAAATCCTTCTGGTCCAGTGTATCATTTAAAGCTCTCGTTTCTTTGGAGATGTTGTGTTTAGAAGACCTATTGAGTGTAGAAAGCACTAGATTGAAGTCACCAAGTATAAGTGTATTATTATCTATGTATGTCTTAACTTTGGTTATTAATTGATTGATATATTTGGCAGCTCCCACATCAGGGCATATATATTGAGGATTGTTAAGTCCTCTTGTTGGATAGATTCTTTAAGTAAGATAAAGTGTCCCTCTTCATCTCTCACTACACTCTTCGGGGTAAAATTTAGTTTATCTAATCTAAGGATGGCTACCCCTGTTTTCTTTTGAGGACCATTTAAATGGTAAATGGTTTTCAAACCTTTTATTTTCAGGCTGTAGGTGTCCTTCTGTCTAAAATGAGTCTCTTGTAGACAGCAAATAGATGGGCCCTGCTTTTTTAACCAATCTGAAACCCTGCCCCTTTTGATGGGGTCATTAAGCCCATTCACGTTCAGAGTTACTATTGAAAGGTATGGGTTTAGTGTCATCATGATATCTATTCAGTTCCTGCTTTTGTGGATTTTTCCATTGGACTTCTTCTTAAAGGGGAATTTTAAGAATTCCTCTTAAAATTTCTTGCAGAGCTGGTTTGTAGGTCACATATTTTTTCAGTTCCTGCCTGTCTTGGAAGCTCTTTATTTCTCCTTCCATTCTGAATGAGAGCCTTGCTGGATAAAGTATTCTTGGTTGCATATTCTTCTCATTTAGAACCCTGAATATATCCTGCCAGCCCTTTCTGGCCTGCCAGGTCTCTGTGGAGATGTCTGCTGTCACCCTAATACTCCTCCCCATAAAAGTCAGGGATTTCTTGTCTCTTGCTGCTTTAAGGATCTTCTCTTTATCTTTGGAATTTGCAAGCTTAAATATTAAATGTCAAGGTATTGAATGGTTTTTATTGATTTTAGGGGGGGATCTCTCTATTTCCTGGATCTGAATGCCTGTTTCCCTTCCCAGATTAGGAAAGTTTTCAGCTATCATTTGTTCAAATACATATTCTGGCCCTCTGTCCCTTTCGGCACCCTCGGGAACCCCAATTAAACATAGGTTTTTCTTCCTCAGGCTGTCATTTGTTTCCCTTAATCTATCCTCATGGTCTTTTAATTGTTTTCCTCAGTTTACCTCTTTGCCATCAACTAGTCTTCTATGTCACTCACTCGTTCTTCCACCTCGTTAACCCTCTTAATTAGGATCTAGTTTGGATTGCATCTCATTCAATTGATTTTTAATTTCTGCCTGATTAGATCTAAATTCTGCAGTCATGAAGTTTCTTGAGTCCTTTATGCTTTTTTCTAGAGCCACCAGTAGCTGTATAATAGTGCTTCTGAATTGGCTTTCTGACATTGAATTGTAATCCAGATTTTGTAACTCTGTGGGAGAGAGGACTGTTTCTGATTCTTTCTTTTGAGGTGAGGTTTTCCTTCTAGTCATTTTGCTCGGTGCAGAGTGGCCAAAAACAAGTTGTATTGGGAAAAGGAGAAAAAGAGAGGAGAGAAAGAAGGAAAGAAAAGAGAAAAAGAAAAAAGAAAAAAGGAAGAAAAAAAGAAAAAAGAGAAGAGAAAGAGAAAGAAAGAAATTGTGGGGGAAGCAAACAGAAATCAAAAAGCAAGAAAAAAAAAAAACACAGGGGCGTATCTTCTGATTCTGTATACTTTAAGTCCCTTGACTTCCCCTGGAACTTGTTCCTCTAGCTGGTCTTCTGGGGGAGGGGCCTGTTGTGCTGATTTTTTTTTTTGGTGCTAACATTTTATTAAGGGAAATAAAACACTACACACAACTCTAAGATAACATTCAAGAACAAAATGAACTACATGGGTGAAATATTGCCCATCACAATTCCCACAAAGCTACCACCAGAGTCAAGAAAAACTCATCTCAGGAGAGAACACAGTATCCATTTGCAGAGCACACAGTGGGTACTCCATGCTGAATCCCCAAATGCAGACATGCGTAAACCAAAGAGAGCTTAACATCTTAGATTTTATTTCCATTGCTGTGACAAGTGCTCACTCAAATCTCCCTCCATTTCATAGATAATGTATTTCCAGAAGAACAACTTGACATTCCACAGGGAAGAGTACCCTTTGCCACAGCCCATGGATTTCCCTAAAGAAAAGTACAGTGTGTCTGTTGAGGGGTGGACATCTGAGCACAACCCCCAGGAACAGGAGAGGCAGCACCCTGTGGACCTGAAATTTTCCATGCAATGCAGCTGAGCAAGCGCTGATTCCCGAAATCAGTCCAGGAGTGGCCACGTCCTCAGGTCCACAGACACCCCGTCAGGATGCAGTGGGGTGGAGGACGAGTGTCCGAGGCCAGGAGCTGGCTCATTCGCTCTCAGTGTCTTCTGAGGATAGGACACCTGTAGGTCATCGTGGAGGATACTCCAGGGGATATAGTCACTTGGGAGAGCTGTTCTGCCCCCTGCCTGGTGCAGAGCTCAGTGGGGGTTGTTTACCCCGTGAGGCCCCAGGAGGAACAACCACAGTGGCGGCGGCCAGCTCTGGAGCCCTGGATTCAGCTCCTGCAGTAACTACGGAGCTCTCCGTCTGCAGGGGCCTGGATGCTCCAGAGGCAGGGGCGGGGCCGCTGATCTGCTCAGCTTTGGCAGGAGTGTCCTTGCTGTCCTGGGCCCTCCTGGCCTCTGCCTGTCCCGGGGGGAGGCCGGATTCTGGGCTGTGTCCCCGGCGCCCTGTGTTCCCGGCCTGCGCTGTTGGATTGGCACTCCAGGCTGCGCAGCCCCCTCCGCGGAGCCGCCCCTCCAGCCCCTCCAAGCTGCTCCCGGGTCCAGCCATGTGCGCTGCAGCCCTTTAGGATGCACTCTCCCCAGGGCACAGGTGTCTGTTAGTGTCCCCGGGAGCCTGAGGGCATCCCCTCCCTCCTGGGGTCCTGCTCCAACTCCCTGCGAGCGCCTTTCCGCCCGGGAAGGTTGGTGCAGCTCCTGCTTCTCCAGGACGGGGCTTTCCCATCTTGGGGACACTCGCCCCAGCCTTAGCCCGGCTCCTCGCAGGGCCCCTCCCCCTTGGATGCCTTTTGTTTCTTTATTTCTTTTTTCCCGTCTTCCTACCTTGACAGAAGCGCAAACTCTTCTCACTGTTGCAATCCAGCTGTTCTCTCTTTAAATCTCAGGCTGAATTCGTAGATTTTCAGGATGACTTGAAGGTTATCTAGGTAATTTGGTGGGGGCAGGTGACTTGGGGACCCTACTCTTTCGCCATCTTGCCCCTCCCTACTATCAGGCAAACTTACTTTTATTTTGAAATTTACAAAGGCAGTTTTTGCCAACTCTAGTTTAGAATTCAAACTTACCTTAAGTCCCAATAGTTCAATTTGTTTCCCTTCATAGCTGTATCTTGCAAGAAGTTGCAAACTTACCATATTGTATACATTAAATATATGCAGGGTTTTATATATCAATTACACTTCAATAAGCTGAAAAAAGCCAAGTTTAAAGATAAAGATATATATATATATATTTAAGTTTAATTTTAGGTACCTTTGTTCAGTATTTATCATCATTTATAATTGTCATGGGATTCTGAGTGGAACAGGACTCTGTTAGCTCTTCCTGGGATTGTGAGGGGTGTTTTGAAGAATATTGTTTAGTCATCGTAAATGAACAAATAGATAACAAAAAGTTACTCGAAAATGCCTTTTTAATTCTATATTTAAATACTGATATTAACAAAGGTGTCAGTGTTCCTCAAGCTACTCAATTATACTATCATAAAAATTGCTCCAATTATAAAATTATGCTGAATTATCTATATCATAATCAAACCCTGAAAATTTCAGGAAGTTTTTTGGATGCTTTCTATAAGTGCCAAGAATTCAGGTATGCTGGGCAGCCTGGGTGGCTCCACAGTTTAGCGCCACCTTCAGCCCAGGGCCTGGTCCTGGGGACCCAGGATCGAGTCCCACATCTGGCTTTCCGCATGGAGCCTGCTTCTCCCTCTGCCTGTATCTCTGCCTCTCTCTCTCTCTCTCTCTCATGAATAAATAAATAATCTTTAAAAAAAAAGAATTCTGGTATGTGTATACTTTAGCATGGATAACAGAATTTTATTATATATATAACTATATATATATATATAAAATACAGATCTAAAACATACATAATTTTCTATTTCTAACCAGATTAAATAGCTAATATAAGGGTAATATTTTCTTCCACACCAATGATAGAAACTGGACAAATACAAGAAGTACTTGAAATACTTAGGAAACAGCTAAGTGTTTGAGGGACAAAACCCAAGACAGAACATTAAGTAACCTAAATAACCCATGAATTATAAAAGAAATCACAAGGAAAATTAGAAAATACTTTCACCTGGACAACAATGAAATTATGGCACATTAAAATATTTAGGATGCACCAAAAGCCATGCTTAAGGGCAAAATTTATAGTCTTAAATACACCAATAAGGAAAGAAGAAGCTTTGTTTCACAAGTTTCAAAATAATAAAAGTAAAAAAAAGATAGAAATTGGGGGAGAATATCACACAGTAATGCTGGAGTCCATTTGCCTTTTTCCACTTTATGAAGAAAATAGTCATTGTGCTATGGATATATTCAGACCTACAAACCATGGCCATAGGGATAAAAAGACAGAATTTATCTAACTTTTTGCTCCTTGGAGGAGTGCTTCTTATTTTTTATTCATTTTTTAAAGATTTTATTTATTCATGAGAGACACACACACACAGAGGCAGAGACATAGGCAGAGGGAGAGCCTGCTGTAGGACTCAATCCCAGGACTCCAGGATCATGACATGAGCAGAAGGCAGATGCTCAACCACTGAGGCACACAGACATTCTGCTTTTTTTTCTTAATATAAAAATGTTCACAGTATTTTCCATGTTTCTTACCCTGTTCCTTTCATCCTCCAAAACATTTAAGCATTTTTAAAGAGAATTATGAACAATCATACCTGACTAGACAATGTCATTTGTCTCCCACATACAACATAAGAAAGAAATTAATATTTCTGGCCACTAGAGAGCAGGGATGTAATGGATTGAATAAGCTGAAGGGGAAAAACCCAGCAGGGCTTTAGAGATTTTGATAGATAATATACTGAACAAATAAATGTTTATAAACATTTATTTAAAGACAGTATATCCATCAAATTTCGCCTGTGAAAATTACACACCAGGCATTGATGACAAGTAACAACATATTGGGCCTAAAGGATGTCTTAATAATTTCAAAAGATTGAAATAATTTAGAATTTATGTATTGACTCCAGAATAAATTTGAGCCAGAAATCAATAATAAAAATATAACTAGACAATCATTTCCATATTGAGATATTAATAACTATATTTCCAAATAACCCAAAATTCAAAGAAAAAAATCACAAAGTAAATCAGAAAATACTATGATTTGATTAATAATGAAGGTGCCTATGTAAAAATTTGTTTTTCCTTCATGGAAATCAGTGCTTCTTAGAGGAAATCCTATACCTTAAAAGGAATATATTAGAAAATGAGAAAGTCTGGTTATTTCTGTTATGATCACTCTTTGGGTAATCACAATAAAATGACAATAGATTTAACCAAATAATATAGGTGCAAATAATATAGGTGAAGAAAATAACAAATATGAGAACAGAAACTAATAAAAGAAAACAAACATATAACAAGAATAGCTGGAGGTTGATTCTTCAATAGGATTAGTAATGTGGATAAACTTTACCTCTGGTGTGCTTCAACTGAAAACAACAAAACAAAACAAAAACCAAAAAAAGGGGGGGGAGTTACTCAACTAAGCAATATCAAGAATGAAAAAAACAGTGATATTCCTACTGCTCATATATACTTTAAGGAGATTAAAAAGAAATCATGAACAACTTCCAGCCATTAAATATAAAAATGTAGTTCATGGGACGCCTGGGTGGCTCAGCGGTTGAGCGTCTGCCTTTGGCTCAGGGCAGGATCCCGATCTAGGATCAAATCCCACATTGGGCTCCTTGCAGGGAGCCCACTTCTCCCTCTGCCTATGTCTCTGCCTCTCTCTGTGTGTCTCAAATAAATAAGTAAATAATTTTTTAAAGATTTTATTTATTTATTCATGAAAGACACAGAGGAGAGAGAGAGAGGCAGAGACACAGGCAGAGGAAGAAGCAGGCTCCATGCAGGGAGCCTGATGTAGGACCTGATCCTGGGACTCCAGGACCACTCCCTGGGCCAAAGGCAGGCGCCAAACCACCAAGACACCCAGAGATTCCCATAAAATCTCTAAAAAAATAAATAAATATGAGAATAGTTGAAATGGTAAACTTCATAGAAAACACAGCTTATAAAAGTAAAATCAAAGTAAATTGGAAATATGAATAGCCTGCTAACTGTTAAGGAAAATTGACTGTAATTAAAGGCCCTCTTACAAAACTCCAGGCCCAGATATATTCACAATAAATCCTATTAAATATGTAAGAAAAAAAAAATAAATCCTATTAAATATGTAAGAAGAAACAGTATAGACCCCTGTTGCTCATAAACTTTGATGTGAATTAATAGAAAATTAAAAATGATGTCCAATGATCTATAAAAGGATAATCTATAACAGCAAAGAAGGGTTAATTCTCATAATTCAAGATAATATCTCTATTTGAAAGTCAATTTTCAAAAGTTCACAGAACAGGTTGGTGGTTGCTAGAGATGGGGTGGGGAGTAGGCAAAGTGGGTGAAGTGGTCAAAAGTTACAAGCTTCCAGTTATAAAATAAATAAATCTTGGAATGTAATGTACAGTGTGGTGACTATAGTTAATAATACTACAGTATTGTATTGTATACTAAAAGTTGATAAGAGAGGAGATCTTAAAATTTCTCATAACAAGAAAAAAATATACTGTGTGTTGATGGATGTTAACTGGGCTTATTGTGGTGATCATTTTGCAACATAGACGAATATTGAAACAGTTATATTGTTCACTGAAAACCAATATAATGGTATATGTTTAGTGAATATCACTAAAAAAGAACTGATTGGCATATCCACAGATGTGTCTCAGAACACTGACTGCAAGCTGCATTTAAAATAGTGTTATTTTGGAAAAGGACAAACATTATATGGTCTCATTCATTTGGGGAATATAAAAATTAGTGAAAGGGAATAAAGGGGAAAGGAGAGAAAATGAGTGAAAATATCAGTGAGGGTGAGAAAACATGAGAGACATTTAACTCTGGGAAATGAACAAGGGGTAGGGGAAGGGGAGGTGGGCGGGGGGTTGGGGTGACTGGGTGATGGGCACTGAGGGGGGCATTTGGCGGGATGAGCACTGGGTGTTATGCTATATGTTGGCATATTGAACTCCAATAAAAAATTTTTAAAAATTTGAATGTGAAAAATAAATACATAAAATAGTGTATCAGTGAACAGAGATGTATAGCTATTCTGTAAAGCATGAAGAGAACTTTTCAAGAACACCTGTGATAAAGATGTTTCTGGGTACCTTGGTGGCTCAGTGGTTGAGCATATGCCTTTGGCTCAGGTCATGGCTCCAGGGTCCTGGGATCCAGTCCTGCATCAGGCTCCCCACAGGGAGCCTGCTTCTCCCTCTGCTTATGCCTCTGTCTCTTTCTGTGTGTCTCTTATGAGTAAATAAATAAAATATTTAAAAATAAAATAAAAGAGCATGGTGATATTTTAAAACTTCTAGGAATAAGTATAAAGAGAAGTACATAGAAATCAAACTATCATTGAGAGAAATTTATGAAGTCCTAAACAGAGAGGTGTTCTATGATAAACGAAGGGAAGAATCAATATTTTAAGGAGGCCAATATTTAGAAATTTTTAAAAATAATTGTATTTATTTATTCAAAAGAGACACACAGAGAGAGGCAGAGACATAGGCAGAGGGAGAAGCAGGATCCTTGTGGGGAGCCTGATTTGGGGTTGGATCCCAGGACCCCGGGATAACACCCCGAGCTGAAGGCAGATGTTCAACCATTGAGCCACCCAGGTGTACCTCACTTTCTGACTTTAAATACAAACATGGGGACACCTGGGTGGCTCAGCGATTGAGGATTTGCCTTTGGCTCAGGGCATAATCCTGGGATCGAGGATCGAGTCCCACATCGGGCTCCTTGCAGGAAGCCTGCTTCTCCCTCTGCCTGTGTCTCTGCCTCTCTCTCTGTGTATCTCTTATGAATAAATTTTAAAAATCCACAAACATGTATGTTACATGAGATGCTCATATGCAGGGGTGGTATTATTGTAGTGTTGCTGGCGTATCAGTACATACAAGGTGGAGATGTGCTATTATTTCTGCTTTGACTGTCACATCAAAATACCATAGACTGGATGGCTTAAGAAGCAGAGATATATTTTTCATAGATAAAAGTGCTGGCAGATTGAATTTCTAGTGAGGCTCTTGTCCTGGCTTACAGATATTTGTTTTCTTGCTGTGTCTTTATATGACTGAAAGAGAGAAAGTGTCTCTGGTGTCTTCTCCTATCAGATCAGGGCCCCACCTTGAGACCTCATTTACTTTGAATTGCCTCCTGTTATGTCCTATCTCCAAATGCAGTCACATTGGAGGTTAAGGCTTCAGTAAATGAATTTTGGGGAGACACAATTCAGTTTGTAGCATTCTGCCTCCATGCCCGCTGCCGCAAGTCAGGTTTTTATTGTATACAGAATACTTTCATTCCATCCCAATAGCCCCAAAGGTCTCATACTAGTATCAAAAATAACTCTAAAGTCCAGAGTCTCATATGAATATAATCTAAATCAGGTATGAGCAAATTTCCACTTTAGCTGTGAACCTATGGAACCAAACGTGTTTCTTAAATACAAGGTCAGGACAGGCATAAAATAAAAACTCCTATTTGAAAAGGTAGAAATCTGAAGGAAGAAAGGGATTGCTAGTCCCAAGCAAGTCCAGAATCCAGAAATGAAAACTCCATTAGATCTTTATTTTTTATTTCTATTTTTTAATTTAATTTAAATTCAAGTTAGGTAACATATTGTAGCATTGGTTTCACTCGTCAAGTGCCCTCTTTATTTATTTTATTTTTTTAATTTATTTTTTATTGGTGTTCAACTTTCCAACATATAGAATAATACCCAGTGCTCATCCCATCAAGTGCCCTCCCTCAGTGCCCATCACCCAGTCACCCCCCCACCCACTTCCCTTTCTACGACCCCTTGTTCGTTTCCCAGAGTTAGGAGTCTCTCATGTTCTGTCTCCATTTCTGATATTTCCCACTCATTTTTTCTCCTTTCCCCTTTATTCCCTTTCACTATTTTTTATATTCCCCAAATGAATGAGACCATACAATGTTTGTCCTTCTCCAATTGACTTATTTCACTCAGCATAATACCCTCCAGTTCCATCCACGTTGAAGCAAATGGTGGGTATTTGTCGTTTCTAATGGCTGAGTAATATTCCATTGTATACATAAACCACATCTTCTTTATCCATTCATCTTTCGATGGACACCAAGGCTCCTTCCACAGTTTGGCTATTGTGGACGTTGCTGCTATAAACATCGGGGTGCAGGTGTCCCGGCGTTTCACTGCATCTGTATCTTTGGGATAAATCCCCAGCAGTGCAATTGCTGGGTCATATGCCCTCTTTAATAGCAATCACCCATTTAGCCTATCCCCCAGCTACTTCCCCTCTAGCAATCCGTTTGTTCTCTTAACTATAATCTCTTATGCTTGCCTCCCTCTCTGTTTTTATCTTATATTTTTCTTCCCTTTCCCTATATTCATATGTTTTGTTTCTTAAATTCCACATGAGTAAAACCATATGATATTTGTCTCTCTATGACTTATTTCACTTAGCATACTACACTCTGGTTCCATTAACATCACAAATGGCAAAATTTTATTCTTTTTAATGACTGAGTATTATTCTCATGTGTGTGAGTGTAGGGGTGTGTGTGTGTGTGTCTGTGTGTGTGTATACACTACATCTTTACCCATTTAGTGGTTAATGGACATTTAGACTCTTTCCATAATTTGGCATTGTTGATAGTGCTGCTACAAACATTAGGGTGTATGTGCCCCTTTGAATCAGCACTTTTGTGTCTTTTGGATAAATTTTATTATATCTTAAGGCTCCAGAATAATCCTTTTTGGTTTGATGCAGATCTCCTCCCAGCAAGAAGGAATTCTGCCAGCAGATTGGTTTGGGGCTTGACCTGTAACTCTTCCTCCAGTCTCCATCCTGCTAACCTACTCTTTCAGATTGTGGACTCACTCAATCTCCACAATTTCCTGCGTGCCACTGGGGTGGTGGCAGCATCATCTCTCCTGTTCTTTTTAAAATATTTTATTTATTTATTCATGAGAAACAGAGAGAGAGAGAGGCAGAGATACAGGCGGAAGTAGAAGCAGGCTCCATGCAGGAAGCCCGACGTGGGACTCGATCCTGGTCTCCAGAATCAGGCCCTGGGCTGAAGGCGGTGCTAAACCGCTGAGCCACCTGGGCTGCCCCGTCTCTCCTGTTCTGCTGAAATCCTGCCCCTTTAGTTCTCTGCAAGGGTCCTGCCTACGGGGATCTGCTGGTTAGAGCGTCCTACCCCTGGGGCTATGCCACACATTTTTACTGATGAAACTGAGGCGAGATCCCTAAAGATCTCTGAATTGCTTTTGCAATTATCCCCCCCCCCTTTCTTTAAGGATAAATCATATTCACAAGCAGATGATAGCTCTATGGTCCCTGTTTACATAATCCAAGAAGTCTAACAACCTTCCTTCATCCCAGTATGCTTTTTTCTGTTTCCTTTTGTTCAAACTCAAGTGCCTTACTTGTGTAATCCCATCTCTATTTTTGACTTTTGCTGAGGTGCCACATTATGTACATGACTTGCACTCATGATAGCTTTATGAAATGGTTGTTCTGCTACACTCTTTGTGTTCTCTTTAGAGCAAGTTTTCTCAATTTTTGCAATTTGAATAAGCTGAAAATTTTCCAAATCTTCAAGTTTTGGTTTCTTTCTGCTTAATAATTCCCTCTTCAAATCATTCCCTCCTTTTGCATTTTTTTTTTTTTTTGGTAACCATTCAGGAGGAACCAAGCCACTCTTTCAAAACTGTGCTTACAAATATCCACAGCTAAATATCCAATTGCAAATCCTACCTTTCATAAAACACTAGAACACAGTTAAGTCAAATCATTTGCTGCTTTATTACAAGGATTGCCCTTTATTCAGTTTCCAATATCATGTTCCGCATCTGAGATCTCACTAGATTTGCCTTTAGTGTTGATATTTCTAGCATGTACCTCAAAACTCTTCCAGCCTCTACCCATTTACAAAATCACTTCCACAATTTTAATTGTTACAGCAGCATCCTCAAGACCAAAATATGTATGATTCTGCTTATGCTACCCTCATAAAATACCCTAGACTGGTTTTGCTTCACCAAAAGGCATCTATTTTCTCATAGGCTGAGGACTCCAAGATCAAAGTGCCAGCTGATTCAGTTTCTGGTGAGGCTCATTAACAGCAACCTTTTTGCTGTGTCCTCACATGACAGAGAAAGAGTAAGAGCTTATGTTACTTGTCATTATTATATAGCATTCCATTGTACCAGGTACATCACATTTTAAAATAATTCGAACTATTGTTGATGGACGTTTGGGTTTTTTATGTTTTCTTATGATTATGAAAAAATTTTATGAACACTTCTAATTATATGTTTTCATTTGATGTATGTACTTATGTTGATATATAATGTGTCTGGAATGCAGGGGTCATAACAGAGGTGTACAGTAAACATTGACAGGTTTTTTTCTCTTTTCAGGTTTTTACTTAAACTCTAGTTAGTTAACATATGTGGTAAAATTGGTTTCAGGCGTAGAATTTAGTAACTCATCACTTACATATAACACCCAGTGCTCATCACAAGTGCCCTCCTTAATACTTAACACCCATTTACGCCATCCCCCACTCACCTTCATCCATCAATTCTCAGTTTGTTTTCTATCATTAAAAGTCTCTAATGGTTTGCTTTTCTATCTTTTTTTCCCTTCTCTTATATTCACCTGTTTTGTTTCTTAAATTCCAAATATAAGTGAAATCCTATGGTATTTGTCTATCTCTCTTGACTTTTTGGGCTTAGCATAATATACCCTAGCTCCATCCCTTGTTTAAGGTGGAGTTGAATCCAATTTCTCTCCTCGTCTACAAAATCCTATTGCAGTACCACCACCCCCTGAATAAAATCTGCGTTAGCATTTTTGTTCATGAGAGACACAGAGAGGGAGGAAGAAACACAGGCAGAGGGAGAAGCAGGGAGCCTGATGCAGGACTTGATCCCAGGATCCCAGGATCATGACCTGAGCCAAAGGCAGATGTTTCACCACTAAGCCACCCAGGTGCCCCTGGCTTCCTATTTTAAACAAATGCCATGAATAACTATTTTTTTCTCTCTCTCTTTTTAAAAAGATTTTATTTACTTATTTATGAGAGACACACAGAGAGAGGCAGAGACACAGGCATAGAGAAGCAGGCTCAATGCAGGGAGCCTTATGTGGGACTCGATCCTGGGATTCCAGGATCATGCCCTGGGCTGAAGGCAGGGGCTCAACCACTGAGCCACCCTGGTGTCCCATATTTTTCTCTTACACTTATGGAGCCCTCAACTTGATAAGATCAAATTCATCATTGGACACCTCACCCCAGACGTTTCACCCAGGACCCCAAGTGCACACCTTTGAAGCCTGTGACTTCACTTCTGGCTGATTGATTGATGGGGGATCCATTGATGATTCCAACCTGAACTAATACTCTGTATGACAATCTTTCCATCAGTTTCTTTCCATTCTTTAAGATATGCACCTCCTGACCCCTTACTCCCTGTGTCCCTCTGTTCACTTTTGTCACACCTTTCCTGTCTCAATCCACTGCCTTAGTCACTTGAACTATAGGCCGCCATCAGGGCCTCTCAAGGCATTTATTCAAGATCCCTCAAAAGTAACTGCCTGAAATTAAAAAGGAAAAAGAGTAATAATAAATACACTGGATATTTTACCCATTCAGATGCACTTTGGAGACATGAAGATGGGCAATAGATGTCTCTTCAACCTGAGGGTTGAAACCAAATATTTAGGTTGGTTTTCAATGGACATTGAATCTCCTTCCACTGTTTGGCTATTGTGGACATTGCTGCTATAAACATCGGGGTGCAGGTGTCCCGGCATTTCACTGCATCTGTATCTTTGTAGTAAATCCCCAGCAGTGAAATTGCTGGGTCGTAGGGCAGGTCTATTTTTAACTCTTTGGGGAACCTCCACACAGTTTTCCAGAGTGGCTGCACCATTTCACATTCCCACCACAGTGTAAGAGGGTTCCCCTTTCTCCACATCCTCTCCAACATTTGTGGTTTCCTGCCTTGTTAATTTTCCCCATTCTCACTGATGTGAGGTGGTATCTCATTGTGGTTTTGATTTGTATTTCCCTGATGGCAAGTGATGCGGAGCATTTTCTCATGTGCTTGTTGGCCAAATGTATGTCTTCCTCTGTGAGATTTCTGAATATAGTTGATACTTGGGTAACATGCATCTGAACTGCATGGATCCACTAACATGTGGACTCTTTTTCAAAATGTATTGAAAAGTTATTTTTTTGAGATTTGTCACAGTTTGAAAAAAAGTTTGTAGATGAATTATATAGCCTAGAATGGCAAAAAAATAAAAATTAAAAAACCCACAACTCAGAAACATATATTACTGTAAAAAATAAATATACAATATATATACTAAATATATGTTAATTGACTTTTATGTTATTGGTTAATATTCTGGTCAACAGTAGCCTATCAGTAGCCTATCAATAGTTAATTTCCAGGGACTCAAAAGTTATATACATGTATTTTGACTGCACAGGGGTTTGGAACCCAGAGTCCTTGAACTGTTTGAAGATTGACTGTATAGTATTATTTACTTTGAACTGACTTTAAGATTCCCAGGAAAGGAATTCACTGGAAAATCTTAATTTTATTCCTCATGATGTAACAAAACTGTATGAAACTGATTAGGTTTATTTGATATATTAAATTCCATTAAAGCATTGCCATATAAGAAGAGAATTTTAAATAACTGAAGATTATATTTCAATGTTTATGTGTTATTAATAGAAGTCTCCAAAATTTATGTGAAAAAATAAAAATAAAAAAATTTATGTGACGGGCACCGAGGTGGGCACTTGTAGGGATGAGCACTGGATGTTATTCTATATGATGGCAAATTGAACACCAATAAAAAATAAATAAAATAAATAAAAAAAATTATGTAAAAATCCCTTGAGATTTGTCAATATTTTTACGTTCTTTTATTTTTGGTTTATTTTTCTTTTCTTAAATTTATTTTTTTGTTTATTTTTTATTGGAGTTCAATTTGGCAACATATAGCATAACACCCAGTGCTCATCCTGTCAAGTGCCCACTTCAGTGCCCAACACCCAGTCACTCATCTCCCTGCGCACCTACCCTTCCACTACCCCTTGTTCGTTTCCCAGAGTTAGGAGTCTTTCATGTTCTGTCACCCTCACTGATATTTCCCACTCATTTTCCCTCCTTTCCACTTTTAATCCATTTCACTATTTTTTTTAAACATTTTATTTTATTTTATTTTTTATTTTATTTTTTAAAATTTTTATTCATTTATGACAGTCACAGAGAGAGAGAGAGAGAGAGAGAGAGAGAGGCAGAGACACAGGCAGAGGGAGAAGCAGGCTCCATGTACCGGGAGCCCGATGTGGGTGGGACTCGATCCTGGGTCTCCAGGATCACGCCCTAGGCCAAAGGCAGGCGCCAAACCGCTGCGCCACGCAGGGATCCCTTCACTATTTTTTATATTCCCCAATGAATGAGATCATATAATGTTTGACCTTCTCCAATTGACCTACTTCACTCAGCATAATACCCTCCAGTTCCATCCACGTTGAAGCCAATGCGGGGTATTTGCCGTTTCTTTCTTTCTTTCTTTTTTTTTTTTTTCCGTTTTGACTCTATTTTATTTTTATTTTTATTTTTATTTTTATTTTTATTTTTTAATTTTTTTATAATAAATTTATTTTTTATTGGTGTTCAATTTACCAACATACAGAATAACACCCAGTGCTCATCCCGTCAAGTGCCCCCCTCAGTGCCCGTCACCCATTCACCCCCACCCCCCCGCCCTCCTCCCCTTCCATCAACCCTAGTTCGTTTCCCAGAGTTAGGAGTCTTTAGGTTCTGTCTCCCTTTCTGATATTTCCCACACATTTCTTCTCCCTTCCCTTATATTCTCTTTCACTATTATTTATATTCCCCAAATGAATGAGAACATACAATGTTTGTCCCTCTCCGATTGACTTACTTCACTCAGTATAATACCCTCCAGTTCCATCCACGTTGAAGCAAATGGTGGGTATTTGTCATTTCTAACGGCTGAGTAATATTCCATTGTATACATAGACCACATCTTTATCCATTCATCTTTTGATGGACACCGAGGCTCCTTCCACAGTTTGGCTATTGTGGACATTGCTGCTAGAAACATCGGGGTGCAGGTGTCCCGGTGTTTCATTGCATCTGAATCTTTGGGTAAATCCCCAACAGTGCAATTGCTGGGTCGTAGGGCAGGTCTATTTTTAACTCTTTGAGGAACCTCCACACAGTTTTCCAGAGTGGCTGCACCATTTCACATTCCCACCAACAGTGCAAGAGGGTTCCCCTTTCTCCACATCCTCTCCAACATTTGTTGCTTCCTGTCTTGTTAATTTTCACCATTCTCACTGTGTGAGGTGGTATCTCATTGTGCCTTTGATTTGTATTTCCCTGATGGAAAATGATGCGGAGCATTTTCTCCTGTGCTTATTGTTGGTCACATCTATGTCTTCCTCTGTGAAATTGCTGTTCATGCCCTTTGCCCATTTCATGATTGGATTGTTTTTTTCTTTGTTGTTGAGTTTAATATGTTCCTACAGATCTAGGATACTAGCCCTTTATCTGATAGGTCATTTGCAAATATCTTTTCCCATTCTGTAGGTTGTCTTTTAGTTTTCTTGACTCTTTGCTATGCAGAAGCTTTTTATCTTGATGAAGTCCCAATAATTCATTTTTGCTTTTGTTTCCTTTGCCTTCGTGGATGTATCTTGCAAGAAGTTGCTGTGGCCAAGTTCAAACAGGGTGTTGCCTGTTTTCTCCTCTAGGATTTTGATGGATTCTTTCTAACATTTAGATCTTTCATCCATTTTGAGTTTATCTTTGTAAATGGTGTAAGAGAATGGTCTAGTTTCATTCTTCTGCATGTGGATGTCCAATTTTCCCAGCACCGTTTATTGAAGAGACTGTCTCTTTTCCAGTGGATAGTATTTCCTGCTTTGTCAAATATTAGTTGACCATATAGTTGAGAGCCCATTTCTGGGTTCTCTATTCTGTTCCATTGATCTATGCATCTGTTTTTGTGCCAGTACCACACTGTCTTGATTACCACAACTTGGTAATACTACTTGAAATCAGGCATTGTGATGTCCCCAGGTCTGGTTTTCTTTTTCAATATTCTCCTGGTTATTTGGGGTCTTTTCTGATTCCACACATCTTAAGATTATTTGTTCCAACTCTCTGACAAAAGTCCATGGTATTTTGATAAGGATTGCATTAAATGTGTAAATTGCCCTGGGTAGCATTGACATTTTCAAGATATTAATTCTTCCAATCCATGAGCTTGGAATATTTTTCCATCTCTTCGTGTCTTCCTCAATTTCTTTCAAAAGTGTTCTGTAGTTTTAGGCTGTAGATCATTTATCTCTTTCGTTAGGTTTATTCCTAGCCTAGGTATCTTTTCTTTTGGGTACAATCGTAAATGGGATTGAGTCCTTAATTTTTCTTTCTTCAGTTTCATTGTTAGTGTATAGAAATGCCATTGATTTCTGGGAATTGATTTTGTATCCTGCCACACTGCTGAAATGCTGTATGAGTTCTAGTAATCTTGGGGTGGAGTCGTTTGGGTTTTCTAAGTACAATATCATGTCATCGGCGAAGAGGGAGAGTTTGACTTTTTCTTTGCCAATTTGAATGCCTTTTATTTCTTTTTGCTGCCTAATTGCTGAGGATAGGACTTATAGTACTATATCAATAGCAGTGGTGAGAGTGGACATCCCTGTCGTGTTCCTGATCTTAGGGGAAAGGCTCCCAGTGTTTCCCCATTGAGAATGATATTTGCTGTGGGCTTTTCATAGATGGCTTTTAAGATGCTGAGGAATATTTCCTGTTTCTCTACACTCTGAAGAGTATTGATGGAATGGATGCTGTATTTTGTCAAATGCTTTCTCCACATCTATTAAGAGGATCATATGGTTCTTGTTTTTTCTCTTGTTGATATGATGTATCATGTTGATTGCTTTAGGAGTGTTGAACCAGCCCTGAAATCCAGGGATAAATCCCACGTGGTCTTGGTGAATAATCTTCTTAATGTACTGTTAGATTCTATTGGCTAGTATCTTGTTGAGAATTTTTGCATCTGTGTTCATCAGGGATATTAGTCCGTAATTCTCCTTTTTGGTGGGGTCTTTGTCTGGTTTTAAAATTAAGGTGATGCTGGCTTCATAAAACGAGTTTGGAAGCATTCCATCCCTTTCTATCTTTCAGAACAGCTTTAATAGAATAGGTATTGTTTCTTCTTTAAACATTTAATAGAATTCCCCTGGGAAGCCTTGTGGCCCTGGACTTTTGTGTCTTGAGAGGTTTCTGATGACTGCTTCAATCTCCTCCCTGGTTATTATTCTGTTCAGGTTTTCTATTTATTCCTTTTTCAGTTTTGGTAGTTTGTGGTTTTCCAGAAATGAGTCCATTTCTTCTAGATTGCCTAATTTACTGGCATATAGCTGCTAATAATGTGTTTGTAAATCATTTGTATTTCCTTGGTATTGGTGGTGATCTCTCCTTTTTCCTTCGTGTTTTTTTTTTTTAATTAGAGTCTTTCTCTTTTGTTTTTTTTTAATTTATTTTTTATTGGTGTTCAATTTACTAACATACAGAATAACCCCCAGTGCCCGTCACCCATTCACTCCCACCCCCCGCCCTCTTCCCCTTCCACCACCCCTAGTTCGTTTCCCAGAGTTAGCAGTCTTTACGTTCTGTCTCCCTTTCTGATATTTCCCACACATTTCTTCCCCCTTCCCTTATATTCCCTTTCACTATTATTTATATTCCCCAAATGAATGAGAACATACAATGTTTGTCCTTCTCCGACTGGCTTACTTCTCTCAGCATAATACCCTCCAGTTCCAAACCAGGAGTTGGTTCTCTCTTTTGTCTTTAATAAGGCTGGCTAATGGTTTATCTATCTTATTAATTCTTTCAAAGATGCAACTCCTGGTTTTGTTGATCTGTTCCACAGTTCTTCTGGTCTCTATTTCATTGAGTTCTGCTAGAATCTTTATTAACTCTCTTCTTCTGCTTTGGGTAGATTTTTTTAATATATTTTTTTAAAGATCTTATTTATTTATTCATAGAGACACAGAGAGAGAATGAGAGGCAGAGACACAGGCAGAGGGAGAAGCAGGCTCCATGCAGAGATCCTGACGTGGGACTTGATCCAGGGTCTCCAGGATCATGCCCCGGGCTGCAGGTGGCACTAAACCACTGCGCCACCGGGGCTGCCAGCTTGGGGTAGATTTTATTTGCTGTTCTTTCTCTAGTTCCTTTAGGACTGCAAGGTTAGCTTTTGCCTTTGAGTTTTTTCCAAGTTTTGAGGGATGCTGGTATTGCGACGTATTCCCTCTCAGGACTTCTTTTGCTGTATCCCAAAGATTTTGAATGGTTGTATCTTCATTCTCATTAGTTTTCTATGAATCTTTTTAATTATTCTCTAATTTCCTGGTTGACCCTTTCATCTTTTAGCAGGATGCTCTTCATCCTCCACCTGTTTGAGTTTCTTCTAAATTTCTTCTTGCGATTGAGTTCAAGTTTCAAAGCATTCTGTTCTTAAAATATGCAGGGGACAATCCCAAATTTTGGTATCAGTTGAGACCTGATTTGTGACCCAGTATGTTGTCTCTTCTGGAGAAAGTTCCATGTGCACTTAAGAAGTATGTGTATTCAGTAAAGTTCTATAAATATTTGTAAAATCCATCTGGTCCAGAATATCATTTAAAGCTCTTGTTTCTTTGGAGATGTTGTGCTTAGAAGATCTGTCATTTGCAGAAAGAGCAGTGTTCAAATCTCCCAGTATTAGTGTATTATTATCTAAGTAATCTTAACTTTGGTTATTAATTGATGGATATACTTGGCAGCTCCCACATTACGGGCATAAATATTCATGAATGTTAGGTCCTCTTGTTGGATAGATCCTTTAAGTATGATATAGTGGCCTCTTCACCTCTTACTACAGTCTTTGGGATAAACTTTAATTTATCTGATATACGAATGGCTACCCCTGCTTTCTTTTGAGGACCATTTGAATGGTAAAGTTTTCTCCAACGTTTATTTTCAGGCTGTAGGTGTCCTTCTGTCTAAAATGAGTCTCTTGTAGACAGCAAATAGATGGGTCCTGCTTTTTTATCCAGTCTGAAACCCTGCGCCTTTTGATGGGGTCATTAAGCCCATTCACGTTCAGAGTTACTATGGAAAGATAATGAATTTAGTGTCATCATGATACCTATTCAGTCCCTGTTTTTGTGGATTGTTCCATTGGACTTCCTCTTTCTTTTACACAGTCCCCCTTAATATTTCTTGGAGTACTGGTTTGGTGGTCACATATTCTTTCAGTTGCTGCCTATCTTGGAAGCTCTTTTTCTCTCCTTCTATTCTGAATGAGAGCCTTGCTGGATAGAGTATTCTTGGCTGCATGTTCTTCTCATTTAGGACCCTGAATATATCCTGCCAGCCCTTTCTGGCCTGCCAGGTCTCTGTGGAGGGCTCTGCTCTTAATCTAATATTTCTTCTCATATAAGTTAGGGATCTCTTGTCTCTTGCTGCTTTAAGGACCTTCTCTCTATCTTTGGAATTTGCAAGTTTCACTATTAGATGTTGAGGTGTTGAACGGTTTCTATTGAATTTAGGGGTTGATCTATCTATCTCCAGGATCTTAATGCCTGTTTCCCTCCCCATATTAGGGAAGTTCTCAGCTATGATTTATTCAAATATGCTTTCTGTTCCTCTGTCCCTCTTTGTACCCTCTGGAACCCCAATTAAATGTAGATTTTTCCTTCTGAGGCTGTCATTTATTTCCCTTAACCTTTCCTCATGGTCTTTTAATTGTTTTTCTCTTTTTTCCTCAGCTTATTTCCTTGCCATCAACCTGTCTTCTGTGTCACTCACTCTCTCTTCTACCTCATTAACCCTCATTGTTAGGACCTCCAGTTTGGATTACATCTCACTTAATTGATTTTTAATTTCATCCTGATTAGATCTAAATTCTGCAGTCTGAAGTCTCTTGAATCCATTATGCTTTTTTTCCAGAACCACGAGTAGCTTTATAATTGTGTTTCTGAATTGGTTTTCTGACATCAAATTGTAATCTAAATGCTGTAACTCTATGGCAGAGAGTACTGTTTCTGATTCTTCCTTTTGTGGTGAGTTCTTCTTTTCACAGTGCAAAGTGGCTAAAGACGAGTTGTACTGGAAAAGGAAGAAAAAAAAAAGAGGGGTATCCTCTTGTTCTATGTACTGTAAATCCCTCGACTTCCCCTGGATCTTTCCAGCGCTGCTTGGTCAAGAACTTGCTCTTCCCCTGTCCTTTAAACTGGTCTTCTTGGGCAGGGCCTGCTGTGCTGATTCTCAGGTGTGGGTACGTGGGGGACCTGCCACGCCCCCTGCCAGATGCATGGTCCAGTGGGAGCTTTTTACTGTGAGGCCTCTGTTCCCTGGCGGCCTGGGTCCATCCCTGGCACAGGTGACACCAGGAGGAACAATTCTGGCGGAGGCCAGCTCTCCAGATCTGGAGTCAGCTTCCGCAGTAACTACCTCAGTCTTCCGGTCTGCATTGGCCTAAGGTGCTCCCAGTGCGGTGGGGGCACTGACCTACACAGTTTGGGGGTGCCCGGGGACAGGGGAGTCCTCACTGTCCTGTGGCCTCCCCACCTCCGCCTGTTCCCAGGGGAGCACAGGATCTTGGGCTGTGTCTGCTCAGTGCCCTGGGATCTGGGGTCTGTGCTGCTGGAATCACGCTCCTGGGGCCCTGGCTCCTGAAGGCGGGAGGGCACAGCTCCCTCCTCCTGGAGCCTCCACCTGAGCTTCTCCCAAGATCCCACTGGACGTGCACTCCAGCCCTTTACTGAGCTCAGCTCGCGGTGTGTGGCGCGCTGTCCCCAGGGCACGCTTCCTCTGTTAGTGACTCCGGGAGCCTGGAGGCTCCACCGCCCTCCTGCGTTCTGCCCGAGTTTCCTGCTAAGAGCCTTTCCGTCCGGGAAGAATTTGGTGTCGATTTTTCAAGTTCCTGCTTCTCCAGAGCTGGGCTTTCCTGTCCTGGGAGGCTTTGCTGCCCGGTCTTAGCCCGACTCCTCGCAGGGGCGGCTCCCCCTGCTTGATTCTTTTTGTTTTTTTCCATCTTCCTTCCTTGTTAGAAGTGCAAACTCTTCTGTCTATAGCGTTCCAGCTGTTCTCTCTTTAAATCTCGGGTCGAATTCGTAGGTTTTCAGGATGATTTGAAAGTTATCTAGGTAAGTTGGTGGGGACAGGTGACTTGGGGACCCTACTCCTCCACCATCTTGCCCCGCCCCCTATTTTTACTTTCCATACAATCGGCCATAATTCCATTTATTTAATTACTGAATTTATTATTTATTTATTTATTTATTTATTTATTTATTTATTTATTTATTTATCTATTTATCTATTTATCTATTTATTTATTTGTGATTTTGCTTTTACACGTGTTTATATTTTTTATTCAAGTTTTTTAAATTCCAGTTAGATAACATATAGTACAATATTAGTTTCAGTTGTAGAATTTAGTAACTCATCACTTTACAACACAACACTCAATGCTCATCACAGGTGCCCTCTTTAATACTCAACACTTATTTAACACATCCCCCTATATACCTCCTCTCTAGGAACCATTAGTTTGTTTTCTGTAGTTAAGACTATGTATTATGGTTTGCCCGTATTCTTTTTCCCCAAAATGTTCATCTGTTTTATTTCTTAAGTTCCACATATGAGTAGAAACATATGTGTCTTTCTATGACTGACTGATTTTACTTAGCATAATGCGCTTTAACTCCATCTACATTTTTGCAAATGACGAGGTTTCATTTTTTATGGCTGAGTAATATTCCATTGTGTGTGTGTGTGTGTGTGTGTGTGTGTGTGCGCACTCCACACACTTTCTTTCTCTATTCATCAAAGTACATCATTTGGGATCTTTCTATAATTTGGCTTTGTTAATGCTGCTATAAACATTGGGGTATGTGTATATCCCTTCGAATCAGTATTTTTGTGTCATTTACGTAAATACCTCATAGTGCAATTGCTGGATAATAGGGTAGTTCTAATTTTAACTTGTTGAGCCTCCATACTGTTTCCAGATTGGTTGCACCAGTTTATGCTCTCACCAACAGTGTAAGAGGGTTCCCCTTTCTCCACACTCTTGCCAACCCTTGTTTTTTCTTGTTTTTTAGTTTTTGATTTTAGTCATTCTGAGAAGTGAGAGGTGATATCTCATTTTAGTTTTTAGTTTTGATTTGTATTTCCCTGATTGTGAATAATAATGACACATGTAAAGAGTCTGTTAGCTATCTGGATGTCTTCTTTGGAAAAGTCACTATTCATTTCTTCTTCCTATTTTTTTTAACTGGATCATTTATTTTTCAGGTGTTGAGTTTGATAAGTGCTTTATAGATTTTGGATGCTAATCCTTGGTCAGATATGTTATTTGTAAATATCTTTTCCAATTCCATAGATTGCCTTGAAGTTTTTTTGATTGTTAGCTCTGCTATGCAGAAGATTTTTATCTTGTTGAAGTCCCAATTATTCATTTTTGCTTTTGTTTCCCTTGCTTAGGAGACATATCTAGTTAGAAGTTGTTACAGTCTCTGTAAAAAAAGATTGCTGCCTGTGTTCTCCTTGAGAATTTTGATGGTTTCCCTCACAGTTAAATATTTCATCCATTTTGAATTTATTTTTGTGTATAGTGTAAGAAAATGATCCATGGGTGTCTGGGAGCCTCAGTCAGTTAATTGTCTGTCTTTGGCTCAGGTCATGTCCTCTGGGGCCTGAGGTCAAGTCCAGCATCAGGTTCCCTGCACAGCAGAGAGTCTGCTTCTCCCTTGCCCTCTGCCTGCTGCTCCCCCTGCTTGTGCTCCTCCACCCTCGTCAAATGAATAAATTAAATTTTACAAAAAAGGTTTCATTCTTCTGCTGTCCAGTTTTCCCAACATCATTAAAGAGACTGTCTTTTTCCCACTGGATTTTCTTTCCTGCTTTGTTGATTAGTTGACCATAGAGTTGTAGGTCGATTTCTGGGTTCTCTAGTCTGTTCCATTGAACTATGTGTCTTTTTTGTGCCAGTACCATACTGTTTTGATGATCACAGCTTTTTAATATAACTTGAAGTCTGGAATTATGATGCCTCCACCTTTGCTTTGCTTTTTCAAGATTGCTTTGGCTTTTTTTTTTTCAAATTGAGGGTTTTATTTACATCATAGGGCAAGCAAAGGATACAAAAGGAGCCTGCTGGTCAAGCGCTAAAGGCAAAGCTCTAAACCTCAATCCTCAGTAGGGTGTGGATCCGGATGTTTTTTAAAAATCAAAAACTGAAGACAGAGAAAAAGGCAAAAAGGTAATCTGCAACCTGCAGGTCCTGTCGGTGGGGAAACGAGCACCCAGTGACCCTGCATACAAGCTCATCACTGTACATGTGAATCTGGCTCCTGGGACATCCCTGCAAGGCTCTGACTGGTGAAACTTCTAGGTTAATTCCTAATCAGACTACTCGGATTTTGGGGCCTGATAGTGTCTCCAATTTGGGAGTGGTGTGGGGAAGGTCTCTGTGGGCCAGGCCATGGCAGCTCCAGTCCCTTCCCTGGTCATTTTCAATCTCTCTGGGGACTCAGGGGGCTTCTCCGGGGCAGGTCCGCATCATCCTCCAAGCCCACCCTGAGCCCCTTCCTCCCATCTCCCGTCTTCCATCTCCCATCTCCAGTGGTTGCCCAGGCCTTGCTCTCCCACTAAACTATGCCTGGCTTTTTCTTCCACTGAGGTCTCTTTCCGACACCCCCCCCCCCCCAAGTCCCAGTGTGACCAGGCAAGCTGTAATTATCTTGTGAAAATGTGCCACTATCAACTTTGATCATTTGAGTTAAAACAAGACCATCTCTTTTCTCTTTTCCTCACAAATATTAATGATGCAGAATGGGATCCAAGCTCATCTTCAACATGGGCCTCCAGAGCGCCTCGCTACCACTTTCTCCTACATGGGGTGGGGGGGGGGGTGGTGCCTTTAAGAAAAGGCATCTGTCTGTCTTTCCTACCTTCTCCACTCCCTGGTGCCAGCTGGTTGGCCTGACCGGTGAGGCAGCAGCCCTGAGGCCTCCTGGGCAAGGCCTGGGAAACTTCTTGGGGCAACACGCAGGTGTTGCCACCTACCCTGCAGACTGATCAGCAAAGGACTATCCAGACTTCTGGATATTCTGGAAACAGTGGGACAGTGGCCTCTCACGGGGGTTGGCAGAGGGTGTGGTAAGAAGAGCCCCCTCATTCTTTCACCTCCTTGGCCAAGGAACAGTCCAATGGCAGTCCCTGGGTCATCTAGGGGGGAGCATCCAGTCCAGGACCCATGAGGTGCCGGCCTCTGAATCCAAGTGAGATGTGGACAAAGGTTGGAAGCGCCGGCCTCTGAATCCAAGTGAGATGTGGACAAAGGTTGGAAGCACCAGAGGAAGGATGCCATCAAGGCAACCAATGAGAGCTCATGGGCCTCAGGGGGGTTTTAAGGACCAGCCATGGCACCTGCAGCTACCCAGCATCCCTGGTCCTCACCTGGAGCTGAAAGCCCAGCCACCTAAGAGTTTCCAGGGCTGATAAACCAGGCCTGGTGCCCATACTTCCTCTTCTCCTCCCACCAACTTTCTCGTTTCAACTTCCAGCATCTCAATCTCATACTTACTGGGTCCTTCTCTAAATCACACACTCTCCTTGCCAGACGTAGTGTCTCACTCTCTCCCAAGACAAAGTGCCTTTGGTGGCTTGGCTTCTTGGTGTCTTTTGTGATTCCACATACATTTTAGGGTTGTTTGTTCTAGTTCTGTGAAAAAATGATGGTGGAATTTTGATAGGGATTGCATTAAAAGTATTGATTGCTTTGGGTTAGTATAATCATTTTAACAATATTTATTCTTCCAATCTGAGCATGGAGTATTTTCTATTTCCTTTTGTCATCTTCTATTTCTTTACTCAATGCTTTAAAGTTTTCAGATACAGATATTTTATCTCTTTGGTTTATTCATAGGTATCTTATGGTTTTTGCTACAATTTTAAATAATCCCTTGATTTCTCTTTCTGCTACTTCATTATTGTTATATAGAAGTACAACAGATTCCTGTACATTGATTTTTATCCTTTTAATTTACTGAATTCTGTCTTGGTTCTAGCAATTTTTTAGGTTGAGTCTTTGGGTTTTATATACAATATCATGTCATCTGCAAATAGGGAAAGGTTGAATTCTTCCTTGACAATTTGGATGCCTTTTATTTCTTTTTATTGTCTGATTGCTGAGTTGAGGACTGCCAGTGCTTTGCTAAAAAAACAGTGATATCTCTTTGAGGAACCTCCACACAGTTTTCCAGAGTGGCTGCACCATTTCACATTCCCACCACAGTGTAAGAGGGTTCCCCTTTCTCCACATCCTCTCCAACATTTGTGGTTTCCTGCCTTGCTAATTTTCCCCATTCTCACTGGTGTGAGGTGGTATGTCATTGTGGTTTTGATTTGTATTTCCCTGAAGGCAAGTGATGCCGAGCATTTTCTCATGTGCATGTTGGCCATGTCTATGTCTTCCTCTGTGAGATTCCTGCCCTACGACCCAGCAGTTGCACTATTGGGGATTTACCCCAAAGATACAGATGCAATGAAACACCGGGACACCTGCACCCGATGTTTCTAGCAGCAATGTCCACAATAGCCAAACTGTGGAAGGAGCCTCGGTGTCCATCAAAAGATGATTGGATAAAGAAGATGTGGTTTATGTATACAATGGAATATTACTCAGCCACTAGAAACGACAAATACCCACCGTTTGCTTCAACGTGGATGGAACTGGAGGGTATTATGCTGAGTGAAGTAAGTCAATCGGAGAAGGACAAACATTATATGGTCTCATTCATTTGGGGAATATAAATAATAGTGAAAGGGAATAGAAGGGAAGGGAGAAGAAATGGGTAGGAAATATCAGAAAGGGAGACAGAACATAAAGACTCCTAACTCTGGGAAACAAACTAGGGGTGGTGGAAGGGGAGGAGGGCGGGGGAATGGGGGTGACTGGGTGGAGGGCACTGAAGGGGGCACTTGACAGGATGAGCACTGGGTGTTATTCTGTATGTTGGCAAATTGAACATCAATAAAAAATAAATTTATTATAAAAAAATAAAATAAAATAAAATAAAATACCACAAAAAAACCCAACAGTGATAAGAGTGGATATTCCTGTCCTGTTCCTGACCATAGAGGAAAAGCTCTCAGTTTTGCATCATTGAGGATAATTTTAGCTGTGTTTTTTTTTTTACATATGACCTTTATGTTGAAGTGTGTTCTCTCTAGACCTATGTTGTTGAGGATTTTTGTCATGAATACATGTTGTATTTTGTCAAATGCTTCTTCTGCAACTATTGAGAATGGGTTCTGTCCCTTTTTTAAAATCATGTGGATTCAGTTGAAATATTGAATCACCCCTGCAGCCCAGGGGTAAATCCCCCTTGATCATGGTGAACAATTCTTTTCTTTCTTAATGTTCAAAGTCTGATACATTTATTTTTTTAAGATTTTTTTATTTATTCATGAGAGACACAGAGAGAGAGAGAGAGAGAGGCAGAGACACAGGCAGAGGGAGAAGCAGGCTCCATGCAGGGAGCCTGACGTGGGACTCGATCCTGGGACTCCAAGATAAGACCCTGGGCTGAAGGTGGTGCTAAACTGCTGAGCCACCAGGGCTGCCCATGATGAACAATTCTTGACATGTACTGTTGGATTTGCTTTGCTAGTATTTTGCTTAGAATTATTGCATGTATGTTTGTGATATTGGCTTATAGTCCTCTTTTTTTAATTGAGCTTTTTCTGGTTTTGAAATCAGGGTAATGCTGGCCTAATAGAATAAATTTGGAAGTTTTCCTTCTTTTTATATTTTTGGAATAGTTTGAATAGTATTTAACTCTTCTTTAAATGTTTGGTAGAAGGATGCCTTGGTGGCTCAGCAGTTAAGCATCTGCCTATGTCTCTGCCTCTCTCATGAATAAATAAATAACATCTTTAAAAAATAAAAATTAAAAATAAATGTTTGGTAGAGTCTGCTATTGTAATGCCACCAACTTTGGTTTTCTTTTTCAACATTCCACTGGCTATTCACTAGGGTCTTTTCCGTTTCCACACAAATTTAGCTATATTACAAAGCTGTCATCATCAAGACAGTGTGGCACTGGCACAAAAACGGACATATAGATCAACGCAACAGAATAGAAAACCCAGAAATGGGCCCTCAACTCTATGGTCAACTAATTTTCAACAAAGCAGGAAAGAATATATAATGGAAAAAAGCCTCTTCAACAAATGGTGTTGGGCAAATTGAACAGCCATGTGTAGAACAATGGAACTGGACTATATCTTCATGCCATCCACAAAAATAAACTCAAAATGGATGAAAGACCTAAATATCGAACAGGAATCCATCAAAATCCTAGAGGAGAACACAAGCAGCAACCTCTTCAACCTCAGCTGCAGCAACTTCTTGATAGGTCTCTAAAGACAAAGGGAACAAAAGCAAAAATGAACTATTGGAACTTCAACAAGACAAAAAGCTTCTGCACAGCAAAGGAATCAGCCAACAAAACTAAAAGACAACCTACAGAATGGGAGAAGATATTTGCAAATGACATATCAGATAAAAGACTGGTATCCAAGATCTATAACACACATATCAAACTTGACACTCAAAAAACAAATAATCCCGTCAAGAAGTGGACAGAAGATTTGAAAAGACATTTCTCCTAAGAAGATACACAAATGTCCAACATGAAAAAATGTTCCACATCATGTGGCATCAGGGTAATACAATTTAAAACAACAACGAGGGGCACCTGGATGGCTCAGTCAGTTAAGCGTCTGCCTTTGGCTCAGGTCATGCATGACCTCCAGGTCCTGGGATCAAGTCCTGCATTGGGCTCCCTTCTCAGCAGGGAGTCTGCTTCTCACTCTTTCCCCCCTTCCTCATCACCTGTTCTTTCTCTCTGTGTCAAATAAATAAATAAAATATTTTTTAAAAGCCACTCTGGAAAACTGTGTGGCGGTTCCTCAAAGACTTAAAAATAGAGCTACCCTATGACCCAGATATTGCACTACTGGGGATTTACCCCAAGATACAGATGCAGTGGAACACTTGGACACCTGTACCCCAATGTTTATAGCAGCAATGTCCAAAATAACCAACTGTGGAAGGAATCTTGATGTCCATTGACAGATGAATGGATAAAGAAGATGTGGTCTATATATGGAATTATATATATAATTATATATATAATTATATATAATATATATAATATATAATGGAATATTACTCAGCCATTAGAAAGGATGAATACCTTGCTTCAATGTGGATGAAACTGGAGGGTATTATGCTGAGTGAAGTAAGTCAATCAGAAAAGGACAATCGTCATATGGTTTCACTTATATGAGGAGTATAAGAAATAGTGAAAGGGAATATAGGGGAAAGGAGGGAAAATGAATGGGAAAAATTAGAGAGGGTGACAAAGCATGAGAGACTTCTAACTTTGGGAAAAGAACAAGGGGTAGTGGAAGAGGAGGTGGGAGGGGGGATGGGGTGACTGGATGATGGGCATTGGGGAGGGCACTTGATGGGATGAGTACTGGGTGTTATACTATATGTTGGCTAATCGAACTTCTTGTATATATATATAATATATATAAATTTAAAAAATGAAATACTACCTTACACCAATCAGAATGGCTAAAATTAACAAGACAAGAAACAACAAATTTTGGCAAGGATGGCGAAAAAAGAGAAGCCTCTTAAACTGTTGATGGGAATGCAAACTGGTGCAGCCACTCTGGAAAACAGTATGGAGGTTCCTCAAGAAGTTAAAAATAGAACTACCTCATGACCAAGCAATTATACTACTAGGTATGTAACCCAAAGATACAAATGTAGTGATCTAAAGGGACACCTGCACCCCAATGTTCATAGCAGCAATGTCCACAATAGCCAAGCTTTATATATATATAAAAGATATTTATCTATCTATCTATCTATCTATCTATCTATCTATCTATCTATCATCTATCTATCCATATCTATATCTATATCTATATCTATATCTATATCTATATCTAATCTATATCTATATCATCTATATCTATCTATATCTATCTATATATATACATATAACTCAGCCATCAAAAGGGTTGAATATTTACCATTTATAGATGTGGGTGGTACTGGAAGGTATTATGCTGAACAAAATAAGTCAATCAGAGAAAGACAATTACCATATGGTTTCATTCATATGTGGAATATAAGAAACACCATGGGGGATCATCGGGTAAGGGAGGGAAAACTGAAAGGGAATTCATCAGAGAGGAAGACAAATCATAAGAGACTCTTAACTATAGAAAACCAACAGAGAGGTGCTAGAGGGGATGCGGGTGGGTGTGATAGGGTAATTGGATGATGGGTATTAAGGAGGGCACATAATGTGATGAGCACTGGGTGTCATATCCAACTGATAAATGATTAAATACTACATTTGAAACTAAGTATGTACTATATGTTGGCTAATTGAGTTTAAATTTAAAAAGTAAATAAATGTTTGGTAGAATGCACTTGTGAGGACATCTGGCCCTGCACTTTGTTTTTGGGAGATTTTTTTTTTTTTATAACTGATACAACTTTATTGCTGCCTCTCTCTGTTCCAGTTTCCTATTCCTGTTTCAATTTTGGTAGTTTATGTTTCTAGAAATGTATCCATTTCTTTCAGGTTTCCCAGCTTGTTGACATATAGTTTTTCATAATACTCTCTTATAATTGTGTTTTGTGGTATTGATTGTTAGTTTTCCCCTCTTATTTGTAATTTTATTTATTTGGGTCCTTTCTCTTTTCTTTTTGATAAGTCTGGGTAGAGCTTTATCAACTTTACGATTTTTTAAAAAGTACCAGCTCCTATTCTATTGATTTTTTTAGTTTATGTGTTATTTATTTCTTCTCTAATCTTTATTATTTTCCCTTTTCTGCTGGCTTTAGGGTATGTTTGTTGTTCTTTTTCTGGATGTATTAGGTATAAGATTAGGTTATTTATTTGAGAACTTTTCTTGCTTCCTGAAGTAGGCCTGCATTGCTATATGCATCCCTCTTATGGCCATTTTTGCTGCATCCTGAAAGTTTCTGGGTGATAGTGATTTCATATTCATTTTTGCCATGTACTTTTTAAATCTATTGTTTATTTTATTTTTTTTAAAGATTTTATTTATTTATTCATGAAAGACTCAGAGAGAGAGGCAGAGACATAGGCAGAGGGAGAAGCAGGCTCCCCATGGGAAGCTTGATGCAGGTCATGATCCCAGGACCCTGGGATCACGACCTGAGACAAAGACAGACACTCCATCACTGAGCCACCTCAGTGCCCCTAATTTATTCTTTGATTTTCTGATTGAGCCATTCATTCTTTAGTAGCATGTTTTTTAACATCCCTGTATTTGTGATATTTCCAAATTTTGTGTTGTGGTTTACTTCAAGTTTCATGGCGTTGTTACTTCAAGTTTCATAGAAAATATGCATGGTATGGTCTTAATCTTTTTTTTAAATCTTTTTTATTTGATTTATGACCTAGTATGTGATCTATTCTGGAAAATGTTCCATATGCAATTGAAAAGCGTGTGTATTCTGGTGCTTTAGGGTGAAATGTTCTGAATGTATCTGTTAAGTCCATCTGGCCCAGTGTGTCATTCAAAGCCATTGTTTCCTTGTTGATCTTCTACTTAGATGATCTGTCCATTGCTATGAGTGAGATGTTAACATCCCCTAATATTATTGCAATATTATCAATGAGTTCCTTTATGTTTTTTATTAATTGTTTCATATATTTGGATGCTCCCACGTTGGGGGCATAAATAATTATAATTGTTAGATCTTCTTGTTCGATTGTCCCCATTAGTATGATATAGTGCCCTTCTTCATTTCTTGTTACAGTCTTGTTTAAAATCCAGTTTTCTGGGATGCTTGGTGGCTCAATCAGTGTAAGAGTCCAACTTATGATTTGGGCTCAGGTTATGATCTCAGGGTCATGACATCAGGCCCTGCATTGAGCTTCATGCTCAGAGTGGAGTCAGCTTGTCCCTCTCCCTCTGTTCCTTTCCCCACTCTCTCTTTCTCTCTCATAAATAAATAAAATCTTTAAATAAAATAAAGTCTAGTTTTTCTTTTTCTTTTCTTTTTCTTTTTTGTATATTTTTTATTGAAGTTTGATTTGCCAACATATAGTATAACACCCAGTGCTCATCCCATGTATTTTTCTTTCTTTCGTTTTTTTGTTTTGGTTTGGTTTGGTTTGGTTTTTGTTTTTCTGGTATAAGTACTGTGACTCCAGCTTTCTTTTGATATCTCTCTTCATGATACATGTTTCTCCATTGTCTCACTATTGATCTGCAGGTGTCTTTAGATCTTAAATGAATCTTTTGTGAGCAGCATATAGATAGGTCTTGTGGGGGTTTTTAAATCAATTCTGACTCCCTATTACTTTTTATTGCAGCATTTAGTCCATTTACATTTACAATATTTATTGCAGATATAAATTAAGTGATATTTTATTATTTGTGGGTTTTTCTGTTGTTTTTGGAGACTTTCTCTGTTCCTTTCCACTCTTTGTCACTTTTGGTATTTCCTTCCCACGCAGAAAATCCCCTTTGACACTTCTTGAAGAGCTGGTTTAATGGTCATGAACTTCTTTAGTTTTTGTTTGTCTGGTAAACTCTTTTCTCTCCCATTCTGAATGATAGGCTTGCTGGATAAAATATTTTTGGCTGCAGATTTCCCCATTGAGCATTTTAAATATATCATGCCATTCCCTTTTGGCTTGCCATGTTTTTGTGGAGAGATGTGCAGCTAGCCTTATGAGTCTTCCCTTCTAAAGTCCCTAACTTTTGTCTTGCTGCTTTTAGGATTTTTTTTTTCATTATCACTGTATTTTGCAAATTTAGCTATCTTATGTATTGGCATTGGCCTGGTTTTATTGATTTTGATGGGTGTTCTCAGTGTCTCCTGGATCTGGATGTCTGTTTCTTTGTACAGATTAGAAAAGTTTTCAACTATAATTTTGTCAAATAAACCTTCTGCCATCTTTTCTCTTACTTTTTCTTCTGGCACTCTTATGATACAAACATTATTATGTTTGATTGAATCACTGAGTTCCCTAGGTATACTCTCATGATCCATCATTCTTCTTTCTCTCTTTTGTTCAGCTTCCTTATTTTCCATTACTCTCTATTCTGTATCATCTATTCATTCTTCTGCTTCCTCCATCCTTGTGGTCATTATACCCAGTCTGTTTTGAATTTCAGTTTTCATATTTTTTTTCATTTCTGCTGGATAGTTACTTAACTCTTTTATTTCTGTGGTAATGGTCTCCCTGATTTCTTCTATGCTTTTCTCAAGCTCCAGGAGTATCCTCATGATTATTTCTTTATTTTTTTAATAATAAATTTATTTTTTATTAGTGTTCAATTTATCAACATACAGAATAACACCCAGTGCTCATCCCATCAAGTGCCCCCCTCAGTGCCCGTCACCCATTCACCCCCACCCCCCCACCCGCCTCCCCTTCCACCACCCCTAGTTCATTTCCCAGAGTTAGGAGTCTTTATGTTCTGTCTCCCTTTCAGATATTTCCTACCCATTTCTTCCTTCTCTTCTATTCCCTTTCACTATTATTTATATTCCCCAAATGAATGAGAACATATAATGTTTGTCCTTCTCCGATTGACTTACTTCACTCAGCATAATACCCTTCAGTTCCATCCATGTTGAAGCAAGTGGTGGGTATTTGTCATTTTTAATGGCTGAGTAATATTCCATTGTATACATAAAACACATCTTCTTTATCCATTCATCTTTCGATGGACACCGAGGCTCCTTCCACAGTTTGGCTATTGTGGACATTGCTGCTATAAACATCGGGGTGCAGGTGTCCCGGCGTTCCATTGCATCTATATCTTTGGGGTAAATCCCCAACAGTGCAATTGCTGGGTCATAGGGCAGATCTATTTTTAACTCTGAGGAACCTCCACACCAGAGGTTCCAGAGTGGCTGCACCATTTCACATTCTGACCAACAGTGTAAGAGGGTTCCCCTTTCTCCACATCCTCTCCAACATTTGTGGTTTCCTGCCTTGTTAATTTTCCCCATTCTCACTGGTATGAGAATGAGGTGGTATCTCATTGTGGTTTTGATTTGTATTTCCCTGATGGCAAGTGATGCAGAGCATTTTCTCATGTGTGTGTTGGCCATGTCTATGTCTTCCTTTGCGAGATTTCTGTTCATGTCTTTTGCCCATTTCATGATTGGATTGTTTGTTTCTTTGCTGTTGAGTTTAATAAGCTCTTTATAGATCTTGGAAACTAGCCCTTTATCTGATACGTCATTTGCAAATATCTTCTCCCATTCTGTAGGTTGTCTTTTAGTTTTGTTGACTGTATCCTTTGCTGTGCAAAAGCTTCTTATCTGGATGAAGTCCCAATAGTTCATTTTTTTCTTTTGTTTCTTCTGCCTTCTTTAGTTATTTTGTGTTTTTTTTGTTGTTTTTTATTTATATTTTTACATTTTTAAATTACTTTATTTTTTATTTTGTATATATGTATTTTTATTGGAGTTCGATTTGCCAACATATAACACCCAGTGCTCATCCCATCCAGTCCCCTCCTCAGTGATTGTTGCTTTAAATTATCCATAAGGCATATTAATTGTATCTGTTTTGATTAGATATCTGGCTATGACCTTTCTTGTTCTTTATTTGGAGATGATTTTCTCTGTCTTGACATTATGTCTAAGTCTCTGTTTTCTTTTGTGTGTTAGAAAAGCTGTAATGTTTCCTGCTCTTAAGAGTAATGGCTTTATGAAGAAGAGATAATATAGAGTTCAGGGCCTGATGCTTCAGGGAGTGTCTCTGTTGTGTGCTGAGTGCACCTTCCTGTTGTGTTTTGGCTGGTCTATCCCTCAGGTCAATCATCTACAGAGGCTCTCCTTGTCTACAGTGAGGAGTGTTTTAACCTTAGCCATAGTATTGCAAATTTTAACTAGTTGTGCTCTGGTCTGCTTTGTTAAATGAGACCTGATTCAATTTCCACTAGAACTGAAGCCTCACAGAACTCTGTGGTTGGTAGATGTGCTGCATGCAGGTGTTTCTGCTGGTCTTCCAGGGAAGAAGCCCATTGTGCCAGTCATTAGCACCGTTGTCCAAGAAAAGCACAGGGGTCTGTCTCAGTGTTGGCAGATTATGCTGTTTACTGAAGTTGGTTAATGCTTAAGGGCAGGGCAGGGGAATGGTGTCAGCCAGTTCCTTTGTTCCTGGTGAGGGGTTTCTGGGGGCTTGCTAGTCTCAGGGAAGCACTCCTAGAAGTGTGAGTGCTTGTGCCTCCAAGTAATTTTTCAGATCGGTGTTTTCACTCTGTCTCCAGGTTGCTTGCCTGCCTGGAGCAACATAGTACAATTTGGCCTCTATGTAGCCAAGCATGATGACTTTTAAAACTCTAGGGACCTGGTGTTACAAGGACCTGTGCTGGTTTTCTGGGAGAGGGTCAAGCCATGCTCAACCTGGTTTGACCCAGAAGGGCAATTGTGCCAGACTGCAGAGGCATGGGATTTGGAGGCAAGCAAGCTAAACAGCCAGTTTCTTCTTCAGCCACCCTCACCAGGTGTCTCTGTGCCTACCCTGAAGGGTGGGTAAGGGAAACATCACCCACCAGCTCTTTTGTCCCTGAAGAGGTGACTGAGAATGCCACATCTCACAGATTCTGCCCCCAAAAAGTGAAAAGTCTCCCCCCATGTGCTTTAGATGATCTTCAACTGGTACTGTCTGCCAGGGTTACTTGCATGCCTTCTTCCAGGAGTAGGACATCACTCTCAGGTCTTTATCCAAGCCTAGCCTGCCAGCTTCTAAAACTCCAGTCTTTGAGTCCTGTTGCAAAAACTCATGAAAATCAGCCTCTCTCATTTTCTCAGCCAATAGCTTTGGAGAAGTGTTCTTGCTGTGTGTATCCTTGTGCATTCCACTCTCACCTTCACCAGCCCCCAGAGCTTGCTTCCTTCTGCAGCACTGGTGATCCCTTTCTCTCCTAAACCACACCTCTGCACTTCCTAACCTCCTTGATGTGGCCTCTTCTCTCCCTCTGGTTGTTCAGTTTCTTCTGTCAATCCTCCAGTCTATTTCTTGGGTATTCAGAATGGTTTGATGGTTACCTAGCTGTGTGCAAGGGACAAGGGAATCCTAGGGTACTCTTACTATACTACCATTTTAGCTTCCCATAATTCCAATTATTTTAAAATGTCATGTGCCATTTAATGACCTGTCATCAAATATATAATCAGGGTCATTTTAATTATTTTGTCTTTTACAAACAGGATTTTTTTTCTGATGCTTTCCTTAAAGGTTTTGCAATCAACTAGTCCAAAAGTTCTTATTCAGTAAAATTGATGGAAATAACTCGGATAAGTACTCTGGAGTACTTCTATGTTATTAGAAACTATACCACTAAACTGGGTAAAAATTTCCAGAATCCTAATGGAAAATTGATAGATTTATAAAACCACTAACTCAAGATCAATTAGACCAAGAATTAATTGCATGAGATTAAATGAGCTGATGAGAATGATTGCTAAAAGCTAAGCTAATCTACCTGTAATATTGCTCTCTTGGCATTGGTTTGGTGTAGCTATGTGCCTGCAAGGGCCTCAGATTGACACTAACCTCTCCCTGGAAAACAGCTGGCAGGGTCACAGATAAATGTAAGGTCCTAATATTATTTCTCCAGAAGGGCTTGGGATTAGCATTCTTCCCTACCTGTCAGGGTCTTCTCTTTGTGTGCCTCTTAGTTGAGGCCTCTGTCAAGTTTACCAAAACACCACTCTTTTTGAACTGACAAATTTAGCCTTAGCCTAGGAACCCCAAATTCCTCTACGCACAAATCCTAATGAAACATGAGCCTCAGGTTCCATTTCTCTCTGTTTGCAGCCTGCCTGGACCTTCTAGGTTGGAGCTGGGAGGTATACTGTGTATCTCCTCTGGGACTTGTAAGTAAAACATTTCTATTTCAATCTCCAGTGGTCTTTTGTTGAACTGCAGCTCACCAATAAATATGTGGAGGCTTTACTTAATAAAAAATATTAATGTATGGATGCCTGGGTGGCTCAGTCAGTTGAGTGTCTGCCTTTGGCTCAGGTCATGATCCCAGGGTTCCAGGATCAAGTCCCGCATTGGGCTGCCCATTCAGTGGGAGGCCTGCTTCTCCCTCTCCCTCTGCCTGCTACTCCCTCTACTTGTGCTCTCTCTCTGTGTCAAATAAATAAAATCTTTTAAAATAAAATAAATATTAATTTAACAAAATCACAAATGATGTCAGGAACATGATGGATCGAATCAGGCTTGCAGTCAACTATGGGAAATACCATTTTTAGCTACAAATGGATTACAAACTGGCTCTCACAGATGGGTAATTCTGCCTGGGAGAGGTCTTCTGCCTGCTGCCATACAGTTAGTTATACTGCTTTGTGCTACTGCATACTGCCTATGCAGAGAGCTACCATAGCTTTCAATCCCAAGGTGCAAGCTCTGAGAAAAGCAGTGAGAGTCCTTCTGAACTTCAGAGCATTGTTCATTGGGGCTGATTTGAGCTTCTGCAGATATGTCCTCTTACTGTTAACACCCAAAGTAGGGTGAATTTTCCCAGTGGGTATTAGACTTCCAGTGAATTTCCAACTCTAACCATGGTCCTATCTGCCAAATGTTCGGTGAACTGGATAAGATTTTCACAGAGTCCCATGGTGTTTGTTAAAGGCCTTGACAAATGAGTGTCAACCCCTGTCCAAGTGTGGGCTACTGTGGTGCAGGTGCAGGAAGGTTCCCATGGAAGTTGGGGACAGAAAATCTCTTTCTTTGACTGCCGTTTTCTTCAGGAGGTACCAGAACTCTGAGTCCTGACTAATATGATAGGGGCATTCTCACTTGAGGAGCTATTGCTCCAGGGAAAGGCAAATGCAGTCCAGGCCTCTGGACTCTGTTGCTGAATATCATGCTGCTCTCACACTTTATCCCCTAAGTTATGGTATACATGGGTCCCACCCCTGGCATATGGTGGTATAAGATCTAATGTCTCTACATAAGCAACATGAGAACCTAGTGAATACACTGCTTGAAACACTGGAGAAAATTAACAAGCCCCTCACTAATCATATTAAAAGAGCTGATGAGAATAATCATAAAGAATTAAGCTATTAGATGTATGCCAATCCCAGTGATCCTGACACACAATCCCAGTGAGGCCTATGGAGATTACCCTGGAAAAAGAATAGGATGCCTGTGAGTCTGGCCATAGGGGATATCCACTGCAGAACATTCCAGTAACAATTTGTAATATCAGATCTGTGGAGGATAGAGAATTAGAAATTGAAACTAAAAATTTTATACATGTTGGGATTCAAAATATTTTAAGAGATTTTGTATAGCAATGGGGAAAAATGGGCTGACTGGTTCATAAGGGTGTTTAATACTAGCTCTGAACTATTATTACCACAGAAATAAGGCAACTACCTGGTACTTACAAAGACCACAAAAGGCACAATCTTTAAAAGACCCTGGAACCTAAAAGATAAAATAAAAATAAAACCCCCCAGAAACTGAGGGCCAAATTCTTGAGGGATATGTGTGATTTCAAACCATCATGCAGGAGGGGCTGCCCAGGATTAGGTCAACCAGAATTAAACCAGTGGCTGCTACCCTTAAAGATCCCAGTGCCCTAATGGAGAGAGAGTCCAAACCCAAAGACACAAGCCCTAAATACAGAAGATGAATCCCTCATCCTGCTTACTTGGATTTTTATGACTTGGAATCAATATCAATCTTCTATCTCAGTTATTACCACAAAGATTTAAGACCAATGGGAAGCCTTAGATGTATCCTGACTCCTTTTTCGTAAGATTGGTATGGTCTATTACTTCTTTGAACATAACACTGTATGACCTGGATTTTATCTCCAAAAGTTGTCCTGGTTCAGAGAATTCTTCATATAGGGAACTCCCTTGAATTACAGGGTTACAATTCTCCACTGTGTGGGACCTCCCATACTCTTTAGAAGGCTCTGGAGATAATACACATGGTATCATGAGGGAAATGCTCACCCAGACTCCCAGATTTCACAATACCGATGCATCCCACAACCTCAAGGCCAGTCCTCAGGTGACATGTCCACATTTCACCTGGCAGAACACTCTTTCCACCTCCTGATTCGAGTCCACATGTAATACTCATGAAGAAATAATTGTCAGGATGGGTTCTAAACAGCAGAGCACTTTAGAACTGGCAGCTCTGCCAATTGGGGGCTATCCAATGAGTTTATATCTGGAGGATTGGTACAAACTCTTCTCTTTAAAACAAGTGATTGCCCCACTACAGAGTCCAATTTCAGTGGCCCAGAGGCCTTCAGAAGGTCCTGAGGCTTCTTCTGCCCCAAACAATGTTGCCAAACTTTGGGCTTGGCTGCATCCCAGAGATTTATCCTAGAGACTCAGTGGCTCCCTAGAGCTTCTCTCACTTCCTCAAGACAATCACTGACTTACGAACTCAGGTGGTCCACTAAAACAAAACCAACTGGCCAGCATCTCTGGATGTCTTAGACACAGTAATTCCAGGTAACCCTGCTCAGTTCCCCAAGGGAACCACCTATAGTGTAAAAGACAGACTATAAAGACAGAACAAATTAAGCTGAGTATGTCTGTCAGCACTGTATTTATAAAATAGGTGCCTGTGGTGGTAGCCCCTTGGCTATCTCTTTTCCTGTCCTAGGTATGGATGCCCTCATCCAGTGACATGCCTGCCTGGTGGAATAAACCCCAACATCTGGCCTTTCTTGTGAGAGCTTCCAAATAGGAACCTGTCCAACCGACTTCTTCAGTCAAATGGTAAATACACCACAATAACTGCCAAAATAGGTACAAAGAGACATCAGCTTGTAATAAGGGGTATGAATGAGACTGGGGTTATTAGCCCCATCATCTGACCCTTTAATAGCTGCATCTGACCAGTCTTAAAACTGGTTAGAGATGAACAATTGACAATCAGAACTTAAATGCATATGTTTCTTCCACCAAAGCTCCCATGCCCAGTATTCTAGAGATGATAGATAACATTCAAAAAGCTCAAAGCCACTACTTTTCTGTCCTAGATCTAGTCAACATGTTTTACTTACAACTTCAGTTTGTTTTTAGTTTTGAGAGCACTCTATATCTTTAACTTGGCTGCCTATGGATTTTCTAAAGAGCCCTGTCATTGCACATAACTTGTGCAGTCAAAGTCTAAGTTTATGCAAATTAAGTCACTGCCACCTTTGACTTTATATAGATGACATTCCACCATGGAGGACTTCTGAGGATGCCATTCAAGAAGATTTACACCTAGTGATAAATTATTACCCCCAAATAAGATACAAAGACCAGTGATGTCTGTCAAGTTTCTTGGCATAGTATGGTCAGCTAAGGTCTAAGATGTCTTACTAGAAGATATCAGGTTTTCACAAATAAGTTTCCCACTACACTATAGCAGGTACAGCACGTATTAGGTTCCTTTGTCTTTTGGAGGAAACACATTCTAAATTTATTTATTCTACTTAAACCTACTTATGATTTTATACACAAAACAGATCCTTGCTTTGGGGAGAACCTTGACAAACTGTTTTGTGGCTGGCCCCAGTGAGCCATGTGGTAGCCTCTGCCCTTAGTCCTTTGGGCTCAGATTTCTGAGTTGAATCAGTAGATGCTTCTAATCATGCATCATAGATTCTTTGGACTAAGCACTTCTCTACTTGGCTTTCCATGGGGTTCTGAACCAAATATCTTCTTCAAAAAACAGCCTGGTACATACCACTAATCCCAAATTTTGGCAGGCTGCTAGGCCCTTTTGGAAAAGAGGTATTGATGGGCTCACAGCCTGTGCTGTTTTGCACATAAGTCTCCTCTGTGTCTTGGCTCAAGGATTCAACACAGCAGAAGCCTGGCACAGCCACTGAGGTTTCACTGTTAAAATGGGAATGGTCCTTAACCTCCACGTGCTTGAAATACTTCCAGACTTCTTCTTGTGATTTAGTTCTAGTTTCAAGGCATTATGGTCTGAAAATATGCAGGGGAGGATCCAAATCTTTTGGTGTCGGGTAAGACCTGATTTGTGAACCAGTATGTGGTTTATTCTGGAGAAAGTACCATGTACACTTGAGAAGGATGTGTATTCAGTTGCGTTTGGATGTAAAGTTCTGTAAATATCTGTGAAATCCATCTGGTCCAGTGTATCATTTAAAGCTCTCGTTTCTTTGGAGATGTTGTGCTTAGAAGACCTGTTGATTGTAGAAAGCGCTATGTTCAAGTCACCAAGTATAAGTGTATTATCTAAGTATGTCTTAACTTTGGTTATTAATTGATTGATATACTTGGCAGCTCCCACATTACGGGCATAAATATTGATGGTTGTTAAGTCCTCTTGTTGGATAGATCCTTTAAGTATGATATAGTGTCCCTCTTCATCTCTTACTACAGTCTTCGGGAAAAACTTTAGTTTATCTGATATAAGGATGGCTACTCCTGCTCTTTTTTGAGGGCCATTTGAATGTAAATGTTTCTCCAACCTTTTATTTTCAGGCTGTAGGTGTCCTTAGGTCTAAAGTGAGTCTCTTGTAGACAGCAAATAGATGAGTCTTGCTTTTTTATCCAGTCTGAAATGCTACACCTTTTGATGGGGTCATTAAGCCCATTCACGTTCAGAGTTACTATTGAAAGATATGAATTTAGTGTCATGATACCTATTCAGTCCCTGTTTTTGTGGATTGTTCCCTTGGACTTCCTCTTTCTTTTACACAGTCCCCCTTAATATTTCTTGCAGAGCTGGTTTGGTGGTCACATATTCTTTCAGTTTCTGCTTATCTTGGAAGCTCTTTACCTCTCTTTCTATTCTGAATGAGAGCCTTGCTGGATAGAGTATTCTTGGCTGCATGCTCTTCTCATGTAGGACCCTGAATATATCCTGCCAGCCCCTTCTGGCCTGCCAGGTCTCTGTGGAGAGGTCTGCTGTTAATCTAATATTTCTCCCCATAAAATTGAGAGATTTCTTGTCTCTTGCTGCTTTAAGGATCTTCTCTTTCTTTGGAATTTGCAAGCTAGCTTCAGTATTGAATGTCGAGGTGTTGAGCGGTTTTTATTGATTTTAGGGGGGATCTCTCTATTTTCTGGATCTGAATGCCTGTTTCCCTTCCCAGATTAAGAAAGTTTTCAGCTATGATTTGTTCAAATGTATATTCTGGACCTCTGTCCCTTTCGGCGCCCTCGGGAACCCCAATTAAACATAGATTTTTCCTTCTGAGGCTGTCATTTATTTCTCTTAACCTATCCTCATGATCTTTTGTTTTTCTCTTTTTTCCTCAGTTTCCCTCTTTGCCATCAACTTGTCTTCTATGTCACTCACTTGTTCTTCTACCTCATTAACCCTCGTCATTAGGACCTCTAGTTTGGAGTTCATCTCATTTAATTGATTTTTTAATTTTTTTTTTAATTTCAGCCTGATTAGATCTAAATTCTGCAGTCATGAAGTCTCTTGAGTCCTTTGTGCTTTTTTCTAGAGCCACCAGTAACTTTATAATTGTGCTTCTGAATTGGCTTTCTGACATCGAATTGTAATCCAAATTTTGTAACTCTGTAGGAATGATACCTTCAGGAAAGTGCTGAATCTGATGTCAAGGGCCTTCAGATTGTAGGAGGGTGTGACCTCCCACATGCTCAGCCCCTTGTCCACTGACATGGAGGTGCAGCTAGTGGCACTCATACTGGTGGCCCCTCAGCAGTTTGGGCAGGTGGTAGGAGGCTTGATACCAACTGTCTAACATGGAAAGGGAGTTGTTCTTGATGGATAGCAGTACCACCACTTTACAGAGCGCTATCCTGCTAGGAGGCCACAGCATATCATCCTGCTAGTGGCATGTCACTAGTGAAGTAGGGCTCTCCTGGCACTGCCCAACTAGGAGAATTGGTGGCAATGTGTCTGACTCTACAAAGGTCCATAAAAAGGAGACTCCTGAGGACATACATTTTTACCGACTTCTGTGAGCCAATGGGTTCACAGTCTGGTTGGAACAATGACAAAAGGATAATTTCATGATTCAGGGAAAGCCTTTCTGGAGTGCCTTCATTTGGAAAAAAAAGTATCCAACTCACACATGCCAATTGTGGTTACTCATGTCTCTGGATACAGATGCCAACAAATACCAGAAGTACATTATAACGTGGCAGACTGCTTATTCAAATTACATGCCTGTTCCAAGGCCCCACATGACCCACCTCTCAGAGTACTAACGCAACTATTCTTCCAGAGATACCATATCCGCTAGCAGAATCCGGCCACATCAGATCATATAGGAACAATAGGACAGTGATAAGGCATACAGGTGTGCACCCTCCTCATTCAGGCTCTAGCCAAAGTTGTTTTAGATAATTACTCCCTTTGTTCTCAAACAAAACTCTGAAATGATCCCAGTTGGAGATACATGCCTCAGGGCAGCAGATCCTTTTCGGGTTGGGAAATTGCTTTTTATCAGTCCACTGCTGCCCTCTGCTGGAGCTAGTAGGTATGCGGCCACTAGCATCCGTATGTTCGCTGGATTTAGCTCTGCAGAAAGAAACCCTGTTTCTTTTTTCTTTTCTGTGCCATATCCTTTGCGATGCAGTTTTATTTAAAATATTTTGTTTAAATTCAACTTGCCAACTTTTAGTATAACACTAAGTGCTCATCTCATCATGTGCCTTCCTGTTTCTTATCATATAATCTTCTTAACTAGATATGTGCTGATCTCTGTTGGCCCACCAGATATTATAGATTCAGATCAAGGTACCCATTTCACTTCCAAAGGTGTTTGGTTATGGGCTCTAGTCTATGGAAACTTGGAGAGTTTCCACCTAACTTATCAGTTCCAAGTGGCTGGACTTATAGAGAGGCACAATGATCTACTCAAAAAGATGTGTTCCTCAAGCCTTTAAACGATAAATGGTTCCTCAGAAATTTTATCACAAGCTCTAATGCTGCTTAAATCCCAGCCCTCAGATCTCCAAACCCCCACACAAACTACCAGTCTTCTCCAAATACTTCCCTGCTGGTACTTATAGTGAAACCTCACTCATTTGACCTTAAAGAGGATGCAGTGCACATCTGCTCATGTGGTGGATGTTTCCCTTACCATTTTGATTTTTTTAACGTTTATTTAAATTCAATTTAATTAACATACACTGTACTATTAGTTTCAGAGGTAGAATTTAGTGATTCATCAGTTGCGTATAACACTCAGTGCTCATTATATTAAGTGCCCTTCTTAATGGCCATCGCCCAATTAGCCCACCCCTTCACCTCCCCTCCAGCAACCCTGTTTGTTTCCAGAGTTCAGAATCTCTTATGATTTGCTCTCCTGTTTTCCTCTTGTTTTAGTTTTCCTTCCCTCTTCTATGTTTGTCTGTTTTGTTTCTTAAATTCCACATATGAGTGAAATCATATGATATTTATCTTTCTCTGACTGACTTATTTCACTTAGAATACCCTCCAGTTCCATCCACATCATTGCCAATGTCAAGATTTCATTCCTTTTGATGGCTGAATAATATATATATGTATATTCCATCTTCTTTATCCATTATTGGCTGATGGACATTTGAGCTGTTTCCATAATTTGGCTATTGTATGTAATGCTACTATAAACATTGGGGTGCCTGTGCCCCTTCAAATCACTATTTATGTATCCTTTGGATAAATACCAAGTAGTGAGATTGCTTAGTTGTAGGGTTTTAACTTATTGAGGAACCTTCATACTGCAGCCAGTCTGGGAAAGCGTATGGATTTTTTATCATCTCAATATCTTCTTTTTTAAAAAATATTTTATTTATTTATTTGAGAGAGAATAAGAGCACAAGCAGGGGAAGTGGCAGAGGAAGAAAGAGAAGCAAGTCCTTGCTGAGCAGGGAGCTTGATATGGATCATGACCTGAGCTGAAGGCACATGCTCAACCGACTGATAGATATATCTTCTATATATATCCAATCAAGGGAAGATTGTACAATATGATCCTCTTAGAATATAGAGCCCAAGAAACAACCCCCAAAAAATTGCTTAGAGGTCATGATTATACAGATTTCCTTGGCCAATGTATGATGGTTCAGTACCAGCAGTGAAGCTAAGGCCACCAACTCTGCCTCCTTTTTATCTAGGTAATAAATTCTGGTTAATTAAACCAAACTCACCAAAAGATTTACAGGAGATTGAAATGATAGCTTCAGGACCCACTAATGGACCTATGTGGATCTCTGGAGAGGAAAAGAGATCCTCCATGTAGTGATTGCCAGTCACATTAGGAAAGGAAATCCACTAAAGAACCCTTAAGGGATCCACAATCAGAGGAGGAAGTCCACATCTCTAGCCACCTTAGAGAAGGTGGTAAAGGATTTCTTGATCCAAAGCAACCAGAATCTGCCTTTGTTCAGCAACCAGATTGTTTGCCCCAAAGAGGATCCTGCAAGATAGTCAAATTCATATACACTATTTTGTTGTGGTAGCTACTCTTACAGTGGAAATCTTGGGTAATAGGGTTGAGAGTAGACCCCTTGGGCCTAACCCTGTCCCAGGAGATGTGCTGGAATAAAATCAGTCAAGTGCACTTCTGTATTACAGGATGGGTAAGCACCAGGTGCTGGCAGGCACCTTCTAGAAGCTCACTTCCCTACATATTAAATGGTTCCAATGGGAGCAATCCTTAAGTGAGTCACTTCCTCCTTATTCTACACCTGAAATTATATCCTGGCAGAATGGTCCTCCCAATGTTACCAAATCATTCCCATATGGCTGGCAGGCTTGTGCTCTAATGATCATACTTTACTTTATTGGGACAATCTCTGCTTGTAAAATGCCATCCACAAAATCTCTTTACAGTTAGCCATCAATGTGCACACATCTATATGCATTATGGATGGGGTCCCCACAACGCTTGATCACAAGTACCTGCTCCTTTGTAAGGTGCACCCCTGGTAATCTGATGGAGCTTACTGAGATCTGCTCAACTGACTATAGACCTCATACTTGTAGTTCCATTCTGAGCCAGGCCTCTCGCAAATATATTCAGAATTTAATACCAATCAGTCCCTCCTACCTTTCATAAGTCTCTACTGAGCAGTGCACCTTCCCTCAGGTTGGCCTCTCTTACCTCTGAAAACATTAACTCTTCAGACAATGTTTCCCCCACTCAAGTGAGTGACAAAAGACAAGACAGCCAACCTCATTGAACATTGAGATTTCCCCCCTCAGATGACTTCTGTACCAGAAAGGAAATGACTGTCAACCTCAAGACCAAATTGCAAAAATGCCTCTATTTGATCAACTTTGGTGACCCTATAGAGTCCTATTTTTCTAAAATAGCTAACTTCTTGTTGCATGAACCCTACATCTATCAAACTGATGCTGCTAAACTGTGAGTAATTTTCCTGTTGACTGCTGGTCAGCACTAGACATCATTTAATCTTTATGGCAAGATGAACAATGTATTCTAACCTATGCTAGCTATGGTAAGGTCCTTATAACATCTGTAGCTTGACCTTCCTACATTTTATGGTTGGGGACCTCTTGCTACTGTTCAGAGTACTATAGTACAGCTTCTGCTTTCTGCCTCATGCATCAATGACAGCCTCTCTTCCTCATTATTTCCACCACCACTATCAGTATCACCTTCATACCCAAAAGTGCCACCTCCACTCCTCTCCATATCTTATCCATAAGTCTTTCCCTGTTGTACACCATAACCCTGCTCCACACACAGCTAAGTAGGCCATATTGGACATGGTAAATATATTCATACAAACCTGTGAGATAGCAGCCTAGGCCTTGCAAGTAAAAGGGCCAGACCTACAGCCCTGTGTCCCTCTCTGTCCCACAACTCTCCTTAGTGACCAGCCCTTGTGCTAATTCCCTCCAAAGAAACCCAAGTCTCATTTAGACTAGACCAAATCCCGAATCTATACCTCAAAAAGAGTACCCTGTAGGTAAGCATAAAATTAACCACCCATGGAGTAGCTTTCTAACAAATACACTTGAATACAAAGTTTGGGCCTAACCCTGGACATTCACTGACCTTTCACGATAAAGAATGCTTCATTTGGATTCTACTGGGTACCTGACTCAAGGGGACAGGAGGAAGTCCACATGACCCTGCTCTTCATAAGCTGTACACAGAGATGACCCCTATCATTACAGTGTTTTACTTTTATCATTCTTGTTATCCATTACCCTCCTGGCCCTATAAGGCATCTCACATCTATGCAAAAAGGGATTTTTGGGGCACCTTGGTGGCTCAGTGGTTGAATGTCTGCCTTTGGCTCAGGTTGTGGTCCTGGGGTCCTGGGGTGGAGTCCCACATCAGGCTCCCTGCTGGGAGCCTGCTTGTCCCTTGGTGTCTCTGCCTCTCTCTCTGTCTCTCATGAATAAATAAAAAAAAATCTTAAAACAACAAAACAACAACAAAAAGGGATTTTTAAAATCCTTATGCTATTGGCACTGGCCATCATCAATGGTCTGGCAGGTAAAAGAACAAGTGCCCACCACCCTATCCCAACAAGATCAAATATCAAAAGCCATTCAGAAATTTTGGCCACTCTAACAAACCACATGCAGAAACTGCAGTATATTCCGAGTCTAATACAGCAACAAGCATGGCTCACTAGCACAAATGAGGATGGATAATTACCTGCCATTTAATTTCTTATTTAATGGGTTAGAATCCACTCAATGAAGGGCCTCTCTTGCTGTGTGTACATTAACAATTCAAGACAGGTACGGACCAGCCTCCAGAAGATATCTCAGGATATACAGGTCATGCATAATATACCTGAAATATTTCAACAAATTACTACACTCTCCAAGGTTCCTAATTTGTTTTCATAGCTCTTGCCATCCACCTGGGGCCAATGACAAGAATGAAATTTCAAATGATAGGTGAGTCTATTAATCAGAGGTTTCATTAGTATTACCTTGGTTAAATGTGCTTTACAATGACTTCAGAAAACAATGTATTATATACTTTAACTTGTCTGCTACGCAAGTAGTTACTATTCCTGATGGTGAGGCATTATAGGATAGATTGTCGAGAGCTGAGCTCAGCTAGTCCATAGCATTGCTTCCTTCACATACATTTTGTGTGGCCTGGAGTGTTGTGAGCAGACAGTATGTCCTCTCAAGCAAGCATGTGCCCTACTTACCGGCCTGTAAAGTCACAAGTAAATGCAAGGTCCTTATATGATTCTCCCAACAGCCTTGTGATCCACAGTTTCCTTTACCTTCCATATCCTTGCCCTGATGTAGTATTAATTGATTTATTTGAAGTTCCATTTGCCAACATATAGTATAACACCTAGTGCTCATCAAGTGCTGTGCTCAGTACCCCTCACCCAGTTAAGCCAACCCACAGCCTGCCACCCTTTCCATTACACTCTGTTCATTTCCCAGAGTTACTAGTCTCTCATGTTTTGTCACCCTCTCTAACTTTTCCCATTCATTTTCCCTTTTTTTCCCTAAAATCCCTTTCACTATTTCTTTTTTTTTTTAAGATTTTTATCTATTTATTAATGATAGACACACACAGAGAGAGAGGCAGAGACACAGGCAGAGGGAGAAGCAGGCTCCATGCCAGGAGCCTGACGCGGGACTCAATCCCAGGACCCCAGGATTGCACCCAGGGCCCAAGGCAGGCACCAAACCACTGAGCCACCCAGGGATCCCCCCTTTCACTATTTCTTATATTCCCCAAATGAGTGAAACCATATGATGAGTGTCCTTCTCCGATTGACTCACTTCCCTCAGCATGATACCCTCCAGTTCCATCCATGTTGAAGCAAATGCTGGGTAATCATCTTTCTAATGGCTGAATAATATTCCATCGTGTATATAGACCACGTCTTCTTTATCCATTCATCTTTCGATGGACACCAAGGCTCCTTCCACAGTTTGGCTATTGTGGACATTGCTGCTATAAACATTGGGGTGCAGGTGTCCCCAAGTTTCAGTGCATCTGTATCTTTGGGGTAAATACTCAGTAGTGAAATTGCTGGGTCAAAGGGTAGCTCTCTATTTAAATCTTTGAAGAATCTTCACACTGTTTTCCCGAGTGGCAGTACCAGTTCACATTCCTACCAACAGTGTAAGAGGGTTCCCCTTTCTCCACATCCTCTCCAACATTTGTTGTTTCCTGTCTTGTTAATTTACACCACTCTCACTGGTGTGAGGTGGTATCTCATTGTGGCTTGCTTTGATTTGTATTTCCCTGATGGCAAGTGATGCGGAGAATTTTCTCATGTGCTTGTTGGCCATGTCTAGTCTTCCTCTGTGAAATTTCTGTTCATGTCTTTTGCTCATTTCATGATTGGATTCTTTATTTCTTGGGTGTTGAGTTTAATAAATTATTTATAGCTCTTGGATACTAGCCCTTTATCTGATAGGTCATTTGCAAATATCTTCTTCCATTCTGTAGGTTGTCTTTTAGTTTTCCTGACTGTTTCTTTTGCTGTGCAGAAGCTTTTTAACTTGATTAAGTCCCAATAATTCATTTTTGCTTTTGTTTCCTTTCCTTCATAAATGTGTCTTGCAAGAAGCTGCTGTGGCAAAGTTCAAAAAGGGTGTTGTTGCCTGTGCTCCCCTCTAGGATTTTGATGGATTCTTGTCTCACATTTAGATCTTTCATCCATTTTGAGTTTATCTTTGTGTGTGGTGTAAAAGAATGGTCTAGTTTCATTCTTCTGCATGTGGATGTCCAATTTTCCCGGCACCATTTATGGAAGAGACCGTCCTTTTTCCAGGGGATAGTCTTTCCTGCTTTGTCAAATATTTGCTGACCATAAAGTTGAGGGCCCATTTCTGGGTTCTCTATTCTGTTCCATTGATCTATGTGTCTGTTTTTGTGCCAGTACCACACTGTCTTGATGATCATAGCTTTGTAACACAGCTTGAAATCCAGCATTGTGATGCCCTTGGCTCTGGTTTTCTTTTTCAATATTCCCCTGGCTATTTGGGATCTTTTCTGATTCCACACAAATCTTAAGATTATTTTTCCAACTCTGCAAAGAAAGTCCATGGTATTTTAATAGGGACTGCATTGAACATGTAAATTGCCTTGAGTAGCATAGACATTTTCACAATATTAATTCTTCCAATCCACGAGCATGGAATATTTTCCCATCTCTTTAGGTCTTCCTCAATTTCTTTCAGAAGGGTTCTGTAGTTTTTAGGTCATACATCCTTTATCTCTTTGGTTAGATTTACTCCTAGGTATCTTATGTGTTTGTGTGCAATTGTGAATGGGATTGATTCCTTAATTTCTCTTTCTTCAGTTTCATTGTTAGTGTAGAGAAATGGCACTGATTTCTGGGTATTGATTTTGTATCCTGCCACATTGCCAAATTGCTGTATGAGTTCTAGCAATCTTGGGGTGGAGTCTTTTGGGTTTTCTACATACAGCATCACGTCAGCTGCAAAAAGGGAGAGTTTGACTTCTTCTTTGCCAATTTGAATGCCTTTTATTTCTTTTTTGTTGTCTGATTGCTGAGGCTAGGAATTCTAGTACTATGTTGAATAACAGTGGTGAGAGTAGATATCCCTGTCGTGTTCCTGATCTTAGGGAAAAGGCTCTCAGTTTTTCCCCATTGAGAATTATATTCATTGTGGGCTTTTCATAGATAGCTTTTAAGATATTGATGGGTGTTCCCTCTATCCCTATACTATGAGGAGTTTTGATGAGGAATGGCTGCTGTATTTTGTCAAATGCTTTCTCTGCATCTATTGAGAGGATCATATGTTTCTTGTTTTTTCTCTTGTTGATGTTATCTATCATGCTGTTTTACAAGTCTTGAGCCACCCTTGCATCCCGGGGATAAATCCCACTTGGTATTGGTGAATAATACACTTGATGTACTGTTGGATCCTATTGGCTAGCATCTTGGTGAGAACTTTTGCATACAAGTTCATGCGGGATATTGGTCTGTAATTTTCCTTTTTGGTGGGGTCTTGGTCTGCTTTTGGGATTAAGGTGGTGCTGGCCTTATAAAATGAGTTAGGAAGTATTTCCTTCCATTTCTGTCCTTTAAAATAGCTTTAGTAGAATAGGTTTTATTTCTTCTTTAAATGTTTGATAGAAATCCCGTGGGAAGCCATCTGGCCCTGGATACCTTGTGTCTTTTGATGGGATCATTTAGCCCATTTACATTCAGAGTAACGTTTGAAAGATATGAATTTAGAGTCATCGAAATATCTATTCAGTCCCTGTTTTTGTGGATTATTTCTTTGGGCTTCCTCTTTCTTTTACAGGGTCCCCTTAATATTTCTTGCAGAGCCAGTTTGGTGGTCACATAATCTTTCAGTTTCTGCCTATCTTGGAAGTTCTTTATTTCTCCTTCTATTCTGAATGACAGCCTTGCTAGAGTGTTCTTGGCTGCATATTCTTCTCACTTAGTACCCCTGAATATATCATGCCAGCCCTCTCTGGCCTGTCAGTTCTCTGTCTAGATGTCTGCTGTTAATTTGGTATTTCTCCCCATATAAGTTAAGAATCTCTTGTCTCTTGCTGCTTTAAGGATTTTCTCTTTATCTTTGGAATTTGCAAGTGTTGTTATTAAATGTTGAGGTGTTGAATGTTTTTTATTGTTATTTGGAGGGAACCTCTCTATTCCCTGGATCTGAATGCCCGTTTCCCTCCCCAAATTAGGGAGGTTCTCAGCTATGATTTGTTCAAATATACTTTCTGACCCTCTCTCCCTTTTGGCATCTTCTCAAACCCCAATTATATGTAGATTATTTTTCTGAGGCTATCATTTATTTCCCTTAACCTTTCCTCATGGTCTTATCGTTTTTCTCTTTTTTCCTCAGCTTCCTTCCTCACCTCAACTTGTCTTGTATGTCACCCACCTCCTTCTTCCAACTCATTAACCCTAGCAGTTAGGACCTCCAGTTTGGATTGCATCTCATTTAATTTATTTTTAATTGTGGCCTGATTAGATCTAAATTCTGCCATAACAAAGTCTCTAGAGTCCTTTATGCTTTCTTCCAGAGCCACTAGTAGCTTTATAATTGTGCTTCTGAATTGGCTTTCTGACATCAAATTGAAATCCACATTCTGTAACTCTGTGGCAGAGAATACTGTTTCTGATTCTTTATTTTGTGGTGAATTCTTCCTTCTAGTAATTTTTTTCAGTGCAGAGTGGCTGTATGAGTGGGATGAATAAAAAATATCAACCATGACCTAAGCAAATTGCACCCTAGATGATTATGATAAGGTCAGAGACCAGAAAATGAAAAAAGAAGATCAGAACAAAATAAAGCAAAAGGACCACTGAAATGAAAAACATGTTTTAAAACAAAGTAGTAAAAATAAAAAGCCAAAAACCCCAAAGAAGAAGAAAAAAGAAAACTAATAAAAGAAAAAAAGTAAAGAGGAAAAAGAGAAAAAGGGGGGAGGGGGACTGGGGGATGGTGGTGGTGAAGAAGTGGCAGTGGAGAGAGAATGTAGTCTGTTTGAAGGGTCCTAGAGGGTGATACTCTTGGTGCTGAGTGTATTTTGTTCTGTATGTTAGAAGATGATCAGTCTCAGATTTGTATAAACCAGAAATACCTGTAGAGAGCCCCAACATTGACCACCAAAACATATACAAAATAAAAGAGGAGGGCAGAATGGGAATGAAGAGAGAATATGATCTCACAGAATGAACCAGCACAGTATTCAGCTTGGTTCTGGATGTATGCTGGTCATGTTTAGAAGGTATTCCACCATTGTAGAACAAAATGAGGCAGAAAAAAAACAACAAAATCAAAACAAAAACCCATATCTCATATATCTCCCAAAATTAAATTGAATATGTTGAAGGGAATCTAGAATTGAAAAATATGTCTAAGACATGTAATTGTAGGAATAAGCAAGTCAAAAAGGAAGAAACTTAAGGATGAAGAGGTGATAAAATATTGTAGTTAAGGTGGGAAAAGAGAAAAATATTGGAAGTTTTTAGTTTGATATAAAAAAGAGTTGTAATGGAAAAAGGAAAAAAAAGAGGGTACCCTCTAGTTCTATATATTATATTCCCTTAATTTTTCCTTGGTCCTGGAGCTTTCCAGCACTGCTTGGTCAAGAACTTGCTCTTCCCCTGTTCTTCCAGCTGGTCTTCTGGGGGAGAGTCTGCTGTGCTGAGTCTCAGGTGTGTGTACCTAGGTGAGATGCCCCGCCCCCTACCGCCTGCTGGGCTCAGTGGGAGCTGTTTATCCTGTGAGGCCTTTGTTCCCTGGTGGCCCCACCCCTCCCAAGCACACAGTGAAACAAGGAGGAAAAACAATGGCAAAGGCCAGATCTCCAGCTCTGGAGTCAGCTCTCTGCAGTAACTACTGCAGTCTCCCAGTCCTCACTGGCCCAGATGTTCCTGGGGCAACCTGGATGCAGTGATCTGCACAGCTTGGGGGTGCCCAACAATAGAAGATTCCTCGCTGTCCTGTATCCTCCCCACTTCTGCCTGTCCTGGGGTGAATGCAGCATCGTAGGCTATGTCCACTGGGTGCCCTGGGAACTGGGGCCTGTGCTGCTGGAACTGTGCTCCCATGGTTGCGGCTCCCAAAGGCAGCAGGGCAGAGACACCTCTGTCTGGAGTCAGCCGCCTAACCAACTGGCTTCTCCCAGATGCGGGACGGTGTGTGTTCTCCAGCCCTTTACAGAGATTGGCCTGAGGTTTGTGGTGTGCTTTTCCCCAGGTGCACTTTCTCTGTTAGTGACTCTGGGAAACTGGAGGCTTCACTGCCCCTCCTGTGATTCTGCCCAATTTCCATGCTGAGCACTTTTCCATCTGGGAAAAATCCAGCACAGATTTTTAAAGTTCCCGCTTCTCCAGGGTTGGCCTTGCTTGTCCTGGAGGCACTCGCTGCTCTGCTTTAGCCCTGCTACTTGTGGTGCCCCTCCTCTATCATCTATCTTCTATCTATCTATCTATCATCTATCTATCTATCTATCATCTATCTATCTATCATCTATTTATCATCTATCTATTTATATTTACTCCTTCCTACCTTGTTAGAAACGAAAACTTTTCTCTCTGTAGCATTCCAGCTGTTCTTTCTTTAAATCTCAGGTCGAGGAGGAGGGGCAAGATGGCTGAAGAGTAGGGTCCCCAAATCACCTGTCCCCACCAAATAACCTAGATAACCTTCAAATCATCCTGAAAATCTACGAATTCGGCCTGAGATTTAAAGAGAGACCAGCTGGAACGCTACAGTGAGAAGAGTTCGCGCTTCTATCAAGGTAGGAAGACTGGGGAAAAGAAATAAAGAAACAAAAGGCCTCCAAGGGGGAGGGGCCCCGCGAGGAGCCGGGCTAAGGCCGGGGCGAGTGTCCCCAGGACAGGAGAGCCCCGCCCCGGAGAAGCAGGAGCTGCACCAACCTTCCCGGGCGGAAAGGCGCTCGCAGGGAGTTAGAGCAGGACCCCAGGAGGGCGGGGATGCCCTCAGGCTCCCTGGGACACTAACAGACACCTGAGCCCCGGGGAGAGCGCACAGAGCTCCCTAAGGGCTGCAGCGCGCACGGCGGGACCCAGAGCAGCTCGGAGGGGCTCGGGCGGTGGCTCCGCGGAGGGGGCTGCGCAGCCAGGAGCGCAAATCCAACAGCGCAGGCCCTGGAGCACAGGGCGCCGGGACACAGCCCAGGATCCGGCCTCCCCCCGGGACAGGCAGAGGCCGGGAGGGCCCAGGACAGCAAGGATGCTCCTGCCCAGAGCTCAGCAGATCAGCGGCCCAGCCCGGGAGCCTCCAGGCCCTGCAGACGGAGAGCTCTGGAGTTACTGCGGGAGCTGACTCCAGGTTTCCAGAGCTGCCACAACCACTGGGGCTGTTCCTCCAGGGGCCTCACGGGGTAAACAAACCTCACTGAGCCCTGCACCAGGCAGGGTACAGAGCAGCTCCCCCAAGTGCTAACACCTGAAAATCAGCCCAACAGGCCACTCCCCCAGAAGACCAGCTAGACGGACAAGTTCCAGGGGAAGTCAAGGGACTTAAAGTATACAGAATCAGAAGATACTCTCCCGTTTTTTTTTTCTTTTTGATTTCTGATTGCTTCCCCCAACCTTTTTTTCCTCTTTCTTTCTTTTTGTTTCTCTTTTTCTTCTCTTTTTTCCTTTTTTTCTTCCTTTTTTCTTTCTTCTTTTTCTCTTTTCTTTCCTTCTTTCTCTCCCTTTTTCTCTTTTTCCCAATACAACTTGCTTTTGGCCACTCTGCACTGAGCAAAATGACTGGAAGGAAAACCTCACCTCAAAAGAAAGAATCAGAAACAGTCCTCTCTCCCACAGTTACAAAATCTGCATTACAATTCAATGTCAGAAAGTCAATTCAGAAGCACTATTATACAGCTACTGGTGGCTCTAGAAAAAAGCATAAAGGACTCAAGAGACTTCATGACTGCAGAATTTAGATCCAATCAGGCAGAAATTAAAAATCAATTGAATGAGATGCAATCCAAACTAGAAGTCCTAACGACGAGGGTTAACGAGGTGGAAGAACGAGTGAGTGACATAGAAGACAAGTTGATGGCAAAGAGGGAAACTGAGGAAAAAAGAGACAATTAAAAGACCATGAAGACAGATTAAGGGAAATAAACGACAGCCTGAGGAAGAAAAATCTACGTTTAATTGGGGTTCCCGTGGGTGCCGAAGGGCCAGAGGGCCAGAATATGTATTTGAAAAAATCATAGCTGAAAACTTTCTTAATCTGGGAAGGGAAACAGGCATTCAGATCCAGGAAATAGAGAGATCCCAACCCCGTAAAATCAATAAAAACTGTTCAACAAATCGACATTTAATAGTGAAGCTTGCAAATTCCAAAGATAAAGAGAAGATATTTAAAGCAGCAAGAGAAAAGAAATCCCTGACTTTTATGGGGAGGAATACTAGGGTGACAGCAGACATCTCCACAGAGACCTGGCAGGGCAGAAAGGGCTGGCAGGATATATTCAGGGTCCTAAATGAGAAGAACATGCAACCAAGAATACTTTATCCAGCAAGGCTCTCATTCAAAATGGAAGGAGAGATAAAGAGCTTTCAAGACAGGCAGGAACTGAAAGAATATGTGACCTCAGAACCAGCTCTGAAAGAAATTTTAAGGGGGACTCTTAAAATTCCCCTTTAAGAAGTTCAGTGGAACAATCCACAAAAACAAGGACTGAATAGATATCATGACAACACTAAAATCATATCTGTCAATAGTAACTCTGAACGTGAACGGGCTTAATGACCCCATCAAAAGGCGCAGGGTTTCAGACTGGATAAAAAAGCAGGACCCATCTATTTGCTGTCTACAAGAGACACATTTTAGACAGAAGGACACCTACAGCCTGAAAATAAAAGGTTGGAGAACCATTTACCATTCAAATGGTCCTCAAAAGAAAGCAGGGGTAGCCATCCTTATATCAGATAAACTAAAATTTACCCCAAAGACTGTAGTGAGAGATGAAGAGGGACACTATATCGTACTTAAAGGATCTATCCAACAAGAGGACTTAACAATCCTCAATATATATGCTCCGAATGTGGGAGCTGCCAAATATTTAAACCAATTAATAATCAAAGTGAAGACATACTTAGATAATAATACACTTATACTTGGTGACTTCAATCTAGCTCTTTCTGCCCTTGATAGGTCTTCTAAGCACAACATCTCCAAAGAAATGAGAGCTGTAAATGACACACTGAACCAGATGGATTTCACAGATATCTACAGAACTTTACATCCAAACTCAACTGAATACACATTCTTCTCAAGTGCACATGGAACTTTCTCCAGAATAGGCCACATACTGGGTCACAAATTGGGTATGAACCGATACCAAAAGATTGGGATCATCCCCTGCATATTCTCAGACCATAATGCCTTGAAATTAGAACTAAATCACAACAAGAAGTTTGGAAGGACCTCAAACACTTGGAGGTTAAGGACCATCCTGCTAAAAGATGAAAGGGTCAACCAGGAAATTAAGGAAGAATTAAAAAGATTCATGGAAACTAATGAGAATGAAGATACAACTGTTCAAAATCTTTGGGATGCAGCACAAGCAGTCCTAAGGGGGAAATACATCGCAATACAAGCATCCATTCAAAATCTGGAAAGAACTGAAATACAAAAGCTAACCTTACAGATAAAGGAGCTAGAGAAAAAACAGCATATGGACCTTACACCCAGCAGAAGAAGAGAGTTAATTAAAATTCGAGCAGAACTCAACGAAATTGAGACCAGAAGAACTGTGGAACAGATCAACAAAACCAGGAGTTGGTTCTTTGAAAGAATTAATAAGATAGATAAACCATTAGCCAAACTTATTAAAAAGAAGAGAGAGAAGACTCAAATTAATAAAATCATGAATGAGAAAGGAGAGATCACTACCAACACCAAGGAAATACAAACGATTTTAAAAACTTATTATGAACAGCTATACGCCAATAAATTAGGCAATCTTGAAGAAATGGACGCATTCCTGGAAAGCCACAAACTACCAAAACTGGAACAGGAAGAAATAGAAAACCTGAACAGGCCAATAACCAGGGAGGAAATTGAAGCAGTCATCAAAAACCTCCCAAGACACAAGAGTCCAGAGCCAGATGGCTTCCCAGGGGAATTCTATCAAACATTTAAAGAAGAAACCATACCTATTCTCCTAAAGCTGTTTGGAAAGATAGAAAGAGATGGAATACTTCCAAATTCGTTCTATGAGGCCAGCATCACCTTAATTCCAAAACCAGACAAAGACCCCACCAAAAAGGAGAATTACAGACCAATATCCCTGATGATCATGGATGCAAAAATTCTCAGCAAGATACTAGCCAATAGGATCCAAGAGTACATTAAGAAAATCATTCACGGGATCCCTGGGTGGCGCAGCGGTTTGGCGCCTGCCTTTGGCCCAGGGCGCGATCCTGGAGACCCCGGATCGAATCCCACGTCAGGCTCCCGGTGCATGGAGCCTGCTTCTCCCTCTGCCTATGTCTCTGCCTCTCTCTCTCTCTCTCTATGTGACTATCATAAATAAATAAAATTAAAAAAAAAAAAAAAAAAAAAAAGAAAATCATTCACCATGACCAAGTAGGATTTATCCCCGTGACACAAAGTTGGTTCAACACTCGTAAAACAATCTATGTGATTCATCATATCATCAAGAGAAAATCCAAGAACCATATGATCCTCTCATTGGATGCAGAGAAAGCATTTGACAAAATACAGCATCCATTCCTGATCAAAACTCTTCAGAGTGTAGGGATAGAGGGAACTTTCCTCGACATCTTAAATGCCATCTACGAAAAGCCCACAGCAAATATCATTCTCAATGGGGAAGCACTGGGAGCCTTTCCCCTAAGATCAGGAACAAGACAGGGATGTCCACTCTCACCACTGCTATTCAACATAATATTGGAAGTCCTAGCCTCAGCAATCAGACAACAAAAAGACATTAAAGGCATTCAAATTGGCAAAGAAGAAGTCAAACTCTCCCTCTTCACCGATGACATGATACTCTACGTAGAAAACCCAAAAGCCTCCACTCTAAGATTGCTAGAACTCATACAGCAATTTGGTAGCATGGCAGGATACAAAATCAATGCCCAGAAATCAATGGCATTTCTATATACTAACAATGAGACTAAAGAAAGAAATTAAGGAGTCAATCCCATTTACAATTGCACCCAAAACCATAAGATACCTAGGAATAAACTAACCAAAAAGGTAAAGGATCTATACCCTGAAAACTAAGAACACTTCTGAGGGAAATTGAGGAAGACACAAAGAGGTGGAAAAATATTCCATGCTCATGGATTGGCAGAATTAATATTGTGAAAATGTCAATGTTACCCAGGACAATTTATACGTTTAATGCAATCCCTATCAAAATACCATGGACTTTCTTCGGAGAGTTAGAACAAATTATTTTAAGATTTGTGTGGAATCAGAAAAGACCCCGAATAGCCACAGGAATTTTAAAAATGAAAACCATATCTGGGGGCATCACAATGCCAGATTTCAGGTTGTAGTACAAAGCTGTGGTCATCAGGACAGTATGGTACTGGCACAAAAACAGACACATAGATCAATGGAACAGAATAGAGAACCCAAAAGTGGACCCTCAACTTTATGGTCAACTAATATTTGATAAAGGAGTAAAGACTATCCATTGGAAGAAAGACAGTCTCTTCAATAAATGGTGCTGGGAAAATTGGACATCCACGTGCAGAAGAATGAAACTAGACCACTCTCTTTCACCATACACAAAGATAAACTCAAAATGGATGAAAGATCTAAATGTGAGACAAGAATCCATCAAAATCCTAGAGGAGAACACAGGCAACACCCTTTATGAACTCGGCCCCAGTAACTTCTTGCAAGATACATCCACGAAGGCCAAAGGAACAAAAGCAAAAATGAACTATTGGGTCTTCATCAAGATAAGAAGCTTTTGCACAGCAAAGGATACAGTCAACAAAACTCAAAGACAACCTACAGAATGGGAGAAGATATTTGCAAATGACCTATCAGAAAAAGGGCTAGTTTCCAAAATCTATAAAGAACTTATTAAACTCAACAGTTAAGAAACAAACAATCCAATCCTGAAATGGGCAAAAGACATGAAGAGAAATCTCAGAGAGTAAGACATAGACATGGCCAACATGCACATGAGAAAATCCTCTGCATCACTTGCCATCAGGGAAATACAAATCAAAACCACAATGAGATACCACCTCACACCAGTGAGAATGGGGAAAATTAACAAGGCAGGAAACCACAAATGTTGGAGAGGATGTGGTGAAAAGGGAACCCTCATACACTGTTGGTGGGAATGTGAACTGGTGCAGCCACTCTGGAAAACTGTGTGGAGGTTCCTCAAAGAGTTAAAAATAGACCTGCCCTACAACCCAGCAATTGCACACTTGGGGATTTACCCCAAAGATTCAGATGCAATGAAACGCCGGGACACCTGCACCCCGATGTTTCTAGCAGCAATGTCCACAATATCCAAACTGTGGAAGGAGCCTTGGTGTCCATCTAAAGATGAATGGATAAAGAAGATGTGGTCTATGTATACAATGGAATATTACTCAGCCATTAGAAACGACAAATACCCACCATTTGCTTTGACGTGGATGGAACTGGAGGGTATTATGCTGAGTGAAGTAAGTCAATCGGAGAAGGACAAACAGTGTATGTTCTCATTCATTTGGGGAATATAAATAATAGTGAAAGGGAATATAAGGGAAGGGAGAAGAAATGTGTGGGAAATATCAGAAAGGGAGACAGAACATAAAGACTCCTAACTCTGGGAAAGGAAATAGTGGGGGTGGAAGGGGAGGAGGGCGGGAGGGTAGGGGTGAATGGATGACGGGCACTGAGGGGGACACTTGATGGGATGAGCACTGGGTGTTATTCTGTATGTTGGTAAATTGAACACCAATAAAAAATTAATTTATTAAAAAGAATCTCAGGTCGAATTCGTAGGTGTACAGGAAGTTTTGAAAGTTGTCTAGGTAAGTTGGTGGGACCACGTGCGTTGAGGACTCCTACTCTTCCACCATTTTGCCTGTGTTTTAGCTTTTAGATAAGACCTCTAGGAAGTTTACTAAAACCCTCTTCTTTTTAGTTTGAATTGACTGATCCAGCCTTAGCTCAAAAAAACAAAGCCCTCACTCAATGGACCTTAGTAAAGGCGTGAGTCCCAGCTCAGATTCTCTCTGTGCCTGCACCCTCCTTGACCTCCCCACATAGGCCCTTGAGCTATGCTATGTGTAACCCCTGCAGGACTCATAAGTAATATACTCTTCTATTTTTCTTTCTTTCATTGTCTTTTGTTAATCCATACCTCCCCATCCAATATCTGAGGACTCTACTTAGCCAATGCTATTTTATTGAAGTCACAGCAATGACATTTTTAAGACTTCTTGCTTAAAATATTGCTATTTAATATTTGTTTTTTCAGATTAAAAAAGAATATTTTTTCTCTTTTAAGCTATCTATGTTTTATACATTTTAGATTACACCTTTATAAGCAAATATTGAATCATTTATATTTTTCTTTCTGACCCCTTCAGAACTCAGAAACTCTTATTAAATATTCTTATTTCTGTGGTAATATAGCTATTGTATAAGTTCAATAAGAATTTGTCTTCCTTGTAGTAGACACAATTGGAAATAGTTGTTATATTTCCAAGGCCTTGGCTAGAATTTTAGAGAATGCTATGCATTAAATCAGATATGACCATACAACTTTCAAGAACTCAGTCTGAGTTTGAGGAGAAAATGCTTGCAAAGCCTCTTGGAAAACATGCCTGGTAGATGGCTTACAGGGTACCTAGCTGTATTGGAGAGTAAGGAAAGTCACTTCCAGGCAGGCCCAGCAAGCACAATGTATTGGGGACCTTCCTAAGAAGGAAATTCACCCATATCTATAGGCACCAAAGGTGAAGTCTGGTGGTGAGTTCTTGACTTGGCTCCCTGGATGCTCAGGGCTTAAAATGTCTAATCTGAGATTCCTCATGAAAACTTCCAGGAGAGCAAACTCATAATGACCTATGTGTTTAATTACCATTCTTGGTGAATTTATAGAAATATTCAGGCCACTTCTAATGAAACTGAAGTTATTTTGCAAACAAGCATCAAAAGAGTAGTGACTGTAGAGAAAAAGTCGTTTAAGTGGAGAACTGTGGTATACTCTTCTGTGTACTCAGTTCTTAGTTTTCTCAAATATTTTATTACAATTCACCAAATTAACATTTCTAGTTGTTCTTCCACCCTCCTGATATGCTATCACTAAGGTCTACAGCTTCCCTTTGCTGCAAGACCTGGAAGCTGAGCAGGACAACTTGATATAATCTTCAAATATCACCACAACAGATTATATGTGGGAAATCATGGCAGCTGCTGTACGGGCCCCTCAAAAAGTTCACTTTGTGTATGCTGAGAAGTAAACTGCATGCTTTTGGTTACTGTTATGTACTGAATGTTTGTGTTCTCCTCAAATTCATATGTTGAAGCACTAACTCACCATTGTGATGGCATTTGGAACTGGTAGTATCGGGATGGTATACTGGAATTTGGTAGACAATTAGATTTCGATAAGGTCATGAGAATGGGAACCTCAGGATGGGATTAGTGCCTTTATAAATGAAGATACAGGAAAGCACTTTTCATTTCCATGTGTAACCGATGAGGAACAAAACATGTGAGCACACAATTAGAAGGCAGTCTGAAATCCAGTAAGCAGTTTCTCACCAGATACTAAATCAGGTAGTGCCTTGGTCTTGGACTCCCTAGCCTAGAGAACTGTGAGAAATAAATGTCTGTTTCATTACCCAGTCTGTGGTATTTTGTTATGGTAACCTGAGCTAAGACATTTACTGTCACCCTAAAGGGAATACGAAATGACCCGGTGAGACCTTGTATCATGGCCTTAGTACATGTAGTGACACATGTTACCTGGATTTTACATTTTGCATATATATGAGGCAAGAGATCCCCAGAGGGATTTTTGTTTTTGTTTTTAACCTTGAAGGAAATAATTCTCATGCAGTGGTTTACCAATTTATAATATATATGAAGATGGGGTCGTTTGTTGGTCAGACATCCAGTGCTGAGATAACATCCTAAAATTTGGCCCAGCATGATGACTGTGGTTCTCAGTTTTTATCAGAGACATTCTAGTTTAAGGGATGGAAAGCAGCAACATTCTGAATTCTATAACTTTTATGTGCTATATATACTGCTGCCTATGAACCCCCATCACTGTTCACTCAGTTAATCCAAGGAACCTAGAAGGAAACTAGGGTAGATAAACCCCTGTTTTAGAAACATGGCATCTAGCAAGGAATTGAGGACAAAGATGGTCACTCATTCCTGCATGCGTAATATTCCAGAGAGCCCAGGTTTGGCTCTATTGAGGCTTTTATCTCTAAGATGAGCTGTGGGATACTGTGTCCATGACCCAAACATGAGACAGAGTGGGGACTGGACTCAGGTCCCCTGACTGCAAAACCTAGCATTCCTTGATGGCTGAACCCCTGTGCCTCTTGAGCAGCATTTCTTGCAGGAAGGTAGAAGCAGGATGCTTACTAAAAGAGGTACATAACTATGAAGACTGACAAGGAGTGGCCTGAGCCAGTCTGCATCAAGGTGGACCCCAGTGTGACCATTCACTGACTTTCTCCTTCATTATAAAACTAAAAATCACACCTCAGAGTGGAGATTTAACATGCTAATGAGACAGGTGATTCATGACAAAGCATATTCTGTCCACTGTGCCTATACATATGACTTCTCTCTCTCTCTCTCTTTCTCTCTCTCTCTCTCTGCCTCTACATTCTTAGACATCATCCTTTTCCACCTCAGTCTCTTTAAAAATTTTCCCTGGCCTTTGTTCAGAGAGCCAGCATGAAGGACTCCTCTCTTTTTGCTCTCTCCTGTGCTCAATCATAAGCCCCAATAAAATCCTTGCCTGGAAATTCCCATTGGTCCCCGTCAATTTCTGTTGCTTAGAGAGCCCAAGAACCCAAGTCAGTAACAAATATAACAGGTGGCTGGGTATGGAGGGTCGCAGGCTTAGTATGTGAGAGTCTTGGTCCAGGACAGCCCAGTATGCAGCTGGTAATTTTTGTTTTAATGGTGTATAGCATGAGGCCAAGAGGATCATTAAAGCCCTTAGGCAATTTATGGCCATCACAGGTGGCTTAAAGATTCCAGGAGACATGAGAAAAGTTTCTAGAGCTCCTATAGTGAAGTTTCTAAGGGCACTGAAAGGAATGCCTATTGGATTTTAATTTGGACAGATTTTAGATCTTTTTGTTGGAGGTGGCCCCATTAAAGGTGGGTTGATTTGTAAGTAGCAGTGTCAGTGAGTGAGATTAAGCAAAATTTATAAATGAGGAATATATTGCCAGCAGAACCCAAAAAAAGACTAAAGTATGTTTGACTTGTATATCTATAATAAGTGTATTAAATTAATCTTCCTAGAAGAGTATGCCATGAATGTAATGTCATACCTGTACTCCAGGAGAAAAGTAGTTGTAATTAAGACTCTGTCCACAAAGTTTGGGTGCAATGGTAAAGCAGTTGAGGTATCCCAGGTGAAGGTGGATTTGGGAGAGGAAGGCAAAATATAGCTGACAGGTTATTGAAATAACCAATTAAACTGTAAGTGCCTGGCAATAAGCTTTTTTTTACAATAAGTATTTTTATTGTTGTAATGTAAGTACTTAATGCTAAGATTTGATTACCAAGGGGCACCTGGGTGGCTCAGTGGTGAGCATCTGCCTTTGGCTCAGGTAGTGTTACTGGGGTCCTGGGATTGAGTCCTGCATTGGGCTCCCCACCAGGAGCCTGTTTCTCCTTCTGCCTATATCTCTACCCCTTTCTCTGTATCTGTATTTAAAGATTTGATGGCCAAGACACCCATTTCAAAAACTTCCATCTCAAACGTATTGCCAGCTATGTGACAGAGTTACTACCTACACAACTGATATCAGCACAATTTATTTTATTTTATTTTTTTTAAATTTTTATTTATTTATGATAGTCACAGAGAGAGAGAGAGGCAGAGACACAGGCAGAGGGAGAAGCAGGCTCCCACTGGGAGCCCGACGTGGGATTTGATCCCGGGTCTACGGGATCGCACCCTGGGCCAAAGACAGGCGCCAAACCGCTGCACCAACCAGGAATCCCTGATATCTACACAATTGATAAGAAGCCAGGCCACAATACCCATAAAGGCTTCCTTTGCAAAAGCCCTGGGTGCCCAAATAAAAGCAGAATCACAGGCACAAGGGTTTCCCGCCCCTCTCTTTCTCTCATTCTATCCACTCTCCATGGGCTTGACGTGTGGCCTACAGAGGCTGGTTTTAGATAATCAGCTTGAACAATGGAAGCCTGATTAAGGCAGGAGGGCCCACAGTGACCCCCAACCCTCTAGCTGGATACAAACAGACCCATTAGGTGACCCACCTCAAAATATCCACAAGCCCTAGCTGGGTTACTTACACCAGGACACAGGTAAAAATGAAAATTCTATTTGTTCCCTTACTTTCTTATTGTCCCCCTTAATTATAGCCCCCAACACTGCCTCCTGGAAGATAGTCTGTGCTTTGCTGTCCTGTCCAGAGCTTTCCTGCAGGATATTCAATAAATTTCTATCTCCTTTGCTCTGTCTTGGATGAATTCTTTCACCCACCAGGTCGCTGGCCAGAACCCAATGGGGTTGCCCCACATTTGGTGGCCAGTAGGAGGAGACTTTGCCAGCCTGGGGCTCTCCCCAGATTCTTTGGAATTTCTTGGGACTTTCCCTTGGTGGACAAGCTTTAATACTACTTGGGGAACTGACAACCTCTAGCAGACGTTACTCCTCCATGCAGATCTGAAGCCCCAAAGGAACCAGCCAGACCTGGTTCTCACCCTTGCCTGAAAGGGTGAGAGATTTTCCCTTTTGTCCTCCAGAGGGATCCTTCCCTTCTGAACCTTCTCTTTTTGTCTTTAGACAGCCTAACCCTAGTACTCTCAGATAACTGAAAATTTCTAGCCAGGGAGACTCCTGGTGTGGTTGGAAGGTCTGAGAACAAAAACAGGTCGTGCTGCAGTTTTCGAATATTGGTGTGGTGGTGAGGTTGGTGGGGTCTAGAGACTAAGGCCAAGAAGGAATTCGTTGGATGTCTTTAGTGCAATATGGTAGTTTTATTAAAGCATGCAGATAGGGGGCACCTGGGTGGCTTAGTGTTTGAGCGTCTGCCTTTGGCTCAGGGCATGATCACGGGGTCCTGGGATAGAGTCTCACATTGGGGTCCCTGCAGGGAGCTTGCTTCTCCCTCTACCTATGTCTACCTATGTCTCTGCCTTTCTCTGTGTCTCTCATGAATAAATAAATAAAATCTTTTTTTTTTTAAAGGCATGCAGACAGGACCCATAGACAGAAAGAGCTAGAATCGCTGCTTCCTGCTGCCCTGGGATTGTGAGAATCAAGTGTTTATATACTTTGGGGTGGGGAGAAATAAAGATAAGGAAGTTACAAAGGGACTTTAAGATGTCAAAGAAGGCTCAGGATCCTGGAGCAATGTTATAATATGCTCATCTTAAGTATTTGTCAATGGACTGCAGGTTAGAAGAACATTTAATTTTATCTATATTTCCTTTTACCTTTGTTTCCCACATTAGCTGGACTGTCCAGGTCTGTGAGGGTGAAGAACCCCTTTCCTTTGCTTTCTCACTCCATTACCTGAGGTCTGTTCCTGACGTGACACAGCTGGCAGTAGGGAATCTGCATACATTTCAGACTTGGTTGGGACCCTATCCTGACACTGGCTGGCTCAGCTACCTTACTTCTTTTGGCTCAGTATCCCTTTTCGTTTGTTTCCAGGGGTCCAGCCACCACCTTGATCCAAACATGCACATACCCATGTGTCCCCAGAGTGATGAGTGCCCCACCTCCTCTTTCTGATCCAGTTCTGCCACCCAGTGTCCTGCTCTCCCTGTTGCAGGGGATGCCTCAACAGGAAGTGTCACCACTATTTGCCTTGACCCTCTTCTTGGTGGGTCACCCCAGAAGAATTAGTCACCCTATAAAAGGCCCCATAATTTTTCAGGTCAGCAGGTTGTCCCAACTTAATTCATGACCACAGTTTGGAGCTCCATTCCCCTTGTCAGGATGCCCCTTTGGGAATCAGCAACTAGTCTTTCCCACTATAGGACAAACCTCCTTTATTCCTTCAATCACCCTGGGACTATGTTTTGTTTTGTTCGACATTTAATAGTGAAACTTGCAAATTTCAAAGATAAAGAGAAGGTCCTTAAAGCAGCAAGAGACAAGAGATCTGTAACCTTTATGGGGAGAAGAATTAGGTTAACAGCAGACCTCTCCACAGAGACCTGGAAGGCCAGAAAGGGCTGGCAGGAAATATTCAGGGTCTTACATGAGAAGAGCATGCAGCCAAGAATACTTTATCCAGCAAGGCTCTCATTCAGAATAGAAGGAGAGATAAATAGTTTCCAAGATAGGCAGAAACTGAAAGAATATGTGACCACCAAACCAGCTCTGCAAGAAATATTAAGGAGGCCTCTGTAAAAGAAAGAGGAAGTCCAAGGAAATAATCCTCAAAAACAGGGACTGAATAGGTATCATGATGACACTAAATTCATATATTTCCATAGTAACTCTGAATGTGAATGGGCTTAATGACCCCATCAAAAAGTTCAGCATTTCAGACTGGATAAAAAAGCAAGACCCATTTATTTGCTGTCTGCAAGAGACCCATTTTAGACCTAAGGACACCTACAGCCTGAAAATAAAAGGTTGGAGAACCATTTACCATTCCAGTGGTCCTCAAAAGAAAGCTGGGGTAGCCATTCTTATATCAGATAAATTAAAGTTTATCCCAAAGACTATAGTAAGAGATGAAGGGGGACACTATATCATACTTAAATGATCTATCCAACAAGAGGACCTAACAATCATGAATATTTATGCCCGTAATGTGGGAGCTGCCAAGTATATCAATCAACTAATAACCAAAGTTAAGATACTTAGATAATAATACACTTATACTGGGAGACTTGAACACGGTGCTTTCTGCAGTTGATAGATATTCTAAGCACAACATCTCCAAAGAAACAAGAGCTTTAAATGATACTGGACCAGATGGATTTCACAGATATTTATAGAACTTTACATCAGAATGCAACTGAATACACTTTCTTCTCAAGTGCACATGGAACTTTCTCCAGAATAGACCACATACTGGGTCACAAATCAGGTCTTAACCGATACCAAAATATTGGGATTGTCCCCTGAATATTTTCAGACCATAGTGCTTTGAAACTAGAAGTAAACCACAAGAAGAAATTCGGAAGAAATTCAAACACATGGAGGTTAAGGATCATCCTGCTAAAAGATGAAAGGGTCAACCAGGAAATTAGAGAAGAATTAGAAAGATTCATGGAAACTACTGAGAATGAAGATACAACCGTTCAAAATCTTTGGGATACAGCAAAAGTAGTCCTGAGGGGGAAATACATAGCAATACAAGCATCCACCCAAAAACTGGAAAGAACTCAAATACAAAAGCTAACCTTGTTTTTTGTTTGTTTGTTTGTTTTTGTTTTTGTTTTAGAGAGAGAACATTCATAGGGGCAGGGCAGGGAAGAGCAAAAGGAGAGAGAGAATCGTTTTTAAAAAATTTTTGTTTATTCAAGAGAGACTCACAGAGAGAGAGGCAGAGACATAGGCAAAGGGAGAAGCAGGCTCCATGAAGGGAGCCCAATGTGGGTGGGACTTGATCCCAGAACTCCAGGATCACACCCTGAGCTGAAGGCAGATGCTCAACCACTGAGCCACCCAGGTGTCCTAGGAGAGAGAATCTTAATCAGCCTCCACATCTAGTGGAGGGGCTCATATTACAACCTTGACATCATAACCTGAGCCAAAACCAAGTGGAGGTTCAACTGACTGAGATACCCAAGTGTTCCTGGGGCTATGTTCTTTTTTTAATAATAAATTTATTTTTTTATTGGTGTTCAATTGGCCAACATACAGAATAACACCCAGTGCTCATCCCATCAAGTGCCCACCTCAGAGCCTGCCACCCAGTCACCCCCCCCCCGCCCTCCTCCCCTTCCACCACCCCTCGTTCGTTTCCCAGAGTTGGGAGTCTTCCATGTTCTGTCTCCCTTTCTGATATTTCCAACTTATTTTTTCTCCTTTCCCCTTTATTCCCTTTCACTATTATTTATATTGTGGGGCTATATTCTTAAAAACTGGAAGAAATTTGATCCCCAAGGCCTGAGGGAAAAATGTCTCATCTTTTTATGTAATGTTTTCTGGCCTCAGTATAAACTCTTAGATCAAGAAGTATGTCCCCTCCACAGAATTCTTATAATACTATTTTTCCAGCTTGATTTCTTTTGCTGGAATGCTTCCAAATGGTCAGAGGTCTTATATGACAAACCTCATGGCATTGTCTGAAAAGCCTGATGTGCACAAAAACTACAATGTGTTACGCTTGTTTCATGGCCCGTCTGACCCTTCAGACATTCTACATGATCCCTTCTTTATTTTGCCTTGTTGTCTTTTTCCCTGAGGAGTCAGAAATTTTCCTGGATTCTACTATCACCCCAGAGGCCCCTGCCATTGCTGCCACCATACCACCACCCAACCAAGGCACCTCTTCCCATCCCGTTTCCACCCTGGAATTAACTAGGAGCCTAAGGACTTGACTTTTGTTTTTTTTCTTACAATGCCATGCCCCTCTGTGAGATAGCTAATGGGGATGTGGGGACATTTAAGGTCCACATTCCCTCTCCAATATCTGATTTGTCTCAGATAGAAATAAAAATTAGTTCCTTTAGCCAAGATCCTTCTCATTTCATTAAGGAATTCCAAAGCCTTACAGTTGCCTTTGGTATCACCTGGCAGGATATCCATAGCATCTTTACTATATACTACAACTATGAAGTAAAAAATGCATATCTGGTCTTTGGCTCAGGCCTGGGCAGATGAGGCCCACACCCCTATTCATGACCATGCTACAGTGGGGGAATAGGTGGTCCCAAATGCCAACACTAGATGTAATTATCAGACAGAAGATGCTGGTAGAGTTCATCGGGATTACATGATAACTTGTCTAATTGAGAGTATGCAAAAAGCAGTTATAAAACCTGTGAATTATGCAAAACTTAAAGAAATAACCCATGACTCAAATGAAGATTCTGCTTTATTTCATTCTCCCTTAACAGAGGCCATGACAAAGTACACCAACCTAGACCTGAGGGCCCATAGGGCAAAGCAATATTAGCAATGCATTTTATCAGTCAGGCCTCCCCTGATATCAGACAAAAGCTTCAAAAGCTCCATCAGGGACCTCACACTTCTGGATATACCCTTCAAGGTCTTCAATAACTGAGAGGTAGCCTCAAGAGCTGAAAGGGAACAGAGAAACAGGGATATCAATATATGGCTGCAGCTATGGCTAGCTCCTTGCCCTTCTCTGGGTCCACATAGGGGCAAGAGCCATTAAAGGTACAAACCACTACACCTTCCCATGTCCCAGGAACTCCCAGAAGCGGGCTTCTGTTGTCATCAATCAGAGCATCTGGCCCTCGAGTATCAAACACACCCTCTGTCAGGGCCTTCTCCGGCCTGAAAATAACCAGGGCTTTGAAGATGGGACTACCTCTCCTTCCCATGCATTGACGGGTCATCCCAGGCCCCAAATCCCCAAGCCCAGGCTGTCCAGGGAATTGACAGCCTCAGGTCAAGGCCACTTCAGGAAACCAGTATCTATACGTTGATTATGAGAAACCAGTGGGGTAGGGGAGGGTGATCTCCTTTCTTTGGCTGATGGGGCCCAGAGGCCATGCAGATCCCCATGTTTTCCATCTCTATGGCAGAGCCTTGGGCAACCCTGGGTGTGGCAGGAGACAAAATTGCATTTCTAATAATGAAGGATAGTTGGAAGAAAGGCAAGCAAGGACAAGGGACCCCTGCTGTAAGAGGAAACCACCCTTAAAAGGATTTTACACCACTCTGGAAGGCGCTCTCCACCCTTTTTCCATGTGATAGGTAGATGATAAAAATCCAATTGGATGACTGGCACATGAAGGGTTAATCGGATTAAAACAGCCCCACAGCAAGCTCCTAGACTTAGAAACTTTCTTGGGGGTGAGGAATTATAGAACTTTAAGACATTAGAGACAATGTAAATAAATAAAAAGTGTTTATGTATTGACACCTCAATAATATAAAGGTGCCAGTTTTCCTTAACAATTTTTATGTACATCTGTGTATGTGTAAATTGAGAAGAGATATTCAATTTTCTTTTTTTAATTTTTAAAATTTTATTTAAATTCAATTTGCCAGCATATAGTAAAACACCCAGTGCTCATTTCATCATGTGCCCTACTTAATGCCCGTCACCCAGTTAACCTACCCCCCCACCAATCTCCCCTTCCGCACCCTTTGTTTATTTCTCAGAGTTAGGAGTCTCTCATGGTTTGTCTTCCTCTCTAATTTTTTTACTACTCAGTTTCTCTCCCTTCCCTCATGGTCCCTTTCACTATTTCTTATGTTCCACATATGAGTGAAGATGTGGTATATATACACAATGGAATATTAGCCATCAGAAAGGAAGAAAACCTACCATTTACATCAACATGGATGGAACTGGAGGATATTATGCTGAGTGAAATGAGTCAATCACAGAAGACAGTTGTCATATGGTTTCACTCATTATATTGAATATAAGAAATTGAAACTCCTGTAGTAACCCTCTCTGGTCCCCTCCCTCTCCAGGAGTTTTGTACTATCACTCAATTAACTTTATTATCATTCAATAACTTTGCTTTGATGCCTACCACTCTTCATAAAGTCTACTTCTTCATTCTTGGAAGCAGTGTGACTAAGAACCGCAGGCACTAAAGAAAAGAAATTCTGTAACACTAATGGATATAGGACCCACTTATTCCATCCATATAAAATACTCAGGTATCATCTTTCAGTTCTCAATTCTCATCATCATCAGAGATAGGGACACAAAGAGGGAACATTTAATTTACTATTTAAGTTGTTTTTTGGGTGACAATATCTTTATTTTTTTTCTTGTTTTATGTTGTCCGACTCCATTACCTAGCAGGGACATAATGAAAAAGGTACAAACTAATCTTTGTCTTTCTGAGACTGACTAGCCCCTGCTGGAAATTTTGTCCTCTGAGCCCCCAGCCCCTTCAAACATCAAGTTCTCCATTTTTCAACAGGTGCCCCCTGAGGTATGGAACACCTCTGTTCTGGGGTGCTCTCTATCAACATCCCCATAAGGTTACAACTAAAGGATCATCATTTCTTCTCCAGAAAATCCCAAGACCTGTTATGTCCAGAGGTCAGGCAGGGCCTATAGTCATTAATACAGAAGTTCTCAGCAACAGGACTTTTGCATCCCTGCGATTCATGTTGTAATATACCCATCTTGGCAGTAAAAAGTCCGATGGTACAGGACCTAAGCGTTATCAGTGAGGACTTTTTTCCCATTGACCCAATCCTCCTAACCTTATCCCCTCTTAAGACAGATCCCCTCAGACACTCTGATACACAGTGCTGGGTCTAAAAGATGCTTTCCTCTGCATCCTAGTGTACCCAGATTCCAAGTTCCTCTTTGCCTTTAAGTGGCAGGACCCCTCAACCCAGGTTACTTAATAACTAACATAGACTTTAGGGATAGTCCACATTTATTTGGATAGGCCCTAACCAAGGATTTGTCCCTCCTTCAGCTCCCCAGAATCAGTGCTTTACTTCAGTATGTTGATGATTTAATTATCTGTAGCCCCAATGATAACATATCCAACACAAATATAATCCTGGTGCCTTGGAGCTTGGCCTCCTGGAGCTATAAGTTCTACCCTTCAAAGACCCGAATTTCCTCTCAGAAAGTTCAATTCCTGAGTATATTAGTCCCAAGGACTAATATTAATCCCTGGGATTAAGAGCCTCTTTGACCACCATAAGGGTCTCATTTTAAATATAAAAACTCCCTCTACAAAAAAGCAACTGTGTTCCCGTTTGGATATGCTGGGGTTTTATAAAATACGAATAGTTCAATTTGGTTAATAACAAAGCCTCTTTATGAGGCCCTGAGGGGACCTGAGGAAAAGCCTTTGGAATGGAACCCTGAAATGACAAAAGCTTTTGGAGCCCTCAAACAGGTACTTACAATGGCCCCAGCTTTAGCCCTGCCAGACCTCCAGAAACCCTTCTCCTTATACATGCATAAAAGGAGATCTTGATTCCAAATCCTGGGACCCCCCACATTCCTGGTTGCATACCTATCTAAGTATCTGGTGCAGGGATGGCCTCCTTGCCTCTGAGCACTGGTTCCCATGGCCCTCTTGATAGAAGAGGACTCTAAATTAACCTTGGAACAAAACATAATTATTTATATGCCCCATAAGGTATTATACACTTGAAATGCTAGGATATTTCATTGGATCTCTAATAGTAGAATTACGTAATAGAAAACTCTTTATTATAAACATCTGAAGTAAATATTCAGTCAGAGGAGAAGAAAAGATGGCAGAAGAGTAGGGGGTTCTGTTTCATGTGATCCCCTTAATTTATCTAGATAACTATCAAACCATCTCTTTTTTTTTGAAATTTAGATGCAATTTGCCAACATATAGTATAACACTCAGTGCTCATCCCATCAAGTGCCCCTGTAAAACTCCTAAATACCTATGAATTCAATCTGAGAGGTAAGAAAAGAATGGTAGTAACTCTACAAATTGAAAAGTGACCACTTTTCGCAAGTTAGGAGTGTGGAGAAGACAAATGGAGGGGATGTACCACAAGATAAACAGTGCAGGGAGGAGGCATTTGTAAGCCAGCTACTGGAAAGAGATATGTCCCTGTGCTCAAAATAGGGACCTTTAGAAATCTGCTTGTCTGAGAGACATTCCTGCCTGAAAAGTGCTTAGTGGTGAAACAGGGCAGAATCCCAGGTGGGACAGTGAGGTCTCAGTAGTCCCGGAGGCACAGAAAGAAGAGAGCTGACTTTGCTAGCAGAGTTCCCAAGCACTGGAGTGGGGAAATGGGTTTAGGTCACTAAGCCTGGGAGGGGATCCCAGCTTGTTTGGACATAAACCACAAACCACAGTCAGATTGAGTGACTGCTCTCCATGTTAGGTCCCTGCAAAGGAATGGACACAGCAACCCTCTGCCTTTCTCTGAGAGAGGTGTAGGGGGTTCCCACTCAATAGGGTAAATGCTCTCCACACCATGGCCCTGCAGGGGACAGAGATGGGGTGAGCTTCTGCTTCCTCCAGGACAGATGGAGTGGGTGCCTGTGCAAGAGAACGAAAGCTCTCCCTGCCATATCCCTCCAAATTACACAAATCTGTGTCCCTCCACCTTCCTCCAGGGAGGATCTGAGAAGACAGCAACATAGGAGTCTACAGAGTTTGGTACACACTGAGATCTTTCAGCTCTGGGGCAGGAGATCTAGGTGAGGCCGTTTTTATTTTCACCCTCTAAAGAGGCATGGAAAGCCTTCAAGGGAACAAAACCCACACCAGCAAACAACCTACGCTGAGCAAGGCCCCCTGACAAGGGGAGGTGCAAATCTGCCCAGGCACAGACACCTCAGAATCAGTGCAGCAGGCCCCTCTCCCAGAAGACCTGATGGAGGGACAGGTAAACAGGAAGTTTACTAACCAAACGGGACTGGAAAATTCCAGGGCTAGGGGAAAATAGTGTATAGAACTCAATCCAGCTACTGTTTTCTTTTTAAAAATCCCCCTGGCTATTCGGGGTCTTTTCTGATTCCACACAAATCTTAAAATAATTTGTTCCAACTGGGCAGCCCCGGTGGCACAGCGGTTTAGCGCCGCCTGCAGCCCAGGCGTGATCCTAGAGACCCTGGATCAAGTCCCACATCAGGCTCTCTGTATGATGCCTGCTTCTCTCTCTGCTTGTGTCTCTGCTTCTCTCTCTCTGTCTCTATGAATAAATAAATAAAATCTTTAAAAAAATTGTTCCAACTGTCTGAAGAAAGTCCATGGTATTTTGATAGGGATTGCATTAAACATGTAAATTTCCCTGGATAACATTGACATTTTCACAATATTAATTCAGCCAATCCATGAGCATGGAATATTTTTCCATCTCTTTGTGTCTTCCTCAATTTCTTTCAGAAGTGTTCTATAGTTTTTAGAGTATATATCCTTTACCTCTTTGGTTAGGATTATTCCTAGGTATCTTATGCTTGGGTGCAATTGTAAATGGGATTGGCTCCTTAATTTCTCTTTCTTCAGTCTCATTGTAAGTGTATAGAAATAACACTGACTTCTGGGCATTGATTTTGTATCCTGCCACACTGCCAAATTGCTGTATGAGTTCTAGCAATCTTGGGGTGGAGTCTTTTGGGTTTTCTATGTAGAGTTTCATGTCATCAGCGAAGAGGGAGAGTTTGAGATTTCAGGTTGTACTACAAAGCTGTGGTCATCAAGACAGTGTGGTACTGGCACAAAAACAGACACATAGACCAATGGAACAGAATAGAGAACCCAGAAGTGGACCCTCAACTTTATGGTCAACTAATATTCGACAAAGGAGTAAAGACTATCCACTGGAAAAAAGACAGTCTCAATAAATGGTGCTGGGAAAATTGGACATCCACATGCAGAAGAATGAAACTAGACCACTCTCTTTCACCATACACAAAGATAAACTCAAAATGGATGAAAGATCTAAATGTGAGACAAGATTCCATCAAAATCCTAGAGGAGAACACAGGCAACACCCTTTTTGAACTCGGCCACAGTAACTTCTTACAAGATACATCCACGAAGGCCAAAGAAACAAAAGCAAAAATGAACTATTGGGACTTCATCAAGATAAGAAACTTTTGCACAGCAAAGGATACAGTCAACAAAACTCAAAGACAACCTACAGAATGGGAGAAGATATTTGCAAATGATGTATCAGATAAAGGGCTAGTTTCCAAAATCTATAAAGAACTTATTAAACTCAACAGCAAAGAAACAAACAATCCAATCATGAAATGGACAAAAGACTTGAACAGAAATCTCAGAGAGTAAGACATAGACATGGCCAACATGCACATGAGAAAATGCTCCGCATCACTTGCTATCAGGTAAATACAAATCAAAACCACAATGAGATACCACCTCACACCACTGAGAATGGGGAAAATTAACAAGGCAGGAAACCACAAATGTTGGAGAGGATGTGGAGAAAGGGGAACCCTCTTGCACTGTTGGTGGGAACGTGAACTGGTGCAGCCACTCTGGAAAACTGTGTGGAGCTTCCTCAAAGAGTTAAAAATAGACCTGCCCTACGACCCAGCAATTGCACTGCTGGGGATTTACCCCAAAGATGCAGATGCAATGAAACGCTGGGACACCTGCACCCCGATGTTTCTAGCAGCAATGTCCACAATAGCCAAACTGTGGAAGGAGCCTCGGTGTCCATCGAAAGATGAATGGATAAATAAGATGTGGTTTATGTATACAATGGAATATTACTCAGCTATTAGAAACGACAAATATCCACCATTTGCTTCGACATGGATGGAACTGGAGGGTATTATGCTGAGTGAAATAAGTCAATTGAAGAAGGACAAACATTATATGGTCTCATTCATTTGGGGAATATAAAAAAATAGTGAAAGGGAATAAAGAGGAAAGGAGAAAAAATGAGTGGGAAATATCAGAAAGGAAGACAGAACATGAAAGACTCCTAACTCTGGGAAATGAACTAAGGGTGGTGGAGGGGGAGGTGGGTGGGGGTGGGGGTGACTGGGTGATAGGCATTGAGGGGGGCACTTGATGGGATGAGCACTGGGTGTTATTCTATATGTTGGCAAATTGAACACCAATAACAAATAAATTTATATAAAAAACCCTCATACAGGGGCTTGACTGTCAATCCAAACCCTGGAATCCATTCTAGAAACATATTAAGCTAATTTATTGTTTGAAATGGGCTTACATTTAGTATGACTTGTTTGCACTTCACATTGGGTGCCCATATTCCTGGGATCAGAACATACCCCAAATAAATTAATTACTGTTTGGAAATGTGGGCCTTTGTTGGAGAAGTTCTATGCACTCATTCTCCCAGGAAGTTTAGAACTCAGATGATGTTTGAGGGGGTAAAGATGAGTATATTATCTACATATTTCAATACAGCTCCAATATTTAAGGTAAACTCTCTGAGTTCCCTGGCAAGAGAATTGCCAGATAGGTAGGACCATCCCTACAGCTTTGTGGCAGGACTGTCAAAGTATAATGTTGAGTTACATTGGTAGATGGATCAGTCCATTGAAAACAAAACAAATACTGAAACCCTGGATATAAGGGTATGCAAAAGAAAGTGTCTTTAAGATCCAGGACTGTGATCCAAGTGGTGCCTTCAGATATCTGGGTTAAGATAGTGTAGGTATTATGCATAATAGGGTAAAAGGTAATGACAGCCTCATTTATAGCCTGGGTGTCTTGGACCATTCAATACTCTCCAGTTAGTTTTAAAACTGGTAGGAGGGGAGAATTATACGGAGACTGGAATGGGACTAGGAGGCCACATTTTAGGAACCTGTCTATTAAGTATTGGAGGCCTGTCAGGCTTCAGGTTTAATGGGGTACTGATGTTTGCAGGGGTGTTTTTGTCCTTTAAGGCAATTGTTGCAGGTGTTGTGAATATTGATTTCCCCGGAATTCCTTTGTCCCACACGTGGGTATTAACTCAATCCCCCACACATGTGGATTAACTCAATCCCAGATTTGTGAAGAAAAATTATCAGGAGGGTCTTTCTTGGAAGAGGGCACAGGATAAGCAGGAAGAGGACCCTCCTTTCTAGGAGGTTGAGGATATTTCCAAGGGTGGAAAAGAGATCTCTTTCCAGTTTAGGCCTTGGACATTCCTGCATGATCAGGAATTTGAGTTCTAAAATAGTTTCCCCATAAACAAAATAAGGTTTGAGAGAGATATTTTGATTTTGGCTTTCCATCTACCCTAGCGATAAAGTGGGTAATGGGCCCAGAATGTGAAGTAAGGACTGAATGTACAGCTACCATGTTATTCAGAAGTAATCTGATAGGCTTACCTGCTACATAAAGAGCCATCTGTGTTTCCTTCTCCAAAATGGTGATGGTCTTCATGGGAGCTTCTAGGGAACTCAGGTCCTATAAGTCACTCTGGGCCATAACTGATAAGGGATCAGATCTTGGTTCCCTTTTAATCCCAAGTAAGTCCCTCCTTCAGCTCCCTTTGTGGCCAAATAGAAGGCAGGGCACCTTTGCTGGAGGAAAATTTGGGGGGAATTCATGTTTCCAGTGGTCTGGAATCCCATAGGAGAAAACCATCTCCTTTACCTTATGTCTACTTTGGGATTGGTTTGAACAGCCCTGGAGTGAATCAGGTACCCTAAGGGCCAAGGCCAAAAGCCTAGACTGTCTTCATTCCCCTTGTTCCCTCATTTTCTCTTCAGCCTGATCTCAATTGTTGAAGACAGAGAAGGCTATTTCTATAAGCTTCTTAAGGGGAGTTTGGGGCGCTAAAGCCATCTTTTGGAGATGTCTACAAATATATGGGCTGATTGGCTTATGAAGAGGGTCCCCAAGACTAATTGCCCTTCTGGAGTATCTGGGTCTACATTATCTGAATCTACATTTATCTGAATCTCTGTAGTTGTCCCACCAAGCAAGATCCACCTGCCTGGATCTTGGGTGACTTCCCTAACCCTATCATAATATACTGGCTTGATAATAATATCTCTTCATGCCTTCCAAAAGGTATAGTACCAAGTGGTCCCTGCTGTGCAAGTCGACAATTCCAATTGAAGGTCTATCTGAACAACTGTCATCATCCTTACCAGATATGTTAGGCTAGGGAACATGAAGGGCATCTTCATAGGTTTGCGTTTTTACCGGAAGCAGAATTGCTCCTCTGTGCTGCAAAAATGAGAGACATCCACCATAAGGTGACTCCAGGGTAATTCAAAAGACAGTCAGCCTCCTGAATTCTTCAGTAAACTTTCTGGGGTTCTCAGAAAAGCAGCCTAAGTGCTCATGGCACTGCCTGAAATATGAGAATTAAAAGGGAACATGTACTCTTGTGATCTCTTAAGTTCCAATTTCCACTTCCTGTAGGGAGGCAGAGGAGCTCTTCCTCTTGGCCCGACTCTGGTAAAGAAGAATAGATTGGTTGGTGGTAATAGTTGCTTCTGCTGGAGTCAATGGCATTGGGGTGTCACTCTTGGTCTTCAGTTGTTCCCTGTGGGGAGCTATTGTGAGAATTTCTTTCTTGGAGCCAAATTATAAATGGTCCATCTAAACTGTATATTTTTTACATTTGTTAGGGTCATTCCTAAGGGCCATAAAAGCCTAGATGTAATGGATTTTTACCCATTTTTCTAGTCTCTTACAGAAAAGATCAAGACACAGTATAATGTTATAGTTAAGACTACCATTCTCCAGCCAGACTTACCTATCCTCTAGCTTTTATTGAGGCCAAATTGTATTACAAAAGAAGATAAGCATTTTCATTTTTAGGCATTCTTTCTTTTTAATATTTTATTTGTTTATTCATGAGAGACACACACAGAGAGGCAGAGACATTGGTGGAGGGAGAAGCAGGATCCATGAGGGGAGCCTGATGCGGGACTCGATCCTAGGATCCCAGAATCATGTCTGAGCCAAAGGCATATTCTCAACCACTGAGCCTCTCTTTTTAGGCTTTCTAATCAGAACTGATCCCAGTGTCTCAAAATCCATTCCAGAAAGGAGTCTTTGTGGGAAGAAGATGGAACTTCCCATTGTCTTCAGGGAGAGAGTTGACTCTTGTAAGGAAGAAAAGGAGCAACTAAATAAGAGTTCCCATTATTAGAAGACGGAAGTCTTATTTTTCCAAGGAAAGTTAGCTCTCTTTCTTTCTCAAGAACCTAATAGTATGTCAGGTGGGAACTCTCCAGAGTTCCGATGATGAGTATCCCCAACGTGCTGTCCACTCATCCCCCTCTCATCACACCTGTGGCCAATATGTCATGTTGCAGTCCTGCTAGCTCCAGTGTCCCAGAGCATGTATTTCTTCCTGGTACCTGCAGACCTTGGAGCTGAAGCCTTCCTGAAGATTTTGGTATAGATGATTCCCAATAACTATCCCTGACATCCTGCGGTGGATCTCTCAGGAATGCGCATCATCATGACACTAAGATCTCTGAGTAGCCCATGCTCTTTATTCTGATTGGCTTTTCAACAGTTGGCAGCAAACAATGACCACCAGAGACAGGAATTTTTTTTTAAGTTTTTTTTTAATATTTTATTTATTTATTCATGAGAGAGAGAGAGAGAGAGAGTGAGAGAGAGAGAGGCAGAGACACAAGCAGGCTCCATGCAGGGAGCCCGATGTGGGACTCGATCCTGGGACTCCAGGATCACACCCTAGGCTGAAGGCAGGCGCTAAACCGCTGAGCCACCCAGGGATCCCAAGACAGGAACTTTTTGATTGTTTAAATATTTCTCACTTGACCCATATGTATCTGTTGATCTTTTCCACTTTTCAGTCTGTTCTGGTGAAACTAACCCCAATTTCCAATTCTCTATATCCCTGAAATATTTGAGTTGAGTCACATTTAATTAAGTGGTGATTAAGGCTGATCCACAGGGAGAAATCACAATAAGAGGGGGTCCAGTTTTGCCAGGGGGTAAAAGAGTTTATGGCTTATTTTACAGTATCTTGTAGAGATACAATGCTCTGAGTTAGCACTCTTGCAGGACCTTTGTGATAAGCATCAAAACATCTTGCAGGTTCTAGTGCCCCACATTTAGCACAAGATAGTGGGAAAATAGGTATGAGAGTAAGTGGCTGAAGCTAGACTGGGGCGAGGGTGGATGGCAGTCAGAGTCCCATAATTAAGAGAGATTTGTGCAGAGATACAAATAGTCTAGCAATATCAGACAGTCACCTAGGGATCAATGTAATGGATCTTGGTGTGCTGTTTGTAAGCATCACTTCCATGAATGTCCATGAATCACTCTTTTTTTTGCCTCAATTTCTCCTGCTGGAAGTCTAAAACAATCAGGAAACTTGGAATACTGGAGGAGTTAAAATATGTGTGCATACCTAGGTGACCAGAAATTAATTGCCATGAAAGGAAGTTGCCTCTGAGACCAATGAACATCTTGAAGAATGACCTTAGATACTTCCCCTGTGTTCAACATGTGGTTACCTGGTCCCTTTGTGGTCACCAAAGAGATGTTGCTAGGTAGACTGGGAAGATCTCCAGGTGCTGAGGCCTCACCCAGCTTGTCCCTGAGACTTCACCAAAGGCTCTTAGACTCATTGCAAGAAATATTTCAAGGATGATCAGACACAGTGGTTGACCAGTGGAAATGAAATATTTATTAGAGTACCACCTTGAGATGTGAGACCAGGTGAGTTCAAGGGAGACTTGTGCCTGGGGTTTGAGTCTATGTCTTTTGTTGAGTTTTTAACTCAGAGGTGAAATATTTATTATTTGGGGAGGGTATTAGTTTGAAAACAGGGTTTCATTCCTTTTATCTTTTAATTGGTCAGGGTCCCTGACCTTCTTTTACTTTGGCGTGTCTGGTTTTATCTGGCTTCTTTTTGGTGGTAATAGTTGTAGAATGCTGCCAGGATATGTTGCTAACTGTCCTAATAATGGGCCATAACTCCCACTTTGATGGCCTACAGACATCTCAGTAAAGCCTAAATAATTGCTTACTCCAACAAAGGGAAGGCAAAACTCCCCAAAGCCATCAACATTTGTACTAGGGTTCACCATTCCCTCATCTGGATATTCACTACCTGGCACTATGCCCATCCTTCTATCATAGTGACTACTGCTAAGGGTCATAGAGAATTAGATTAGTACATCTCTTATTGACAAATTTGGCATGATCCAATTATTTTATCATTTCTGTGACAATAGTGACCCAAATGATCTTTTTAATTTTTATTTATTTATGATAGTCACAGAGAGAGAGAGAGAGAGAGACAGAGAGAGAGAGGCAGAGACATAGGCAGAGGGAGAAGCAGGCTCCATGCACTGGGAGCCCGACGTGGGATTTGATCCCGGGTCTCCAGGATCGCGCCCTGGGCCAAAGGCAGGCGCCAAACCGCTGCGCCACCCAGGGATCCCGATCTCTCTTTTTTTGAAGTTTTATTTTAATTTCTATTAGTTAACAAGCAGTGTTATATTAGTTTCAGGTGTACAATATAGTGACTCAACAATTCCATACAATACCAAGTGCTCATCACAGAAAATGCTCTCCTTAATCCCCATTACATATTTAACGCATCTGATGACCCCTTCTCTCCTTTTTTTTCTCACACAACACCTTTTATATGACAACACCCAATTTAAAAGTTAAATTTTAGCCAACCATTATGATCTTTTTAAAAAGTAAATCTATTCATTGATTCCATGGAAACGGTTTTTTTTTCTGTTATAAAGTTGATGCAAATTGTAACAAGTTAAATATTATTTTTCAACCTATTCCACTTCCACCTCCTTAAACTCAACCACAATTATTTTTCTTATTGTTTCAGTCTACTACTACCTGATGACACCTTTAGCTGAAAGAACATGTCACCTAGGGATCCCTGGGTGGCGCAGTGGTTTAGCGCCTGCCTTTGGCCCAGGGCGTGATCCTGGAGACCCAGGATCGAATCCCACGTCGGGCTCCCGGTGCATGGAGCCTGCTTCTCCCTCTGCCTGTGTCTTTGCCTCTCTCTCTCTGTGGTGACTATCATAAATAAATAAATTAAAAAAAAAAAGAACATGTCACCTAAACAAGATGAACAGTAAACAATTTAGACAACAATGCTTGCTAAGAGTCTTTCTCTCTTCCCTTTTCTCTTTGCTTTGTTTTTTAAATTCCACATATTAGTAAAATTTTATGGTGTATGTCTTTTTCTGACTGACTTTCACTTAGCATTAGACTCTGTATTTCCATGTATGTCATGGCAAATGTCAAGACTGTATTCTTTTTTATGGCCGAGTAATATTCCATTGTACATATATACCCCATCTTCTTTATCCATTTATCACCTGATGGACACTTGGGTTGTTTCCATAATTTGGTTATTGTACATAATGCTGCTATAAACACTGAGGTGTGGGGTACCTGGGTGGCTCAGAGTTTGAATGTCTTCCTTTGGCTCAGGTCATGATCCCAGGGTCCTGAGATGGAGTCCTACATCAGGCTCCCCAGAGGGAGCCTGCTTCTCCCTCTGCCTCTGTCTCTGCCTCTCTCTGCGTGTCTCTAATGAGCAAATAAATAAAATCTTAAAAAAAAAACACAAATAACTCTTTGTGGAACCTCCACACAGTTTTCCAGAGTGGCCGCACCAGTTCACATTCACACCAACAGTGCAAGAGGGTTCCTTTTTCACCGCATCCTCTCCAACATTTGTGGTTTCCTGCCTTGTTAATTTTCCCCATTCTCACTGGTGTGAGATGGTATCTCATTGTGGTTTTGATTTGTATTTCCCTGATGGCAAGTGATGCGGAGCATTTTCTCATGTGCGTGTTGGCCATGTCTATGTCTTACTCTTGAGATTTCTGTTCAAGTCTTTTGTCCATTTCATGATTGGATTGTTTGTTTCTTTGCTGTTGAGTTTAATAAGTTCTTTCTAGATCTTGGAAACTAGCCCTTTATCTGATACGTCATTTGCAGATATCTTCTCCCATTCTGTAGGTTGTCTTTGAGTTTTGTTGACTGTATCCTTTGCTGTGCAAAAGCTTCTTATCTTGATGAAGTCCCAATAGTTCATTTTTGCTTTTGGTTCTTTTGGTGGGTGTATCTTGTAAGAAGTTACTGTGGCCGAGTTCAAAAAGGGTGTTGCCTGTGTTCTCCTCTAGGATTTTGATGGAATCTTGTCTCACATTTAGATCTTTCATCCATTTTGAGTTTATCTTTGTGTATGGTGAAAGAGAGTGGTCAAGTTTCATTCTTCTGCATGTGGATGTCCAATTTTCCCAGCACCGTTTATTGAAGAGACTTTCTTCCAGTGGACAGTCTTTCCTCCTTTGTCGAATATAGGTTGACCATAAAGTTCAGTGTCCACTTTTAGATTCTCTATTCTGTTCCATTGGTCTATGTGTCTGTTTTTGTGCCAGTACCACACTGTCTTGATGACCACAGCTTTGGAGGTTCCTCAAAGAGTTAAAAATAGATCTGCCCTACAAGCCAGCAATTGCACTGCTGGGGATTTACCCCAAAGATACAGATGCAATGAAACGCCAGGACACCTGCACCCCAATGTTTCTAGCAGCAATGTCCACAATAACCAAACTGTGGAAGGAGCCTCGGTGTCCATCGAAAGATGAATGGATAAAGAAGATGTGGTTTATGTATACAATGAAATATTACTCAGCCATTAGAAATGACAAATACCCACCATTTGTTTCAACGTGGATAGAACTGGAGGGTATTATGCTGAGTGAAATAAGTCAATCGGAGAAGGACAAACATTATATGGTCTCATTCATTTGAGGAATATAAATAATAGTGAAAGGGAATAGAGGGGAAGGGAGAAGAAATTTGTGGGAAATATCAGAAAGGGAGACATAACATGAAAGACTCCTAACTCTGGGAAACGAACTAGGGGGGGTGGAAGGGGAGGAGGACAGAAGGTGGGGGTGACTGGGTGGAGGGCACTGAGGGGGGCACTTGACGGTATGAGCACTGGGTGCTATTCTATATGCTGGCAAATTGAAGACCAATAAAAAATAAATTTATTATTACAAAAAAAGTAGTATGGCACGACGGTTGTATTCATGGACCTTTTTCTGGTGATCATTTCTCAAGATATGTATGTGTAACAAATCACCACATTATATGCCTTAAATTTCACACAATGTTAGATGTCAATTGTATCCCAATAATGTCGGAAAAAATAGTAAATAAATAAATAAATAAATAACCAAAATAAAATAAAACAAAATAAAAAATTAATAAAAAATCAAATAAACATTGGGGTGCATGTATCCCTTTTTTTAAGGACACAACACAGTATTTTTAAGTGAACAAAATATTTAAAATGACACTTAATTTAAGAAGATACATGAATGTCAAATAAGCCCATGATAAGACAATCAACATAATTAGTCATTAGGGCAATATAATTTTTTGTATATTTTTTATTGGAGTTCAATTTGCCAACATATAACATCCATTGCTCATCCTATAAAGTAGGGAAATACAATTTGAAACCACAATGAGATACCACTATACACCCACTGAAATGGCTACAATAAAAAATATAGATAATTCCAAGTGTTAACAAGAACAGGGAGAAACTATAACCCTCTCTCTTATATTGCTGGTTAAGAGATGACACTACTAACTTGGAACACAGTTTGACAGCTTTTCTTTTTTTGACTTTGAACATGAACGTACTATATGACCCAATGATTCCACTGCTAGATATCTACCCAAAAGAAAGTGGATCACATGTCTACTAAAAGGTATGCACATGAATATTCATAATATTATTATTCATAATAGCCCCAATATGGAAACAATCCAAATGTCCATCAACTAAAGAATAAAAAAAAGTGCTATATATCTTTTCAATAGAATATTGTTCAGCACTGAAAATAATCTACTGATACATGGCACAACATGGCTACACCTCAAAAATATAATGCTAAGTGAAAGACGTTAGATGCAAAAAATTTCATTTATATAAAATGTTCAGCAATGGAACTTATAGTGTTAGAAAAGATCAGTAGTTCCTAGGGTTCAGAATGGAAGTGAGGATTAACAAAGGAACTTTTTAGGATGATGTAAATATGGTATATTAATTATACCTCAATATGGGTGTTAAAACAATAAGAAAAAAAAGATCTCTTCCATGATATATTTATCTTAAATGTCAGATTACAGCATTGATGCATGTTCAAAGGGATTTTGTTTGGGGAAGTTAGAAGGGGCCACCAGTAAATAAGAAAATAAGATGCCACTTTGGATGATATAATTGGTAGCGATAGTAGCTATGGACATGGTGATTAATAGTTCCAGCACTATTCAAAATCTTGATTTCTGCTTACTTTCCCTAAGATGTGGATGTTGGCATGTTTAGTCTTCCCACTTATCATTATCCTCCCTCCAAATTGGAATAAGGATTAACTAATTATAGTGGTGCGTTCAGACATGAGCCATACCAAACACCCTGGAAATGGAGAATTGTCCTGTCTGGAAAAATATGCCAGAAAGCCTTAAAGTTGCATCTGCTTTGATATGCAACCCATAGAGTTTCACTCATTGTAAGGATACTGTTCTATGATTTTTAGTAAATTTATAGTTTTACACTATCATCACAATCTACTTTTAGAACATTTCCATCATCGCATGTATCCCTTTGAATTAGTATTTTTGTGTCCTTTGGGTAAATGCCAATAGGAGGATCATAGGATAGTTCCACATTTTTACTTTTTTGAAAAATCTTCTGATTTCTGTTTTCCTGGACTGTTTCCAGAGTGGTTGCACCAGTTTGCATTCCCACTAGCAGCGCAAGAGAGATTTCCTTTCTCCACATCCACACCGACCTCTGTTGTTTCTTGTGTGTTGATTTTAGGCATTCTGATAAGTGTGAAGTGATATCTTATTGTAGTTTCAATTTACATTTCCCTGATGATGAATGATGTTGAGAATTTTTTCATGAGTCTGAGTCTTCTTTGGAAAAATATCTATCCATGCCTTCTTCCCTTTGCTTTTTAAATTGGATTGGCCCCTTTTGGATGTTGAGTTGTATAAGTTACTTATATATTTTTTATTCTAACCCTTTATTAGATATGTTATTTGCAAATGTCTTCTTCCATTGCATATGTTGCCTTTTAGTTTTGTTCAGTGTTTCCTTCACTGTGCAGATGCTCTTTATTTTGATGAAATGCCAGTAGTTTATTATTTTGTTTTCCTTGACTCAGGAGACATAGATAAAGAGAAGTTGACATTTGGGGGGCCTGAGTGGCTCAGTCATTTAAGTGTATGATTCTTGATTTTGGTTCAGGTCAAAAGCTCAGATCTCAGGGATGTGAGATTGAGCTCTGTGTTCTGCACTTAGCATGGAGTCTGCTTGGCCTCTCCCTCTGGTCTTCTCAAACAAACAAACAAACAAACAAACGAAATTTTGAAAACCAAAGAAAGAAGTTGCTATGGTTGATGTCAAAGAGTTATTGCTTAGTTCTGTTCTAGGATTTTTATGGTTTCAGGTATCACATTTAGGTGTTTAATCCATTTTGAATTTATTTTTGTATATGGTATATAGGAAAGTAGTCCAGTTTCTTTTCTTTTTTATTGGGGCCATCTAATTTTCCCAACACCATTTGTTGAAGAGACTGTCCTTTTCCCACAGGATATTCTTTCTTGCTTTGTCAAAGATCAATTGTTCATATACTAGTGGGCTCATTTCTGGGTTTTCTATTCTGTTCCATTGATCTATATGTCAATTTTTGTGCCAGTACCATACTATTTTGATTACCACAGCCTTGTAATATAACGTAAAGTCAGGAATTGTGATGCCTCCAGCTTTTCATTGCTTTTTACAAGATTGTTTTGGCTATTGATCGCCTTTTGTGGCTCCATACAAATTTTAGGATTGATTTAGCTCTGTGAAAAATGCTGTTGGCATTTTGATAGGATTTCATTAAATGTGTAGATTGATTTGGACAATATAGACATTTAAATAATGTTTGTTCTTCCAATTCATGAGCATGCAATGTCTTTCCATTTCGTTGTGTCATCTTCAATTTCTTACACCAGCATTTTATAATTTTCATAGTACAGGTCTTTCACCACATTAGTTAGGTTTATTCCTAGATATCTTATTGTTTTTCACTCAATTGTAAGTGTTATTGATTCCTTGATTTCCATTTTTTAGCATCTGTCTAGATTTTTCATTTTTATTTTATTTTTTTCTTTTTCTCCTGCTACATTATTGATATATAGATTACATTATTGATGTATAGATGCAACAGATTTTGGGAAACCAGGGTAGCTCAGTCAGTTGAGTGTCTAGCTTTTGATTTCAGATCAGGTCATGATCTCAGGGTCCTGGAATCAAGCCCCACTTTGGGCTCCACACTCAGCAGGGATTCTGCTTGAGACTCTCTCCCTCTGCCCTCACTCTCTCATATAAATAAATAAATCTTAAAGAAGAAATTCAACAGATTTCTGTATGTTGATTTTGTATCCTGTGACTTTACTCAATTTGTTTATCAGTTTTAGCATTATTTTGGCAGAGTCTTTTGGGTTTTCTACATGGAGTGTCATGTCCTTTGGAAAGTGAAAGTTTTATTTCCTCTCTGCTGATTATTTCTTTTTGTTGTGTTATTGTTGTGACTAGGACTTCTAGTATTCTGATGAGAGTTGACATCCCTGTCTTGTTTCCTGAGAGGAAAACTCTCAGTATTTCCCAATTGAGGATGATATTATCTTTGGGTTTTTCATAGATGGCCATTAGGTGTTTTTCCCCTAAACCAAGTTTGATGAGGGTTTTTTTTTATCATGAATGGGTGTTGTCAAATGCTTTTTCTGCATCTATTAAAATAATCATATAGTTTTGATTATTTCTCTTACTAATGTGAAATGTCATGTTGATTGGGCAAGTGGTCTCTGAAATGGATCAAACTCTCTCAGGCCCTCATCTTGCTTAGCTCTCATCCTCAGGGCCTTTAACCCCAATACCAATTATTATGCATCCTCCAAAATCGCACTTTTGGTCATCTCTGGCAATCCTCAAGCTTTTATCCTCTAAGATGATGTCTTTTTTATTTTATCCTCTGATTCCACTTCCCCCTTCTGTTCTGCTATTCCAATCATCTCATCTGCTTTATGCTGGCACCTTACTTAGAGTGGATAGTCCAATATTATCCATTCATCATTGGATGCCCCCAGACCAAAATCCCATCAAGTTAGTGTTTGGTAACTTATTTGAAAACCTTTAAAATGGTGAGGACTCTCAAGAAAAAGCCTCCTTCAGACTGATGGCTATCCCTAAATATAGTGGCTACAGGTACTAGGTAATGAAATGAAATTCCCCCTATGAGTTTACAAAAAGTGGAAACCACCATCCTGTAACCAACTAGTGGCACTATTTGGGTGTTTAAAGGGGTAAATAAACTCTACTTGATGGTCATGAGCTATATTTGGAGATGAGAGTGCTCAGGGAAGCTACAGATCCTGGCCTTACCCCATATAGGTTGAAGTAATTCATGTGCACTGGATGAGTTTCTTAGGAAATGAAAGGGAAGCTGCTGATTCTGTGGTTGAACATGACCTTGATGACACCAGGGAGCTCTTCACAATTTGTTCTCATAGCAACCAACACCAGACATGCAATTTAATCTTCAGGGAAGCCTCCAAGTTATATCATGCCACTCTATCTTGAAGCCACGACCAATACACCAACTTAATACCCAAAAGATTGCCTATCTTCTATGTTGCAACATAGAAGGACTCAGGACCTTGTCCCTGAGTGAGAGTGACTCAATGTTGATAGGACACCATCTCAGTAGTCCCAGACCAAAGGTTTGCTGTAGCTTTCTTATGCCTCCTTCAGAATATTTGACACTCTGGGGACATGTAAACCATATCAGAGACCTCACTGCTTGCCTAAGGGCCCCCTTCCCCAGTTCACAGTGTTAATAGTAAATGTAAAACTGTCAGTTACTTTCCCAGCACAAAATTGATTTATTCAGGAATAGTAGATAATTTCAATTTGGATCACGAAGCTAAGATAAAGCTGTAGGCAAGTCTGGAGAACAAAGGAAAGACTACTGTAGAAGAAAGGAGATATTAGAAGGGGATTTTGTAAACAGAAAGGCTTTTGGGGTAAACTGGGAATTCAAAGTGTAGTGACTTTTCATTGATTAAGTTGTTTAAAGTTTTTAAGTGGCTGAGCTACAGCCCACCAGGAAAACAAAGCAAAACAAAAAAAAATGAGTGAACAAATAAAACAAATAAAAAACCTTCTTTCCTCTTGCTGGGGTAATAATGTATAATCTTCTTGTTGGGAATGCAAGATACCTCTCTTCTTGTTCCAATATTCTTGCTGAATATTATAATTGGGAAAAGAATATTATAATTGGGAAAAGACAATGTGTTAACTATTAATACTGATTCTAAATATGCCCTTCTCATGGGGCACCTGATAGCTCAGTGACTGAGTGTCTTCCTTCGGCTTAGGTCATGATCCTGGGGTCCTAGGATTGAGTCCCACATCAGGTTCCTCGCAGGGAGCCTGCTTCTCCCTTTGCCAATGTCTCTGCCTCTCTCTGTGTGTCTCTCATTAATAAATAAATAAAAATCTTTAGAAAAAACAAACACACAAAAACATTTAAAAAAATAACTATTGGGAGGCACTTTCAAGGAGATCCTTATTCCTCCTCACCTTAAGCCTGGAGGTTTCTCTAGCCATTAAGCATATAATTAATCTCCAAAAGGTGGTGAATGCACTCAATAAGCATGAAAACTTTGCCTCCCTCTACCAACTAAAATCAAGCTTCAACCCTATGAATTTAGTATATCTTAGGACTGGGTATACCTCAAAACTTATAAAAGTTGGTCACTTCAGGACCAACTATACTCTGTATTGGCAAGGCCTTACCTAGCACTATTAAGCAGACACTCTTCTTTAAAACTAAAAGATATCTTGATGAAGTCCCAATAGTTCATTTTTGCTTTTGTTTCTTTGGCCTTCGTGGATGTATCTTGCAAGAAGTTACTGTGGCCGAGTTCAAAAAGGGTGTTGCCTGTGTTCTTTTCTAGGATTTTGATGGAATCTTGTCTCACATTTAGATCTTTCATCCATTTTGAGTTTATCTTTGGTATGGTGAAAGAGAGTGGTCTAGTTTCATTCTTCTGCATGTGAATGTCCAATTTTCCCAGCACCATTTATTGAAGAGACTGTCTTTCTTCCAATGGATAGTCTTTCCTCCTTTATCGAATATTAGTTGACCATAAAGTTCAGGGTCCACTTCTGGGTTCTCTATTCTGTTCCATTGATCTATGTGTCTGTTTTTGTGCCAGTACCACACTGTCTTGATGACCACAGCTTTGTAGTATAAACTGAAATCTGGCATTGTGATGCCCCCAGCTATGGTTTTCTTTTTTAAAATTCCCCTGGCTATTCGGGGTCTTTTCTGATTCCACAAAAATCTTAAAATAATTTGTTCGACTTCTCTGAAGAAAGTCCATGGTATTTTGATAGGGATTGCATTAAACGTGTAAACTTCCCTGGGTAACATTGACATTTTCATAATATTAATTCTGCCAATCCATGAGCATGGAATATTTTTCCATCTCTTTGTGTCTTCCTCAATTTCTTTCAGAAGTGTTCTGTAGTTTTTAGGGTATAGATCCTTTACCTCTTTGGTTAGGTTTATTCCTAGGTATCTTATGCTTTTGGGTGCAATTGTAAATGGGATTGAGTCCTTAATTTCTCTTTCTTCAGTCTCACTGTTAGTGTATAGAAATGCCATTGATTTCTGGGCATTGATTTTGTATCCTGCCTCGCTACCAAATTGCTGTATGAGTTCTAGCAATCTTGGAGCAGAGGTTTTTGGGTTTTCTATGTAGAGTATCATGTCATTGGCGAAGAGGGAGAGTTTGACTTCTTTGCCAATTTGAATGTCTTTAATGTCTTTTTGTTGTCTGATTGTTGAGGCAAGGACTTCCAGTACTATGTTGAATAGCAGTGGTGAGAGTGGACATCCCTGTCTTGTTCCTGATCTTAGGGGAAAGGCTCCCAGTGCTTCCTATTGGTGGGAATGTGAACTGTTGCAACCACTCTGGAAAACTGTGTGGAGGTTCCTCAAAGAGTTACAAATAGACCTGCCCTATGACCCAGCAATTGCACTGTTGGGGATTTACCCCAAAGATACAGATGCAATGAAACACCGGGACAGCTATACCCCGATGTTTATAGCAGCAATGTCCACAATAGCCAAACTGTGGAAGGAGCCTCAGTGTCCATCGAAAGATGAATGGATAAAGAAGATGTGGTTTATGTATACAATGAAATATTACTCAGCCATTAGAAATGACAAATACCCACCATTTGCTTCAACGTGGATGGAACTGGAGGGTATTATGCTGAGTGAAGTAAGTCAATTGGAGAAGGACAAACATTATATGTTCTCATTCATTTGGGGAATATAAATAATAGTGAAAGGGAATATAAGGGAAGGGAGAAGAAATGTGTGGGAAATATCAGAAAGAGAGACAGAACATAAAGACTCCTAACTCTGGGAAACGAACTAGGGGTGGTGGAAGGGGAGGAAGGCGGGTGGTGGGGGTGAATGGGTGACGGGCACTGAGGGGGGCACTTGACGGGATGAGCACTGGGTGTTATTCTGTATGTTGGCAAATTTAACATCAATAAAATACAAATTTATTATAAAAAATGAAAGTTAAAGCAAAATAAAAAATAAATAAAAAATAAAACTAAAAGATATAGGGCAAGGGTGCTAAGATAGCAGTATAGTAGAAGGTCCCTAGTCATGCCTCTCCCTAAAACACAACCAGGTAACTATCAAAATATCCTGAATATGCAAGAAATTGACCTGAGGACTGATGGTACAAATTGGACAACTAGAGGGAGAGAAGAGGCCACATGGAGTAAAGTAGGAAGTGCTGAAACATGGTTTGGGGGAGTAACAGATTGTGGGTGCTGTGGAGGGAAGAAGCCTTGGTCATGGAGAAAGGTGAGAGAAAGTGGAGCATATAGGAGCACACACAGGATAACACTTTCCCAAATTTATTGCCTGGGAAAACAAGATGGGAATATTTTCATGAATTTTTGCAACCAGCAAGGCTCAAAGGCTGGAATTTTAGAGGTTGGCAGACTTGGCTGAGATAGAGCCCTGAAGGTGCTGTCCTACTCTTGGTGAGAAGGCAAGCAAACAACCCCAGAGCAGATGGTGCAATCTGAAAATATCTCAAGGAGCACAAGGATACAGAGTTTGCTTTTCTTGCATTCTGTGAGAGATAGTATTTCCAGACACATCTCCAGTGACAAAAGAGCCAGTGGGCCCCATTTCCCTCCCTTACCTCCCAGAATATGCATAGAGACACTTGCTAAGGGCAGCTAACCTGGACATTGGCTCTTTAACCTGCTCTGCTCCAAATCCCATGCCCCTGCACTGTGGCACAACTGTCCTTCTCAGTCACTACTACATCAGTCCCAGCATGGTAAGACTCTACCTAGAAGACCAGCACAGGCCCTGTACTGCAGCACATCCTTAAAGTTTTGAGTTTTAAAAGTCATAAGTCTTGGCTGGGATAAAACCTAAAGTGCACTGCACTGTTTCAGGCAGGTAAGCAATTCAGAGACAGACAACATGAAAACAATGATCTGAAAAATACCTGGGACACATGGAGGGAATTATTCACTCTTCTGGGGGTGGTTCCCTAACAGCAACACACATGAAGACCCCTCTACATGTATAAAGATGATGGATGTTGGGATCCCTGGGTGGCGCAGCGGTTTGGCGCCTGCCTTTGGCCCAGGGCACAATCCCGGAGACCCGGGATCGAATCCCACATCGGGCTCCTGGTGCATGGAGCCTGCTTCTCCCTCTGCCTGTGTCTCTGCCTCTCTCTCTCTGTGACTATCATAAAAAAAAAAAAAAGATGATGGATGTTGCCATTTCCCTCTCCTGAATCTCAGCATAAACCAATTTCAGTAAACAGCACAGTTCCAAGCACTGTCTGCCTATCCTGCTTACACCAACCCCACCCCCCACCTCTGCTGGTAGCTTTTCTTGTACAAGGGTGCCTAAGGACCAGAAAAATGGGCTTCTTCCCAGAAGACCAGTAGGAACTCCTGCATGCACCACATCTACCAACCATAGAGTTCTGCAAGACTTCAGTTCTAGTGGACATAGCATCAGATCTCATTTAACAAGTAGACCAGAGCACACCTAGTTAAAACTCACAACACTCTGGCCAAGATCCAAATACTACCTACTTCAGACAAGGAGAACCTCTTACAGATGACTAACCTGAGCGATATAGCAGTGAAAACAGAGTAATAGAGTGTACACAGCACACACCAGAGATACTCCCTGAGCTGTCAGGCCTTGGACATAATATGACCTCCTCTTCAAAAGGCCATTACTCTCAGAAGCAAGAAACATAACAGGCTTTTCTAACAGAAGACAGAGACCTAGACAAAATGCCAACATGGAGGAATTCATCCCCAAAGAAAGAATACAATGAGGTCATAGTCAGAAGCTTAGATGAAACATATATAAGTAATATGCCTGATGGAGAAACTATTTATTTATTTATTTATTTATTTCATTTTTTTATAAATTTATTTTTTATTGGTGCTCAATTTGCCAACATGTAGAATAACACCCAGTGCTCATACCATCAAGTGCCCCCTCAGTGCCCATCACCCATTCACCCCCACCCCCCCGCCCTCCTCCCCTTCCACCACCCCTAGTTTGTTTCCCAGAGTTAGGAGTCTCTTGTTCTGTCTCCCTTTCTGATATTTCCCACTCATTTTTCTCATTTCCCTTTATTCCCTTTCACTATTTTTTATATTCCCCAAATGAATGAAACCATATAATGTTTGTCCTTCTCTGACTGACTTATTTCACTCAGCATAATACCCTCCAGTTCCATCCATATGAAAGCAAATGGTGGGTATTTTATTTATTTTTTAAAGATTTTATTTATTTTTTTATTTGAGAGAGAGCACGGGGGTGGGGCAGAGAGGAGCAGAAACAGAGGGACAAGCAGACTCTATACTGAGTGCACAACCCAATGCAAGCCTCAGTCCCACAACCCTGAGATCATTACCTGAGCCAAATTTAAGAGTCAAATGACTGAGCCCCTCAGGTGTCCCACAATGGAGAGTTTAAAGCAACAATCATGTTCTCACTTCTTTCATGCTCATATGTGCATTGATAATGTCCAGTTTCTTGGACAATGTACTTTGGGCCTAATGAATCTCAGGGGAATTACCATATGTAATCATACTAGTCTTTTCATTGGGAAAAAATTAAAAATAAAAAAAGCCCTAGGACTAATTCTGGCTGGCATTGAATTGGTTGTTGAACTAGCCACTACTTGGGGAGGTTTCATATATCATAGAGTTGCTCTAAGGTGACTGGCACATCATAAGCACTAGCTAAAGGGAGACTGTGGAAGAGCAGGGGACCCTATTTCATCTGGTCCCAGGAATTCAGCTAGATAGCTACTAAATCATTCCAAACACATGTGAACTCAACTGGATATCTAGAAAAAGAATAGCTGCAATACTACACATAGAAACGTAAAAAAAAAGAAAAAAAAGAAACGTGACCACTTTCTGCAAAGTAGGAGGTACTGGGAAGTGAACCCAAGGTGATATATGGGAAAATAAACCATGGCGGGAGGGAGCCTCCATAAGTCAGGTACCAGAAAGTGATATAGCAGAAGACCATAAACCCAAAAATTCTAGAAGTCTTCTCTGGTGATGGATTCTGCTTGCAAGGTGGTCAGGTAGTGAAGTGAGGGCAGAATCCTATGTGGGACTCTGTGGTCTCAGGATCTTCAGGGTCACAGGAACACTGGGGGTGCCTGAGTGTGGCAGAGCTCAAAGGCATTGGAACAAGGAAACCTGATGTAATCAGCAAGCCCAAGAGTGGGCTCTCAGCTCCAGGTTGCCATAAACTGCAAACTGCAGCACAGTTGGCGTGACTGTTCTATGGGCTCAACAAATAGCAGAATCAGTGAAACTTCCCTTTCTTTCCCAGAAGGAGTGGTACAGGAGCACACTGTAGAAGTCTGCAGGGTTTGGAGACTTCAATCAGGGTCACGTGCCTAAGATAGAAACACTGAATCACAGGGTGTTAGAGCATGGACTGCAGAGACCAGGGAGACAGGAGTGATTGACTACTTTTCCCTGAGGGTGCACTGAGGAGTGGGGCCCCAAGCTTTTGGCTCTAGGACTGGAGTTTGGGAGGCCTCCATTTTCATTCTCATACTCTAAAGCTGCTCAGAAAGTCTTCAGGAAGGACGAGCCACATAGAGCAATCTGGAGCAGATTATATAGACTGGCCCCCTGGCAAGAATGGTGCAATTCTGACCTGAGGCAAAGACACTTAAGAATCAGTGCAACAGGCCACTCCCCCCAAATATCAGCAAGAACATCCAACTAAGACCAAATTTACTAATCATTGAGAACTGTAAAACCACAGTGAAAAGGGAATACAGCACATAGAATTCATGGTTTTGTTTTTCCCATGATTCTTTAGTCTTTCGATTTAATTTTTTTCTCATTCCTTTTTTAACAAATTTCTTATTTTATCAACTAATTTCTTAATCTTTTACAATTTTCATTAAAAGTACAATTTTTTTCTTTACAGTTTTGGGATATGGTTTCTTCTAACAGACCAAATACACCCAGAATCTAGTGAATGGCATTGTTCTCTTCATCTTCTGATCATATTCACTTTTTTCTTTTTTTTCTGTTTTTTTTTTGCAATCTTTTAAAATTTTCATCTTACAGTTACATTCTATCCATTCTTTATATTTGATTTTATCTTTCCATATATATTTTTTTCTTCCTGTATAGTTATGGGATGCAGTTTCTTCTAATAAACTGGTGAAAATACACTCAGGATGTACTGTATTGCACTGTTCTGTTCACCCACTTATTTATACTCCTTTTTCTTTTTTGTCTATTAATTTTTATTTTTACAGTTACACTCTGACATTTCATTGTATTTAATTTTTTGTACACATATAAGCTTTTCAAAGAGTCTCAGTTTGGGATCTTGTTTTCTAGCAAACTTACCAAAAAATACACTGGATTCAGTGTATTGCTCTCTTCTATTCACCTGTCTGATTATATTCTCTTAAGTTTTTTTTTTTTCATTTCAGGTCTCTTCTGATTGTTTAGTGTATATTTCTCTGGAGCCGTTGCATTTTAGTATTCTGTTCTCTCATTCATTTTCTGGACAGAATGACAAGATGGGAAAAACTCACCTCAAAAAAAGTGAACAAGAGGCAGTACTGACTGCCAGGGTCCTAATCAGTATGGACATAAATAAGATGCTGAAACTAGAGTTCAGAATAATGATTATTAAGACACTAACTGGGATTGAAAAAAGCATAGAATACATTAGAGAATTCCTTTCTGGAGAAATAAAAGAACTAAAATCTAATCAAGTCGAAATTAAAAAAAAAGGTGATTAATGAGAGGCTCTAACTGATATGACAAATGCGGCAGAAAAGAAAATTAGTGATCTAGAAGATGAAATATGGAGAATAAAGAAGCTGAGAAAAAGAGAGATAAACAACTACTGAATTAGGAGAGGAAAATGTGAGAGGTAAGTGATACCATAAAGTGAAACAGTGTTAGAATAATTGGGATCCCAGAAGAAGAGGAGAGAGAGGAGAGGCAGAAGATATACTGGAGCAAGTGATAGCAGAGAACTTCTCTAATCTGGGGAAACAAACAGGCATCCAAGTCCAGGATAAACAGACAACCCTTCTCAAAATCAATAAAAATAGGTTAACACCTTGGCCTGTTTAATAGTGAAACATGCAAATCTCAGTGACAAAGAGAAAATCCTGAAAGCAGCTCAGGACAAGAGGTTTGTAACATACAAGAGTAGAATCATTAGACTAGCAGAAAACCTATCCACAGACCTAGCAGGCCAAAAAGTACTGGCATGATATATTCAAATGGCTAAATGGGAAAAATAAGCATCTCAAAATACTTTATCCATCAAGGCTGGCATTCAGAATAGAAGGACAGATAAAATAGTTTCCAGGACAAACATAAACTGAAAGAATAATGTGATCACCAAACCAGCCCTACAAGAAATATTAAAAGGAATCCTTTGACTGAAGAGAGAGCCAAAAAGTAATATATGCCTGAAAGAAACAAAAAACAATATATAGAAACAATGACTTTGAGGTGATACAATGGCACTAAATTCATATGTTTCAGTACTTACTCTGAATGTAAATGGCATAAATGTCCCAATCAAAAGACACGGGATATCAGACTGGACAAAAAAGCAAGAACCATGGATATGCTGTCTGCAAGAGATTCATTTTAGACTGAAACACACCTCCAGATTTAAACTGATTGAGTGGAAAACCATTTATGATACCCTTGGACATCAAAAGAAAGTTGGGTGACAATCCTTATATCATAAAAAATTGGATTTTAAACCAAAAATCTCTTTTAATAAGAGATGAGGAAGGACACTATATCATAATTATAGAGTCTATCCAACAAGAGATATAATAATTATAAATATGTATACTTATAACATGGAAGCATCTAATTATATAAACCAACTAATAACAAGATTAAAGAAACACATAAATAATAATACAACAATAGTAGAAGACTTTAAAACCGCACTCACTGGGACGCCTGGGTGGCCCAGTGGGTGAGCATCTGCCTTGACTCAGGGCGTGATCCCTGGGTACTGAGATTAAGTCCCACATTGGGCTTCCTGCATGGAGCCTGCTTCTCCCTCTGCCTGTGTCTCTGCCTCTCTCTGTGTGTCTTTAATGAATAAATAAATAAAATCTTTAAAAAAACACTCAGTGCAATGGACAGGTCATCTAAGCAGAAGATCAAGAAGGAAACAAGGACTTTGAAGGACACACAGAACCAGATGGATTTCACACATATATTCAGAGCATTCTATCCAAAAGCAGAAGAATACACATTCTTCTTAAATGCACATGGAACTTTCTCCAGAAGAGATCACGTACTGGGTCACAAATCACATTTACATGCATACCAAAAGATTGGAATCATCCCCTGTATATTTTTGGTCCATGAATAAATGGGTCAACCAGGAAATTAAAGAAGAATTTTAAAAATTCATGGAAACAATTGAAAATGAAATCACAACTATGCAAAACCTTTGAGATGCAACAAAAGTGGTCATCAGAAGGAAGTATATAGCAATGCGAACCTTTCTCAGGAAATAAGAAAGTTCTCAAATACATGACCTAAAATTACACCTAAAGAAGCTGGAAACAGAACAGCAAATAATGCCTAAACTAAGAGGAGAAGAGGAATAATAAAGAGTAGAGCAGAAAACATTGAAATAGAAACCAAAGGAACAGCATAACAGATCATTGAAACTGAGCTAGTTCTTTAAAAGAATTAATAAGGGATCCCTGGGTGGCACAGCGGTTTGGCGCCTGCCTTTGGACCAGGGCGTGATCCTGGAGACCCGGGATCGAATCCCACATCGGGCTCCCGGTGCATGGAGCCTGCTTCTCCCTCTGCCTATGTCTCTGCCTCTCTCTCTCTCTATCATAAATAAATAAAAATTTTAAAAAAAAGAATTAATAAGATTCATAAACTCCTGGCCAGACTTAGCAAAAAGAAAAAAATAAATGACTCAAAAAATAAAATCATAAATGAAAGAAGAGAGATCACAACCAACACTGAATAAATACAAATAATTATAAGAACATATTGTGAACAACTATATGCCAACAAATTAGGCAATATGGAAGAACAGATACATTCCTAGAGATGTGTAAACTGCCAAAACTGAAACAAGAAGAAACAGAAAACCTGAACAAACCGGAAATTGAGTAGTGACAAAAAAAAAATCTCCTAAGAAACAAGAGTCCAGGGCTGGATGACTTCACAAGGTCAATTCTACAAAACATTTAAAGAAGTAATACCTATCCTTCTGAAGCTGCTTCAAAAAATAGAAGTAAAGGAACTTCCAAACTCTATTATGCCAGCATTACCTTGATCCTTAAACCAGACAAACACCCCACCAAAAAGGAGAATTATAGGCCAATATCCCTGATGAATATGGATGCCAAAACTCTCATCAAGATAGTATCAAACAGGATCTAACAGAACATGAAAATGATTATTCACCAAGACCAAGTGGGATTAATTCCTGGCCTGCAAGAGAGGTCCAACATTTTCAAATCAATGTGATACAGTACTTTAATAAAAAGAAAGGGCAAGAATCAAATGGTCCTCTAACAGATGCAGAGAAAGCACTTGACAAAGTACAGCAATCTTTGTTGATTCAAACTATTCAAAGGATAGTGATAGAGGAAACATACATCAATTTCATAAAAGCCATATAAAAAAACCCAAAGCAAGTACCTATTCTTTTGGAGAAAAAATAGGTAGCTTTTCTCCTAAGATCAGGAACATGACAGGGATGTCCACTCTCACCACTGCTGTTCAACATAATACTAGAAGTTCTAGTCTCAGCAATCAGACAACAAAAGGAAATAAAAGGCATTCAAATTGGCAGAGACATGAGACTGTATATAGAGAACCCAGAAGACTCCATCCCAAGATTGCTAGAACTCATACAATAATTCATCAATATGGCAGGATACAAAATCAATGCACAGAAATCAGTGGCATTTCTAGATACTAACAATGAGACTAAAGAAAGAAAAATTAAGGAATCAATCCCATTTACAACTGCACCCAAAATCATAAGATAGCTAGGAAAACTTAACCAAAGAAGTCAAAGATCTATACCCTAAAAACTATAGAACACTTCTGGAAGAAATTGAGGAAGACACAAAGAGATGGTAAAACATTGCATGCTCATGGATTAGAAGAACAAATATTATTAAAATATCTATGCTACCTAGAGAAATCTGTACATTCAATGCAATCCCTATCAAAATACCATCAACTTATTTCATAGATTTGGAACCAATAATCCTCAATTTTTTATGGAACCAGAAAAGGCCTCAACTACCCAAAGGAATGTTGAAAAAGAAAACCAGAGCTGAAGTTCCAAACTTCAAGTTGTATTAAAAACTGTAATCATCAAGACATATGTCCCTGGCATGAAAAGAAACACCTAGATCAATGGAACAGAATAGAGAACACAGAAATAAACCATCAATTCTATGGTCAACTAATTTTCAACAAAGCAGGACAGAATATCCAATTGAAAAAAGGCCATCTCTTCAAAAATGGTGTTGTTGGACAGTCACATGCAGAAGAAAGAAACAGGAACATTTCTTTACACCATAAAAAACAGAATCAAAATGGATGAAAGACCTATATGTGATACAGGATTCCATCAAAATCCTAGAGAAGACCACAGGAAACAACCTTTATTTTTTCTTTTTTTTTAAATAATAAATTTACTTTGTATTGGTGTTCAATTTGCCAACATACAGAACAACACCCAGTGCTCATCCCGTCAAGTGCCCCACTCAGTGTCCGTCACCCATTCACCCCCACCCCCTGCCTTCCTCCCCTTCAACCACCCCTAGTTCCTTTCCCAGAGATAGGAGTCTTCATGTTCCGTCTCCCTTTCTGATATTTCCTACCCATTTCTTCTTTCTTCCCTTCTATTCCCTTTCACTATTATTTATATTCCCAAATGAACAAGACCATATAAAGTTTCTCCTTCTCCAATTGAATTATTTCACTCAGCATAATACCCTCCAGTTCCATCCACGTTGAAGCAAATGGTGGGTATTTGTCATTTCTAATGGCTGAGTGATATTCCATTGTATACATAAACCACATCTTCTTTATCCATTCATCTTTTGATGGAGACTGAGAATCCTTCCACAGTTTGGCTATTGTGGAAATTGCTGCTATAAACATCGGGGTGCAGGTGTCCTGCATTTCATTGCATCTGTATCTTTAGGGTAAATCCCCAACAGTGCAATTGCTGGGTCATAGGGCAGGTCTATTTTTAACTCTTTGAGGAACCTCCACACAGTTTTCCAGAGTGGCTGCACCAGTACACATTCCCACCAACAGTGTAAGAGGGTTCCCTTTTTTCTGCATCCTCTCCAACATTTGTTGTTTCCTGCCTTGTTAATTTTCCCCATTCTCAGTGGTGTGACGTGGTATCTCATTGTGGTTTTGATTTGTATTTCACTGATGGCAAGTGATGCAGAGCATTTTCTCATGTGTGTGTTGGCCATGTCTATGTCTTCCTCTGTGAGATTTCTCTTCATATCTTTTGCCCATTTCATGATTGCATTGTTTGTTTCTTTGCTGTTGAGTTTAATAAGTTCTTTATAAATCTTGGAAACTAACCCGTTATCTGATATGTCATTTGCAAATATGTTCTCCCATTTGTAGGTTGTCTTTTAGTTTTGTTGACTGTATCCTTTGCTGTGCAATAGCTTCTTATCTTGATGAAGTCCCAATAGTTCATTTTTGCTTTTGTTTCTTTTGCCTTCGTGGATGTATCTTGCAAGAAGTTACTGTGGCCGAGTTCAAAAAGGGTGTTGCCTGTGTTCTTCTCTAGGATTTTGATGGAATCTTGTCTCACATTTAGATCTTTCATCGATTTTGAGTTTATCTTTGTGTATGGTGAAAGAGAGTGGTCTAGTGTCATTCTTCTGCATGTGGATGTCCAATTTTCCCAGCACCATTTATTGAAGAGACTGTCTTTCTTCCAATGGATAGTCTTTCCTCTTTTATCGAATATTAGTTGACCATGAAGTTGTGAGTCCACTTCTGGGATCTGTATTCTGTTCCATTGGTCTATGTGTCTGTTTTTGTTCCAGTACCACACTGTCTTGATGACCACAGCTTTGTAGTACAATCTGAAATCTGGCATTGTGATGCCCCCAGATATGGTTTTCTTTTTAAAATTCCCCTGGCTACTCGGGGTCTTTTCTGATTCCACACAAATCTTAAAATAATTTGTTCTACCTCTCTGAAGAAAGTCCATGGTATTTTTATAGGGATTGCATTAAAAGTGTAAACTTCCCTGGGTAACATTGACATTTTCACAATATTAATTCTGCCAATCCATGAGCATGGAATATTTTTCCATCTCTTTGTGTCTTCCTCAATTTCTTTCAGAAGTGTTCTATTGTTTTTAGGGTATAGATCCTTTACCTCTTTGGTTAGGTTTATTCCTAGGTATCTTATATTTTGGGTGCAATTGTAAATGGGATTGACTCCTTAATTTCTCTTTCTTCAGACTCATTGTTAGTGTATAGAAATGCCACTGATTTCTGGGCATTGATTTTGTATCCTGCCACGCTACCAAATTGCTGTATGAGTTCTAGCAAACGTGGGGTGGAGGCTTTTGGGTTTTCTATGTAGATTATCATGTCATCAGCGGAGAGGGAGAGTTTGACTTCTTCTTTGCCAATTTGAATGCCTTTAATGTCTTTTTGTTGTCTGATTGCTGAGGCTAGGGCTTCCAGTACTATGTTGAATAGCGTGGTGAGAGTGGACATCCCTGTCTTGTTCCTGACCTTAGGGGAAAGGCTCCCAGTGTTTCCCCATTGAGAATGATATTTACTGTGGGTTTTTGTAGATGGCTTTTAAGATGTTGAGGAATGTTCCCTCTATCCCTACACTCTGAAGAGTTTTCATCAGGAATGGATGCTGTATTTTGTCAAATGCTTTCTCTGCGTCTATTGAGAGGATCATATGGTTCTTGGTGTTTCTCTTGCTGATATTATGAATCACATTGATTATTTTATGAGTGTTGGACCAGCCTTGTGTCCCGGGAATAAATCCTACTCTTAATGTACTGTTGGATCCTATTGGCTAGTATCTTGTTCAGAATTTTTGCATCCATGATCGTCAGCGTTATTGGTCTATAATTCTTTTTGGTGGGGTCTTTGTCTGGTTTGGAATTAAGGTGATGCTGGCCTCATTGAACGAGTTTGGAAGTACTCCATCTCTTTCTATCTTTCCAAACAGCTTTAGTAGAATAGGTATGATTTCTTCTTTAAACGTTTGATAGAATTCCCCTGGGAAGCCATCTGGCCCTGGACTTTTGTGTCTTGGGAGGTTTTTGATGACTGCTTCAATTTCCTCCCTGGTTATTGGCCTGTTCAGGTTTTCAATCTTCCTGATGCAGTTTTGGTAATTTGTAGCATTCCAGGAATGCGTCCATTTCTTCTAGATTGCCTAATTTATTGGCGTATATCTGTTCATAATATGTTTTTAAAATCGTTTGTATTTCCTTGGTGTTGGTAGTGATCTCTCCTTTCGCATTCATGATTTTATTAATTTGAGTCTTCTCTCTTTTCTTTTTAATAAGGCTAGCTAATGGTTTCTCTATCTTATTCATTCTTTCAAAGAACCAACTCCTGGTTTTGTTGATCTGTTCCACAGTTATTCTGGTCTCGATTTCGTTGAGTTCTGCTCGAATATTTATTAATTCTCTTCTTCTTCTGGGTGGAGGATCTATTTGCTGTTTTTTGGCTAGCTCCTTTAGATGTAAGGTTAGCTTTTGTATTTGAGTTCTTTCCAGTTTGTGAATGGATGCTTGTATTGCGATGTATTTCCCCCTTAGGACTGCTTTTGCTGCATCCCAAAGATTTTGAACAGTTGTATCTTCATTCTCATTAGTTTCCATGAATCTTTTTAATTCTTCCTTAATTTCCTGGTTGACCCTTTCATCTTTTAGCAGATTGGTCCTTAACCTCCAAGTGTTTGAGGTCCTTCCAAACTTCTTGCTGTGATTTAGTTCTAATTTCAAGGCATTATGGTCTGAGAATACGCAGGGGACAATCCCAATCTTTTGGTATCAGTTCTGACCCGATTTGTGACACAGTATATGGTGTATTGTGGAGAAAGTTCCATGTGTACTTGAGAAGAATGTGTATTCATTTGAGTTTGGATATAAAGTTCTGTAGATATTTGTGAAATCCATCTGGTCTAGTGTATCATTTAAAGCTCTTGTTTCTTTGGAGATGTTGTGTTTAAAATATCTATCGAGTGTAGAAAGTGCTAGATTGAAGTCACCAAGTATAAGTGTATTATTATCAAAGTATGTCTTAATTTTGGTTATTAATTGATTGATAGATTTGCTGCTCCCACTATAGGGCATATATATTGATGATTGTTAAGTCCTCTTGTTGGATAGATCCTTTAAGTATGATATAGTGTCCCTCTTCATCTCTCACTACAGTCTTCGGGGTAAATTTTAGTTTATCTGATATGAGGATGGCTACCCCTGCTTTCTTTTGAGGACCATTTGAATGATAAATGCTTCTTCCAACTTTTATTTTCAGGCTGTAGGTGTCCTTCTGTCTAAAATGAGTCTCTTGTAGACAGCAAATAGATGGGCTCTGCTTTTTTATCCAGTCTGACACCCTGCGCCTTTTTATGGGGTCATTAAGCTCATTCACGTTCAGAGTTACTATTGACAGATAAGAGTTTAGTGTCGTCATGATATCTATTCAGTCCTTGTTTTTGTGGATTGTTCCACTGAACTTCTTAAAGAGGAATTTTAAGAGTCCCCCTTAAAATTTCTTGCAGAGCTGGTTTGGAGGTCACATATTCTTTCAGTTCCTGCCTGTCTGGGAAGCTCTTTATCTCTCCTTCCATTTTGAATGAGAGCCTTGCTGGATAAAGTATTTTTGGTTGCATGTTCTTCTCATTTAGGACCCTGAATATATCCTGCCAGCCCTTTCTGGCCTGCCAGGTCTCTGTGGAGAGGTCTGCTATCACTCTAATATTTCTCCCCATAAAAGTCAGGGATTTCTTGTCTCTTGCTGCTTTAAGGATCTTCTCTTTATCTTTGGAATTAGCAAGCTTCACTATTAGATGTCGAGGTGTTGAATGGTTTTTATTGATTTTTGGCGGGGATCTCTCTATTTCCTGGATCTGAATGCCTGTTTCCCTTCCCAGATTAGGAAAGTTTTCAGCTATGATTTGTTCAAATACATATTCTGGCCCTCTGTCCCTTTCGGCGCCCTCGGGAACCCCAATTAAACGTAGGTTTTTCTTCCTCAGGCTGTCGTTTATTTCCCTTAATCTATCCTCATGGTCTTTTAATTGTTTGTCTCTTTTTTCCTCAGTTTCCCTCTTTGCCATCAACTTGTCTTCTATGTCACTCACTCGTTCTTCCACCTCGTTAACCCTCGTCGTTAGGACTTCTAGTTTGGATTGCATCTCATTCAATTGATTTTTAATTTCTGCCTGATTGGATCTAAATTCTGCAGTTATGAAGTCTCTTGAGTCCTTTATACTTTTTTCTAGAGCCACCAGTAGCTGTATAATAGTGCTTCTGAATTGGCTTTGTGACATTGAATTGTAATCCAGATTTTGTATCTCTGTGGGAGAGAGGACTGTTTCTGATTCTTTCTTTTGAGATGAGTTTTTCCTTCTAGTTATTTTGCTCAGTGCAGAGTGGCCAAAAACAAGTTGCATTGGGAAAAGGAGAAAAAGAGAGAGAAAGATGGAAAAAAAGAGAAAAAGAAAAAAGAGAAAAGGAAGAAAAAAATAGAGAAAAAGAGAAGAAAAGAGAAAGAAAAAGAAAGAAAGGGAAAAAAAGGGGTGGTGGAATCAAACAGAAATCAAAAAGAAAAAAAAAAAAAGAAAAAAACCACGGGGGAGTATTTCTGTTCCTGTATACTTTAAGTCCCTTGACTTCCCCTGGAACTTGTTTCTCTAGCTGGTCTCCTGGGGGAGGGGCCTGTTGTGCTGATTATCAGGTGTTAGCACTTGGGGGAGCTGCTCTGCCTCCTGCCTGGTGCAGGGCTCAGTGGGGGTTGTTTACCCCGTGAGGCCCCACGAAGAACAACCACAGTGCCGGGGCCAGCTCTGGAGCCCTGGCTTCAGCCCCTGCAGTAACTCCGGAGCTCTCCATCTGCAGGGCCTGGAGGCTCCGGGGCGGGGCCGCTGATCTGCTCAGCTCCGGGCAGGAGCGTCCTTGCTGTCCTGGGCCCTCCCGGTCTCTGCCTGTCTCTGGGGGAGGCCGGATCCTGGGCTGTGTCCCCGGTGTCCTCTGCTCCCGGGCCTGCACTGTTTGATTCGTGCTCCCAGCGCACAGCCCCCTCTGCGGAGCCACCGCCCGAGCCCCTCCGAGCTGCTCCGGGTCCAGCCGTGCCCTGCAGTCTTTTAGGGAGCTCGGCGGCGGGGATGGCGCACTCTCCTGGGTGCGCAGGTGTCTGTTAGTGTCCCAGGGAGCCCGAGGGCATCCCCGCCCTCCTGGGTCCTGCTCTAACTCCCTGCGGGCGCCTTTCTGCCCGGGAACATTGGTGAAGCTCCTGCTTCTCCAGGACGGGGCTCTCCTATCCTGGGGACACTCGTCCCGGACTTAGCCCGGCTCCTCACGGGGCCCCTCCCCCCTTGGAGGCCTTTTGTTTCTTTATTTCTTTTTCCCGTCTTCCTACCTTGATATAAGCAGGAACTCTTCTCCCTGCAGCATTCCAGCTGGTCTCTCTTTAAATCTCAGGCCAAATTCATAGATTTTCAGGGTGATTTGAAGTTTATCTAAGTAATTTGGTGGGGACAGGTGATTTGGGGACCCTACACTTCCGCCATCTTGCCCCTCCCTCGAGACTCATTTTAGACATAAGGACACCTCCAGCTTGAAAATGAAAGATTGGAGAACCATTTATCATTCAAATGGTGTTCAAAAGAAAGCAGGGGTGGCTATCTTCATATCAGATAAATTAAAGTTTATCCCAAAAACTGTAGTAAGAGATGAAGAGGGACACTATATCATACTTAAAGGATCTATCCAACAAGAAGACCTAAAAATCATTAATATTTATGCCTCCATGTGGGAGTTGCCAAGTATATCAATCAATTAATAGCCAAATGTAAGATATACTTAGATAATAATACACTTATCCTGGGAGACTTCAACACGGCACTTTCTGTAAATTACAGATCTTCTAAGCACAACAAACATCTCTAAAGAAACAAGAGCTTTAAATGATACAATGGACCAGATAGACTTCACAGATATTTACAGAACTTTACATCCAAATGCAACTAAATACACATTCTTCTCAGGTGCACATGGACTTTCTCCAGAATAGACCACATACTGGGTCAAAAATCAGGTCTCAAACAATACCAAAAGATTCAGACTGTTTCCTGCATACTATCAGACCAGAATGCTTTGAAACTAGAACTCAATCACACAAAGAAATTCAAAAGAAATTCAAACACTTGGAGGTTAAAGACCATCCTGCTAAAAGATGCAAGTTTCAACCAGGAAATTAGAGAAGAATTAAAAAGATTCATGGAAACTAGTGAGAATGAAGATACAACCATTCAAAATCCTGGGATACAGCAAACGCAGTACTGAGAGGAATTACATTGCAATACAAACATCCCTCAAAAAACTGGAAAAAAACTCAAATAGACAAGCTAATCTTGCACCAAAAGGAACTGGAGAAAGAACAGCAAATAAAACCTACACCAAGCAGAAGAAGAGAGTTAATAAGCATTTGAGCACAACTCAATGAAATAGAGACCAGATGAACAGTGGAACTGATCAACAAAACCAGGAGTTGGTTCTTTAAAAGAATTAATAAGATAGATAAACCATTAGCCAGCCTTTTTAAAAACCAAAGAGAAAAGGCTCAAATTCATAAAATCGTGAATGATAAAGGAGAGACCACCACCAATATCAAGGAAATACAAACGATTTTAAAAACATTATGAGCAGCTATGCACCAATAAATTAGGCAATCTAGAAGAAATGGACGCATTTCTGGAAAACCACAAACTACCAAAACTGGAACAGGGTGAAAAAGAAAATCTTAACAGGACAATAACCAGGGAGGATATTGATGCAGATATCAATAACCTCCCAAGACACAAAAGTCCAGGGCCAGTTGGCTTCCCAGTGAAATTCTATCAAATATTTAAAAAAGAATCAATAACTATTCTATTAAAGCTGTTCTGAAAGAGAAAGGGATGGAATACATCCAAACTCGTTCTATGAGGCCAGCATCACCTTAATTCCAAAGCCAGACAAAGAGCCCATAAAAAATGAGAATTATAGACCAATATCCCTGATGAACACAGATGCAAAAATTCTCAATAAGCTACTAGCCAAGGATCCAACAATACATTAAGATTATTCACCATGACCAAGTGGGATTTATCCCCGGGATGCAAGGCTGGTTCAACACTCAAAAGCAATCAATGTGAAAGTTCCTATCAACAAGAGAAAAAACAAGAACCATAGGATCTTCTCAATAGAAGCAGAGACAGCATTTGACAAAATACATCGATTCCTGATCAAAATTCTTCAGAGTGGATAGAGGGAAATATTCTCAGCATCTTTTTTTTTAATTTTTTTATCTTTTATTTTTTTAATAATAAATTTATTTTTTATTGGTGTTCAATTTGCCAATATACAGAACAACACCCAGTGCTCATCTCGTCAAGTACCCCTCTCAGTGCCTGTCACCCACTCACCCCCACCCCCGCCCTCCTCCCCTTCCACCACCCGTAGTTTGTTTCCCAGAGTTAGGAGTCTTTATGTTCTGTCTCCATTTCTGACATTTCCCACCCTTTTCCTCTCCCTTCCCTTCTATTCCCTTTCACTATAATTTATATTCCCCAAATGAATGAGAACATATAATGTTTGTCCTTCTCCGATTGACTCATTTCACTCAGCATAATACCCTTCAGTTCTATCCATGTTGAAGCGTGGCTGAGTAATTTCTAATGGCTGAGTAATATTCCATTGTATACATAAACCACATCTTCTTTATCCATTCATCTTTCGATGGACACCGAGGCACCTTCCACAGTTTGGGTATTGTGGACGTTGCTGCTAGAAACATCTGGGTGCAGGTGTTTCATTGCATCTGTATCTTTGGGGTAAAGCCCCAACAGTGCAATTGCTGGGTCATAGGGCCGGTCTATTTTTAACTCTTTGAGGAACCCCCACACAGTTTTCCAGAGTGGTTGCACCAGTTCACATTCTCACCAACAGTGCAAGAGGGTTCACTTTTCTCCACATCCTCTCCAACATTTGTGGTTTCTGGCCTTGTTAATTTTCCCCATTCTCATTGTGAGGTGCTATCTCATTGTGGTTTTAATTTGTATTTTCCTGATGGCAAGTGATGCAGAGCATTTTCTCATGTGCTTGTTGGCCATGTCTATTTCTTCCTCTGTGAGATTTCTGTTCATGTCTTTTGTCCATTTCATGATTGGATTGTTTGTTTCTTTGCTGTTGAGTTTAATAAGTTCTTTATAGATATTGGAAACTAGCTCTGATACGTCATTTGCAAATATGTTCTCTCATTCTGTAGGTTGTCTTTTAGTTTTGTTGACTGTATCCTTCGCTGTGCAAAAGTTTCTTATCTTGATGAAGTCCCAATAGTTCATTTTTGCTTTTGTTTCTTTTGCCTTCGTGGGTGTATCTTGCAAGAAGTTACTGTGGCCGAGTTCAAAAAGGGTGTTGCCTGTGTTCTTCTCTAGGATTTTGATGGAATCTTGTCTCACATTTAGATCTTTCATACATTTTGAGTTCATCTACAAAAATCCCACGGCAAATATCATTCTCAATGGGAAACAGTGGTAGCCTTTCCTTTAAGATCAGGAACACGACAGTAATGTCCACTCTCACCACTGCTATTCAACATAGTACTAGAAGTCCTAGCCTCAGCAATCAGGCAAAAAAAGAGATAAAAGTCATTTGAATTGGCAAAGAACAAGTCAAACTCTCCCTCTTCAAAGATGACATGACACTGCACATAGAAAAGCCAAAAGACTCCACCCCAAGATTGCTAGAACTCATACAGCAATTTGGCAGTGTGGCAGGATACAAAATCAATGCCCAGAAATCAATGGCATTTCTATACACTAACAGTAAGACTGAAGAAAGAGAAATTAAGGAATCAATCTCATTTACAATTGCACCCAAAAGCATAAGATACCTAGGAATAAACCTAACCAAAGACGTAAAGGATCTATACCCTAAAAACTACAGAACACATCTGAAAGAAATTAGGGAAGACACAAAGCAATGGGAAAATATTCCATTCTTATTGATTTGAAGAATTAATATTGTGAAGATGTCCTTGTTACCAGGGCAATTTACACATTTAATTCAATCCCTATCAAAATATCATGGACTTCCTTCAGATAATTGGAACAAAGCATCTTAAGATTTGTGTGGAATCAGAAAAGACCCCGAATAGCCAGGGGAATATTGAAAAAGAAAACCAGAGCCTGGGGCATCACAATGCCAGATTTCATGTTGTACTACAAAGCTGTGATCATCAAGACGGTGTGGAACTGGCACAAAAAAAAGACACATAGATCAATGGAACAGAATAGAGACCCCAGAAATGGGCCCTAAACTCTATGGTCAATTAATATTCAACAAAGCAGAAAAGACTATCCACTAGAAAAAGGACGGTCTCTTCAATAAATGGTGCTGGGAAATTTGGACAGCCAAGTGCAGAAAAATGAAACTAGACTATTCTCTTACACCATACACAAAGATAAACTCAAAATGGATTAAAGATGTAACTGTGAGATAAGAATCCATCAAAATCCTAGAGGAGAACACAGGCAACACCCTGTTTGAACTTGGCCACAGCAACTTCTTGGAAGATACCTCTATGAAGGCAAGGGAAACAAAAGCAAAAATGAACTATTGGGACTTCATCAAGTTAAATAGGTTCTGCACAGCAAAAGAAACAGTCAACAAAACTAAAAGACAACCTACAGAATGGGAGAAGATATTTGCAAATGACATATCAGATAAAGGGCTAGTATCCATGGTATCTAAAGAGCTTATTAAACTCATCAACAAAGAAACAAACAATCCAATCATGAAATGGGCAAAAGAAATTTCACCAAAGAAGACATACACATGGCCAACAAGCACCTGCGAAAATGCTCCTCATCACTTGTCATCATGGGAATACTAATAGAAACCACAATGAGATACCACTGCACACCAGTGAGAATGGTGAAAAGTAACAAGACAGGAAACAACAAATGTTGGAGAGGATGTGGATAAAGGGGAACCCTCTCGCACTGTTAGTGGGAATGTGAACTGGTACAGACACTCTGGAAAACTTTGTTGGAGGTTCCTCAAAGAGTTAAAAATAGAACTTCCCTATGACCCACCAATTGCACTGTTCAGGATTTACCCCAAAGATACAGATGCACTGAAACGTCAGGACACTTGCACCCCGATGTTTATAGCAGTAATGTCCACAATAGCCAAACTGTGGAAGGAGCCTCGGTGCTCACTGAAAGATGAATGGATAAAGAAGATGTGGTCTATGTATACAATGGAATATTACTCAGCCATTAGAAATGACAAATACCCACCATTTGCTTCGACGTGGATTGACCTGGAGGGTATTTATGCTGAGTGAAATAAGTCAATCAGAGAAGGACAAACATTATTTAGTTTCATTTATTTGGGGAATATAAAAATATAGTTGAAAGAAATAAAGTGAAAGGAAAGTAAATGAGTGGGATATATCAGTTAGGGTGACAAAACATGAGAAACACCTAACTCTGGGAAATGAACAAGGGGTAGTGGAAAGGGAGGTGGGTGGGAGGGTTGGGGTGACTGGGTGACAGGCAATGAGGGGGAAATTTGATGGGATGAGCACTGGGTGATAGCTGTATGTTGGCAAATCAAACTCCAATAAAAATAAATTAATAAAAATAAATAAATTCCTAGCTGTGACTTCATCTTTCTCTTTCTTTTTGGGTGAATTACTCTGTCCTATCATTTTGTCTAGGTCGCTGTTTTCTTGTGTGATTGTTTTGAAAGCCTATTGTATTCCTGCTCCTGAGAGTAATGGATATATTATATTATGCAGAGGTTCAAATAACAATTAAGGGGGAAGCTAGGTCCTCGATATGTTTTGTTCTCCTTATTAAAAGAAGCTAGATACAGGGGGCACCGTGGTGGCTCAGTCAATTAGGCATCCTACTCTATTTTTGTCTTAGGTCATGGTCTAAGGGCTGTGAGACAGAGTCCCACATCAGGCTCTGTGCTCATTGTGGAGCCTGCTTGAGATTCTCTTACTCTCTCTTTGTCCCTCCCTCTGCTTGCTCACATATACACACTCTATCTCTAAAATAAATAAACCAGTCTTCTTTTGAAAAAAGAAGATAGATCAAAACAACAACAACAACAAAGAAGCTAGATCCTAGGTGTGTGTGTTTTTCTCTACTTAGTAAAAGAAACTGGATTCAAAAAAAGGACACTAGATCCTATTTCCCCTATAATTGAAGGTTGGCGGCCCTCAATGATCAGTAGACTTGGTGTGTGTGAGGTGTTTGTGCTGGTCTTCTGGGGGTGGGGCCTGCTGTGCTGATTCTTAGGCAGACCTCCCCTAGTGGAGTTGCACCTGCTGGATGAAGGGGAATGGATCTAGCACTGTTTTGCTCATTAAATTTGATCAGTGCTGATGGGTGCATGGGGGCCAGTGTCCATGATGTTGCTCTGCTCTCTCATCCAGAGAGGGGAGTTTACACCTGCCCCTCTTCAGAAAACCAAAGAGCAAACAATCACCCCTTTTGTGTCCCCAGCTTTGGTAAGATCCCTGCCTTCATTCTGTCTGTGTCCAAGCTGTCTGCCTGCCAGGCAGCACAGTAGTCTCATGTTCTATCTGAGGTGTGCTGGGTTTCAAAATTCCAAGTTTTAGAGACTCATACATGTGACCGATGCTGGTTCTCTGTGGGAGGGTCTCACAACACTGGCCATTGCCAATTTATTCCAGAAATTGATCAGACAACCACGCAGCAATTCAGAGTTTATGACAAATTGCAGCAAAAAGACAGCACCAAGGGTTGCTTCCCTCAGCTAGTGTATCTATTCCTATGATAGGGAACATTGCAGCACATTAGTGCTACCAGTTCTTTCTTACCCAAAGAGGCCAAGCCACCACTCCCAAATGCACTCCAAGAACATGAGCTGTTTCTCCTTGTGCAACCCAGGGGATTTTCAGACAATGCTGTCCACTCCTGGGTCTCTGCCCTCCTCTCCAAAAACTTCAGACTTTGCAACCTGCTGCTTATAAAAACTTGTGGTAGCCGGTCTCTCTTGGAGAAACTATTTCTCTTGTGGAATCTCCTGGATTCTCTCTCTCTCTCTCTGTAATGAGGGCTCCCCTATCCTCTGCAGCACCTGAAGTTCTTTTCTCCCCCAAATCAATTTTCTATGGCTTCTACCTTCCACATGTGGTCATTTTTCTATTTCTAGTTGTGCAGATATCTTCTCAGTTCTCAAATCAATTTCTTGAGTGTTCAGAATTATTTGGTATTTAGCTATGTTTGAGGGATGAGACAAGCTTAGGGACCCCCTACTTCTCTGCCATATTAACTCCCACTTCAACAAACTATCTTCTCAATGACAGTTATCTCTTGATCTGTGGGCCTTACTGTACCTAAATAACACCAAAACCTACATCAACCTGGGAAAGTGCTTCCTTGCTTGCACTTGGTACCACTGCTGTCTGTACATTTTCCAGGTGGTCATCAAGCCTCAACCTGATTTTGGAACTTGAAAGCTAAACCTCTCATTAGTCTGAGATGTGTTATTTGCTTAGCGTCTGGAACCCTAGGGACACCTGGAATACTTGTAGGGACACCTGTTTTCTTAATGGATTAGTGAAATTTGCCAAGGTTCCTCTAGAGGAAGCCAATTGTGAGTTCTCTTTCACTAGCATGCAATGATTGTCATCCACCGAGCAGGCAGCACTATGATAAGAGGTGAAGCAAACCAAGTTGTTGTTTTCTCACACATTTAAGCCTACCCATTGAGTAGAGTGTGTGCTTCAGCTATGCTCTTAAGTTGTGAGTTACACATTGGGTCACCATGAGATCATCCATATCATGGACCATGGCTCTCCACAAAAGGTGTTATTCTGAATTTAAACCCTTGTGCCATTTTTTTCCTTGTTGTTGCAAACTTTGCCCTAAATAACTGTGACATAAGAAGTTTCATCTGGAAGACCAGTTGTTCAATGTTTAGTTGATTTATTCTTTTAAAAATTCATTCATTCATTTATTCACTCATTCATTTATTATAGAGAGAGAGAAGAGAAAGAGGGAGAGGGAATCAGAAGCAGATTCCACAATGAGTGAGGAGCCCAATGTAGGGCTCAGTCCTACCACCAAAAGATCATGACCTGAGTTGAAACCAAGGGTCAGATGCTTGGAGCCACCCAGGTGCCTTGGTTATATGCCTAATTTTATAAAGGGGGAAAGTAAAGGAGTGCAGACAACACAGACTCCATCTTTGCCCCTCCATTTTTTTAATGCCCACATAATGATTTCGCTTGGCACCATTCATGTTCCAGGCCCAGTGGAGATTAATGTATGCCATGATCAGAATTCACAGAGGCTTGTTTTGGTATTCCCTAAACTGGTGCACAGAAGACCCCACTCTATATAACTACCTTGTGCCCTCACTACCATGCTCTTTGCTCTATAAAAGCTGGGGATTAAGGTCCAGACTTGGTGGAGAAGAGCTGCATACTACCTGTTTCATCTATATGCCCAATCTCCCCTTTCAGTAAGCTACCTTGAATAAAACTGTGTCAACATTATCAAGTGGCTTGCCTTGTTTTTGGTAGAATGCCTTCTCTTGGGGTGCTTAGGTGGCTCAGTTAGTTGAACACCTGCCTTCAGCTCAGGTCATGATCTCAGAGTCCTGGGATCAAGTCCTTGATCAGGCTCCCTTCTCAGCAAGGAGTCTGCTTCTCCCTCTCCCTCTCCCTCTGTCCCCAAAACCCACCCCCTCAATTCATGCTTTCTCTCTCACATTCTGTCTCTCAAATAAATAAACTCTTTCTAAAAAATAAATAAAGTAGGGAATTCCTGGGTGGCTCAGTGGTTTAGTGCCTGCCTTTGGCCCAGGGTGTGATCCTGGAGTCCAGCGATCAAGTCCCACATCAGGCTCCCTGCATGGAGCCCGCTTCTTCCTCTGGCTGTGTCTCTGCCTCTCTCTCTTTTATGTGTCTTTCATGAATAAATAAATAAAATCTTTAAACATCAATCAATCAATAAATAAATAAATAAATAAATGTCTTCTCAGTCTGAAGGGTACATTACTGACCCACTTTCACCTTCTAATGGAAAGGAAATGAACCTTTTATTCTTGTCTCCTTCAATACTCATGAAATGGTATCCCAATTAATAAAAGATTGTACAACAACTAATCAATGCACATGAGCTATCTAAGATGCTACTGTTTATCAGCATGCAAGGGGTCTCATGCACACACACAAAATAATTTTAAAGGAAATTGAGAGCACTATTACTCTCCTGTATATAGACCCTAGGTCCCCAAAGGTTTTTTTGGATAACCACATAAAGACCAGCTCTGCTTCACAGCAGAAGTCACAAGGGACAACCAGAGGTTTATCAGACAAGCATCTGTTACTGAACTCAAGTTTGGCAGCCCATCACCTGAAAGATCAAAACTCAAGAGATGAATTTTTATTGGAAGAGAACTTGAGGTTTATTTGGGAATCTGGCAACCTAGGGAGAAGGGAGACTCATGTCCAAAAGCCAACTTTGAGGTTTCTGCCTGTCCCACAGTTTTTAATGAGTTTAGGGTTGTTAATCAGCAAAGAGAATTAGTGACCTACAACATTTCTTGATTTCATGCAGGTTATATGATGTCATCTATACACATTATTTCAGTGCTTGTGGGTTGAGTGATGGTGGTCTGGTTCTTATTTAGTGAGGTGCAGGAGTATTTCTTCTTTCTTCAAGGGAGGGAAAGATCTACAAATGCACAAAAGGAGGTTATTAAAATCATATGTGTGCCCTAAAAATGAAAACTCTTTTGCTAAAAAAAAAAAAAACTGCTGGGCTAATCAGAGAGCTAAAGAGGCTTTAGACAGATTTGCTGGCCTCTGTGGCCTGGGAAAGTTCTGGGACTTACTCCTCCAGGATAGTGGGATGCAAGTCTCAAAGAAAGGAAATTATTATGTTATGAATCAAGGACCTTAGGTCAGCAACTAAGGAGTACATTATGTGAAAGGAAGTTAACACTTAAGTCTGGCTGGAGTGCTATTACACACCTAAAGAAAAAAAGGGAGATTATCAGAAACAGGAGATTTTTAAAAGGGAAAAAATATTTACTTGACTTGAGACACAAGGCATTCTAGAAAATTTTGTTAAGAAAGAAAGAGAGAGAGAAAATGAGAAAGAGAAAGAAAGACAAAGGAAGGAAGGAAGGAAGGAAGGAAGGAAGGAAGGAAGGAAGGAAGGAAGGAAGGAAGGAAGGAAGGAAGGAAAATATTTCAGTTCTGGTTAGGAATGGTCCCAGAGAGAGCCCACTGCCTAGAGACAGGCCACTGGGACCTTCTCCTCCCCTCTTTTCCTCTTACCATAAAGAGAGAGAAACTAAAACATGAAGATTCAGAAGACTAAAAATATAAAAGAGAAAAAAAGGAAATGTAAAAGGTAAATAAATAATGTAGTTTTATATATTTTAAACTAGTTAGTACACAGTTAATACACAGTGTAGTATTAGATTCTGGTAAGTTTCTGGTACAGAGGGAATCCCTGGGTGGCGCAGCGGTTTGGCGCCTGGCTTTGGCCCAGGGCGTGATCCTGGAGACCCCGGGATCGAATCCCAAATCGGGCTCCCGTGCATGGAGCCTGCTTCTCCCTCTGCCTGTGTCTCTGCCTCTCTCTCTCTCCCTCTCTCTCTGTCACTATCATAAATAAATAAATTAAAAAAATATATATATATATATTTTAAAGTTTCTGGTACAGAAATTAGTGATTTATCACCTAAGTACAACACCCAATGTTCACCACAAAAAGGCCCTCCTCAACACAAATCACCCACTTAACCCATCCCCTGGCCTACCTCAATTCCAACAACCCTCAGTTTGTTCTCTATAGTTAAGAGTCTGTTTTATGGTTTGCCTCTCTTTTTCCTCACCATGTTAATTTCTTTGGTTTCTTAAATATGATATTTGTCTTTCTCTGACTGATTTATTTCACTGACTATAGTACTCTCTACCTCCATCCCAATTCCTGCAAGTAGTAAAATTTCATAATTTTTATGGCTAAGTAATATTCCATTGCATTTGTATACCACTTCTTTTTTATCCATTCATCACTACTCATCTTGTCTCTTTCTATAATTTGGCTATTGTTAATGATGTTGCTATAAACATTGGGGACCATGTATCCCTTTGAATTACATGCTTGTGTCCTTTGGATAAATAATTTGAGTGCAATTGCTGGATCATAGGGTACTGCTATTTTTATCTTTTTGGAGAACTTCCATATTGCTTACCAGAGTGGCTGCACAAGTTTGCATTCCCAGCAAAAGTTTAAGAGGGTTCCCCTTCCTCTGCATACTTGTCAACACCTGCTGTTTCCTGTATTGTTAATTTTAGCCATCCTGACCAGTGTGAGGTAATATCTCATTATGGTTTTGATATGTTTTTCCTTGATCATGAGTAATTTTGAGCATCTTTTCATGTGCCTGTTAGCCATCTGTATGTATTCCTTAGAAAATAGTCTATTCATATATACTGAACATTTTTTAACTGAGTTTTGGGAGGGGGTTTGGTTTTTGAGTCTAAGTTCTTTATATATTTGAATGTTAACCTTTTATCAGATATGTCATTTGGAAATATTTTCTCTCCTTCTGAAGGTTGTCTTTTAGTTTTGTTTATTGTTCACTTTGTTGTGCAGAAGCTTTTTATTTTTATATAGTTCCAATAGTATATTTTTACTATTGTCTCCTTTGTCACAAGAGACAAATCTAGAAAGAAGCTGATATGGCCAATGTCAAAATGTTGCTGCCTGTGTTCTCTTTGGGATTTTGGTGGTTTCACATTTATGCCTTTCATCCATTTTGAATTTATTTTTCTATATAGTATAAGAAAGTGGTCAAATTTCATTCTTTTGCATGTAGCTGTCCAGTTTTCCTAGCATCATTTCTTGGACAGATTGTTTTTTTTCCCCATTGGATATTCTGTACTGGTTTGTCAAGATTAATTTATCATATAGTTGTGGGTTCATTTCTTGGTTTTCTATTCTGTTCCATTGATCTATGTGTCTGTTTTTCTGTCAGTACAATACGGTCTTGATCACTATAGTTTTGTAATATAACTTGAAGTCTGGAATTGTGATGCCTACAGCTTTTATTTTTTTTCTTTTAAAGATTGCTTTGTCTATTCAGAGTCTTTTGAGTTTCAATACAAATTTCAGGATTGTTTATTTTAGCTTTGTGAAAAATGCTGGAGGTATTTTCATAAGGATTGCATTAAACGTGTAGATTGCTTTGGGTACGATAGTCCTCTTCAATTCCTATTTCTTCTTGTTTCAGCTTTGGAGGTTTTTATGTTTCTAGCAATTTATCCACTTCTTCCAGATTTTCCAATTAGTTGGCATATAAGTTTTCATAATAATATCTTATAATTGTATTTCTTTATTTATCCTCTCTCATTCATGATTTTATTTATTTCAGTACTTTTTCTTTTCTTTTCAATGTTTGTTCTTCCAATCCATGAGCATGAAGTGTCTTTCCATTTCTTTGTGTCCTCATCAATATTTTTCATAAGTATTCTGTAGTTTTCAGAGTATAGATGTTGTACTTCTTTGGTTAAGTTTATTCCTAGACGATTTTATGCTTTTTTGGTGCAATTGCAAATGGGATCAATTCCTTATTTTTTTCTTTCTGCTGTTTCATTATTGGTGTGTAGAACGGCAGCAGATCTCTGTATGTTGATTTTTGTATCCCATGTCTTTACCGAATTTGTTTAAAAATAAGTTCAGGCAAATTTTGTTTTGTTTTTTTTTTATATAGAGTACCATGTCATCTGCAAATAGTAAAAGTTTGACTTCTTCCTTGCTGATTAGAATGCCTTTTATTTCTTTTTGTTGTCTGGTTGCTGAGCTAGAGGTTTCTGGTACTTTATTAAATAACAATGGTTGAATTGGACATCCTGTCTTATTCCTAATCATAGAGGGAAAACTCTCAGTTTTCCCCCCATTGAAGAGGATATTAGCTGTGGTTCCTTCCTAAATGGCCTTTATGATGCTGTATTCCCTCCATGCCTACCTTGCTGAGGGTTGTTACCATGAATGGATGTTGTAATTTATCCAATTTTTTTCTCTGTATCTATTGAGAGGATCATATGTTTCTAATCCTTTTTTAAAAAATTAATGTGGTTCATTGATTGATTTGTGAATATTGAATGATCCTTGTGACCCAGGAATAAACCCAAATTTTGGGAGTTTTTGTTTCTAGGAACTTACTGATTTCTTCCAGATTGTTCAATTTGTTGGCATATAAGTTTTCATAATATTCCCTTATAATTGTGTGTATTTCTGTAGTGCTAGTTGTTATTTCTCTTCTCTTATACATGATTTTATTTATTTGGGTCTTTTTTCTTTTATTTTTGATAAGTCTGGCTAGGGGTTTGCCAACTTTATTAATTTTTTTCAAAAGAACCAGCTTCTGATTTCATTGATTTGTTCTATTGTTATTTTTTAATTTAAATTCAATTTGCCAACATATAGTATAACACCCAGTACTCATCCCATCAAGTACCTTCCTTAGAGCCCTTCACCCAGCTACCCCATCCCCCACCCACTCTCTTTCCACAACCCTTGTTCGTTTCTCAGTGTTAATAGTCTCTCATGGTTTGTCTTCTTCTCTATTGTTATTTTTAAATATATTTATTTCTGATCTAATCTTTATTATTTCTCTCCTTCTGCTGACCTTAACCTACATCTATCATTATTTTTTCTAGCTCCTTTAGGATAGGTTTTCTTTTTTAATTGAGACTTTTCTTGCTTCTTGAAGTAAGCTTGTATTGATATACACTGCCTTATTTTTTTAAGATTTTATTTATTTATTCATGAGAGACAGAGAGAGAGAGAGAGAGAGGCAGAGACACAGGCAGAGACACAGGCAGAGGGAGAAGCAGGCTTCATGCAGGGAGCCTGATGTGGGAATCGATCCCAGGACTCCAGGATCACTTCAGCCCTTGGCTGAAGGCATGTGCCAAACTGCTGAGCCACCCAGGTATCCCTACACTTCCCTCTTATGTCTACTTTTGCTGCATCCCAAATGTTTTGGACCATGATGTTTTCTTTTTAATTTGTTTCCATGTATTTTTTTATTTTTTCATTAATTTTCTAGTTGAATCATTCATTATTTAGTAGCATGTTCTTTAACTTCCATGTATCTGTGGTCTTTCCAATTTTTTTCTTGTGGTTGACTTCAGTTTTATAGTGATGTGGTCAGAACAGGTACATGGTATAATTTCAGGATTTTTGTACTTGTTGAGGCCTGATTTGTGACCTAGTATGTGATCTCTTCTAGACAATGTCCATTGTACACTTGAAAAGAATCTGTATTTTGCGGCTTCAGGATGAAATATTCTGAATATATCTCTTAAGTTCATCTGATCCAGTGTGTCTTTCAAATACATTGTTTCCTTGTTGATTCTATGTTCAGATTATCTGTCCATTGCTGTAAGCATGGTGTTAAAGTCTCCAACTATTATTGTATCATTACGTCAAAGATGAATGTCTTTCAGATGGATGACTTTGATATCAAAACCTTAATGTCAGGCACCACATAATCAAAAAGCTTATTGTCAGGTGCTTACACTACAATCCACCCTGCAATGATAAGGCATCAGAGTGAATTGTAAGGGCATAAACAGCATGAGTAGCAGATATATTAAAAGCCAGGAGTAGAATACCTCATAGCCAAGAGAGTAAACATCTAATTAGGGTTCTAGCAACAAATTAGATAATAATTGTAAAAAATATAGTCTGAAATCCAGTCTTTCCCAAATTTGGGGGCCTAGGCACAAATGGATAAGTGAGCCTAGGGTCTCTGGGAATCTGTTCAACATTTTAGGCAACACTGTGGAATATCTTAATATCTTGACCTGCCTGGTATAAGTAGGATTGGACCTGCTCTAAGTTGTTTATGTACACATAGCAAGTGGCACCAGAGAAGGTACAAACCTTCCTTATCCAGTAGATAATCTAGGGCCAAGTGGTTGTCTGAAACTATCTGAGCAAGAGACTCATGGGACTGTTGCACATGTGGAAGGATTTTATGGTGTCATTGTACATGTTGGATTAGGGTGGCTTATAATTGGGGGTTAGTCTCAATCACTCATTTTTTTTGGTAAGGGCCATTGCACCGTTGCCCAGTCAGTGAGTCCAAGTAGAACTGAAATATCCAAAACTAAGGGAATGAAAATGTATCTTTGGGGTTTTTGGTGTCAGCCAGAGTAACAAATGCAGGAGTTTTGTAACCTGAGGAACAAATATCTAGATTTAGGCTAAGAGAAACAGTGGTGCATTGTAGTATGTGGCCCTCAGGAAGCCAGTAGAGAGAATGATGTAGTGGGTGAAGCCCCAGGATGTGAACCTGCAATAAATGTCAATGGAAGACATTCTCAGTGCAAAGTATTCTTTTGAATATCTGGTGAAAAACCTGAGAATTAGTAGCCATTCACTGACTATCTCTGCTATGTAAGTCCTGATAGTCCAGTTAATTGTATCTGTAAGTCAAAAGCTATTTGTACCTGAACAAAGAATCACCAGGGTAGCCTCTAAGGCTACTCTACTCCCAAAAGATACCTTGAGAAGTCATCAGGCTGGAAAATGGGTTGGGCATCTAAGTGAAGGGAATCCTGGGGCAAAAACAAAGATAATATTAGTTGTATCTGGCTGATATTTCCAGTGGAGTGCAAGCCACTGGAAACCAAATGAACAGGACAGAAAATTCTGATTCCAAATGTGTGGGTAATCTTCTCAGCCTATTGGATAAAATTGTCAGTGAAATTTGTAAAGTCTTACAGTATTGTGGAAGATACATGAGGAGGTTTGGTGGAAAAGATGATGATAATGTTGGAAGTAATCATGGTGAGAAGTTACAGTGGGCAGAAGTAATGGACAGGAATTCCCATGTAAGCACATGAAAGTGGGAGTTCAAGGGTAGCCAGTGTTGTGGAATTAGGTCTTTGGACTCTCCAAGAAATAGAAACTGACTGGAGCCAAGCAGGAACTTCAGGTAAGATTTTTGCTGGGGCTATGTTTGAGCACAAGGAAGATAGCACAGAGGAAAGGGTCCTTTAGGCTGACTCCAAAATGAGGCCTGGAGAAAGTGTTTACAGAGGCTAAGATAGGAAAAGAATGATGTTAAGCATACATAGATAAAGAGAAACACAGAAAGTTGGGTGCACAGGTGCATTAGATAGACCATTCTTTGTCATTCATCATATGTCTTATTAGAATGTCAAATCTCCATCCTGAGTGTGATGTTTAGTATTATAATGAGTGAGGAAGTTAGTGAAAAATCAGCACTGGGGCCCACCTTGGTGTAGCAGACTGGTTTGATCTGATCTTCATCAGTCTTCACATTTGAATCCTCTTTTGGTAAGTATCCCCCTTCACACTTCTGCAAGATATGGTACTCAATGGAGCATTGAGTTTTAGCACTCAAGGAATGATGAATTTCAAAATCAGTATTTAGGAGACCTGAGTGTAGTTCCTGCTGTCTTGCAGGTATGGGCAAACAATCTAAATTGGTAGTATTTGTAGGCAAGGAGTTGTCTGCTTCAGAATGCATATTTTGGCCTGCCAGGATGGAGATATAAGATATAATGCTTCCCTGCATTCAGCAGGAGATGTATTCACAGTCTCACTGGCTTTGTGGTATAGTTTAAGATCAGTAGGCAAGGACAAGGTAAAATGAGAAAGAAAAAAAAAGTTCAACTGGTACACTATATATTTTACATTAGTACATATTATATATATATATATATATATATATTTACATTAGTATATTTTAATCAATTGTTTCAAGACAGTCTTCATTCTCATTGGGGGTTTTCACCAAGTTCACTATTGTGAAAATTAATAAAAGGAAACCTCACTAAAATGGAGTTGAACAACCAGAGGGGGAGATCTCATACCATACCATTGTTTATCAGCCCTCTGCAAACCAAACAGGAAGAAGCCTATAATTTACTAGATGAAAATAATTTCCCTTTCTTTGGCAACAGTCTAACCAATTAGAGACCATCACGACTCAGTCAATGAGAAATCATTATGCTTTAAACTCCCAGTTTATTTCAATGGACTTTGGTTTTTGACAGCCCTCTCAACTCTTTCCTTTCCTCTTTAAAAAGCATACCTCTCCTTTGTTCTCTGGGCTTGCCTATGGTTGTGTTGTATCTTGCATGTCCCAAATTGCCTATGGTTGTGTTGTATCTTGCATGTCCCAAATTGCAATTATCTGCAATTATCTGCAATTATCCCAAATAAATCCATCTTTGCTAGTAAAATAAATGACAGTTTTATTTTTAAGGTTATGGTGACATAGAAGTGGGATTGACAGAAGAGATTTAAAAATTCTGAGGTTGGTATCTGAGCAAACAGGTGCTGGTCCCCACATAGCCCACTGAACACATTGCTTTCTTTCTGCCCCTAGAGTCTGAGAGTGTCTTTCCTGGATTTCTATTTCCACTCTCTTTGTGTTTTGAGCTTTCTAGGCTTTATTTTAAATTTATTTATTGAGAGAGAGAGAGTGAAAGAGAGGCAGGAGAAGAGGAAGGATCAATAGAGGGAAGGAGAAGAAGGGGGAAAGAATCTCAAGCAGACTGTACTGAGTGCAGAGCCTGATGTGGGGCTTGATCTCACAACCCTGAGATCACAACATGAGCAGTAATCAAAAGTTGGACACTTAACTGACTGAAACTCTCAGGTATCCTCAGCTAAGTTTTATTTAGAATTTGTTTTAAGGTTTTGTCTCTTCTAAGAGTACTCATTTGGTTTTTCTTCTGACTCCTTTTTGGAATCAGACTGTTTCATTGGAACTATGCCTTTTGGAACTGATTTGGCCTTTGGTCAAATTCCTCTTGGAGTGGGCTGTTCTTACTGGAATTGTTCTGTTTAGAAATTTTGTCTTTTTTTTTTTTTAGAGATAAACCTCCAAGAAATGGGCTTCCAATCATAAAAATGCTTGAGGGTGCCATCCCCTTCTAGAACCCTGACTAGTCTTGTTTTTCTCAATATTAAATTAAAAAGCCACAAGTTCTCCTCAATTTTGTTTTAATTGGATGGGATGCCTATTTTAATTGGTATATTGAGGCTTCCAAACACTGTCAGGATTCTAAATTAGACTCTGCAAAATACTATTTCTAAGTTAACTGAGGCAAACAAATTTACCTGAAAGAGGTAAACACAGTTTTGAACTCCATCTTCTTGGATTCCAGATACACAGCAGCAGCTTTTTGCTCAGGCCCTACCTCTGGCACCATTTCTCTATATTTCCTTTGTGCCATCCCCACATCCTGTATACCTCCTTCTCCTTCATTCTAATGCCTTTACTGAACTTCTCTTTTCCTTTAAAATTATCCTCATACACTCTTTCCCTGAACTCATTAAAACCTATATCTTACAATTAAGTCTTCTGAGGATCTAGATGAATCCCAAACTTCTTATATTTCCTGGACTAAGGCCACATGGTGAGCCATAGTTAAAGAGTTTCTTCAAGTGACTGGAGCCTTCATCGGTTTGCTGAAGCATTTAACATAGTTGTTCAAGCTTACCAATATGGTGTCTACTGATATCAATTAGTCCACATGCTTGTTGGTGAGGGCTAGAAAAAATATTGGAGGAAACTAAGTCAATGGTACTGCTCTAAATGGTACTGTTTAGGAAAACACTGACCTCTGTATTTTGGCAAGATGCCAGAATACTCCTGGATATCTCCAATAAGTGATTACAGTAGCTTTTCTTAAGCCTGTTAATTGAAAAAAAATTCAGGTTTTCACGCAAAAATCTGATGAACCTATTCATGACTATTACAATGGAATCTAAGTTGTCTTCTTAAAAAATTTATTTATTTATTTATTTATTTATTTATTTATTTATTTATTTATGAGAGAGAGAGAGCAGGGCAGAGGGGTGGGAGAGAGAACATGAGTCAGGGGGAGGCAGAGGGAGAGAGAGAAGCAGGCTTCCCACTGAGCAGGGAGCCCAATGTGGGGCTTGATCCCAGGACCCTGGTATCATGACCTGAACTAAAGGCAAAAACACAACCAACCAAACCACCCAGGAGCCCCTCTAAATCATCTTTAAAGAAAATTCTGATCTTCCTTTAGATGTTGTATCCACTCAGGTAGAATTTATTTTTTTATAAATTTATTTTTTATTGGTGTTCAATTTGCCAGCATATAGAATAACACCCAGGCTCATCCCATCAAGTGCCCACCTCAGTACCCATCACCCAGTCACCCCCACCCCCCGCCCACCTCCCTTTCCACCACCCCTAGTTTGTTTCCCAGAGTTAGGAGTCTTTCATGTTCTGTCTCCCTTTCTGATATTTCCCACTCATTTTTTCTCCTTTCCCCCTTATTCTCTTTCACTATTTTTTATATTCACCAAATGAATGAGACCATATAATGTTTGTCCTTCTCTGATTGACTTATTTCACTCAGCATAATACCCTCCAATTCCATCCACGTCGGAGCAAATGGTGGGTATTTGTCGTTTTAATGGCTGAGTAATATTCCATTGTATACATAAACCACATCTTCTTTATCCATTCATCTTTCGATGGACACCGAGGCTCCTTCCACAGTTTGGCTATTGTGGACATTGCTGCTATAAACATCGGGGTGCAGATGTCCTGGCATTTCATTCATGAAATGGGCAAAAGACATGAACAGAAATCTCACAGAGAGACATGGCCAACAAGCACATGAAAAGATGTTCCGCATCACCGGCCATCAGGGAAATACAAATCAAAACCACAATGCGATACCACCTCACACCAGTGAGAATGGGGAAAATTCACAAGGCAGGAAACCACAAATTTTGGAGAGGATGTGGAGAAAGGGGAACCCTCCTTCACTGTTGGTGGAAATGTGAACTGGTGCAGCCATTCTGGAAAACTGTGTGGAGGTTCCTCAAAGAGTTAAAAATAAATCTGCCCTGCCTCTCAGCAATTGCACTACTGGGGATTTACCCCAAAGATACAGATGCAATGAAACATCAGGTAGCATTTAACTCTGTTAATGGGTGATCAGAATCTTTCTCTTTTAGTTAAAAAGATGGAAATATAATAGAAAACTATGTCCAGTTCAGATTTTGTGAATTTGACAAATCAGCTCACTTGTACTCTAGATGAGTCACTGAAAGGAAGATTTCTACAATTTTTAATTTTCAATTCTGGAAAATAAAGGTCCCTAAACAAAACAAAATAATTCAGTTTCTCATATTACTACAAAGAGCCAGAACATTAGGACAAGTTATTAGCAACTTAAGAATTTTGGGTGCTTCAGGCTCCTAGCCAGCCTTTCCAATGTCCTCCTAATTCCCACTGATGTGGCTTTGAGGAACTACAGATGCTCTTCCAAATTCTCTCTCTTAACCAGATCAGAGAAAGAAACTATTCTCTAGATGGATAATATCTCCTTATTGACATGGGGGGTACACTCTTGGTGCTCAACGCCACTGCTATAAAGAAGCTCCTGTTGCAGAATACTAAAACAGTTCATCTTTATCCATTCATCTTTTGATGGACACTGAGGCTGCTTCCACAGTTTGGCTATTGCGGACATTGCCGCTATGAACATTGGGGTGCAGGTATCTCGGTCTTTCACTGATTCATCTTCTTTGGGGTAAGAAGATGTGGTATATGTATACAATGGAATATTACTTAGCCATTAGAAATGACGAATATCCACCATTTGCTTCAACGTGGATGGAATTGGAGGGTATTATGCTGTTTGAAGTAAGTCAATTGGAGAAGGACAAACATTATAGGGTTTCATTCATATGAGGAATATGAAAAATAGTGAAAGGGATTTAGGGGAAAGGTGAGAGAATGAGTGGGAGGTATGGAAGAGGGTGATGGAACATGGGAGACTCCTGGCTCTGGGAAGTGAACAGGGGATAGTGGAAATGGAGGGTGGGGTATGGGGTGACTTGGTGATGGGCACTGAGGGGGGCACTTGATGGGATGAGTACTTGGTATTATACTATATGTTGGCAAATTGAACTCCAGTAAAAAATATACAAAATAAATAAATAAATATAAAAAATTAAACAGTTCAAATAGTGGGGGTATTAAATAAAACTTGACATGTTTCTGTCTCTGAATCTATTTTCCTTTTGTTTTGGCCCTTTGAAATTACCAAAACTTTTTTTCCTTAATCCTTCCACCCCTATTCATTTATTGAGCACAAATTTTTATAAAAGTATCATACTGGAATTTCTTTCTCCCGAAAGGGGGGCATAATACTAGAATTTGACAGTAGTGATCAAATTAGCCAAACAATTAAATGGTACTTGAAGATCTTTTATTTGTTCCATGTCTGACAGTACTATAGCTGAGACTGGGGACACTGATTATTTGACCCTATTTGATCAGCTACTACCCTCTTTATGATTGAAACTTTTAACTGACTGGCAAAATTCATAGTGCACCTCCCATAAAGATTCAAATAGATCTTTCCAAACCTCTCCTCAGAATTAATCAATACCCTATATTGTGTCCTTCAAGTTATCAAATTCATAACAAATAGAAAATGACAAGGCTCAGGGCCTCATTATCCCTGGCACTAATCCCTGTAATACCTCTGTTTTATCTATGAGAAAACTCCATTACTAAAAATTGAAAATGGAGGTCTAAGAACTCTGAGAAATGAAGAACATTTATTATTACTTGGCACCCTATTGTTCCTAATCCCCATTAAATACTGACATCCATTCCCACTGAAAACGTTTTACTGTAATTGATCAATGCAACTTTTTAGTATTAAAGTTGTTAAACATAGCCAATATTCTTTTGCTTTTAATTGGGAAGAACAGCAATACATTGTAGACAGGAATGTCCCAAGGTTTAACAGACATTCTTGTTTTCACAAATCTTAAAAGCTGATTCAAATGCTATAAATTTTTTTGTGGGCTGCACTTTGTTACAATATATGGATGATTTGCTTCTCAGTTCCCCTTCCAAAACCTCTTCACAGGAAAGAAACATCCACCTGTTAGGTATTTTGGCTTTAAATAAACTTAAAATCTTTGAAGAAAAATTGCAGTTTGTTCAAACTGAGGTTTAATACTTAGAACATCTGATCTCAGAATAAATAATACATATTTAGATTCAGACAAAACCCTTCACAACTGCTTAATGCTGACAGAATTCCTCTAACCAATGCTGATTTTTCATGCATTGATAATAATTCTTATTTAAAATAGGAAAATGGTAAGCATTGTATTGAATATGTTATTGTAATTTTTATGACATCTTCAAAACATGATATTTATCTTTGGCTGCTTTGGCACAACTGGCTGAGTCATAAGTCCTTAATTACATTTAGTAACTTGCATCTTAGCCATGGATTACACTGACAAAATTTATACCAATAGTCAGTATGCCTTTGGCATAGCTCCATAAATTTGGAACATTGTGAAAACAACATGATTTCCTTGCTCCAATAAAAATAAAATTAAAAATGGCTTCTATGCCCAAAATGTATTGGATGTCATATTTTTTCTGACAGCTCTCACAATTATTAAGTTTTCTGGGCATTCCATACTCAACTCTCTGGAGGCCACAGGAAACAATATAACTGTTATTTCTGCCAAAAATTCTGCTGTTGAAACAATACCAAAAGATTGGGATCGTCCCCTGAATATTCTCAGACCCTAATGCCTTGAAATTAGAACTAAATCACAACAAGAAGTTTGGAAGGACCTCAAACATGTGGAGGTTAAGGACCATCCTGCTAAAAAATGAAAGGGTCAACCAGAAAATTAAGGAAGAATTACAAAGATTCATGGAAACTAATGAGAATGAAGATACAACCATTCAAAATCTTTGGGACACAGCAAAAGCAGTCCTAAGGGGGAAATACATCACAATACAAGCATCCATTCAAAAACTGGAAAGAACTCAAATACAAAAGCTAACCTTACACATAAAGGATCTACAGAAAAAACAGCAGATAGATCCTAACCCAGCAGAAGAAGAGAGTTAATTAAAATTCGAGCAGAACTCAACGAAATCGAGACCAGAATAACTGTGGAACAGATCAACAAAACCAGGAGTTGGTTCTTTGAAAGACTTAATAAGATAGATAAACCATTAGCCAGCCTTATTAAAAAGAAGAGAGAGAAGACTCAAATTAATAAAATCATGAATGAGAAAGGAGAGATCACTACCAACACCAAGGAAATACAAACGATTTTAAAAACATATTATGGACAGCTATATGCCAATAAATTAGGCAATCTAGAAGAAATGGACGCATTCCTGGAAAGCCACAAACTACCAAAACTGGAACAGGAAGATATAGAAAACCTGAACAGGCCAATAACCAGGGAGGAAATTGAAGCAGTCATCAAAAACCTCCCAAGACAAAAAAGTCCAGGGCCAGATGGCTTCCCAGGGGAATTCTATCAAACATTTAAAGAAGAAACCATATCTATTCTACTAAAGCTGTTTGGAAAGATAGAAAGAGATGGACTACTTCCAAATTCGTTCTATGAGGCCAGCATCACCTTAATTCCAAAACCAGACAAAGACTCCACCAAAAAGGAGAATTACAGACCAATATCCCTGATGAACATGGATGCAAAAATTCTCAACAAGATACTAGCCAATAGGATCCAACAGTATATTAATAAAACGATTCACCATGACCAAGTAGGACTTATCCCTGGGACACAAGGCTGGTTCAACACTCGTAAAACAATCAATGTGATTCATCATATCAGAAAGAGAAAATCCAAGAACCGTAAGATCCTCTCATTAGATGCAGAGAAAGCATTGGACAAAATAAAGCATCCGTTCCTGATCAAAACTCTTCAGAGTGTAGGGATAGAGGGAACATTCCTCGACATCTTAAATGCCATCTACGAAAAGCCCACAGCAAATATCATTCTCAGTGGGGAAACACTGGGAGCCTTTCCCTTAAGATGAGGGACAAGACAGGGATGTCCACTCTCACCACTGCTATTCAACATAGTACTGGAAGTCGTAGCCTCAGCAATCAGACAACAAAAAAACATTAAAGGCATTCAAATTGGCAAAGAAGAAGTCAAACTTTCCCTCTTCGCTGGTGACATGATACTCTACATAGAAAACCCAAAAGCCTCCACGCCAAGATTGCTAGAACTCATACAGCAATTTGCCAGCCTGGCAGGATACAAAATCAATGTGCAGAAATCAATAGCATTTCTATACACTAACAATGAGACTGAAGAAAGAGAAATTAAGGAGTCAATCCCATTTACAATAGCACCCAAAAGCATAAGATACCTAGGAATAAACCTAACCAAAGACGTAAAACTATAAAACTACCCTAAAACTATAGAACACTTCTTGAAAGAAATTGAGGAAGACACAAAGAGATGCAAAAATATTCAATGCTCATTGATTGGCAGAATTAATATTGTGAAAATGTCAATGTTACCCAGGGCAATTTACACGTTTAATGCAATCCCTATCAAAATACCATGGACTTTCTTCAGAGAGTTAGAACAAATTATTTTAAGATTTGTGTGCAATCAGAAAAGACCCCGAGTAGCCAGGGGAATTTTAAAAAAGAAAACCATATCTGGGGGCATCACAATGCCAGATTTCAGGTTGTACTACAAAGTTGTGGTCATCAAGACAGTGTGGTACTGGCACAAAAACAGACCCATAGATCAATGGAACAGAATAGAGAACCGAGAAGTAGACCCTGAACTTTATGGTCAGCTAATATTCAATAAAGGAGGAAAGACTATCCACTGGAAGAAAGACAGTCTCTAAAATAAATGGTGCTGGGAAAATTGGACATTCACATGCAGAAGAATGAAACTAGACCATTCTCTTTCACCATACACAAAGATAAACTCCAAATGGACGAAAGATCTAAATGTGAGACAAGATTCCATCAAAATCCTAGAGGAGAACACAGGCAACACCCTTTTTGAACTCGGCTACAGTAACTTCTTGCAAGATACATCCACGAAGGCAAAAGAAACAAAAGCAAAAATGAACTATTGGGACTTCATCAAGATAAGAAGCTTTTGCACAGCAAAGGATACAGTCAACAAAACTAAAAGACAACCTACAGAATGGGAGAAGATATTTGCAAATGACGTATCAGATAAAGGGCTAGTTTCCAAGATCTAGAAAGAACTTCTTAAACTCAACAGCAAAGAAACAAACAATCCAATCATGAAATGGGCAAAAGACATGAAGAGAAATCTCACAGAGGAAGACATAGACATGGCCAACACGCACATGAGGAAATGCTCTGCATCACTTGCCATCAGGGAAATACAAATCAAAACCACAATGAGACAGCACCTCACTCCAGTGAGAATGGGGAACATTAACAAGGCAGGAAACCACAAATGTTGGTGGGAATGTGAACTGGTGCAACCACTCTGGAAAACTGTGTGGAGGTTCCTCAAAGAGTTAGAAATAGACCTGCCCTACGACCCAGCAATTGCACTGTTGGGGATTTACCCCAAAGATTCAGATGCAATGAAACGCTGGTACACCTGCACCCCGATGTTTCTAGCAGCAATGTCCACAATAGCCAAACTGTGGAAGGAGCCTCAGTGTCCATCAAAAGATGAATGGATAAAGAAGATGTGGTTTATGTGTACAATGGAATATTACTCAGCCATTTGAAATGACAAATACCCACCATTTGCTTCAACGTGGATGGAACTGAAGGGTATTATTTGGAGTGAAGTAAGTCAATCGGAGAAGGACAAACATTGTATGTTCTCATTCATTTGGGGAATATAAATAATAGTGAAAGGGAATATAGGGGAAGGGAGAAGAAATGTGTGGGAAATATCAGAAAGGGAGACAGAATATAAAGACTCCTAACTCTTGGAAACGAACTAGGGGTGATGGAAGGGGAGGAGGGCGGGGGTGGGGGTGAATGGGTGATGGGCAGTGAGGGGGGCACTTGACGGGATGAGTACTGGGTGTTATTCTGTATGTTGGCAAATTCAACACCAATAAAAAATAAATTAATTATTAAAAAAATAAAATAAAATAAAATGAGTCTCCCAGTCACCCCCACCCCCTGCCCACCTCTCTTTCCACCCTGCCTTGTTCATTTCCCAGAGTTAGGAGTTTCTCATGCTCTACCTTTCTGATATTTCCCACTCTTTTTTTCTCCTTTCCTTTTATTCCCTTTCACAATTTTTTATATTCCTCAAAAGAATGAGACCAAATAATGTTTGTCCTTTTCCAATTGACTTCTTTCACTCAGCATTATACCTTCCAGGTCCATCCATGTTGAAGCAAATGGTGGGTATTTGTCGTTTCTAAAAGCTGAATCATATTCCATTGGATACATAAACCACATATTCTTTATCCATTCATCTTTCGATGGACACCGAGGCTCCTTTCACAGCTTGGCTATTGTGGACATTGCTGCTATAAACATTGGGGTGCAGGTGTCCTGTTGTTTCACTGCATATGGGTGTTAAGCTATATGTTGGCAAATTGAACTCCAATTAAAAAAATATGTCAAAAAAAGAAATAAAATAAATTAAATTAATTAAAATAATAAATGAGTCTCTTGTAGACAGCAAATAAGTGGGTCTTGCTTTTTTATGCAGTCTGAAACCCTGAGCCTTTTGTTGAGATTATTAAATTCATTCATGTTCAGAGTTACTATTGAAAGATATGAATTTGTGTCATCATAATACCTATTCAGTCCCTGTTTTTGTGGGTTATTTCTTTGGCCATCATCTTTCTTTTACAGAGTCCCCCTTAATATTTCTTGCAGAACTGTTTTGGTCATCACATATTCTTTCAGTTTCTGCCTATATTGGAAGCTCTTTATCTCTCCTATTCTGAATGAGAGCCCTGCTAGATACAGTATTGTTGGCTGCATGCTCTTCTCATTTAGGACCCTGAATATATTCTGCCAGCCCTTTCTGGCCTGCCAGGTCTCTGTGAAGAGGTCTGCTGTTAATCTAATATTTCTCCCCATATAAGTTAGGGATCTCTTGTCTCTTGCTGCTTTTAGGGTCTTCTCTTTATCCTTGGAATTTGAAAGTTTCACTCTTAAATTTCGGGGTGTTCAACAGTTTCTGTTGATTTTAGGGGGGGGATATCTCTATCTCCTTGATCTGAATGCCTGTTTCCCTCTCCAAGTTAGGGAAGTTCTCAGCTATCATTTCTTCAAATACACTTTCTGGTCCTCCATCCGTTCTGAAACCCCAATTAAACGTAGATTTTTTTTCCTTAGGAGGCTGTCATTTATTTCCCTTAACCTTTCCTCATGATCTTTAATTGTTTTTCTCTTTTTTCCTCAGCTTTCTTCCTTGCCATCAACTTGTCTTCTATGTCACTCACTCATTCTTCTACCAAATTAACCCTTGTCATTAGGACCTCCAGTTTGGATTGCATCTCATTTAATTGATTTTTATTTAGGCCTGATTAGATCTAAATTCTGCCTCATGAAGTTTCTTGAACCCTTTATACTTTTTTTTTCCAGAGCCACCAATAGCTTTATAATTGTGCTTCTGAATTGGCTTTCTGACAATCGAATTGTAATAACTCTATGGGAGGGAGTACTATTTCTGATTCTTTCCTTTGTTGTGAGTTATTCTTTCTAGTCATTTTGCTTAGTGCAGAGTAGCCTAAACAAGTTGTACTGGAAAAAGGGAAAAAAAGTGAAAAAAAAAGAACAACTACAACATAAAAAAACAAGGAGTGGTATCCTCTGGTTCTATATACTGTAAATCCCTTTCGACTTCCCCTGGAGCTTTCTAGTGCTGCTTGGTCAAGAACTTGCTCTTCCCCTGTCTTTCCAGCTGGTCTTCTGGGGAGAAGCCTGCTGTGCTGATTCTCAGGTATGTGCACCTGGGGGGAGCTTTCCCACCCCGTGCCAGGTACACAACTCAGTGGGAGATGTTTATCCTGTGAGTCCCCTGTTCCCTGGTGGCCCCGACCCTCCCAGGCACAGTGTGACACAAAGAGGAACAACCACAGTGGTGACAGCCAGCTCTCCAGCCCTGGGTCAGTTCCCACAGTAACTATCGCAGTCTCTCGGTCCGCACTGGCCCGGATGCTCCGGGGCGGGGTGCTGATCTGCACAGCTTCGGGTTGCCCAGCGGCAGGAGCATACTCGCTGTCCTGTGCCCTCCCAGCCTCCACCTGTCCCTCAGGGAGCGCAGAATCCTGGGCTTTCTCCACGAGCACCCTCATATCCAGGCCTGGGCCAATGGAATCGAACTCCCGGGGCCGCGCAGCCCCGTCTTCATGGTGCCGCTGCCTGAGCTGTTCCCAAGTCCCCACCAGGCCCACGCTCCAACCCTTTCCTGAGCTCGGCGCAGTGTGTGGCGTGCTCTCCCCCCAGGCACCCTTCCTCTGTTGGCCTGGAGAACCTGGAGGACCCTGGGAACCTGGAGGCTCCACTGCCCCTCCTGGGATCCTACCCAAGTTCTCTGTGAGCGCCTTTCCATCTGGGAAGATTGATAAAGTTCTCGCTTCTCTGGGACTGGGCTTTTCTGTCCTGGAGGCTCTCACCTCCGGGCCTTAGCCCGGGTCCTCGTGCCCCCCGCCCCTGGATTCTTTTTTATTTATTTATTTTTTGCCATCTTCCTACCTTGTTAGAAGCACAAAATCTTCTCTCTGTAGCAGTCCAGCCATTCTCTCTTTAAATCTCAGGCTGAATTCATAGGTTTTCAGGATGATTTGAAAGTTATCTAGGTAAGTTGGTGGGGACAGGTGACTTGATCAACCAGATCACTTTCTCACATCATACACAAAAATAAATTTGAAATAGATGAAAGACCTAAACGTGAGACTGTACTCCATCAAAACCCTAGAGGAGAACACAAGCAGCAACTTCTTTAACTTCGGCTGCAGTGACTTTTTGTTAGACACATCTCCAGAAGCAACAGAAACAAAAGCAAAATGAACTATTAGTACTCCATCAGGAGTCCTTTCCTTTGCATGACAAAGGAAACAGTCAACAAAACTAAAAGGCAACCTATAGGATGGGAGAAGATATTTTCAAATGACATATCATATAAAGGGCTAATATTTAAAATCTATAAAGAACTTATCAAAATCAACAACCCCATACACCAAAATACCAGTAAAGAAAGGGGAAGAAGACATGAACAGAGATTTCTCCAAAGAAGACATACAAATGGACATACAAATACATGAAACAATGTGAAACATCACTCATCATCAGGGAAATACAAATCAAAACCACAATAAGATATCACCCCATATCTGACAGAATGACTAAAATTAACAACTCATTAGACAACAGATATTGGAAAGGATGCAGAGAAAGGGGGATTTTCTTACACTACTGGTGGGAATGCAAACTGATGCAATCACTCTGGAAACCAGCATGGAGGTTCCTCAAAAAGTTAAAAATAGATCTATTCTATGATCCAGCAATTACACTACTAAGTATTCACCCAAAGAATTTAAAAATATGGATTTGAATGGGTACATGAACCCTGACGTTTATAGAAGCATTGTCAGTAATAGCCAGAATATACTATATGTTGGCAAATTGAACTCCAATTAAAAAAATTTACAAAAAAAGGAAAGAGCTCAAGTGTCCATCAACTGATGAATGACTGAAAAAAAAAACTGATGAATGGATAAAGAAGATGTGGTATCTGTGTATAGAATTGAATATTACTCAGCCATCAAAAAATGAAATCTTGTTATTTGCAATGATGTGGATGGAGCTAGAGGTTATTATACTAAGTGAAATAATTCAGTTAAAGAAAAACAAGTGCCATTTAATTTCACTCATATGTGGAATTTAGGAAAAAAGCAGATGAACATATGGGAAAGGAGAAAAACAGCGAGGGAAATAAACCATAAAAGACTCTTTAAAAATAAGTTTTATCTTTTTATTTGAGAGAGAGAGAGAGAGAGAGAGAGAGAGAACAAGAGAGAGAGAAAGAACTAGTGGAAAGGCAGTGGGGAGAGGGAGAAGCAGACTCCAAGCTGACCATGGATCCTGGTGTGGGACTCGATCCCAGGACATTGGGATCATGACCTGAGCTGAAGGCAGATACTTAACTGACTGAACCACCCAGATTCCCCCCATAAGTGACTCTTAATGATAGAAAACAAACCGAGGTTTGATTGAGGGAGGTGTGTGGGGGCTAAATGTGTGATGCATATTAAGGAGGGCATTTGTGATGAGCACTGGGTGTTATATGTTTTTTGTTAACTAACTAGAATTTAAATATATATTTAAAACTATTTTTAAATATTTCAAATAAACATTTGAAAAAAAGAAAAAATATTCTGTTACTCTTAGTTTCCAAGAGGTTGAAACACACCACACAGAGCCACATGAGGAAGCAAGAGGGTCAGTTAGGAGGGAGAGGTGAAAGAGAGGATAGAAAGGATAGGACTCTAGAAAGAAAAAAAAAGGATAATGTACAAGATTGGTCAGTTTATATATGAAAATAAATTGTATATCATCTCCAGAATTTGGCTTGTCATGGGAGGAATGCTCTCCTTAGGGTCAGGAAAACCCAAAATGTCAAAATATCAGAATAAATTACATGCTTAATACAACTTCAAAGTACTAGAATGCCAATAAGATCCAGGAAAGTAAGTGAATTAATTGACTAGTGAAGACTAGAGAGGACATGTCCCAGTTAAAAGGGGGCATCTGCTACTCAGTCCTTGCCAGTTGCTGTATGAGAATTTGGGTTAGAGGTGGAATTTTGGAAATTTCACAAGAGCTAAAAGAAGTACTTTTTATGGGGCAGCCCAGGTGGCTCAGTGGTTTAGCGCTGCCTTCAGCTCAGGGCCTGACCCTGGAGACTCGGGACAGAGTCCCACGTCAGGCTCCCTGCATGGAGCCTGCTTTTGCCTCTGCCTGTGTCTCCCTCCCCCTTCTCTGTCTATGTGTGTGTGTGTGTGTCTGTCATGAATAAATAAATAAAATCTTTAAAAAGAAAGATGCACTTTTTATGTGAAATCTCACATTTTTAAAAGTTGGAAGCTGATCTAATTTGTCTCTAATTTTTGTGCAGAAAAAAATATAATACGTGCCTTTATATTGAATGTAACCTTGGCATCCAGTTTTACATCTCAATTATACATAAGTATATCATGACAATTATTACCATTATTATCATCTTTTCATCATCACCAACAACATAATTGCTTTCCCTTTATTATTGAGCTCCTATGATGTGGCAGAGTCTGTGTTAGTTATTTTACATATATTATCTCATTTAATACTCACAATTAACCCATGATGTAAGTATCATGTTCTTTCCATCTTATGTGTGAAAACTGATGCTCCAAGCTCTCATAATACATAGCAATTGAAATTCATGTCTGCTGGTGTTTATACAGCACTTACTGTAAGGTGTTGGTTTCACCTGGGAGAAACCAGCCAATAAAATCTCAAGCTATGGCCTCTCTACCTCCACTTAATGCTCACATCTAGAGTGGGAGAATTTTATGGTTAATTTTGTGGGTCAATTTGGCTGGGCCATGTTATCTAGTTTCTGGTCAAACAGTCTAGATAATACTGTGAAGGCATTTTTTAGATGTGATTAATATCAAGTCAGTAGACTTTGAGCAAATTATGTTATCCTTTATAATGTGGGTAGTCTTTATATAGTCAGTTGAAGGACATGAGAATAAGGACTAAGATCCACAGAGAAATAGGAATTCTGCCTCCGGATTGCCTTCCAACTTGTGCTGCAGCACTAATTCTTTCTGTGGTCTCTAGCTTACCAGCCTGCCCTATATATTTCTGAAATACCAACCCCCTCACTCGCATGAGCCAGTTCCTAAAAGTAAAAAGTAAATCAAATGCTCTCTGACTCTGTCATTCTCTCTCTCTCTCTCTCTCTACACACACACACACACACACACACACACACAACTTTATTATTTGTTTTTTTTATTATAATAAATTTTTTTATTGTTGTTCAATTTATCAACATACAGAATAACACCCAGTGCTCATCCCATCAAGTGCCTCCCTCACTGCCCATCACCCATTCACCCCCACCCCCCCGCCCTCCTCCCCTTCCACCACCCTTAGTTTGTTTCTCAGAGTTAGGAGTCTTTCATGTTCTGTCTCCCTTTCTGATATTTCCTACACATTTCTTCTCCCTTCCCTTCTATTCCCTTTCACTATTATTTATATTCCCCAAATGAATGAGAACATATAATGTTTGTCCTTCTCCAATTGACTTACTTCACTCAGCATAATACCCTCCAGTTCCATCCACGTTGAAGCAAATGGTGGGTATTTGTCATTTCAAATGGCTGAGTAATATTCCATTGTACACATAAACCACATCTTCTTTATCCATTCATCTTTCGATGGACACCGTTTTTTTTAAGAACCCTGAAATGTATATATTTTGGTTTCAAGAGTAATTTAGGAACAGAATAACAAGGATGAGTTCTATTAATTAGTCCCCAAAGGCTTCAAAAAGGTAAGTATGACCCACAGACAAGTGTGCTACATTATAAAAAGCTACATGATATTTTTTCCAATTTATGCGCACAGAAACATGGGGAATATACATAGAAATGGACAGTAAGGCATGAAATAATGGAATGGTGGAAGGAACATAAACCTGGATGAAGCTGACTTTATTGGTATAGTCTAATTAAAGCAGATATCCTGGATATAATGTTGTAACTCTAAGGGTTGCAAAGGACTCTAAAAGTTTGTTTGGCTGGTTGGATGAAACATAATAAATTTAGATGCCAGTACTGTTTTGATACACCATACAGGAAAGGATCCAAAGGCTTTGGGTGATTGGGATGTTAGAAGGGATTTATTACATAAGACCTGCTCACCACCCTGGGAATCCAGAGAACATACCTTCACCACAATTATAAGAAATACATTTGTGAAGGAATCTTCATCATCCTTGAAGAGCTCTGTGGCGAATCTTCTGATTCTACTCTGTAGGTTAGAAATTAGAATGAGAACTGCTGCCACCAAACTGGGAAGCCTAAATGCAATGGGATAATTAGATTTTGTGATGGCAGAAGCCCACTGGTGGCCCTTAGTATCCAAGGGCAAATGCACTTGATTATCATAATGCATATTCAAAGCAGCAATTAGAAGTCTGACTTGCAGAGACCTATGCTGTTGGCTAGTTAATCAGAGTGTTCTTAAAAGTGAAATAGATGATCAGTATACTAAATTCTTATGTGATCTGAAGAAATGGCAAATTTCTAGGTCATGTGAGCAAAAGTCTAACTTAAATCATAAAAATGTAGAATCTTGATCTCTCAAGTATTTCCATACTTCAGCCAGTTTACAGATCCAAAACCATCTGAATGAAGAGGAGGCCAGGTCTCCTCGAAGAACCCCACTACACTGCCAGAATGGTACTGTTAATCTTTCTCCCAGCCTTTCAACTATGGAACTATGATCTTCACTAAGGTGATTATTTATTGAATAATAGGAAATAATAAGACCTTCAGAGGATGACTGGACACTGTCTCTAAATTGAAACTAATTCCAAGAGAGCCATAATGTCACAGTGGCCCAACAGTCAGAGGAGGTCATGTGATCAATGGAGCTGGAGCTCAAGTCCATCTCACAGTGGGTCCAGTTGGTCTTTAAATTCATCCTATGGTTATTAACCCAATCTGGAATGTGTAATTGGGTTAGACATTCTCAGCAGCTTGCCAGATTCTCTTCACTGGTTCTTGTCCTGTGAAGAGAGGGCTATTATAGTGGGAAAGTCCTAATGGAGTCACTAAAAGTAAGCATGTCTTTTCTTTTCTTTTTTGATGATGCTTCAAAATCTTGGAGCCTTGCTGATGCTGAAAGAGACTGTTCCTACCCGGATTAGTTAATTTGTAGGGATAACAAAAAATTCACCTGGGAGCAAGCCAATCAACCCAGAGCCCATACCTCAATCAGCTTTTTTATTGAGTTCTTAAAAGGCTTTCACTCATAGGCCACCATTACTTGTCTTTATCAAACTAAGGCCATGTACTCATCCACTTGGGACAGCTCCTATGCCTCAGAGTCTGCTAAAATTATTCAACTAGCCAAGCCTAAGCTTACTCTATTTCATTCCTTCATTTCTGCGGAAGCCATCCCTTCCCAAATTCCTTTTCTCTCATGAGTGATTACAGTGCTTCCCTGTGTTTCATGGCATGTCCCTTCCTTGTAGTAACTATGAGTAATGAACTACCATTTCAATGGCAAATATCTCCTGACTTGTTGACTCACCATACCTGAATAATAATAAAACTTACATTTTAAAACTCAACAGTCTCTACTAAGAAAATACTAAACCAATCAATACACATTCCTGAAGTGATTGTAAATAATAGTGCCACCATAAAGAGGTTGAAGGATACAAGGTTGGTGATTCCCACCACAGCCCTATTCAACTGTAAACTTTAAAAATAAAACTGCCAGTTATTTTGCCAGCAAAAGTTGGTTTATTCAAGATTAGCAGAGAATTGCAATCTGGGACAAGCTACAGCAAAACCATAGGCAAGTCCAGAGAACAAAGGAGGGGAATGTTATTTTACAAAGTAAATGGGGACGTTGGGAAGGCTCTAATAAAGAAGTCTTCTGGAGTAAACTAGGAGTTCAAAGTGTAGTGGCTTTTTTTTTATTTTTATTTATTTATGATAGGCACACAGTGAGAGAGAGAGAGAGGCAGAGACACAGGCAGAGGGAGAAGCAGGCTCCATGCACCGGGAGCCTGACGTGGGATTTGATCCTGGGTCTTCAGGATCGCGCCCTGGGCCAAAGGCAGGCGCTAAACCGCTGCGCCACCCAGGGATCCCTGTAGTGGCTTTTTATTGGCTGAATTGTAACAGTCTTCTCACTGGCTGGTAAAGAGTGAGAAAGGGAGGAGGAAATCTTTCTTCCTCCTGCTGGGAGAGGAAAGTGGTATGGCCTGGGGAGGTCAAGCTCTTCCTGTTGGGTTTGCAATTGAAGACTAGTGGTAGGGTGTGAGAGCTCCCTCTTTTGGCCCCCAACTCCATTCTAAATAAATGGTGCTTCCTTTTATTAATTTTCACACAACTTACTTATTTGACCTGTGCAGGAAACAGATGTACCATAGAGAATGATGGTAAATTATTATAAGTTTACCCAGATAGTGATTCCAATTGTATCTATCAGATATGGTTTCATTGCTTACGCTGATTAACACATACTTTAGTACATGGTATGCAGCTATTGATCTTGCAAGTGCCCTTTCCTTCTACCTGCTAGTAAACACCACAAGAAGCAGTTTCTTTCATCTGGCATGGCAACAATATACCTTCACTATCCTACCTTAGGAGTATATCAACTTAGCCTACCTCATAATTTACTATTCAGGATTTTGCTAATCTTTTCCTTCTGTAAGATATTGCATCAATCCATTATTTTGATGACATTATGTGAGCAAGAAGTAGCAGCTACTCCAGAGTTGTTGGCAACGCATTTGCAAGTCACAGTGTGGTAAATAAATCCAACTAAAATTCAAGGTCCTTCTACTTAGGACAAGTGGTGTGGGACATGTCAAGATATCCCTTCCAAGATGAAGGGTAAGTAGTTGCATTGACTCCTGCTATAACCAAAGTTAAGACACAACATTCAATGGGCCTTCTTGAATTTTAGAGGCAACTCATTTGCATTTGCATGCATTACTGTAGCCTATTTACCAACTTACCCAAACAGCTGCTAGTTTTGAATGAGGCTCATGATAAGAGAAGGCTCCTCAACAGATCCAAGTTGCCATTAAAGCTTTCTGGAATTTAGACTGTGTAACAGAGCAGATCTAACAGTAATTACAGTGTCTGTCAGTGGTATGTAAAGATGCCTTTTGCAGGTCCTTATAGAAACATCACAGCACCCAAGATTTTCAAGAAAACTTCTGCCATCCTTTGTTGATAACTACTTTCCTTCTGAGAAATAATTTTTAGTTGGTTACAGGACTTCAGTAAAGAACGAAGTTATCTGAGTTATTCAACATGAGCTGGAAATAGTTTGACTCACCTATCTATATAGTTTGGTGTGCATTCCATCCTCAAATAGAAGTAGTATAAACACTATTGCTTGACAGTCTGCTTGAGATAAGGCACCTATGGTCTCATAGGGAGCTCTCTACAATCAGCTGACAGAGGAAGAGAAAATTCAAGCTCAGTTTATAGATGGTTTGCATGTTAGGCAGACACCATGTGAAAATAGAGAACTGCAGGAATACAGCCCCTTTCTGTGACATCCTTGCAGGACAATAGTAAAGAGAAAACTCCCAGTGGGCAGAACTTTGTAAGTGTAGTTAATTGTTTACTCTGCTTGGAAGAACAGATTTCCAGACTTGAGATTATATACCAATTCTTGAGATGTGGCCAATTATTTGGGTGGTTGGTCAGAGATTGGAGGAAATAGGACTAGAAAAATGATGCTAAGGAAATCTAGGGAAGAGGTATGTGGGTAGACTCCCCCCCACCCCAGGTTTTCTGTATTTATTCGGAAAGTGATTCAACTATAGAATGATGCATTTTTAGTGCTATGATCTCCAATGTTTTGAAATCTCTTTTCCCTGTAATTATGTTTGTTGCAATTTTATAATCCTGAAGAAATTATTTTATGTGAAGTTTTTATGTATTCAGGTATTTTGCAGGATGTCCAATGTGATCAGTAATAAAGGTTGCAATGAGGTAGTAGCTATGATCATAACTCTCTTGTAATCTAAAAATAACAGGGATTTTCTTAACTGTACATGCAGCTATGAAGTTATCAGGTAATAACTGTCTATCTGAAAGGAACTGGTTATTTTTTCCTTGATCAATTAGTATATCAAGCTGAGAACCTGGATCAGAATTCACAAGATAGGTAGCATCTTCCATTTACTTTGATCTGTTTCCAAATATTCACTAAAGGATTTTTTTTTGTTCCAAGGACAGAACCCTAGGTTGGAAACCAGAACAAATCCTGGCACAGATTTGTACTTTCCAGGATTCTTCAAAGCGCAAATCAGCTCTACATCCTCTCATAGAGTGGCCAAAAATAGATATCCTTTGGGGGTCCACAGGAAAATTGGCATTTATGAGTTGGGGAAGCTCCTCAGTTACATAAGAGTACATTCTGTAGTTAGTTTTCCAAGGACCTCCAGTTGCATCCACATAAAACCCAGCACTGATGCCAGAGTCCCAGCTCTCATCCTCTCTTTAGCTTCTACTTTGCAGCCCCCTTCAAACTGTCATGTTCAAAAACTTCCTGAAATCCACCAAAGCACTTGTTGATGGAAATCTATTTCAATGTCATTCTTCTCATGACCAATTACTTTGTCTATACTATATTATAAATGATCCTCTGAGATTGACAGTGGGGAAAGAAGAAGCACCTAGAACCAGGAAGGAATTTTTAAATGGGCAAAAATATGGAAATATTTGAGCCTTTGCAAATGTTCAACAAAGGGTTACCTTAGCAGAGGAGGAGGATTCTAATAATCTAGTGGATAGGATGTCCCATTCTGTGGATAGCAGTCAGTGTTTATCCCCAGCCACTCTGTAATGACTCAGTGGGCTCATGAACAAAGAGGTTATCATTGAAGGGATGGAAGATATACATGGGGCCAGTAACATGGATTGTTACTCACAAAGGCCAATCTGCTTATGAACACTGCTGAGTGAGCATCTACCAGCAGTAGAGGCCAACACTGATTCCCTTATATGCACCATTCCCCAGGAAACTCAGCCAGCAAGCTGGTGGCAACTTGTTTCCATTAGACTCCTTCCATCATGGAAGAGGTAGTGTTTCATTCTTACTGAAATAGACACATATTCTAGATATGGATTTGCATTCTCTATATGTGATGCTTTTGCCAAGATTAACTACTGGGGACTTAATGAGCACCTTACTCACTATTGTGCTATTACAATAGCGTTGTTTTTGATCAAGGAATTCATGTCATATCAAATGAAATGTATCAATGATTCCATGTTCACGAAATTCACAATCTTACAATGTTTTCCACCATCTTGAATAAGTTGCTATGATAGAACAGTGGAATGGTTTTATGAAGACTTAGTTACAGTGTCAGGTGATAGTACTTTGTGAGATTAAGGCAATGTCATACAAAAAATGTATATACTCTAAGTCATCATTCAATATATTGCTGTTTTTCCCACAGCCAAGTTTCATGGGTCCAAGAAGCCAGGTGTAGAAGTGAGAGTGGCACCACTCAATATTGCCTCTAAATATCCACCAGTAAGATTTTGGCTTACTATCCTTGTGACATTATGCTTTATTGTTCTAGAGGTCTTACTTTCAAAGGGAAGAATGCTTCCACCCAAGTGAGACAAACATTCTTTTGAACTGGAAGTTAAAACTGACTCTAGGTTACTTTGAATTCCTCATGCCTATGAATCAACAGGCGTATGAAGGAATTATTGTACTGGCTGATGTTCTTAATCCCAATTACTAAAGTGTAATTGGATTGCTATTCCACCATGGAGGTAAGGAAGAGCATGTAAGAAGTGAAAGATATACTTTGTGTGTCTCTTAGTACTACCATACCCTGTGATTAAAGTCAATGGAAAACTAAAATTCAATTCAAGCAGGACTGTTAATGGTCCATACTCTTCAGGAATGGAAGTTTGGGTCACTCCATCAAGTAAAGAATATATATATTCTTTATACATATATAGTCTTTATGACTCTTTACCTGAGGCTTATAAAGAATATACATGTATAAAGAAAGAGTGAGAGTTATAATATCAGCTATAAACTCATGACCATTTACATAAATAAGATCTGTAATTGTTATAAACAGTTGTTCCTTGTTTTGTTATGAATATATTGTGTGCATGTAGAAAATCTCTTTGTTTTCTTGTCTCTCTTATCCCTTTATAATATAAAATGAGATGTCTTGAATACATTATGTTAACTTCATATCATAGTTTTAAGATATACAATATCGGGGAAAATAGTAAACATCACCTGCAAACATTAAATCCTCTTCTAGGGAAGGGTTATTGCATTTTTGGTTATATACAGGATAGTTGTAATATGATAGGGAGAATTATTACATTTTATTTTATTTTACTAATATTTTATTTATTTATTTGACAGAGAGAGATCACAAAGAGGGGGAGCTGCAGTCAGAGGGAGAGGGAGAAACAGGTTCCCTACTGAGCAGGGAGCCCTGATGTGGGACTGGATCCCAGGACCCTGGGATCAGGACCTGAGCTGGAGGCAGATGCTTAACTAACTGAGTTGCCCAGGCATCCCAAGTTATGACATTTTAATTGTCTTTATTTAGAGATTAATTATGGATTTAAAGCAGAAAGATCTTTATCTATTTTCAAAGGAATGGACATTATTTACAACAGAATGTAAAGAAGTTCAAGACTGAGGCACCTGGGTTGCTTACTCTTGATTTCAGCTCAGGCCATGACCTCAGGGTCCTGGGGTGAGCCCTGCACTGGGCTTCCCACTCCGTGGGCAATCTGCTTGTCTCCCTTTGCTCACTCTGTCTCTCTCAAATAAATAAATAAATAAATAGATAGATAGATAGATAGATAGATAGATAGATAGATAAAAGTTCAACGCTAAAGGTTTTTTTTTTAAGTTTTTATTTGAATTCCAGTTAACATACAGTGTTTTCAAATGTACAAAATAGTGATTCAACAATTCCATACAACACCCACTGGGAATCACAAGTGCACTCCTTAATCCTCTTAATATTTCTTGCAGTATGAATGTAGAGGGGGAAAAAGGAACAATTGAATATCTACTTAAAGAGCATTTAGAGGCACAGATTCCCTCCTTGCCTGAGCTCATTAGATGGCCACTATCTCTATTCTCACCTAACCAGAAAGGATGGGCATGATATATTCAATGTGCAAAATGGGAAAATATGCATCCAGGAATACTTTATATATCAAGGCTGTCATTCAGAATAGAAGGAAACATAGAGTTTCCAAGACACACCTAAACCAAAAGAATTTGTAAACACTCAACCAGCCCTGCAAGAAATATTAAGAGGATCCTTTGAGTGGAGAGAGAGTCCAAAAGTAACAAAGACCTGAAGGTAACAGAGACAATCTACAGGAATGGCAACATTACAGGTAATACAATGGCACTAAATTCATGTTTCAATAATTACTCTAAATCTAATGGACTAAATTATCCAATCAAAAGATTCAGGATATCAGAATAGATAAAACAACAACAACAACAAGACCCATTGATATACTGCTTTACAAGTGACTCATTTTAGACATAAAGACACCTCCAGGTTGAAAGTATGGAGGTGGAGAATCATTTATAATGCTAATGGACATCAAAGGAAAGCTGGAGTAGCCATCCTTATATCAAATGAACTAGATTTTTAACCAAAGACTGTAATAAGAGTTGAAGAATGACACCAAATCATAATAAGAGGGACTAAGAAACAAGAAGATCTAACAATTATAAATATTTATCCCCTTAATTTGGAAGCAGCCAAATATATATAACCAATGAATAACAAAATTAAAGAAATTCATTGACAATAGTACAATAATAGTAGGGGATTTTAACAGTGCACTCACAGCAATGGATCCACCATCTAAGCAGAAGAATGAGGAAACAGGGGCTTTGAGTGACACACTGGACCAGATGGACTTCACAGATATATTCAGAGCAATCCAACCTAAAGGAGCAGAATACATATTCTTCTCCAGTGCACATGTAGCATTCCCCAGAATAGATCACATACTGAGTCAAAAATCAGGCCTCAGTGGGTACCAAAAGATTGGATCATTCCTTGCATATTTTCAGACCACAATGATTTAAAATTGGAACTCAATGAAAGATGATATTTAGAAAGACCATAAATACATGGAGGCTAAAGATCATTCTACTAAAGAATGAATGACTCAACCAGAAAAATTAAAGAAGAATTTTAAAAATTCATGGAAACAAATGAAAATGAAAGCACAAGTGTTCAAAACCTTTGGGATGCAGCAAAGATGGTCCTAAGAGGGAAGTATATAGCAGTACAAGTTTTTCTCAAGAGATACAAAAGGTTTCAAATATACAAGTTAACCTTACCCCTAAAGGATCTAGAGAAAGAACATCAGATAAAGCCTAAATCCAGTAGCACAAGGGGGAAAAAAGATTAGAGGAGAAAGCAATGATATAGATTTTTATAAATGATATAGAAATTAAAAAAAAACAGATCAAATAAACTAGGAACTGGCTCTTTTAATAAAAAAGATTTTATTTATGTATTCATGAGAGACACACAGAGAGAAGCAGAGACATAAACAGAGGAAGAAGCAGGATCCTTGCAATGAGCTGGATATGGGACTCAATTCCCAGACCCAGATCACTCCCTGAGCTGAAGGCAGATGCTCAACCATTGAGCCACCCAGGCATCCCTAGGAACTGGTTCTTTGAAAGAATAAATAAAATCAATAACCCCCTCGCCAGACTTACCAAAAAGAAAAGAGGAAGGACCCAAATTAATGAAATCATGAATGAAAGAAGAGAAATCATGACCAACAGTGAAGAAATACAAATAATTATAACAATATTATGAGAAATAATGTCAAAAAATTTGGCAATCTGGAAGAAATATATAAATTCTTAGAGCATATAAACTAACAGTACTGAAACAGGAATAAGTGGAAAAGGTGAACAGACCTATAATGAGCAAGGAAATTGAAGTAATAATCAAAAACCATCAAACAAACAAGAGTGCAGGGCCGGATAGCTTCACAGGTAGAATTCTACTAAATATTTAAAAAATAATTAATACATTTTATTATGAAGCTGTTTCAAAAAACAGAAATGAAAATAAGTCTTCCAAACTCATTCTATGAGGCCAGCATTACCTTGATCCTAAAACCAAAGACATCTATAAAAACACTTACATATGGATATTCTTGATGAATATGAATGTAAAATTTCTCACCAAGATATTAGCTAATACATTCCAACAGTATGTTAAAAAGATTATTCACCATGACCAATTGGGATTTATTCGTGGGCTGCAAGGGTGGGTCAACATCCATAAATCAATCAAAGTGATTCATCACAGTAATAAAAGAAAGGACAAGAGCCATATTATCCTCTCAATAAATTCAGAAAAAAACATATGACAAAATATAGCATTTTTTCTTAAAACTCTTCACAATGTAGGGGGGAGAGGAACATACATCAATATCATAAGCCATTATGGAAAACCCACAGTGAATTTCACCCTTAATGGGGAAAAAAAGAGCTTTCCTGCTAAAGTAAGGAACATGACAGGGATGTCCACTACTACCGCTGTTGTTCAACATAGTACTAGCATTCCTAAACTCAGCAATCAGACAAGAAGTAGAAAAAAAAGGGATCCATATTGGCAACAAAGTCACTCTTTGCAAATGACATGATACTCTATGTAGAAAACCCAAAAGACTGCACCCCAAGATTGCTAGAACTCATACAGCAATTCGGCAGTGTGGCAGGATACAAAATCAATGCACAGAATTCAGTTGCATTTCTATACACTACCAATGAAGCAGGAGAAGAAGAAATCAAGGAATTAATCCCATAGGTAATTGCACCAAAAACCATAAGATACATCAGAAGAAACCTAACCAAGGAAGTATAGTACCTGTACTCTGAAATCTATAGAACACTTAGGAAAGAAATTGAGGAAGATACAAAGAAATGGAAAAAGATTCCCTGCTCATGAATTGGAAGAACAGGTATTATTAAAATGTCTATACTTAACCAAAGTAACATAAATATTCAAAGCAATCCCTATCGAAATATGATCAATATTTTTCACAGAACTGAAACAACCAAAAATTATTTATTTTTTGTATATTTTTTATTGGAGTTCGATTTGCCAACATATAGTATAACACCCAGTGCTCATCTGGTCAAATGCCCCATTCAGTGCCTGTCACCCAGTCACCCCATCCCTGGCCCACTTCACCTTCCATTACCCCTTGTTGGTTTCCCAGAGTTAGGAGTCTCTCATGTTCTGTCACCCTCTCTGATTTTTCCTACTCATTTTCTCTTCTTTCCCCTATAATCCCTTTCACTATTTTATATATTCCTTGTAAGAGTGAAACCATATAATGATTGTCCTTCTCTGGTTGACTTACTTCACTCAGCATAATACCCTCCAGTTCCATTCAAGTTGAAGCAAATGCTGGGTATCCGTCATTTCTAATGGCTGAGTAATATTCCATTGTATATATAGACCACATTTTCTTTATACATTCATCTGTTGATGGACACCAAGACTCCTTCCACAATTTGGCTATTGTGGACATTCCTGCTATGAATGTTGGGGTGCAGGTGTCTCGGTCTTTTACTTCATCTGTATCTTTGGGGTAAATCCCCAGCAGTGTAATTGCTGAGTCATAGGGTAGCTCTATTTTTAACTCTTTGGGGAACCTCCACACAGTTTTCCAGAGTGTCTGTACCAGTTCACATTCCCACCAACAGTGCAAGAGGGTTCCCTTTTCTCCACATCCTCTCCAACATTTGTTGTTTCCTGTCTTTTTAATTTTCACCATTCTCACTGGTGTGAGGTGGTATCTCATTGTGGTTTTGATTTGTATTTTCCTGATGGCAAGTGATGCGGAGCACTTTCTCATGTGCTTGATGGCCATGTGTATGTCTTCTTTGGTGAAATTTCTGTTCACGTCTCTTTCTCATTTCATGATTGGATTGTTTGTTTCTTTGCCGTTGAGTTTAATTTATTTATAGATCTTAGATACTAGCCCTTTCTCTAATATGTCATTTGCAAATATCTTCTCCCATTCTGTACCTTGTCTTTGAGTTTTGTTGACTGTCTCTTTTGCTGTGCAGAACTTTTCATCCTGATAAAGTCCCAATAATTCATTTTTGCTTTTGTTTCCCTTGTCTTCATAGGTGTATCGTGCAAGAAGTTACTGTGGCCATGTTCAAAAATGGTACTGCCTGTGGTCTCCTCTAGGATTTTGATGGATTCTTGTCTCACATGTAGATCTTTAATCCATTTTGGGTTTATCTTTGTATATGGTATAAGAGAATGGTCTAGTTTCACTCTTTTGCACGTGGCTGTCCAATTTTCCCAACACCATCTATTGAAGAGACTGTCCTTTTTCCAGTGGACAGTCTTTCCTGCTTTGTCAAGTATTAGTTGACCGTAGAGTTGAGGGCCCATTTCTGGGTTCTCTATTCTGTTCTATTGATCCATGTGTCAGTTTTTGTGTCAGTACCACACTGTCTTGAAGATCATAACTTTGTAATACAGCTTGAAATCCATCAGGCATTCTGATGTCCCCAGCTCTGGTTTTCTTTTTCAATATTCACTTGGCTTTTTTGGGTTTTTCTGATTCCACACAAATCTTAAGATTATTTGTTCCAACTCTCTGAAGAAAATCCATGATATTTTGATAGGGATTCCATTAAATGTGTAAATTGCCCTGGGTAGTACTGACATTTTTACAATATTAATTCTTCCAATCCATGAGCATGAAATATTTTTCTATCTCTTTGTGTCTTCCTCAATTTCTTTCAGAAGCTTTCTGTAGTTTTTAGAGTATAGATCCTTTACCTCTTTGGTTGGGTTTATTTCCTAGGTATCTTACGCTTTTGGGTGCAATTGTAAATGGGATTGATTCCTTAATTTCTCTTTCTTCAGTCTCATTGTTAGTATACAGAAATGCCACTGATTTCTGGGCATTGATTTTGTATCCTGTCACATTGCTGAATTGCTGTATGAGATCTAGCAATCTTGGGATAGGGTCCTATGGGCTCTCCATCTACAGTATCATGTCATCTTTGAAGAGGGAGAGTTTGACTTCTTCTATGCCAATTTGAATGTCTTTTATTTCTTTTTGTTGTCTGATTGCTGAGGCTAGGACTTCTAGTACTATGTTTAGCAGTGGTGAGAGTGGACATCCCTGTTGTGTTCCTGATCTTAGGGGAAAGTCTCTCCGTTTTTTTCCCCATTGAGAATGATATTCGCTGTGGCCTTTTCATAGATGGCTTTTAAGATGCTGAGGAATGGGGCACCCCAGGTGGCTCAGCCGTTTAGCACCGCCTTTAGCCTAGGGCATGGTCCTGAAGACCCGGGATCGAGTCCCACGTTGGGCTCCCTGCATGGAGCCTGCTTCTCCCTGTCTGTGCCTCTGCCTCTCTCTCTGTCTCTGTATTCTCATGAATAAATAAATAAAATCTTTAAAAAAAGCTGCTGAGGAATGTTCCCTCTATCTCTACATTCTGAAGAGTTTGATCAGGAATGGATGCTGTATTTTGTCAAATGCTTTCTCTGCATCTATTGAAAGGATCATATGGTTCTTGTTTTCACTCTTTTTGATGTGATCTATCACGTTGATTGTTTTATGAGTGTTGAACTAACCTTGCATTCTGGGGATAAATCCCACTTGGTCATGGTGAATAAACTTCTTAATGTATTGTTGGATTCCATTGACTAGTATCTTTTTGAGAATTTTTGCATCTGTGTTCATTAGGGATATTGGTCTAAATTCTCCTTTTTGGTGGGGTGTCTGGTTTTGGAATTAAGGGGTTGCTGGTCATAAAATGAGTTTGGAAGTATTCCATCCCTTTTTATCCTTCAGAACAGCTTTAGTAGAATAGGTATTATTTCTTCTTTAAACATTTGATAGAATTGCCCTGGGAAGCCATCTGGCCCTGGACTTTTGTGTCTTGGGAGGTTTTTTGATGACTGCTTCAATTTCCTCCCCAGTTATTGGCCTATTCGTATTTTTTATTTCTTCCTGTTCCCGTTTTGGCAATTTGTGGTTTTCCAGATATGCATCCATTTCCTCTAGATTGCCTTGGCATACAGCTGTTCATAATATGTTTTATTTATGATAGTCACAGAGAGAGAGAGAGAGAGAGAGAGAGAGAGAGGCAGAGACACAGGCAGAGGGAGAAGCAGGCTCCATGCACTGGGAGCCCAATGTGGGATTCCATCCCGGGTCTCCAGGATCGCGCCCTGGGCCAAAGGCAGGCGCCAAACCACTGCGCCACCCAGGGATCCCCATAATATGTTTTAAAAATCGTTTGTATTTCCTTGGTATTGATTGCAATCTCTCCTTTTGCATTCATGATTTTATTAATTTGAATCTTTTCTCTCTTCTTTTTAATAAGACTGGCTAATGTTTTTCCTATCTTATTAATTCTTTCAAAGAACCAACTCCTGGTTTTGTTGATCTGTCCCACAGTTCTTCTGGTCTCTATATCATTGAGTTCTGCTCTAATATTTTTTAACTCTCTTCTTCTGCTGGGTGTAGGTTTTATTTGCTGTTCCTTCTCCAGTTTCTTTAGGTGCAAAGTTAGCTGGTGTATTTGAGTTTTTCCAATTTTTTGAGGGATGCTTGTATTGCGATGCATTTCCCTCTCAGGACTGCTTTTGCTGTATCCCAAAGATTTTGAATGGTTGTATCTTCATTCTCATTACTTTCCATGAATCTTTTTAAACCTTCTCTAATCTCCCAGTTGACTCATTCATCGTTTAGCAGGATCCTCTTTGACCTCCACGTGTTTGTGTTTCTCCCGAATTTCTTCTTGTGATTGAGTTCTAGTTTCAAAGCATTTTCTTCTGAAAATATGCAGGGGACAATCCCATTCTTTTGGTATCAGTTGAGACCTGATTTGTGACCCAATATGTTGTCTATTCTGGAGAAAGTTCCATGTGCACTTGAGAAAGATGTGTGTTCAGTTGTGTTTAGATGTAAAGTTATGTACATATCTATGAAATTTATCTGGTCTACTGCATCATTTAAAGCCCTCTTTTCTTTGGTGCTGTTGTGCTTGGAAGATCTGTCATTTGCAGAAAGAGCTGTGTTGAAATCTCTCAGTATTAGTGTATTATTGTCTAAGTATCTATTTACTTTGGTTAGTAATTGATTTATATCCTTAGCAGTTCCCACATTAGGGGCATAAATATTCATGATTGTTAGGTCTTCTTGTGAGATAGACCCTTTAAGTATGATATAGTGTCCCTCTTCACCTCTTACTACAGTCTTTGGGATAAACTTTAATTTATCTGATATGAGGATTGCTACCCTGGCTTTCTTTTGAGGACCATTTGAATGGTAAATGGTTCTCCAACCTTTATTTTCAGGGTGGAGGTGTCCTTATATCTAAAATGAATCTCTTATAGACAGCAAATAGATGGGTCTTGCTTTTTTAATACAGTCTGAAACCCTGTGTCTTTTGATGGGATCATTTAGCTCATTCATGTTCAGAGTAACCCTTCAAAAATATGAATTTAGTGTCATCCTATTAAGTATTCAGTCCTGTTTTGGGATATTATTTCTTTAGACTTCCTCTTTCTTTTACAGAGTCCCCCTTAATATTTCTAGCAGAGCTGGTTTTGTGGTCACATATTTTTTCAGTTTCTGCTTATTCTGGAAGCTCTTATCTCTCCTTCTATTCTTAATGAGAGCCTTGCTGGATATAGTATTCTTGGCTGCGTGTTCATGTCATTTAGTACCCTGAATATATCCTGCTAGCCCTTATTGGCCTACCAGGTCTCTGTGGAGTGGTCTGCTGTGAATCTGATATTTCTCCCCATATAAGAATATCTTCTCTCAAGCTGCTTTAAGGATCTTTTTATCTTTGGAATTAGAAAGTTTCACTATTAAATGTCGAGGTATTGGATGGATTTTATTGATTTTGGGTTAGGGGAGCCTATCTTCTTTATCTGAATGCCTGTTTCCATCCCCAAATTAAGTGAGTTCTCAGCTATGATTTGTTCAAATATGCTTTCTGGCCATCTTTCCCTCTAGGCGCTCTCTGGAACTTCAATTTTACGTAGATTCTTCCTTCTGAGGGCATCATTTATTTCCCTTAACCTTTCCTCACGGTCTTTTCATTGCTTTTCTCTTTTTTTCCTCGGCTTCCTTCCTTGCCATCAACTTGTCTTCTATGTAACTCACTCTCCCATCTCATTAACTCTCATTGTTAGGACATCCAGTCTGGTTTGCATCTCATTTAATTGATTTTTAATTTCAGCCTGATTAGATCTAAATTCTGCAGTCATGAAGTCTCTTGAATCCATTATTCTTTTTTTTTCCAGAGCCCTCAGTAGCTTTATAATTTTGCTTCTGAATTGCCTTTCTGACATCGAATTGTAATTCAAATTCTGAAAGTCTGTGGCAGAGAGTACTGTTTCTGATTCTTTGTAGTAAGTTCTTTCTCTTGTCATTTTGCTCAGTACAGAGTGGCTGTATGAGTGGGATGAATCAAGAATATCAACTACCTAAGTAAGTTTCACCCTAGATGATTCTTCCTAGAAGTGAAACCTTTCTTTCTGTAGCATCCTGGCTGTTCTCCTTCTCAGGTTGAATTAGTGTGCATTCAGAATGATTTGAAAGTTATCTAGGTAAGTTGGTGGGGCCAGGTGTGTTGAGGACCCCTAATACTCTGCCATCTTGCCCTGTCTCCCAAAATTTTATATGGAGTTTTTGAGTCCCAGATGGCAAAACAATAGGAGACCCTAGATTCATCTAGTCCTAAGAATTCAGCTCGATAGCTATAAAATCATCCTGAGCACCTGCAAACTCAAACAGAAAGCTAAAAAAAATGGCTGCAACACAAATAGAAAAGCAACCACTTTGTGCAAGGTAGCAAGTTCAGAGACATAAATTCTAGGCAATATAGGAAGATAAACCATGTGGAGAGGGAGCATATATAAACTGGCACTAGAAAGTGAAATAGGAGTGGAACACAAACTAACTTTTAGAAGTCTCCTCCAGTGAGGGATGTGCCTAACTTAAAGGCACTCAGAAGGTGAAGGGGTACTGAAATGTAGGTGGGACAGTGTGGTCTCAGGATCTTTGGGGTAGAAGGAAGACCAAGGGTGCCTGAGTGTGGCAGAGTTACCAGGCATTTTAGTAGGGAAGCCAGCTGCAATCAGTGAACCCAAGAGTAGGCTATCAGCTCAGGATTGCCATAAACCTTGAACCTCTGCACAGTCCAGCAACTAACATCCATTTATTTTTTGGTTTCTATTGGTTAATATCTTGGTGAGAATTTTGGTATCCATGTTCATCTGAAATGTTGGACTGTAATTCTCCTTTTTGGTGGAGTCTTTTTCTGGTTTTAGGATCAAGGTAATGCTAGCTTTATAGAATAAGTTTGGAAGTTTTCCTTCCATTTCTATTTTTTGAAACAGCTTCAGAAGAATAGATATTAATTCTCCTGTAAATGTTTGGTAGAATTCTTATAAGAATCCATCTGGCTCTGGGCTCTACTTTTTTGGGTGATTTTTGATTACTGTTTCAATTTCCTTGCTGGTTATTGTTCTGTTCATGTTTTCTATTTCTTACTATTTCAGTTTTGGTGGTTTATACATCTCTAGGAATGCATCCATTTCTTCCAGACTGCCTAATATGTTGGCATATAATTGCTCATAATATGTTCTTATAATTGTTTGTATTTCTTTAGTGTTGGTTATGATCTCTCCTATTTCATTCATGATTTCATTAACTTGGGTCGTTCCTCTTTTCTTTTGATAAGCTCGGCCATGGGTTTATTAATCATGATTCTTTCAAAGAACGAGTTCCTAGTTTCATTGATTTGCTTTACTGTTCTTTTGGTTTCTATTTCATTAATTTCTGCTTTAATCTTTATTTATCTTCTCTTGCTGGGTTTAGGCATTATTTGCTGTACTTTCTCCAGTTCTTCTGGGTGTATGGTTAGTTTGTATAGTTGAGTCCTTTCTTGTCTTTTGAGAAAGGCTTACTGTATAGTTCCCTCTTAGGACCACCTTTACTACATCAAATGTTTTTAACAGTTGTTCTCCCATTTTCATGTTTCCATGGATTTTTAAAAATTCTTCTTTAATACTTGTTGACTCATTTATTCTTTATTAGGATACTCTTTAGCCTTCATGTATTTATGGTCTTTTCAAATTTCCTCTTGTGACTGAGTTCCAATTTCAAAGCATTGTGTTCTGAAAATATATAGGAAATGATCCCAATCTTTTGGTACCTGCTGAGATCTTATTTATGATCCAGTATGTGATCTATACTGGAAAATGTTCCATGTGCACTCAAGAAGAGTGCATATTCTATTGCTTTAGGATGGAATGTTCTGAATGTATCTGTGAAATCCATCCGGTTTAGTGTGTCATTCAATGTTCCTCTTTTCTTGTTGATCTCTGCTTAAATGATCTGTCCATTCTGTAGAGTTAAAGACCCCTACTGTTATTGTCAATGTGTTTCTTTAATTTTGTTATTAATGGCTTATATCACAGGCTGCTCCCATATTAGTGGCATAAATATTTACAACTGTTGGACCTTCTTGTTGGATAAACTCTTTAGTTATGATATAGTGTCCTTCCTCAATTTTTATTACAGCATTTTTTTAAATTGTCTAATATAGGGGTTGCCACACCAGCTTTCTTTTGATGTCCATTATCATGATAAATGGTTCTCCAGCCCCTCACATAAAATCTGGAGGTGTCTTCAGATATAAAATAAATCTCTTGCAGACAGCATATTGATAGGTCTTACTTTTTTTAAGCCAACCTCATAGCCTGTGTCTTTTGATTGAGGCATTTATCCCATTTACATTCAGAGTAAGTACTGAAATATATGAATTTAGTGCCATTGTACTACTTATGAAGTTCCTGTTTCTGTAGATTGTCTCTATATTGTCTCAGATTGTCTTTCTGGTCTGTGTTACTTTCAGCTCTCTGTTTGCTTTAATGATCTCTTTTAATATTTCTTGCAGAGCTGGTTTGGTGACCACAAATTCTTTTAGTTTCTGTTGGTTCTGGAAGCTTATTATCTTTCCTATTTTGAATGACAACTTAGTTAGATAAAGTATTCTTGGCTACATATTTTTCTCATTTTGCACCCTAATTATATCATGCCAGTCTTTTCTGGTCTGCCAGGTCTCTGTGGGTAGGTTTTCTGCCAGTCTAATATTTCTACTTATATAGATTACAGATATCTTGTCCTGGAATGCTTTCAGGATTTTCTCTTTGTCTCTGAGATTTGCATGTTTCATTATTCTATATGGGGATGTTGACCTATTTTTATTGATTTTTAGAGGGATTCTCTGTGCCTCCTGGACTTGGACGCCTGTTTCTTTCCCCAGATTAGGGAGGTTCTCTGCTACCATTGGCTCCAAAATACCTTCTGCCCCTCTTTTCCTCTTCTTCTGAGATCCCAATTATTCTAATATTGTTTCACTTTGTGGTATCATTTATCTCTCAAATTATCCCCTTGTTATCCAGTGGTTGTTTCTCAATTTCTTTATTCCCCATAATTCTGCCTTCAAGATCACTAATTCTCTCTTCTGCCTCATTTATCCTGTAAGTTAGAGCCTCTCATTAATCCCGTTTTTTATTTCAACTTGATTAGATTTTAGTTCTTTTATTTCTCCATAAAGAGATCCTCTAGTGTATTTTATGCCTTTTCTCAAGCTCTGCTAATATATTTATAATCATTATTCTGAACTGTCATTCCAACATCTTACTTATGTCCATCTTGATTAGGTCTCCGGCAGTCAGTACCACCTTTTGTTCTCTCTTTTGATGTGAATTTTTCTGTCTTGTCATTCTAATCAGAAAGAAATAGATGGATGAGGGAACAAAATACTAAAATGGAAACAAGAACCCCAGTGAAATATAAACTAAAGAAATAAGAAGGAGAAAAAATAATAAATAAGAAGAGACTCATAGTAAGAAAAAAAATATGAAGAGAGAGAGAAAAAAATCAAACAGGTGCACAGAGCAGACTGGATCCACTGGATCCTGTGTGTGCTCTTGTCCCTGTACTATAAAACTAGGTCCCAAAACTGTAATGAAGAAAAACTTATATGTGCAAAAAAATGAAATACAATGAAAGGATAGAATGTAACTATAAAAATGAAAATTAAAAGACAAAAAATGAAGGAATAAATAGAAAGGTGAACAGAACTGAGTAATACACAATATCCTGAGTGTATTTGACTCTGTTTGTTAGAAGAAACAACATCCCAAAATTGTAAAGAAAGAAAATATATATACAAAAATAAAACTAAATATATTGAAAGGATATAATGTAACTGTAAATATGTAAATTTTAAAAAAAGAATTTAACAAAACAGAAAAAGCAGGGATGCCTGGGTAGCTCAGCAGTTGAGCATCTGTCTTTGCTTCAGGTCATGATCCTGGGGTCTTGGGATGGAGTCCTGTATCAGGCATCCCTCAGGGAGCCTGCTTCTCCCTCTGCGTATGTCTCTACTTCTCTCTGTGTGTCTCATTAATAAATAAATAAAATCCTCAAAAAAAAAAACAAAGAAAAAAACAAACCAAAAAGTGAATATGATCAGACAGGTGAGGAGAACAGAGCTATACACTAGATTCTGAGTGTATTTTTGTCTGTTAGAGCAAACTGCATCCCCAAATTGTAAAGAAACAAAAACGTATGTATATAAACAAGGTAAAATTAAACAAATGAAAAGATGTAATGTAACTGTAAATATGAAATTTTAAAAAAGATTAAAAAAGAGTTGATAAATAAGATATTGGTTGAAAAAGGAAAGAGGACAAATTAAAACTGAAAGACTAAAGAATCATGGGGAAAAAACATGAATTCTATGTGCTATAGTCCCCTAGTGCTGGAGTTTTGCAGTTCTCAGTGTTTGGTAAACTTGGTCTTAGCTGGATGTTCCTGCTGACCTCCTGGGGGAGGGGCCTGTTGAACTTATTCTTTTTTTAAAAAGATTTTATTTATTTACTCATGAGAGAGACAGAGAGAAGGGGGCGGGCAGAGACACCGGCAGAGGGAGAAGCAGACTCCATGCAGGGAGCCTGATGTGGAACTCTATCCCAGGTCTCCAGGATCAGGCCCTGGACTGAAGGCAGCACTAAACCGCTGAGCCACCTGGGCTGCCCACATTTATTCTCAAGTGTCTCTGCCTGGTCAGAATTGCACTGCCCTTGTCAGGGGGCCAGGCTACGTAATCTGCTCTAGAATGTTTATACGGATTTTGTTTCCTGAAGGCTTTCCACACCACTTTAGAGGATAAGAGTGAAGATGGTGGCCTCCCAATCTTCAGCTATGGAGCTGAAAGCTTGGGCCTCACTCCCCAGTGTGCATTCAGGAAAAAGTAGCCAATCCTTCCTGTCTTCCTGGTCTCTGTCTGAAATCTTTGCTCACACCACCTATGACTAAACATTTCTATCTCAGGCATGGCACCCTGTTTCATGTCCACAAACCCTGCAGACTCCTGCAGTGTGCATTTGGCTGCTAGTCCTCCAGGGGGGAAGAAGAGATCATTCCTTCTGACACTTGCTGGGCACCTGCTCAGAGAGAGGTTGAAGCAATTGTGCCCCACCTGGTTCATGGTTTTTGGCAAGCCTGAGCTGAGAGCCCACTCCTAGGCTCACTGATTGCAGCCAATTTCTCTGCTTTGATGCCTGGGAACTCTGCCATACTCATGCATCCCTGGTCTTCCTGTGACCCCGAGGATCCTGAGAACACACTGTCCCACCTAGGATTGTGCCCCTACTTTGCCACCTGAGAACCTGTCAGGCAGGGATATCCCTCACCAGAGTAGGCTTCTAAAAGTTCTGATTTTGTGCTTTGCTGCTCTGCTGCTCTATCACTTTCTGATAACTGGCTGCCAGAGGCTCGCTCCCCCAAAGTTTATCTTCCCATGTATCCTCAGGTTCACTTCTCCATACCTACCTTGCGGAAAGCAGTTGTTTCTCTATTTGTAGAGTTGCAGCTATTCTTTTCTTAGATCTCTGGTTGAGTTCACAGGTGTTAAAAATTATTTAATAGCTATATGGCTGAATTCCTGGGACCAGATAAAATTCAGATCTCCTACTCCTCCACCCACTTGGACTCTGCTGTTGTGTTTTGGCTGCCATTTCTCATTGGTCTTTCCTATACAGAGTTCCTCCTTCTTTGTAATGGGAAATATTTAGTCCTTAAGTCGATGTGCTTTGATTTGTTTGTGAAATTAAGCTGGAAGATGGTGTTTTAGATCTTTCTTTAATCAGTAGACTTGGCAGATGTGGGGGCTTATTTTTGTCTTCTGACAGAGAGGCCTGCTGTGCTGGCTCAAGCTGACTTGTCTTTGTAAAGATGCTTCTGCCTAGTCAGTGGGGCTGGATTTAGTGTAGGGGACTCCAGTCTCCACTGGAGGCACAGTTTCTCTCTGCAGTCCAACTGTTCTGGTGAGCAGAAGGAGGGATGAGTGGTGAAGGTGATGTAAGGTAGAATATGGCATCATCTAGCCCTCTTGACCCTGTGGAGTGGAAGTCCCAGAAGCCCCTGCTCAGGAGTCCCTCTTATAAAAGCAAGCAATCTTTTGTGACCTGGGTCCTCATCAGTTCCCTGCTCTAACCCGTCTATATGCTCATGTATTTGGCACACACAGGGCCACAGATCTCCTGCATTTAACCTCTGGCCAGTGGCTGGAATTCAAAACTCCAAGTTAGTAAAGGAACTAGTAAGGTGTCCTGTCCCCACTCTTGTCCCCTAGTGAGGAGGCTTGGGGCATGCCCAGCACTGTCCTGTTGACAAAAAGCCATCAAACAGCATGTACACAGAGCCACTCTGCAAAAAGCTAGAAACAGGTTATTAGCCATCTACTCTTGACTCCAGCCCCTTACTCCCCATTGTCCCAGGAAACTCATCACACAGGTTTGAATCTATTATGGCAGACAGTGAAAAGTGGCAGCGATGTTATCAGCAATCTGCTCCAGTCTCTGTGTTCTGATAAGTTTAGCGCCAGGAAGGAAGCTGCCTGATGTGCATACAGAGGTTTAAGCCTATTATCCAGTTCCTTATTTTTTTTAAACAAAATCCTGAACATAAAAATAAATACACAGAAACAATACCATCAACTATTTGCATCAGTAATCCTTACCAGTGGGCTCACAATTTACAAGGAAAACACCATCCATTGTAATCTGTCATAGACACTGTCCTACCAGCAAGGACAGCTAATTTGAAGAACCTTACTAAGTCTCTTTTATCAAGATTGTTAATCAAGTGGAGGGTTTTATCTACCAAATAGCAACTGCCCTCAGAGGATAACCAATGAATGCAGTCACTGGCTTTCGTGAAGTGTGACCAACTGCCACTACTGCTAGTAATGATGTCTATATCCTATGCTGACATCAACCCTTAAGATGCAGGTGTAATTAAGACTCCTAACTCTGGGAAACAAACTAGGGGTAGTGGAAGGGGAGGAGGGTGGGGGGTGGGGTGAATGGGTGACGGGCACTGAGGGGGGCACTTGATGGGATGAGCACTGGGTGTTATTCTGTATGTTGGCAAATTGAACACCAATAAAAAATAAATTTATTTTAAAAAGACCCCTAAATAGTCAAAGTAATGTTGAAAAGGAAAACTAAAGTTAGAGGCAACACAGTTCCAGACTTCAAGCTGTAATAAACCAGAGAGTAAGGTACTGGCACAAAAAAGTCATATAGATCAAGGGAACAGAATAGAGAACCCAGAAATGGACCCCAAACTCTACGGTCAATTAATATTCAACAAAGCAGGAAAGAATATCCAAGAGAAAGAAGAAAGTCTCCTCAACAAATAGTTTTGGGAATATTGGATGGCTGCATGCAGAAGAATAAAATTGGACCCCTTTCTTCCACCATACACAAAAATAAACTCAAAATGAGTGAAAGACTAAATGTGAAACAGGAAACCATCAAAATCCTAGAGAATAAAACAGGCAGAAACCCCCTTTGACCTCAACCTTAGCAACTTCTTAGTAGACATATTATATAGGGAGGCAAGGGAATCAAAAGCAAAAATGAACTACTGGAACTTCAACAAGATGGAAAACTTTTGTATAGTGGAGGAAGTAATCAATTAAACTAAAAGGCAGCTTATGGAATTGCAGAAGATATTTCCAAATGACATATCTGATAAAGGGTTAGTATCCAAAATCTATAAAGAACTTATCAAACCCAACCCCAAAAACAAATAATACAATCAAGCAATGGATAGAAGACCTGAACAGATATTTCTCCAAAGAAGATATAAAAATGTCCCACAGACACAGAAAAAAATGCTCAGCATTACTTGGCATCAGGGAAATCCAAATCAAAACCACAATGAGATACCACCTCACATCTGTCAGAATGGCTAAAATTAATAACTCAGGAAGCAACAGATATTGGTGAGGATGTGGAGAAAGGGGAACACTCATGCTGTTGGTGGGAATGCAAACTGGTGTAGCTACTCTGGAAACCAGTATGAAGATTCCTCCAAAAGGTAAAAATAGAGCTACCCTATGACCCAGCAATTTTACTACTAGGCATTTATTCAAAAGATACAAATGTAATGATCCAAAGGGTTACCTGCACCCCAAAGTTTATAGCAGCAATATCCACACTAGCCAAAATATGGAAAGTGACTATATGTCCATTGAAAGATGAATGGATAAAGAAGATGTGGTATATATGTGAATGTGTATATATATATACACACACACACACAAACACATGCATACACACACATATAGGAATATATACATATTCCACATGCATATATATAATATATATTCCATACACATATATATATAAAAGTATATATGTAATATTCCACTGTGCATATTCCATTGTGCATATATACATATATGTACATATTTTTTCCATATGCATACACAAACACACAATGAAATATTACTCAGTTATCAAAAACAATGAAATTTTAACATCAGTAATGGCATAGATGGAACTCGATGGTATATGTTATGTGAAAATAAGCCAGTCAGAGAAAAGCAAAAACCACATGATTTTACTCATCTGTGGAATTTAAGAAACAAAACAGATGAATATATGGGAAGGGAAGGAAAAATAAAATAGGATAAAACCACAGAGGGTTATGTACCATAGAGACTTTTAAAAATAGAGAACAAACAGGGTTTTTGGAGGGGAGGTGGGTGGCACGATGGGGTAATTAGGTGATTGGCATTAAGGAGGACACTTGAAGTAATGAGCACTGGGTGTTGTGTGCAACTGATGAATCACTGAATTCTACCTCTGAAACTAATAATATAGTATATTAATTATAATTAATTTAAATAAAAAGTTAAAAATTTTTAGCATATCTGGGTGGCTCAGTCAGTTAAGCATCTGCCTTTGGCTCAGGTAATGACCTTGGGGTCCTGGGATCGAGTCCCACATTGGGCTCCCTGCACAGAGTCTGCTTCTTTCTCTGCCTGTCTCTGCCTCTCTCTGTGTCTTTCATAAATAAATAAATAAATAAATAAATAAATAAATAAATAAATAAATAAAATTTAAAAGTTTCAATGTATATATTTTAACTCCATTATTTGGAAGTTGGTTGGAGATCTCCTAATTGTTCACCCTGAAATAATTTAGCACGTTTCCCAAGTATAAGAATTTTCACTTAATAACAACAAAGCAAACATAATTATCATACTCCAAATATTTAATATTGTTATAGCATGTTTAATATATAATATATATAATAACATAATATATAATCCACCTGATATAAGGCTATTCTGGCTTTCTTTTGATGTCCATTAGCATGACAAATGGTTCTCCACCCTCTCATTTTAAATCTTGAGGTGCTTTTGGGTCTTAAGAGTCTCTTGTAAGCAGCATATTGATGGGTCCTTTTTGTTTTTACTTTTTTATATGTATATTTTTTTATTGGAGTTTGATTTGCCAACATAAGAGTATAACAACCAGTACTCATCCCATCAAGTGCCCCCTCAGTGCCTGTCACCCAGTCACCCCATCCCCCTGCCCACCTCCCCTTCTACCACCCCTTGTTTTTTTCCCAGAGTTAGGAGTCTCTCATGGTTTGTAACCCTCTCTGATTTTTCCCGCTCATTTTCTCTCCTTTCCCCCATAATCCCTTTCACTATTTTTTTAATATTCCCCATATGGGTGAAACCATATGATGATTTCCTTCTCCAATTGACTTACTTCATTCAGGGTCTTTTTTAAAATATTTTGTTTGTTTATTTATTTGTTTATTTATTTATTTTTATTTTTTTATTTTATTTGTGTGTGTGTGAGAGAGAGAGAGAGAGAGAGAGAACATGAGTGAGGGGTGGGAGAGGGGAGAGGCAGAGGGAGAAGCAGACTCCCCTCTGAGCAGAGAGAGAGAGAGAGGGAGAGAACACGAATGAGGGGTGTGAGAGAGGGGAGTGGCAGAGGGAGAAGCAGACTCCCTTCTGAGCAGGGAGTCAGATGCAGAACTCATCCGAGGAAGCTGGGAGTGTGACCAGAGCAGAAGTCAGATGCTTCACTGACTGAGATACTGAGGCATCACAATAGATTTTGTTTCTTATTTATCTGATACTATCTATGTTTTGATTGGAACATTTAACCCATTTACATTCAGAGTAATTATTGAAAGATATTAATTTAGTGCCATTGTGTTACCCGTAAATTCTTTGTTCCTGTAGATTGTCTCTGTTCTGTTCTAGTCTTTGTTACTTTTGGTCTTTCTGTACACTCAAAGTCCAGGGCTGGTTTAGTGTTCACAAATTCTTTTATTTTTTGTGTATCTTTGAAACTCTATTTCTCTTTCTGACTGAATGACAGCCTTACTGAATAAATCATTCTTGGCTGCATATATTTCCCATTTAGCACATTGAATATATCATGACAGTCCTTTTTGTCTTACCAGATCTCTGTGGACAGGTCTGTTGCCTGCCTTATGTGTCTATCATTATAAGTTAAAAACCTCTTGTCCTGAGCTTCTTTCAGGCTTTTCTCTTTATCTTTGTAATTTGCAAGTTTTAGTATAGTAAGTCATGGTGTCGACCTATTTTTGTTGACTTTGAGAAGGGTTCTCTGTGCGCCTTGGACTTGAATGCTTATTTCCTTCCCCAGATTAGGGAAGTTTTTAGCTTTAATTTGTTCAATAAACTTTCCACCTCTTTTTCCCACTGTTTTCTTCTGGGACTCCTATGATATGGATATTTTTATTTCCTTTATGAAATCGTTGAGTTCCCTAAGTCTGTCTTTGTGATCTTACAGTTTTTCTTTCCCTCTTCTTTCCAGCTTAATTATTTTCCATAATTTTATCTTCTATATTACTAATTCATTCTCCCTGCTTCATTCATCCTTGTTTTTTATGGTCTCCATTTAGGACTGCATCTTGAGTATGGCATTTTTTATTTCGGCCTGACTAGGGTTTAGTTCTTTTAAGTGTATAGTAAGAGATTTTTTAGTGTCTTCTGTGTTCTTTTCAAGCCCATCTAGTATCCTTATCATCATTGTTATATTCATTTTTTTCTATATTTTTTATTGGAGTTTGATTTGGCAGTATATAATATAACACCCAGTGCTCATCCCGTCAAGTGCCCCCCTCAGTTCCCATCATCCAGTCCCCCATCCTCCCGCTCACCTCCCCTTCCCTACCCCTTGTTCATTTCCCAGAGTCAGGAGTCTCTCATGGTTTGTCACCCTCTCTGATTTTTCCCACTCATTTTCTCTCCTTTTCCCTATAATCCCTTTCACTACTTTTTATATTCCCCATATGAGTGAAACCATATGTTTGTCCTTCTCTGATTAACTTACTTCACTCAGCATAATACCCTCCAGTTCTATCCACGTTGAAGCAAATGGTGAGTATTCATCATTTCTAATGGCTAAATAATATTCCATTGTGTATAATCATTGTTTTAAATTCTAGTCCAGACGTTTTACTTTGATCTATATTGATTAAATTGCTGGCTGTTAGAGTACTACCTCCTTTCTTTTAGGGTGAATTTCTCTGTCTTGACATTTTGTCCAGAAAAGAAAAAAAAAAGATAAAACAACAAAAACAACCATACTCACAGCAAAACAAAATAAACACCACATAAAAAAACATAGATTCTGTGTGTTTTGGTTCATTTGTTAAAAGAAACTAGATCCCAAAATAAGAAAGGAAGAAAAATATATATCTTATGTATATATAAAATAAAATACAATGAAAAGAAACAAAAACTTAAAATATATAAAGTATATATAAAATTAAAACAGAAAAGAATTAAAAAGAATTAAAAAAAAGAAAATAACTGGAAAAAAAGTAAAGACTAAAAGTACAAAGGATGCTAGATACTATTTTCCCCTAGAACTGACGCTTTGCATCTCTCTATGATTAGTAAATTTTGTGTGAGTTGTTTGTGCTGGTCTTTTGGTCGGAGGGCCTTTTGTCCTGATTCTTAGGTGGATTTGCCTTAGTGGAAATGTGTCTCCAGGGCTAAGGGCTGTAAGGCTTGCTGTAAACAGCTCCAGACTATGCTAGTTGGCTCTGTTTCACCCTCTGAAGGCTTTCAGCACTGATGGGTGGGAATAATATGGTTATGCTCCTCTCTCCAGCCCCAGAGCATCCCCCACTCTTCAGTGAGCCCTCACAGAGGAGCAATCAATAACTATTATCTCCGCGTTTCAGAACTCTGTGTTCACCCTAGCTCTGTTTGAGCTTTTGTATCTCAGGCATGCCATTAAATTTCAGAACTCCAAATTTTAGGGATACCCATGTGTGGTCCTGGGCTGATCCTCCTAGGGAGGGTATTACCACACGTCTGCCTTTTGCTAGAACCCTCCCAGGAAAGCAGCTGCATGACTGCACAGTGGTTCATAGTTCATGGCAACACAACAGAAAGCTGGCACCTAGCCTTGCTATCCTTAGCTGGCTTCCATGCTCCTATGCCTGGGGATGGTACTACACTTAGGTGCCACCCATTCTTCTTGTGACACAGGAGATCCTCAGACCTTGCTGTCATACCTGGCATTCTGCCCTGCTTCGCCATCTGAGCACCTTTAAGCCAAGCACATTCCTCACCATAGCAGAATTCTAAATGTTCTGATTTCATGCTCCACTGTTAATAATACTTTGTGGTAGCCTCCTTAAGCAGGCTCCCTCCCCACCACCATTTCCTCAGCTATATCACACAGAATTTGGGTCTCCATACCTCATGCCTTCCCCCAAACCATTCCCTTTTCTACTTTTAAACCTGAAGTATTTGTTTTACCAGTTCTCCCATTGATTTATCAGGTGTTCAGAACCTAATAACTAGTTGTATTCCAGGGAGGAGACAAACAGGGTCCCCCTGCTCTTCCACTATCATAACTCTAGCCATATTAACTCTTATTTAGATGATTGGTAGACATTCCCTAGGAATCTATGTGCCCTCAACTTTTGTTTGTTGGGAGATTTTTGATTATTGATTTATCTGCTAGTTATCAGTCTGTTCGAATCTTCTATTTCTTCCTGTTTCAGTTTTGGTGATTTACATGTTTCTAGGAATTCAATCTTTTTGTACTTGTTGATGCTTGATTTGTGACCTAATATATTTATTCTGGAGAATGTCCAATGTACACTTGATAAGAATGTGTATTCTATTGCTTTAGGATGAGATATTCTGAGTATGCTTGTTAAGCCCATCTGGTTCAGTGTGTCATTCAAAGCCATTGTTTTCTAGTTGATTTTCTTCTTAATGTCTATTGATATAAGTAAGGTGTTAGAGTCCCTTACTATTATTGTTTTGTTATCAGTGAGGTCCTTTACATTTGTTATTAGTTGTTTTTATATATTTGGTTGCTCTCATGTTGGTGCATATATATTTACAATTGTTAGATCTTCATATTGGATAGTCCCCTTTTTATGACACAGTACCCTTCTTCATCTTTTGTTACAGACTTTGGTTTAGGTTGCAGTTTTTCTGATAGAAGTATTGCTACTCTGGCTTTCATTTGATGTCTATTGCATGATAAATATTTCTCCATCCCCTCGCTTTCAATCTCCTGGTGTCTTTAGGTATAAAATGAGTCCTTTAGGTATAAAATGAGTCCTCTACAAAATTTTGATGGGTCTTTTTTAAATCCATTCTGACGCCCCATGTGTTTTGATTGGAGCATTTAGTCCAATTAACTCAAAGTAATTTGTGATATTTTTGTATTTAGTGCCATTTTATCACTTGTTTTTTCATTGTTTCTGGATATTTTCTCTGTTCCTTTCTTATCTTTCTCACTTTTGGTCTTTCTTTCCCATTCAAAGAGTCCCCTGTAATATTTCTTGCAGGTCTGGTTTAGTGGTCATGAACACCTTTATATTTATTTGTCTGGGAAGCTCTATCTCTCCTCTTCTGAATGATAGTCTTGCTGGATAGAATATTCCTAGCTGCGTTTTTTCCCCTTTTAGCAACTTGAATATATCATGCCACTCCCCCTGGCTTGTCATATTTCTAAGAGAGAGCTCCAGCTAGCCTTACATATCCCTTGTAAGTTAGAGAATTCTTTTGTCTTGCTTCTCTTAGGGTGTTTTCCTTATTATTATTATCCTTATTTTGCAAATTTAGTTACAATATGTCTTAGTGTTGTCTTGCTTTTGCTGACTTTAATGAAAAGTCTCTGTGCCTCCCTTACTTGAATATTTCTTTTTTTCCCCAAGATTAGGTAAGTTGGAATATTTCCTCAAATATACCTTCTGCCTGCTTTTCTCTCTCTTCTTCTGGGAGCTCTATGATATGAATGTTATCATATTTGATGAAATTATTGAGTTCCCTGTCTACTCTTTTAGATAATTCTCCTTTCATTCAGCCTCCTTATTTTCCATTATTTGTTCTACTATATCACTTATTCATTCCTCTTCTTTCATCCTTGTTGTCTTTACACCAATCAGTTTTGAAAACTCAGGTATTTTTCATTTCTGCCTTTTTTTTTACTTTTATCTTTGTGGTAAGAATTTCCCTGATGTTTTCCATGCTTTTCTCAAGCCCAGTGAGTATCCTTATGCTTTCAATTCCACATCAGTAATATTACTGATTCAATTAGATCTCTGGCTTGACCTTTTCTTTTCTTTTCTTTTCTTTTTCTTTTGGGATAAATTCCTCTGTCTTGGCATTTTATCTAAGTGTCTGGCTTCTTCTGTGTGATAGAAAACCTGTTATGTTTTCTGTTCTGAAAGTAATGGCTTTATGAAGAAGAGTTCATATAGTATCCAGGGCCTGGCACTTCAGGAAGAGTTTCTAGTGTGTGCTGCATGCACTGTGCTGCTATGCTCTGGCTGCTCTGCCCCCCAGGCCAGCAATCTGCAGAGGCTCTCCTTGCCTTCAGAGCTTCTCCTTGCCTGCAATGGGCACTTTTTGTACCGTGGCCAGAGTGTGGTGAGTTTTAAATAAGTGTACTCTCTATGCTTGTTATATGTGATCTGATGTTACTTCCACTAGCACTGAATACTTGCATAATTCTTGTCTGTAAATGTGGTGCATGTGGGAATTTCTGCTTGTCTTTTGGGAAAGGAATCACTGAACTTGTCCTTAAGCACACTTTCCAGAGAAAAGCTGTAGCAGCAGAGTATGTGTGGCTGGGGGAGCAACAGGGGGACTTGGTATAAGTAGGGTAAGTAGTTTTGGCACTGTGCTGTTTGTTGATGTTGGTTTACAATAAGAGGTGGCAGTGGGTAATGGCACCAGCTAGCTCCCTTGTCCCCAGAGAAGGATCTCCGTGCTTGCTGCTCTCAGGGAAGCACCCCCAGAAAAGTGAATCATTTCTCCTTGTGAGACCCAGGCATTTTTCAGATTGCTATTTTCACACTGTCTCTCCACTGCTTGCCTGCCTGGAGCAGTGCAGTGTACTTTGGGCTCTATCCCAGCCAAGCATGCAGACTTTTAAAAAATATATATGTATTTTTGAAAGAGAGAGATAGAGAAACAAGTAGAGTCCATGATGAGCTTGGAGCCTGTTGTGGGGCTCAATCTCATGATGATGAGGTCAGAACCTGAGCTGAGACCAAGAGTCAGACACTTAACTGACTGAGTCACCCAGATGCCCCCTGACTATAAAACTCCAAACATTAGGGATCTGATGTGGCAGGGGCCTGAGCTGGGCATCTGGGGAGAGTCCTGCCATGTTGAGATAGATGTAAGTTTGAGTGAGAAGAGAAGTTATGCCAGAGTGCAGGAACATGTGATTTGGAGCAAAGCAGGCTAAACAGCCAGTGTCCAGGTTAGCTGCCCTCAGCAGGTGTCTCTGTACCTATGCTGAATGGCAGGGAAGGGAAATGGTGCCAGACAGATCTTTTGTCCCTAGAGAGGTGACTCTGAGAATGCCACCTCTCACAGATGTGTGAAGATGTTTTACCTCACATCAAGAAAAATGAACCATCTCTCCCCATGTACCTCAAGAGATACTCAGACTGCGTCATATGCCCCAGGGTTTCTTGTGTTCCTTCTCTCCAGGTATAGGACAGCACCCACAAGCCTCTCTCCCAGCCAAGCCTGCTGAAAGGTTGCAAAAACACAAAAAATCAGCCTCGTTTTCCCAGACAATGGCTTTGGAGAAGTGGTCTCCTTGTGCATTCCTCTGTATGCTCCAATCTCTCTCTCTCTCTTCACAACCAGGGCTCTCTCCCCTCCACAGAATATATAATCTTTTCCTCCCCCAAACTAGTTCTCCACACTCCCTACCATCCTTGATGTGGTCTCTTTTCTCCCTCTAGTTGTATAGTTTGTATGTCAGTCCTCAGGTCAATTTCTTGGATATTCAAAAATGATTTGATGGTTATCTAATTGGAATGAGGCAAGCCTAAGGTCTTCCTACTACACTGCCATCTTAGCTCCCCTGCCACTTCTGTGCCTTTCTGCTCTAACTTCTTCCCTGTACAATTCTTACATCGAATAGTATCAAATCTAGGTAAGAAAAAAGTTAATCACACATGTTTAGTTTGTAATGTATTATGTTGTTCACTTTCACTAAACATACAGTTAGATTATCACTAGTCATCTCAGGGTTGAAATAGTTTCTCAAAATACTTCTACTCATCCTTACCAACTCCCTCAGTCACATGATAAAAAAATTATAGGATATATTTCATTATGAGGCTGAATTTCATTTTACATGTCCTCCAGTGCCTGGTACACGATGGCATAGGAGAAGGAAGACTTACAGTGCACAGAGGCAGAAGCTAGCCTGTAATGAAAACAAATCCTTTAATCATCAACTATGTGTCACTATAAATAGAAGATTCACTTTTCTTAAAGGATTAATTAAATCAGAAGTTCTCTATTGTTAGAAAGTATACATAGAGCATACAATTTTATAAGTTGTAATTTATCACACTATTTTCTTTATCATTTATATATTTTATTGAGATTAATTGATGTATAACATTATGTAAATATAAGGTTCACTTGTTGATTTGATGCACTTATATTGCAATATGATCAGCACTGTAGCTTTAGCTAAAACCACTACCTTTTTCATAATTGTCATTTATTTTTGTGTCAATAACATTTATGATCTAGTCTTCTGGAAATGTTGAAGTATATAATACAGTAAAGTTGATCATAATAACTAATCTGTGCATTAGGTATTCAGAATTTATATATCATCTAGTTGTAAATTTACCTCAGGACCAACATCTCTCCAATTCACCTATTTACATATCAACTTGGTAGCTAATTTTATATTAAATATTGTTATTTTTCTTTTTTTTTAATTTTTAATTTTTATTTTTATTTTATGATAGTCACAGAGAGAGAGAGAGAGAGAGAGAGAGGCAGAGACACAGGCAGAGGGAGAAGCAGGCTCCATGCACCGGGAGCCCGACGTAGGATTCGATCCCGGGTCTCCAGGATCGCGCCCTGGGCCAAAGGCAGGCGCCAAACCGATGCGCCACCCAGGGATCCCTATTGTTATTTTTCTTAAGTAGTTTCTCCAATATGGTATTATATTCAGGTCACCATAATCTAGATATACTCCTTAAGTCATTCTATTTTCAAATAGTTATTGAAAGAAAAATGGACTTTTTGCAGTTAATTTTTATTTTAAATTTGTTATGTATTATGTCCAAGAATGTGATATATCTTGTGAATGTTCCATGTATACTTGAGAATATACATGGAATTTATACATTAAATACATTTTAAATTTATACATTTTAAATTTATACATTTTAAATTTATACACTTAATTTATACAATTAAAATTTATACAGAATATAAATTTTAATAAGCCAAATTGATCAATGGCACTATTCAGGTTATTTATATTCTTATTGATTTTCCAGTTTGTTCTGAGAGAGAAGTGCTAAGTCTCCAACTATAATTGCCAATTTGTGAATTTATCTATTTTTCCTTTCAGATTCATGAGATTTTACTTCATATATAATAGAAGGTCTGTTATTAAATGCATACAGGTTTAAGATTGTTATGTGTTCTTGGAGATTTGGTTCCTTAAAATTACGTAATATCCCTATGTTTCTGTGGTAATCTCTTTTTTTTCTGGGGGGGGAGGGAGAAAGAGAGATAGGGGGAGAGAGATAAAGATAATCTTAAGTAGGCTCCATGCCCAGCATACAGCCCAACACAGGGCTTTATCTCACAACACTATGATCAGGACGAGTGAAATTGAGTCTGATGCTTAACTGACTGAGGTACCCAGGCACCCCTTTGTGATATTTATTTATTTTAAAAGATTTTATTTAGTTAGTTGAGAGGAAGAGAGAGTGCACAAGTGGAAGGGAGAGACAGAGAGAGGGAGAAGTAGACTCCTCACTGAGCAGGGAGCCTGATGTGGAACTTGATTCTGAACCCCAGGATCATGACCTGAGCTGAAGGCAGATGCCCAACTGATTGAGCTATGCAGGCACCCTTATGATTAGCATTTTTATTCTGAAACCTAGTTTGATTGAAATTTCTATAGCTACTCCATATTTTTTAGTATTTTCCTTATTTAGTTTTCAAGCTATATAAATCTTTTTTTTGTTTTATAAATATGAATTTGTGTATAATTGGCCTTTTCCTTCTCCAATGTCTGTTTCTTAACAGGTGTATTTATATCACTCACATTTAAAGTGATTACTGGGATCCCTGGGTGGCGCAGCGGTTTGGCGCCTGCCTTTGGCCCAGGGCGTGATCCTGGAGACCCGGGATCGAATCCCACGTCAGGCTCCCAGTGCATGGAGCCTGCTTCTCCCTCTGCCTGTGTCTCTGCCTCTCTCTCTCTCTCTGTGACTATCATAAATAAATAAAAATAAAAATTAAAAAAAACTCTCTTAAAAAAAAATAAAGTGATTACTGATGTAGTAAATTAAAATCCACAATCTCCCTTGCTGTTGTCTTTTTTCCTTATTTTTTTCTCTTTTTCCTACTTGTTTATTGTTTCTTGTTTTCCTCTTTTCTTTTTTTCTGGTTTCAATTGAGCATTTTTTTATAAGTCCATGTTATCTCTTCTATTCATTATTTATTCTTCTTTTTAAAAACTGTAATTGTTGTCTAGGATTTATTTTTTAAAGATTTTATTGATTTATTCATGAGAGACACACAGAGAGAGAGAGAGAGAAAGGCAGAGACATAGGCAGAGGGAGAAACAGACTCCATGCAGGAAGCCAGATGTGGGGCTTGATCCTGGGACTCCAGGATCATGCCCTGAGCCAAAGGCAGATGCTCAACTGCTGAGCTACCCATGCGTCCCGTTGCCTAGGATTTAAAATATGCATTTTAAGTAATTCAAATCTGTCATCAAATAATATTATACTACTTCATGTAATTCATGTTATTCATATTAGAACTTTATAATTATTCCTTTCTTCCATTGCACACTGTTGTCTTACAGTTTGCTTTTACATATGTTAAAACATCCAATACATTGTCACTGTTATTGCTTTAAATAACATTTTAGAGTAATTAAAAGTAAGAAAATTTTATCTTTATTCGCTCGATTTTTGATGATCTTCACCTTTTTGTGTAGAGAAAAGTTTCGAGCTATATCCTATTCCTCTGCCTGAAGAATTGTTAAGTATTTATAGCTGATTAGGTTACCTGGCAATAAATTCCTCAGTGTTTGTCTGAGACTGTCTTATTTTTCCTTTGGAAGATATATGCAGTGGATAAAGATAAAGAAATCTTGATTGACCTTTTTTTCTTTCTTTCAACATTGTTAATTCATTGTCTTCATGTGTACCTGGTTTTAGTTGAGAAGTCTGTTGTAATTATTATGCTAGTTCCTTGGTAGAAATTTATATTTATTCCCTGTTCTCACTCTCTGATGCCTTCAAGATTTTCTATTTAACTTTAGATTTCATAAGTTTGAATGCAAAATACCTTTTTAAAAAAACGTTTGTGGTATTTTTCTTTCTGTTTGGTGTACTGTGAGATCCTTCCAGAAGAGAGTAAAGTCACAGAGAGAAAGAGATGGGTAAGACAAAAGAGAGATAAGGATCTTGATAAAAGAAGATGTAAACTTTTAAATTAAGGAAGAAAACACCTTTCCCTGAAAAATATTAAAGAGAAACCAATACAATAGAGGGATAAAGAATAAGTGAAAATACAGATGCCTTTGAGATAAATTACTCAGCCAATATTTAAAGAAATGCCTTCTTTATTCACCAGTTGCAAGAACTTCATGCTCCCTATTCTCACCTAGAAAACTTCTTCGCAGGGGTTCTCTCTTCATCATCCATGTCTTCTCTTCTAGCTCCAGTTGAGAGATAACATTGTCTTTGAAGGGCTAACATCCTACTCATGAGGAAATAAAGATACAAAAAAATATTTGAAAATTCAATCAATGCCACTTAATATTTCTGCCCTCTGAAAATGGCTATAGGAAGGTGTCAGAGAGAGGCAAGATAGAGAATTTCTTCAAATCAACTCTTAAAAATAAAGACAATTTATCTGAGGCCAATTAAATTAGAAATATCATCTTGTCTTGGTGACCAACTGGACTTTTGGATATTGAACCCATTGGTCTTTGAGACTAAATCCCAGCTGAGGGAAACCCCTGATAACTCACGACTTCTAACAACTAAGGAAATAATGATCCTTTAGTAGGAGGTCCAGTAATAAAAAGAAAGTTTTCCTTACCAGTTGAGACCAGACTCTTATAGTTCTCCAACATCATTTCTCTATACAGAGTCCTCCGTGGAGGGTTCAGACAGCTGGCTTCAGTCTCTCTTGGTAAAGTCCACATAAACATCTTTGAATGTCAAAGGCCTCTAAAATACAAGCATATTTATACTTTATTAGGTATCTGAAAGTGTTCATAGGATAAAGGGTAAAGATGATAGTTACAGTAAACATGGAGATGTACAGAAAGTATTTTTGATAGTGCTCAGACTTTGGATTTATCCAAAACATAAGTTGCAAGTTGAAATTCCAACTCTTTATACTAATGTCACTAATGTTATTCCTGTCTGTTTTGACTTTGTTTTTTGTTTCTGTTTGAGAGACAGAAAGAAAGTGAGAGAGGCAGGAGAGGGGGCAGAGGAAGAGTGAAAGAGAGAATCTCAAGCAGGTTCCATGCCCAAAATGGAGCTCAACACAATCTCATGACCCTGAGATTGTGATCCTGAGATCATGACTTGAAATGATATCAAGAGTCAGACACTTAACTGACTGAGCCACCCAGACACCCCATGTTCAACTTGTCCTAAAGAAAAATCTGTATTTCCTTTCAACCTCAAATCCTATGTTCTAGAGTTTTCGCCTCTATTCTCTAGGCATTTTTCCTCACAATTATTATCATTTTAGGGGCCAATCTTCAAACTATCTTTCTTTGAAAATGATTCTTCAGCTTATAAATGAAAATGTTCAACTCTTTCTCTTCCTAAATGGTTTGCATTTTGTTGTTAGGAAAGAAAAAAAAAACAGGGTCCCATGGAAAACAATTTAGGATTATAATGACATGAACAATACTGATGGGCCATCACTTAATAGGCACCTTAAAAAAATGGATATGTGAATAAATAGTGAGTAAGGAGATTGAGGGGGAGAAATCATGAAGCCCTTATACACTATTTTTCTGCAGAAGCAGGAAGGGCTGTCAGAAATATGCCAAATTTTGAGGCAAAATATGGAGTTGGGAGAATGAAGCATAGTCCTCAGAAGTATTTTTCCCAGGGTGAGAGGGAAGGGCAGACCTCAGGCCTTTAACCAAGAGCTCAAGGTTGTTTTACAAAGATTTTCCTCATCCCCAGGCCAGGGTCTAAGCTATTTAAAAAGTGTACAGAGAATGTAAATTGAAATGCTTAACTGCAGCTTGAAAGGAAAGACAAATATCTCAAACAATTTTGGAGTAATGTCTACCAGAATCCATCTGTACTAACTGCAGCAGATAGGAGCTTTAAATACAACCACAAACTTTAAGATAAGTGAGACTTTTTTAAAAGCAAGGATTTGGTCATTATGCATATACAGGACAGCAAAAAGTGAAAAATGATGATCACAGCTTTGTAATGCAGCTTGAAATCCAGCATTGTGATGTCCCCGGCACTGGTTTTCTTTTGAAATATTCCTCTTGTGATTCCGGTCTTTTCTGATTCCACACAAATCTTAAGATTATCTGTTCCAACTCTGTGAAGAAAGTCCATGGTATTTTGATAAGGATTGCATTAAATGTATAAATTTCCTTGGGTAGCATAGACATTTTCACAATATTTATTCTTCCTATCCATGAGCATGGAGTGTTTATCCATCTCATGTCTTTCTCAACTACTTTCAGAAGCGTTCTGTAGTTTTTAGGTTATAGATCCTTTACCTCTTTGGCTAGGTTTATTCCTAGGTATCCTATGCTTTTGGGTGAAATTATAAATGGGATTGATTCCTTAATTTCTCTTTCTTCAGTTTCATTGTTAGTGTATAGAAATGCCACTGATTTCTGGCCATTGGTTTTGTATCCTGCTACATTGCTGAATTGCTGTATGAGTTCTAGCAATCTTAAGGTGGAGTCTTCTGGGTTTTATATATACAGTTTCATGTCTCTGCCAATTTGAATGTCTTTTATTTCCTTTTGTTGTGATTGCTGAAGCTAGAACTTCTAGTACAATGTTGAATAACAGTGGTGAGAGTGGACATCCTTGTCATATTCCTAATCTTAGGGGAAAGGCTCTCCTATTTTCCCCATTGAGAATGATGTTCACTGTGAGCTTTTCGTAAATGGCTTTTAAGATATTGAGGAATGTTCCATCTACACTTTGAAGGGTTTTGATCAGGAATGGATACTACATTTTGTCAAATGTCTTCTCTGCATCTATTGAGAGGATCATATGGTTCTGTTTTTATCTCTTATTGATGTGATCTATCACGTTGATTGTTTTACAAGTGTTGAACCACCCTTGTATCCTGGGGATAAATCGCACTTGGTCATGGTGAATAATACTCTTAACACACTGTTGGCTTCTATTGGCTAGTATCATGGCGAGAATTTTTGCATCCATGTCTATCAGGGATATTGGTATGGTATTGGCACAAAAACAGACACATAGATCAGAACAGAATAGGGAACCCAGAAGTGGACCCTCAACTTTATGGTGAACTAATATTTGACAAAGCAGGAAAGAATATCCACTGGAAAAAGGACAGTCTCTTCAATAAATGGTGCTGGGAAAATAGGACAGCTATATGCAGTAGAATGAAACTGGCCATTCTCTTATACTATACACAAAGACAAACTCAAACTGGCTGAAAGATCTAAATGTGAGACAATAACCCATCAAAATCCTAGAGGAGAACACAGGCAACAACTTTTTGAACTTGGCCACAGTAACTTCCTGCAAGATAAATCTATGAAGGCAAGGGAAACAAAAGCAGAAATGAACTATTGGGAATTTATAAGGATAAAAAGCTTTTGCACAGCAAAAGAAACAGTCAACAAAACTAAGAGACAATCTACCAAATGGGAGAAGATATTTGCAAATGACCTACCAGATAAAGGGCTAGTATCTAAGATCTATAAAGAACTCAACACCCAAGAAACAAAAAGCACAACCATGAAATGGGCAAAAGACATGAACAGAAGTTTCACCAAAGAAGACATACACATGGCCAAAAGCACATGAGAAAATGCTCCTCATCATTTGCCATCAGGGAAATACAAATGAAAACCACAATGAGATACCATCTCACTTCAGTGAAAATGGTGAAAATGAACAAAACAGGAAACAACAAATGTTGGAAAGGATATGGAGAAAAGGGAACCCTCTTGCACTGTTGATGGGAATGCAAACTGTAATAGCCACTCTAGAAAACAGCATGGAGATTCCTCAAGTTAAAAATAGAGCTACCCTATGACATAAATACATATGTATATATGTATACACAGGGCAGCCTGGGTGGCTCAGGGGTTTGGGGCCGCCTTCAGCCCAAGGTGTGATCCTGGAGAGCTAGGATCGAGTCCTGGGTTGGGCTCCCTGTGTGGAGCCTGCTTCTCCCTCTGCCTGTGTCTCTGCCTCTCTTTCTTTCTTTCTTTCTTTCTTTCTTTCTTTCTTTCTTTCTTTCTCTCTCTCTCTGTCTCTCATGAGTAAATAAATTTTAAAAATCGTAAAAAAATAACATACACACATAGAAGAAATCCAAGATTATAAAAAAATGAGAGGAAAAGGCTATGAAAATTGTGAGACCTAAAATCTACTATGGACTTAAATTTATTGGAAAAGATACAGAATAAACTAGCAATGGCTGGAAAATATTAGAATTGAGGAAAGCTCTAAAAATAATCATAGTTAATACAGATAAGGAAGAGATCTACACAATAGAGTTAACCGGTATCCCTGAAATAGATAATTCAATATGTGGAATAGAAAAAAAATAGAAATGTAAAGAGAAACATTTCCTTTACTACTGTAAAGTAATGTCCAAACTTGGGTGAATATGCTGTCAAATTCCACAAGATGCTTTAAGATTTAACACCAATTCCACACATCTTTCAGGGAAAAGAAAAAGAAAATGCTTCTTTATTTTATGAGGCCAATAATCCTGATAAAATTAGACAAAGACAATACCAAAATGAAATCTACAAAGTACCTCTCTATATTATAGATGCAAATTCTTTGCAAAAATATGATCATATAGAATTCAAGAATATATTAAAAATATTGTGGTATGACCAAATGGGATTTATTCCATAGATGCAAAGCTAGTTCAATGATCAAAAATCAATGTAGTCTAACATCAACATATCAAAGAAAAAATCACATGGTCATAGTCAAACATAAAAAGCATTTGAAAAAATTGGACATCTATTTATGATATAAACTTAGAAAATTAGGTGTGGAGGGAAGCTTTCACAACTTGATGAAGAACATCTATCTCCAAGCCCATAAGGTAGTATGATATTTAATGATGAAAAATTGAATGCATTCTCTCTAAGATCAGGGGAAAAATTATGTCTACTTCTTGCTACCATTATTCAATAAAATACTGGAATTTCTAGAAAGTATAAGTCAAGGGGGAAAAAGGAAATAATAAAGGATGAAAAGTGCCCTTATTTGGAAATGACATGATAGACTATAGAGAAAATCTGAAGGGATCCTCAAAGTTATTCAACTGATGAGTGTGCTTATGAATAATCAGTAATACAAGATAAACATATAAAAATCAATTGCCTTTCTATACACTTGCAACAAAACCATGGAAAATGAACACCATCAAGAAGGTGAACAGAAAAATTTACCCAATGGGAGAAAATATTTGCAGATTATATATCTGATAAGGGATGTGTGTCCAGAACATATTTAAAAAGACTCCATAACAAAAAAAAAAATAAATAAATAAAAATAAAAAGACTCCATAACAACAATAAAAGACAAATAATCCAACTGAAAATTGGGCAATTTGAATAGAAATTTATCCAAAGAAAATACACAAGTGACCAATATGACAATGAAAAGATGCTCAACATCATTAGTCATAAGGGAAATACAAATCAAACCCACGATAAGATACCACTTTACATTTAATAAGATGGCCATATTAAAAAGTATGGTCAATATTAAGTGTTGGTAAGGATGTAGAGAAGTTGGAACCCTCACAGATCTTGAGTGGTATGCAAAATGGCGTGACTGAGTTGCAAAACAGTTTGGTAATTCTTCAAAAAGCTAATAAAGTTATCACTTAGCAATTACATTCCTAGGTATATAGCCAAGATAAATGAAAATGTTATGTCCACACAGAAACTTGTATGTCAATGTTCATGGCAAAAAGTGGAAATAACTCAAATGTTCATTAATTGATGAATGAAGGGTAAACAAAATTTGATATGACCATAAATAGAACAATGCTTGGTAATAAAAAATACAGTACCCAGTACACATGCTACAACAAACACGAACCTGCAAACATTATGCTAAGTGAAAAACAGGCCAATTTTGCCTCTTCTTTTCTAATCTGGATTCTTTTCATTTCTTTTTTGTGTATACTATACTGCCTAAAGACTCAAATTTGAATCACTTTAAATTGATTAAAGCAATCTGCCAAACATAACTGGCTCAAAAAAGCAATAGATAAAGGAAGACAATATTATGCAGAATAAAATTTTACACATGTTATACTAAGCCAGAATTCAACTAAAAATTTCCATACATACAAAAAAAAAAAAAAAAGAAAACCCAAGAGAGTGAAAAACAAAGTTAAAAAAAGAACCATAGGAAAACCAGATAAGAGAATAATAATAAATAGCTATTAAGGGGCAGCTGAGTGGCTCAGTGCATTCAGTGTTGGCCTTAGGGTCAGGTTATGATCTCAGGATCCCAGGATGGAGCAGGGAGACTCCTACTCCTGCTTCCTCTGCCCCTCTCCCTGCTTGTGGGGTCTCTCTCTCTCTCTCTCTCTCCTGTCTCTCAAATAAATAAAATATTATTATAAATATATTTTAAAATAATAACAAGTAGAGGAAAAGATTGGAAGGTTAAAATTTTTAGCACAGAATAGAAACAAAAAGGAGTAAAATGGAAATTCTAAAGTGTCAAAATAATAATTGTAATTAAGAACAGATTAGTTGGTGGGAGGGGCAAGATGGCAGAAGAGTAGGGTCCCCAAATCACCTGTCCCCACCAAATTACCTAGATAACCTTCAAATCATCCTGAAAATCTATGAATTCGGCCTGAGATTTAAAGAGAGACCAGCTGGAAGGCTACAGTGAGAAGAGTTCGCGCTTCTATCAAGGTAGGAAGACGGGGGAAAAGAAATAAAGAAACAAAAGGCCTCCAAGGGGGAGGGGCCCGCGAGGAGCCAGGCTAAGGCTGGGGCAAGTGTCCCCAGGACAGGAGAGCCCCGTCCCGGAGGAGCAGGAGCTGCACCAACCTTCCCGGGCGGAAAGGCGCTCGCAGGGAGTTAGAGCAGGACCCAGGAGGGCGGGGATGCCCTCGGGTTCCCTGGGACAGTAACAGAGCAACTGCGTGCCCAGGAGAGAGCACCGAGCTCCCAAAGGGCTGCAGCGCGCACGGCGGGACCCGGAGCAGCTCGGAGGGGCTCGGGCGGCTGCTCCGCGGAGGGGGCTACGCGGCAGGGGGCGCGAATCCAACAGCGCAGTCCCCGGAGCACAGGGCGCCGGGACACAGCCCAGGATCCGGCCTCCCCTGGGACAGGCAGAGGCCGGGAGGGCCCAGGACCCCAAGGACGTTCCTGCCCCGAGCTGAGCAGATCAGCGGCCCCGCCCCGGAGCCTCCAGGCCCTGCAGACGGAGAGCTCCGTAGTTACTGTGGGAGCTGACTCCCAGGCTCCAAAGCTGGCCCCGCCACTGCGGTTGTTCCACCTGGGGCCTCACGGAGTAAACAACCCCCACAGAGCCCTGCATCAGGCGGGGGCAGAGCAGCTCCCCCAACTGCTAACACCTGAAAATCAGCACAACAGGCCCCTCCCCCAGAAGACCAGCTAGACGGACAAGTTCCAGGGGAAGTCAAGGGACTTAAAGTATACAGAATCAGAAGATACATCCCTGTGGTTTGTTTGTTTGTTTGTTTGTTTTGTGTGTTTTTTTCTTGCTTTGTGATTTCTGTTTGCTTCCCCCACCCTTTTTTCCCCTTTCTTTTTATTTCTCTTTTTTTCTTTTTTTCTCCCTTTTTTCTTTTTCTCTTTTCTTTCCTTCTTTCTCTCCTCTCTTTTTCTCCTTTTCCCAATACAACTTGTTTTTGGCCACTCCGCACTGAGCAAAATGACTAGAAGGAAAATCTCACCTCAAAAGAAAGAATCAGAAACAGTCCTCTCTTCCACAGAGTTACAAAATCTGGATTACAATTCAATGTCAGAAAGCCAATTCAGAAGCACTATTATACAGCTACTGGTGGCTCTAGAAAAAAGCATAAAGGACTCAAGAGACTTCATAACTGCAGAATTTAGATCCAATCAGGCAGAAATTAAAAATCAATTGAATGAGATGCAATCCAAACTAGAAGTCCTAACGACGAGGGTTAACGAGGTGGAAGAACGAGTGAGTGACATAGAAGACAAGTTGATGGCAAAGAGGGAAACTGAGGAAAAAAGAGACAAACAATTAAAAGACCATGAAGACAGATTAAGGGAAATAAACGACAGCCTGAGGAAGAAAAACCTATGTTTAATTGGGTTTCCTGAGGGCGCCGAAAGGGACAGAGGGCCAGAATATGTATTTGAACAAATGATAGCTGAAAACTTTCCTAATCTGGGAAGGGAAACAGGCATTCAGATCCAGGAAATAGAGAGATCCCCCCTAAAATCAATAAAAACCGTTCAACACCTCGACATCCAATAGTTAAGCTTGCAAATTCCAAAGATAAAGAGAAGATCCTTAAAGCAGCAAGAGACAAGAAATCCCTGACTTTTATGGGGAGGAGTATTAGGGTAACAGCAGACCTCTCCACAGAGACCTGGCAGGCCAGAAAGGGCTGGAAGGATATATTCAGGGTCCTAAATGAGAAGAATATGCAACCAAGAATACTTTATCCAGCAAGGCTCTCATTCAGAATGGAAGGAGGGATAAAGACCTTCCAAGACTGGCAGGAACTGAAAAATATGTGACCTCAGAACCAGCTCTGCAAGAAATTTTAAGGGGGACTCTTAAAATTCCCCTTTAAGAAGAAGTTCAGTGGAACAATTCACAAAAAAACAAGGACTGAATTGATATCATGATGACACTAAACTCATATCTTTCAATAGTAACTCTGAACGTGAATGGGCTTAATGACCCCATCAAAAGGCGCAGGGTTTCAGACTGGATAAAAAAGCAGGACCCATCTATTTGCTGTCTACAAGAGACTCATTTTAGACAGAAGAACACCTACAGCCTGAAAATAAAAGGTTGGAGAACCATTTACCATTCAAATGGTACTCAAAAGAAAGCAGGGGTAGCCATCCTCATATCAGATAAACTAAAATTTACCCCGAAGACTGTAGTGAGAGATGAAGAGGGACACTATATCATACTTAAAGGATCTATCCAACAAGAGGACTTAACAATCCTCAATATATATGCCCCGAATGTGGGAGCTGCCAAAAATTTAAATCAATTAATAAACAAAGAGAAGAAATACTTAGATAATAATACACTTATACTTGGTGACTTCAATCTAGCTCTTTCTATACTGGATAGGTCTTCTAAGCACAACATATCCAAAGAAATGAGAGCTTTAAATGATACACTGGACCAGATGGATTTCACAGATATCTACAGAACTTTACATCCAAACTCAACTGAATACACATTCTTCTCAAGTGCACATGGAACTTTCTCCAGAATAGACCACATACTGGATCACAAATCAGGTCTGAACCAATACCAAAAGATTGGGATCGTCCCCTGCATATTCTCAGACCATAATGCCTTGAAATTAGAACTAAATCACAACAAGAAGTTTGGAAGGACCTCAAACACGTGGAGGTTAAGGACCATCCTGCTAAAAGATGAAAGGGTCAACCAGGAAATTAAGGAAGAATTAAAAAGATTCATGGAAACTAATGAGAATGAAGATACAACTGTTCAAAATCTTTGGGACGCAGCAAAAGCAGTCCTAAGGGGGAAATACATAGCAATACAAGCATCCATTCAAAAACTGGAAAGAAGTCAAATACAAAAGCTAACCTTACACATAAAGGATCTAGAGAAAAAACAGCAGATAGATCCTAACCCAGCAGAAGAGAGTTAATTAAAATTCGAGCAGAACTCAACGAAATTGAGACCAGAAGAACTGTGGAACAGATCAACAAAACCAGGAGTTGGTTCTTTGAAAGACTTAATAAGATAGATAAACCATTAGCCAGCCTTATTAAAAAGAAGAGAGAGAAGACTCAAATTAATAAAATCATGAATAAGAAAGGAAAGATCACTACCAACACCAAGGAAATACAAACGATTTTAAAAACATATTATGGACAGCTATATGCCAATAAATTAGGCAATCTAGAAGAAATGGATGCATTCCTGGAAAGCCACAAACTACCAAAACTGGAACAGGAAGATATAGAAAACCTGAACAGGCCAATAACCAGGGAGGAAATTGAAGCAGTCATCAAAAACCTCCCAAGACACAAAAGTCCAGGGCCAGATGGCTTCCCAGGGGAATTCTATCAAACATTTAAAGAAGAAACCATATCTATTCTACTAAAGCTGTTTGGAAAAATGGAAAGAGATGGAGTACTTCCAAATTCGTTCTATGAGGCCAGCATCACCTTAATTCCAAAACCAGACAAAGACTCCACCAAAAAGGAGAATTACAGACCAATATCCCTGATGAACATGAATGCAAAAATTTTCACCAAGATTCTAGCCAATAGGATCTGACAGTACATTAAGAAAATTATTCACCATGACCAAGTAGGATTTATCCCTGGGACACAAGGCTGGTTTAACACTCGTAAAACAATCAATGTGATTCATCATATCAGGAAGAGAAAATCCAAGAACCATATGATCCTCTCATTAGATGCAGAGAAAGCATTTGACAAAATACAGCATTCATTTCTGATCAAAACTCTTCAGAGTGTAGGGATAGAGGGAACATTCCTCGACATCTTAAAAGCCATCTATGAAAAGCCCACAGCAAATATCATTCTCAATGGGGAAGCACTGGGAGCCTTTCCCCTAAGATCAGGAACCAGACAGGGATGTCCACTCTCACCACTGCTATTCAACATAGTACTGGAAGTCATAGCCTCAGCAATAAGACGACAAAAAGACATTAAAGGCATTCAAATTGGCAAAGAAGAAGTCAAACTCTCCCTCTTCACAGATGACATGATACTCTACTTAGAAAACCCAAAAGCCTCCACCCCAAGATTGTTAAAACTCGTACAACAATTTGGTAGCGTGGCGGGATACAAAAATCAATGCCCAGAAATCAATGGCATTTCTATACACTAACAATGAGACTGAAGAAAGAGAAATTAAGGAGTCAATCCCATTTACAATTGCACCAAAAAGCATAAGATACCTAGGAATAAACCTAACCAAATAGGTAAAGGATCTATACCCTAAAAACTATAGAACACTTCTGAAAGAAATTGAGGAAGACACAAAGAGATGGAAAAATATTCCATGCTCATGGATTGGCATAATTAATATTGTGAAAATGTCAATATTACCCAGGGTAATCGACACGTTTAATGCAATCCCTATCAAAATACCATGGACTTTCTTCAGAAAGGTAGAACAAATTATTTTAATTTTGTTTGGAATCAGAAAAGACCCCAAATAGCCCGGGGAAGTTTAAAAAAGAAAACCATACCTGGGGGCATCACAATGCCAGATTTCAGTTTGCACTACAAAGCTGTGGTCATCAAGACAGTGTGGTACTGGCACAAAAACAGACACATAGATCAATGGAACAGAATAGAGAACCCAGAAGTGGACCCTCAACTTTATGGTCAACTAATATTCGATAAAGAAAGAAAGACTATCCACTGGAAGAAAGACAGTCTCTTCAATAAACGGTGCTGGGAAAACTGGACATCCATATGCAGAAGAATGAAACTAGATCACTCTCTTTCACCATACACAAAGATAAACTCAAAATGGATGAAAGATCTAAATGTGAGACAAGATTCCATCAAAATCCTAGAGGAGTACACAGGCAACACCCTTTTTGAACTCAGCCACAGTAACTTCTTGCAAGATACATCCACCAAGGCCAAAGAAACAAAAGCAAAAATGAACTATTGGAACTTCATCAAGAAAAGAAGCTTTTGCACGGCAAAGTATACAGTCAACAAAACTAAAAGACAACCTACAGAATGGGAGAAGATATTTAAAATGACGTATCAGATAAAGGGCTAGTTTCCAAGATCTAGAAAGAACTTATTAAACTCAACACCATAGAAACAATCCAATCATGAAATGGGCAAAAGACATGAAGAGAAATCTCACAGAGGAAGACATAGACATGGCCAACACATTAGAAAATGCTCTGCATCACTTGCCATCAGGGAAATACAAATCAAAACCACAATGAGATCCCACCTCACACCAGTGAGAATAGGGAAAATTAACAAGGCAGGAAACCACAAATGTTGGAGAGGATGGGGAGAAAAGGGAACCCTCTTACACTCTTGGTGGGAATGTGAACTGGTGCAGCCACTCTGGAAAAGTGTGTGGAGGTTCCTCAAAGAGTTAAAAATAGACCTGCCCTACGAACCAGCAATTGCACTGTTGGGGATTTACCCCAAAGATACAGATGCAATGAATCGCGGGGACACCTGCACCCCGATGTTTATAGCAGCAATGTCCACAATAGCCAAACTGTGGAAGGAGCCTCGGTGTCTGTCAAAAGATGAATGGATAAAGAAGATTTGGTTTATGTATACAATGGAATATTACTCAGCCATTAGAAATGACAAATACCCACCATTTGCTTCAACGTGGATGAACTGGAGGGTATTATGCTGAGTGAAGTAAGTCAATCGGAGAAGGACAAACGTTATATGTTCTCATTCATATGGGGAATATAAAAAATAGTGAAAGTGAATAGAAGGGAAGGGAGAAGAAATGGGTAGGAAATATCAGAAAGGGAGACAGAACATAAAGACTCCTAACTCTGGGAAACAAACTAGGGGTTGTGGGAGGGGAGGTGGGTGGGGGTTGGGGGTGAATGTGTGACGAGCACTGAGGGGGGTATTTGACAGGATGAGCACTGAGTGTTGTTCTGTATGTTGACAAATTGAACACCAATAAAAAACATATTATAAAAAAAAAAACAAACAAAAAAGAAAACAAAAAGAATGTACCACATTTCATAGTATCAAGGGTCTATAATTCATTTAGTGATTCAAATTTAAATGTAAGTACTCACAAAATAAATTCTTTAAGTTGAATTTTTAAAAGATAAAAAATAAAAAAAAATATTAGCAAGTATGTTTTAAATATTTGTTCTCATGACTTCTGTGCCTTTATTTTCTGTATACCTTTATATAATATATGCTGGTAACATAAGGTTACAGAAAAATATTAGGATATTTTTAAAAACTAATTAAAATTCATCATCAATTGGAATATTCACATGTCTTTTTGTCATCTCTTCCCAGTTTTATTTCTCCTCTGATGGTTCCCTACCCTTGGTTACTGATCTGAGGATTCTAAATCACTGCACTATTTGTCTTCTAGTTACAGAGAGTATTGTGGGATGCCCTACCGAGAAATTAAGGAACTGAGTATTCGTTATTTCAAAACTGTAACACGTACACAATAAAAGTTTCTTCTCAACCCAGTGGTTACTTCTACTTAACTACTCTCAACTAAGAATACTGTGTGTGTGTGTGTTTCTGTATTGTATAAAAAGCATAAAAGCAATCAAGAATTGGCAAATAATAATAATTGCCAAATCAAGATCTCAGAGAAGTAAACAGAGTACTTGAAGCTACTGAGGCAATAGGGTTTGAAATCAAAATCCAGGGAACACCCAGAGATAAAAAGTTTAATAGGAGAATTACTACATATTATATTGAAATTCCAAAAGACTAAAAGCACATAGGGTGTAGAAGTCTAGATTGGCAGCTATTTTAGCACTCTCAGCTACTGTTTTCTGGCTTCATTTGCTATTAAGAAACCAACTGACAATCTGACCACCACTTCCTTAGAATATCTTTTAACATTCTGCTCTTTGTTTTTGGTTTTCTGATTTAACATTATTAAATGGTCTTCTGTTTTCTTTTACATGATGATCAGTCAGATATGGCTATAGGAGACACAGGAAAATCTCAGAAAAACAAAATATACTGTCAGATCCTAGAAACAGGAGACATAACACATGTAGGACTACAAGAGGAAGCACCAGGACTGGCCAGGAGGCAGAAGGGGCAGAAGCAAGGGGAGAATCTAGGTTGTGGCTTTTATTGGTGTTTCTGGGGAAAAGGCTGGGTATGGCAGGGTAAACAGTTTAGGACTGGTTAGTTTGAATAATATCAGTAGGCTTTATATCTTAAAAAGACAGAGAAATAATGTCTCCCGGGAGGTATAGGCCGCATAGAGGAAGTATGGCTCTGGACTGGTTAGTTTGCATATCAAAGACATGCTCTTGGCTGGGCCCTTTGCTATCTCTAAGAACTAGTTAGCCCTCGGAAGGGCAGTCTCCTCAGCCAGGAAGGATTTTAAGATGTTATTTAGGGAACAGCCAAACAAATGGTATTAGGAAATAACAAATCTGAAATCACTGTGGGAAAAAAAAAAACCCTGCAAAAATGCTATGTTCGACAATTATAAAGGAATGTGGGCAAAATACATACTTAGATTAGCAAAACAAAAAACTGAGCAAGTCCAGTTGTAGCCATTTGCAGAGCAAATGGACTGTCACCTAAAATTTGGTTTAGATATCAAGACTAATGATGACATACACACTCCAATAGATTATAAACAGTGTTAAAAATTAAATGAGGCTTTCTGAGGAGAGCAGGGTAAGCTTTCAAAGCTTGAACACATCTTGAGAGAGCAAGGAAAGAAGACTGGCTTGAAGTTTTTGTGATGGTCAGGGTATAGGGCTGGGGTAAAAGTTCCTGTTCATTGTTTGAATATCCTACCTTTGACAAATCATTTGGGCTTTCTTATCAGCATGCTCAGAAGTAAGACAGAGGACAGCTGTACAGATAAATATAAAGTGAAAAATTGAAGTCAGTCTTTATTACAGTGCATCACCAGCAGACATTGACCAAAGGAAATTCTAAAAGATGTGCATTTTAGGCAGAAGTGTAGTAAAGGAGAAATACAAAAGAGAGAAAGGATAGGGTGCGAGTAAATATAAATGAGCTGTAATTTTAAAGAACAACAATAAAATTATGTGATAAAGTTAAAGAAAAAGAACTTTAGAAAACAGACAACTAAAATTTTTAAACAATGGGGGCACCTGGGTATCTCATTTGGTTAAATGTCTGCCTTGGGGTCAGGTCATGATCTCAGGGTCCTGGGATCAAAGCTACGGATCACTTCTGGCTTCCTGTTCAGCTTTCAGTCTGCCTATCCCTCTCCCTCTGCCCCTCCTCCTGCTCTCTCTCTTTCAAATAAATCTTTAAAAAAACAAACAAAAAACCAATAATGACACATAAGAATGAGGGTGTAATAGGTTAATTTTTAAAGTATTTTGTTTATCTATGAAAAATTAAACATTACTTTGATTAAATTTTGAAAAATTTGGCATTCTTTGCATAATCATTAAAGACAACAATTAACGGCATATAATATTCAAATCAGAAGAAGAAAAAATGATGACCTAAAGAAAGGAAATAATAGGCAACATGGTAGATGTAAAATGAAAATATTAGTAATTACCTGTAAGTTGACTAAGTCTCTGTTTTAAAAAAACATTGTCACATTATATTTTAAAAAACGTAAACTGTCCATAACACACACCAAATATAAAATCTCAGAAAAATGAATTGTAAGAGGATGTTAAAGATATCCAAATGATAGGCAAATGGAAAATGGTATTGAGAAGAGACTTTAATAAATAGACTTTAAGGCAAAAGCTAATTACAAAAAAATAATAAATTTGAAGACAAAGAGCACCAGAAAAAGTTTGTTTCATTATGATAAAATATATTAAATTTACCCAAAATATGTAAGTATGTTTATGCCTAATAATATAGTCTATCTAGTAGAAATGTAAGGAAAAATAGAAAATCCTAAATAATAGTGGGGTGTATGGGACCTGTCCACTTTAACTGATAAAACAAACAAAAAATTTAGTAGACTGGGGTGCCTAGCTGACTCATTCAGTAGAGCATGCGACTCTTGATCTCGGGGTTGTAAGTTTGAGCCCCACCTTGGGTGTAGTGATTACTTAAAAATGCAATATTAAAATAAAAAAGAGACAAGATATCAGTAAAGATAATAAGCAAGTGAAAATCTTTATTACCAAAATTGATTTAATACAAATACAGGAAACATTGCACCATGAACTCTAGAATACACTTATCAAGCACATATTTAGAAAATATGACTATGTCCTTGGCCATAAATAACATGTGAATAATTTATAAAAGCACAAGAGAACATGCTCTCTAAGAACAGAGAGATCAGTTACATAAAATTGAAATAAATAATAAAAATTGAAATAAAGTAACATTTCAATGTTTCCCTGAGTCAAAGAGGAAACCAAGAGGATACTTGAAGGTATTTTAAGTTGAGCAATGCTGCACATTAAGACTTGTCATAATCAAAAGAAAATATATCAGTGTAACTCTGCATATGTTAGGGAAAATTGTGAATAATAATGAGATAGGCAAATGTCATGTCTGATATATGACAAACAGCTACATGAACTTTAAAACATATAAAGGGAAAGACAGATAAGAACTAGCTATGACAGGTACCTGAGTGGCTCAGTCAGTTAAGTCTGCCTTCAGCTGAGGTTGTGATCTCTGGGTCCTGGGACTGAACCCTGCAAAGGGCTCCCTGCTCAGTGGGGAATCTGCTTGTACCTCTTCCTCTCCTTCCCACATCCACCCACATCCACCCACTCCCCACCACTTGTGCTCTTTCTCTCTCTCAAATACATTTTTTAAAATAAAATGTTTTTTAAAAAAGCAATAAATTATTTTGTAGTGAAAGAGAAAAAAAAAGATCAATAGGCCCAAAGTTAATCTAGGATCACTACCAGAAATAGTAAATACTATAATTTTGAGTGTACTGAAGAGATCCAAGCAGATTAGAATGTGGAATACAAGGAAACAATTTAAAGTACACCCAATTTGAAATGTCAGTCTATGAAAGGACAATCCTGAGAAGCAAAAAGCTGAAAGAAATTATGAGGTATCCTTTCAGGGGGGAAATTATAAATTGAGGGGCACATAAAATAGGGACATTTTCATTAAGAGACAAAAGAAAAGTGGAGGACACACCAGCATCAACCATAAACCAACATAACAAAAACACTTTGTAAGTGAAATTTGCTGTACTGACAGCAGAGGGTGCCATTGAACTATTGTAAACCAGCAACTCCAACAAAACGAAGGAGTTTCAGTGTCTTACAGTTACTATAAAAATTAAATATAACATTCAGTTAATTGAAAATCCCTCACAATAAAGTAATTATAAAGTAATTAAAGTAATTTAATCAGAGTAAAACTGTAAATCAACACTGCAATTGGGATAAAATATATTCAAACAAGTATTTTGGAGTATGAACAACCACCTCAAATTAGACATTGAAAAAAAGAAAAATGGACAGAAATGTGAAGAAATGAAAATATAATTAATTACACTAAGAAAAGAAACAATATAAAAAGAACAAGAAGAAAAAGTATGAAATTATCTCATGAATGAAAAGTAAACTGCAAGGAGACAAAAGTAACAGACTCAAAAATATAATGGCAGGCTTTGAAAAAAGACAAAGAAAACTTAGAGAATAAAAATGAGATGGGGGGCAAGGCAAGATGGTAGAGGTTTAGGGTCCCCAAGTCACCTGTCTGCACCAACTTACCTAGATAACTTTCAAATCATCCTGAAAACCTATGAATTTGACCTGAGATTTAAAGAGAGAACAGCTGGAATGCTACAGAGAGAAGGGTTTGCACTTCTAACAGGTAGGAAGGAGGAAAAAAAAATATAAAAAAGAATCCAGTGGGGGAGGAGCCCCACGAGGAGCCGGTCTAAGACTGAGCAGTGAAAGACTGCACGACAGGAAAGCCCAGTCCTGGAGAATCAGGAACTTTAAAAATCCACACCAGATTCTTCCCAGAAGGGAAGGCGCTTAGCAGGGAAACCCAGCAGAACCACAGGAGGGGCAGTGGTGCCTCCAGGTTCCCGGGATCACTAATAGAGGAAGTGCATCCCGGGAAGAGTGCAGCACCACAGACTGTGGGCCGAGCTCGGTAAAGGGCTGGAGCATACACCTGGCAGAGCCTCATGAGAAGCTCAGATGAGGGCCCCGGGCAAGGGGGCTGTGCCCTGCTGCCTTCCAGAGCTATGGCCCAGGGAGCGCAATTCCAGCAGCCCGGGCCCCAGATTCCAGGGTGCAGGGGGACACAGCCCAGGATCCTGCGCTCCCCGGGACAGGCACAGCGGGAAGGGCACAGGACAGCGAGGACTCTCCTGCTTCCGGGCCACCCCAAGCTGTACAGATCAGCGACCCCCACCCGCAGAGCATCCAGGCTAGTGCGGACTGGGACACTGCAGTACTTAACTGACTCCAGAGTTGGAAGGCTGCCACCACCAATGTTGTTGTTCCTCATGGTGTCACCCTGTGCCTGGGATGGAGCAGGGCCACCAGGGAACAGGGGCCTTACAGGATAAACAGTTCCCACTGAGCCCTGCACACACCTGAGAATCAGCACAACAGGCACTTCTCCAGAACACCAGCTGGAAGGATATGGGAAGAGGAAGTTTTTGGCCCAGCAGCATTGGAAAGCTCCAGGGGAGGTCGAGGGATTTGCAGTATATAGAACCAGAAGAACCCCCCCTTGTTTTTTGTTTGTTTGTTTGTTGTTTTTTCTTTCTTCTTTCTTCTTTTTCTTCTTTTCTTCTTTTTTCCAGTACAACTCGTTTTTTAGCCACACTGCACTAGTAAAATGACTCAAAAAAAAAAAGAAAACAGCACAAAAGAAAGAATCAGAAACAGTACTCTCTTCCAAGAGTTACAGAATTTGGATTAAAATTCAATGCCAGAAAGCCAATTCAGAAACAGAATTATAAAGCTACTAGTGGCTCTGGAAAAAAGCATAAATAATTCAGAGACTTTATGACTACAGAATTTAGATCTAATCAGGCTGAAATTAATGAATTAAAAGAGATACAATCCAAACTGGAGGTCCTAACAATGAGGGTTAATGAGGTAGAACGAGTGAGTGACAGAGAAGACAAGTTAATGTCAAGGAAGGAAGCTGAGGAAAAAAGAGAAAAACAAAAGATCATGAGGAAAGGTTAAGGGAAATAAATGACAGCCTCAGAAGGAAAAATCTATGTTTAACTGGGGTTCCAGAGGGTGCCAAAAGGGACAGAGGACCAGAAAGTGTATTTGAACAAATAATAGCTGAGAACCTCCCTAACTTTGGGAGGGAAACAGGCGTTCAGATCCAGGAGATAGAGTGAGCCCCCCACCAAAAATCAATAAAAAACCGTTCAACACCTCGATATTTAATAGTGAAACTTGCAAACTCCAAAGATAAAGAGAAAATCCTTAGAGCAGCAAGAGACAAGAGATCCCCAACTTATATGGGAAAAATATTAGATCAACAACAGACCTCTCCATAGAGACCTGGCAGACCAGAAAGGGCTGGCAGCATATATTCAGGGTCCTAAATGAGAAGAACATGCAGCCAAGAATACTCTATCCAGCAAGACTCTCATTCAGAATAGGAGAGATAAAGAGCTTCCAAGAGACAGAAACTGAAAGAATATGTAAACACCAAACCAGCTATGCAAGAAATATTAAAGGGGACCCTGTAAAAGAGAGAGGAAGTCCAAGGAAACAGTCCACAAAAACAGGGACTTAATAGGTATCATGATGAAACTAAATTCATATCTTTCCATAGTAACTCTAAACGTGAATGGGCTAAATGATCCCATCAAAAGGCCCAGGGTTTCAGACTGGATAAAAAAGCTAGACCCATCTATTTGCTGTCTACAAGAGATTCATTTTAGAACTAAGAACAACTACAGCCTGAAAATAAAAGGTTGGAGAACCATTTACCATTCGAATGGTCCTCAAAAGAAAGCAAGGGTAGCCATCCTTATATCAGATAAATTAAAGTTTATGGCAAAGAATGTAGTAAGAGATGAAGAGGGACACTATATCATACTTAAAGGATCTATCCAGCAAGAGGACTTAACAATCCTCAATATATATGCCCCGAATGTGGGAGCTGCCAAGTATATCAATCAATTAATAACCAAAGTTAAAACATACTTAGATAATAATACACTTATACTTGGTGACTTCAATCTAGCGCTTCCTACACTCGATAGGTCTTCTAAACACAACATCTCCAAAGAAATGAGAGCTTTAAATGATACACTGGACCAGATGGATTTCACAGATATCTACAGAATTTTACATCCAAACGCAACTGAATACACATTCTTCTCAAGCACACATGAAACTTTCTCCAGAATAGACCACATATTGGGTCACAAATCAGGTCTTAACCGATACCAAAAGATTGGGATCGTCCCCTGCATATTTTCAGACCATAATGCTTTGAAACTAGAGAAAAAAATTACAAGAAGTCTGGAAAGATTTCAAACACGTGGAGGTTAAGGACCATCCGGCTAAAAGATGATAGGATCAACCAGGAAATTAAGGAAGAATTAAAAAGATTCATGGAAACTAATGAGAATGAAGATAGCACCATTCAAAATCTCTGGGATACAGAAAAAGCAGCCCTAAGGGGGAAATACATTGCAATACAAGCATCCATCCAAAACTGGAAAGAACTAAAATACAAAAGCTAACCTTGCACCTAAAGGAGCTGGAGAAGGAAGAGCAAATAAAACCTTCATCCAGGAGAAGAAGAGAAATAATAAAGATTCGAGCAGAACTCAATGAAATAGAAACCAGAAGAACTGTGGAACAAATCAAAAAATCCAGGAGTTGGTTCTTTGAAAGAATTAATAAGATAGATAAACCATTAGCCAGCCTTATTAAAAAGAAGAGAGAAAAGACTCAAATTAATAAAATCATGAATAAGAAAAGAGAGATTACCACCAATACGAAGGAAATACAAATGATTTTAAAAACTTATTATGAACAGCTATACACCAATAAATTAGGCAATCTAGAAGAAATGGACGCATTTCTGGAAAACCACAAACTACCAAAACTGGAACAGGAAGAAATAGAAAACCTCAACAGGCCGATAACCTGGGAAGAAATTGAAGCAGTCATCAAAAACCTCCCAAGACACAAAAGTCCAAGGCCAGATGGCTTCCCAGGCAATTCTATCAAACGTTTAAAGAAAAAAACATACCTTTTCTACTAAAGCTGTTTAGAAAGATAGAAAGAGATGGAGTACTTCCAAACTCGTTCTATGAGGCCAGCATAACCTTAATTCCAAAACCAGACAAAGTCTCCACCAAAAAGGAGAAGTATAGACCAATATCCCTGATGAGCACAGAGGCAAAAATTCTCAACAAGATACTAGCCAATAGTCCAACAATACATTAAGAAGATTATTCACCATGACCAAGTGGCATTTATCCCCAGGATGCAAGGCTGGTTCAACACTCGCAAAGCAATCAATGTGATTGATCTTATCAGCAACAGAAAAAAACAAGAATGATATGATCCTCTCAATAGATGCAGAGAAAGCATTTGACAAAATACAACATCCATTCCTGATCAAAACTCTTCAGAGTGTATTCATCTTTCAATGGACACAAAGGCTCCTTCCACAGTTTGGATATTGTGGACATTGCTGCTATAAACATCAGGGTGCAGGTGTCCCGGCGTTTCATTCCATCTGTATCTGTTTATGCATATAATGGAATATTACTCAGCCATTAGAAACGACAAATACCCACCATTTGCTTCAACGTGTCAAACTGGAGGGTATTATGCTGAATGAATAAAATAAAAGACAAATTTATAGTAAAAAAAAAAACTCTTCAGAGTGTAGGAATACAGGGAACATTCCTCAGCATCTTAAAAGACATCTACAAAAAGCCCACAGCAAATATAATTCTCAATGGGGAAATACTGGGAGCCTTTCCCCTAAAATCAGGAACAAGAAAGGGATGTCCACTCTCACCACTGCTATTCAACACAGTACTAGAAGTCCTAGCCTCAGCAATCAGGCAACAAAATAAAAGGCTTTGAAATTGGCAAAGAAGTCAAACTCTCCCTCTTCCCAGATGACATGATACTGTACATATAAAACCCAAAAGACTCCACCCCAAGATTGCCAGAACTCATACAGCAATTCGGCAATGTGGCAGGATACAAAATCAATGCCCAGAAGTCAGTGGCATTTCTATACACTAACAATGAGACTGAAGAAAGAGAAATTAAGGAGTCAATCCCATTTACAATTGCACCCAAAAGCATAAGATACCTAGGAATAAACCTAACCAAAGAGGTAAAGGATCTATACCCTCAAAACTACAGAAAACTTCTGAAAGAAATTGAGGAAGACACAAAGAGATGGAAAAATATTCCATGCTCATGGATTGGAAGAATTAACATTGTGAAAATGTCAATGCTCCACAGGGCGATTTAGAGAACCCAGAAATGGGCCCTCAACTCTATGGTCAACTAATATTTGACAAAGCCGGAAAGACTATACCCTGGAAAAAGGACAATCTCTTCAATAAATGGTGTCGGGAAATTTGGACAGCAGGTGTAGAAGAATGAATCTAGACCGTTCTATTACACCATACACAAAGATAAACTCAAACTGGATGAAATATCTACATGTGAGACAAGAATCCATCAAAATCCTAGGGCAGAACACAGGCAACACCCTTTTTGAACTTGGCCACAGCAACTTCTTGCAAGATACATCCATGAAGGCAAGGGAAACAAAATCAAAAATGAATTATTGGGACTTCATCAAGATAAAAAGCTTCAGCACAGCAAAAGAAACAGTCAACAAAACTGAAAGACAACCTACAGAATGGGAGAAGGTATTTGCAAATGACCTATCAGATAAAAGGCTTGTATCCTAGCTCTCTAAAGAACTTATTTAACTCAACAGCAAAAGAACAAACAATCCAATCATGAAATGGGCAGGAGACATGAACATAAATTTCAAAGAAGACATAGACATGGCCAACAAGCACATGAGAAAATGCTCCGCATCACTTTCCATCAGGGAAATACAAATCAAAACCACAATGAGATACCCCTTCACACCAATAAGAATGGTGAAAATGAACAAGACAGGAAACAAATGTTGGAGAGGATGTGGAGAAAGCAGAACCCTTTTGCACTTTTGGTAGGAATGTGAACTGGTGCAGCTACTCTGGAAAACTGTGTGGAGATTCCTCAAAGAGTTAAAAATAGAGCTACCGTACAACCCAGCAATTGCACTGCTGGGTATTTACCCCACAGATACAGATACAGATACAGTTAAATTTCCGGACACCTGCACCCTGATGTTTATAGCATTGGAGAAGGACAAACATTATATGGTCTTTCTTCATTATATGGTCATTTTGGGAATATAAAAAATAGTGAAAGGGAATAAAGAGGAAAGGATAGAAAAGGTTTGGGAAATATCAGTGAGGGTGACAGAACATGAAAGACACCTAACTGGGAAATGAACAAGAGGTAGTGGGAAGGGAGGTAGGCGGGAGGTTGGTGTTTCTGGGTGATGGGCACTGAGGGGGGTACTTGACTGGATGAGGACTGGGTGTTATGCTATATGGTGGCATATCGAACTCCAATAAAATTTTATATACAAAAAATGGGATTTAAAAAAGGTCAGAAATGACTGGTAGAAAGGGAAATTCAGCAAAGACAGCATCCATATGATTGGAGTCTCTGGAAAAGAAATACAATGGAATAAAATAAAAATATCTACTATTTATAAGTATATTGCAAAAATTTATGTCTCAGAAGTCAACCTGAATGTACTGGTTTGGTTTACTCCTGAGGTCTCTCTCTTTGTCCTGCAGCCACATAGCTGAATCTGCACATGGCCCTTTTCTGTGTACACACATCCCTTAAATATTTCTTCTTATATTGGGACATCAGACTTATTGAATTAGTCTCACTCATGATCATGTTTATACTTAATTATCTCCTCAAAGGCATCAACTCCAAATACATTCACATTGGGATTTAGGGCTTCAGCATATGAATTTTTAGAAGGATACCATTCATTCGGCTACAGATGTCTTAGTTTCCAGGCTCTTAATTTAATTTTAACTTAGCAGTTAGAAATTAAATCATCTCAACTTTTCTCTTCTCTTATAGCTGGGTAACTAGGATTTAACAGAGACTAACATTAACGGCTGAGGGTAAGTTAGATTATCCTGGTGACCCGTGTGTCCCATGTAGTAATGACCTACACTGATTCTACTTTATTGCTATTCCTTTATGGTAAAAGAAATATATGCACATAGAAAAAATTTTAAGTGCAAAGTGATAAAAAGTGTTTCATCCTTCCTCCTATCCCAGTCTGTATCACTAACCTTTAACTTTTTAGTTATTTTCACATGTGAAAGCTCTGTTTCTGTGTTTCTTTACTAAAAGGAGTTCAAACTGGCTTGTAAAAAGGGGGGAAATGTAGGGTTTCTAATAAAATGAAAAACTGCATTTATCTGGATCCAGGTTTCAAATTAGTTTCTTATATTTATCACTGTCTTTGACCATCTCTTTCTCCTGTGAGATGAAATGTACTGTTAGCCATGTCTGAATTATGTGACTACTGTACTTTTATGGTACATATGCAGGATAGATATACGGTTTTTGAAAAGGGAAAAAAAGATGCTGTAACAGAAGAGGAGAGGGATAATAATAAGCAAATCAACAGGTATTGCAACAGGTATTATATGCAACTAACAATTTAAAATATAAAGCATACACTTTTATTTTTAATGAATATTTAACTCCTTAATCTGAAAGATCATTACTTATCACACTTGTACTTCTCCCTCATATCCTACAAAATCATCTGTAGTCAATTATCATTATTTGTGGTAGTTACATTAAATGAAGTCATCACAATCACTGAATCAGCAAATACCAAATGATTACTACCAAAGGAAACATAGAATTAGGTTCACACAAGCCCCTGGTGACAACATTTGCATCAATCAATACATAATCTCATTTTATGCCACTTTCTGTTTAAAGACCTCTTATTTAGTATATTTTTGATTCATCAACATTGAATTAATGGCCAACAGTGCCATAACTCATGCCTGAATGAAACTTATCTGACATGCATATTTTTTTCCATAAGACACACCACAACTTTTTAGTTAAGTACAGTATACAGCATGGCAGCACTACCCTTGGGGAGCATTTTGAATAGTGAAATCACCTATAAGAAGCACAAACACGCAAAACACACGGCACTAGGTAGAGACTGCACAAAAGACACTCATTTTATAATACAAATACTGAAACAATAAGGAAGAGTCTCTCCTTGTTTAACCTCAATTGGGAACCTACCCTTCGGGTGACTCAAATTTTTTTGCTGCTCTGCACATATCTGCAAAAGATTGGAGAGTACCATGAGTACTAATTTGAGAATTACACAGCCATTAGAAACAACAAATACCCACCATTTGCTTCGACGTGGTTGGAACTGGGGGGTATTATGCTGAGTGAAATAAGTCAATCGGAGAAGGACAAACATTATATGGTCTCATTCATTTGGGGAATATAAAAAATAGTGAAAGGGAATAAAGGGGAAAGGAGAAAAATGAGTGGGAAATATCAGAAAGGGAGACAGAACATGAGAGACTCTGGGAAACGAACTAGGGGTGGTAGAAGGGGAGGTGGGCGAGGGGTGGGGGTGACTCGGAGACGGGCACTGAGGGGGGCATTTGATGGGATGAGCATTGGGTGTTATTCTATATGTTGGCAAATTGAACACCAATAAAAAATAAATTTATAAAAAAATAATAATTTGAGAGTTACAAATAATTTTGGAGTTATAAAATCAAATTTAGCAAGTAAATAAATACGCAAATACAGAATCTGGGAATAATGAGAATCTATTTAATTGAACCCTTTCAATTGAAAAGAAAGAAACTTAATCTTATTTTATTAATCCCATATTGCTTGAGGTGAAATCGTCCAAGTTTAGGTTCAATTATGTTTTCTTTTACATTTTACAAAATTATTTAGTATTTGTTTCATGCAGTTTTTTGTTTTCTTTATGGTTTCTAATTATCTTTCTTTATCTTGTTGGAAAAAGACCACTGGCAAATTCATCTAATTTAAAATTCACCTAACTTAATTCTTGTATTTGTTCAGTGGTCTAACTGAACGAAGGGTGTCATAGTTGCTGGAAACCTCAGTGTAATTCTGTAAAAAAAACTCTGCCTTTTACCCAGGCAGGTTTTCTTATATAAGAGACAAGGAAGGCAGAGTGGGTTTCAAAGATAACTGAACCAATAAAAAGTCATGAAATACACCAATGAAATTAGTATAGTAATACTAAATAATTTTTAGCATTATGAAAAGGCTTTCCCAACACTATCTCTGTCATTACCCACTGCACAAATTCTACTTCATGTCCTCTCTCATCAGCAAGAATATAAAAGCTAAATAATTCCTTTCTGGGATGCCTGGGTATCTTCAGCTCAGGGTGTGATCCCGGGGTCCTGGGATCCAGTCCCACATCAGGCTCTCTGCATGGAGCCTGCTTCTCCCTTTATGTCTCTGCTTCTCTTTGTGTCTCTAATGAATAAATAAATTTTAAAAATCTAAAAAAGAATTACTTTCTCTTTTTTTAAAAATTTTTATTTATTTATTATTCAGAGAGATGCAGAGAGAGAGAGAGGCAGAGACACAGGCAGAGGGAGAAGCAGGCTCTATGCAGAGAGCCCGATGCAGGACCCGGGTCTCCAGGATCATGCCCTGGGTTACAGGCAGGGCTAAACCGCTGCACCACCGGGGGGCTGCTCTACTTTCTCTTTTTCCATGCCTGTTTCCAACTATCTTGTTAACCTATATCCGTTTTGCTGACTAGGTCATATGTATCTCTTTACTAATTAGCACAATGATTTCTACTGGGAAGATTTATTTAACAAAGCATATTCAAGCACATGTGATCTTTATAAAATATAATACCTTAGAAGTCTTATTATAATTTTTTTCTATTTATTTTTTAAATTTTTTTCTATTTAACCTAATAAAATATCTTATGTTATAATAGATTTTCTTCCAGATAATAATTACCCATTAAAATTCTTCTGTATTGTCTTCCCCCAAAGAAACTAATATTACCAGTCTCAGTCAATGAGACTTAAGAATAACAAATTCTAGGAATATACCAGTGTAGTTGTAGATGGCGCCACAAAATGGACTTCTAACCTTAAATCAGGAAAGAAACAGATGATTTTAAGATAGATTCTTATCCTAAAATTGGTGGGGAAAAAACAAGTGACAATTTATGTATTTATCATCTGTCTCCTTGCACTAGAATGTTATCTCTATGAAAATATTTTCTTTATTCTTTGCTGAAACTCCTGTGTCTTGTACTTTGAAGTATTTAAGTAAACACTTTTGGAATGAATGGGTGTTACCCATTGCTGCATTAAAAAAATCACCCCAAAACATAGTGACTTAAGATAAAACATTCTATTATTATTTCAGGTAGTTCTAGAAGTTGGATGGGTTCTGTTATAGGAGTGGTTCTCATTCAAGGTCTGGCATGTGTTTGCAGTGAATGGTGGCTGTAGATGAAGTCACATTGAAGACATTCTCACTAATATGTATGGAAATTGATGCTGGCTGTCAGCAGAATGGTGGTGCTGTCAGCCAAAACAGGTACAGTAGGCTCATCTATGTGCCTTGGACTTTATACTTCCCCATAGCATGGCAGCTAGGTTCCAAGAGCTAACTTCTTAAGGAAACAAAGAGGAGTATGTGTATCTTTATAAACTAGTTCTGAAGTTTATTTATTTACTCATTTATTTTTTGGTAATCTCTACATTCGACATGGGACTCAAACTTAGGACCCCAAGATCAAGAGTTACATGATCTTCTGACAGAGCCACCAGGCACCCCCAAGAACTAGTTTTGGAAGTCTAGTTCTAGTTCCAGTTGTGTTGTTTCTATTATGAAGTTGCACCCAGGTTGAAGGAGAGGGGTCATAGCTCTCATTACTTGATGGAAGGTATACCAATGCTATGTTTTATGAGAATATGGATAAAATATATTGTGACAGCCATCTTTGGAAAACTCAGTCTTCCACAAAGGGTGACCAACAAAAACTATACTTGTTTATAAGCCCATATGACACACCACCAAGTGGTATAAAAATAAGTTAGAGAAATTTGAAGTCAGATGAAGATCCTCTGGTAGCAAATAAATTATGTGCTAAGGATAGAGATGTATGTTTGTAAATCTTGTCAAGGTTGTACAGAGAGATACTGACTCTTATAGCTACTAGAGAGATCATCCAAGGATGGGATCAACAGGGGTATGGAACAAGCAGAGGTCTGCTTTTCCTCTTTTACTTCAATCAAAGCATCTCCACTTTTAATTTGCTTTATACAGGCACAGAACTTTGGTTCTGTTTAGTGATTCATTTCAAGGGAAATGTCTTGCTGCTTAAAAGGTTAGTAACCTACAGAAATGTATAAAATTACAGACATTCAAATAAGCCCGATTTCTGTTGATTCCAGCTGCTGTCAATATTTCTTGTTTGTTTTTTTGTTGTTTTCAGATATTTGATAAGTATTGAGATATAATTTCAAGGAAATGAATTGCAATTATATGGCATTCATGCCACAATCTATCCTTCCAGATATCAGATGCTGCTTATTCCCTCTAATTTCTCCACATATCCTGGCTATCACTGTCAGTTGGATTCAGTGCACTAAAAATAACTGTTGAGTTACCTGGGTGGCTCAGTCAGTTAAGCATCTCACTTTTGATTTTGGTTCAGGTCATGATCTCAAGGTTGTAAATTGATCCCTGTATCAGGATCCTCATTTAGTGCGGATTCTGCTGGAAATTCTCTTTCTCCCTCTGCCCCTCTGCCACTCCTCCCCCACCCTGCTCAAATAAACAAACAAACAGATAAATAAATAAATAAATCTTTAAAAAAATAAGTGGTTAGGGATGCCTGGGTGGCTCAGCAGTTGAGCGTCTGCCTTTGGCTCAAGGCCTGATCCCGGATTTCTGGGATGAGTCCCACATCAGGCTTCTTGCATGGAGCCTGCTTCTCCTCCCTCTGCCTGTGTTTCTGCCTCTCTGTGACTTAATGAATAAATAAATAAAATCTTTTAAAAAATAAATAAAAATAAAAATAAATAAAGAATAACTGTTTACTTGGCTGTCTTTGCTTATTAAAGTCTCCATCTTTCAGAAAGACTACCACCCCCTTAATCATCATCTGCCACATTCCTGTTAGTCTCTCATTTATAAGAAGAAGGAGGCAAGGTGAATTACATCTATTATTCTTTTTGGACACTCCTTTAGCAAAATTTTATAGATATATTCTTTATCATTTACCATTAAGTATGAATTAAAAAGACATGCTGTAGGATAAATGAACAAACAATTCTGAGCATAACCCCTATATTAGGACATACAAAATTTATGACATGGTAATGTAACATATAAATATTAGAGACTTAGCACATATATTATTTTTGCTCATGTATTTTGTAGCTCTACCATCTCAGTACACAGGCACAATAGGGAAGGAAGACACTAAAGGTTGAGTAAGCTTTTCACTGCCTCAGCCAGTAAGTGTGGTTCTTCGGATCCCTGTCCACTGGTTGAAACTAGTTCTGCGTCCCTGCCTAAGCACAAAGTGGCTGGAAATTGTGGTCTTCCCTGTCCCCAGGAGGGAGAGGAAAGCCAAACACTAGAAGTGCCTTCCATGGTATCAAATGCTGTCATTGTATTTGCAATAATTTGGAAAGTACTGAGGATGTTATTTGACTTAGTAATTCTATTCTTGGAGAGTTGTAAAATTATTCTGAAAAAACAAAACAATCTCTCCAAATGACAAAAGGTATTTCCTTTCATCTCCCAAAACAACATGAACATTGATCTGCCATAGTTCATACTGAATTATTCTATCACTCTGCATTACTGTGCCTGATCTTCATGCTAGAATCTTTAAGGCATGGTCCAGATCTTATTTATTTTTGAATCCCATGCCATAGAGATGCATAAAGTTCATCAGCAATGAAAGTTGAAGTATAAATGTCTACAGTGGGAGCCATCTGTAAGTACCAAAAGCCCAGTCTGTACTTGCCATGCCTTAGATATGTAAGTTGGTAGAGAAGTTTCTGAAACAACATGTAAGGAGCTATTTTATAAGGGGGTTTAATCTTCAGCTAGGTTTGAGGGATTAATAAGAGATATGAACTGAAAGGAAAGATGATATCAAATGCCATCTTCACCTAGATCTTCTAATTTATAAGAAATGGCTGGCTCAGTGAACCAACACTGGTAGATATGTATCTGTAGATTCAGGCCCAGCAGCAATGCCATATAGATTTATTTTTGTTTTTGTCTGGTTCCTAGTGTATTCTGAGAGGAAGTTGAGTTGGGTTCAAACAGATCCCCATAAAAATGGTGTCTTTTATCCTTCCCATCACTTTCATCTCATGTACTGATTTGCATGTCAATTTACCTATACCATCTTGAACACTGTTGGGTTCATAGATCTATGCCATCATTCCTGGTTCCCCAAGATCATAGTCCTGCCTTCCAATAGCTTGGATCTTACACTAACCCAGTTGGACCACTGGGAACAGTAATGATGCATCTGACTTGATTCTGGATTGTATTATTTGTAGACACTTGCTCTCTTGCTTTACTCTGGGCAGTACTGGGTGTCTTGTTTCATATAAGCATTGATCCAGAATCCTCCTCTCTATACACTATCCCTTTATGGTCTAAACATTCCCCTCTTCTGGGAGGGGAACTGGAGTCCTAGCACTAGTCTAAAGGTATAAACTGAAATATAGGTAGTATGACCCCAAGTTGAAGCAGAATATGGAAGGAACAAAGATGAGAATGCACATGGATGGCATATATATAAATGATAATAGACTACAGAGAATGAAACAGATGGTTTCCACTAGAGATGACATAAGTTCAGGCTTTTAAGCAAGGGCGGAGTAATATCATGGAACTCTTTGAATGCTAAATTAATAGAATATGAATTTACTCTGTTGAGACAGTAATACTATGCTGCAATTTATAGAACCAGAGGTTGCTATTAAACTCAAGCTGGGCCTTTTAATTTTTATTCTATTACTCATGTCCTGTGTAGTTAGACAAATGGCTCTGATTACATGAACTTCATTCTTACCTCCTGCAAATTAAGCATACCCTTCTGCTGATTTGTTAGGATTAGAATCAATGAGTAACTAAAACAATGATCACAGTGCTGGTAGAGAACAAGTATTTATAATGGGCTAAATTATCATTGAAATTTGGGGAGAATATGTGGATAAGAGTGGTGTTTTAGAAAGAATAACTTGACTGTTCACTGAATGGGATTGTAGCTACAGGATATTATGAAGGCAAGGAAATCAATCAATATATCTTCATAATAACAAAGAGCCAAGTTCTAGATGAAGACAAGATTTACTGGTAGAAAAAGAAAGAACGAAAACAATGTTTTGTATGTATGTCCCCCAAATGTTAAGTAAGTGGGAGAATGTAGGGGCTGAGGAAGCAAGTTTATAGTGAAGATGAGATTTGACTTTATAAGTATTGAGTTTTATATCATAGTGGTGGATCCAAGAGGGTATGTATGACTGAGACATATGCTGGACACAAAAATCCTTGGATTTGTCAACTTTCTGCAAATAAGTTGTATTAGGAAAAATTGCAGTGGTTAAGATCTGTTACAAGCATAAAACACATACTTCTAAAGATAAAGAGGGAGAAAAATAACCCAATGAACACACATACATGCATATATTAAAGATGTAATCATCCTCCTGTCTCTAAAGTTGCATCACTGGGTGCATACAACTTGTGGAATCTCTGTTCCTAGATGCATACTTGTACTTTTCTTATGTCACCACCAAATGGAGTGCACACTTCACAATATCCAATGCTTGAGCTATGAGCTAAGTTCAGGAGATTCAGGGCCTTTTATTGCCTTCTCGACTGAAGATATTTTGCATAATAATTTACATAGATGGTATTTGTAAAAAAGATCTAAAAGTAGGACTGTATGTCTCCTGTATTTCCCTAGAATATGGGCCTGTTATCACAGAGGGCCATTAGAAGCTATTTTGAAGTAATTAACTGGAAGAAATTAGTAAATAATTTCTGTTCTTTGAAGTTATTTTTATTTAGATGTGCTTTTTGTCCACAAACATCTACCTTTTCCAAACCACAAATCCATATATTAGCTATTATTTTAATACTGAACACAATGAATCTCAGGAAAAATAGACATTAGATAGTATTAGAGCAAAATTTAACCTTCCTCTATGAACATTAATTTTTTTAAAATTTCATCTAAGTTGTAGTTCATATAGTATAACATGAGTTTCAGGTGTACAATTTAGTGATTTGACATTTCCATACACTACCGGGTTCTCATTACAAGTGTACTCCATAATCTCCATCACATATTTAACCCATCACCTACCCACCTCCTCTCTGTAACCATCCATTTGTTCTCTATAGTTAAGAGTCTGTTTTTTGGCTTGCCTCTCTCTCTTTTTTCCCCTTTTGTTCATTTACTTTGTTTCTTAAGTTCCACATATAAGTGGAATCATATGGCATTTGTCTTTCTCTGACTGACTTATTTCACTTAGCACAATACTGTCTAGCTCCACCCTCATTTTTGAAAATGGCAAGATTTCATTTTTTTATGCCTGAGTAATATTTCAGATATTTCAGTGTGTGTGTGTGTGTGTGTGTGTGTGTGTGTACCACATCTTTATTTATTCATCAGTAAATGGACGTTGTTGTAGATGGTGCTGCTACAAACATTGGGTATATGTATCCCTTCAAATTAATATCTTGTATCCTTTGGGTAAATACCTAGTAGTGCAATTGCTGGACCATAGGGTAGTTATATTTTTCTCTATTTTGAGGAACCTCTATAATGTTTTCCATAGAGGCTGCACAAAGTTGCATTCCCACAGTGTAGGAGTGTTCCCTTTTCCCCACATTCTCACCAATACCTGTTGTTGTTTCTTCTGCTGCTGACTTTAGTTATTATGAGGTGATATCTTCCTGTAATTTTGAATTGTATTTCCCTGATGATGAGCGATGTTGAGCATCTTTTCATATGTCTGTTGGCCATCTGTATGGTTTCTTTGGAAAAATGTCCCTTTCTGTCTTCTGCCCATTTCTTCCATCTATCTTTCTTTTTATTTTCCTATCTTGATTCATATCCTATTCTTTTTTGTACATTTTATAAAATTTAAATTTAATTTGCAAACATATAGTATAACACCCAGTGCTCATCCCATCAAGTACCCTCCTCAGTGCCAGTTACCCAGTTACCCCATCCTCCCACCCACCTCCCCTTCTGAAAACCTTTGTATGTTTCCCAGAGTTAGGAGTCTCTCATAGTTTGTCTTCCTCTTTAATTTTTCCACTCAGTCCCCTCCTTTCCCTTATAATTCCTTTCACTATTTCTTATATTCCACATATGAGTGAAACCATTTGATGATTGTCCTTCCTCGATTGACTTATTTCACTCAGAAGAATACTCTCCACTCCCATCCACGTGGAGGATATAAATGGTAGATATTCATCCTGATAATTGAGTAATATCTCATTGCATATATATACCACATCTTCTTTATCCATTCCTCTGTTGATGGACACCAAGGCTCCTTCCACAGTTTCGCTATTGTGGACATTGCTGCTATGAACATTGGGGTGCAGGTGTCCCAACATTTCACTATATCAGTATCTTTGGGGTAAATCCCCAGTAGTGCAAATGCTGGGTCGTAGGGTAGCTCTATTTTAACTTCTTGAGGAACCTCCACACTGTTTTCCAGAGTAGCTGTTCCAGTTTGCATTCCCACCAACACTGAAAGAAGGTTCCCCTTTCTCCACATCCTCTCCAACATTTGTTTTTTCCTGTCTTATTAATTTTGGCCATTCTCACTGGTATGAGGTTGTATCTCATTGTGGTTTTTATTTGTATTTCCCTGATGGCAAGTGATGCAGAGCATTTTTCTGATGTGCTTGTTGGCCATGTGTATGTTTCCTTTGGAGAAATTTCTGTTCATATCTTTTGGCCATTTCATGATTAGATTGTTTGTTTCTTGGCTGTTCAGGTTGATACGTTCTTTATAGATCTTGGATACTAGCCCTTTATCTGATACATCATTTGCAAATATCTTCTCCTGACTGTAGGTTGGCTTTAGTTTTGTTGACTGTTTCTTTTGCTGTGCAAAAGCTTTTTATCCAGATGGAGTATCAATAGTTCATTCTTGCTTTTGTATTCCTTGACTTCATAGATGTATCTTGTAAGAAGTTGCTGTGACCAAGTTAAAAAAAGGGTGTTGCCTGTGTTCTCCTCTAGGTTTTTGATGGATTCTTGTCTCACATGTAGATATTTCATCCATTTTGAGTTTATCTTTGTATCTGGTGTAATAGAATGGTCTAGTTTCATTCTTTTGCACGTGGCTGATATATTTTCCCAGCAGCACTTATTGAAGAGACTGTCCTTTTTCCAGTGGATAGTCTTGTCAAATATTAGTTGACCATAGAGTTTAGGGCCCATTTGTGGGTTCTCTATTCTGATCCAGTGATCCATATATCAGTTTTTGTACCAGTAGCACACTTTCTTGATGATCACAGCTTTGTAATATAGCTTAAAATCTGGCATTGTGATGTTCCCGACATTGGTTTTCTTTTCAATATTCTTCTAGTTATTTGGGTCTTTTCTGATTCCATACAAATCTTAAGATGATTTGTTCCAACTCTCTGAAGAAAGTCCATGGTATTTTGATAGGGATTGCATGGAAATGTAAATTGCCCTGGGTAACATTGACATTTTCACAATATTAATTCTTCCAACCCATGAGCATGGAATATTTTTCCATCTCTTTGTGTCTTCCTCAATTTCTTTCAGAAGTGTTCTGTAGTTTTTAGAGTATAGATCCTTTACCTCTTTGGTTAGGTTTATTAGTAGGTATCTTTTGATTTTGGGTGTAATTGTAAATGGGATTGATTCCTTAATTTCTCTTTCTTCAGTCTCATTGCTAGTGTATAGAAATGCCACTGATTTCTGGGCATTGATTTTGTATCCTGCCACAATGTCAAATTGCTGTATGAGTTCTAGCAATCTTGGGGTAGAGTCTTTTGGGTTTTCTATTGGGTTTTCTATATTCAGTATCATGTCATCTGTGAAGCAGAAGAGTTTGACTTATTTTATTTTGTTATTTATTTTTTATTGTAGTTCAATTTGCCAACATGTAGCATAACACCCAGTGCTCATCCCATCAAGTGCCCAATCAGTGCCCATCACCCAGTCACCCCCAACCCCCACCCACCTCCCCTTCCACCATCCCTTGTTTGTTTCCCAGAGTTAGGAGTCTCTCATGTTCTGTCTCCCTCTCTGATATTTCCCACTCATTTTTCTCCTTTCCCCTTTATTCCCTTTCACTATTTTTTATATTCCCCAAATGAATGAGACAATATAATGTTTGTCCTTCTCTGATTGACTTATTTCACTCAGCATAATACCATGTTCCATCCATGTCAAAGCAAATGGTGGGTATTTGTTGTTTCTAATGGCTGAGTAATATTCCATTGTATACATAGACCACATCTTCTTTATCCATTCATCTTTCAATGGACACCGAGGTTCCTTCCACAGTTTGGCTATTGTGGACATTGCTGCTCTAAACAACGGGGTGCAGGTGTCCCAGCGTTTCATTGCATCTGCATCTTTGGGATAAATCCCCCGCAGTGAAATTGCTGGGTTGTAGGCCAGATCTATTTTTAACTCTTTGAGGAACCTCCACACAGTTTTCCAGAGTGGCTGCACCAGGTCACATTCCCACCACCAGTGCAAGAGGGTTCCCCTTTCTCCACATCCTCTCCAACATTTGTTGTTTCCTGCCTTGTTAATTTTCCCATTCTCACTGGTGTGAGGTGGTATCTCATCGTGGTTTTGATTTCTATTTTCCTGATGGAAAGTGATGCGGAGCATTTTCTCATGTGCTTGTTGGCCATGTCTATGTCTTCCTCTGTGAGATTTCTCTTCATGTCTTTTGTCCATGTCATGATTGGATTGTTTGTTTCTTTGCTGTTGAGTTTAATAAGTTCTTTAGATATCTTGGATACTAGTCCTTTATCTGATATGTCATTTGTAAATATCTTCTTCCATTCTGTAGGTTGTCTTTTAGGTTTGTTGATTGTTTCTTTTGCTGTGCAGAAGCTTTTTATCTTGATGAAGTCCCAATAGTTCATTTTTGCTTTTGTTTCTTTTGCCTTCATGGCTGTATCTTGCAAGAAGTTATTGTAGCCAAGTTCAAAAAGGGTGTTGCCTGTGTTCTCCTCTAGGATTTTGATGGATTCTTGTCTCACATTTAGATCTTTCATTCATTTTGAGTTTATCTTTGAGTAAGGTGTAAGAGAATGATTCAGTTTCATTCTTCTGCATGTGGATGTCCAATTTTCCGGACACCATTTAATGGATAGACTTTCTCTTTACCAGTGGATATTCTTTCCTCCTTTGTCAAATATTAATTGACCATAAAGTTGAGGGTCCACTTCTGGATTCTCTATTCTGTTCCATTGATCTATGTGTCTGTTTTTGTGCCAGTACCACACTGTCTTGATGACCACAGCTTTGTAGTACAACGTGAAATCTGGCATTGTGATGTCCCCAGCTATGGTTTTCTTTTTTAATATTCCCCTGGCTATTCGGGGTCTTTTCTCATTCCACACAAATCTTCAGATAATTTGTTCCAACTCTCTGAAGAAAGTCCATGGTATTTCGATAGAGCTTGCATTAAACGTGTCAATTGCCCTGGGCAGCATTCACATTTTCACAATATTAATTCTTCCAATCCATGAGCAAGGAATATTTTTCCATCTATTTGTGTCTTCCTCAATTTCTTTCAGAAGTGTTCTGTAGTTTTTAGAGTATAGATCCTTTACCTCTTTGGTTAGGTTTATTCCTAGATATCTTATGCTTTTGGGTGCCATTGTAAATGGGATTGACTCCTTAATTTCTCTTTCTTCCGTCTCATTGTTAGTATATAGAAACGCCACTGATAAAAAAAAAAAAAAAAAAAAAAAAGAAATGCCACTGATTTCTGGGCATTGATTTTGTATTCTGCAACACTTGAATTGCTGTATGCGTTCTAGCAATCTTGGGGTGGAGTCTTTTGGGTTTTCTACGTACAGTATCATGTCATTTGCAAAGAGGGAGAGTTTGACTTCTTCTTTGCCAATATAAAAGCCTTTTATTTCTTTTTGTTGCCTGATTGCTGTGGATAGGACTTCTAGGACTATGTTGAATAGCAGTGGTGAGAGTGGACATCCCTGGTGTGTTCCTCATCTTAGGGGAAAGGCTCCCAGTGTTTCCCCATTGACAATGATATTTGTTGTGGGCTTTTCATAAATGTCTTTAAGATGCTGAGGAATATTCCTTGTATCCCTACACTCTGAAGAGTTTTGATCAGTAATGGATGCTGTATTTTGTCAAATGCTTTCTCTGCATCTATTAAGAGGTTCATATCGTTCTTGTTTTTTCTCTTGTTGATATGATTTATCACATTGATTGCTTTACGAGTCCTGAACCAGCCTTGCATTCTGGGGATAAATCCCACTTGGTCATGGTGAATAATCTTCCTAATGTATTGTTGAATCCTATTGGCTAGTATCTTGTTGAGAATTTTTGCATCTGTGTTCATCACGGATATTGATCTATAATTCTCCTTTTTGGTGGGGTCTTTGTTTGCTTTTGGAATTAAGGTGATGCTGGCCTCATAAAATGAGTTTGGAAGTATTCTGTCCCTTTCTATCTTTCTGAAGAGCTTTGGTAGAAGAGGTATGATTTCCTCTTTAAACGTTTGATATAATTGCCCTGGGAAGCCATCTGGCCCTGGAATTTTGAGTCTTAGAAGTTTTGTTGATGAATGCTTCAATTTCCTCGCTGGTTCTTGGCCTGCTCTGCTTTTCTATTTCTTCCTTTTTCAGTTTTGGTAGTTTGTGGTTTTCCAGAAACGCGTCCGTTTCTTCTAGATTGCCAAATTTATTGGCCTATATCTGCTCATAATACATTTTTTAAATCACTTGTATATCCTTGGTATTTGTTATGATCTTTCCTCTTACATTCATGATTTTATTAATTAGAATTTTTCTCTTTTGTTTTTAATAAGACTGGCTAATGGTTTATCTATCTTATTAATTCTTTCAAAGGACTAATTCTTGGTTTTGTTGATCTGTTCCACAGTTCTTCTTGTCTCTATTTCATTCAGTTCTGCTCAAATCTCTATTAACTCTCTTCCTCTGCTTGGTGTAGGTTTTTTTGCTGTTCTTTCTCCAGTTCTTTTAGGTGTAAGGTTAGCTTGTCTATTTGAGTTTTTTTCCAGGCTTTTTTTAGGGAAGCTTGTATTGAGTTGTATTTCCCTCAAATCTTTCCCAAAGATTTTGAATGGTTGTGTCTTCATTCTCATTAGTTTCCATGAATATTTTTAATTCTTCTCTAATAATCCGGTTGACCCTTTCATCTTTTTACTATGATGCTCTTTAATCTTCATGTGTTTGAATTTCTTGCAAATTTATTCTTGTGATTTAGTTCTAGTTTCAAAGTTTTCTGGTCTGAAAATATGCAGGGAACTATCCCCATATTTTGGTATCAGTTGACACCTGATTTTTTACCCAGTATGTGGTTTATTCTGGAGAAAGTTTCATGTGTCCTTGAGAAGAATGTGTATTTAATTGTGTTTGGATGTAAAGTTATGTAAATATCTGGAAATCCATGTGGTCCAGTGTATCCTTTAAAGCTTGTTTCTTTGGTTCTGTTATGCTTAGAATACCTGTCATTAGCAGAAAGAGCCGTGTTGAAGTCTCCCAGTATTAGAGTATTATTATCTATGTCTTAACTTTGGTTATTAATTGATTAATTGATATACTTGGCAGCTCCCACATTAGGGGCATAAATATTCATGATTGTTAGGTCCTCTTGTTGGATAGATCCTTTAAGTGTGATATAGTTCCCTCTTCATCTCTTACTACAATTTTTGGGATAAACTTTAATTTATCTGATATGAGTATTGCTACCTTGCATTCCTTTGAGGAACATTTGAATGGTAATGGTTCTCTAACCTTTCATTTTGAGGCTGGAAGTGTCCTTACATCTAAAATGAGTCTCTTAAAATAAATAAATAAATAAAACGGGTCTTTTGTAGACAGCAAATAGATGGGTGTTTTTTTTGTTTGTTTGTTTGTTTGTTTGTTTGTTTGTTTTTTATCCAGTCTGTACCCTGCGCCTCTTGATTGGATCATTAAGCCCATTCACGTTCAGAGTTACTATTGAAAGATATGAATTTAGTGTCATCATAATACCTATTCCGTCCCTGCTTTTGTGGATTGTATCTTTGGCTGTCATCTTTCTTTTACAGAGTTCCCCTTAATATTTCTTGCAGAGCTGGCTTGGTGGTCACATATTCTTTCGGTTTCTGCCTATCTTGGAAGCTCTTTATCTCTCCTTCTATTCTTAATGACAGCCTTGCTGGATAGAGTATTGTTGGCTGCATGTTCTTCTCATTTAGGACCCTGAATATAACCTGCCAGCCCCTTCTGGCCTGCCAGGTCTCTGTGGAGAGATCTGCTGTTAATCTAATATTTCTCCCCATATAAGTTAGGGATCTCTTTTCTCTTGCTGCTTTAAAATTTTTATCTTATCTTGGGATTTGCAAGTTTCACTATTAAATGTCAAGGTGTTGAATGGTTTATATTGATTTTATGGGGGGACCTCGGTATCACCTGGATCTGAATACCTGTTTCCCTCCCCAAATTAGGGAAGTTCTCAGCTATGATTTGTTCAAATATGCTTTCTGGTCCTCTCTCGGAAGGACCAGAAATAATAAAAGTAATGTTTTTGTTGTTTTATCAATGGCATTTTAAAGTGAGTTTGTATTTTTTCTTGTAAATACATGATGGTGAAAAATACATTGTACTGCTACATTTTGATGACACAGTGTTAATTCATGTTAAGGCAGGTTTACCATTGTTTTTTTGTTATTACTAATGTCAAACAGTTAAAAATAATATCCTATAAAGAAGATGTGGTCTATGTATACAATGGAATATTACTCAGGCATTAGAAATGACAAATACCCACCATTTGCTTCAACGTGGATGCAACTGGAGAGTATTATGCTGAATGAAATAAGTCAATCGGAGAAAGACAAACATTATATGGTCTCATTCATTTGGGGAATATAAATAGTAGTGAAAGGGAATAGAAGGGAAGGGAGAAGAAATGGGTAGGAAATATAAGAAAGGGAGACAGAACATGGAAGACTCCTAACTCTGGGAAATGAACTAGGCGTGGTGGAAGGGGTGAAGGGTGGGGGGTAGGGGTGAATGGGTGATGGGCACTGAGGGGGGCACTTGATGGGATGAGCACTGGGTGTTATTCTGTATGTTGGCAAATTGAACACCAATAAAAATTAATTTCTTATTAAAAATAATATCCTAGTAACATTATGACATCATTTTTATCTCAGTGTCCCCTAAAGGGATATCAAAGACTTCCAAGAGTCCATAGGCAACCTTCTGATAAATATTAATCTAGAGTACTCTAGGATATCCCTTGTGAGGTAAAGGACAATAGATTGAACCCATTAATAATGCAATAGTAATTATCTCATTAAAAAAGAGATACAGCACTTGGTAAATGCCTCCAGATTTTGGAGCTGATCCCTTGAGAATACTGCTGCAACTAATATGTTGGATAGCTTAGAAGGCTGAGAGTTTAAAGTGGGACTCATAACATTAGAGGGTTTTGCAACAGATCTAGGCTGTGATACATGTTACGCTAAAGCATCGGCCATCATCTAACAATTAAATGGTGCAGAGATACTTTGTAATAGATAAGATTTCTGTGTGGGTCCTCTAGCACATTTCATTCGGAGAGTCCAAGTATATTCCCTTAGGGATTTGGAGCAAGGAGAGGTCTTTACACCATTTCAAAAACAAGTTCTAGAATATAGGAGAGAATAAACACTGACCTGTGGATATGCAATCAGAATTGGCTATAATGACTAGGTACTATCACTATTTTCAAGTCATTGGATGATGTAGATGTACAACAGACCAATAAGGTATATCCATTCCCTGGTCATTTTGGGTTCTTTATAGCAGTAGATAAGCAAAGATGGGAGTAATTTCCCTGATTTTCATAACGAGATAGAGTTGCTGCTCCATAAGCTGGGAAACTAAGAGTTTGGAGCTCAGAGAATTCCCTCTGCATATTTTAAGTTTTCATGCTTGGTGATAAGTAAATGAGTTACTAATATACTCATTAACCCTAGGATACAATAAAAGTGCTCAGACCTTTGGGCAATGCAAGTCTGGGTCACTTCACCAGGCAAGCCACACAGTCAGTTGAAGGACTGGTCAGGATGAAGGGAATATAGACCAGAAGGGTGGTTCTCTTGACACCATGAAGTGCAAGAGTCTCAGAATGGTTTTCCTACAGGTTACTAATAATTCTGATCAGGACCTGGACTGTAAGAGACACTCTATTCCATCTGTCCTTGTTCCCCTTGAGTTTGTTTACAGCTGCAATGGACAATTATGGCACACTGCCAGTTCCTACCTCATGAACTATATTTTCTTATTTTCAGCTAAGGACTTGCTGTAGCACTGTTGAAGATTGATCAGCCTACTTACTGGACAGTTTAGATGTGCTTCAGTTTTAATGTTCCCAGTATGCTGCTAAGAGGATATAAATTAATTGACAATTAATTGAAATTGACAATTTCTCAATGGGATGTTATAAAGCTAATTCTATAATTTATTCAAATGGGTCTTTAGTGGAAATAAACTTAGTTGTCCACTCAGTAACCTGTTCATTAACACATTTCTCATTGCCTCCACCCCTTGTCTTCTGTTGCTCTGACTTGTGCATCCTCTGGTCATCCCCCAGGTAAATCACCCATAAGTAGGTCCTTGACACAATATTTGCTTTTGTGAGAACTCATATTAAGACAAGTGGTTAGATAAATTAACTTTTACAAATATGTGCAATTTTCATTTTTTTTTACCTTTCCTGCTTCCATAATGTTAAGCCACAACTAGGACTTTCTTTTTCCTACTGTGCTTTATTTAAAGCCATATGGTCACTTTATGGTTATTACATTTTGCTGCTGCCAAAGCCTTAACCTCAGTGGGAATGTGGTCTAAGGAATAGGAAATTACTGGTATGAGATTAAACATACTTTACCTCACAGATTGCCAGTGTGTAATCTGAGGAGGCAGGTTATCTCTCTCTACTAATCTGTGATTCAAAGTGTAGTCAAAATGTGCTTTCAGACATCTGTTTCCTTATGCAATTATTTGTCCTAGGGGAAGATTTTATTCGTAATTAACATTTGCTGTTGCGAAAGAACAAGTGACTCAGGCTGCCTCAAAACAAGAGGGAGCAGGAATATATGACCCATGAACAGTAAAGAAGAATGCTCCCAGCTTCATGGAAGGAAAAGCTATCTCCATCTAAAGGCATCCTAAATAACCTGTGTCTCATTCACTCTTCTTTTCTGCTTATCATCTAGGGAAATAAAATTCTTCTGTTGGTTTATGGCTTCTTCTTTTCTATCACGTCAGCTTACTTTTGAAAGGTGTCAAGAGAATCACAGATAGACCCTTCTGGTGTATATCCCTTCCAGTCCTTCAGCTGGCTGTGTGGCTTGTATGTATGTATATCCTGACCAGTCCTTCAGCTGACTGTGTGGCTTGTCTAGTGAAGTCATCCAGACTTGTGTGGCCCAAAAGTCTGAGAACTTTTACTGTATCATAGCGTTAATGAGTATATTAATTGCTCATTTATTTATCACCAAACATGTAAACTTAAAGGATGCAGAGGGAATTCTCTGAGCTCTGAACTCTTAGTTTCCCAGCTTATGGAGCAACAACTCTATCTCGTTATGCTAGTCAAAGCAATTACTCTCATCTATAGTCATTACCATTTTTTATTGGAGTTCAATTTCCAACATATAGCATATCACCCAGTGCTCATCCCGCCAAGTGCCCCCCTCAGTGCCCATCACCCAGTCACCCCAACCCCCTGCCCATCTCCCTTTCCACTACCCTTTGTTCGTTTCCCAGAGTTAGGAGTCTCTCATGTTCCATCATCCTTACTGATGTTTTCACTCATTTTATCTCCTTTCCCCTTTATTCTCTTTCACTAATTTTTATATTCCCTAAATGAATGAGACTATATAATGTTTGTCCTTCTCTGATTGACTTATTTCACTCAGCATAATATCCTCCAGTTCCATCCACGTCGAAACAAATGGTGGGTATTTGTCATTTCTAATGGCTGAATAATATTCCATTGTATACATATACCACATCTTCTTTATCCATTCATCTATCCATGGACACCAAGGCTCCTTCCACAGTTTGACTATTGCTGCTATAAACATTGGGGTGCAGGTGTTCCAGCATTTCACTGTTATATCAAAGATAGTCAAAGTAAAACTAATTTGTCTGCAAGAAAAAAACCACAATTTTTTTTGTATAATGTCCCATTAAAGTTGACCAGATTACTTACATAAGTGCAACAAGAATAGTAATGGATCACATAGATCTCCTGAGTTTGCTTTGATGGAACATTTAATGAAGAATCTCAGCTTAAACTTTTTAAAGTTCCTTCAAACTAGGAAGCCAAGCCAAGAATTTGGCATCAGATTTTGCCTACAATGTCAAAGATTTGGTGAATTCCTTTCTTCCGGAGATCCACAAAATATAATTCATCTTCCTGACTCACTTCATAAGGCTTCCAGGAACCCTCTAAGCAAGAAACCAGGTAGTTTTTCCAAAGGGAGCCTTATAATGCTTATAAACATAGGTTCCATAAAGTCAACCCTAGTTTCTTAAAGCTGTCTTGATATCAGATTCCGTGTACCATGCTCCAATATGACATTCCAATCAAAGCCTTGGTAATATAATCAATATCCAATGGGTCCTGCTACAAGGAGAACAGATTATATTGAACTGATTCTAATAACTATATTGCCATGAAATAAGAATGTTCACTGAGAGTTTCTGAATTATGGAGAGATCAAGTAATGAAAAAATATTTGTTTTTTCTTTGTTCACCAAAGGATACTTTACCAACTTGCTATGTCATCAACAACTTTACAGAAAGATAAAATATTTCCTTAAATCTGGGAATGAAAGATTACAACACCAAGAAAATTTCAAAAATTGTAAAAAGTTTACACCCTCATCAGTTCATGCATTTTCATTCAATTAATTTTTGTTCTGCTTGATCTTGAGTAAGTAGTTTTATAAATCCATCAGCTTCTTCGTTAGTTCTGTGAATTCTTATTCAGCCTAGAATCACGATCATGAAGTTATTTGAACAATGCCATCATGAAGCATCCCTGCTATAGCTAATTGCAAGTTCTTTAAGAGAAGAATCAGGGTCACCTGGGTGGCTCAGCAGTTAAGGGCCTTCCTTTGGCTCATGGCATGATCCTGGAGTCCCAGGATCGAGTCCCATGTCAGGCTCCCTGCATGAAGCCTGCTTCTTCTCCCTCTGCCTGTGTCTCTGCCTCTCTCTCTCTCTCTCTGTCTCTCATGAATAAATAAATAAACTCTTTTAAAAAAAGAGAGAAGAATCAGAGTAAAATAGTAACTGAGAATAATAAAAGACTTAAACGGTCATGGTTAAAGAGCTGTCAGAAAGTCAGCTGATAAAGAAAATTATTTATGTGGTGAACAACATTTTTACATAATAACCAGAATATGGGAGGCGAGGCTAGATGGCGGAAAAGTAGGGACCCCAAGTCACTTGTCCCCACCAACTTACCTAGATAACTTTCAAACCATCCTGAAAACCTATGAATTCAGCCTGAGATTTAAAGAGAGAACAGCTAGAAGGCTACAGTGAGAAGAGTTCACGCTTCTATCAAGGTAAGAAGACAAGGGGGAGGGGCCCCCACGAGGAGCCAGGCTAAGGCCAGGTGGCGAGTGCCTCCAGGACAGGAAAGCCCCATCCCAGAGAAGCAGGAGCTTCACCAATCTTCCTGGATGGAAAGGCGCTCGCAGGGAACTCGGGCAGGATCCCAGGAGGGGCGGGGATGCCCTCAGGATCCCGCGGGCACTAACAGAGGACCTGCAACCCGTGGGAGAGCACGCCACACCCCTAGGCCGAGCTCCCTAAAGGGCTGCAGGGTGTCCCACGGGGCCGGGAGCTCAGGTGGCGACTCAGGCGGGGTGCCGCGTGGGGGAGGGGTGCTGCGTGGCCTCAGGAGCACGATTACAGCGGCACAGGTCTGGAAGACCAAGGTGCTGGGGGGCACAGCCCAGGATCCGGTGCTTCTCCCAGGGACTGGCAGAGGACGGGAGGGCACGGGACAGCAAGGACGCTCCTGCAGCCAGAAAGCCCTGAGCTGTGCAGATTGGCGCCCTCCGCCCCCGGAGCATCCAGGCCCCGGCAGACTGGGAGTCTGTGGTAGTTATTGCGGGAGCTGACTCCAGGGTTGGAGAATTGGCTGCCACCACTGTTGTTCCTCCTGGTGTCACCTTGTACCTGCGACGGAGCAGGGATTCCAGGGAGCAGGGGCCTCACAAGATAAACCGTTCCCACAGAGCCGTGCACCTGGCAGGGGGCGGGCAGCTCCCCCAGGTGCACACACATGAGAAATAGCATAGCAGGCCCCTCCCCAGAAGACCAGCTGGAAGGACAGGGGAAGAGCAAGTTCTTGAACAAGCAGCTCTGGAAAACTCCAGGGGAAGTCTAGGGACTAACAGTATATAAAATCAGAGGATACCCCTCCTTGATTTTGTTTGTTTGTCCCCCTCCTTTTTTCTCTTTTTCTCCTTTTTCCAGTACAACTTATTTTTAGCCACTCTACACTGAGATAAATGACTAGAAAGAACTCACCAGAAAAGAAAGAATCAGAAACACTACGTTCTCCCACAGAGTTACAGAATTTGGATTATAATTCAATGTCAGAAACCAAGAAAAAAGAAAGACGACGGCCAAAGAAATAATCCACAAAAACAGAGACTGAATAGTTATTATGATGACACTAAATTCATATATTTCAATAGTAACTCTGAACGTGAATGGGCTTAATGATCCAATCAAGAGGTGCAGGGTTTCAAACTGGATAAAAAAGCAAGACCCATCTACTTGCTGTAAGGATACCTACAGCCTGAAAAAAAAGGGGGTTGGAGAACCATTTACCATTCAAATGGTCCTCCAAAGAAAGCAGGGGTAGCCATCCTCATATCAGATAAATAAAGCTTTATCACAAAGACCGTAGTAAGAGATGAAGAGGGACACTATATCATACTTAAAGGATCTATCCAACAAGAGTACCAAATATCATGAATATTTATGCCCCTAATGTGGGATCTGCTAAGTATATCAGTCAATTAATAACCAAAGTTAAGATATACTTAGATAATAATACGCTTATACTGGAAGACCTCAACACGGTGCTTTCTACAATTGATAGATCTTCTAAGCACCTACTCTCCAAAGAAACAAGAGCATTAAATGATACACTGGACCAGATGGATTTCACAGATATTTACAGAATTTTACATCCAAACACAACTGAATACACATTCTTCTCAAGCACACATGAAACTTTCTCCAGAATAGACCACATACTGGGTCACAAATCAGGTCTTAACCGATACCAAAAGATTGGTATCCTACCCTGCATATTTTCAGACCATAATGCTTTGAAACTACAACTAAATCACTGTTTGGAAGGATTTGAAACACTTGGAGGTTAAGGACCATCCTGCTAAAAGATGACAGGGTCAACCAGGAAATTACAGAAGAATTAAAAAGATTCATGGAAACTAATGAGAATGAAGATACAACCTTTCAAAATCTTTGGGATACAGCAAAAGCAGTCCTGAGGGGGAAATACATCGCAATACAAGCAGCCATCCAAAAACTGGAAAGAACTCAAATACAAAGGCTAACCCTGCACCTAAAGGAGCTGGAGAAAAAACAGCATAGATCCTACACCCTGCAAAAGAAGAGAATTACTAAAGATTCGAGCAGAACTCAATGAAATAGAAACCAGAAGAACTGTAGAACAGATCAACAAAACCAGAAGTTGGTTCTTTGAAGGAATTAATAAGATAGATAAACCATAGCCAGTCTTATTAAAAAGAAGATAGAAAAACTCAAATTAATAAAAACATGAATGAGAGAGATCACCACCCATATGAAGGAAATACAAACGATTTTAAAAACTTATTATGAGCAGCTATATGCCAGTAAATTAGGCAATCTAGAAGAAATGGACGCATTTCTGGAAAACCACAAACTACCAAAACTGGAGCAGAAAGAAATAGAAAACCTGAACAGGCCGATAACCAGGGAGGAAATTGAAGCAGTCATCAGAAACCTCCCAAGATACAAAAGCCCAAACCAGATGGCTTCCCAGGGGAATTCTATCAAACGTTTAAAGAAGAAACCATACCTATTCTACTAAAGCTGTTCGGAAAGATAGAAAGAGATGGAATACTTCCAAACTTGTTCTATGAGGCCAGCATCACCTTTATTCCAAAACCAGACAATTACCCTACCAAAAAGGAGAGTTATAGACCAATAACCCTGATGAACACAGTGGTAAAAGTTCTCAACAAGATGCTAGCCAATAGGATTCAGCAGTACATTAAGAAGATTATTCACCATGACCAACTGGGATTTATCCCCAGATGCAAGGCTAGTTCAACACTCCTAAAGTGATTGATCATATCATCAAGAGAAAAAACAGGAACCATATGATCCTCTCAATAGATGCAGAGAAAGCATTTAGAAAATACAGCATCCATTACTTATCAAAACTCTTCAGAATGTAGGGATAGAGGGAACATTCCTCAGCATCTTAAAACCCATCTACGAGAAGCCCACAGCAAATATCATTCTCAATTGGGAGCCTTTCCCCTAAGATCAGGAACATGACAGGGATGTCCACTCTCACCACTGCTATTCAACATAGTACTAGTAGTCCTAGCCTCAGCAATCAGACAACAAAAAGAAATAAAAGGCATTCAAATTGGCAATGAAGAACTCAAACTCTTCTGCTTCGCAGATGACATGATACTGTACATAGAAAACCCAGAAGATGGCGGAAGAGTAGAGTCCCCAAGTCACCTCTCCCCACCAAATTACCTAGATAACTTTCAAATCATCCTGAAAACCTATGAATTCTTCTTGAGATTTTAAAGAGAGAACAGCTGGAATGCTATAGTTAGAAGAATTCACGCTTCTATCAAGGTAGCAAGACGGGGGAGGGGGTGAGAAATAAAGAAACAAAAGGCCTCCAAGCGGAAGGGGCCCCGCGAGGAGCCAGGCTAAGGCCGCGGCGAGTTCCCCCAGGACAGAAAAGCCCCGACCTGGAGAAGCAGGATCTTCACCGTTCCCAGACAGACAGAAGCAGGGAGTTGGAGCAGGATCTCAGGAGGGGAGGGGATGCCCTCAGGCTCCCTGGGACACTAACAGAGGACCTGCGCTCCAGGAGAGAGCTTGCCACACCCCGTGAAGGAGCTCCCTAAAGGGCTGCAGCACATGCCCACCTGGACCCGGGAGGAGCTCAGAGGGGCTCGGGCAGAGGGTCTGCATAGAGGGAGGCGCGCAGCCGGAAGCGCCATTCCAACAGCGCAGGCCCAGGAGCCCAGGGTGCCAGGGACACAGCCCAAGATCTGGTGCTACCCATGGGTCAGGCAGAGGCCGGGAGGGCACAGGACAGCAAGGACAATCCTGCCGCTGGGCGGCCCTGAGCTGTACAGATCAGCCGCCCCGCCCCTGGAGTATCCAGGCCCCTGCAGACTGAGAGCTCTGAAGCTACTGTGGGAGCTGACTCCAGGGCTGGAGAGCTGGCCGCCACCACTGGGGTTGTTCCTCCTGGGGCCTCACAGGATAAACAACCCCCACTGAACCTCACAGTGGCCTCACAGGATAAACAGGTTAAACATCTTTCTCTGAGCCCTGCACCAGGCAGGGGGCTGAGCAGCATCCCCAAGTGCTGACACCTGAGAACGAGCACAGCAGGCTCCTCCCCCAGAAGACAGGGGAAAAACAAATTATTGACTCAGCAGCACTGGAAAGTTCCAGGGGAAGTCGAGGGATTTACAGTATACAGAAGCAGAGGATACTCCCCCTTGTTTTGCCATAAATATCAGGGTGCAGGTTTCCTGGCATTTCACAGCATCTGCATCTTTGGGGTAAATCCCCAGCAGTGCAATTGCTGGGTCATAGGGCAGATCTATTTTTAACTCTTTGAGGAACCTCCACACAGTTTTCCAGAGTGGTTGCACCAGTTCACATTCCCACCAACAGTGCAAGAGGGTTCCCCTTTCTCCACATCCTCTCCAACATTTGTGGTTTCCTGCCTTGTTAATTTTCCCCATTCTCACTGGTGTGAGGTGGTATCTCATTGTGGTTTTGATTTGTATTTCCCTGATGGCCAGTGATGCAGAGCATTTTCTCATGTGCTTGTTGGCCATGTCTATGTCTTCCTCTGTGAGATTTCTGCTCATGTCTTTTGCCCATTTCATGATTGGATTGTTTGTTTCTTTGCTGTTGATTTTAATAAGATTTTATTTATTTATTCATGAGACACACACACAGAGAGAGAGAGAGAGAGAGAGAGAGAGAGAGGCAGAGAGACAGGCAGAGGGAGAGGCAGGCTCCATGCAGGAAGCCTGATGTGGGACCCAGGTCTCCAGGATCACGCCCTGGGCTGAAGGCAGATGCCAAACAGCTGAGCCACCTAGGGTTCCCAAAATCTATGAAGTTTTCATTTCAAGTAGAGAAAAAAAGTTTTGGGTATTACTCTGTTCATTGAGCACTTACATCTTACATATATATTACTCATAAAATCTTTACAGTTAGATAAAATACAAATGAAGTTTTAAAATGCTTAGACATTTCACATTAAAATCAGAATGTCATTTACTTTAATATCACAAAAAGTGAAATTCTTAGTTATGTATAAAATCTTTTATTATGTAAGATTTTACATCTTTTAATATGTAAAAGATCTATGTAAGGAAAACTACAGAATTCTAGTGAAGGAAATTTTAAAAATAAAAAAGTGGAGACATATTCCATGTTCATAAATAGAAAGGTAAAAATTTTCCAGATGTCAGTTCTTCCTAATTTGATATGTAGATTCAATGCAATAGCAATCAGAATCCCATCAAATTGGGATCCCTGGGTGGCTCAGTGGTTTAGCGCCTGCCTTTGGCCTGGAGCATAATCCTGGAGTCCTGGGATCGAGTCCCACATTGGGCTGCCTGCATGGAGCCTGCTTTTCCTTCTGTGTCTTTGCCTCTCTCTCAATGTCTCTCATGAATAAATAAATAAAATCTTTTTAAAAATCCCATCAAATCATTTGATAGACATTGACAACCTAATTCTAAAGTTTATGTGGACTTATTTCACTCAGCGTAATACCCTCCAGTTCCATCCACGTCGAAGCAAATGGTGGGTATTTGTCGTTTCTAATGGCTGGAAATATCAGAAAGGGAGACAGAACATGAAAGACTCCTAACTCTGGGAAACGAACTAGGGGTGGTGGAAGGGGAGGTGCGGGGGGTGGGGGTGACTGGGTCGGCACTTGACGGAATGAGCACTAGGTGTTATTCTATATGTTGGCAAATTGAACACCAATAAAAAATAAATTTATAAAAAAATAAACTTTATGTGGAAACACAAAAGATCTAGAATAGTGAACACAATATTGAAAGAGAAGAGGACTGACACTACCCAACTTCAAGCCTTATTATAAAGCTACAATATATATCAAGACAATATGGTATTGATGAAAGAATAGACAAATCAATGGAAGAGAACAGAGCCCAATAATATACTACCATAAATATATCAATAGATCTTTTACAAAGTGATACAAATGGAGCAAATTTAGTATCTGAAATAGCACTGGAACAACTAAACATCTTTACACAAAATAAAAATAAAAAATAAAAAGGGGTGGGAGACTCTAGGATGTAGATGTTACACGTCTCACAAGAAAATTAACAAAACATAGATCATAGACATAAATGTAAAATACAAAACCATAATTCTCCAAAGACAATATAAGAGAAAACCTAGGTAACCTTGGGTAATGGTGATGCCTTTTTATGTAAAATACTGAAGACATTATCCATGAAGAATAACTGATAATTTGGATGTCATTAAAATTAAAGACTTCTGCTCTGCCAAAGACAAAGTCAAGGGAATGAGAAGACAAACCACAGATTGGGTGAAAATATTTGAAAAAGGCACATCTGATAAAGAACTGCTATCTAAAATATACAAAGAACACTTAAAAATTAACAATAAGAACACAAAAACCCCAATTAAAAAATGATGCAAAGACCTTAACAGACACTCACCAAAGAAGATATTTAGATGACAAACAAACACATGAAAAGATGCTTCACATCGTTTGTCATTAGGGAGATGCAAACTGAAACCACAATGTGATATCATTATACACCTATTAAATCCAGAACACTGACAACACCAAATGCTTGCAAGGTTGTGAAACAACAGTAACTCCACAAAGTGGTATAGCCACTTTGAAAGACAGATTTGCAGTTTCTTACAAAAGTAAATATACTCTTATAGACTCCAGTATTTATACTCCTTGGATTTACTCAATGGTGTTGGAAATTTATGTTCATACCGATACCTGCACATTCATGTTTATAGAAGCTTTATTCAAAACTTAGAAGTAAAAAAACAAAACAAAACAAAGCAAAACTTAGAAGTAATGAAGATGTCCTTCAGTAGGTGAATGGATAAATACTCTGTGACATCTCCAGACAATGAAATATCATTCAGTGCTCAAAATAAAATGATCTCCCAATCCATACAAATACCTTAAATCCATATTACTAAGTGGAAGAAGCCAACTGAAAAGGCTATATACTGCATGATTCTAACTATCTTGAATTCTGCAAAAAGCAAAAAGTGGACATATTGAAAAATCAGCGGTTTCCAGGAGAGTGTGGAGAGAGATGAATAGGCATAGTACAGAGGACTTTTTAGGAAAGTGAAAATATTCATATGATAGTCTAATGAGGATTACATATCATTATACCTTTGTCCAAATCCTATAGAATATAATTTACATCAAGAGTGAGTCCTAAGGTACAATATGGACTCTTGGTTATTAGGATGTGTCAATATCAGTTCATTCTTGGTTAAAAAAAGAAAGAAATAAAAGTACCATCCTGGTGAATGATGATGATGCTAATTGATAATGGAAGATATGCATGTGGAGAAGGGGCTATATGTGAAAACTCTGTACTTCCTCTTAAGTTTTTTTGAAAATGTGAAACTACTCTAAGAGATAAAGTCTAAAAAAATGTCTAGACAGCTAATGTAAAATTGTCTAGGTTAAAAGGCTTATGTATATCCACGTATATTTTATTTATTTATTTATTTATTTATTTATTTATTTTTATTTATTTATTTATTTAATTTGAGAGACTGCGAGAGAGAAAGCATGAGTGGGAGTGTGGGTAAGGGCAGAAGGAGAGAGAGAAGCAGGCTCAATTCCAGGACCCTGGGATCATGACCGGAGCCAAAGGCAGATGCTTAACCAACTGAGCTACCTATGCACCCCTCAACATTTTATTTTAAAATCTCAATTTAACTACGAAATCATAGTTGTTAAATATGTTAATGCTACCTTTTAAAATTCTTTGTGAAGTTATTATACAGTAAATCTGAATGTTCTTTTTGATAAATGATTTTATCAAGACTATGGATTTTAACAAACGTATAGATTGTGTAACCCCCACAACTCAGCGTAAAGAAAATGTCCATCACCTTCCCAAACAATTTTATGGTATCTTTTTATAGTCACATCTTCCTAACCACTATTGACCACTGATCTGTTTTACATCACTAGACTTTTGACAGTTTCTTGAATAAATGAAATCATGCAGAATATGATCATTTGAGAATATCTTCTTCAAAAGAGAAATTAAGGAGTCAATCCCATTTACAATTGCACCAAAAAGCATAAGATACCTAGGAATAAACCTAACCAAAGAGGTAAAGGATATATACCCCAAAAACTACAGAACACTTCTGAAAGAAATTGAGGAAGACACAAAGAGGTGGAAAAATATTCCATGCTCATGGATTGGAAGAATTAATATTGTGAAAATGTCAATGCTACCCAGGGCAATTTACACATTTAATGCAATCCCTATCAAAATACCATGGACTTTCTGCAGAGGGTTGGAACAAATCATCTGAAGATTTGTGTGGAATCAGAAAAGACCCCGAATAGCCAGGGGAATATTAAAAAGGAAAGCCAGAGCTGGGGCATCACAATGCCAGATTTCAGGTTGTACTACAAAGCTATGGTCATCAAGACAGTGTGGGAAAACACATAAAAACAGACACATAGATCAATGGAACAGAATAGAGAATCCAGAAGTGGACCCCCAACTTTATGGTCAACTAATATTCGACAAAGGAGGAAAGACTATCCACTGGAAGAAAGACAGTCTCTTCAATAAATGGTGCTGGGAAAATTGGACATTCACATGCAGAAGAATGAAACTAGACCATTCTCTTACACCATACACAAAGATAAACTCAAAAAGGATGAAAGATCTTAACATGAGACAAGATTCCATCAAAATCCTAGAGGAGAACACAGGCAACACCCTTTTTGAACTTGGCCACAGCAACTTCTTGCAAGATACATCCATGAAGGCAAGAGAAACAAAAGCCAAAATGAACTATTGGGACTTCATCAAGATAAGAAGCTTTTGCACAGCAAAGGATACAGTCAACAAAACTCAAAGACAACCTACAGAATGGGAGAAGATATTTGCAAATGACGTATCAGATAAAGGGCTAGTTTCCAAGATCTATAAAGAACTTCTTAAACTCAACACCAAAGAAACAAACAATCCAATCATGAAATGGGCAAAAGACATGAACAGAAATCTCACAGAGGAAGACAGAGACATGGCCAAGAGTAAGTAGTTTTAAGTCTGAGTTTCAATCTGTTTGAGGGCTGGCCCATTTTTGGATTGTCTTTGTTTCTACGAAATAATAGCATTTTAGGGGCTTCAACCCAGTTGTAGGATGTTTACTAAATATCCTACATCCTTGGTGAACACTGAACTCAGATTTTTTTCTTTTTTTCTTTTTTTATTTATTTTTTATTGGTGTTCAATTTACTAACATACAGAATAACCAGTGCCCGTCACCCATTCACTCCCACCCCCCGCCCTTCTCCCCTTCTACCACCCCTAGTTCGTTTCCCAGAGTTAGCAGTCTTTACGTTCTGTCTCCCTTTCTGATATTTCCCACACATTTCTTCTCCCTTCCCTTATATTCCCTTTCACTATTATTTATATTCCCCAAATGAATGAGAACATATAATGTTTGTCCTTCTCCGACTGACTTTTTTCTTCACAGCTCCATGAGTTCTGCTTAGCTAAGCTCTGCTTAGACAGTTACCTCCTTAATATCTGCTCATTAATTCATTTTTTCAGCTTCTTACTCTTCCATAGCTTAAGGAATTGACAAGAGAGAAAAAGCCACACAGGATACAGGACTTCCTTATTTATAGTTCGTTTTCTTTGGGATCTTGGCCCATCAAGATCTGATTGACTGGGTAACCCTGAGACAGCCTCAACACTAAAAATCAACAAATGCCCCAAGGAGAAATCATGGAAAAGAATATCTAACTTCCTTCAATATGTTTTCATTCAAGATAATGGATGCTCATGTTCTGGATGACTTTGTTGCCCTCAAGTATCTTTGAACTGTTGGTGATTGTTATTGTTTGTTTTAGATTAAAAGTAACAATAACAAAATACCAGTTTTCTGGGCAAGATGCTTAGTCTGATAAAACCTTCTTAATAATTGAGAAAATTAAAAATCTACTGCTGCTGTTATTTCTGCGTATGTTGTATGAGAGTTATTACAAGAAGTTTCTGATGAGACTAGTATAGGAATAGCTATCACATATGCAAATTGGTTGATGGATGTACTTGGTCTTTGCAGAGATGATAAGTGCATATTTTCCATTTTCCGAAGGAAATTTTAATTTTGGTGGGATATTTCTAGAAGAAGAAAGGTATGTGTGGGTGTTGAACAGCCCAATGGGTGGAATATTTGGACACTTGTAATTTTTTTTAACTTAAAAACATCTGGGAATTATTTATGTGACACAAATTCTTGCTGTTTATTTTCAATAGGTATCACTAAAAGCAGCAAAATGTCCATATATAGCCTCCCTGCTACTCATGGCAACTGCTGCTTGTGCCTGAATCATAATCCAACCAACAGATGTTTCTGTCCAATATTTTGGATCCGAAACAAGTCATGCAAAGCAATGGGGATGCCAGGGAATTCAAAGGGACAGCAGCTGCAGAGCCCATTATATAAGAGGAAAGAGCCCAGCATCCCACAGCAGCTGGCTTTTCTGTGGCATGATTTTGACTGTAGTTCTAGCCACTATGCTTCCTTTGGTTTATGACCTTTTTCTAAGTTTTACTGGAGACAACATGAATTCCATAAGCTATCCAAAATCTTCATCGAAATTCCCTAGTATAAGTAAATTTAGATCTTTGTTTGCACACAGAAGACTTGACTGGTAGTGTCAGAAGAAACGTAAAAAGGACAATTTTGAAGTAGCATGTTCACTTGGAGGCAGGAAAGTGACAATTAAATCTATGTTTTGGAAACATAACATTTGGGATGCATGGGTGGCTCAGTGGTTGAGCATCTGCCTTTGGCTCAGGGTGTGATCCTGGAGTCCTGGGATTGAGTCCCATATCCGGCTTCCTGCATGGAGCCTGCTTCTCCCTCTGCCTGTATCTCTGCCTCTCTATCTGTGTCTATCATAAATAAATAAATAAATAAAATCTAAAAAAAGAAAGATAACATTTATTTGTATAAAATATATTTTAAAATGTGATGGCTTGAGGCAATGAAGGAGTGCTAGTTATCACTCATGAGCATCTCTCTTTCTCTCATCTCTGTCTCTCGTTATCTCTAATCTCTTGTTTATCACTATTGGCAATAGCACAGTTAAATACTGTGATAATGTCAAAATACAAAATGAAAGGAAAGAGATTAAAAAATATAATTGATAGGAGATAAATCACTGGAGATGGGAAAAGAAAAGAATAGTAAGTACTTCTAGCCAATTAGCTACTGAAACTCAAATGGAGAAAATAATTGACAAATAATTTTGAAAAATTAGTTTTATACATGTTGAATTTGAGATAACAAAAAACATCTGGAAAGACATGTTCAAGTGATAAGATCAAGGCTGGGGCTCACATTTTCAATATATCCTATTCATTCATGTATCTTTCTACCTGTCTATGTATGTGTGTATGTACATACCATCTATTATCTATCTATCTATCTATCTATCTATCTATCTATCTATCTAGTCATCTATCATGTCTATCTATGTACATATCTATCATATATCTATCTTTCATTTATCTATCATCTATCACGTCTATTTATATGCATATCTATTATCTACCTATCACCTGTATATCTACCTATCTATCATCTCTTTATTTTATTAGTTCTTTGTGTTTTTTTTATTTTTATTTTTTTATGATAAGAGATTACATTTTCTTTATTTTTTATTTTTTATTTTTTATTGGTGTTCAATTTACTAACATACAGAATAACCCCCAGTGCCCATCACCCATTCACTCCCACCCCCCGCCCTCCTCCCCTTCTACCACCCCTAGTTCATTTCCGAGTTAGCAGTCTTTACGTTCTGTCTCCCTTTCTGATATTTCCCACACATTTCTTCTCCCTTCCCTTATATTCCCTTTCACTATTATTTATATTCCCCACATGAATGAGAAAGTGTTTAGATTGGATCCATACAGATAATCCAGGATAATGTCCCCATCATCAGATCCTTAATTTAATCATATATAAAGATCTATATTTGCCATATTAAGTAACAGTCACAGCTGTTAGAATTAGTCACACAGATTAGAATATGTACATCTTTAGGAGGGCCATTATTTAGCCTTACTTTGTGTTGCTTTTTATTCCTCTCATTTTGGAGGATACATCCATAAGCCACTTTATTTCAGGATATATGGGAGGCGAATTTTTTTAGTCCTAGGTTTTTTTTAAGATTTATTTATTGAGAGAGAGAAAGATCATACCGGGGAGGGGTAGAGACAGTCTTAAGCAGATTCCATGGTGAGCAAAGAACGTGACAAAGAGTTTGATCTCAGGACCCTGAGATTAGGACCTGAGCCAAAACCAAGAGTAGGATACTTACTTAACTGACTGCACCACTCAGAAGCCCCAGTCCTAATTTATTTTATCCTCTCTTGATTAATATATTCTCTGTATCTAGAACACCACAGCAAAACATATTAAGTATTTTATAACTTTGACATTTTAGTATCAAGTGCTTCTTTTGAACATTCTCAGAATTCAGTCTAATTATTGTTCTGCTATTGGTAACCATGTTTGCTCTCTGTAATTACTTTTAATCATTTCTTTATTTTTTTGGATATGCAAAAATTTTCCATGACATGGTGAAGTGTGAGTCTTTGTTGCATTTACCCTGCCAGATAGCTCTGGGAAATTAAATTTTTAGCTCTGAAAAGTGTTCTTATTTTATGTCTTTGGTAATTTACTTACCTTCATTGTCTTTTTTTTCTGAACTCTTATTAGTTGAAAGTCATAACTTATGCATTGATTATTTAATTCTATTATATTATTCTTATTCTCATTTCTGTATTTTTATCTAAGTTCTAACATACTACCTAAACTTTTCCCTCTAATTCTTCTATTGAATTTTTACTTCAGCAATTAGATTTCTAATATTTCTAACTGATAACCTTTCTTTTCATAACATGATGTTATGATTGTGTGAAATATTTTCTTGAGTCTCTTTGAAAAATATATATATATTTTAATAATAAATTTACTTTTTATTGGTGTTCAATTTGCCAACATACAGAATAACACCCAGTGCTCATCCCATCAAGTGCCCCCCTCAGTGCCTATTCTACTGAATTATGGTGCTTATTTATTTATTCAATTAATTAATTAATTAATTAATTTATTTATTTTTAATAATAAATTTATTTTTATTGGTGTTCAATTAGCCAACATACAGAATAACACCCAGTGCTCATCCCATCAAGATCCCCCCTCAGTGCCCGTCACTCATTCACCGCCATCCCCCGCCCTCCTCCCCTTCCACCACCCCTAGTTCGTTTCCCAGAGTTAGGAGTCTTCATGTTCTGTCTCCCTTTCTGATATTTCCTACCCATTTCTTCTCCCTTCCCTTCTATTCCCCTTCACTATTATTTATATTCCCCAAATGAATGAGACCAATGTTTGTCCTTCTCCGATTGACTTATTTCACTCAGCATAACACCCTCCAGTTCCATCCACGTTGAAGCAAATGGTGGGTATTTGTCATTTCTAATGGCTGAGTAATATTCCATTGTATACATAAACCACATCTTCTTTATCCATTCATCTTTCGATGGACCGAGGCTCCTTCCACAGTTTGGCTATTGTGGACATTGCTGCTAGAAACATCGGGGTGCAGGTGTCCCAGCGTTTCATTGCATCTGCATCTTTGTGGTAAATCCCCAGCAGTGCAATTGCTGGGTCGTAGGACAGATCTATTTTTAACTCTTTGAGGAACCTCCACACAGTTTTCCAGAGTGGCTGCACCAGTTGACATTCCCACCAACAGTGTAAGAGGGTTCCCTTTTCTCCGCATCCTCTCCAACATTTGTGGTTTCCTGCCTTGTTAATTTTCCCCATTCTCACTGGTGTGATGTGGTGCTTATTTTTTTAAAAGAGTTTATTTATTTATTCATGAGAGACACATACACACACACACACACACACACACAGAGAGAGAGAGAGAGAGAGAGGACCTTTTCCATAAAGAGATGACACCTTGTATTTTATTTTATTTTAAAGATTTTATTCACCTATCCATGAGAGACATAGGGGGTGGGGGTGGTAGAGACACAGGCAGAGGGAGAAGCAGGCTCCATGCAGGAAGCCTGATGTGGGACTTGATCCCAGGACCCCAGGATCATGCCTCGGGCCAAAGGCAGATGCCAAACCACTGAGCCACACAGGGATCCCCAATTATGGTGCTTATTAAACTATTTCTGTGTCCCATTATATCAGTTGTTTGTTTGCTCTTTGTTTTTTGTATTTTTTTAGTAAGTTAATTCCTTCACAAATCTTTTGACTCTTGGTTTGCTACTTGCATTCAAATACAAGGGAGTAAGTTGATTAATTACTAGTAATATGGAAGGCTCAGATGCAGCTCCATAGAAGTCAAGATGTGAGCTTTAGAGTGTTATATAGAAGGAGGATGGTAGGTTTCTTGTTCCTCATTTCAAATGCATCAGAATTTTGAGGTATTTTTCTGGATGTTTAAACTCCCCAAAGCTCCTTGAACAATTTTTTAACCAAAGAGTAGTCCAGTTTTGTTGCCATTATTGTTCTGCAGTTTCACTATTTTGTGTTTTTTACCCAAGGGAAACTCAAGAGTGCTGGTAATTGTGCAAATCAAATATAGAGAGAAGGTGAGGAAGAGATTATAGAAGTAAACATTCTGAAAGCAGATCTTGGGCTACTCTCCATTTTCTTTCTTTCTTTTTTTAATTAAAAAAAATTTTATTGGAGTGCAATTTGCCAACATATAGCATAACAGACAGTACTCATCCCACCAAGTGCCACCCTCAGTGCTCAACACTCAGTCACCCCAACCCCTCACAAACCTCCCCTTTGCTGCCCCTTGTTCATTTCCCAGAGATAGGTTTCATTCATGTTTTCTCCCCCTCACTATATTTTCACTCATTTTTCCTTCCCCTTTATTCCCTTTCACTAATTTTTATATTCCCCCCAAAAATGAGATGATATAATGTTTATCCATTTCTGATTGACATATTTCACTCACCATAATACCCTGCAGGTCTATTCACGTTGAAGCAAATGGTGGGTATTTGTCGTTTCTAAGGACTGAGTAATATTCCATTGTATACATAGACCACATCTTCTTTATCCATTCACCTTTCGATGGACACTGAGGCTCCTTCCACAGTTTGGCTATTGTGGACATTGCTGCCATAAATATCAGGGTGCGGGTGTCCTGGCATTTCACAGCATCTGCATCTTTGTGGTAAATCCCCAGAGGAACCTCCACAAAGTTTTCCAGAGTGGCTGCACCAGTTCACATTCCCACCAACAGTGCAGGAGGGTTCCCCTGTCTCCACATCCTCTCCAACATTTGTTGTTTCCTGTCTTGTTTATTTTCCCCATTCTCACTGGTGTGAAGTGGTATTTCATCGTGCTTTTTTTTTGGATGAATTATTTTTAAAATTTTGTTTATTTATAAATTTATGTTTTATTGGAGTTCAATTTGCCAACATATAGAATAACACCCAGTGCTCATCCCATCAAGTGCCCCCCTCAGTGCCTGTCACCGAGTCACCCCCCAGCCCCTGCCCACCTCTCCTTCCACCACCCCTAGTTCGTTTCCCAGAGTTAGGAGTCTCTCATGTTCTGTCTCCCTTTCTTATATTTCCCACTCATTTTTCTCCTTCCCCTTTATTCCCTTTCACTATTTTTTATATTCCCCAAATGAATGAAACCATATAATGTTTGTCCTTCTCCGATTGACTTATTTCACTCAGCATAATACCCTCCAGTTCCATCCACATTGAAGCAAATGGTGGGTATTTTTCATTTCTAATGGCTGAGTAATATTCCATTTCATACATACACCACATCTTCTTTATCCATTCATCTTTTGATGTACACCTGGAGCCCCCTCCACACTCTCCATTTTCTACCCTACTTCTTCCTTTCATGCCTTTAGGCAGCCTCCACCAAGCCTGCCCAGTACACCTTCTGAGATATGCCTTCCTCTGTTTTACATGGTTCATTAACACATGCCCATTCTAAAGGAAAAAAAAAAAAGTCTGTTTTGTTTGCTGTGCAGAAGCTTTTTATCTTGATGAAGTCCCAATAGTTCATTTTTGCTTTTGTTTCCCTTGTCTTTGGAGACATGTTTAGCAAGGAGTTGCTGTGGCCGAGGTTGAAGAGGTTGCTGCCTGTGTTCTTCTCCAAGATTTTGATGGATTCCTGTCTCACATTTAGTTCTTTTTTTATATTTTTTATTGGAGTTCGATTTGCCAATATATAGTATAACACCCAATGCTCATTCCGTCAAATGGCCCCCTTAGTGTCTGTCACCCAGTCACCCTGTCCCCCTGCCCACCTCCTCTTCCACTACCCCTTGTTCATTTCCCAGAGTTAGGAGTCTCTCATGTTCTGTCACCGTCTGATATTTCTCACTCATTTTCTCTCCTTTCCCTTATAATCCCTTTCAGTATTTTTTATATTACCCATGTGAAACCATATAATGTTTGTCCTTCTCCGATTGACTTAACTTCACTCAGCATAATACCCTCCAGTTCCATTCACGTCAAAGCAAATGCTGGGTATTCATCATTTCTAATGGCTGACTAATACTCTATTGTATGTATAGACCACATCTTCTTTATCCATTCATCTGTCATGGACACCAAGACTCCTTCCACAGTTTGGCTATTGTGGACATTACTGCTATGAACTTTGGGGTGCAGGTGTCTCGGTCTTTCACTGCATCTGTATCTTTGGGGTAAATCCCCAGCAGTGCAATTGCTGAGTCATAGGGTAGCTCTATTTTTAACTCTTTGGAGAATCTCCACACAGTTTTCCAGAGTGGCTGCAACAGTTCACATTCCCAGCAACCATGCAAAAGTGTTCCCCTTTCTCCACATCCTCTCTAACATTTGTTGTTTCCTGTCTTGTTAATTTTCCCCATTCTCACCGGTGTGAGGTGGTATCTCATTGTGGTTTGATTTGTATTTTCCTGATGGCAAGTGATGTGGAGCATTTTGAGTTTTCTTGTGTATAGTGTAGGAAAATGGTAATTGGGCTATCGACATGATGTGGTGAGCACTGAGTGCTATATGTATTCAAGAAATTTAAGACTATATCTGAGGCTTATGGTGTACTCTTTGGATAATTGAATTTAATTAAAAGTAAAAATTGAGATTATAACTAAAACACATCATGTGATGTGTTAATTTGATACATTTATACATTGCAATATGATTACCACTATATCACTAGCTAACACCTTTATCAGGTCACATAATTATCACTTTTCTTTTTATGTGTGGTGAGAATATTTAAGATCTAGTCTGTGAGTAACTTCCAAGTTTATAACATAGTTTTGTCTATTATAATTGTTAAGCTGTGCATTAGCTACCCAGAAATTATTTTCTCTTCTGGTTGCAAGTTTATATCCTTAAACAACACTTCCCCTTACATTACAACTATTTACCATTTCTCAGAAATTTCTTAAAAACTCACCAAATCCTCCCAATGATGATACCACCACCACTACCCTCAACTTGACTACTGTTCCTATCATAGTTTGGGATTTTCAACATTTAAACTTCTTTAAGTAATTTATGTGGAAAGTTGAGAGAAGATGAAAAAAATTTTGTCCCATTGGAAAGTGTTTTCATTGCACTTACACTTGTAAAACGATAGCACATATTCAGGAATACCTTCTACTCATATTTTCACAAAAGAGTTCAGTAGTGGGAAAGCAATACAATGAGAAGAGAACTTAGAAATGCAGAAGAGGCCTTGAAAACCAGGAAATTTCAAGGTTATTTTTCCACAAAATTTTTTTTTATGAATTTAAACACCTGAAGTTAGTTTTATCAGGAACATATAGTTCCCAAAATAAGTTATCTATTATAGCTTCAGAAGTGTGGAATATGAATAATTCCCTAGGATAAAGATGGCACCAATATACTTAAGAGCATTTTGTACTATAAAACATATTGTATCTTGCATGGTATATTTTAGCTACATCATTGTTTGATATATACAACTTCAGAGCTCTGAGGAAAGTAAGGACCTCAAATCATTGTGTAATGAGAAATTATAAACCCAGATTTATCTCTAGGAGAACATGTTAGAGTTGTTTAAAGTTGAGAGAGAGATGTGACCTAGAAACAAAAAAGAACAAACTACACACTACAACATAAAAGAATCTCAATGCTGTAGCACGAATTGAAAGAAGCCAAACAGAAAATATTGTATGGTTTTATTAGTACCATATGATTGAACAATCCCAGTTCTGAGTATATCTTAAGGAAATGAAATCATGATTTTGACAAAATATCTGCACCCTTATGTTCACTGCAGCATTATTTACAATGGTTAAGACATAGATACAATCTAAGTGTCCACTGATGGATAAATGAAATGGATTAAAGGAAACACACACACACACTAGAATACTATAAAGCCATAAAAAGAAGGAAATGATGCCCTTTACATTAACTTAGGTAAACCTTGAGAACATTATGTGAAGTGAAATAAATCAGACAGAGAAAGACAAACACTATGCAGTATCATTTGTTATGTGGAATATTAAATAAGAAGTCCTACAGAAAGAGAAAGTAGATTAGTAACTGTCAGATCATGGAAAGTGGAGAGAATAAGTGTTGGTGGTCAAAGGACACAAATTTCCAGTTATAAGATGAATATATTTTAGGGATGTATAGGCAGTATGATGACCATAGTTAATAATATTGTATTAATACTTGAAAATTGCAAAAAAAAGAACAAATTCTAATGTTCTTACTAAGGAGGGGATGGTAATAATGTGAGCACTGAGTGCTATAAAGTTGTTCACTAAATTTACCGTGGTAATTACTTCACAATATATGTGTATTAAAGGATCACATCATACACCTTTAAGGTATCAGATATGTCAAATATCACCCCATTAAAGCTGGTGAGGAAAGGCAAAACTATTAGAACATGAAGTGAAACTGTGGTTGTGTGAGGCTGGAGGGAGACAGTAGACTGAGGAAACTGGGGGGGATGTTAGAAATATTAAAACTGGATTGTATTGATGGTTGTACAGCTCTGTAAATGTACTAAAACTCATCTACCTATACACTTAAAATTGGTGAATTTTATGGTATTTTCATTTTCTCTCAACAAAGCTGTTAGGAAAATTGATTCCTTAAGTTGCATTAAAGAAATGTAAGGAAAAAAGATTAGGAAAAGATTTAATCACCTTCATGATATTAAGCATTAACTCTATGTTTTCTAATATTACAGTTCATGCTCAGTCCACCTCGTATGCTGCTGAATAAAGATCTAATAAATGTCTCTTCAGATAAACTTACATATGCATAAGCAAACATGCTAATCTTACCTCTTTTCAGTATATAACAATAAATATTTAGTGTCTTCCTTGTGTAGTGTTTTCTTATTAAAAGAACAACAGTAGCAACAACAAGGGCACACCAGGATCAAGCAACTCTACCCTTCAAGCTTCTTCTAGAGTCCACACACATTAGAAACAAAGTGTTCATTCAATATGGGAGAGCACAGAGGGATGTTTTCAGGTAAAGCCAACATTGCCTTAGGGTTTGTACAAATCAAATGTTTTAATAGAGGATTCAATTTCACTCTGGATTAAATGTGACAAGCTAAATTAAACAGAGTCAAAGTCAAGGCCCACCATTCTTATGTAGTCATTTCCAAGTGAAGCTCAACAACTGAAAATTAGAAATGTACCAAAGAGTTTTTGCAGAGTTTTTGAGATTGTGGAGTCTATTAAACTTTAATAGCAGGTAGGAGGTTTTACCCTAGTAGTCACATATATCTTCAGTGCCTCAGGAAGAACAAAGACTTAAATCTTGCTTTTAATGAAAAGTATGTGTACTTTGGGATTAAAAGTTTAGTTTAAGTCCTCAAGATGGCTATGTAGACCTGAGCCGGTCAAATGACTTCTCTGAGGCTCCAAGTTTACTCATGTATGAAATGTGAGCACCCTGAAAAATCTAATGCAAAAGCCTGTTTTAAAATATAATATAGAGGGCGGGGCAAGATGGCGGAAGGGTAGGGTCCCCAAGTCACCTGTCCCCACCAAATTACCTAGATGACCTTCAAATCATCCTGAAACCTTACAAATTCAGCCTGAGATTTAAAGAGAGAACAGGGATCCCTGGGTGGCGCAGTGGTTTGGCGCCTGCCTTTGGCCCAGGGCGCGATCCTGGAGACCCGGGATCGAATCCCACGTCGGGCTCCCGGTGCATGGAGCCTGCTTCTCCCTCTGCCTGTGTCTCTGCCTCTCTCTCTCTCTCTCTGTGACTATCATAAATAAATAAAAATTAAAAAAAAATAATAAATAAAGAGAGAACAGATGGAATGCTACAGTGAGAAGAGTTCAGCTTCTATCAAGGTAGGAAGACCGGGAAGAAAGAAAAGAAACAAAAGGCATCCACGGGGGAGGGGGCCCCGCGAGGAGCCTGGCTAAGGCCAGGGCGAGTGTCCCCAGGATGGGAAAGCCCCGTCCCGGAGAAGCAGGAGCTGCACCAATCTTCCCGGGTGGAAAGGGGCTTGTAGGGAGTTAGAGCAGAACCCCAGGAGGGCGGGGATGTCCTCGGACTCTCGGGGACACTAACAGACACCTGCGCCCCGGGGAGAGTGCGCCGAGCTCCCTAAAGGGCTGCAGCGCGCACAACTGGACCTGGGAGCAGCTCGGAGGGGCTCCCGCGGCGGCTCCGTGGAGGGGGCTGCGTGGTGGGGAGCGTGAATCCAACAGCGCAGGCCCCGGAGCACAGGGCGCCAGGGACACAGCCCAGGATCTGGCCTCCCCCAGGACAGGCAGAGGCCAGGAGGGCCCAGGACACCAAGGACGCTCCTGCCCGGAGCTGAGCAGATCAGCGGCCCCACCCCCGAGCATCCAGGCCCTGCAGACGGAGAGCTCCGGAGTTCATGCGGGAGCTGACTCCAGAGCTCCAGAGCTGGCCCTGCCACTGGGGTTGTTCCTCCTGGGGCCTCACGGGGTAAACAACCCCCACTGAGCCCTGTACCAGGCAGGGGGTAGAGCAGCTCCCCCAAGTGCTAACACCTGAAAATCAGCACAACAGGCCCCACCCCCAGAAGACCAGCTAGACGGACAATTTCCAGGGGAAGTCTAGGGACTCAAAGTATACAGAATCAGAAGATACTCCCCTGCAGTTTTTTTTTTTTTTTTTCATTTGGATTTCTGTTTGCTTCCCCCACCTTTTTTCTTTCTCTTCTTCTTCCCTTTTTTCCTTTTTGTCTTCCTTTTATCTTTTTTCTTTTCTCTTTTATTTCCTTCTTTCTCTCCTCTCTTTTTTTCCTTTTCCCAATACAAATTGTTTTTGACCACTCTGCAATGAGCAAAATGACAAGAAGGAAAACCTCACCTCAAAAGAAAGAATCAGAAACAGTCCTCTCTCCCACAAATTACAAAATTTGGATTGCAATTCAATGTAAGAAAGCCAAATCAGAAGCACTACTATAAAGCTACTGGTGGTTCTAGAAAAAAGAATAAAGGACTCAAGAGACTTCATAACTGCAGAATTTAGATCTAATCAGGCAAAAATTAAAAATCAATTGAATGAGATGCAATCCAAACTAGAAGTCCTAACGACGAGGGTTAACCAGTTGGAAGAACGAGTGAGTGACATAGAAGACAAGTTGATGGCAAAGAGGGAAACTGAGGAAAAAAGGGACAAACAATTAAAAGACCATGAGGATAGATTAATGGAAATAAATGACAGCCTGAGGAAGAAAAACCTACGTTTAATTGGGGTTCCTGAGGGTGCTGAAAGGGACACAGGGCCAGAATATGTGTTTGAATAAATCATAGCTGAAAATTTTCCTAATCTGGGAAGGGAAACATGCATTTAGATCCAGGAAATAGAGAGATCCCCCACCTAAAATCAATAAAAACCGTTCAACACCTCAACATTTAAGAGTTAAGCTTGCAAATTCCAAAGATAAAGAGAAGATCCTTAAAGCAGCAAGAGACAAGAAATCCCTGACTTTTATGGGGAGGAGTATTAGGGTAACAGCAGACCTCTCCACAGAGACCTGGCAGGCCAGGAAGGGCTGGCAGGATATATTCAGGGTCCTAAATGAGAAAAACATGCAACCAAGAATACTTTATCCAGCAAGGCTCTCATTCAGAATGGAAGGAGAGATAAAGAGCTTCCAAGACAGGCAGGAACTGAAAAAATATGTGACCTGCAAACCAGCTCTGCAAGAAATTTTAACGGGGACTCTTAAAATTCCCCTTTAAGAAGAAGTCCAGTGGAACAATCACAAAAACAAGGACTGAATAGATATCAGGATGACATTAAACTCATATCTTTCAATAGTAACTCTGAACGTGAATGGGCTTAATGACCCCATCAAAAGGCACAGGGTGTCAGACTGGATAAAAAAGCAGGACCCATCTATTTGCTGTCTACAAGAGACTCATTTTAGACAGAAGGACACCTACAGCCTGAAAATACAAGGTTGGAGAACCATTTACCATTCAAATGGTCCTCAAAAGAAAGCAGGGGTAGCCATCCTTATATCAGATAAACTAAAATTTACCCCGAAGACTGTAGTGAGAGATGAAGAGGGACACTATATCATACTTAAAGGATCTATCCAACAAGAGGACTTAACAATCCTCAATATATATGCCCCGAATGTGGGAGCTGCCAAATATATCAATCAATTAATAACCAAAGTTAAGGCATACTTAGATAATAATACACTTATACTTGGTGACTTGAACATAGTGCTTTCTACAATCGACAGGTCTCCTAAACACAACATCTTCAAACAAACGAGAGCTTTAAATGATACACTGGACCAGATGGATTTCACAGATATCTACAGAACTTTACATCCAAACTCAACTGAATACACATTCTTCTCAAGTGCACATGGAACTTTCTCCAGAATAGACCACATACTGGGTCTCAAATCGGGTCTGAACCAATACCAAAATATTGGGATCATCCTCTGCATATTCTCAGACCATAATGCCTTGAAATTAGAACAATTAGGACAATCTTTTGCCAGATTGAATGTGTTGTTGAATCTCTCTAGAAATTTTTTTTTTCATGTCAGTTACTGTACTTTAAAATTCAGAATTTCTTTTGGTCATTTTTTTAATAATTTCAATCTCTCTGTTGATATTCTCTATTTGATGCATATCATACTCATACTTTCCTTTAGTTCTTTAGCTATTGTTATCTTCAGCTTTTTGAGCATATATACCTAACTTTGGACATATCTGATTTAACATCTTTGTCTAGTAAATCTAAAGTCTGGCTTCCTTAAAGACAATTTCTATTAAGTACTTTTTATTCCTGTGTATGGACCAGGATTTCCTGTTTCTTAGCATGTTTCATAACTGTCCATTGAAAGTTGGACAACTTTACTGTAATTTGGAGATGAAATCCACTCAGTGTTTACTGTTATTACTGTTTGGTTTTGGTTGCTGTTGTTAATACTATTTGATTGTTCAGCTACTTTCTTCAACTACTTATGTAAAAACTGTTTTGTTGGTTTGGTTGGTTTGGTTGATTTGGTTGGTGACCACTGAAATATGTTCAATTAACTCAACAGTTAGCTAGTGATTATGCAGAGATTTTCTTAAATGCCTGTGCTTATAAATCTTCCATTCTTTACCAAAGGGCTTTGTGCATTCCTTCAATACTCCAACAGGTAGTTTACATCTTTGACTTAGCCTTCACTGTCTTTTGGAACCAAACGTCCATCCATAGATGAGAGATGTTGGACAAATATTCCTTGACATGTGCACAGCCTTGTACCTAAATGCAGGCTTCTACATTCCCAGAAATTTGTTACAAATTTTCAAAGAAACATATGAACATTCTCATTTTACAGCTTTAACTTACAAGTTTTTGGTCAGTCTCTCATTTGCCCCCAAACTGGAAACAGTGCCTCAGGCAGCTGAAGTTAATTGCCTGTGATTGCTTTCAACAAATGTCCCAGGGAAAAGACTAGCTACAGTGAGCAAGTCAAGTAAGAAAAGGACTAACCCTGAAATTGGGGGTTTAGTATAAGTCACCAGATATGTCAAATAATCACAACTCTCTGGAAAAGGAGCTTTGGAGGGACTACATTGGTGTGCTCCCTGTGGTAGCCTTTAGCCTTTGGTCTTCAGAACCACTATGGTTATGAATCTGTAACCAAGGCTATTACAGAGCTGGATGGAAATAAGGCAAATTAAATGCTACCATGCTCACGTTCTTGAAATGAGATTTATCCCTGTTCTTCATAAACACTCTTCAGGTTGTTATGAGGCCTGAATTGATTGACTTAATGATTTTTTGTCAGTTTTCTTGTTGCTTTTTTTGAAAAATAGGTTTACAGAAGTCTTCACTCCACCATTCCTGAAGTGATCCTTTCCCTACAATTTTTAGCCACAAAGAAAATGATGAATTTTATAGGGTTAAATTTACTTTAGTGACCTTTATAGAAGCTGAAGATATTACATTAAAGGCAATTCAGTGAAAGGCAGAATAAACTCCTGTCATCAGGGAGTTTAAAATACAGTTAGTATATAAAACCTATATAAGTAAAACACTTAGAGCAAAACAAAACTATTTGCAAACTGTTAGCAAAACAAAACAAAACAAAACACCCTCCAAACAAACAAACAAAAACAATAAAAAAACCCTAGATATTTGGAGAAAAAAAAAAGGGCCCTGGAGACAGAGGCAAAATAAATTGTTTGACAAGGAATAAAGATTGATGTGGTCTGAGAAAATCATTTCTAGGTAGAATACAAATGATAAACATTTATTTTCACCTTTAATTTTTTAATATTATTTTTAAAAATATATTTATTTATTTATTCATGAGACACAGAGAGACAGAGACAGTGTTATAGACAGAGGGAGAAGCAAGTTCCCCATAGGGAGCCAAATGTAGGACTGAATCTGGCCAGGGATCATGCCCTGAGCCAAAGGCAGATGCTCAACCACTGAGCCACCCAGGAGTCGCTATTTTTTATAAAAGTTTTAAATTTGGGGATCCCTGGGTGGCTCAGCAGTTTAGTACCTGCCTTCAGCCCAGGGCATGATCCTGGAGTCCTGGGATCGAGTCCCATGTCAGGCTCCCTGCATGGAGCCTGCTTCTCCCTCTGCCTGTGTCTCTGTCTCTCTCTCTCTGTGTGTGTCTCTCATGAATAAATAAATAAAATCTTAAAAGAAAAAGAAATCTCATCATCTTCTCTCTTAAAAAAAAGATGACTCTTTAAGAGTTTTAAATTTGCATAGAAATTGTGGAGGTAGAAAAGTTCTCATATAATGCACACTAAGTTTTTTCTATTATTACATTGGTATGATACATTTGTTATGACTGATGAGCAAATATGGATAAATTAACTAAAGCCCATACTTTACTTAGATTCCCTCAGTTTTTATCTAATCTCCTTTTTTTCCTGTCTCAGGACTCTCTCCAAAATGGAATGTTAGTTACCATGTCACATCATAATTTGCTGACCTATCTCCTTAGGCTTCTCTTGGCTGTGACAGCTTCTCTGACTTCACATGTTTTTGATGATCTTGAGAGTGTTGAGGAGAGGTCAGGAAATTTGTAGAATATCCTTCTCTTTGTATTTGTCTCATATTTTTTCAGTGATTAGATTGCAGATCTGTGTTTGGAAGAGGAAGAATAGAGAGGTAAATTGTCATTTTATCATATCATATCAAGGGTACAGACTATCAATATGACTTATTAGTGTTTCTAACCACCTGGCTGAAGTACTGCTTGTTAGATTTTTCCAAATAAAGTTACTCTTCCCCACCTTTCTTTACTGTAGTCATTGAAAAGAAGTCACTAGCTATAGTCCATAAGAATGGGGAGTTATGCTATGCTTTCTTGAGAATGGAGTATCTACATGGATTTTTGAAATTCTTCCACAGAGGAGATCTGTCTCTTCTAATTTATTTATTTGTTTAATAGTTATTTTTAAGATTTTATTTATTTATGTGGGAGATAGGAAGAATGAGTGGAAGGGGGACAGAGGGAGATAGAGAAGAAGGCTCCCCTATGAACAGAGCACCTTACACAATGCTCTATCCTAGGACCTCGGGATCATGACCTGAACTGAAGGCAGATGCTAACCAACTGAGCCACCCAGGTGCCCCTGTTTAACAATTACTTATATCAGTATGAACTCAAAGATACTTAATTTATACTTTGGGTTATAATCCCATACTATAATAATATATAGATAAAAATATAAATATATATATAAATATTTATATATATGTATTTTTTTTCTAAAATTCTTCCAGCTTTGATCAGTGAGAGCTCTTTTGGCTTGTTCTTGTGTCATTTTGACATACCATGACCATTATGGTTTTTGGGGATGTGTGAGCTTTTTGTACTTTTTTACCTTCTTCTATTATAAGATGTTCTAGACTCATCTTGTATATTTCCTGTTCTAATCCTGGAATCAGCTACTTCTTCAAAGGTCCTGGTTCCTTTTATTGGAGAATGATATTAGAACCCAAGATCGGTGTAGCAAATATACTGTTGCTATTACAGTGTCTAAATCCATTTGGGCTACTATAACAAAATATCACAGACTGGGTGACTATAAACAATAGACATTAATTTCCTATAGTTTTGGAGACTAGAAGTCCAAGATCAGGGTACTAACAGATTTGATTTGATGAAGGCTGTCTTCCAGGTTGCCAACTGCTGACTTTATGTCTACACATAATGAAGGAGCTAGGGTGCTCTGAAGGGTCCCTTTTATAAGAACACTAATTCCATTCATGAGATCTCTACCTTCATGAGCTACTTACCTCCTAAGGACCCCACCACCCAATTCTATTACAATAGGCATTAGGTTTCAGTATATGAATTTGGGAAAGGAACAAACATACAGCCATAGCATTTTTCTAGGGCCTCTAGCTGACATTTAAGGAAATATATGTGTATATTCGAAACCATGTATTTACATGGTTAATATGTATAGTGATCTGTGTGTCTGTGACAGTATCATGCTATCTTGATAATCACAGCTTTGTAATACAGCTTGAAGTCAGGCATTGTGATGCCCCCAGCTTTGGTTCTCTTTTTCAACATTACTCTGGTTATTCGGAATCTTTTCTTATTCCATACATATTTTATGATTATTTGTTCCATATCCATGAAAAATGTCAATGGTATTTTGATAGAGATTGCACTGAATGTGTAGATTGCTCTGGGTAGCATAGACATTTTCACAATATTTATTATTCCAATCCATGAGAATGGAATGTTTTTCCATCTCTTTGTGTCTTCCTCAATTCATTTCATAAGTGCTCTATATTTTTATTTTTTATTTTTTAATTTATTTATTCGTGTGTGTGTGTGAGAGAGAGAGAGAGAGAGAGAGAGAACGAGAGAGAGATAGAGAGAGAGAGAGAGAGGCAGTGTCACAGGAGGAGGGAGAAGCAGGCTCCATGCCAGGAGCCTGACTCGGGACTCGATCGCGCGACTCGATCGCGGGACTCCAGGATCGCGCCCTGGGCCAAAGGCAGGGGCTAAACCGCTGAGCCATCCAGGAATCCCTTCTATATTTTTTAGAGTATAGATCCTTTACCTCTTTGGTTAGACTTATTCCTAGGTATCTTATGGTTTTCAGTGCAACTGTAAATGGGATTCATTCCTTAATTTCTCTTTCTTCAATCACATTGTTAGTGTAAAGACATGCAACTGATTTCTGTACATTGATTTTGTATCCTGTCATGTTGCTGAATTGCTGTATGAGTTCTAGCAACTTGGGGGTAGAGTCTTTTGGGTTTTCCATGTATAGTGTCATGTCATTTGTGAAGAATCAGAATTTGAGCCCTTCTTTGCCAGTTTGAATGCTTTTTATTTCCTTTGGTTGTCTGAGGCTGGGACTTCCAGTATTATGTTGAAGAACTGTGATGAGAATGGGCATCCCTGTCATGTTCCTCACCTTAGGGGAAAAGCTCTCAGGTTTTTTTCCCATTGATATTTATATTTACTGTTGACTTTTTGTATATTGCTTTTATGATATTGAGATATGTTCCCTTTATCCCTACACTGTGAAGAGTTTTAATCAAGAAAGGATGCTGTATTTTGTCAAATGTTTTTCTGCATCAATTGAGAGTATCATATGGTTCTTGTATTTTCTTTTATTAATGTGATCTATCAAATTGATTGATTTGCAAATGTTGATTCATCCTTGCATCCCAGGAATATATCCCACTTGGTTGTAGTGAGTGATCCATTGAATATATTGTTGTATACTCTTGGCTAGTATTTCGGTGAGTATTTTGACATCCTTGGTCATCAGGGATATTGGTCTGTAATTCCCCTTTTTGATGGGGTCTTTGTCTGGTTTTGGGATCAAGGTAATGCTGGCCTCATAGAAAGAGTTTGGAAGTTTTCCTTCCATTTCTGGAAACTGCTTCAGAAGAAGAAATATTAGTTCTTCTTTAAATGTTTGGTAAGTTTCCTATGGGAAGCCATCTGGCCCTGAACTCCTTTCTTTCTTTTCTTTTTTTTGGGGGGGGGGTGAGGTAGGATGGGGGAGATTTTTGATTACTACTTCAATTTCCTTGTTGGTTATAGGTCTGTTCAGGTGTTCTACTTCTTCCTGTTTCAATTTTGGTAATTTAGAAGTTTCTAGTAATTCATCCATTTCTTCCAGATTGCCTAATTTGTTGACATATTGTTGATCATAGTAACTTCTTAACATCATTTGTATTTCCATGGTGTTGGTCGTGATCTCTCCTCTTTCATTCATGAATTTTTTTTTAATTTGTGTCTTTTCTATGTTCTTTTTGATATGTCTGGCTAGATGTTTATCAATATTATTAATTTTTTCAAAGAACTAGCTTTTTGTTTCATTGATCTGTTTTACTGTTCTTCTGATTTCTAGTTCATTGATTTCTGCTCTAACCTTTATTATATCTCTTCTACTGCTGCGTTTATGCTTTATTTTCTGTTCTTTATTCAGCTCCTTTAGGTATAAAGTTAGCTTATGTATTTGAGATTTTTCTAATTTTTAAAGAGAGACTCATATTGAAATGTACTTCCCTCTTAGGATAACCTTTGCTGTATCCCAAAGTTTTGAGCAGTTGTGCTTTCATTTTCATTAGATTTTGTTCTGTTGTGGGATTCCCCCAATATTCTAATTCTAATATTCTAACTAAAATTTCATAGAATATAAAAAATGCATACATAATGAATTTCATACAATTATACTGTTAAGTTCAATGTGGCTTGACAAATGAATAACATCATGTACCAATCATTACAGTATTACATAGATAAAATTTACTGCCCTAAGAACCTCTTGTGTTTCACCCATTTAATTGTCATCCCTACTACAGAAATTTTTGTCAACAACTATCTTCATAGTTATGCTTTTACAGAGTGTCATATAATTGGAATCACACAGGATAAATTCTTTTAGAATGGCTTTTTTTTCACTTCACGCTATGCAGTTAAGATTCATATAGGTCTTTTTGTGGCTTGATAGCTCATTCCTTTATATTATTGCATAGTATTCCATTGCATGAATGTATCAGTTTGATTATTTGCCAAATTAAAGGTATCTTACTTAATTCCAGTTTTGGCAATTATGAATGTAGCTTCCATAAATATTTGCACACAGATTTTTATATGAACATTACCTTTTCATGTCTATTAGTAAAACATAGGTGTGACTGTTGGATCATATGTAAGACTATGTTTCATATCTTAAGAAACTCAAACTATCTTCTAAAGTAACTATACCATTTTACATTTCCACCATACATGAATGAGCATTCCTGTTGGCCCACATCCTTGCTAGCAATTATTCTTATTTTGGGGGGGTTCAGCCATTCTAACATATCTAGTAGTATCTTTCTTTGTTTTAACTTGCATTTCCTTAAAGATAAATTATGTTCGGTATCTTGTCATATGCTTATCTGCCCTTTGTATAACTATAACTTTTTTTTTCCAATTTGTGTGCTCATATATTTTACCCATGTTCAAATTGGGCTATCTTGTTCCTTATTGTTAAATTTTAACTTATTTGTATATTTTGGATATGTATTTTGTCAGATATTTCCTCCAAATATTCCCCCAGTCTGTCATTTGTTGTTTCATTTATATCAGTATCTATCACAAAGCATTTTTTATTAAAATAAAGTACAATTCATCAATATTTTTTATTGTCATGCTTTTGATGTATTTAAAAACTCATCACTGGGAGTGCCTGGGTGGCTTAGTGGGTTAAGCATCTGCCTTTGATCCAGTCATGATCTGAAGTCCTGGGATTAAACCCGGCATTGGGATTCTTGCCCAATATAGAGTCTGTTTTTCTATCTGCTCCACCGCCCTCACAATTCATGCTCTCTCTCTCTCTCTCTCAGGTATATGTGCTCACACTCTCTCAACTAAATAGAATCCTTTAAAAAATAAATAATAAAAATTAAAACTCATCACTGAATTCCATGTCATGTAGATTTTCTCTCATGCCTTCTAGAAGTTGTGGATTTTACATTTACTTCTATAATACACCTGAATTAATTTTGTATAACACTAAAGATCTCTTTCTACAAATGACAGATCTCCTAGGCACATCATCTCCAAAGAAACAATAGCTTTAAATGATACACTGGATCAGATTGATTTCACAGATATTTACAGAACTTTACATCCAAACGCAACTAAATGCACATTCTGTTCAAAATAACATGGAACTTTCTCCAGAATGGACCATATACTGGGTCACAAATCAGGTTTTAACTGATACCAAAAGATTGGTATTGTCCCCTGGATATTTTCAGACCATAATGCTTTGAAACTAGAACTAAGTCACAAGAAGAAATTTGGAAGAAATTCAAACACATGGAGGTTAAAGAAAATCCTGTTAAAAGATGAAAGGGTCAACCAGGAAATTAGAGAAAAATGTAAAAGATTCATGGAAATAATGAGAATGAATTTACAACTGTTCAAAATCTTTGGAATACAGTATACTGAATATATATTCCAGTATACTGGAATACAGCAGTCCTGAGAGGGAATATCCCGCAATACAAGCAACCCTCAAAAAATAGGAAAAAAAAAAAACCTAAAATACACAAGCTAACCTTGCACCTAAAGGAACTAGAGAAAGAACAGAAAATAAAACCTACACCAAGCAGAAGAGAGTTAATAAGATTTGAGCAAAACTCAATGAAATAGCGACCAGAAGAACTGTAAAACAGATCAACAAACCAGGAGTTGGTTCTTTGAAAGAATTAATAAGATAGATAAACTATTAGCCAGCCTTATTAAAAAGAAGAGAGAAAACACTCAAATTAATAAAATCATGAATGAAAAGGGAGACATGACTACTAATACCAAGGAAATACAAATGATTTCAAAACATATTATAAGCAGCTATACACCAATAAATTAGACAATATAGAAGAAGTGGACTTATTTCTGGAAAACCCCAAACTACCAAAACTGGGACAAGAAGAAATAAAAAATCTGAATAGGCCAATAAGCAGGGAGGAAATTGAAGCAGTCATCAAATCTCCCAAGACACAAAGGTCGAGGGCCAGATGGCTTCCCAGGGGAATTCTATCAAATGTTTAAAGAAGAAACCATACCTATTCTACTAAAGCTGTTTGGAAAGATAGAAAGGGATGGAGTACTTCCAAACTTGTTCTATGAGGCCAGAATCACCTTTATTCCAAAACAAGACAAAGACCCCACCAAAAAGGAGAGTTTTAGACCAATATCCCTGATGAACATGGATGCAAAAATTCTCAACAAGACACTAGCCAATGGGCTCCAACAATACATTAAGAAGATTATTCACCATGACCAAGTGGGTTTATCCCCGGTATGTAAGGCTGGTTCAACACTCATAAAGCAATCAATGTGACAGTTCATATCAGCAAAAGAAAAAAACAAGAACCATACGATCCTCTCAGTATATGCAGAGAAAGCATTTGACAAAATACAGCATCCATTCCTGATCAAAACTCCTCAGAGTGTAGCGATACAGAGAACATTCCTCAGCATCTTAAAAGACATCTACGAAAAGCCCACAGCAAATATCATTCTCAGTGGGGAAACACTGGGAACCTTTCCCCTAAGATCAGGAACAAGACAGAGATGTCCACTCTCACCACTTCTATTCAACATAGTACTAGAAGTCCTAGCCTCAGCAGTCAGGCAACAAAAAGAAATAAAGGCATTCAAGTTGGCAAAGAAGAAGTCAATCTCTCCCTCTTCGCCGATGTCATGATACTGTACATAGAAAACCCAAAAGACTGCTAGAACACATGCAGCAATATGGCAGCGTGGCAGGATACAAAACCAATGCCCAGAAATCAGTGGCATTTCTACATACTAACAATGAAACTGAAGAAAGAGAAATTAAGGAGTCAATCCCATTTACAATTGCACCAAAAAGCATAAGATACCTAGGAATAAACCTAACCAAAGAGTAAAGGATCTATACCCTAAAAACTACAGAACACTTCTGAAAGAAATTGAGGATGACACAAAGAGATGTAAAAATATTCCTTGCTCATGGATTAGGAGAATTAATATTGTGAAAATGTCAATGTTACCCAGGGCAATTTAACATATAATGATCCCTATCAAAATACCATGGACTTTCTTCAGAGAGTTGGAGCAAATCATCTGAAGATTTGTGTGGAATCAGAAAAGACCCTGAATAGCCAGGGGAATATTAAAAAAGAAAACCAGAGCTGGGGCATCACAATGCCAGATTTCAAGTTGTACTACAAAGCTTTGATCATCAAGACAGTGTGGTACTGGCACAAAAACAGACACATAGATCAATGGAACAGAATAGAGAATTCAGAAATGGGCCCTCAACTAATATTCAACAAAGCAGGAAAGACTATCCACTGGAAAAAGGACAGACTTTTTAATAAGTGGTGCTGGGATAATTGGACAGCCATGTGCAGAAGAATGAAACTAGACCATTCTCTGACACCATACACAAAGATAAACTCAAAATGGATGAAAGATCTACATGTGAGACAAGAATCCGTCAAAATCCTAGGGGAGAACACAGGCAACATCCTTTTTGAACTTGGCCACAGTAACTTCTTGCAAGATACATCCATGTAGGCAAGGGAAACAAAATAGAAATGAATTCTTAGGACTTAATCAGAATGAAAAGCTTCTTCACAGCAAAAGAAACAGTCAAGAAAACTAAAAGACAACCTACAGAATGGGAGAAGATATTTGCAAATGATGTATCAGATAAAGGGCTAGTATTCAAGATCTATAAAGAATTTATTAAACTCAACAGCAAAGAAACAAGCAATCCAGTCATGAAATGCGCAAAAGACATGAACAGCAAGTTCACAGAGGAAGACATAGACATGGCCAACAAGCACATGAGAAAATGCTCTGCATCACTTGCCATCAGGGAAATACAAATCAAAACCACAATGAGATACCACCTCACACCAGTGAGAATGGGGAAAATTAACAAGACAGGAAACCACAAATGTTGGAGAGGATGTGGAGAAAGGGGAACCCTCTTGCACTGTTGGTGGGAATGTGAACCGGTACAGCCACTCTGGAAAATTGTGTGGAAGTTCCTCAAAGAGTTAAAAATAGATCTGCCCTACAACCCAGCAATTGCACTTCTGGGTATTTACCCCACAGATACAGATGCAGTGAAATGGCAGGACACCTGCACCCCAATGTTTGTAGCAGGAATGTCCACAATAGCCAAGCTTTGGAAGGAGCCTCGGTGTCCATGGATAGATGAATGGATAAAGAAGATGTGGTCTATGTATACAATGGAATATTACTCAGCCATTAGAAACAACAAATACCCACCATTTGCTTCGATGTGGATGGAACTGGAGTGTATTATGCTGAGTGAAGTACGTCAATTGGAGAAGGACAAACATTATATGGTCTCATTCATTTGGGGAATTTAAAAAATAGTGAAAGGGAATAAAGGGGAGAGTAAAAGAGTGGGAGATATCAGAAAGGGAGACAGAACATGAGAGACTCCTAACTCTGGGAAATGAACAAGGGTGGTGGAAAGGGAGGTGGGCAGGGGTTGGGGGTGACTGGGTGATGCGCACTGAGGGGGTCACTTGACAGGATGAGCACTGGGTGTTATGCTATATTTTGGCATAATATATAATCTTTTTGAAAAACAAACAAACAGGGATCCCTGGGTGGCTCCGCATTTTAGCACCTGTCCTTGACCCATGGCATGATCCTTAAATCCTGGGGTCAAGTCCCCCATCAGCCTCCCTGCATGAAACGTGCTTCTCCTTCTGTCTGTGTCTCTGTCTATGTCTCTGTCTCTCTCTGTCTCTCATCAACAAATAAATAAAATCTTTTTTAAAAAAGAAAAAAAAATCATAGTTGTCCAGTTTAAGGCATTTTTGGGTAGAGTATTCCAACTCCACTGAATTGCCTTAATGCCTTTACTAAAGATTAATTGACTATTTTGAGGGGGTGTCTTCTTCTTTGTTCTGTATTCTGTCATTAATATTTTGTGTCTATTATTTTACCAATAACATTATGATGTTGCCTTCATTGCTGTGAGTCTCAAAATATTGTGTGAATCTTCAAATGTTTTTTTCTTCCTCAATATTATGTTGACTATTCTAGATACTTTTTTAAAAGATTTTATTTATTTACTCATAAAAGGCAGAGACACAGAGGGGGAAGTAGCTCCCTACAGGGAGCCTGAGTGGGACTTGATCCCAGGACCCTAGGATCATGCCCTGAGCTGAAGGGAGATGCTCAACCACTGAGCCACCTAGGCATCCCTATTCTAGATACTCTCACTTTCCATATACATTTCATATTGTTGTTATATTAAAAACAACTTGCTGAAAATCTATTTTATTTCTTTTGTGTATTTTTTATTGGAGTTTGATTTACCAACATAACACCCAGTGCTCATTCCATCAAGTCCCCCTCAGTGCCCTTCACCCAGTCACCCCATTCCCCAGGCCATCTCCCCTTCCACTACCCCTTGTTCATTTCCCAGAGTTAGGAGTCTCTCATGTTCTGTCACCCTCTCTGATTTTTCCCATTCAAATTTTCTGAAATTTTAATTGGTATTACATTGATCTATAAGTCAAAGTGGGAAAGTTGACAGTTTAATAATATTAAAACTTCTAATCTATGAAGAGGAACTCTGTTTATTTAGATCTTCTTTTATTTATTTAATCAGTATTTTACAGTTTTCCATTTAGCTACCCTATATATATTCTCTTAGATTTAGACTTCAGTGAGATGGCTAATTTTATATGTCAACTTAATTGCCCAGGTAAATGGGAAAACATCACTTCTAGGTATGTCAGTGAGAGTGTTTCTGATGGGGCTAGAATTTAATTCAGCAGACCATGTAAAGAAGATCCACTCTCACAAATGTGGGTGAACATTACCCAATCCACTGAGGGCTGAAAAAGAATAAGAAGGTGAAAGAATAATGCCCTTTACCTTGTTCCTTGAGCTGACATTTATCCTCTGCCCTCATACATTGGAGTCTCTGGTTCTTAGATCTTCAGACTCTGGGACTTACATCAATGTCCCCTTGGTTGTCAGGCTTTAGGACCCAGATTTAATTATACCAACTGATTTCCTGGTTCTGCAGCTTGTAGCATGTGGATTGTGGGATCTCTCAACCTCCATAACCATGTGATCCAATTTCTGTAATAAATATATTCCCAGTGAAATGATTTGGGCCAAAATATTGGGAAGTTTTTAAAAAAATTACTTATTTTAGAGGGAGAGTGTGTGTGTGCACATGGTAGGAAGGGGCAGAGGGAGAGAGAAAGAGATAGAGAAGAAAATCTCAAGCAGACTTCCTACTGAGCACAGAGATCGACAAGGGCCTCCATCTCAGGACCCTGAGATCACATCCTGAGCCAAAATCAAGAGTTGGACACTTAATCAACTACACCACACAAGCACCCCTTTTGGAAGGTTTTTATCATTAATTCAATTTTTTTTTAAATTATGGATAGAGCCATTCAGATTATCTATTTCTCTTTGGACAAGTTTACTAGTCTGTATCTTTTAAGGAATTGATACATTTTATTTAAGGTATCAAATTTATGTGTCTAGCATTTGTAGTATTCTCTTAGAATAACTTTGATGTGTGTAGAATCCCGGATCAGTAGTGATGACCCCACCTTCATGTCTGAAACTTGTAATTTGTATCCTTTCTCTTCTTCTCCCTCTCTCTCATTTCTGACTAGAGGTTTATCACTTTTATTGATGTTTGTGAGGAATCAGCTTTTGTGTTTGTTGCATTTCTCTCGTTATCTTGTTTTATTTTGTTTTATTTTTAAAAAGATTTTATTTATTCATGAGAGAAAGAGAGAGAGAGAGAGGGAAGCAGAGACACAGGCAGAGGGAGAAGCAGGCTCCATGCAGGAGCCCAATGTGGGACTTGATCCCGGGACTCCAGGATCACCCCCTGAGCCAAAGGCAGGTGCTCAACTGCTGAGCCACCCAGGGATCCCCTAGTTGTCTTGTTTTAAATCCTACTGATTTATGCTCTAATTTATATTTTTCTTGTGCTTTCTTTAGGTTTAAATTGCTCCTGTTTCTCAGTTCTTATTTGGGTTCCTCATTCTTGTTTTCTAATGTATGCATGTATTTACTTAATGCTATAAATTCCCTTATAAGTACTGCTTTAGTGACATCTCACAGATTTTGACAAGTTGTATTTTCATTTTCATTTAATCCAAAATATTTTTGAAACTTCCTTGTCTCATGGGCTATTGAAAAGTTTCCATCTGTGTGCTGACATTGCCCATTTTCTTATGCATTATCTACTTTTTCCATTAGAGTCCTTAACATTTTTGTCAGTTACTTTGCATTCCCTTTCTGGCAAACCAGAGTATTTGTAATAGGATTTAGGAACTGAAGTAAAAAGGCCTTAAGTGTAAGAATTTATTAATCTGACTAGGGTTGTGTTTAATGTCTGTTGTAGCTATAAGCATCAGAGATTTCAAATTCCTTTCAAATTCCTCTTTCTCTCTCCTCCTTCAATTTGTGGCTTTTCCATATACTGCTCCTCATAGAGTCTGTGCCTTTCTGTTATTTTGCTGTAACCATTTTTTTTAAAGATTTTATTTATTTATTTGAGACAGAGAGAGAGCACAAAGTGAAGGGAGGAGCAAAGGGAGAGAAGGGGCAGAGAGAGAGGAGAGCTGGATCCCAAGACCCTGAGATCATCGTTGGGCTGAAGACAGACCAACTCACTGAGCCACCCAGGTAAGTACCCCTGCTCTAACCAGTTTTAAACTTGAGTCTTTTTGACAAATCAAATCCTGTTGACAGTATTTGGGGGAAAGAAACATTCCATAATCTTCTGCTAGAGTGTTGGCTCTCTCTCATGGCTGTGGCTATCCCAAAGGTTTACATCCCTCCTCCAGTGGTCTACGTTTACCCTTAGCCCCATCCTCTATTCCCTGGCTGCAAAATTCTCAATATACTTCCGTGAAGCTGTCTCTACTTTGACTATGTTTTTTTCCTTCTTAGGTGAAACAGGAAGGCTTCCAGGGGTTGAGTTGAAAGGGATTCCTTTCCCCAAACTTGAATAAAGTTTTAGAATGGAGCTCTGGTCAAGTCCTTCCACTGGAGAGTAGGCATTTTGGGGAAGACTTTGCTTGTGTCTCCTAACAGTTACTCCTCTCTTTCTGCCAGGGTCATGAAGGGATTCTTTTGCAATTCTCACCATCTTCTCATGGTGGGGGTCTCCACTGAGACACTCAGCATCTAGCAATTTGTTGAAATTGCCACTTCAGTGTTCCTACTGGTAGAGGGCTCCACAATCCTATACTCCAGGAGCCTATCTCATTTGCTATGTCTGGTACACTTTTTCTCCAGATTTGAGAGTGGTGCTCTATCCTTTGCAATGCAGTTGTGATGCTAACTGCACCGAGTTAGGTCAAACCACACAGGTGAAGCACTGTTCCCCACAAGATTGTTTTCACTTCAGACCAGCTGTAAGGTTCCCAGGCCATACATACTTCTGACAAACTGGTGTAAAATCAGATATTCCTGCTTCTCAGGTTAGATAATTTGCTAGAATGACTCAAAGACACTCAGGAAAGTGCTATATTTATAATTACAAATGTATAACTCTGACTATAAATCAGAATCAGCCAAAAGAAAAAGTTCAGAGTGTGAGATCTGGGAACGCTCCAAATGCAAAACTTCCAGTTTCTCAAAATATGATATTCCTGGCACATCTAAGTGTATTGCCAACCAGGAAAGTTTACTTGAGCTTCAGTGTCATGAGTTTTTACTGTAGTTTGATTGCATAACTGATTGAATCTTTGACTACATTATTGAGCTCAACTTCCAGCTCCCTTAGCTGGACTTTCCGAAGGTCATGCTGATTGTGCTTGCTTCAAAGCCTGAGCATTCTAATCACATAGTTGATCCTTCTGGACTGACTGCTGTTCATAGGTAAGCTAATGGCATTGTATACTGTCCTTGCTAAAAGCATTGGTCACTTTGTAATGTCATTTTTTTTCTGTTTCCATGTCCATCTCTCACAGTTATATACCCTTTTCTTTTTTTACATCCTTGTGCCCAACCCAGTAGGGGTTAACTAGATATTTTCCAGAATAAAATGCTATTAAATTCTGAGTTTTATTTGGAGCTGCCTTTTAGTGGAAGTTGCACCTGTCTGGCTGTGCTTTGATTTCTATTAAAAGAAATATGACTGTGCTGGAATGGAGTTTCTGAGGGGCAAGGCCTTTGTCATACACTGATCTTGTAAAATGTTGACATCTGCTATTTTGAATTCTAGTTATTGCAGATGTGAATCATAAAGAACAGTGAGATATATATCTTCTGTCATTCTTTGAGGAAGGCCTTGTCAGCTGTGGAATAACCATGAGGGATAATACATTTACTGTCTTTCCTGAAACCAAATGGAGAAGTCATATCAGCCCTGTGGCCTATTATTATGTAAATCTTTGCAGAGATTGTAAGGACAATCTGGAATGAGCAACAAGCAAGATAAATATCTAAATTAGAGGTTGTAACATCAAGTAGGAACATGACCTTTCCTGAAATAGAAAATATAAATAAAGTTTATCTAAAGCATTCAACCCTTCTAGATTGGAAACCACATCAGGAATTCATTAATAAACATAAATATGTCGTTTGCCTTTTGAGGGGCTTGGTAGGCAATTTTGTCCCTACAGAATTCTATATATCTTGTCAGTTGCTTCACCCTTCCTGAATTAAATCCTGGGATGCATAGGAATTATGATAAAATAGTGACACTTAGCATAGCATTGCACAATATATAATAAAATAGAATCTCCTTACATCAGATATGTAATATCCTCATTATCAGATGTACATCAAACTACGTATATTTATGTAAATGAATTAGTATCTGTAAATAATGATTGGACAAACCAGAACCTAATTTATTTTTTATCTCTTGGTAAAAAACAAAATCAACTTTGGCAACAGTTGACAATTAGTAAGTTGTAATGAGAAAACAGCTGTTTTGAGTTGCTGCCTGTGCATTTCATAGCATGACAACCTGCTCACACCTAGACTCTACATATTTAGATAAGGACCCAAGCTTAGCCTTCCTGCCACAAGTTTCCATTTTGCTTTTCACTGGGCATCTTTTCTTTTTTTTACATATTCAACACAATTTATTTTTGCACTTAATTAAAAAGTACTGAACTAGAGGTTAGCTCTAACAGATATGCACTATTCCAGCTGAACTCAAGGAAAGAGTGAGAGGTCACAGAGCTAGGTCTTGGGTGGTGTGGCAGATTTAATTTTCCAAATATGGCCACAACAATCTCCCCTTCCACTTACCCTTCCTTTATTTTTTTGTATATATTTTTTTATTGGAGTTCAATTTGCCAACATATAGTATAACACCCAGTGTTACCCTTCCTTTAAAGTGACTTTGGCATTCCTCTTGTTAAGTGATGAACTACTTTTATTACAACTCTCATAGATGCTAGAGTCCAAATTACAGTTTTTTTTAGGAACCCTTCCAAACATAGCAGGGGGCACCCTTTAATTAACAAGGTATAACAAGAATGATAGGTGTTCAATTTCCATTGGATGTCAGTACTGGAATAATGTTTATTAAATGTCTTTTTACTGATTGTGGCTCTTTTCACTCTACCCTTTGCTTTTATAAATATGGATGACTTGACACACCACCGCACCATTTGGAACAAACCCAAAGTCCTGGTGGACATTGCACATTGGAAGACCATAAGACTGCCACTCCCAGTTAAGATTGGGGTAATGGCCTTGCTAAAAGCACTGGTTTCCCCTGATATTGATTGTGACAGCAGTCTGAGGAATTATGACCCATAATTCAAGATTTATTAAAGGAAAGAGTTTAAGCATACCATTTCTCCTTTCAATTCCCCCATTTGGCCAGTATTAAAGTTCTCCAATAATAAGGTTGCCTTATAGTTGACTAGCAAAATATAAATATTAGATATCCCTATTAAGGCTCCCTTCCCAACGTTATCCAGTTAATTGAGGACATCCAAAAGGCTACATGGAACTACTTTGCCAATGATCAATCTAATATGTTCTCTTCAGAATTGATTGTGAGGAGTCCCAGTCACAGTCCATTTTCACTTTTGGTGGCACACAATACACCTTTATCCAGTCTCCCTGTAGGCTATCTTAACAGTCTTCACTTGCCTACATCTTTACAGGCAAGACCTGGATGCCCTTACAGTGTCTCCTGGCACTACATGAGTGACATTCTAATACAGGGTTCCTTGAAGGATGTGGTGCATGAGAGTGTAACATAACTAGTGATCCATCTTTGACACAGGTTGGGGTATGGCTCACATAAAATTTAAAGGCCAGCCACAATTGTTAAATTTCTTATCATAGTCCTTTGAAAGGTGGAAAATTCTGCTTGAAGTTAAACATAAATTGCTAACTATCCAGTGTCCTACCACATGAGGGCAAGCCCAACAGATCTTAGGTCTCTTCATATTTTGGAGGCAATACATATCACACTTACCCATTATTCTTAGACACACTAATGCAGTCACATTTCATTCGGGGGAAATGCTGAACAGCAAGCAGGAACAAAGGTCAATTTGTCAAGCTTTCTATCAATTCCCTTGGGCTCCTTCTTCCTGTTTGAGCACTGGCCACCATGAACTGTTTGAGCACTGGCCACCATCCTGGAGCCAATGGACTAAACATACTCCTTCTGGCTGCCCAAAGGCTTTTTGCTTTTTTTTTTTTTCCTCTTCCACAGCTACTTGAAACACTCCATTAAAATGTCAAATTCTGGCTGCTAATTGGGTTTTGTTAGAAACAGAGGGCCTCATAGGATCAGAGCCTGTTCTCCTGTGTACACACATTACTATTTTTTTGTATATTTTTTATTGGAGTTAGATTTGCCAACATATAGTATAACACCCAATGCTCATCCCGTCAAGTGCGCCCCTCAGTGCCTGTCATCCAGTCACCTCAACCCCCCACCCACACATTACTATTATGTATGGATAAGGGACATCCCTCAACAGCCACTTGTCACAGCCACAAATGCCTCTTTGATGAATTAAAAATGATACCTTCAAGAATGGGATAAAGCTGAAAATAACAAAAGGATATGACACCCCCCCCACTCCTCAGCCACTTACCTACAAATATTGAGAAATTGGTGTCATCGCCTCTGTTGTTTAAGCCTCTGGTGACCTGGGGTAGCCCCTACAAAGAGTAACCAGGTGAGAAAGGAAGTCTGTGTACTCCACAGGGGACCACCACAACTGCACTCAGTAGAACCTATTGGAGAGCCTATCATACCACCTTGCCAACAATGCCACCCTTATCAAAGATAAGTAAGTTGGGTGGGCTTAGCTTGCTGAGTTGTCATAGTACAAATGGTGTGCAGAGCACTGTTGCTCTTGACAAGCTTCTGTACATATTTTTACTGACTCATGGGCAGTTGCTAACAAGCTGGCAGTTTAGTCTGGCCCATGGCAGGGGATGATTTTCACATTTAAGACCATCCCATTTGAAGACAGAACATGAGAGACTCCCAACTCTGGGAAATTAACAAGGGGTGGTAGAAAGGGAGGTGGGTGGGGCGTGGGGGTGACTGGGTGACAGGCACTGAGGGGGGCACTTGACGAGATGAGCACTGGGTGTTATGCTATATGTTGGCAAATTGAACTCCAATAAAAAAAAGATCATCCCATTTGAGATGTCCCAATTTGGAGGAACATTCTACAGGGACCACTCACAACTAAAGTTCCCTAGATTTCAGCACACACAAATGCTAGCATACCAGACAATGTTTTGAACCACAAAGCAGATGTCCTTTCTAGAATCTAGATCACCACCCCTTTAGAGCTCTTAATCCTCCACTGTAGATCAATAAATCAGTTAGCCCTACCAGCTACTATGAAACCATAGTCTCCCCCTTATTCCCTTCAAACAGTCTCCGACTCCATCCTTCTGGCATTTCTTTGTCACCACATCCATGCTCCTGATTTCCTGGACAAGTGGTTCCATATCTCTTTGGATCATGGGGGAACTGCTGCCACACTGGCCTGGGTCTGCCGCAGGGGCTTTCCAGTTATGGGAATGTTTTCAAAACACATTGCTTTGAATTGCAATTTATATGCCCATCTAAACACTGGAAAACGCCTCCTCATGCTTCCCTCAGAGAGGAGATTGCAGTTTTATATATTACCACATCTTCTTTATCCATTCATCTTTATACAATGGAATATTACTCAGCCATTAGAAGTGACTAATACCCACCATTTGCTTCAATGTGGATGAAACTGGAGGGTATTATGCTGAGTGAAGTCAATCAGAGAAGGACAAACATTATATGGTTTTATTCATTATGAGGAATATAAGAAATAGTGAGAGGGATTATAGGGGAAAGGAGATAAAATGAGTGGGAAAAATCAGAGGGGGTGACAGAACATGAGAGACTCCTAACTCTGGGAAACGAACAAGGGATAGTGGAAGGGGAGGTGGGCAGAGGGATGGGGTGACTGGGTGACGGGCACTGAGGGGTGGCATTTGATGAGATGAACACTGGGTATTATACTATATGTTGGCAAATTGGACTCCAATAAAAAATATACCAAAAAAAGTTTAAAAATGTATTTTATATTTGAAATTTGCTAAGAGAGTAGACCTCAAGTGTTCTCATCCCCCTACACACAGACCCATACAGGAATGGTTAACTATGTGAGGTGATGGATATGTTAATTAGCTTGACTATGGTAAGTATTTCACAATGTATACATATATCAAAACATCGTATTATATGGATAAAGAAAAAAAAAGAGATTGTGCTTTTAGCTGCTGCCAGCTTGATTTCATAGGGCTGCTTCCTACATCTTTGGGCAGGCACTACTTGTTTCACCATTACATATGTGCATACTTTTACTGGCCTAGTGCTTGCTACACCCACCAGAAACACTTCTAGAGAGGAGGTTATTTTTCTGACTATCTTTTACATCCATATGCCACAGCACTGGGATCTTCTGCAGGGTATCCAATGGGACTTTTGTCTTCCATCCTGACCATAGGCCTCTGTTATTATTGAATGCCATAATGGTATTTTAAAATTTTTGCTCCTTAAGTTACAGAACAGCAAATGGATTCCTAAGTGGATTTCCTTGTTTCCAAGGGCACCTACCACTTTAAACTCTAGGACACATAGCTATCACTCCTCACACCAGCCTGGTAGGCCTGGCCATGCTGTTTATGATTGTTATATGGGGCAATCTGATTGCTTCATCTTACAGGACAATATTATTTACATTTTCTCAACATTTTGAGTCCCTTTGCAGATTTAAAAAGTCAATCATTTCACCTTCCAGTATTTTATAGTGACCCAATTAGGGAAAGATGGTTAGCTATGATTCCCTGGTCATAGATAATCCTGGCACATTGGAAGAACAGAGACTCCTTTGCTGCTGCTGGAACCCACTTACCAGATTTGATGTGCTAATTCCAGCTGAATTCCAATCTATAGTGGTTTTATTAGTTGGCTTATTTCTTTCAACATATCTCCCACAGTAAGTGGAAATAATTGTAGGCACTAGCCATTACACTGCCCTAATTTTAACTTTAATAAGCTAAAAGACTTGTGTAGTTCAGACACATCTCTTATAATACAGGGATAAACATTAGATTGTCAGAAGTATAACTAAATTTTCTTCAAACCGAGGCTACACGTGTGCCTCCAAACTTTATCATTTATGGATGGTGACTTCTTATGCCTCACAGGAGGTACCAACTAATCATTTGCATGATACAAATGATTAGTCTAGGAGCCCTCAAAACTTCCTGAGAATTTCTGATACCAGTAGATGCTCCCAGTGGTGCAAGCAAACCTTAATCAAGGTATCCCAAATCATGTAACTTTGTTAGGTTCCTTGGCCTCTCAGTTTTCCTTGGTAGCTCCCTGGGACAACCAAGTCCCTTTGGGATGGATTCCTCCATCTGGAACAATGCTGGAGATAACAGTGCCCTAGCTCATGATGTCACAGAACATGACAATCCAAGATATAACAACTCTGACAGCATGGGACATCAGGATTTGAGACATAATAATGTTCCAGTCCACAACACTGAAGGATACAACCCCATTCTGAATATGACCTCCACAAGTTTCTACCATAGCAGAAATGAAACCCAGGAAGATCTGTCAGCTGATGGTAGTGAGCACTCCCCAGAACTTGGCTGCTGAAATGAACACGTGTTTTTCTAAGTTCCTTACTGATGCCTCTTCTGAGTGGCATTTTACAGAGTTAACTGTGTTATTCCCCCAGGGTCCCCTTGCTTACCACGATTCTTGCTGTTTGAGTGGGAGGCAGTATTATAATTGCCAGGCTGCTCTCCACTGCACCTTTGAGCTTTGGAAGCCTAAGGTATGTGTCCAGCCGTATAACCTTTATGGTTATGAGGATCCCTGTAAGCACTTTGCTTAGTTACTTGCCCTCACCACACCCATTAGACTGCTACGCATGCATCATACTGTGGATTAGTGAATTTAATTTCTGGTGGGAGGAATCCTCCCAGTTGTAGATGCTACTAATACCAAGCAACACCAGATGTTGGGGTTTTGAATTCCAGATGTAGGGTCACATCGCAACACCACCTGAAAAGTGAATTTCCCTGTGGTCACCACTCAGAGCTCCACAATCCTCCTCTCCTCTTCCAATAGTTCTAATATTTTTATATAGTGGGTAGAAATCAGAGTTCATTTTTGGGGTTGCTGTGATTATTGGACACATTATAGACCCAAGAAAAGGTTTTTTCCCAAGTTAGTGGCCTAATGGCTGACTTACTGACTCTGACTCCATTTGTTCAACAGAAGACACCTCTGCAGCTTGTCACCACTCTCTATAGTGTTCAACTGCTCCTCTACAGGACACTGCAAAATAGTATGTGACACTTGGCAGGAGTCCCTGTGTGCCCTTTAAAATCCTCTGTATCTTCCCAGGGCCAACACCACATGGATGAGTATGAACTTTACCTCATTCCAAGGACCAGAGTCCCCACAGGCTTGGACCTTGTGGCCCTTGTGGCCCCTTATTCCTTCAATAATGAGGAATCACAACTTACTTCATCTTCCTGATCAAACACTAGATTCCAGTGTGGATCCAGTACCCTTGGGATCATCACACATACATGATTCTCTATATGTGTACCTCTCTTTCCCTAAACTTCCAGTGAGTTTGCATCCCTGCCAGCTCCTAGGGAGTACTGTTTGTCATATCAATGTAATTTAGTTTCCCTGAGACTATTCTAATTATTGTAATCTGTCTCTATGCTTTCTCACATCAAAAGTGTGCAGTTACTTATCTCCATTATGTTGGGGATGATACTGTTCCTCACATGGACTGTTTAGGTGACATTGATATGGGCACATAACAACACATTATTAAGGCAGACATCAACCTGTCAGCCACCCTGGCTGAACACATTGGACTGTTATACTAAAGCTTATCCTTCTGCACCCCGATGTTTCTAGCAGCAATGTCCACAATAGCCAAACTGTGGAAGGAGCCTCGGTGTCCATCGAAAGATGAATGGATAAAGAAGATGTGGTTTATGTATACAATGGAATATTACTCAGCCATTAGAAACGACAAATACCCACCATTTGCTTCAACGTGGATGGAACTGGAGGGTATTATGCTGAGTGAAGTAAGTCAATCAGAGAAGGGCAGTGTATGTTCTCATTCATTTGGGGAATATAAATAATAGTGAAAGGGAATATAAGGGAAGGGAGAAGAAATGTGTGGGAAATATCAGAAAGGGAGACAGAACATAAAGACTCCTAACTCTGGGAAATGAACTAGGGGTGGTGGAAGGGGAGGAAGGTGGGGGGTGGGGGTGAGTGGGTGACGGGCACTGAGGGGGACACTTGACGGGATGAGCACTGGGTGTTATTCTGTATGTTGGTAAATTGAACACCAATAAAAAATTAATTAAAAAAATAAAGCTTATCCTTAATACAACAGCTCCATGATTTTTTAGCACAGATGGTTTTGGATAACTGTTTAGTTTAGGCTACTTATTGGCCAAGGAAGAAGGTGTGTATATTATAAAGGGCACCACCTGCTGCATGTATATTATAATTCTTGACAAATTCAGACAAATTTACAAAAGATGGCCTAACAGATGCAAGTATTCCATAAACTCACCTAAGTTTTAATAAAAAACCTACCTTAACTATATCCAATGACTGTGATTTATTTTCTTGGCTGGATCCAAGTATTGGCTGATTTGCATAAATTTGGGACTGAGCATCTTCTAACATACAGAACTTAATACACTCAGAACCAAGAGTATCACCCTCTAGGACCCCTCAGGTAGATTATCTTCTCCCTCCACTACAACTTCTTCACCACCACCATCTCTCAGTCCTCCCCCCTTTTTTTCCTTCTATTTTTCTTTTTTTTCTTTTTTCTTTATTTTATCCTTTGATATTCTTGGCCTTTTATTTTTTTACTACTTTGTTTTAAAATTTGTTTTTCACTTTAGTGGTCCTTTTGTTTTATTTTGTTCTGATCTTTGTTTTCATTTTGATCAGAATCATCTAGGGTGAAATTTACTTAGGTCATGGTTGATATTCTTGACTCAACCTGCTCATACAGCCACTCTGCACTGAGCAAAAAGACTAGAAGGAAGAACTCACCACAAAAGAAAGAATCAGAAACAGTACTCTCTGTCACAGAATTACAGAATATGGATTACAATTCAAAATCAGAAAGCCAATTCAAAAGCACAATTATAAAGCTACTGGTGGCTCTAGAGAAAAAAGGATAAAGGATTCAAGAGACTTCATGACTGCAGAATTTAGATCTATCAGGCCGAAATTAAAACTCAATTAAATGAGATGCAATCCAAACTGAAGGTCCTAATGATGAGGGTTAGTGAGGTAGAAGAAACAGTGAGTGACATAGAAGACAAGTTGATGGCCAGGAAAGAAGCTGAGGAAAAAAGAGAAAAACAATAAAAAGACCATGAGGAAAGGTTCAGGTAAATAAATGATAGCCTCAGAAGGAAAAAATCTATGTATAATGGGGATTCCAGAAAATGCCAAGAAGGACAGAGGGCCGGGAAGCATATTTGAACAAATCATAGCTGAGAACTTCCCAAATTTGGGAAGGGAAACAGGCATTCAGATCCAGGGGATAGAGAGTAGCCCCCCAAAATCAATAAAAAACATTCAACACCTCAACATTTAATAGTGAAACTTGCAAATTCCAAAGATAAAGAGAAAATCCTTAAAGCAGTGAGAGATAAGGCATCCCTAACTTATATGAGGAGAACTATTAGATTAACAGCAGACCTCTCCACAGAGACCTGGCAGTCCAGAAAGGGCTGGCAGGGTATATTCAGGGTCCTGAATGAGAAGAAGATGCAGCCAAGAATACTCTATCCAGCAAGGCTCTCATTCAGAATGTTGTGGAACTTATACTGATACTTCTTACTTACCATTTACTAGTTAGCCTTGAACAAATTATCTGATTTTTCTGTTTTGATTTGTTTTTCTGTAATTTGAAAATACAGTGATCCTTGAACAGTATGAGGGTTTGAGGTGCTGACACTCCTACATAGTGGAAAAATCCATGATTAACTTTTGAATCCCCCAAATTTAACTACTATTAGCCTACTGTTGACCAGAAGCCTTACTGACAGCATAAACAGGTAACACATATTCTGTATAAGTATTATGCACTGCATTTTTACAATAAAGTAAGCTAGAGAAATGAAAAATGTTAAGAAATTCATGGGAGATATAAAATACACTTATTGTACTGTACTGTACTTGTACCAAAAAAAATCTTTGTATAAGTGAACGCATGCAGTTCAAATTCATGTTGTTCAAGGGTCAATTATATATCATCTATTCAAAGGTTATTGTGAGGGTTAAAAATGGAAAGTACTTAGCATAGTTCTTGGCACATACTAATCACATAGTGAGTGGTAGTTTTAAAAAGTGCTTTCAAAAAGGGTAATTTGTTTTAGGTGTCTGAACATTCATCTTGCTTTATAAAATTAGAGCCCCTAAAGTATAGCTGAAGAGTTATAAATTACATACCAAAATAATTTTTAACATATAAATTTTTAGCTTTTGTTAATGTAATTCTTCCTAAGACTCCATTGTTAGTGTATGTGGCATGGGATATATGTGTTTATGTGCATGTGTGTTTTATTGTCAAGAAATATCTGATGAGGTATAAAGCAACAGGGCCTGCAAGATGCTAGATGTATCAATCTGGATTCAAAAAAAATTTAGTTCCAGTTATTTAATATCCAATTATTTAACATATGTTAGTTTCAGGTGTACAGTGTAGTGATTTAACACTTTTGTGCATCACTCTAGGCCATCACAAGTGCACTCTTTAATATCCATCCACCTCCCCACTCTTTAATATCACCCACCTAATAACCATCAGTTTGGTCTCTTGTTAAGAGAATGTTTATTGGTCTGTCTTTCCCTCTCCCTCCTTTTTTTTTCTTTTTCTTTTCTTTCTTTCTCTTCTTTTCTTTTTCTATTTTTTTTTTTACTTTGCTCATTTGTTTTGTTTCTTAAATTCCACTTATGGGTGAAACCACATGGTATTTGTCTTTCTCTGGCTGACCCATTTCCCTTATAATCTCTCTAGCTCCATCCACATCATTGCAAATGGCAATATTTCATTCTTCTTTATGGCTGAGTAATATTCCATTGTATATATACATACCATCTCTTCTGTGTCCATTCATCAGTTGATGGACATTTAGGCTCTTTCCATCATTTGGCTATTGTTGATAATGCTGCTATAAACACTGAGGTGAATGTGTCCCTTCAATTTTTTGTATCTAGTACCTTTATGTCTTTTGGGTAAATACCTAGTTAACTCATAGGGCAATTGTTGTATCATAGGGTAGTTCTATTTTTAACTTTCTGAGGAACCTCCATATTGTTTTTCAGAGGGGCTGCACAAGTTTGCATTCCCATCAACAGTGTAAGAGGGTTCCCTTTCCTCCACATCCTGGCCAACATCTGATGTTTCCTGGGTTGTTAATTTTAAGCATTCTGACTGGTGTGAGGTGGTATCTCATTATAATTATGTTTTGTATTTCCCTGTTAACATGTAATGTTGAGATTCCCTTCTTGTTTCCTCTTTGGAAGATTTTTAGTACTGTCTTTTTGTTTTAAAATTATGTGGAGATGACTCTCAAAATGGATCTTTTTCTTTTTTCCTTTCAATTTGGTGGGACCCTTCCTGAAGACTCATATCTTCTTTACCAAAGAGACAAATCTATCAATTATTTTAGGAAATTCATTCCTCTACATATTGTTATCTCTGGGGAACTCCTTTCTTAAGTTAATCAGCAGACTTCCCTTTTTTGATCTTTAATCCTTTTTTCTTCACCATGTTTTCAGTGTCTGAAGCACATTTTAAGGTTATGTATCTGGATGTTCTATGGAGAACAAATAATTTTATCATCTGGGTTTATGTTTCACGTGGGTGCATGACAAAACTGGCATTACCCCAGATGGTCGAGCTATGTCTTCCATGATAGGAACACCCATCTTTCACCTGGAAAAGGTATGCATCCAAGGGGCAAAAGGAGCAGTCTGTGCTGGGTGTTTCCTTTATGCTTCTCCAGATGTACACTTCACTCTTCTGAATTTGGATCTCTCCTTAGGAAGACTGAGCACATTGGGTGACCTCCCTTGCTTTCTGGATTCCTATGGATCCTAGGTAGGACAGGAACCCAGAACTGAAAAATTGATTCCTCTGATTTTCTCCCTGAACAGATATCCTGAGCCAACTACATCATGGCTCTGCACTTGCTGCTCACTCTTCTTTGACTGTCCGTCTACCAGGTATCCTCAAGGCATATCCCTCATTTTCTGCAAGTATTGACTTAGATATCACCTTCTCAGGGATACCCACTTTGACCGCAATTTCACACCCATCCCCTACACTATTTTATTATTTCTCTTCCCCCCCTTCCTTTTTTCCTTCTTCCCTTTCTTTTGACAGAAATCTCCATCTTCTTACATGCTATATTTTAGGTTTATTTGTTCATCTCTGATTCCTTAATACCTCTGTGGCTAGCTAAAATATTGAAACTAGTGGCCAAAGAGTTTACAAGAGTAATAAGTACAGCTCCAGGCTAATAACTGTGGCTTCAATGTTTTACTCAGATATTTTTAAAAAAGATTTTATTTCTTTATTTATTCATGCGAGATACAGAGAGAGAGAGAGGCAGAGAAATAGGCAGAGGGAGAAGCAGGCTCTCCCTGGGGAACCTGATGTGGGACTCAATCCCAGGATCCTGAGATCACCCTCTGAGCCAAAGGCAGATGGTCAACCACTGAGACACCCAGGCATCCCTACCCAGACTTTTGCATTTGCCTTTAAATATCCCTGACTTTCCTCTTTCTGGAGACAAATTTAAGGCTTACCTTCTCCCTCTCCTTGTTTGGCTGCTTCTTGAATAGACATTTACCTTGTATACTCGATGTCTCAGTGATTGACTTTGCTGAGGCTCAGGCAGATGAACTTGAATTTGGTTACATATATTTGGTGAGACAGCCAGGAGCTCTCTTCCTGTTTATCATCAACTATCATCAGCACCCCACCTGGTGAGGGGCTTCTAGTGATGAGTCTGAGCAACTGAATAGGCTCTTTGTCATAAATACTGTCCCTGTGGCCCCACCCCAACTTGACACCTCTGACCTTCAGCATTTAATTTAACTCTTGTGGCAAGGGAACTATTTTTTGCTTTGGTTTGGACAGACTTTTCAAGTGAGTATTTTGTGTGCAATGGCTCATGAGCTTATTTCTTCTTCTTGTTTGGTTTGTCTCTGTTAGCCTTCATTTTCTTGTTTGGGAAAAAGGTGACAAGGAAGACAGTTGGTTCAGTCAGTGGAGCCTCAACTTTTGGGGAGGACCAAATGTTCACAGAGGTACTTTGGGCTTCGTTTGGTTTGTTTGTAACTGCAGTTTTTTGTATCTTTGAATAAAGCCAGCCATGTTCTAATTTGAAAATGGGAAATGACAATTAGATTCCCATCTGCAGTTCTTTGTGCTGTCTTCTGCAAAATTGGACAATGTTTAATTTTTTAAAATGGCCTTTTTTGTAACATTGCTTGGCCACAATATTCAGTAGACTTTAAAGAAAAATGACTGAATTAATGGGCCCATAAATTATAATACCATCTTGCAATTGGATTTGTTTTGTAAAAGGGAGATATTTGGGAATTGAGCCTTTAATGTCCTTTCCACAAATATTAGTAAAACAAAGGCTATAAGATTTTGTTTGCATCTTATTTGTGTATATGTATCCAGATGGTATTGTTAAAATTAATGTGTAAAAGAGCTCTATTTAGTTGGTTTAAAGGCAGATGCTTGTAAGAATTGGGTACTCTAAAACTAAAAAAAAAATGGAAACTAATCTAAATCTCTTTTAGGGTCACATGATCTAAGAAAATACTTGATATTAAAACTAATTTAAGGTTGATTTAATTAAAATGGACATATTTTTGTCAGCATTAGAAACAGCATTTTGCCTGTGTTTACTGAAAGTCAGGTAGTTTCATATTACCTGAATTGCAAAATTTGTGATAAAAGAAAAAGAAATCCCACTATTTGTCTTTCTACCACCAGTTTGTATTTATGAGTCTTCCTGTATTTTGTTCATGCATTAGTTCTGGGCTTTTAGAAAGAAAAAAAAAACAGACTACTGGAAACAACTCTATGCAAGTAAAAAGACTGGTTATTTAAAGAAGGAAAACTTAGGACAAATCTGAATGTGAAAAGAAAAGTTGTAGAAGGCTTTTGAGAAGGGAATCAGTAGAAAGGGATTTTGTGCATGGTTGGAACCATGATTATGGAGATCTGTAAGTAAAAACATTTATTACAGCGTGATCAAGACCTGGGGAAGAGAAGAGAGTTCAGGAGAGAAAATTTAGGTAGAAGTTGAGCAGTGATACAATATCAACAGAAGCCTTAGCCGATTCTCTGAGGAGTTCCAGAAGTTGGATTACCCTTCAGAACCATGCTAAATTGGAGCAAAAGTTCTAGACTTTTATATCCTTATATTGAACAGTCAATGGATAGAACCACCTGGGAAGAGGGCATGACCTTGGCAAGGCAGCTTCCTTCACTAAAGGCAGTCCCTGATGGAGTCTGAGAATTGGTAACTGTTGGCAGGTTTCCCTGCACTTAAGAGTCTTTAATTCCTAATGGAAATGCTGAAAAAAAATCATTTTGTTGGAATGAATGAATTTACTATCAGAAGTATACAGTATAAGATGGATTTGGTTTTTTGCTCTGTTAAAATAACATCTCTTAGATCTAAATCTAAATCTAAATCTCTTAGATTACTGGCCTAAATTGTAAATGTAATCAGACTAGAAAAAAACAGAATTTCTATGTTTTGTCTTTTTTAAGTCTTTGATTACTTAAGTTAGAATCTTCTCAATATTATTTATATATAGTTTTAAAGATTTTATTCATTTATTCATGAGAGACACCGAGGGAGAGAGAGAGAGACAGAGACAGAGACAGAGACAGAGACAGAGACAGAGGGAGAAGCAGGCTCCATGCAGGGAGCCTGATGTGGGACTTAATCCCAGGACTCCAGAATCATGCCCTGGGCCAAAGGCAGGTGCTAAACCACTGAACCACCCAGGGATTCCCCCTTCTCAATATTAAAAGAGCTAAATTTTGCTAATGACTGTGTAACCCTCAGCATTTGCCTTTATAATCCTTACTTCCACTTTGGCTAAACAGATATTTGTCATGATTCATAATATTATTTAAGGCATGTGCTTTAAAACCTGGGATTTCTTACAGACTTCCCAAAATTTAATTTCTTAATGAAATTTTTTCACTAATTAGTCTTATTTATTTGGTATGTCAAATTACATGTGAAGCATTGTCAAATAAATGATGATAAATATCCTTAGGTTATGGGATCCCTGAGTGGCTCAGCGGCTTAGCACCTGCCTTCAGCTCAGGGTGTGATCCTGGAGTTCCATGATGGAGTCCCGCATCAAACTCCCCGCATGGAGCCTGCTTCTCCTTCTGCCTGTGTCTCTGCCTCTGTCTCTCTGTGTATCTTGCATGAATAAATAAATAAAATCTTAAAAAAATCTTTTAGGTTTTATTGTATCGGTAAATGTGATAACTTCCAGAAATTATGTAAAACTCCTAATGATTTGATATGTCTTGATATACAAATATAAGTCTCTGAAACCTTGAAGACCATAACACTAAACTGAGCAACAATTTCCAGAACTAAGAGGAAAATGACATTCAGAAGGACCAAGGATTAGTAGCTGGGCTGAACAAATTGAGGAAGATGTATTATATTTTTCTATGACTTTTGTTTGAAACATTTTTGCTTCCCTAACATTTGCTTTTCCAGATTTAAGGAAACTTTCTTTTAAGCTATGACTTACAGAAATGTGGTAAACAAATATGAAACATTTATCTTTTTTTTAAACTTTTATCTTTTTTCTCCTGACTTGATCACTCCAGATTTCAGAAACTCTCAGTGAGTATTCTTATAGTTTCAAGGTAATTTATTTATTTGCATAAGTTCAATAGAATTAGTGCCTCTTAGGACACAATTGGAAATACTGGTTACATTACCAAGGCTTTGACTAGAATGCCCAATCTGAGAAAGACCTGCATAGACTCAGATATGACCAGGCAGCTTTTTTTTTTTTAAGATTTTATTTATTCATGACAGACACAGAAAGAGAGAGAGGCAGAGACACAGGCAGAGGGAGAAGCAGGCTCCATGCAGGGAGCCCGATGTGGGACTCGATCCCGGGTCTCCAGGATCACACCCCAGGCTGAAGGTGGTGCTAAACTGCTGGACCACTGGGGCTGCCCGACCAGGCAGCTTTAAGGAACTAAAGTTGACTTTATGGGGCCAATGAAGTCCCTTAAAAATATCAACCTGATACTTCAATTACAGAGTTTCCAGCTACCTTACCACATGAGTAAAGAACGTTGCTTCCTGGTAGGTGCAGGAAACAGTATATTTTGGAGACTTCAAGAAAAGAGGAATTTACCCAAATCTATAGATATTGCAGGCAATGTCTGAAGGCAAGTATTTGGCTTGGCTCCACAGTTTTGAGCGGCTATTAAAAGCTTATTTTGAAATTCCCCCCAAAAAGCTCAAGCAAAACAACAGTAAAAACTTTTATGTTCAATCACTACTCTAGCTGCACTTATGTAAATATAAATAATTAGGCCAAGTTTGTTAAAACTGGACATATTTTACAAACAAACTAATTTGGCTATCTTTGATGGAAATGAGAGTGATTTTAGAGAGAAATAATGTTTCAGTAACATATCTTTGTTAATGTTAGATTCTAATTCTAATTAACTGTCTTTGAGTATTTGTTATTTGCCTGTAAGATTGGGCTGGATCCTGAATTCTTTTGGTTTCCTCAAATTTAACTATGCCTCTCCAAACTAAGGTTTCGTATTTTCTCCCATTCTCTTGACTTGAAAAAAATCCCTATTTCCCTAAAGCCCTGCATACTGAAGCTAGACAACTTGAGGTAAGCTTCAGAGAACATTGCCACAATGGCCCAAGTTTAGAAACACAGATAACTGAACAAGCTTATTCCAGGCATCTCAATTTGATAGCTCTGCCATTGGAAAATCCAGATCTTGAGATATTCGCAGATGGAAGCAGTTTTAGGGATCAAGGTCAATGAAGGGCTAGATGCAGTGGTGACCCATAGCTATTATGTACTGCTAAGAATGTCAGATTTTGAACTGTTTGCCCAAGGAAGAGAACCAAAATACAAAAATCTTAGTAATGCAGAATGTTAGGTTTCAACGTGGAAATAAATAGTATTTCTAAATGAACGCAGGAAAATTCCATTTCTCTAACCCAAATCTTTACTACATTTCAGTAGGAAGTAGCTAGAATGGTCATCATCCCAATTACCTCAAGAATAAGGAATGATCAAAAGACAATGGGGATTGAAACCAGCAGACAGAGGACTAATAAGGCTATTAAGAGCAGCCACAGACTAATAAACACAACTGCAACTTTTTACCCAGCCCTTTATTTGCCTTTAAGTATCCCTGACTCTCTTCTTTCAGAGAGGTGGATTTGAAGCTTGCCCTTCAGGTCTCCTTTGGCTGCCTTTTGAATAAACCCTTTCCTTGCTGCATACTTGTCTCAGTGATAATCTTTGCTGTGCATCTGGCAGATAGACTTGGCTCAGGTTACATCATTTGTGTAAATGCAGAAATCTTGGCCTTGTGTTGGAGACCATGAAGTATAACCATCCCTAGAAAAGTGACAGGCTCCCCATAAGTTTTCACAGAGTCAATAAATAAAGGAGTTTGGAATAGAGGGGAAGGGAGAAGAAATGGGTAGGAAATATCAGAAAGGGAGACAGAAGATGGAAGACTCCTAACTCTGGGAAATGAACTAGGGGTGGTGGAAGGGGAGGAGGGCGGGGGGTGGGGGTGACTGGGTGGTGGGCACTGAGGGGGGCACTTGACGGAATGAGCACTGGGTGTTATTCTGTATGTTGGCAAATTGAACACCAAAAAAAAAATTATTATTAAAAAATAAAAATAAATAAATAAATAAATAAATAAATAAATAAATAAATGAGTTTGGACAGTTCTAGGTAGAATTTCAAATAAATGAAATAACATTTAGAACATAAAAAATAATAAAGAAGAAAGGAGGGGGAGATATCAATTACTTACACTGCCAACAGTATAAATGATGGCTATAATTTATTCACATGTAACATATTGAAAAATAAATTCAAGGTAATTTATGAACAAGTCATCTTCAACTGGTCTATCAGCACAGTCTGTGTTATAAATTAATGTACATATTTTACCTCCTTTCAACTTGCAGCACTCAAAGCCATTGTTGTGGGGAGGCCAAGGATCTGACCACAAAATTTGCTGGCATATTACTTTTCTTAGTTCATGATAAAAGCATGTTATGCTCAAAATCAAAAAGATCAAGTTGTCAATTTTTTTTGCCATGTGTCCTACTTGTAGTTTTTTAAAAAGATTTATTTATTTATTTTTATTTATGATAGACACACAGAGAGAGAGAGAGAGAGAGAAGCAGAGACACAGGAGGAGGGAGAAGCAGGCTCCATGCCGGGAGCCCAACGTGGGACTCGATCCCGGGACTCCGGGATCGTGCCCTGGGCCAAAGGCAGGTGCCAAACCACTGAGCAACCCAGGGATCCCCTACTTGTAGTTTTTGTAGTCCTACTTATTGTTTTTGCTTTTGTTGCCTTTGCTTTTGGTGTCAAATACATAAAATAATTGCAAGACTGATGTCAAGGAGCTTACTGCCTGTGCTTTTTTCTAAAAGTTTTATGGTTTTCTTTGTTCAAATCTGTTCCACTTAAGGGAAGTATATCCAAAATGACTTTCAAAGGTTGAAGGAACCATAGGGCTGAAGAAAAAAGCTAACAAGTACAGCTTGATAAAAGAAATGGTTTATTAAGAGGACTTACTGACAGAAACATCTCTTGGCAGCAGCAATATGAATAAATCTCTACAACTCACCTTTTTTAGGACTTTTATATTCCTAGAGGATGAGAGTACCTGCTAGGAGGCCACCCCAGAAGAGAATGTTTATGAATAGGTGTGTGTCATAGTCTTATAATCAGGGGAGATCAAGGACGATATGCCATGTGAGTGTACATATGGGTGTGGATAAGCAAAAGGAAGGAATGTGTGTAGGTGTATGGTGGGGGGAGAGTCCTGCACCCAAGAACACTTCAAGCCAGAGAATGGTCATCATGGCAGATTTGTCTAAAATTGTGTTATTACTCTGGTTCACATGTCACCCCTCAAATATGGCTCTTACAATCTCATGCAACTACCTCTTCTGAGATACTCCCTGAGCTGTCAGAAAGGAGATCTTAATGTTCAAGTTGAAGGTATAAACCATAGGAGCAGTATGTGCAGTAACAGGAAAGGACACCTATGCTGATGAACTAACAAAGAATGAGTAATAACTTCTGCCACAATGTCCCCCAGGTTCTAAAACTGTTTGATTAATCATAGGGTTAACCTGAGTGTGGCCAGTCTAAGGCCTCTATCTATTTAGTCATGTCTTGTAATGCAGTAATGATACTGAATTATCAAGTATATACATGTGACATTCAATTTGAATGATACTGCAAGCAACCCCTAGTGCTACAGTGAATACACCCAAGGCCATTCTATTTGTGTACCATGGCCTTTCACATTAATATCATCTCTGTATTTGAGTATCATTCTATGATAACTATTGTTGAGGACCCTCTGAGTATAATTAGTTAATGCTACTATAGGCATATCTTACATACCCAAATATGGTAAAAATATTTTTGAGGTAAACATAACCTCAAGATAGATCACCAAGAAATGGATCCACAACTCTATGATCAACTGATCTTCAAAGATGCAGGAAAGAATATGCAGTGGAAAAATGACAGTCTCTTCAATAAATGCTGTTGGGAAAATTGGACAGCCACATGAAGAAGAATGAAACTTCTTCATACCATACACAAAGATAAACTCAATGTATAAAAAACCTAAAGGTGAGACAGGAATCCATCAAAATACTAGGGGAATACATAGGCAGCAACCTTTCCACCTCAGCTGTAGCAACTTCTTGCAAGACACATCTCTAAAGGCAAGGGAAACAAAAGAAAAAAATGAACTATAAGGACATCATCAAGTTAAAAAGCTTCTGCCCAGCAAAGGAAACAGTTAACAAAATTACAAGGTGATTTATAGAATGGAAAAAGATATTTGCAAATGACATATCAGATAAAGGGCTAATATCCAAGATCCATAAAGAACTTATTAAACTCAATACCCAAAAAACAGATAGTCCAGTCAAGAAATAGGTAGAAAACATGAACAGACATTTCTCCAAAGAAGACATTCAAATGGCCAACAGGTACATGAAAAACGTGCCACATCCCTTGGCATCAGAGAAATGCAATTCAAAACCACAATGAAATACCACTTCATATAGTTGGAATGTCTAAAACTAACAAGGCAGGGAACAATAAGTGTTGGTGAGGATGTGCAGAATGAGGAACACTTTGACACTGTCGGTAGGAATGCAAGCTGGTATAGCCACTCTAGAAAATGATATGAAGGTTCCTCAAGAAGTTAGAAATAGAGCTACACTATGATCCAACAATTTCACTACTAGGTATTTACCCCAAAGGAAGATATAGTGAAACAAAGGAGCATGTGCACCCCAATGTTTATAGCAGTAGTGTCCACAATAGCCAAACTGTGGAGGGAGCCATGATGTCCTTCAAGAGATAAATGGATAAAGAAGATATATATATATATGCAATGGGATATTACTCAGTTATCAGAAAAGATGAGTATCTACCATTTATATCTACGTGGATGGAAGTGGAGAGTATTATGCTAAGTGAAATAAATAAATTGAAGAAAGACAATTATCAGATGGTGTCACTCATATGTGGAATATAAGAAATAGGGCAGAGGACCAGAAGTGAAGAAGGGGGAATTGAATGGAAAAAATCATAGAAGAAGGCAAATCATGAGAGACTTAACTGTAAGAAACAAGCTGATGATTGGTGAAGACAAGATAGATGTGGGAATGGGGGAATTGGGTGATGGGCATTAAGGAGGGCATGTGATGTGATGAGCGCTGGGTGTTATACATCAACTGATGAATTATTGTAAACTACATCAGAAGATAATAATGGACTATACACTGGCAAATTGGATTTTTAAAATAAGAACCAAAAAAGAAAATGATTTTACTATCTTCATAATATAACAAATAATGAAACTTAGAACTGGATCACTTGGCCCTTTCTTTTCTTATCTCTTCCAAGTTTAAAATGTTTGCATCCTTTTTTTTAAAAGATTATTTTACTTATTCATGAGAGACATAGAGAAAGAGGCAGAGACACAAGCAGAAGGAGAAGCAGACTCCCTGCAGGGAACCTGATGTGGGACTCAATCGCAGGACCCTGGTCCCACGACCTGAGCCAAAGGCAGATCAACCACTAAGCCACTCAGGTGTCCCTGTTTGCATCTCTTTTTATTTATTTATTTATTTATTTATTTATTTATTTATTTACTTACTTACTTACTATTTTATTCAAATTCAACTTTCCAACATATAGTATAACACCCAGTGCTCATCCCGTCAAATGCCCTCCTCAGTGCCTGTCACTCAGTTACTCCATCCCCCCACCCCCTCCCCTTATGCAACCCTTTGTTTGTTTCCCAGAGTTAGGAGTCTCTCATGGTTTGTCACCCTCCCTAATATTTCCCACTCATTTCCCCTCCTTTCCCTTATAATCCGTTTCACTATTTCTTATACCCCACATATGAGTGAAACCATATGATGATTGTCCTTCTTTCACTCAGCATAATACCCTCCAGTTCCATCCACTTTGAAGTAAATGGTAAATATGCATCCTTTCTGATGGCTAAGTAATATTGCATTGTGTATATATACCACATCATCTATCCATTCATCTGTTGAAGAACATCATGGCTCCTTCTAGAGTTTGGCTATTGTGGACATTGCTGCTATGAACATTGGGGTGAAGCTGTCACGTTGTTTCACTACACCTGTATCTTGGATAAATACCCAATAGTGCAGTTTTGGGGTCATATGATAGCTCTATTTCTTCTTTCTTGAGGAATCTTCATTTTACCTCCCAGAGTGGCTGCACCAGTTTGCATTCCTGCCAATAGTGCAAGAGGGTTCCTCTTCTCCACATCCTCCCCAACACTTGTTTCCTGTCTTGTTAATTTTAGTCATTCTTATCAGTGTAAAGTGGTATTTCATTGTGTTTTTTATTTATATTTCCCTGATAGCAAGTGATGAGCATTTTTTTTTTTCATGTGCTTGTTGGCCATGTGTAGATCTTCTTTGGAGAAATGTCTGATCCCGTCTTCTCCCCATTTCATGACTGAATTGTTTCTTGGGTGTTGAGTTTGATAAGTTCTTTGTAGATGTGGGATATTAGCCCTTTATCTGGTATATTGTTTGCAAACATAGTATTCCATTCTGTAGGTTGTCTTTTAGTTATGTTGACTGTTTCCTTTGCTGTGCAGAAGCTTTTTAACTTGATGAAGTACTTATAGCTTCTTTTTGCTTTTGTTTCCCTTGCTTCCATAGATGTGTCTTGCAAAAAGTTGTATCAAAAGATTGGGTTTATTCCCTGCATATTTTCAGACCAGAATGCTTTGAAACTAGAATTCAATAACAGGAAGAAATTTGGAAGGAACTCAAACATTTGGATGTTAAAGAACATCCTACTAAAAGATGAATGGCTCGACCAGGAAATTAAAGAAGAATTTAAAAAATTCATGAAAAGTAATGAAAATGAAAGCACGACTGTTCAAAATCTTTGGGATACAGTAAGGCAATCCTAAGAGGGAAATATATCTCAATACGAGCCTCCCTCAAAAATTAGGAAAAATCTCAAATACACAAGCTAACCTTACACCTAAAGGAACGGTAGAAAGAACAGCAAATAAAGCCTAAATAAAGCAGAAATAATAAGGGAAATAATAAAGATTATTTATTAGACAAGCCCTTAGCTAGACTTATTAAAAAGGAAAAAGACAGGGGGGAGGAGCAAGATGGCGGAAGAGTAGGGTCTCCAAATCACCTGTCTCCACCAAACTACCTAGAAAACCTTCAAATTATCCTGAAAATCTATGAATTCGGCCTGAGATTTAAAGAGAGACCAGCTGGAATGCAACAGTGAGAAGAGTTCGCGCTTCTATCAAGGTAGGAAGACGGGGGAAAAAGAAATAAAGGAACAAAGGCCTCCAAGGGGGAGGGGCCCCGCGAGGAGCCGGGCTGAGGCCGGGGCGAGTGTCCCCAGGACAGGAGAGCCCCGTCCCGGAGGAGCAGGAGCTGCACCGACCTTCCCGGGGAAAAGGGGCTCGTGGGGAGTTGGAGCAGGACCCAGGAGGGCGAGGATGCCCTCGGGCTCCCTGGGACAGTAACAGAGCAACTGCGCGCCCAGGAGAGTGCGCCGAGCTCCCTAAGGGCTGCAGCGCATGGCGGGACCCGGCAGGACCCGGAGCAGCTGAAGGGGCTTGGGCGGCGGCTCCGCGGAGGGGGCTGCGCGGCCCCGGGAGCAGGTCGGAGGGGCTCGGGCAGAGGAAGAGGCTCCGTGCGGAGGGGGCTGCGCGGTTCCAGGAGCAGCTCGGAGGGTCTTGGGCGGCAGCTCCGCGGAGGGGGCTGCGCGGCCCGGGAGCGCGAATCCACCAGCGCAGGCTCCGGAGCACAGGGCGCCGGGACACAGCCCAGGATCCCGCCTCCCCCGGGACAGGCAGAGGCCGGCAGGGCCCAGGACAGCAAGGAAGCTCCTGCCCCGAGCTGAGCAGATCAGCGGCCCCGCCCCGGAGCCTCCAGGCCCTGCAGACGGAGTTCCTGCCGGAGCTGAATCCAGGTTTCCAGAGCTGCCCCGCCACTGGGGCTGATCCTCCTGCGGCCTCACGGGGTAAACAACCCCCACTGAGCCCTGCACCAGGCAGGGGCACAGCAGCTCCCCCAAGTGCTAACACCTGAAAATCAGCACAACCGGCCCCTCCCCCAGAAGACCAGCTAGACGGACAACTTCCAGGAGAAGCCAAGGGACTTAAAGAACACAGAATCAGAAGATACTCCCCGGTGGTTCTTTTTTTGTTTGTTTGTTTTTGTTTTTGTTTTTGTTTTGTTTTGCTTTTTGATTTGTTTCCTTCCCCCACCCCCTTTTTTCTCCTTTCTTTTTCTTTCTCTTTCTCTTTTTCTTCTTTTTTTTTTTCGTTTTTTTTTTCTTTTTCTTCCCTTTTTTTTTTCTCTTTCTCTTTTCTTTCCTTCTTTCTCTCCTCTCTTTTTCTCTTTTTCCCAATACAACTTGCTTTTGGCCACTCTGCACTGAGCAAAATGACTAGAAGGAAAACCTCACCTCAAAAGAAAGAATCAGAAACAGTCCTCTCTCCCACAGAGTTACAAAATCTGGATTACAATTCAATGTCAGAAAGCCAATTCAGAAGCACTATTATACACCTACTGGTGGCTCTAGAAAAAAGTATAAAGGACTCAAGAGACTTCATGACTGCAGAATTTAGAGCTAATCAGGCAGAAATTAAAAATCAATTGAATGAGATGCAATCCAAACTAGAAGTCCTAACGACGAGGGTTAACGAGGTAGAAGAACGAGTGAGTGACATAGAAGACAAGTTGATAGCAAAGAGGGAAACTGAGGAAAAAAGAGACAAACAATTAAAAGACCATGAAGATAGATTAAGGGAAATAAACGACAGCCTGAGGAAGAAAAACCTACGTTTAATTGGGGTTCCCGAGGGCGCCGAAAGGGACAGAGGGCCAGAATATGTATTTGAACAAATTCTAGCTGAAAACTTTCCGAATCTGGGAAGGGAAACAGGCATTCAGATCCAGGAAATAGAGAGATCCCCCCCTAAAATCAATAAAAACCGTTCAACCTCGACATTTAATTGTGAAGCTTGCAAATTCCAAAGATAAAGAGAAGATCCTTAAAGCAGCAAGAGACAAGAAATCCCTGACTTTTATGGGGAGGAGTATTAGGGTAACAGCAGACCTCTCCACAGAGACCTGGCAGGCCAGAAAGGGCTGGCAGGATATATTCAGGGTCCTAAATGAGAAGAACATGCAACCAAGAATACTTTATCCAGCAAGGCTCTCATTCAAAATGGAAGGAGAGATAAAGAGCTTCCAAGACAGGCAGCAACTAAAAGAATATGTGACCTCCAAACCAGCTCTGCAAGAAATTTTAAGGGGGCCTCTTAAAATTCCCCTTTAAGAAGAAGTTCAGTGGAACAGTCCACAAAAACAAAGACTGAATAGATATCATGATGACACTAAACTCATATCTCTCAATAGTAACTCTGAATGTGAACGGGCTTAATGACCCCATCAAAAGGCACAGGGTGTCAGACTGGATAAAAAAGCAGGACCCATCTATTTGCTGTCTACAAGAGACTCATTTTAGACAGAAGGACACCTACAGCCTGAAAATAAAAGGTTGGAGAACCATTTACCATTCGAATGGTCCTCAAAAGAAAGCAGGGGTAGCCATCCTTATATCAGATAAACTAAAATTTACCCCAAAGACTGTAGTGAGAGATGAAGAGGGACACTATATCATACTTAAAGGATCTATTCAACAAGAGGACTTAACAATCCTCAATATATATGCCCCGAATGTGGGAGCTGCCAAATATATAAATCAATTAATAACCAAAGTGAAGAAATACTTAGATAATAATACACTTATACTTGGTGACTTCAATCTAGCTCTTTCTATACTCGATAGGTCTTCTAAGCAAAACATCTCCAAAGAAACGAGAGCTTTAAATGATACACTGGACCAGATGGAGTTCACAGATATCTACAGAACTTTACATCCAAACACAACTGAATACACATTCTTCTCAAGCGCACATGGAACTTTCTCCAGAATAGACCACATATTGGGTCACAAATCGGGTCTGAACCGATACCAAAAGATTGGGATTATCCCCTGCATATTCTCGGACCATAATGCCTTGAAATTAGAACTAAATCACAACAAGAAGTTTGGAAGGACCTCAAACACGTGGAGGTTAATGACCATCCTGCTAAAAGATAAAAGGGTCAACCAGGAAATTAAGGAAGAATTAAAAAGATTCATGGAAACTAATGAGAATGAAGATACAACCGTTCAAAATCTTTGGGATGCAGCAAAAGCAGTCCTAAGGGGGAAATACATCGCAATACAAGCATCCATTCAAAAACTGGAAAGAACTCAAATACAAAAGCTAACCTTACACATAAAGGAGCTAGAGAAAAAACAGCAAATAGATCCTACACCCAAGAGAAGAAGGGAGTTAATAAAGATTCGATCAGAACTCAACGAAATCGAGACCAGAAGAACTGTGGAACAGATCAACAGAACCAGGAGTTGGTTCTTTGAAAGAATTAATAAGATAGATAAACCATTAGCCAGCCTTATTAAAAAGAAGAGAGAGAAGACTCAAATTAATAAAATCATGAATGAGAAAGGAGAGATCACTACCAACACCAAGGAAATACAAACGATTTTAAAAACATATTATGAACAGCTATACGCCAATAAATTAGGCAATCTAGAAGAAATGGACGCATTCCTGGAAAGCCACAAACTACCAAAACTGGAACAGGAAGAAATAGAAAACCTGAACAGGCCAATAACCAGGGAGGAAATTGAAGCAGTCATCAAAAACCTCCCAAGACACAAGAGTCCAGGGCCAGATGGCTTCCCAGGAGAATTTTATCAAACGTTTAAAGAAGAAATCATACCTATTCTCCTAAAGCTGTTTGGAAAGATAGAAAGAGATGGAGTACTTCCAAATTCGTTCTATGAAGCCAGCATCACCTTAATTCCAAAGCCAGACAAAGACCCCGCCAAAAAGGAGAATTACAGACCAATATCCCTGATGAACATGGATGCAAATATTCTCAACAAGATACTGGCCAATAGGATCCAACAATACATTAAGAAAATTATTCACCATGACCAAGTAGGATTTATCCCTGGGACACAAGGCTGGTTCAACACCCGTAAAACAATCAATGTGATTCATCATATCAGCAAGAGAAAAACCAAGAACCATATGATCCTCTCATTGGATGCAGAGAAAGCATTTGACAAAATACAGCATCCATTCCTGATCAAAACTCTTCAGAGTGTAGGGATAGAGGGAACATTCCTCGACATCTTAAAAGCCATCTATGAAAAGCCCACAGCAAATATCATTCTCAATGGGGAAGCACTGGGAGCCTTTCCCCTAAGATCAGGAACAAGACAGGGATGTCCACTCTCACCACTGCTATTCAACATAGTACTGGAAGTCCTAGCCTCAGCAATCAGACAACAAAAAGACATTAAAGGCATTCAAATTGGCAAAGAAGAAGTCAAACTCTCCCTCTTCGCCGATGACATGATACTCTACATAGAAAACCCAAAAGTCTCCACCCCAAGATTGCTAGAACTCATACAGCAATTCGGTAGCGTGGCAGGATACAAAATCAATGCCCAGAAGTCAGTGGCATTTCTATACACTAACAATGAGACTGAAGAAAGAGAAATGAAGGAGTCAATCCCATTTACAATTGCACCCAAAAGCATAAGATACCTAGGAATACACCTCACCAAAGATGTAAAGGATCTATACCCTCAAAACTATAGAACACTTCTGAAAGAAATTGAGGAAGACACAAAGAGATGGAAAAATATTCCATGCTCATGGATTGGCAGAATTAATATTGTGAAAATGTCAATGTTACCCAGGGCAATATACACGTTTAATGCAATCCCTATCAAAATACCATGGACTTTCTTCAGAGAGTTAGAACAAATTATTTTAAGATTTGTGTGGAATCAGAAAAGACCCCGAATAGCCAGGGGAATTTTAAAAAAGAAAACCATATCTGGGGCATCACAATGCCAGATTTCAGGTTGTACTACAAAGCTGTGGTCATCAAGACAGTGTGGTACTGGCACAAAAACAGACACATAGATCAGTGGAACAGAATAGAGAATCCAGAAGTGGACCCTGAACTTTATGGGCAACTAATATTCGATAAAGGAGGAAAGACTATCCATTGGAAGAAAGACAGTCTCTTCAATAAATGGTGCTGGGAAAATTGGACATCCACATGCAGAAGAATGAAAGTAGACCACTCTCTTTCACCATACACAAAGATAAACTCAAAATGGATGAAAGATCTAAATGTGAGACAAGATTCCATCAAAATCCTAGAGAAGAACACAGGCAACACCCTTTTTGAACTCGGCCATAGTAACTTCTTGCAAGATACATCCACGAAGGCAAAAGAAACAAAAGCAAAAATGAACTATTGGGACTTCATCAAGATAAGAAGCTTTTGCACAGCAAAGGATACAGTCAACAAAACTCAAAGACAACCTACAGAATGGGAGAAGATATTTGCAAATGACATATCAGATAAAGGGCTAGTTTCCAAGATCTATAAAGAACTTATTAAACTCAACACCAAAGAAACAAACAATCCAATCATGAAATGGGCAAAAGACATGAACAGAAATCTCACAGAGGAAGACATAGACATGGCCAACATGCATATGAGAAAATGCTCTGCATCAGTTGCCATCAGGGAAATACAAATCAAAACCACAATGAGATAACACCTCACACCCGTGAGAATGGGGAAAATTAACAAGGCAGGAAACCACAAATGTTGGAGAGGATGTGGAGAAAGGGGAACCCTCCTACACTGTTGGTGGGAATGTGAACTGGTGCAGCCACTCTGGAAAACTGTGTGGAGGTTCCTCAAACAGTTAAAAATAGACCTTCCCTAGGACCCAGCAATTGCACTGTTGGGGATTTACCCCAAAGATACAGATGCAATGAAACGCCGGGACACCTGCACCCCGATGTTTCTAGCAGCAATGGCCACGATAGCCAAACTGTGGAAGGAGCCTCGGTGTCCAACGAAAGATGAATGGATAAAGAAGATGTGGTTTATGTATACAATGGAATATTACTCAGCTATTAGAAATGACAAATACCCACCATTTGCTTCAACGTGGATGGAACTGGAGGGTATTATGCTGAGTGAAGTAAGTCAGTCGGAGAAGGACAAACATTATATGTTCTCATTCATTTGGGGAATATAAATAATAGTGAAAGGGAAAATAAGGGAAGGGAGAAGAAATGTGTGGGAAATATCAGAAAGGGAGACAGAACGTAAAGACTGCTAACTCTGGGAAACGAACTAGGGGTGGTAGAAGGGGAGGAGGGCGGGGGGTGGGAGTGAATGGGTGACGGGCACTGGGTGTTATTCTGTATGTTAGTAAATTGAACACCAATAAAAAAAAATAAAAAAAATAAAAAAAAGGAAAAAGACAAAAAAAGGAAAAAGACTCAAATTAATAAAATTATGAATGAAAGGGAACACAACCAATAACAAGGAAATACAAATAATTTTAAAAATGTATTATGAGCAACTATATGCCAACAAATTAGGCAACCTGAACCTGAATTATGTACATTCCTGGAAACCTACAAATTACCAAAACTGAAACAGGAAGAAATAGAAAACCTTAACAGGCTGATAACCATCACGGAAATTGAAGCAGTCATCAAAAACCTCCTAAGAAACAGAAGGTTTTGATTTTTTTAATTTTTATTGATACAAAATCACTGCACAGAAATCATTGCATTTCTATACACTAACAGTGAGATAGAAGAAAGAAATAAAGGGCCAGATGGCTTCCCAGGGGAACACTACCATACATTTAAAGAAGAAATAATCTCTATTCTACTAAAGCTGTTTCAAAGGACAGAAATGGAAAGAATACTTCCAAGCTCGTTCTATGAGGCTAGCATTACTGTGATCCCAAAACCAGACAAAGACCCCACCTAAAAGGAGAATTACAGACCAATATTCCTAATGAACATAGATACAAAAGTTCTCACCAAGATGCTAGCCAATAGGATCCAACAGTACATTAAGAGTATTATTCACCAAGACCAAATGGGATTTATCCCTGGGATGCAAAGGTGGCTCAACATTTGTAAAACAATCAATGTGATAGATCATATCAACAAGAGAAAAAACAAGAATCATAAGATCCTCTCAATAGATTCAGAGAAAGCAGTGGACAAAATACAGCATCCATTCCTGATTAAAACTCTTCAAAATGTAGGGATAGAAGGGACATTTCTCAATATCATAAAAGCCATCTAGGAAAAGCCCACAGCGGATATCATTCTCAATGGGGAGAAACTCCGTTTTTCCCTAAGGTCAGGAATATGACAGAGATGCCACTCACACCACTTTTTCTCAAAATAATACTAGAAGGTCCTATCCACCTCTGGGTGGCTTGGCAGTTGAGCACCTGCCTCTGGCTCAGGGCTTGATCCTGGAGTTCTGGACTGCATTGGAAGTCCTACATTGAACTTCCCACAGGGAGCCTGATTTTCCCTCTGCCTATGTCTCTGCCTCTTTCTGTGTGTCTCTCATGAATAAATACATAAAATATTTAAAAAAAGAAGTGCTAACCTTAGCAATCAGACAACAAAAATAAATAAGAGGGATTCAAATTGGCAAATTAGAGGTCAAACTCTTCCTCTTCACAGATGACACAATACTGTATATAGACAACCCAAAAGACTCCACCCCAAAATTGCTAGAACTCATACAGCAACTTAACAATGTGGCAGAACACAAAATAAATGCACAGAGATTGTTGCATTTCTATAACCTAACAATGAGATTGAAGAAAGAAATAAAGGAATTCACCTCATTTACAGTTGCATCAAAAACCATAAGATACCTAGGAGAAACCTAACTAAAGAGGTAAAGGAGGGTCTGTACTCTTAAAAGTATGGAAAACTCATGAAGGAAATGGAAGAAGACACAGAGAGATGGAAATACATTTCATGCTCACTGATTGGAAGAATTAATATTGTGAAAATGTCTACACTACCTAGAGCAATTTGTACGTTCAATGCAATCTCTATCAAAATACCATGGATTTTCTTCACAGAGTTGGAACAAATAATCCTAAGATTTGTGTGGAACCAGAAAAGACACTGAATAGCTAGAGTAAAGTTTAAGAAGGAAAACAAAGCTGGTGGCATCACAATACCTGACTTCAAGCTGTGTTACAAAGCTGTGGTCATCAAGACCGTATAGTACTGGCACAAAAACAAACACATACATCGTTGGAACAGAATAGAGAACCCAGAAATTGGCACTCAACTGTATGGTCAACTCATCTTCAACAAAGCAGGAAAGAATAACTATTGAATAAAAGACAGTCTCTTCAATAAATTGTGTTGAGAAAATTGGACACCCACATGCAGAAGAATGAAACTGGATCATTCTCTTACACCATACACAAAGATAAACTCGAAATAGTTGGAAGATGTAAATGTGAGACAAGAATCCATCAAAATCCTAGAGGAGAACCCAGACAACAATCTTTTTGAACTTGGCCACAATTTTTAAATTTAAATTCAATTTAGTTAATATATACTGTATTATTAGTTTCAGGGTAGAATTTAGTGAGTTATCAGTTGAATGTAATATTCAATGCTCATTACATCATGTGTCTTCCTTAATGTCCATCACCCCACTCCCACCTCCCCTCCAGCAACCCTCTGTTTCCTATAATTAGGAGTCTTTCACTGTTGCCTCCCTCTCTTTTTTTTTTAAAGATTTTTTTAAGCTTATTTATTCATGAGAGACACAGAGAGGGAGAGATAGAGAAGAACAGACACAGGCAGAGGGAGAAGCAGGCTCCATGCAGGGAGCCTGATGAGGGGGATCCCTGGGTGGCGCAGCGGTTTGGCGCCTGCCTTTGGACCAGGGCGCAATCCTGGAGACCCGGGATTGAATCCCACGTCGGGCTCCCGGCATGGAGCCTGCTTCTCCCTCTGCCTATGTCCCTGCCTCTCTCTCTCTCTCTCTGTGTGTGACTATCATAAATAAATAAAAATAAAAATAAAAAAAAAGAAGAAAAAAAAAGGGAGCCTGATGAGGGACTTGATCCTGGGACTCCAGGATCACTCCCTGGGCCGAAGGCAGGCACTAAACCACTAAGCCACCCAGGGATCCCCCACCCTCTCTTTTTTCATCTTATTTTATTTTTCCTTCCCTTCCCCTATGTTCATCTGTTTGGTTTCTTAAATTCCACATATGGGTGAAATCACATGGTCTTTGTCTTTCTCTGAAAAATGTGAATAATGTGCATATATATATATATATGTGTGTGTGTGTGTGTACATACATACACACCACTCTTTTATCCATTCATCTGTTCAATGGACATCTGGACCTTTTCTGTAGTTTGGCTATTGTAGACTTGTGGACATTGCTGCTATAAACATTGGGAGAATCACTGTGTTAATATCCCTAGATAAATACCTAGTAGTGCAATTACTAAGTCATAGGGTAGCTCTATTTTTAACTTCTTGAGGAACTTCCATAATGTTTTCCAGAGTGGTTGTACCAGTTTGCATTCCCACCAACAGTGAAAGAGGGTTCTTCTTTCTCCACAACCTTATCAACATCTGTTTTCTTAGTTGTTAATTTTAGCCATTCTGACAGATGTGAGAGATCTCATTGTGGTTTTGATTTCTATTTCTCAGATGCCAAGTGATGTTGAGTATTTTTTTCACATGTCTGTTGACCATTTGTATGTCTTCTTTGGAGAAATGTCTGTTCATGTCTTCTACCCATTTCTTGACTGGATTATTTGTTTTTTGGGTATTGAGTTTGATAATTCTTTACAGATCTTGGACACCAGCACTTTATCTGATATGTCATTTGCAAATATCTTCTCCTGTTCCATGGGTTTCCTTTTAGTTTTGTTGACTTTTTCCCTTTCTTTTTAAAAGATTTTTATCCTGATGAAGTCCCTATAGTTCATTTTTGCTTTTGTTTCCCTTGCCTTTGAAGACGTGTCTAGCAATAAGTAGCTGCAGGTAAGGTCAAAGAGCTTGCCCCCTGTTTTCTCCCCTAGTATTTTAAAATAGATTTTATTTATTTATTAGAGAGAGTGTGTGTGTGAGAGAGAGAACACAAGCAAGGGGAGCAGCAGGCAGAGAGAGAGGGAGAAGCAGGCTCCCCACTGAGCAGGGAGCCTGATGCAGAGCTTGATCCCAGGACCCTGGAATCATGACCTGGGCCAGTGGCTGGTGCTTACCCAACTGAGCCACCCAGATGCTCTCCTCTAGTATTTTGATGGATTCCTGTCTCATATTTAGTTCTTTCAGATATTTTGAGTTTATCTTTGTGTATGGTGTAAAAAAGTGGTCCAGTTTCATTTTTCTGCATGTGGCTGTCCGATTTTCCCAACACCATTTGTTGGAGAGTGTCTTTTTTCCACTAGATATTCTTTCCTGCTTTGTTAAAGATGAGTTACCCATAGAGTTGAGGGTCCATTACTGGGTTCTCTATTCTGTTCCAGTGATCTGTCTCTGTTTTTGTGCCTGTACCTTACTGTCTGGATAATTGTAGCTTTGAAATGCAGTTCAAAGTCCAGAATTCTAAATGGGATTGATTCCTTAATTTCTCTTCCTTCTGCTTGAGTGTTGGTGTATAAAAATGCAATTGACTTTTGTGAACTGATTTTATATCCTGTGACTTTGCTGAATATGTGTATCAGTTCTAGCAATTTTCAAGTGGAGCCTTTTGAGTTTTCTGCATAGAGTATCATGTCATCTGCAAAGAGTGAAAATTTGACTTCTTCGTTGCTAATTTGGATGTCTTTTGTTTCTTCCTGTTGTCTGATTGCTAAGGCTAGGACTTACAGCACTGTGTTGAACAACAGTGGTGACAATGGACTCCATGTCTTGATCCTGGCCTTAAGGGTAAAACTCCCAGTTCTTTCCCATTGAGGATGATATTAGCAGTGGGTCTTTCATATATAGCTTTTTAAAAAAATTATTTTAATTCCAGTATAGTTACCATACAGTGTTATATTAGCTTCAGGTGTATAGTATAGTAATTCAACAATTCCACAATCACCTTGTGCTCATCATGACAAATGAACTGCTTAATCCCTTAGGCATATATAGCTTTTATAATATTGAGTTATGCTTCCTTGATCCCTACATAGCAGAGAATTTTTAACAACAGAAGATGCTGTATTTTGTTAAAGCATTTTTCTGCATATTGAGAGGATCATACAGTTCTTGTCCTTTCTTTTATTAATGTAGTATATCACACTAATGATTTGCAGATGTTTAACTACCTCTGCGGCCCCAGAATAAATCCCACTTGGTTGTGGTGAATAATCTTTTAATGTACTGTTGGATCCTTTTAGCTAGTACTTGGTGAGTATTTTTGCCTCCATGTTTATCAGGGCTATTTAGTCTGTAGTTCTTTTCAATGGAGCAATATTTTTTTACCATCTTTGGTGGGCAAACTAAGGCAATTTTCTGGAAGAAGACTATAAAACTACAAAGACAATTGTGCTGAAGCTTAAATGTGTTTCACACAACTGCAGGTCTAGGAGAATGCTATTAAGAGATGCAAGCATTTTTACCAACACTGAAGAAATGATAAATGTATAAATTCCTAGAAACTTAAACTACCAAAACTGAAACAGCAAGAAATAGAAAACCTAAACAGACACATAACCAGCAAATAAATTGAATCAGTAATCAAAAATCTCCTAACAAACAAGAGTCTAGGGCCAGATGGCTTCCCAGAGAAATTTTACCAAACATTCAAAGAAAAATTAATATTAATTCTTTTGGGCAGTCCAGGTGGCTCGGGGGTTTAGTGCCGCCTTCAGCCCAGGGTGTGATCTTGGGGACCCGGGATCGAGTCCCACGTTAGGCTCCCTGCGTGGAACCTGCTTCTCCCTCTGCCTCTCTCTCTCTCTCTCTCTCTCTCTCTCATGAAAAAATGAATGCTTAGTAGATACTTATCTGGGCTAGTGACTTCACCCTTTGTTGTAAAGACAGAAGTGACCTGGGATGCATTAGTGAGAGGTATATATTAGACATGTTCCCAAGGAGCTAGAGAGTCAACCTGTGCATGTAAAATTAAAGGTGGTGCAAATTACTATGTTACATAATCAACTATAGTACCTTGTGCTATGGGTGCCTGTCCAGAATACATATGTACTGACTGCTTTGGCCCAGACCCCAGCAGAATTAATGTGAATTACTTTAGCTATCCCAAACATTTTTCACACTCTGGCAAGACTTGGTCTATCTATCCAGGGGAAAGTTGATATTCTAATCCCCATTCAACTATCTCCTTCTCCTGGGAGGATGGGCTGAGGAACGAGGAACCATAATTGTTGCTGGCCTACTATTAGCTCAGGAATAAGCACCTCAGGACTTGTATTCTGGATGGAAATAATTATAGGTGTGTTGATTTTGGTACCTAACCACGCATAGGGAGTGATGCCATAGTGTGTCTTTGTGGAATTTAGTAATATATGGCTCCTGGGAAGACATTTTTTTATCCATTTTTTGTGTAACTGTAGTATCTGTAGGAGGCGGCTGAATTGAGCTTTAAGAATATCATTCTTCCTTCCAATTAGTCTGGTAGCCTGTGGATTATAGGGTAAATGAAATTGCCAATGTATGTCCCATTCATTAGTCCAGTCCTGCATGTGAGGTCCAGTAAAATGTGTTCCTCTATTATTATATATCTTTCAGGGATATCCATACACGACACTAAATTGTTCTAAAACATTGACAGTGGCCTTTGATTGGCCCTTTTGCAGAAGGGGGCTTACATGAGCCCAGAGCCTGGGTCCACACAAGTTAGGGCATACATTTCCCCTTGATTCATGGGTAGAGGGTCAATATTATCAATTTTCCAATCTAAAACTGGTTGAATCACATGTGAATGCATCATGTGGCATGCTGATTCTTGCTGAGTTTCAGGTGGGGCAGTTACTGACAGATGTTAAGATGGCAGTATAGCAAAGGGTCATGCCAGTTCCCTTCACTATGTTCCAATCCACTTCAGCACAATGACACCCACTGTGCCTATAAATCCATCCAGCCAATTCTGAACTTCCCCGATCTTTGTTAAGATGTCTGCCTCAGTATTCCTGGAGCAAGGACATACTGAGACATGGACAACAGTAAGGGAGACAATAAGGTCTGTATCCTTTCACATATATCTTTCCATAATTCTGCTCCCCATAATGGTTTCTGTAAAACTCTCCAGTCATCCTGGAACATCCAAATTATCAAATCCTTAGAGTTGATCCAACTATCTGTGCAGAAGGGAATGGACCAAGGTTCATGGACGCATATCATCCAGACAGCCCTCAATTCAGCCCATTAGCTTCTTTCTTTAGGTGTAGTCTCAAAACAAATATTATCAGTCTGAGGTTGTATTGCTAACACAGTCCAGTGACTAGGATTCCTCTTATTAGAGCCATCCACATACCAAGCATCTTAAATAATAGGGTATGTGTCTTCCTTTACTTTTAGGAAGGCCTCCATTGGAGGCTCTAGAAGAGGGATGTTAAAGGTCCCATGTTCTACAGGCTCCAGGACAGCATGTAATTCAGTCCCCAGTGGACAGTAGAGATTGCAGTTGTAAGTAAGCATACCATTTTTGCCACATGGAGGCTTGTACTATGGCGGATGCTGCTCTATACCATCTGTCCACTACTTTTTAGGCAACCTAGTCTGGACTATTACTGTAAGAATGGCCATCAACGACTTTACTTGTTGAAAGGCCTTATTGATTCCTAATACTTGTTGTTTAATCAGAGAATGTTGTACCTCTGCTCTCTCCCAGAGCTGTTACCAAAAGTCCAATGGAGTTGATTTTCCATGTTGTTCCTGCCATAATGCCTAACTCATCCCACAGTAGTCACATCTAGAGTTGTGGGAATACCAGGTAAATGCATTCCAAAGACCTGTGCTTTAACAACTGATAACTTGGTCAAAGGTAACTTGATGTTCTTCTACCCAATGCCAATGTACTCTCCTTTATATCAGATGGTAGAGAGGGCACAGGTACTGTGCTAAATGTGGTGTAAAGGCCTTCCTATAACCACCCCCCAGGAGACCTAGGAACCCACATAGTTGCTTCACTATCTTAAGAATAGGAAACTGTTGGATCTTGTCAATTTCAGAGCTTATATCCCCCAAAACTTTTACTGCTGGCTGTGGGCCTTATATTTTCTGTGGTTTGATGGCCTCTCCTCACTTGTTCAGATGAGAACAGAAAGTATTTAAATAAGATTATAACAAAGACAAGTCTTCAGAGGTTAGCATCACATCATCAATATAATGGAAACTTTAACTGTGGGTGGTGGAGGGTATAGACAAATTATGAGCAACCATAACATGACATATAGGATTATGCAAATAACTTTGTGGCAAAACCTAGAATGTCCAGTGTCAACCTTCCAATGTGAAAGCAAATTGGTCTTGTGATTGGGGATATAAAGGAATATTAAGAAAGCACTGGCTAAATTCGAAACCATTTGATAAGAGCTGCACCATGTACTACTTGTTCAGTGATTTGTGTGATATTTGGGACAGTGGCATGTATTTCAGGGACAGGCTTATTCAGTTCTACATAATCAATGGTCATTCTCTAGGTGCCATCCAGTTTTTTTACAGGCCGTATAGAGATATTACAGGGACTTTGTGTTCGCTTGATTATTTGTACTTTTGCTAATCCTTATGCAGTGACAGATATTTCCTCAAATCCTCCTGGCAACCAGTACCACTTTATATTTACAACCCAGCTGGGGATGGTAGGGAAGGAGTAACACAGAGAGTATTTCCATTTTCCCATAGGATGGTAGGGAAGGAGTAACACAGAGAGTATTTCCATTTTCCCATAGGACAATTCAAAGGTGAAATTCTACAGATATTTGTAGCATCTTTCCCAGTAGAATATCCATGCCTAATATATTCTCAAGTATTGAGAAATAAAAAACTCATAAAGGGCAGTTGGGTTTTTGTTTATTCCCAAGTACACTACTGTGTGTTTCACCCTTATAGTTTTCCTTCCATAACCATAATGATTGCCCAGATCCTTGAATACGGTTCTGGATTGCCATGAATTAGAAAGCATTCTTCTCTGGTTTCCACTGAAGTCATAGTCTTTTGCTTATTTTTGGGTGACCAGTAAATTGTGAGCTGTACAGTAGGCCTCTGGTTGTCCCCAACTGCCCTCACTGGAGGCAAACGTGGCCCCACCTCCAGTATCTCAGATGAGGGGGTACCTAGCCCTGGTAAGAAATCACTCATAGATTATTTGCTTCTTCTTCCAGAGGTAGTATGGGGGCCAGTGGCCTAAACAGTTGAGCAGGAGGAAGCTCCTTCTATAAAGCCACCAGAATAGCATTCAGCTATTCTTCTCTGTGTATGCCTGCCATCAGTAGGTCATTCTTCATTTGCCTTTGGGTTACTCTATAGGGGCTCTTATTTGCTTTAGATTTCCCCTTTTCAGTCTCTTGCTGGGTTTTCTAGTCTCTCTCTTGGTTGCTAACCATATTTGATCTCTCCCCCTTCCATCTCTCCTAGGTCAACTATAGCCCCGCCTACATCATACATCTCTTGTCTGATAAGGAGGCTAAGCAGAAAGATGAGAGGGGGAAACCCTGATGGCCCAGCAGCTTGGCACCACCTTCAGCCCGGGGTGTGATCCTGGAGACCCGGGATCGAGTCCCACGTCAGGCTCCCTGCATGGAGCCTGCTTCTCCCTCTGCCTGTGTCTCTGCCTGTGTCTCTGCCTGTGTGTGTGTGTGTGTGTGTGTGTGTGTGTGTGTGTCTTGAATAAATAAATAAAATCTTAAAAAAAAAAGATGAGAGGACCATGCCATTCTCTGGGGACATATGTAACAGTATATGTTTTATTCCTAGTGTAAAAACAGCTTTGTCTGGTTCTTCCAATACTTGGGAATATATTACTGGCTGATGCCCAATTCTCTTAAAAGACTCTGTGCCTCTTCTAAGGATCTCCTGGGAAATCTTCATTTGGCCAAGCCTCCCTCATAGCCATGAATATCCAGTCCATAATACTATGATTACCTTGCACTTAGTGGAAATTATCTGGGCACTTCCCCAAGGCAGGATAAGTAGTGATACTACTCATTTTATCAGTTTCATTCCCTGCTAGGAATATGCCATCCCCTATGCCATATATGTCTAACCATCCATGCTACAAGTCCTTCTCTCAGCAACTGTTTGAAGGTTTTAGCAATGTCTAAAAAATCCTGCTGTAGTATACTCTAATTTTCAGTTTCTTATATCAGTTTCCTTGCTATACTTGTTGTGCTTTTGCTTTCTACTGCATCAGTGATTTTGCTCTGGCTCTTCCTCAAAGATGACTTCCATGTCATTCTCTGTATCACTATTTATTTCTCATTGGTTCCATGTTTTAGCATCCCACTCCAGCTGAGTAATTACAGCTCTAACATGAGGCTACCACATTTTACAAGCCCCAGGACACACAAAGTGACATACTAAGATTCTTGATTTGTGCATCCTGGGTCTCAATTTTACCCAAGTTAGAAGCCACAAGGGATGTAGATAGTCTCAGGTCCTTCTCTAGTTGTAATTTTTCCTCCAACTTCCTTCCTTGCTCTTTTGCCACTAGCTGGGCAGCAGTGGCCAATCCACCACTAATTGGTGCCCTTCCTTACTCCAGTGGGTCATACAACTTTCTAACAGTAGGCACTCTAAAGTAGCTGGTGTTTTATGGGAATTCTCATACTTATGTGGTGTTTGCATCAAGCAAACAAGCTATGCCTCTCCACACTGAGGTGGTTGGCCACCCCAGAATTTCCCTCAAGAAAGCTTCACTCTCCTTGCCAATTCTTCAGTCTCCAGGCTCCTCCTGGTTAGATAGCCAATTTTTTCATGTATGCAAAATGACCTCCAAAGATTGAAGGCTATAAGACTGAAGAAAAAGGCTGACAGGTCCCCCTTGAGAGGAAATGTTTTATTAGGGGTACTTATGGACAGACTGTAAAACAAGTAAATCTCTGCAACCCCACCTCCCTTCAAACTCACTTTTATAGCCCTAGAGGTTGGGAGTACATGGAGGGGGTCCACGTAGGAGAAGAATATTTAGAATGAGTGTGTGTCATAGTTGTATCTCCAAGGAAGATCAAGAATATTATACCGTGAGGATATACTTAAAGGTGTTGTTAAACAAAAGGAAAGAATGGGGGGTGGTCTGTGCTCAAGAAGGCTACAGGTCACAGAATGGTCATCATGGTAGATTTTTCCAAAGTGAAGTCTTGACTCCATTTTGAATTGATTTTTATGTATGGTCTAGTTTCACATTGGTCTAGTTTCATCTAAAGGAAGTTTGAACATTACTCATCTTAGCTCTGTGATACACATTCAAGAGATAGGTCCAGTCTTGGAGTGGGGCCTAGGATTAGTCTCTTCTATTGGGACTGCTTTCCCTCTCAGAGTTCAGCTGTACGTGCTTATGGACCCCTAATCTCACATGTGATTTCTGCATGTTGTCCACATGCCCAATATGAGTCAATCTCCCATTAAGAATTGTATGGGGATGGGAAAGGAAAAGAAAAGAGAAAGAGACCAGTAATGCTTCTTGAGGATCTGGTCTGCAATGCAGGGGAAGATATGCTACTGTGAAGGAGAAGCTGAGTAGAGAAGGAGAGTGAGGGAATTTCTTGCTTCCCTGGTAGATTTCCTTGTCCTATGTCCAGTCTCTATTGTCCTTGGGAAGGAGAAGGGGAGGAAGCAAACTGTATTAGTCAAGGTTCTACAGAGAAACAGAAGCAGTATCATATGTCTACCAAGCCCATGGTTTTTTCACCAATATGTCACATTCTCATTGTTTGTATCTGAATTTTTTTAACTTTACTAAAAGTAAACAGGCCCAGCTCTTTTCAAACCAATGTCATGCATATCTGAAGAAAAATAATCCTGAAATTCCTTTTGCCAAAGATGCATTGTATAAAGAAGTGTCTGAGTCTAGAAGAGGCTGAGAGGCTGGTGGAGGACTTTGTCCCTCCCCTAAAGTGGGCCCCACACTCCCTCTAGTCTCTGGGATTTGCTTTTTTATTCACAGAGGGGTGTTGAGCAATATAGAGGTGATTTAAATTCCATTCTATCTGGTCCACATATACAAAATGTCAGTGCAGTAAATGGGGCTTTTCTTATTTTGAAAGAGTAGAAATCACTGTTCTCTGGCTTCACATGACATTTCAGGGCCTGGGATAAGACTGCAACTCTGTGCTTATCTTAGTATTAAGTATCATTAAGAGTCTGTGACTATACAGAAGGGCAGAGTGGGGGAAATGCCAATGATCAGATTGCCATTGCAGGATGCTAGGCAATAGATGATGAAGGGAGGTGCTGGTGCAGAGTTGCTGAAGTGGTAGATGGATGACTGGGAATTACCATTGTATGGCTTCAGGTCATAGCACATTTGTGAAAGATGTGCATTTCATGAAAATGCACTTTCATTTTATCACTGATATACTATCTTTGGAAGACATTTCTCAAAGCCAGTAAATAAATTTAAGTTATTTAACTTACAAAGGATGATCATATGTGAAAAAAATGATGTTTCAAATTAGGAAATACATAATTAAGTAAAAAATACTGAAGCAGAACTCATATTTATTGATTTAGAGGAAGGAAGATTTTGGTTCTCATCAAAATAAAAAATAGCTCAATAAAATTGAGATGCTGATTTTTTTAAGTAAATATTTTTTACACCACCAGTTTATTTCAACAACGATTTAAAATTAAGAATATTAATTTTTAAATCGTTAATTATGAAATAAAATTTGATAGGGTTTTTATAGAGATTGCATTGCACCTATAGAAGGCTTTGGATAGTTTCGATGTTTTAACAATGTTAACTCTTCCAATCCATGAACATAGATGTCTTTCCATTTCTTTTCCTTTTTAATTTTTTTAAATTTTTAATTTAAATTCAATTTGGCAACATATAGTATAACACCCAGTGCTCATCCCATCAAGTGCCCTTCTCACTGTCCATCACCCAGTTACCCCATCCCCCTGCCCACCTCCCCTTCCACTACCCCTTGTTTCCCAAAGTTAGGAGTCTCTCATTGTTTGTCTCTAATTTTTTCCACTCAGTTCCCCTCCTTTCCCTTATAATCCCTTCAACTATTTCTTATATTCCCTGTATGAATGAAACCAAATAATGATTGTCCTTCTCCAATTGACTTACTTCACTCAGCATAATACCCTCCAGTTCCATCCACGTTGAAGCAAATGGTGGGTATTTGTCATTTCTAATGGCTGAGTAATATTCCATTGTATACATAGACCACATCTTCTTTATCCATTCATCTTTCGATGGACACCGAGGCTCCTTCCGCAGTTTGGCTATTGTGGACATTGATGCCATAAACATCGGGGTGCAGGTGTCCCAGCATTTCACTACATATGTATCCTTGGGGTAAATATCCAATAGTGCAATTGCTGGGTCATAGGGTAGCTCTATTTTTAATTTCTTGAGGAACCTCTACACTGTTTACCACTGGATCTCCCTTTACTCTAGAGCCTGGCAAGGGACAGAATCAGCTGTCCTCTGTTCCCTTTGGGAGAGGTGGTCCCCAAGAAGCACAAATCCAACAGCACGGGGCCCTGGTCTGAGGGTGCTCAAGTGGACAAAGCCAGCTATCCTCTGTTCCCCCGGGACAGGTGGAAGTAGGGGGGGCAAAGGAAAGGGAAAACTCTCTCACTGCTGGGTGCCAGGCAAGGTGGCACCCAGATGCGTGCACCCATGCCTGTCCCCAGGTGCATCTAAGCCAGTGTGGACTGAGAGACTGTGGTTAGTTACTCCCAGGGAGCTGGACTCCAGAGCTGGAAATCTGGCAGCAGCCAAATTTTTCCTTTTCATCTTTCCATTTTTTATATCTTTTTAAATTACTTTTATCAGTCTTATAATTTTGCATTTACTTGGTTAAATTTATTTCTAAGTATTTTATTGTTTTTGATGCTATTGTAAATGGTATTTTTCTCATCATAAACAACAACAAAAATTGGTAATGTGAGATGAAGGATTTGTTAACTAACCATGTTGTGGTAATCTCTTTGCAATATATACATGCATCAAATCATCACACTGTACACCTTAAATTTACACCATTTTATAAAACAATTATATTTCAATAAAGATGGAAACATTTTTTAAAATTTTTATTTATTATTTATGATAGTCACAGAGAGAGAGAGAGAGAGAGAGAGAGAGAGAGAGAGGCAGAGACACAGGCAGAGGGAGAAGCAGGCACCATGCACCGGGAGCACGATGGATTCAATCCCTGGTCTCCAGGATCGCGCCCTGGGCCAAAGGCAGGCGCCAAACCACTGCGCCACCCAGGGATCCCTGGAAACATTTTTTTAAAAATAAAAATCATGAAAAGAGGAAAATAAGAATAGGAAAAGTAAGCTAAATCCAGAATGAGCTTAAATAGTAACAATAAATATCCTACCCACATCCTAGATATATTGCTAGAACAGAAAACACAAATTGCAACCAGAGCTTCCCTGTAATTAGTGTAAGAGGAAAATATCATGGTTTATATAATTCAGAGAGTATAAGGTGACAGGGTCCATGGGAGATGGAAAAATGGAGCTGCTAATCATTGGAAATAAAGTTTTAATTATGCAAAATTAGTAAGTTCTAGGGATCTACACAGCATTGTGCTGTGGACAATAATGTATTGTTAAGATTTTAAGAAGGTAGATCTCATGTTAATTGCCCTTACAGCAATTAAAATTTTTAAAAAAGAGAGATTACAAGTAAATGATAATGGCCTAGGTAGAGCTCTTCCAGGGACTCCCCTATTCAGAGGCCTCAGCAGCCCACAAAAAGTGAAAGTTCACCAGGGCAGAGGGTCCTGGGACCAAAGGCCTGGAATGTGTATGTGCATGGTTTGGAGGAAAGTAACAGCATACTACAAGGGACTGAGGATCTGGAATTTTGCTCCATGGTAGCACCAAAGACACTATCCTACATTTTTTTAGTGCCTTATTTCTTGCTTTGCCTTTCAACTCCTGAGGAGTTTCTGCGCAGTTTCCTGGGTCAAGACCCTTACATTGGTCTACAAACATTCAGAAAAGCAGCCTTAAATTCTTGCAGACCATTTCCACTTGATTCTCAGCAGTATTAACAACCCTCATTGAATTCCTATCTCTTCAAAGCTTAGCCAAATGAGAATTGATTGTGACTTAGCTAGAAATGCTTCAATCTAAATTTCAAATCCCCATATAACTGAAGTAAAGGAATTCCATGCTTTTCTCATTGAAAGTTCATATAACTTAGTTTGGAATATTCTCCTACTGGCTTCTTGACTTAGTACATTAAGTACTCTTTGGAGATTATTGTTCTTTTTTAGATTCAGGAATTCACAGTAATATAGGCTTTGTTTCCTGGGGCTGAGATATTGCATTAGTCTTCTGATGACTCATCTTCATCTTCTTTCACCCATTCTGTACAGTATGCCATGTCTAGTATTTTTTTTCTTATTTTTGGCTCATTTCCCTTATCTTGAAACCCTTCCCCAAACACTATGATGTCTTATTATCCTTCATTATATCCTTAAATCCCCATGCTTAGTTTAATTCACTGTTTCCCATCATGGCACAACTATTCACACTGCTGCCAAATTCTGTCCCATCCACTGCAAATTTGTACAGTTCTTTTGTACTAAAACTCTATAATGATAGAGAAAAGAATGGTCGTGGAAGAATGTACTAACTTCATGATGTCCCAAATTCCTCCTGGGAGTAAAATATACCCTTCCCCCTAGTTTAACTCAATGAAATAGCATTTGTAACGAGTTTAATGATCCCCAAATTGCAATACCTTCTTCAGTGTCATAACTCCACAGCCTTTCCTGTTACCATGACAACATATTGCAAAGGAGTTAATTTACTTAGAGGTTAACAGGTAAACTTCCTACATTTTTCTCATTTCTGTTTCATACTTTGCAGATCATAGTTAGACCCCTCTTTGCCTCACAGCATATGTTAAATTTCTAAGTACCGTAGATTTTATATAAAAACTTACTGAAAACACACATTCTTCAACTACTACTAATCTGTCTTTTAAATTACAAAGACTAAAAACCATCCATAAAGGCCAATTCCTTTAGAATTTATCTTAGAGACAAATATTACCCATTTTAAAAACATCTAAGCACAAAGATAATTGTATAAACCCAACTTTGGTGCCAGAAGCTTCCTAGTTTGAGCACAAAGAAGAGAAGGGTACAGTGGTTACCTATAGCATTTAAGCTGAGAATCTGGAATACTTTCCTCCAGTGTTGTTGAGTACTCACTTTTACACTGCCACTCACTACATCCACTATGCTTCAAGGCACATCACAGGTATCACCTCTGCCTCTCTGCCTTCCAGACTAAGCACATAAGTCAAGACTTGGAAACCAGCTGGAGCTGGCTTGGGAAATGTTGCCTACATGCCACACTAGAACTGAGCACAACACCATATTTATAGAATGAACGATAATCAGGCTTCAAAGAACTGGAAAACCAGTACTTGGGATACCTGGGTGGCTCAGTGGTTGGACATCTGCCTTTGGCTCAGGGCGTGATCCCAGAGTCCTGGGATCGAGTTCTGCATCGGGCTTCCTGCATGGGTCTGCTTCTCCTTCTGCCTGTGTTTCTGCCTCTCTCTCTATGTGTCTCTCATGAATAAATACAATCTTTTAAAAAAAAGAAAACCAGTACTTCATACTCAAAGGAAAATTTTGACCACAGATGTGAAAGAGCATCCAAAGTCAACTCATTGTAATAAATGTCAGTAGGAAAGATGACATGACCTCAGGAGAGTCCTCCATTTCTGGGGAAGAGATCTGACAAGAGCTCTGAGCTGTTGTGGGTAATATCCTTTAGATGTAGTTTTCACTGATCCTCTGAACCAGCTCTAAAGTCTTTCTAGTTTCTTTTTTTTTAAATTTATTTTTTATTGGTGTTCAATTTACTAACATACAGAATAACACCCAGTGCCCGTCACCCATTCACTCCCACCCCCCGCCCTCCTCCCCTTCTACCACCCCTAGTTCGTTTCCCAGAGTTAGCAGTCTTTACGTTCTGTCTCCCTTTCTGATATTTCCCACACATTTCTTCTCCCTTCCCTTATATTCCCTTTCACTATTATTTATATTCCCCAAATGAATGAGAACATATAATGTTTGTCCTTCTCCGACTGACTTACTTCACTCAGCATAATACCCTCCAGTTCCATCCACGTTGAAGCAAATGGTGGGTATTTGTCATTTCTAATAGCTGAGTAATATTCCATTGTATACATAAACCACATCTTCTTTATCCATTCATCTTTCGTTGGACACCGAGGCTCCTTTATCATGTCACTTTACTGTTATCTCTCTGTTGCATGTGACATCCCCACCTTGTATTATATGCATGTATGTAGTGTCTGTCTTCTCATGCCTAATTTGTTACCACTTACCTGAGCAGAAACATTAGGCCACTTCAGCTTTTGCCTCTATAAACAACCATAGTGCCTTGTACTTGACAGGTGTTTATAGATTTTTTTAATTGAATTCAGATGATGAGAGTCTAGTAACAGACATCACTAAGAAGAACCCAAAGATACAGATGCAATGTAACACTGGGACACCTGCACCCCGATGTTTCTAGCAGCAATGTCCACAATAGCCAAACTGTGGAAGGAGCCTTGGTGTCCATTGAAAGATGAATGGATAGGGCAGCCCCGGTGGCTCAGCAGTTTAGCGCCGCCTGCAGCCCAGGGTGTGATCCTGGAGACCCTGGATCGAGTCCCACATCGGGCTCCCTGCATGGAGCCTGCTTCTCCCTCTGCCTGTCTCTGCCCCTCTCTCTCCTCCCTGTGCATTCTCATGAATAAATAAATAAAATCTTTTTTAAAAAAAAGAAAGATGAATGGATAAAGAAGATGTGGTTTATGTATACAATGGAATATTACTCAGCCATTAGAAATGACAAATACTCACCATTTGCTTTGACGTGGATGGAACTGGAGGGTATTATGCTGTGTGAAATAAGTCAATCGGAGAAGGACAAACATTATATGGTCTCATTCATTTGGGGAATATAAAAATTAGTGAAAGGGAATAAAGGGGAAAGGAGAAAAGTGAGTGGGAAATATCAGAAAGGGAGACAGAACATGGAAGACTCCTAACTCTGGGAAATGAACTAGGGGTGGTGGAAGGGGAGGTGGGCGGGGGGTGGGGGTGACTGGGTGATGAGCACTGAGGGGGGCACTTGATGGGATGAGCACTGGGTGTTATTCTATATGTTGACAAATTGAACACCAATAAAAATAAATTTTAACAAAAACAAATTCAAATAACCATTTAGAAAATCTCAATGATCTTTTAAAAAATTGTTGAAATTCCAGTTAGTTACCATTCACTGTAATACTAGTTTCAGGTATACAAAAATGATTCAATACTTCTTAATGATATTATTCTATTAGATGTTTGGAAAGAATGATAGAAGAGCATCCATGCTAAGCCCCATATTTCAAGTTAGAAACCTGAGAGAATGATAATACCTACCACAATTTTGATATTTTATAACATTTCATTTGAAAGTTCAACATTTGTTTCTTCACTTAGGGTCCACTACAATCCTTGGCCATGTTGCTTGGGTATCAGCAGTAAACTCTGGACTTAAGACACTATTGCACACGTATTTCATCTCATACTGAGATAAACACAGCTGCTGTTAAGCATCAAAATGTCAATATTTTAAAGAAATTAAATTTCTAGCTACCATACTGGTTTTTAACTTTCTTATCAACTAGAACTGACTTCCCTTTGCTCTTAGATCCAAAAGTAGAGATTACTTTAGAATAATTCTAACTTAACTTGTATATCAGTTGTCTATTTCATCTTAGTCTCTAATTAGCCCATCATCATGGTGTCAACTGGGAGTGGTATTACTGAAAACCTGAGCAAGGATCCACAACCAAATTCACTCATGTAGTTGTTGGCAGGATTCGGTTCATCATAGGTCGTTGGACTGAGGAACTCAGATCCTTGTTGGCTCTTGGTCACCACACGGACCACCAAGAGGCCACCACATGGACCTCTTCAGAAGGAAGCTCTTAATATAGCAGCTGGTTTCTTCAGATAGAGTGAGGGAGAGAGAGATAAAGCAAGAAAGAAAGAAAAGAAAAGAAAAGAAAAGAAAAGAAAAGAAAAGAAAAGAAAAGAAAAGAAAAGAAAAAAGAAAAGAAAGGAAAGGAAAGGAAAGGAAAGGAAAGGAAGAAAGAAAGAAAGAAAGAAAGAAAGAAAGAAAGAAAGAAAGAAAGCAGGCAGGCAGCCACAGTCTCTCATAACACAGTCTCAGAAATGACATCTTATCACTATTGTTGTATTCTGTATAAAGTCCAGCTTTTACTTTGGGAAAAGGATTACACAAGGACACAAACACCAGAAGGCAGGAATCAAGAAAGATCATCAGAGTGGCTGCCTAACAATCTGCACTTTGATTTCTAGGATTCGTGACCCTCCCATTTGAAGAATATCATCACTTCTTCCAAAAGTCCCCCAAAATCTCATCCTATGACAGCATCAGGTCAAAGCCTAGGATTTCATCATCTAAATCATCTAAATCTGTCCCAGGTTTGGATGAGGCTCCTTGAATATAATTCTTCAAACATAGTTAGCTCTTCAAATACAGTTTTTCCTGAAAGTCAAGAGTCAGTTATCTCCCTCACGTATACTCCATACACAAAAGTGAGGAAGGATAGGATAACTGCTATGTACTATTTGGAGGCACAAAGAAGTCACTGGTCTATAACAACTCTGAATACTTGTTCTAAAAATAAGATATTATGGGCTCAGAGGTCAAGATACTGGCTTAAGAGTAATTATTAGTATATGGCAAAGTTCTGATTCTCATCAACAACTGATTGTATCAGGTTGGATTATAACAACCCAAACTGACATGAAAATAATAGAATTCAACTAATATTAATGTAAAACATTTAAAATTGTTTTAAGAGAATAATGTTAAAATATATAGAGAAGATATTAAAAGGAAAAAAATTTAGGGATGAAGAGATATAGAGTTAGAAGTGAGGGCAAGATCTCAAACTTGGATGAAAAGTCACAGTTCGAGAACTAGATTAAAATATGTCAACCTAAATAGCTCCTACTGGAAACCAGGTGGAGAGCTGAACACAGAGGATTTCATATTAAGGAGAATGGAAATGTTGTAAAGATACCCTTTGTTTAATGCTAAATACAATTTACACAAAAAGTAAATGTTTCCCAATCTATATTACCTATCTCCTCTGCCTCCCCCCCAGTCCTGTCTCACTCCTCAGAGTTACCCATTGTTAATAGATGCCCATAGATCCTTCCAGACATTTCCTAAAGACATGCTTATCCTCTATCATATCTTATCTTTCTACAACTACAGTCATGCTGTTGACTATACCACAACTTGTTTTTTCACTTGCTAATATCATAGCCGTCTTTCCACTTCAGCGAAGACACATCTACCTCATTGTACAGAGAGTTGTATTTCATAATACTCCATAATCTGGACAATTTTCTGTTGATTTTGGTGGCTTCCAGCTTTTTGCTCTACAAATTATTATCCACTGAATATCTTTATGTGCCACATTAATTATTGTTTTATCTGGTGGGAAGGAAAAGGTCAATCTGAAAATGTTAAAAAGATTAGTTTTCCTCAGACATTGAATGTGCCAAAATAACAGTGAGGAAAGGGTATCCAGAGTGGACCAGGTAAAGAGGGGTCATTGTGTAGCTTGCTTTTCATGGTAGCAATAATCAGTGGTTATCAAATTATAAGTGTCTATGAAATCGAGATTCCACAGACTAAGGGAGAAAATGGGAACAGCCATCGAGATGATATGTGAAGGGAGCTAAGCCATGCAGAGTAGTGGTGTGTGCCTAAAAGAGAACAGTCTATAGGATCAGAGGTGGGAAAGAAAAGAATAGAGGAATAGGTTATTACATTATATCATCATTCAGAGCACTAAGGAAAGCACTTGATGGGATGAGCACTTGGTGTTATGCTATATGTTGGCAAATTGAACTTCAATAAAAACAAATTTTAAAAAATTAATTGAACAAGCAAAAAAGATAGAGAAATAGAGAAGAAAAAGGAAGAAAATCAGAATATGGATTTACCAAGGCCATAGATCCACAAACTCCTGATGGAGAGTTTGGCTTTGCCAATTTCAGGTTAACTTATAGTTTATATTTCTTATAGTTTATATAACCTATAGTTTATTTATTTTTTTTTTGCATTTCTGAATTCCCTCCTAAAATCTGGTAGATTCTGCAAGAAAAAAATTTATTGACCTGGATTGTTTTCTAGTTACTGTGGTGAAAAACAAGTCAATCTGATAAATTCAAGGTAATTTTATAATGCATAAGTAGTTGAAGTTATTCCTAGAATTACTGACATTGCAAAAATCAGATTTTTAATGCTCAGTTAGGCTGTTTTTGTTCAATACAAATTGACTGTGTGCTCATTAGTGATGCTCATTCTCCATCTAAAGATTAAGGGAGATTCAAATAGCTGATGGATGATATAAAATAAAATCTTTCAAGGTTATCAGTCATGGGATAATCCACCTACAGGCCACACTGGGACTGTCCTTGCACAGGTAGATTATAGGCTTTCTTGCTTTAGACACATTGGAAAAACCATCACACTAAATCATGTTTTGTAGGCTCTACACAATAGCTTACACAGTGCATCAAAAAAATATCTATTTCAAATTAGTTTACTTTTGGTTAAAAAATATATTTTCAAATGCTAACTAAACACTCTGTTTCAGAATGTGGTATCAGATTAAGGCATTAGCAGTCATTTACAATTTAGCATGAAGCACAGGACAACTCAGGTATATCTTGATGTAAGAAAGAAAAGAGAATTATTGATGGTAGAATTGGGCTAAGGATAAAGAGTAGTGAGTGAGGGTGACAGAACATAAGAGACACCTAACTCTGAGAAACAAACACGGGGTGGTGGGAAGGGAGGTGGGCAGGGTGTTGGGGTGACTGCGTAATGGGCACTGAGGGGCCACTTGATGGGATGAGCACAGAGTGATATGCTCTATGTTGGCAAATTGAACTCCAATAAAGAAAGAGTAGTAAGGAGGGTTGGCCCTGGTTGCAAATAACCCATGTCTTCCTCCTCCAGAGCCCATTCCTTCCCATCTGTTATAATGTCAACATTCACATAAAGTGAGAATTTCCCTTCAGTGGTGTCAAAAGATTACTTCAGCTTGAAAAGTTGTACTCATTCCCTTGCTAACATTATTCAATGAAGGACAGAATAAAAGGACTCTGCATCACTCCTTAAAATAAAGTAGAAGTTTAACTTGTAAAATCTGATCCTATTACTTTAAAGTGAGGCCACTTCCTCTGGGATAAGCATTTAAAATTACTCCAATATAATTATTTAGTGCAAAACAATCTTTTAGTGCAAAGATACTCTTGAGTTAGTGGCAAAAGACATTGTGCTGTGTAGCAATTCAGGCAAACACTATTTCTAAGTATTTTTAAAGTTAAAGAAAAGCATTCTATGGTCCATTTGAGAAGTGCCACTCATTATTGAGGAAGGTCATTATTCATGAATAATATCCTGGATGAAGTCCCAATAGTTCATTTTTGCTTTTGTTTCTTTTGCCTTCGTGGATGTATCTTGCAAGAAGTTACTATGGCCGAGTTCAAAAAGGGTGTTGCCTGTGTTCTTCTCTAGGATTTTGATGGAATCTTGTCTCACATTTAGATTTTTCATCCATTTTGAGTTTATCTTTGTGTATGGTGAAAGAGAGTGGTCTAGTTTCATTCTTCTGCATGTGGATGTCCAATTTTCCCAGCACCATTTATTGAAGAGACTGTCTTTCTTCCAATGGATAGTCTTTCCTCCTTTATCGAATATTAGTTACCCATAAAGTTCAGGGTCCATTTCTGGATTCTCTATTCTGTTCCACTGATCTATGTGTCTGTTTTTGTGCCAGTACCACACTGTCTTCACAGCAAAGGATACAGTCAACAAAACTCAAAGACAACCTACAGAATGGGAGAAGATATTTGCAAATGACATATCAGGTAAAGGGCTAGTTTCCAAGATCTATAAAGAACTTATTAAACTCAACACCAAAGAAACAAACAATCCAATCATGAAATGGGCAAAAGACATGAACAGAAATCTCACAGAGGAAGACATAGACATGGCCAACATGCATATGAGAAAATGCTCTGCATCACTTGCCATCAGGGAAATACAAATCAAAACCACAATGAGATACCACCTCACACCAGTGAGAATGGGGAAAATTAACAAGGCAGGAAACAACAAATGTTGCAGAGGATGCGGAGAAAAGGGAACCCTCATACACTGTTGGTGGGAATGTGAACTGGTGCAGCCACTCTGGAAAACTGTGTGGAGGTTCCTCAAAGAGTTAAAAATAGACCTGCCCTACGAACCAGCAATTGCACTGTTGGGGATTTACCCGAAAGATACAAATGCAATGAAACGCCGGGACACCTGCACCCCGATGTTTATAGCAGCAATGGCCACGATAGCCAAACTGTGGAAGGAGCCTCGGTGTCCAAAGAAAGATGAATGGATAAAGATGTGGTTTATGTATACAATGGAATATTACTCAGCTATTAGAAATGACAAATACCCACCATTTGCTTCAACGTGGATGGAACTGGAGGGTATTATGCTGAGTGAAGTAAGTCAGTCGGAGAAGGACAAACATTATATGGTCTCATTCATTTGGGGAATATAAATAATAGTGAAAGGGAATATAAGAGAAGGGAGAAGAAATGTGTGGGAAATATCAGAAAGGGAGACAGAACGTAAAGACTGCTAACTCTGGGAAACGAACTAGGGGTGGTAGAAGGGGAGGAGGGCGGGGGGTGGGAGTGAATGGGTGACGGGCACTGGGGGTTATTCTGTATGTTAGTAAATTGAACACCAATAAAAAATAAATTAAAAAAAACTGCATGAATAATATCCTGGAGAATTCCTGACGGTTGGGAGTAGCCACTTTTGTACTGCTTCAAGTCTCAGACAGAAACAAGTGTTAATTGTGATGTTCTCCTTTGCAAGAAATGAAGTTCATCCACTAATAACACTAAAATCTATCAGTTGCTAACACCCTGGAGCTTATTCTCTTATTCTCATTCTTCTATCTGGTGTAGAAAATATATTTAATATAGCCAATTCTATTCCAATAAACTTGTTAATGTCTGTTGTCTCTTCACTCTTTGGAAGAAAGTACAGAATAAGGAAAATCACTTCTTAAATTTATTCATCAAAATATATATGTTGAACCATCATTGACAGCAGACCTTGAGACAGGTTCTAGAATTACAGGGGGAATGAATGAATGAATGAATGAATGTAAAAGTACGGTGTAGTTAGAATTCCTTAACTAAATGAACCTATGCACCTGATTTCTTCAAGTATATGTGTTCAGCTAGGCAGATGTCTTCAAGATACACAGATTAGCTGCTCAGGAATTATCAAAGCTCTCTGCATTTGGAGGACTTTCTGACTATAGAGTGAGAGGTTCTATGCTTTTCTGCTTTGAATCCTCATTACACAAGTTCATACAAAGGTAGACCTCAGAAAGGATTATTTGTACAATCCAAACTTACAAGAAATCAACACATAAACAAATGCTCATACCATTTATGATGAGAAGATGTTCATTCACAGCAATACGGTAGACCAGATAATTTAATATATCTCTAGTGAATAACATTTAAAAATACGGAGTATTGCAGCAAAAAAAAAAAAATTAAAGGATAACTGAATTCCCAACAAATCTCCAAGGCCATAGTTTAAGAAGAACTGTAATCCACAACAGTAAAGACATAAATAGACCCCAGTGATGCCTTTATCTTATGGGAGAAGATGGTGCTTTGGGTTGAATCACATAGAAATTATACCTAGTGAGGCTGCTTTACATGCCGACATCTCCCCAATAAATAAAGACAACAACAGAAAAACATTGAACCTCCCACGGGTTTAGGGAAACAACAGAAAGCTATCTGATCACAGGTTTGGGGGGATAAAACAAAGTCTCCCCTAAGAATTGGTAGGCAAATGTTGACACTTCCAGTATAATTGTGCCTGAATTTATACTATCCTTATGGTCGGGGGTACACAAGCTAAGACACTGTTAGAAATTGCTTCCTGTCTGATAATTACACTGCAGCGCTGTCATGAAAAACAGACTCTGAAATTAACATGCAGAAGATTTATTAGAGAGGGCTCTTGAAAACTACATCTAAAATGAGGGAAACAAGGCAAGGCTGAGCAGAAAGACAAACCTCAGCCAATCCTGCAAGGGGTTCTAAAGATTGGATGGCATTTATATATTATTCTGAGTAGGGCAAGAAGTATGGCCTATAATACCCTGAGATGCCCAGTCTCTGGATGTTCATAACCTTTGATGGTAGGGCAATGGCAGAAGGGAACTGACAACTAAGCACTGTCTGCTGGTGGCACTGCCAGTCTCAGGGGCAATGAGCTCTTTATCTCTGAAAGGATAGTAGGATGGAAATCACTGTGTCTACCACAGGCATCTGGCAGAAGCACACACAAAGCAGCTGTGAAGGGGAAAATCTTCCACCCATCTTTCCAACAGAATGAGGATACAAAATAATGATAATTATCATAAGGACAGCAATTACTAACTTAGATATATAAAAACCAGGTAGAGCTAAAATCCCATATATGAAAAATATGGAAGTTGAAAGGGAGTTGATCAAAATTCTTGGGTCCCAAGGTTGTTGAATTGCTCTTACTAACTGGTTGGTTTAAGACTATAAAGCTAAGTATATCTATTAAAATCTAAAAGAATTTAAAAATGGAATCTATAAGTATTTGACAAAAGATATTAAAAAAACAAAGAGCCCAAAGCAATCTACACATTTAAAGAAATCCCTATCAAAATTTTCAAAAGTGTGGTATCAAAAGTACCACACAATCTGGTAATCACAATAGTGGATTGTGATTACCAAAAATACAAAAACCCTAGGGGCACCTGTGTAGTTCAGTCAATTAAGCAACTGACTCTTGATTTGAGCTTAGATTAGGATCTCAGGGTCATGAGATTGAGCCCCACATTGGGCTCCATGCTCAGAGGGGAATCTGTTTCTCTCTCTTCCTCTCTCCTGCCCGTCCCTCTGGTTGTGATTCTCTCTCTCTTTCTCTCTTTCTAAAACAAACAAATAAATCTTTAAATAAAAATTTTTGAAAATACAAAAAAAAATAATTGAAAGGGTACACTAACCCCTATGTTAATTGTATTAAATACAGTAGCCAAATTATGGAAGAAGCCCACAGGTCCACCAATAGATGAATGGATTAAGAAGATGAGGTATATATAAACACACACACACACACACACACACACACACACTGGAATATTACTCAGGCATAGAAAATAATAAAATCTTTCCATTTGTAATGTCATGGATGGAGCAAGAGAGTATAAAGCTGAGCAAAATAAGTCAGTCAGAGAAAAGCAGATACCATATGATCTCACTCATATGTGGAATTTAAGAAAAAAAAAAAACAAATGAGCAAAGGGTAAAAAATAGACAAACCAAGAAACAGACTCTTAACTATAGAGAACAAACTGATGATTACCAGAGGGGAGATGGGAAGGGATGGGGAAATAGTGGATGGTGATTAAAGAGTACACTTGGCATGATGAAAAATAAACAAAAACAGAAAACTAAGGTAATATATAGCATACAATAGAATGATTGAAATAAGTCTAAATATTTTAGTAATATGGTAAATATAAGCAAGCAAAAGATGTTTGGTGTAAGGCCTAAGATCAACACATGTCACCTTGACATCTAAAATCTGGAGGATCTCAATCATGAAATAGGCAAAATACATGAACAGAAATCTTACAGAGGAAGACATAGACATGGCCAACAAGCACATGAGAAAATGCTCCGCATCACTTGCCATCAGGGAAATACAAATCAAAAACACAATGAGATACCACCTCACACCAGTGAGAATGGGGAAAATTAACAAGGCAGGAAACCACAAATGTTGGAGAGGACGTGGAGAAAGGGGAACCCTCTTGCACTGTTGGTGGGAATGTGAACTCGTGAAGCCACTCTGGAAAACTGTGTGGAGGTTCCTCAAAGAGTTAAAAATAGTTCTGCCCTACGACCCAGCAATTTCACTGTTGGGGATTTACCCCAAAGATACAGATGCAGTGAAGTGCCGGGACACCTGCACCCCGATGTTTCTAGCAGCAATGTCCACAATAGCCAAACTGTGGAAGGAGCCTCGGTGTCCATCGAAAGATGAATGGATGAAGAAGATGTGGTTTATGTATACAATGGAATATTACTCAGCCATTAGAAACGACAAATACCCACCATTTGCTTCAACGTGGATGGAACTGGAGGGTAATTATGCTGAGTTAAATAAGTCAATCGGAGAAGGACAAACATTATATGGTCTCATTCATTTGGGGAATATAAAAATTAGTGAAAGGGAATAAAGGGGAAAGGAGAAAAGTGAGTGGGAAATATCAGAAAGGGAGACAGAACATGGAAGACTCCTAACTCTGGGAAACGAACTAGGGGTGGTGGAAGGGGAGGTGGGCAGGGGGTGGGGGTGACTCGGTGATGGGCACTGAGGGGGGCATTTGATGGGAGGAGCACTGGGTGTTATTCTGTATGTTGACAAATTGAACACCAATAAAAAATAAATTTATTAAAAAAAAATCTGGAGGATCTCAAAAGGCCAAATTGCAATTCCTTTTAACAATCCTTCTCCCTGGATGATCTTCTGAACAAATAACTCTCTTTATCCTGGGTACCAGGCACAGAAATTAGGTGTCACCCCACCCTCTTATTACTACAAACCTGCGTCCCATAAACCATGCTTGTTTACTCTACACATGAACTACACATGAGTGTAACCCTCACATATTTGATCACTCCATAACCCTAGTGCAGAATTCTCTCCCCCACGATTGAGGAAGAGAGTAATTGCATAAAACAGATGATAATAGAAAGAGAAATTTGGACTGGATATTTGTGGCATTAGATTGTTGTCAAGAGTAAATATGCATAAAATATAAAGAGACAAAAATATTTCAGTAAAAATAAAGACAAATATACAATTCATGTGAAATAGATAATAACATTAAACTTATTTGTACCTAATAACACAAAATCAACTATAGTCAGAATTACAAAATAAATAAATAAATAAATAAATAAACAAGTAATTATAGTGATCACGTATTTGTCCAATGAGCCAATGTTTAACCCTGCAACAAGTAATTAGAAATTACTTATTTTTTTATTCACTCATGGAATATATATTTTATTTTTTCATGGAACATTTATAAAAATTGATTATATACTATAGGTACAATACATATATAGACCTTATTATCCAACATTCTTCAACTACAATGTGATACAAATGAAAACCAAAACCAAAAATACGACCAAAACTTATGTGTTAAATTTTAAAAATACTTCTAGATTATTCATTGGTCAAAATTATTTGGTAATAATAAAGCATAATGCAAATATAGTGTGTTAGTAATTTATTGTTGAATAATAGGTCATCCCCCAAACTTAGTGATTTCAAAACAAAAATGTTTTATTATTTCTTTGGAAGTGTATCAGAAATTTGAGAGCAACTTGATTATGTGATTCTGGCTGACAGCTTTCATGAGGCTGTAGTCAGATGTTGTCCTTTGAAGACTTCACTTGAACTAAAGAATACACTTTCAAGGCAATTCACTCACCTTTCTGAGAAGTAGGTGCTGATGTGTTGATTCCAATCCATATGGGCTTCTCCACAGGGCTTCATAAGCATTCTCTCAAGATGATGGCTGCTTTCTTCCAGAAACGGGGAGGTCCAAGATCCAGAGAGACCCAGGCATAAGCCATCCTTTTCATGACCTTGCAACTAAAGCCATTCAGCATCATTTCCACCGCATTTTATTTGTTACCAGCTCTTCATTAAGTTCAGCAGCTCACATTCATAGGGAAGGAGGTTAGATTCTGACTTTTGATGGAAGATATGCCAAATATGTTGTAGACATATCTTAAAACTACCACGTTATTTTTATTTTTTATTTAAGTATAGTTGACATACAATGTTACATTAGTTTCATGTGTACAACGTAGTGATTCTATAAGTTTATACATTATGCTATGATCACCACAAGTTAGCAGCAAGCTAATTAAACCATAAGGTAAAAAGCATTGTTAGGAATAAATAGGGATGCCTGGGTGGCTCAGCGGTTATGTGTCTGCCTTCAGCCCAAGGCGTGATCCTGGAGTTCCAGGATTGAGGCCCACATTGGGATCCCTGCATAGAGCCTGTTTCTCTCTCTGCCTATGTCTCTGCCTCTCTCTGTCTCTGTGTGTCTCTCATGAATAAATAAAATCTTTTTAAAAAAAAGAATATTCATGCCTGATTAGGTCGGAGCTGTATCTGAAGGATTTCTCACATTTGTTACAAGCGTAGGTTTTGTCCCCACAATAGATTTTCTCAGGCATGATTAGGTGAGTGGGCTGGAAGAAGGATTTTCCATTCTCATGGCATTCATAGCAGTCTCCCCCAGCGTGAATTCTCTGGTACTGGAAGAATGGTTTGATGTGTGAAAGACTTCCCTAAATTCACTGTATTTCTAGACTTTTTGTCCAGTCTGAGGTTGCTCCTGTCAACTGAGGGAAAAATTAAGACCAAAGACTTTATTACATTCATGGACATTCTCCCCCAGGTGAATTATGGGTAGAGAAAGAGCATTTCTGTCGCTGAAGCTTTTACCATTTTCGTGAGTCTAGATCATTTCTACCCTGAATCCCTTCAAGTGGACACTCCCACAAAGCTCTCATTTTCATTACTTTCATGTGGCCTCTAAGATGCAGTTTTGCTGAGTTAAAGGCAAATTAAGTTTTAAACATTTGATATCACTGGCCATCAGGGAAATACAAATCAAAACCACCATGAGATACCACCTCACACCAGTGAGAATGGGGGAAAATTAACAAAGCAGGAAACCACAAATGTTGGAGAGGATGTGGAGAAAGGGGAACCCTCTTGCACTGTTGGTGGGAATGTGAACTGGTACAGCCACTCTGGAAAACTGTGTGGAGGTTCTTCAAAGAGTTAAAAATAGATCTGCCCTAGACCCAGCAATTGCACTGCTGGGGATTTACCCCAAAGATACAGATGCAATGAAGTGCCGGGACACCTGCACCCCGATGTTTCTAGCAGCAATGTCCACAATAGCCAAACTGTGGAAGGAGCCTCAGTGTCCATCGAAAGATGAATGGATGAAGAAGATGTGGTTTATGTATACAATGGAATATTACTCAGCCATTAGAGATGATAAATACCCACCATTTGCTTCAACGTAGATGGAACTGGAGGGTATTATGCTGAGTGAAATAAGTCAGTCGGAGAAGGACAAACATTATATGGTCTCATTCATTTGGGGAATATAAAAACTAGTGAAAAGGAATAAAGGGAAAGGAGAGAAAATGAGTGAAAATATCAGTGAGGGTGACAAAACATGAAAGACACCTAATTCTGGGAAATGAAAAAGGGGTAGTGGAAGGGGAAGTGGGTGGGGGGGTTGGGGGTGACTGGGTGATGGGCACTGAGGGGGGCACTTGGCAGGATGAGCACTGGGTGTTATGCTATATGTTGGCAAATTTAACTCCAATTAAAAAAAACATTTAATACCTATTTAAAAAAAGGAATAAATACATTCACTACCTGAAGGTATGGTGACCATCTGTCACTATACAATGCTATTACAATATCATTGACTGTATTCCCTGTACTATGCCTTTTATTCCCATGACTTATTCATTTCATAACTAGAAGATTGTATCTCCCACTTTGTTTCACCCATTTTGTCCATCTACCCTCCCACCTCCCTTCTGGCAACTATCAGTTTGTTCTCTGTATTTATAGGTCTGATTCTACTTTTTGTTTGTTCATTTTTTAGATTCCACATATAAGTGAAATTATGTGGGATTTGTCTTACTCTGTCTGACTTGTTTCATTTAGCATAATACCCTATAGGTCCATTCATGTTATATATATATATATATATATATATATATATATATATATATTACATCTTTCTTATTCATTCATCAATGAACACTTATGTTGCTTCCTCATCTTAGGTATTGCAAAGAATGCTGCAATAAACAAAGAGGTGCAAGTATCTTTTTGCATTAGTATTTTCATTTTGTTTGGATAAATTCCCAGTAGGGAAAGTATTGGATCATATGGTAATTATATTTTTAATTCTTTGAAGAAACTTCATACTGTTTTCCACAGTGGCTATACATGCCCACCAACACTACCACAGTTCTTTAGAACTAAACAGAAGTGAAAAGGTCACATCAAGGATGTAAAGCAAATAACATGGAACTTAAAATAAGTAATAATAAAAAGACAGTAAATGGAAATATTAGATGGATGAAATGAATAAGATAGGTGGTATTAGTGATATAAAAATAGACGATAAACATTTAAAAGTAAAGATAGACAAAACCAAAGTTGAATGTTTTAAAAGTCTAATAGAAAAATCTTAGCCCTATACCCTTATATAGAGAAAGGGCACCAATGATTAACCTTTAGATTAAAAATCTTTATATGCATAGTGATACTTTTAAAAAGTATATAAATTACAAGGAAATATAAATTGGTAGAATAAATTTGAAACTTCAGTGACCTATTTCCTAGAAAAATATCTTAAATAATTACATAACGTAGAAAGCTTTAATAAACCTACTAAATTAAATTAATTAAATCAATACTTAAAAATGAAAAATAAAAGTACCAAATTATGTTGCTAAAAAGTTATATTTAGAAAACAGATACTTTTAAGTCTTACATTATCTGTTCTAGAGAGTAGAATGAAATAAAAAGGAATAGAGAAATACAGGATAAGTATAAAAACAAAGCATTACAGACCAAGCTCACTTATAAAAAGGTATGCAAATATCCTCAATAAAAAATTATAGTATATAATTTAATACACCCACAAGAAAATTATATACCTAAAAATAAATGTAACATACATATGCTATACTTTGTGGAGAAATATGTACAGCATTTTCTGTCAAGACAAAAATAAATAAAAAATAAAATGAAGTTTTTGCTTTAGAGATCTAAATATCACAAAGATATTTAATCATTAAATACAATGTAATTCAAATATAAATCCCAACAGGATATTTCATTGAACTCAAAAGGACGAATCTAAAATTCATATGGATGAACACAAGGCCAAGAAAAATTAAAATAATTTTGAAAAAAAAATAAAAAATAAAAAAAAAAATAAAATAATTTTGAATAAGAAGAACTGCAGTAAAGGGTTAATTTGGCAGCCTGAATACCCAAACCACGAATATTCCTCTGAGCCCTTGGAATTGGCTGCCTAGTATGTCTTTGTACACTTACGGTACCAGATGGTACATGCTAACACTGTGATTCACAGTGAACATTTGTTTTTGTATGCTTGGAGCTTTGGGCCATATGGTATCACTTTGATTTCAGAGGGGTGAGACCACTGGAGACTGAGCACCTAAGGTCAGTCATGTGGGTTGTTCATGTCTATGTTACTGACACCAATAAAAACCCTGGACACCAAAGCTTATGTAAACTTTCCCAGTTGACAATATTCTATTCACATCTTATTACATATAAAGGTTTCTGGTGCCTAAGGAAGAACTAAGTAATGTTTTGTAACTCCATGGGGAAAGGACAACTGGAAGCTCATGCCTAGCTACTGCTGGACTCTGTTGTACGTACCTTTTGCTTTAATGATTCTAATCTGTACCTTTCTACTGTAATAAACAGTAACTGAGTGGGGACCCCTAACACAGGAATCAAAGTCTGTGGGCACTGACTAGCTAAAACCTATCAAAGCCTATAATGAAGCTATGGAAATTAAAACAGTATGGTCATGGCATAGAGACAACAAATAGACTAAAAGAAAATACAACCTCAAATGTGAAGAAATGGCATTGCAGATCAATAGGCAAAAGATAAATTATTGAACAACACTGAGGGGGGCACTTGATGGGATGAGCACTGGGTGTTACACTGTATGTTGGCAAATTGAACTCCAATAAAACATTTTAAAAAAATAAAAAATATATATGTTTCAAAAAAATAAACTGCTTAATATTCAAAAAAAATTCAAACAAAAAAATTGATCCAGATTATCCATTTAGGAAAAAATGAAGATTTCTGATAGACACCATCTATAAAAATGTATCAGATAGAAAAATCTGTGAAATGCAAAATTAAATACATCCTTACAGGGGATCCCTGGGTGGCTCAACGGTTTGGCGCCTGCCTTTGGCCCAGGGCGTGATCCTGGAGTCCCGGGATCGAGTCCCGCGTCGGGCTCCCGGCGTGGAGCCTGCTTCTCCCTCCTCCTGTGTCTCTACCTCTCTCTCTCTCTCTATGTCTATCATAAATAAATAAATAAATCTTTAAAAAAAATAAATACATCCTTACAAAAACATATAGAATTTTTTTTATATTCTCAGGATAGGGACAGATTTTAAGTAAACAATCATAAAAGAAAATATTTATTAGTTTGACAGCATTAAAATTAAATACACCTGTACACCAAAAGGTATCATAAACTTATAAAAATTAGATATATATGAAATAAGTGATAAGACCTTAGTATATGCAGATTAGCATATCTATGTAGTACAAATAAATTAGTTCATCCAACAAATACTTATTGAATGTCTGTTATGTACAAGATGCTGTTCTGGTGACTGGAAAATCTGTAGGAAACAACTCAGACAATAGCCTTATTTCATATGGAAGACAGACAATAATTAATAAACAAATAAATATATTAATAAGACTCAGATTTTAGCAAGTGCCTTAGAGATAAATAAAGCAAGTAAGGGAATACAGAGCTTGACAGGAGATGTTATTTTAGATAGGCTGTTCAGGAAAGGCCAATGTAAATTTACAGCTATTTTTGAACCTAATATAGGCTACAAGTCATAGCTTTTCCTATGAAAAGGAAAATAACCCAATAGAAAAAAGCTATTCTCAACTAAATTAATTAAAAGGCCAAAAATTCTCTGCAGTTTATATAAACATAATTTTGCATGTGTGTTCATGTTAAGAGGATTTATGGGATTTCAGAAAAGACATTTTAGTATGAATTTATAATTTCTGAACCTGGGTGATGAGCTAATGAAATTTGTTATATCATTCTCTCATTCATTTTTCTTTTATTTTTTCTATATAACAATATTATATTTTATGAATATATAATTAAAATACATTTTAATTGCTCAACCACTGAGCATCTGCCTTTGGCTCAGGTCATGATCCCCGGGTCCTGGGATTGAACCCTGCATCAGGCTGCCTGCAGGAAGCCTGCTTCTCCCTCTGCCAATGTCTCTGCCTCTCTCTGTGTGTCTTTCATGGATAAATAAATAAAATCTTTTACAAGATAAAATAAATAAAAAGTTACTGAAACTCTTGAAAGAAAAAACATTTGAAAACAATTTAAAAATAAATGAAAATAATGGAATTAGCAAACATAATCTACTGATATACACACAAAGAAAAACATATCATGATCAAATTAAGTTCCTTTAGAAATTCAAGGTTGGTTTAATAATTGAAAATAAATTAACATAATTATACATGTTAAAAGAAAATTTTTCATCTTGTTTTTAAAATTTGACCTATTGTTGAGTGAAATAAGTCAATCAGAGAAGGACAAACATTATATGGTCTCATTCATTTGGGGAATATAAATAATAGCGAAAGGGAATAGAAGGGAAGGGAGAAGAAATGGGTAGGAAATATCAGAAAGGGAGACAGAACATGAAGACTCCTAACTCTGGGAAACGAACTAGGCGTTGTGGAAGGGGAAGGGCGGGCAGGGGGTGGGGGTGAATGGGTGACCGACACTGAGGGGGGCACTTGACAGGATGAGCACTGGGTGTTATTCTGTATGTTGACAAATTGAACACCAATAAAAAATAAACTTATTATTAAAAAAATAAAATAAAATTTGAACTATTTAATCATGTCTTTAAAAAACTAAAAAATAGAAATAGAGAAAACTTTCTTAATCAGATACGTTATTTTGTATTGAATATGAAAATATCTTAAGAGCTTCCTTGAGATTAGAATAAAAGCCCACTATTGCCACTGCTATTCAAAATCATACTGGAGATTCTAGCCTGTGCACTGAGGCAAGAGATAACCATAAAACATATAATGATTGCATGGAGTATCTTGTAGTACCAGAAATCAAGGAAGTGATTTAAAAACTAAAAGGATGGAGGCACATCAAAAAGACACCAATGTCAATCTAAAACAAAAGAAATAGCACAGCGTTGGATTACAACCCAGTATATAAAATAAATATACATTAGTCTACACTGTTATAAATTATTAAATAAATAAGTAAATAAGTTAGGGAAAGAGATAAATCTTTACAGAAGTATTTCAAGTATTATGAATAGTTACTGTCTTCTCTAGGAAGTGGACCTTAATGTCCATTCCTGTCCTCCATCTTGAGCATGGACTGGTCTTAGTGAATCATGTCCAAAAAATGGAGTATTGAAAAAGGAGAAAGAATATTTTTATAGTGGAAAAGCCTAGTGAGAGCTACTTTAACAAAATTATCAAGGTTAACATCATCAATTGTAGATCGGGTTGATATCATGTACATTTGATGTAATATAATGATGAGAGAACTTAACTTCTGTGGAATTCTTTCCCAAAACTCATAAACCCATATAATGAAATAAAAATATGACAAATCCAGGTTGAAGAACATTTTACTAAACATCTGACTTACCAGTCAGGTCATGAAACTATCATGTCATAAAAGACCACGAGAGGTTAAGAAACTGTCATGGACCAAGGGATATCAAGGAAACTAAGTGTAGAGAACAAATGGATGGTTACAAAAGGAAGGTAGGTGGGAGGATGGGTGAAGGAAGTGAATTAAGGAAGGCACTTGTGATGAGCACAGGGTATGGAAGTGTTGAATCACTATATGTACACCTGAAACTAATATAACATTGCATGTTAACTAACTAGAATTAAAATAAAAACTGAAAAAAGGGGATCCCTGGGTGGCACAGCGGTTTAGCGCCTGCCTTTGGCCCAGGGCGCGATCCTGGAGACCCGGGATCGAATCCCACGTCGGGCTCCCGGTGCATGGAGCCTGCTTTTCCCTCTGCCTATGTCTCTCTCTCTCTCTCTCTCTCTCTCTCTCTCTGTGACTATCATAAATAAATAAATAAAAATTTTTAAAAAACTGAAAAAAGTAAATATAATATCATATTCTGAATTAGATCCAGGAACAGAAAAAGAACATTGGCATAAAATCTGGTGGAATCTGAACAAAGTCTAGATTTTAATCAACAATAACATACTATTGGTTTCTTAGTTGCAATAAATATGTCATAGTTATGGAAGATTTTAACTTTAGAGGAAGGTGGATAGGTGATCTTGATATTATATTTGCAACTTTTTCTAAAATTATTCCAAAAGTAAAATATTTGTTACATATAAGGTTTGGAAAGTAGTATTAATAAAGCTCTTGTTATTCCCAGAAAACATGATTACACTAAAAAAAAAAGTCTACAGATAAGGAATTTAGCAAGATTGCTGAAAGTCAACATGTTTTATATAATTAGCACTAATAGTTATATTAATTATTATTAATTGTACTTTTCATTAGCAATAATTTGAAAATGAAATATTAAAAAGATCCCATGTAAAAACATTATCAGGAGGGGGCGGGGCAAGATGGTGAAAGAGTAGGGTCCCCAAGTCACCTGTCCCCACCAACTTAACTAGATAACTTTCAAATTATCCTGAAAACCTATGAATTCGGCCTGAGATTTAAAGCTGGAATGCTACAGAGAGAAGAGTTCATGTTTCTAACAAGGTAGGAAGACAGAAAAAAAATAAAAATAATCCAATTGGGGAGAGGCCCCCTAAGGAACTGGGCTAAGGTCGGGCAGCAAATGCCTCCAGGACAGGAGAGCCCAGTCCCGGAGAAGCAGGAATTTTAAAAATCTTCCTGGATGGAAAGGCATTCGCAGTGAAGTGGGGCAGGATCAGAGGGGGGCAGTAGAGCCCCCAGGTTTCTGGGGTCACTAAGAGAGGAAGTGCATCCCAGGGAAGAGCTCAGCACCACAGACTGTGGGACGAGCTCCGAAAAGGGCTGGAGCTACACCCAATGGGGCCTCCAGAAAAGCTCAGGGGTGGCTCCACGTGGAGGAGATTTCATGGCCCTGGGAGCACAATTCCAGCAGCACAGGCCCCAGATCCCAGAGCGTGGGAGACACTTCCCAGGATCCTGCACTCTCCGCGGGACAGGTAGAGTTGGGGAGGGCACAGGACAGTGAGGACAACACTGCCACTGGGCGCCCCCAAGCTGTGCAGATCAGTGCCCCCGGAGCACCCAGGCCACTGCCGAGTGTGCCTGTGGTACTTAATGTGGGAGCTGACTCGAGAGCTAGAGAACTGGTCACCGACAGTGTGGTTGTTCCTGCTGGCATTACCCTGTGTGTGGATGGAACAGGGCCACCAGGGAACAGGGGCCTCAGGATAAATAGCTCCCACTGAGCCATGCACCTGGCAGGGGGCGAGGCAGCTCCCCCAGGTGCACACACCTGAGAATCAGCACAGCAGGCACCTCTGCCAGAACACCAGCTGGAAGGACAGGGGAAGAGCAAGTTCTCAACCGAACAGCATTGGAAAACTCCAGGAAAAGTAGATGGATTTACAGTATATAGAACCAGAGGATACCCCTCCTTGTTTTTATTGTTTTTGTTTTTGTTTTTTATACTTTGCGGGGGTTGTTTGTCTGTTTCCACTTTTTCTCACTTTTTTTTCCTTCCTTTTTCCAGTAAAACGTGTTTTTAGCCACTCTGCACTGAGCAAAATGACTAGAAAGAAGTCAAGACTAGAAAGACCCACCACAAAAGAAAGAATCAGAAACAGTACTCTCTCCCACAGAGTTACAGAATTTGGATTACAATTCAATGTCAGAAAGCCAATTCAGAAGCACAATTATGAAGCTACTGGTGGCTCTGGAAAAAGCCTACAGGATTCAAGAGACTTCATGACTGCAGAATTTAGATCAAACAGGCCAAAATTAAATATCACTTAAATGAGATGCAATCCTAACAGGAGGTCCTAACGACCAGGGTTAATGAGGTAAAAGAAAGAGTGAGTGACATAGAAGACAAGTTGATGGAAAGGAAGGAAGATGAGGAAAAAGAGAAAAAACATTAAAAAATCATGAGGAAAGGTTAAAATAAATTACAGCCTCAGAAGGAAAAATCCACGTTTAATTGGGGTTCCAGAGGATGCTGAAAGAGACAGAGGACCAAAAAGTGTATTTGAACATTTCATAGCTGAGAAATTCCCTAATTTGGGAAGGGAAACAGGCATTCAGATCCAGGAAAAAGATTTTCCCATCGCCACCCCCAATCAATAAAAACCATTCAACACCTCAACATTTAATAGTGAAACCTGCAAATTCCAAAGATAAAGAGAAGATCCTTAAAGCAGCAAGAGACAAGAAATCCCTAACCTTTATAGGGAGAAGTATTAGTTAACAGCAGGCCTCTCCACAGAGACCTGGCAGGCCAGAAAGGGATGGCAGGATATATTCAGGGTCCTAAATGAGAAGAAGATGCAGCCAAGAATACTCTATCCAGCAAGGCTCTCATTCAGAATGGAAGGAGAGATAAAGAGCTTCCAAGACAGGCAGGAACTGAAAGAATATGTAACCACCAAACCAGCTCTGCAAGAAATGTTAAGGAGGACTCTGTGAAAGAAAGAAGTCCAAAGAAATAATGCACAAAACAGGGACTGAATAGGTATTATGATGACACTAAATTCATATATTTCAATAGTAACTCTGAATATTAATGGGCTAAATTATTCCATCAAAAGGCACAGGGTGGGATCCCTGGGTGGCGCAGTGGTTTGGCGCCTGCCTTTGGCCCAGGGCGCGATCCTGGAGACCCGGGATCGAATCCCACATCGGGCTCCTGGTGCATGGAGCCTGCTTCTCTCTCTGCCTGTGTCTCTGCCGTTCTCTCTCTCTCTCTGTGTGACTATCATAAATAAATAAAAATTAAAAAAAAAAGGCACAGGGTTTCAGACAGGATAAAAAAGCAAGACTCATCAATTGGCTGTCTAAAAGAGACTGATTTTAGACTGAAGGACACCTACAGCCTGAAAATGAAAGGTTGAAGAACCATTTACCATTCAAATCATCCTCATGAAAGCAGGGGGAGTAAGCCTCATATCAGATAAATTAAACTATCCCAAAGACAGTAGTAAGAGGTGAAGAGGGACACTATATCACACTTAAAGGATCTATCCAACAGGAGGACATAAATATCATGAACATTTATGCCCCAAATGTGGGACCTGCCAAGTATATCAATCAATTAATAACCAAAGTTAAGGCATACTTCGATAATAATATACTAATACTCAGAGACTTTATACGGTGCTTTCTGTAATTGATAGATATTCTAAGCACAACATCTCCAAAAAAAAGAAGAGCTTTAAATGATACACTGGACCAGATGGATTTCACAAATATTTTCAGAAATCTATCTCCTGGATCTGAATGCCTGTTTCCCTTCCCAAACTTTACATCCAAATGCAACTAAATACACATTCTTCTCAACTGCACATGGAACTTTCTACAGAATAGACCACATACTGGGACACAAATCAGGTATTAACCAATACCAAAAGATTGAGATTGTCCCCACATATTTTCAGACCAGAACGCATTGAAACTAGTACTAAATAAGAAGAAGAAATTTTGAAGGATTTCAAACATGTGGAGGTTAAAGAGCATCCTGTTAAAAGATGAGAGGGGCAATGAGGAAATTAGAGAAGAATTAAAAAGATTCATGGAAACTAATGAGAATGAAGATACAATCGTTCAAAATCTTTGGGATCAGAAAGAAGTAGTCCTGAGAGGGAAATACATCACAAGTTAAGCGTCCCTCAAAAAACTGGAAAAAACTCAAATACACAAGCGAACCTTGCACCTAAAGAAACTGGAGAAAGAGCAGCAAATAAAACCTACAACCAGCAGAAGAAGAGAGTTAATAAAGATTCAAGCAGAACTCAATGAAATAGAGAACAGAACTGTGGAACAGATCAACAAAACCAGGAGTTGGTTCTTTTAAAGAATTAATAAGATAGATAAATCATTAGTCAGCCTTATTAAAAACAAAATGGAAAAGACTCAAATTAATAAAATCACGAATGAAAAATGAAGAGATCACCACGAATACAAAGGAAACACAAACGATTTTTTAAAGATATTATTAGCAGCTATATGCCAAAAAATAGGGCAACCAGGAGTTGGTTCTTTGAAAGAATTAATAAGATAGATAAAGCATAAGCCAGCCTTATTAAAAAAGAAGAGAGAAAAGACTCAAATTAGTAAAATCATGAATGAGAAAGGAGAGATCACTACCAACACCAAGGAAATACAAACGATTTTAAAAACATATTATGAACAGCTATACACCAATAAATTAGACAATCTAGAAGAAATTAACACATTTCTGGAAACCCACAAACTACCAAAACTGGAACTGGAAGAAATAGAAAACCTGAACAGGCCAATAACCAGGGAGGAAATTGAAGCAGTCATCAAAAAACTCCCAAGACACAAAAGTCCAGGGCCAGATGGCTTCCCTGGGGAATTCTATCAAACGTTTAAAAAAGAAACCATACCTATTCTACTAAAGCTGTTCGGAAAGATAGAAAGAGATGGAGTACTTCCATACTCATTCTATGAGGCCAGCATCACCTTAATTCCAAAACCAGACAAAGACCCCACCAAAAAGGAGAATTATAGACCAATATCCCCGATGAACATGGATGCAAAAATTCTCAACAAGATACTAGCCAATAGGATCCAACAATACATTAAGAAGATTATTCACCATGGCCAAGTAGGATTTATTCCCGGGACACAAGGCTGGTTCAACACTCATAAAACAATCAATGTGATTCATCATATCAGCAAGATAAAAAACAAGAACAATATGATCCTCTCAATAGATTCAGAGAAAGCATTTGACAAAATACAGCATCCATTCCTGATCAAAACTCTTCAGAGTGTAGGGATAGAGGGAACATTCCTCAACATTTTAAAAACCATCTACGAGAAGCCCACATCAAATATCATTCTCAATGGGGAAGCACTGGGAGCCTTTCCCCTAAGATCAGGAATAAGACAGGGATGCCCACTCTCACCACTGCTATTCAACATAGTACTGGAAGTCCTAGCCTCAGCAATCAGACAACAAAAAGACATTAAGGGCATTCAGATTGGCAAAGAAGAAGTCAAACTCTCCCTCTTCACCAATGACATGATACTCTACATAGAAAACCCAAAAGACTCCACCCCAAAAAAAAAAAAAAAGACTCCACCCCAAGATTGCTAGAACTCATACAGCAATTTGGCAGCATCGCAGGATACAAAATCAATGCCCAGAAGTCAGTGGCATTTCTATACACTAACAATGAGACTGAAGAAAGAGAAATTAAGGAGTCAATCCCATTTACAATTGTACCCAAAAGTATAAGATACCTAAGAATAAACCTAACCAAAGAGGTAAATGATCTATACCCTAAAAACTACAGACACTTCTGAAAGAAATTGAGGAAGACACAAAGAGATGTAAAAATATTCCTTGCTCATGGATTGGCAGAATTAATATTGTGAAAATGTCAATGTTACCCAGGACAATTTACACGTTTAATGCAATCCTTATCAAAATACCATGGACTTTCTTCAGAGAGTTGCAACAAATTATTTTATGATTTGTGTGGAATCAGAAAAGACCTCGAATAGCCAAGGGAATTTTAAAAAAGAAAACCATAGCTGGGGGCATCACAATGCCAGATTTCAGGTTGTACTACAAAGCTATGGTCATCAAGACAGTGTGGCACTGGCCCAAAAAGAGACACATAGATCAATGGAACAGAATAGAGAACCCAGAAGTGGACCCTCCACTTTATGGTCAACTAATATTCAAGAAAGAAGGAAAGACTATCCACTGGAAAAAAGACAGTCTCTTCAATAAATGGTGCTGGGAAAATTGGACATCCACATGTAGAAGAATGAAGCTAGACTACTCTCTTGCACCATGCACAAAGATAAACTCAAAAATGTATGAAAGATCTTAATGTAAGACAAGATTCCATCAAAATCCTAGAGGAGATCTCAGGCAACACCCTTTTTGAACTTGGTCACAGTAACTTCTTGCAAGATTCATCCATGAAGGCAAGAGAAAGAAAAGCAAAAATGAACTATTGGGACTTCATCAAGGTAAGAAGCTTTTGTACAGCAAAAGAAACAGTCAACAAAACTCAAAGACAACCTACAGAATAGGAGAAGATATTTGCAAATGATGTATCAGATAAAGGGCTAATTTCCATGATCTATAAAGAACTTATTAAACTCAACACCAAAGAAACAATCCAATCATGAAATGGGCAAAAGACAGAACAGAAATCTCACAGAGGAAGACATAGACATGGCCAACAAGCACATGAGGAAATGCTCCGCATCACTTGCCATCAGGTAAATACAAATCAAAACCACAATAAGATACCACCTTACACCAGTGAGAATGGGGAAAATAAACAAAGCAAGAAACCACAAATGTTGGAGATGATGTGGAGAAAGGGGAACCCTCCTGTACTATTGATGGGAATGTAAACTGGTGCAGCCACTCTGCAATTATTGTCACTGTTTTGACAATCTTGTCACAGGATTTGTTCCTATGAAGTGTCACTTGTCTAAATTCCAATTCCTTCTGCAAGTGAGTCATCATCACCAAGCCAGGAGTCCTGTGTCCTTGTGAGTGACTCTTTGTGATATAAGCTATCATGTTTATGGCCATATGCACAGATTTATTCTTAAAATTCCTTAGCTCAGAAAAAATCTCATTTTACACACCTGATGGTCATGGAGCTGTTCTGCAACTATGTGTTGTAGAGATAAACTTAACATAAGGTCTTTACTCTCAGATAACATTTGGTCTGGCAAAAAAATACAAGTTAAATATACAGGTACAGTTTTCTTCATACTTATACCTCAACATCTGACATAGAGCCTGGTTTGGTAACAGGTGCTCAAATAAGTCTGATTAATGAGTAATTAGGAATCAGAGGAGAACATGTTGGTGTGGCAACTACCGTGTGTGTGTGTGTGTGTGTGTGTGTGTGTGTGTGTGTGTGTGTAATGTGTGGTTCATTCCAGCAGCTTTGCAAGTGCTTCCAAGTTCTCAGGATCAGGGTTCTGGTATGAGGTGCATAGGCTGGGGATACTGAATACTCAGAGGTACAGTGACTTGTAGACATTCACCTGGCAGAAAGGTGACACATAGCTGAGGTAACACTCAAATCTGCAGATTGTAAGTCACCTACAGATTCTAAATCAGTTTCTCTAATATAGAAAAAAGATAGGAAGCCTCTACGTTTTAGATGCTTATGTCTTTTCTTATGGGAGAGGCTGATAAACTATTTTTTTTGCTCAATTTTTTTACCATTGCATCAAGACAAAAAAGATGCTTCTATGTGACTTGGAAGAGTAAGATGAAAAAAGCATCCTGGGCAAAATGGAGAATCAGACCAAAGAACTCCTCAGTGAACACCATCAGGCCACCCAGTTAGGGTGAGCATGCAGTTTAGTGCACATCTTTAAGGGCACCATACACCCAGTATCTGTCATAAGCTTGCATGTATTTTATAAAAATTCTCTGTCAGATGGCAGTAGAGGGTTTTATTCTAACCAGAGCAGTGCATTATGTCAGTATTCTGAGAGACAGAAGTAAAGTGTTTCATAAAAGGTATGTCTTCTTTTTCTAATCCTCATGGAGTTGTTTTATGGGCTGATGATTATCTAGTGTCTAGGCTCTGCTTTTTTTTTTGTTTTGCAAGTGTTCTTTTAAAATAATATATTCTCGGTGTCCATCAAAAGATGAATGGATAAAGAAGATGTGGTTTATGTATACAATGGAATATTACTCAGCCATTAGAAACGACAAATACCCACCATTTGCTTCGATGTGGATGTAACTGGAGGGTATTCTGTTGAGTGAAATAAATCAGTCGGAGAAGGACAAACATTATATGGTCTCATTCATTTGTGGAATATAAGAAATAGTGAAAGAGAATAAAGAAGAAAGGAGAAAAAATGAGTGGGAAATATCAGAAAGGGAGACAGAACATGAGAGACTCCTAACTCTGGGAAACGAACTAGGGGTGGTGGAAGGCAAGGTGGGCGGGGGGTGGGGGTGACTGGGTGACGGGCACTGAGGTGGGCACTTGACGGGATGAGCACTGGGTGCTTTGTTTTTTTTTTTTTTTTTTTTGAACACGAATAAAAAATAAATTTATTAAAAAAAGACAAAAAACACTTAACATATATTTGGTATACGTATTATATACTTGTATTCTTACAATAAAGTAAGCTACAGAAAAAAAATATTATTAAAAAATTAGAGAAAATACACTTACAGTACTGTATTGTATTTACTGGGAAAAAAGTAATGCATGTATTATAAGGATATTTGTGTAGTTCAAGCCCCTTTAATTTTGTTTTTTTTTGTTTTTTTTTTTTGTTTTTTTGTTTTTTTGCTCTGTACCCTTCTACAAGGCTCTCTTATCCATAGCCCTCCCTTGCAGTATTCAGCGCCTCCCTGTATTTTTACTCTTCCCAGCAGAATTAAAACAGATTTCAGTCATACAAAATCCTGTATTTCAGGAAAGATCTGATACATTAATTCAGTCTAAGATATTAATGATGCATCTGACTTTATATGCTATATACAGCCAAGTCTATTATTAACAAATAAAAACTTCTAAGGCCAAGTAAATTCATCTCAGGTACTTGAATTAGTGGCCCTGTGGCAGGCCTTTCAAGACATCTTCTTTTGATAGCCTAAGTCATTTCCTATTTTTGCCATATTTATTGGTAAGTTAGCTTTGTAATAGAAGTCAGATTCTTAGTTTCAGGATTAATCTCTTCCCATTAGATATTTCTCAAACTGGGAGCTTTTCCCTACTAACACCTTTTTCAAACACGTCATCTTGTTTTGCCAAATGCTTCATCTAATATTTCCTCAGAACGGTTTTAAATCAGCAGTTCTACTGAACATTTTTTGACTCCTGGAAACTGACATTACTGCATTTCACTGCCTATTAAATAGGCCTATTAGCTGAACATTAGCAACTTTTCTCCCTTACTTGCTTTGTCAGGGAAAATTAGACCCTGAGAAATGATCGAAATATAATGCCTATGGCCAACCTTGTCCTGGCTGAATTTTCCATGGTGATAACCAGTAACTCATGAATGTGGCATAGTTTAAAGACTTCCAAGGAAATTGCCTCATCTAATCTTCTGGAGGAGTGGGTTGTGCCTTGTAGAGAAAAGATTTAACAAATTATCATTTCTTACGTGGTTGCTCTGTTTATCTTCTTCCTTCCTCCAAAGGAATGAACCAGACATAGGTTCTGACATGGTGTGTTGGTTTAGGGAAGCTGATTTTGCTGGTAACAGAGTGGCTAGGTATGGAAAGCTTAGAAAATAATCAGCAGTGTCCTGGGAAGCACTGAAATTCAGAAATAGATAAGTGGACTCCTTATCACACGGGGAGCAAAGCCAAGAACGTTCAGAGCCAGTTTTACATTGTAATTGGGTAAGGAGTTAAAAAAAAAAAGATGGGAAAAAGCCAAGAAAATTCATCTGACTGGGGGTGAAAGGACAAACACTTGTTTTCCACTAACTGTTGGTTTGTGATTTAACATCATTTAATTAGCCAGGACTAAATTGTGTATGATCTTAAATCTTCAAATTTCTCCAAATGTAACTGTATAACTCTCTCTGTGTGTGTGTGTGTGTGTGTGTGTGTGTGTGTGTGTATGCACATGCATGCATGTGAGCACTGGGTGTTATTCTATATGTTGGCAAATTGAACACCAATAAAAAATAAATTTATTTAAAAAATAAAAACAAATGGAGAGCCCGTTATGCTTTTAAATCCCATCAGGGGTAAATAGAAAGAACTGTTGGAAAGAACTTTGCCAGTATATATGATAACCCCTAAAAGTTTTTACACACTTCATTCTCTTCTTTGTTCATTTTAGAGATGCACCTGCTTTCAAATATCATTGCCCACCAGAAGCCAACATGAGAGATGTTTGAATGTCATGTATCTTGTGCAGTGTAGGCATTTAATGCATATTTATTAAATCCAGACCTGTACTGTCCCCCAGGAATTTCACAAAGTAGAGCCAAGGAACATAAGCTTTCAGGTCAGGCAAGCTAATGTTTAATTTCCAACTACCATTTTGGAGGTATTACTATCTTCATTGTCCTCATGGTAAGATTCATGTCCTCATTGGTAATGGGATGAATAAAATCTGCAGAATTGGGAGTAGTAATGGATATATATTATGCAAATGTTGACTGTAGTACTCAGTCAGCTGTAGCTAGAGATAGAAATCTGTGATTGTGAAGATTTAGATTAGGCGAAGGCCAACCTCTACCTCTTCTAGCTGTGTCAACCCACAACAAGTCCCTGGGAGTTGATAGTCACAATGCATGCATAAAGGTTGTTACTGATGCCACCTAGTATTTCTGATCCTGTCTCCCAGGCACAGACTGTCTCCCTTTGATATAAGGCTTGGCCCTGTGATTGTGTTTCAGCCCATGACATATGACCGTGTGTCCACTTTTAGGTGAATGCTTTGAGGCAATATGTGATTTGATGTGTTCTTCCTCTCCATCTGCCAAGCAGTTACAATAACATAGAGTTCAGTCCCTGGCCAATTCTGAATGAATACAGAGTATGAGTGAAAAATAAGCCTTTGTGCTTTCCATCCCTGAAAAGTATGATGATGTCAGTATTGCCTACCCTATCTTAACTGAAGCAGCATGTAGAGTGCCTGCACTAGTGCCTGACACATAATCAGTGCTGAGGAAGTGTTTATTATTGGTAGCAGTAATAGTTATATTTATATTTGAAACAGCCCTAGCTCTACCTAATGATGTTTAAGCTGGCAATGAACTTCATGATTTTAAGATCACCAGATTCTCGTGGAGAAATGAGTTTATTATTTGGCATAAGAAAAGTACAAAAAATCCTACTTCAAACACCTGTTGACTGACCATTTAAGCATCTTACAGTGACTCATCTCTGAGCAATAATTTCCTTATGTGTAAAATGAGGAGGATGGTGATGGTGGCTAAAGTTGGATAAAATGCACAGAGCACAGTGTTGAAGTGGGGTGAGCACCTAATAGTCCCTGCTGCCCTTCTCTTTCCTGCTGCCTGTGATTACTACCTTTGTAGCCACCAACTGCAGCTTCTCCTGCCTTCACTTCTTATGTCCTTCCCCAGTTGTACAGGCCTCTCCTCCTAATCATTGGCTTCTCCATGAGGGGATGGAAAGCAGACTGCTAATGTATTAATTTTGCTAACAGTAGTTTGAGGAAAAATTGTGACAGGTGGGAGACTGGCACCAAAATATTCTATGGATTTTAGTTAGTTCCATTGGCTGTAGTCCATAGAAAGAGATATGAAACAAATGGAAAATCAGAATCATTTGTGGCTTTAAAATAACCTAATACAGGGATCCCTGGGTGGCACAGCGGTTTGGCGCCTGCCTTTGGCCCGGGGCACGATCCTGGAGACCCGGGATCGAGTCCCACATCGGGCTCCCTGCATGGAGCCTGCTTCTCCCTCTGCCTGTGTCTCTGCCTCTCTCTCTCTCTGTGTGTGTGTGACTATCATGAATAAATAAATAAAATCTTTAAAAAAATAAAATAACCTAATATATTCAGTGTGTTTGCCTGTGTGTGATGAAACATTTTCAGACTTAACTAAGCCAAGTGATAATTTTTCTGCTTAGCTTTTTCTGTCTGGATAGATCTGATCAATGATTCTCTGGGCATATGGGTGGACAGGTCATGACCTGGACTTCTCTGCTTACAGCCAAGCATTAAGTGTAATTGTATTTCAACATCCTAGTGAAAGTATCTTTTCAAATAACTGAAAGGAAACTAATTAAATATCTAAAACTTTCATCATTTCTGGAAGATGACCAAACCCAGTGGTGCCAGTTGGTCTTAACCATAACTCTTATAATTCTCTATGAAAATTACCTTTAAATTAAAGAGTTATGGTTATCATTATGTGAGGTGGGCCTGGCAAAATTTTCGACAGGTTCCGTATGAGAAACTTAATTAATCTGCTCAAATTTGTTCACAAATCTTTGAGGTATGAAACAAAACCTAGAGCCTTGCCTTTCCATCTGGGCTGAGTCCACACACCCTTCCTGGAGAGGAGCAGAGAAGAAATACACACTGGTTTGTGTAAAGATTTTAAAAAACACTAATGCTTTTTGTTAAAGATTTTTAAAATTTAGATGATACGTCTAAGATATCTTAACATATCCTTTTCCTTCTCCTTTCTCCTTAACTGTTTTTTCTCTGTTACATAGTCCACATAAGTTGGCATATGCATGTTACATTGCAAGGAAGGTATTGAAACTTGATGTTGTAAAACTGTTTTTTGGGGGGGATCCCTGGGTAGCGCAGCGGTTTGGCGCCTGCCTTTGGCCCAGGGCGCGATCCTGGAGACCCGGGATCAAATCCCACATCGGGCTCCCGGTGCATGGAGCCTGCTTCTCCCTCTGCCTGTGTCTCTGCCTCTCTCTCTCTCTCTGTGACTATTATAAAGAAATAAAAATTAAAAAAAAACTGTTTTTTTAAGATTACCTCTTTATATGCTAATTAGTGTGAAAACAATTTACAGCTTTCGTGGTGTGACAATATAGGTGGGTCAATATCATGAATGTGAGTTTGTGCAAGTGGGACATCTGAAGTAAGAATGGTAACTCATGGGAGCAGACTGGTGAAGTGATATGAAAAAATAAAGTTGTGTATGCCCTATTGGCATTTATTATCAACCAAGTAGATTAAAGGGGCACCTGGGTGGCTCAGTTGGTTAATCATCTGCCTTTAGCTCAGATCATGATCTCAGAGTCTTGAGATCAAGCTCTGCATCAAGCTCTCTACTCGGCAAGGAGTCTATTCTCTCTCTCTCCCTCTATACTTGTGCTCTCTCTCAAATAAATAAATAAAATCTTTTTTAAAAAGTAAATTAAAAAAATTAATCAGTTCGTCAATGTGTAAAACTGTGTATTAACAATTCAATTACTAAAAATGTATTCTGAATAAATAAGAATGTATAATATATATTTAGATATAAAGATGGTGATTATATTTTCTTTAGAAAAATCAAATCATGATAGTTCCAAACTAAATCACTCTACATTTATTAAAATTATACTGTAGAGATGTATTCATTTTTTATGAATATGGAAAATGTATGTAACTCCAAAGCAGGTTGCAGAGCAGCAGGGGGGTCTATATTCCACTTTTGAGAAAATACAGGTGGAGAGACAGAGCCATGGTCAGAGCACAGATTCTCAGATATCAGTAACAAGGTGGTTTTCATTTTTTCTTTTTGTTTACTTGTATTTGAAAATTATCCTGCACTTAACATGGATTACTTGTATAATCAAAATGTCTTTTTTAAAAATAATGTGTGCAAATGGTATTGATTACCTTCTTTTTTTGGACTGGCTTTGCTAACAATTCTGTTGTATGGTTTAAAACATTCCATTTAGGGCTATTTTGCATCTAACTCACTCTGTGGCAGTTTTAGTTCTAGTATGTTTCCAGAGGGTTGGGTGCACATCTTAATCACTGTAACACCATCCCTTTATGTAGACTCTCAGCTATTGGCCTGAAATGGGAACTTTGATTCAGAACTAAAGAGAGAATATCCCATTTTCTGGTTACATGTTCCTGGAGAATGGGGCCATGTCTTTCTTCATCACTCGGTTCTTATCCTCCTTACGATCAGCACATAAGTCAGGGACTGCCTCAAAACAGTCCTGCAATAGAAAGCTATTCAGTTGATTCAAATCTCATTAAGGTGAAAAGACTGAAGCCCATGGAAATTAAATCTTTTTCTCATGATCATATAACACCTGCCCCTGTTCCATTCATTGCATCCAGGACTAACAGATGAGCTTCTTTGACAAGAGAGGTACTCTGAACACCTTTATTAAGAGAAAATTTTCCTTTTACAACACATTTACAAACAACAACAATAAATGTTATTCATCATTTTTCTAAAGGGTTCAGGAAAAACAGTTTTCCTAGTAGAAAGAGCAAAGAAGCCACCAAAATCCTAGAGAAGAACACAGGCAACACCCTTTTTTAATTTGGCCACAGCAATTTATTGAAAGATACATTCATGAAGGCAAGGGAAGTAAAAGCAAAAATGAATTATTGGGACTTAATCAAAATAAAAAGCTTCTGCATAGCAAAAGAAACAATCAACAAAACTAAAAGACAAACTACAGAAAGGGAGAAGATATTTGCAAATGACATACCAGATAAAGGGCTAGTATCCAAGATCTTTAAAGAACATATTAAATTTAACACCCAAGAAACAATCCAATCATGAAATGAGCAGAAGGCATGAACAGAAATTTCTCCAAACATATACATGGCCAACAAGCACATGAGAAAATGCTCCACATCACTTGCCATCAGGGAAATACAAATCAAAACCACAATGAGATGCCACCTCACCCCAGTGAGAATGGTGAAAATTAACAAGACAGGAAACAACAAATGTTGGAGAGAATATGGAGAAGGGGGAACCCTCTTACGCTGTTGGTGGAAACTGGTACAGTCACTCTGGAAAACGTGGAGGTTCCTCAAGAACTTAAAAATAGAGTTACCCATACAAGCCAGCAATTGCACTATTGGGTATTTACCCCAAAGATACAGATGTAGTAAAACACTGGGAAACCTGCACCCCAATGTTCATAGCACCAATGTCCACAATCGCCAAACTGTGGAAGAAGCCATGATGTCCTTCAACAGATGAATGGATAAAAAAGATGTGATATGTGTATATATATATATATATATATATATATATATATATATATATACACACACACAATGGAATATTACTCAGCCATCGGAAAGGACAAATACCCACCATTTGCTTCAACAAGGATAGAACTGGAGGGTATTATGCTGAGTGAAGTAAATCAATTGGAAAAAGACAATCATCATATGGTTTCACTCATATGGGAAATATAAGAAATAGTGAAAAGGAGGGGAACTGAGTGGGAAAAATTAGAGAGGGAGACAAACCATGAGAGACTCCTAACTCTGGGCAACACAGGGTTGTGGAAAGGGAGGTAGGCAGGGAAATGGGGTAACTGGGTGATGGGCACTTAGGAGGACACTTGATGGGATAAACACTGGGTGTTATACTACATGTTGGCAAATCAAACTTAAATAAAAGCAAATGGGGCAGCCTGGGTGGCTCTCCGGTTTGGCGCCACCTTTGGCCCAGGGCCTGATCCTGGAGACCTGCGATTGAGTCCTACATCAGGCTTCCTGCATGGAGCCTGCTTCTCCCTCTGCCTATGTCTCTGCTCTGTCTCTCTCTGTCTCTCTCTCTCTCTGTCTCTCATTAATAAATAAAACCTTTTTTTAAAAAAAAAGACATTTTCTATGTCTTGAGCAACAAAATGTAGTTCCAGATTGCAAAGGCACATAATCATTGTGGAGGGACTAGACTTTGGTTTATGGCCAAAAAAGCCCATTTAGAAAGCTCTGGCCTCATGTTACATCACTAGCATGCCACATCACTGGCATATAACTGCTGCAGAGTATCTGTAAGGAGGATAAAATGAACATGCACCCAGATATAACTCAAGGTATTTTTTAACAGAATTATCTCATTACATCATATTCATGTCCTTCCAAAGCCTTCTTCACCTGGGGAGAGCTCTCACGTATTTTGAATACCGAAGTCATAGTTAGTGAAGATATAGGAGTTACAGATGACTTAAATAGTGTTCTTTTTTTTTTTTCTGTACATCTGGGTTTTCTTTTTTCTTATTTATTTTTTATTGGAGTTCAATTTTCCAACATATAGCATAACACCCAGTGCTCATCCCGTCAAGTGCTCCCCTCAGTGCCTGTCACCCAGGCACCCCCACCCCCCTTTCTACCACCCTTTGTTCGTTTCCCGAGTTAGGAGTCTCTCATGTTCTGTCTCCCTTTCTGATATTTCCCACCCATTTTTTCTCCTTTCCCTTTATTCCCTTTCACTATTTTTTATATTCCCCAAATGAATGAGACCATATAATGTTTGTCCTTCTCCGATTGACTTATTTCACTCAGCATAATACCCTCCAGTTCCATCCACGTCGAGGCAAATGGTGGGTATTTGTCATTTCTAATGGCTGAGTAATATTCCATTGTATACATAAACCACATCTTCTTTATCCATTCATCTTTCGATGGACACCGAGGCTCCTTCCACAGTTTGGCTATTGTGGACATTGCTGCTATGAACATCCGGGTGCAGGTGTCCCGACGTTTCACTGCATCTGTATCTTTGGGATAAATCCCCAGCAGTGCAATTGCTGGGTCGTAGGGCAGATCTATTTTTAACTCTTTGAGGAACCTCCACACAGTTTTCCAGAGTGGCTTCACAAGTTCACATTCCCACCAACAGTGCAAGAGGGTTCCCCTTTCTCCACATACTCTAAACTTAGAATGGATGAAAGATCTTAATGTGAGACAAGATTCCATCAAAATCCTAGAGAAGAATACAGGCAACACCCGTTTTGAACTTGGCCACAGTAACTTCTTGCAAGATACATCCATGAAGGCAAGAGAAACAAAAGCAAAAATGAACTATTGGGACTTCATCAAGATAAGAAGCTTCTGCACAGCAAAAGAACAGTCAACAAAACTAAAAGACAACCTACAGAATGGGAGAAGATATTTGAAAATGATGTATCAGATAAAGGACTAGTATCCAAGATCTATGATGAACTTATTAAACTCAACAGCAAAGAAACAATCCAATCATGAAATGGGCAAAAGTCATGAACAGAATTCTCACAGAGGAAGACATAGACATAGCCAACAAGCACATGATAAAATGTTCTGCATCACTTGCCATCAGGGAAATACAAATCAAAACCACAACGAGATACCACCTCACTCCAGTGAGAATGGGGAAAATTAACAAGGCAGGAAACAGCAAATAGTGGTCATTTTGTATGCTTATAAAATCCATTTAACTGAACAACAATAAATAAATGAAAAAGCGTGAAAGAGGGAGGAGACAGGTATGTAAAAATATTTAACCTACATTTAGTCATTATTCTTGGAAATGTCACCTGATAGTTTCAAATGTTGGAATCATTGTAAATAAATATTAGAAAATGATTGTGTTCACTGTCCTGATCAGCCAATATCATAGGGAGCTCCTGTGCTTGAGGATCTGTGAAGTACTAAGAGGAACAGTGAAGGTTCTGATTTATCTTAGAGGATTCAGTGATTAACACCCAAGGTCTCTAAACAGGGTGTGTGTCATACAGCCCTTTTCAAGTGCAGATACCTTTGTTTTTTCTTCTCTCTACCAAGGACCTTCCACCCCATGGTAGAAAAAAATAATGGGTGATAGATACACAGGCCCTGGTCCAGCTACAGCTCCTGCCTCATTTTCTCTTCATCTCTGGGAGACTATAATTGAAATTTGGCTCTTTTTTTTTACATCACCCCCTTTTGGATTTTTGCTGACTTATGTTTCCACAAAACCCCTTCCCTCATCAATCAGGTAGAGAAATAGGCATCCTTCAATTTTTGCTGGTAATTTGCGTTTCTAGGGCACTCTGGGCTCATGATATCCATTTAATGAGATCTCTGGATAATGACTCCCATGAGATCATTCTGTAGAGAGTGTTACCGAAATGCCTAAATTTTCCTCAAAGATCTTACAGTCCAGTGGCTGGAATAAAATGTACATTAAAAAATTAAACCAAAATAAAGGATATAAATAGCAATTCAATATAATAAAGCATAAAGTATTACAATTAAGAATATTTTTTTATTATAGTCAGGATAATGGTGTTAAAGGTGTTCTATAGACAACAATGAACTGAAGTTGCTCAGCAGAAAGAGTTGTGTTGAGAAAGGAAACTCTGTAAGAAAGAAATCTTCACCTGGTAAAGCTTCAGCCGTGAGCCACCTTCCTATGTTGGCACTGACATTGGTCCTCAGATAAACTATCTGCTGCAGCAAGCAACTTCTGAGGACAGTTCTACCATTCTGATAACAGAGACAGGATCCAGATCACCTGGAGAGCACATTTATTTTTTTTTAAATTTCATTTATTTATTCATGACACACACACACACACACACACACACACACACACACACAGAGGTAGAGACACAGGCAGAGGGAGAAGCAGGCTCCATGCAGTGTGCCCGATCTGGGACTCGATTCAGGGTCTCCAGGACCACGACGTGGGCCAAAGGTGTCGCTAAACCGCTGAGCCACCCGGGATGCCCATGGAGAGCACATTTAAATGCAATTCCTTTCTCTAGATTCTTTTTTTAAATAATAAATTAATTTTTTTGGTGTTCAATTTGTCAACATACAGAATAACACCCAGTGCTCATCCCGTCAAGTGCCCCCCTCAGTGCCCGCCACCCAGTCACCCCCACCCACCCACCTCCCCTTCCACCACCCCTACTTCGTTTCCCAGAGTTAGGAGTCTTTCATGTTCTGTCTTCCTTTCTGATATTTCCTACTCATTTTTTTCTCCTTTCCCCTTTATTCCCTTTCACTATTTTTTATATTCCCCAAATGAATGAGACCATATAATGAATGTCTTTCTCTAGATTCTAAGAGTATCCCCAGAGAGAGAGGAGAGAGAGAGAAAGAGAATAGTAGGGCAAAAAGAATAAAGAGAAAACAATAGCTGGAAACTTCTCAAATTTGACAACAGACATATCTATAAATCCAAGAAGTTTAATAAAACCAAATTAGGATAAGCCTAAAGTAATTCGTATCACGACTTAATAATCAAAATTTTAATAACTAAGGAAAAGTTTAAAAATCTTGAAAGCAAGTAAAAAGAAATGATACATTACCTATGGTGAAACACCAATTTAAGTTAACTGAACATTTCTCATAGAAAACCAAGAAGGAAGTAGCACAATATTTTTTTCATGTGCTAAAGAAAAAGAACTATTAACAATTAATTTTATATATGGCAAAGCTATCTTTCATAAATAAAAAAGAAATGACGACCTCAGTAAAGGAAAACTAAGAAAATTAGTTACTAGCAGACCTACTGTTAAGATTTGCTATGGATGGTCTTCAAACAGAAGGAAATGACAAAAGAGGAAATCTTAGAGCATCAGGAAGGAAAAAAAAACAAAATGGGTAGAAATATGATTACATAGAAGAGATTATTCATTTTCTCATGAGCTTATAAATCTTATTTGATGATTAAACCACAAATTATAATATCATTTGAACCTCAAGATAATGATTGATTGATTTAAAGATTTTATTTGTTTATTCATGAGATACGCACAGAGAGAGGCAGAGACATAGACAGAGGGAGAAGCAGGCTCCCTGCAGGATTCCCATGTGGGACTCAATCCCAGAACCCCAGGATCATGCCCTGAGTCAAAGGCAGACACTCAACTGCTAAGCCATCCAGGCGCCCCAAGATAATACTAACACCACATACAAAGAGATATATTCATTTTAAAATAAACTTATTTTTTATTGGTGTTCAATTTGTCAACATACTGAATAACACCCAGTGCTCATCCCATCAAGTGCCCACCTCAGTGCCAACCACCCAGTCACCCCCACCCTCCCCACCCACCTCCCCTTCCACCACCCCTAGTTTGTTTCCCAGAGTTAGGAGTCTCATGTTCTGTCTCCCTTTCTGATATTTCCCACTTATTTTTTCTCCTTTCCCCTTTATTCCCTTTCACTATTTTTTATATTCCCCAAATGAATGAGACCATAATTTTTGTCCTTCTCTGATTGACTTATTTCACTCAGCATAATACCCTCCAGTTCCATCCACGTCAAAGCAAATGGCGGGTATTTGTCATTTCTAAGGGCTGAGTAATATTCCATTGTATTCAAACATATTTAAGTCAAAATAAAATCCTAGCAAGTGCCCAGATAACTCACAGGAAGGCAAGAAGATAAAAACAAGAACCAGAGAAACAAACAGAAAACAAATACTAAAATTGAAAATGGAATCACATATCAATAATTACCTTAAATGTAAATGGTCGAATTAAACAACCAAAAGACAGAAATCAGAGTGATATCAATAAAAAATGGTGAAATGTGAATATCTGAAAACTCTCTTCTCTATAAAAACAAGGAAAAAACTGATGAAACTTATCATAATTAACTTTCTCAGAACTCTTTAAATTTACCAAGCTGGGGAGTGGTTATTCAAAACAAACATTAATTCAACAAAAACAGTGAGCTTGAAGCATTCCCAATCTACCCTCATTAAGTTTGTGGTAGCCTTGAAAATAAATGCTCATGATGACAATGAAAAACATCAGCTTGGCAGTACCCAGAGGGATAGAAAGTGATTGGAGCTCCTTCAAAGCCCCATACTTGGAGAATTTGTCCTTATGAGGCTTGTCTGGTGGTTTCCTGTAAGACTACATTCACAAGGCCATTTTTATTTGACTAGACCTGGACTTCACCAAATGTTAAAAATATTTTCTCCAGGGTGCTTGTCAAAAAGAATTAGAGGCAATAGTTTAACTTCATAATGCCTGAAGCAGTGAATAATGAGGTAAATAACAGGCTAATCAAAATACTTAAAAGGAAAAGCTAAGGAGTGAAATTTCCACATGACTTTGAAGGCATATATCTAAGAATCTAGATGACCATAGGCACATACAGTTGCACTTTTTACATGTCCAAAGTTGTGCACATGCTTAAGAAAGACATGAGATGTTCTAATCTCTTATTTCTGACTGCCCTTGAGGATGTGTGCAAGAAGAATGTGAAAGCTTAAGCTTGGTTGTTAATTGACTGACTGAGTGTTGAAGGAATGCCTTAACCTTCACACAGAGTCTCTCATTAAAGTCTAAGACACTTATTGATATCAGGTATTTAAGAAAATCTCTATACAATCATTAGCAGACCACTAAGCAAAGATTTCAGTGAGGAAACAGGGAGAAAAAGAACCACACTTTGCAGAATTATGTCATAAAAATTATTAATTAAACAAACAATAACAGCAAATAGCAAAACAGTAAGTCCTGGGGAGGGAGAAGAATACAAGTTCCAGGATTTCCACATTATATTGTTTAAAATGTCCAATTTTCAATAATAAATGAGACACACAAGTATTGTACACACATGCACACACACAACATGTAAATAATAAAAAATAAATAAATAAATAAATAAATAAATAAATAAATAAATAAATGTAAATCAATAAACACTGTGCTGAATAAGCTCAAATGTTGGACTTCCTAGAAAATGAGAATCAACTATTTTTAATATGTAAAAGAATTAAAGAAAACCTGTCTTAAGATATAAACAGAGTATGAGACTGATGTCTCCCCCAAAATAGACTATAACTAAGAAGCTATGAATTATAAAAGTTATTAGAATGACTTAACAGCAGATTTGAGCAGACAGAAAAAAAAATCAGTAAATGAAAAGATAGGTCAATTGACATTACCAGTCTGAGAAACTAAGAAGGAAAAGGGAATGAAGAAAATGGATAGAGTATCAGAGATCTGGGTAATATCATAAGAATAACATTATACACATAATGAGAGTTCTAGAAGAAGAAGGGAGAGAGAAAGATGGAGAAAGAATAGTTTAAGAAATATTTGATGAAGAAATAATCTATACATTTAAGAAACTGAACAGACTCCAAGGAGTACAAACTGAATGAGATTTATAAAGAGACACATCATAATAAAATCATCAAAAGCAGCTAGAAAGTGGGCAGCCCTTGTTGGCTCAGTGGTTTAGTGCCACCTTCAGCCTAGGGTGTGATCCTGGAGACCCAGGATCAAGTCCCATGTAGGGCTCCCTGCATGGAGCCTGCTTCTCCCTCTGGCTGTGTCTCTGCCTCTCTCTTCTCTTGGTGTCTCTCATGAATAAATAAATAAAATCTTTAAAAAAAAGCAGCAAGAGAGAAGTGGTTTTCACATACAAGTGATTCTCAGTAAGACTTATAGCTGACTTCTCTTATAAATCACAGAGGATAGGTGACATATTCAAAGTGTGGAAAGAAAATGATTATCAGTCAAGAATTCTATATCCAACAGAACTAACCTTTAATAAATGAAGAAGAAATAGAGATATATCCAGGTAAACAAAAACTAAGAGAATTTATTACAAGCTGGCTTACCCTGAAAACAATACTGAAAGGAATTCCTCATGTTGAAAATGAAAGGACAATAGATAGTAAGTTGTAAGCAAAATAAAATTTAAAAAACTCTGGTAAAGGTAAATATATGGGTATAATATAGGAGACAGTATAAATGAATATTTGTTTATAACACACTTATTCTTCTATATAATTTAAAAGTTAACTGCACAGAAGATGGTGTTGGGCATACAATGTATAAATATGTAATTTTATGACAGTCACAGCTAAATAGAGAAGGAATGGAACTATAAAGGAAGAATATTTTTGTTTACTATTGAGATTGATTTTTTAAATTTTAAATTTTTTTATTTTTTAATTGGAGTTCAGTTTGCCAACATATATCATATCACCCAGTGCTCATCCCATCAAGTGCCCTCCTCAGTGCCCATCACCCAGTCACCCCAACCCCCCACCCACCTCCCTTTCCACTACCCCTTGTTCGTTTCCCAGAGTTAGGAGTCTCTCATGTTCTGTCATCATCACTGATATTTTCACTCATTTTCTCTCCTTTCTTTTATTCCCTTTCACTATTTTTTATATTCCCCAAATAAATGAGACCATATAATGTTTGTCCTTCTCTGATTGACTTATTTCACTCAGCATAATTCCCTCCAGTTCCATCCACGTCGAAGCAAATGGTGGGTATTTGTCATTTTTAATGGCTGAGTAATATTCCAATGTGTACATATACCACAGCTTCTTTATCAATTCATCTTTTGATGGACACCGAGGCTCCTTCCACAGTTTGGCTAATGTGGGCATTGCTGCTATTAACATTGGGGTGTAGGTGTTCCAGAGTTTCACTGAATCAGTATCCTTGGGGTAAATCCCCAGCAGTGCAATTGCTGGGTCGTAGAGCAGTTCTATTTTTAACTATTTGAGGAACCTCCACACAGTTTTCCAGAGTGGCTGTACCAGTTCACATTCCCACCACCAGTGCAACAGGGTTCCCCTTTCTACAAATCCTCTCCAACATTTGTTGTTTTCTGTCTTGTTAATTGGTACTGATCTAAATGAGATGGTTGAAAGTCAAAATGTTAACTTCAATTCCCAGGATAACGACTCTAATTATAACTCAAAAAATATAGTTAAATAAGCAAAAATGAATTAAACTAGTACACTAAATATCTTAATCCACAAAGGCAATAATGGAGGAACAGAGGAACAAAAACCATATAAGACATATAGAACACAAACAGCAAAATTACCGATACAAAATCTTTTTTACCAGGAATTACATTGGTATAAGCAAATTAAGCTTCAATTAAAAACAGAGATTGGTAGAATGGATTAAGAAAACACAGGATCTAATTATATGCTGTCAACAAGGAATATATTTCAAAATTAAAGAAGACAAATAGCTTGAAAATTTAAGAATGTAAAAATCTATACCAGGTAAATAGTACCTAAAAAAAAGTTGGAGAAGGTACTAACAGAAAAAAAGAGGCGCTAAGCTGACAATTGTGACTAAAGACATGAGATTATTTTATAATAATAAAAGACCACATATTGCATCATTCTATTTATGAATCCATAAATAGTTCAGATAGTAGTCTAGGCATGATATATCTAAAATAGCCAAATCCATAGAGACAGAATATAGATTAGTGTTATTCAAGAACTTGGAGAAGGCCAAAGGGGATGAGGTTTCTTTTAAGAAATATAAACTCAAAAAAATTTAAAAATTAAAAAAGAAATATAAACTTAAAATTAGACAGTGTTCTGTAATTATATAATGGTGATGGGTGAAAAACCTCTTGAATTTATGAAAAATGTAGTGGTGATGGGTGAAAAACCTCTTGAATTTGTGAAAAACACAGATTATTCTTTTTAATAGGGTGAATTTTATGGTTTGTAAATTATGTCTTGATTTTTTTAAATTCAGAGATTGGCAAAATGGATTAAAAAGCAGGCATACAATCCAGCTGTAAGCTGTGTGTCAGGAACTCTCTTCAATTTAAACCGCATAGAAACCACAAAAGTAAACATATTGGAAAAGGTGTACCAGGAAATGAATACAATAATCAATAAAAGTATGACTGAAAATATTAATATTTGATTTCAGAACAAAGACAATTTCTAGAGTCAAAAATAAGGATGTTATATAATGATAAAAGGGTCAATCCACTCAGAAGCCTAGTGATCCTATTTGTGTATGAACCAAACAACAGAGCTTCAAAATAAGTGAAGCAAAAAGAAATAAATAATTCCACAATTGTAATTGGAGATATTAACAACTCAGTGTCAGAAACTCAGAAATAGTAGACATAAAATCAGCAAGGATATTGAATATTGAAACAACACAATCAATCAACAGGATCTAATTGATATATAAAAAATACTCTGTCAAACAAAAGAATGTATCTTTTTTTCTAAGTTATTAAGGAACATTTGTCAAGATAAACTCTATTTGAATGATAAAACAAACCTGAAAAAAGCTAAATTAATTGAAGTCATGTATAATATAATATGCTCTACATCAATATAAATTGTATTCTTTGACCATGATGGAATCTACTTATCCACACATATATTTATATGTTTAACAAGACTAATATTTTTAAACACATGGAAATTAAATAATACAGTCCCATAGAATCCATGAAATAAAGAGGAAATCTCAAGTGAAATAAAAAAACACATATAACTTACTGGAAATGAAAATGCAACATATAAAATATGTGAAATTCAGCTAAAGAATTGCTGAAAAGGAAATTTATAGTACTAAATGTTTGTATTATAAAAGGGCAGAGGTCACAAGTCATTAATTTCTTCCTCAGGAAATCAGAAAAGAAAGACAAAATGTATCTAAAGCAAGCATAAGAAAAAACAGTAAACAAATTAATAAAATTAAAATAGGAAAACAGATAAAGTAAATAAAACAAAAAGTTAATCCTTCCAAAAACTTAATAAACCTCTAGCAGGACTGGAGAAAATAAAAAGATAAAAGACACAACACCAAACCAGAAATGATATAGGGATATTACCATAGGACTGAGGCCATGAAAAGGATAAGTGAATACTAAAGAATAGTGTTAATAGTTTTATTCTTATAAATCCAACAACTTCAAAGAAATAGGCTAATTCCTAAAAGGCCAAAACTGCCAATACTCAGCCAAGATGAAGTAGAAGATCTGAATAAGCCTCTAATTATATAGAAATTGACTCCATAATTTAAATGCTCTTAAGTAAAAAAAAAAAAAAAATCTCCAACCTCAAGTGTTTTCACTAGAGAATTCTACCAACATTTCATAAAGAATTAACAAATTTTCCACAATCTCTTTCAGAAAATAGAAGAGGTAGGGCTATATCCTACCTCTAGATCCTGTGGCCAGGATCACCCTAATATGCAAAGTAGTCAAGGACAAACAAAAACAGAAAACTAAACACCAGTGTCTCTCATGAAATTAGACATAAAAATCCTTAACAAAATATTAGCCAGCTGAATCCAATGATGAGTAAAAGAAATTATATACCATGACAATATGAACTTAGTTACAGGTGACAAGACTGGTTTAACAATTGGAACAATTATTATGATTCATTATATCATCGAGCTAAAGAAGGAAAACCAAATCAATGAAAATTATATTCACTGATACAGATTTGACAAAATCAAATACTCTTTTATGACAAAAAGATTCAATAGGTTAGAAGTGAGAAGAATTTACCTCAATTTGATTTAAAAAATCATCTAAAAATCATACAACTAACATCAAGCTCAATACTGAAATATAGAATTTTTCCTTAATATTGAGAACAAGGAAACATGTTTGCTCTTATCATTCTTATTAAGAGAGTACTAGAATTTCTAGCCAGAGCAATAAGGCAAGAAAAAAATTAAAGACATTCAGATTGGGAAGAAAGAAAAAAAAGCTATTGCCAGATGACATAATTATCTATGTAGAACACCCCATACAAAAAGAAATCATTTTGTTTTGTAAAAACAAAAAACAAAAAACAAAACAATTCCTAGAATTGATGAGTCCCACACTGTGCAAAACAGCAGATCAACACTCGTAAATCAATTGCCTATATATTTATGAAAAATTAACATACAGAAACCAACATTAAAAATACAATACAACTTACAGTTGCTCCAAAAAATGAAATACTCAAATATGCCACAAAACATATACAGAATTACAAACTACTGTTGAAAGAAATCAAATGGAACTAAATAAATGGACAGATATACTATGATAATATATTAAAGATTCAATATAATAAAGATGTCAATTCAAGCCAAATTGATCTATAGGTTTGTTTTATTTTATTTTATATTTTTTAAAAGATATTTTCTTTATTCATGAGAGACACAGAGAGAGAGCCAGAGACATAGGCAGAGGGAGAAACAGGTCCCCTGTAGGGAACCTGATTCGGGACTCAATCCCAGGACCCCAGGGTCACAACCTCAGCCAATGGCAGATGCTCAACCACTGAGCCACCCAGGTGCTCCTGATTTATAGATTTAATGAAATCATTATAAAAATTTATATGAGACTTATGTAGACATAGACAAACATTTTAAAATTTATGTGGAAAGAAACATACTTGTTCAACCAGTCTTTACCCTTATTGCAAAAATAATTCAACAGAAGACATACATACAGCAAATGTTGTTTGAGCAATCAAGCATCTATGGACAAGATTAACCTTGACCTTTTAAGAAAGTAAACTCAAAATTGGTCATGCACTTAAATGTAAAATATATCATTATAAAATATTTAGAAATAGAAGAGGCTTATACCTTTTGGTTACTAATCCTGTAAAAAATATGTCATTTGCAAATATCTTCTCTCATTTTTTTTAATAATAAATTTATTTTTTATTGGTTTTCAATTTTCCAACATACAGAATAACACCCAGGGCTCATCCCATCAAGTGCCCCCCTCAGTGCCCATCAGCCATTCACCCCCACCCCCACCCTCCTCCCCTTCCACCACCCCTAGCTCGTTTCCCAGAGTTAGGAGTCTTTCATGTTTCCCAGAGTTAGGAGTCTTTCACGTCTCCCTTTCTGATATTTCCCACTCATTTTTTCTCCTTTCCCCTTTATTCCCTTGCACTATTTTTTATATTCCCCAAATGAATGAGACCATATAATGTTTGTCCTTCTCCGATTGACTTATTTCACTCAACATAACACCCTCCAGTTCCGTCCACAAAGAAGCAAATGGTGGGTATTTGTCATTTCTAATGGCTGAGTAATATTCCATTGTATACATAAACCACATCTTCTTTATCCATTCATCTTTCGATGGACACCGAGGCTCCTTCCACAGTTTGGCTGTTGTGGACATTGCTGCTATAAACATCGGGGTGCAGGTGTCCCGGCTAAATATTTTATTTATTTATTCGTGAGACACCGGTAGAGGGAGAAGCAGGCTCCATGCAGGGAGCCCAACGTGGGACTCAGTCCCAGGACTCCAGGATCGCGCCCTGGGCCGAAGGCAGGCACTAAACAGCTGAGCCACCCAGGCATTTCAATGTATCAGTTCTTTATATACTTTGGATAGTAACTCTTTATCAGATATATCTTGCAAATATCTTCTCTCATATTGTAGGCAGCCTTTTAGTTTTGTTGATGATTTCCTTTCCCAAGGTTGATATGATGGAGCTACAAAAAACTACAAAAAAATGCAATATTGTAATAAATCACTGTGAAGAATTAACAGTCACTGCTTTCTCACTCTACAAGATATATATCCCTGAGTCTCATTCCATATTCTGGTTTGAGTGCTCCTGGTTCACAGACCATCTCTTTGGTATATGCACAATAAATTTTTAATAATTACTACTTCAATGATTCATTGGTTTCACTTTGTTTGAACCATAGACTTATTATGGTGTCACAAGCAAGATTCAAAGACCTGAGGCTGGTGGCTGGTGAGTAACCGGGTGTTGGTACCCGCAGGAACTTACTGCTTTCTTGCCAACCCTGGAGGTTGAGGGTAGATATCTCCTGGATCTGAGATAAATTGTCTGCATTATCAACTGTTTGATAATGTTTGACTTTATTGTGCACATTTGCTTTCTACTTTGCTTCTGGTTGCAGTTTCTGTTTTTTGAAGGTCCTTAGTATGTAACCCATCCTCTGATAAAGAGGGAAGATTGTGATTCCTAGTGTTTTAGAATAGCTCTTGGAAAACAAGGGTCCCTCATAGAACATTTTAAGGCATCTAAAGAGAAAATAGATTGCACCTCATCTTTGGACCAGGATCTTGTACCTTTCTGGAAAAATGGATGAACTTATGTATAATTTAGAAATACACTGGCCACTCTGGAGAGGCTTTGCTTTAGGTGAGTCCATCTTTAAGGACACCCATAAAGGAGAAGATCCCAAATTTCCAGGAGACAAGGAATTCATTTTTTGTTTAAAGCAGAAGCTTCTTAAAAACAAAATGACCCCAAAAGTGGTTCTGAAAGGATCCATACACCATACAAATAGAAAATGAAATCTTTAGCAAAAAAAAAAATGGCCATCCAAGTATCTGCACAGATAATCTTAACTTAGTCCCTTTATGAGAAACACAATGTAGATCCAATTATTCTTTTGTTTTTGTACCTGAGGCATGGCTGAAAGCTTTAAAATAAAAGATATAGGATCTTTGCATCTAGCTATATGTTGTGCATGTGTGTGTGTGTATAGAGAGATATGTATATATATGTTATTGTATATATATGCTATAGAGAGATGTTATAGATATGTGATATTTGTATATATCTTATACATAAACGTAATATAACATACACAACATATAATATATGTTATAGATATGTGATTTTCTTTTACTTCTGGATGGTATTGCCAAAATTAATTTGTGAAGAGCTCTATTTAATTGGCTTAAAGAAAATTAAGCATTTATATAAATATAGCATACTTTCAGCAACATAGAAAGCAACACAAATGTTTTTCAGTTCATGTGATCTGGCATAATCCTCGATAAATGAAAGCTAATTTAAATTAATTGGTTTGATAAAATTAGGCATGTCTTCAAAATTTGTTGACAAGAAAAATAAGTTGATGGGTAACTATTTGATGTCTAATTCAAGCATAATTTTTGGAAACAAGTGATTTAAATAAAGATTAATAAGATCAGAATGTATACTAAATTAAACTAAATAATGGATATTTGTTGAATATCTAAATCATTTCTAAATAAGATAAACTTTAAATGCTAAATATAAACATATCTACTTTGGGCTTTTTAACTTTTACAGAGATAAAACATATTCAAGTCTATTAATAAACATGTTTTATGCCACATTAAAAAAATTATTATGAGGAAGATTATGCAGTTGATTTTTGACCCCTGCAGAGCTGAAAATCAGCATATAACTATTTTTTAAAGATTTTATTTTTAAGTAATCCCTACACTCAATGTGGGCTCAAACTCATGAACCCAAGATATAGAGTCATATGCTCTACCAACTAAGCCAGCCAAGAACTTCATGAAAATCAGCACATAATTTTTGACTCCCTCAAAACTTAACTACTTATAGTCTACTATTGACAGGAAGCCTTACCAATAACATACTCGTTTAACATATATTTTTCTATGTTTTATGTATTATACAATATAATCTTAAACTAGAAAAAATATTGAGAAAATCATAAGGAAAATACATTTACAGTACTTTGCTGCATTTATCAAAAAAAGTCTGCATAAAAGTGAACTTTCATAATTCAAACCCACGTTGTCCAAGGATCAACTTTACTTCTAAAATTTGGGAATATATTTATAAGTTTGCTAATCTACAGCAAGAGTTCACAATTGCCTGTTTCTTGGTTTTCACTGGAAAGCAAAGATTACACATTTTTTTAAAAGTTGGAAGAAGAGCTGAAAATACAAAATAAACTGGAAAGAAAATAAACTTAAAGTAGTAAGTGTAAATTTACCCTGCACAAACTGTGCATTGGGGCTGGAAGAATGCAGGCAAAGCAGCAGGAATCCCTTTGGAAGGTGAGAAGGGAGCAACCATGAAAGCTTCCTCTTACTGTGAATGGATTTATTGCAACTTTTTTTTCTCCAAACTGGTCACAAGTGAGTTATGATAAGCATTTATTTAAGTAGAAAATATACATGTTATCTATATCTATCTGTAGATAATATATGTCTTCAATTTTATCTATCATTTATTTGATTTGCTGTAGGGCTATTTGTTATTTATATATAAATTAAAGAATAATTTTATAAAGTGTAAAATAAATTGTATGCATGGCATATACTGAAACTAAGAAATGTATGTTAATTTATTAAACATTTATTCCAGTTACTTAAATGGTTTTATATTTGTAATATGTGTGCTGTACAATGATACAAATACATTATATTTATTATATACTATATATTTAAAAGCCAATGCTCTTATAACATAGTAAATTGAGTGACAAAAGTGTCCATGTAGTTAGCTGAAAAGGCCAATAGGAGAACATCCACCTTTTCTGTCCTGGAAAAACACAGTAATAACTCCTGAAGGCCAGGCTATAACCACGCTTTAATAGGTTCATACTTTATTGCCTTGTCTTTTCTGATTTGCAACCAGGCAGTAATCATTGTTTAAAAGAACTTCTCCCGTGTCTTCTAACTACCTGCAAGGCTAGAGATTCTGGTAGCAGCTTCCCAGATATTTATAGCTGTGTCATCAGTTTAGAAGATGTTATCCTATATCTCATGTCTTTATTCTTCTTATTCAACATAGAACAAACTTCTTCAGCCAAAATGTGAAGATCCTATTGCCTCTGCCTGTTCTATAAGCCCGAGCCTAGCAAAACAATGTCAGGATGAATCTATAAACATGAGTGAATTTCATATTATAATTTACAAAATGCATATGGTTTATTTTAAATATATTAAGTAGAATGAGTTCATATTCATCTGATGTGATACTTGGGCATCACATTGTTCTATTCTCTGTGAGTAAACCTGCAATTGTTCTGTAAAAAATGCCTTGCTTCATTTCTTTTTTTAGAAATGGTTTGTAAGTTTTTAAAATCAAGAAGATAACATTTGTACCAATAGAGTGGAAAATTTCAGCAAAATAGACTTTTTTTACAAAACTAATAATAATAATAATAATAATAATAATAATAATAATAAAATAGAAGAAGAAAGGAAACAACAGTATATGAAAAGAAGGATGTGTGTTTTCCATAAAGGAAGGAACGAGAATGGGCACTTGATGGGATGAGCACTGGGTGTTATGCTATATGTTGGCAAATTGAACTCATAAAAAAAAAAAATATATAGGAGGAGGGCAAGATGGCGGAAGAGAAGGGTCCCCAAGTCACCTGTCCCCACAAAATTACCTAGATAACCTTCAAATCATCCTGAAAATCTACGAATTCGGCCTGAGATTTAAAAAGAGAACAGCTGGAATGCTACAGTGAGAAGAGTTCGCGCTTCTATCAAGGCCCGGGAGCACAGGGCGCCGGGACACAGCCCAGGATCCGGCCTCCCCCGGGACAGGCAGAGGCCGGGAGGGCCCAGGACAGCAAGGACGCTCCTGCCCCAGCTGAGCAGATCAGCGGCCCCGCCCCGGAGCCTCCAGGCCCTGCAGACGGAGAGCTCCAGAGTTACTGCGGGGGCTGAAGCCAGGTTTCCAGAGCTGGCCCCGCCACTAGGGCTGTTGCTCCTGGGGCCTCACGGGGTAAACAACCCCCACTGAGCCCTGCACCAGGCAGGGGGCACAGCAGCTCCCCCAAGTGCTAACACCTGAAAATCAGCACAGCAGGCCCCTCCCCCAGAAGACCAACTAGACAGACAAGTTCCAGGGGAAGTCAAGGGACTTAAAGTATACAGAATCAGAAGATACTCCCCTGTGTTTTGTTTTGTTCTTTTGTTTTTCTGTTTTTGTTTTTGTTTTTCCTTTTTTTTCCTTTTTGATTTCTGTTTGCTTCCTCCACCTTTTTTTCCCTTTCTTTTTCTTTCTCTTTTTCTTCTCTCTTTTTTCTTTTTTCTCCTTCCTTTTTTCTTTTTCTCTTTTCTTTCCTTCTTTATCTCCTCTCTTTTTCTCCTTTTCCCAATACAACTTGTTTTTGGCCACTCTGCAATGAGCAAAATGACTACAAGGAAAAACTCACCTCAAAAGAAAGAACCAGAAACAGTCCTCTCTCCCACAGAGTTACAAAAGTTGGATTAAATTCAATGTCAGAAAGCCAATTCAGAAGCACTATTATAAAGCTACTGGTGGACCTAGAAAAAGGCATAAAGGACTCAAGAGACTTCATGACTGCAGAATTTAGAGCTAATCAGGCAGAAATTAAAAATCAGTTGAATGAGATGCAATCCAAACTAGAAGTCCTAACGATGAGGGTTAATGAGGTGGAAGGATAAGTGAGTGACATAGAAGACAAGTTGATGGCAAAGAGGGAAACTGAGGAAAAAAGAGACAAACAATTAAAAGACCATGAGGATAGATTAAGGGAAATAAATGACAGCCTGAAAAGAAAAGCCTACGTTGAATTGGGGTTGCCGGGGGCGCCGAAAGGGCCAGAGGACCAGAATATGTATTTGAACAAATCATAGCTGAAACTTTCCTAATCTGGGAAGGGAAACAGGCATTCAGATCCAGGATATACAGAGATCCCCCCTAAAATCAATAAAAACCATTCAACACCTGGACATCTAATAGTTAAGCTTGCAAATTCCAAAGATAAAGAGAAGATCCTTAAAGCAGCAAAAGACAAGAAATCCCTGACTTTTATGAGGAGGAGTATTAGGGTAACAGCAGACCTCTCCACAGAGACCTGGCAGGCCAGAAAGGGCTGGCAGGATATATTCAGGGTACTAAATTAGAAAAACACGCAACCAAGAATACTTTATGCAGCAAGGCTCTCATTCAGAATGGAAGGAGAGATAAAGAGCTTCCAAGACAGGCAGGAACTGAAAAAATATGTGACCTCCAAACCAGCTCTGCAAGAAATTTTAACGGGGGCTCTTAAAATTCCCCTTTAAGAAGAAGTTCAGTGGAACAATCCACAAACACAAGGACTGAATAGATATCATGATGACACTAAACTCATATCTTTCAATAGTAATTCTAAATGTGAACGGGCTTAATGACCCCATCAAAAGGCGCAGGGTGTCAGACTGGATAAAAAAGCAGGACCCATCTATTTGCTGTCTACAAGAGAGTCATTTTAGACAGAAGGACACCTACAGCCTGAAAATACAAGGTTGGAGAACCATTTACCATTCAAATGGTCCTCAAAAGAAAGCAGGGGTAGCCATCCTTATATCAGATAAACTAAAATTTACCCCGAAGACTGTAGTGAGTGATGAAGAGGGACACTATATCATAATTAAAGGATCTATCCAACAAGAGGACTTAACAATCCTCAATATATATGCCCCGAATGTGGGAGCTGCCAAATATATCAATCAATTAATAATCAAAGTTAAGACATACTTAGATAATAATACACTTATACTTGGTGACTTGAACATATCACTTTCTACAATTGACAGGTCTTCTAAACACAACATCTCCAAAGAAAAGAGAGCTTTAAATGATACACTGGACCAGAAGGATTTCACAGATATCTACAGAACTTTACATCCAAACTCAACTGAATACACATTCTTCTCAAGTGCACATGGAACTTTCCAAAATAGACCACATACTGGGTCACAAATCGGGTCTGAACTGATACCAAAAGAAGGGGATCATCCCCTGCATATTCTCAGACCATAATGCCTTGAAATTAGAACTAAATCACAAGAAGTTTGGAAGGACTCAAACACATAGAGGTTAAGGACCATCCTGCGAAAAGATTAAAGAGTCAACCGGGAAATTAAGGTAGAATTAAAAAGATTCATGGAAACTAATGAAAATGAAGATACAACCATTCCAAATCTTTGGGATGCAGGAAAAGCATTCCTGAGGGGGAAATACACGCAATACAAGCATCCATTCAGAAACTGGAAAGAACTCAAGTATAAAAGCTAACCTTACACCTAAAGGAGCTAAAGAAAATACAGCAAATAGATCCTACACCCAGCAGAAGAAGAGTGTTAATAAAGATTCGAGCAGAACTCAACAAAATCGAGACCAGAAGAAGTGTGGAACAGATCAACAAAACTAGGAGTTGGTTCTTTGAAAGAAGTAATAAGATAGATAAACCATTAGCCAGCCATATTAAAAAGAAGAGAGAGAAGACTCAAATTAATAAAATCATGAATGAGAAAGGAGAGATCACTACCAACACCAAGGAAATACAAACGATTTTAAAAACATATTATGAACAGCTATACGCCAATAAATTAGGCAATCTAGAAGAAATGGACGCATTCCTGGAAAGCCACAAACTACCAAAACTGGAACAGGAAGAAATAGAAAACCTGAACAGGCCAATAACCAGGGAGGAAATTGAAGCAGTCATCAAAAACCTCCCAAGACACAAGAGTCCAGGGCCAGATGGCTTCCCAGGAGAATTTTATCAAACGTTTAAAGAAGAAATCATACCTATTCTACTAAAGCTGTTTGGAAAGATAGAAAGAGATGGACTACTTCCAAATTCGTTCTTTGAGGCCAGCATCACCTTAATTCCAAAACCAGACAAAGACCCCACCAAGAGGGAGAATTACAGACCAATATCCCTGATGAACATGGATGTAAAAATTCTCAACAAGATACTAGCCAATAGGATCCAACAGTACATTAAGAAAATTATTCACCATGACCAAGTAGGATTTATTCCTGGGACACAAGGCTGGTTCAACACTCGTAAAACAATCAATGTGATTCATAATATCAGCAAGAGAAAAGCCAAGAACCATACGATCCTCTCATTAGATGCAGAGAAAGCATTTGACAAAATACAGCATTCATTCTTGATCAAAACTCTACAGAGTGTAGGGATAGAGGGAACATTCCTCAACATCTTAAAAGCCATCCACGAAAAACCCACAGCAAATATCATTCTCAATGGGGAAGCACTGGGAGCCTTTCCCCTAAGATCAGGAACCAGACAGGGATGTCCACTCTCACCACTACTATTCAACATAGTCCTAGCCTCAGCAATCAGACAACAAAATGACATTAAAGCATTCGAATTGGCAAAGAAGAAGTCAAACTCTCCCTCTTCGCCAATGACATGATACTCTACATAGAAAACCCAAAAGCCTCCACCCCAAGATTGCTAGAACTCATACAGCAATTTGGCAGCGTGGCAGGATACAACATCAATGCCCAGAGGTCCATGGTATTTCTATACACTAACAATGAGACTGAAGAAAGAGAAATTAAGGAGTCAATCCCATTTACAATTGCACCCAAAAGCATAAGATACCTAGGAATAAACCTAACGAAAGAGGTAAATGGTCTATACCTAACTCCTTGCCAATTCATCTAGCCTCACTCTAACTGGTCATTACCTTGACATAGACTTGTACACAACATAGTCTGCAGCCCTGGCAAATGGTGCTCTGCCAGCCTAGGAGCCTCCCCTTTCTTTCACCAGCCATTTTAAGCTCAGTCATCAATACTTCCTTTGCTAATGAGCCTCCATGAAAGGCTGCAGTTAATTTTCTCTACTTACCTTGGTCTTTGAAGTTCACTGGTTGGTAATGATTTCTACTGCCCAGCTCTGAAAGGAGAGCCCCTTGAGACTTGGCCAACCTTTTTGTTTCTGAACTTCCTAACTCTGGCATGGTGCTTGCTTCTTCAAGAGATTCAGTAAACAGTGCATGTTAAAAGCATTGCACTAAGTATTTTTGCCTCTTACTTACCCTTATAAAGCCCCATTGATTTTTCATTGTGCACAAGACTCAAATCCATCCTCCCAGGTGTCCTCGCAAGGCACTACTATGGTGCATTGTGCAGACCTGTTTTTGGAAGAACACAGAACATGTCAAGGACTTTTCAACCTTCATTATCTATTAGGAATCTGAATGAACCCTCTGTGGGACTTTCCCCAGATAGGTTTTACCCTATGTTCCTCTATCTAATTGGGCAAGGAGATAATAAGGGTTATAGGAAATTGCCAAATTGGGAGAGTGACCAGAGTTAAAAGTCAGGGAAGGGGCTTAGGTATGCACAGACAAGATGATGACCAAACTTAATGTTTTCCTATGACAGTGTTAATAATTGCATTTATGATCTGCAATCTTTCTTTACTTTTTCTATTTAAAAACAATGACAACAGAGAATATTTTGTCATGATGATGATGATGACTTGCAGAGGGCTGTTCTCAATCAAGTCCTGGCTCTATCATTTGACTGCAACATAAGTAAGTGACATTTGGTGAGTTCTCTGGTCCTCCAACACCAATACTTCATGGAGGATTAATCCAAAGGATGATTTGTTGCTGTTCATTTGTTTCCTATAATGAGCACAAACTCCCTGCCACATTTAAATAAAAGCCCAATTACATCTCCATAGCCGCAAGTGCTATTATCTTTTTGTCTGGCTAAAAATGTTAACAAGTTTCCTATTCCTTTACAAAGTTTAGAAATAAAATGCTTCTAATACAGGCTGCATAAAGTAAGGTCTACTTTGCTTTGTTCTTTTTTTTGGAGGGACCTAGGACTTTAATTATTTTACCCTTTATTGCTTCTTACTTTAGAATATAGTCTTCTTTGCATCCCCCCTTTTTTGAATATAAGTATAAAAACCACATTAAATATAACTAGGCAGCACTGAAGAAAATGACATCAAATCAGTTGAAAAGAACTGAAGTATGTTTTTATGGGCTATATGTTTTTGCAGAAGATACAGAAGGCTGACAGCCTAATAAAAAAATAATAGTGTGTGTTCACCCACTTGCTAGGGGCTCTCAAGTTCTTCTGAAATGAGGATGCACCTGGGAACTGCCAGGACAGATTCTCAATTATTAATTACCAACTGACCTTTGTATTAAGGCATCAGTCTCATAGTTGTGAACTGACTGATTTTATTTCTCCCTACAGAATTTAATTTTTTAAGAATTTCAGTTATTCTACAAAAAAGAAACCCAAATAACTATCTCTAGAAATTTAGATTTTTTCTTCATATTTTAAGAATCACTCTATAAGCAAATGATAGAGTTTATATTTTTTCTCACTACATTTAGTGCAGTCCGTTCATCTCACAGCAGAGAAAGCTGAGGCCTGGAACCAATGCCAAGTAGTCACGTGCAGGTCTGATTATAAATGACAAATTAAAAAAAAAGATAAGTGAACTTCAAGGATCAAGATAAGTAGAGAAACTTAGTGCATACATATTCGAAGTTTATAAAAATAAGCTTTAATTCTTCTTTTAAAAATGGGTCAGTCAGGGCACCTGGGGGACTCAATGGTTGAATGTCTGCCTTTGGCTCAGATCATGATCCTGAAGTCCTGGGATCCAGTGCCACACCAGGCTCCCTATGGGAGGCCTGCTTCTCCTTCTGCCTATGTATCTGTCTCTCTCTGTGTGTCTCTCATGAATAAATAAATAAAATCTTTAAAAAAATGGGTCAGACTAGTTTAGTGTTCTTGATTTCTTCCAATCTTATCCTTCCTCCACTTCATGTAAGGGAAATTCAAGGATGAGGAGCAGAATCTATTTATTATAAAGCATAAGCTGATTTCTACCTAATGTTTATGGGGCTCTTTTAGCCCACCCACACCTGGTAAGGTCAGAGATCAGGCGGCAGAGTGCTGAGTTCCCTCTTTTTGGGAGTCCTTGCTCACAAGGGGCTAACTGAATTTAGAGGAGCAAGAGGAAGAGAGCGGTAGGGGTAGACCTCAAAATTCCTGCTGGGAATGAAGAGTCTTGTGACGGAGCCCAGAGCATGCTGTTGCTCGGGAATCTAGGTTTTTCAACATAATTCTCTTCCAACATGGTCCTTGCTGGTTTCTCCAGCCACCCAGGGTAGAAGATTACTTTGTTACTTACATCCTGCTTCAAATCCTATAGTTCAGTCTGACTTGTTCCAGTGGGAATTGGAGTTTGTTCTTATTACACCAGTTGTTTCTTGAGATTGTGTAGATTACACATTTTCCAAATTAGTTCTGGGATTGACTGTTCTAGAGATGATGGAGAAAAAGCACAAAAATGCTTCTTTCTCAGGAGTGTTGAATGCCTGCCCCACTGTTGTTTGGGGAGATGGGACTGGGCTCCTGGGTCCTATATGTGAATGTCTCCTTTGATGATTTGCAGTTGCCTAGAATATAACTTGCCACTAGCAAACAACAACAACAAAAAACAACAAACAAAACAAAACAAAACAAAAAAAACCCTGACTTCTCTTGCTCTCACTTTTCCCCAGTACTCACCAAAAAAATATATAAACAACAGCAAAAAATATATGGGCAGCCTGGGTGGCTCAGTGGTTTAGCACCACCTTCAGCCCAGGGCGTGATCCTGGAGACCCGGGATAGAGTCCCACGTCAGGCTCCCTGCAGAGAGCCTGCTTCTCTCCCTGCCTGTGTCTCTCATAAATAAATAAATAAAATCCGGGGGAAAAGATATCCATCTTAAAGAGAACAAGAGGTATCCATTCTAAAATGGAACATAGTTACAATTTTATTTTAATTTTTATCTATTTATTTACTTATTTGGGAGAGAGAGAGAGAGAAAGAACGAGCAAGGGGGGGCGAGCAGAGACAGGGAGAGAATCTGAAGCTGACTCTGCATTCAGCATGAACTCTGACAGGGTTTGACTCCACAACCATGAGATCATGACTTGAATGGAACTGAAGAGTCAGATGCTTAACCAATTGAGCCACCCAGGTGCCCCCATAGTTACAATTTTAAAGGAGAAGCTTTGGCATCTTAACTGGAGCTAGTGAGTATATGAAAAGTTCCCCTCTGTCACCTGAGACCCAGGCCTTCCTAGCCATGCTCCTAAAAGGAAGAGTCCATGGATGGTCCATCTGTGAGTCCAGTCTTCAGATGCTTTCACCATTGGAAGAGAGCAGAGATGTACAAGACACAAAGGGTGGGCAGCAGCAATTCTCAATGTCAAGTTGGAGAGCCTGGGAAGGGAGTGAGGTCTGGGAGGAAGATCGTCAGGGTGTTATTCTGTATGTTGGCAAATTGAACACCAATAAAAAATAAATTTATTATTAAAAAAATAAAATAAAATAAAATCTTAAACTAATAAAAAAAAGAAATAAATAAATAATGTCAGATTTTATTGAAGGATATTCAAGAACAAGGGCAAGTGAAAACAGTAGCCACAACCCCTAATCCACATTCTACCACATTCCCACTTCCACCTTTCCTACTTCTAGCTGAATGGGGCTACTGCCTATTCTCTTCAGAGACAAGTTATACAAATATAAACAGCCTGAACCTATGGATAAAGACTGCCATCAAGCCAGCCAATCATCTGCACCCTTTGATGAAGGGAGAAAAGATAAGACAGGGATATATATCCAAGACATGTATCACAAGAGCCATTCCCCAAGGAGGCAGAGAGGAATTCTGACCAATAGTTCTTCATTGCTGCCAAAAATATTATGTGTAGCAGAAAGCATGTTGTGTCCTTGAAACAAGAGCTCCTGTAAAAGTTAGGATGTTCAAATAACAGGCCAGGTGACAATGGGAGAGTTTGTGAACAGAGCTTTGGCATTCAGGAGAAATGGAAATGAGGAAAAACACAACAGAAATGCAAAATCTGTGGAAGTGATGAAAAATATATTTTAAAAAAATACAAGATGGATGACACAATCAGGTCTTGGCAGATAGACCTGGGAGAAATCTCATAAACTAAATATAAAGAACTAGAAAATTTTGAAAATGCTTTTAGAAAAATTATGGCAGAGAAGCAAAACATGCAAAGGTGACATAGCTTTCTCCCTGCTGTTTTAAGCATCCTAGCCTCCCAGTCCACACCACTGGCCTTCGTGGGGCAAGCCAACACGCAGGCCCACCCTGATTACTGTGTATCTCTTCTTGGATGAAGCTGTTTTACCGGAATTGGACTCCTTGCTCTCTCTGCCAGATGATACCCTTTGTTTTCCAAATATTTTCTCGAAGCGTTTTCTCTGTGAAATCTTCCCTGTGAACTCTGACTCCCATGCCTTCCAAAGGGCCAGTAAAAACAGCTCATCTCAAAGTTTCCTTCCTGCTTCAAATTCTATAGTTCAGTGGCCAGCAGCAGAGTTGGTTGCCTGTGACCTCCTAACAGACCTTGGCTGACCCCTCAGCGCAGAAAATATCATTCCCCAGTAAAGCTGGCATTTTCTGCTCTGACATTTCCTTAACATGCTTTACGTCAGGGCACAAGCCTCTCTTCACACTAGTCAATGCCCTGGCCATTGTGGCTCTAATCTAGAAAGAAAAGAAGATCAGTTTCATTTCAGACAAAGGAGGGCTTCTTATGATGAAAAAGGATATGATTCTCAGTGAAAATCTACCAATCGTGAAAACTGCACCTAATTACACAATATCAACATTTAGAAAACAAAAGCTATAAAAAATATTAGGAAAGAGTGGAATGGAACTTAAATGCTTTGCACTAGTTCCTTGAGAGGACAGTGTTGCTATTAAAAAGACTAGAAAATATTTATTTTTTTTAAAGATTTTATTTACTTATTCATGAGAGATAGAGAGAGAGAGAGAGAGAGAGAGAGAGAGAGGCAGAGACACAGGCAGAAGCAGGCTCCACGCAGGAAGCCCGACCTGGGACTCGATCCCTGTCTCCAGGATTAGGCTCTGGGCTAAAGGTGGCACTAAACTGCTGAGCCACTGGGGCTGCCCTAGAAAATATTTAAATCATATAATTGACTGGGCAAATTATTGATCAAGTAAATTATTTTTTTTCTTTTTAGAGAGAGAGAGATTGGAAGTGGTGGGGAGGGGCAAAAAGAAACAGAAAATCTTAAGCAGACTCCACCCTCAGCATAGGCCCCAAAATGGGGCCTCATCTCATGATCTTTAGATCATGACCTGAGCCAAAATCTGGAGTCCAGTGCTAAACCAACTAAGCTACTCAGGTACCCCTAAGTAAATTATTATTATTAATCAATGTAGAGTTTGGAATTTATATACAATGTAAGTTACAATCTGTATTACATATATAACTCCATATACCTATTTATATATAGAGAGACACACACATGTATAATTCATTGACACACACATATTTAAATATATGCTTATGTGTAAGGTGAGTGTATATACATAGGTACACTCAGACTATAGAGAATCTGTCATCATTCTTTCACATTCAGACTATAGGGAATGGAGAATCATTATTCCAGGTGACCAAACATATACAAAATTTGACCACATATTAAGCCACCAAGTAAAACTCAATAAACTCCAAAAAGTAAAAGAAAAATAGACAAAACATTTTTTGAATCCATTATTGTGAAAGTAAAATCTTACAGCAAAAATATCAAATGCAAATGGTGGGTATTTTTCGTTTCTAATGGCTGAGTAATATTCCATTGTATACATAAACCACATCTTCTTTATCCATTCATCTTTCGATGGACACCGAGGCTCCTTCCACAGTTTGGCTATTGTGGACATTGCTGCTAGAAACATCGGGGTGCAGGTGTCCCAACGTTTCATTGCATCTGTATCTTTGGGGTAAATCCCCAACAGTGCAATTGCTGGGTCATAGGGCAGGTCTATTTTTAACTCTTTGAGGAACCTCCACACCTCCACACAGTTTTCCAGAGTGGCTGCACCAGTTCACATTCCCACCAACAGTGCAAGAGGGTTCCCTTTTCTCCGCATCCTCTCCAACGACAAATACCCACCATTTGCTTCAACGTGGATGGAACTGGAGGGTATTATGCTGAGTGAAGTAAGTCAATCGGAGAAGGACAAACATTATATGTTCTCATTCATTTGGGGAATATAAATAATAGTGAAAGGGAATAGAAGGGAAGGGAGAAGAAATGTGTGGGAAATATCAGAAAGGGAGACAGAACATAAAGACTCCTAACCCTGGGAAACAAAGTAGGGGTAGTGGAAGGGGAGGAGGGCGGGGGGGGGTGGGGGTGACTGGGTGACGGGCACTGAGGGGGGCACTTCACGGTATGAGCACTGGGTGTTATTCTGTATGTTGGTAAATTGAACACCAATAAAAAATAAATTTATTTAAAAAAGAAAAAAAATCAAATGCAAATATCAGACACAGAAAATAAAAACTCTTGGATTGAAAAGTAAATTAAAACCAATATGACAGAATATAAAGAAAATAATGAACCATACATATCAGGCACTATGGGATCCACCTACAGCAATGCTCCGGGTCGAATTTATGAAATACAACAAAATTGATTGGAGCAGAAAGAAGTTGTTAGTAAGGATAAAAGATTTTTAAAATAATAAAATAGAAATAGGAAAATTATAGAACCACATTCCAGAATTAGATCCTTAAAAATAAAATTAAAAACCATTAGTTAACATAATCAAGGAGAGAAAAAAAAGCAGCTTGTGCTTTTTTATTACCATAAAAGAGAACATTAATAAATAAGACTAATTTGCTCAGTTTCATGAAACTATATGGAAGGGGACACCTAGGTGGTTCCGTTGGTTATGACAGACTTGATTTCAGCTCAGGTCCAGATCTCAGGGTCATGACCTCAAGGTGGTGAGATTGCAACTGGCATCAGGCTTCAGCCTGGAGCCTGCTTAAGATTCTCTCTGTCTTCCTCTGCTACCTCCCCGCCCCCCATTCTCCTTCTCTAAAAAAACAAAACAAAACAAAACAAAACAAACCATATGGAAGAACCTGAATGAACTAGATAATTTCATAAGCAATTCTTGGAAAAATATCAAAAACGGTCTCAAAGGAAATTGAAAATTCAACCAGAACAATTTTCATTAAAAAATTAGAAAAAGTTATCAGTAAGTAAGTTATTCAAACACCAGGCCCAAATACTTGCAAGGAGAAAACTTCACCTAATCTTTAAGAACTGCATAAATGCTGTATATAAGCCACTAAAAGCACAGTAAAACAGGAAAATTTTCTTTTTTTTTCTTTTCTTTTTTTATTTTTTATTTTTTTTAGATTTTATTCATTTATTTCCAAGAAACACACGGAGAGAGGCAGAGACATAGGCAAAGGGAGAAGCAGGCTCCCTGCCAGGAGTCTGATGCAGAACTCAATCCCAGGACCCCAGGATCACGACCTGAGCCAAAGGGAAGTGCTCAACCACTGAGCCAACTAGGTGTTCCAAAGAGGGAAATTTTCTTAATGAAATGAGTTTATAATTATCTCAACCAATAGCACAAAAAGATACATATCCATCTTTATCATGAATATTAATGTCAATGTCCTAAAGAAAATATGAGAAACATAAGTCAGCAGTAAAGCATTATTCCAACAATACCAGAATGTTTAATGCTGCAAAACCTATTTATCTAAGTAATAACAAGGACATCAGAAAGAATTATCCAGCATTTAAATAATAAATCTGTAAGACCTTTATGATGAAAATTGTAAAGTGCTATTGAGAGGCTTAAAAGAAGTCTGAAACTGAAACAAATGGAAAACCATACAGTGATGTTGAATTGAAAGAGACAGTAATCAGATGTCAATTACATTAACCTGCATTTGAGATCCAATAAAAGTACCTGTAGGATTTTTCCTTTGGAACCAGACAAGTGGATTCTAGATCATAAAAGGAAAAATGCAGAGGAAAAGTAGGGAAATTCTGGATATGAAAAATAATGAGAGTGGGAAAGCCCATTCACATACTAGCTATATTATAAACATACACATAATAAAAGGCTGTGCTACTGGTACATAAATCAAGAAATCCACAGAACAGAACAAAAAGTCCAGGGGCGCCCAGGTGGCTGTCAGTTGAGTGTCTGCCTTAGCTCAGGTCGTGATCCCAGGTCTTGGAATCAAGCCCTGCATGGGGCTCCCTACTTGGCAGAGAATCTTCTTATCTCTGCTGCTCCTTCTGCTTGTGCTCTGTCTCATTCTCTCTCCCCCCGCCCACTCTGTCAAATAAATGATAAAAATCTTTTTCAAAAGCCTATAAAACAACACAATATATAAAGGCATTTAGTCAGTTGTTATGGAAACATTTTAAATAAGTAAGAAAAATATATTCTTCAAAATATGTTGACAATTTTTATCTATATGAAAAAAAGAAAAAGTCTGAACTAACATGGCATGCAAATAAATCCTAAATGATCTAAGTCTCCTATCCTAAGAGAGAAAATATAAAAATACTAGCAAAGCAAAGATGTTTTCCATTAAGAAGTAGAAGAGGGAAGGCATCTTAAACTATTACAGAACACCCAAAGTTATAAAAGTATTGATAAATTTGATATTGAAATGAATATGATAAATTCTTTTTAAAAATAGATCATTAAAAATAGAATGAAAAAGGGAAGTATATTCACAGCTTATAGAACTGTGAAAGAGAACTATATTATAGTTTCATAATCTATAAAGAGTACCTATAAATCAATGAAAACAAAGACCAAATGCCCAATAAAAGTAAACAAAAGATAAAACATTAAAGCACATAGTAAGAGAACATAAGAACAACTACTTTGCTTCTTTTATTATTTAAGTATGCAAACTGAAACCAATGATATACAGTTTTTGCTTATCAGATTTGATAAACAATTGGAGAAGTTATGGATTAAACATTGCTGGTAGGAGGCACAATCATTATAAGAAACACTAAGGTACTGTATTATTAGAATTTAATAGTTCACATACTCTAACACATCTACTTTTAACAAACTCACACCTAACTAAATGATGTATGAATATGATTATTCTTTACAACATTGTAATAGAAACATATTAATAATGCTGCATAGATGTCTATCAATAAAGAGTTGTTGGCTTAAATTGCAGTGGATCCATGTTATTTAATGTTATGAAGCAAATTAAAAGGACAAAGCTCTATATATACCTCAAAGGAATGAAACAAGTAAAAAATAAAGTGAAAAGGTGCAAAACAATATATCTGGTGTGAGCACACATGCTTATAAGTTTGAAGACCAAGAAACCAACTTCAGATGTTGCTTCCAGGGAAAAGAGCATTCTGGGAAACAGATGAGGAGGATGACCTTCTTTTCACTAATGACTTAATTTAAAAAAAATTGCACCATGCAACCTGTTTTCAGTTTAAAATTAATAAATAAATGGCAATTGGAAAATTCAGTAGGGGAAAAATATAAGAACCATGATAAATACCCACAATGCTTGGGATTTATGACCATCTTTCATTAGTTTTACTGCACCTGCTGCTGTTTATTTTTTAATAAATAGGAGTTCTCATGATAATGCATGAAGAGAAGAGAATCTCCAGCAGGAAGTCCCAAGATGGAAGAATCAGGTAGGTGAAGAGACAAAAAAGCATGGGAAGAAATGAGGACATAAGTGAGGCCAGAAGGAGCATGAGTATGAGATAGTGTGACAGCTCATGCCAGATATCCAGTCACAACAAAAATTTTGGAGTATGCTCTAAAAGTCACTGAAATGTTCTAAGTAGAATAGTGACAAAGTCAAATTTAGTTTTTTTTTAAAAAAAGATTGATTCCTTGATTCATTCATGAGAGACACAGAGAGGCGGAGACATAGACAGAGGGAGAAGCAGGCTCCCTGTATGGAGCTCAGTGTGAGCCTCGATCCAGGACCCTGAGCTGAAGGCAAACGCTCAACCTCTGAGCCACGCAGGTGTCCCCAGATTTAGATTTTAAAGGGCCTTTTTAATGAAAAAAAAGACAGACTGGGGAGAAAAATTTATAATATGGGTAAGAAAAAAATGTTGAGTGAAATGAGTCAATCAGACAAGGTCAAACATTATATGTTCTCATTCATTTGGGGAATATAAATAATAGTGAAAGGGAATAGAAGGGAAGGGAGAAGAAATGGGTAGGAAATATCAGAAAGGGAGACAAAACATAAAGACTCCTAACTCTGGGAAATGAACTAGGGGTGGTGGAAGGGGAGGAGGGCGGGGGGGGGGGTGGGGGTGAATGGGTGACAGGCACTGAGGGGGGCACTTGGCGGGATGAGCACTGGGTGCTATTCTGTATGTTGGCAAATTGAACACCAATAAAAAATTTATTAATAAAAAAATGTTGATAACCAGAAAAAGAATTTATCCTAGAAACAACGCAGTTAAGTCAGATAGAAGACATAAATGAGCAATTCAGAGGAAAAAGACATGTAACTGACAGATAAACTTCAAAAAGCCTCAAATTTCATGTGCCACCTTAACATCTTTGAACCACACAGGCCCCATGTCTAACCACCCCCCACACACAGCTTTCGCCAGATATGCTCCCCACCCAGGGGAAAGGTTGTTAACCTAGCTAATTCCCATTTCAGCTGGACCAGGTGCACTCCACCTGGTCCTTATCCTACTGAATTTCACTTCCCTGCCAGCGCATAAAATTATTCAAACAATTCAATCACATCCTCCGAAAAGCCGGTCTCCCACAGGCCCCCTGTTATTTACTCAGTTCCCAAGTGCAACCCCATGTGGACCTGTGTGGTATTCAGTGCTTTCCTCCCCAAGACCATGAGTGTATATGAATAATAAACTGCTGAGAATATCCTCTGCCTAGTGTCAGGTGTCATCTGTCTTATCCTATTTAGGACAGAAGGATCACTCCCTCACCAATGGAGTATATAAGAGATGATCAGAACTATTACTTCATTTGTAAATAGAGAAACATTTACTAAAACAACAAAAACATGGAATTTTTTACCAAACAGATTCACAAAATTATAAACAATTGATAACCTGTGTTGGCAGTACTTTGGATGGACATTTAAACTTGATGTTTTTTCTTGTGGTATCTATTAATACATGTATATCCTGTGGTCTCTAATTTGCCTTCTATTTATCTTGTAGAAACCTTCACTTAGATGCACTGAGAACAGAGGAAAAAAATGGTTAGAACTTAGAAGTCTACCAGCAAGATAATAGCTTGATAAATTTTGATACAACCACCTGTATTTAAATTTTGTGTATTGGCTCAGTAATCATCATTTCCAAATGTCTTATATGGTTCCCTGTACTACAGAGGCTGGAAAGCTCAAAACTATATTTGCTATGTTCCCTTGATTACAAGCAAAATCCAGGTCTGCAAATTAAATCTACTCATGTGTACACCGAGGCTCCTTCCACAGTTTGGCTATTGTGGACATTTCTGCTATAAACATCAGGGTGCAGGTGTCCCGGCATTTCATTGCATCTGTATCTTTGGGGTAAATCCCCAGCAGTGCAATTGCTGGGTCGTAGGGCTATTTGCTTCGATGTGGATGGAACTGGAGGTATTATGCTGAGTGAAATAAGTCAATCAGAGAAGGACAAACATTATATGGTCTCATTCATTTGGGGAATATAAAAAATAGTGAAAGGGAATAAAGGGGAAAGGAGAAAAAATAAGTGGGAAATATCAGAAAGGGAGACAGAACATGAAAGACTCCTAACTCCGGGAAATGAACTAGGGGTGGTGGAAGGGGAGGAGGACGGGGGTGGGGGTGACTGGGTGGCAGGCACTGAGGGGGGCACTTGATGGGATGAGCACTGGGGGTTATTCTGTATATAGGCAAATTGAACACCAATAAAAAATAAATTTATTAATAAAAATAAATAAATAAAATAATAAAAAATAAAATTCTTTATAAATGCCATTCTAAAAACAAATCTACTCATGTGTGATTTGATTTTGTATCTATGTTAAGTGAAATGAGCCAGCATGAGGCACCACTAAAAATATTTAGTTTTTAGAACATTATGAGATTTATAGAAATAATTGAGAAGATAGTACAAGGCTCCCACAATACCCTCATACCTAGTCTCTTATATTTGTTACCATTAATGAACCTATATTTCTTCTTGTATTCTTCTTTCCTAAACTCCATAGTTTACTGAAATTTCCTGTTTTTACAGAATACCTTATCCTGTTTTAGGATATTATTCAGGATCCCACTTTACATTTATTTGTCATTTTTCCTAGGGCTTTTTCTTACATTGTGGCTTAATTCTCAGACTTTTCGTATTTTTAATGATCTTGACATATTTGTGGAACATTGGTTAATTATATTATGGGATGTTCTTCAAATGGAATTTTTCTGAATTTTTTCTCATGATGACACATTACCGCATGTACATTATTGGAAGGAAAACCATGGAGGTAAAGTGTCATATTCATCACTTCATATCATGGGTATATACTGTCAACATTACCTATCACTGTCAGTGTTGACCTTAATAACCTGATTGGTGAAGTTTGTCAGATTTCTCCACTGTAAACTTTCTCTCTCTTTCCAAGTTTGCATATTGCACTATTTGAAATGAAGTACTGAGGGAGGGGCAAGATGGCGGAAGAGTAGGGTCTCCAAGTCACCTGTCCCCACCAAATACCTAGATAACCTTCAAATCATCCTGAAAATCTACGAATGCTGCCTGATATTTAAAGAGAGAACAGCTGGAATGCTACAGTGAGAAGAGTTCACACTTGTATAAAGGTAGGAAGATGGGGAAAAAAGAACTAAAGAAACAAAACGCATCCAAGGGGAAGGGGCCCTGCAAGGAGCCGGGCTGAGGCCAGAGCGAGTGTCCCCAGGACAGGAAAGCTTCGTCCCGGAGAAGCAGGAGCTTCACCAATCTTCCTGGGCGGAAAGGGGCTCGCAGGGAGTTGGAGCAGGACCCAGGAGGGCGGGGATGCCCTCAGGCTCCCTGGGACACTAACAGACACCTGCACCCCGGGGAGAGTGCGCTGAGCTCCCTAAGGGCTGCAGCGTGCAGGGCTGGACACGGGAGCAACTTGGAGGGGCTCGGGCAGCGGCTCCGTGGAGGGGGCTGCCGGCCGGGAGCGCAAATCCAACAGTGCAGGCCCGGGAGCACTGGGCGCCGGGACACAGCCCAGAATCCGGCTTCCCCCCAGGACAGGCAGAGGCTACAAGGGCCCAGGACAGCAAGGATGCTCCTGCCCCAGCTGAGCAGATCAGTGGCCCTGCCCGGGAGCCTCCAGGCCCTGCAGACTGAGAGCTCTGTAGCTACTGTGGGACTGACTCCAGGGCTCCAGAGCTGGCCGCCGCCACTGGGGTTGTTCCTCCTGGGGCCTCACGGGGTAAACAACCCCCACTGAGCCCTGCAACAGGAAAAGGGCAGAGCAGCTCCCCCAAGTGCTAACACCTGAAAATCAGCACAACAGGCGCCTCCCGCAGAAGACCAGCTAGACGGACCAATTCCAGGGGAAGTCAAGGGACTTAAAGTATACAGAATCAGAAGATACTCCCCTTTGGTTTTTTTTGTTTTTTTGTTTTTTGTTTTTTGTTTTTTTGTTTTGTTTTTTGCTTTTTGATTTCTGTTTGCTTCCCCAACCCTTTTCTTTTTGCTTTCTTTCTTTTTCTTTCTCTTTTTCATCTCTTATTTTCTTTTTTTCCTTTTATCGTTTTCTCTTTTCTTTCCTTCTTTCTCTCCTCTCTTTTTCTCCTTTTCCCAATACAACTTGTTTTTGGCCACGCTGCACTCAGCAAAATGACTAGAAAGAAAACCTCACCTCAAAAGAAAGAATCAGAAACAGTCTTCTCTCCCACAGAGTTACAAAATTTGGATTACAATTCAATGTCAGAAAGCCAATTCAGAAGCACTATTATACAGCTACTGGTGGCTCTAGAAAAAAGCATAAAGGACTCATGAGACTTCATGACTGCAGAATTTAGAGCTAATCAAGCAGAAATTAAAAATCAATTGAATGAGATGCAATCCAACCTAGAAGTCCTAATGACGAGGGTTAACGAGGTGGAAGAACGAGTGAGTGACATAGAAGACAAGTTGATGGTAAAGAGGGAAACTGAGGAAAAACAAGACAAACAATTAAAAGACCATGAGGACAGATTAAGGGAAATAAATGACAGCTTGAGGAAGAAAAAACTGCATTTAATTGGGGTTCCCGAGGGCGCCGAAAGGGACAGAGGGCCAGAATATGTATTTGAACAAATCATAGGTGAAAACTTTCCTAATCTGGGAAGGGAAACTGGCATTCAGGTCCAGGAAATAGAGAGATCCCCCCCTAAAATGAATAAAAACCATTAAACCCCAGGACATCTAATAGTTAAGCTTGCAAATTCCAAAGATAAAGAGAAGATCCTTAAAGTAGCAAGAGACAAGAAATCCCTGACTTTTATAGGGAGGAGTATTAGGGTAACAGCAGACCTATCCACAGAGACCTGGCAAGCCAGAAAGGGCTGGCAGGAAATATTCAGGGTCTTACATGAGAAGAGCATGCAGCCAAGAATACTTTATCCAGCAAGGCTCTCAATCAGAATGGAAGGAAATATAAAAAGCTTCCAAGACAGACAGGAACTGAAAAAATATGTGACCTCCAAACCAGCTCTGCAAGAAATTTTAACGGGGGCTCTTAAAATTCCCCTTTAAGAAGAAGTTCAGTGGAACAATCCACAAAAACAAGGACTGAATAGATATCATGATGACACTAAACTCATATCTTTCAATAGTTACTCTGAACGTGTGAATGGGCTTAATGACCCCATCGAAAGGCACAGGGTGTCAGACTGGATAAAAAAGCAGGACCCATCTGTTTGCTGTCTGCAAGAGACTCATTTTAGACAGAAGAACACCTACAGCCTGAAAATACAAGGTTGGAGAACCATGTACCATTCAAATGGTCCTCAAAAGAAAGCAGGGGTAGCCATCCTTATATCAGATAAACTAAAATTTACCCCAAAGACAGTAGTGAGAGATGAAGAGGGACACTATATCATACTTAAAGGATCTATCCAACAAGAGAACTTAACAATCCTCGATATATATGCCCCGAATGTGGGAGCTGCCAAATATATCAATCAATTACTAACCAAAGTTAAGGCATACTTAGATAATAATACACTTATACTTGGTGACTTCAATCTAGCGCTTTCCACAATCGACAGGTCTCCTAAACACAGCATCTCCAAACAAACGAGAGCTTTAAAAGATACACTGCACCACATGGATTTCACAAATATCTACAGAACTTTACATCCAAACACAACTGAATACACATTCTTCTCAAGTGAACATGGAACTTTCTCCAGAATAGACCACATACTGGGTCACAAATTGGGTCTGAACCGACACCAAAAGACTGGGATCGTCCCCTGCATATTCTCAGACCATAATGCCTTGAAATTAGAACTAAATCACGACAAAGTTTGGAAGGACTTCAAACACGTGGAGGTTAAGGACCATCCTGCGAAAAGGTGAAAGGGTCAACCAGGAAATTGAGATTTAGAAAGATTCATGGAAACAAATGAGAATGAAGATACAACCGTTCAAAATCTTTGGAATGCAGCAAAAGCAGTCCTAAGGGGGAAATACATCGCAATACAAGCATCCATTCAGAAACTGGAAAGAACTCAAGTATAAAAGCTAACCTTACACCTAAAGGAGCTAGAAAAAAAACAGCAAATAGATCCTACACCCAGGAGAAGAAGAGAGTTAATAAAGATTCGAGCAGAACTCAATGAAATCGAGACCAGAAGAACTGTGGAACAGATGAACAAAACCAGGAGTTGGTTCTTTGAAAGAATTAAAAAGATAGATAAACCATTAGCCAGGCTTTTTAAAAAGAAGAGAGAGAAGACTCAATAAAATCATGAATGAGAAAGGTGAGATCACTACCAACACCAAGGAAATACAAACGATTTTAAAAACATATTATGAACAGCTATACGCCAATAAATTAGGCAATCTAGAAGAAATGGACGCATTCCTGGAAAGCCGCAAACTACCAAAACTGGAACAGGAAGAAATAGAAAACCTGAACAGGCCAATAACCAGGGAGGAAATTGAAGCAGTTGGGCAGCCCCGGTGGCTCAGCGGTTTAGCGCTGCCTTCAGCCCAGGGCGTGATCCTGGAGAGCCGGATTGAGTCCCACATCGGGCTCCCTGCATGGAGCCTGTCTCTCCCTCTGCCTGTGTCTCTGCCTCTCTCTTGCTCTCTCTGGTCTATCATGAATAAATAAATAAAATATTAAAAAAAAGAAATTGAAGCAGTCATCAAAAACCTCCCAAGACACAAGAGTCCAGGGCCAGATGGCTTCCCAGGGGAATTCTATCAAACGTTTAAAGAAGAAACCATACCTATTCTACTAAAGGTGTTTGGAAAGATAGAAAGAGATGGAGTACTTCGAAATTCATTCTATGAGGCCAGCATCACCTTAATTCCAAAACCAGACATAGACTCCACCAAAAAGGAGAATTATAGACCTATATCCCTGATGAACATGGTTGCACAAATTTTCAGCAAGATACTAGCCAATAGGATCCAAGAATACATTAAGAAAATTATTCACCATGACCAAGTAGGATTTATCCCTGGGACACAAGGCTGGTTCAACACTCATTAAAACAATCAATATTATTCATAATATCAGCAAGAGAAAAACCCAGAACCATATGATCCTCTCATTAGATGCAGAGAAAGCATTTGACAAAATACAGCAGCCATTCCTGATCAAAACTCTACAGAGTGTAGGGATAGAGGGAACATTCCTCAACATCTTAAAAGTCATCTACAAAAATCCCACAGCAAATATAATTCTCAATGGGGAAGCACTGGGAGCTTGTCCCCTAATATCAGGAACAATACAGGGATGCCCACTCTCACCACTGCTATTCAACATAGTACTGGAAGTCCTAGCTTCAGCAATCAGACAACAAAAAGACATTAAAGGCACTCGAATTGGCAAAGAAGTCAAACTCTCCCTCTCCGCCGATGACATGATACTCTACATAGAAAACCCAAAAGATTCCACCCCAAGATTGCTCGAACTCATACAGCAATATGGCAGTGTGGCAGGATACAAAATCAATGCCCAGAAGCCAGTGGCATTTCTATACACTAACAATGAGACTGAAGAAAAAGAAATTAAGGAGTCAATCTCATTTACAATTGCACCCAAAAGCATAAGCTACCTAGGAATAAACCTAACCAAAGAGGTGAAGGATCTATACCCTAAAAACGATAGAACACTTCTGAAAGAAATTGAGGAAAACACAAAGAGATGGAAAAATATTCCATGCTCATGGATTGGCAGAATTAATATTGTGAAAATGTCAATGTTAGCCAGGGCAATGTACACGTTTAATGCAATCCCTACCAAAATACCATGGACTTTCTTCAGAGAGTTAGAAAAAATTATTTTAAGATTTGTGTGGAATCAGAAAAGACCCGAATAGCCAGGGGAATTTTAAAAAAGAAAACCATATCTGGGAGATCACAATGCCAGAGTTCAGGTTGTACTACAAAGCTGTCATCATCAAAACAGTGTGGTACTGGCACAGAAACAGACAGATAGATCAATAGAACAGAATAGAGAATCCAGAAGTGGACCCTCAACTTTATGGTCAACTAGTATTCGATAAAGGAGGAAACACTATCCATTGGAAGAAAGACAGTCTCTTCAATAAATGGTGCTGGGAAAATTGGACATCCAGAAGCAGAAGAATGAAACTAGGCCACTCTCTTTCACCATACACAAAGATAAACTCAAAATGGATGAAAGATCTAAATGTGAGACAAGATTCCATCAAAATCCTAGAGGAGAACACAGGCAACACCCTTTTTGAACTCAGGCACAGTAACTTCTTGCAAGATACATCCACGAAGGCAAAAGAAACAAAAGCAAAAATGAACTATTGGGACTTCATCAAGATAAGAAGCTTTTGCACAGCAAAGGATACAGTCAACAAAACTAAAAGACAACCTACAGAATGGGAGAAGATATTTGCAAATGACATATCAGATAAAGGGCTAGTTTCCAAGATCTATAAAGAACATATTAAACTCAACAGCAAAGAAACAAACAATCCAATCATGAAATGGACAAAAGACATGAAGATAAATCTCACAGAGGAATACATAGACATGGCCAACATGCACATGAGAAAATGCTCTGCATCACTTGCCATCAGGGAAATACAAATCAAAACCACAATGAGATACCACATCATACCAGTGAGAATGGGGAAAATTAACAAGGCAGGAACCACAAATGTTGGAGAGGATGTGGAGAAAAGGGAACCCTCTTGCACTGTTGGTGGGAATGTGAACTGGTTCAGCCACTCTGGAAAACTGTGTGGAGGTTTCTCAAAGAGTTAAAAATAAACCTGCCCTTCGACCCAGCAATTGCACTGTTGGGGATTTACCCCAAAGATACAGATGCAATGAAACGCCAGGACACCTGCACCCTGATGTTTCTAGCAGCAATGTCCACAATAGCCAAACTGTGGAAGGAGCCTCGGTGTCCATCGAAAGATGAATGGATAAAGAAGATGTGGTTTATGTATACAATGGAATATTACTCAGCCATTAGAAACGACAAATACCCACCATTTGCTTCAACGTGGATGGAACTGGAGGGTATGATGCTGAGTGAAGTGAGTCAATCGGAGAAGGACAAACATTATATGTTCTCATTCATTTGGGGAATATAATTAATAGTGAAAGGGAATATAAGGGAAGGGAGAATAAATGGGTAGGAAATATTAGAAAGGGAGACAGAACATAAAGACTCCTAACTCTGGGAAACAAACTAGGGGTGGTGAAAGGGAAGGAGGGCAGGGGGTGGAGGTGAGTGGGTGATGGGCACTGAGGGAGGCACTTGACAGGATGAGCACTGGGTGTTATTCTGTATGTTGGCAAATTGAACACCAATAAAAAATAAATTTATTATTTAAAAGTGAAATGAAGTCACTGTCATCAGCTCACACATAAGGAGTGGGGATTTAAGCAGGCAAGAAATGTTTCTCCACTCTAAAAATGGCTTCTGCTTCATCTATTCAACCCCTCCGCACTCCTGAGCTCTTGATAATCATTGATCTTTTTCTTAACTCCATAATTTTTCATTTTCCAGAATGTCATAAATTAGTATCATATGATTAATCTTCTCAACTTTGGTTTCTTAATATATGCATTGACATCCACCCATGTTTTTTTTCTTGTCTTGATAGCTCATTTCTTTTTATTTCTGAAATAATATATATACTTGGTTTTGATATAATGACAATGCTGGACTCAGAATGAGTATGAGAAGTGTTATCTGCTCTTTTTCTGGAAGAGAATGTAGAGAGTAGAAATCTTTTCTTTCTTAAATGTTTGATAGAATTCATCAGTGAAGCATATCTAGTTCTGGCACTTTCTTTTTTTTGAAGGATTATTAGTTATTGATGTAATTTATTGAATAAATAAATACTTTTTATCTTAAGAATTTTGGTATTATCCTTCAAATAAATGGCCCATTTCATCCAAAGATCAAATTTATGAGCAGAGAGTTGTTCATTATATTTATTTACAACTTTTTTTTAGTGTCCAAGGGTTCAGCACTTTTAATTTTTTGAAAGGCAGACTGACACATTTAATGCCTCATTTGAATGTGTCTAGAATCTTGGAAGCTTGACTACTTTTCCGTTCTCCTACAAATGGACCTTGAGAGCTTGTTTGGAGGTTTAGCAGGGGAGCACAGGTACTCATATACCATTGACTGAAGAAAATGGTCCTCTTGTATGGAGGAAGGTTTTTCTCTTCAGCTAAGCATGCAGCTTCAGGAGGAGCAGTGAGAGAGGATGGGCATACACACCTAGCCAGCCAGGACAGCCAAATCAACACTGGTGATCAATACGGTGACACATGTGGCAGCCAGATCACCCTCACATCCTTAGCTAACTTAATTACTGATATTGATAATTTTTGTCTTCTATGTTTCTTGGTTTGCCTGGCTGTAGTTTTATCAATTATATTGATCTTTTCAAGGAATCAGCTTTCAGATTATTAATTTCTCTATCATTTTCCTGTTTTCACATCCATTGATTTGTTTTAATTTTATTTCTTTTCTTCTGCTTGCTTGAGGCCTCAATGGTACTTCTGTCTGTAGTTCCTTATGGTGAAAGATTAAATTATTGACTTGGATCTTCTTTTCTAATACATACATTTAATGCTGTTTTCGTCTGAACATTGCTTTTACTGCATCTCTTGCAATGTGATCATTTGCATTTGCATTTTTACTTGGGTCTAAATAGTTTTTTAGATTTCTCTTGACATTCCTCTTTGACTCATATGTTATTGAGAAGTCAATTTACAGTTTTTTTTCTGATTTTTGAGCTGTATTTCTGTTAGTGATTTCTAGCTTAACCCCATTATCATTTGAGTTCATATTTTATATAATTTGTATTTGTTTAAATATATTATTTGTATATTATGGCCCAAAATATGGTCTATCTTGGTTAATGTTCCATAGGAGTTTGAAAAGAATGTGTATTCTGCTGTTGTTCAATGGAGTGGTCTATAAGTGTTAATTAGATTCAGTTGATTGATGGTGCTGTTCAGTTCCATTGTATTCTTACTAAGCTTCTGCCTGTTCATTTGTCAATCATGGATAAGGGTGCTGAAGTTCCCAACACTAAGTATTAATTCATCTATTTCTACATGCGGTTCTATCAGGTTTTGCCACATGTATCTGAACACTCTGTTATAAATACATACACTTAGCATTGTTATGTCTTCTTGGAGATTTGGCCTCTTTTATCATTATTTGATTGTCTAAATTATTCCTGATAGTTTTCCTTGTCTTGAGGTCTTTAATTAACTTGTCTTTCATTAGTAGAGTTACCCTAGATTTCTTTTGATTAGTGTTAGCATAATATGTCTTTCTTCTCCCATCCAGAGGGCTTTTCCCCCTTCATTTTTAAAATTGTGAAATACACATTACATAAAATTTACCTTCATAACTATTGGTAAGTATATAGCTTAGTAGTGTTAAATATATTCTTAAATTTGTGCAACTATCACCACCATCTATCTTCATGATTCTTTTCATTTTGTAAAATTGAAACTCGAAACACACTGAACAATAACTCCCATTCCTCTCTCTCCCAATCCCCTGGTAATCACCATTATCCTTTCTGTCTCTATGAAATTGAGCACTCTGAGTACCTCATGTAGGTAGAATCATACAGTATTTGTCTTTTTGTAACTGGCATATTTCACTTCACATAAAGTCTTCAAGTTTCATTCATGTCATAAAATATGTCAGATTTTCCATTTTAAAGCCAAATATTATTTGTTATAAGTATATCCCACATTTTCCCTATTCATTCATCTGTCTATGGACAGTTGGATTGCTTTCATGTTTTAGCTAATGTGAATAATGCTGCTATGAATATACAATTGTCTCTTTGAGACCTTACTTTCAAAACTTTTGGGTATATACTTAGAAGTGGGGTTGCTGAATCATATGCTAATTCTATTTTTATTTTTTGAAGAACCACTGTTTTGTTTCTCATGGCACTTGTACCAGCTTGTATTCCCACAAAAAGTGAACAATACTTCCTTCCCATCCTTGCCAACACTTTTTTTTGTTTTTCTTCATAGAAGTCATCTTAATTGCCCTTGTATTTATCTTTATTGATAATTTTATTTATAGGGCTTGAAGTTACTGTCTAGTGGCCTTCATTTCATCCTGCAGGACTCCATTGAGCACTTCTTACAGGGCAGTTCTAGTGGTAACAAATTCCCTCTTCTTTAATTTTTTTTTGAAATATCTCAACTTTCTCCTCATTTTGAAGGGTAGTTTTGCTGCATGGTTGCAGACTTCTTATCTCATGGAGTCGAAGCATGAATCTCATGGACAAAAGGGTGAATGAAGTGAAGTGAAAATTTATTAAGTGAAGGTGAGAACAGAAAGGAAAGAGAAAAAAGATCTTTTGAATGAGAAGGGTCTGAATGGGTTGCCACTGAGGGCTTTTATAGTCAGTCTTTTATAGAAAACTGACAAGGGAAACTGGTAAATATTTTATCAATAACAGGTAAGACAAACATGGTGGATTTGTTGATACCAGGAGACCATCCTGTTTATATTTAGAAAGAACATGGTGAATTTGTTAGGTTCCCTTCTCTCTGGTTAATATCTCATCTGTAACATTTCTTTACATCTGAGATTTCTGCGAGCCTGGTTACCTAGCCCCCTGCATGAGCCTAATCATGTAGCCCCGTACCTAGCTCTCACTACCTAACCTTGCCTGTCCCTTACTCAGTTTTCCCAGATATAGGATTTGTAGTTTACAGGTCTTTCACTTTTACTACTTTGAATATATTGGCCCAGCACATTCTTCAACTAAAATTTCTGATGAGAAATCTAATGATAATCTTACTGGAGATCATTTGTATGTGATGAGTTGCTTTTTCTTGTTGTTTTAAAATTTTTTTCTTTTTGTTCTTGTTTTTCAAAAATTTGATCATAATATGTCTCAGTGTGGGTTTTCCTTAGTTCATCTTCCTTGGGATTTTGTTGAGCTTCTTGGATATTTATAGTCATGTCTTCCATAAAATTTGGGAAGCTTTCAGTCATTTGGTTAGGCAGGAAGCTATGCATGAGCAACAGGAGGATGTACCTTAGATGTCCTGATGGAGACCCCCAACTGAAGACTGCCTAGGGACCACCCCATTCCACCAATCTAGCAGTCAGTTTGCAGTTACAGCATCCCAGCAGAGAAAGAGTTAAGTGTGTTTTGCTTGTTGCACTTGAAATCAGCCACTTGTCCTTATTTGACCTACATCTCTAGAATAGAAATAATGTGGTTTCCTACCAGATGCAGGCATTTTGAATACATCTTGGGAAAGGATATGCATAGATAGCTAATTATTATATAACCCATGCCTTTCACTCAAAAGGACCCATCCAAAAGAAAAACTTGATATAAACCCACACCCTGGAGTTCCCAGGCTTTTGTCTCTCTTGACTGGCCTGTACTTCCCTTGGAATGTACTTTAATAAAATTTTATTCCACTTTACTTTCATCGAACTGTCCTATAAATTCTTTACCATAGCAACAAAAAGAGCCAAGGATTCTTTTCTTTTTCATCTAACTCTTGGTAACAATTTCTTCTTCAACTTTTTGCTTTGTCCCTTTCTCTGTCTTCTCCTGAGACTGCCTTATTGTAAATGTTGACATGTTTGATGGAATCCCACAGGTCCCGTAGGCTCTGTTCATTTTCGTTCAATTTTTTTTTTCCCAGACTGGGTAATCTCCATCGACCTATCTTCAAATTCACTAATTCTTTTATCCTATCTGCTGAAATCTGTCTTTGATCTCCTCTAGCGAATTTTTCATTTCAGTTATTGTATTTTGCAGCTCTAAAATCTTTTTGGTTTCTTCTTGGGTTTTATCTCTTTATTAATATTTCCATTTTGTTTACACAAATTTTTGCTTTCATCGCTTCTTCCTTCTGTTCTTTGAGCACTGTTAAGGTAGTTGCTTTAAAGTCTTTGTCTAGTAGAGTTGCCATCAGGTCTTCTCCAGAAGTATTTTCTGTATTATATATATGATATACTTTCCAGTTTCTTTGTATGCCTTGTGAATTTTTTTTGGTTGAAAATTGGATATTTGAAAAAAAAATAAAATAAAATAATAAAAAAAATAAAATTAGATATTTGAATCTAATAACATAGTAACACTGCAAATCAAATACTCCCCTTTCCTAAATTTGCTAATTGTTTTGTTATTGATTTATTTTTTGATTTTTAAAAATATTTTATTTATTTATTCATGAGAGACACAAAGAGAGAGAGAGAGAGAGAGAGCCAGAGACACAGGCAGAGGGAGAAGCAGGCTCCATGCAGGGAACTCAATGCTGGACTCCATACCGGGACTCGATCCCGGGACTCCAGGATCACGCCCTGGGCGGAAGGCAGGCACTAAACCGCTGAGCCACCCAGGGATCCCGGTTTATTTTTTTAATTATAGCCTCTGTGTGCCAAAGATCACCATGAGATGCAGACTTACAGTATTCTCAGGTCTTTCCTGAGCCTGAGAAGCCTCAGGTCTTTTCCCTGGGCATTTGCAGTTACTTTTTCATCTTCCCGGTATATGCAATTGTTTTCAAAGTCCTAGTCTTTAATAGCTGGCTCTCAAGAGGTGAAAAAGAGAAAAATGAAGGAGAAAGGAAAAGGTGCTAGCTTTTTAAATGCCATGGACCTCACTTCAGCTATAGAAATATGGGCTTGCAACAAATGGGGTAGAAGCAACAACCATTGCCCCCACCTCTCTCTGTCTGCACCTCTGTGATCAGAAGCGGCAATAAGAGCACTGATTTCTGATACTTGGAATATCTTTTTGCCTATCCTGCTTACCATAAATTGGGCACAGGTTTCTGTAGGAACACATACACAGCTGCCTGCATGAGGGTGGGGCTGAACTATGAGCTGAAATGGACTGAAATTAACTGCGATTTACCATCCAAATCTTCCCCTGGAAGTTGAAACCTTCAGTAGGCTCCAGAGTTCCAAAACAGTTACTTGAGACAGATTCTGTAGTGCAATTGTTGTTTAGGTGGGGAGAAGAATTCTTGGTGCTTTATTCTGTGCCATCTACCTCCACCCATTTACTGTAATGTGTCTGTGTCTTCATACTTAAAAGGGTATGTTGTATAAAGCATATGATTGGATATTTTTAAATCCAGCCTGACAATCTTTGTCCTTTAATTGGCATATTAAGATATTTTACACTTAATGTAATTGTTGATATAATTGGATTGATATCTACCATGTTTAGAACAATTTTCTGTTTATTATAGTTCTTTTCCTTTTTTTACTCTTCTCTAGTTTTAATTTAGCATGCATGTAATTACATTTATTTCTTCTCTCTTTGCATGTGTTATACTTTTTAAAATGTTGTGATTGCCCTAAAGTTTGCAATATACATTTACAACTAGTGTAGATCCACAGAACATGATAACTCTTCATGGGTACAGGTAACTTATAACAGAGTATTCCTGATTCCTCTCTGCCTCCCTTATAAAATTGTTGTCATTTATTTACCTTGTCTGTATCATACAATCACACAATACACTGTTTTGTTACTACTGTTGTTAAAATGAACATTTATCTATTAGATCAATTAAAAATAAGGAAAATCAAAGATTTTATTTTACTTTAATTTATTCCTTCTCCAGTGTGTTTTATGGTGTTTTAAAAATGTAGATCCAAGTTTCCAGCCTATCATTTTCCTTCTCTGTGATGAACTTCATTTCTTGCAGGACATTCTATTGGTGATGAATTCCTTTCATTTCTGGTTTTCTAGAAAAGTCTGTATTTCTAATTCACTTTTGAAAATTAATTTTTCTGGGTATAGATTCTAGGTATGCAGGGGGCTTTCTTTCAATATATTGGTATGATATGCCTAGATGTGGATTCTTTGTTATTTCTCCTGCTTTGTATTCTGAGTTTCCTAGATCTGTGGTTTGATGCCTGCCATTAATTCTGAAAAGTTCTTATCCGTAATTGCTTCCAATATTAATTCTACTCCATTCCTCCTCTCTTCTCCCAGTATTTCATTATGCATGTTATATCTTTTGAAATTATTCCAAAGTTCTTGGATATTCTGTTCTAGGGTTTTTTTTAATTCTTTTTAGTTCTTTTTGAATTTTAATTTGGGAAGTTTCTATTGACGTATTTTCAGGCTTATCAAATCTTTCTTTAGCTGTTTCCAGTTTACTCATGGGCCCATTAAGCAATCTTTATTTCTGCCACTGTTTTATTTTTTTTCTAGCATTTTCTTTTGATTCTCTCTTAGAGCTTCCAATCTCTTTTAACATTATTCATCTGTTCTTGAATATTGTTTACATTTTTCCATTATAGTCCTTAGCAAATTAAATATAATTATTTCAAATTCCCTCTCTGGTAAGTATAAAATTTATATCAAGTGTGGTTGATGCCAGTGGTTTTATTTTTTTTAAGATTATTTATTTATTTATTCATGAGGACACAGAGAGAGGCAGAGACACAGGCAGAGGGAGAAGCAGGCTCCCTGTAGGGATCCTGATGTGGGACACCTCTCCTGGACTCCGGGATCACTCTCTGAGCCCAAGGCAGACACTCAACCACTGAGCCACCCTGAGATCCTCATGCCAGTGGTTTTAAATAGGTCTAGTTTTCTTGTTTCTGTCTCCCTTATATTATTTTCCCTAAGAACTCCTTAAATAAGGTCTGATTCTTGTAGCACTTTTAGCTCTTCTAGCTGTAACCCCTTGTTAACATTGTGAAGCCCTACTAATATAAAGGTACGAAGTTCTGGACAGTCTCTTGGTTTGCCTCCCTTTCTATTTTTATCTCTTAACTCCAGGAAACAAACTGAGGTTGCTGGAGGGGAGGTGGGTGGAAGTATGGGGTAACTGGGTGATGGATATTAAGGAGGGCACATGATGTAGTGAGCACTGGGTGTCACATGCAACTGAATGAATCACTAAATTCTATCCCTAAAAGTAACGATACAGTATATGTTGACTAAATTGAATTTTTTTAAAGAGGGGGGAAAAAGTGCAGAAGAGAAAGTGTTCCAAAACCTTATGATTAAATCTCAAGGTTTTTTTAGTTGACCTGAGTCCTTAGGCATTAACCATCACATTTTTTAAGTGAGACAGAAGGCCATGAGCCATTACATATAAGCTTTATTTGCTGCCAGACATCCTGGGGTCACTTAATAAATGATAACAGAAGGGACACATTCAGCTGCCCAAATCTATTTTAGGTCACAGAGATTGTGGCTTTCTCATCCCTGCATGACTTTGAAGGCTCAAGGTAAGAACCATAAGATCATCAAGAAAGAAGTAAAGTAGTTGTGGAATTTCCTTATTCCCATTTGTTTCCTTGGAGAATAAATGGTTTGTATAAGACCTGGCACTTTCTATCTGTCCCCACTGGACACAGAGACACACTGGAGATTCTGTTCAATCCTCAAAGTGAACTGTTGATAATATGAAAATGTGTTTCTAAGGAGCTTTCTCAGTGGCTATGACTTTCTCAGATGACCTGGTGCCATATTAATAAAATGTTAAACCCACAAACTCCCCACTAGTCAATAAATAATGCAAGCTGAAATCACTAAATATTATGCCTCTGAGGGCTGTTTCATTGAAATTCACTGATTCAACACTTTTCTAAGGAAGTTCTGCCTCATTCAGCATTCTTACTGTAGAGTTTGCCAGGCTGAATACAACAGTCCTTCAAGGCTCTTCTTACTGCTGTCACCCTTTCTCAGCACTCAAATGATGGTGATATAAGCCCGGTTCTCAGAGAATTGCAATTGTATCTAGTCTCTAAGGGCTGGTTTATTTCTACTCAGTCTCCAAGTCTGTGAAAGAAAATCTGATATACTCTCTCTGCGCCTGACAAGCAGATTTTGCTTCTCTCTACTCCCACTATAAGGTTTAAAAGCACAAATTAAAAACCTTTAAAGGGCTGGTGCAAAGCCTTTTCCTTCTGTTAACAATCTCTTAGATTACTATATTTGGAAGACTTGGTTTCATAATACATCAGTGCTATTGTTCTGGAATTTTCAGAGCCAATTTTTCAAAAATGACTTCTCCAGCAAGCCCATGCAAGTTGTGTGCTATCAATATGTCTACTAACACCAAGAATAAAAAAGTCGGCAACCTTTCTCAAGTTTCCTTCCAGAGTGAAGAAGGAATGTGCACAACAGAGGGATTGTTGGGAGAGAAGGAGAAATACAAACCCAATCGCATCCTTAGAGAAATTTCTTTAAAGATTTTATTTATTTATTCATGAGAGACACAGAGACAGAGGCAGAGTCATAGAGAGAGAAGCACACTCCCTATGGGGAGCCCGATGTGGGACTCGATCCCAGGACCCCAGGATCACAACCTGAGCTAAAGCAATTGTTAGATGGAATACAAACTACACATTGGGGAAAATATCCTGGCTCTTCATTTTCAAATTTCTGAAGCATCAAGTGTTTTTATTTATTTTTATTTTTTTTAAATTTTATTTATTTATGATAGTCACATAGAGAGAGAGAGAGAGAGAGAGAGGCAGAGACACAGGCAGAGGGAGAAGCAGGCTCCATGCATCGGGAGCCCGACGTGGGATTCGATCCCGGGTCTCCAGGATCGCGCCCTGGGCCAAAGGCAGGCGCCAAACCGCTGTGCCACCCAGGGATCCCAAGTGTTTTTAGGATGTTGTCTGTCCCCAGGGACAGAGATGTCTCATACTGCCACTTTGGCATTTTTCCTTTTTGTGCTGTCCTTGACTAGGAAGCAGGGAAAGAGTTCCAGGGCAGGTTTGTATACTCCAGGCAGATTTGATTCCCATAAACCTGTATGTTGGTCTGCACACTTGCTTCTTTCCACTCCCAAATTCTTTTGAATGCATTTGTGGTGTTGGGGAAAGACCCTGGAACATCAAATTTAAAAAAACAAAGAGGGGCCAAAGTAAGACTTGAGTCTTTACTTGTAAGTTATGAATTTGGGGGCAGGGATATCACTTCACCTTTTACTTACACTTCCTCAGCACTGAAGTGGGGCCAGTGATACCTTCCACACATGAATGTAGTCAGAGGAAATAATGGGTATTTGCAAAAACATAAACTTCATCTACTACTATGGTTCCATTTTTCTTATAACTTTTGTTATGCCTGCTACAAGGGAGAAGACTTTCAACAAACCAATTCCAGATTGACTTCTGGTAGGAAATTATATAGAAAACAATGGTTAAATGGTTGCAGACATGGATGCAAGAAAAGCACTGCTGCTGATGGCAGAACAGTAACTTGGTCATGGTTGTCAGCCTCTCTCAAGGCTAATGGTCAGCAGAATGAATGTGAAATTGATATCTAGAATAATTCTTAGTCCACCAAAATCCTTTATCAAAATGCTAAAGCATTTATCCAGAATGCTAATTTCTTCCTAGGACAAAGTTTAGGCATTACATTACACAAAAAGTTCTGTTCCAGATCAAGACTGGAACAAGCTTTCTTACATAAATGTTTGCAGAGTATCTAAAGCTGTTAAAAGGTTAGTATCTGTTAAAAAGAAAAAGAAATCTGAAAAAAAAAAGAAATCTGTATTTGCTCTTTGAAACTGGAGGAAGTCATATTGCCTAAGCAAATATTTAGGAGGTTTAGAGCCACTTGATGAACAACACCAGGCCAGCTGCAATCTAGGAAGGGATCACTTGATTTCAGGAGCTCGGTGTGCTAATTTGTAAAGGAAGATAGAGCCTCTTTTGTCCTAGAGTGATGGGAGGGCAAACATTGGCAGGATTCCCCACCTCCCACCCCTATGTAAAACCCCTACCATTGGTCCAGCAGAGACAGGCCATTTCTAGCTAAAGGTCGGGCTATCCTAGACATAAAGAGAATAAAGGGGAAAGGAGAAAAAATAAGTGGGAAATATCAGAAAGGGAGACAGAACATGGAAGACTCCTAACTCTGGGAAACAAACTAGGGGTGGTGGAAGGGGAGAAGGGCAGGGAGTGGGGGTGACTGGGTGGTGGGCACTGAGGTGGGCATTTGATGGGATGAGCACTGGGTATTATTCTGTATGTTGGCAAATTGAACACCAATTAAAAATAAATTTATTATTAAAAAAAAAAAGAAACTCATCAGTTCTGGGCAACCCTGGTGGCCCAGCAGTTTAGCGCCACCTTTGGCCTGTCCTGGAGACCCTGGATGGAGTCAGGCTCCCTGCATGGAGCCTGCCTCTCCCTCTGTGTGTCTGTCATGAATAAAATAAATAAAAAATCTTTTTTTAAAAAAGAAACTCATCAGTTCTGGTACATATTTTGGGGTTATTTTCTTCTCTTGGGGGATATGAGAGGTAAATTTCAGTGAAAAAAATATAAACATTTTGTAATTTAAAATATTGGTTTCTGTGGGACCTGGTTTCTTAATAAGGTCTTAATTTAAAAGTAAAGTTGCAGATTCCAGCTGTGTTCACAGGGGTCACTCAACTTTGTCTTCAAGTAACAAGCAAAATCATAAATCATACAGACAATCAAGCCCTAAGATGCTATGATCATACAGACAATCAAGCCCCAAGATGCTATGATCCCTAAGCTAGCTGGAGAACAGCAATGAAGACAGCATGACCCCTCCCCAACCCACCTAGAGAGAGGCACTTGAGATGTCATGGCCTTGGGCAGCATGCTATGGCCTGGTGTATGCTATTAGGCCACTTACTGAGGAGTTCTTGAACCCTATACCTACCACTTACAGTGCAGCCCTGGGAAGACATGTACCAATTATTCATCCTTATCCTCCAAGGGGTCTTACTCTGGCCTTTGAGAGAGAAGACCTCAGAGAACAATTCTCTTACCACAATGAGGAAACTTAAGGTTGAGTAGTTGTTATTAAGTAATTCATGTTTTCTCTGGCTATAGATTTAATCCCCCTGACCTTCAGTTGTTTATTTTATTTTATTTTATTTTTCAGTTGTTTATTTTTTATCCTTGTCTTTCATTGCAATGAGTGAATCATGAACTATTTCTAAAGGATCAAACTTTTGTTTTGAATTAATTTTATGTTAATGAAAATTAGCCCAGAAATGCATATGTGCATAAATTTATATATCCATTCACATGTACACAAATACATGCGTATCATATGTGTATAAATTTAAGAATACCATATCACATTCATATGTGTACATATACACAGACACATGCATATACAAAAGCACAACTGTTATGGCCGAAACTCAGCCTCTGTCTCCCAGTCTAGCTTTCATGGTCACCCCAGGCACTATCACAAAACTCTTGGGTCTGCCCAAGTATGGCCTAAAACTGCCAGGCTTCACAGTTCAGAGTCAAAGGCCTGTCCCCACTAACCAACTTGCTAGTGAATCTGAAAATGTAGACCTTCAAATGAAACAGTACTGCCTGAACCAAAATCTCCTGTCGAAGGAAAGGGGACATTCTTCTATTTTGAGACATGAAATTTGGCAAAAAGCAAACTTCCTTTAAGAACCAGGGGAGTTCAGTGAGTGTGGGGCTTGGACATCCCAAAACTTTAAGACCTTTAGTCCATCTAAAATATCTTTGGGGTGGACAATCTATATTTTAAGCACTTTTTGTCACAAATAAACTATAGCTTTTCTATGCTTTCTGCCTTTGGGCAAATTGCTTAACTTCCATAAGCCTTAATTTCCTTAGAAGTAAAATGAGAATAAAGATAACACTTCTCTCATGAGGTTTTGGTGAGGATTGTACAAGATGATCCATGGAGAGGACCTTAGCACGGCATCTAGAACATAGTAAACACTACCTGGATGTTGTCATCTTTACAATGCTCCTGCCATGGTAGGAGAACTAGCACTAGCAGCACTGGTAAGAGGGAAGCTGGCAACAGTAATAACAGTTTTGGAGAAGAGTAAATATGACTTAGTGACTTTTCAACGTCAGTGGGCAAAGGAGAAAGAAGGAAGCATTCAAGCCAGATGGAAGATACTTTAAGGGATATGGAAGCATGAGGTGATGAAACAAAAGCTCAGCAAATGAAGGGAGAGGTATTGAGTATTACACTATATGATACGTATGTCTTAGAGCCCTGTGAAGACCTCAGGGGAGGTATGATATGTGAGCAGATCATTTAGAAATTGATGGGTTTGGGGAAAAGTGGAAGGTAATATTGGGGGAGGAAAAAATTGACCAAAATAAAAGCTCCTCATGATCACAGAATTCTTGGTACTGGAGTAGTTTATACTAAGAAAAGGAGAGCTTGTAGTTTAGATCAGTGAGAAGATGAGAGAGGTTTGTGGGACACCTGAAGGGATGCTAAGCGGTGGACAAAAGGTAGAGCCTGATCTCTGAGTAGGGCAAGAACTCTGCTAGGCTGGTTCAGAACTAAGTGAATAAGGCTGGTGGTCTCACTCAAATTTGCAGACTTTGCAAATAAATGGCTCAAAGGAAACAGTTCCTTGTTGGGTGGGCACCTTCTGGTAAAATTGATGATAATTTGTGCCTAAACTTGTATATTCTCATGCTAAACATTTACATACTTCCATCGAAAAGTTCAAATATACTCTCTCTCTCACCTTCTCTCTCTCTCTCTCTCTCTCTCTCTCTCTTTCTCTCTCTCTCTCTCTCTCACACACACACACACACACACACACACACACACACACACACACACGAAAATACCCCTAGTTGCTACACAGTCCTCATTTCTATAACTGATCACAGGGCCATAGCTGATATGTGTCTCAAATAGTTAGGGTTCTTTTCCCTGTTAGGTAACCCAAACTTTAATTTCTGAAGAGTCTGAGTCCTTAGCTGTCCTGCCTTTATGAAATTGCTGATATGTCTGCATTTGTTTCCAAGGGATGCCAGACAAATTATCACAAACCGAGAGTCTTAAAACAATAAAATTTATTCTGTCACAATTCTGAAAGCTCTATGCCCCAAATCAATGTGTCATCAGAGGAAATTCCTTATGTCCTTTCCTGAATAAGAAATATCCCATGTCCTTCTCCTAGTTTCTGGTGGTGGCTGACAATCTTTGTCATTCCTTGACTTGTTTCTATATAACTCCAGCCTCTCTCCGTTGGCACATAACATTCTTCCCATGTGTGTGTCTTTGTCTCTTCTACACTTCTTTTAAGGACATAGGTCACATTGGATTAGGGTTGACCATAAGCCAGTATGACCTTAACTTGATTATATCTGCAAAGACCCTATTGCCAAGTAAGATCACATTCACAGGTACCACTGTTCAGTATTTCAGCATATCTTTGTGAGGACACATTTATTTCACAAAATTATCCACCAATATCTACTATTGGAAATACTCTACAGGCATTCCAAAGCATCCTCTGCATTCCAGATAGAGTCCTCCCTAATTCCTTTATATAGCAGAAATGCAATTCCTCCTTAGTAATCAGAATCAATCACCCTGGCTAGGACAGTAATTCTCTTCTTTATAGTGGAATAAAGAGCCTCAAATAACAGGATACAGCTTCAACTTCAAATTCAATGGATATATCATTGTGTTCTCTGGCAGAAGCATGACTTCCTTTGGAACTAAAATTTCCAAACCAGCAAAGCACAAAGTTATAGGGGTGGGAAGCCAAAATTTTGCAGAAAGAACATTAGGCATTATAGTGAGAAGAACCATTTCCAATTATACCTCTTTGATTTCCAGATTCATGTATTCTGAGTTGGTTGCTATCTCAAAGCATATACCACTTCTATGATGCTATCTCCCAACTGGTGTCATAATTGAATCTTCTCAGATCATTCTGACATTATAACAAGCCAACCACTTCTGAGTGACAGGGAATATAGTAGAATGGATAAATTGGGCATGAGCCTATTGCCACACTTCTTTGATTATAAAGTGAGTTCCTTGATCAGAAGCAGTGTTATATGAAATAACTGATGGTGAATGTGGCATTCCAGATCCAGAAATGTTAGGGTCGGGAGAAGCATTACAAATACAGAAAAAAATCATTATTCACACCTGGAATGAGTTTTTTGTCCAATAAGGACAAGGCAGTAATCAAGGCAAATCAATTTTGTAACATGCTTGCTACTATATGACTAATTGGTCCCAAGGGAGTTAAGTGTTGAGCTCCTGCATGGCCTCCATTGCTGCTGCCTTAGTCACTTTGTGCATGACATCATGGAGCCTTTCATGACACCTATAGGTGACATACTGTATAGAATGTGCCAACTTGCCTACCTGATTATTTCCCTACAGAGGGAAGTTTTTCCTTTGGTGAACAATCACATAGGACAGAAATATGGCACCTTGTTTCCATTCTGAGAAGTTATTTGCAAACCTGTTCTCCAGTTTCTTTGTCACTCATCATCAAATTCTGTTCTTTCCCAGTCTCTGTCAATCTAGTTAAAGTGCTGTGTGTGAATTTGTGTAGATCTCTACTTCTGGCCATTTCTTATCCAGACAACGGAAAAGATTAAATGCACTGTTTAAAATTTTGTCCACTTAGAAAATGTCTCTCCCCTTTGTTCTTCAGGGCCACCCTCGAATGAGGGTGGAGTACTCCGCAGTCTACCTATGGTTGGTACCATCATATCAGGCAGAACCATCTGTAAATCTGTCATAAGGACTCCCTATAAGGTCATACATGTAAATTGTGAGAAAAAAGGCAGAGAAGCAGAACAAGATATAGTACGAGTCTGAGCTACCAGACCATGAAACTACTGTACCCCTTAGACTTGCTTAAACCTATTCTCTTTTTTTAAAAGACTTTTTAAATGTATTTATTCATGAGAGACAGAGAGAGAGGCAGAGACACAGACAGAGGGAGAAGCAGGCTCCATGCAGGGAGTCCAATGTGGGACTTGATCCTGGGTCTCCAGGATAACACCCTGTGCTGAAGGCAGGTGCTATACCGCTGAGCCACCCAGGGATCCCCTCAAACCTATTATCTTATAAACAACTTCCACCCTGGTGTGTCAGAGTACAGCCAATTCATGATAAATAGCTTAGGTCACATGGTCATGGAGTGCCCATTCTGTCTCTACAAAGTTTAGTAGCATAGCAAGATAAGACCTAATTCTTAAAGTAGTAGTAATAATAATAATAATAATAATAATAGCAATAGTAATAATTGTATACAATGTAGAACATGGTTTTGCTCCCAAAGCTGGATATTTGCATTGTAATACTCTCATTTGAGCTGGCCAGAAGCTCCATACAGCATTCCTGTTGGAAAATAACATTTCAATTACCATTACACTGGTCCATTAGGCCCAAGACACCTGCTCCAGGTCCCACTCAAAATCTAGAATTTTGTAGATTATTCAATGAATGTACTAGATCAGCACTTTCAAATATGGTAGCACCTTCAAAGAGACCCACAGTAAATGATCCATTTTTAAGCAGTAGGCAGTAGAAGAAATAGTAACCTTTCTTTCACTTTGGAGGGAATGTTCCAACATGTTTCAGAACACCTAACCCTTAGAAACCTTTCCAAAGTCTGGGACCCTGAAATCTCATTTCATTATTGCTCACCCTCTGGTACACATGTGTCTCATTAAGACATTTAAGGTTCTTGCCATTCCTGCTCATTAGGTTAATCATAGCAGTAGATGAGTGTGTTCTTCTACAGAATACAGAGATTTCTCCACAAGGGGCTGTCACAGAGAGGAGGACAGTTTGGTTTCATTGGGTGCAGGTCATTGTGATTCTGGTTTTTACTCCACCAACCAGTTAACTGAGAACTACTCTAAGGTGCTCAAACCCATTCAGTTTGAATCTCTGTACTTGCTCTCATGGGGACAAGTTCAGCCTTACCCAGTGTTGAATTCCTCACTCTATGATTTAACATTCCTAGAATCAGCTTTGCGCAGTGGCAGTATCGTAGCCAATGAGGTTTATCTGAGGCACGATTATTAATTGAAAACTTTTCCCTAGAATCCATGCCCATATATTTACTTATGTTTCTGATCTGGTTTAAATTAGCAAATATTTCCCTTTATATCTTCTTCCTTCTCTTCCCTTCCTTTCCTATACGTTCCTTTCTCTCTCTCTTCCTCTGTCTCCCCTCCTCCCTTCTCTAGCATAAACCAACTCCTCATGGATCAAATTTTGCATTTATCTCTGTGAACCTTACTTGATATTTGTAACCCCAATTACACATCCCAAGTCACTAACAAGTGATGGGGGCAGTTCTTGGGGATCATAAGCATCACCCTATGTAAAGTTATTAAGGGATCTTCAAATAAGGAAAAGTTCTTTATACAAGACACACGGGTTGCTTCTTCCAGCAAAGGAGATCAAAGCATCTTGGGGAATTCACAATTCCCAGATTTCTTTGAATCCACACAAATATCCCTATCTCAAGTCTCAGAAGAGCCGCCTATACCACAAAGCCTACTGTACACAAGGGTATAGGCAAACGTGAGAATTCAACTTTCATTGTAATTATGCAATCCACTTAAACTCTCAATTTTACAGTCATATCTTGCCTTGTCCTGTTTCATTTTGAACATCACTACAGAAACTGTCTGATTCTCTGATCATGACAGGAGCCAATGGTTTAAAGTCAGTCATGTTGTCTGGGACTGCTTCCCTGTGCAATCACATGTGGCTTTCCCATACCTCCCTACAGGCCTTGTCATCATTGTCACCACCATTAATGTAAAGTACAACATCCAAAGCACTTGCTTCAATAGGCATTTCTTTACCAGCAACCTCAGGTGACAACTGAATCCTAATGTCACTGCACATTGTGAGTTATTGGAATTCCATTTTCCACTCTATATTGCATTCAAGGTGAAGGGTATAGTCAAAAGAATCCTGAAATCCCATGTCAGATGTTAGTAACAGGCTTAAACTATCTATCATCTATCTATCTATCTATCTATCTATCTATCTATCTATCTATCTATCTAATCTATCTATCATCTATCACGGTATGTTAATTAACTATACTGCAATTTAAAAAATAATAAATTTTAAAAAGTCAAAGGCTGTGGGGACAGCTCTAGGGAAGGACACTCATTGCTATTAGAATCCATTAGTATTTTTAAGCTTCAAAAATACAGATGTTTAAACACTACTTACTGGATAAAGGAGTATGTTTTGTCATTGTAGATTTCCTGAATGTAACTCTTAGCTACACTACCATGCAAACTCATCAGTAAATACTTATTATTGCCCTTTTGATTTTATCCCCACTTCGGCATCTCTGAATGGCATTAGCTGTATCCCAGGACAATAAATATCTGTCTTGGTAGTATCCAGAGGACTGGCTACACCACATACCGCATCACCCCCTGCTTGTGGCTGTGTATAGGGAAACTGCCTACATCCAAACTCCAGGATCCTTCCTCTACAATATTGGCTGGATGCAGTCTCTGGTCTTTGTGAGGTCCAAAAGGGCAAACTTGGTTAACTTGTTTATTCATAAGGAGCAATCTTAATATTGTTAATGTGGCTTGTACCATTAAGGCTATTAAAATTCAAGGACTCAATAGATTTCTCCATCTACTACATCATTGGTAATTATAGGAATTAGCTGAAATGCACTACCACTTAAATGGAATGGAAAACTATTTTGTCTTTTAGGAGAACTCCTCCCTACTGACCCATACTTTTTTTGATACTTAAAATTTAAGGGAGAAAAAAAGATATTATATCTAGACCACTTTTATTGTGTGTCCATGTGTATATATACACACGAAAATGTGTGTGTGTGTGTGTGTGTGTGTGTGTGTATATATATATATATACTGTTAAAATCTCTCAGGAGAGCTTTTTTCCCATATTACGTGCTTTAGCAAGGGTTGTTGTTTTCTAGCCATTTCTGTAGTTTTGGGCTAGCAGGTGGTATTTTGTGCCCAATGGACCTAATGACTTTTCCTATTTGAGTTCAATTTCTAGGTCACCCCTGAAAGCAACTTATGGTATCTGGAATATGGTAGTCATGGCTAGAAATGCTTAGACTATATATCCATCTTATAATTTTTTTTTGGCTTTTCAGGCATCATCTCGATCATATTTTTTTTTATTAGAGTAGTTCTAATCTTTTTAGTCATAGAGCAGTTTCCCCAAATCCCTGATCCATTTACCAGTCAGGGCACACTTCACAGAGTTCCTGATCTTGATCTGTCACATCTTGGCTGACTAGTGGAGAAGAAACTGCTTTGTGAAGCCTGACTTAGGACAAGAGACCCACATAAACAAGGAGGTAGTTCGAGGGATTTACTGTCATTGCAAAGTCTAGTCCAGCATATACAAAAAAATCACAGAACTACACCTGTTTGGGAGCAGAGCAAAGGAACAGAAAATGAGTTGCTTAGAATACCTGAAAATCCAAAGCAGGAAAGCTGCCAAGTACCTATGAGTATGGGACTTTGGACTGAGTTGTAGTCCCTGGCAAGCACTTGTCTGGAATATGACTAGGTTTTGTGAACTCTCTGGCTAAACCCTTTTGTTCTTTCCCTTGTTCACTTTGCTTTAGACACCATGGTGACTTCTCTTCCTTGAACATGTTGGTCATGCTCTTGCCTCAAGGCCTTTGCACTTGCTGCTCCTCTGTCCTGGAAGGTACTTTTCCCCTCATATACAATTGGCTCGTTCCCTCACTTCCTTCACAGCTTTACCTAAAAGTCATCTTCTGGCCCATTGGCCTGGCCTGACACATGATCTCAATTTTTGTATTTTCTCTCCCTAGAGACCAAGTGTTATGTCTCCTTTCTCTGTTTTATTTTCCTTTTTAATACATCACTATCTAACCCATAATATATTATATTTACCTCATTTATGATGTATCCTTTACTAGAAAGTAAGCTCCATGAGGGAAAGGTGTTTATTGGAGTAGTGGCTTTTGTTCATTGTTGATTGTCCAATGCCTAGAATAGAGCTTGGTACACAGTAGAGGATAATACTTATCTATCAAATAAATGCACAATATAATCATGCAAAATCTTGTCTTAAGGATTAACACTTTAGTGTATGTAGTTGATTGACATGTTGGTCCCAGTCCTCTACTCCTATATGCATGAATGTCAAGCCAGCCGTGTCTTGACTTAGGGCTCAACTCGGCCAGAGGAAGGTGTGCAGAATGATTGTGTGCCAGTTTCATGCCAAGACATTAAGAAGTCTTGCATGTTTCTATTCAGGCTCTTGAGTTTCTGCACCAGCATGAGAAATACATGACTTAGCCAGTCTGTTGAGGAAAATCAGATGGAACATAACAAAGTACAGCTTACAGGCTAAGACAGAGATGCTTCAGGATACAGAAATTCATGAGAATAAGAGATTATTGTTAAGGCTGACTGAGTACAGCAATATCTAGCATGTTATAAGATGCATCATTTCCACCATTTTATTATGTAGTTACAGAATTGATCATTCTATATGCATTGCTTTTTTAAAAAAATGATATGTTTTAGGGATCCTCCAAGGTCAGCACGTATAAGCTAACATTATTTTTAATGGCTACATAGTATTCCACAGTATGCATGTAGTACAGTTTATTTAGCCAAAGCCCTGTTGAGGAATATTTAACTTATGATCTTTCCTTAAACCAACAATGCTGCAATGAACATTTTAAAATATTTATCTCCATTCACATACAGGAATATTTAAGATAGATGCCTAGTGCAAATGCAAAGTTCATGAATCAAATACACACACGTTTTAAAATTTGGTAAAAACATCCAGTTTTTCTGAAAGACTAAGACTTTAAGCTTTTCACCAAAGATGAATAAGAACATCCATTAATCTGCATATTTTAGATTAATCCCAATCTAATTATTGAGGAAACAATATTATTATGGTTGTAATTTGCTATTTCTTGATTTTGAGTAAGACAATATGTTTTCATATGCTTATTGGCTGTTTAAGTGTTCTGTAAGAATCATGTTCATCATCTAAATTTTTCTATTAAAATGTTTTCCTATCTTACTGATCTGATAGATTCTGGATATTAACACTTAATTGATTAAATATGTTTCAAATACCTCCTACCAGACTATCACTTCCATTTTTAACTTCATGGTAACTTTTTATCTCTAAAGAGGATTTCAAGTTTTATGAAAGCAAATATGTCATTACATTTATTTATGGATTCTGAATTTTACATTTTATTTGGAAATAGTTTTACACCACTCCAACATAATGCAGCAACTCCCTATATTTTCTTTATCAAGTGCACAATTTTGATTTTTATCTGGCCTTTGCAACACTTCCATATTATAAAAACACTGTAATATTTTTTCTAAGTTTATAATTCTGCTTTTTATCATGAATTGTATTGTTTTTTTAAGGGAACATTTTCTCCCATAGGGTATGGAATTACCTCCACATTATTCTTGAATGTGCTATCTACTTACCACTAACTTGAAACATCCCTTTTTATTATCGTAAGCTACTATCCTATCAGTACAATAATTTATTTATTTTTAAAATAATTTAATAAGTTTTAATGTTGATAAAAAACAACAAAATTTACCATTTTAATGTGTATGATTCATTATTATTAAATGTATTCACATTGTTGTGCAACAGACCCAGATTTCTAGATCCCCTAGTCTATATGTTCTATATATCTATTTTTGTACCAATATTACTAAGTTTTAATTATAAAAGATCTATAGTGATAATGACACTATAGTGTCCTCTTTAAAAGTTAGATATTCTTTAACTTTTGAAATTCTCTGACACATGAAATTTAGACTCATTTTATCAGGTTCCATAATCATTCAGTTAAGATTTTGATTGAGATTTCATGTGAATTCTAGACTAATATGGGGAAATTTTAGTTTTACAGGTCTGTAGCTTTCATATAAAACATAAATATACCTCTCCTCTTACTTTTTTTTTAATGTTCTTAAGCAAACTTTGAAGTTTTATTCACATAAGCTTTATACATTCTTTGTTAAGCTTATGGCAGAATTTTCTGGCAGTTCAAAATCCATTTGGCCTTTCTTCTCGGGCAAGCAGCTAGACTTACTGCACAGTACCCTTTGCAATTAGGTGGGGTCACGTAACAGAGGTCTTTGTCAGTGAAATGTGAGAAGTGATGAGTGTTACTTCTAAGCCACACTCTTGATATATGCTCACACTTTCTCCAAAGGTCTGTCCACCTCCTGCTGCCTGAAATGGCAATCCCTAGAGCGTCTTGGAAGAGATGTGTTGTTCAAGGGTCAATTGTATTTGAAAAATGTGTACAAATTTCTGCCATCTGGGGGAAACCCGTGTCTCAGCTTAGAGAAATATATATTTCTCCCTCTTTGGATATTTTATCTAGAATTTAAAAATTTGAACTGAAAGTAAACTTCATCCACATCAGCTTCATTTATCATACCAACCAGAATCTCTTGAATTTTTTAAACTGATATACATAATTAATATGCTGTTCATATTTTTATTCTTTTCAATGTACATCTTAAGGACAATAGATTTGTCCTAGTTGATGCCTGGGGCATGTTCCATGAATTTGGATTTGGTGTCTTCACAGTTATACACTTCTAAATAATCTAAAATTCTGTTGTGATTTTCTCCTTAATTTAAGGATTATTAAGAAGGCTAGGCTTCTTAACGGGGGATAGACCATATTCTTTTTTTGCTATCCCTTTATTCTTAATTTCTAATTTCATTATTTTATGGAAGGAGATATGGCATGTATCGTTTTTATTTTCAGAAATCCATAAAGATTATCTTTGTGAACAAACACTTCAATGATTTTTCTACCTGGGTGAGATGGATTTAAAAAAATACCTGGAGTCAGGAAGAGGGATATTTAAATATCTGAAAACCAACATCAGTATGGGCTTTCCAGCATCTCAGCTGTTTGGCTCCAGACAATTGGTTTCAGGCTGACCTCTGGGTGAAAAACTATGACCCCTCTTGGCTTCTGTTCCACTGCTTTGGAGAAAGACCTGGGAAAACTATAGAAGCCCCACTTCTGTTCCTTGTTATGCACTTATAACACTATCTTTTTTACTTCATTGACATATAATTACCATACAATGTTATATTAGTTTCAAGTGTACAACACAGCAACTTGATATTTCTATACATTATTCAGTGCTCATCACAATAAGTGTACTAACCATCTGTCACCATACAAACCATTACAATGTTATTGACTATATTCCCCAAGCTATACTTTGCATCTCTATAATGACTTATTTACTTTATAACTGAAAGTTTGTCACAGTCTCTTGAAAACCAGTACAATGATCCTGTTTGTAGAAGCCCGCACTTCTGGCTTTTTGACTAATCTGCCTTATATGAGGAGGAAGGACAAAGTAGGAGGAGAATCAAGTGCTACTTCAGGGATATGGTGCTCTCTGAGGAAAGCAAGACTTTGAGGATGAGTTTTTAGGACAAAAAGGTGGCATGAGTGTCTCAGAATCCTAGGAAAAAAGAGCAACACATGTCCAGGACAGGATCTTCTCCACCCCTTTTACTAAACATCAAGACATTATGCTAGTCATATGTCCTGGACCTGCAGCGCATGGTTTCTATTTAAGCAAAGGCGATAACTTGTTTAGTAAAAAACAAAAATTAAGGGACTCTGGCAAGTCTCAGACAGAAGGCACAGTATGTATACTTTAGGCTGGTAAGTTTGCTAACACTTATGGGGAAGTTGAAAAGGAAGAGGTTCAGTAAGAGTTTAAGAAGCAGCAGACAGGCTGGGGCATATCTTGATACCAGATTTGCCCTGGACACCCTGCTTGCCCCAACTATTTTAAATTACAAATTATCTATACAGAAACCTGGAGATTCTTTTAACGTTCTATTTCAATTTTTGGTCACATTTTGTCTTAGATAATTTTCTAAAATTGGATAACCTGGAGACTAATTTATTTGCTTGTCACTTTCCCATTAGAGGGTTGAATTCATTTCTGTTTTCATTACCAGTACACAGTGGTTTGTCCAAAATTGCTTTCATCCAAATCCTACATGGATGAACTTACAACATTTTAATAAGATTGCTCTTTGCTTTAGGAAGGATTTATAATGGATAAACTAAAACTTCTTATCTTTGAAGTAATACCTCACTTTTTCCAGCAGACATATAGGCACATAGTCTTAAAGGTTGGGAGGTTAGCTTGAATCTGAGGCCAAAGTGTGTCCTTTATACTTGCCCACACGATAATCCAGGATTCTTTCTTTAAAAGTTTAATACTAAAGTTGTTATGCAGCATTCTATTAGATAATAAAGAGCTCCTTTTCTTCATATATACTCCAAAAACTGCTGAGTTGTGAAAGTGCTCCATAAATAATGCAAGCTTCTTGCCCATCATTAACAAAAGACACTGTTAAGTGGACAGAAAATTCAATGATTTCCTTTTATGGAGATCATAGGACACATACTTAGCACAATTTGCTGACCTTGCCCTCAAAAAAAAATATTGTCTGCATAAACTCTGGCTTGAATCTTTTCATATGGGAAACAAAGACGTGGGGGATTTTAAAGAGAAACAATGAACACTGGTTAAAACTCTAACTTGACTTTAGAAGTGGTCCACTGAGGGGAAAAAAAAAACAGAACTATTACTTCCCTTCCATTCAGAACATACTCTTCTAGCAAAAGCGTGCTGAGCCAGGAATCTGAGCTCTTTCAAGAAATCAGCTTGTAGTGAACTGCAGAGTCAGATCCCAGCGTGATAAGTTATATTATCATTCATGATAGGCCATGAATCACTGTTCATGAGTCTCATCCGTACCACCAGGATTATGCCAGTCAAACAGATTCATTGTGTATCTGTCCCAGGGAATTCAGCTTGGGAAATGCAGCACAGAGTAACAGGTAACTTGGTAAGTTTATGGATACAGAGAAAGCAGGTTCCTATAGGGCAAATTTGCCTAGGACAATCAGATGTCTAGGCACTTGTTTGGGCATATTATCCTTTAGCCCTAAATATTAAGTTCTGATGTTCCATTTCTCAATATTCTAAGCAATAACAAACCTCAAGTCTGTGCTAACATCTCTGGTGAATTTATGGCCTCTGGACATTGCCCATCTACTCCCTGATTTGGAATATTCCTCAAGGGTCAGTTGATTCTATATTTTGGAAAGTTCAGTTGGACAGATTGTGGTGTAGAAATTCTAGCAACCACTCCTGATTTCTTTCCAGCAAATGCACAAGTTAGACTCTAAGCATCCCCAAAAGTCCCGTTCCACACCTTGAAATCCACCTTTCACTTGTTTATCTTACTCAAATCAGAGCCCAGACTCCCAAAATTCTTCACTTGACTAAATCTGCTAAGCAACCAGAAAGGTTTTAAGAATTATTTGTCAGGGCACCCAGGTGGATCAGTCAGTTAAGTGTCTGACTCTTGGTTTCGGCTCAGATCATAATCTCACAGTTGTGGGACTGAGCCCCACGGCTGGCTTTGTGCTCAGTATGGAGTCTGCTTCAGATTCTCTGTCCCTCTCCCTCTAAAATAATAAATAAAATAAAATAAATAAACAAACAAATAAGTAAATAATTTATTTATTTCTCAAATAAAAAAATCTTTTATTAAAAAGGGAAGAAGAATTATTGCCACTTATAACTATATAGTCCACCATGGTTACCCTCCATAACACACAAACCCATGCTCTCACAAGAAGGGTTATAATAATGCTCCATTCTAGAACACATGCACTACCCCTCTCATCCTGGTGTCTTTCTTTTCCAACCAATTGTATCCAAGCACGTTAAAAATGCTCATGCAAAAGAATGAAACTAGACCACTCTCTTTCACCATACACAAAGATAAACTCAAAATGGATGAAAGATCTAAATGTGAGACAAGATTCCATCAAAATCCTAGAGAAGGACACAGGCAACACCCTTTTTGAACTCGGCCATAGTAACTTCTTGCAAGATACATCCACGAAGGCAAAAGAAACAATAGCAAAAATGAACTATTGGGACTTCATCAAGATAAGAAGCTTTTGCACAGCAAAGGATACAGTCAACAAAACTCAAAGACAACCTACAGAATGGGAGAAGATATTTGCAAATGACGTATCAGATAAAGGGCTAGTTTCCAAGATCTATAAAGAACTTATTAAACTCAACACCAAAGAAACAAACAATCCAATCATGAAATGGGCAAAAGACATGAACAGAAATCTCACAGAGGAAGACATAGACATGGCCGACATGCATATGAGAAAATGCTCTGCATCACTTGCCATCAGGGAAATACAAATCAAAACCACAATGAGATACCACCTCACACAAGTGAGAATGGGGAAAATTAACAAGGCAGGAAACAACACATGTTGGAGAGGATGCGGAGAAAAGGGAACCCTCTTACACTGTTGGTGGGAATGTGAACTGGTGCAGCCACTCTGGAAAACTGTGTGGAGGTTCCTCAAACAGTTAAAAATATACCTGCCCTACGACCCAGCAATTGCACTGTTGGGGATTTACCCCAAAGATACAAATGCAATGAAACGCCGGGACACCTGCACCCCGATGTTTATAGCAGCAATGGCCACGATAGCCAAACTGTGGAAGGAGCCTCGGTATCCAACAAAAGATGAATGGATAAAGAAGATGTGGTTTATGTATACAATGGAATATTACTCAGCTATTAGAAATGACAAATACCCACCATTTGCTTCAACGTGGATGGAACTGGAGGGTATTATGCTGAGTGAAGTAAGTCAGTCGGAGAAGGACAAACATTATATGTTCTCATTCATTTAGGGAATATAAATAATAGTGAAAGGGAAAATAAGGGAAGGGAGAAGAAATGTGTGGGAAATATCAGAAAGGGAGACAGAACGTAAAGACTGCTAACTCTGGGAAACGAACTAGGGGTGGTAGAAGGGGAGGAGGGCGGGGGGTGGGAGTGAATGGGTGACGGGCACTGGGGGTTATTCTGTATGTTAGTAAATTGAACACCAATAAAAAATAAATTAAAAAAAATAAAATAAATAAAATAAAATTTTATTTTATTGTGGTAAGAAAAAAAAATGCTCTTGCCATATTAAAAATTGGATTTCTGGAATTTACTCCCTGACCTTCTAAGTTAAAATTTCTAAAAATGGGGCTCAGGAGGTTTTATGTTTTTATAAGCAACAAGATAGTTCTGTATATCCTGTAGTTTGAGCAGCATATAGGGAAAGCTTTCACTGAGACTCATTTCTGCCTTAATGATTCTGTGTCTTTGGACACATCCAAAGATGTCACTGTATTCCATGAAAGAATAGCCACAGGGTCAACTGCAGCCTGTGGCCACCCATCCTCAGACTATTACAGGACTGTACTCTGCTCGAGGAGTGCTGAACAGGGCAGAAGGTGGTTGTGGGATACATGAGGGCTAGAAATTATGAATCTGGGTTCGACTTCAACACCTTCATGTCTGGCTCTGCAGTCTTAGTTATAGTGTTTGACTCTTCCAGTGTTAGGTTCTCTACCTACAAAATGGGAACAAAAACAGTAAAAAAATGAAATTATTTTCCAGATTGTAAAGGGATTAAATGAAGCAATGAAAGGACAGGACCTTGTACAGAATGATGCTCAATTGATATCAGATTTAACTCAGTAAAGATTAGTTTCCTTCCCAATTTTGCATTTGCAAAATGATCACGACAGTGAATGCTGGCTTGTAGGTGGTTTTGAAGAACACACCAGATGTATGTGAAAGACATTCTCTATGGGCAGTTCTGTGAGGAGCAGAGGATCCTGAATTCCTTCCCTTGCTTTGAAAGAGTGACAAGCAAGGCCACCAGTTCAATCTGAGAGGATCAGACGTCCCCATCCTAAATCCCTGGAATATCTTATGTGGCAAAACGACTTTGGAGATGTGATGAAATTAAGGACTTCAAAGTGGGGAGATTATCCAAGATTATCCTAGTGGACACTAAATGTAATCATAAATGTCTTTCTAAGAAAGAGGCAGAGGGATATTTGACAATAGAAAGGAAAAGCAAGGGCAGCCCGGGTGGCTCAGCGGTTTGGCGCCACCTTCAGCCCAGGCTGTGATCCTGGAGACCCGGGATGGAGTCCTATGTCGGGCTCCCTGCATGGAGCCTGCTTCTCCTTCTGCCTGTGTCTCTGCCTCTCTCTCTCTCTCATGAATGAATAAATAAAATCTTTAAAAAAAAGAAAGGAAAAGCAATATTATGGAGAAATAGGGGAAGAAATGGCTGTGTGCTGCAAAAAGGTGTCACAATCCAGGAACGCAGGTGGCCTCAGAAGCTGGAGAAGGCAAGGAAATTGATCCTCTCTGAGATCCTCCAGCAGGAGCCAGTCCTGCTGACACCTCAGTGTGTTGTCCCTATGAGATTCCTTTCAGACTTCCGATCACCAGAATGGTAGGGGAATACATTTATATTGTTTTGCATTTATGGTTACTTGTTACATCAGCCATTGAAAACTAACACGGGTGGGGTTTAAATTAAAATTTTTCTAAGAAACTAAGGGAAATATTTTAATAATTGACAGAGAAAAAGCATCTGAAACTCTAACAAGAGAGTTTGAAATTTATGTATTTTCCCCACCAACATTGACAGGACATTCACTAAATGCCTGGCACAGTGCAGATCAATACCAACCATCTACAGTGTCCATTGCCTCAGTCCCTTTGCCCTACCTGAATGAAGCATCTCTGGGAAAAATGCTAAATCCTCTTCAAACTTCAGAATCAGGATAGTGCCAAGCTGGCACAGTTTCCCCCAGAGCCAGGTCTCATTATTTCCAGAAAAAGCTTCCTGGAATCCTTTTCTGAAGTGAGTTTCTCATGTTGGCTCCAATAACCCTGTTCCTTTGAGGCCTGCATAGGTTAGGAGATGCAAGAAGGAAGGATAGTGTTTTCTCTCCCTATCCCTATCATTTCCTCTGCTGGCTGTCTTCATCTTATTTGTTTCCATTTTGTCCCATTTTCCTCATCTTTGCTCTGTCTGCCAGAATCATATTGCCCACCTATTGCAAAGATTAGTTCTGTGGTTAAAACAAAGCTGATGCAATCAGTTCAATGCACGGAGGCCTCTGGGCTAAGAATAGGATGATGGTGTAATTTATCATTCACAGCAGGACACTTCTGAATTAAAAGCAGCTTGCTGACTTGAGACAGAGTATCTGCTGGAATTGGCAAGCTCCAACCAAATAGCCCAGAGCAGGACTGCAGCTGGAACAAGGAAAAGAGCAGGTGGCCCCTCTGTCAGGCTTCTGTCTTCCCTCATCCACACTGTGCACTACAGGCCTGTGACTGTCTTGAGCTTCCAGGAGAGCCCTCCAGGAGCCCCTAGGGGCTGAGCAGAGTCCTGTTGGGGTGGAGAAGCAGGACACTGGTCTCTTTATTCCCTTTATCAAAGAACACCACCTGACTGGAGCCAGCCACTTTCTGCACCGAGAAACTTGACTCAATTTACTCAACTCAGCAACATGTACCTCAGCATCCTGCCCTACCATTCTAGGCTCTGATGGGTAACCAGACCTTCCCAAAGAATCACAGCTCTTGGAGCCGGTGGGTGGCTCAGTTGGGTGAACATCCGACTCTTGATTTCGTCTCAGGTCATGATCTCGGGGTCATGAGATTGAGCCTGGATTCAGGCTCCATGCTAAGTAGAGAGTCTGCTTGGTATTCCCTCCCTCTACCCCTCCCTCCTACTCTCTCTCTCTCAAATAAATAAATAAAATCTTAATAAAAAAGAGTCTAGAGTCCTATACTCTCTAGAACCCATCAATAGGCAATCCTGTGCCACACACTGCTCCTAAGCTTTCTTTTGGCCAACCATTGAGTTCTATTTCCTCCATGAGCCAGCCAAAGCCCCCCTCCATGAGCCAGCCAAAGCCCCTACGTCATTGCAGAGTAGTCAGAAATCACACACTTAGAATCCTATCACAGACCAAACCATTCTTTATTTAGAACAGCACTTCTACCTGTCTAGTTTTTAATGTTATTTTTGTGTGTGTGACAACCTCTTTCCTTAGGGTGGAAAGATAAAACATAAGATACCTAGTGAAACTTGAGTTTCAAAAAACAAAAAAAAAAAAGGAACTTGAGTTTCATCCTAACGTGGTTGTATAATATTAAAAAATACATATTCAAAGCTACACTTACATGTTTATTTAGATTGGTGTGTGATATGGGATGCAGTGGAAACTATTTCATACCCACATCATGAATTTTACGAAAGGAGGATCATCCATGGTAGAAACTGTGTGTTCAGATCTGCTCCATGTGTTTGGTATTTGTTGTTGGTGGTTTTTTTTTTAGATTTTATTTATTTATTTGAGAGACAGTGAGTTAGCAGGAGACAGCACGAGCAGGGGGAGAGGGAGAAGCAGGCTCTCCATTGAGCAGAGAGGTTAATGCAGGGCTCAATCCCAGAATCCTAGGATCATGACCTGAGCCAAAGGCAGATGCTTAACCAACTGAGCCACCCAAGCATCCCTCCTCCATGTCTTATATGGCTGAGAGGGGTGGAGGGAATCCTTGTGCACAGCTGACAATGTCTTCTGGAAGCTTCCTTAACTTCATCCTTAACTCCAGACTCAGACGACATGTAGGCTGCTCATGGGTGTGTGTCAAAGGCTCCATATGATGTTCAAAGGCTCTCTGACTTTGAATATACTCCTTTGAGCCATTTTGCTAAAAGTCTATAACCAGAAACTTTAAGTATTATTTACTTTATGTTTCCTTATGCTAACATTTAAAATTAACAATTTTTGTGCGACAATGAGCATGCTGGTGAATATCCATTATAGCACCTGTTTTTGTTTTTTGCAAAAAAAAATGTCTTTGAAAGCAGATACACAGTAATTGAAAACTAATGGAGTATGTGTCTTGGGGACATATAGCAGGAGAGGTGGGAAGGAGAGTTTAAAGTCCCCAGGTGGTTCTCATTAGTCATTACTAGAATCAGCAGATTATTAGGTGACAAAAATAATATGACTTCCATTCTCATGAAATTACTCCTGGTGTTATACAGACACCACAAAAAAATGTAAGGATATTCTTAACTCATAAGTTAAAACCAAGAGTGCTCCAGAATCCCAGGGTTTAGCAAAAGTTATACTGTCATGGAGTTGGTGGCCAGATGGGGTGGAATATATAAGTTGTTTTACATTTTTCAAAAGGCCTCACGAAAATTAGCCCATGAATGCTACCTGAATATATTATAATTGAAAATCTCCTCTAACAGGAGACCCCCAGGAACATACCTGCAGTTGAACAGGTTAGGCTTATTGCTTGTTTGGAGCTAGAGAAACTACACATAGTGCACTCTATGGGGAGTCATGGAGCATCTGGGTAAGGGGCTGTCAGAAAAGATTCATTGCAGGACTAGGGCTTGTGTTGGGTGACTCTGGAGGAGGGTTCGAAGAAGCAGGGCTTTGCTCTGGATTGGATCCTGTCAGGAAATATAATGCTTTGCTTGGGTGTCCTAATAAACCACATCTAGAAAGAGGGCAGGCTAGAGCAAGGTAGCATTGTTTTAATTATAAAGAAGCAGCACTTTATCTGAGAAAGGGGGATGTTTGGTCAGTTTTGTGGCTTGAACAGTGCTCCTGTTTTGTCTATAATCAGACATGATGATATACTTGTCTTGCTCTCATCTTGATTGATCATATACACTGAATGGCTTTGCCTGATAGTGTGTGCAGTGCAGTTATGTTCATCAGGAGAGTACCAAGGCCCACCTACAAGCACCAGGCCAGCTCCTAGACATCATTTCTCTTTCTCATATCAAAGCAGTAATAATTAATGCAAAATATGACTAAATTATCACTTTTTAATTTTTGTATACTGCAGGATTATTGATGAAAAAGGTATCATCAACGTTCTTTTCTTTAGAAACACTGGAATGTTATTAAGTGGGTGGATGTGATTATTTCAAATTATAGGATGCATAAAGGAAAAGTAATAAAAATATCTTGGGCTAAAAATAATCAAATCTTGCAATATTCAAAAATGCAATGATACTTCAGCCACTAAACCAAACCCCAGGAACCACAGAGAGGCTATGTTTGTCCTCATGAGTGCCTCTTGCACTGTGATTCCCTCACTTGGGATGTCCTTCTGCCCATAGCCCCAGGGATATCTGTATAATACCTTCACACTTCCTGGACTCCATGGACTGTTTCCCAACAATCCCTAGTAGTGCATCCTCCCCTGAAAGGACAGTCTATGATAAACACATAAGATGTCCCCATTTCACTACTTCATCTACCATTTGGGCAAAATGGGTAGACCCCTCCTTGCTGCTACAAGCATAACCAGAAACCTAGAGTAACATACAAGGAGGCAATTAGATACCTCTAAAAGGTGGTAAAAGGATGGAGGGCTGATTTGGGACTATAGGAAGGGAGGAACAGTATCAGGAAAACCTGAGTCTCTCCGACCCAACAGAAGATGATCCTAGTCAAGTAACTGAAGGTGGCCAGGTGGACTCATTCTCCATATGATAAAACAAGGTTCTTCTGACAATACCAGCTCAATAACACTAGCAATGGGATTGGATGCCAACCATTGTGAATTGTCAGGGGAAGCACTCTCATTTCTTGCAAACTGAGACCTTCCTCCCTCCTAGGGATACCTGGTGGATAAAGTGCACCTGTAGGGGGACCCAGTCTGGAAGGCCTCTTTGTCCAGCACAGGTTACCCTGCCTCACTGAGAGACACCTAGTGCTGGAAGAAGCCCCTTCGCTCCCTCAGACAGCATCAGCAGGGATCATGGGAGCCCTAGGGACACCAGATAAACCAAGCAGGGAAAAAGAACACAGCAGAGACCCTGACACCATCATTGGAACCACAGCCCACAAAATAGGCCAGGGTATGCATGCCTAAACAGATGACCGCCCGCTAAAGTAAAAGATTTCAAAAGGAGTCAGAGTATCCTACATGACAGACAAAATGTTTACAATATAAGGGAAAAATCACCTGTCATACCATGAACCAAGGAAATCACAACTTGAATGAGAAAAGAAGGGCCACCAACACAGAGTGATTCAGATATTGGAATTATCTGACAGGAACTTTTAAAGTAGCCATCACAAAACAATACTCCAACAATGATACATTTTCTTGAAATAAATGAAACCCTGGAATATCTGTCCCTCCCCTCAGCTCTAGGGCTGGTAGCTGCTTTCTGTGATCCCAACCTCTCCACACCTCAGAGCCCTTACCACTCCTTTCAGTCTTGGCTACCTTTGTCTGCTTGGTGGTTCTTCATATAAAATCTTTCATGCTCACATTTCTGTCTCCCATCTGCACTGACTGGCAGAGAGGGCTTTGTAAAGTTTAGAAAATATCATTTGGAAAAGAGGGTTTATATCATATTTGTCTAGAGAATACCTCAAAATCCTCTTATGACTTTGTTGTTTCTTCTGGGTCCCTCTGTCCTGGGCTTTGATGAGAGGTTACTCATTCGTCAACCACGTTTCATTACCTATGACCTTCCATCCCATGTTCTGCAAATCTCACTTAGTATCTCATCTTAAAAATGAGGGAACTTCAAGGGTGCCTGCGTGGGTCAGTTGATTAAGCATTAAACCTTGGTTTTGGCTCAGGTCATGATCTCAGAGTTATGAGATCAAACTCCACATTAGGCTGCATGCTCAGTAGAGAGCCTGCTTAAGATTCTCCCTCTCTCTCTGCCTCCCCCCCTGCACATTCTCTCTCTCTCTCTTTCTCTCTCTCTTTCCCTTCTTCTTTCCCTCCCTCCCTCCCTCAAATAGATAAATAAATCTTAAAGAAAATGGGGGATCTTCAGTTCCTACTTTAAAGTTTGTTCAGACTTTCAGCACAGTCCTCAACACATGTTCTCTCATGCCCTATGAAGTAGAAGTAGTGGAAAGGGATATGCTGTCTCCCTCAAATCTGTCTTAAAGAATCTGAAGACAAATTGGATTATATCACTGTCCTGCTGAGAATCTTGAAAGCCCCTCAAACCTTGGTCTGATGAAACACAGTGACACCCCAGTGTCACCCCTCCCAGCTCTTAGCCGCACCTGACTGCTTGTCTCTCTGATGCTACCCATGGTTGGGGGCCTTCCCTGTGTTGCTTCCATTCCCAGCCACCCCACTGGATAACTCTTCTCATCTTCTCTTTATGTGCTGGATGAAGGTGCTTCCACAGAGACTCCCCTGGCCCCTTCCCTCCACTCCACTGTCCCAGGTCTTCATGCTGTCACATGCATCCTGTCCCAATTGTATCCAGGTCTGTTTACAAGCTTATCTGCCTCCCTACCAGAGTCCCAGCTTCATGTGGATATGCTTCTCCCCCTTTCCGTGTGGAAACCTACAGAACATGTGGTAGACATTCCAAAAGTAGTCATTCTGTGTGGGCTCTTCTGCTTTTCATGTGGAATGGCCACTCCCTACCCACCTGCCAAAGCCCCCCTCTTCATGTGTGACTTGTGCATTTCAGTATTAGAGTCCTGGAAAATAACACTCAGAAGAGATGACAGTGTCTCTCTAAACTTTGTTTTTTCTCACCAGAGAACATGTGGCTGGATGTCCTTGCCAATGGGGCAAGAACAGTTTGTTAAACTTGAAAGGAACACCTGTGACAGAAAGACTCGAAGCTGTTTGTCATAAGCCTTTAAAAACAAGAATAGCGTGTCCCCCGTATGGGAAGATGAGGTCTTATCCTGATGAAAATAAACTTAGCAAACATTTTTGGAGTGTTTTCATGTGTCCTGGGCTGTATCTAGACACCTGTCTCAGCAGATGCAGCTATTATTCATTTACTCTTTATAAATCAGAAACTGAGGTTGAGTAGCTTTGGGGGTAGAGGTGGGTTTGTAGGTGAGGCAAGGCTGACCTGGAGTGGCCATTTCTAACCACTCCACTAGAGAAGTGACAGAGTTTGAAGGGAATGGATTTGCAAGCCACAGAGTGTCTTGGAGAGATTCTTTTAATCACTGCCCACTCAAACTTATTCTATCTGTGGTAACTTAACAAAGCCCTAAAACACTCTGTGGGAAGCCCTAACTGCATGGCCTCAAGGCATCATTCTCAGCCACCCCTTGCTGCCCATACTCCAGTGAAAAACACTTTTAGGGACCACTAGTGCCCCCAAAATCATGGTATGAAGAATTAACCTTTCAAAGAAAAATGGTTTCAGCCAAAAACTTCATTCACGGCTAAGTAATGGAAACAGCACACACCAGTGACAAACATAATAAATAATTTGAATGAAAGTAAGACTGAGGCAATAAGGAAGCCATATCATCTCTACATGTTTATTTAATGCCATATATTGAAGGACAGGATAGCATTCTCCATTCCCTGCCATTCCAAGGTAGGGCAGACAGGTTCAGAGTAAATGAATACAGTGTTAGGACATTGAGTCTCTCTAGTATGGGGAATATAAAAAAAATAGTGAAAAGGATTATAGGGGAAAGGAGAGACAATGAGTGGGAAAAATTAGGGAGGGTGATAAACCATGAGAGACTCCTAACTCTGGGAAACAAACAAGGGGTAGTGGAAGAGGAGGTGGGCAGGGGGATGGGGTGACTGGGTGATGGGCACTGAGGGGGCACTTGATGGGATGAGCACTGGGTGTAATACTATGTGTTGGCAAATTGAACTTCAGCAAAAATACTCACTTGTGAGAAACCAAACAAATGATCAGTTTTGTCCTCAATCTTTCTAATTGTAGTTGAGGTACCACCTTCTCTGGGAAGTCTTCCATCAATTCTCAAGGCTGAGATGCCTCACTCCTTGTCTATTTATGTATCTAAGTCTCTTATTGAGAACGACCCCCTGTTCCAGCTGAAGAACTATTTTTTCATGTGACTGTATCCACTCTGCATCCCAGAGCCTGGCAGAGTGGACATCAGATCATAGGTGTGTTTTTTGGTCCATACAAAGTACCACAGACTGGAGGCTTACACAACAGGATCTTATCATCTCACGGTTTTGGAGGCTGGAAGTCTGAGAGCAAGGCATCAGCAGGCTTGGTTTCTTCTCAGGCCTCTCTACTTGGCTTGCAAATGACCCTCTTCTCATTGTGTCCTTATGTGGTCTTCCCTCTGTGGGGGTCTGTGTCCTAATCTCTACTTAGAAGGATTGGATTAGGGCCCACCCATATTCTAATTGAACCAAAGAGAGCTCAATTCTTAGACTACCAGGTTGAGCTGTCACACAAAGAAAACTTTATTTGCAGCAAAAAAGGAGATCACCGGAGTAACTTCCAAACCCATGACTCTCCAAGCAAGGATGGATGAGTTCCTTTTCTTTGGGGTTAAGATGACTATGTGGACAGGGAAGCCTTATCATTGTATATAGGGGTGGGCATAAGGTTACACATGTGCCTGAAGGAAACATGCCTGCATATACATTGTATGTTATGTAAATGAGGCTTGTGCTCCTCTTTGGGTGGAGATTTTAGTAATATAATGACATAAAGATAGTTGATGGTCATTCTAGAGGTCACTCCATGGCCACATCTACACAACGCGACTCAAACTGGTCTGGATGGTCTGGGCCGTCTGAATGTCTTGTCAGGGACATTGCTATTGCTTAAGGGGCAGTTTTGCTGCCTATTTGTCTGAGTTAAGAGATAAATTGTAAAGAGGAGCTTAAGGAAAAATGTGGGACAAAGGTCGGTGAGTACAAGCAAGTGGGCAGTGAAAGTCAGGTCTTAGCGTCTAGCTGTTGACAAACTAAGCCTTGTTCTTCAAAGGACTTGAGACATTGCTTTCTCAAATGCACAACCATGATTCACTCTGTAGAAAGTATGTGGGTCTTGGCAAATGAGGATGGCTGAGGTTGTCACAGAGGAACCAGAAGGCCAAGAATGACAGAGTATAGGGAGCATGCTGAAGTATGGACAGGACTAGATCATATTGTAATTGCAAGTGGGTGGTTATTTTCTGAGCCTTATTATGTTTGAAGGGTTTCACAGAAGTTCACAATGTAGTAATTACCAAAATGCAAAGGAAGAAACACAGCACTCGTTTTAACTCAGACATATTTATTCCTTCAAGACTATATATTAAAGGATAGTTCAGTATAACATGTCTTGAAAAACAACTATGTAGTTAGTATTAATAGAAAGATATAGTACAATAAGTGGCCAGTTCTTGGTTACTTTCCATAGGGAGAAAAATGGGCAAATATCAGTGGAGGGATATTAAGATCCACTACTATAGATGCTCCTTCAACAAGAAGACTCACAGCTTCAACATAAAGTTAAAATACCTGTCAAGATACTTTTAAATTATTGATAATATCACTTTCCACTAGCCTCAGTATTTAGGTATAACACTCTCCACTGTTACTCATTTTTCTGAATATAAGTCAAAGGCCTTAAAAAGGCATTATGAGTGAAAGAAAGCAGGACCAGATATACTTCCAACCAAAACAGCAAGAATGCTAAACAGCAGCAAGGAGGTAAATGAAGTGACAGAGTTGCATGCCACACTTTCAAAATACTTCAGCCAAGAAAAAAGAGACGAGAGTCTCTTGTGTGGATGTGCAAAGCACAGACCTGCCTCAGTGTGACACTCCCACATATACATCCCACTGAAGCACCTGACTCCACTTTCCCTGCCCCATCCACACCAATCCGGAGTGAGGCTCACTGAGAAGGTAAGTTGTAATCCAGAGGGAAAGTTTTCTAGAAATCCTAAGTGCAGAATGCCCTACTTACCCCCCTGAGGATCTCTGTAAAAGCAGGATAACTACCAGGAGTCTTCACATTGTCTTTCCCATATGGACAGGTAAAAAAAGGGAATGTGATTTAAGTCACTTAAAAGGCATACTCATGGATGTCTGGGTGGCTCAGTGGTTGAGCAACTGCCTTTGGCTCAGAGTGTGATCCTGGGATCCAAGACTGAGTCCCACATTGGGCTTCCTGCATGGAGCCTGCTTTTCCCTCTGCTTATGTCTCTGCTTCTCTCTCTCTCTCTCTCTCTCTCTGTGTGTGTGTGTGTGTGTGTGTGTGTGTGTCTCGTGAATACATAAATTATTTTTTTAAAGGCATAATCAGATCAAAAGGTAATGTTCCCACATCCCACCTGCTGGTGGGACTAGCAGCTCCATCCATGAGTGTCTCTTCTTTTCTCTGTCCTGATTGGAGTGGGTTTTAGGATAAGGATTGGGGCCATGCTGCTCTAGAGATCAGGCTAAAATAATCAGCTGGTGGGAGGTCCCAGGATTTTATGCTTAATTAGAGAAATAGATGGAAAACTTCTCTCAGAGTGGTAACCTCAAATGTCAATGACACTTAACAGACCAACAAGTGCAGTAGAAAGGTACTCACACCAGTGAGAATGGTGAAAATTAACAATACAGGAAACAACAAATGTTGGAAAGGTTGTGTGGAAAGGGGAACCCTCTTGCACTGTTGGTGGGAATGTGAACTGGTGCAGCCACTCTGGAAAACTATGTGGAGGTTCCTCAAAGAGTTAAAAATAGATCTGCCCTATGACCCAGCAATTACACTGCTGGGGATTTACCCCAAAGATACAGATGCAGTGAAAAGCAGGGACACCTGCACCCCAATGTTTCTAGCAGCAATATCCACAGTAGCCAAACTGTGGAAGGAGCCTCGGTGTCCATCGAAAGATGAATGGATAAAGAAGATGTGGCCTATGTATACAATGGAATATTCCTCAGCCATTAGAAACGACAAATACCCACCATTTGCTTCGACGTGGATGGAACTGGAGGGTATTACACTGAATGAAATAAGTCAATCAGAGAAGGACAAACATTATATGGTCCCATTCATTTGGGGAATATAAATAATAGTGAAAGGGAATAAAGGGGAAAGGAGAGAAAATGAGTGGGAAATATCAGTGAGGATGACAGAACATGAAAGACCCCTAACTCTGGGAAGGGAACAAGGCTGGTGGAATGGGAGGTGGGTGGGGAGTTGGGGTGACTGCGTGACGGGCACTGGAGGGGCCCTTGACGGAATGATCACTGGGTGATATGCTATATGTTGGCAAATTGAACTCCAATAAAAATGGGGTGGTGAAAAGGGATTTGGTGGGGGATTGGGGTGATTGCATGATGGGCACTGAGGGGGTCACTGAGGGGGGCACTTGATGGGATGAGCACTGGGTGTTATGCTATATGTTGGCAAATCGAATTCCAATAAAAAATATACAACAAAATAAATAAAATAAAATGGGGAATATAAAAAACAGTGAAAGGGAATAAAGGGGAAAGGAGAAAAAATAAGTGGGAAATATCAGAAAGGGAGACAGAACATGAGAGACTCCTAACTCTGGGAAAATAAGTAGGGGCGGTGGAAGGGGAGGTGGGTGGGGGGTGGCAGTGACTGGGTGGCAGGCACTGAGGGGGGCACTTGACGGGATGAGCACTGGGTGTTATTCTGTATGTTGACAAATTGAACACCAATAAAAAATAAATTTATTAAAAATAAAATAAAATAGAAAAAAAGAAAGATAAATATAAACCCTAGATCTTCCACCCTTCCTCTCAGAACCTCAAGACCAGAAAGAGAGGGAGAAGTGGGCCTTAAGCTCAAGTTTAAATGAGAGAATAATTAGAGATTTGGGAAAGAGGGTCAGAGATCTTTTCAATCAGAAGAAATAGAAGGTCCACACCAAGTTGCCCAAATAAAGTAGAAGCAAGATGAAAATAAATGGTAAGGCATCCATGCACACATGCTCCTGGAGAACAGAAAGGAAAGTGTGGTCCACAGCATGTGGGAGAGAGGCAAAAATCCCACTCAGCAAGGACAGAGAACCCAACGAACAGAAGGAAATGCTCCAAAATGGGATATAAGAAGCTAATGAGAAATTGATTTCAATAAAACAATAGCTAAAAGATCAATAAATAAAATGAAAGGCAAATTATATAGCTTGAGAAACAAATTGAGAATCCCAAACCTACCATTTCAGAAACATGAGAACCCTGGAAACAGGTTCAGATTGATAAGTCATGAAATATAGGTTTGATTATATTATGGAAAAGCGTATCGGCAGCCACTTTAAATGATACAAATAATAAATCTTCCATTTTAAAAAAATAGAATACTCATATACCCAAAAGAGGGGAAAGAAAACCCAAAACATAGGATGCGAAAGAAATATTTACTACAGAAATAATCAGAGGAAAAATATTAGAACCAAACATATCACTTATATTTAAAATGTAAATGAATATTCAAGATAAACTTACAACAAAGTCACTCAAAAATGGTTAAAAATAAAATCATGAGTGAGAATATATGAGGCATAAGCTCAGGAAAAGAAATCAGGGGCCCTGATTTACTTTTAGTTTTTGTTTTATATTTTACTTCAATTTGTCAACATATAGTATAACACCCAGTGCTCATCTCCTCAAATGCTTTTTCTTAGTGCAGGGGCCCTGATGTTGAAAGCAGACAAGTGTATTCAAGGTAGACATTTAGAATAGAATCAAAATATGATGTATTAATTGTTAAATATCATATGATAAAAGGAAGAAATATGAAAGAAGTACAGCTAATAGAGAGTGTAGATCCTCCTGCCAGACTCTGGCAGGTCAATGTCAAAGGAAAGAGCTCCAAGGTTATAGTTTGGGAAGGACTCTTTCATACAAAATGACTCCTAATTCCGGGACACGAACAAGGGGTAGTGGAAGGGGAGTGGGTGTGGGGATGAGGTGACGGGCACGAGGGGGGCACTTGATGGGATGAGCACTGGGTATTATACTATATGTTAGCAAATTGAATTCCAATTAAAAATATACATATAAAAAAAGAAACAAAATCTCAAAATATAACTCAATAAATTATATATAATATAAATCCTACAGAATACATGGTGCTCAAAGAACAAGGTAACATAATTATAAATTAAATTTTAACTTTAAAAAATGTGATGAGGGGAGGAGCAAGATGTCGGAAGAGTAGGGTCCCCAAATCACCTGTCTCCACCAAATTACCTAGAAAACCTTCCAATCATCCTGAAAATCTATGAATTCGGCCTGAGATTTAAAGAGAGACCAGCTGGAAAGCAACAGTGAGAAGAGTTCGCGCTTCTATCAAGGTAGGAAGACGGGGAAAAAGAAGTAAAGAAACAAAGGCCTCCAAGGGGGAGGGGCCCCGCGAGGAGCCGGGCTGAGGCCGGGGCGAGTGTCCCCAGGACAGGAGAGCCCCGTCCCGGAGAAGCAGGAGCTTCACCAATCTTCCCGGGCGGAAAGGCCTCGCAGGTAGTTAGAGCAGGACCCAGGAGGGCGGGGATGCCCTCGGGCTCCCGGGGACACTAACAGAAACCTGCGCCCCGGGAGAGTGCACCGAGCTCCCTAAGGGCTGCAGCGCGCACGGCGGGACCCGGCGGGACCCGGAGCAGCTCGGAGGGGCTCGGGGGCGGCTCCGCAGAGGGGGCTGCGCGGCCCCGGGAGCAGCTCGGAGGGGCTCGGGCAGAGGAAGAGGCTCCGTGCAGAGGGGGCTGCGCGGTTCCAGGAGCAGCTCGGGGGGGCTCGGGCGGCGGCTCCGCGGAGGGGGCTGCGCGGCCCAGGAGCGCGAATCCAACAGCGCAGGCCCCGGAGCACAGGGCGCCGGGACACAGCCCAGGATCCCGCCTCCCCCGGGACAGGGACAGGCAGAGGCCGGGAGGGCCCAGGACAGCAAGGACGCTCCTGCCCCAGCTGAGCACATCAGCGGCCCCGCCCCGGAGCCTCCAGGCCCTGCAGACCGAGAGCTCTGTAGTTCCTGCGGGGGCTGAATCCAGGTTTCCAGAGCTGCCCCGCCACTGGGGCTGTTCCTCCTGCGGCCTCACGGGGTAAACAACCCCCACTGAGCCCTGCACCAGGCAGGGGCACAGCAGCTCCCCCAAGTGCTAACACCTGAAAATCAGCACAACCGGCCCCTACCCCAGAAGACCAGCTAGACTGACTGACAACTTCCAGGAGAAGCCAAGGGACTTAAAGTACACAGAATCAGAAGATACTCCCCGGTGGTTCTTTTTTTTTGTTTTGTTTTGTTTTGTTTTGTTTTGCTTTTTGATTTGTTTCCTTCCCCCACCCCCTTTTGTTCTCCTTTCTTTTTCTTTCTCTTTTTCTTCTTTTTTTTTCTTTCCGTTTTTTTTTCTTCCCTTTTTTTTCTCTTTCTCTTTTTTTCCTTCTTTCTCTCCTCTCTTTTTCTCTTTTTCCCAATACAACTTGCTTTTGGCCACTCTGCACTGAGCAAAATGACTAGAAGGAAAACCTCACCTCAAAAGAAAGAATCAGAAACAGTCCTCTCTCCCACAGAGTTACAAAATCTGGATTACAATTCAATGTCAGAAAGCCAATTCAGAAGCACTATTATACAGCTACTGGTGGCTCTAGAAAAAAGTATAAAGGACTCAAGAGACTTCATGACTGCAGAATTTAGAGCTAATCAGGCAGAAATTAAAAATCAATTGAATGAGATGCAACCCAAACTAGAAGTCCTAACGACGAGGGTTAACGAGGTGGAAGAACGAGTGAGTGACATAGAAGACAAGTTGATAGCAAAGAGGGAAACTGAGGAAAAAAGAGACAAACAATTAAAAGACCATGAAGATAGATTAAGGGAAATAAACGACAGCCTGAGAAAGAAAAACCTACGTTTAATTGGGGTTCCCGAGGGAGCCGAAAGGGCCAGAGGGCCAGAATATGTATTTGAACAAATTCTAGCTGAAAACTTTCCGAATCTGGGAAGGGAAACAGGCATTCAGATCCAGGAAATAGAGAGATCCCCCCCTAAAATCAATAAAAACCGTTCAACACCTCGACATTTAATAGTGAAGCTTGCAAATTCCAAAGATAAAGAGAAGATCCTTAAAGCAGCAAGAGACAAGAAATCCCTGACTTTTATGGGGAGGAGTATTAGGGTAACAGCAGACCTCTCCACAGAGACCTGGCAGGCCAGAAAGGGCTGGCAGGATATATTCAGGGTCCTAAAGGAGAAGAACATGCAACCAAGAATACTTTATCCAGCAAGGCTCTCATTCAAAATGGAAGGAGAGATAAAGAGCTTCCAAGACAGGCAGCAACTAAAAGAATATGTGACCTCCAAACCAGCTCTGCAAGAAATTTTGAGGGGGACTCTTAAAATTCCCCTTTAAGAAGAAGTTCAGTAGAACAGTCCACAAAAACAAGGACTGAATAGATATCGTGATGACACTAAACTCATATCTCTCAATAGTAACTCTGAATGTGAACGGGCTTAATGACCCCATCAAAAGGCACAGGGTGTCAGACTGGATAAAAAAGCAGGACCCATCTATTTGCTGTCTACAAGAGACTCATTTTAGACAGAAGGACACCTACAGCCTGAAAATAAAAGGTTGGAGAACCATATACCATTCAAATGGTCCTCAAAAGAAAGCAGGGGTAGCCATCCTTATATCAGATAAACTAAAATTTACCCCAAAGACTGTAGTGAGAGATGAAGAGGGACACTATATCATACTTAAAGGATCTATTCAACAAGAGGACTTAACAATCCTCAATATATATGCCCCGAATGTGGGAGCTGCCAAATATATCAATCAATTAATAACCAAAATTAAGACATACTTAGATAATAATACACTTATACTTGGTGACTTCAATCTAGCTCTTTCTACCCTCGATAGGTCTTCTAAGCACAACATCTCCAAAGAAACGAGAGCTTTAAATGATACACTGGACCAGATGGATTTCACAGATATCTACAGAACTTTACATCCAAACTCAACTGAATACACATTCTTCTCAAGCGACATGGAACTTTCTCCAGAATAGACCACATACTGGGTCACAAATCGGGTCTGAACCGATACCAAAAGATTGGGATTGTCCCCTGCATATTCTCAGATCATAATGCCTTGAAATTAGAACTAAATCACAACAAGAAGTTTGGAAGGACCTCAAACACGTGGAGGTTAAGGACCATCCTGCTAAAAGATAAAAGGGTCAACCAGGAAATTAAGGAAGAATTAAAAAGATTCATGGAAACTAATGAGAAAGAAGATACAACCGTTCAAAATCTTTGGGATGCTGCAAAAGCAGTCCTAAGGGGGAAATACATCGCAATACAAGCATCCATTCAAAAACTGGAAAGAACTCAAATACAGAAGCTAACCTTACACATAAAGGAGCTAGAGAAAAAACAGCAAATAGATCCTACACCCAAGAGAAGAAGGGAGTTAATAAAGATTCGAGCAGAACTCAATGAAATCGAGACCAGAAGAACTGTGGAACAGATCAACAGAACCAGGAGTTGGTTCTTTGAAAGAATTAATAAGATAGATAAACCATTAGCCAGCCTTATTAAAAAGAAGACAGAGAAGACTCAAATTAATAAAATCATGAATGAGAAAGGAGAGATCACTACCAACACCAAGGAAATACAAACGATTTTAAAAACATATTATGAACAGCTATACGCCAATAAATTAGGCAATCTAGAAGACATGAACGCATTCCTGGAAAGCCACAAACTACCAAAACTGGAACAGGAAGAAATAGAAAACCTGAACAGGCCAATAACCAGGGAGGAAATTGAAGCAGTCATCAAAAACCTCCCAAGACACAAGAGTCCAGGGCCAGATGGCTTCCCAGGGGAATTTTATCAAACGTTTAAAGAAGAAACCATACCTATTCTCCTAAAGCTGTTTGGAAAGATAGAAAGAGACGGAATACTTTCAAATTCGTTCTATGAGGCCAGCATCACCTTAATTCCAAAACCAGACAAAGACCCCACCAAAAAGGAGAATTACAGACCAATATCCCTGATGAACTTGGATGCAAAAATTCTCAACAAGATATTGGCCAATAGGATCCAACAGTACATTAAGAAAATTATTCACCATGACCAAGTAGGTTTTATCCCTGGGACACAAGGCTGGTTCAACACCCGTAAAACAATCAATGTGATTCATCATATCAACAAGAGAAAAACCAAGAACCATATGATCCTCTCATTGGATGCAGAGAAAGCATTTGACAAAATACAGCATCCATTCCTGATCAAAACTCTTCAGAGTGTAGGGATAGAGGGAACATTCCTCGACATCTTAAAAGCCATCTATGAAAAGCCCACAGCAAATATCATTCTCAATGGGGAAGCACTGGGAGCCTTTCCCCTAAGATCAGGAACAAGACAGGGATGTCCACTCTCACCACTGCTGTTCAACATAGTACTGGAAGTCCTAGCCTCAGCAATCAGACAACAAAAAGACATTAAAGGCATTCAAATTGGCAAAGAAGAAGTCAAACTCTCCCTCTTTGCCGATGACATGATACTCTACATAGAAAACCCAAAAGTCTCCACCCCAAGATTGCTAGAACTCATACAGCAATTCGGTAGCGTGGCAGGATACAAAATCAATGCCCAGAAGTCAGTGGCATTTCTATACACTAACAATGAGACTGAAGAAAGAGAAATTAAGGAGTCAATCCCATTTACAATTGCACCCAAAAGCATAAGATACCTAGGAATAAACCTAACCAAAGAGGTAAAGGATCTATACCCTCAAAACTATAGAACACTTCTGAAAGAAATTGAGGAAGACACAAAGAGATGGAAAAATATTCCATGCTCATGGATTGGCAGAATTAATATTGTGAAAATGTCAATGTTACCCAGGGCAATATACACGTTTAATGCAATCCCTATCAAAATACCATGGACTTTCTTCAGAGAGTTAGAACAAATTATTTTAAGATTTGGTTGGAATCAGAAAAGACCCCGAATAGGCAGGGGAATTTTAAAAAAGAAAACCTTATCTGGGGGCATCACAATGCCAGATTTCAGGTTGTACTACAAAGCTGTGGTCATCAAGACAGTGTGGTACTGGCACAAAAACAGACATATAGATCAGTGAAACAGAATAGAGAATCCAGAAGTGGACCCTGAACTTTATGGGCAACTAATATTCGATAAAGGAGGAAAGACTATCCATTGGAAGAAAGACAGTCTCTTCAATAAATGGTGCTGGGAAAATTGAACATCCACATGCAGAAGAATGAAACTAGACCACTCTCTTTCACCATACACAAAGATAAACTCAAAATGGATGAAAGATCTAAATGTGAGACAAGATTCCATCAAAATCCTAGAGAAGAACACAGGCAACACCCTTTTTGAACTCGGCCATAGTAACTTCTTGCAAGATACATCCATGAAGGCAAAAGAAACAAAAGCAAAAATGAACTATTGGGACTTCATCAAGATAAGAAGCTTTTGCACAGCAAAGGATACAGTCAACAAAACTAAAAGACAACCTACAGAATGGGAGAAGATATTTGCAAATGACGTATCAGATAAAGGGCTAGTTTCCAAGATCTAGAAAGAACTTATCAAACTCAACACCAAAGAAACAAACAATCCAATCATGAAATGGGCAAAAGACATGAACAGAAATCTCACAGAGGAAGACATAGACACGGCCAACATGCACATGAGAAAATGCTCTGCATCACTTGCCATCAGGGAAATACAAATCAAAACCACAATGAGATACCACCTCACACCAGAGAGAATGGGGAAAATTAACAAGGCAGGGAACAACAAATGTTGGAGAGGATGCGGAGAAAAGGGAACCCTCATACACTGTTGGTGGGAATGTGAACTGGTGCAGCCACTCTGGAAAACTGTGTGGAGGTTCCTCAAACAGTTAAAAATAGACCTGCCCTACGACCCAGCAATTGCACTGTTGGGGATTTACCCCAAAGATACAAATGCAATGAAACGCCGGGACACCTGCACCCCGATGTTTATAGCAGCAATGGCCACGATAGCCAAACTGTGGAAGGAGCCTCGGTGTCCATCGAAAGATGAATGGATAAAGAAGATGTGGTTTATGTATACAATGGAATATTACTCAGCTATTAGAAATGACAAATACCCACCATTTGCTTCAACGTGGATGGAACTGGAGGGTATTATGCTGAGTGAAGTAAGTCAGTTGGAGAAGGACAAACATTATATGTTCTCATTCATTTGGGGAATATAAATAATAGTGAAAGGGAATATAAGGGAAGGGAGGGGAGATGTGTGGGAAATATCAGAAAGGGAGACAGAACATAAAGACTCCTAACTCTGGGAAACGAACTAGGGGTGGTGGAAGGGGAGGAGGGCGGGGGGTGGGAGTGAATGGGTGACGGGCACTGGGGGTTATTCTGTATGTTAGTAAATTGAACACCAATAAAAAATAAATTAAAAAAAATAAAAATAAAAAATGTGATGATTTTTAAATGATCCAAAAAAGTTCATTTCAAAGATGATATCAAAATAGACCTGCCCTACAACCCAGCAATTGCACTATTGGGTATTTACCCCAAAGATACAGATGTAATGAAACGCCAGGACACCTGCACCCCGATGTTTCTTTTTTTTTCACCCCGATGTTTCTAGCAGCAATGTCCACAATAGCCAAACTGTGGAAGGAGCCTCAGTGTCCATCGAACGATGAATGGATAAAGAAGATGTGGTTTATGTATACAATGGAATATTACTCAGCCATTAGAAACGACAAATACCCACCATTTGCTTCAACGTGCATGGAACTGGAGGGTATTATGCTGAGTGAAATAAGTCAATCGGAGAAGGACAAACATTATATGGTCTCATTCATTTGGGGAATATAAATAATAGTGAAAGGGAATAGAAGGGAAGGGAGAAGAAATGGGTAGGAAATATCAGAAAGGGAGACAGAACATGGAAGACTCAACTCTGGGAAATGAACTAGGGGTGGTGGAAGGGGAGGAGGGTGGGGGGTGGGGGTGAATGGGTGACGGGCACTGAGGGGGGCACTTGTCGGGATGAGCACTGGGTGTTATTCTGTATGTTGGCAAATTGAACACCAATAAAAAATAAATTTATTAACAAAAATAAATAAATAAATAAATAAATAAATAAATAAATAAATAAATAAATAAATAACAAAAGGGAATGTAAAAAATATCTAGAAAGTGAAAGTTAAACAAAAACAGAATCCTACATATCAAATCATGGATTGCTGTTAAAGTTTGTTGAGAAGAATATTTAGAGCCCAAAGTACTCATATGATTAAATCATAATTAATGAAGATAAATGAACTAGCTATATACTGAATGAGTTAGAACACCAGTAAAATAAACAATACAAAGAAAAGAAAAGCTACAACATGGATGAACCTTGAGGACATTATGATAAGTGAAATAAGACAGTCACAGAATGACAAATACCATACAACTATACTTACATAAGTTACCTAAAATAATAAAATTCATAGAGGCAGACTGGCATGGTGACTGCCAGAATCTAGGGATATGGGAAGTGGGGAGTCAGTACAGAGCTGGGTGTAGAGTTTCAATTTTGCAAGATGAAAAGAATTCTGGTGATGGGTGGCGGTGATGGTTGCACAACAATGTGAATGCCCATAATGCCTCTGACATGTACACTTAAAAATGGTTAAAATTATAAATTCTATGTTGTGTATATTTTAGCACAATTAAATATATATATATATATAATTTTCTAAAAAGATAAGATAAATTTCAAGATTTACTATAAAGCCATAGTAATCATGACAGTGTGGTACTCATAAAGTAACAGAATAGAATGGAGAACTCTGAAGACACCCAATGAAACAGAACATAGAGCCCAGTAATAGACACATAAAAATATAGTCAACTGATTTTTGACAGAGGATCAAAGGCAATTCAGTGGGAAAGGACAGATTTGGTTTTTGTTTTGTTTTGTTTTGATTTGGTTTGAGGGGGGAGGGTAAAGGGAGAGGGAGAAAGAGAATATTAAGCCAGCTCTGTGCTATGTGGGAGCCTGACTCAGGGCTCTATCTCACAACCCTGAGATCATGACCTGAGCTTAACTGACTGAGCCACACAGGCACCTGGGGAAAGGATAGGGGGTTTTTTGTTTGTTTTGTTTTGTTTTGTTTTGTTTTGTTTTGTTTAACAAATGATGCTGGAGCGACTGAACATCCATATGCAATATAATGGAGCAAACAGTATTTTCAATAAATGGTTCTGGAACAACTGTATATCCATATGCAAATACACACACACACATACACCCTAGATATAGACTTTACACTGTCCGAAAAATTAACTCAAAATGGATTACAGGCCTAAACATAAAACACAAAATTATAAAACTCCTAGAGGATAATGTAGCAGAAAACCTAGATGATCTTAAGTATGGAAATGACTCTATATACAACAGCAAAGGCATGATCCTTGAAAGAAATAATTGATAGACTTCATTTAAATGGAAACCTTCTGCTCTGTGAAAGACAATGAAAAGACAAATCATAGGTTGGAAGAAAATATTTGAAAAACATATCTGATAAAGGTCTGTGATCCAATATATACAAAGAACTGTTAAAACTCAAGAAGAAGGAAACAAACAACTTAATTAAAAAATAGACCAAAGTCCTTAAAAAATACTCCATCAAAGAAGAAGAGATATAGCAAGTAAGCATATTGAAAGAGCTCCACATCATGTGCCACCAGGGAAATGATAACGAGATATCATTATACATCCATTAAATGGCCAAAATATGGAATATTGACAACACCGAATTCTGGAAAGGAAAGGAAGTAACAGAAACTCTGATTCACTGCAGGTGTTAATGCAAAATGCATTCCACTCTGTAAGAGCATTTCTTACAAAACTTAATATATTCTTTACCATAAGACCCAGCTATCACACTTCTTGGTATTTACTCAAAGGAGTTGACATGTTATTTCCAAATGAAAATCTGCACATAGGTGTTTATAGCATTTTTATTCATAATTGTCAAAACTTGGAAGCAACCAAAATGTCCTTCAGTAAGTGAATGGATAAATAAACTGTGACACAACCAGACAATGAAATATTATTCACCTGTAAAAAGAAATGAGTTATCAAGCTATGAAAGACACGGAGAAGCCCTAAATGGATATTACTAAGCAGTCAATCTGAGAAGGTTATATACAGTATGATTCCAATTATATGGCATTTTAGAAAAACAAAAAATTATGGAGACAAGGATCAGTGGTTGCCAGAGGCTGAGGGGGTGAGGGGATAAATAGGTAGAGCACAGTTTTAGGGCAGTGAAACTGTTCAGTGTGTTACTATATCATGGATACATGATACATATCTGTCCAAGCTCAATAGCTTGGTCAATGTGTGGCCTAGTGCTCCTGGAGAGGGTGGCTGGGTCCCTCTGCAGACATTCACCCAGTACCAAGGGGCAGTCAAGGCTGTAGCTTGGTGTCTGAGGAGTCTAATGTCCTGGAAACTGGAGGGGGCACCAGCGACCAACACATCTGCATCCGGAATGTCTGCTCTGGGGCCTGCCTGAGTGCTGTGGATGCTCAATCCCAGGTGTGCTCCATCCTCTGCTCTTCCCACTACTAGGAGCTTGTATCCAGCCATGGCTTCACCCGCTTCACCCAGAACCAGTTGGTTATTTGGAGATACCCAACCATGGCCAAGGTGGCTGAGCTTAAAGGTCACACTGCCTGGGTCCTCAGTCTTACCATGAGCCCAGACGGGGCCACCGTGGCATCAGCGGCCGCAGATGAGACCCTGCGGCTATGGTGCTGCTTTGACTTGGATCCTGCACGACAGCGGGAGCGGGAGAAGGCCAGTGCAGCCAAGAGCAGCCTCATCCACCAAGGCGTCCGTTGAGGATCAACTCATCACCCCGGTGTTTTGTTTTTATTTTTTATTTTTCTAGTAAAGTCATGGCTCCTTCTCTAAAAAAAAAAAAAATGTGTAACATCAAGAATGAACCTTAAAGTAAACAGTAGGCTTTGGGTGGCTGGCGGGGGGTGTTGATAATGGGGGAGTCTGTGCATGTATGTGGATGGGGGGTATATGAGAACTCTCTGTACCCTTCCCAGTTTTTCTGTACCTAAAGCTGCTCTAAAAATAAACTTAAATATAAAAAAATAAAAATAATAGTAGAAGGACTAAAATATTAAAAAGAGAAGGAGAACTTTAAGAATTACAAAACATAGCAGTAGGATTTGTTGATGGGCAGTATTTGTTAGTAGGTAAATTCTTAAAAATACAACACAGCAAAGGAGGGACTGGTAATAAGGTTTTTGGAGAAAAAACTTAAATTTAAGGAGAATATATAATTTAAATGAGACACTGGAGAGTCAGGAAAGGTTGAAGAAGTGGGCAGAATTGTGGAATATTGTGCACTCCTGTGATTTCTAAAACGGGATGTACTGAAGATACAATGATGTTTGACCACAAGAGTTCAAAAAGACTGAAACTGTGGACAGTACCAACCTCTCCCCAGGTGTGAGACATCAGTACCCCTCCTCCATATTATGATAAGCTCTGATATTAGAAAATCAAACCCATATGCAAATTAAATACATGGTAATTAGATAAAGAGCCATGAGCAGTGAGGTCAAGTCTCGGGAAGATTGGGGAGTGTTTGGGTCAGAAAGAATTAGTAATGAGAGGTATTAAATTATGTGAGAAAGGGCTACTTCCAGAGGCCTGTGCCTCAAGATGGCTTCTGGTTAAAGCTTTAAATCAGTCTGTCCTCCAATTAACTGAGGTCATCACATCAGTAGAATGACTAGTCACATGTGCCACATTTGTGCTGCCTGGCCTGGTTTGACTCTCTCTAGCTCCTAGTGCCAAGTGAAGCTCCTGTCCTTGCCCCAGACGCCAGTGCGGAAGGTGGCTCTTCCCAGCTGTTGCTCCCCTTGCACAGTGTTCAAGCTGTCCCAGGACAGATCAAGTCAGGACAAAGCTAAGAGGGACTGTAGCTCCCCCAAACTGATGCAAATGTCTAAGTGTTTGGTGTCTGAAAATACAAAAACAAAATCCTTGGCAGGTCATATCAATAAAAACAGAAGAAAGAAGAGGTGTACATGATTAGAAATGAAAAACTGAAAAGTAGCCATGAATGCAGAGGAAACTGAAATACCCTAAGTGCAATGTATTATAAAAATTACGCATATATGTTGAAAAAAATGGAGTGTAATTCATTTTCTTAAAAAAAATATGTAACTAAAGTTGACTCCAAAAGTGCTTGATAACCTAACCTGCCCAATGGGAGTAATTCAGAAACATATCAGTGGATGCCCAGACAGCCCTCAGGTGAGTTCTTTTACACTTAAGAAAACCAAGTAACTGGAGATTAATAGAGATTCTGCTGCCAAAAAAAGCAGCAGAATGATTAATCTCAAAGATCAATGTTAATAGGAAAAATCACAAGTAGGGATCATCTCAGGAACATAACAGCAGTTTGGTCTTAAAGAATCTATTAATATAATACAACATACTACTAGAGCAAAGGGGAAAACCTCCTGATCATCTCCATGGATACTGAGAGGCTGTGACAATAATCTAACATCTACATTTTCCCCAGAAAGCCTTAATAGTTTGAGACTAAGCAGATACTTTTCTATTATGACAAGGAAAATACATGTCTTCATATAAGTTGAACGGTGAGACACTGAACCATCCCATTAATGTCAGGAGTAAAATAGGTATGCCACCTGAATCATTATTATTTGATACTGTTCTCAAGTGCAATTGCCTAAGGGAAATTATTGGAAAGGAGAAGGCAAAAGAAAACCTTAGAAACAATAAGAAAATACAATTAAAGTGGTTGATTATGACATTAATATACAAAATCAACTACATCCTATACATCCAGTTAGCAAATAAAATGCAAGAAATCATCCCATTGAAAATGGTAGCCAAACAATAAATGATCTAGAACTAGACAAGAAATTCATAGGACCTATCTGAACAAAACCATAAAAATCTACCAAGTGGCATAAAATTATATTTGAATACAAGCCTTGACTGCAGCATTCTTGAATCAGAAAACTCATATATAAACTCATTGTGACCTCAATGAGGGAGGCAAACCAAGAGAGTCTCTTAACTACAGGAAACAAACTGGGGGTTGCTGGCGGGGAGGTGAGTGGGGGCATGTGGTAACTCGGTAATGGGCATTGAGGAGAGCATGTGATATCATGATGAATTACTGAACTCTAGATCTGAAACTAATGATGTTCTCTATGTTAGCTAATTGAATTTATTTTTATTTTTTTAATTGACCTTAATTTTTTAATAATAAATTTATTTTTTATTGGTGTTCAATTTGCCAACATACAGAATAACACCCAGTGCTCATCCCGTCAAGTGCCCCCCTCAGTGCCTGTCACCCATTCACCCCCACCCCCTGCCCTCCTTCCCTTCCACCACCCCTAGTTCATTTCCCAGAGTTAGGAGTCTTCCATGTTCTGTCTCCCTTTCTGATATTTCCTACCCATTTCTTCTCCCTTCCTTTCTATTCCCTTTCACTATTATTTATATTCCCCAAATGAATGAGACTATATAATGTTTGTCCTTCTCCGATTGACTTATTTCACTCAGCATAATACCCTCCAGTTCCATCCACGTTGAAGCAAATGGTGGGTATTTGTCGTTTCTAATGGCTGAGTAATATTCCATTGTATACATAGACCACATCTTCTTTATCCATTCATCTTTCAATGGACACCGAGGAGGCTCCTTCCACAGTTTGGCTATTGTGGACATTGCTGCTAGAAACATCGGGGTGCAGGTGTCCTGGCGTTTCATGCATCTGTATCTTTGGGGTAAATCTCCAACAGTGCAATTGCTGGGTCGTAGGGCAGGTCTATTTTTAACTCTTTGAGGAACCTCCACACAGTTTTCCAGAGTGGCTGCACCAGTTCACATTCCCACCAACAGTGTAAGAGGGTTCCCTTTTCTCTGCATCCTCTCCAACATTTGTGGTTTCCTGCCTTGTTAATTTTCCCCATTCTCACTGGTGTAAGGTGTTATCTCATTGTGGTTTTGATTTGTATTTCCCTGATGGCAAGTGATGCAGAGCATTTTCTCATGTGCGTGTTGGCCATGTCTATGTCTTCCTCTGTGAGATTTCTCTTCATGTCTTTTGCCCATTTCATGATTGGATTGTTTGTTTCTTTGGTGTTGAGTTTAATAAGTTCTTTATAGATCTTGGAAACTAGCCCTTTATCTGATACATCATTTGCAAATATCTTCTCCCATTCTGTAGGTTGTCTTTTAGTTTTGTTGACTGTATCCTTTGCTGTGCCAAAGCTTCTTATCTTGATGAAGTCCCAATAGTTCATTTTGGCTTTTGTTTCTTTTGCCTTCGTGGATGTATCTTGTAAGAAGTTACTGTGGCCGAGTTCAAAATGGGTGTTGCCTGTGTTCTCCTCTAGGATTTTGATGGATTCTTGTCTCACATTTAGATCTTTCATGCATTTTGAGTTTATCTTTGTGTATGGTGCAAGAGAGTGGTCTAGTTTCATTCTTCTGCATGTGGATGTCCAATTTTCCCAGCACCATTTATTGAAGAGACTGTTTCTTCCAGTGGATAGTCTTTCCTCCTTTATCGAGTATTAGTTGACCATAAAGTTTAGGGTCCACTCCTGGATTCTCTATTCTGTTCCATTGATCTATGTGTCTGTTTTTGTGCCAGTACCACACTGTCTTGATGACCACAGCTTTGTAGTACAACCTGAAATCTGGCATTGTGATGCCCTCAGCTATGGTTTTCTTTTTTAAAATTCCCCTGGCTATTCGGCGTGTTTTCTGATTCCACACAAATCTAAAATAATTTGTTTAAATTAAAAAATGTGTATGAGAGACAGAGAGAGAAAAAGTGGAAGGATGAGGCAAGAAGTGTTGAGGGGATGGTTGAGTTGAAAATATTGATATTCATATGAAAATTTGATATTACCCTGAACAAGGCTTCAGAAACTAAAGGCATTTACAGAGAGACAAATTAATTAGAAATAGCCCTAAAACACTTATAGGGATTTAGTTTACAAACTAGGTGGCATTTTGAAAAAAATGGGGAAAAGATTAACTGTATTACAGGGATACACTATTACATACTTTTTGGCACAACTGACTAACCATTTGGAGAGGAAAAAAAGATGCATTTTTGCCATTTTCTGCAGTAAATGAATTCCAAGGAGTTAAAAGATGTAAACAAGTGAAACCATAAGAATTTAGAAGAAAATATGAGTACATTTATTTATAACCTTAGAATGGAGAAGGCCTTTTAAAACTGGAAACAAACAAACAAAAAAACTGGAAACAAATCCCAGGATCTACCAAGGCAAATATGGATAAATTGACAACATAAAACTTTAAACTTTCTATATGCTAAGAAATAACCAAATCAATAAATAACATCAAAAGATAAATAAATAAAAATATTTTCTAAACAAATTGGAATATTTTCAAGATATAAGAAAATTTCCAAAGTACACAGGCAAATTTATTAAGAGAAAGCCAAATAATCCAAAATTATGTAAAAGACATACATTTACAAAAACTGAAATTTCTAAAATATATCTGAAAGATATTCATTCATAATAAAATGAACTAAATCAGAATAACACTGCAATATAATTTTTCACCAGATTGGGAAAAAAATTAAGTTTGATAATACCCAGTACTGAGAAAGTTGAGTAATTGGCCTTTTCATTATACTTTTGTAGGTATATCCATTGATCAGTATTTGGAGGGTAATCTGGCAATATCTACCAAAACATTAAATGCACATAGCCTTAAATCCAGCAATTCTACTTCCACCTTAGAATTTATACCAAGATATGGTCATAAAAGTATGCTAAGATATAAATCAAGGATGCTAATTACAGATTTGTATATAAAAATAAAAACTGGAAATACTCTATATGTTAATTAATAGACTAACCAAAGAAATTATGTGCACCAAGACAATGGAATGGTAAGCAGCTATTAAGAAGAATGAGGTAGATCTTTATATGTTGTTATGGAAGGATAAAACACTAAGTGTAGAAAGCAAAATGTAGAGAGCTGTGCATAGCGTGAGCTGTAGTAAAGGAGTCTCTCTTCATGTTCCCTTTCTCCCCCTTCTGGCCTCCTCCTTTTCTTTTTCTTCCTTTCTGGAAATGGCCCCCAGTCCCCAGAAGTTCTTTCACTGGTAGCCCCTGTAGCCATTAACACTTTTCTTATTACATGTGCATCTTCTCCTTATTATTATTTTTTTAAATGGCAGAGTATTATTTGAGTGGTCAACATATAAACTACTTTTGTTTGCTTTTTAAAATATTTTTCTGTATAAAATACAAAATCAAAAAGGTTTTTTTTTCAAGAAAAAATGTTGTAGGGATTCATTTTGCAGTAGTAATAAGAAATGAAGCATTCTCTTTTTATCAAAACACTTCTACCTGTGTCTACAATAGACAGAAAAGAGAAAAAAGACTGTGCATTGTTCATCTGTCCCATGTAGAATGGGTGAACTCTGAGGACAACCCCGCTCCAAAGGGCATGATGCTAGAATGCCCTAACTTATCAGCCTTCTTGTCGTAAACAAGGTTTTAAACACTTTACTGCACACTCAGTGCTTAAGTGCCCCCACCCACACACACACAGCATGCACAAGCCTCCTTTCTCCTCAGTGCAAACAAATCTTCTCCGATTGACTTATTTCACTCAGCATAATACCCTCCAGTTTCATCCACGTTGAAGCAAATGGTGGGTATTTGTCACAAACAAATCCATGTGCATTACCCAGAAATGAGTGAAATAAATGGCTGGAGAAAGGTATGCAATTTTTTTGCTCTGAAAATCTAATCTCCCTCATAATATACCGATCTCAGGGGTTAGAAGCAAATTAAGGAACCCCAAGAGCTCCAAGCCTTCTGTAGTTTCGAGCTCTGATCTGTTACTAGATGAAACAACAGAACAGGAGAGATTTTGTTGTGTCTCCCTCTAATCTCATTAAAAAATAAGAAGACTGGGAAGAGGCAGAGTGATCAGTATCAGCTAGATAATGTAAGTGGAGAACTGTGTCACCATATGGGTTTAAAATATCAGAAAGGGGGACAGAACATGAAAGACTCCTAGCTCTGGGAAGCGAACTAGGGGTGGTGGAAGGGGAGGTGGGCGGGGGGTGGGGGTGACTGGGTGGCGGGCACTGAGGGGGCACTTGACGGGATGAGCACTGGGTGTTATTTTGTATGTTGACAAATTGAACACCAATAAAAATAAATTTATTAAAAAATAAAAAAAATTAAATTTTCCCTTGCTTTCAAAATGCTTATCTCCAATGAATCTACCTGTTCAAGCCATCTTTCTTGGCTAAAGCTGGGGTAGTTGAGCTGTGGGAAAGCAGATCCCTAAATGCAAGAGACTGAGTTACTGGTTGTACAGCCTGCCAGCCCCTCCTGCTGCCTTCCACTGGCATTTCATCCAGGAAACCACTGGCCACATCATCTCCTTCCCAGTTCCTGTCATACAAGGAACCAGAAGAGGTCCCAGACTCTGCCCCCTGGCCTTGATACATAAAGAAAAGCATAGCATACTTTCACTTTATGTTGTGCATTTGTATGTACCCACACATTTATTCTAAGACTAATCAACTCTAGTACATGAGAAGCATCTAATAAATTATTAAAACAAAACAAAACATATAGCTGATTTAATTTAACTTTAGCTATTACATTGGGCTGATAATTCTAATAGAACTCTATTTGTCCTTTGGGTTTTTCAGAATAGAGCGAAGTCAATTCCCCAGTGTCTGAGGGTAGCACAGGAAGTGTGGAAGTCACCTGGGATCTCAGAAATCCCTCTGACTTGCCCAGAGCTGGTCCTAGTTCAGAATCAACACATATCTGTGTCCTCCATGATTCCCCCCACAGGGTAGGTTGGCAGAAATCAGGCTGGTAAAAGCACAATGTCCAAGGCCAACTATCTCTCTCTCTTAAAATGTAGGAACAGTGTAAAATTGTTTCTGTCTGCCATGTCTGGTAGAGGAAAACAAAATCTGAATTGCAGAAAAAAACAACAGGTTTTAAGTTTTAGTTTTGTTTCCTTTTACCAATTATTTGAATGAATCTAGTGAGTGTGGTTTATTACTATTACTACTTTCAATCTAGGTTTATAAACAGGCAAAAGCATATGCTGAATTTTCATGTAGACTCTCTTGGCAAGTGACATGCAGGCATGCAACCAACTGTACAGGTCTCCCCTGGCAGTCCTGAGCCAACCTGACTTCTCTGAAGGGCTCACCAGACTTTGGAAAATGGGAAAAATGACCTCTCGTTGGTGCTGGTGACCCCATGGACGTCCCAAGAATATCAAGTAGACCATCTGAGAGGATTAAAAAAAAAGCGTGCTGAGATCCTATTACTGAAAATAACAAGGTAATTCTAATTAACATGACTAGCAGCAAGCGCAACGGGTAAATCAGCATCCTCACGTCTAGTGTGGCTGTGGGATTAGCACCCCAAATTCTCCCCAAGCCAACTGCATCGCCTGTCTGTGCTTTTCCTACATGCTGGGGATCAGGACCAGGTTAAGCAAAGTCTTTGGATACTGCCTCGACGAAGTTTGGAGCTGACATCAGGATGCCGATGGTGCAGATGATGGTGAAGACAGAAAAGGCCATGAGACACAGGCGGTCCACCACGCAGGCCGCGAACTTCCACTCACTGCAGATGGCATCACTCTCGTCCTGGCAGCGGAAGCGGTTGGCGATGTATCGGATCTCCTCTAGGATCTTGGCCAGATCCGGGTCTCCCTCCGAGGGCTGCCCGCCATGCAGGAGGTGCTCGTCGTGCGTGGGGGAGCAGGCCATGCGGCCACACACGACACCGGAGTCGGGGGTGGGGGCACAGTGCACACCATCCAGGCCACGGAAGCCGATGTAGAGCAGGTTGCCATTGGTGGTAGGCGGCCCTGCCACTGCGCTCATCTCCACACTGGCCAGGCTGCAGCGGCGCTGCTTATGCTGGCAGGCTGGCCGTACCTTGTCTTCCCCCGGCCTCTTCATGCGCAGGAACCATGCACACCAGTTCAGAAGGATGACTCTGGTCTGGGGAGACAACAGGGCAGTTAGGGGTGGACAGGAAGTGAGCATCAGCTGATCCTGATCCCAGCCCTACTAGGTGGATCCTGGGAGTGACAGGCCCCCACCACTTCCCAGGTGAGCCTACACAGGCAAGCAGTGCCAATCAATGCCTTACAATGGTTGAGTCACATGTGAGCCTAGAGTAAATCAACGCAGGAAGTCATCCTACAGATGAGCTGAATTCTCAGTGGCAGACAGGCTGTAGTCTCAGGGCAGACAGGCATGTCGGAGGAGAGGGCTAGCTTGCAGAAAGAGCCCTGCCTGAGCTGTGTGAACAAGACAAGTCACTTTCTCTTTCTAGTCTTTCCTCATCTGTAACTAGCGTCCATCATACCTAAGTGCCAGTGAGGTACCCTGGTATGTCATGGCACTCTTATAGGGGCACACCCCTGGAGATTTAAAATTGTTTCAAGGGCAACCCTATGATACCTATCAGATGCTGCATGATCCCCTAGCTGGGGCAGTTCAAACTATAACATCAGGTCCCTTGCAATGATAGCATATCATTGCAAAGCAGGTTTTTGTTGTCCTGATCAAAAGCAAGTGCCAGGGGATCCCTGGGTGGGTCAGTGGTTTAGTGCCTGCCTTTGGCCCAGGGCGCAATCCTGGAGTCCCGGGATCGAGTCCCACATCGGGCTCCCGGCATGGAGCCTATTTCTCCCTCCTCCTGTGTCTCTGCCCCCCCCATGTCTATCATAAATAAATAAATCAATATTTAAAAAACAAAACAAAAGCAAGTGCCAAGAATGTCAATGTGGAACAGAAAATGAGGGTGCGTGTGCTGTACCAACAGGTGCCAAGTGGCCAGTCATAAGTACTTATTAAGTCGTTTTGACTAATGTAATAAAGAAAGCCATTAGGTATTTCTTTTGCCTTAGGGGCTATGAAAAAAATCCTTGAGACACTGAAGGTGCTGTGAACCAGGGAAGTTTGGGAACCTTCAGCCTGATTCATTAGGCTGCAGTGGAGACTAAGATGATATGCGGGAAAGTACTTGGAAAAATATAAAGCAGGAGCTGGCAGACTTATGGACCACATAATAAAGTCCATAAGGCCTCTTATGCAACTACTTAGTTCCACTAATAAAGTACAAATTAGTCATGAAAACATGTGAAGAAGCAAGCGTGGCTTTTTTCTGGTAACATTTTATTTGCAAAAGCAGCTCGCAGGCTGCATATCACTGCTGGGGCCACAGTTTGCCAATCTCTGGTTTGAAGTGCTTTATCAACATACATTGCCTACTTGCATAGAAGACACTGGAGAGAAATCACTGAGATTTCTTATTTTTCCCTCTAATGAAAAGAAAGAGCCATGTGAGGCCATGATCCAGGTCAAAAAAAAATTTGCAAGCTTATTTAGACAAGTATATGAAAAGTGTGCCCTTTCCCTGAGATTACCCAGATAATGGTTTTAATTTTGATTTATGATTGTGGGTGAATTCCATGAGCAACACAACAAATATGTTTCCCACCTGCAAGTACAGGCAGTAAGTTGTGAAGTTCATGTCTGTAGCACTTTTTAATGGCATCTTATCAGAGATAACTGCAGTAGACCAGTCTGGAGACAAGCAATGAAAAGAAGGCGAAAGAGCAAATTCACTGCAGCTGTAAAGAGAACTGGGTGATGGGCGTTAAGGAGGGCACATGATGTGATGAGCACTGGGTGTTCTAGGCAACTGATGAATTACTGAACTCTACATCTGAAACTAATGATGTACTGTATGTTGGCTAATTGAATTTAATTTTTTTTTAAAAGATAACCCTTTGTTCACAGCAGATAGCATTCTATATATATGTTGCCTACACCCTATGGACAAACCTCCAGAGCCTGGAAAAGCCTGTCTGCGTACCCAGGAGGATTTTCCATGATCAGTAAGGAACAGGAACAAACACATGGCCTCACATGAATCCAAAGGTCAGTCTGGCCTTCCACAGGAGTCTCAGAATACATGCCATCTCACTTGGGCCTCTTAGGGGCTCTGAGTATAATGAGTATATGAGTAAGTATAATGCCTCCACCCATTTTACAGATAAAGAAACTGAGGCTTCAAAAACCGTAATAAATTGGCTCAAGGTCTTATTGTAAGCAAGTCACCTATATCTTTAGGCTGCCACAGCTCATTTAAAGAGTCTATGAAGTGTTCTTCAAAACTCCTGTGACTCTAGCCCATGCCCCACTTCAAAGGCACTGGAAGATTGGACCAGAGCTCAAAGGAATACATTGGGCAATGAGTGCGTCTTAACCCTGGGGTAGCTGTACACATGGAGTGTGTGTGTGTATTGGGGGAAAGGGTCTGTGCATACCCTGGAGCACATTTCAAGCTAATGTGATCCACACTACCAATGATCCACACACTATTCCATGGCCTGAATCATTAGCTTTCAAGGCTACAGCATCTCAAGAGATGAAATGATCCTCTTGGCACTTATCAAACTGCTCATGACCTCTTCTGTTAGGTTATGGTTTTGTGGTTAGCTGCGTAAATGTCACATAAAGCCAGGCACCAGCAGTATCTTCTTCATAGAAACACATCATAATAAAAGTCCTTTGGAGGTTGTTTATGTTTCCAATACACATAGAAAGAAAGAAAAATGCAGTTGGCTCCATAGATTGAAAATGAGCAGTACAAGCTTCATATTTCATTTGTAGCCATTGGTTTTAATACACGCCTGTGCTGATCGGTGAAAAATTAGGATATGCTTTTAATTAAGATTTTTTTCTGGACAGTAAAGTATTATCAGGCCATTAAATATGGTTTTGTGTCTTCATGTCTTAAACATAAATAATAATATGTGGTGTTAGTTTTACACTTGCATAAACAAACATTTGAAGGATAATGAAGAAATTACTTAAAATGACTATCAGTATTAGTGTTGGAAGCACAGTGAGGGGCAGGAGTGAGAGCAGGATTTCCTTTCCTGTAATTTACTTTTATTTTGACTTTTGAAACATGTCAATGTATTATCTATTTCAAATGGAAGCAGGGTAGACAGAAAGTGTGTCAGGGTTATAAAAGTCAGATGACATTGTAGGTGAATGTCTGCCAAAGTGTCCCAGCTTTTAATGGGGGGCTCAAAACAAGCCCACAGACTGCAGTGATGTGACATGTGTGGGAGATAGCACCATTTCTGAGAGCTCACTCCACTGCTGATGCAATGAGCTTTGAGAGAAAGTCCTTTTTAAGTGTAAGCATTTGCTGTGGAAAAGAACCCAAGAGAACACAGTAACTTGGTAAGGTCATTTTTTTTTATTTGGATCTTTCCTAAATTCACTTTTTGGTGACTATAAATTGTTGCATAATGAATATTTTTAGAAGGCCTGGGCACTCCCTGTTCCTGGAGGTTATAAAATGCACCTTACTCCTTGCACCTGCATGTAGCACGTTGGTGAGTCTTATACTCCCTTCTGAACTTGGATGCAAGGTTGTAAGTCTCCAAAGCAAACAGGCTTGTTTTGACACAAGAGGGCTCCTTTAGCTCCTACCATCCCTAGGCCATGCTCTCTGGGCAAGAAGACCAGAAAGTTTGCAGGGCCCAAGTAAGAATCAGGGGTGGGAAGCATCCCTCCCCTGCCTTGGGTAAGGGGTCCCAGTATGCTGAGGTGAGGAAAGCCCAGGCCATGTTTGACCCTAATCAAGGTTTCCCGAGTCTCAGATGAGGATAGGCATACAGCTTCAGGTACTGGACTCCAAAGGAGCACAGTATGTGGTTGGATAAGCATCCACCCACATCCCAGTGCATGGTGCTAAGCAGATGCTGGGAAGGTGTGTGGTGTTCCCTGGGCTGACACAACAGGCTGTTAGGTTCAATTGTTTATTTTTCATCCTTTTGCTTTTATCCTATCCCTCTTCCCCACCGGTAACCACTAACCTTTATTTTATAGGCCTGTGGTAAGATGACATTCCTACGTGAATTGACTACATGTATTATTACATGGCTCACTCTCCCTTACCCTTTTCACTCCTCGTTCTGTTTAGAAGATCCAACCACATGGATGAGTGCTTATGTCGTCTGTTGCTTTCAACCACTGCACAGTTCTCCACAGTGTATATGCAAAAAGTAGTTTTATAAACACTATGGTAGCAAAATATACAGAGTGGTCAGTATGTGAACCCTGTTCTGGAACATCAGATTACAAGAACAGTGCCATGGACCCCTAAAAGCATGCTCATCATAACTATCCTCTATACAGAGATAATGCAATGATGCAGAGAAGTGAGGAGGTATGGGAAGTACTGCTCTTTGTTTAGGAACACCTAGCTGTTTGTGGGTTTTTAAAATAGACAATTCATCCATGGAGCCTCCCCTGGGGATGGCCCCTGACTTCCTGTGGTGAAGGGCAGAGGAACGGACCCACTTGGGCATCTTGCCACCGTCAGGGTCATGGTGGTGATACTGCAGCACAATCACTGTCACGACCACGGAGAGGCCCACGATGATCATGGTGCTGGCAAAGTACTGGGCTGCAGAGACAAGAGACACAGGGTGAGACATGGGGCCTCCATGGCACAAGCATCACAGTGTGGCAGGCAGAGCCCAACACCAGTCTCTGCCTGCCTGCCTGGGACTCAGTGGCAAAGCCTAGAGCAAGGTAAGGCCACCTCTAGGCCTGCAGACCCCCCCCCCCCCCCCGCCGCCAACATTCCCAGCAAGGAGAAGCTGTCCTAGAGCAAGGAGACCCACTTTCCCATCCACACAAGCGGCCTGGCCTAGCTCACTACCCTCTTGTGAACTCTGTCGGCCTCCTCCTTCAGTGAGGGTTAACAGTGCCTCATAGGATTCTGACAAGTTTATTCCCAGGAGAAAAGTGTGGACAGTTATGGGAACTGAAAACACTGGGGTAGTGAGGGTGTGGTCCTCATCATGATAACTGTAAGCCAGGAACATGATGGAGGCAGTGATGTGGAAAGGGCACACCTGGGCATCACCAGAGGGATACCTAATTACTCTGGAAAGTGAGTCTGGTCCCATCTAATAAGAGCTAGGAGGAGATGTTAGTTGTCTGAGGAAGATGTGAAAGTGACTTTCGTGGCTGAGAAGTTTCAGCTCTGATGGGTAAGGATGCATTTTTCCCCCTTGGCCCAGGTGAGAAGCAGCATTGAGCATCTGAAACAGCTCTCCCCTAACCCACTACCCCACCCATGAGTTTAGACATCTATGAGTTTAGACAGGCTACTTGGGCTGTCTGGGCCTCAATTCTTCACCAGCATAACAGAGATGGCAATGCCTTCCTTGCAGGGCTGGTGCAGGAATGAGAAATTATATGAGCCAAGGATGTAGAAGAAAGCCTAGAAAAAGGAAGACATTCTTTGATTGGCAACTTTTATTATTAGACCTTCAGTGTGGCTTTCAGCTCCAGGGGGCTGAGCTCTAAGAAGAGAATATCCTGGTGTGGAGGCTAAGTGCATGGCCACACACTTGGTTAAGAATGCCTCCTTCTCTCCAGGCAGGAATGAACTCTCTGTCCCCCATGGGAACCAAGAGGTACCTATGAAAAGCTGCCAGAGATGGACATTTGAGACTTCAAGTTAGCACCAGAAACCTCTAAGTAGTTGAAGGAGAGTGAACAAAACTGTGACTGCTATAGGTTGAGCTGTGGCCTCCTCAAATGCATATGTTGAAGCTCTAACCCCTGGTACCTTAAAATATGACTGTATTTAAGGACAGAGCCTTTAAAGAGGGGATTAAGTTAAAATGGGGTCCTTAGAGTGGGTTCTGATCCAATCTGACTTGTGTCCTTACAAGAGGTGAAATTTGGATACAGAAAGGAGTACCAGGGATCCACCCAGAGAGGAAAGACCATGTGATGGCACAGAAAGAGGGTGGTCATCTACAAGTCAAGCAGAGAGGCCTCCAAAGATATCAAACCTGCTGGCACCTTGATCTTAGACTTCCAACCTCCAGAACTGAAAGCAAATACATTTCTGTTCTGTAGGCTATCCCTACAATTTTATCATAGCAGCCTGAATAGACTAATACAAAGACCCGTGGAGGTATCCAGGGTCAAATAATCTCAACAACATCAGAGGCCTACAGCATCCCATCTTTTTAGACATGGGCTAAGCATCAACCATGCCTTTTTCCCACTGGGTCATTAGTCAAGGCAGGGCCTGGCAAGTGCCCTGTAGAAGGTGCTTTCCATTGCAAGTCTCTATTAAAAGCATTGTGTTGGAAGATAGGAAGAGTGGCTCAGACCGTCAGGTTGAAACATGGTTCTTTGCCCCCTGGATGGTAGTGAGACCCACTGATAGGAACACCCACCAAGGCTTTTAACACCAACAGTCTCTCTCTCTCTGGCCAAAATATGACACATTAAGGGAACTCACAAAAAAAGAGCCTTGGCCTCCTAGTTTGTGAAGCCTAGGGGTATCTGTGTATGATAAACAGGCTCCCATACTCCTACCCTCCCTTACTAACCACACAGGGTGGCCCTCAGGTGGCATGGGCCAACAGAAATAATCACAAACTCTGTTCTTCTTTCTGAACTCCATCACCAAACTGGAGTAGTGATTTTCATATTAAATCTAATATCCACCGTTAGAATGTTTCCTTCCCATTCTTAAAACTGGCTTGGGGGTCTGGTTCCCTGACCAGGAGCAGAATCCTGGCTGTAGTGTAAAGAGTACCAGATCCTGACCACTAGACCACTGCGCACCCCTCTGTATATTCTTGCCTATTCTAATCCAGAGAGATGCATAGCCACAAATGATGCTATCTCCTATTTTGGCCATTCTGCCCTGGGCAGGAGGTCATGCTTTATATCTGTCTTGGCCAAAACATATTTGTCCTGTTTACATTTCGTCACAAGCTTTAACTTTATCCAGAGACATCGAGGTATCTCAGGAAACAAGGGCCAGGAGTTAAAATGTGAGCCCTTCCCATTCTGACAAAGGATTTGTAGAAAAACAATAACTCAAGATAAAGAAACAAATCTCTAACAAATCTTAAAGAAAAAAAATCTCTGGCTGCAGAACAAGTGTGAAGGGGAGAACAATGGGAGGAAGGGTACATTTCCGCATCTTCAAGCCAAACCACAAATCTGGACTCCCTGCACTCCCCTTATATATGCCCAGGTGAGCAGAGGCCATGGTTCACTCTGAACAGTTACAGCAAGTCACTCCCTCTGGGCGTGTGGCTGTCCAGGATATAGACAACAGGTTTCTGCTCTGTGCCTGTGCTAGGAAATTCTGGGCACTCTCTAAGCCTATGTCTTCAAGAGAGGCCTGACACTTGCTTACCTATCAAGGGCACCGAGTCAGATGTCGCAGGCATGATCTCAGCCACCAGCAACATGAAGACCGTAAGAGAGAGTAAAACTGTTATCCCTAAAACATAAACACACAGCAGTGCCTGAGACAGAAGACATGATAAGGCTCAATTCCATCTAACTGTGCCTAACCTGAGATTCAAAGAACTAGAGAGGTGTGGAGGAGCGGTCAGTGACATCCTGAAACCAAATGCAGGGTTATCTGTATTTATGGGCATGGCCATTTTTCTGGGGACTGTTCAGATCATTTACCAGAGTCCCAGATGGAGGTAAGTTTGGGAACGAGAACTTTAGAACAACAATACACAAACGGTTACTGAACTTAACAGAAATATCTCTCATTTTCTTAATTATATTAGGATTGAGAAGTAGTTATGTATAGCAGGGAGAAAAAAATGCAATCTGAAGATCTGACTTATGGTCTTGATTTCGCTGCTTACGAGCTATGTGACTGTAGATATGGGTTTGAGGATGATTTCTATATGTACTAAATATGACCTTTAGTAACTCTTTAAGATGTTGAGAAATTAATTTCACCATTCTAAGTATTAGTTTTCTTATCTTCCTATTGGATAGTTGTAAGAAATTACCCTGTGTATGGCAATATACAGATTAGCAAACTAATACTAAACTAACTGTTTCCTGTCCCTAACGAATGCCAGCCAGCTGCCACCAAGAAACAGGATGGGGTGGCAGGAGAGAAGAAAGTAAGGTACCTCAGGACAGAACCCAGTGGTCTCTTCCTGGGCATTCCTATCTTCTGTGGAAGATCAAAGAATCCTACAGATTCTCCAGAGGGCATGGGCATCTAACATGGAGTCTAAATCAGGAGCCCACAGTCTCGGGGAGATGCCCTGCACTGGGAGGTCAGTGTGTGATGCACCAGGCAGGCTTTGTAACATCTCTGCACCCAAGCCATGACATGTCCTGCACTGTCCACAGTGATCCCTACAGAGCTGACCTCACATCAAGGCCCTCCCATCCTGTCTCAGACTTCTGCCCAAGATCAGGACACTCACCCAGGGAAATCTTCTCCCCTGAATCTGCAGGGAGCAAGAAGACAAGGAGGGCTAGCGCAGAGATAAGCACACAAGGGATGAGCAGGTTGAGGCCATAGTAGAGGGTCCTGCGGCGAATGGTCACTGTGAAGGTGACATCTGGATAGGGCTCTTTGCAGCACTCATAGAACTTCTCACTCCGCTTGCCTGGGATTCCTCCATGAGTAGCAGGGGAAAGGAAGCATGTCTGAATAAAATTACCCTGCTTGTTTATTTTAATGGGTATATCACACAAACAACCATGGAGTTTGTTAAATGCTAAAAAACAAACAAACAAAAAACACCTGGGTAATCAGTGTTTGAATAAACTTTCTTTCTGGTTTATTAGAGTTATTCAGGAATGTCTTAATGATCCTGGAGCAAATTGGGGGAATTTTTTTAATGAGTTGGAACTAGATGTGGTATATAGTGAACATCTGTGATCCCCTCAATATTTGTATGTTGAAATGCTAACCCCCACAGCAATGATATTTGGAGATGGAGCCTTTGAGGGGAGCAGTGGGATTATTGCCCTTACAAGAGGCCCAGAGAACTCCCTACTCTCTTCTGCTACATAAGAATATAGCCAGAAGACACTGAAGACAGCCATTCAGGAACCAGGAAGTAGGCCCTCAGCAGACATTGGATCTGCCAGTACCTTGATGTTGGATTCCCAGCCTCCAGAGCTGTAATAAATAAACTTATGTTGTTATAAGCCACCCAATCTATGGTACTCTGTCATAGCAGCCTGAAGGGACTAAGACACCATGATTATAAATAATAATACACTATAAGCTTTAGATTATTATAAATGTAATTATTGTTTTCTATTTAAAATCATCAAATATAGGTTCCCATGAACTGCAATTTTCTGTCCAACCTGATTTTAGGAATCGAATGGACTCTAATAGTACAGGGACACCTATACCAGCAATGACTTGTTTAAATAGCTGCACATTTCTCATGGAAAGCCCTGAGTTTTCTAATTGTTTTTTGTTTCTTATTGTATAGCTCTTAGTAAATTATAGAGATTGCTGCAGGGATCAATAAATGCTGACACTAAAACGCAGAGTGAAAAATCCCTAACTTTTAAAGCCAGCACAGGAATAAAAGTGGCTTCCTGCAAGGTTGCTAGTCTCATGTCTTTTCTGGGCTTACCCACAAGGTCCCATTCTCCATTTGGGATGTAGCCACTGATGTCTGCCTCCTGCATCTGCAGATCCAAGGACCACCCTCCATAAGACCAGGACCCAAACTTCAGCTTGCACTGCTGCACATCAAAGGGGAACCAGCGCACATCGATGTAGCAGGAGCTCTTGAATATGCCTATGTGGGCAACAAAGCAGTTGGAAAACTGATATGGAAGGGGACTGAGCTGGGCTTTAAATACATAGCAGTCTTACACTGCTGGTGGGAATGTAAACTGAAAGTTTGGAGATTTCCATAAAAATTAAAATAAAACTACTATATGATCCAGTGACCCCAATTCTGGGTATATATCCAAAGGAAACAACATCACTATCTGGAAGAAATATCTGCACCTCCGTGTTCATGATATTCACTGCAGCATTATTTGCAATAGCCAAGGAACAGAAACAAGCTAAGTATCAATGGATGGATGAACAAAGAAAAGGATTATCAAATCACACACACACACACACACACGGACACACAGACAAAATGGAATGCTAGTCAACCTTTTAAAAAGATGGAAATCCTGCCATTTGCAATACTATGGATAAACCTGGAGGGCATTATAATAAGTGAACTAAACCAAAGACAAATATTGTATGATCTCACTTACATGTGGATTTTGGAAGAAAAAAAAAGCTAAACTCATAGAAACAGTGAGTTGCCAGGGGGCTGGGGAGGTGGGGAAGTGGACAGGGGCTGGTCAAGGGGTACAGACTTTCATTTAAAAGAGGAGCAAGTTCTGAGGATCTAATGTACAGCATGGTGACTCTAGTTAACAATGCTGTATACTTGAAATGTGCTAAGAGAGTAGAACATTCTCATGAAAAACAAAACAAAGCAAAACCCAACCATGGGAGGTAAAGGATGTATTTATTAACTTGATTGTGGAAACCATTTTACAATGGATATGTATATTAAGTCAGCATGTTGTGCACCTCATCACATTTTCATTTGTCAACTATATTTCAATAAAGATGGAAGAAATTTTTAAATAAAAATGAGTAAATAAATACAGAGCAATCCCTTGAGTTTCTAACCTCATATGCTGTTTATAATATGCAGTGTCTATTCCTCCTGGAAAGGGTAGGCAAGTTAAATGATAAATTATTTTTTTGATATTCAGTATGTCTTTTTGGTCAGTACCTCAGGCACACATTGTTCTGGCTCACCTGTGTTCTCTTCAAGAAGAGGAGATGTAGGCTCCTGGGCCTTGAGATTGAGTGTGACTACAGAGGCCTTCAGCCCCTCCTCCTCCTCCAAACTACAGGCAGACCTGTCCAGAACAAGCTTGGTCTTTTTTGGAAAGTCTCTAAAGAGGAAGCTCTGATGAAGCTTCATTTGTCTTTTAAACTTCAAAAACAATACCCACCATGTTTTGTTGAAGACTATTCTAAAGGATTTCTGGGCAAAGAATTAGACATTCTGTAAACTTGCTCATACCATGCATCTTCAAACTCTAATAAGAGAAAGTAAAGAATGTTAAAAAAAAAAAAAATCCCAGAATAACTGATAAAAATGATGAAGGGTTTAGAAGCAGAATATAAAAGGGTTTAGAAGCAGAATATAAAAGGGATGTGTGTATGTATGTGTATGTGTGTGTGTTTGTGTCTCTGTTTAGTGAGGAGCTGGGTGTGCATTTCCTTAGGTTAAAAATTGAGAAAAAAGGGGAGAGGGTTGGAAGGAAAAAAATTGAGAAAAAAAATACAGGGGCACCTGGGTGGCTCAGTCCATTAAGCATCTGCCTTCAGCTCAGGTCATGATCCAGGGTCCTGGGTTTGAGCTGCACATCAGGCTTCCTGCTCAGTGGGAGTCTACTTCTCCCTCCCCTTCTCCTTCTGCCCCACTCCCCTGCTCATGTTCTCTCGCTCTCTCTCTCTCTCAAATAAATAAATAAAATCTTTTAAAAAATTGAGAAAACTCTTGGTTATCTAGAAATATATGTGGAGGATAATTTTAACTCATGTAGATTCTAGACTAAGAACAGAACAAAGACTGATAGGTTTAAGTTGAAGACAGTGCTTGGATACAAGGAGCTTCTAATGAGAAGGGTGTCTTCAACCTAAGACAAGCTGGAGGTGAATTTCTGGCAGGTTATGGAGAGGAGGACAGATAAACCCCCTCCAGTAACTTATGCCCATGGGCTCCACGAGGTCCAGAAAAAGGCCTGAAGGCAGGAGAAGGCACAAAGAACTAATGGTTCCTCTCTTCTGGGGACTGGGTCAGTGCTCTGTATATTTCTACTATTAAATTAAAAAAAAAAAAAGAAGAATGAATGGAGGAAGGGATTCAACAGCCTTGCCAACACTAACCCTCGCGCCCCACAGCCAAGCCGGGGAAATTTAAAAAACTTTCCTGTCCTTTCAAGTTCCTTTAAGTAGATATGATGTACACCCAATGTTCATAGGGAAGCTACAGACACTGCCCTCCCATTAATGGGCTAGATCCCCCCAAACCCACATGCTTGTAGAAAATGTAACTCTAGGGGCTTCTGGGTGGCTCAGCAGTTGAGTGTCTGCCTTCAGCTCAGGTTGTGATCCGGAGTCCTGGGATTGAGTCCTGCATCGGGGTTCCTGCAGGGAGCCTGCTTCTCCCTCTGTGTGTTTCTGTGTTTCGCCTCCCTCTGTGTGTCTCTCATGAATAAATAAATAACATCTTAAAAAAAGAAAAGAAAATGTAACTCTACCTAATTGAATTATTCCATTTCTACAAAACAGCCAGAGAAGGAGAATCTCTAGCGATAGAAAGTAATCAGTGGTGGCCTGGGGCTGGTAGTGAGGTGGGTCTTAACTGCAGATCATCAAAAGGGATTTTGTTGGGGTGATAAAAAAAAATGCTCTAACACTAGATTTTGGTAATGGTTGTACAATTCTGTGAATTAACTGAAAACCACTGAACTGTGCACTTGAAATGGGTGAATTGTATGATATGTAAATTGTACAACAAAGCTATTAAAAATTAAAATATGAAATAAAAAGAAAGGTAATTTCATTACCAAAGTCTCTATTTCAAATCTTGCACCCAAAGCACCTTTTTTTCTTTTGCTTGTGCTTGGTTGCTTGAACAGAACAGCATCCCAGATAAGTTCTACCAGACCTAGGGCACACGCTGGCTGCCCCAGGCCAGGAGCTCCCTTAGGCTCCTGCCAGTGTAGGGGAGACTGCCACACCCACACTCACAGCACAGCATGCCCTGTCCTTCCAGGCTCCTGGAGCCACAGAGGCTGGGACACAGGAATGAAGCACAGAGGGGACTGCTGTACCCAGGCAGCCTGGAGCTTAGAAGTGCTGCTTCTTGTAGCTGAAAATAGCCTCAGCCTTCAAAACAATCTGCAGCACCATATTCTTGTATACTGATGACCACCGGAGATTGTTTTCTAAAACAGCCCTCATAATAGAAATTGCAACTTACAGGCTAGGGAAGAAGAATGTAAGTGTGTGTGTATGATGGAAGACTCATCCCATAGCCTCAGTCCCCTAGGGGCCTGCTGTGTGGCAGAAAGTATGCTTGGGCTGGGGGATGGGTGAAGGAACAGGGGAAGTAGCAAGGAAGCACAAGTTTTAAGGCAGAAAACTGAAAATCTGTGTTTCTTCAGTCCATACAAACATTGGGAGGTATTTGCCTTTGATGGGTTTAATCACTCACTCGTGCATTTATGACCAGATGGGCCAGGCACCTGGTTGACTAGTGGTGGTTCTATGGTTTGTAAACACACTATCTGCCCACAGGATGCTTATCATCTGCTAATGAGAAAGAATGTGTAAGCAACAAGTCAGGAGACAAGGCCAGCTTTGCAGTGTGCTGTGAAATGAAGGTGTGAGACTGGGATTTACTGCAGCAGAAATGCTCTGGTGTGTGTGGTATGTGGGGAGTGTGGTTGGTGCTTGAATGAATGTATGTGGATGTGTGTGTAAGAGATAGGTATGTGGGGTGTATATGTGAAGTATGCGGTGTATAATATATATGTGGTGTGGGGAGGTTACTTGTATGTGAATTTGGTATGGTGTATGTGGTGTATAATGTGTTGGTAGGTGTATGGATATGGTATAGGTGTGTGTGTGGTGTTTAGTGTATGTATGTGGGGTGTGTGGCTACTGTGAATGTGTGTGGATATAATAAGAGATATAATAAGAGAAAGTAAATGTGTGTGGAAGGTATGTATGTGGGGTGTATATGCGAGGTATGTGGTATAGGTGTGTAGCATGTGTGTGGTATATAGTATGTGTATGTGGGGAGTGTAGTTGGTGTGTGAATGTGTGTGAATATGTGTGTGGAGGGTATATGTGAGGTGTGTGGTATAGCTGTGTAATGTGTGTAATGTGTGTGGTGTGTAGCATGTGCATGTGGGGGGTGTAGTCTGTGAATGTGTGTGGATGTGTGTGAGGTGTATATGCAAGCTGTGTGGTATAGGTGTGTAGCATGTGTGTGGTATGTAGTATGTGCATGTGGGGGTGTGGTCAGTGTATGAATGCGTGTGGATTTGAGTGGGAGGTAGGCATGTGGGTGTATATGTGAGGTGTAATGTGTGGGGGTGACAGGTATGTGGATATGGTGTGAGGTGTGTGTGTGTGTACTGGTGTTGAGGTGGGAGTTGGCTGAAGACTGCCTGGGAGCAGGAAGTTAAACAGTTGCAGAGGGGGAGATAATCCTGGAAAACAATGTAAAAAATATCATGTATAAGATTTTTTAAACTACTAATATCTGCCTCACAGCATAAAACCCAGGTTCCTCATGCTCTGTATTATTCAGTGAGCAGTCCAGGGCCCAATGAACTGAGAGAAATGAGGAGCTGGTGGGAAAAAAATCGATCCCAGGAAGCAGTTAACCATCAACTGGTGGCAAAGAAGAGAAGCTCAGTCAGGAATAAGGCACTAATGAGCCCCACTTTGAAACCACTTGCTCTTATATATAACACACTTGTTTGTTAATGCACATGCTCAAGAAGCCAGCAAGTCCATCATCGTGCCCTCAGCACCTGGGGAGCAGAAACTGCCAAGATGATATGTGGTCTGGCGGGAGGTGAAATGGCCATTGGAAATAGAGTAGGGAAGTGCCAGGATGTTTGGCTTGCAGGCTGTAAGGAGAACCAGGAGTGATCTGCTGAGGGAGACCTGCTTTAGCTGTGGATTAACTTTAAAGAACACTTGGCACACAATAAGGACATATAATACACATTGGCAAAGACCCTTTGAGCCAAGACAAAAATAAGGATGATGGCATTGTCGTGTTCAGGAAACATTTGTGAACACAGAGGGGAAGAAAGCAGGAAGGGTTGGGTGTTAATGAGGCAAAGGATGCCCACCACTCCTGTGAGCATGTCAGGACTGGTGCCTGAACTCACTTCAACTAACTACAGGAGGACAAAGGAAGTGGATCTTACCTGGAGGGAGGTACTGGCAATGCCCAGAAGAATTAACTAACACGTTGGTGTGGAATGTGGCATCGAATCGCTCATCAGCACTAGAAACATGAAAAGGATTTCATGAGTCAGCACTGCCAGGCGGTGGACTCCCAGTGCCCTTAGGTCTGTCCTGACTGCAGCTAGAATGGCTTTGAGAAGTACTACTCGGACGTCTGGATGGCTCAGTCGTTTAAGTATCTGCCTTTAGCTCAGGTCATGATCCCAGGTCCTTGGATCTAGTCCCACATCAGGTTCCTTGCTCAGCAGGGAGCATGCTTCTCCCTCTAGCCCTCTCCACTGCTTGTGCTTGCTTGTTTTCTCTCTCCTTCTCAAATAAAATAAAATATTTAATTTTTTTTAAGTGCTATTCTTCATCCTCAGGTCATGCCAACACCATTTGCAGCTGGCCTGGGAGATCTTCTCAGAGCACAGGTTGGTAGCAGCCAATGTCCACCCCCACACACACCCATTTCATATGCACTGTTATTTTCATATGCACATAAAACAAAGTTTTCTTAGCCAAACTTAAACCTGAAGACAATTTCATTGGACATCAGCAGATAAGAAATTTCTCTATATATAGGAGATAAAGGGTGGGTAGAGGCACTCTGTCATTGACAGCCCCATGAGGGCAGGGATTTTGACCCACTATCTTCAAAGCTCCAGTTCCAGCCTCCTGAATGCATCTAACTCGATTGTACTTAACCAATGCATCTTGAATGACTGAGCTGCAAGCACAGGAGGCTGCTGGGCACCAGCAGAGCCCAGAGGCATCCTGGGCTCCATGGTTGGCAATGACAGGAAGGAGGGCAGGTGAAGAGAGCAGAATTAGGTACAGGTTTTAGACAGTTGCACCCTAGCCCCCTGTGTGTTCATGTTCAGAACCTCCCACACCCAGGAGTTACCAACTTGAATAAAGGGGGTGGGAGGAAGATACAAAACAGGAAAAAAGAACAATTAAAGCCAATAGCCCTTATTATCCACATCTTTTATCTTCCGTATTCTGATGCTTTGCTGACCCTGGAGAAACTGTCCCCCCTACCTGGCCCCTGCCAGGGTGGCCAGTTTCTAGAAATAGGAAACAACTTGCTTACCAGCGCATCTCTCAAATGCAAACCATCTAATCCAGAGCCTATACCCTAGCCATCTCCTTTATCAAGGTCTCACACTCCAGCCTTCTATCCCTCTGTCCTAACAACCTTAAGGCCAGGTACCAAACAACTAGTGACAGCCCCTATGATCCAGAGCCCACTGAAATTCTTCAAACTAGCCAATCCTAACCCTGCTCACCCTGTCTTGCCAGTTCCAGTCCATGGAAGCCACAACAACAGCTCTTTTCCATCTAAGATGATGTAATCAACAAAAGGAATAAAAAATTACTCCTTAAAAAAGTAATATCCTCACAGAAATTCAAGAGAATACTGCATTGAGACAAAACGAAGAGCAGTATGAAAGTTAAATATGATTTATGAAACAATTTTTTATCAATAGGTGGGAGGTTTGGCTGAGAAGAATCACAGAGATGACATGTAGGACAGAGATGAGGCAAGCCTCCAGAGTACAAGACCAGGGGAACTCACTCAACAGAGGCTGGAGAGACAACAGGGCAGGAAACTAGCAAAGAAATCACACAGAGAAATGCTAGAGCTGAAAGATACCAGTTGAACATGAAGGCAAAGGGAGACGCTTTCAAGAATACTAAGGCCTCAGAGAGTTTGTGTGTATTTAACGTATATTTTCTTGGTCATAGATTTGAGGATGAGCGCTAGGAAAATGAAGGTGAATACTGAAAAAAAAAAAAGGAAATAAACTTTTGGACTACACCTAGGGATCAAGATAATGGATTTGCATGATGAGCTATGCAGGGCTTAGAAAAGGTGGGGTCTTACAGCAAGACATGAGGGGTCTCTGAGGAGAGCAAAGTAGAGTTAGAGCAATGGAGAAAACAAGCTGGGAAACATTATGGATTCTATTAAGGACACATTTTTTTTTTCTTAAGTTACCATAATAAGTAAGAAAAAAAAATCAACCAGAAACTTCAGGGGAAAAAAAAACTATACAAAAAAGTCAGGGTTTGAATATGAAATAAAAATGTGATGTAGTGCAGAGGAAGAAGGAAGGGATACATATGAGGCTGCCTTAAAAGGATAATCTTTTGAGAGGAAGGACATACCTACCTCCTTACTTGCAAGCACACAGTGAGAGGGAGGAGGAGGCAGGCTCAAGATGCAAATATCTTTGCTTGACTGTGGTCTGTACCCAACTGTCTCAATGAATCACATGATAAACAGTGACTAGGAACAAAATAGCTGAAAAGGTGGATCTTCACAAAATCGCTCTAGATCATACCATAATTTGCAAACTAGGTTCTCTGGATCCGTGAGATTTTCTGGGTATGCTCTGGAGTTGATTCCATAAATGTAAACTTAGTGTAAATGTTGATAGTGTAAATGTTGATTCCGATATTCTCTTTTCCTTGTATTCTAAAATAGTAACACAAGTCCAAACACACTCAAATGACTTCTACAAAATTTTAACTTCAAACTAGAAAACCAATGGATCAATACATGTGGCTCATTTAACTCCTTTTTGGCTGAAAGTTAAACTAAAACGTCTCTTTCCATGCCTGTGCCTGTATTTGAACCTCTTGTAAATGAGTCATCCAGTAAGATTTCAGTTTTGCACACTCTTTTTAAAGAAATCCACATTTGAGCCTCCAATTCCAGCAAAGAACCTGCACCCTGCTGCCCAGCACAGAACTGGCACCTGTTCCCACCACTGTAGCTGCAACAACTGAAAGTGTCATATGATGCATGACACAGGATGCATAGTTTTGCTTATTTTAAGCTTGGGTTTCTTCTTGCTGATTTTTATATTTATAACAAAGACTATGAGCATCTGTTAGATCAGTGACTTAATTCTGGAAAGAAAAAAAAAAAAGAATTCCTCCAAGCTCTTCCTCCACACATTTGGATCAATTTAATTGAAGAGACTCTTGAGATCACAAGACAAATGAGTAAAAACAAGATAAAAATCTGTTTCCATTAACAACAGTTTACCTGTGTGACTCACTGATTTCTAAACAGTTAAACCAAAATAGAATGGGGAAAAATCAGAGGGGAAGACAAACCATAAGTGACTCTTAAGTCTGGAAAACAAATTCAAAGTTGCTGGAAGGGTGGCAGTAGGTGGGGGGATGGGGTAACTGGGTGATTGCATTAAGGAGGGCACATAATGTGATGAGCACTGGGTATTATATGTAACTGACCGAATTATTGAAAAGGACATCTGAAACTAATGATGTACTGTATTTTGGCTAATTGAATTTAAATTAAAACAAAAACAGAATATTGAGATAAACACAACTGTTAACACTGTTATCGATATCAAAATTCAAATCTTAATATTCATTTTGGCAGTTTTAGGGTTCTTTTCTATTTTATACATAAATGATATAAAAGCAAACTGCTGTAATAATTGTATGCTAATACCGCTTTATTGGCTTTGGCCATTAGAACTGGAGATAAAGTTTGTTTGTAAAAGGTCTCTATGGCTAAAGGCTGAGGCTGAACACAGCTGAACCACTGCCATGACACAGGAGGTGAGCATCAGTACTGTTTGTCTCATGGACTATGTGCGTGCAGCAGATAGTGACCATGAGGGCGTTATGATAACACCGATAATCATGGGAGCTGGGGTGGGCCCACAGAACTTGGTTCACTCCTCTGCTCTGATGTGCTTGTGAAACCTTCTGTTATTAAGCAGTCTGAATATATATACTGCTTATGTACTTAAGACATGATGTACCCTCTGAGTTCTTGAAGACTCAGGCACCTGGCAACCTCATTCCCTTTGACAGCTCCTCTTTCCAGCTGCCTGGGTCCTTGTCCCAGGGCAGACAAGCTTCCACTTGATATGGGGAGAACTCTAGGAGCACCCCCACCACCAATGGGGGAACAAGGGCAAGGGGGCCTTGGTCAATGAAAATTGACCATGGAAAGGAGGCATATTTAGCCCAGTTATCCAGAGTGCAGATCCTACAGTCTTAGTGTGGTGGTCAGGAAGAAAAGGCAGCTGGCCAGGTCCTAAAGATGAGCCTAACTCCAGCAGGTGGAAAGGAAGGTTGGTACATCCCCCACAGAATGCATGGTCTGATTACATACCTGGAGGTAAACTAGACAAAAGGAAGCTTCATGAAGCTGTGGTTTGCCTGGACACTGGGGTGGAGTGAGGTGTTGGCCTAACACCTTACCTTAACACTTACCTTAGCAGTAAGGCTAGCATCAGGCTTGGAAGCAAACTAAGGGTGGCCATGCCTGTGGGACCCAGGGTTCAATGCTTACAGAATTAATTGCAAGCTGTGCTTTCAGAAGTCAGTGAAGGCATAGGCAGGCAGAGGTGAACCTGGGAATCCTGGGATTAGATTTCTTTCTGTCCTCCATCCCCCTGGGTGTTTGGTTCCACCCCTGGCTCCTGACCTGGGAAGCAGAGCCTCTGAACCCAGTTCAGTGCAGCCTTCTGCTCAGCCTGCCTGTAGCACTGACCCCCCACTGCCAATCATGGAGAAGCTCAATCCTAAGCCCAGGAAAAGAAGGTGACCATACCATTCACAGAATCACCTGGCCAAGATCCTGGCTGTCAGTGCCCCAAGAGAGAAGAAGAGGATGACCAATCATCAAGGAAGCCCAGAAAGACCAACCCCCAACAGGACACATGTTCACTAAACTAAGACTTTGTGTACAGGTAATACTGAAGGATTAGGAAAAAATCCAGGGTCACTGTGCTGTACTGAAGAGGGCACTAGGTGTGTGGGCTCATGATCACTCTAATGAATAAAGACTAATGTGCAGCCCATCCTGTCTCCTCTGAACTCACATCATCCTTGAAAGAGAGACAGAAGAGCAGAAGAGAAGAAAAATGATCTCCACTGTTCTCACCACAAAATGAAATAATGATTATGCAATTTGATGTGATAAAGGTGTTAGATAATGCTAGAGTGGTAAACATATTGCAATATACACACAATTCAACACACTGCACACAGTAAACTTACATAAGGTTATATATCAATTATATCTCAATAAAAGTAATAAAATAAAAATATTGGAAGAAAAAAGTAAAGGAGGAAGATAGATCCAATCTATCTCAAAAGATCTAAGGTATCATTTATTTTAATCTTTTTGGGGGGATACCACAAAACTTTTCTTTTTTAATAATAAATTTATTTTTATTGGTGTTCAATTTGCCAACATACAGAATAACACCCAGTGTTCATCCCGTCAAGTGCCCCCCTCAGTGCCCCTCACCCATTCACCCCCACCCCCCACCCTCCTCCCCTTCCACCACCCCTAGTTCGTTTCCCAAAGTTAGGAGTAGATGTGGCATATGTATACAATGGAATATTACTCAGCCATTAGAAATGACAAATACCCACCATTTGCTTCGACATGGATGGAACTGGAGGGTATTATGCTGAGTGAAATAAGTCAATCAGAGAAGGAAAAACATTATATGGGCTCATTCATTTGGGGAATATAAAAAATAGTGAAAGGGAATAAAGGGGAAAGGAAAAAAATGAGTGAGAAATATCAGAAAGGAGACAGAACATGAGAGACTCCTAACTGGGAAAAGAACAAGGAGTAGTGGAAAGGGAGGGGGGCGGGGGATGGGGGTGACTGGGTGATGGGCACTGAGGGAGGCACTTGATGGGATGATGCTATATGTTGGCAAATTGAACTCAATAAAAAAATAAAAATAAAAAAATAAAAGAATTTATTGCTTTAAAAAAAATTCTTTAAAGAAAAACTAGCTGTCAAGACACCTCTGATGTAAGGTACATCCCGATGTCAGAGGGAAAACAGACTATTTACAATAGATTAATTTGTTTCATAAGAAAGTAATGAGTCCTCTTTTGATATTTTGATTTAGTTCTGTATTTTACTCTAAGCTGTTAAGGATCTACAACCACCAATGTGGCCAGTCATAGTCCGTGAACAAAAAGTCTTGAGCAGAACTGAAATTTAATGGTCAGAAATCCCAGGAGGCAGATATCCCAGGAGGCAGATATCTGGGCAGGAGGCTTCCAGAAGAATGAATTCAAGATCCATTTCCTTATCCACCAATTTACATGTTAGATGGCATATAACATGGATGTTGTTTTAATAATTGAATGCAACATTGGATGGATTATAACAATGTAATAAATAAGATGTTACCACAGCAGGTATCAAGTTTCTGAGCTCTCTATTTGTTCCTTGAATTATATAACTATCCCTAACCTAGTACAATATATTTTTTTTAAGAGAGAGAGAGAGAGAGGGAGGGAGGACGGGGAGGGATAAAGAATTCCAAGCAGAATCCACATTCAGAGCATGATGCAAGACTTGATCTCAAGACCCTGAGATCATTCCCTGAGCTGAATCATGGACCAGCTGCCCAAGGATTGATCCAGCAGGCTCCACTAGTATCATATCATCTTAATCAGTAAAACATAATGAAAATGTTGGTATTTAGCAGAGTAAGCCCCCACCTTTGTTCTTTTGTTTAAATGTTATATTACCTATCCTATTTTTTAATAATAAATTCATTTTTTATTGGTTCAATTTGCCAACATACAGAATAACACCCAGTGCTCATCCCGCCAAGTGCCCTCCTCAGTACCCGAGACCCATTCACCCCCACAACCCGGCCTCCTCTCCTTCCACCACCCCTAGTTCGTTTCCCAGAGTTAGGAGACTTTCATGTTCTGTCTCCCTTTCTGATATTTCCCACTGACTTTTCTCCTTTCCCCTTTATTCCCTTTCACTAATTTTTATATTCCCCAAATGAATGAGACCATACAATGCCTGTCCTTCTCCGATTGACTTATTTCACTCAGCATAATTACCCTCCAGTTCCATCCACGTTGAAGCAAATGGTGGGTATTTGTCGTTTCTAATGGCTGAGTAATATTCCATTGTATACATAAACCACATCTTCTTTATCCATTCATCTTTCGATGGACACTGAGGCTCCTTCCACAGTTTGGCTATTGTGGACATTGCTGCTAGAAACATCGGGGTACAAGTGTCCTGGTGTTTCATTGCATCTGAATCTTTGGGGTAAATCCCCAACAGTGCAATTGCTGGGTCGTAGGGCAGGTCTATTTTTAACTCTTTGAGGAACCTCCACAGACTTTTCCAGAGTGGCTTCACGAGTTCACATTCCCACCAACAGTGTAAGACGGTTCCCTTTTCTCCACATCCTCTCCAACATTTGTGGTTTCCTGCCTTGTTAATTTTCCCCATTCTCACTGGTGTGAGGTGGTATCTCATTGTGGATTTGATTTGTATTTCCCTGATGGCAAGTGATGCAGAGAATTTCCTCACGTGCATGTTGGCCATGTCTATGTCTTCCTCTGTGAGATTTCTCTTCATGTCTTTTGTCAATTTCATGATTGGATTGTTTGTTTCTTTGCTGTTGAGTTTAATACGTTCTTTATAGATCTTGGAAACTAGCCCTTTACCTGATACGTCATTTGCAAATATCTTCTCCCATTCTGTAGGTTGCTTTTAGTTTTGTTGACTGTATCTTTTGCTGTGCAAAAGCTTCTTATCTTGATGAAGTCCCAAAAGTTCATTTTTGCTTTCGTTTCTTTTGCCTTCATGGATGTATCTTGCAAGAAGTTACTGTGGCCAAGTTCAAAAAGGATGTTGCCGGTGTTCTCCTCTAGGATTCTGATGGAATCTTGTCTCACATTTAGATCTTTCATCCATTTTGAGTTCATCTTTGTGCATGGTGCAAAGAGTGATCTAGTTTCATTCTTCTGCATGTGGATGTCCAATTTTCCCAGCACCATTTATTGAAGAGACTGTCTTTCTTCCAGTGAATAGTCTTTCCTCCTTTATCGAATATAAGTTGACCATAGAGTTGAGGGTCCAGTTCTGGATTCTCTATTCTTTTCCATTGATCTATGGGTCTGTTTTTGTGCCAGTACCACACTGTCTTGATGACTACAGCTTTGTAGTACAACCTGAAATCTGGGATTGTGATGCCCCCAGCTATGGTTTTCTTTTTTAAAATTCCCCTGGCTATTCGGGATCTTTTCTGATTCCATACAAATCTTAAAATAATTTGTTCTAACTCTCTGAAGAAAGTCCATGATATTTTGATAGGGATTGCATTAAACGTGTAAATTGCCCTGGGTAACATTGACATTTTCACAATATTAATTCTGCCAATCCATGAGCATGGAATATTTTTCCATCTCTTTGCGTCTTCCTCAATTTCTTTCAGAAGTGTTCTATAGTTTTTAGGGTATAGATCCTTTACCTCTTTGGTTAGGTTTATTCCTAGGTATTTTATGCTTTTGGGTGCAACCGTAAATGGGATTGACTCCTTAACTTCTCTTTCTTCAGTCTCATTATTAGTGTATAGAAATGCCACGGACCTCTGGGCATTGATTTTGTATCCTGCCATGCTGCCAAATTGCTGTATGAGTTCTAGCAATCTTGGGGTGGAGTCTTTTGGGTTTTCTATGTAGAGTATCATGTCATCAGTGAAGAGTGAGAGTCTGACTTCTTCTTTGCCAATTTGAATGTGTTTAATGTCTTTTTGTTGTCTGATTGCTGAGGCTAGGTCTTGTAGTACTATGTTAAATAGCAGTGGTGAGAGTGGAGATCGCTGTATGGGTCCTATTCTTAGGGGAAAGGCTCCCAGTGCTTCCCCATTGAGAATTATATTTGCTGTGGGTTTTTCGAAGATGGCTTTTAAAATGTTGAGGAATGTTCCCTCTATCCCTACACTCTGAAGAGTTTTGATCAGGAATGGATGCTGTATTTTGTCAAATGCTTTCTCTGCATCTAATGAGAGGATCATATGGTTCCTGGTTTTTCTCTAGCTGATATGATGAATCACATTGATTGTTTTATGAGTGTTGAACCAGCCTTGCGTCCCGGGGATAGATCCTACTTGGTCATGGTGAATAATCTTCTTAATGTACTGTTGGATCCTATTGGCTAGTATGTTGTTGAGAATTTTTGCATCCATGTTCATCAGGGATATTGGTCTAGAATTCTCATTTTGGTGGGGTCTTTGGTTTTGGAATTAAGGTGATGCTGGCCTCATAGAACGAATTTGGAAGTACTCCATCTCTTTCTATCTTTCCAAACAGCTCTATTAGAATAGGTACGGTTTCTTCTTTAAACGTTTGATAGAATTCCCCTGGGAAGCCATCGGGCCCTGGACTTTTGTGTCTTGGGAGGTTTTTGATGACTGCTTCAATTTCCTCCCTGGTTATTGGCCTGTTCAGGTTTTCTATTTCTTCCTGATCCAGTTTTGGTAGTTTGTGGCTTTCCAGAAATGCGTCCATTTCTTCTAGATTGCCTAATTTATTGGCGTACAGCTGTTCATAATGTTTTTAAAATCGTTTGTATTTCCTTGGTGATGGTAGTGATCTCTTCTTTCTCATTCATGATTTTATTAATTTGAGTCTTCTCTCTCTTCTTTTTAATAAGGCTGGCTAAAGGTTTATCTATCTTTTTAATTCTTTCAAAGAACCAACTCCTGGTTTGTTGATCTGTTCCAAAGTTCTTCTGGTCTCGATTTCGTTGAGTTCTGCTCGCATCTTAATTAACTCTCTTCTTCTGCTGGGTGTACGATGTATTTGCTGTTTTTTCTCTAGCACCTTTAGGTGTAAGGCTAGCTTTTGTATTTGAGTTCTTTCCAGTTTTTGGATGGATGCTTGTATTGCGATGTATTTCCCCCTCAGGACTGCTTTTGCTGTATCCCAAAGATTTTGAACGGTTGTATCTTCATTCTTATTAGTTTCCATTAATCTTTTTAATTCTTCCTTTTCCTGGTTGACCCTTTCATCTTTTAGGAGGATGGTCCTTAACCTCCATGTGTTTGAAGTCCTTCCAAACTTCTTCTTGTGACTTAGTTCTAATTTCAAGGCATTATGGTCTGAGAATATGCAGGGGACGATCCCAATCTTTTGGTATCAGTTAAGATCCGATTTGTGACCCAGTATGTGGTCTATTCTGGAAAACTTCCATGTGCACTTGAGAAGAATGTGTATTCAGTTGAGTTTGGATGTAAAGTTCTGTAGAGGGATCCCTGGGTGGTGCAGCGGTTTAGCGCCTGCCTTTGGCCCAGGGCATGATCCTGGAGACCTGGGATCGAATCCCATGTCGGCTCCTGGTGCATGGAGCCTGCTTCTCCCTCTGCCTGTGTCTCTGCCTCTCTCTCTCTCTCACAGTCTGTGTAACTATCATAAAAAAAATAAAAAAAATAAAGCCTTCAGGCTTCAATTTAAAAAAATAAATAAATAAATAAATAAATAAATAAATAAATAAATAAGTTCTGTAGATATCTGTAAAATCCTTCTGGTCCAGTGTATCACTTAAAGCTCTCATTTCTTTGGAGATGTTGTGTTTAGAATACCTATCTAGTGTAGAAAGTGCTAGATTGAAGTCACCAAGTATAAGTGTATTATTATCTAAGTATGTCTTAACTTTGGTTATTAATTGATTGATATATTTGGCAACTCCCACATTCAGGGCATACATATTGATGATTGTTAAGTCCTCTTGTTGGATAGATCCTTTAAGTATGATATAGTGTCCCTCTTCATCACTCACTACAGTCTTCGGGTTAAATTTCATTTTATTTGATATAAGGATGGCTACTCCTGCTTTCTTTTGAGGACCATTTGTATAGTAAATGGTTCTCCCACTTTTTATTTTCAGGCTGCAGGTGTCCTTCTGTCTAAAATGAGTCTTGTAGACAGCAAATAGATGGGTCCTGCTTTTTTATCCAGTCTGACACCCTGCGCCTTTTGATGGGGTCATTAAGCCTGTTCACGTTCAGAGTTACTATTGAAAGATATAAGTTTAGTGTCATCATGATATCTATTCAGTCCCTGTTTTTGTGGATTGTTCCACTGGACTTCTTCTTTAAGGGGAATTTTAAGAGTCCCCCTTAAAATTTCTTGCAGAGCTGATTCTGAGGTCACATATTCTTTCAGTTCCTGCCTGTCTTGAAAGCTCTTTATCTCTCCTTCCATTCTGAATGTGAGCCTCGTTGGATAAAGTATTCTTGGTTGCATGTTCTTCTCATTTAGGACCCTGAATATATCCTGCCAGCCCTTCCTGGCCTGCCAGGTCTCTGTGGAGAGGTCTGCTGTTACCCTAATACTTCTCCCCATAAAAGTCAGGGATTTCTTGTCTCTTGCTGCTTTAAGGATCTTCTCTTTATCTTTGGAATTTGAAAGCTTAAGTATTAAATGTCCAGGGGTTGAATGGTTTTTATTGATTTTAGGGAGGGGGTCTCTGTATTTCCTGTATCTGAATGCCTGTTTCACTTCCCAGATTAGGAAAGTTTTCAGCTATGATTTGTTCAAATACATATTCTGGACTTCTGTCCCTTTCGACGCCCTTGGGAACCCCAATTCAATGTAGGTTTTTCTTTTCAGGCTGTCATTTGTTTTCTTTAATCTATCCTCATGGTCTTTTAATTGTTTGTCTCTTTTTTCCTCAGTTTCCCTCTTTGCCATCAACTTGTCTTCTATGTCACTCACTTTTTCTTCCACCTCGTTAACCCTCGTCGTTAGGACTTCTAGTTTGGATTGCATCTCATTCAATTGATTTTTAATTTCTGCCTGATTAGATCTAAATTCTGTAGTCATAAAGTCTCTTGAGTCCTTTATGCTTTTTTCTAGAGCCACCAGTAGCTGTATAATAGTGCTTCTGAATTGGCTTTCTGACATTGAATTGTAATCCAAATTTTGTAACTCTGTGGGAGAGAGGACTATTTCTGATTCTTTCTTTTGAGGTGAGGTTTTCCTTCTAGTCATTTTGCTCAGTGCAGATTGACCAAAGACAAGTTGTATTGGGAAAAGGAAAAAAGAGAGCAGAGAAAGAAGGAAAGAAAAGAGAAAAAGAAAAAAGAACAAAAGAGAAGAAAAAGAGAAAGAAAGAGAAAGAAGGGAAGAAAGGGTGGGGGAAGCAAACAGAAATCAAAAAGAAAAACAACAACAAAAACAATAAGAAAAAAAAAACAGGGGGGAGTATCCTCAGATTCTGTGTTCTGTAAGTCCCTTGACTTCCCCTGGAACTTTCCCCTGTAATTTTCCAGTGCTGCTTGGTCAATAATTTGTTTTTCCCCTGTCCGTCTAGCTGGTCTTCTGGGGGAGGGGCCTGTTGTGCTGATTTTCAGGTGTTAGCACTTGGGGGAGCTGCTCTGCCCCCTGCCTGGTGCAGGGCTCAGTGGGGATTGTTTACCCCATGTGTCCCCAGAAGGAACAACCCCAGTGGCCGCGGCCAGCTCTGGAGCCCTGTAGTCAGCTCCGGCAGTATTTACAGAGCTCTCTGTCCCCAGGGCCTGGATGCTCCGGGGCGGGGCCGCTGATATGCTCAGCTCCGGGCAGGAGCGTCCTTGCTGTCCTGGGCCCTCCTGGCCTCTGCGTGTCCCGGGGGGGAGGCCGGATCCTGGGCTGTGTCCCTGGTGTCCTCTGCTCCCGGAGCCTGCGCTGTTGGATTCGCGCTCCCGGCTGCCCAGCCCCCTCCAAGGAGCCACCGCCCGAGCCCCTCCAAGCTGCTCCCGGGTCCAGCCGCCCGCGCTGCAGCCCTTAGGGAGCTTGGCGCACTCTCCTGGGCTCGCAGGTGTCTGTTAGTGTCCCCGGGAGCCTGAGGGCATCCCCACCCTCCTGGGGTCCTGCTCCAACTCCCTGCGAGCGCCCTTCCATCTGGGAAGATTGGTGAAGCTCCTGCTTCTCCAGGATGGGGCTTTCCTGTCCTGGGGACACTCGCCCCGGCCTTAGCCCGGCTCCTCGCAGGGCCCCTCCCCTTGGATGCCTTTTGTTTCTTTAATTCTTTCTTCCCTGTCTTCCTACCTTGATAGAAGCGCGAACTCTTCTCACTGTAGCATTCCAGCTGTTCTCTTTAAATCTCAGGCTGCATTCATAGATTTTCAGAATGATTTAAAGGTTATCTAGGTAATTTGGTGGGGACAGGTGACTTGGGGACCTACTCTTCCGCCACCTTGCCCCTCCCCTATATTACTGATCCTTGACCTTTGATTCATCACTGCAAATTCTGGGATCCACTTGTCCAGTCCCATGAAGACCTGCTGAGACTTCAGTTGGAATCACAGTAAATTTACCGAACATTTTGTGAAAATTGGACATCTTTGTGTACCGAGTATTCCCAAAATTAAATATGATATAAATTCATAATTTATTTTGGTCTTTCTTATATCTATTTATTGGTAATTTTTAATACTTGCAGATATTGGAAATAAAATTTGTTAAATAGGGATTCCTGGGTTGCTCAATGGTTTGGTGCCTGCCTTTGGTCCAGGCATGATCCTGGAGTCCTGGGATCGAGTCTCACATCGGGCTCCCTGCATGGAGCCTGCTTCTGTCTCTGCCTCTTCCTCTCCCTCTCTCTCTTTCTGTGTCTATCATGAATAAATAAAGAAAATCTTTAAAAAAAATCAGCACACATGGCTTAAGTGGGCTGTGATTCTTTAAAAAAAATAAAATAAAAATTGTTAAACTATATTTTCTAATTGTCATAAGGGTAAAGAAATACATTCAGTATTTTTACACTTGTTTATTAGCCAACATATTTTGTCTAGATAGTCTCTAAGAGTCCTTTTTAATGTAAAAAAAAACCCACATAGTCTATGAATGATGGTAATTTAGTTTATTTTTTTTCTAATCCTTAACATTTTATTACTTTACTTATATTACTACTTAAATTCATACCATTATTAAGATATGCAATGACAATGGATATCCTTATTTTGTTTTCCACATACAGAAACTTCTAATGTTTCAGCATTAAATGGGCTTTTGGTAAAGACTTTACATCAACTGAAATCAAGTTTAATTCTTTTTCACAAATAGGTATCAAATACTGTCAGTTGATTTTTCTCCACTTACCAAGATTATTATATTATTTTTCTCCATTCCATTAATAGGGTAAATTATGTAAATAGATTTTTCTAAAGTTAAACAAAACCTGTATTCCTAATAGAAAATTATATTTGATTCAATTTATTTTTAATTATTGCTAGATTTAGTGAGCTAAAATTTAGTTAAGATTTATACATGTATGTTCATAAGTGACATTGTACACTAGATGAAACTTGTCTATAAAACCCACCTTTTCTGATTTATTTCCCAAAACATGTCAATCAAGAGAATGAAAGGAAAGCTTCATACTGTGAGAAAATATTAGAAAAAGACATACCTGATAGAGACTATTATCCAAAATATGGAAACTACTCTTGAAATTCAACAATAAGTATAAAAACAACCTAATTTAAAAATGAGTCAAAAACCTGAACAGACACCTCAGCAAAGATATAAAGTCAAATAAGCACAAGAAAAGCTTCTCCATATCATATGTCATTAGGAAAATACACATTAAAATGAGATACACCTCTTAGATGGCCAAAATCTAACACCAAATGTCGACACGGATATGGAGCAAAAAAGAAGTCTGATTCATTACTGGTGGGAATACAAAATGTATAGCCACTTTGGAAGATAGTTAGGCAGTTTTTTACAAAACTAAACATACTCTTACCATACAGTCCAACAACTCAACAATCACATTCCTTGCTATTTATTAAAGGAGCTAAAAACTTAGGTATACAAAAATCTGTACACAGATGTTTATAGCAGTTTTATTATTCCTAAAACTTGGAAGCAACCAAGATGTCCTTCAGTAGGTGACTGGATAAATCAACTTTGATACATCCAGACAATGGAAAATCATTCAGTAATAAAAAGAAATGAATTAACAAATCAGGAAAAGACATGGAGAAACCTTAAATGTTTATTACTAGGTGAAAAAGACCAATCTGGAAAGGCTATATATGTATGATTCCAAATATATGACATTCCAGAAAAGGCAAAATTATGAAGACAGTACAAAAGTTAGTGTTTGCTGGGGTTATGATGAGGGAGGGATAAATAGATGGAGCAGAACATTTTTAGGGCAATGAAACTACTCTGTATAATATAACTATGGTGAATATATATAGTCTTACACATTTCTCCAAATCCAGAGAATATACATGAAGAGTGAACCCTAATGCAAACTATGGACTTATGTGATAATGATGTGTCAATTCATCAATCATATCAAATGTTCCACTCTGATGTGGGGAGGCTGTGCATGTGGGGGAGCAGGGGATAGAGGGGAAATCTCTGTATCTTCCACTCAATTATGCTATGAACCTAAAACTTCTCTAAAAAATAGTCTATTTTTAGAAATATATATTGACTCAATCTTCTTGTCTATTTTTTCTATTTTTGTCTAGAACCAGCTTTTATTTTTTCAGGAAAAAAATAATTCTGGCTAAATATCCAAATTTAGTGGCCTAAAGCTATCCATAATAGTGTCACTTGTTTTAAAATATCTGTGGTCACCTGCTTCAGCCCCATGTGGCCCACAGGGGATCCACTGAACCCCTGGGATAAAGGGACATTGAGATGACCAGAAGGGTCCCCAGGCCCCTAGGGAATAGAGAAAGGCTGAACCCTCTGACCCCTGGGCATAGACATCAGCTGGGCCTCCAGCAAACCCCACAGACCCCAGTCAGCTCAGATCCAGAGACCAGCAGGAGGATGCAGAGCACCTGCTCCCTCCACCTGGGACACCATCCTGGGAACAAGCATGGAGGTGGGCAAAAGATATGATATGGGAGTATTTGCAATGATTGGGAGGGACTGTGTGTGTGTGTGTGTGTGTTCCCTGCTTTAGTGAGGGCAGCTCCTGAGTGAGACCAAATCACTGAGGGACAATGACATTTTATTTTTTCTGCTGAACTGCTCTGCATCCTGCTCTGCCACACACACACACACACACACATGCACACACACACGTGCACACACATATACAAGCACACATGGGCATGCACACACATGCATATGCAGGCACACAAGTGCACACACACACACATCCCCTAACATACCCATGGTACATACACTGACACGCAGTACTCTGTAATTTCTCCAGGTTGGAATTTCCTAACGAACACCTTTGAGGAAATAAAGCAGCATCTGTGCTATTGTTATAAAGTGCAAAAATAAATAAATAAATAATAAAATAAAAAATAAAATAAAATTAAATTAAATTAAATTAAAATAAAATAAAATAAAATAAAATAAAATAAAATAAGATAAAATAAAATAAAAATCTGTGGTTAGGGCCGTTTGGGTAGCTCAGTGGTTTAGCGCCACCTTCAGCCCAGGTTGTGATCCTGGAGACCCATGATTGAGTCCTACATCGGGCTCCCTGCCTGGAGCCTGCTGCCTCCTCTGCCTGTGTCTCTGCCTTGCTCTCTTGCTCTGTGTCTCTCATGAATAAATAAATCAAATCTTTAAAATAAATAAATAAATAAAATATCTGTGGTTATAAACCCATTTTATTGCTAATAAACATTTCTTTGTACCTTCTTATTTTCTTGATAATTATTCTGAAGTGTGTTCATTTTATTAGTTCTTTCTAAAAACCACCTTACTCCTTCTTGATTTCTATTTTTCATATTTAATGTATTTTTACTCTTTGTTTTTTCTTCCTCCTACTTAATGTTTTTTCTAATTTCTGGACATTGGTGATTAACTCACAAATTTTCCTTTTTAAATATTTTTTAATGTAAGCATTTAAGGCTATGTATTCCCCCTACACACAGGCAGAGGCAGACACACACACACACACACACTCACAATGAAGATTTTTTTATTCATATATAATACTTAGTTCTGCAGATATTTATTTTTAGTATAACAAAGATAAATCTATTCCTATATCTCTGAGTATTTCTATAACTGTATCTATATTTATATATTAGATAAGTCTTGGTAACTGTGTAGTTCAAAACTGAGATACCCTTATGTTTTTTTTTCTTTTTAAACTATCAATTACTAAAAGAAGTACATCAAAATATTCTGCCAAAATTATGGATGTCTGCCAATTTTCTTCCTTTGTTTCAAAGATATTTTGTATTTAGTGCATACATGAGAGATTTGTTATATATTCTTAGAAATTGTTTCTTTTTGAGATGCCTGGCTGGCTCAGTCAGTTAAGCTTCTGCCTTCAGTTCAGGTCATGATCTCAGGGTCCTAAAACAGAGCCCTGCATCTGGCTCCTTGCATATCAGGAAGGTTGCTTCTCCCTCTTCCTCTCCCTCTCCTCTCCTTCTGCCACTCCCCCTGCTTGTGCTTGCGCTCTCTCTCGCTCTCTCTCTCTAATAAATAAAATATTTAAAGGAAAAAAATGTTTATCATTGACTAGACCTTTAATTTTAATTGTATCTTTTATTTTTTTATTGCAGTGCGTGTTGTGGTTTTTGGTTTTCTGTTTTTTGGGGTTCTTTTTGCTTTTCGTGGTCATTGTTTCTCTGTTGTAAACATAGCCATTCTCATTCCTGGTTCCTGTTTATCAGGCTTATCTTTTCATTTTTTACTTTTTATTTTAATTAATGTGTTTATTTTTGTTTCTTGTGTACTTAAGTGCTTTAGTTCCATCCAAATGGCCTATAGCTAGATTTTTTAAAGTATATATAGTTGGGAAATCTCAAATGTGTGTGTGTGTGTGTGTGTGTGTGTGTGTGTGTGTGTGTATATATATATATATATATATAGCTGGTTATATATAACCAGCTGCCTAATCCACTTACTTTTATTTTCTCTGTTGCAATGTTTGGTTTTATCTCTACTACTTAATTTTGTGCTTTTGATTTCTCTCTCTTTTGATTGTACTTCTTCCTCCTTTTTGGGAGTTTCTCATGTTTTCCTTATTTTTCCCCTACTCACTCCCTACCTGTTTGAAAGTTCACTATATTATTCCTATGCTTCTGATGGTTGTTCTTACATTTTTAACATGTGTATCTTACTCAAAACTGACCACTCTGTGCCCTGTCAGCACAACAATGGAATGTTTTGTCTCCACTTGCTATCCAAGTACCACTTTCCATGTTACTATTTTCTGGCATTTAAACTCTTTGTTTTTCATACTCCCAAGCCCATCAATATTATTTTATATATTCCAACTTGTTTATATTTACCTGACTTTTTTTTTTAAAAGACTTTATTTATTTGAGAAAGAGAGAGGAGACAGAGACTGTATGGCAGAGGGACAAGCAGACTCCCCACTGAGCATAGGGTTTAATCCCATAGCCCTGAGATCATGACCTGAGCCCAAGTCAGATATTTAACTAACTGAGCCACCCAGGCATCCCTATATTTACTTGATTTTTCAACCAACTGCTTTGCTTACCATTCCTTCTCATCTCTTATTCCTAAATGTTCCTTCTGGTAGTTTCTTTTTATTTTTTAAAGATTCCATTTATTTACTCATGAGAGACACAGAAAGAGAGGCAGAGACATAGGCAGAGGGAGAAGCAGGCTCCCTGCAGGGAGCCTGATGATGGACTCAATCCCAGAACCCCTGAATCAGTCCCCTAGCCAGAAGCTCCACCACTGAGCCACCCAGGTGCCCCTGCTAGTTTATTTCATAGTAGTATTTCTGGTTGTTTTCCACTGCATGGGAAACTCTTTTAGTCTTTGTTTTCTTGGAAATGTCTGATTTTGCCCCGCACATAAAAAATGGTTTAGCTGGCGAAAGATTTCTAAGTTGATAATTATTTTCCTTCAGTATTTAGAAGGTACCTTTTTTTTTTTTTTTTTCTGTCTTCTACTGCACTCTCTAAAAGGTCTGCAGTCTCTTTCCTGTTTCTTTGTTAGAAAGCTGCTCTTTTGTCTTCTCTTGTTCCCAGGATCTCCTTAGCTTTGAGTGTTCTGCAGCTTTTAGCATAGTATGTCTAGGGGCTCGTTTCTTACTATCTACCTTTCCTCAGACTTGTATGTTCTGAATCAGAGGATTTATGATTTTTATCAATATTATTAAATTTTCAGCCATTCTTTCAGAACATGGTTTCTGTTGAAAAAAAAAAAGTATTGTTTTAATGGAAAACTGCATCCTCTTTAACACACAGTACTGAGTTAGCCTGTCATTGTATTTGAACCATTTAAAGGTTCTTTGTAAGCTATAAGCAATTGATAGATGTATAAATTATACATTGTCTGGTAGTGATTTGACTCTCTGTACCCTGCAGATAAACAAGTTTTGTGACCACCTATAATTTATCGCAGCATCCCTAGTCCATATAAAATTGTCCTGATTTGATTTCTCCTTTGAACTGGCTCTGTCTAACATCTGCCTGGGTCCCTTGTGTTATATGAGTAAAATAAACTCTTTAACATGTGCTCATTTTTTATACCTGTATACAAGTCACAATTTTGTCTTTCTTCTGAAAATAATCTCTTAACACTTCTTCCCACATTCTTTCTTTTATTTCCTCCTATTGTACTAGCAAACATGTATGGGAACACTAATTCACCATATGAGAGGAACCCATACTCTAGGTCTTGCAGGATTAAGTACGTGGTGTCTCTTGGGTGGATTCTGCTTCCGTGTCTACTTACTGCATAACCTCTGACACACTGTGCTTTATTATGATTATGATTATTTGTTCCCATTTTGCCTTTTTGGAAAATAGAAATAATAATAGTACTTTCTTCATAAGGTTGTTAATAAGTGTAAAACATCCAGACCAGAACCTGGCACACAGAAGCACCATAGAAGTGTTAGATATTTTTGTAACTGTTCACTATTCTTTAATATTTTTATCTATTTAGCTTGCTGTGATTCATCCAAGAAATAGCCTCTTCTCCTTCAACTGTGTCTCATCTGATACAGTGCCTCTACTGAGTTTTTAATTTTGATGGTTAAATTTCTCACCTCTATTAATTTTACCTTTTTAAAGCTGCTTTTTAGAGGATGAGCTGCTCTTTCCTTGTTTTCTATTCTTATCATGTTCAATTATCTTAAAATTATCTTTTAGTTTCTATTATCTAAGGTTTAGAACTAAATCTGCTGTTTGCCATGTTTACTAACTGCTCTAAGTTTTAAAATTTTAATTTGTATGTGCATGTTTGAGTTCCATCTTACTCTCTTTATTGCTTCACTCTTTGTACCATTTTCTGTAAGAATGAGAGCTCAAGAAGCATAAATCCAGAAATAGTGTTGGTGGGGAGAGGAGGCCAGGGAAGTGAGGGAATGGAAAAAAGAGTCCTGTGGCTTTCCTCTCACAGCTGTACAGCTCCACCTTGGACACTTATCTACTTGTCATACCTTGTGCTATTTGTGAGGCTGCAGAAAACTCTTAGCTCAAGCACAGATTTGGCACCCACAGAACTTGGACAGAAGACGTTGAAGCTTCCTGATGGGGCAGACAGGAATGAACCTTCATTCTTTTAGCCCCAGAAGGCAGTTTCCCCCAGCACAGGCTAAAACAGGCAAGCTTCTTTTTCATCCTCCTGAACTGAAAAGTAAATGTTTTTTAGTCCAATTTCTTTACTTCTTTTTTTTTTTTTTTTGTTAAAGATTTTATTTATTTATTCACGAGAGACACACACACAGAGAGGCAGAGACACAGGCAGAGGGAGAAGCAGGCTCCATGCAGGGAGCCCGGATGCGGGACTTGATCCCAGGACTCCAGGATCATGCCCTGGACCAAAGGCAGGCACCAAACCACTAAGCCACCCAGGGATCCCTTTAGTCCAATTTCTCACTGAGAACAGCATCTCCACAGGAGGCCAGCTTTCTCAGTTCCAACCCACCTTGTATGTGGCAACAGAGAGGAAGCACCAGTATTATTCCTGCTTTGATGGGTAAATAGCTTTGTGACACAGAACAAGTCATTGAACTCTCCAGGACTCAGTGAGGGAAAGATAAAGTTGACCTCCATTCTCCTAAGGTGTCTTGTAGCCTGGGCGTTCCTTCTAGCAGTGTTTTAGGTAGCTCATATGAACTGATGGGAAGACATCAATGAAATAAAAAGTAGTTTTTCATTCCTAAACTATGAAACCAATGATACCCCCTCTGGCTCTAGATCTATGAAACAAAGGGAAATAAGAAACGCTAATCACCTCTGTCAGTAGAAGACAAAGTTATGGCACTGGTGTAACTATGTGTTAAAAGACTGTAAATTAAAAAAAAAAAAAGACTGTAAATTATATGCAGAAATTCACGTGTGTGTGTGTGTGTGCGCGCGTGCATGCATGCAGAGTGACTGGAAAACACAATGGTAAAAGTTAACAATATTTCATTCTGCCCACCTGTACTCTAGCATCTCTCTTTTTTAAAATAATTAACACCCAGTGCTCACTGCAAGCTTGGGAACCTCCTACATAAATGGGGGTCCAGGTCCGCACCTAAGGTAATAGGCTAAAAAGTGACTACATTAATTTTTTAAGGGAGCTTTACTCTTCAGATTGAGGACAATAAAGAAATTCATCAGCATTGAGGCCCCTGGGTGGCTCAGTGGTTGAACATCTGCCTTCAGCTCAGGTTGTGATCCTGGGGTCCTGGGATCCAGTCCTGCAACAGGCTCCCTGCACGGAGCCTGCTTCTCCCTCTGCCTATGTCTCTGCCTCTCTTTCTGTGTCTCTCATGAATAAATAGATAAAATCTTAAAAAAAAGAAATTTATCAGCATTAATATGAATGAATGATGTCTAAATAAATAAGCATATGCTTTCAAAAAACACCCCCAAATACCATTTGCTATGTTATAAAAATGATAAAACAAAAACATTGTTTTTGTCTTTAAGAAATCAATCTAAAGATCTCCTGCCCATAATTATACTAAATATTTCCACCAAAAAATGGAAACAGAAAGGTTGATAACTTAAATACCAAACTTGGTTTAGATTAAGTGGAATATAACACTGGGGGCCTAATTTTCTTTTTTCTTTTCTTTTTGTCTTCTTTCTTTTTTTTGAAATTATGCAAAGTTTAGGCCAGAGAGGTAAAATAAAAACAGCTACTGGGAACGAAGGGAACCTAATTTTCTTTATGAGTAAACCAAAATGGTATAACATCCTTGGAAAGAAATTTCACAAAATATAATAAGAGCATTTAGGACCCTAAAAAATTCCATGTTTTGTCCAGAAAGTTAACTGATTAAACAATTATAGTCACATATGTTTATTACCATTTGATAGTACAAAAAATAGAGCTCAGACTCTCAGTTATGGAGAGACAGAACATTACCTATTTGCTATGGACTGATTTGTGTCCTCCCACCCCCCAAATCCACATACTGAATCCCTAACCCCCAATGTGACTGTATTTGAAGACAGAGCTTAGCATAAGGCTTAAAGGAGGTAATTAAGGTTAAATAAAGACATAGGATGAGGTCCTAGTCCTATAGGATTGGTAGCCTGATAAAAAGGAGAGATCCCTCTTTCCGTCTCCCTTCCCCCTTACCCTGTATATATGCTATATGAGAAGGCAACAATCTACAAGCCAGGAGGAAAGCTATCACCAGGAACCAAATTGGCTGTCTCCTTGATGTTGGACTTTCAGCCTCCAGAACTCCAAGGAGTGAAAGTCTCCATTTTTATGTATCCACTAAAACCACTTTGAATGCTTCTCGGGAGCAGCACAGTATATAAATAAATAAGAAATAAAATTTAATGTCCTGAGGATTCAGCTCCCCCCCCCTAATATCTACTTTGGTACCAAAAAGAAAAACAAACAAAATTAAACACCATGCCCAATGTATAGTACTTTGTTATGACAGCTCAAGTTGACTAATCCACTCTTCCCTCCATTAATTATGACTAAAAACTCTAGGTATAATATGTAAATAAACATAAGGAGACCATGAAAAGTTTAGAGAAGAATGTAGAAGGAACAACATGAGGTACCTGTGTGTTTCATTTGTCTCCTATATTATAAACTAGCTACTTGAGAAGCACCAATGGGCATAGACCAAAAGAAAAAAAAAAAAAAAAGCCCTGAGAAAAGCTCTATCTAGCCCACTGGCTAGAGGGCAGCAGGGAGACAGAAAACTTTTAGACGATATCCATGTATCAGCTAAATGCCAAAGAAGAAAAAAATCATGTTCTATCACCAACCCCATCAGGAGAGCCAGGTGAGGACTCTAGACTTCCAACCAAATTATATATACCAAGAAAATAGTATCCAAAAAAGCAAGAATGACTATAATATTGTCAGATAAAACAGACATTAGATAGACATTAGATGAAAGAAAATTACAAAGGGCAGACAAATTTACACATTGGTAAGGGCTCAATCCACCAAAAGACACAGTAATCATACATTCTTTCCCACAAACAAGTTGCAGAGTATGTGAACCAAAACTAGATGGAAGTGTAAAAAAAGAATCAACAAATCCATTGTTATAGTTAGAGACTTTAACACTCCTTCCCCAACAATAGAAGACATGATGTATAGACATAAAATCAGCAAGGATACAAAAGAATTTAACATACCCTCAGCCAAAAGGACCTAACAGACAGAAAATCCTTCCCCCAATAACAACAAAAACACATTCTTTTCAAGACTCCATGGAACATATACTAAGACCATATCCTGAGACACAGGACAAATCTTGACAACATTTATTAGAACTGAAACTATATAAGAATGGATAAAGAAGATATGGTTTATGTATACAATGGAGTATTACTCAGCCATTATAAACGACAAATACCCACCATTTGCTTTGACGTGGATGGGACTGGAGGGTATTATGCTGAGTGAAATAAGTCAATCAGAGAAGGACAAACATTATATGGTCTCATTCATTTGGGGAACATAAAAAATAGTGAAAGGGAATAGAAGGGAAGGGAGAAGAAATGGGTAGGAATTATCAGAAAGGGAGATAGAACATGGAAGACTCCTAACTCTGGGAAACGAACTAGGGGTAGTGGAAGGGGAGGTGGGCAGGGGGTGGAGGTGACTGGGTGACGGGCACTGAGGGGGGCACTTAATGGGCTGAGCACTGGGTGTTATTCTATATGTTGGCAAATTGAACACCAATAACAAAAAAATTTACAAACAAACAAAAAGAACTGAAACTATATAGAATTTGATATGTAATTACAACAGAATCAAATTAGAAACAAATAACAGGAAGTGTCTCAAATACTTGGAATCAAATACCAGATTTCTAAATAATCTAGGAGTCAAAGAGGCAGTCTAGAGGGAATTCAAGACCTACACTGAACTGAATGAAAATAAAAAATATATATCAAAATCTGTAAGGGCAGCCCAGGTGGCTCAGTGGTTTAGGGCCGCCTTCAGCCCAGGGCCTGATCCTAAAGACCTGAGATCAAGTCCAACATCAGGTTTCCTGCATGGAGCCTGCTTCTCCCTCTGCCTGTGTCTCTGCCTCCCTATCTCTCTCTCTGTCTCTCATGAATAAAAAAATAAAATCTTAAAAAATCTGTAAGATGGAGGTAAGGTGATGACAGGGGAATTTATAGTAGCAAATTGCTTACATTAGAAAAAAGTTTTAAGTCTATAATCTGTGATCACCCCCCAAATAACTAGAAAAAAAGAAAAAGAAACCCATAGTAAATAGAAGAGATGAAATAATAAAGATAGGAACAAATATCAATGAAAGTGAAAAGAGAAAAAATTAGGACAATCAATGAAACAAAAATATACCTCTTTGAAAAGATCAATAAAGTTGACAAACCAGTAGCAGGAATGAATTTGAGTATACCACTACATGCTCTTTAGACAATAAAGTAATGATAAGCTGGTAAGGGAATACTATAAACAACTCTTCACACATAAGTTTGACTGTTTAGATGAAATATGCCAATTCCTTGGAAAGCACAAACCACTAAAACTTAACCAAGAGAAAACAGATAAGCTGAATAGCCCTAAAAGTATTACACATTAAATTAATAATTTAAAACATTCTAAAATGAGTTTTCTAGATCCTGATGGTTTTACTAGAGAATTTTATCAAACTTAAAGAATTAATACTAATTCTATCACTCTGTCCTAGGCAGCAGAGGATGAGAAAATGTCTATCAACTCATTTTAAGAGGCTAATATTATTCTGAAACCAAAGCCACAAAGACAGTACAAAATTGAAAAAAGAAAGAAAAAGAAAAAATAGCTAAAAACTACATTCCCTTATAAATACATATAAAAACCCTTAACAATTTATTAGTAAATATAATTCAACTGCATCTATAAGTAATTATACATATGACTAAGAATTAAGTCCATGAGTGCAAAGCTGGTTCAGTATTTCAAAACAGATCAGTGGAATCAACCATATTAAAAACCTAAAGAAGGGATCCCTGGATGGCGCAGCGGTTTGGCGCCTGCCTTTGGCCCAGGGCGCGATCCTGGAGACCCGGGATCGAATCCCACGTCGGGCTCCCGGTGCATGGAGCCTGCTTCTCCCTCTGCCTGTGTCTCTGCCTCTCTCTCTCTCTCTGTGACTATCATAAATAAATAAAAATTAAAAAAAAAAAGATTTAAAAAAAAAAAAAAAAAAAAAACCTAAAGAACATGATTATATCAATTGATACAGAAAGAGTGATAATATCAATACTGATTCACAATAAAAACCTTCAGAAAACTAGAATAGCAAGGAACTCCCTCAGCCTAATACAGAATATCTAGAGAAACACTAGCATTATACTTAATGGTATAAGAACTGAATGCTTACCCCTAAGATCAGGAACAAAGCCAAGTCACCTGTTTCCAACACTCTTATTCAATTTAGCACTGGTAGTTCTTACCAGGAAAATAAAGGAAATAAAAATATAAAGATCTAAAAGAAAGAAAATTTAAGTTGACAGTAGAAATCATCTACATGATTATGTAGAAAAAAAAAATCCCAAGAAATATCTAGAAACAAACAAACAAACTCCTAAAAACATGAGTTCAACAAAGTCAGAGGATACAAGATCAACATTAACAAAGAAACAAACAAAAACAATTATGAGTCTATGTACTAGCAATAAACATATGGAAACTGAAAACACAATACCACTTATAATTACGCAAAAAAAATGAAACTTGAATATAAATCTAACAAGACATGTATGGGACTTTTATGCTGAAAATTACAAAATGCTGATGAGAGAAATCACAGGAGATTTAAATAAGGACACATACCGTGATCATGGATTGGAAGACTCAACATAGGATGTCAATTCTCCCCAAAATGATCTGTAGGTTTAACAAAATTCCTATCAAAATTCCGGTAAGTTATTTTGTAAATATAAATAAGGTCATTCTGCAATTGATACAGACAGGGAAATGAATTAAAATAGCTTAAACAATTTTGAAGAAAGAAGAAAGTAGGAGAAAATACTCAATGTGTAAGTCCTACTACAAATCTAAAGCAAACAAGACAGTTTAATATTGGTGGAGGGAGAGAAACAGAAATCACTAGAACAGAACAGAGAACCCAAGTGTAGACCCGCACGAATATAGTAGTTCTCCTACCCTTACCCGAGGTTTAGCTCTGTGGTTTCAGTCCTCTGGGGTCCAGGGGCAAACCATCCTCCTTCTGATATGTTGTAAGGTCAATAGTAGCCTAAGTCTCTATCACAATGCCTACATCATTCACCTCACTTCATCTTACCAACTAGGCATTTTATTGTCTCTCATCATTACAAGAAGAAGGATAAGTACAGTACAACAGGATATTTTGAAAGAGACCACATTCACATAAATGTTATTACAATACATTGTTATAATTGTTCTATTTCATTATTAGTTATTTTCGTCAATCTCTTACTGTGCCTAATTTATAAATTTAACTTTATCATAGGTGTATGTCTACAGGGGAAAAAAAAACATAGTATATAAAGGGTTCAGTACTATCTGTGGTTTCAGGCATTCAGATCCCCACTGGGGGACTTGGAATGTATTCCCCCTGGATAAGAAGGGACTACAGTACATCCAACTGATTTTGACAAAGGTGTGATACACAAAGGAGGAATACAGCCCTTTCAACAAATGGAGCTGGGGAAATTGGAAAACAATAACCACAAAGATGAACCTCCACCTAATCTTCTCCTGTTATTCAATAATGAATTACAGACTTAAATGTAAATCTTAAAACTATAAAACTTAGGAAAAAATCTTGGGGACTTGCATCTAGGCTAAGTGTTCCTGGGCTAAAAATTCTTAGACTTGGTTACCAAAAACAATCCATTAAAGTAAAATTTGATAAAATAGATTTTATTAAGATTTTTTTAAAATGCTCTGTAAGAGACTTAAGAATCTGAAAAGATGACCCACAGAAGGGCAAAAGGTATTTCCACATGACATGTCTAACAAATGACTCATTTAGAACATATGAAGGGATATTAAAACTCAGTAAAAATTAAATGAATAATAAAAAGCAATGACCCAATTAGAAAAGAGGGCAAATATACATGAATAGGAATTTGATTAAAGAGGATATACATATGACAAATGAATACATGCAAAGATGTTCAACCTCATTAGCCATTATGGAAATGCAAATGAAAACCACAATGAGATATTACAGGTTTATCACGATAAAAAATACTAATAAGGACACACAGTAATTCAGTCACTCATATTTCTGGGTACAGAGAGGAATGTAAACAGAACAAAAACTCTGAAAAAGAGTATGGCAATTTCTTGTAAAACTAAACATCCACTTATATAAGGCAGCAATGGTACTCTTGTATAATTCATACCAGCTAAATGACAACTTACATTCACATAAAACCTGTACACAAATGTTCACAAGAGATGTATTTATGACAGCTAAAAAGGATAAAGACCCCAAATGTTCCTAAAGGGACGAATGGTTAAACAAACTGTAGTACACTCATAGCACTGACCATTGAGTGCTATTCAGCCACTCTCAAAAGGTTATATACTATTGAGTCTATTTATATAAAATCATTAAAATGCCATAATTCCAGAAAAGGAGATCCTATTAGTGTTTTCCAGGGGTTAGAGACAAGGAGGAAGTAGTTACAAAGGGATAATATGAGGGATCTTTGTAGTGATGCAACAGTTATGTATCTTAATTGTGGTGAGTGGGGAGATTTACAAATCATCATGTTATGAAATTGTTTAGTTATACACAAACAGGGGAGGGGCAAGATGGCTGAAGAGTAGGGACCCCAAATCACCTGTCCCCACCAAATTACCTAGATAACCTTCAAATCATCCTGAAAATCTACGAATTCGGCCTGAGATTTAAAGAGAGACCAGCTGGAATGTTACAGTGAGAAGAGTTCGTGCTTCTATCAAGGTAGGAAGATGGGGAAAAAGAAATAAAGAAACAAAACGCCTCCAAGGGGGAGGGGCCCGCGAGGAGCTGGGCTGAGGCCGGGGCGAGTGTCCCCAAGACGGGAAAACCCCCTCCAGGAGAAGCAGGAGCTGCACCAATCTTCCCGGGTAGAAAGGCACCCGCAGGGAGTTAGAGCAGGACACCAGGAGGGCGGGGATGCCCTCGGGCTCCCGGGGACACTAACAGAAACCTGCGCCCCGGGAGAGTGCACCGAGCTCCCTAAGGGCTGCAGCGCGCACCGCGGGACCCTGAGCAGCTCAGAGGGGCTCGGGCGGCGGCTCCGCAGAGGGGGCTGCGCGGCCACGGGGGCAGCTGAGGCAGCTCCCGCAGAGGAAGAGGCTCCGTGCGGAGGGGGCTGCGTGGCCACGGGAGCACCTCGGAGGGGGCTCCGGCAGAGGAAGAGGCTCTGCAGAGGGGGCTGCCGGCCGGAGCGCAAATCCAACAGTGCAGGCCCAGGAGCACAGGGGCCGGGACACAGCCCAGGATCCGGCCTCCCCCTGGGACAGGCAGAGGCCAGGAGGGCCCAGGACAGCAAGGACGCTCCTGCCCCGAGCTGAGCAGATCAGCGGCCCCGCCTCAGAGCCTCCAGGCCTTGCAGATGGAGAGATCCGTGGTTACTGCGGGAGCTGAATCCAGGGCTCTAGAGCTGGCCTCGGCCACTGCAGTTGTTCCCCATGGGGCTTCATGGGGTAAACAACCCCCACAGAGCCCTGCACCAGGCAGGGGGCAGAGCAGCTCCCCCAAGTGCTAACACCTGAAAATCAGCACGACAGACCACTTCCCCAGAAGGCCAACTAGAGGGACAAGTTCCAGGGGAAAGTCAAGGGACTTAAAGTATAAAGAATCAGAAGATACTCCCCCGTGGGTTGTTTTTTTTTTTTTTTTTTTTTTATTTCTGTGTGCTTCCCCGACCCTTCTTTTTCCTTTCTTTCTCCTTCTTTCTTTTTCTTCTCTTTCTTTTTTTCTTCCTTTTTTCTTTTTCTCTTTTCTTTCCTTCTTTCTCTCCTCTCTTTTTCTCCTTTTCCCAATACAACTTGTTTTTGGCCACTCTGCACTGAGCAAAATGACTAGAAGGAAAACCTCACCTCAAAAGAAAGAATCAGAAACAGTCCTCTCTCCCACAGAGTTACAAAATCTGGATTACAATTCAATGTCAAAAAGCCAATTCAGAAGCACTATTATACAGCTACAGGTGGCCCTAGAAAAAGGCATAAAGGACTCAAGAGACTTCATGACTGCAGAATTTAGATCTAATCAGGCAGAAATTAAAAATCAATTGAATGAGATGCAATCCAAACTAGAAGTCCTAATGACGAGGGTTAACAAGGTGGAAGAACGAGTGAGTGACATAGAAGACAAGTTGATGGCAAAGAGGGAAACTAAGGTAAAAAGGGACAAACAATTAAAAGATCATGAGGATAGATTATGGGAAATAAACGACAGCCTGAGGAAGAAAAACCTACGTTTAATTGGGGTTCCCGAGGGCGCCGAAAGGGCCAGAGGGCCAGAATATATTTGAACAAATCATAGCTGAAAACTTTCCTAATCTGGGAAGGGAAACAGGCATTCAGGTCCAGGAAATAGAGAGATCCCCCCCCTAAAATCAATAAAAACCGTTCAACACCTCGACATCTAATAGTTAAGCTCGCAAATTCCAAAGATAAAGAGAAGATCCTTAAAGCAGCAAGAGACAAGAAATCCCTAAGTTTTATGGGGAGGAGTATTAGGGTAACAGCAGACCTCTCCACAGAGACCTGGCAGGCCAGAAAGGGCTGGCAGGATATATTCAGGGTCCTAAATGAGAAGAACATGCAACCAAGAATACTTTATCCAGCAAGGCTCTCATTCAAAATGGAAGGAGAGATAAAGAGCTTTCAAGACAGGCAGGAACTGAAAGAATATGTGACCTCCAAACCAGCTCTGCAAGAAATTTTAAGGGGGACTCTTAAAATTCCCCTTTAAGAAGAAGTTCAGTGGAACAATCCACAAAAACAAGGACTGAATAGATATCATGATGACACTAAACTCATATCTTTCAATAGTAACTCTGAACTTGAACAGTCTTAATGACCCCATCAAAAGGCGCAGGGTTTCAGACTGGATAAAAAAGCAGGACCTATATATCTGCTGTCTCAAGAGACTCATTTTAGACAGAAGAACACCTACAGTCTGAAAATACAAGGTTTGTGAACCATTTAACATTCAAATGGTCCTCAAAAGAAAGCAGGGGTAGCCATCCATAAATCAGACAAACTAAAATTTACCCCGAAGACTGTAGTGAGAGATGAAGAGAGACACTATATCATACTTAAAGGATCTATCCAACAAGAGGACTTAACAATCCTCAATATATATGCCACGAATGTGGGAGCTGCCAAATATATCAATCAATTAATAACCAAAGTGAAGAAATACATAGATAATAATACACTTATACGTGGTGACTTCAATGTAGCTCTTTCTATACTTGATACGTATTCTAAACACAACATCTCCAAAGAAACGAGAGCTTTAAATGATACACTGGACCAGATGGATTTCACAGATATCTACAGAACTTTACATCCAAACTGAACTGAATACACATTCTTCTCAAGTGCACATGGAACTTTCTCCAGAATAGACCACATACTGGGTCACAAATCGGGTCTGAACTGATACCAAAAGATTGGGATCGTCCCCTGCTTATTCTCAGACCATAATGCCTTGAAATTAGAACTAAATCACAACAAGAAGTTTGGAAGGACCTCAAACACATGGAGGTTAAGGACCATCCTCCTAAAATATGAAAGGGTCAACCAGGAAATTAAGGAAGAATTAAAAAGATTCATGGAAACTAATGAGAATGAAGATACAACCATTCAAAATCTTTGGGACGCAGCAAAAGCAGTCCTAAGGCGGAAATACATCGCAATACAAGCATCCATTCAGAAACTGGAAAGAACTCAAATACAAAAGCTAACCTTACAGATAAAGGAGCTAGAGAAAAAACAGCAGATAGATCCTACACCCAGCAGAAGAAGAGAGTTAATTAAGATGCGAGCAGAACTCAATGAAATTGAGACCAGAAAAACTGTGGAACAGATCAACAAAACCAGGAGTTGGTTCTTTGAAAGAATTAATAAGATAGATACACCATTAGCCAGCCTTATTAAAAAGAAGAGAGAGAAGACTCAAATTAATAAAATCATGAATGAGAAAGGAGAGATCACTACCAACACCAAGGAAATACAAACGATTTAAAACATATTATATTATATTATATATTAATATAATTATATATTAATTATATTATATATATATTACGCCGATAAATTAGGCAATCTAGAAGAAATGGACGCATTTCTGGAAAGCCACAAACTACCAAAACTGGAACAGGAAGAAATAGAAAACCTGAACAGGCCAATAACCAGGGAGGAAATTGAAGCAGTCATCAAAAACCTCCCAAGACACAAAAGTCCAGGGCCCGATGGCTTCCCAGGGGAATTCTATCAAACGTTTAAAGAAGAAACCATACCTATTCTAATAGAGCTGTTTGGAAGGATAGAAAGAGATGGAGTACTTCCAAATTCGTTCTATGAGGCCAGCATCACCTTAATTCCAAAACCAGACAAAGACCCCACCAAAAAGGAGAATTACAGACCAATATCCCTGATGAACATGGATGCAAAAATTCTCAACAAGATACTGGCCAATAGGATCCAACAATACATTAAGAAAATTATTCACCATGACCAAGTAGGATTTATCCCCGGGACACAAGGATGGTTCAACACTCGTAAAACAATCAATGTGATTCATCATATCAGCAAGAGAAAAACCAAGAACCATATGATCCTCTCATTAGATGCAGAGAAAGCATTTAACAAAATACAGCATCCATTCCTGATCAAAACTCTTCAGAGTGTAGGGATAGAGGGAACATTCCTCGACATCTTTAAAAGCCATCTACGAAAAGCCCACAGGAAATATCATTATCAATGGGGAAGCACTGGGAGCCTTTCCCCTAAGATCAGGAACCAGACAGGGATGTCCACTCTCACCACTGCTATTCAACATAGTACTGGAAGTCCTAGCCTCAGCAATCAGACAACAAAAAGACATTAAACACATTCAAATTGGCAAAGAAGTAGTCAAACTCTCACTCTTTGCCAATGACATGATACTCTACATAGAAAACCCAAAAGACTCCACCCCAAGATTGCTAGAACTCATACAGCAATTTGTCAGCGTGGCAGGATACAAAATCAATGCCCAGAAGTCAGTGGCATTTCTATACTCTAACAATGAGACTGAAGAAAGAGAAATTAAGGAGTCAATCCCATTTACAATTGCACCCAAAAGCATAAGATACCTAGGAATAAACCTAACCAAAGAGGTAAAGGATCTATACCCTCAAAACTATAGAACACTTCTGAAAGAAATTGAGGAAGACACAAAGAGATGGAAAAATATTCCATGCTCATGGATTGGCAGAATTAATATTGTGAAAATGTCAATGTAACCCAGGGCAATTTACACGTTTAATGCAATCCCTATCAAAATACCATGGACTTTCTTCAGAGAGTTAGAACAAATTATTTTAAGATTTGTGTGGAATCAGAAAAGACCCTGAATAGCCAGGGGAATTTTAAAAAAGAAAACCATAGCTGGGGGCATCACAATCCCAGATTTCAGGTTGTACTACAAAGCTGTAGTCATCAAGACACTGTGGTACTGGCATAAAAACAGACCCATAGATCAATGGAACAGAATAGAGAATCCAGAAGTAGACCCTCAACTTTATGGTCAACTAATATTTGATAAAGGAGGAAAGACTATCCACTGGAAGAAACAGTCTCTTCAATAAATGGTGCTGGGAAAATTGGACATCCACATGCAGAAGAATGAAACTAGACCACTCTCTTTCACCATACACAAAGATAAACTCAAAATGGATGAAAGATCTAAATGTGAGACAAGATTCCATCAAAATCCTAGAGGAGAACACAGGCAACACCCTTTTTGAACTCAGCCACAGTAACTTCTTGCAAGACACATCCATGAAGGCAAAAGAAACAAACGCAAAAATGAACTATTGGGATTTCATCAAGGTAAGAAGCTTTTGCACAGCAAAGGATACAGTCAACAAAACTAAAAGACAACCTACAGAATGGGAGAAGATATTTGCAAATGACGTATCAGATAAAGGGCTAGTATCCAAGATCTATAAAGAACTTATTAAACTCAACAGCAAAGAAACAAACAATCCAATCATGAAATGGGCAAAAGACATGAACTGAAATCTCACAGAGGAAGACATAGACATGGCCAACATGCACATGAGAAAATGCTCTGCATCACTTGCCATCAGGGAAATACAAATCAAAACCACAATGAGATCCCACCTCACACCAGTGAGAATGGGGAAAATTAACAAGGCAGGAAACCACAAATGTGGAGAGGATGCGGAGAAAAGGGAACCCTCTTACACTGTTGGTGGGAATGTGAACTTGTGAAGCCACTCTGGGAAACTGTGTGGAGGTTCCTCAAAGAGTTAAAAATAGTTCTGCCGTACGACCCAGCAATTGCACTGTTGGGGATTTACCCAAAAAATTCAGATGTAATGAAACACCGGGACACCTGCACCCTGATGTTTCTAGCAGCAATGTCCAGAATAGCCAAACTGTGGAAGGAGCCTCAGTTTCCATCGAAAGATGAATGGATAAAGAAGATGTGGTTTATGTATACAATGGAATATTACTCAGCCATTAGATACGACAAATACCCACCATTTGCTTCAATGTGGATGGAGCTGGAAGGTATTATGCTGAGTGAAGTAAGTCAATCGGAGAAGGACAAACATTGTATGTTCTCATTTTGGGGGGAATATAAATAATAGTGAAAGGGAATAGAAGGGAAGGGAGAAGAAATGTGTGGGAAATATCAGAAAGGGAGACAGAACATAAAGTCTCCTAACTCTGGGAAACGAACTAGGGGTGATGGAAGGGGAGGAGGGCGGGGGGTGAGGGTGAATGGGTGACGGGCACTGAGGGGGGCACTTGACGGGATGAGCACTGGGTGTTATTCTGTATGTTGGTAAATTGAACACCAATAAAATACATTTATTATTGTAAAAAATGAGTTATACACAAACACAAATGCACATATGTAAAACTGGTAAAATGCAAACAAACTGGACTGTGCCAATGTCAATTTCTTGGTGATGATATTGTACTAGAGTTACTTAAAGTCTTACCCATTGGGAAAATTGTGAAGGATAGGAAGATAGACCTTCCTGTACAGTTTTAAAAATATTTCTTGTTAATCTACAATTATTTCAAAATAAAGGTACAATATTTTTTTAAAAAATTAGAAACTTACCAAATAATGGTCAATTAAAATATATCTTCTCAATGGACTATTATGTCACCATTAAAATGATGATTAGGAAAAGTCTATGGAAACATGGAAAATATTTATCATGACTGAAAAATAGTCATTATAATCACATAAAAGTATATTAAGTGGATGGACTGAAAGACAGATATAATGAAATTTAGCTGTATAGAGAAGGAGGGACAGAAATTAGCATTTTGACTTTTTCTTAACCATGTCTTAACCATTGTCTTAACCATTTAGTCTTTTGAAATACAAAGAGCTCTTTCTTTACCTTGTCCTCAATCTAAAGACAGCTTTCATAATAACTAAGTGTAAATAACAACATGATAAAAAGTGACAACATTCTGACCTTCTACTGGAAGGTCAAAAGGTACTTTAACCTTCAAACCCAGATGCCACGGATCTTCAGTAAGCCTTTTCTGGAGGCACGATCTGGAAGACCATAAAATGGATCCCATACAATGTTCTGCTTACCAAGATCATCAAAGGACTATGTTATAATCATAACACATCTTGCCTGCTGATTACCAAATACATGAAAAATGATTCACTAAAGTTGTCTAGCATTAATGTATCCCTGGTAAAAATGAGAAGCACTCACTAGGTAAGTACCAAAGAGAAACATTCAAATGATTGATTGTTTGATGTTTCTCACATTCAAGTTCTCACTGGTTCTTTTGCCATGGCCTCTGATGGCATGAACATAATTCATCATTCAGGTGGTCTTTCTCTGGACAGAAAGAGGGTGACAATAATATACTTGAGGTAAGCACATGGGCTGAAATTCAGGACTTCCAGCCACCAAATTCCTGCTAGCTTCCATCTAATTAAAGAAACACAAAACTGGTATTAGTGTTCAGCAGGCAGAGTCTTTCAAAGTTTGGTCTGGAACGCACATGTGGCAGAGTCCTGAGCTGTAGTTCACAACTGCTGTCAGACCCCAGGGGAGCTAGAGAAGAAGTCCCATTGTCAACAAGTACCCAAGGAGCTTCTTAAGGCAGAGCAGAAGCCAGGAAATTAAAACAGAAGAATCAAAATGGGCAGCAGGATGTAGAACACCTTTATGGGCCACAAGGACTCAGAGGGCCACCAAAGAAACCAGTGAACAAACTGAGAATTTTCAAAGATAATCTACTGTCTCCTTATAGACCCCCTTGACCTGATGCAGACAGGCTGCCAATGTGGTTCTAGAGTGAGAGCCAGGAAACTTCCTTAGCAGTCCTCCTGCTCCATCCTACTTCCAACATCTGGGTGGCCATATGGGGAAGAGGGTTGGAAAGAACACACATGTCACTTGTGGCTGTTTCGCTCTCTTTGAAGTGCCTTGGTGAACTTTTGTAGTTCTCCTCATAATGGTAAGGTGCACTTGTACCAGATTTATTCCTCATTATCTCAGAGTTATCCTTACTATTGTAAATGAGACCCTTTATTTCATGTTGCTATTCACTCAGCTGTTATCTTGTCTTCCTTGCTCTACTCTCTTATTAGCTCAAAGTTTGTCAGCTAATTTTATTTTTAGGTAAATAATCATCTAGGAGCAATGACAGTGTTAGATCTTCCTCTGTAATATTTAGATCTCTTATTTTTAATTTGCTCTAGCTAGGGCCTTCCACGGATAGAAATATCTGGCATCTTCACTTTATCTCTGATTTGGATGTAAATCCAAGTTTTCAACAGTTAACTTTATGTTTGTGGGAGTTCTCTTGTGGATAATAGTTATCCAATTGTGAAAGTTTTCTTCTAGTCTTAGTCTGCAATGTGTTTTGATCAAGGATTATAGCTGAATTTAAGTTTTTTCTATAAATTGAGATTTTGTCTTTGTTTCCTTGTTTAACATGGATATGGAGTGAATTCCATTAGCAAACCTAATAAATTAATTAATCTTTGCAAGAAGATTAATTAATCTCTGCATACCTGGGATAAAATTTATTTGGTCTTTTTCACCTATGGCACTGCTGGATTTCATCTGCCAGTATTTCATTTAGAATATCTGCATCCATATTCACATGCAAGATTTGTTGACAGTTCTTTTCTATTGAGATATCTTTACCATGGTAATTTATATCAGTGTTATATATTTTCCATCTTTTATCCACATTCTAAAATAATTGATATAATGTAGATTTATCTATTCTTAAAGGTGTAAAATTCAAATGTAAAGATATATCTTTTAAAATGTAAATCTTTGCCTACTTTTCCCATTTTTTATGTATTTCTAAATCTATCCTGGATGTTCTACTTTTTATGTATAATTAGTAATTTTTATTCCCCTAGAAAATCACCCATTTCAACCAGGTAGTCAATATATATATGTTCATTTATTCACTTAGGGTTTTTTATGTTTTCAAAGAACAAGATTTTAGTTTTTGATTTTCTTGTGTCTAAAGGTGCATGTTTGTGTCTTTTAAAAATACTTTATTTATTCACTAATTCCTTCCTTCTGCTTTCTTTTTTTTTAAGACTTTATTTATTTATTCATGAGAGACACAGAGAGGCAGAGACAGAGGCAGAGGGAGAAACAGGCTCCATGCAGGGAGCCCTATGTGGGACTCCATCCTGGGTGTGCAGGATCATGCCCTGAGCCAAAGGCAGATGCTCAACCACTGAGTCACCCAGGCGTCCCTCTTCCTTCTGCTTTCTTCAGATTTATTTTTATATGCAATTTTCTAACTTTTTGAGATACAGGCTTACTAACCAAATTTCAAACTTTGTTTTCTAATTTGTACTTTGATAATATCTCTCTGGTCTTGAGATGTTCACTTTCATTGTCATTCATTCCTTAAAAGATGTTTCTTGAAAGGCCCAATGAACCAAGATTAATTTGAGAATGTCTTTTAAAAAAAATTAAGTACAGGGACGCCTGGGGTCCTGGGATCGAGTCCCACATCAGGCTCCTTGCAGGGAGCCTGCTTCTCCCTCTACCTGTATCTCTGCTTCTCTATCTGTGTCTCTCATTAATAAATAAATAAAAATATTTTCTTTAATTAAGTGCAGATTATAGATATCTATGCAGACATAATACTGCACCACAATCCCTCTGTTGTTATTTCTACTTCTATAGCATTTGAACAGAGAATATGTGCTATATGAGATCTACTTTATAATATACTAGATATTATTTATGGTTCAAAAATAATTTTTGGTAAATATTTCAAGTGTGTTTAAAAGTATTTTCTGTTTGTTGTATTTCTTTGTATTTTTTGGTTCAGTCTTATCAACTATTTTATTTCATCCTATTAACCAAACTTTTTCCTGAGATTCTGGTTTTGTCCACTTCTTCTATGTATTTCATCAGTATTAGTTGCAAATATCTGGAAGCTACATTGTTTGCCACATACCTGTTCATAACCACTTTGTGTACTCAGTAAATTTGCCTTTAATCAATATAAAAAGATTCATTTTGTTCCTTTCCATGCCTTTAATGTTTTATTTTTTTATTTGTTCAATAAGAACACTGTTAAATCAGGTGTCTTTTTCTGGCATTTTCCAGACATAACTTTTTCAATTCCTTTATTTTCATTCTGCTGCAGCATTTTGATTAAAATCTGTCCTCTGTATATATCATACAGTTGTGTTTTTGTTTGTTTTCTAACCCAATCAGAGAGTCTATTTTATTTTAGGAATTGTTATAGGAGAAAAATCTATTTGCATTTTTGTTATTAGTGACTATTTTAACATTTCTTTTTTTTATCTAAATTCAATTTGCTAACATATAGCATTACATGCTTTTCTCTTAATTGTCAATTTACCATACTTTCTTTTATTTTTTCTTTTTCTGTTCCTGCATTTTAGTGTATTGGCTGAATTCTTTACTTTGTATCTAGTGGTTTAGAAATTATAATACCATGTCTGTTCCTCTCACATCTACTGAAATATGCAACACACAGATTTACTTGTACTTTTTGTTCATTTTGTACATTTAACTAGGGTAACTCTATCCTACATGAACCAGGGAACAGCAAACTTCCACCTCATTCCTCTATGCCTCAATCTCCTGACTCAAACCTCTTAGTTATTATTTTATTTAAAAATATTATCAAATATTTAAACTTAAGTATGACTTCTAGTGCTTTCCTCAGTAATAACTGTTGCTTGTATTCCATGCTTGACTCTTTTTTTTTAGTTTCATCTCATTTTGTTAAATACATCCTTCAGTAAATCACTCAAGTCTTCACAAATTTGAAACTACCTTAGTTTTTGCCTTGAGTAGTTCAGTTCAGCAAAATATCTTATTTTGAAGAGAATTTATTCTTAATAATAAAAAGTAATGCTCTATTAGCTTTGGCAAGTTTGTTTCTTGTCACAAAGATCCTTCACTTTGAGAGCTTTGAAAGGTTTTCCTTTCATCCTCAATGTTTTTAAAATTCAGCATGATAATCAAGACATAAGTCTCTTTTTATTTACCCTACTTTGTATTCAGTACACTGTTGGTACATGAACAGACAAATACAACCATCCCATTTCAATTCACTGGGCAAAAGATGGAACGCTCACTAAACCATGTTAATCATTTCCTATTTTTTAAAGTGAAATAAAGTTAGATTCTAACCTCATACCATACAGGAAAATTTCAAGAACAAAAACCCCACAAAATAAAAACAAAACAAACAAACAGAAAAACAAAAGAAAAACTCCTTGGTTTACTTTAGTAGTTTAGTTTATTACAAACTTTTTAAAGTATTACAAGAAGCTATAATAGAATGTATGTGTAATCTCCTAGCATGGAATCTCAAAGTCTTAGAGGATACATAAAAAAAATAACAAAATAGATCTGATTTACTGAGAGTGCAAAATTTATCTTAAATAAAAGACCATAAATCATGCTCTACAAGACAACCTGAGTAATCTAAATTGAATAATCCTCATGACAGATTGGTATGGAAAGTGAAGGAGAAAAGAAAATGTAATCATTGCTAGGTTAATAGTTTCTCAGGCTAAGTCCATGTATGTTTTATGACCCATACCCAATACTCCCACCCCAAACAATCAAAATCTACGTATGTATGTATGTATGTATGTGTATATGTATTTGGTGCTGGAAAGAGTGATCGATCAATCCAGACACTGTGAGTTCCCAGTGCTATTACCCAAGCTGTGACCTCCAGCAATTCCCTACTGGACTCACATAATGGCCCTCGTAGTACACCTCCTCATGGTAATTTGATGCTTTCCAGTGCTATTTGCTACACTAACTTTTGGGGATAAAACATGTATTCAGTACACGGTCTGCCTGACAGAGATCACTTGCCAGTGGGGAAGGAGAGTGTGAAACCTGATTTTCCATGTGACATGCTGCTTAGAAACAGCAAGTCCTCCATGGCATACAGTGGCCCAGGCAGGTACAGCCCTAGAGGAGAAGTCTGGCCAGGTTGATCTGAATTCCTCATTGTAGTTCTTTGACATTATCTAATTCTTCAACCTCACGCTTGCATTAAAAGCAAATGCTGGTGACATTTGATCCCTTCCAAGATTGTCTCCCCCTACTTCTTTAAGAGCTCTCTGCATGCCATGGCCTAATTTCATATTTTCTCATGAAAATGCCCTATCTTGGCTCCTATGTCTTCATCTAACTACTCTCTCTAGGTAGCCATTGTCCCAGAGTGAGGAAACCACATACGTTATTGTCTAAACTGAGTTACTCTTAGAATTGAACAGGGCATTATTAATAGCTACACCAGGATAGGAGGCTGAACCCAGGACTGTCCCAAGCTCCCAGGCAGACAGGTCTAGTACTACCAGCTTCCCACAAATAAGTACTCCCCTCCTCCCTCTGGATGACAATCTCCCTCTTCCAGATCTTTCTAAGATGCCAGATTTGTGACACAGCATTTCTCCTTGAAAGATGATCTTTTGATCCCTTATCAATACAAAGGTGTCAGGCATTGGGAAAAATGAAAGGGTTTGGAGGCAAGGCTGTGGTTCTGTGTGAACAGGCTATTTAATCTCAGAAAAAAACTAAACAGGAGACCATAATTCCTGGCCATCAAATCAAATCAGATGAGACCACCCAGGGTGAGGTGGTGTTTTTTTTTGTTTTGTTTTGTTTTTTTAACTGATTACAAGTGCCTTCAGGGCATTGCTTATTTATTTATTTATTTATTTATTTATTTATTTATTTATTTATAAATTTCTTTTTTATTGGTGTTCAATTTGCCAACATATAGAATAACACCCAGTGCTCATCCCGTCAAGTGCTCACCTCAGTGCCCGTCACCCAGTCATATGTGTCCTTTTAGAAGCATAGCATCTCACATATAGTAGGTCCTCAGAAAATTCTCCTGAGCTGAAGTGACAGCAGCAGCCACATCAGGCCTGTGGTGCTGCCCCATAAGTAGAGTCCCCATTACTCTAGGTTTTCATATGCTCCATGGAGCACCAGGACCCCATGCTCTGTAGATGAGGTTGTGAGGGCTTGCTGAGAAGGACCAGTTTCTCTCTCATGCATCTCTTCCTGTGAATCACAAAACCCTATGAGATCCTCCATGCAGGCAGCCTTAAGCACAGCCTAGGCAGGGTGGGTGGGGGGTAGGGAAGAGCAGTAGGAATTTGCCTGGGTTCCCACAGCAGGCCAAAGAGAGCAAGCAAGAGCGGACCTTGGCCACTGCCACTGTGCTCCTGCCCCACTCCTCCCCTCAGGCAGTTCATGATGATGACTGAACTTCCCATTGAATTCCTGTCTCACATATTTATTACATAGACCCTTACAATCATGTTGGCTCTGTGTCCGATGTTACTAAGATCAATAAGCTCATCTCCAAAAGCCATGCTCTTGGACACAATCAGTCTCACAGGGCCCTCAGGGTATAGGGAGAGGGCAGGTGCTCAGTGGACTGGCCCTGTGCCACAGACAGAAAGACAGTTTGCTTCAGCCATCTGGATTCAAAACCGTCCCTAGAAAATTCTGCTCACCGCAGCACCTGGCCCTCTGTTTGAAATTCTGCTCAAATCCTTGCATAGTGGTTTGCATTTTGTCATCCCACTATGGCTGGCAAGGGATTTGGAAAAAGAAAAGTTGGATGTCAGATGCTTTGAAACTAGGAAGAGACAGACTCACCTTTCCAGAATGAAAGACAAAAGAGACGCCAAGAGGTCTAAAAGTAGAGTCAACTTGGAGGGAGGAAAAGAGGAATTATTTTGTTTTGTCTAACTCATAGAAAAATAAAAGAGCTCTAAAAGTATGACCAGAGGTAGACCAGCCTGAGATACATCGGACTCTGAAGTCAGGTACATCCTACTGGATGACCTTGGGCAAGAAGCTGAATCTCTTTGAGGCCCAGTTTCGTGTCCTGAGAAATGTGGGTGCTAACGACTGACTTTGGAGCCATCCAGCCATTTGCAGAAAGCGTGGAACCAGGTGGAGGTGTTGAAAGGTCCAGTAGGGATAGTCCATGCTGCCCAGTGCAGACAGGCTGGCCTCTGAGTCAGCTTAGGGCAGACAAGTATCTGGCTGATAGTGGCAGAATGACAACATATGTTCATGTGTCCTCTGTCCCTCAACATTACCAAGAAGCTAGAGGAAATAATGGAAGCAAAACACATCCACTGTGATCAGCTGGGAACAGTGCACAAGCAGAGAAGAACAGGTAACTTCTGAAAAAAATAACCATGGGCTGGGAATCAGTTGATAACAGAAGGAGAAGTCAGAAGGAGAATATGAATAAGTATTTTGACAATTATTCAGGGTAAAAAAGAAATGAAATTCTACAGAAAGGATGAGAGCCTCTTCCATCTCACTCATGATAAAAGCCAAGACCTCCAAGACCTGGGCCACACCCTGCCGTGTCTCTGACCTCCTCTACCCACATACTCCAGCCACACTAGAACACTCCTTGTGTTGCTGGACAGACCCAGATGATATGTTCCTGTCTCAGGGTGATCAAAAAAGATACATTTTTTTCAAAGATTAAAGTATGACACTTTCACAAAATATAAAATGAACATGTGTGAAAGTTTTTAAGTCATTAATTAATGAGGGAAAAGGCAAGGTGTCAAAAACCAATTCCAAGGAACATCCAAAACATGGACATGTCAAAGGCAATCATGAATGCAGATCAGATCTGTTAGCGGAGGAATCAGTCTACCAGACAAAATCCATCTGCTTCCCTATACACTGGAGTCATTTGCATTACTATGCATTTCCTAGAACTTACAGAATTGAAAAGTAGTTCAAAGACCATGACAGATTCAGGCAGTTTCTGCTAACCTGGAAGGTGCATGTGACCACACACATAGCATGCCATAGGCCACCTGGTCATTGTTCTCTTGTCTGTCTTGTTTTCAAATATCAAGGCTTTTCACAACCTTTCCTGACAGGCTTTGTGCACTTGTTCTTTCTGTCAAGAACCTCCTTGATGTCATAGGACTTGTTCCTCCACCTCCTTCTGGACCTTCTGTTGGCCTCATGTCCTACCCATGGTTCTCTCCCTTTCTCTAGAGTGCAGGGATTTTTGTCTGGCTTAATTGCTGCTGTGTCCTTGGATCCTAGGTCAGGGTGTGGTAGCAGCACATAAGCCTTTGCTAAATATTGGTTCAGTGAATGAACAAATTAAAAACAAACATCAAAGGGACAGGTGTAAAAAAGGGGAGGTTTGGGAAGACAGTTCAGAGGATAGTTTTGGAGATACACACATAGGTTACCCAGTTCCACTTACTTCTTGAAACCAGGTAACTACTTTACTTTCTTCCTACCACACCTTGTTAGAAATAGCCTCCCTCCAGATTAGGTCTCAATGTCTGATGATGCAGATAATGCTATAATAGCACATCCTAAAACCTCCTTCTCTAGGAGGTCCAAAGCTGTAAAATTACCTTTGCTCAACTGGAGATTCCTGCTGCATCCAAGAGCTGCTACTCATGGCCACCTGCCCTGAGCCCCACTCCCAGGCCAGCCATGATTGCATTATGGCCCTTGAGCACCAAGTCATTAACCTTCTTCAAAAGGCATTAACATGACAACACTGAATAAGAGATTTTCTCCCTAAGACCCCATTCCATATGTGCACTGATATGATAACACATGAAGCCCACAATGGGGCTATGGTCACTCACAAGGATGTAGATCCTGACTCTTCTCTGTTACCTTTGCTACCTGCCTGTTTCCTCTCTGCTTTTACTGAGAAACCCACTTAGTCTTTATGATGCTCTCCTTCCTACTCACATCACTTTTGTCTTCAACATCAAGAGCCAGGATTGGAACCTCAATCAGGCCAAGGTGACAACAACTGAAACGTGAGTGTTCAACTCATCTGTTCTGTAGCTAAACATGTCAACAGCTGTCCTTCTCAGGCCCAAGGCCCTGATAGCTGCCTATACTAAGCATTAGCAGCCTGGCTTGAGGCTTGAGGCTCTGGCTACCAGTGTACACTTGGTCCATGCATAACAAAGATTCTACAATTACTACTGAATGAACAACTCAAGAATGGAGAAGCCCAGAGAGAGGCTGAGGTACTGGCCTGTGGATACACAGTGCAGGGAAAACCAAGGTGTCACTGTGGCTCAGGCTTTCTTCCACCAGCCACCTGCTGATATGAATGATGCCTTTCATTCTGTCCAAATGGGAAAATCATGAAAAGCTAGCCACAATGCTACTCACTCTGAGTAAGACCATGTTCAGAAAAACCCTTGATCCACAGGCTTAAAGTAAAGCAGAATAAAATGACCAAGAAAACACTGGAATCATCATCTGGCAGGGATGCTTTTATCAGCACCCGTCCTCTCCTCAGAGCAACCTCGCCAGCTGGCTGGCAGCATTGGAACTTGTTCACCATCCATCAGGAAAATAAAGCAGCCCATCCCAGAAACGATGCAGAGATGGCTGTTTTACAATGACCCAGCCTCCTGAAAGCACAGAAAATGTATTATATCCCCAAAACCATTAGTGGCTCACACTTGGACTCCATTATCAAGCCAGAAAGAGCAAGAAATGTGATGGACATGTTTGTGATGCTTCTTCCCCTGACCTGAATCAATGCTCCTTTCAAAACCATGGCTTACACAGAGTGATGGCATATCCCCCTTCTTAAGGAAAAGCTCCCACTGCAAACACAACATATTAATGAACCATCATGAAAGCCTACTGAGAGAATGTACCATTTAGAGTGCCTGGAAGCTGGCAGAAAATATTAAGCTCAACATCTTTCAAAATCCTCAATAACATACTATCAGAAGGTCAGGATCCTATCAAATTCAAGCCTGTTTTTTCTACTTCCTGTGTCAATTTTTTTGGCTCAGTCACAGGTTCATGTTTTCCAGCTTGCCAATATGATTTCTTTCCTTTCTTCTCTTGCTGCACTTAGCAGTACCCATGTCACCTGACCTCTTCCCTCCTCCTAATTCCTGTATCCTCCCTTCCTCCTTCCATCCTGTCCATGCACAAATATTAAGCACTCTCTAGACCCCCAGGAGAAGTGGCTGACCCCATGTGCTATGGGGGACAGGAATCCCTTTCTGTGACAGAGCTTGACAGAGAGACACACCAAGAACTCAGTGGGATAGGGTGCCAAGATGAGGTCCAAGGGATGAAAGAAGGGTGAGCATTCCACTTTAACAGGGGAGAGCTCATGAAGATGTTCTGTAGTAGGAAAGAGCCCAGACAGTAGTAGGGCTCAGTCCTACTAGTAGGAAAGAGCCCTGAAGCAGCAGGTGTAAGAGGCAGCAGCAGGGGGTGGGGCGGGCCACTCCCACTTTTGGGGCAAGGCCATGTGACTTGTGTCTAGACAGGGAAAAACCAGTGAATGGAGGCAGGGAGAAAGGTGATCTCTTTGTGTTTAGTAACTCTCTCTGCTTGCCTCTTGTGCTCTCTCTTCCTCCTACAGGTAGGTCCCTCCATGGTGCTGAGTGCTCCTTCATTACAAATGTCTGTTTTGGTCCTTCATCCCTTCCCCCAACTCTCTAATTTGGCTTTCCTGCTTCATCACTTTCCTTCCAGAGAGCACATCTTTGTCTTCCTTTCCCTCTCTCCCTATATGCCCTGGAGAGGGGAGGTTGACTTCTGCTCCCCTGATCCAGGCTGTGTCCCTGCCTATTCTGTTTAACAGAGTGTAGTGAAGGGGCTGCTCTGGGAGTCTTAAGTCTGAAGGCCTACAGAGCCTGGTGGCCCTCATTTCCTTCCTCTCTGAGTACTCCCTGAAACCACACTGAGGGATGCCAATGCCAAGTGGAAAAGGCTCCTAGAGGAAGCTGAGTGGCACAAGTGACAGCCCCAGTGGAGCTCCCACCAACAGCTGCCATCACTGCCAGCCATGGGGGTGCAACCCTCCACACTGAAGCTCCCAGGCCACTGCTTTTGGCCAACAACTCACATACACAGACAGGCAGCCACATGGGTCCAATCAGCCCACAGCATGGTGAGAAGTAATAATGCATACATTTTTTTAAGACACTAAATTCAGGGTAGTCTGTCAAGCAGCAAAAGATAAATAACACCATGTCTATGACTGGCTTCGAATATATTCTATGACCTGCTTATGCTACACCATGGTTTTGTGGACATGCAAGCCATATATTTAGCAGTTACTTCGGAAAGGAGATTCTACATCCCATTTCTCAGAAAAAATAATCAGAAGAGGCAGCCTCTACAGATTCCATGATGGAAGCCAATAGATGTGGCCAATAAGGAGATGCGGAAAAGAGGAAGGAAAAAAAAAGTCAGAACTCAAGGGGAAACATGAGAGGAAACGGGTTCTGGGACCACTGGGTGGGTCAGACATGTGGGGGGTATTATTACTTCTGAGGGCCTGCTTCCTGGGGACAGCAGGTGGAGACTGTACCTTTGCTCATTGAAATTCAGTTTATATAGAATACTTGGTAACTCTTCATTAGCCAGAACATTAGAATCAACAAACACTGTATTTATTAGGGTGTGAAGTCCCATAAGCCATAAGAACCATCTCTCTAGCCCATTAAGATTTTACCACATTGTAGTATTTATTCTTGACTTCAAATGAAAAAGAACTAAATTAAGCACAATGTAAAACCACTGACAGTTCTTTCTAAATTGTCATACCATCTTAGTCCAAGCAGAGATGCTCAATACCATGCCTGTAAATGTACCACTGACATTTGATCTTTGCCAAGTACCACTCTAAGCATGCTAGGTACATCCTCAGGATTATCCTTTCCAAACTCTGTGAAGCTGGCATCTCCTCCATTTTGCAAAGGAGAAGTCTGAGACTTAACAGTTATACACATAGTAAATATTATAGCTAAGATCACACCCAGACTTCTCCAATTCTCATTGTAAGAGCTCGTTGTCCTTAAGCAGTCAACAGCAATGCCACTTATTAGGGGATGAACTTGTCCCCCACCCCCAATTCACATGCTGAAGGCCTAGTTCATATCTTAGCATACCTCAGTATGTGAGTGTGTGACTATATTTGGAAAGAGTCTTTAAAGAGGAAGCTAAGTTAAAATGAGGTCATTAGGGTGGGCCCTAATCCAATATGACAGTTGTCCTCACAAGAAGAGATTAGAGAACACAGACATTCACAGAGGGAAGACCATGTTAAGACACAGGGAGAAGATGGACTTCTACAGGTTACAGGAGAGGAGACTCAAAAGAAACCAAATCTGCTAACACCTTAATCTTGGACTTCCAGCCTCCAAAAGAAAATACATTTCTGTGGAAAAACAAATTTTTGTTGTTTCAGTTACTCAATCTGTGGTATTTTATTTTGGCAGCACTGGCAAACTGATGATCCAAAGTGAGCCATAGGATTCCATGTGCTCCACCTATTCAGTAGGGTATCACTGACTCGGACTTTATACATATTGCAAAGCTCAAGCATCAGAACTTAAGAAGCTGAAAAGTGGCAGCAAATAAGGAGGGAATAATATTCTTCTGGAAACAGGCCCAATGATCCCAATGAAATGTAATCGCCAGTAAGAAAGAGAATTAAAAGTCAATACAAGATAAAGAATCACCCAGCCCCCTAAAAGCAGTGTAGGACAAACACATAAGCTGGTCCCTGAAAATCATGGGGAGTGGCCAATGGTCACACTATTTCCTAAATCAAGAAGGCATGGGGCTTCTGTCTTCTCTTCCAGGTAGGACAAAAGACAGCAGTCACCACTAGGAAATATATTTCTTTTATATTAAGTTTGTCATGACATTCTAGATCTTACTGGGAAAGGACGGTCTGGATCCCCTTATTTTGAATATGTAATTTAGCCAAAAATCTTAGTGCTTCTAGAAATTTACCCTGCCTGTATACTTGCCTTTTGGGCATCTGGTCTACAAATCAGACTCTACTGGATTACTGATGAACCCCTCATTTCTTGACATCAGGAGCAGGACTATTAGAATATGACTGTCATATGCCTTTTGGTCAAGTACTTGACCTGCGTCACAAGCTTCCAAGCACAGCTAGAGGTGACAATCCTCATGCACTCAGCTACAGGCAGCAGGGCTTTCCCAATGCACACTGGGGAATGCATTAAATAAGGACTTGTGTTCAAACAGTGGATTCCAGTCATGCATGCTATGGGCCAGAAACTTATGTTGTGACAATAATCCTACCATTCATGTGCAAAGGTACTTACACATGCAAAAATGCCTCAGTGTCATTATGCATAAAAGTATATATGTACCTATAATGCACAGCCCTATAAACATGGACATCACAGGGAGAGTGCTAAGTAACGCAAGCCTGCATGCCAAGGGAGAAAACATGGGAGAAGGGGACAGAATGCTTCTCAAATGCCTGGCCATTCACAAAGCATCATGGGCAGCAATGATCCCAAATTACAGATAATGTGTCTGATGTTTCTATAAAATACTCAAATATACTTGGTTGTTACATGTATGCAAGAATAAAATCATTCTTCCTTTTGTCCAATGTGCTTACCTGTTATAGAGAAGAATGTCTGGCTTCCAAATCAGGCCATCTGGGAAACGAACAGTCTTCACGCCTGGATATTCTGACATATTCCATTGTAAATAGTGATCTGTCCAAGACTGACACAGACAATAACATTAGTAGCACTTTGTTTTCCTGTCTACTAATGTTTCTTAAGGGAGATTATTAGTTACATTCAAAGCCAAAAAAAATATCCAGATACTTATTTACATAAGTGAATTGTTATCTACAAAATATAAGGAAACTGGGAATTAAATAATCTCTTCATAAATGACCATGAATAGCATAAAAACCACATTTAAGATCCTGCTGTCACCATGACCACATTCAGACAGTAGCATTAAAGCTAATTCCGGTCCACTGCATGCCCCCAAGCCTTCCCCTCCCACAGCAGATGGGTTTTTTTCTAGCCAAATGAGTAACTGTTTTGCTTTCAAAGTTCTCCACTGAAGGGACACTCAGGAAAAATAAATTCACTTATTTCAATCGGAAAAGAACTAAGCTGGAAAAATGAAGAATATTTATTTCCATGAAACAATTTCATGCAGCTGCTAGGGAACCTCTCAGAACCTTCTAAGGAGGGTGTGTTTTTGGAATGGAGTTCTTATTTTCATGTAGGAATAGTGCTTTTGATGCCACAACCCCAAAATGCAAACAGTCGTTTGATGGTAAAACACTGAATCAAGACAAGGGTGCAGATGAGGACTGAGGAAATAGACATAAATACACCAGCACAGGCATTTCCATACCTGGGGTCCCTTGTCCCACGACCACACACCCCAGTCCGACCTGGGGTCCACTAGCTCTGTAAAGACTAGTTAGGTAGGTTCCCACCTACATCTGCTATACAAATAGCATCACCAAGCCAGGGTTGCAAGGCTGGCCCATTTGGACTCAGCAGCTCCTATAAATATGCCACAATCAGGGCAGACCCCAGTAAAGGCCCCATCCTATATGTGGTCTCCTTGGGGCCACTTGTACTCTGGAGCTCAGACCTTCTCAGACTTAGAAAGGTATGTGATGCAACATATCTAGTTGGGACTGAGGCAACTCTCCATAATCAAACGTACTATTATTTCTGCAGGAAAACATGCATACTGACACTAAGTCAGAAAAATAAATGCCCCCACTAATATCTATTTCAGTTTGATTTTAAACTCCATGAGTTTGATGCAAAGTTACAAACACAACATCAAGGAAAACAAAAACCCTTTAATTTTCAAAGCTGTTGAGATTTGGGAATTGCAGCCCATGGGCAGTGGATCACAGTGCATGTCCCAGAGATCTCACCATCCTCTAGAGAGAACAGAAAAGCATCCGGAAAGGCTGTCCCACTTCTGGGGCCATCTGAAGTCAGATGAGAGCCAACAGCCTGTGAGTAATGTCACTTTACAGCCATGAGCTTCGGTGAATGAAGAGTTGTTGATGTATAATGTGCTGAAGAATTGTCTGGGGCATTTAGGATGGAAAATCACCCCACTGATATTTCTACTTGATGTGGTTGGTTAGTGGAAGACAGGGGAGGAGAAGGAAGAGAAGGGAAAGGACAGTACCAGGGAGCCAGACTTGTTGAAACTGGTTTGCAGGAATGCCTGAGCATCAACCAAACTGTTTGGTACCTGATAATAAGTGTCAACCTAGAAATGAGGCCCATTTTTTTTCATCTAAGATCAAAATAGTTGGAAGAATTTTCAAAACACATTTGTATGGAGTTTTCTGACACTAAGTACATGCTGTCTTTTACACCAACAACAAATTCTCTGATTCTCTGGACACCAACTGGGTGTCTAGGCATTCAGTTCTATTTTGATCCTCTACCTGGAGTTATTATCAGAGCAATACTCCCAGATCACCTAGAAGAGTCTATTCTTTTCCTTCTCTTCCCATTTCTGTGGGATCTTTCCTCATTAAATCTTCAAGACCTAATTATATAGGGTTATTATGGGGACACACAAGGGAGGAAGGGGCCCTGGATCTGAAACACACCACAGGAACCCCAATTTTTCCATGCATCTGAGAACTGGCCTCATTGGCACCTGCCTTGAACCCAAGGAAACTTTTGAAGTATGTGTGAATGCACATGCATGAGATATTTATAGCAGGAGAGTGAGAGAGAAGAAAGGGAACATTTTCTTTGCTTTTTCTTTTTTAAGTACACAATGGTATTATAACAAGAAACATATTTGGTCTATGTCTCAGGTTCTTGGCACAGGCCTTCTAAAACCAGGGGAATTCCCTGAGGATAGAAGTGTCTCTTATTATTCATACAGAGACCCTTCTGAGCATACTAGAAGTTATTCCAATGAGGTGAGGTGACTTAGGAAGGGACCTCTAGATCACCTCAGGTTGCCAGCATGCAGCTGGTCATCACAAAGACCAAGCTTTGATTAAAGGGTGGGAACTTTCAGCCCCACCCAACCTTAATATCCAGGGAGAGAACGGAGACTGTGTTATAAAAACTCCTGAACAACAAGGTGAACATATCCAGGTGCTAGGAGAGTTACTAGCCCATGGAGAGCAGAAAAGCTGTGCCTTCCCCACACCTTGCCCTATGCATCTCTTCCATTCAGTTGTTCCTGACCAGTATTCTTTAATAAATTTATTTTTTATTGGTGTTCAATTTGTCAACATACATACTGAGGTGGGCAAAAGTGCCCACCTCAGTGCCCACCACCCAGTCACCCCCACCCCCTGCTCTCCTCCCCTTCCTCCATCCCTAGTTCCTTTCCCAGAGTTAGGAGTCTTTCATGTTCAGTCTCCCTTTCTGATATTTCCCACTTTTGTTTTCTCCTTTCCCCTTTATTCCCTTTCAGTATCTTTTATATTCTCCAAATGAAGGAGACCATATAATGTTTCCTGACCAGTATTCTTTATAATAAATCAGTAAATATAAATGTTTTCCAGGCGGGGCAAGATGGCGGAAGAGTAGGGTCCCCAAGTCACCTGTCCCCACCAAATTACCTAGATAACCTTCAAATAATCCTGAAAACCTGCGAATGCGGCCTGAGATTTAAAGAGAGAACAGCTGGAATACTACAGTGAGAAGAGTTCACGCTTCTATCAAGGTAGGAAGACGGGGAAGAAAGAATTAAAGAAACAAAAGGCCTCCACAAGGGGGAGGGGCCCCGCCAGGAGCCGGGCTGAGGCCGGGCAAGTGTCCCCAGGACAGGAAAGCCCTGCCCGGAGAAGCAGGAGCTTCACTAACCTTCCCGGACAGAAAGGGGCTCACAGAGAGTTAAAGCAGGACCCCAGGAGGGCAGGGATGCCCTCAGGCTCCCTTGGACACTAACAGACACCTGCGCGCCCAGGAGAGTGCGCCAAGCTCCCTAAGGGCTGCAGCTGGCACCCCACAGGCCTGGGAGCAACTCAGAGGCGGCTCCCGGAGAGGCTCCCAGCAAAAAGGGCTGCAGGCGGGAGCGCGATTCCACCAGCGCAGGCCCCAGAGCACAGGGCGCCGGGGACACAGCCCAGGATCCGGCCTCCCCCTGGGACAGGCAGAGGCCAGGAGGGCCCAGGACAGCAAGGACACCCCTGACCCCAGGCTGAGCAGATCAGCGGCCCCGCCCCGGAACATCCAGGCCCCTGCAGACTGAGAGCTCTGAAGTTACTGCAGGAGCTGAATCCAGGGCTCCAGAGCTGGCCCCACCACTGTGGTTGTTCCTCCTGGGGCCTCACAGGGTAAACAACCCCCACTGAGCCTCATGGTGGCCTCACCGGATAAACAGGATAAACATTACTCACTGAGCCCTGCACCAGGCAGGGGGCTGAGCAGCTCCCCCAAGTGCTAACACCTGAAAACCAGCACAGCAGGCCCCTCCCCCAGATGACCAGCTCAACCAACGGGAAAAACAAATTATTGACCCAGCAGCACTGGAAAGTTCCAGGGGAAGTCGAGGGACTTACAGTATACAGAATCAGAGGACACTCCCCCTTGTTTTTGTTTTTTGATTTCTGTTTGCCTCCACCCCCCCTTTTCTTTTTTCTTTTCTTCCTTTTCTTTTTCTTTTTTTTCCTTTTTTTTCCCTTTTTTTTTCTTCCTTCTCTTCTCTCTTTTTCTCCTTTTCCCAATACAACTTGTTTTTGGCCACTCTGCACTGAGCAAAATGACTAGAAGGAAAACCTCACCTCAAAAGAAAGAATCAGAAGCAGTCCTCTCTCCCACAGAATTACAAAATTTGGATTACAATTCAATGTCAGAAAGCCAATTCAGAAGCACTATTATAAAGCTACTGGTGGCTCTGAAAAAAAAACATAAAGGAATCATGAGACTTCATGACTGCAGATTTAGATATAATCAGGCAGAAATTAAAAAATCAATTAAATGAGATGCAATCCAAACAAGAGGTCTTAATAACGAGGGTTAACGAGGTGGAAGAACGAGTGCATGACATAGAAGACAAGTTGATGGCAAAGAGGGAAACTGAGGAAAGAAGAGAAAAACAATTAAAAGATCATGAGGATAGATTAAGGAAAATAAAACACAGCATAAGGAAGAAAAATCTACATTTAATTGGGGTTCCTGAGGGCGCCGAAAAGGACAGAGATGTATTTGAACCAGAATATGTATTTGAACAAATCATAGCTGAAAACTTTCCTAATCTGGGAAGGGAAACAGGCATTCAGATCCAGAAATACTGAGATCCGCCCCCCAAATCAATAAAAACGGGTCAACACCTTGACATTTAATAGTGAAGCTTGCAAATTCCAAAGACAAAGAGAAGATCCTTAAAGCAGCAAGAGACAAGAAATCTCTAACTTTTAAGGGGAGAAATATTAGATTAACAGCAGACCTCTCCACAGAGACCTGGAGGGCATAAAGAGCTGACAGGATATATTCAGGGTCCTAAATGAGAAGAACATGCAGCCAAGAATATTTTATCCAGCAAGGCTTTCATTCAGAATAGGAGAGATAAAGAGCTTCCAAGATAGGCAGGAACTGAATGAATATGTGACCACCAAACCAGCTCTGCAAGAAATTTTAAGGGGGACTATTAAAATTCCTCTTTAAGAAGAAGTCCAATGGAACAATCCACAAAAACAGGAACGGAATAAGTTCATCATAAGTTATGATGGCACTAAACTCATATCTTTCAATAGTAAGTCTGAACGTGAATGGGCTTAATGACCCCATCAAAAGGCGCAGGGTGTCAGACTGGATAAAAAAGCAAGACCCATCTATTTGCTGTCTACAAGAGACTCATTTTAGACGGAAGGACACCTACAGCCTGAAAATAAAAGGTTGGAGAACCATTTACCATTCAAATGGTCCTCAAAAGAAAGCAGGGGTAGCCATCCATAAATCAGATAAACAAAAATTTATCCCGAAGACTGTAGTGAGAGATGAAGAGGGACACTATATCATACTTAAAGGATCTATCCAACCAGAGGACTTTTAACAATCATCAATATATATGCCCCGAATGTGGGAGCTGCCAAATATATCAATCAATTAATAACCAAAGTTAAGACATACTTAGATAATAATACACTTATACTTGGTGACTTCAATCTAGCGCTTTCTACACTCGATAGGTCTTCTAAGCACAACATCTCCAAAGAAAAGAGAGCTTTAAATAATACACTGGACCAGATGGATTTCCCAGATATCTACAGAACTTTACATCCAAACACAACTGAATACACATTCTTCTCAAGTGCACATGGAACTTTCTCCAGAATAGACCATATACTGGGTCACAAATCGGGTCTGAACTGATACCAAAAGATTGGGATCATCCCCTGCATATTCTCAGACCATAATGCCTTGAAATTAGAACTAAATCACAACAAGAAGTTTGGAAGGACCTCAAACACGTGGAGGTTAAGGACCATCCTCCTAAAAGATGAAAGGGTCAACAAGGAAATTAAGGAAGAATTAAAAAGATTCATGGAAACTAATGAGAATGAAGATACAACCGTTCAAAATCTTTGGGATGCAGCAAAAGCAGTCCTGAGGGGGAAATACATCGCAATACAAGCATCCATCCAAAAACTGGAAAGAACTCAAATACAAAAGCTGACCTTGCACCTAAAGGAGCTAGAGAAAAAACAGCAAATAGATCCTACACCCAGCAGAAGAAGAGAGTTAATAACGATTCAAGCAGAACTCAATGAAATCGAGACCAGATGAACTGTGGAACAGATCAACAAAACCAGGAGTTGGTTCTTTGAAAGAATTAATAAGATAGATAAACCATTAGCCAGCCTTATTAAAAAGAAGAGAGAGGGGATCCCTGGGTGGCGCAGCGGTTTAGCGCCTGCCTTTGGCCCAGGGCGCGATCCTGGAGACCCGGGATCGAATCCCACATCGGGCTCCCGGTGCATGGAGCCTGCTTCTCCCTCTGCCTGTGTCTCTGCCTCTCTCTCTCTCTCTCTCTCTCTCTCTGACTATAATAAATAAATTTAAAAAAAATAAAAAGAAGAGAGAGAAGACTCAAATTACTAAAATCATGAATGAGAAAGGAGAGATCACTACCAACACCAAGGAAATACAAACGATTTTAAAAACATATTATGAACAGCTATACGCCAATAAATTAGACAATCTAGAAGAAATGGATACATTTCTGGAAAGCCACAAACTACCAAAACTGGAAATGGAAGAAGTGGAAAACCTGAACAGGCCAATAACCAGGGAGGAAATTGAAGCAGTCATCAAAAACCTCCCAAGACACAAAAGTCCAGGGCCAGATGGCTTCCCTGGGGAATTCTATCAAACCTTTAAAGAAGAAACCAAACCATACCTATTCTACTAAAGCTGTTTGGAAAGATAGAAAGAGATGGAGTACTTCCAAACTCGTTCTATGAGTCCAGCATCACCTTAATTCCAAAACCAGACAAGGACCCCACCAAAAGGAGAATTATAGACCAATATCCCTGATGAACATGGATGCAAAAATTCTCAACAAGATACTATCCAATCGGATACAACAATATTGTTGATCTTCACATTTAGAAGAGTGTTTCCTTCTTTCCCTTCCATTTCTATAAAGCACCTGTGAACTCCACGGTCCACACCACCAGCTTTCCTCCTGCCATCTCTCTAGGGAGTCATTTGGTCAGAATATTTTAATCTTTTGGTTAGAATGTAAATTTCACAGCCTTATTATAAATGGCTTAGGAGAAGAAACTGGGTCTCATCTACTTCTGGATCCTTCTCACATGACCCAGTTCAATGCCTTCTACATAGTAGGTACTCAAAAAGATCAGTTGAATAGGTAAGTGAGTTAACAAATTTGAGTTTTAGAACAAATGAAGTTGCATACACTTCTGCAAGTATAAAAATTAATTAAAAATAAGCTGTGCTTGAAAGAAATTTAGAAGTCTCCAGTGACATCCTCCAAAGCAAGCATGTTTATTTATGATGCCCCCGAACTCAATGCAACAAATAATAATGCAGTTACTATTTTCCTGGAAAACAATACCCTTTGAAAAAATATTTCCAAATCATATACACTGTTGAAGATCATTTGCTTACTGGGGGATAAGGAATGTAGGCATCAGGAAGACAAATCTGTCTGTGACCTAACATGCAGTGAGCATATTAGGTATTTCTCACTATGTACCATAGAGGATATGGGGAATGTCTGGTTTTATGCTAAAAAGGAAGCATTTGCATTATCTCTCAGAATTCCCAGAGCTTCGCCTTCACTACAGCATTTAGATGTTATTTGGAGTTAGCTCCATTTTGTATGATGATACCTTAGCCCTCCCTCAGTTCCTAGGTTGAGTTTTTTGTTTTATTCATTAATTCCAGAAAAATTATTCCAGGGTGGAAGCAATGGTATTCACATGCAGTGGTCAGTATAGATCTGTTCTAAAGGTCAAACTACCAGATCAGGTGTAGGCATGAAAGACAAGAGATAAGGGTGACTCTGAGGCTTCTAATCTGAACAAATGAATACATGGAGTTACCAATTATCCAAATAGAGACAGCTATTATAGGCCCGAAGGGCAGGCTGCTCAAAATGTACCACTTTAGGCATACTGATTATTTTAAATAAAAGTTATTTAGAAGAGTCTGTGCAAGAAGGACACTCAGACCCTCCTCTGTCCCCCTGAATGCAGGAAATAAATTTCTCCCCTGAAAGTTACTCTCCCTACCAGAAGCTAAAGAGACTTCCTTATCACCAGAGATAGGAAATTTAAAGCCAGAAAGGCAATAGAAACAACACTTGTCACTTTTTACTAATTTCCTAGCACAGTCCAAATTCCTTTCAGAATTACTTATTAAATAAAGCTCCCAAAGTTAAGGGTTTTTTGTACTGCCAATTCCTCACAGATTTATTGTCTCTTTGCCTAAAAAGTTTAAAAACTATCTGCTTTGGTCATTTCTGTATGTCTCAATGTCATTATTGGGCCTCCGTGTGCATATAACAAAATTTTATTGTTTTTTTTTCTCCTATTAATCTGTCTCAAGTAAATTCAATCTTAGTCCAGCTGGAAAACTTTAAAGGGTAGAGAAGAATTTTTTCTTCTCTGAACTATGGAGGGGAAAAGTGTAAAAGGGAAAGAAGGGATGGTCTGGAACACACTGGGATCAAGAGCCTACTAGGTGCCCACATTGGGAACACCAGGGAGGAAGTTGGGTTGGTGCTGTTAGCTCCTGAATGGTGTCTTCAGTCTGGATACTGGGCCCTCCAACTCCTGAGCAAGGAATGGCTGGACAGACATCAAGAGACAGCAGACGTGGGCAGCCCAGGTGGCTCAGTGGTTTAGCGCTGCCTTCAGCCGAGGGCCTGATCCTGGAGACCCAAGATCAAGTCCCACGTTGGGTTCCCTGCATGGAGCCTACTTCTCCCCCTGCCTATGTCTCTGCCTCTCTCTCTCTCATGAATAAATAAGTAAAATCTTTAAACAAAAAGAGAGACAGCAGAGGGAACTCAGGAGTCATGAGTGAGTTAGGAGAAAAACCTAAGGAGAGGTTTCCAGACACTAGGTGAAGTACGATTTCAAGAAAGAGGGGCCAATCAACTCTACCCAAACACTCCTGAGAGACCCAGTAAGATAAGAGGGAAAAATCAATCCCTAGAAAAGGCAAAACAATACTGTTGTTCTACCCCTGGTAGGGAGTGTGGGAATAGGGCAGGTATCAGACATCATTTGGGGTTATGGCAAAGTTCTGTTTCCTGAGGGAGATGGTACTCAAGAGCTGAAAGCATTCCCTGGCAGTACACTTAGGGTCTGTTCATTGCCTTGCATGTAAAGTTTTTGCCTTGAAAGACACCCTAGTCAAAGAGCTTCATGAAACATATAAGTGAAAGTGACCTTATATTCTACTGCTATTCTACTTTGAACTGAACTCAAAAATAAGCTAGATCTATAGAAAGATAGATAGATGGCCAACTATGGAATAAAGCAAGAATTGTAAAATGCTAATTACAGAATCTAAGAGGTGAGGATACAGACTCACCATAAATTCAACTTTTAAGTATATTTGAAAATTTTCAACAAAACAATTGGGGGAAAATGTTATTCATAGGATAGCATTCAGCAACCTGAGAGTTAGTAGTTTGCTCACCCCAAGGCTGAGAATGCATGTGAATAGACTGGTGACAGTCAGGGGCAGGCCTGGGTTGGGAAAGGAACTTTGCTGTAAAGGTGAGAAGGAAACCAGAGTCACTGCTGAGGGTTAATGGGGACAACTGAGGTTCATCTGTATGCTAATGAAAATGACCTGCAGACACTATTATGGGGCCACAAGGACAGTTGTGAAAGCAAGGCTCTTGGCAGGGACCAGGAAAGAACCTCCTCCCAGGAGGGAGGGCCTGCCTCTAAGGGGAGTACAGACCCTGTGCCCATGACCAAAGGAGGGAAGCTAAAGCAGGTGTGCACAGGCTTTAGGGTAGGATGTGCTCACTACAGAATGTTACTTTAAATACTGCAGGGAAATCTCCCAAAGGTTCTGTGAGGGATCTCATGTATAGTGAAGCGTCCTCCATGAAGTGAATGTTTTCTTTCTCTCCATTGCCACATGCATGTCTTGTCCTAAAGAAAGACATTTTTCCCATATCTCAGCTCCTATCCTGGAACACTCACCCAAGAAGCAAACAAAAGGTCAATGAAAAATACCAATGTCTCTATGCTAAAAATTGGGTGACAAAAACTTTGAAAGATCAAGTGGGTTATAATTCCCTTAATTCCTTGCGTTCAACAAAATTGAATGAGAGAGAAACTAGTCAAACTGTCAGCTGATACACCCTGATAAAACTATGTGATTTTTGGCATGTCATCTGGAAGAAGTTCAAGGAATTAATTAACATTGCTGTAACAAAATGTCTTTCATTGTGAACAATACATTACTACATCTATTTTTAAAAGTCATAGAATTTACAGTGAAATCTGCATCAGTGTCTCATTTCTGGTAATAAAAAATAGTCATCTATGAATTAATTTAAAACAAAGCCAAATCTTTGGTTGAGAGATGAATGTCACCTTGATGAATTAAGTACGAAGAATCACCATAATCCTAAATCAATCTAGAAGAAAAAAATTAACACTTATTGTCTAAAGGAATAATTTTTATGTAAATATTTACATTTGAGAAAATCAAGACAGAGTGATTAATAAAAGACCTGCAAACAAAATTATATTACAGTAGGATAAAATTTTATGTGAAAAGTGGAAGCGCAATTCAAGTGCAAAGACAGGGACTGTGTGAAATATCCAGCAGTTAAAAGAAGGCCTTCTTCATGTATTTCTTAAGTGAATGATATAGACATAAATTATTATGTTATTTAGGTTCCATTTAAAATAGAGACTAACAGTTTTACTTTCAAAGGTCTATATTTATAAGTTGCTGGAAGAGACATCATTTGCAATTCATTAAATTGAGGTGAGAATTTTAAGATGTCAAGTTAAAAATCCATGAATGGAATATAGTACTTCACAATTTTTGAAGGGGCCACTAGAAAACTAAGTGTGGAGACCTCTAGTTTAGGCAACTCTCTAGGATACCATTTGCATCCAGAGGGCATGGGGAGTGAGGCAGTCTCCTGAGCCCTAGGACTAGTCAGTACAGATTACAGACATGCTACAGATTTGCTACAGACAATGCAGATCTTAATCTTACTACTTTTCTTGCATGAAGTGCTTTTAAAATTTCTCTAAGTCGGGAGGCCTGGGTGCCTCAGCTGTTAAGCATCTGCCTTCAGCTCCGGGCACCATCCTGAAGTCCCAGGATTGAGTCCCACATTGGGCTCCCTTCAGGGAGCCTGCTTTTCCCTCTGCCTATGTCTCTGCCTCTCTCTCTGTGTCTCTCATGAATAAATAAATAAAATCTTTTAAAAATTTTTAAATAATAAAATTTCCTTAAATCAACCTAGAGGGAAATACAAGCGTACTGAGCTCTGCACAATGCAGTGAGAAACATCCAAAAGTGGACGTTTTATTTCACATACACTAGTTTGAGCGCAGTGAGGGAGGACTGCCCTGGCTTTTATCAGAGGCTCTCTGCTTCCCGTGCATTTCAAGAATTGGTATCTGGAAAGCAAGAGCAGAAAGACCACAGGAGAGGATTGCCATTGTCTCAACTTACCATCTGCAGCCAAATGTTGGTGGTTAAAACTTGGTTCTTCTCATCCTTCAAAGAAAAAGAAAGAACCATAAATATGGTTTATATGGTTTACAAAAGAGGGAGTGATATCATTATTCATGCAAGAATGGGACTGCTGGGACTCCTGGAGTGTGTGGAAATCAGGAGGTACCAAGTGCTTCCAAATACACTTAAGCAGCATTTCCCCAGAGTTAAGGTTTTCTCTTTATTCTAAAGTAATGCACATTTATTATAGAGCACATACAAAACATGAAGAAGTATAAAGAAGAAAATTAAAACCCCACAGCCCCACAATCCAGAGATGACACTTGCTAATGATTTAGTTTACTTTCCTTTGTACCCTTTACAATAATTTATATGCTTAAGAAAATAAAATTGGGAATAAATTCCATTTTTTAAGAGACTCTTTTTTTAATTATTTATAATAGTCACAGAGAGAGAGAGAGAGGCAGAGACACAGGCAGAGGAAGAAGCAGGCTCCATGCACTGGGAGCCCAACATGGGATTCGATCCCGGGTCTCCAGGATCGCGCCCTGGGCCAAAGGCAGGGGCCAAACCGCTGCGCCACCCAGGGATCCCGCATTTTTTTAAAGTCAAGTTTATTGCCAGAATGTATACAGTTTTAAACAAATATAAATATCTCATGCTTCCCTCCCCCAGGAAAGGGAACATAACCTGTTAAAGCTGCCATGCTGTATGCCAATGGTGCTGTTTGGGTTACATTTCTCCTTGGTCACTGTGGATCTGCCTGCCTTTTCTCTCATCTTCTATCTACCAGGAAGTATGCCTAGCCACACACACCTGCAAGGTAAATTCTGCCCTAATGAGTAAACCAGGTTTCAGAACGGTAACACAACTTTATGAAGGAGCTATTCAAACCTGGATCTTTCTGACTCAAAGTCTTTTTCCCCACATTTCCAAACCACCTAAGGATGGGGTCCAGCAGGTCTGTGCTCTAACCATAGCTTTGCTCCAGCATAGGAACCTAAAGAAAATTCTAATCAACATCAGCCTTTCCAATTGGGATGTAAGCAGTGTCTTATCACAGCTGGACAAGCCCAACATGGCCCAGCAAAAGTGAGTGTACACAGACTAATGAGTAAGTTTCATGCAATACTTATACTGCAATGGTGTTATTCAGCATTTGGCACTCAATTCCCAACTAAAGGACTCTAAATTCACAATTGCCATTCTCTCTAGGAAAAAAATATTTATGCCCCCAAGCAGACGTGCCTAGAAGCGGAGACTGTGAGCTCCTCCAACAGGAATTATCTGGCCCCATTAACTGATGGCATACATGAGAACAGACCCAATGGCAGAAAGAACATGGCATCTGCTGAGGCGTGGTCAGAGGGCAGGGATACTAATGAGAAATAAATGCTTTTTCTCATTAAAATAAAAATGTGTTGAACATGTAAGGAATTGGCAAAGATTCTTTGATGCATCAATGCCCCCTGGCTCAGCAGCTCACACTCTGAGCAAATTTGAGAGGTGAAATTGGCAGGTCTAGGTATGTGAATCCCAAAGAAAGAAAAGAGCTGCTTGGGAATGGACAGTGGACAACATCCCAGTAGGGTCCTAGACCACAGTTGTGTCCAGAAGAATCTGACACTTCTTGGCACAGGGAAAATATATCCTATTTTCCAAAATAAATATTTCCAAAATAAATATTTTGGTGATAGAGAAAATATATCATATTTTCCAAAATAAAACATGGTAGTCTTTTTGGTGGAAAAAGTTATATAGCTAACATTTCTCTGTACTCCATACTGAACAAATGGTCCCCGATAGAACCATATATTTGAACTGCATGAGTACTCTAGTTCCAGTTCAATCTCCAATATTATTTGAAAGCATCAATGAACTCTTTTAGGACATATATTCATTGCATCAACTTATTAAGGAGTTGTTATTTTTAATGGACTTAAAATTAGCCAGTGTTCCATTTGGGTGGTTTTCCTTCTAATTGCATCTGTGTCTCAGCTTCTGAGAAAAAGGCTTCTGTGGTTTGGGAGCTCAATTACTACCAATCTAATTAAAAGGCTTTCTTCTTTCCAACATTCCAACTGAAACCTCATTAGAGTGAAACGGAATTTCTGCATATGTAGCAGCATGGGACTGAAGTGCCGGCATTTCAAACTGTAATCAACACTGAGCAGCAGCCAGCCACCGCCCGGGAGCACAATGATGCCAGGTAGGGGAGTCCTCCTTGGAGACTCAGAAGGACCAGCCTGCAGATTGGCAAGGAGGCTGCTATGTGCATTCTCAGGGTGGATCTCTCCTCAGCTTCCATACCAGGGGCACCTGCTGGCTAAGACTCTGGGCTCTCTAAGTCTGCACAGCAACAAGGTATCCTACCTCTTTCCCATTCCCATGAGCAGTGTCCCTTCTCCATCACACAGTGAATGTTTGGGGTTCAAACTTAACCCCCACTGTGATGGTATCTGGAAGCTGAAGCTTTGGAAGATCAGGTCATGAGAGCAGAGCCTCCATGAATGGGATTAGTGCCTTATAATAGAGACCCAAGAGAGCTCTCCTGCCCTTTCTGCCACGTGAGGACATAGAGAGAATATAGTCTATGAACCAGAAAGCAGGTTCTCACCAGAAACCAGATCTGCCCATGTACTAATCTTGGATTTCTCAGCATCCACATCTGTGAGAAATAAATGTGTGTTGTTTAAGCCACCAGTCTGTGGTATGTTCATTACAGTAGCCCAAGATGAAGACAGTACCCCACCACACATAGTCTGACTTTACTCAGCTCCAGATGGGGACTCTCTGCCCTCATCCAGCTGCACTGCTGGAAGAATAAAGTCTAAGGTTCCTAGTGAAGTACATAGCCTTTTCATAGTCCTGTCAAGTGTTCAAGTGTTCATTCATTCATTCATTCATTCAACAAGTGTTTACAGAACACTTCCTGTCTCTGGCATTACTCCATCTAGACTTGTAATGGTAAGAGATGAACATTGCTCTTGAGCTCACAGAATGTAAAAATGTGAGTTGGGGCTGGGATTACACAACTCAATAGTGATATAATTACAAAAGATGACAGGAAGAGAGCAGAGTACCTTCAGAGAAGATGACAGGGTGGAGTGGCAAGGATGAGCCTTCATTTTTATGCCCTATGATATCGGAAGACCAAAAGACATGGATCTCTCAGGCCATCATTTGTACCATTTGCCCTTCAAGACCTCACTTCTCCTCACCTCCTGGTGAGGCCTGCTCTCCCCCACACCTTCCTCCTTGCTTCTGCTCTGGACTGAGGCTGACTCCTGGCTCACCAGAGGCTCAGGCAGACTTTGTCTTTACATAGGAGAATGTGGAGCAGTGAGGCGAGGCATTAGGGAGACAGATTATAGTTAAGCATGAGGAAGAACCTCCCTGGCCTACTACAGTCCAGCCTACTTCAGGAAATACCTGGCAACCAGCTCCTGGAGTTATAAACACAGAGGACAGCCACATGACTGAAGAGGACATGGACGTCCCTCGGTAGCCCTTCAGGGTTGCAGCTCAGGTGACTCAGAGCCCAGATAGTCTACAGTGGTCAAGTCTCCTACACACCCTGGTGCCCAAGCCCATACCAGCCTCTAGCCCTCCCTTCCTGACACTCCCAGCACACCCACAGTGCCCTGCTTCCAGAGCCTTCTGCCAGAGAGCCTAAGACACAATTCCAGCCTGCATTCAGTAGTTGTGCCTCAGGGTTTGCATACTGCTGCAGATGCCGAAGTAATGTGGAGAACTAGGCACAGAGACCGAGCCTTTAGTTTGGAAAGTTGGCAGATGGATCTGTGGTCCCCAGATGCCTCTCTGGCCTCAGGCATTAGGATGTTCCTGGCAGTATATATAGGGGCTCCACCCCCATCACTCAGAATCTACTTACTTAACCCAAGAGGGAAATATCCCTCCCTTTCATCTGAACATCCTCCACTGACAGTAAAGTCACCAGTCTCCTGCACTGCACTTGAGCTGGTTTAAATCCTGAATTAGCTGATGAGGCTCCATTCAATAGCTGGATGACACACTGATCAAACACTAGGATTCCTGTGGAAAGGGGGAATGCTATCTCCAAACCCTAGTCCCAAACCCTGGCCCAACAAGCAGCACAGAATCTGAACATGGGTTTCAGTGATTCCAGACTCTTAGGCTGCCACTTGGCCATTTCTGTCCTGACCCAGCCTGGCAGGATGGCATGGAAGGGCAGATCCCATACCAGCAGAAGACCCACCAGGCTCTAGGCTTTCAATCTCAGCCACTCAGATTCTGTGGGTTTCAATTTTCTCTCCTAGGAACAAGGAGATTAACAGTTGCCCTGAACACCTCCCAGAGTGGAAGAGGCAAAGAGAGCATCATACAAGTCATGACATGTGACTCAGTGCCAGTGGTTATCCCTGTGGGGCTACTCTCACCACAGAGCTCTACTGTAAGACTCACACTCCTTCCTGACCCTGGGACCACAAAGGAATAGACAGGACCTGTAGTTGCCATGGAGTCACAGGAAGCCCTTGCAGCAAAGCATCCTCAACGCCAACAAGCCTAATGCCTCATTTGTTTTTTGTTTTGTTTTGTTTTGTTTAATCTGAGCACTTCAGAATATTATTCAGCCTTAAAAAATAAGGAAATTCTGCTATTTGTGACAGCACAGATGAACCTATGAACCTAGCGGACACTATCCTAGGTGGAATAAGCCAGACACAGAAAAATAAATACTACATGATTCCACTTTTATGAGGAATCTAAAATAGTTGAGCTCACAGAAGCACAGAGTAGAATGGTGGCTTCCAGGGGAATGAGAAGTCTTAGTTCATAGGAAAAAAAGGTTCAGCTCTACAAGATAAGTAATTCCTGGAGATCTCCTGTGAGACATGGAGCCTATACTTAACAATGCTATATTATATGCCTAAAAATGCAGCCACTCTGGAAAATTGTGTGGAGGTTCCTCAAAGAGTTAAAAATAGATCTGCCCTACGACCCAGCAATTGCACTACTGGGGATTTACCCCAAAGATACAGATGCATGAAACGCCGGGACACCTGCACCCCGATGTTTCTAGCAGCAATGTCCACAATAGCCAAACTGTAGAAGGAGCCTCGGTGTCCATCGAAAGATGAATGGATAAAGAAGATGTGGTTTATGTATACAATGGAATATTACTCAGCCATTAGAAATGACAAATACCCACCATTTGCTTCGACATGGATGGAACTGGAGGGTATTATGCTGAGTGAAATAAGTCAATTGGAGAAGGACAAAATTATATGGTCTCATTCGTTTGGGGAATGTGGAAAATAGTGAAAGGGAATAAAGGGGAAAGGAGAAAAAATGAGTGGGAAATATCAGAAAGGGAGACAGAACATGAAAGACTCCTAACTCTGGGAAATGAACTAGGGGTGGTGGAAGGGGAGGTGGGCGGGGGGTGAGAGTGACTGGGTGACGGGCACTGAGGGGGGCACTTGATGGGATGAGCACTGAGTATTATTCTCTATGTTGGCAAATTGAACTCCAATAAAAATAAATAAATAAATAAATAAATAAATAAATAAATAAATAAATAAATAAATAAAATCTGCTAAAAGGGAAGATTATATGTTGAGCATTTGAAAGAAAGAAAAGAGAAAGAAAGAAAGAAGAAAGAAAGAAAGAAAGAAAGAAAGAAAGAAAGAAAGAAAGAAAGAAAGAAAGAAAGAATTTTTAAGATGATAGCTTATGGTTTAGATTGTGGGGAGGGTTTCACGTGTATATATTCATCTCAAAACCCGTCAAATAGTATACATTGCATCTGTTTAGCTTTTTCTAGGTCAACTGTACCCCAATAAAGGGACACGTTTTTTAAATATATTTTGATTTAAGCAGCCATGCTTTTTAAATCAATCTCCCAGAATAATCATGTATTTTCTTTGAGTACAACAGTTCTGATGATGTGTAATGTGCTATCTTGCATTTCATGGAGCAATTATTCTTCTGGAAGTTGTACAGCAACATTATTCAACATTATTTTGCAGAGCTCCCAACACTTTTCCTTTGTTTTTTTATAGATGCTTGGAAAAAGTAGACAACAATACATCTCACTGTATCTAAATTCTTGTCTGCAGAGAAAAGTGTTAGATAACATAAATTCCTATTTGTGTAGTCTCTATAGTTTATACCAAGGATTACTTCTTTTATCTAATTTAATTTTACACCAAACATATTTTGTCCTAGTTTTATAGAATAATAAACTGAGAGTCTGTGGTTTTTCCTGAGTCAGCGAGATAGTAGGTCTGACAAAAAAACAAAAAAACAAAAAAAAAACCTCTACTCTTATCCAGAATAAGATATAAACTCCTATAAATCAGTAAGAAAAAGGGCGGACAATCCAATAGAAAGACAGGCAAAAGGCGAACAAGCACATGATTTTTACTACAGAGAATATCAGCAAATAATATCTGAAAATAGCATAGCTAAAACTTCAGTAGACATTTGCATTCTTTCAAATGTCACGTGTGCACACATGCATGCGTACACTTTTCTTTCAACTCATTCAGTCTTGTACCAACTCAGGAAAGTCAGTACTATTATTATTCTCATTTAACAATGGGGATTATCAGAGAGCCCAAATTTAACCTAATATGTCTGTTCTGTTTGAAGTGAGTGTATATCTCCTTTATAATCAGGAGGGAGGGGAGTGCATTAAACTATCAACTGTGAAACAAAACAAGCTTTTGGCCCTGGGTCACACAGCTCAGTGTGGAAGCTGAGATCCAACCCTTTACCTGTTTATCTCAACACCTGTGCTTGAGCCACGATGAGACTCTGCTCCCAATGTCCTAACAGTGAGCACCTTGGTGATGTTAATGAAAAGTGGTTCCCTTTGGTATTTCTATTATACAGGAGTTCTCCAAGAGGAGAACCTCCAAGAGGTCTGGGAACCTCTAAGGTTCTGAGATGCTTTAGAGAATCAGTGAAGTCAAAACCTTTTTCACAATCAGTAGATGTTATTAGGCTGTTTTCCCCCTCATTTCCTCATGAGCACTGAGTAGAGCTTTGCAGAGAGCACATGGCATATGATGTCAGCAGCAGACTAAATACAGAAGATAAGAGAATCCAGTTGCCTTCTATTAAGCTTGGCATTAAGGAGATTTGCAAAATATAAAACAGTGCCACCCTTCTCACTAAAATTGTTTTGCTTCAGTAAATACAGTTACTTTTCAGAAAAATATTAGTTAGATTAACATGGCATGGGTTTATTATAATATTAAGTCAATTAGTGAACTTAAACTGTTTTCTTAATTTTCATTTCTAACATGATAAATATTGATTGATATAACCCACGTAAAAAAACCTGGGGGGGAATACCCAATAACTTTTATGAAAGTAAAAGGGTCCTGAAGCTTAAAAGCTTGAAAGATGGGGCAAAGGGCTCAGCATTTGTGAAACGTTCTGTTTCTTGTACCTAAAGACCTGGCCCTCTAAGGGTGCAGAGCCCTATTCCATCTCTGTTACCATTTTGGGGTTGCTCGTGGTCTTAGGAGTACAACTGAAAAGTCTAGATATCACAGGCAGACTGGGTGTATTACTAACAAGCTGTGTAAACTTGGGGTGGTCCCTGCGCTTTACCCAGACTTGGTTTCCTCTACATAAAAATAGGAAACTGATTGCCATCTCTCCAGAAAGTTGCAAAGATTAAATGAATAGCACACAAAAAGTGCCTATAACATAATAAGGTTTTCCACTTTTCAATGATCAGAAACAAGTTCCTCTGACACAGGTACTGGGGAGGCTTAGAAGGTTGGCCCACACAGGCAAAATCTCCTCTCTATCTGACTGCCTATCTTTGGAGGTGGCACATAATTACATTAGTTTTATTCTCACTGAAATCTAGGCCTAACAGGTAAATGTCTTGACGTCAATATTTAATTTTCTTAATGTGTTAAGTGTATTCTGTGATGTATGAATGAGAAAATGTGAACCTTTTCAAACAGAATGTGTATAACACAGTTCCCTCATAATATAGATGTGTCTCCTTCTGTCAGCTACTCAGCTTCATGGCCAGCTTGGCCCAGGAACCTCACTATTTTCCTACTGAGGCTCTGGAACTCCTTAATCACTGACCTGGTTAAAGATATATACTTATTTCTAACAGTATTGTTAAGTACTAACAATGGAAATGTGTTATGCTATGGTCCTTTAAAACACAGCACCCTTGGGATGCCTGAGTGGCTCAGTGGTTGAGTGTCTGCCTTCAGTCCAGGGTGTGATCGTGGGGTGCAGCGATCAAGTCCCACATCTGGCTCCCTGCATGGAGTCTGCTTCTCCCTCTGCCTATGTTTCTGACTCCTTCTCTCTCTCTTTATGAATAAACTGTTTAAAAAAAAAATAAAACACAGCACTCTGAAGAGCCTGATACTGTAGACAATGCTCCAAAGAACTCCACTGAAACAGACTTGGAAAACTGCCTTTAGAACTACCCAAAGTGATTTTTATCTTTTATTCTATTTTTAACTATCAAAGTTAATTCTGCATAGCTCTACAACACTGTTTTCAGGAGTAATGCTGAGAAAGACTTGAAGAAATCTGTAAAATCAGGTCAGAGTATAACACACACACACACACACACACACACACACATACATACATACACACATAATTTTTGTTTTCCTTCTAATAGGTCAGTGTGTAATTCCTTACTGACTTAATCCCAGGTAAGACAACATATCATAACCAAAAGTGGTCCATCAGGCTGACTCCCTGGAAAGTATTCATACTAAGGGTAAGTGTGTGTCCTAAGCTTAAGTCCTTGATTTGACCGATGCCAACTGATTTTCTTTCCTGAACAAAACCCATTTCCCAGTCCAATATTGAAGGGACTGGAGCCCATCGTCAAGCCAGTCCAACTGCCTATGTGTACAGATATGAGAGGGATTCCCCGGGGAAGTTACTTGCTCTGACCTTGTAAGGTTCCTGCTGAGAGCACCCCAGCCCCAGCACTGCTCAGGTTCCCCAAGGAGGGGGAGGTTTCAAGAATACGTTTTTAATTGGAACTGAAAGGCCTTCTTTCCACTTCTATAAGAGAGAGGGCCTCCCTATCTCCCCAAGAAGAACCAAAATTGGAAGAATGAAGCCCATGAAGGGGATCATGAGAGTAGAACCTAACAAAGAAGACATCACATCTTGAGTTAGCAGAGCCGGGAAGTGGAAGGTGTGACAATGGGAGCAGGGGAGATTATGCAGTGCAGGAGAGGTCAGAAGGGCTTCAGTGGCCCTGGGTGATCCAGGAATCAAGCTTATCTCAATTCTCCTTGAACAGACACAATAATTTTCCCTTTACGCTTAACCATCATCCTAACTGAATCAGTGTCCAAACACTGCCTTTACTGTTTACCACACACGCAGCACACATGACACATTATCTTCAATTAGGCTAAGAAAAATCACATACACCTCCAGACCCCCACAAATGGGCCTGAGAAATTACAGAAATGTGTGCAACTTCAGCACCAAGCAACTTCAGCACCCAGCTTTCCGATGAACCCTGGTGGGAACTGGCTACGGCACATCTCATTATAACTGAGGGTCCTCTAAAGACACGAGCTGGGGATATGGGCATCCCAAAAGAACACCCCATGTGTAACTGGTGCAAATGTGGGTTCAAAAGGCCAGAGAGGAGGGGAGGAAGTATGTGAAGGGAAGATGGGAGCAGAATACAAAGCAGTAACATTTTCTTTCTTTGTTGCTATTTGTAGAAATATTTCTAATATTTCTAATAAGGGACAAAAATGATGTTAAAAAAAGTTCACCACCATTGCAACTCAGAAAATTAAAAAGTATGAGTAGAGAAATCATGAGGATAAGGCCTGGGCAAGAGGAAAAAAAATTGGAATGACAGCTGCATAAACAAACTAAGGTAATAAATGAATGAATGGATGTATTTTTTAAAATAGCAAATACAAAGAAGAAAGGAAGGCAAGATAGGAATAACTAAAATATAAAACATAGTCTGGAAAAAAGCCCAAACAAGAAGGGCATGCTTCACATGAGTTCTCTATACAACTTAATAAAGCCTTGGGTCAAATTAAATATGATTTCAAAGGCAAAATTACAAAATAACCAAATGAAATGAAAGGGAAACTTCAGAGTTAAATAAATAAACTGAGAACCAAAACAACACGATCACATTATCTAATAAGTTAGACACAAAAAGGGACAAAATAGACCCAGCTAAAAACTGAGTTACTGGCATGAAAGCAAGGCATGAGATAATCACAGTTTGTGCAGAGGAAAAACACAAAGAGATTAAGTCAATTAAGGAAGAGGTCAGAGACGGAGGTGACACAGGAAGATAGAACTGGAGCTGAAATGGAGAATAGACACAGAAAATTAAGTGCACAGATTGTGGTAAAACAGTAGATTCCATAACATGAATACTATCATGCCACAAAACACCTAGAAATACTGGGGGGAAAATCAATCAAAGCTTTTTAAATATAAAACTTAATCTCATAAAAAAATATGAGAAATCCCTCAATACAAAGAATACAAGAGCAAACTGAAATGAACATTATGAGTACATGAGTTGATACTGGAAGAGCCTTGGAGGTAGAACCGTGGTGGCCAGTTATATTCACAGAGAGCTTGAGCAGTGCCTTGGTGGGACTGAAGAAAAAGCTTTGATTCCACAGGTGAGGGGAACTGAACCAAACTCCACACCACATCCATCCACATGATACAGGCCACAGTCCTGTGGACACCCCTACACTTTCATGGATTTTATCTCCAGCAGCACTCCCCCAAGTTCTCATGGAAAATATGCAAAAAAGATCAACTTATAACTCTGACATGGAGAGGGAAGGAGCAACTCTAGGGGAACAGGCCACCTAGAACCTTCTCCTTAGCAAAGGCGTACCCTTCAGACTTTGTCAGATCTATTCCTGCTGGGGAGAGGACATCCCACCCATACCAGTACCCTGTAGTCTTTCTGACTCTACAGAATGGGGAAGGGAAGAGCTATATCACCAGGAAACACTTGAGGAGCTCACACCCCCAGAACACAGACCCTCCCAAAGCATCCTAGCATGCTTCCTCTCCTCACCTTGCCATAATACCACAAGGTTCCAGTAGGACACCAATGGGTAAAGCTGAAAGCTCCCTGACCAAGGGTGCCAAGGGAAGGTCAAGGTCAAGCAAGGGAAACAAAAATAAAGACACTAGAGGAATGTGAGGCCTCTGGCAAGCTACAGCAAACGGTAACACGTAATCACTAGCCAAACTAATAGAAATTCTCATACTAATGGTGTTTGCCTCAATTCCTATTACCCTAAAAATCATTTTTGGCTTATGACAGGAAAACCACAAGGCAACTAAAAGACAAGAAAAAATAATCTGAGGAGACAAAGCAAGCATCAGAACAAGACACTGACATCAAGTCTGAAATCCCATTCAACTGTAAGACACATGTATTTTCCAAAAATGTTAAAATGTGAAAAAAATCTTAGAATTGATGGACTATGGTGTAAAGTGTATTTTTACAGATAATGAAAGTTAAAGAAGGTATGAGAATTAGCAGAGACTTCTAACGATCCATCTCTACATCATTCATTCCAATGTTCAAAAAACAAGTGGGGGCAAAGAGCCTACACAGGCATTTCCTCCAGAATCAACAGTGAGATTTTTACACATTATCTGAAAGGCAGAGACATTTCTAAGTTTGCAAATGTTACTAAACTCATTCAAACAGAGAAGGCTAATGGGAATGATCTATAGGAACATATTGCTAAACTATAAGAATTAGAAAAACTGAATTTCATTGTGGTAATTTCAGAGCACTAACAGTTGCAACTCAGGAAAAGAAGTTGAGAGTCCCTATCATTTCCAAATAGCATGCTACCCTGAACATCTTAATCAAGAAGAAGATAATAAGCAATATGGGAATATTTCCCTCTTCCAAATATTTCAAAAAAATACAACAGGAAAGGAAAAGATGGTTATTTAAAGCAACCAAAGATCTAGTAAAGGAGAGGCCAGATGGTGGGGGCTTCTGTAAAAAGATAAGCCAATATCTACCACTGAACCCCTTCAGAGAAGTCTGAGGTCAGTTGGTGGCTGAGCACGGGTGTGGGTGCAATCTGTGCATGGGAACCTGACAGAGGTGCATGTTGGAGGTGATGAGCACCACTGAAGTAGTCCAAAGGACTTTCTCATAGCAGCTGACCCAAAGTTCTTTCTCTTCAAGCTAATTATGTGACCAAATGCCCACCTCTGGTGATAGACTTTTATTAAGGCCCTGCTCTCTGCCAATATGGAGAGGCAGGAGCATTATATGGCAACACTTCATCCTCTACAGGGGTTCCACAGGTCCCATCCTGATCTAAAGGTGGCCCAACATGGCCCAGCATGCCTGTTCTGAGGTTTTGATGTTCTCATGCATGCAGCTACCTAGGAAGCCCCTAGTGCGAACTCCAAACCTAGGAACACAATAGCAGAGAAGCCTGTATTTAAGGTTCTACCCTTTAAAGAAACCAGGCTGGGATGACCTTGGAAACCTGAATGCTAAAAAGTATTACCCAAATGATGTACATCAACAAAAAGAAAGCACTATGATGCCCTCTCAGATTCCCAGTTCGTGCTGTTATCACAAGGATTTTGAGATATCTCAAAGAACTTTATTAAATTTGTGGTTCCCAAGTGGAATTACAGGATCTTTTTTGCTCTTCTATACAATCTATAAATAATGAGTCCTCTACAGATCTTTAGGCTCTAATCCTTTTCTTATGGACTTGTAGAAAGCTAATAAATTGCCAGTACCCAGAAATAACTTGGTAATTCATTCTAACCACCGCAGAGTTCTCACATTAAGAAAGGAAAATTCTATACCTCTCCATTCCTCAGCCCAAAAGTCCATTTCCCATCTAATACAGAGCATATTCAGATACCCTATTCTACATGGAACAATGAGGAGCTAAATAAGCCAAATTCAGACTATTCACAGACCTCATTTCTTCTTCTGGGTAGTACAATGAAGTGATTCATGTCATAAACCACACTATACCAATTACCAAGAAAAATGTTCCTATCACAAAATCAGGAACAGAATGACTTTGGAACTTTTTCATGATTCCAGTGATTAAATAAATAGTTGGCATAAAGTTCCAAAGTATGCCCTTCCTTAATAAATGACCTTTTGTTATGTGTCAGCTGCTTAGTATTTCAGCAAAATTTTTTTCCTTATAAACCCTGAATTTGCTAAGAAGAAAAATGCTTATGCAGGGGATGCCTGAGTTTAAATCTACAACAACTATGGCTGAATCTCTCTTCTACAACTTCCCACCTTCTCAATCCACTCTATAATCATATTTCACCTTTGGATCAGAATAAATTGCACCCATTTTTATATTCATCATAATGTAGAACAACAATTGGTTTCTCTTCAGTTTAACAAGGGGATGACCTTGTCCTAACAACTTGGATTCCATAGACAGATTGTTATAATGGATTAGGTTATGAAATTAGGAGAGATTCCCAGGGAAAGAGGTGCTTCTTGACATTTCTTAAGAACTTTCACCAACTTTCAGAGTGAGTTGCTCTCTATCTTCTTCCTAGCTCCCAAAGATACTTCCTAACCTCCCCTGACTAACCACATGTTGCAGCACTCACTTCCCCCTCTGCCCCCAGTAAGACCTTCTCAAGATGCCACCTAAATTGTTTTGCCAGGAGTTTAAAGACACGCCCTGTTCTCAGTTGTCCTTATAATCTCTGACAGTGGCGAGCTCTATCAGAAAGGCACAGGTGAATGATGGATAAGATCATCAGAACACACCTTCTCTTCTGGCTCTTACAAACTGAATAAAGATACTAATAAGAAAAAAAAATTGCCCAATAAATTCACAAATGAAAAGGAAAGGAAGAATACCACAAAGATTATGAATATGTATAGCTGCTTTGGGTGAAAGGGGTAAAATGAGACTTCTCAAAATATACAAATGGAAAATAAGTGATAGATTGCCATTGAATATGGTTTGTCTTCTCTCATTTTATTGGATTGATTTTGACATCAAATTTATAAATGAACAAAACTCTGAAATACTGCTACATTTCCACATTCTGGATTTGTCCTCCTCTGGGTATGGGCTCACAGATTTCTCACCATGCATAGTAAGAAATGATCCTGAGAAAATGAAAGAACGATTGGCTTCCACAGCTATAAACCTTTTTCTTAAATTTGTACTAATGTAAAGGTGTATGTATATAAAATAAACCAAGTAACCTTTTAAGTATTTTAAAGTGGTAATGTTCAGAAGCTGATGATGGTATAGCAAAACTGGTAGTTTCCAACACTGTGAGTCAATGTATAAACTGCTACATACTTTCTTCAAAGCAACCTTTAAATTTGCCTTTATGTTGAGACTTAAAAAAAAATTAACTTTTTGGGCTTATTACACATCTAAGAAATTACCTTAAAGAAATAATCAGGAATCAGATAAATAAGGAAATCCAAAGGTATTCATTATATTACTTATAGTGCCAAGAATATTATAAACAAGTTAATTGCCCAATAATAAACTGTAGCATATCCATAAAAGGGAACACTATGTAATTACTGAAATGTTTCTAAAATAATGTAAAACACATTAAAATGTGTGAGAAAAACACAGTAAAATGTGTTCTGAAAGAAAAGCATAAAATTGCACTTTAGTATTATCCATTTTTTAAATTCTATTCTGGTGATCCTCCTATTTCTCATCCCCTGTTTAGTCGTGAATATGATTTGATTCTTTCAATACCAAACTGCTCTATAAAATCTTTTCTCACATCCAACCTGCTTTACTAAGTATCTTGACCTCTCTAAATAAAATAGATGCATGATGTGATACTGACCTTAATGTACACATAACTTTAGGAGTTATGATTCCTATCTCATTTTTGATACTATACATTTTGACTTAGAGAATTTTTAAATCCTCATTGCAAGAGCAATAAAAATACTTAAGTTCTGGAAAGATGGAGTAGATATACTTTTTCCCATTCTTACCATTAAATATAACTTAACTGGGTGGCGGGCACTGAGGTGGGCACTTGATGGGATGAGCACTGGGTATTATTCTGTACATTGGCAAATTGAACACCAATAAAAAATAAATTTATTTAATAAATAAATAAATAAATAAATACAACTTACAACAATTAAGACCTCTGTAATATTATATATAAGGCAAAAAGACTCTAAAATGTGTACAGGAGAAGGCAGACTGCCTATAGACTTTAGTACCCAAGGAACAACACTGCAGTGAATTCCCCGGGTTTTATTTTTGATTCTTATGTCCCAGAAGGACAATTTAAAAGCCATGACTTCTACCTCCAATAGGCAGTAATGTAGGGGTAAGTAGAAATCCATATCTGGGAGGTGCTCATTCCTTTCCCCTCCCCTCATGTCAACAGAAGCCAAGTAGAAAATCTTAAATCCACCCTCACATGGCAGTTAGGCAATGCCCCCTCTTCCTCTGCTGTAGTGGTGTCAGAGAAAGACAGGTAGCCAGAAAGTTTAAGTAAGACTCAGATTCTTATAACATAATGAACAAAATTTATAGGTTACTATTGAAAACCACTTATCATACAAAGGACCAGGAAGATCTCACAGTAAAATTAAAAAGACAATCAATAAATGCCAACAACAGGATGAACAACTATAAGATGTAGAATTATCTAATAAAGATTTTTCAAGCAAACATCATAAAAATGCTTCAAAGAACAATTGCTAACATGATAGTATTAAATGAAAAGATAGTCTTAGAAAAAGAAATACAAGATATAAAGAAAAATCATGACAACTTCAGAGGTGAAAAATAAAATAGCCTAAATAAAAACTAAATGGATAGGCTGAACAGCAGAATGATTGAAAAATTAGTGAACTGGGGGGGAGAACAATGGATATTACCCAATTTGAAAAACAGAAATTAAACTAAAAAGAAAAAATGAACAGAGCCTCAGGGACCTATTTGACTACAACAAAGACCTAACACTCATATTATTGGAATCTTGAACCAAGAAGAACATGGAACTGAAAAAGTACATGAAGAAATCATAGCTGACACTTCCCAAATTTGACAAAAGATACATATATATAGTTTCAAGAAGTGAGCAAACCTCAAACAAGATAAATCTTAAGAAATCCCCACCAACACACATCACGGTCAAAAACTAAAGACAATGAAAAAACCTTTAAAAACAGCAAGAGAAAAATAATACCTTATCTATAGAGAAAAAGCAATCAAATGATAGTTTATTATTCATCAGAAACCACAGTGGCCAGAAGAACTTGGAATAACACTTTCAAGTGTTAAAAGAAGGGTCAACCCAGAATCCCATCAGCAGTGAAATACATTGATCAGGAATGAAGGTAAACTCAAGACATTTTCAGATGAAGACAAGTAAAAGAATTTGTTGCCTGTGACCCTTAAAAGAATGGATAAGGAAAGTTTACTAAGCAAAAAGGAATCAATAAAAGAAGAAAGCTTGAACATAAAAGAGGAAAAAATAGAGCAAGCAAAAATATGGGTAAATATGATCAGCTTTATTTCTCCTGTTGAACTTTCTACATTGTGTTTGATGGTTGAAACAAAAATTATAAAATGGTCTGAGGTGATTCTAAATGTATGTAGAGGAAATAGTAAAGATGATTATATTATAAACAAGGGATGGTAAGGGATGCAAACAGGGGTAAGATTTCTGCTCTGCACTCAAGTAGATAAAATGACCACATCAGCAGATAATGATAAGCTATTTATATTAAAGCAACACCTAGAAGACCCACTAAAAATCTATACAAAGAATTTCACTCAAAAACATTATTGACAAATCAAGAAGGATTTTTTTTAAAAAGTTTAAATAACCTATAGAAAGCAGATAAAGCAAAAGAAGAAAATTAAAAAAGACGGAAGAATCAGAAAACAAAAACAAAATGGCAGACTTAGGCCTTAACATAACAATAATTTTATTAAACGTGAATGCCCTAAATATAGCAATTTAAAGATAGAGACTAGCAAAATAGATGAAAAAACATAACTCAATGATGCCGTCTACAAGAAACTTGACATCAAATATAACAGTATAGGCAGGTAAAAAGACAGAAAAAGAAATAGCATGCAAATGTTATCCAGATAGATCAGAACCAGCTATATTTGTAACAGATAAAGTAGCCTTCAGAGCAAAGAAAATTACCATAGATAAACACATTACATAATGATAAAAGGGTCAATTCACCAAGAAGATATAGCAATCCTATATGTGTATGCTCAAAACCAGAGAACTTCAAAACATACACAACAAGAAAACCTGAAAAAGCTTAAAGGAGAAATATAAACATTCACTATTATGGTTGGAGCTCTACATACTTCTCTCTCAGTACTTGAAAGAACAAGCAGAAAGAAAATCAACAAACTTATGATTGAACTTAACAAAACACCTACCAACAGGATATAATGACATTTACATAACATTTCCCCCACAACCACAAAATACTCTTTTCAAGTGCCCACTGAAAGCATACCATGATAGATTATATTCTGGGCCATAAACAAACCTTAACAAATGTAATATAATTGAAATCATACAAAATATGTGCTCTCCAACTGAAATGAAATGAAATGAAATGAAATAAATGAAATGAAATTTATAGAAAACTGTATCAGTAGGACAAGAAACTATTCAAAAGCTGTAACACTGAAAAACTTACTTCTAAATAATATATGGCTTAAACAGGAAGACACAAAAGAAATGTTTAAAAATACATTGAAAATGAAAATATAAGATCAAAATTTGTAGAAGTGAAATAAAACAGTGCTGAGAGAGAAACTTATAGCACTTGGATGCATACATAAGGAAAAAGGAAAAGTATCAAACCAATAGTCTAAATTACTACCTGAAGATTCTAAAAAAGGAGCAAAAACACCCAGAGAAAAAATAATAAAAAATAAAGAGCAGAAACTAATAACATTTAAAACAAATAGAGAAAAATCAATGAAACAATGAGCTAATTATTTTAAAAGACCAATAAAATTAACAAACTTTTAGCAATACCAAACAAAGAAAAGACAGAGAAGACACAACCAAAATAAACAATAAAACAGGATATAAAAATAGATCTTGGAAACAACCAACGTATAATAATAAGATGGTACAGAGGGGCTGGGCAAGATGGCAGAGGACTGGGGTCCCCAACTCACCTGGCCCCACCAACTTACTTAGATAGCTTTCGAATCATCCTGAAAACCTATGAATTCAACCTGAGACTTAAAGAGAGAAGAGCTGGAATGCCACAGAGAGAAGAGTTTGCAATTCTAACAAGATAGGAAGGTAGGAAGGCAGGGCGGGGGTGGGGGGGGTGGAGAAAAAAGATTCAAGTGGTGGAGGAGCCCCTGCGAGGAGTCAGGCTAAGGCCAGGCCAGGAAACCATCATGGGAAAGGAGAGCCCAGCCCCCAAGAAGCAAGAACTTTAAAAATCCGCACTGCATTCTTCTAGGACAGAAAGGTGTTTAGCAGGAACTCCAGCAAACCTCAGGAGGGGCAGTGGAGCCTCCAGTCTCCCTCAGTCACTAATAGAGGAAGTGCGCCTCGCGGGGAAGAGCACACCACAGACCTCGCGCAGGGCTTGGTAAAGCGCTGGAGCGCACACCCAGCAGGGCCACGGGAGAAGCTCAGGCGAAGGCTCCGGGCAGGAAGGGCTGTGCTCTGCTGCCTTCAGGAGCCTCGGCACCAGGTGCGTGATTCCAGCAGCACAGGCCCCGGATCCCAGGGCGCCAGGGGACACAGCCAGTAATCCTGCACTGCCCCCAGACAGGTGGAGGCAGGGAGGGCACACGACTCCAAGGACTCTCCAGCCACCAGGTGCCCCTGAGCTGTGCAGATCAGCGCCCCCTGCCACCAGAGCATACAGGCCAGTGCAGACCGGGAGATCCTGGTAGTTACTGCGGGAGCTGACTCCAAAGACGGAGACCTGGCCTTGGCCAGTGTTGTTGTCCCTCCTGCTGTCACGCTGTGCCTGGGATGGATTGGGGCTGCCAAGAAACAGGTCTCATGGCTAAACAGCTCCCACTCAGCCCAGCACCCAGCAGGGGCAGAAAGTTCCCCCAGGGGCACACACCTGAGAATCAGCACAGCAGGCCTTTCCCCCAGAAGACCAGCTGGAAGGACAAGAGAAGAGCAAGTTCTTGAGCAAGCAACCATGGATAGCTCCAGGGGAAGTCGAGGGATTTACAGTATATAGAATCAAAGGATACCCCTCCTTTCTTTTTTTTCTTTTTCTTCCTTTTTTCACTACAACTCGTTTTACCCACTCTGCATAGAGCAAAATAACTAGAAAGAAAAACACACCACAAAAGAAAGAATCAGAAACACTACTCTCTGCCACAGAGTTACAGAATTTGGATTACAATTCGATATCAGAAAGCCAATTCAGAAACACAATTATAAAGCTACTGGTGGCTCTGAAAAAAAACCATAAAGGAATCACGAGACTTCATGACTGCAGATTCAGATCCAATCAGGCTGAAATTAAAAATCAATTAAATGAGATGCAATCCAAACTGGGGTCCTAACGACAAGGATTAATGAGGTAGAAGAAAGAATGAGTGACAGAGAAGGCAAGCTGATGTCAAGGAAGGAAGCTGAGGAAAGAAGAGAAAAACAGTTAAAAGACCAAGAGGAAAGGTTAAGGGAAACAAATGACAGCCTCAGAAGGAAAAATCTACATTTAATTGGGTTTCCAGAGGGCACTGAGGACAGAGGACAGAGGAACAGAAAATATATTTGAACAAATCATAGCTGAGAACTTCCCTAACTTGGGGAGGGAAACAGGCATTCAAATCCAGGAGATACAGAGGTCCCGCCCTAAAATAAATAAAAACCATTCAATTAACTCGACATTTAATAGAGAAACTTGAAAACTCCAAAGATAAAGAGAAAATCCTTAAAGCAGCAAGAGATAAGATACCCAACTTATGTGGAAAGGAGTATTAGATTAACAGCAGACCCCTCCACAGAGACCTGGCAAGCCAGAAAGGACTGGCAGGATATATTCAGGGTCCTAAATGAGAAGACCATGCAGCCAAGAATACTCTATCCAGCAAGGCTCTCATTCAGAATAGAGGGAGAGATAAAGAGCTTCCAAGATAGGCAGAAATTGAAAGCATATGTGACCATTAAACCAGCTCTGCAAGAAATATTAAGGGGGCTCTGTAAAAGAAAAGGGAAGTCCAAAGAAACAATCCACAAAAACAGGAACTGAATAGGTATTATAATGACACTAAATTCATATCTTTCAATAGAAACTGAACGTGAATGACCTTAATGATCCCATCAAAGGGCACAGGGTTTCAGACTGGATAAAAAAGCAAGACCTATCTATTTGCTGTCTTCAAGAGACTCATTTTAGACAGAAGGACATCTACAGCCTGAAAATGAAAGGTTGGAGAACCATTTACCATTAAAATGGTCCTCAAAAGAAAGCAGGGGTAGCAATCCTCAATCAGATAAATTATAAAGTTTATCCCAAAGACTGTAGTAAGAGATGAAGAGGGACACTATATCATACTTAAAGGATCTATCCAAAAGAGGACCTAACAATCATGAATATTTATGCCCCTAATGTGGGAGGTTCCAAATATATGAATCAATTAATAACCAAAGTAACGAGATACTTAGATAATAATAAACTAATACTCAGAGACTTCAACATGGCACGTTCTGAAAATGACAGATATTCTAAGCACAACATCTCCAAAGAAACAAGAACTTTAAATGATACACTGGACCAGATAGATTTCACAGGTATTTATAGAATTTTACATCCAAATGCAACTGAACACAATTTCTTCTCAAGTGCACATGGAACTTTCTCCAGAATAGACGACATACTGGGTCACAAATCAGGTCTTAACCGATACCAAATGATTGGGATTATCCCCTGCATATTTTCAGACCATAATGTTTGAAACCTGAACTGAATCACAAGAAGAAATTTGGAAGAAATTCCAACATGTGGAGGTTAAAGACCATCCTGCTAAAAGATGACAGGGTCAACCAGGAAATTAGAGAAGAATTTAAAAGATTCATGGAAACTAATAGGAATGAAGATTACACCTGTTCAAAATCTTTGGGATATGGCAAAAGCAGTCCTAAGAAGGAAATATATCACAATTCAAGCATCCCTCAAAAAATTGGAAAGAACCCAAATAGACAAGCTAACCTTGCACCTAAAGGAAGTAGAGAAAGAACAGCGAATGAAACCTACACCAAGCAGAAGAAGAGAGTTAATAAGGATTTGAGCAGAACTCAATGAAATAAAGACTAGAAGATATGTACAACAGATCAACAAAACCAGGAGTTGGTTCTTTGAAAGAATTAATAAGACAGATAAACCATTAGCCAGTCTTATTAAAAACAAAAGAGAAAAGACTTTAATTAATAAAATCATGAATGAAAAAGGAGACTTCACAATCAATACCAAGGAAATACAAATGATTTTAAAAATATATTATGAGCAGCTATACACCAATAAATTAGGCAATTTAGAAGAAATGGACGCATTTCTGGAAAACCATAAACTACCAAAACTGGAACAGGAAGAAATAGAAAACATGAAGAGGCCAATAACCAAGGAGGAAATTGAAGCAGTCATCAAAAACCTCCCAAGACACAAAAGTCCAGGGCCAGTTGGCTTCCCAGGGGAATTCTATCAAATGTTTAAAGAAGCAATACCCATTCTACTAAAGCTGTTCAGAAAGATAGAATGGGATGGAATACTTCCAAACTTGTTTTATGAGGTTAGCATCACCTTAATCCCCAAACCAGACAAAGACCCCACCAAAAACGAGAATTATAAACTAATATTCCTGATGAACAAAGATGCAAAAATTCTCAACAAGATACTAGCCGATAGGATCCAACAGTACATTAAAGAAGATTATTCGCCATGACTAAGTGGTATTCAACCCCGGGATGCAAGGTTGGTTCAACACTCATAAAGTAATCAATGTGATTGATCATATCCACAAGAGAAAAAACAAGAACCATATGATCCTCTCAACAGATGCAGAGAAAGCATTTGACAAAATACAGCATCTATTCCTGATCAAAACTCCTCAGTGTGTATGAATAGAGGGAACATTCCTCAGCATCTTAAAAGCAATCTATGAGAAGCCCACAGCAAATATCATTCTCAATGGGGAAACACTGGGAGCCTTTCCCCTAAGATTAGGAACAGGACAGGGATGTCCACTCTCACCAATGCTATTCAACAGAGTACTAGAAGTCCTAGCCTCAGCAATCAGGCAACAAAGAGAAATAAAAGGCATTCAAATTGGCAAAGAAGAAGTCAAACTCTCCCTCTTTACAGATGACATGATTCTGTACATAGAAAACCCACAGAACTCTACCCCAAGATTGCTAGAACTCATACAACAATTTGGCAGTGTGGCAGGATACAAAAACAATGCCCAGAAATCAGTGACATTTCTATACACTAACAATGAGACTGAAGAAAGAGAAATTAAGTAATAATTCCCATTTACAATTGTACCCAAAAGCATAAGATACCTAGGAATAAACATAACCAAAGAGGTAAAGGATCTATACCCTAAAAACTACAGAACACCTCTGAAATAAATTGAGGAAGACACAAAGATATAGAAAAAATGTTCCATGCTCATGGATTGGAAGAATTAATATTGTGAAAATGTCAATGCTCCCCAGGTCAATTTACACATATAATGCAATTCCTATCAAAATACCATAGGCTTAAAAAATACCACAGACCTTCTTCAGAGAGTTAGAACAAATCATCTGAAGATTTGTGTGGAATCAGAAAAGACTCTGAATAGCCAGGGGAATATTGAAAAAGAAAACCAGAGCTGGGGGCATCACATTGCCAGATTTCAGGTTGTACTACAAAGCTGTGATCATCAAGACAGTGTGGTACTGGCACAAAAACAGACACATAGATCAATGGAACAAAATAGAGAATCCAGAAATGGGCCCTCAACTCTATGGTCAACTAATATTCTACAAAGCAGGAAAGACTATCCACTGGGAAAAAAGACAGTCTCTTCAATAAATGGTGCTGGGAAAATTGGACATCCACATGCAGAAGAATGAAATTAGACCATTCTCTTACACCAGACACAAAGGTAAACTTAAAATGGATGAAAGTTCTAAATGTGAGACAAGAATCCATCAAAATCCTAGAGGACACCAAAGGCAACACCCTTTTTGAACTTGGCCACAGTACCTTCTTGCAAGATACATCCAAGAAGGCAAGAGAACCAAAAGCAAAAATGAACTATTGGGACTTCATCAAGATAAGAAGCTTTTGCACAGGAAAAGATACCATCAACAAAACTCAAAGGCAACCTACAGAATAGGAGAAGATATTTGCAAATGATGTATCAGATAAAGGACTAGTATCCAAGATCTATAAAGAACTTATTAAACTCAACACCAAAGAAACAAACAATACAATCATGAAATGGGCAAAAGACATGAACAGAAATCTCACAGAGGAAGACATAGACATGGCCAACAAGCACATGAGAAAATGCTCCGCATCACTTGCCATCAGGGAAATACAAATGAAAACTACAATGACATACCACCTCACACCAGTGAGAATGGAGAAAATTAACAAGGCAGGAAACCACAAATGTTGGAGAGGATGTGGAGAAAGGGGAACCCTCTTGCACTGTTGGTGGGAATGTGAACTGGTGCAGTCACTCTGGAAAACTGTGTGGAGGAAAGAGTTAAAAATAGAACTACCCTATGACCCAGCAATTGCACTTCTGGGGATTTACCCCAAAGATACAGATGCAGTGAAACACTAGAACACCTGCACCCCAATGTTTATATCAGCAATGTCCACAATAGCCAAACTGTGGAAGGAGCCTCAGTGTCATTGAAAGATGAGTGGATAAAGAAGATGTGGTCTATGTATACAATGAATATTACTCAGCCATTAGAAATGACAAATACCACCATTTGCTTCAACGTGGATGGAACTGGAGGATATTCTGTGAGTGAAATAAGTCAATCGGAGAAGGACAAACATTATATGGTCTCATTCATTTGGGGAATATAAAGAATTGTGAAAGGGAATAAAGGGTAAAGGAGAGAAAAAGAGTGAAAATATCAGTGAGGATGACAAAAAATGAGAGACTCCTAACTCTGAGAAACGTACAAGGGGTAGTGGAAAAGGAGGTGGGCGGGGGGGTTGGGGTGACTGGGTGACGGACACTGAGTGGGGAACTTGATGGGATGAGCACTGGGTGATATATGTTGGTAAACTGAACTCCAATAAAAAAATAAAAAATAAAAAAAGACAAATATGAAAGGATACAACATAAATGACTTTGAATCTGAATAGAAATGAATAAGAAATAATGACTCAACAGAATTTACAAAGTACAAATCTAAGTCAACACAGAGAATGCTGACACAGAACCCACAATAGCTTACAAATTAAAGAGAGCAGCTAACTGTGACAGTAAACGTACAGATGGGGTTAAAACATCTGGATTAGAACAAAGTATAAGAATCACTTAAATGCCCCAATATACTCACATGCACATATGGCAACTGCTCCACCTACCCTTGCAGAGTACTAGAACTTTACTCTCTGGACTCTGTATGAGAGACAAAGGTACTGCTACAACACAGGTAACATGCTGAAAACAAACATGGGGTTAAGAGCATTGACCTCTCTAGCCCTTGTCCCTTCTTGGCTCCCAAAACTTGGTCAGGCTTATACTGTCCAGGCTTCAGAATAGCAATACTTTCTCTCAGCAAACTGATTATCCTGAAGAAAATATGTAAAAATACTAAGGTCCCCAAAATATCTTCCCAGCCAGATCATGCTGTTTTGAATCCCACTCCATCACCATCACTGAGATATTTGAACACACACACCACTCATATCAAGGATCACCTCTCATTATGGGAAAGCCTCTAATGTAAAAAATAGAAAACAAAACAAGCAAAGAAGAGACCTTAAAGAAACAGACAATCTGGGGAGCTGATTAAAACCTCCAAAAACTTTTTTAAAAAATAACTTCAATACAATGGAATCTTCACTCAGCCATTAGAAATGACAAATACCCGCCATTTGCTTCAACGTGGATGGAACTGGAGGGTATTATGCTGAGTGAAATAAGTCAATCAGAGAAGGACAAACATTATATGGTCTCATTCATTTGGGAAATATAAATAATAGTGAAAGGGAATAGAGGGGAAGGGAGAAGAAATGTGTGGGAAATATCAGAAAGGGAGACAGAACATGAGAGACTCCTAACTCTGGTAAATGAACTAGGGGATGGTGGAAGGGGAGGAGGGCAGGGGGTGGGGGTGACTGGGTGGCGGGCACTTAGGGGGACACTTGACGGGATGAGCACTGGGTGTTATTCTATATGTTGGCAAATTGAACACCAATAAAAAATAAATGTATTATTAAAAGAAAAAAAATAACTTCAGAGATGGAAGAGAAGCTATGGTATCAATGTAAAAAGAACAAGTGTCAATAGGAAGCAGGTACTACCAACAAGGAATATTCAGAATGCAAAATATAGCTCTTGGAAATTGGAGCACTGGAAAACAGAAGACAAACAACAAAAATTCTGAGGTAATTAATATTGAGCTTATTCCCAAACTATCCATCAAGTACAAGAAAAAAAATCAAGTCACATAAGACCTTGAAAACATGTTTTTCTATGCTCCCTTTCTCAGACTGCTACTGAGGGACACCACCAACCAGAATGAGAACAGAAACTTGATGTCATGGGTCTCTGAAAAGGACATAACTAGAGAACAGCAACAGGTATTCTTTACTTGATAGTTGTGGTATAGTGAAAAATATGACACACACACACACACAAAAAAAATCTTCATTCCATGTTCCTGAAATTACAGAGTTTAAAAAATGTTTGTAATTTCCTTAAAGATAGGAATAACTTCATTATGTTAATGAAGTGATTAAGGCAATAGCAAGGGATTTCCTGAAAAGCTTCAAGATAGGAGCTGGTCATCAGAAAAAATCCCAGATGAGATTAAAGGGCTGGAACTTTCAGTTAAACTTTCAGGGAAGGGAGGAGGTGCTGGAAATTGAGTTTAACAATGTGGCAAATAATTTAATCAAATATATCTACAAAACAGAATTTCATTAAAAATTCTGGACAACAAAGCTTGAAAGACTTTCCTGGTTGGTTTACCAGGAAGGTAGCATATTCTGACTTCTGTGCTTGGGGACTTCGTAGACCTTGCCTTATCTGGCTACTCATTTGCGCCCTTTATAAGAAGATAATTGCAAATATAGAATTTTCCTGAGTTGTATGTGCTGTTCTAGTCAATTACAAACCTGAGAGGGTTTTGGAAAGCACTGAATTTGCAGTTAGCCAGGCAGAAGTGTGATATCCGGAGACCCCACTTGGGCTGGCATCTATTGGAAGAGCAGTCTTGCTGGGCTCTGTGCCTTTTACCTTGTCAGATCTAATGCTAACTCTGGGTAGTTGGGGTGAGAATTGAATTGAATTGTTGCTATCAGAGATTTGTTGGTGGAACCCAATGGTAAAAGAAAATATCAGTTTGACAGCTGTGTAGCAGACCTAAGGAACAATGAATTTGTTTCACACAGGAAGACAAAATTCTTCAAAAGATATGTCACTAAGAACTGGAAAAATACAATACTTCATATGTTAGAATTCTAGTAAAAAGTTTCAGAACGAAATTGATTTTTTACATGAAATATTCAACAAGTGAAAAAGATAACAGCATTAGCCCTGAGGAAAATAAAAAAATTATGCTGGAAAATAAATATAATCATAGTCTACTACATGGCTCAAATGTGAAGAATTTCATAATTATATTGATATACATACTGTACACATTAACTTAACCAAAATTGGTGATATAATTCCATGAAGAGAAAATGAGAATTAAAGGGGAAGTGTATTACTTGTTTGGGGGTGGGGAGTGAATGGAGAAATAAATCCTCACATTTAGTATTGGGAAGTCCTTAGACATTGAACATAACTAAACCAAAACGTAGTGGTTATAACAAGGATTTTATTTAGCGATATAGATGTAAATCTCAAAGAAACAGCTAAGAATTTAACGCTGTTGCTTCTGGGAGCTGCAAATGGAGGCAGGTATATAAATAAGCCATATGATCTATTTCAGTGTTTATGTTCAAGAATTATATTAAAAAAATACAAAATTTTAAAAAGTATTACCACCTACAACAGTACTGTAACATTATCACAGGAAGTATTATTTTAAGGGATAGGATCCAAGAGGTGTGGTGGCATTCATGCGCTCACACAATTAGAGGGCATAAGTTCAGTTTTGAACTCTCTTCTTATATCCCAAGTTGTGTATCTTTCTGAATCTTCCTAGCAGCAACCTATAAATAAGTGAAGTGATCTGACATCATCAAAGGGAAAAAGATCAATTCTGACTAGAAGGGACCAGGAAATCTCTATAGAAATGTCATTTCAACTCAGACTTGAGCCATCTCGGCTGCTCTTTGCAGGCAGGGAACATGACTGGATGATTTTCCTCCCTTCTCTCTTGACTCAACCTGGCTTCTGGTCTGCATTGGGTGAAGGAAGGAGTAAGTGCAGTCCATTGCATGATTCAGGCACCTGATGAGCTCTCAACAGTTTGTAAGCCATTTATAGTTTATCAGTGAACAGTGTCTCCACTTTTACATTTCTTTGAACTCACACCAACTTTGGTGTCCAACTAACAAAATAAGGTGAATAGCAGTACATCTGACAGGGCTGCAGCAAGGACTAAATGGAGAGCCAGCCATTGACACTGGCTACTGCTGTCATCCCTCTGATCTTCCAATCCACAGTGAGCATCCAGAGCCCTTGAGGCCTACAATGCTCCTCAAAGTATGCAGCTCTGCTATCCCCCCGTTGCCATTTATGCTTTGTCCTCCCACTGGACTACTTTGATGCCTGCTTCAATGTCTTCACACCTTAGTGAAGCCACCCTCCCACCCAGACCAGTTGCAGATAGCTTTCCTTGATGAATGCATTAGTCACAGTACCCCTAACAACAACAACAACACAAAATATCAATTATATATATAATATTATATATATAATTATTATATATAATAATATATAATATAATATATATTATAATTCCTTGGTTGTGACTCAACCAAGGAATTGGCTCACATGATGAGGACTGAAAAGTCCCATGATCTACCATCTGCAAGCTGGAGAACAAGGAAAGCTGGTGGTGTAATTCAGTATGAATCCAAAAGCCCAATAACTGAGGGGCCATTGGTGGCAGTCCTTCCATCATAATTCCTATTCAGTCCCTGTTTTTGTAGATGGTTTCTTTGGACTTCCTCTTTCTTTTACAGAGTCCCCCTTAATACTTCTTGCAGAGCTGGTTTGGTGATCACATATTCTTTCAGTTTCTGCCTCTCTTGGAAGCTCTTTATCTCTATTCTGAATGAGAGCCTTGCTGGATAGAGTATTCTTGGCTGCATGTTCTTTTCATTTAGGACCCTGAATATATCCTGCCAGCCCTTTCTGGTCTGCCAGGTCTCTGTGGAGAGGTCTGCTGTTAATCTAATATTTCTCCCCATATAAGTTGGGGATCTCTTGTCTCTTGCTGCTTTAAGGATTTTCTCTTTATCTTTGGAGTTTGCAAGTTTCACTATTAAATTCGAGGTGCTGAAAGGATTTTATTGATATTTTTGTGGGGGGATTGCTCTATCTCCTGGATCTGAATGCATTTCCCTCCCCAAGTTAGGGAAGTTCTCAGCTAAAATTTGTTCAAATACACTTTCTGGTCCTCTGTCCCTTTCAGCACCCTCAATTAAACGTAGATTTTTTCCTTCTGAGGCTGTCATTTATTTCCCTTAACCTTTTCTCATGATCTTTTTTCTCTTTTTTCCTCAGCTTCCTTCCTTGACATTAACTTGCCTTCTCTGTAACTCACTCGTTCTTCTACTTCATTAACCCTTGTCCTTAGGGACCTGTTTGGATTGCATCTCATTTAATTGATTCTTAATTTCAGCCTGATTAGATCTAAATTCTGCAGTCACGAAGTCTCTTAAATCTTTTATGCTTTTTTCCAGAGCCACCAGAATCTTTATTTTTTATTTTTTTTTTACATCAGTTTCTCCTGAGAGGGTGAGGAATTTTTTTTTAATTTTTATTTATTTATGATAGGCACACAGTGAGAGAGAGAGAGGCAGAGACATAGGCAGAGGGAGAAGCAGGCTCCATGCAGGGAGCCCGATGTGGGATTCGATCCCGGATCTCCAGGATCGCGCCCTGGGCCAAAGGCAGGCGCCAAACCACTGCACCACCCAGGGATCCCCACCAGAATCTTTATAATTGTGCTTATGAATTGGCTTTCTGACACTGAATTGTAATCCAAATTCTGTAACTCTGTGGGAGAGAGGACTGTTTCTGATTCTTTCTTTTGTGGTGAGATCTTCTTTCTGGTCATTTTGCTCAGTGCAGAGTGGCTAAAAACAACTTGTACTGGAAAAAGGAAAAAAAGGAAAAAACAAACAAAAAACAAAACAAAAACAAAAACAAAACAAGGAGGGGTATCCTTTGGTTCTACATACTGTAAATGCCTCGACTTACCCTGAAGCTTTACAGGGCTGCTTGGTCCAGAACTTGCTCTTACCCTGTCCTTCCAGCTGGTCTTCTGGGGGAGGGGCCTGCTGTGTTGATTCTCAGGTGTGTGCACCTGGGGGAGCTGCCCCACCCCCTGCCAGGTGCACGGCTCAGTGGGAGCTGTTTACCCCATAAGGCCCCTGTTCCCTGGCAGCCCCTCTCCGTCCCAGGCACAGGGTGACACAAGGAGAACCACCATACTGGTGGCAGCCAGCTCTCCATCCCTGGAGTCAGCTCCCACAGTAACCACTGCAGCTCTCAGTCCCCACTGGCCTGGATGCTCCGGGGGCAGGGGGCACTGCTCACAGCTTGGGGGCACCTGGAGGCAGGAGAATCCTCTTTGTCCTGTGCCCTCCCCACCTCCACCTGTCCCTCGGGGAGTACAGGATCATGGACTGTGTTCCCGGTGCCCTAGGCTCCAAGGCCTGCGCTGCTGGAATCCCGCTCCTGGCCCACGGAGCCTGCTCCGCGCAGAGCCGCGGTCAGAGCTGCTCCTGAGGCCCCGCTGGGAGCCTCTCCAGCCCTTTACCGAGCTCAGCCCACAGTCTTTGGCGCACTTTCCCCCTGGGGCGCCCTTCCTCTGTTAGTGACCCTGGGAACCTGATTCCCTGCGAGCGCCTTTCCCTCCGGGAAGATTCTTAAAGTTTCTGCTTCTCTGGACCAGGCTTCCCTGTCCTGGAGGCTTCACCACCTGGCCTTAGCCCGGCTCTTCGCGGGTGCCCTCCCCCCCATGCTTTTATATTTTTATTTTTTCCGTCTTCCTACCTTGATGGAAGCGCAAACTCTTCTCACTGTATCATCCAGCTGTTCTCTCTAAATCTCAGGCCAAATTCGTAGGTTTTCAGGATGACTTGAAAGTTATCTAGGTAAGTTGGTGAGGACAGATGACTTGGGGTCCCTACTCTTTGGCCATCTTGCCCCCTATTCAGTGGAAGTCCTTCAGAACTGCGAAGTTGAAAAGCTCATGAGCAAGGACCACTGATGTCCGTGAATGTCTCAGTTCAACTACAGAGAACACATTCACTGTTCCTCTGCTTTTTCTGTTCCATCAGGGCCCTCAATGAATTGGTTGATACTCAGGAACATGGATGAAAGTGATCTTTACTCAGTCTATAAATTCAAATACTACTCTCTTCCAGAAGCACCCTCATAGACACCCCCAGAAATAATGTTTTATCAGCTGAGTATCCCTTACCCTCATCAAGCTGATATATAAAATTAACCATCAAAGTGAGCCTCCAAGAGAGGAAGATACAGTAGGGAGTCTACCGTGAACATCTCTCTGTTGTAGCTTTTTCCCATCTAATATTTATTTATTTATTTTCACCTGAGTATTTTTAATTTAAAAGTGGCATAATTTGATTAATTTGAAAGAAGCATATAGCTGGAAACAAATTTGTTTAAAAACAAATTTGTTTAAAAACAAATTTGTTTAAAAACAAATTTGTTTAAAAACAAATCTGAGGTTCTCATTTTTCAATAGGTGTATCTATCCATTTCAAAGTAGTGATTATTGATAAGACTGGGCTTATTTCTGTCATCAAAATGTATTGCTGTTTTCTGCACAGTATTTTGCTGTGTTTCTTAAAACCATTTCTATATATTATTGGAGTGTCCAAATTTCTTTGCTTCATTTTTCCCTTCAAGGTTTGAAAATTTTATGATTTTTCTTAGGGTGATTATTTAAAATTTTTGAAAAACATTTTTATTTATATGTATTATACACACACACACACACATATGAGAGAGTGTGTGTACAGGATAGGTCTGGGTTACAGGGTTACAGACTGCTATGAACATTTCAGGGATTGTTGTTGCTTGACACTAAGCTTAATGAGAATTTTTTTCAAGTCTCTGACTACTGCATTTCTTATACCCTACTTATAAAGATTAGGTTAGGGTTTGGTATTTTTAATGTTTGCATAACTGGAATGCACTTCCTAACAATTCTTTTAGATACTTTGTGGGTGGTAAACCTCGAAGCCTTGTATACTTAAAAACGTTTTGTTGTTTTTTGATGGCTTTTCCACTTGACTTTGTAGAGATTTGGAGGATAATAATCATCTGAGCTTTGACATTATAGCCCACTATCTTCTCAGATCCCAGGTTTTCCTGATAAGATGGCAGATGCCATTTTGGCAATCATCCTTTGGCAAGTGATTTTCATCTGTTCTGAATGAATTAAAAGATTTTCTTTTATTATACTTGCTGTGTTGAAATTGAAGTACTCAGTGTGGCTTTTACAACTAAGTTTTCATATCTTCATTGAATTCTAGAAGCTTTAAAAAAATCATTTATTATTCTTACTTCCCATTTGCTCAACTATCTCTTTCTGAGATACATAGTAGAATCAAGTTAGAATTCATTCTATTACCTACTGTCAATCAGTGATTTCCAAATACAATTTCTCACTGAAAGATTTCTTGATAAAAGGGGATACAGATCTGGAGAGGGAGATATACAATAAGCCTGGAACACCTATTTTATTTTGTGCTAGAAACAGAAAACATCCATGGCCACAGAAACCACACCAAAAAGACATAGGAGTACCTAACAGTTTAAGTATTAGAAACAATAACTGCAATGAAATAAAACATATCAAGTACCCCTCAAATAATTCAAAATGGTAATAAAATTCCATTGGTCACCTATTTAAATATCTTGAATATTGTATAATATATATGTATATATATTTTAAGATTTTATTTATTTATTCAAGAGAGACACAGAGAGAGGGGAAGAGACATAGGCAGAGAGAGAAGCAGGCTCCCTGTGGGGAGCCTGATGCAGGACTCAATCCCCAGACCCCAGGATCACAATCTGAGCCAAAGGCAGACACTCAACCACTGAGCAACCCTACCCAGACGTCCCTGTATATTTCTTTAAAAAATCTCTAAATGAACCTGGGCTCAAGCCCCAAAGCTTCTCTGCCTATACAAGAATAATCATAATAATACATCACATTGTTCAGATGATCATTGAAGAGACAAAAATGAGCGTGTCACAGTGTTTGAAAACTTTAAAGTTATACACATACAGACGATGACATTTTAAGGTTCTTTTCAAATACAGACTTCAAGATATACACCCAAAGGCAAACCATCAAAGCTATCTATTAGTAGGGGAGCCAGGCCCTGAATCCTACCCACCTCAGGTCATATCCATAGTCCTTTCCAGATTTCCTGGCAGATACAATGATAATGCCAAAAGGAGACTCATTTTCCTTCAAGAGAGCAGATTTCTGAAGTCAGTGCAATCTTTCCAATCTACACAAAGCTACACCATGTATTCCATCTTGCTATTCATTGCCTCTGTTTGAGATTGTTTCAAGCACTTTATAAGCATTTCTCTCTAATTTGGTATGCTTTTAAAGTGATATTTGGAAAAATGCAGTAAGCCAGTAGGAAGATGGTTTGTGATGAGACATCAATGACCAGCTGCTCCCCGCTGATGCAAACCACCCCTGGAAAGGAAACAAATTTCCTGTCATGAATATTCCCTTTCAGTTTTTAATTTAATATATTTCCCATAATTTCCCCTGTCATAAACAATGAAGGTACCACCTGTATGCTGCTGTTTTAATATATACCCAACGGTTACTGAGGATCGTCCGGGCCATGACTGTTCCATTAATTGCTCCATACACAGGAAAAAGATGAGAGGCCCAATTGGCCTGACTCCCCCTGAGGGAACTAAGCTAAGGAGAAATTCCCTGTGGCTATGGACCATCTTCCAGTTCAACTGCAGCTCACAGAGAGCTGCATTAAATGCCTCTTTCGTTCCTGGGACCCTATGTCAGTACATACCACTCCCTGGCCTAAGAACTTTGAGCAAAAAACTTCTGACGCAGTTTTTGTTTACTCTGGGGCAATAAAATACACAAATACAAATAAAGAACATGGAAGCCTCAAAGCTAGATTTAGAGAAACTCTCCTGCTTTAACTATCTACACTGATTGCTCTTTATCTAACTTAAAAAAAAAAAAGAAACATAGCATCTCCTGATTTCCCCTGGTCTCTGAGATGTACCCCTGAAAATTATCCAGAAATGTCTGAATGTTTGCAAATATCAAGAATGGAATCTGTCCACATTAATCAAAAGGTTATTGTTTAGTTTTCATCAATTAGAATTTTATTGATCCTCAACCTATAGATATTTTAAGCAAATATAAAATATTGTCCTAAGTGATTCAATACCAATTTGCTGAGTATAGCTATAACAATTAATGAAAAATCTAAAGGTAACACTTTTTGCTGTAAAAAGAAAACTTTGTAAAGAAGTTTTTAAATACATTTTGTTTAAAGTATTTTAAAAGCTTTGGCCAATTCACAAAAATAGATGCATAGATCAATGGAATAAAAGAGAAAACCCAGAAATAAATCTATAATTACAGGCTCAATTAATCTTTGAAAAGCAGGAAAGAATAGGGCACCTGAGTGGTGCCGTCTGTTAAGCATCCAACTCTCAGTTTTGGCTCAGGCAGTGATTTCATGGTCCTGAGATAGAGCCCTACACTGAGCTCTGCGCTCAGTGTAGAGTCTGCTTTGAGTTTCTCTCTCCCTCTCCCTCCACCCCTCCCCTCAGCTCTCTCTTTCTCTCTCCCTCAAATAAATAAATCTTTTGGGGAATAAAAGCAGGAAAGATTATCCAATGGAAAAAAGTCTCTTCAACAACTGGCCTTAGGAAAACTGGACAGCAACATGCAAAATAATGAAACAGGATCACTTTCTTACACGATACACAAAAATATATTCAAAATGGATGAATGAAAGACCTAAATATGAGACAAGAAGCCATCAAAATGGAGAACACAGGCAGTAACCTCTTTGACCTTGGCCACAGCAACTTCTTACTAGATATATCTCCTGAGGCAGGGGAAATAAAAGCAAAAATGAACTACAGGGACTTCATCCAAAAAAAAAAAAAAAAAGCTTCTGCACAGAGAAGGAAACAATCAACAAAACTGAAAGGCAGGGACAGAATAGGAGAAGATATCTGCAAATGACATTTGATAAAAGGTTAATAACCAAACCTATAAAGAACTTACCAAACTCAACACCCAAAACAAATGTAGTTAAAAAATAGGCAGAAGACATGAACAGACATTTTTTCAAAGACCTACAGATATTCAACAGACACATGAAAAAGATGTTCAACATCACTCACCATCAGGGTAATACAAATCAAAACTACAGTGAGATATCAGCTCATACCAGTCAGGGCAACTAAAATCAACAACATAATAAACAACAGATTCTGGCAAGGATGTGGAGAAAGGGGATCCCTCTTACACAGGTAGGAATACAAACTGGTGCAGCCACTCTGGAAAATAGTACAGAGGTTCCTCAAATAGTGAAAAACAGAACTTCCCCACAACCCAGCGATTGTACTACTAGGTATTTACCTAAAGAATACAAAAATACTAATTCAAAGGGATACATGCACCCCAATGCTTATAACAGCATTATTATCTACAATAGCCAAACTATGGAAACAGTCCAAGTGCTCATCAATGATGAATGGTTAAAGAAAAGTAGTATAAATACACACTGGAATATTACTCAGCCATCAAAAAGAATGAAATTTTGCCATTTACAATGACATGGATGAAGCTACACAGTATTATGCTAAGCAGAAGCAGTCAGATAAAGACAAATACTATACGGTTTCATTCATTTGTGGAATTTATAAAACAAAACAGATGAGCAAAGGGAAAAAAGAGCAGCAAACCAAGAAATAGATGCTTAACTACAGAGAACAAACTGATAGTTACCAGAAGGGAGAAGGGTAGGAAGATGGGAGAACAAGATGATGGGGATTAAGGAGAGCACTTGTTACTCCATCAAAATCCTAGAGGAGAACACAGGCAACACCCTTTTTGAACTCAGACTCAACCACAGTAACTTCTTACAAGATACATCCATGAAGGCAAAAGAAACAAAAGCAGAAATGAATCATTGGGACTTCATCAAGATAAGAAGCTTTTGCACAGCAAAGGATACAGTCAACAAAACTAAAAGACAACCTACAGAATGGGAGAAGATATTTGCAAATGACCTATCAGATAAAGGGCTAGTTTCCAAGATCTATAAAGAACTTATTAAACTCAACACCAAAGAAACAAACAATCCAATCATGAAATGGGCAAAAGACATGAAGAGAAATCTCACAGAGGAAGACATTGACATGGCCAACATGCACATGAGAAAATGCTCCGCATCACTTGCCATCTGGGAAATACAAATCAAAACCACAATGAGATACCACCTCACACCCGTGAGAATGGGGAAAATTAACAAGGCAGGAAACCACAAATGTTGGAGAGGATGTGGAGAAAGGGGAACCCTCCTACACTGTTGGTGGGAATGTGAAGTGGTGCAGCCACTCTGGAAAACTGTGTGGAGGTTCCTCAAAGAGTTAAAAATAGACCTGCCGTACGACCCAGCAATTGCACTGTTGGGGATTTACCCCAAAGATACAGATGCAATGAAACGCCGGGACACCTGCACCCCAATGTTTATAGCAGCAATGTCCACAATAGCCAAACTGTGGAAGGAGCCTTGGTGTCCATCGAAAGATGAATGGATAAAGAAGATGTGGTCTATGTATACAATAGAATATTACTCAGCCATTAGAAACGACAAATACCCACCATTTGCTTCGACGTGGATGGAACTGGAGGGTATTATGCTGAGTGAAGTAAGTCAATCGGAGAAGGACAAACATTATATGTTCTCATTCATTTGGGGAATATAAATAATAGTGAAAGGGAATATAAGGGAAGGGAGAAGAAATGGGTGGGAAATATCAGAAAGGGGGACAGAATGTAAAGACTGCTAACTCTGGGAAACGAACTAGGGGTGGTGGAAGGGGAGGAGGGCGGGGGGTGGGGGTGAATGGGTGACGGGCACTGAGCGGGGCACTTGACGGGATGAGCACTGGGTGTTATTCTGTATGTTGGTAAATTGAACACCAATAAAAAATAAATTTATTTTAAAAAAAAAGGAGAGCACTTGTGATAAGCACCAGGTGACGCATGTAAGTGTTAAATTACTACATTGTACAATTGAAAGTAATATTATACCATATGTTAGCTAACTGGACTTTAAGTAAAAACTTAAAAGAAAAAAAGCTTTGGGGCAGCCCCGGTGGCGCAGCAGTTTAGAGCTGCCTGCAGCCCAGGGCGTGATCTGGAGACCCTGGATCGAGTCCCACGTCGGGCTCTCTGCATGGAGCCTGCTTCTCCCTCTGCCTGTGTCTCTGCATCTCTCTCTTTCTCTCTCTCTCTGCATCTCTATGAATAAATAAATAAAATCTTAAAAAAAAAAGAAAAAAAGCTTTGGCCAATTAATTTTTAAAACCCATAAGACACTTCATTTAATATATAAGCTATAAATATAAACTAAAGATTTTTCAAGCTTACATACCAATAAGTTCATTATCTCATTACAGGCTCTCTTTGTAAACAATATAGAAAGGTTTTACAATCTTTCACCTTGGGGAACTTTATTTTGATTTTTCTTCAGTATCAGATTATAAGCATCAAAAAAAGCTAAAAACAGAAAATCCATCCCCATCTCATTTAAGAGCCACCACCTTCATCAGAGGCCCTACTTTGGGGTATACCCTGTCATTCCTAGTAAACAAACTCATCCTGAAAATAAAATATCCCTACTTAAAATTTTCAAATATTAGTGCTTTAATCTGCATAGGAGTCCAAAAGTATTTGGTCAATAATTTAGTAATTTTGTTAGAGTAAATGCATCACTTTCTACAGTGACTACATTTAAAGAAAATCTTTATTTACATTTACATAAATTATATATGTAAGATGTATGAGAAAATGCTTATTATCTCATTCTCGGTAAAGTCAAAGGGGTTGCCAAGAAACAGGGAGTTATAACTTTTAGTTGTATTTTTTTAGACAATACCTTTTAAGAATATATTCAATAAGACAAAAAAAGATTATCTGAAGGACATGATCATACACATTCCAAGGAAATGTACTGATCTAAGAAAATGACAAAGAACTTTTTACCCAAGTGTTCACAGCTCAGTTTAAAGGCTACAATTATGGGATCCCTGAGTGGTGCAGCAGTTTAGCGCCTGCCTTTGGCCTGGGGCGTGATCCTGGAGACCCAGGATCAAGTCCCACGTCAGGCTCCCGGTGCATGGAGCCTGCTTCTCCCTCTGCCTGTGTCTCTTCCTCTCTCTCTCTCTCTCTCTCTCTCTCTATGTGACTATCATAAATAAATAAAAATTAAAAAAAATAAAAATAAAAATAAAGGCTACAATTAAATATCAAAATGTATTATAGAAGTATCAATGTGGGCTTGTAAATCAAACAATAGATTAAAAGTATAAACAGCATATTTATACATTGGCTGAGTTGCTGGTAAGAACATCCTGCAAATTCCTAGTTCAAGATGTCAGCTTAAACATACTCATTTATTTCCCCTGTCTAAGGTCACTGAAGTTAAAATAAAGGAGGGAAATGCTATGAATGCCCTAAAACAAAGAGAATGGGAATGGAATCTAAAAAAAGACAAGATAATGTTAAATACAGGGAAGCCTACTATCTGCAAACATAGAGTAAAGAAAGCCCTATGATAAATACTGGTAAGAAGGCTGCAGGGTGGGAGGAACAGATGTGCCCCAGGGAACCTAGAACCATAATGAGTTCAGAGGTGAACCAAAGCCAACAAGGAGGATGGAATGGAGCTGACATGGATGAAGTGACAGAGACCTTTGGAAAAGAGAGCTGTGAACTCCCTTCTGAGAATAACCATCAGCCAGGGTTTCTCCTCACTCCATCGAGTCAAAATTCAAAAAGCTGGATTTGTTAGAACTGTGTAGTCTAACATGGTAGCCACTGGTAAAATGTGGCTACCGAGTCCGTGATATGTGACCAGTGCTGAGATGGACTATAAGTGTAATGTACACACTGGATTTCTAAGACTTGGCTCTGCCCTCCCCAGAAACATACACCATCTCATTAACATTGTTTCTCCATTTGCTATGTTTTGAAATTGTAATAACTAGATATATTTTAGTAAGTAAAGTGTCTTATTAAAATTAACTGTACCTGTATCTTATTTTTTAGATGTGGTCACAAGAAAATCTAAAATTATGTCAGTAGCTGGCATTATATTTCTATTGGATAGTACTGAATTAGAGAATAAAGAAGCTAATGTGACAAGAGATGCCCCTGAGACAAAGCATCCAGCCCTTTTGTATTTAGCATACTCAAAAAAAAAAAAAAAGGTAACAGTCCTCACCCAAGCCCTAAAACCACAAAAAAACACTAAATTCTACCCTCAAAAATAGCATTTCCACCAATGTTTCTCTTCTCTGATTCTAAACTATGAAGAGAGGTCTAAGAATAGGCATTTCAGGAAAGCTTGCCAAACAAATCATAAAAATAAACAGAAAGACAAATAAATGAGCAAAATTAAAAGAAAAGGGGGAATATCTTAGAAGAAATAACACTATTCAGTTTAAAATAAATGAATTTAAAAAATAAAGAAATAAACAATACTCCTCAATTGATATCCTGTGAGAAAGGAGGTCGACTGTATAATGAACAGAGAGAATAAACAGCATGACTAAAGACTTGGAAAAAGAAAGATATGATAAGATTTGGTGAAGAGTATAAAAGAGGAGAACATTTGAACTTGACAACAGGATCAGTTGACAACAGAAACACTCAATCCCTCTGAATTGCATAGATGTCACAGCATTAGACCCAAACAGAAGTAGTATAGGCTCAGGAAAAAATGGCTTTACATTGTCACAAAATCATGAAGGCAGCTTAAAAAATAAGAATCAAGATACAATAGGATTGAATTACAGATTCCTATAGAATCCTATGTATACTGTACACAGTTACAGGAGAAAATGTAAATTTTACCAACACAGAGATAGGAGGAGGTAAAAAAAAAAAAAAAAAAAAAAGTAGGGGCAGAACTCAAGTGCTTACAGACACAGAAACCAAATTATGGTCAACAGAAATGACAAAAAAAAGTCTTAAGATGGTCTTTTTAATGTAAAAAAAAAAGGGGGGGGTCAGTGAAAGTAAGAACAGTATGAGAGCCAATAGGGAGATCTGCAAGTGAATCAAATTCATATAACAAGAAATCAATAAATAAAGCTGATCAATCAAGGAATAATAAATAGTACTAAACGGGTATCTTAAGCAGAAACAGAAGCTGCTGAAGGTCTCTGGGGATAGACAGCAATGGGAAAAGTGAGATAGGGTTTCTCGTAAATCCTTACTGTTGGCTCTGTAAATGTGTGTCATGTCGACATTTTTAAGCATTAAAAATATCATAGCCTATACATTTTCTGCATAGTATATACACATTAAATAACTGAAATATCTATCTGGGGACCAGTACAGCAGATAATAATATGTCCAATGTGTTATAGTTCAACAATCACACAGCAATTACACTAACAATCCTTTAAATTAATCGTCACGATTTCCACAAAGCTGCTAAATTAAAAATCAATTCTCGGTGAATGGTACATGAAATGTGAAAGATAAAACAACAACAAAAAGGAAAATATCTTCATGAGTCTGAGAAAGGGAGTTTTTAAACAGGACACAGTAAGCATTAAACACAGAAGAAAGGTTTTATGAGCTGGGTCACATTAAAATGAAGAAATGCTGTTCATCAAAAAGACACTCTCTCTTTAGAAGTATATTATACTTCAGTTAAAGATTTACAAAAGACAGAAAAAACAAATCTCAAAAGAGCAAAAAGACAAGCCAGAAAGTCTGAGGGGAAAATTTGCAAAAACATGTAATTGCCTGAGGGCTTATATTCATAATACAGAAAAACTCATATAAATCAATAAGGAAAAACAAAACAAAATAAACAAAAAACAAGATAAAAACAGGCAAGAGGCATGAATAGATGCTTCTCAAAAGAAAACCAACTTTAAAATTAAGAAAGGAAAATGTCCTTGACTCCACAGGTAATCTGGGAATTGCTAATTAAAATCACAAAGTAGGGCACCTGGGTGGCTCAGTGGTTGAGCAGCTGCCTTAGGCTTAGGTTGTTATCCCGGGGTCCTGGGATTGAGTCCCACATTGGGCTCCTCACAGAGAGCCTGCTTATCCCTCTGTCTCTCTACCTCTCTCTCTGTGTCTCATGAGATTTAGTATTTATTTTTTTATTTTTATAAATTTATTTTTTATTGGTGTTCAATTTGCCAACATATAGAATAACACCCAGTGCTCATCCCGTCAAGTGCCCACCTCAGTGCCTGTCAAGATTTGTTTGTTTATTCATTCACTTATTCATTCACGAAGAGACACAGAGAGGGGCAGAGAGACAGACAGAGGGAGAAGCAGACTTCTCCCAGGAAGTCCGATGCAGGACTCGAGCCCCAGACAGGGATCATGCCCTGAGCCAAAGGCAGACATACACTCAACCCCTGAGCCACCCAGGCATCCCTAAATAAAAAGCTTTAAGAAATAAATAAAATCACAAAGTAGTATCACTCCCACCTGCCAGAATGGTGAATTAAAAAGCCTGAAAATACAAAGGGTGGGTGAGTATGTGGAACAACAAGGATTTTTCATACGCTGCTGGTGAGATTGTTAACTGGTATATAATAACTCAGAAAATCGTTTGGCATCACTTAGAAAACTTAAAGTTATTGCCACCTTATGACTTGGAGTCTACTCCCATACATATACACATGTGATAGGCAGAAATGCATTCATGTGTGCATCAAAAGACATGAACAAAAAGAATATTCATGACAGTTCTTCATAATAGACAAAAGAGGGAATCTAAATATCCACCAATAGAATAACAAATGTTATATTCATACACTGAAGATGAACAAACCACAGCAGGCAACAACTTGAATGACTCTCACAAAAGTAAAATAGCAAAAGTAACCAGACCTAGAGGAATACACACCATGGGCTCCTGGTTGGCTCATTGGTTGACCGTGATCCCAGAGTCCTGAGATCAAGTCCCGCATCAGTCTCCTCACAGGGAGCCTGCTTCTCCCTCTGCCTATGGTCTCTGCCTCTCTCTGTCTCTATCATGAATGAATGAACGAATAAATAAATAAAACTTAAAAAAAAAAGAATACACACCATGTCCTTATGTTATTCTGCCTGTACAAATTTCTGGAGAAGGACAAAATTAAAAACTCTGGTGCTCAACACCAGGCTAATGGTTTTCCAGTGGGAAATAAAAACACTTTTCTTGTTTTATCGATATGCCTTATCTCTCAAATATAGATGCTACCCCTTTTACCACAAGACAGGAATCTTTACAGACAGTGATCCAAGAGTAAATGCCCCACTTTGAGAATCATCTCACAGGTGGCATTTGTTAACTATGACAGTTACAATTCCCTCCCTCTTTGCCAACTTCCATCTACCACTAAGACAGGTCAGCTCCTTCATCTACGACCTGACTGGGAGCCTACCTGACACATGGAAGACTTTCCCACTGCCTATTCTCCCACAGTGGCTTTTGACCTCATAATACTGGATTTTATACAATTCCTTATTTAATATCATTAGTTTCGGCCAATTACTTTGGCATTCTGGGAGCTGTGATTCCTCAGCTTTTGCTGTAACTTCTAGCTTTTCTCCATAGAAACTTAAGCCTCTTAGGTGATATCTTATTTTAGGATATCAACAAGGAGAGATAAGACAACAGGTGTGTTGTATGCATGTATGCATGTCTGTTTATATACACACAAATAGGAACACAGATACATGTTTGGTTTGGGGGATTTGTTTTTTTTTGTTTGTTTGTTTGTTTGCTTGTTTTGTGCTAAAATGGTTTATAGCTGATGTTGACTGTCAGTAAGTAAATCACTGAAATAAATACCATGGGAATTGATATTAGAAGGTTCCAAATGACTATCCTCTCCTCTGAGGAGTAAAACACTACCCAATCCTAATAAATCAATAAAAGAACAGAGATTTTATTGGCATCCCTCCATAACAAGACTATTTCTCTTCCTTTAACAGCATGTCAGGGATAAATCAGGAGCTCTGAGAAAGCTAAACCCTTTGGGGAATATCTTCAGTGGCAGACCAGAAAAGCAACATTTACAAGAAAGATTCCTTTAGTAAAAGTGCCCATAATCCTCAGTCTATAAACCTAAAGCATTTTGTATGTTTATCTATGTCCAAAAGCCATAAAGAGGTTTGAGAGGGATAAAATTTCTACCATAATAAATCTGGATCAATTACAAAGCTACATTGTAAACAACTTTTAATTTAGAATTTCAGTTCTGCTCCCAGCAATGATGATCTAAATGTTTCTCACAAATTCTCCAGTGAGAACAATTAGAGAGGATGGAAGATGCAAGGATCATGTGCATAAAAACACCAGAGAACTTAACAGGGCAATGAAGAATTGCAGGGCCAAGATCCAGAAGGGGAGAGAAGCCCTGAGGGGAGGGAAGATGACAGGGTTTGAGGCCACTTTTCAACAACCATTTGATGATTCCTAAAGCAAAGCCTAAGTGGGGGGATAAAAAAAAGCAAGCAGATTTTGAGGGACTTAAGAGCTAGGGGGACAAAACAGGAGTTCAAGATCCATTGAAAAGAGGGAAGACTCTAGTAAATTCTCTATATTTACATCCTGGTATATATAAGCAAAAATCAAAGATAGATCAGCCCTTACAGGATGGAAGGCTAGCTCCCCAACTTCACCTAACTGGATTGAGGCAATTTGTGCTTGCTGGTGCCATGACCTGGATGTTGGTGAGAAACAAACATAAAATCGGAGGAAGATAGTATCCTTAAGGCCTTCAAAGTATCTCTACAATTTTTCACCTGCACCAGGACAAAATAAAAAGGCAACCAGGCTTAGAAGCAACTCATGAATCATTTCATGTAACTTAAAAGTAACATCATGAATCATTTCAATACTTCGATACATTCTTTTTAAACAATTTCTAAAATAAAAAGGACAGAGACTGAATATGCATTGATGATGAGAAATGCATGACAGTGGAAAAAATTCAGTTTTATTTTAAAACTTGTATTTGTTTACTATTTGGCATATTTGCCATCACTTTAAAATTAATGCCTGCTAATATTGTTTAAAGTGCTATAATGGGGTTATACAATTTTAATTTTTAAATATTTCCCTACACATTCTATAAACACAGAGAAAAGTGAACACGAACTACACCAGGGTGCCTGAGTAATGGTGATTTGGGTGATGATTTTCTCCTTCAGTCCCTTTTTTGAATTTTGTTTTCTGCATAAAATACATATTACATAGTTTTAAGAAATACTATGCAGAGAAACATTATTAGGATACTTACTTATGTCTTGGGATTTCTTCAACTGTACACAGTTGTTCAAAGTGTACAACTTTTACAGTTATTGGATAATATTAAGTTAGAGTTGTAGCATTTTGAATATTGATAGATGCAAAATGATAAATCTAACAAAAGGAAAGCATCTCCATTGGGATGTCAGATAACACACAAGCCCTTAGGATACTAGCTCAACAAACACACCTGCTATCAGTAGTAGCAAACCCCAAATGTATGACCACTTAGTTCTACTGTATTGTGGCTAAAGCTTCTAAAAGGTTGAATCTCAAGGCAGCCCCGGTGGCCCAGCAGTTTAGCGCTGCCTTTGGCCCGGGGCCTGATCCTGGAGACCCGGGATCGAGTCCCATGTCGGGCTCCCTGCATGGAGCCTGCTTCTCCCTCTGCCTGTGTCTCTGAGCCTCTCTCTCTCTCCTGTGTGTCTCTCATAAATAAATAGGTAGAATCTTAAAAAAAAAAAAAAAAAAAAAAAAAACCTCTATATTAAAAAAAATTAAAAGTTGACTCTAAATGTGGAATCTATAATATACCAAAATCATTCATGCATAATTATGTGTTTTACCTTTTGTATAATTATGTGTTGATTCACATTATTCATTTTAAATGTCTTGCCTTCTGGACATGCTTTCATAACTCTGCACATTTATTTTATGCAAATCAACACTGAGAATGGCCTTAAGATGTATGCATACAGGTGAATGACTACATGGCATGAATAAAGGAGAAATATAAACTGTTGGTGGCTTAGAACGCTGCATTTCCATCACTTCAAAATGATGTTTTGTATATTATCTCATTCCCAACCCAGTTACAAGCCCGCGAAGTAAATTAATAAATGCTGTGAGTCAGAGTATGCATTTAGGAATAAGTTAGGCACTTTTATATAACAAATTTATCTATGTAGCTACATGAAGTTTATATAAACAGTTATACATCATGGGTTGGATATCCAAAGTATCTCTGGATTCTGTCCACTTCTCACTTTCCCACAATGTGGGAAGTTTCGACCTCTTCATCCTTTGTCTACACTTCTCCTCCTCTCCAATCAATCCCACACACATACTGTCCTCAGCATCCTCTATCTAAATAAACACAGATCTACTTACATCCCTCCTCTTCTTAAAAATACACCACACTTTCCCACTCTCCACCTAACATTTCAGCAACAGGCCTATTAAATAGAACAGAACACAGCAGGTAAAACAATCCCTTTGAAAACATGTTTTATCTTTAAAATATATGCATCTTTTTTTTCATTCTAATCTATAATTTATACTTTTGGGATTTAATACAAATATCATGGTTTGGATTTTTTCCATTTCTAGGAAAATATGCTATGGCAAGCTGATCTTGCAGCCTCACAAATCCCCTGGCATACTGCCTCCTCATGCCCTCAGAGATACCCAGGCTCAGGCAAAACCTCAACTCTGCAAAAGCACTCAAGACACCTCACACTCTATCCCCCTTCTGTCTCTGAATTCAATTCATATTTCCTACCAAATAAAAAAAAAAATTCCATTCTTCATCTTGTAAAGTGTGTTTCTAGAAAATAATTCTTACCAAAAATGTCTGTAAAGAAAAATTAGTAGTTTGGTCAATACCATTCCCCTCTTTTAGAAATTCTCAATTACTCAGAACATTCAATATTCTAAGAGGTCTTGCAGCAAAACCTGTTGCCAAGATTAACTGAGAGCTAGTGCTTCTTAGAACCTACCTTGCTGTATTCCACCAAACTCTGTTTCCTCACCCTGCCCCCATCACCTGGAAAGTCATTCCTACTTTTTCCAACTGGCAAATTCTTATTCAATTTTAGAAGTCCAACTACCTCCGCTTTGAAACCATTCCCAGCCACTCTAGCTGGAAATAAATGTTTTCTCCTATGTGTATTTGTAGCACTTTGTACAGGCATGTATGTTAAGTTATACATGTGGTAATCTTGGATCTACACGTCAGTCTGCCTAGTCAGACTGTGAGTTTTAAAAGTAGAAATCATCCCTTATTCATTTATGAATCCCTAGAATCTAGCAAAGTTCACAAAACGAGCTCAGTAAATATGTGTGGAATAAATTGGTGAAACAGAAATTATCTTTCATGAAAATAAAATATGCAGCATCATATGCCATCTCCCTATCACTCCAGCCAGGAAATCTCTGCTGGCAAAAAAAGGGAACAATAGCAAGACTTGGAGGGCAGGGTAATGGTCTCTAGAACAGCCCAGTCAGAGTGAGTAAATGACCCCTGTTACCAAATTTATAAAGAGAATTTTGTGCCAATCAAGACTGTCACATGAATCCCTTATGAGAGCTACTGTGTTATCTGTCCAGGATGCTAAGATTGCAGCTGGAGAGTCCTGGCTCTGGTTCAAAACCAGGCAGAGCCAAGTCCAAATGGAATACAAATGTTTGCATATTTCATTATTTCTGATATAGAGACTTTCTTTTCACCTAGGATCTCAGAACAGTCACATTCAGTCAGCTACAGTTAAGCCAGTTAAATTAAATTAAGCAAACTGTTCTGCAAAAGAAGTTACCGACTCCAAAGGAGGCAAGACGCAAAGGACTTGCAAGTCAGATACAGGTTTTTCTTGCAGCCCTGCCTCTAACCAATGAGTAACTTTGTGCAAATGACCATACCTTTCTAGGCACTGACTTTCCAACTTCTGAGTTGAGTTGCTACATAACTAAAATCGAGCAACTTTCAGTGAATTACCAGTGTATGTCAACCACTTCTTATTTCATTTAATCCTCTTGAAACCTTGTGAAGTGGGTATTACTATTCTCATTTTACACATGAAGAAACAGGGCTTAGAGAGGTAAAGTAATTTGTTCAAGGTCACACCATGAGCTCACAGCATTGCCTGCCTAGGAAGTGTTCAAGGCTGGATGGCCAAGGTGAGACCAAGGCCTTTTCCCCTCCCACCTTCCCATGACTTCAGCCTGCTGATAGCTGTCTTCACATGTGTTTCTCTAATACTGGAATGATGATGATATGCAGTATTCATAATTTTCATTATTTTTTAAAGTTTCCTAACTTGACACAAGCTTGTGTTTTATTACTTCTTTGTCACATCATATAACTCTAGCTTACACTTAAACTTCTCATAAGACCCCCAAGTCCCTCATATAACCTGAGTCCTTAAGGATCTTTTAAAGAGGCAAACGCACCCAGAAATAACCCTGCAGCTGCTCAATGAGTGAGCTCCTCTCCAAAGAGACTGCCACAGCCTTAAAAGGACTGCTCCGCTTGTTCACTGTTCCTGCTCCTTGGCTAAGTAGCCACTGTACCTTCATATACCATCCCACCAGCACAAGGACAACTCCAAGAGAGGCAGCTGTGGAGCATGCCATGGGGCTGGCTGGAGCCAATCATGGGCAAATGGGATTGGGGGGGGGGGTGGCTTTCACTTTCTCAGTCTATTATGCACCACTTGTGGAATGTGTTAGCTTAGCTGACAGGTCCTCTGACATATGTCTAGAGGTGGGGCAAGGAGTGTTGTTTGGTTTGGTATGTTTTGATGAAAATGACCATTGTCATGTGCTAGCTCTTGGTGGTCTCTCAAAGTTGCCTTCACATCTTTAGCTAATCACACTGATGGGAAGTATAGGAAAATACAGATTCAGGACACTTACAAAACTTACCTAAGAGCAGCCATCCAGAAATTATTAGAGCTGGAACCCACGCAAGCTCCCAAGTACAAATCCTAAACCTCTTGAAATAACAGAGAAGTTGCTTCATAAAGTTCTTGCCTCCCCAAACCCCAGAGCCTATGCCCCTCCCAAAGCCTCCACACTTTCATTTATCTGACTTGGCTTCCTTCAATACTAGAGCTTCTGGGATGTCTGGGTGGCTCAGGTCATTATCCTGGACACCCTGGAAGCAGGATCTAGCCCTGATCTGGGTTCCCTGCTCAGCGGGAGTCGGCTTCTCCCTCTGCCCCTCCTTGTGTCTCTTTCCCTACCTGCCCCCCTGCTCCTGCTGTCTCTGGTTCTCTCTCTCTCTCTCTCTCTCTCTCTCAAAATAAATAGTCCTTTCCCCTCTTGTAATGCAAGCTCTGTAAACAGCAATTTTTACTCTTTTGTAACCTGTATGACAACATTTTTCTACAACCCTCCTGATAAGTCATCCATGTTATCACATATACACTGAATATTTTAAAGCATAGTTCTGTCTGTACGAGGAAGTACACGCTTAACACAGGTACAGTAAGGAAGACAAAGCCATTCATCATGGCAATTCTAACTAGGTTAAGTGATGAAAAGTGTATCACTGTAGTCCTGTGGGTACTCTTTATTTATCAGATTGTGAAATATCACCTGTCTTCTTACACCATTTATCTGTACCCCTCTGGTGGATCGTAGCGGTTTCTACTTGGAGCTGAGGCTATCTGCACACCTCTCTCCTACCACAGTCTTCTTCCCCCTGAATACCAAAATCCCTGTGCCCCACTCCTACCAACAGGTGCCCCACCCAGAACAGAGTCTAAGGCCTTGTACAGACTAGACACAGAAAGCCATTTATAATGAATTAGGCACTTTTGTAAAATATTTGTATTGTATTAAGGATATGCCAATGAAAACTGAACATTCAAAGCGCTCTAGAAAAGCAAAAGAAAAAGAAAAAAAAAATTTACACACATGATACAGATTTGTCAATTGAAGTGAGTACTAGTAAGTCCACAAAGAAAGAACCCCATGGGGCTGGGAGCAGCTGCCTGAAGGAACAGATAAGCGTGGAGCCTCGCTCATCATCAGAGCCGGACTACCAGCACTATTCTCACCAGGAAGGAAAAAAATAGCCCACCATTGGAATTGGGGCGAGGGGCGTGTAAATGCTCACAGTTGGCCATCTGCCTGAACAGATTAACCAGCCCAAGGCCAAACCCCTACCTAAAGAAGCTACATACAACAGGCAGCAGAAGAGTCTAGAGAAGGCTAAATTGACACAGCATGCTAACACTTATAAGGGTATGTATACTAAAATGTGACCCTTTGGACGCTATTCTTGCTGATTCTGGCTCAGGATGGGGATATGTTCATCCCGAGTTTCTAAGCTGAGGGAAAGGTGCGAAGTACCCATGCACAGGTGGCTGAGGGAGCGGAACATACTTCACCGGGTTCCTTCCCGGCGGGGGTAAACTGAGGCACGGAGCGGGCAGGCCCAGGTCGGGGGCAGAGCAGCGGCCCTAATGGCCCTGTGCCAGCTGGTGTGTCCCAACCAGGCCACATCGTCTGGCCGCCTGATGCTTCCGCGACCCCTCAGAACCCAAGGAAGAGAGAGAACAGCCCTGCGGCCGGGGCCAGGACTCACCACGTCCATGATCTGCAGGAGGCTGAGGGAGAAGTACACAGTGAGCGGTTGCGAGTCATTGGCCACGGGCCTCTCCAAGGGGTTGTAGTTCTTGACCAGCTCCTTGTAGAGCTTCCTCTGGAACTCGCCTTGCAGAGACACTTAAGGAGAGGAGAGACCGGCGGGCTGCTCACAGAAGGCCGGCAGGGGTGCGCCCCATGCCCTCCCGTGGCCCCCAGCCGCCTGAAGCAGGCAGCCTAGACCCACTCGCCCTCCCCGGACAGCCCCCGGTAGCGCCGGCCGCTGCCTCTCGCCGGCGCGAGCCCCCAAACCTGGCCCCGGCGCGGGGCGCCCAGAGCCTCCGGGACGCGCCCGGGATCCCGCGGGGGTGGAGCAGAGGGCTGGGAGACCCGGCGGCTTTACCGTGCAAGAGTGACGCGGCCAGCGCCAGCCACATCGGCCGGCGCATGTCGGGCTCGGAGCTACCGCGGCCGCCGCGCCCCGCGTCTCCTGCTCGGCCCGGGCCTGCGCCTGTGGCCGCGGAGCCGCCTTCCCGGCGGGGCTGGCGCGCCTTTAAAGAGCCGAGCGCGCGCCCCCGCCTCCGCGCGCTTCTCCACGTGACGAGCCCCGCCCCCGCCCCCGCCCCGCCCCGCCCCGCCCCCGCCCCCGCCCCGCGGGGGCCTGGGCTGCTCCGCGGCCGCCGGGGGAACTGCAGCCCGCGGGCCTGAGTGGGAAGTGCACCCCGGCGCGGGGTGCAGGGTGGGCGCCCCGCGCCGCCTCCGTCTCCTCCCGGCTGTGCCTGCGCATCGCGCCTCCGCCCAAGCCGGGGGCTGTCCGAGGCCAGGCTCTGTCTCTCGCTTCCGTCCTGGGTCCCCACTCCGCTCCCTCCTGCTCTCAGACAGGAGCTGTGCGGGGTTGTTGGGAGAAACCGGAACAATTCTGGGGTCCAGTCCTCCGGGTTTGCCCCCCTCCCTTACGCCAGTGGCTGGGTGACAGCGACTGGGAACCAGGCTCCCACAGGTTGGGAAGACACTCCAACCACACAAAACAGACCTGAGAGGAAGCCCCCTCCTATCTCCCGCCCCGGTGTTTTGCCAGCAACCAATTGCTGGGCATCACCCGCCCAGTTCTCCTCTAGGTTCTGGAAGTGCTGAGAGCAGAGGGGAGATCTTTGCCTGGGAGGCACTCTATAGGGGAGGGGAAATGCTACAAAAGTGTGTGATGGGATTCCCAGTGGACATCCTCTTTATGTCTCATTCTCTTTTAAAGGAGATTTAAAAGATTGGAAAGTTAGTCCCCAACTCCTTTCTGGAAGGACAGCCAAAACTTGGTGATGTGATCTAGGCTTTTTTCCTTCCTTTTTTCCTTCCTTCCTTCCTTCCTTCCTTCCTTCCTTCCTTCCTTCCTTTCCTTCCTCTCTCTCTCTCTCTCTCTCTCTCTTTCTTTCTCTCTCTCTCTCAGAGACAAGGGGGAGTCTCAGGGGGGAAAAAAGCTAGTCAAAGGGTCAGGAGCTAAATTGAGTCTTAGATGTTGAGGAGGCATGGTCTTGGAAGAGGAAGGGAGTGAGGGTACCAAGAAAGGGCTTCTAGAAAAGCAGAAAGCCCTGTCTCATTTGCTCTCAGCAAGCTGTTTGCAGAAAGCTGAGTTCAGCAGGTTCCTTGCGCCCACGCAGGAAGCGCTGCCTCTCGCCTTGGTTCAAGCCAAGCAGGAGTCTCTAAACCACACCAAGAGGTAGGGCACTGTGGACCAGCAGAGGCAGTGCCCACGTTTCTTTCTTCCTTTCTTTCTTTTTTACGATTTTATTTATTCATTCATGAGAGACACAGAGAGGCAGAGACATAGGCAGAGGGAGAAACAGGCTCCCTGTGGGGAGGACTATGCGGGATTCCATTCCAGGAACCCAGATCACATCCTGAGCCAAAGGCAGATGCTCAACCACTGAGTCACCCAGGTGACCCACATGCCCACATTTCTGAACTGCATAAGACCTGGGATTCTTGGATAATACCAAAAACTAGAGAAAGGCTCACCAAAGCGTTACTACCCTTGAATATACCCCAGCAGCAGGAATGGCGACTGAGCTAGTTATTTGATTTGGAAAAACAAAGAAATGTGACAGTCTTGCAAGGAAGTGTCTGATAGCAAATTCACACCCGTTAACTGATGTATGTGTAAACAAAGAACCAGTGTAGGCTTTGATAACTGCGATAGAATCCTAGAGGAAGAAAAGATTTTTTTTTTTTTTTCTGGAGAAGAGTTCATAGAAATAACAGCCCTCCTGGGCTTGCCACAGAAGGAGGTGATAGGCCAGGAGATGGGAACGCCAGGGCAGGGTTTCCTGGTAAGCAGACAGATGTGCTCTTCAATTAGGGCTCCTGAATTCTGCAATCTGTGGCAGTCTGGATACACACAGAACAGGCACTGGTGAAAGAATGAACTAAAGGATTACAGCTGATGGCAAAAAGGGAGTCAGAAAAGGAAAATAAAACAACAGAATAGAAGGGGCATAAGAACCATCAACCGGGAAGATTCTCACTGGCACACCATCTCCACTGGTCATGTAAATGCAATTCTGGCTCTCAAACACATTTCCTGAAAGTCTCTAAAAGCCCTGCCTTCCATTCTGGAGGGTCCAAGAGAATTCATACACCTTGAGTTTGGTCATTGGGATTACTTTCCTAAACTACTTCTTTACGTCCCTTCTACTCATAATATCAGAAACCTAGAAATAAACTATTTTTCCAATGAGACAACCAGTCAATAAGTTTTTATTTATGCCCTGTGCTCTCCTAGGTGCCTGGAGGACCTATAGACACAATGGTCTCACTCAGGTTACAGTTTAGGGCTGACATAAGTGAGGAAAAATAAGCTCCAGTCTGTGCTGTGAAAGTAAATAGGTCTGTGAGTTCAGCAATGTTCCACCCCCACCCCACCCGCAGTCTATGGGACTTGGTTTCTTCATTTATAAAATAAAGAAGTAAGACATTCTGGGAGTTGAGCTGACAGAGCTGCAGGCCCCCGTCTCACTCCCATTCCCAACATGAATGATAGATAAACATAAGAGAAGATCAATACATACTTGAGCTTGTCAAGGCAGGAATCAGAAACAAATCCAGAGTAGTTACCCACAAGACGGTGCTGTTACAATAGTCCAGGGGAGGGGTACATCAAGATATGGGCTCCAAGGATAAGAGTCTGATATTCTAACACATTCCAGTGAAGCAAACTGGCCATGCTTTGTGAGAGGTGGAGGACTGGAATGAAGATAACTTCATAAATCTAGAGCTTGGAAAAATCTCCCCTTACATGTAAAAGAGACCAGTAAACCCCAACCATGACCAAAGGTAATGGAGGCAACATTTTTTCTGCTTTGATTCTGGGAAGGGGGCAAAATAACTGAAACCCAAAAATACATAGTGCTTAGGTATGTGACCAGATCTATACTATCCACATGATGAGGAATTCAAGAATTCCACTGGAATTCACACTTCTATAACTTCACCATGGGACTCAAAAAAATTATGACTTTCACAAAAATTAACTCCAACTATAAAAATGTAAAATATCAAACCCACACAAAAATAAACTACATGCCCTATGAGGCAAAAGTCAATAGTAAGGGAAAGTACACAGGCAGAATAAACAGAAAAGTTAATACGCCACAATTTGAGATAATAGGATGATCTGAAAAAAAAATACCTATAAAATATGTATGTTTAAAATGCCAAAGTTATTGATCCTAGTGAGTAATACAGCTGCAGTAATAAGCCACAAATCCTATTAGCATAACACTATAAAGTTTATTACTCCCTCATATCATAATCAGAAATTTCCAGTGACTTTCCTAGGTGGCTAAGCTCCTCAAATCTTTCAGAGATACAAGATTCTTTGAACAACTCGATTGACTGTATTCTGGGGACCAGAGAAATGTGCTAATTGAAATTTCTGTTGGAGCTTCAACATTTATCCACCTTGCAAACAAGTGGGAGTATACCAGGGCCAGGCCTGGAAGCTGCTTGTATCATTTCTATCCATATTCCTTTGGCCAGAGCCCAGTCACTTCATCACAGCCTCAAATAAGGGAAGCTGGAAAACGGTCTTATCTGGGCCTGAGAAGAAAAAACAAAGGTAAGCAATGTTAGTAATATGGTATCCAGGAAATAAGGTAGGAATTAAAAGCATAAGGAGAGAACAAAACACAAAGGAATAGAAACAAATAGAAAAGAAAATGTGAGCATCTAGGGGGAAAAAAAAAACATGGTAATTAAAATTAAAACCTATGTTAGAGGAGATTGGCGGACAGCCCCGGTGGCCCAGCGGTTTAGTACCACCTTCGGCCTGGGGTGTGATCCTGGAGACTCAGGATCGAGTCCTCCATCGGGCTCCCTGCAAGGAGCCTGCTTCTCCCTCTGCCTGTGTCTCTGCCTCTCTCTGTGTCTGTCATGAATAAATAAATAAAATCTTTAAAAAAAAATAAAGAGAAGATTGGCTAATGATGAAGAGAACATTGGTACACTGGGAGCAAGAGCTGAAAAAGGTACACTGAAAATCACCCAGATAAGAAAGGTTAAGAAATAAGAAGGATAGAATAAGAACTCATCTAATAGAAGTCCTAGAAAATATTGATAAAGAGGATAGGTGAAAAATTATTTAAAGAGAAAATGATAAGAGGTTTAAGCCCTAAAAGAAATGTGACTCTCAAAATGAGGAAGTACAAGAAGCAAGGATCATGTTAAATAAACAAAAGATTCATGACCAGATAGTGAAGCTGGTGAAACTACTGAACAGCAAAACTACAATACAAATTCTTAAAGGAGACAAAAAGCAACAACATATATGCAAATATAAATAATCTCTGACTGTTAATAAGAATAATTTGGAAGGAAAAAGATATAATTGAAGAGGACATTTATAGTCTTTGCAAGATGGCAAATTCAGGAAACAAGCAAAATCTACTGCAAAAATAAGTCCACCTGGCCAAATTATAAAATATATTGGAAATTGAAAAATGCACTTTAAGAAATTTTATCTTGTGGACATTTAAAAAGTATATGCACCCAACAATTAGTGAAAACACATTCCTCTTGAACAGATGAAATATTTACATAAGGTTCCTCCTCTTCATTATTAATTATTATTAATATTATTTTTGTATATTCTCTTACTTTTTCTTACTCTATTTTATTAGTCTTTTTAAATAACCATATTTTAATTTTGTTGGTCTTATGTACTTGATTATGTTTTCATTAATTTCATATCTTTTTAAATATCTTCCTGCCTATAATCTTCTAGTTTATTTCTATTCTAAATTCTCAAATGACTACATCATTAATGTTTAATTTTTTTCTTGTCTAATAGAAAAGCAAACCAAAATACTAAGGCTAGTTAAATACTACAAGAAGAAAGAAATATATGGCAGTACAACTTATAGAATTAGATGCAGAAAACACATTACAATTAGTAAACCAAATCCAAAAAAAAACATAAAAATTAGTAATCATCAAACAGGATCATCTTAGTCAGCTCAGGCTACCGTAACAAAATAGTCCAGTCTTGGTGGCTAAAACAGCAGAAATGTATTTTCTCGTAGTTCTACGGGCTGGATGTCCAGAATCAAGGAGCTGTTAGGATAGGTTTCTGGTTAAGCAACTTCCTGACTTGCAGATGGTCACCTTTTCACTGTGTCTTCACTTGGCCTTTCCTCTGTACACACACAGGGAGAGAAAGAAATAGATCTGACATTTCTTCCTCTTCTTATAATGACACTAGTTCTATCAGATTAAGGTCCTACCTTTATGATATGACATCAAGTAACCTTAATTATCTTCTTAAAGGCCCTATCTCCAAATACAACCATACCAGATAGGACCTCAACATTTGAATCTGGGAGGACACAGTAAAGTTCATAATAAAGATTTCCACCAGAGTAAAGTGAATATCCCGATAAAGCAAATATTATAAAGATGTATTTATTTGAGATAGAGAGAATGTGTGTATGTGTATATAAGCAAGGTGGTGGAGGGGTTGGAGAGGGGCCTAGGAACTGGGAAGTTTATTCCCTGCTGAATGGGGAGCCTTACCCTGAGATCATGACCTGAACCAAACCAAAAGTTGGTGGCTCAACTCACTGAGCTCCAGGCGCCCCCCACCCAAATTAAGCAAATATTATAATAAAGCAAGCCAAATGAATCATTTGATTTCCTAGTGTTTGTAAAAGTTATGTTACACTATACTGTGGTATATTAAGTGTGCAGTAACATTATATCCAAAAAAATCAATGAACACACCTAATTAAAAAAAATGCTTTATTGCTAAAAATTGCTGACCATCATCTGACCTTTCAGCAAGTTGTAGGCTTTTTGCTGGTGGAGGATTTTGTCTCCATGTTTGTGGCTGCTGAGTGATTAGGGTGTTGGTTGGTGAAGTTGGGGTGGCTGTGGCAATTTCTTAAAATCACAATGCAGTTTGCCAGTTTTATTAACTCTTCCTTTCACGAACAATTTCTCCGTAGCATGCAGTGCTGTTTGATTGCATTTTACCCCCAGTAGAACTCTCAAAATTGTAGTCAATCTTCTCAAACCCTGCTGTTGCTCTATCAATTAACTTTATGTGATGTTCTAAATCCTTCGTTGTCATTTTGATAATCTTCACCAGGAGTACATTCCATCTCAAGAAACCACTTTCTTTGCTCATCCATAAATAGCAACTCCTCATCTATTAAAGTTTTATCATGAGATTACAGAAATTCAAATATAATAACAGTTAAAAAGTTCAAAATACTGGGAAAATTACCAAAATGTGTCATAGAAACCCAAAGTATGGAAATGCTGTTGGAAAAATGGTGCTAATGTCCACAATACCCAACTGTGGAAGGAGCCTCAGTGTCCATCGAAAGATGAATGGATAAAGAAGATGTGGTCTATGTATACAATGGAATATTACTCAGCCATTAGAAACGACAAATACCCACCATTTGCTTCAATGTGGATGGAACTGGAGTGTATTATGCTGAGTGAAATAAGTCGATGGGAGAAGGACAAACATTATATGGTCTCATTCATTTGGGGATTATAAAAAATAGTGAAAGGGAATAAAGGGGAAAGGAGAAAAATGAGTGGGAAATATCAGAGAGGGAGACAGAACATGAGAGACACCTTACTCTGGGAAACAAACAAGGGGTGGTGGAAAGGGAGGTGGGTGGGTGGTTGGGGTGACTGGGTGATGGGCACTGAGGGGAGCACTTGATGGGATGAGCACTGGATGTTATGCTATATGTTTGCAAATTGAACTCCAAAAAAAAAAAAAAAAAGAAAAAGAAAAAAAAAAACAGAAAAATGGTGCTAATAAACTTGTACAATATAGAGTTGCTACAAACCTTCAATTGGGGGAAAAAACAATATCTGAAAGACAATAAGGCAAAGCACAATAACATGAGATATTCTTGTACTCATTACTACATTTACAGGTGAACAATGTTGATATATCAACATTTATTGAATAAAATTCAATACCTGTTCAGGATTAAAAAATTGTTGTGCCCAAGATTGTGAATCCGAGAAAACCACCAAGGAGCCGACACCGATGCAAGTACATGAGGGTTTATTAACAAGCTCGAGCTTGGGTCCAAGTATACCCGACACAGCAGAGCAGGGACTTGGACCCCGAGGTGAGTTACAGCTGGGTTTTTATGGGCTGGTCTAGGGGTAAGGTGGGGTTTTTCAGTAAGGGTAGGGGTGTGAGAATCTCCAGTAAAGAGGTCTCACAAGCTCTTGCTTCCTTATTCCGATAAGGGCGTGCTTTGTTTTTTGTTTTTTTTCTGTAGCCGGGGTAAGGTAGAGTTCAGTACCTGGTCACAGTGGCCTGAGATGGCTACCAAAGCTACAATGGCTGTACTTGTGCCAATATTAAACTTGAATGGCTCTAATTTTCTCAGCCTCCACAAAAATCACCAGCCTAGGATTGAAGGAAACTATCTTAATCTAATTAAGTGCATCTTCTAAAAGCCTACAGCAAATATCATGTCTTTGTTTTTGTGTTTGAATAAACTTTTATGTTTAGAAAAGCTTTGGTTTTTCAAAAAAAATTGTAGAGATAGTACAGAGAATTTTCACACTCAATGAGAATAGACACTATTGTAAACGCCTAACATGTATGATACGTTCTTCCAACTAATGAAAGAATACTGACATGTTATTGTTAACTAAAGACCATAGTTTAAAGATTCAGATTTTCTTAGTTTTTACCTACTGTCTTCCTGTTCCAGGATCTCATGTGAGATACCACATCACATTTAGATATCATGTCTCCTTGAGCTCTTTTTGGCCATGATAGTTTTCCAGTCATGTTTGGTTTTTGCTGAGCTTGATAGTTTTGAAGAATACTGGTTAAGTATTTTGCAAAATGTCTCTCAGTTGGGGTTTGTTGGTATTTTTATTGTGATTACACTGAGGTTGTAGATTTGGGGAGGAAGACTCCAAAGATAAAGTGCCATTCTCATCAGGTCATTTCAATGATACCCACTACCAACATGACTTATCACTGTTGATGTTGGTCTTCATCACCTGGGTTGACATGATGTTTCTTACATTTCTCTACTGTGAAGTTACTGTTTTTTGCTTCCCAGTCTACACTGTGCTCTGTGGAAGGATGTTAGTATTCACAGTCCATGTATAAGGAGTGGAAAGTTATGATCAACCTCTTTAAAGTATTCTTATAAATTTTAAATACTCCTTAAAATATTTACATAAATTACTTGAAATCCTTCTACATGAGAGATTTATCTCTCCTCCCTCACATGTTTATTTATTCAATCATTTATTTATATCAGTGTACCACATGATATTTATTTTATACCGTGGGTTATAATCCAGTACGACTTTATTTTTTTACTCAAAGTGTTTCAGTTTTGATCATTAGGAAGGAGTTTTTTCTGTTGATTCCCATGTCCCTCTCATACACTCCCTTGTGGGCTTTTGTTTTTGCTTTTTTTTTTTTGAGTGCTCTCATATTTGCTAATACTATGTGATGGTTCAGACACATAATGTTTTTGGCTCCAGTTCTAGAATCAGCTATTTCTCCAAGGATCCCTATATCCTTTTGATTAAAAATGGCATTAGAAATGAAGATTTGAGCACTAGATGTGCTTGCTGCTGCTGGGTGAGGTTGCTTCTAGGCCTTGTGAAGCTTTTGGAAGGAGATATATGTTTGTCTAATCCATGTATACACAAATACCTATCTATAGCTATTGTAAGCCACACATAAGTTCACACTAACATCTGCAATTCTAACCTAATACTACATGAACCATTCTAGCCTCCTCCCCATTGTCTATGGGTAACCTCCAACTCCATCAATGAGAAGTGACTCCCCATTGCCATCTACTTACTTGCTGGTTGAATTCCAGTACACATGCACAAAGGTTTCAGATTTGTGCATTATCGATGGGAATGTGGTGCATATATGGTCCTTTTTGCCTTTTGTCTAAAAGTCTTCACTCATTTCCAAAGTTGCTTAGCTCAGTACTTTTCCTTCAACTTCTTAGTGAGGATATTTCAAGTATTCTTAATACCATTGGACATTTTTGTCATAGTCAACATTCCATCATGGAATCTCCTGATTATGTGATAATCTCCTAAATGATTTTTTAAAAAATTTGCGTCAATTGAGGCTCATTCAATTTGCATAGAGTTATATGGATTTTGAAAAAAAATGCATATTATCATGACTTTAACATTAAGATATGCAGAAAAATTTCTCTGTCCTATAAACTGCTCCTCCAAGACTCACTTATTAATATCTCATCCCTTCCCAAATCCTGGCAACAACTGATCCATTGATCATCCTTATAGTTTTACATTTTCCACAATGTCATATAAATGGACTCATAACATGTATGTAACTTTTTAAGACTGGTTTCTTTCATTTAGCAGTATACATTTAAGATTCATCCATGCTTTTACATGGCTTGGTAGCTTATTTCTTTTTATTGCTGAATACTATTTTATTATATGAGTGAAACATAGTTTTCTTACCCATTCACCTACTGAAGGACATTTTGGATGCTTCTAGTTTGAGGAAATTTGGAATAAAGTTATAATTAACACTCAATTCCAGATTTTCATGTATGTGTGGACATGAGATTTCAAATCATTAGATAAATACCTAGAAGGTTAATGAGTATCATATGATCAGACTATGTTTAGTGTATTAGTTTTCTACAGGTACCATAACAAAGAATTACAAAGTAAGGGGCTTAAACAACAAATATTTACTGTGTCACAATTACGGAGTCTACAAATCATTGTTACGGTGTTGCATGGGTGGTTTCTTCTGAAAGCTGTGAGGTAGAGTCTACTGCATATTTCTCTCCTATATTCTGATAGTTTGCTGGTAATTTTTGGCATTCCTTGGCATGTAGAAGCATGACCTGATCTTTTCTTCTATCTCTGCATGGTACTCTGTGTGTGTGCGTGTATGTCTCCAAATCACCTTTTTTTTTAAGATTTATTACTTTTTTTCAAAGATTTTATTTATTTATTTATGACAGACACAGCGAGGGAGAGAGAGAGAGAGAGAGAGAGAGGGAGGCAGAGACACAGGCAGAGGGAGAAGCAGGCTCCATGCAGGGAGCCCTACATGGGACTCGAGCCCGGATCTCCCGGATGACACCCCCCAGCTGAAGGCGGCGCTAAACCGCTGAGCCACCAGGATTGCCCCCAAATCACCTTTTTATAAGGATACTGGTCATATTAGATCAGGGGCCCATACTACTCCGGTATAACAGTATAATCAAATCTGTAATGACACTATTTTCAAAGAGTATTCGTATTCTGAAGTACTGGGATTTAGAACCTCAACATATTCAGGGGCAACGGTGAGGACAAAATCCATAACATTTAGGATTTTTGTATAAATCAGCAAATTATCTTCCCAAGTGGCCATACCATTTTACATTTCCATCAGAAATTAGAAAAGTCCTGGTTGCATTATATTCTTGCCAGCAGTTGGTATTACTAGTTTTTGGTTTTGTTTTGATAATGCTGTTGTTATTTGTAATTCTGCCATTCTAATAGATATGTAGTTGTAACTCATTGTTTTTGTCTTTCTCTAATGACAAATTATGTTGAGCCTCTTTTCATATAATTATTTGCCATCTATATATCTTCTTTGATGAGGTGTCTCTTTAGGTCTTTTTCCCATTTTGAAATTCTTGTCATTTGTTCTCTTATTGTTGAGTTTTAAGTAGTCTTTGTATATTGTAGGTAAATGTCCTTTATCAGATATGTGGTTAGTAAATGTTTTCTGCCTATTGATGAATTGTCTTTTCATTCTCTTAACAATGTTTTTGCAGGGCAAAAGTTTTAAATTTTAAAACATGCAAATTGTCGTTTTTTTCTTTAATGGATTTGCTTTTGGTGTTTTATGTAAAAACTCATCAAATCCAAGGTCACATGGATTTTTTTCCCTACAGCCCTACAGTTTCATAGTTTTACAGTTTTCTCCTATAGCTTCCTAGGATTTTTAAAAATATTTTATTTATTTATTCATGAGAGAGACAGAGAGAGACACAGAGACATAGGCAGAGGGAGAAGTAGGTTCCCTGTGAGGAGCCTGATGTGGGACCTCCTGGGACCCCAGGATCATGCCCTGAGCGAATGGCAGATGCTCACCACCCAGGTGCCCCACTTACTGGGATTTTTTATCTGAATTATGTTGAATCTATAGATCAAATTGGGAAGAACTGGCATATTAAAAATAGTAATTCTTCTAATTCATGAGCATGGAATATTCCATTTATTTATATCTTCCTTGAATAAAGATACTTTTATTTTGCCCTTTCCCATCTGTATACAATTTATTTATTTTTCTTGTCTTCCAGGATGATAATGAATAGCACTCGTGAAAGAGAGGACATCTTTGCCTTTATTCCAATCTTAGAGGGAAAGAGTTTGGTTTTAACCATCAAATATTGTTGTAGGTTATTTTCCATATATTCACTTGAGTTGAGTAAAGCCATTCTCTTTCACTCCTGGTTGTTATTGTTTTGCTGTGGTTTTGTTTTTGAGAGCTGTACTATGAATTGATATCTAATTTCATTAAACACTCTTACTGCTCCTAATGATATGATATATTTTTAAAACTTAATTTTTTGTTTAATGTTCAAACAATGAAGATATTCTTAAAATCAGGAACAGTATAAAGTTGCTCACTATTATCATTTCTATTCAATATTACTTGAAATATCTCCATACAATTCTATACATCTCAACAAGCATGTAAAAAATGTTTTTTCAGTAGCTTATTCATAATACCAGCACCCTATTATCTAGAAGTCAATCAATCAAAAGATTTCCTAATTTTTATTTTGAGAATATTTTAAGACATTGTTTAGTTTCAACTTAGTTAATAAATGGAAAGATGATGGGTTTATAGCTAGGGAGATTTACTATATTAAAGATGTCAATGGTCTCCAAATTAGACTATACATTTAATATTATCGGTCAAAATCCTGAAATATTACTTTGTGAAGATTTACCAGCCAATCCTAAAGTTCATATTCCAAGAGTAAAAGAACAAGAAAGTTCCATTTTCTGTAATGGCAGAATTGATAATTCTGAAAACCTCATTGAAAACAATTAGAGTATTAGTCAAAATGTACTTTAAAATTCTGTTTGGCACTATGCTTAAAGAAAGAAGCCAGACACTAGAGTATGTGTACTATATGATTCCATTTTTATAAAGTTCTAGAAAAGATGAAGGTAATCTATAGGGAGAAAACAGATTAGTATTGCTTGGGACCAGAGACAAGGGGTTGTTGAGTGCAGAAAACATGCAGGAAGTTTTTATTATGATAATAATGTTTCATATCTTGATTATGATGATTGCTATACAAGTATATACTAGTATATTATAAGTAATCAAACTATGCAGTATCTTATATGTAGATTATCCCTCAATAGTTTTTTTTAAAAACCTATTTGAAAGTATCAGAGGGTTAACAAGACAGTAAACAAGATAGTACCCACTAAAGACAAGGGTCTTGGGAAAGGAAGAGATACAGTAAAGTTTTTGGAGAAACTATTCCTGAGTTGCCATTTGCCACCTCCAGAGAAGGAAGCCAAAAGAGGATGAACTGACAGCCTCATAGAAGCTAGAAAGACAAGGACTGATAGAGGGCCAAAGAGGAGACGAGAGCTAGTAAATTTCTTTTGCTTGGCATTAGTAACTGCATTGGCTATGTCACATACATAAGTGTGAATCAGAAGTAGACAAGACCTGGGGACACCTGGGTGGCTTAGGGGTTGAGCATCTGCCTTTGGCTCAGGTTGTGATCCTGGGGTTCTAGGATCCAGTCCCATATCAAGCTCCCCACAGGGAGCCTACTTCTCCCTCTGCTTATGTCTCTGCCTCTCTTGTGTCTCTCATGAATAAATAAATAAAATCAAGGAAGAAGAAGAAGAAAGAAGAAGAAGAAGAAGAAGAAGAAGAAGAAGAAGAAGAAGAAGAAGAAGGGGGAGGAGAAGGGGGAGGAGGAGGAGGAGGAGGAGGAGGAGGAGGAGACGACAAGAACTTTCTGGGGATGCAGTTCAGCTTTAAGCCATATCAGTCCTGGGAATTAGCCAAAAGTGAGACCAGATTGCACTCCCAGCTACTTGGTTAAAGTAAATATGAACCTTCTATGGTGGGAGATATTATTGTAAGCCTCAAATTATTTTTATTTATTTTTATTTTTTTCAAATTATTTTTAGTAACAATTTTGCAAACACCACATCCAACACATGATAAATAATAACCCAGCAACCAAAGTCATCAAAAACATGGAAAGTCTGAGAAACTTACACATACTAGAAGAGTCTAAGGAAACATAGTAACTAAATGCAACTTGATATTTTAGATGGGCTCCTAAAAAAGAAAAAGAATAGTAGTGCAAAACTGTTGATACAGAAATAGAATGTAGAATTGGTTATATGCCAATGTTGGCTCATTTTGTCACAAATGTACCATACTAAAAGAAGACATTAACAATAGGAAAATGGCGAGGGATATAAAGGAACTTTCTACACTGGATTAGCAACTTTTCTGTCAATTTAAAACCACTTAAACTAAAACATTTACAAAAAATTTCACATGAAGAGACAAGACCAGTTAAAAAGAAACAGGAGCAATGACTACTCAATAGAAATAGATAAATGGTCTCAAGAAATTGAAGTTAACAGTAATAGCCTTTAAAATGACTATATATATTATTAAAGACAGACAGACACAGGGAGAGAGATAGAGTGAATCTCAAGCAAGCTCTGTGCCAGCACAGAGCCCAATGCGGGGCTCAATCTTACCACCCTAAGATCATGACCTGAGCCAAAATCAAGAGTCAGGCACTTAACCTACTGAGCCACGCAAGTGCCCCCAAAATGACTATAGTGAATGTGTTCAAAGGAGATTAAAAACAATAGTGGGATGTTGGCAAAAAGTATACACTTTTTAAAACGTTTTTATTTATTCATGAGAGACACTGAGAGAAGAGAAAGAAAGAGACAGAGACACAGGCATAGGGCGAAGCATCCAGGGACCCCGATGTGAGACCCGATGTGGGACTCAATCCCAGAACTCCAGGATCACCCCCAGAGCCAGAGGCAGGCACTAAACCCCTGAGCCACCCAGGGATCCCCAAATAAACACTTAAAAAAACAGACAAAAGACTAAAGCTAAAAAATTTTTAAACATTTAAGCTCAAAACTTAAATTAATGAATTCAATGGATGAGGCTTCTTCCTTTATCTTTGACATGTAAAGAGGTTGGTAGTCACATTCCTGTCCCTCCCTATAAGCAAGAGAATACAAGCAAACTGCCAAATCAAAATCTGGAGTCATGCATAGCCAGAGAGAAACTTGCTTGCTTTAAAACAGAAGCTGCTAGACACCCTAAACTAGTAGGATCACTGACCTATCCAGCAGTTTACTCAGTTTCTGGAGGCTGAATGAGGACTAACTTGAGAACAAGAAATTCCTGGGTCACATTCATAGAAATATCCCCATACACTTATCGACTCTTTCCCTCAAAGAACCACAACAGGTTCCCAAAGTGAAGATATAAGAAAAATTCCCTTGTAGTCATGGAAAAAGAAAGTCATTGATAATCTCTTCTCCCTAACAAAGACTGACTTCCCAGGGGAAACCTCATTCCAGCAACAGCAAGGAAAGTCCAATCCACTCTAATCTGCCCTAGACTTTCTGTCTCATCTACCAAAAAAAAAAAAAAAAAAAAAAAAGTCCACAAGGGACACAATTTCACCAAAATAGATTGGAAATGCTGCAACCTTGAAAGAAAGTAGGGGATAGAGATGAAATACAGATATAAATCTTGGGAAGGCCACACTCCAACACAGAAAAAATACTTGAGGGATATATCTGAGATCTTTCCTAAATTGATGACAGATGACAAACCACAGACCTAGAAATCTCAGAGAACCTAAGTGAGACAAATACAATAAATAAATAACAACTGGACAAATTGTATTTAAACTACAGAAAACTGAAGGCAAAGAAAATCTTGGAGATTCTTTTTATATAATTTTATTTTTTATTGGTGTTCAATTTCACAACATACAGAATAACACCCAGTGCTCATCCCATCAAGTGCCCCCCTCAGTGACCGCCACCCAGTCACTCTCACCCCCAGCCATGTCCCCTTCCACCCCCCACCCAGTTCATTTCCCAGAGTTAGGAGTCTCTCAAGTTCTGTCTCCCTTTTTGATATTTCCCACTCATTTTTTTCTCCTTTCCCCTTTATTCCCTGTCACTATTTTTTATATTCCCCAAATGAATGAGACCATAAAATGTTTGTCCTTCTCCGATTGACTTATTACACTCAGCATAATACCGTCCAGTTCCATCCACGTCAAAGCAAATGATGGGTATTTGTCGTTTCTAATGGCTGAGTAATATTCCATTGTATACATAAACCACATCTTCTTTATCCATTCATCTTTCGATGGACACCGAGGCTCCTTCCACAGTTTGGCTATCGTGGACATTGCTGCTATAAACATCGGGATGCAGGTGTCCCGGTGTTTCATTGCATCTGTATCTTTGGGGTAAATCCCCAGCAGTGCAATTGCTGGGTCATACGGCAGGTCTATTTTTAACTCTTTGAGGAACCTCCACACAGTTTTCCAGAGTGGCTGCCCCAGTTCACATTCCCACCAATAGTGTAAGAGTGTTCCCTTTTCTGCGCATCCTCTCCAACATTTGTGGTTTCCTGCCTTGTTAATGTTCCCCATTCTCACTGGTGTGAGGTGATATCTCATTGTGGTTTTGATTTGTATTTCCCTGATGGCAAGTGATGCAGAGCATTTTCTCATGTGCGTGTTGGCCATGTCTATGTCTTCCTCTGTGAGATTTCTGTTCATGTCTTTTGCCCATTTCATGATTCAATTGTTTGTTTCTTTGCTGCTGAATTTAGTAAGTTCTTTATAGATCTTGGGTACTAGCCCTTTATCTGATACGTCCTTTCCAAATATCTTCTCCCATTCTGTAGGTTGCTTTTAATTTTGTTGACTGTATCCTTTGCTGTGCAAAAGCTTCTTATCTTGATGAAGTCCCAATAGTTCATTTTTGCTTTTGTTTCTCTTGCCTTCGTGGATTTATCTTGCAAGAAATTACTGTGGCCGAGTTCAAAACGGGTGTTGCCTGTGTTCTCCTTTAGGATTTTGGTGGAATCTTGTCTCCACATTTAGATATTTCATCCATTTTGAGTTTATCTTTGTGTATAGTGAAAGAGAGTGATCTAGTTTCATTCTTCTGCATGTGGATGTCCAATTTTGCCAGCACCATTTACTGAAGAGACTTTTTTCCACTGCGTAGTCTTTCCTCCTTTGTCGAATATTAGTTGACCATAAAGTTGAGGGTCCACTTCTGGGTTCTCTATTCTGTTCCATTGATCTATGTGTCTGTTTTTGTGCCAGTACCACACTGTCTTGATGACCACAGCTTTGTAGTACAACCTGAAATCTGGCATTGTGATGCCCCCAGATATGGTTTTCTCTTTTAATATTCCCCTGGCTGTTCGGGGTCTTTTCTGATTGCACACAGATCTTAAAATAATTTGTTCAAACTCTCTGAAGAAAGTCCATGGTATTTTGATAGGGATTGCATTAAACGTGTAGATTACCCTGGGTAACATTGACATTTGCACAATATTAATTCTTCCAATCCATGAGCATGTGATATTTTTCCATCTCTTTGTCTCTTCCTCAATTTCTTTCAGAAGTGTTCTACAGTTTTTAGGGTATAGATCCTTTACCTCTTTGGTTAGGTTTATTCCTAGGTATCTTAAGCTTTTGGGTGCAATTGTAAATGGGATTGACTCTTTAATTTCTCTTTCTTCAGTCTCATTGTTAGTTTATAGAAATGCCACTGACTTCTGGGCATTGATTTTGTATCCTAACACACTGCCATATTGCTGTATGAGTTCTAGCAATCTTGGGGTGGAGGCTTTTGGGTTTTCTGTGTACATTCTCATGTCATCTGCAAAGAAGGAGAGTTTGACTTCTTCTTTGCCAATTTGAATACCTTTTATTTCTTTTTGTTGTCTGATTGCTGAGGCTAGGACTTCTAGTACTATGTTGAATAGCAGTGGTGAGAGTGGACATCCCTGTCTGGTTCCTGATCTTAGGGGAAAGGCTCCCAGTGCTTCCCCATGAGAATGATATTTGCTGTGGGCTTTTCATAGATTGCTTTTAAGATATCGAGGAATGTTCCCTCTATCCCAAAACTCTGAAGAGTTTTGGTCAGGAATGGATGCTGTATTTTGTCAAATGCTTTCTCTGCATCTATTGAGAGGATCATATGGTTCTTGCTTTTTATCTTTCTGATATGATCAATCACATTGATTATTTTACGAGTGTTGAACCAGCCTTGCATCCTGGGGATAAATCCTACTTGGTCATGGTGAATAATCTTCTTAACGTATTGTTGTACCCTATAGGCTAGTATTTTATTGAGAATTTTTGCATCCATGTTCATCAGGGATATTGGTCTATAATTCTCCTTTTTGGTAGGGTCTTTGTCTGGTTTCGGAATTAAGGTGATGCTGGGTTCATAGAACGAGTTTGGAAGTATTGCATCTCTTTTTATCTTTCCAAACAGCTTTAGTAGAATAGGTATGGTTTCTTTTTTAAACGTTTGATAGAATTACCCTGGGAAACCATCTGGCCCTGTACTTTTGTGTCTTGGGAGGTTTTTGGTGACTGGTTTAATTTCCTTGCTGGTTGTTGGCCTGTTCAGGTTTTCTATTTCTTCCTGTTCCAGTTTTGGTAGTTTGCAGTTTTCCAGAAATGAGTCCATTTCTTCTAGATTGCCTAATTTATTGGTGTATAGCTGCTCATAATATGTTTTTAAAATTGTTTGTATTTCCTTGGTGTTGGTAGTGATCTCTCCTTTCTCATTCATGATTTTAGTAATTTGAGTCTTCTCTCCTCTTTTTAATAAGGCTGGCTTATCTATCTTATTAATTCTTTCAAAGAACCAAGTCCTGCTTTTGTTGATCTGTTCCACAGTTCTTCTGGGCTCTATGTCATTGAGTTCTGCCCGAATCTTTATTAACTCTCTTCTTTGACTGGGTGAAGGTTTTATTTGCCCTTCCTTCTCCAGCTCCTTTAGGTGCAAGGTTAGCTTTTGTATTTGAGTTCTTTCCAGTTTTTGGATGGATGCTTGCATTACGATGTATTTCCCCAGCAGGACTGCTTTTGCTGTATCCCAAAGATTTTGAATGGTTGTATCTTCATTCTCATTAGTTTCCATGAATCTTTTTAATTCTTCCTTAATTTCCTTGTTGACCCTTTCATCTTTTAGCAGGATGGTCCTTAACCTCCACGTGTTTGAAATCCTTCCAAACTTCTTCTTGTGCTTTAGTTCTAATTTCAAAGCATTATGGTCTGAGAGTAAGCAGGGGACGATCCCTATCTTTTGGTATTGGTTCAGACCTGATTTGTGACCCAGTATGTGGTCTATTCTGGAGAAAGTTCCATGTGCACTTGAGAAGAATGTATTCAGTTGCATTTGGATGTAAAGTCCCATAGATATCTGTGAAATCTATCTGGTCTAGTGTATCATTTAAAGCTCTTGTTTCTATGGGGATGTTGTGCTTAGTAGACCTATTGAGTGTAGAAAGTGCTAGATTGAAGTCACCAAGTATAAGTGTATTATTATCTAAGTATGTCTTAACTTTGATTATTAATTGATTGATATACTTGGCAACTCCCACATTCGGGGCATATATATTGATGATTGTTAAGTCCTCTACTTGGATAGATCCTTTAAGTAAGACATAATGTTCCTCTTTATCTCTGACTACAGTCTTCGGGATAAAGTTTAGTTTATCTGATATAAGGATGGCTACCCCTGCTTTCTTTTGAGGACCATTTGAATGGTAAATGGTTCTCCAACCTTTTATTTTCAGGCTATAGGTGTCCTTATGTCTAAAATGAGTCTCTTGTAGACAGCAAATAGATGGGTCCTGCTTTCTTATCCAGTCTGAAACCCTGTGCCTTTTGATGGGGTCATTAAGCCCATTCACATTGAGAGTTACTATTGAAAGTTATGAGCTTAGTATCACCATGATACCTATTCAGTCCCTGTTTTTGTGGATTGTTAAAGAGGAATTTTAAGAGTCCCCCTTAAAATTTCTTGCAGACCTGGTTTGGAGGGCACATATTCTTTCAGTTCCTGCCTATATCGGAAGCTCTTTATCTCTCCTTCTATTCTGAATGAGAGCTTTGCTTGGTAAAGTATTTTTGGCTGCATGTTCTCATTTAGGACCCTGAATATATCCTGCCAGCCCTTTCTGCCCTCCAGGTGTCTGTGGAGAGGTCTGCTATTAATCTAATATTTTTCCTCATAGAAGTTAGAGATTTCTTGTCTCTTGCTGCTTTAAGGATCTTCTCTTTGTCTTTGGAATTTGCAAGCTTCACTATTAAATGTCGAGGTGTTGAGCGGTTTTTATTGATTTTAGGGGGAGATCTCTGTATTTCCTGGATCTGAATGCCTGTTTCCCTTCCCAGATTAGGAAAGTTTTCAGCTGATTTGTTCAAATACATATTCTGGCCCTCTGTCCCTTTCGACGCCCTCGGGAACCCCAGTTAAACGTAGATCTTTCTTTCTCAGACTGTCATTATTTTCCTTAATCTATCCTCATGATCTTTTAATTGTTTTTCTCTTTTTTCCTCAGTTTCCCTCTTTGCCATCAACTTGTCTTCTATGTCACTCACTCATTCTTCTACCTCGTTAACCCTCCTTGCTAGGACCTCTAGTTTGGATTGCAATTTATTTAATTGATTTTTAATTTCTGCCTGATTAGATCTAAATTTTGCAGTCATGAAGTCTCTTGAGTCCCTTATGCTTTTTTCTAGAGCCACCAGTAGCTTTATAATAGTGCTTCTGAATTGGCTTTCTGACATTGAATTGTAATCCAAATTTTGTAACTCTGTGGGAGAGAGGACTGTTTCTGATTCTTTCTTTTGAGGTGAGGTTTTCCTTCTTGTCATTTTTCTCAGTGCAGAGTGGCCCAAAACAAGTTGTATTGGGAAAAGGAGAAAAAGAGAGAAGAGAAAGAAGAAAAGAAAAAGAAGAAAGAAAAAGAAAAAAGGGGGAAAAAGAGAAAAAAAGAGAAGAAAAGAAAAAAGAAAAAAAGGGTGTGTGTGAAGCAAACAGAAATCAAAAAACAAGAGGGAGTACCCTCTGATTCTGTACACCTAAATCCCTCAACTTCCCCTGGAACTTTCCAGTGCTGCTTGGTCAATAATTTGTTTTTCCCCTGTTAGTCGAGCTGGTCTTCTGGGGGAGGGGCCTGCTGTGCTAATTTTCAGGTGTTAGCACTTGGGGGAGCTGCTCAGCCTCCTGCCTGGTGCAGGGCTCAGTGAAAGATGTTTAACCTGTTTATCCGGTGAGGCCACTGTGAAGGTCAGTGGGAGTTGTTTATCCTGTGAGGCCCCAGGAGGAACAACCACAGTGGCGGGTGGCCATCTCTCCAGCCCTGGAGTCAGCTCCCACAGTAACTACAGAGCTCTCAGTCTGCAGGGAACTGGATGCTCCCAGGGCGGGGCCGCTGATCTCTACAGCTTGGGGCACCCAGCGGCAGGAGTGTCCTTGCTGTCCTTGGCCCTCCCGGCCTCTGCCTGTCCCTGGAGGAGCGCCGGATCCTGGGCTGTGTACCCGGTGCCCTGTGCTCCCGGCCTGGGCTGCTGGAATCGCGCTCCCGCCCCGCAGCCCCCTCTGTGCAGCCTCCGCCTGAGCCACCTCTGAGCTGCTCCTGGGTCCAGCCGGGCACCTGCTGCAGCCCTTTAGGGAGCTCGGCCTGCGGAGTGTGGCGCACTCTCCCTGGGGCGCAGGTCCTCTGTTAGTGCCCCTGGGAGCCTGAGGGCATCCCCGCCCTCCTTGGATCCTGCTCCAACTCCCTGCGAGCGCCTTTCCCTCCGGGAAGATTGGTGAAGCCCCTGCTACTCCAGGACAGGGCTCTCGGTCCTGGGGACACTCACCCGGCCTTAACCTGGCTCCTCATGGGGCCCCTCCCCCTTGGATGCCTTTTGTTTATTTCTTTTTTCCCTCATCTTCCTACCTTGTAGAAGCGTGAACTCTTCTCACTGTAGTATTCCAGCTGTTCTCTCTTTAAATCTCAAGCCGAATTTGTAGGTTTTCAGGATAATTTGAAGGTTATCTAGGTAATTTGGTGGGGACAGGTGACTTGAGGACCCTACTCTTCCGCCATCTTGCCCCACCTCCAAATCTTGGAGATTTTAAAGAAAATATTCAATGGATGGATTTAACAGCAGATTACACATGGCTAAAGAATGAATTAGTGATCTGAAAGATAGGACAAAGGATAGGCTAAAGCATGGAAGGACAAAAGGATGGAACAATACCAAAGAGAAAAAAAAAAGAAACAAAGGATCAAGATCTAACCTTCATGTATTTGTTATCTCAGTAGAAGAGGAGAGTGGATATGGGACAAAAGTAATATTAAAAGGGTAAATTCTGAGAACTTTTTGATATTGATAAAAAGACATCAAACCACATACTCATTTGATCATGAATTTGATTAATACTGAATTTTATTTGTTAATAAATTTTCAAAGAATTCCCCACCTATAAAATATATTGCTCTAAATTCTTCATTCTTGCAATACCATTGTCCAGTTTTGGTAGAACTACTGTAGCCTAAAAATAAATTGGGAAATATTTCTCCTCTATTTTCTGAAAGAGTTTGTGCAAGATTTTTTTTCTTCATGAAATGTTTGATAAAACTAACTAGTAAGGGTATCTGCCTGGAGTTTTCTTTATGGGAAGTTTTATGTTTTAATATAAACTCAAGTTTTCATAGATATCATGCAACTCAGAATTTCTTCTTGCAAAAAATTTACTGTTGCATGTTTCAATTGTCTATTTTATTTGTTATTGGATTTATTGACATAAGTTTATTATATTCTTACATTACCATATTTATGTCTGTGAGCAATATAGTGATATTTACTCTTCATTCCCATTTTCAATAATTTACATTTTCCTTTTTTGTTGATGACTCTCACAGGATTTATCAATATTATTATTATTATTAATCTTTCCAGAAAACCAACTTTTTGCTTTGTTAATTTTCTCAACTTTACGTTCTCAAAAATTTTCATTGATTTCTACTTTTATGTTGGTTATTTCCTTCTACCAATTTTAGGTTTAACTTACTGATATTTACACATTTCTTAAGCTATAAACTGAGATCATTGCTTTTAGACCTCCTCTCAAATGTAAGTGTTTAAAGATAAAAAAAATCCTTGGAGTGCTTCATGTTGCAGTTCTTTGAGCATCTGACTCTTGGTTTCAGCCCCACTTCAGGCTCCAAGCCCAGGGTAGAGTCTGCTTGGGTTTCTCTCTCCCTATGCTCCTCCCTGCCCTTCCTTGCCATGCTTTCTCTCTCAAAAAAAATCTTAAAAAAGGTAAAAAAAAAAGATATTGCCTTAGTTGCTCCTACTAATTTTGATGCGTTCTGTACCCATTACCTGCGGTTCAAAAAATTTTCTAACTTTTTTGTAATTTCTTCTTTGGCCAATAGTTTATTTCCTAGTCTGCTATTTTATTTTCAAATATTCATATCTCTTCTAGATACATAATTTTTATTTAATTCATTTGTGATAAGAATAAATATTTTATTATTTCAATCCTTCAAACTATATTAAGACTTACTTTTGGCCTAGCATATGATAAATGTTCTATTATGGTGAACATCCCATAAGTATTTGAAAAAATATGTTTTCTGAAGTTGTTGAATGTAGTATCCTAGAAATGTCAATTAGACAAGTGAGTTGATACAGTTGTTTATATATTCTGTATCCTTACTGATTCTTTTTAATTTTTAAGAGACTATCTTTGATGATTATTCTAATCTCCCTTTAGTTTTGCCAGTTCTGCTTCATGTATTTTTAGTTTGTTTTTATGGATATAGGCATTAATGGCTGTTAGATTGATAAATTGACTTTTAGCATTATAAAATATTGTTCAATTCTGATCATTCTCTTTGGTCTATTTTCATATAAATATGGTTATACCAGCTTTCCATACTTACTGTTTGTATGTCACATCCTTTTAAAATAATCTTTTACTTGCAATTTTGGCTTTATATTTAAAATATGTCTTGGAGATAGCATACAGCTGTGTGTTGCTTTCTTAAAGTATAAATACCTCAGATATTACAAAGTGTTGGTCCATCTACATTCAATAGAATTATTGCTTTGGTTAAATTAAGTCTATCATTTTGACTTAATTTAGTTAATCAATCCATTGTTTGTACTTCTATTTCTATTTTCCTGCCTCTTTTTGTTAACCAAAATTTTATATTCCCTTGCGTTTTTAATTTCTCTGTTGCATTTTTAATTATACTATTTTGCATTTATTAGTGTTTGCTCCAGAAATTTCAATATGTATTATTAATTTATGATTGTCTATTATGGTTACTATTGTACTACTTCCTATAAAGTGTAAAATCTTACATAAGTAAAATTCTGTTTACTTCTCTTGTCTTTTGTACAATTATTATCATATATATTACAACTACATGTGTAATAAAACTCACATTACAATGTTATTGCTTTTTATTTAAATAGTGAGTTGAGGCATGCCTGGCTGGCTCAGTTGGCAGAGCACATAAATGTTGATCTAAGGGTTATAAGTTCAAGCCCCACTTTGGGTGAAGAGATGACTTAAAAATAAAATAAAATAAATAGTGAATGGAGTTTTTAAAAAATAAAATTAAGAAAAACTTACCTGCTAATAGCCTACTATTGATCGGAAGCCTTGCCAATAACATGAATGATCCATTAACACATATTTTGTATGTTAAATGTATTATATACTGTATTCTTACAAAAAGTAAGCTAGAGAAAATAAAATGTTATTAAGAAAATCACAAAAAAGATAATGTTACATAATCATTAATAATAACTATTTGTGGAGCTAGTCTTATTTCTAAGTTTCCATCTCATTTCCTTGTAGAACTTCTTTTGTTATTTCTTATAGTGTAGGTTTGCTGGAAACACATATGCACAGCTATTATTTATCTTTGTTTCATCTTCATTTTTAAGAATATCTGATGGATATAGAATACTGGTTTGACAGGGTACTAGATTCCCAATATGATCATTCCTTGTGAATATATTTTTATGTTTTAGAAGAAACCCAAAAGAGTTGATCTAATGTCCTTGTCTGTTATTTCCAATATCTGAGACACCTTGGGTTTTGTTTCTATTGACTATCTTTTTTCTTCTTAATTATGAGCCACATTTTTTCTACTTCTTTGTGTGTCTAATCATTTTTTAATTATGTCAGAGATTATAGATGATACATTTTAGAGAGTGCTTTAAGAAATACTAAGTTTTGTTCTGGCTGGCAGTTATTTATAGGGTACTGTTCTGTTCTCTTTTTTTGTTAGTTTTATTCTTTGTTTAGGTGAATTTTTTCACCTAAATTATAAACTTAGTCCAGAGCCTAGCTCTTATTCTAAAGTGTGATCCTTAATTCTAGCCTTGGCTTTTTTGGGATCACAATTGAATGGCCAAGGTACTTGGCAACGTGTTTCCACTTTGGCCTGTCCAAAACACCAACATCACTCAGTACAGGTCTGGCATCTCTGTTCAGGTTTCATTCCCATAACAGGTAATTTCTCTTAGGTTTTATAGAGTTGTTTTCTGTGATTTGTGGCGAAGGTCTTGGCCAAAGGCTCCCGGTTAGTTCATTCACAAATTTTTGGACCACCATCCTCTGCATTACACCCTCTTCTAAGGTATGCTAACATACAAATGCCAGCCACTTTCTGCCAGTTAGAAATCCCATCTTTGCCTCCTGAGCTCAACAAAACCACTGTGCTCTGCTTGGATTCCATCTCCCCTTGTCTGGGTCCCAAAAGTTCTCTCAGGCAGAAAGCAAAAGGAAGTGCAGGGCTTGTTTTTTTTTTTTTCTTTCCATTTTGAAACCAGTCCTATACTGCCTGCTATCCAACATCTAATAACAGTTGTCTGATAATTTTATAGTTGTTTATGATAGCAGTACTCCTTCATGACTTGAAGAGGATAGCTTTTATACTCATAACATTTAAAAGTAAATATCTAGTATTCCACAGTTTAAAGCTAAGCATTGTATTAGCCTTCCTCCAACACAATACAGGGAACTTAGAACACTTTAAATGTGATTGTAGACATTTAAGTATTGTATGCTATTATTATTAGAACTTTCATTTCTTTCTTGCTTTTTGCTCTTGAATATATGCATCATTATTGTTATCTATTACTTTTACTATTATTGTTTTAATCAGTAGGTATTTGTCTATATTTCTTCCACGTTTCCTGTGTATTTTAACCATGCCATTTCTTTTTACATCTCAGGCTCTGGTTATTTTAATTTTTCAGAAACATTGTCCTGTAATGTTACCACACTTAAGATCTAATGATTTTTAAATAATTCAAGCTTTGTTTTCTAAATGTGCTTTATTTTGCTCCACTTTTAAGATGAACTTTTTGTTGAAGGAATACAAAGGAAAGAACAACACAACTCTTAAAAATACCACTCAATGAATTCACAAAATTAAAACACCTTGTAATTAATGCCTAGACCAAGACACAAAACATTAGCTACAAAAGCAGGAAAGTCCTGTTCAGTCACTAGCCCTCCTCACAAAGTAGTGATTAGACTGACTTCTAATACTAGAGGGTGAGTTTGAATGTTTTTATATTCATATCAATTGAATCTTACAACATGTATTCTTTTGGTTCTGGTTTTTTTCACTCAACATTGTTTTTGGGATCTATCTATGTTGTTGGCTGTAGTTTTAATTTCTTCATCCTAATTGTCAGATACTATTTGATTGTAGTAATATACCCTGGTATCTGCTATGGATGGAAACTAGTTGTTTCTAGTGTAAAGTTATAATGAATAATGCTACAATGAATATGGATGAAAATGTATTTTCAGGAAAACATGTGGATATTTCCATTGGATACTGTGATATTGTGCATAATTTACATGTTAACTTGACTGGGTCATGGATACCTACAGTTTTGATTGATTGAATATATTGAACATTATTCTAGGTGTTTCCATGAGGGCGTTTTTGGTTTTGTTTGTTTCAAATTCTTATTTAAATTCCAATTAGTTAACATATAGTGCAATAATAAACTATATTAACATATAGTTAATATATAACTATATTGCACATATAGTGCAATGTTGGTCTCAATACCCGGTGCTTAGTTTAGTTTAGTTTAGTTATTCATGAGAGGCATAGAGAGAGACACAGGCAGAGACACAGGCAGAGGGAAAAGCAGGCTCCAAGCAGGGAGCCTGACGCAGGACTGGATCCCGGGTCTCCAGGGAAGGCGGCACTAAACCACTGGGCCACTGGGGCTGCCCCCGGTGCTCATTTTAAAAAGTGCCCTCCTTAATACCCACCACCGATTCAACCCATACCCCACCAATCTCTCTCCATCAACCTCAGTTTTTTTCTCTATAGTTGAGTCTCTTTTGGCATGCTGCCCTCTCTTTCCCCTCTCCTTTCCATTAGTTCACATATATTGTTTCTTAAAGTCCACATATGAGTGAAATCATATATTTGTCTCACTCTGACTCATTTCACTTAGCATAATATACTCTAGCTCCAGGTGTGTCATTGCAAATGGCTAGATATAATATTCCATTACATATTAAATATATATTATATATATATAATGCATACATATTGTAATATATTGGTATGATGAAACCATTCATTGTTGACGGACATTTGGACTCTTCCATAATTTGGCTATGGTTGACAATGCTGCTATAAACATCAGGGGGGTGCATGTATCCCTTTGAATCAATATTTTGTATCTTTTGGGTAAATATCTAGTAGTGCAATTGCTGGATTGTAGGGTAGTTCTATTTTTAACTTTTTGAGGAAACTCCATACTATTTTTCAGAGTGGCTATACCAGTTTGCATTCCCACCAAAAGTGTAAGAGGCTTTCCCTTTCTCCATATCCTCGCCAACATATGTTGTTAATTTTACCCATTCTGACTGGTGTGAGGTGGTATCTCATTGTGGTTTTGATTTGCATTTCCCTGATGTTTAGTGACTTTAAGCATCTTTTCATATGTTTGTTGGCCATCTGAATGTCTTCTTTGGAAAAAAATGTTTATTCATGTCTTCTGTCCATTTCATAACTGGATTTTTTGGCGGGGGGGTGTTGAGGTTGGTAAGTTCTTTATAGATCTTGAATACTAACCCTCTATCAGATATGTCATTTGTAGATATCTTCTCCCATTCTGTAAGTTGCCATTTAGTTTTGCTGATTTTTATCTTTGCTGTGCAGAAAGTTTTTATGGCCAAGTCCCAATCGTTCCATTTTGCTTTTGTTTCTCTTACCTCCAGACACATGCCTAGTAAGAAGTTGGTATGGTAGATGTCACAGAGGTTGCTGCCTATGTTCTCCTCTAGGATTTTAATAGTTTCCTATCTCACATTTATGTCTTTCATCCATTTTGAATTTCTTTTGGTGTAAGGTGTAAGAAAGTGGTCATGTTTGGGCAGCCCAGGTGGCTCAGTGGTTTAGTGCCTCCTTTAGCCCAGGGTGTGATCCTAGAGATCTAGAATCGAGTCCCATGTCAGGCTCCCTGCAGGGAATCTGCTTATCCCTCTGCCTCTCTCTCTATCTCTCTCTCTCTCTCACTCTCTCTCTCTCTGTTGCCTCTCAGGAATGAATAAATAAAATCTTTAAAAGAAAAAAAAAAGAAAGTGGTCATGTTTCATTCTTCTATGTGTTGCTGTCCAGTTCTCCCAACATCATTTGTTGAGATTGTCTTTTTTCCTTTGGATATTTCTTCCTTTTTTTTTTTTAATTTATTTTTATTGGTGTTCAATTTACTAACATACAGAATAACCCCCAGTGCCCGTCACCCATTCACTCCCACCCCCCGCCCTCCTCCCCTTCCACCACCCCTAGTTCGTTTCCCAGAGTTAGCAGTCTTTACGTTCTGTCTCCCTTTCTGATATTTCCCACACATTTCTTCCCCATTCCCTTATATTCCCTTTCACTATTATTTATATTCCCCAAATGAATGAGAACATATAATGTTTGTCCTTCTCCGACTGGCTTACTTCACTCAGCATAATACCCTCCAGTTCCATCCACGTTGAAGCAAATGGTGGGTATTTGTCATTTCTAATAGCTGAGTAATATTCCTGCTTTGTTGAAGATTAGTTGACCCAGATAGCCGTGGATCCATTTTTGAATTTTCTGTATATCCATTGATCTGTATATATGTTTATGTGACAGTACTATACTGTCTTGATCACTACAGCATTGTAATATAGCTTAAAGTCTGGAATTGTGATGCCTTCAGCTTTGGTTTTCTTTTTCAAGATTGCTTTATCTAGGGCAGCCTGGGTGGCTCAGCGGTTTAGCGCCACCTTCAGCCCAGGGCCTGATCCTGGAGACCAGGGATCAAGTCCCACATCGGGCTCCCTGCATGGAGCCTGCTTCTCCCTCTTCCTGTGTCTCTGTCTCTCTCTGTATCTCTCATGAATGAATGAATGAATGAATGAATGAATAAATAAATAAATAAATAAATAAATAAATAAACCTTTAAAAAAAAAAGATTGCTTTACCTATCAAGGGTCTTTTCTGGTTCCATACAAATTTTAGCATTGTTTATTCTAGTGCTGTAAAAAACACTGGTAGTATTTTGATAGGGATTGCATTAAATGTGTAGATTGCTTTGCGTAGTTGAGACACTTAAATAATATTTGTTCTTCCAACCCCTGGGCATAGAATGTTTTTCTATTTCTTTGTATAATCTTCAGTTTCCTTCATAAGTATTTTATAGTGAAAACTATAAAAGTGTACAGATAAACTATAAGTAGTGTACAGAGCTTTTACCTCTTTGGTTAGGTTTATTCCTAAGCATTTTTATGGTTCTGGATGCAACTGTAAGTGGTATCAATTCCTTGATTTTTCTTTCTGTTTCTTCATTATTGATATATAGAAATGCAACAGATTTCTGTATGTTTATTTTATATCCTGTGACTTTGCTGAATTTTTGTATCAGTTCTAGCAATTTTTTGGTGTAGTCTTTCAGATTTTCTATAGAGTATCATGTTATCTGTGAATAGTGAAAAGCATACAAATTGTCAAGAAGGAAGTCAAACTTTTACTATGAGAGTACTTTTAGAGAAATTGACATTTGAATCAGTCAACCAAATGAAGCAGATTGTCCTCCTTAATGTTAGCAGAAAAAAAGACTGAACCTCCCCCAAAGAAGAGAGAATTCCTCCTACCTGTGTACCTCCAAACTGAGACACTGGCTTTTTCCTATCTGAACTGGAACTACACCATTGGCTGTCTTGAATCTCCAGCTTGCTGGCTCACCTTACAGATCTTGGAACTTGTTTGCCTCCATAATTACATGAATCAATTCTCTATAATCAATGTACATATACATATACTTCTATGTTTCTCTGGAGAGCACAGCTATTCCCAAAACTTGTAAATATTCAGATTTAGAAGATACAGTCAATTTCCCAAAGTACTTGCTCTAATTACACTCCTACCACAATGTATGAGTGATCTAGTTGCTTTGCATACTTATCCACTTCTCTTTGATTTAATTTCAGACCTTCTGGTTTATGGATAATTTGATCTCATTGTGGCTTTTAATTTGCATTTCCTTGAAGATTAAGGAAGTCAAGCAGATTTTCACATGTTTGTTGGTATTTTGAATATCCTCATTTGTGAAATGACTTTAAGACTTTTGCCATTTTTCTATTAGGTTGTTTGCCTTTTTCTTTGTTATTTGTAGGAATTCATTATTTCTTCAGGTTATAAGTCCTTTGTGAAACATATATATTGTAAACACTTTTTAACTATATGTTTTCATTTTTACTTTTTAATGTTATCTTTTGGGGAACAGATATTCTTACTCTTAGCATAATCTAATTTCTCAACATTTCCAGTCACAATTTTCATTTTTTTATCTTGCTTTAGAATTTTTTGCCCACTCCCAAATCAAGAAGATACCATCCTATGTTTTTTTCTAAAAGTATAATGATTTTTTACATTTCACATCGAGATTTTTCACTCATCTGAAATTAACCTTTGTGTAAACAATGCTATGACGTATGGTGGGAATAGACATTTATTATTTTATGTGGATATTCAATTGACCCACTATAATTCAATGAAAAGGTAATCTGTTTCTCTTTCTATTGCCACATCACCTTTGTTGCTTAGATGACAATATCTATGTGGGTCTGATGTACTTATCTATAAAGCAACACCATCTTGACTCCTATAACATTATAATTATGTCTTCATATACTTGGTAATGTGAATTCTCTACTCTTTTTTCTATTTCTTCAAGATCACTTTGGGTATTTCTAACTCTTTTTATCTTAATATAATTATTATTCATTTTATAATTTGGGGAGATTCTTATTATATCAATTGGGAAGAATTGATGTTTGTATCATATTAAGTTTTCTAATCTTATGAACATTATATTTCTTCTGTTTATTTAGGTCTTTTCTAAAAGCTCTTGCTCTAATAATATTTTGTCATTTTCAGGGGTGCCTGGGTGGCACAATAAGTTAAGTATCCAACTTTTGGTTTTGGCTCTTGGTTTTGGCTTTCAAGGTCATGAGACTAGCTGTATGTCAGGCTCCATGCTCAGCGAGGAGTCTGCTCCAGTTTCTCTACCTCTGCACCCCTCCCCCCTGCTTGTACTCTCTCTCTCCCAAATAAATAAATAAATAACATCTTCAAAAAATTTTTTTGAGAAAATATATTTAAAAATCTATTTTTTCTCAAAAATACATATTTTGAGAAAAAAACTTTCATAAGAATTATTCACAGACATTTTCATGATGGTAAATTATATTTAAATTTTTTTCACTTTATAACTGTTCCATATATAGAATTATATTTGATATTTGCATATTGGTCTTATGCCCACTGGAATTCTAAGCTTACTTATTATTAATTCTAAAAGTTTTTCTACAGGTTTTTCTAAATGTTCATAGTCAAAACAACTGCGAACTTTTTTTCCAATTCTTATTCTCTTGGTTTTTTTTTTTAAGTTTTGTTTATTTGCTTGAGAGAGAGAGAGCAAGAGTGAGTGGGGGAGGGGCAGAGGAAAAGAATTTTCAGACTCCCCACTGAGCATAGTCTGACATGGGGCTCAATTTCATGACCATGAGATCATGACCTAAGCCCAAACCAAAAGTTAGACACTTAACTGACTGAGCCACTCAGGCACCCCAATTTTTTTAAAGATTGATTTATTGATTTATATATTTATTTATAGTTTCTTTCTCTTGGCTTATTTCACTAGCTAGGACCATCAAGTTTGATATTTAATAGAAGTGATATCATACTGTTTTGTTTCACTACTGATCTCAGGCAGAGAAGAAATTCAATAACTCACCTGGGTCTTCCATAACAAAACACCAAACCTTGAGTAGTTTTAAGCACAGAAATTTATTTTCTTTACAGTTCTGGAAAATATGAGTCTGAAATTCAGCGGCATTTGATTATTACTTAGCTTTTGTATTTTGGCAACTCAAGTAGTTCTGTTTGGCTATGTGACTAATCTATTGTGTCATGCTGAAAGTACTCCTAGAGGATAATCAGTATGGAGCAACCCCTGCTGAATCCTTATTTATCTGATAGCTGGTAAATTTTATCAAAGCAGCCATTCTTTTCTAGGAGTTTTGAGTCAGGATTAAAACTGCCTCAGAGGTAAGAGAGGCACTGTTGGCCTACTCCTCCCTAACTTCTAGTACTGAAAAATAACCCACTTGATCTTAGTTATTATTGTTTATTAAAATATTGTTGAATTTGTTTTGTGTATATTTTCTTTAGAGCTGTGCATCTGTGCTTATCTATTGAACACTCCTGAGATTTTCTTGTTTTAGTAATAAGCTTGTACAGTTTTGGTATCTAGGCTATTCTGGCCTCAGAAAATGAGTTCAAAATTGTTCCTAATTTCCTATATTGTAAAGCAGTTTGTCTAAGTTTTATTTCCTCCCAAAGTCATTTGAAAAATTAGCTGGCAAACCGTCCAATTTGGTGTTACCTTTCTCAGAAGTTTCACTTTGTCATTTGTTATGGAATCATAACATACAAAGAGGAAATGTCACAAGTTTGTGAAACTTGCACTCAAATCAAGAAAAAGAATATTGCTAGCACTCCATTCTTCTCCTACCTTCCAGTTTTTATCCTTCAAAGGTAGTATTATCTTGATTCCTAACATCAAATATAGTTTTACCTACTACTGAGTTTCACAATGCACTTTCTTTTTCCAACCATTTTGTTCAAATTTATATTTGTAATATTTCTCCATATACTGTTTACTTGTAGTTTATTGATTCGCTTCAATATGTAGTGTTATGTCATACAAATAGACCACAAATCTTTCTGATGTTGATGGGCACCTGAGTATTTTCCAATTTGGAGCAATTAAAATAGTGGCACTGTGACCATTTCTTGTAACTGTTCTTTTAGCAAATGGATGTATCTCTGTTTATTATGGTTACTCTACATCCTTATGAATACTTGATTTTTCCCCTTTATTATAAGTATTTTAGATAGTATTAATGGTATTAGTTATCATTTTCCTCATTAATTTATGAAGCTCTGTGCCTTTTCATATATTTATTTACAATTTATCCTCTTTTGTGAGGTGCTTATTCAGACTTTTGCCTATTTTTTCCTATCCATTTGTAGGAATTCTATAGTCTAGGTATAAGTCCTTTGTCATAAAAATGTGATGAAATTATTTTGTTCCACCTTATGGCTTCTTTCTTACTCTTTGAAGACATATATCTTGACATATACAATTCACTAATCATAGTATAGTTCAATTTATATAGTTTTTATTGATGGTTGGCATTTTTTGTGTCCTATTCTAGAAATATTTTCCTACTCTGAAGCCAGAAAGACATCTCCCTATGTCTCTTCTAAAAGGTTTGCTATTTTATCTTTTACATTTAGAGCTGCAATTCATCTTTAATTAATGTTTGTCTATGCTCTCAGGTGAGGTAGGGTTCAAGATTATTTTTTCTGTGTGGATATGCAGTTGTTTTAGTACCATTTATGGAAAAGATCATCTTTCTCCTTTGAATTTTAATTTAACTTTTGTTCTACATCATATGACAGCACATTTGATTGTGTGTTTCTATACCTTGTATTCTGTTCTGAGATTCTACCTCTCTTACACTTTCACCTTGGTTGTCCTTGCCTTATATATACATTTATTTTTAGTTTTTAAAGATTTTATTTATTTATTCATGAGAGACACAGAGAGAGAGAGAGAGAGGCAGAGACATAGGCAGAGGGAGATGCAGGCTCCATGCAGGGAACCCGATGGGGGACTCGATTCCAGAACTCCGAGATTATGCCCTGAACCGAAGGCAGAAGCTCAACCGCTGAGCCACCCAGGCACCCCTATATATAAATTTTTAAATCAGGTGTATATTTTCCCCCAAATCTACTTGTCTATTGTTCTATTTTTTGTATCCTAAATTAAGATAGAAGTTACATATGGTGAACCATACACATCTTAATCTGAAAGTGTAAGAGACTCATCTGTAGTCTACTGAAATACAGTTGCTGTAATTCAAGAATCCTGGATCCAGTGAAGAAATAACTCATCTTTGGATAAAAGGAAGCCATTTTTGTTATGCATTTATTTATGAAAGATATTTTTATTAGATATAGAACTCTGGGTTAGCAATTCTTTCCTTTCAGTACTTTAAAAAATAGTGCCACTTCTTGGCCTCTGATGAGAAACCTGCTGTCATTCAAATGAATGTTTCTTTACAAGGATGTCTCATTTTTCTGTGACTGCTTTCAAGATTATTTTTTTTTTGTCTCTAGTTCTCAAAAGTATGATCATGACATGTCTGGGCATGGATGTCTTTGAGTTTATCCTGTTTGGGATCTGTGGAACATCTTTAATCTTTATGTTTAAGGTTTTGTTTTGCTTTGGTTTGTTTTTTTGGTGACTTGAGGAAGTTTTCAGCCATTATTCTTCAAATAGTTTTTAGTCATTGCACCCTTTTTCCTCTCAGTTTTGGACTCCGATGACATAATTTGGACCTGTTGTCATTGTCTACTGGTCTCTTACGTTCTGTTAATTTTTTTTCTGTGTGTTCAAATTATATAATTTTTAATGATCGTGTTCCTCAATCCTTTCCTTTATCATCTCATTTCAGCTATGGAGTCATTACAATAAGTTTATTTCAGTATCATATTTTTTTCATTCTAAAACTTTCATTTAACTCTCTTTCATATCTTCTGTTTATTTGCTGAAACTTTCTATTTTAACTTGTTTCAAGAGGGCTCACAATTGGTCATCTGAGCATTTTTTAATACCCACTTTAGAGATTTCTCCTAGAATGTCAACATCTCATCACTGATGTCTGGTAATTTTCTGGTAATTTTCTAAATGCAAGTTGAGGAGGTTTGTGTGTTTGGTTTTTGGTCTCTGTTTTGTTTAGTTTGGTTTGATTTGGTTCTTCACATGCTGATTAATTTTGGATTTTACCCTGCATACTTAGAATATTATGAGAACCTGGGATTTGATTCAGTCCTATGAAGAATGATGATATTTACATTTTAGTCTTCTGTAGACTGTGGTTCCAATACTAATTCAGTTTTCTATGACTTTCAGTGTGATTCAGATCATCCTGTATCTGTGGCTCCCAGCTGTCGTCAAGTACCTGGGCACAGGTCACTAGGCTATCTCAACTCTTAAAGTTTTTAGTATGATGATTGGAATCAGATCCATTAAAGTATTGATAAGAGAGTATTTTTGTGTTCCCTGCTGTTCCCCTTTTCAGCCTCTGGATAGGAACTGCCCAGTTCTATCATTGCACTATACATAGAGGTCCATACCATGGAAGAGAGAAAAGAGCCCTGAGATTGACCCTGCTTTCTTGGATCTGTGGCTACAACAAATGTTAAAGGAAGTTCCTTCCCTCAGAGATTAACTCCTGTTCTCTGTTGCTGGCTACTTTTGCTGCTGCTCCTCCCTCATCACACAACTCTCTGGGGCACAAGGGTGCAAGGACTGAGAAAATGGAAAGAAAGCATGGGGAATTTCCCTCATTCTTCAGTTCTCTTCTCTAGACTTTCAGCTCAACTAGAGGACTTTGGCTGGAGCTATCACTGTCTGCACCAAAGTGCTCTGGTTTTCCAGCTGCAGTGATTTCAGGCTGGGCAATACACAAGGAAAACATAGCAAATGCACTGCCAGTTAATTGGTATTTTGAATTCCAATGGTTTCCTTTGATCTGCCAGCTGATACTTACTTTCCAGAGTTCTCAGATTGCTGCCTATGCATTCTGTTCAGGTTATATAATTGGAGTTCAGTGAGATAGGAATATTGGCATATGTTTACTCCATCTTCCCTGAACATTGATCTAGAAAGTTACTTTTCACACCTACTATTTAGTCAATAACAGCAGTATAATTTATATAGGTGATATTTAGGTAATTTATCAACACTGTTTCTTCACTCAGTTGCCTTCCCTCTAGGTTTAGTATTCATATGACTACATTTTAATATTTATTTTAGAGAATGTCTTTGTATGGTAAGTTTTTTTGTTATATGTCTATAAATGTCTTGGTTTTCCCATCAAATTTTGAATTTTTCAATGTCAAAAATATACAAATACAGAAAACTGCTTAGAGCAAATATACCACTTAAAGAGTTATTATACAATGGATATCATTTTAGTCCTATTCATAAATCAGAAGTCAGCAGCAATCCCAGAAACCTTATGCCCCCTCCTCAAAATAAGCACCCTCCTCCCACAGCAAGAAAACTACTATTCTGGATTTCATAGAAATCCCTTATCACTTTCCTTTTTTTTAAGATTGTATTTATTCATGAGAGACACACAGAGAGAAAGAAGGAGAGAGAGACAGAGACACAGACAGAGAGAGAAGCAGGCTCCATGCAGGGAGCCCAATGTGGGACTTGATCCTGGGACCCCAGGACCACGCCCTGGACTGAAGGGAGGCACTCAACTGCTCAGCCACCCAGGTGTCCCCCTTATCACTTTTCTTTATAGTTTTATTACCAAGCTGAATGGCCCCAACCACTATAATTTAGCTTAGCCTGATTTAAAAAAATATATATCTGTCACCCATCTGATCTTTTTAACTTTGAACATTTTTGTTGAAAAAAACTAATTCTGCAATTTTTCCTACAAAGTAGTGATTGAGTCTATAAACTTAATCTGATTCAGATTTTACTTTGGGAGGAAAATTACTTCAATGATTCTGTTGATCTCATTGTCAAGGGGCATATAATAGGCTAGTTAGTTATCCCTTTTTTGTGTGGCTGGCAGCCATATATTCTTAGTTGGCTGTGCTTAGATCTTTAATTTATACATGTTGCAAAATAGTGATACTCTAGCTCTTTCCTTCTTCATTTAAATATATCCCAACATCTGCCATTTATTTCCCAGTGGTATTTTACATAAGAAAGGCAGGATAGATGTTTGAGCCTTTCCTTTTATTTATGAGTTTGCAAAACAAAGAACTGGCACCTTAGTATCTTATGAATGTAATAAATCATGCCTCTGTGTGTGTGTCTGTGTGTGTGTCTGTGTGTATGTGTGAGAGAGAGAAAGAGAGAGGGACCACGCAGACCTTCCAACTTCAGATAACACCAGGGTCTCAGCTATGAGAGCTATGAAGTCCATCTCCTTGCCCATACTGAGGACATGCCTTTGATAGAGGGCTTGCTCCTTGTTCCTGGGAGACACCAAACTCCTCTGATAACCACCTTTGGCTGTAGGTCTCCCAGTGGCCTTGCTGAACCTTCTTGCATGGCAGTCTAGGCTTTCCCTCAACATTTCCCCCCTCTTATTTTCACTTGGGGTCAGACTTGACTGGGCAGTTTGATAGCCATTCTGTTCCACTCCCTATTTTCTCTCATATGATCATTTCTTCCAATAAAACCCTTGCACATTTCCTTCCATTTTGGCATCTGCTTCTTGGAGGACCTGGATGAATACCTTATATCATTATGAACTCACAAATTTACACTTCTTCAGTGTGTTTCAACCTATTACAGTCACTATCCTTACTGATGCTCAAATTGTCCTATCTTTGATGAACAGGAGGTTGGTCAGGTTGATCCCCAAGTTCTTTTTAACAACCCTACTAGTCCTTGATAAAGCCCTTGCAATCAATTATAAGATATCCTGAGTTTATCTTCTTATCTTGTTCTTTTCTTGCCCAAGACCCCAAATCAGCTATTTCAACCCATTTCTCTAAGAAGCCCTGGTATTTTTTAGTTGTAAATGTTATTTAATAAATGGTTGTATCTTCATTCTCATTAGTTTCCATGAATCTTTTAAATTATTCTCTAATTTCCTGGTTGATCCTTTCATCTTTTAACAGGATGGTCTTTAACCTCCAAGAGTTTGAGTTTCTTCCAAATTTCTTTTTGTGATTTAGTTCTAGTCAAAGCATTATGGTCTGAAAATATGTAGGGGATGATCCCAATCTTTTGGTATTGGTTAAGACCTGATTTGTGACCCAGTATGTGGTCTATTCTGGAGAAAGTTCCATGTACACTTGAGAAGAATGTGTATTCTATTGTGTTTGGATGTAAAGTTGTATAAATATCTGTGAAATCCATCTGGTCCAGTGTATCATTTAAAGCTCTTGTTTCTTTGGAGGTGTTGTGCTTAGAATATCTGTCATTTACAGAAAGCTCTGTGTTGAAGTCTCCCAGTATAAGTATATTATTATCTAAGTATGTCTTAACTTTGGTTATTAATTGATTGATATACTTAGCAGCTCCCACATTCGGGGCATAAATATTCATGATTGTTAGGTCCTCTTTTGGATAGATCCTTTAAGTATGATATAGTGTCCCTCTTCATCTCTTACTACAGTCTTTGGGATAAATTTTATAATTTATCTGATATGAGGATTGCTACCCCTGCTTTCTTTTGAGGACCATTTGAATGGTAAATGGTTCTCCAACCTTTCATTTTCAGGCTGTAGGTGTCCTTAGGTCTAAAATGAATCTCTTGTAGACAGCAAATAGATGGGTCTTGCTTTTTTATTGGTTTATGAAACCCGGTATCTATTGATGAGATCATTAAGCCCATTCACATTCAGAGTTACTATTGAAAGATATGAATTTAGTGTCATCATGATACCTATTCAGTCCCTGTTTTTGTAGATTGTTTCCTTGGACTTCCTCTTTCTTTTACAGAGTCCTCCTTAATATTTCTTGCAGAGCTGGTTTGATGGTCACATATTCTTTCAGTTCCTACCTATCCTGGAAGCTCTTTATCTCTCCTTCTATTCTGAATGAGAGCCTTGCTGGATAAAGTGTTCTTGGCTGCATGTTCTTCTCATTTAGGACCCTGAGTATATCCTGCCAGCCCTTTCTGGCCTGACAGGTTTCTGTGGAGAGGTCTGCTGTTAATCTAATACTCCTCCCCATATAAGTTATGCATCTCTTTTCTCTTGCTGCTTTAAGGATCTTCTCTTTATCTTTGGAATATGCAAGCTTCAGTATTAAATGTAAAGGTGTTGAAGGGTTTTTATTTATTTTGGGGGGCTGTATCTCCTGGATATGAATGCCTGTTTCCCTCCCCAAGTTAGGGTAGTTCTCAGCTCTTATTTGTTCAAATACACTTTCTGGTCCTCTGTCCCTTTCAGTGCCCTCTGGAACCCCAATTAAACGTAGATTTTTCCTTCTGAGGCTGTCATTTATTTCCCTTAACCTTTCCCCATGGTATTTTTATTGGTTTTCTCTTTTTTCCTCAGCTTCCTTTCTTGCCATCAATTTGTCTTCTATGTCACTCACTCTTTTACCTCATTAACCCTTGTTGTTAGGACCTCCAGTTTGGATTGCATCTCATTTAATTGATTTTTAATTTTGGCCAGATTAGATCGAAATTCTGCAGTCCTGAAGTCTCTTGAATCCTTTATGCTTTTCTCCAGAGCCATCAGTAGCTTTATAATTGTGCTTCTGAATTGGCTTTCTGACATTGAATTGTAATCCAAATTCTGTAATTCGGTGGGAGAGGGGACTGTTTCTGAGAATTTCTTTTGTGGTGAGTTCTTTCTAGTCATTTTGCTCAGTGCAGTTTGGCTAAAACAAGTTGTATTGGAAAAAGGAAGAAAAAAAAGAGAAAAAAGGTAAAAACAAAAGAAAACAAAGAACAAAAACAAACAAACAAAAACAAGGAGAGGTATCCTCTGGTTCTTTATACTGTAAATACCTCGACTTTCTCTGGAGCTTTCCAGTGCTGCTCAGTCAAGAACTGCTCTTCCCGTGTCCTTCCAGCTGGTCTTCTGGGGGAGGGGCCTGCTGTGCTGATTCTCTGGTGTGTGCACCTGGGGGAGCTGCCCCGCCCCCTGCCAGGTACAGGCTCAGTGGGAGCTGTGTATCCCATGAGGTCCCTATCCCCTGCAGTCCCCGCTCCGTCCCAGGCAGAGTGACACTGGAGGAACAACAACAGTGGCGGCGGCCAGCTCTCTATCCCTGGAGTCAGCTCCCGCAGTAACTATCACAGTCTCCCAGTCCGCACTGGCCTGGATGCTCTGGGGGCAGTGGGCGCTGATCTGCACAGCTTGGGGGTGCCCGGTGGCAGGAGAGTCCTTGGTGTCCTGTATACTCCCCACCTCAGCCTGTCCCGCGGGAGCGCAGGATCCTGGGCTGCCTCCCCCACACTCTAGGCTCCGGGGCCTGCTGTGCTGCTGGAATCATGCTCCTGGGGCTGCGCAGCCCCTTCTGCGTGGAGCCGCAGCCTGAGCTACTCCCGAGGCCACCAGGCGTGCTCTCCAGCCCTTTACTGAGCTCAGCCTGCGGTGTGTGGTGCACTTTCCCCCTGGGGCGCCCTTCCACTGTTAGTGACCCCGGGAACCTGGGGGCTCTACTCCCCTCCCCGGATCCTGCCCCAGTTCCCTGCGAGTGACTTTCCCTCGGGGAAGATTTTTAAAGTTCCTGCTTCTCCGGGACTGGGCTTCCCTGTCCTGGGGGCTCTCGCTGCCCGGCCTTAGCCGGGCTCCTTGAGGCCCGCCCCCCTCCATACTTTTATATTTTTATTTTTTCCGTCTTCCTACCTTGTTAGAACTGCAAACTCTTCTCTCTGTAGCATTCCAGCTGTTTTCTCTTTAAATACCAGGCCAAATTCGTAGGTTTTCAGGATGATTTGAAAGTTATCTAGGTAAGTTGGTGGGGACAGGTGACTTGGGGACCCTACTCTTCCATCTGGCTTGCCCCACCCCCTTCCAGAGCAAATTTTAATTTGAGAGCTCCTTGCCTTAGAAAATATTCTCTGATATTACCTCTTCTAAAATTACTTTCTTACCATTTTTCTTCAGTCTTTTACTCTGAAATTCCAGCCAGATTTGTGTTGGAGGCTTTCACTGTCTTCTCTCTTCTAAAGCCTGTCCTTTCATTAACTTTTCTTCCTTTTTTAACTCTGAGGTTAGTTACAGGTAAGGGGACTATATTCCCTAATTTGCTTAGGACCACTGGGGCAGAGGATTGACTTGCACAGCTTTAGAGTGGTTCATGTTTGTTGTACCTTTCATTTTCCAAAGTGTCTCTGTTTGAATGGCAAATCCTACGATCCTCAGTTTTAACTTCTAATTCATTATTTGTCGAGATATATTTTGAGAGTTAAGGCTCTGTAAATGTCACTATTCATTTTCATTATTTTTCATTGTGTCCATTGATCTTATTTCATTTTTGCTTGCTTTGTTTTATCATTTCTTTGATTTGTTCCTTTGATAATCGTATTCCTTTCTTTATCTCTGAGGATCCTAAACAAACACCCTGGCTTTGAGCAGGAAGGATTCTGGCATTGTGTGGTGAAGGAACCTCCTTACCACTGGATGGTAGTATAAGTCCAGGGCCCCTGCATGGCTCCCAGTGACATTGTGATAAGGAGAGTTATTAGTTCTGTGTGTGGAGGCAAAAGTTTCAAGTGCTTACCCATTCTTTGATAGGATGGCAGGGAGCGATAGACCGCAGCCATGCCCACTTACAGTCAGAGGCAATGGAAGTCTAGGCTCCCCAACTGGGTCACTGCTGATGAAGGTGGGTGTGCATGTTTTCTAAATGTTTTCTCTCTTTCTAGGTAGTTTCTTTCCTGGTCTATTGGATAGAGAGAGCGAGCCTTTGTTGAGACTTATTTTTGTCTGCACTCATTAACTATCCTTAGATGCTGGATTTCCCAGTATCTAGTCTGGGATCTATGAGGCAAAAAATAAATATGGGGAACTCACTGCAAAAAATAAATACGGGGAACTTCCTCTGTCTCCAGGTCCTTAGGTGTTTTGTTGTTGTTGTTGTTAACTTAAATTCCTGTATAGTTAACATATAGCGTAATATTAGTTTCCGGTGTACAGTTTAGTGATGCAACACTTCCACTCAAGACCTTGTGCTCATGTTGACAAGTGCACTCCTTAATCCTTAGATTTTCATCTATTTAACTCATCCTTCCTCCCACCTCCCAAGCTGATGGTAGCCATAAGTTCTCTATACTTATAGTATAGAGTTCTCTCTACTCTGTTTCTTGATTTGTCTCTCTCTCTCTTTTTTCCTTTGCTCATTTGTTTTGTTTCTTAAATTCCACATGAGTGAGATCATATTGTACTTATGTTTCTCTGACTTATTTCCCTAGCTCGTCTATCTTTTTCTCTCTACCTTTCAGAATCTTATTTTACTTATATAATGTTTAGGATTTTAGCTGTACTGAGCTTGAGGAAGAAGGAGAAGAGCATCTATTCCATATTGTTCCTGAATTAGTTGTTTCTTCTGCTTATTTTAATAATGCTATTATTTTAATTATTTTATTCAGTGAATATATGTTCCATTTAATGATATTTTCTGGGAAGAGGTTGATTGTCTTAGTTTTAGAATTCCTTATGTGATTATGGAATTTTGTTACATAAGCTCATTTCTCTCCGTCTCTGTCTGTCTGATTGTCTATCTCTCTTTCTCTCTTTCCTTATCCTGTTGTATCTAGTGATTTTGCAATTGACAATACCTCCCTTCTTGGAATACTCAATCCAAAATGGCATTTTACTTATTGAGTCACAGTTACTGTTTCTCGGAGAAAGTGAGGACATTGCCCAGGACATCCCAAGGTTAGCAGACCCCTAGATCAGGGGTCTCCAGCTGGCAGGAGGTCCTCCGTCTCAGCAGTGCCTTCTCTTTACCTCCTTCATAAGCAAGGAAGCTGGAGGGAGATTCTCATTTTAAGCACTGAGATAAATCACTTCCCACTTTTCCCAAGAGCCAGAGGATTCTATCAGCAACCCAGCTTCTGCTTTTCAGGATTTCTCAGCCACAGATGCAATTTTCCTGTCTTTAAGCATAACTACACATTTTTGGGGGTTTATATTCCCTTCTACATTTTATGTTTGGATAAAAGGAAGTCTTCAAACATGATCTTTAAATGATGACTTAAGTTGAGATTCCATATTTAGCCTGTCATATCAGTGAAGATCAAGAATTCGGATAAATTCCAAAGCCTGGGAGGTGATTAAGAAAAGGTACACAACCCACTGTTACACTGTTGCTGAGAGTATGCATGTGTACAACTACTAGGAGGGAAATTTGGGAATATCTGTCCAAATTTTAATTAGCATTCCATTTAACACAATAATTTCATCATTCATTCTAGGATACAGTGTATAATATAGACATTTCAAGTTTATGCTTAAGAAGTTTATTGGTGCCTAGGTGGCTCAATTAAAGTCTCCAACTTTTGAATTTTGACTCAGGTCATGATCTGAGGGTTCTGGGATCTCACATGCTTTGCTCTGTGCTCAGTACAGTCTGTCCCTCCCCTCTCTCTCTTTCTCTCTCAAATAAATAAAATCCTTAAAATGTTTATGACAGTAAAGTTTATATTAACAAAAAAGAAATACAAATTCCTGAAAACCCATCATGAAGAGATTAAATAAAGGATGGCATATCCACAAACTAGAATATGAAGCATAATTAAAAGAATGGGATCAATATGTGTTTACAAATAAGGAAATACAAACAGGAAGTTACATGGGAAAATGACTAACAGATATAATACAATCTCATTTGGGTAAGATAGTTGTAGAGGCCAGTCAGGTAACTGTTAGCAGGCATTAGTTGTAGTCATTAGAAATGAAGTAAAGGGGACTTTCCTATCTGTATCCTTTCATACTATTTATAGTTTTATTAACATAACCTTAATTGTGCTTATATTTTTAAAAACTCACCCTTATTTCTAGTGGGAATGTGAAATGGTACAGCTGCCCTGGAAAATAGTTTGGCAGCATCTTATGAAAGTAAGCATATGATTACCATATGATCCAGCAATTACACTCTTGGACATTTATCCCAAAGAAATGAAAACTCGTGTTCACACAAAAACCGATACCTGCATGTTCATAGTAACTTTGCATTTTTTAAGATTGAATTTATTTATTTAGAAGAGAGAGAGACAGTGAGCACAAGCAGGGAAGGGGCAGAGGGAGAGGTACAAACAGACTTCCCATTGAGCAGGGAGCCTGATGCAGAGCTCCATCCCAGGACTCTGAGATCATGACCTGTGCCAAAGGCAGATGCTTAACCTAATGAGCCACCAGGGTGCCCCAATAGGAACTTTATTTTGAATAGCCCCAAAGGGAAAATGGCCCAAACATCCTTCAGTGGATAAATGGTCAAATAAACTGTGGTAAATCCATACCATGGACTGACTACTCAGTGATAAAACAGGAACAACCTATTGATAAACATGCAGCAAACTGGATAGATCCCAAAGGGATTATGCTGCGTTTTAAAATACCAATCCCGAAAGGATACAGACTTATTATTCCATTTATGTCTCTTCCTCTACATAACAAAATTGTAGAAATGGAGAACAACTTAGTGAGTGCCAGGAGTCAGGTACCAGGGTATAGGGTGGGAGGCAGTGGGTGCGGCTATAAAAAGCTAAATTGAACAGCCTCTGTGGTGAGGGAACTTGTGTATCTTAACTATGGTTGTGGGTACATAACACTACACTTGTGATGAAATTGCACAGATGTACACACATGCATACAAATTACTACATCCATGTAATATTGGGGAAATCTAAGTCAGATAGGTGAATTGTATTAATGACCATTTCCTGGTTGTAATATAATATTTTCAAGGTGTTACCATTGGGGGAACCTGGGAAAAGGATAAATAGAGTCTCCCTATTATTTCTTACAATTGCAGATGAAAATAAAATGATCTCAAAATTAAAAGTTTAAGTTTTAAAAAACCAATCCTTAAGAGACTGATTCTTTTTCTCCATACAGATGTCATGATTTTTTTGTGTGGGGGAGGCTGGGTTATCCTAAATATTTTGTTTCTATTGTAAACTGAATCTTACTACGAGATTTTCTTGATGGTTATTACTAATCAGAGGAATGAAATTCATTTTTATGTGCTGCTCTATCTGGCAATTTTTCTATATTCTTTTATTTGTTTTTATATTCTGTTTGTGGAGCCTCTTTTTTTGGTTTCCAATATAAATTATCAGATAAAGGGCTAGTTAGTATCCAAAATCTATAAAGAACTTATCAGACTCAACACCCCCAAAAAACTAAAAAAACTTATCAAACTCAATACCCCCCCAAAAAAATTCCAGTCAAGAAATGTGCAGAAAGCATGAACAGATATTTCTCCAAAGACATACACATGGCCAACAGACACAGGAAAAAATGCACATCACTCATCATCGAGAAATACAAATCAAAACCACGAGATACCAACTCACACCAGTCAGAATGGCTAAAATTAACAACACAGGAAACAACAAATGTTATCCAGGATGTGGAGAAAGGGGAATTCTCTTAAATTGTTGGTGGGAATGCAAACTGGTGCATCCACTCTTGAAAATATTGTGCTTTTAAAAATGCTTTTTAATAACATATTGAGAACGTCATGTCATTTTCTTCTTACTGCATTCATGTAGTAAATGGCACTGGTAGATTTTCTGATAATGAAATAATTCGATGTTGAATCTTTTCTGATAGTGCCCTTGCTTTCTTGGTATTAAAGTCTACATAGCCATTTTGTTTTGTTAATTTAAAAATACACTATTGAACTCAACACGAAAGAAACAAACAATCCAATCATGAAATGGGCAAAAGACATGAACAGAAATCTCACAGAGGAAGACATACATGGCCAACAAGCACATGAGAAAATGCTCCGCATCACTTGCCATCAGGGAAATACAAATCAAAACCACAGTGAGATACCACCTCACACCAGTGAGAATGGGGAGAATTAACAAAGTAGGAAACAACAAATGTTCGAGAGGATGTGGAGAAAGGGGAACCTTCCTGCACTGTTGGTGGGAATGTGAACTGGTACAGCCCCTCTGGAAAACTGTGTGGAGGTTCCTCAAAGAGTTAAAAATAGACCTGCCCTACGACCCAGCAATTGCACTGCTGGGCATTTACCCCAAAGATACAGATGCAATGAAATGCCAGGGCACCTGCACCCCGATGTTTATAGCAGCAATGTCCACAATAGCCAAACTGTGGAAGGAGCCTTGGTGTCCATCGAAAGATGAATGGATAAAGAAGATGTGGTTTATGTATACAATGGAATATTACTCAGCCATTAGAAATGACAAATACCCACCATTTGCTTCAACGTGGATGGAACTGGAGGGTATTATGCTGAGTGAAATAGGTCAATCAGAGAAGTACAAACATTATATGTTCTCATTTATTTGGGGAATATAAATAATAGTGAAAGGGAATAAAGGGGAAAGGAGAAAAAAATGAGTGGGAAATATCAGAAAGGGAGACATAAAATGAAAGACTCCTAACTCTGGGAAACGAACTAGGGGTGGTGGAAGGGGGGGTGGATGGGAGGTGGGGGTGAATGGGTGACTTGCACTGAGGGGGCACTTGATGGGATGAGCACTGGGTGTTATTCTGTATGTTGGCAAATTGAACACCAATAAAAAATAAATTTATTATTAAAAAAAGAAAAAGAAAACACTATTGAGTTTATTTAGCTAACATTCCATTTCTCATTTCTGAATGTATGTTCATTCCTTGTAATTTACTTGCTCTGTTTTGGTACCAAGGCTATTAACTGACTTAATATAATGAGTTTGGAAGTCTGTCTTAAAGTTCTATTTTGTGCAACAAATGGTGTAAAATAAAGGTTATGTATGGCTTGAGAGTTTGGTGGAATTTACTTATGTTATATTGTCTTAGTCAACAAGGGGAGAATTTGATCAGCATTTCAATATGTTTTTTGGTTATTGATATTTATATCTTCTTCTTTCTTCTGGCACAAAATTTAGGACTTTAAGTTTTTCTCAAAAAAATTTCCACTTCCTGTAGGTTTTTATATTTAGTCCTCTATAGTTATTTTAATATCTTAAATTAATCTTAAGTTAAATTGCTCTATTTTATTACTTCTTTGCTTTTTAAATGTATATCAAATAATTACTTTACTTCCCAGTTAAAAAAAAAGAATGTATTTCCCAATTGTTCCAAACCAGCAATAATTTTCCATTTTCTGCAGAGATTCTTCCCATGGAATCTCCAGTCTGCTTGAATCATGCTCTTGTCCAATTGTTATGCTAGATATTTCTTTTATCATCATTCTCAAAATTCTTTATTTTCTGAATTAATTTATTTTTAGATCTCATTATTTCCTCTTCTTTTTATTACTGTCACATTTTAGTAGAGAAATTTTTAAAAAATGGTACTAGGCAATCACACTTTGAGACCATATTTTCTGAAAGTATCTTCACTATCTCCTCATATGAGACTGATAGGCTAGCTTGTATATAAGTCTAGACTGGAAATATATTTTTGTTAGGAATATGAAGGCATTGTTTATTGTCTGAGGTCATTCTAATCACTTATCTTTTGCATTTATCATTTTTTGTCCAGATTGTTGCCCCCTTCCCACAGTTCTCTGATATGTCAGTGATTGGTTTCTTATGATTCCTTTTCCAACAATGTGTCAAGTACTCAGTAGAATCTTTCAATGTGGAAATTCATGCCCTCGAATTCTGAGAAATCTTCTAGTATTATTTCATTATTATTTTACCTGTTCTCATTTTCTAAAACTGCAATTATTTGGATGTTGGCTCTCCCAGATTGATTTGTTTTTCTTTATTTATTTGTTCTGCTTTCTTGAAGAACAATGACACTTTATCTTCCAGGCCTTCTATTGAATATATTGTCTTTCCCATTATATTTTTAATTTTTAAGAACTTTTGTTCTCTGAATATATTTTAAGAGCATCTTGTTTTTTATTCATGGATGCAATATCCTCTGTTATATTTATTGGCTCCCCCCCCCATATACACTTAGCTGTCTCTGCACAGGCAATTTAGAGACCATTTGTCAATCTACTTCATCACTTTAAATTTTTTTAATAATTCTTAATTGATGTCATCTTATTTGATTTGTCATTCTGCACTGATTTTATGTTTTTCCTCTTTATTCTGATTTCAGTAAGATTTTGAATATAGGCTCTGTCATCTTCAAAAGAAAAATCCTGTATTTATTTTTAGTTTTTAAAGTTTTTTTTTTTAGAAATGTAGTGATTTTATTTTATTTATTTATGATAGTCACACAGAGAGAGAGAGAGAGAGGCGCAGAGACACAGGCAGAGGGAGAAGCAGGCTCCATGCACCGGGAGCCTGACATGGGACTCGATCCCGGGTCTCCAGGATCGCGCCCTGGGCCAAAGGCAGGCGCCAAACCTCTGTGCCACTCAGGGATCCCTCTTAAAGTTTTTATATTAAGTCCAGTTAGTTAAAATACAGTGTAGTATTACTTCCAGGTGTATAATGTACTGATTCAATAATTCTGTACATTACCCAGTGCTCATCAAGATAAATTTAATCTTATTCCCCATCATCTATTTCCCCCTTTCCCCACCCACCTCCCTTCTGGTAACCATCAGTTTATTTTCTACAGTTAAGAGTTTGGGTTGTTTTTTCTTTTTTTCTTTGCTTGTTTGTCTTGTTTCTTAAATTCCACATATGAATGAAATCATATAATGTTTGTCTTTCTCTGACTGATTTCTGTTTGTTTTTTAAGATTTTATCTATTTATTCATGAGAGACACACAGAAAGAGAGGCAGAGACACAGAGGGAGAAGCGGGCTCCATGCAGAGAGCCCGGCGTGGGACTTGATCCTGAGACTCCAGGATCACGCCCTGGGCTGAAGGTGGCGCTAAACCGCTGAGCCACCCAGGGATCCCTCTCTGATTTCATTTAGCATTATACTCTAGCTCCATCCATGTCATTGCAAATGACAAAATTTCATTATTTTTCTTTATGGCTAAATACTATTACATTGTATGTATGCCACATCTTCTTTATCTATTCGTCAGTCGATGGACATTTGGCATATTTCCATAATTTGGCTATTGATAATGCTGCAATAAACACAGAAGTGCATATATCGTTCTGAACTAGTGTAGAATTCTGCTTTGTTTCAAATTAGTTTCTCTTGGTTTAGATTTCAATTTCTACTGGTAAATATCCAGTAGTGCAATTACTGGATCATAAGGTAATTCTACTTTTCATATTTTTTTTTAAGATTTTATTTATTGGGCAGCCTGGGTGGCTCAGCAGTCCTGGAGACCCCGGATCGAGTCCCACATCAGGCTCCCTGCATGGAGCCTGCTTCTCCCTCTGCTTGTGTCTCTGCCTCTCTCTCTCTCTCTGTATCTCTCATGAATAAATAAATAAATAATTAAAAAAAAAGATTTTAGAGAGAGAGAGAAAGAGAGACACAGGCAGAGGGAGAAGCAGGCTCCATGCAGGGAGCCTGATATGGGACTTGATTCGGGGTCTCCAGGATCAGGCCCTGCACTGAAGGCACTAAACTGCTGAGCCACCGGGGTGCCCTACTTTTATTTTGAAGAGACTTCATGCTGTCTTCCACAGTAGTTGTACCAGTTTGCATTCTCACCAACTGCATAAAAGTTCTTTTTCTTCCACATTCTCGCCAACATGTACTGTTCCTTATGTTCATTTTAGCCACTTTGACAGGCATGATGTTATAGCCCATTGTGGTTTTTGTTTGCATTTCTTTGATGATGAGTGATATTGTGCATCTTTTCATGTGTCTGTTGGCCATCTGGATGTCTTCTTTGGAGAAATGTCTGTTTGTGTCTTCTGCCCATTTTTAATTGGATTATTTTATTTTTTGGTATTGAGTTGTATAAACTCTGTATATTAATCCCTTATTAGATATATCATATGCAAATATCTACTCCCATTTGGTAGGTGGTGGGTTGTTTTTTGTTTTGTTGATGGTTTCTTTCACTATACATATTTTGGTGTATATCTACAGATTTAACACAATCCTTATCAAAATACTAGCAGTATTTTTAACAGAACTAGAATAAATAATTCTAAAATTTGAGAATCACAAAAGACCCCAAATAGCCAAAGTAATCTTGAAAAAGAACAAAAATAGAGGTATCACAAAAAAATAGAGCAGAATAGCAAGCCCAAAAATAAACCAATGATTATATGGCCAATTAATATTCAATAAAGGAGGCAAAAAATATGCAATGGGAAAAAGTCTCTTCAACAAATGATATTAGGAAAACTGGACAGCTACATGCAAATGAAAAGGGACCACTTTCTTACACTATACACAAAAATAAACTCAAAATGGATTAGAGACCTAAATGTGAGACATAAAACCATAAAATTTCTAAAAGAAAACATGAACAACAATGTCTTTGACATCAGCCGTAGAAACATTTTTCTATATGTGTCTCCTTTGGCAAGAGAAATAAAAGAAAAATTAAGCTATTGAGATCACACCAAAATAAAAGAAAAATCCTTTAATTAAAAAAAATTCTAATAATTTTGTTAATTTCCCTTCATCTGATATTTTATTTATTTGCATGTTTAATCTTTGGGAATAACTTTGCTAGGTATTTGTCTACACAATCAGCTTCTTTATAATAACCAGGGGTTTTTTTGTAATTATCTTAGGAGAAAACTGAAAAAGTAATTTTAGAAGTTCATAAATTACTAAGTAAATTCTGAAAGTGAAGTGCAAGATGGGGTAATTATCCTATCATAAAATAACACAGAGTAAAAAACTTGCCCCTGGCATAAGAGTAGTATAATAACCTATATAGCCCAGAGAGAGCTAAGAATGTGTTTAGGGGTATGGTATACGGTAGTGATTACAATAGCCAACAGTAAGAATGTTTTTATTACTTAAATGGTGTTGGGTAAATAGCATAACTACCTATATAGAGAATTAAAGCTGTATTCCTACGTTACGCCAAGCACTATGGCATTGAATAGGTTAAAGTCCTGTAAAGGAAGTAAATCAATTAAGCTAATAGAAGTAGTCTCAGAATGTCTTTGTGAACTCAGGTGAAGAAGTCTTTCTTAATTAACATCCAAAAATCACATACATTAAAGGGAAAGATTTTGGATTTATGGATTTGACCCACTCAGAATTTGTGATTTCTACTTAGCAAAGATAAAGTTGACATATGGATGACAAATTGAGCTCTGCTCTTTCCATTACCTAGAATATACAAAGAACTCCTGAAAATCATCAAGGAAAAGACTAGCAATCCAATAGAAAATAAGCAAGAAACAAGGGAGAGCTTTTCAGATGGAAAACCAGACAGAATACCTACCAACTGAATGAGTATATGCTTAAACTTACTAGTAATTTGAGATTTACAAACTTAACATCATATTCCGATAATGACATCAGATGGATAAAAATTGGAGAATTTGGTGATGTTAAATGCTATTGAGCATTTGGGGAAATGAGAGCCCTTGTTTATGTTTGGAATTGAAACCTGGTGGAGCCATCGGGAAGCCAATCATATAAAATCATGTATGTATGTACCATCTGATCTGGCCATTTTCCATAGGGGCATATGCCCTAAAGAAAATGTCAGTGATGTATACAGAGATTGATACAAAGACATTCAGGCTTGGTTATGTAAATGAGGAGCTGGAAATAACATGGGTAGCTTCCCTTTTTAAAAAAAAGATTTTATTTATTTATTCCTGAGAGACACAGAGAGAGAGTCAGAGACACAGGCAGAGGGAGAAGCAGGCAGAACCTGTGGGGAACCTGATGCAGAACTCCATCCCAGAACTCCAGGATCACGACCTGAGCCAAAGGCAGACGCTCAACTGCTGAGCCACCCAGGCATGCTGGGTAGCCTTCCTTATAGAAAGGGATAACAATTTTCTTGTATATGGTACAGACCTAGACAGCAGTAATGAAGTAATGAATTATGCTTACATATAGCAACATATGTTTGCTAATAAAATAAAACAATATTTGCATTCATCACATGCACACAAAATAATTCAATATCATGCATATATGTAAATAAATGTGTAAAAATGGTTTAAAATTATTTTCTTTGAGAGGGGAGGGGCAAGGTGGCTGAAGAGTAGGGTCCCCAAGTCACCTGTACCCACCAAATTACCTAGATAACCTTCAAATCATCCTGAAAATCTACGAATTTGGCCTGATTTAAAGAGAGAACAGCTGGAACGCTACAGTGAAAAGAGTTCACGCTTCTATCAAGGTAGAAAGACGGGGGAAAAAGAAATAAAGAAACAAAAGGCATTCAAGGGGGAGGGACCCCGCAAGGAGCGGGGCTAAAGCCGGGGCGAGTGTCCCCAGGACAGGAGAGCCCCATCCCGGAAAAGCAGGAGCTGCACCAAACTTCCAGGGCGGAAAGGCGCTTGCAGGGAGTTAGATCAGGACCTCAGGAGGGCGGGGATGCCCTCAGGCTTCCTGGGACACTAACAGACACCTGCACCCTGGGGAGACTGCGCCAAGCTCCCTAAAAGGCTGCAGCGCGAAGGACTGGACCTGGGAGCAGCTGGGGGGACTCTGGCGGCGGCTCCGTGGAGGGGGCTGTGCCGCCCGGAATGCGAATCCAACAGCGCAGACCGGGAGCACGGGGGCCGGGACACAGCCCAGGATCCGGCCTCCCCCCAGGACAGGCAGAGGCAGGGAGGGTCCAGGACAGCAAGGACGCTACTGCCCCGAGCTGAGCAGATCAGCGGCCCCGCCCCCGGAGCCTCCAGGACCCTGCAGATGAAGAGCTCTGTAGTTACTGCGGGAGCTGACTCAAGGGCTCCAGAGCTGGCCGCTGCCACTGTGGTTGTTCCTCCTGGGGCCTCACAGGGTAAACAACCCCCACTGAGCCTCACAGTGGCCTCACGGATAAACAGAATAAATATCAATCACTGAGCTTTGCACCAGGCAGGGGGCAGAGCAGCTCCCCCAAGTGCTAACACCTGAAAATCAGCACAACAGGCCCCTCCCCCAGGAAACCAGCTAGAGGGACAGGGGAAAAACAAATTATTGATCCAGCAGCACTGGAAAGTTTGTGGGGAATTCAAGAGACTTACACTATACAGAATCAGAGGATACTCCCCCGTGTTTTGTTTTTTGTTTTTTGTTTTTGTTCTTGTTTTTCTTTTCTTTTGATTTCTGTTTGCTTCCCCACCCCCCTTTTTTCCCCTTTATTTCTCTTTCTCTTTTTCTTCTCTTTTTTTCTTTATTCCTCCTTTTTTCTTTGTTTTTTCTTGTCTTTCCTTCTTACTCTCCTCTCTTTTTCTCCTTTTCCCAATACAACTTATTTTTGGCCACTCTGCACTGAGCAAACTGACAAGAAGGAAAACCTCACCTCAAAAGAAAGAATCAGAACCAGTCCTCTCTCCCACAAATTACAAAATTTGGATTACAATTCAATGTAAAAAAGCCAAATCAGAAGCACTATTATAAAGCTACTGGTGTCTCTAGAAAAAAGCATAAAGGACTCAAGAGACTTCATGACTGCAGAATTTAGATCTAATCAGGCATAAATTAAAAATCAATTGACTGAGATGCAATCCAAACTAGAGGTCCTAACGACGAGGGTTAATGAGGTGGAAGAACGAGTGAGTGACATAGAAGACAAGTTGATGGCAAAGAGGGAAACTGAGGAAAAAAGAGACAAACAATTAAAAGACCATGAGGACAGATTAAGGGAAATAAATGGCAGCCTGAGGAAGAAAGCTGTACATTTAATTGGGATTCCCCAGGGCGCCGAAAGGGACAGAAGTCCAGAATATGTATTTGAACAAATCATAGCTGAAAACTTTCCTAATCTGGGAAAGGAAACAGGCATTCAGATCCAGGAAAAAGAGAGATCCCCCCCGCCAAAATCAATAAAAACCGTTCAACACCTCGACATTTAATAATTATGCTTGCAAATACCAAAGATAAAAAAGAAAATCCTTAAAGCAGCCAGAGAAAAGAAATCCCTGACTTTTAGGGGAGAAGTATTAGGGTAACAGCAGACCTCTCCACAGAGACCTGGCAGGCCAGAAATGGCTGGCAGGATATATTCAGGGTCCTAAATGATAAAAACATGCAACCAAGAATACTTTATCCAGCAAGGCTCTCATTCAGAATGGAAAGAGAGATAAAGAGCTTCCAAGTCAGGCAGGAACTGAAGGAATATGTGACCACCAAACCAGCTCTGCAAGAAATTTTAAGAGGGACTCTCAAAATTCCTCTTTAAGAGGAAGTCCAATGGACAATCCACAAAAACAGGGACTGAATAGGTACCATGGTGATACTAAACTCATAACTTTCAATAGCAATTCTCAACGTGAATGGGCTTAATGACCACATCAAAAGGTGCAGGGGGATAAAAAAGTCTGACGACTGGATAAAAAAGCAGGAACCATCTATTTGCTATCTACAAGAGACTCATTTTAGACATAAGAACACCTACAGCCTGAAAATAAAAGGTTGGAGAACCATTCAAATGGTCCCAAAAAGAAAGCAGGGGTAGCCATCCTTATATCACATAAACTAAAGTTTATCCAGAAGACTGTAGTGAGAGATAAAGAGGGACACTATACGTAAAGGATCTATCCAACAAGAGGACTTGACAATCATCAATATATATGCCCCGAATGTGGGAGCTGCCAAGTATATCAATCAATTAATAACCAAAGTTAAGACATACTTAGGTAATAATACACTTATACTTGGTGACTTCAATCTAGTGCTTTCTACACTCGATAAGTCTACTAAGCACAACATCCCCATAGAAACAAGAGCTTTAAATGATACACTAGACCAGATAGATTTCACAGATATCTATGGGACTTTACATCCAAAAGCAACTGAATACATTCTTCTCAAGTGCACATGGAACTTTCTCCAGAATAGACAACATACTGGATCACAAATCAGGTCTGAACCAATACCAAAAGATTGGGATCATCCCCTACATATTCTCAGACCATAATGCTTTGAAATTGGAACTAAATCACAGGAAGAAGTTTGGAAGGATTTCAAACACATGGAGGTTAAGGACCATCCTGCGAAAAGATGAAAGGGTCAACAAGGAAATTAAGGAAGAATTAAAAAGATTCATGGAAACTATTGAAAATGAAGATACAACCATTCAAAATCTTTGGGATGCAGCAAAAGCAGTCCTGCAGGGGAAATACATCGCAATACAAGCATCCATCCAAAAACTGGAAACCTCAAATACAAAAGCTAAACTTACATCTAAAGGAGCTAGAGAAAAAACAGCAAATAGATCCTACACCCAGCAGAAGAAGAGAGTTAATTAATATGCAAGCAGAACTCAACGAAATTGAGACCAGAACTGTGGAACAGATCAACAAAACCAGGCCTTGGTTCTTTGAAAGAATTAATAAGGTAGATAAACCATTAGCCAGCCTTATTAAAAAGAAAAGAGAGAAGACTCAAATAACTAAAATCATGAATGAGAAAGGAGAGATCACTACCAACACCAAGGAAATACAAAAAATTTTAAAAACATATGAGCAGCTATACGCCAATAAATTAGACAATCTAGAAGAAATGGACGCATTTCTGGAAACCCACAAATAACCAAAACTGGAACAGGAAGAAATAGAAAACCTGAACAGGCCAATAACCAGGGAGGAAATTGAAGCAGTCATGAAAAACCTCCCAAGACAAAAAAGTCCAGGGCCAGATGGCTTCCCTGGGGAATTGTATCAAACCTTTAAAGAAGAAACCATACCTATTCTACTAAAGCTGTTTGGAAAAATAGAAAGAGAAGGAGTACTTCAAAATTCATTCTATGAGGCCAGCATCACCTTAATTCCAAAACCAGACAAAGACACCACCAAAAAGGAGAATTATAGACCAATATCCCTGATGCACAGACATGCAAAAATTCTCAACAAGATACTAGCCAATAGGATCCATCAATACATTAAGAAAATTATTCACCATGACCAAGTAGGATTTATTCCCGGGAGAAAGGCTGATTCAACACTGGTAAAACAATCAGTGTGATTCATCATATCAGCAAGAGAAAAACCAAGAACCATATAATCCTCTCAATAGATGCAGAAAAAGCATTTGACAAAATAAAGCATCCATTCCTGATCAAAACTCTTCAGAGTGTAGGGATAGATGGAACATTCCTCAACATTTTAAAAGCCATCTACGAAAAACCCATAGCAAATATAATTCTCAATGGGGAAGCACTGGGAGCCTTTCCCCTAAGATCAGGAACAACACAGGGATGTCCACTCTCACCACTGCTATTCAACATAGTACTGGAAGTCCTAGCCTCAGCAATCAGGCAACAGAAAGAAAAAAAAAAGGCATTCAAATTGGCAAACAAGAAGTCAAACTCTCCCTCTTCGCCAATGACACAATACTCTGCATAGAAAACCCAAAAGACTCCACCCCAAGATTGCTAGAACTCATACAGCAATTTGGCAGTGTGGCAGGATACAAAAGCAATGCCCAGAAGCCAGTGGCATTACTATGCGCACTAAGACTGAAGAAAGAGAAATTAAGAAGTCAATCCCATTTACAATTGCACCCAAAAGCTTAAGATACCTAGGAATAAACCTAACCAAAGAGGTAAAGGATCTATACCCTAAAAACTATAGAACACTTCTGAAAGAAATTGAGGAAGACACAAAGAGACGGAAAAATATTCCATGCTCATGGATTGGCAGAATTAATATTGTGAAAATGTCTATGTTACCCAGGGCAATTTACACATTTAATGCAATCCCTATCAAAATACCATGGACTTTCTGCAGAGGGTTGGAACAAATCATCTGAAGATTTGTGTGGAATCAGAAAAGACCCCGAATAGCTAGGGGAATAATAAAAAAGAAAACCATAGCTGGGGACATCACAATGCCAGATTTCAGGTTGTACTACAAAGCTGTGGTCATCAAGACAGTGTGGTACTGGCACAAAAACAGACACATAGATGAATGGAACAGAATAGAGAATCCAGAAGTGGACCCTCAACTTTATGGTCAACTAATATTTGATAAAGGAGGAAAAACTATCCAATGGAAGAAAGTCTCTTCAATAAATGGTGCTGGGAAAACTGGACACCCACATGCAGAAGAATGAAACTAGACCACTCTCTTGCACCATACACAAAGATAAACTCAAAATGGATGAAAGATCTAAATGTGAGACAATAATCCATCAAAATCCTAGAGGAGAACACAGGCAACACCCTTTTTGAACTCGGCCACAGTAACTTCTTGCAAGATACATCCACGAAGGCAAAAGAAACAAAAGCAAAAGTGAATTATTGGGACTTCATCAAGATAAGAAGCTTTTGCACAGAAAAGGATACAGTAAACAGAACTAAAAGACAACCTACAGAATGGGAGAAGATATTTGCAAATGACGTATCAGATAAAGGGCTAGTTTCCAAGATCTATAAAGAACGTATTAAACTCAACAGCAAAGAAACAAACAATCCACTCATGAAATGGGCAAAAGTCATGAACAGAAATCTCACAGAGGAAGACATAGACACGGCCAACATGCACATGAGGAAATGCTCCGTATCACTTGCCATCAGGGAAATACAAATCAAAACCACAATGAGATACCACCTCATACCAGTGAGAATGGGGAAAATTAACAAGGCAGGAAACCACAAATGTTGGAGAGGATGCGGAGAAAAGGAAACCCTCTTACACTGTGGTGGGAACGTGAAATGGTGCAGCCACTCTGGAAAACTGTGTGGAGGTTCCTCAAAGAGTTAAAAATAGACCTGCCCTACGACCTAGCAATTGCACTGTTGGGGATTTACCCCAAAGATACAGATGCAATCAAACACCGGGGCACCTGCACCCCGATGCTTATAGCAGCAATGTCGGGGATCCCTGGGTGGCGCAGTGGTTTAGCGCCTGCCTTTGGCCCAGGGCGTGATCCTGGGGACTCGGGATCGAATCCCACGTCGGGCTCCCGGTGCATGGAGCCTGCTTCTCCCTCTGCCTATGTCTCTGCCTCTGTGTGTGTGTGTGTGTGTGTGTGTGTGTGTGTGTGTGTGACTATCATAAATAAATAAATAAAAAATTAAAAAAAAAAACAAGCAGCAATGTCCACAATAGCCAAACTGTGGAAGGAGCCTCGGTGTCCATCGAAAGATGAATGGATAAAGAAGATGTGGTCTATGTATACAATGGAATATTACTCAGCCAATAGAAATGACAAATACCCACCATTTGCTTCGACGTGGATGGTACTGGAGAGTATTGTCCTGAGTGAATTAAGTTCAATCAGAGAAGGAAAAACATTATATGGTCTCATTCATTTGGGGGAATAAATAATAGTGAAAGGGAATTGAAGGGAATGGAGAAGAAATGGGTAGGAAATATTAGAAAGGGAGAGAGAACATGAAGACTCCTAACTCTGGGAAACGAACTAGGGGTGGTGGAAGGGGAAGAGGGAGGGGGGTGGGAGTGAATGTGTGACGGGCACTGAGGGGGGCATTTGACGGGATGAGCACTGGGTGTTATTCTGTATGTTGGCAAATTGAACACCCCCTAAAAAATAAATTTATTATTTAAAAAAAAATAAATAATAAACTCAACACGAAAGAAACAAACAATCCAATCATGAAATGGGCTAAAGACATGAACAGAAATTTCACAGAGGAAGACATAGACATGGCCAACATGCACATGAGAAAATGCTCCGCATCATTGACCATAAGGGAAATTAAATGAAAACCTCAATAAGATACCACCTCACACCAGAGAGAGTGGGGAAAATTAACAAGACAGGAAACAACAAATATTGGAGAGGATGTGGAGAAAGGGGAACCCTCTTGTACTGTTGGTGGGAATGTGAATGGTACAGCCACTCTGGAAAACTGCGTGGAGGTTCCTCAGAGAGTTAAAATAGAACGGCCCTATGACCCAGCAATTGCACTGCTGGGGATTTACCCCAAAGATACAGATGCAGTGAAAATATCAGTGAGGGTGACAGATCATGAGAGACTCCTAACTCTGGGAAATGAACTAGGGGTAGTTGAAGGGGAGTTGGGGTGACTGGGTGACAGGCATTGAGGGGGGCACTTGGCAGGATGAGCACTGGGTGTTATGCTATATGTTGGCAAATTGAACTCCAATAAAAAATATACAAAAATTAAAAAATTGTTTTCTTTAAATACAATATATGTACATTGTGATGGTCAGGGCAAAGAGTAGAATGGGAATGAAGATGATGGATGAAGGGGGAAATTAATACATAAATAGTGAATAAATGAAGGAATGAATGAAGTAACACAAATGGGGCTTTGCAGAGATAGTGCATGTGCTAAAGACTGAGGAATATGGTTGAATTCATTTTTCTCATCTGTAGTCCTACAAAATAAAAGGAGTTAAAAATTAGAGACAAATGATTAAAAGGTAATTTCTAGAGAAACTCAGAGCCCAGTTGGAGAATTGGGTAAAATACCTACAAAGATGACTGTTATTCTCAGGAGGACAGTAATCTTGCCACCCAACTGAACATTACTATACAATATGACAGAAAATCTATTAGAGGAAAACAAGACTGTGACCTTTTAGTGATCTTCCAGGGAAAAACGTTTTTCTATATCCCATTACCACAGAGATTGATGATTCAGGTTTAAGGTCCAAGATCTCTGATCATGTGCTTAGGTTACATAAGAAACTTGAGATTGATGGAGGGCTGCTGAGTGCCCAAATCCAACCAGCGTGTACTCTATCTAAAGCAGATTGTTGATTGAAGAGCCCTTATTGTGCTGTGCAACATTACAGTAGGATGTTGAAGGACAAAGGGACAGGACGGTGAAGTGCCTGAGTCCATGTTGGAAACTAGTAGTTATGAAGGCCCTGCTGTGTGCTGGGGGCTTAGGTGGGCTATATAAATCAATCTTCATGATGAATGCAATAGTCAAATATTCTTCTCTTACATATTACAGATGAGATAAAGAGTGGTGATCTAAATTACACAAGGTCAAGTGGTGAAAAACAAGCTGTGGTTCAAACTCCAAAATTTCTGACTTCAATATATAGTACTTTACCTTTATCTCTAAAAGGGTAGAGCTGCATTTCATTTTCCACATGGACTCATCCAGCACTGATTTTATCATTTTACTAGGCATGCAATCATAGAGTTTCTCATTGCTACCATGATAAACTGCTACATCCATAGTACCTACTGAAAGAAGAGTTAAGGTAATTCTCAGTCCACAGCTAATAGACTATGGATCTGTGAAGACTTGAGGTAACCACTCCAAAAGTCAGTGGCCTAAGGTGAAAATATTTTCCTTGTCAAGTATTATAGATATCAATTGAATTAAGTAGAGTTTTCTCTGGAATTTGAAGTAGGTGATTTGGCAATGATAGATTTGCCCTGGTAGACAAAGGAAAACTGATCCACAAAAGAAGAGTGTGCAAATAGCACCTAGCTGAGTGGTTCACCAATGGAACCCTGGAGTGGAGGCCCCAGGATTCCTATTGCTGATGGTTGGAGCTGCATTTGAGTCAGGATGCCTTTCAATTCAACTCTTCCTGGTGGGCAACTTGGAGTTCCTGATCTTATTGTGAGGCACAGTTTTTCAGTGTTCTCTGTGGTTGAAGAGCCCACCCTATAGCTAAGATTCCTGTTTTCTATTTTCTTAAATGAATTCTTAAGATATTCTCTCATTTACAGGAGGTGTTGTGAGCAAATCTGTTCAATGGAGAAAAATAGCCCAATTGAATTATTGTTTTGCTTTCTTAATTTTCTAGAAGGTGACCTTCAACTTCGACTAAAGAGACCAAAATGTAAGAATAGAGAACTAAAGAGTCCACTGAGAGTGCACTTCACCCTTAAGTTTCAAATGGCTATAAACCATGTGCCCTAGCATGACTTGTGGAGGCAAAGTTGGGAAGGGGGGATTCTGACTTAGAAGTGTCACTAAACCAGGGTCCAAAGAGTGTCTTGTGTAGGGAACAGAAGGGAAGAGGGGAGATGAGAATGGGATATGACGAGAAATGGGAGCTAGGGAAGGCTGGGATGACACCTCAGGATATATGTGGGGAATGTACTCAGAGATACATGTGGCTGACATAAATCATGGTGGTGGTTTATTTGTGATCCCTGGTTATGAGGGTGGAAAGAAGTCATTTCAGGAAATCCAGAAAGAAAAATAAATTAGTCAGAATGCTTTGATTGCAAGTGGAGAGACCAGGCATATTAGTTTGCCTATGACTACAAGATTTCTTGGGATGTGAGATTTTCAGTCCTAAAACCAGAAGAGTCCTGGGCAAATGTGGCTGTTTAGTCAACTCTAGAACTTGCAAGTAACAGAAATTCACTACTTTAGAAAAAATCAGTGATTTTTTGACTCATAGGTGAAATCATGGAGAAGAAAACTTTACAACCCAATATGAAAACTTGCAGAAAAGGATTATGCAGTTCCGGGAGTTCAAGACTTGAGCTTCCAGGGATGTCCCCTCTATCAGCATGAGAAACTCTGGAAAAATCACCCAGCCTAGGCTTCCCCCAGATATTCTCATGAGAATCTTCTAGAGACCTCATTGGTCTGGATTTGGGACTTGGATTCAGTAATTTTTTTAAACGAATTATTTGTTTCTTATTTGAAACCACTACTTTTCATGAATAACAGAATAAACCTATGATTCCCAAAAATCACTTGCAATCATCTGGAGAGTTGGAAAAGAAAAAAAAAAAACAATACCTGGTCTGGGGATAGCCAGGGCTTTGGGAACTGTTAAGGATCAGCAGGTGATTCTAATGTGCAGAAAAATTTGAGAACCACTTCTTTATCTTTTCCCAAAATAGTCTTAGGATTTGAGCAAGAGAAGAGTAAGGATTTGTGGGTATTTTAGTCTTAGATAAATCAACATGGGATCTTTTATGAACCCTTTGAGTTAGTTGAACATCTGATCTCATTATTCTGTTAGCACAGAAAGGCAAGGTGAGGGTACAAGTGATTAAGAGATTTTGCCAACAGCTAGGATGAGACCCTGACCAGATAAAGCCAGATATAGGCTGACTGCTCAAGGAGTCTCTTACTTCCCTCCTGCTGTCCTCCTGCCCAAGACTTCTGATTGATGTGCCAGTAAAGTCCTGACTCTGGTATGTATCAGCTGACCTCTGGCATGAAATCATTCTTAGCTTTGTTTCCCTCACCCCTAAAATGGTAATGATACCACACATTTTAGATAGTGACCTGTATAAGTGGCTATATATATATATATATATATATATATGTCGTTAATGTACAATAAGCATTTGTATTTCCCTCCTTCTCACAGCACTGAATATTTGAGTTGCTCCAGGGACTTCTTTTCATAATAGATATTTCTGCTGTGGCAGACAAATATTCTCAATCTGCAACACATTCACAGCTTGCCTGATGAACACTGCTCCAGCACTCCCAGATGCATCTTTGAGACATTATGATTCTCTGTGACTCAGTTTCTCAGGATTTGTGAATTAGCCATCACAGAGTGTTTGAATAAAAAGCTGAACATTTCACAGAGAACAACTGTGGGATTCCACAGTTGTGATTCTAATATTCTGTTAATGCAAATCCAGGCTTGCATTCAAATGTAGTTTTCAATTATCATGACTCAGCAGATTTCAGACTTAACGATTCTTAGATATTCAAAACCCATGACTCACTGATTCTCTGATATTTGACCTTGATTTTCTATTTCAGTGATCCATAAATAGAAAACATAAATCTAAATCTATAGCAACTATGCAAAGAACATTCATCAGAAAGCTAGTCTCAATTTGACTTCTCAACAAGAAAAGAGGAAGGACCCAAACTATTAAATCACTAATGATAGGGGAGATCACAACCAACACTACAGAAATACACTTATAAGAGAATATTAGGAAAAATTATGTGCCAAGAAATTGGATGATCTGGAAGAAATGAATAAATTCCTAGAAACATGTAAGCTACTGAAACTAAAACAGGAAGAAATAGAAAATTTAAGCAGACTGATGACCAGCAAAGAAATTGAATCAATAATCAAAAATGCCCCATCAAACAAAAGTCCACAACCAGATGGCTTCCTGAAGGAATTCTACCAAAAATTTAAAGAAGAGTTAATACTTATTCTTCTCAAACTATTCCAAAAAGTAGAAAGGAAAGCCCAAACTCATTCTATTAGGCCAGCATCACCTTGATTCTGAAACCAGGCAAAGACCCCACTAAAAAGGAGAATTATAGGCCAATATCCCTGATGAACATGGATGCAAAAATCTTCAAGATACCAGCAAATCAAATCCAACAGTATATTAAAAGAATTATTCACTACAGTCAAGTGAGATTTATTCCTGGGACACAAGGGTAATTCAATATTCAACAATGAATTGATGTGATACACTACATTAATAAAGAAAATGATAAGAATCATATGATCCTCTCAATAGATGCAGATAAACCATTTGACAAAATATATTATCTATTCTTGATAAAAACCCTCAGCAAAGTAGGGATAGAGGAAGCATACCTCAATATCATAAAGGCAGTATACAAAACACCCACAGCTAATACCATCTCAATGAGGAGAAACTGAGAATTTTTTCTGTATAGTCAGAAACAATACAGGAATATACTCTTATCTTGTTATTTATCATAGTACTGAAATCCTAGCCTCAGGAATCATACAACAAAAAGTAATAAAAGGCATCCAAATCATCAAGGAAGAAGTCAAACTTTTACTATTTGCAGATGACATGATACTCCCTAGGTAAAAAAACAGAAAGACTCCATCAAAAAATTACTAGAACTAATACATGAATTCAGTAATGTCACAGGATACAAAATCAATGTACAGAAATCTGTTCCATTGCTATACACTGAATAATGAAGAAGCAGAATGAGAAATCAAGGAATTGACTCCATTTGCAATTGCACCCAAAAATCATAAGATATTTAGGAATAAGTCTAACCGAAGTGGTAAAAATTCTGTATGCTGAAAACTATAAAACACTTATGAAAGAAATTGAAGATGACATAAAAAAATGAAAAAACATTCCATACTCATGGATTGGAAGAACAAAAATTGTTAAAATGTCTCTACTACCCAAAGCAATCTATACGTTTAACACAATCCCTATCAAAATGCCATCAGCACTTTTCATAGAGCTAGAAAAATTAGTATGGAACCACAAAAGACCCTGAATAGCCAAAGCAAAAGGATTTCTTTTTCTTCAAAAAGAAAACCAAAGCTCCTGGCATCAGAATTCTGGACTTCAAGCTATATTACAAAGCTGCAGTGATCAAGATAGTATGATACTGCCACAAAAACAGAAACAGATCAATAAAACAGAATAGAAAACCCAGAAATGTATCAACAAAGCAGGTAAAAACAGAGTCATTTCAACAAGTGGTGGTGGGAAAACTGGACAGAACATGCCGAAAAATGAAACTGAACTATTTTCTTACAAAATAAATTAAAAAGAGAGAGAGAGAGACCTAAATGTTATACAAGAAATCATCAAAATCCTAGAGAAGAACACAGGCAGTAGTCTATTGGACATCAACTGAAACAATATTTTACTAGACACATTTCCTGGAAGAAAGGGAAACAAAAAGCAAAAATAAACTATTATGGGGATCCCTGGGTGGCTCAGCGGTTTAACGCCTGCCTTCAGCCCAGGTTATGATCCTGGAGTCCTGGGATGGAGTCCTACTTCTCCCTCTGTCTGTGTCTCTGCCTCTCTTTCTGTCTCTCTCTGTGTCTTTCATGAATAAATAAATAAAATCTTTAAAGAAAAACAAGGGATTGCATTAAACGTGTAAATTGCCCTGGGTAACATTAACATTTTCACAATATTAATTCTGCCAATTCATGAGCATGGAATATTTTTCCATCTCTTTGTGTCATCCTCAATTTCTTTCAGAAGTGTTCTGTACTTTTTAGGGTATAGATCCTTTACCTCTTTGGTTAGGTTTATTCCTAGGTAACTTATGCTTTTGGGTGCAATTGTAAATGGGATTGACTCCTTAATTTCTCTTTCTTCAGTCTCATTGTTAGTGTATAGAAATGCCACTGACTTCTGGGCATTGATTTTGTATCCTGCCACACTGCCAAATTGCTGTATGAGTTCTAGCAATCTTGGGGTGGAGTCTTTTGGGTTTTCTATGTAGAGTATCATGTCATCGGTGAAGAGGGAGAGTTTGACATCTAAATGTGAGACAAGATTCCATCAAAATCCTAGAGGAGAACAGAGGCAACACCCGTTTTGAACTCGGCCACAGTAACTTCTTGCAAGATACATCCACGAAGGCAAAAGAAACAAAAGCAAAAATGAACTATTGGGACTTCATCAAGATAAGAAGCTTTTGCACAGCAAAGGATACAGTCAACAAAACTCAAAGACAACCTACAGAATGGGAGAAGATATTTGCAAATGATGTATCAGATAAAGGGCTAGTTTCCAAGATCTATAAAGAACTTCTTAAATTCAACAGCAAAGAAACAATCCAATCATGATATGGGCAAAGACATGAACAAAAATTTCACAGAGGAAGACATAGACATGGCCAACAAGCACATGAGAAAATGCTCCGCATCACTTGCCATCAGGGAAATTCAAATCAAAACCACAATGACATACCAAATCACATCAGTGCGAATGTGGAAAATTAACAAGACAGGAAGCCACAAATTTGAAGAGGACGTGGAGAAAGGGGAACCCTCTGACACTGTTGGTGGGAATGTGAACTGGTACAGCCACTCTGAAAAACTGTGTGGAGGTTCCTCAAAGAGTTAAAAATAGTTCTGCCCTACGACCCAGCAATTGCACTGCTGGGGATTTACCCCAATGATACAGAAGCTTGAAACACTAGGACACCTGCACCCCGATGTTTCTAGCAGCAATGTCCACAATAGCCAAACTGTGAAAGGAGCCTCGGTGCCCATCAAAAGATGAATGGATAAAGAAGATGTGGTCTATGTATACAATGGAATATTACTCAGCCATTAGAGATGACAAATACCCACCATTTGCTTCGATGTGGATGGAACTGGAGGGTATTATGCTGAGTAAAATAAGTCAGTCAGAAAAGGACAAACATTATATGGTCTCATTCATTTGGGGAATATAAAAATTAGTGAAAGGGAATAAAAGGAAAGGAGAGAAAATGAGTGGAAATATCAGTGAGGATGACAAAACATGAGTGACACCTAACTCTGGGAAATGAACAAGGGGTAGTGGTAGGCGAGGTCGGCAGTGGGTTGGGGTGACTGGGTGATGGGCACTAAAGGGGGGCACTTGGTGGGATGAGCACTGGGTGTTATGCTGTATGTTGGCATTTGAACTCCAATTAAAAAAAAGAAAAAGAAAAAAGATTCAAACCATGTGATCATTCAGTAGATGCAGAAAAAGCATCTGATAAAGTATAACAACCATTCATAAAAAAATCCATTCATAATAAAAACCCTCAACAAAGTAGGTTTACAGGGAACATACTTCACAATAATAAAGGCCATATATGAAAAACCCACAAGAAACATCATACTCAATTGAAAAAAAAAATGAGAGTCTTTCTTCTAAGTTCAGGAACCAGGCAAAGATAACCACTCTTGCCACTTTTATTCTACATAGAACTGGAAACTGTAGCCACAACAATCAGATGTGGAAAAAAAATAAAAGACTTCCAAATCAGTAAGGAAGAAATAAAACTTCTTCCAGATGACAACTGTAAGAACTTCAACTATTTACAGATGACATAATACTATAAGTAGAAAATCCTAAAGACTCCACCAGAAAAACTACTAGAACTAATAAATGAATTCAGTCAGGTCACAAGATATAAAATTAATATACAGAAACCTGTTGCATTTCCATACACTGATCATGAAGCAGCGGAAAAAGAAACTAAGACAGCATCCCCATTTACAATTGCATTAGGAAAAAGAGCATCTCTTCAACAAATGGTATTGGGAAAACTGGATAGCAACATGCAGAAGAATGAAACTGGACACTTTTCTCACCATTTACAGAAATAAGATCAAAATGGATTAAAGACCTAAATGAGAGACCTGAAACTATAAAAATCCTGGAAGAAAACACAGTAATTTCTCTGATACTGGCTGCAGCAACATTTTTCTAGATGTCTCCTGTGGCTAGGGAAACGAAAACAAAAACAAACTATTGGGACTATATCAAAATAAAAAGCCTTGTGTTGTGATTTTTCACCATTCTCACTGATGTGAGGTGGTATGTCACTGTGGTTTTCATTTGTATTTCCGTGATGGCAAGTGATGCGGAGCATTTTCTCATGTGCTTGTTGGCCATGTCTATGTCTTCTTCTGTGAAATTTCTGTTCATGTCTTTTGCCCATTTCATGATTTGATTGTTTGTTTCTTTGGTGTTGAGTTTAATAAGTTCTTTAGAGATCTTGGAGACTAGCCCTTTATCTGATACGTCATTTGCAAATATCTTCTCCCATTTTGTAGGTTGTCTTTTAGTTTGTTGACAGTTTCTTTTGCTGTGCAGAAGTTTTTTATCTTAATTAAGTCCCAATAGTTCATTTTTGCTATTGTTTCTCATGCCTTCATAGATGTACCTTGTAAGAAGTTTCTGTGGCCAAGTTCAAAAAGGGTGTTGCCTGTGTTCTCCTCTAGGATTTTGATGGATTATTGTCTCACATTTAGATCTCTCACCCATTTTGAGTTTATCATTGTGTATGGTGTCAGAGAATGGTCTAGTTTCATTCTTACGCACGTGGCTGTCCAATTTTCCCAGCACCATTTAATTAAAGAGACTGTCTTTTTTCTAGTGGATTGTCTTTACTGCTTTGTCTAATATTAGTTGACCATAGAGTTGAGGGCTCATTTCTAGATTCTCTATTCTGTTCCATTGATCTATGAGTCTATTTTTGTACCAGTACCACACTGCCTTGATGATCACAGGTTTGTAGTACAACTTGAAATCCAGCATTGTGATGCCCCCGGCTCTGGTTTTCTTTTTCAGTATTCCCTGGCTATTCGGGGTCTTTTCTTATTCAACACAACTCTTAAGGTGATTTGTTAAACCCTCTGAAAAAAGTCCATGGTATTTTGATAGGGATTGCATTAAATGTGTAAATTGCCCTGGGTAACATTGACATTTTCCCAATATTAATTCTTCCAATCCATAAGCATAGGATATTTTTCCATCTCTTTGTGTCATCCTCAATTTCTTTCACAAGTGTTCTGTAGTGTTTAGGATAGAGATCCTTTACTGCTTTGGTTAGGTTTATTCCTAGGTATCTTATGCTTTTGGGTACAGTTGTAATGGGATGGATTCCATAATTTTTCTTTCTTCACTCTCATTGTTAGTTTATAGAAATGTCATTGATTTCGGGGCATTGATTTTGTATCCTGCCACACTGCCAAATTGCTGTATGAGTTCGAGCAATCTTGGGGTGGAGGCTTTTGGGTTTTCTATGTAGAGTATCATGTCATCGGCAAAGAGGGAGAAGTTGACTTCTTCTTTGCCAATTTGAATGCCTTTTTTTTTCCTTTCTGTTGCCTGATTGCTGAGGCTAGGACTTCTAGTACTATGTTGAATAGCAGTGGTGAGAGTGAACATCCCTGTCTTGTTCCTGATCTTAGGGGAAAGGCTCCCAGTGTTTCCCCATTGAGAATGATATTTGCTGTGGACTATTCGTAGATGGCTTTTAAGATGCTGAGGAATGTTCCCTCTTTCCATACCCTCTGAAGAGTTTTGATCAGGAATGGATGCTGTATTTTGTCAAATGCTTTCTCTGCATCTATTGAGAGGATCATATGGTTCTTGTTTTTTCTCTTGTTCATATGATCTATCACATTGATTGCTTTATGAATGCTGAGCCAGCCTTGTATCCTGGGGAAAAATCCCACGTGGTCATAGTGAATAATCTTCTTAATGTATTGTTGTATCCTATTGGCTAGTATCTTGTTGAGAATTTTTGCATCCATGTTCATCAGGGATATTGGTCTATAATTCTCCTTTTTGGTGGGGTCTTTGGTTTTGGAATTAAGGTGATGCTGGCCTCATTGAACAAGTTTGGAAGTACTCCATTCCTCTCTATCTTTCCAAACAGCTTTAGTAGCATAGGTATGGTTTCTTTTTAAAACGTTTGATAGATTTCCCCTGGGAAGCCATCTGGCCCTGGACTTTTGTGACTTGGGAGGTTTCTGATGACTGCTTCAATTTCCTCCCTGGTTATTGGCCTGTTCAGGTTTTCTATTTCTTCCTTTCCCAGTTTTGGTAGTTTCTGGTTTTCCAGAAATACATCCATTTCTTCTATATTGCCTAATTTTTTGGTGTATATCTTCTCATAATAAGTTTTTAAAATCGTTTGTATATCCTTGGTATTGGTTGTGATGTCTCCTTTCTTATTAGTGATTTTATTAATTAGACTATTTTCTCTTTTGTTTTTAACAAGGTTGGCTAATGGTTTATCTATCTTATTAATTCTTTCAAAGAACCAACTCCTGGTTTTGTTGATCTCTACAATTCTGGTCGCTATTTCATTGAGTTCTGCTCAAATCTTTATTTACTTTATTCTTCTGCTGGGTGTAGGTTTTATTTGCTGTTCTGTTTCCACTTCCTTTAGGTGCAGGGTTAGCTTTTGTATCTGAGTTTTTTCCAGTTTTTCAGGGATGCTTGTATTTTGATATATTTCCCTCTCAGGGCTGCTTTTTCTGCATCCCAAAGATTTTGAACGGTTATATATTCATTTTCATTAGTTCCCATAAAACTTTTTAATTCTTCTCTAATTTCGTGGTTGACCCTTTCATATTTTCGCTGAATGCTTTTTCTCTGCCATATGTTGAGTTTCTTCCAAATTTCTTCTTGTGATCGAGTTCTAGTTTCAAAGCCTTGCAGTGAAAATATGCAGAGGACAATTCCAATCTTTTGGTATCAATTAAGACCTGATTTGTGACCCAGTTTGTGGTCTATTCTGGAGAAAGTTCCATGTGCACTTGAGAAAAATGTGTATTCAGTTGTTATTGGGTGTAAAGTTCTGTAAATATCTGTGAAATCCACCTGGCCCAGTGTATCTTTTGAAGCTCTTGTTTTTGGTGATCTTCTTCTGAAAAGATCTGTCAGTTGGAGAAAGTGCCATGTTGATACATATTATCAAAGTATGTCTTTACTTTGGTTATTAATTGATTGATATTCTTGGAAGCTCCCACATTAGGGACATGATATTCATGATTGTTAGGTCCTCTTGTTGAATAGACAGACCTTTAAGTACGATATAGTCTCCTGCTTCATCTCTTACTACAGTCTTTGGGATAAACTTAATAATTTCTCTGATATGAGGATTGCTATTTGAATGGTAAATGGTTCTCTAACCTTTCATTTTCAGGCTATAGGTTTCCTTAGGTCTCAAATGAATCCCTAGTAGACAGCAAATAGATGGGTCTTGCTTTTTTATCCAGTCTGAAACCCAGTGCCTTTTGATGGGATCATTAAGCCCATTCACGTTCAGATTTACTATTGACAGATATGAATTTAGTGTCATCATGATACCTATTCAGTCCCTTTTTTGTGGATTATTTCCTTGGGCTCCCTCTTTCTTTTACAAAGTCCCCCTTAAATTTCTTGCAGAGCTGGTTTGGTGGTCACATATTATTTCAGTTTCTGCCTATCTTGGAAGCTCTTTATCTCTCCTTCTATTCTGAATGAGAGCCTTGCTTGATAAAGTATTCTTGCTGCATGTTCTTCTCATTTAGGATCCTGAATATATCCTCCCAGTCCTTTCTGGCTTGCCAGGACTCTATGGTACGGTCTGTGTTAATCTAATACTTCTCCCCGTATAAGTTAGGGATCTCGTTTCTCTTGCTGCTTTAAGGATTTTCTCTTTATCTTTGGAATTTGCAAGTTTCACTATTAAATGTTGAGGTGTTTAATGGTTTTTATTGATTTGAGCAAGAGGCAGGGAACTCTATTTCCTGGATCTGAATGCCTGTTTCCCTCTGCAAGTTAGGGAAGTTCTCAGCTCTGTTTTGTTCAAATATGCTTTCTGGCCTTCTTTCCCTCTAGGCACTCTCTCAAACCCCAATTATATGTAGATTTTTCCTTATGAGGCTATTAATTATATCCCTTAACCTTCCTCATGGTCTTTTAATTGTTTTTTTTTTCTTTTTTCCTCAGCTTCCTTCCTTGACATCAACTTGTCTTCTATGTTGCTCACTCTTTCTCCTACTTTATTAACCCTCATCGTTAGGACCTCCAGTTTGAATTGCATATCATTTAATTGATTTTTAATTTTGGCCTGATTAGATCTAAATTCTGAAGTCTCTTGAATCCTTTATTCTTTTTTTCCAGTAGCACTGGTGGCTTTATAATTTTGCTTCTGAATCGGCTTTCTCTCATTGAATTGTAATCCAAATTCTGTAACTGTGTAGCAGAGTACTGCTTCTGATTCTTTCTTTTGTGGTTAGTTCTTCCTTCTAGTCATTTTGCTCAGTGCAGAGTGGCTGTATGAGTGGGCTGAGTCGAGTATCAACCACGACCTAAGTAAATTTCACCCTAGATGATTCTAATAAAGTCAGATCCCAGAAATTGAAAACAATTATCAGAATGAAATAAAACACCAAAGGACCACTAAAGTAAAAAACAAATTTTAAAACAAAGTAATAAAAAATAAATGGCCAAGAATCCCAAAGAAGAAGAAAAAAAAAAGAAAAGGGGAAAAAATGAAGAGAAAAAAATGAAAGTAAAGAGGAAAAAAGAAAAAAAAAGGAGAAAAAAAGGGGGAGCTGGTAGATTGTGGTGGTGACAAAGTTGTAGTGAAGGGAGAATGTAGTCTACCTAAGGGGTCCTAGAGAATCATCCTCTTGGTGCTGAGTTATTAATTTCTGTATGTTAGATTATGCTCAGTCCCAAATTTATATAAACCAGAAATACTTGTAGAAAGCCCCAACTTTGACCACCAAAACATAAATGAGATAATAAAAGAGGGGGGCAGAATGAGAATGAGGAATCTCACAGAATGAACTAGCACGGTATACTACTTGGTTCTGGGTGTATGCTGGTCATATTTTAGAAGGATTTAACTTCTGCCATTGTAGAAGAAAATGAGGCAGAGAAAACAAAAAACACAAGACCAAAAAAAAAAAAAAAAGAAAAGAAAAGAAAAGAAAAAACATGTCTTGTGTATCTCCCAGAATTAAGTTGAGTATGTTGAAGGGAATCTAGAAATGGAAAATATATCTAAGACCTATAATTGTAGAAATATGAAAGTCAAAAAGGAAGGAACTTAAATTTGAAGAGGTGGTAAAATATTGTAGTTAAGGTGGAAAAGAGGAAAAGCTTGGAAATTTACAGTCTGATATAAAATGGAGTTGTATGAGAAAAAGGAAGAAAAAAATAGGAGGGGTACCCTCTGGTTCTATATATTGTGTATATATATATATATATTCTATGGACTTCCCCTGGAGCTTTCCAGTGCTGCTCGGTCAAGAACTTGCTCTTCCCCTGTCCTTCCAGCTGGTCTCTGGGAGAAGGGCTTGCTGTGCTGATTCTCGGGTGTGTGCACCTGGGGGAGCTGCCCCACCTCCTGCCAGGTGCATGGCTCAGTGGGAGCTGTTTACTCCATGAGGGCCCTGTTCCCTTGCGGCGTGCTCCTTCTTAGCCACAGGGTGACACCAGGAGGAACAACAACACTGGCGGTGGCTAGCTCTCCAGCCCTGGAGTCAGCTCCCGCAGTAAGTACCGCAGTCTCCCAGTCCCAGCGAGAGTCCTCGCTGTCGTATGCCCTCCCCACTCCCTGTCTCCGTCTGTCCCAGGGGAGCGCAGGATCATGGTCTGTGTCTGCTGGGCACTCTGGGATCCAGGCCCTGAGCTACTGGAATCGCGCTCACCCTCCGCCAGGAAGGCAGCAGGGCACAGTCACTTCCGCCCGGAGCCCAGCCTGACCAATGGGCTTCTCCCCAGGCCCTGCCAAGTTCGTGCTCCAGCCCTTTACCGAGATTGGCGGGGGTGTGCAGTGAGCTCTCCCCCCGACCCACATCCTCTATTATGACCCCAGTAGACTGGAGGCATCCATGCCGCTCCTGTGATTCAGCCCAATTTCCCTGTTGAGCACTTCTCCGTGTGGGAAGAATCCAGTGCAGATATTTAAGGTTCCTGCTTCTCCGGGGCTGGGCTTTACTGTCCGGAGGCTCTCACCACCCACCTTAGCCCGGCTCCTGGCAGGGCCCCTCCCGCACTTGATTTTTTTTTTCCACCTTCCTACCTCGTTAGAAGTGAAAAGCCTTCTCTCTGTAGCGTTCCGGCTGTTCTCTCTTTAAATCTCAGGTTGAATTCATAAGTGTTCAGGATGGTTTGAAAGTTATCTAGGTGAGGTGAGGACCCTACTCCTCCGCCATCTTGCCCCGCCTCTTCCTAACACTTTAAAAATGTTATTCTATAGTCTTCTAGCTTGCATTGTTTCTAACGAGAAGTCTACTAGAATTCTTTTTTTTAATAATGAATTTATTTTTTATTGGTGTTCAACTTGACAACATACAGAATAACACCCAGTGCTCATCCCGTCAAGTGCCCCCCTCAGTGCCCGTCACCCACTCACCCCCCAGCCCCCGCCATCCTCCCCTTCCACCACCCCTAGTTCGTTTCCCAGAGTTAGGAGTCTTTATCTTCTGTCTCCCTTTCTGATATTTCCTACCCATTTCTTCTCCCTTCCCTTCTATTCCCTTTCACTATTATTTATATTCCCCAAATGAATGAGAACATATAACGTTTGTCCTTCTCCGATTGAATTATTTCATTCAGCTTAATACCCTCCAGTTCCATCCACATTGAAGCAAATGGTGGGTATTTGTCATTTCTAAAGGCTGAGTAATATTCCATTGTATACATACACCACATCTTCTTTATCCATTCATCTTTCGATGGACACCGAGGCTCCTTCCACAGTTTGGCTATTGTGGACATTGCTGCTAGAAATATCGGAGTCCAGGTGTCCTGGTGTTTCATTGCATCTAAATCTTTGGGGTAAATCCCCAGCAGTGCAATTGCTGGGTCGTAGGGCAGGTCTATTTTTAACTCTTTGAGGAACCTCCACACAGTTTTCCAGAGTGGCTGCACCAGTTCACATTCCCACAAACAGTGTAAGAGGGTTCCCTTTTCACCACATCCTCTCCAACATTTGTGGTTTCCTGCCTTGTTAATTTTCCCCATTCTCACTGGTGTGAGGTGGTATCTCATTGTGGTTTGGACTTGCATTTCCCTGATGGCAAGTGATGCGGAGCATTTTCTCATGTGGGTGTTGGCCCTGTCTATCTCTCCCTCTGTGAGATTTCTGTTCATGTCTTTTGCCCATTTCATGATTGGATTGTTTGTTTCTTTGCTGTTGAGTTTAAGAAGTTCTTTATAGATCTTGGAAACTAGCCCTTTATCTGATACGTCATTTGCAAATATCTTCTCCCATTCTGTAGGTTGTCTTTGAGTTTTGTTGACTGTATCCTTTTCTGTGCAAAAGCTTCTTATCTTGATGAAGTCCCAATAGTTCATTTTTGCTTTTGTTTATTTTGCCTTGGTGGATGTATCTTACAAGAAGTTACTGTGGCCAAGTTCAAAAAGGGTGTTGCCTGTGTTCTCCTCTAGGATTTTGATGGAATCTTGTCTCACATTTAGATCTTTCATCCATTTTGAGTTTATCTTTGTGTATGGTGCAAGAGAGTGGTCTAGTTTCATTCTTCTGCAAGTGGATGTCCAATTTTCCCAGCACCATTTATTGAAGAGACTGTCTTTCTTCCAGTGGATAGTCTACTCTAATTCTTAAGCTTGTTACAATTCTCTACTTTGTTCCTTATATTTAGTTTTATTTTTTGCAGGCTACTACAAAATTTCTTTTTGTTTTGTTTTCCTCAGTTTAAATATGATATGCATATAGGGTACGTGAGGTGTGTGGGTGTGTGTACATTGGTGTTTGTTTTTCTTGAAGTTCTCTGAGCTTCTTGTATCAATATTTTGGTGTCTAAAATAATTTTAGAAAAAAATTGGTTACTATTTATTTAAATATATTTTCTTCTCCATTTTCTGTTTTTCTGAGATTCCAATAGTGCATATTTTATTATGCTTGATTTTCCCATACTTCATTGAAGTTCTCTTCTATCTTTTTCCAACCTTTTTTTCTGTCTCCTTGTCTGTCTGTATGTCTTTCTGTCTTGTTCTGTTAATTTCTATTAACCTATCTACCAGCTCATGATTCTTTTCCTTAGCCATATCTATGGACCAAAGGCATTCTTTATCCTGTTAATTGTCTTTTCATTTCTAGCATGTCCATTAATTCTTCTTAATAGTTTCAGTCTTTCTGCTTGAATAACCCATCTTATCTTGTACATTGTCCATTTTATATATTAATCGTAATTATACTAAATTATCTACCACATAGTTTTAACATTTGTGCCATAAGCTGAGTTTAGTTTTGATATTTCCTTGTGTATTCTGTTATTTCCTTGCCTTTTCATTGTCTTAAATATGCTTTAATTTAATTCTATTTTTTATAGAGACAGAGAGTGGGGGAAGGGAGAGAGGAAGCAGGAAAGAGAGAGGACACCCTGCATGGAGCTGATTGTAGGGCTCAGTCTCACAACCCTGAGATCATGACCTGAGCAGAAATCAAGAGTGGGATGTTCAACTGACTGAGCTACCCAGATGCTTCTATTTTTGAATTCTAAGAAGAAAGAAACTAAAAACTCATAAAAGAGCCAGGTAGGAAAAATCAGGCTTGCTACACAGTAATGAAACTCAAGCTAACCTCAATGCTAGCTGGTGTAAGAGGGCACTTGAAGCAGGCACTGTGCTTTGAGAGGAAGGAGTAGATATTAGAGAATGTAAAATTTAGACAAGCTGTGGGTCACAAGGAAAGGTAACATTACAAGGTCTCAGAAAATATACCACTTGCATATACATTCTGAGGGGTGAAAAAAAAAATCTTAGAAGGTAAGATCTATCCAGCTCAGTGATAGAACAGGAAAATAAAGAATTAAAAAGTAATAGAATAATTGGTGTTTGAACATTAAAACGGCTTGAATATATGAATTTGTGTGTAAATAAATGCTATAAATATTATAACAGCTGCATCTAAAATTTAAGATTCTTTTTTAAGAAACATTTAAATATTAACTGTCAATTACATAATGTTTTGGAGGGGGGCACCTGGATGGCTCAGTGGTTGAGTGTCTGCCTTTGTATCAGGTGTTGATCCCAGGGTGCTGGGTTTGAGTCCCACATCAGGCTCCTGCAGGAAGCCGGCTTCTCCCTCTACCTATGTCTCTGCCTCTCTGTGTGTCTCTTATGAATAAATAAATAAACTCTTTTTTTAAAAAAAGAGGGCTGGAAGAAAAAAGCAATGGTGAAAAAATTATTTATTGACTATGGGAAAAAATTAAAAAGTCTTTTTCATAATATTATTAGAAAATTTTGATGAAATAAGTATAGATTTAAGCATGTTCTGTTATTTGTTCAAGAAATACATTGAATATCTAAAATTTTGAGTCAGAATAAATGATGTCTGTTTTCTTGGACTAACTGGTAGGAAAACAGATGAACAAGAAACTAACAATAAATGGAGAAATTACAAAGTATACAGAGTATTTTGTGAATTTTTCCCACGAGGTGGTAAAGGCAGAGAAAGATAGGAGACAACCTCCTGTGTATGATTTGGTCAGCAAGGTTCTTTTTGAGTGGTACGTAGGTGGCACCCCGAAACTTGAGACGACCCAGCTATACAAGGAGAGAGGTGATATACATTCTAAGTGGGACGTGAATCCGAGAAGGGTCTGAGGTTGGCACGAAATTGAACACAGCTCAAGTTGCTGAACAGTTAGTTAAGCAGAGGCCCATTGAATAGGATGGTGGAGAAGGAGGTTGAGACCTGATTATATAGCTCCCCTAGCCTGTGTTAGGGGCTCTGGATCTCCACTAGATGTAGGAGAAAGTCACTAAAGTGTGTGTGTATATGTGTGTGTTTGTGTGTGCACGCACACATGAATAATATGTTCACCAAGGTTCAAAAACCAAACCAGAACATTTTAATAAATTATGCAATGAGAATTCTTTCTTCCACCTCTGTTCTTGTTTACCTCACCACTCTCTTTTGCAAGCAAATGTAAATTCTTATTTCTCCCTCTTTCTTACATAAAAGATGGCATGCTATGAAATATTTTCAACTTGCTTTTTTTTCATATAATAGTATTTTCTGGAGTATTTTCATATCAGCATATGGGAAGCATTTTTTTTCTATTTCAAAGTATTCTGTTGTGTGATATACCATAGATTATTTATCTGGTTTTGTCTTGGGCTTTGAGTTTTTGCAATATTTTTTCTATTTCACTGCTACTGAAAACAAGCATATATGTGTGTGTGTGTGTATATACATATGTGTGTGTGTGTGTGTGTTCATAATACCCTCTGAGTGAAGAATGCTTTGTGAAGTGGATGAGGTCACTTAAAGTTTTTCAATTGCTTGGAGAAAAGCTATTGGTGGATGACAGGGGAATTAGGGAGAAGAGAATGGAATATATATATATATATATATATATATATATATATATATATAGTTTGAGTCTACAGAATTTTCTGATGATCTGGTTATGGGAGTGAAGAAAAGAAGGGGGAAATGAAATGTTACATTGGGTATGGACCAGGAGAGCAAGGGGATACTGAGTGCAGTTAAGAACCTGTTAGTTTTTTGACACCTGGGTGGCTCAGTGGTTGGGTGCCTGCCTTTAGCCCAGGGCATGATCCTGGAGTCCCAGGATCAAGTCCCACATCAGGTTCCCTGCATGGAGTCTGCTTCTCCCTCTGCCTATGTCCCTGCCTCTCTCTGTGTGTCTCTCATGAATAAATAAATAAAATCTTAAAAAAAAAGAACCTGTTAGTTTTGGGTCTCCTGTGGGATACCCAAGCTGTGCTTTCAGGGTCAGTCATGTACACAAATTGGAAGCTCAGAAGAGAGATCTCAACTGGAAATGAGAATTGGAGATGGAAATTAGAACAACAAGGATAAAGGAGGTCACCTAGGACAGGTGCAGTGAGAGATTAAGAAAATATCCCTGGCCCAAGGCTCATGGTAAACCAGCTTGTAGAGTGGAGCAGTGTAGGGAAGCCAGTAAGGGGGATGGGGCACATATGGTGTCATGGAAAGTACCACAGAAGAGTTTTTTGTCAAGAAAGTGTGGTCCACCATCCCCGAAACTGCTATGCGGCTGAGATGAGGACCGCAGAAGTCTATATAGGGCAGAATGGAGGCCTATGAAAAGAGATTGTGGGAGAGTTCCATCAACTTAATGGCAGCCAGTAACAGTATAAAGAAAATACCTCCTTCAAAACCACTAGAGGAAGGAAACAAACACAAGACATCTTTCCATAGAAAAATAGATAAATCAAAAGAGACAGCCAGGAGACCAAAAGTAAAAAGTGTAACAAAATGCTTATGTACATGATGGTTAGGAGCAAGGCTTAGAGTTCATGTCTGGTTCATGCTGGGTGGGTGTGCTCAGCTCCCTGGGCCTCTCTGGGCCTCACTGAAGTGGTACCTTTGCCAAAGAGTTGACATGAGATGGAGCAGACAATGCTATGAGGGTGCATACGAAGTGCTCAGAGACATTAGTTAGCTGACTCTAAGACAGTTTTTACAGTAGAGATAGCTGGATTTAACTCCTGCAATTAAAAAAAATTCTGAGACAGTGGAAGAATGGGGAGACACCATTTTACATATTTTTAAAACATATTTTAATATCTTAATATAAACATTTAAAAAATATGTATATATTTATATATAAACACATAATTTCAAATATACAAAAATATTCATTGTACATATTATATAAAATATTTTGATAATATTTATATTTACATAAGCAAATTAAAATATAAGTATTATATTATTTCTTTATTATATATTCATTTATCTGTTTAATATATTTGTTATATTAATAATAAATATGATACTTGCATGAAAGGATGAAAAGAGAAAGCAAAAGTTTCATCATATATTTTATTCCCCTGAGACCCAGACTTTGTCTGGTAGCACCTCAGCTCAGAAAACTATAAACCAGGTACATTGGATGGTAAAATTTCAGTTAATAGCATTGTGAGTTTCAGTTGATAGCATTGTGTCATGTTCTGGTTTTAAAAATTGCACAATTATTAGCAATTAGGAGAAGCTGGGTGAAGGGTTTATGGGAATTCTCTGTATGATCTTTCTGTAAGAAAGATGAATACTATAAAAAGTGGGGGGGGAGAGAATGAATATACTCTTTTTCTTCCCAAACTTGTTGCCTCTGTCACATGTCTGGTCTCACTGAAAGATGCCATTCTTCTTCCAGCCTCCGACCTGGGACCTCAATGTGTCCCAAACCCCTCCTTTCCTCACTCCATCCCAGTTCAGTCTGTTCTGCACCAGACTTCCATCATTCCTACCCCTCTTCTCTATACAGCCAGGCTAAGGCTCAGTCCTGAGTTGCTTACACAAAATCCTTGACACCCTTGCAATGATAGCAGCCCTGTTCCCCACGCCCCTAGTACTGCTGGAGTTCTCTTTCTTAAACACAGATCATGTTCTTTCTCGTTCGACCCTACATTTGTCTTCAAAGCGTTGCACCCCTTGAAGCCCATCTGCCTGTCCCCCCTTCATTTGCCAGCCATTTCCATCAGGCAACTTGTCTTTCAGTGCCTCTGGCCCCTCTGTTCCATGCCCTGTCTGGTTTGCCTCAAGCTTCAGTCAAAGGCTTCCTCTTGCCTACCTCTTTCCTCAAATCTATCCACCTCCTGGAAGTATCTACGGCTCTCTATTTTATAATGCATCTACATGCAGATGTATCCTTCTATAGCAGCAAAACTGAGAGAATGTCTTGATACTCATGCCTCACTCAGCATTATAGTCCAAGAACATAGCTCAGTTCTGGGTATATAATAGATTTGCAAAAAAAGGGCTCTATTGCATTGAACATATACCAATGCTTCATTTACACCTTGTTTAATTATATTTCAAAAGCTATGGAACTTGATATGAGCCAGAAACAAGCCATTTTCTACCCAGTGACGCGACTCTACTATTCACTTCCTCCCATCCCTCCATCAGCCAACAGAAAATGGCCAGGAATATCAAATTGTAATCTACTTAAATGTTCTTTACTTCAGAAAAGGACTCAATTCAGTAGAAACTCAAGTTATTTTCAGCTTCCTTAACAACATTGGAATCAGTTCAGCTTGTATTGGCAGCCTGAGAGGAATGTGCATATCCGTGCAACCCAGATCACCCTGCTCAGCAGCCCGTGCAGAATTCATTTAAGAGAGAGTGGCAGAAGGACCCTCGCAAAGCAGCTGATGTAGCGCTTTGGGAATTGGCATCCCCAGGACTCACAGTGCGATTCAGGAGGCTGGATTGTGAGTGCTGTTACCCCTTCAGTTCATCACAGCTGTGCCTCAGACTGGGTTAGGGTAAAGTTAGACTCTAGTGTGAGCTTGAGGACACCACTTTTGATACTCTATAATCTTCTGTTACTAATAATGTGCTTTACTATTTTTAATAGGTGATCAGAAAAACAAAGGAACACTTGTCTTCAGCCCTATGCACACAACCCAGGTATCCACATGTTCCCACCTGCACATATGGCAGCCTTTTTCCAAGCAGCATTACAGAGCTCTTCAGCTATTAGATTGACACAAAATGTCTTTGTTTTGCACACCTTCTCCAGAGAAAAATTGGTGATTTTTCTGTGGGGCTAGGTTCACACAACTGTGTGGGATCTGCTCTGGTGATTCTTGACTCTTGGTCAACACTTGGTAGAGTGCTTAACAGGAACAAATACGGGGTGAAAGTACCAGATGTAGCTAATGGAAGAGCTTCAGCACTGTTTTAGAGGCTGCAGTGAAGCTCACATCAGGAGGAAGAGAGCAGGCACCCCTTAGATTCACTGAAGAGCATAATGGCTATGGCTTTGATACACTTGAACATAGGAGGGCTTCCAGTCAAAAGGAAGAAGCTGTGAGCACACAGTAGAGTACATGGAGCATAAAGGAAAACAAGTTGGAGTCAGGAGCAATGGGCAGTTAGAGAGGAAGCCAGCCTCCACTGCTGGACACAGGTGTATATAAGGCCTCTCCCAAAAGGCCTAGGAAATACAAGCCTTATTTTTCTATAATCCTGAGCTCACCTGAAACCTTCTCATTTCCAGTTGTTGTACTGGCAGAGAACTTTCTCTGTTGGGGGATCCCTGGGTGGCGCAGCGGTTTAGCACCTGCCTTTGGCCCAGGGCGCAATCCTGGAGACCCGGGATCGAATCCCACATCGGGCTCCCGGTGCATGGAGCCTGCTTCTCCCTCTGCCTATGTCTCTGCCTCTCTCTCTCTCTCTCACTGTGTGCTTATCATAAATAAAAAAAAATTTTAAAAAGAAGCTTTAAAAAAAAAAAGAACTTTCTCTGTTGGAAGATGTGAATATAGTTTCCTGGACAGGAATGGTCATGCATGTGCTCCCTGGTGAGAATCACATGCCATGAGGTGCAGTGACCAAACTCCCTCTGGGAGTCTAGCATCAGGCAAGGTGAACCAGACAACATATTTGCCTGTCCTGGGCTCCAGGAAGGGGGCATATGGCAGTATTGGTGATTTGGTTAATTTGCACACCTGGGCCTGCAATCACCTAAGTGAACTCTTGTGTATCTTTTCTGAACACTATAAATTGCCTGGATTCCAAGCCAGCTACAAATAGAGCCACAAAGAGGCAAGGTTTCCAAGAAAAGTTCATATTTGGAAAGCTGCCTCTTTTTCATGAGCTGCTTGCAGGTGATACAGGATCCAGTTTCATCTCTGATGTACTAATGTGCCAACCTTCAAAGACTTTTCTGAGCAGACAGCCAGAAAATTCCTCACTGTGCCACTGACTTCATTCAATTTCCTGCCTTTCTGCAGCTAATCCTTAGCCTGTAACTTCTTAATGACTTTCCTGAGGATGTTCTATTGATCACTAAAAGCATAGCCAGGAGGCGGGGCAATATGGCGGAAGAGTAGGGTCCCCAAGTCACCTGTCCCCACCAAAATACCTAGATAACTTTCAAATCATCCTGAAAACCTACGAATTCGGCCTGAGATTTAAAGAGAGAACAGCTGGAATGCTACAGTGAGAAGAGTTCACGCTTCTATCAAGGTAGGAAGACAGGGGAAAAAGAAATAAAGAAACAAAAGGCCTCCAAGGGGCAGGAGCCACGTGAGGAGCCAGGCTAAGGTGGGGCGAGTGTCCCCAGGACAGGAGAGCCCCGTCCCAGAGAAGCAGGAGCTGCACCAACCTTCCAGGGCGGAAAGGCGCTCTCAGGGAGTTGGAGCAGGACCCCAGGAGGGCGGGGATGCCCTCCGGCTCCCTGGGACACTAACAGACACCTGCGCCCCGGGGAGAGCGTGCCACACCCCGCAGCCGAGTTCCCTGAAGGCCTGCAGCGCGCACCACTGGACCCAGGAGCAGCTCCCGGGTGGCTCAGTCAGGGGCTCCGCGCAGAGGCTTCGCCCAGAAGGAGCTGCGAGGCCTGGAGTGCGAATCCAACAGCGCAGGCCCAGGAGCACAGGGCACTGGGGACACAGCCCAGGATCCGGCCTCCCCCCGGGACAGGCAGAGGCCGGCAGGGCCCAGGACAGCAAGGATGCTCCTGCCTCGAGCTGAGCAGATCAGCGGCCCCACCCCAGAGCATCCAGACCCCTGCAAACTGAGAGCTCCATAGTTACTGCGTGAGCTGACTCCAGGCTCCACAGCTGGCCGCAGCCACTGGGGTTGTTCCTCCTGGGGCCTCACAGAGTAAGCAACCCCCACTGAGCCTCACAGTGGCCTCACCGGATTAACAGGTTAAACAACTTTCACGGAGCCCTGCACCAGGCTAGGGGCTGAGCAGCTACCCCAAGTGCTGACACCTGAAATCAGGACAGCAGGCTCCTCCCCCAGAAGACCAGCTAGACGGACAGGGGGAAAACAAATTATTGACCCAGCAGCACTGGAAAGTTCCAGGGGAAGTCGAGGGATTTACAGTGTACAGAAGCAGAGGATACTCCCCCTTGTTTTTTGTTTTTGATTTGTTTGCTTCCCCCCCTCCTTTTTTTCTTTACTTCTCTTCTCTTTTTTTTCTTTTTCTTCTTTCTCTTCTCTCTTTTTCTCCTTTTCCCAATACAACTTGTTTTTGGCCACTCTACACTGAGCAAAATGACTAAAAGGAAAAACTCACGTCAAAAGAAAGAATCAGAAGCAGTCCTCTCTCCCACAGAGTTACAATATTGGATTACAATTCAATGTCAGAAAGCCAATTCAGAAGCACAATTATAAAGCTACTGGTGGCTCTAGAAAAAAGCATAAAGGACTCAAGAAACTTCATGACTGCAGAATTTAGATCTAATCAGGCAGAAATTAAAAATCAATTAAATGAGATGCAATCCAAACTAGAGGTCCTAACGACGAGGGTTAACAAGGTGGAAGAACGAGTGAGTGACATAGAAGACAAGTTGATGGCAAAGAGGGAAACTGAGGAAAAAAGAGACAATTAAAAGATCATGAGGATAGATTAAGGGAAATAAGTGACAGCCTGAGGAAGAAAAATTTACGTTTAATTGGGGTTCGCGAGGGCGACGAAAGGCCCAGAGATCCAGAATATGTATTTGAACAAATCATAGCTGAGAACTTTCCTAATCTGGGAAGGGAAATAGGCATTCAGATCCAGGAAATAGATCCCCCACCCTAAAACCAATAAAAACCGTTCAACACCTCGACATCCAATAGTTAAGCTTGCAAATTCCAAAGATAAAGAGAAGATCCTTAAAGCAGCAAGAGACAAGAGATCCCTAAACTATATGGGGAGAAATATCAGATTAAAAGGAGACCTCTCCACAGAGACCTGGCAGGCCAGAAAGGGCTGGCAGGATATACTCAGGGTCCTAAATGAGAAGAACACGCAGCCAAAAATACTTTATCCAGCAAGGCTCTCATTCAGAATAGAAGGAGAGATAAAGAGCTTCCAAGATAGGCAGAAACAGAAAGAATATGTGACCACCAAGACAGCTTTCCAAGAAATACTAAGGGGGATTCTGTAATAGAAAGAAAAACTCCAAGGGAACAATCCACAAAAACAGGGACTGAATAGATATCATGATGACACTAAACTCATATCTTTCAAAAGCAACTCTGAGGGTGAATGGGCTTAATGACCCATCAAAAGGCACAGGGTTTCAGACTGGATAAAAAAGCAGAACCCATCTATTTGCTGTCTACAAGAGACTCACTTTAAACATAAGGACACCTACAGCCTGAAAATAAAAGGTTGGAGAACCACTTACCATTCAAATGGTCCTCAAAAGAAAGCAGGGGTAGCCATCCTTATATCAGATAAACTAAAGTTTATCCCGAAGACTGTAGTTAGAGATGAAGAGGGACACTATATCATACTTAAAGGGTCGATCCAAGTAGAGGACTTAACAATCATAAATATATATCCCCCGAATGTGGGAACTGCCAAATATATCAATTAATTAATAACCAAAGTGGAGAAATACTTAGATAATAATACACTTATACTTGGTGATTTCAATGTAGCGCTTTCTACACTCGATAGGTCTTCTAAGCACAACATCTCCAAAGAAACAAGAGCTTTAAATGATACTGGACCAGATGGATTTCACAGAAATCTACGGAACTTTACATCCAAACACAACTTAATACACATTCTTCTCAAGTGCACATGGAACTTTCTCCAGAATAAACCACATGCTGGGTCACTAATCAGGTCTTAACCGATACCAAAAGACTGGGATTGTCCTCTGCATATCCTCAGACCATAATAACTTGAACTTGGAGTTAAATCACAAGAAGAAGTTTGGAAGGATTTCAAACACATGGAGGTTAAGGACCATCCTGCTGAAAGATGAAAGGGTGAACCAGGAAATTAAGGAATAATTAAAAAGATTCATGGAAACTACTGAGAATGAAGATACAACCATTCAAAATCTTTGGGATACAGCCCTGGTGGTGCAGTGGTTTAGTGCTGCAGTGTGTGATCCTGGAGACCCGAGATCGAGTCCCACGTTGGACTCCTAGCATGGAGCCCGCTTCTCCCTCTGCCTGTGTCACTGCCTCTCTCCGTGTGTGTGTGTGTGTGTGTGTGTGTGTGTGTGTGTGTATGTATGTCTCATGAATAAATAAATAAAATCTTTTAAAAACACAACAAAATCTTTGAGATACAACAAAAGCAGTCCTGAGGGGGAAATACATCGCAATACAAGCAGCCATCCAAAAACTGGAAAGAACTCAAATACAAAAGTTAACATTACACCTAAAGGAGCTAGAGAAAAACAGCAAATATATCCTACACCCAGCAGAAGAAGAGAGTTAATTAAAATTCGAGTAGAACTCAACGAAATCGAGACCAGAAGAACTGTGGAACAGATCAAAAAAACCAGGAGTTGGTTCTTTGAAAGAATTAATAAGATAGATAAACCATTAGCCAGCCTTATTAAAAAGAAGAGAGAGAAGACTCAAATTAATAAGATCATGAATGAAAAAGGAGAGATCACTACCAACATCAAGGAAATACAAACCATTTTAAAAACATATGTGAACAGCTATATGCCAATAAATTAGGCAACCTAGAAGAAATGGATGCATTTCTGGAATACCACAAACTACCAAAACTGGAACTGGAAGAAATAGAAAACCTGAACAGGCCAATAACCAGGGAGGAATTTGAAGCAGTCATCAAAAACCTCCCAAGACAAAAAAGTCCAGGGCCAGATGGCTTCCCTGGGGAATTCTATCAAACGTTTAAAGAAGAAACCATACCTATTCTACTAAAGCTGCTTGGAAAGATAAAAAGACATGGAATACTTCCAAACTTGTTCTATGTGGCCAGCATCACCTTAATTCCAAAACCAGACAAAGACCCCACCAAAAGGAGAATTATAGACCAATATCCCTGATGAACATGGATGCAAAAATTCTCAACAAGATACTAGCCAATAGGATACAACAATACGTTAAGAATATTATTCACCATGACCAAGTAGGATTTATCCCCGTGATGCAAGGCTGGTTCAACATTTGTAAAAACAATCAATGTGATTGATCATATCAGCAAGAGAAAAACCAAGAACCATATGATCCTCTCAATAGATGCAGAGAAAGCATTTGACAAAATACAGCATCCATTCCTGATCAAAACTCTTCAGAGTGTAGGGATAGAGGGAACATTCCTCAACATCTTAAAAGCAATCTAGAAAAGCCCAAAGCAAATATCATTCTCAATGGGGAACAACTGGGAGCCTTTCCCCTAAGATCAGGAACAACACAGGGATGTCCACTCTCACCACTGCTATTCAACATAGTACTGGAAGTCCTAGCCTCAACAATTTGGCAACAAAAAGAAATAAAAGGCATTCAAATTGGCAAAGAAGAAGTCAAACTCTCTCTCTTCGCCAATGACATGATACTGTACCTAGAAAACCCAAAAGCCTCCACCCCAAGATTGCTCAAACTCACAGCAATTTGGCAGTGTGGCAGGATACAAAATCAATGCCCAGAAGTCAGTGGCATTTCTATACACTAACAATGAGACTGAAGAAAGAGAAATTAAGGAGTCAATCCCATTTACAATTGCACCCAAAAGCGTAAGTTACCTAGGAATAAACCTAACCAAAGAGGTAAAGGATCTATACCTTAAAAACTATAGAACACTTCTGAAAGAAATTGAGGAAGACACAAAGAGATGGAAAAATATTCCATGCTCATGGATTGGCAGAATTAATATTGTGAAAATGTCAATGTTACCCAGGGCAATTTACACGTTTAATGCAATCCCTATCAAAATACCATGGACTTTCTTCAGAGAGTTTGAACAAATTATTTTAAGATTTGTGTGGAATCAGAAAAGACCCCGAACAGCCAGGGGAATTTTAAAAAGAAAACCATAGCTGGGGGCATCACAATGCCAGATTTCACGTTGTGCTACAAAGCTGTGGTTATCAAGACAGTGTGGTACCGGCGCAAAAACAGACCCATAGATCAATGGAACAGAATAGAGAATCCAGAAGTGGACCCTCAACTTTATGGTCAACTAATATGCGATAAAGGAGGAAAGACTATCCACTGGAAGAAAGACAGTCTCTTCAATAAATGGTGCAGGGAAAATTGGACATCCACATGCAGAAGAATGAAACTAGACCACTGTCTTGCACCATACACAAAGATAAACTCAAAATGGATGAAAGATCTAAATGTGAGACAAGATTCCATCAAAATCCTAGAGGAGAACACAGGCAACACCCTTTTTGAACTCAGCCACAGTAACTTCTTGCAAGATACATCCACAAAGGCAAAAGAAACAAAAGCAAAAATGAACTATTGGGACTTCATCAAGATAAGAAGCTTTTGCACAGCAAAGGATACAGTCAAAAAAACTGAAAGACAACTTACAGAATGGGAGAAGATATTTGCAAATGACATATCAGATAAAGGGCTAGTTTCCAAGATCTATAAAGAACTTCTTAAACTCAACAGCAAAGAAACAAACAATCCAATCATGAAATGGGCAAAAGACATGAACAGAAATCTCACAGAGGAAGACATAGACATGGCCAACATGCACATGAGAAAATGCTCTGCATCACTTGCCATCAGGGAAATACAAATCAAAACCACAATGAGATACCACCTCACACCAGTGAGAATGGGGAAAATTAACAAGGCAGGAAGCCACAAATGTTGGAGAGGATGCGGAGAAAAGGGAACCCTCTTGCACTGTTGGTGGGAATGTTAACTGGTGCAGCCCCTCTGAAAACTATGTGGAGGTTCCTCAAAGAGTTAAAAATAGACGTGCCCTACGATCCAGCAATTGCACTGTTGGTGATTTACCCCAAAGATACAGATGCAATGAAACGTTGGGACACCTGCGCCCCAATGTTTATAGCAGCAAAGTCCACAATAGCCGAACTGTGGAAGGAGCCTCGGTGTCCTTTGAAAGATGAATGGATAAAGAAGATGTGGTTTACGTATACAATGGAATATTACTCAGCCATTAGAAACCACAAATACCCACCATTTGCTTCAACATGGATAGAACCGGAGGGTATTATGCTGAGTGAAATAAATCAATCGGAGAAGGACAAACATTATATGGACTTATTCATTTGGGGAATATAAAAAATAGTGACAGGGAATAAAGGGGAAAGGAGAAAAAAATGAGTGGGAAATATCAGAACATGAGAGACTCCTAAGTCTGGGAAACGAACTAGGGGTGGGGGAAGGAGAGGTGGGAGGGAGGTGGGGTGACTGGGTGACGGGCACTGAGGGGGGCACTTGATGTTATGAGCACTGGGTGTTATTCTATATGTTGGCAAATTGAACACCAATAAAAAATAAATTTACAACAAAAAAAGAATTATAAAAATAATAATAAAAAAATGAAAATTCGAAAAATAAATAAATAAAATAAAAGCATAGCCAGCCAAGATTCCCTGCATGACTATAGTTCGGATTTTGTCAGCATTTCTTCCCTTCTTATGAACCCACATCATTGTGCCCCTGGGCATCCAGCATTTCTCTGAGATGAGCACTCTTTAATAGGAATGGATTTGGTAGAGACCCCAAGAAACATGCCATAGCAAAACTTTAGACATCCAACCTTGAACAGACCCAGAGCATTTCCACTCCTTCCATAATACTTAGGAAAGCCAGGCTTGACTCTGAACTATCTTTATTCCCTTCTCAATTATAATCCTTAAAATTTTATAATGAGATTGCAGCAATCCAATCATATCTTCAGGTTCTAGTTCTCTACTGACACCAATTCTTGTTGGGTCACCAGACCCAGTTCCAATGTGTGGGGAGAGGCACCGCCCTCCCAACAAAACCAAGCAATTCTTGGACACTAGTAGGGTATTTAAGAATGCAACTCAGTTCTGATACTGTCTACCCAGAGACACCATCATATTTCACAGGTTAAGGATTCAATCCTATAAGATTCTTCTGCCTACTACCTCTTAGTTCAGATGCCAGTGCGAAGCCCCAGGCTGTTACTTGTGCTTCTGACTCAGCTGCTATAGATTGGAGTTCCAGTGATCTCCTCCTTTGGTTCTTTCAGTTTGCTACAGCAACTCACAAGGCTCAGGGAAACATTTACTTACACTTACCAGTTTATTAAAGTATATCATAAAGGTTGCAAGTTAACAACTAGATAAAGAGATATATAGAGTGAGGTATTGTATAAAAATATGGAGCTTCCTGCCCCCTCCAGGTGTAATCTCTCTATATCCTCATGTGTGCACCAACCGAGGAGCTTTCTGAGCCCAGTCCTCTTGGGGTTTTATGGAGGCTTCATTATGTAGTCACATCTAAATCATTGGCCATTGACTGATTCAACCTCTAGCTGCTTCCTCCTCTCCAGAAGTTGGCTGGTAGGACTGAAAGTTCTAATCTTATGATCATATAACTGGTCCTCCTGACAACCATCCCTGGCTTTTGGGTGGGGTCCAAAAGTCATATTCATTAATAACAGGACACTCATTTCACTTTTATGGCTCTGAAGCATTTCAGAAACTGTGGATGAACACCAAATATATTTAAGAAATATATATTCAGTAATCTGAATGATCAAATATATTGTTCTTATAAGTCATTATATTATAATTTATAATTCTAGTTCTTTTGTTATTTCTACCACATTTGTAGTTACTTCCTCCACTGAAGTCTTGAAGCTTCAATTTGTAAAAAACACAGTATCTGCAAAGTGTAATACATTAAAACACAATAAAGTGAGGCATGTCTGTACTCATGGTGACACATGTGGGGACAGAGGCCTTCAGTCCTGTGATCTGTCCTGATGGTGAGTATCTTTGGGGCTGTGATCTGTACCTGAGGCTCAGAGGACAGGTTGGATTTTTGGAGAGTGCCTTGTTAGTATGAATGGTTTGATCTTTCACACTCTTTGGTATACTAGTATGGGGTATTCATTAATCTTGTACTGAGTAACAATTTATCTAATTTATAATTCAGAACACTCTCATAAATGAAAGTGAGATGAATAACACCATTGTTTTTTTGAGCTCCTGCTATGTGCCAGACAGTGCTGTGACCTTGGTATTTAACTGGTTACTTTAAAATGTGTCTGATATTGGTGTCTGAATGGTGTTTGGGGAAAACAACATGCAAATCTGCCATGACCCTAAGAGTCTATGTTGAGCAGGTGGCAGATTCAGTGCAGAAGATTCAGTGCATCATGGATGCAAAGAAGTGTTTTACTTCTCCCAGGTAGTTCATAGAGGTAATAATCTTGATCTGAATTTTGATTTGGGTTAGAGACTTACAGATAAACAAGGAAGATTTTTCTTCCAAGCAACAGGAAAAGCATATATCAAGGTAGAGAAATGGGACAAGCTGTAGATTTTATATGGCAGTGTAGGGCAGTGATTTTGGGAATGAGTGCAGGCAAGATTCGAGAAGGTGGACAGGCCCCAGAGCCTGGAGGACTTGGTAGGAGTTCAGATAATGAAAAGGTTTATGTATTTAGGTAGCTTGGTTGTTTTTTCGTTGTATGTTTACCAATCTATAATGCAAATGGGCAAAGATTATAGGTAATCACCACGGAAATGGAGACCTGCTGCTGGGCCATTGCACTGGACCAGCATAAGATGAGGCAGGTGCAAAGCAGGAGTGGAAAGCAGATGGGGATGTTAAGTCTCCTCAAAACCTGTTTCTTGATTGGTCAGGGAAAGGGATAGACAGGGAAGGGTAGCTGGGACTCCCAACCAGCAGGGATGGAAAGTCCTGCAGAGCTCAGGTATCTATCTAGCTGGCTCTTCCATTGCCTGATTCATCTTGAATTCATAAAGCTGGTCCCATGTCTTCTTTTGCCTATGGATGAGAGGAAAGAGGACATTTTTCCAACTAAATAAAAATAATATTAACTTTTGGGATGCCTGGGTGGCTCAGCAGTTGAGCGTCTCTCTCCCTTTGGCTCAGGGCATGATTCCAGAGACCCAGGATCAAGTCCCACATCAGGCTTACTGCATGGAGCCTGCTTCTCCCTCTACATATGTCCCTGCCTCTATCTCTGTGTCTCTCATGAATAAATAAATAAAATCTTTAAAAAAAAAAAGGATAACTTTTCACAGCTTGTTCTAAAGGCTACCATTAGATTGTAATATGTCAGCCTAAGGCTCATACTCTCATTAACTTGGAAATATTGCCATACAAACAGAATGTAATGTTAAGCCACTTATACAATTTCATAGTTTGACATTAATTAGTGTATTTGAGAAACATTTACTTAGCACCATGGCCAGGCCATATTACATAGGAAGGGTTAAGGAAAGAGATGAGTTAGTGGGTATCAAAAGTATAAACCAGTAGGGGAGATAGATTTGAAAACCTAGATGTGCTTTGGTTTGTGGGTCCCTTCCAAGCTGTGCTGTTTGACAGATGAGGAGTTGCTTCTTATGAATGAGCAAAGAAAGTGGTTTTTTGAGATGGAACCACTCTTGATGAACATGCTGGGAGAACTGTTGACATGACAACAAAGGATTTTTAATATTACATAAAGTTAGATGATAAAGCATTGGAAGGGTTTGAACAGATTGATTACAATTCTGAAAGAAGTTCTAGTGTGGGTAAAATGCCATCAAACAGCATCATGGGAACAGCATCTACAAAGAAACAAACAGCATCTACAGAGAAAATGTTCATGAAAGGAAGACTCAATTGATGCAGCAAACTTCATTTTTGTCTTATTTAAGGAAGTTGCCACAGCCACCCCAACCTTCAACAACCATCACCCAGATAAGTCAGCAGCCATCAACATTGAGGCAAACCTTCCACCAGCAAAAATATTAAATTGTCTGAAAGCTCAGATGATGGTTAGCATTTTAGTAATAAAGTATTTTTAAAATTTGGATATGTCGGGATCCCTGGGTGGCACAGCGGTTTGGCGCCTGCCTTTGGCCCAGGGCGCGATCCTGGAGACCCGGGATCGAATCCCACGTCAGGCTCCGGGTGCATGGAGCCTGCTTCTCCCTCTGCCTGTGTCTCTGCCTCTCTCTCTCTCTCTCTCTGTGACTATCATAAAAAAAAAAAAATTTGGATATGTCCATCAGGTTTTTAGACATAATGCTACCACACACCTAATAGACCATAGTGTTTACACTATGGTATAGTGTAAACATAACTTTTATATGCACTGGGAAATTGAAAAATTTCAATTTTTCAATGAATTGAAAAAATTCATTTGACTCTCTTTATTATAATATTTGCTTTATGGCAGTGATCTGAAATCGAGCCCCCAAAATCTTTGAGATATGCCTGCAGAGATCACAGAACTAAAGGTCCCTTTCCTCACATGTCACCCTGAGTACAGATCACAGCCTTGAAAGTCCCTGTCCTCACACATGCTGATTTTCAGTACAGATAATCATTAGCACTGCAAGGCTAGCTGCAATGATTTTGTCACAGACTGGTTATCACTCTCCTACTCTCTTCATTCAACCATCTTTTATTCATAGTGTCTTAGAATACGTAATTTCAGAACCTGACCTACAATTTTAAAAATTGAACAACTTTTTAAAAGATTTATTTGTTTATTTGAGAGAAAGATAGATTTGAGGAAGGAGTAGAAGGAGAGAGTCTTCAAGCAGACTCCCCTCTAAACATGGAGCCTGACCTGGGGCTCGATCCTTCAACCGGGATCACAACCTGAGCCAAAACCAAGAGTCAGACACTTAACCAACTGAGCCATCCAAGAGCCCCTAAAATCTAACAACTTTTATTTATTTTTTAAACATTTTATTTATTCATGAGAGACACAAAGAGAGCCAGAGACACCCAGAGGCAGAGGGAGAAGCAGGCTCCATGCAGGGAGCCCGATGCGAGACTTGATCCCAGGACTCTGGGATCATGCCCTGAGCCAAAGGCAGATGCTCAACTGCTGAGCCACCCAGGTGTCCCTCAAACAACTTTTTTTTTAAATAAATTTTTATTTATTTATGATAATCACACAGAGAAAGAGAGAGAGAGAGAGGCAGAGACACAGGCAGAGGGAGAAGCAGGCTCCATGCAGGAAGCCCAACGTGGGATTCGATCCTGGGTCTTCAGGATCGCGCCCTGGGCCAAAGGCAGGCGCCAAACTGCTGTGCCACCCAGGGGTCCCTCCCTCAAACAACTTTTAAATGTAAATATAAAATTCTTAAAAACTGGTTCCTGACATTGTCATTCCCTATGTTTATGGCAATGGGGAATGGTCAAGAAAAGCACAGTGGGTTCACCCTAAGGCTGCACTGAGTCTGGCAGTCTTTGGTCCTTTAAGCTTAAACTAGATAAGATGAAGAATGGACATAGCAGCAAACTGCATTATGAGGTTTCATTTGACATGCACATTCAAACTTTCCTTCGCTGCCCCGTCAGGAATAGCATTGGCCAGAATGTCAAACCCAGACCTCTCTTTTGAGAGGCCACTCAGAGAGCAACTGCTCTCTCCAGCTATACTTTCTTTTCTTTGATCATCTGTAATAGCCATTGCTTTCTGAGAAATACCTTCCCCAGGTCAGATCCTCCGGCCCTTTTGCTCTCCAAAACATTCGATAGAATATGGGAATCAACACTCCTTTGTACTTAGTCATCTTTGTATCTTCCTTTGCTGGATCATTATCAGTTCAGATTTTCAGTTTCAAAGCTCAGCAAAGCCATGGAAGCCAGCCCCAGGGTGAGCTGTCCAGGAATATTCTGGATTTCCCCAGAAGTGCTAGGCCTTCCCTGGTTTTGCATTTTCTCCGGGCTCCTGTGAAGCTGCAAGACTCACTCTGGAAGTTATCTTGGTGCTTCCTTCCTTCTGAAATCTTTCATCAGGCATTCAGACTCTCTATCACTTGGCCACAGTCTTCTGTGTCCACCTTTCTCAGTAAACACTTTTGTTTGCCGGGAAAAACAAAACCAAAAACAAAACATGCAAGCCTCCATCCTTACCCTCTGGGAGGCCAAACCAAAGTGCAGGTCCTTGGAGAGAAATGCTTGCTTCCTAGCCTCTGAGAGGAGGGAGGTGGCCAGTGGGGACCTCCTGGGGTGGGAGGGTATAGAGGTTTTCCAAGAAAAAAGGGCACTGAGTCAGACCTTACAGGGTGAGTGTAGGTTAGCAATGGTAGTGACACATGTCCTGTCTCCTCAGTTCTATATCCTTAGAAATGAAAAGAAAATACTTATATAACATACCACCTAAAAGATAAATAACATCAGCATATCAGGAATTTGAAGGAACCTTTGAAAGGCAAAATGAGACAGGAAAATAGCACAGACTCTAGGAAAGGCAGGAAGGGCTGTGGAGTCGGGATGGTGGAGGTCCTACATATTTGAGACAACAGCACCTACATCAGGCTTTCATTCAAACCTGGATAACTGTCCTGAAAATTCAGGAGGGCTCCTCTCTCTGAAGAGAGCTGCCAGAAAATGCAACTCACTGAGCCGCTACTTGCCCAGCATTGGGAAGACTGCACATCTCCCACTGCCAGTAGGGAAACACAGTCCTGATTTTAAGACATTACATTAAAATTAAAGCATCCAATAGCCCAAGTTAATTGTTTAGCTCTCTGATAGTCTAAAAGCAGAAGAAAGCAACAATGGTTTTCTAAATGCTTGTTGTACAATTGGGTTTGTGCTTACCCATACATTTTTAAATCCTCTGTTTTTGATGAAATCCACCCCATTTTTTTTTTTTTGCACGGAGGTCAGAATTATGTATTTTGTATTTATATCTCCATCTCCACACAGAAGGCATTTGAGAGAGCCCTCCTGCAACAGGCTCTACAAGACAGCTTCTCAGGACAGAGAGAACTCTGCCACCTGGTGGCTGCATCCGGAGCCGGTCACACTCAGATGTGACACCTGAGCACCGGGAATTATTTGAGGCGGGAGGGGACGCCCCAACCCCTGTGCCTGATGCTCTGTCAGGCATTTCCCTGGCCTTGGCACCTTGGCGCTAGGTTTTGCTTATGTTTTGCTGGGCCTGCAGAGCTGGACTTGCTGTGGCTCCCCAAAGGGCCTACGAACTTAACCCTTCACTAGAGGCTTTTACCAGGACATGTCACCCTAGGAAACCAGAGGCCTGCCCAAGCTGATGTCTCTGGGTAGATGTGCCCCTGAGGGGGCTTGGGATGAGAGAAGGAGGGGTCTGGAAGGGAAGTAGGGATCCCTCCCCCAAGGAACCACCAGATTCCATCTGTGCCTCATGGGAAAGGGCAAGCAGAGAGGAAGGATGATTTTAAAGAAAGATTTGTGGGGATCCCTGGGTGGCACAGCGGTTTAGCGCCTGCCTTTGGCCGAAGGCGTGATCCTGGAGACCCGGGATCAAATCCCACGTCGGGCTCCCGGTGCATGGAGCCTGCTTCTCCCTCTGCCTGTGTCTCTGCCTCTCTCTGTGTGTGTGTGTGACTATCAGAAAAAAAAAAAAAAAAAAGAATAAAATCTAAAAAAAAAAAAGGTTCTGTTAAGAACCTTGATAAAAAAAAAAAGAAAGAAAGAAAGAAAGAAAGAAAGAAAGAAAGAAAGAAAGAAAGAAAGATTTGTGAGGTGGGAAATATAAGCCATGCTACACCAAAGACAACATAGAATTGGGGAGTAGGTCTTCTGGCATTTTGGCTTGGATGGCAGTGCCTCGAGTGGTGCAGGATCTTCCTGGAAACACGGCTCTATGTGCAGCAGCAGAAGCTCCTTAACAACACACTCAGTGGAGGGTGATTCACAGAGCCTCTGGGGGCAAGAGGTGTATAGTGGCACCCCTCCCCCACCACAGGTACCTACAGCCAGACGGACAGCTCCCGTCGCTCAGGTGCTTCTGGAATGAACCGCACAATGGAGCTACTAGGTGCTGGGCACAGAATGCCAAGTACATAGCACCAGGTTGGGCACCTGACACCAAGCACATACACCAGCACACAGGCTAAGAACACACACTGGCACACCCACCAGGTGTACATCACAGGACATACAACATCAGGCACAAAAAGCTGGAGACACAGGTCAGGCACAAACACAGACCACATACTGTAGCTGCACAGGATTGCACGTACATACCGACCATACACTGTAGAGCAGTGCTAGGAACACAACACCAGCACACAACTCAGCACACAAACCAGGAATACACACTGGCACACATGTTAGGGATACTTCTCATTCTCACACCAGGAATAGAAGCTGACAGACACCCCAGAGATACAACACCAGACACACAGTGCAAGGTACACACAGCAGGAGCACGTGCCAGTAACACCAGACACACATACCAAAACTCAGTGCTAGGTATACTCTGAGGAACACAAAACACTAGTGCAGAACAATGACACACTATAGTAGGCACCCAAGTGGGGCACACCAGCCTGGCACATGCTCTGAGGGATGAATACCAGGCATGCATGCTGGAAACACAAAAAGGACACACAATGCTATGCCCACACACTAGGCACACAGCACCAGGCACACAGTACCAGGCCTACACACTGGGAACACACACCCAGTACACAGCTCTGAGCACTGGGCAAGGAGCATAATGCTAGGGCTGCATCTTCTAGCACAGATGCCAGGACCCAACAGCAGCCATAAATACCAGAAGCACAATGCCAGACACAAACCTTAGGTATCCAGTGCTCGACCGATGGTGGCAGACAAGATGGACAGACACTGCCTGGCACATGACTGTGCACAACACCCTAGGCAAACAACACCAGGCACACACACACCAGACACATGCTGGGAAACACAGCAGACCAGGCCCAATCTCTGGAAACACAACACTGAGCTCACAAGGCTGAGTTACGAGCGAGTCACATACTGCAGAAACAAAATTCTGGAACGCAGAGCTGGGCACATGATGCTAGGCACGCTTTCCCAGAACACAGTGCCAGGTACAAATTCCAGGGGCATGAGGCCAGACGTGCAATGCAGTGCTGGGCACACACTGTAGGATGTCTAATTTTGGGCACATAGCAGGCACACATGCCAAGCCCACTTAAGTGGGCACACAAAACTAAACATATGACACCAGACACAGACTCTGAGAGCACAACACAGGACACGCAATACCGACACACACACCAGGAACCAAATGCTGTGTACATATGCCGGGCGTACAGACTATACAATAGCAGGTGCATGATGCTGAGCAAACCATGCTGGGCACACTGCACCAAACACACATTGCTAAGCATATAGACCTGAGCAAACACCACCAGGCACAAAGTGCTGGGTGCACAGAGCCAGACAGCACACCAGAAACACGTGCCAGACACAGATGCTAGCAACACAAGGGTGGGGACACCAAGTGAGCACACAAAGCTGACTTTGAGGAATGAAGTGTGGGTTGGAAGACCCCTTAACCAGCCCCTCCAGGTTCACCATGCTCTCATTTCCCTCCAGCCCAGCGATCAGCCATGCCCAGACTTGGGGCTGGTGTCGTTTGTTATTGCTGCAAAACCTAGACCACCTCTGGATGGTATCCTTTGTGTGGATGTATGAGAGTTTATGTCATCGGTGTCATGTGATGGGCTTTTGAGCCATTCTGCATTCTTTGCTATAATGAATAATTCTGTAGTGTGTGGCAGTGGCATGTCTACACCTAATTTTGGTGATTTTTCTTTTTTTTTTCCCCAGAGTATTCTTGGAATGGTTTCCTAGAATACCAGGTCAAAGGGCAAAAAGCACATATGATTTTGCTAGATACTGCCATTTACCTCCCTAGGCCTATGCCACTTTGCATTTTTACCATTAGTATCAGTGCCTAATAAAATGGCTGTGTGGGTCCTTGGACCGTAATGACATTTGGTGCATTCGTTCTTCCCTGGCCTTAAAGCCAAGGAAGCAGGAAACCAACTGCCCTTATTTTTTTTAATAATAAATTTATTTTTTATTGGTGTTCAATTTGCCAACATACAGAATAACACCCAGTGTTTATCCCGTCAAGTGCCCCCCTCAGTGCCCGTCACCCATTCACCCCCAGCCCCCGCCCTCCTCCCCTTCCACCACCCCTAGTTCGTTTCCCAGAGTTAGGAATCTTCATGTTCTGTCTCCCTTTCTGATATTTCCTACCCATTTCTTCAACTGCCTTTAGATTTCTCTGCCTCTAGCCTTCCCAGTCCTGAACCTTCCCACTTTAACAGGAGTAGTTTGAACCTTTAGCCATTAGGTGGTGCCACAAAGCAAGCATTTAAATGATCTAAGTGCTTTTGACCCTCCTCTACAGATCTCTTTTCTTACTGAAGGTTCAGAGATTAAGCCCAGAGGAAAATCAGGAAAATTGCAGCTCCAAAATCTGCCAAGTGTGGAAACGTTTTCAAGCAGATCTAAATAATTTTCATGCAATTCCTTGCTTTCCCTGATAGAAAAGCTAATAACACGCAGACTATAAAGCAGAGAATGATTTGCCCTTCAGGACAAAGTGATTTTGCCTCCTGCAGGGCACCCTTGTAATGGAGAACTAGGGCTTGGCAAACGTTTGCTGAGATGGTAAGCAAATGAGTGAAAACTGTTCCAGACATCCTTTCTTCAGCAATACCCCCAGCAGCTGCCTCTTTGCAAGCGGGAGTATGAGCCCTCCCTTGCCCCACAGGGTTTGAGGGCAGGAAGCCCAGGCTTGCTGTGCTCTGGGGCAGGCCCTGCACCTGTCTACCCCCAGAATCAAAGCTATAATTACCTCTGTACTCCTCTCAGTGCTACCAGTGCCAGCAGGGGCTTTCAGTGAGTCCTTGGGGGACCCTCTTCAGGTAACTTCAGTGGCACTTGGGGAGCAGGAAAGCCAAACACCTGGCAAGCAAAAGCTGGAGGACAGGACCTGGATTTCAGAAGACTCATCATGGAGCTCTGGCAATTAGTTGGCCTTCCAGGCCTTCTCTTCCTAAAGGCCCAGGTTGCAAACTGTTTGCAGGAGGGATTTCAGTGTGCATGTCCTGCTCAAGTCTCCTAAAATGAGGGACCAGAAGAAATACTGCGAGGCTTTGTTCCAGCCCTAAATCTTCCTCCTAGGCTAGTGGATCAGGGTCTCTAGAATTGCTCAGGTATTGAGGACATTGGCCTAAAAGCCCTTACTGGGGGTATTGCAGATTTCAGACTCAAGGAATTGTCTGGTGACTCTGGGTCTGGCTTTGCCACCTACCCTTCCAAACTGCAAAGCACTGGAGCAGGAGGCAGCTGCCAAAAGCAGATGCTCACTGTGCAGGTAGAAAAGGAGCCCTTAGCCAGAAAACTGGGCAGCCAGACTTCAGCCTGTGGGCCTCAGCTTCTTTATATGTGAAATGATAAAAAGCAATTTCCCAAACAATGAGAAGTTTCCTCGTGTGGCACAGGTACTGAGCAAGAGTGCTTTTTACTCCTTCATATCCTAACAAACAGACCCAAAGCAGACAATGCACCAGAAATGAGTCTTTCTGGGAATATTTGGCTCTGTTTTTCATTCTTCCTTTGAGAGCTTAAGTGATCTGCTGAACCTTCTTTCAGGTGGACTTAGCAGCAGGTAGAGGCCATGCCAGGACCATTCTTCTTCTCACTGGGTGGGAACATCTGGAAAGCCAGTGAAACATTACGAGCCACCTCTGGCTCTGACCAAGTAACAATATTGTGTTTTCCCTTCAACTGGAAAGTGGATAAATATCCGAAACCACCGTTTTTAAACTTGAAGCCATAGATACTGCAAAGTAAGACAGACCTCTGAAAATAAATGAACCAAAAAGGTGAGCAGAGAGTAGATCCCCAGCAGAGCACAGGGGTGGCAAGGCTAAGGATACACAGATGAGTCAGGGGGCAGGAGACGAGATAGGTGCACATGAGGACCATTACTAGTTCATGGTCTGAGTGAATTGACACCTCCTTTGCAGATGGTGAGTGTATGTGGCTGTTTTCATCATGAAGGCAGCAACCTTGACCACCCTTCATTACAGTCTCCAGCCCAGCCAGACCTTTGATGATTCAAAGAAGGACACAGGGCTCTGACAGCCCATCACAGCATTTGGTCTACTTCCCTAAAGCATTTTAGATTCACAAAATAATGTTCTTTCTGAGCACCTACTATGCTCCAAACCCTACAAGCTATTATATAAACTGAGTCCTTTATAACAATTCTGTTGTATAGATAGAACCTGCCTTCTTTACCTTGCTAAAAAATTTACACAATACCCATATGGCATTGTGATTTATAAAAAGAAGTACATATTTTCTCTTCATCTTTGATTTTGGAGCTGAGCTCCTAAAACCCTTGGCATTTTGCTAAGTGATAAGAATGATAAATGTATCTATTCATAACAAACCCATTGCAACCACATTTGAGTTTATATGAATGAAGTGACTTGCAATGAGGTGATTTGGAGTGGGGGCTAATGCCAGGGGAACCATAAATAGAGGATTGAAACTTTCAGCCCCACTCCCACCCAAACCTCTGGAGAAGAAGGGCTTCTGGAGAAGAAGAGTTGAATAGATGGCCAATAATTTAATCAATTGTGTATATGTGATGAAGACCTATAACAACCCAAAAGGACAGAGTCCAGGAACTTCCAGGTCAAAAACTCTGAGAAAATTATGGGCACTGGGAAGGCATGGAAATTCTTCACCCTTTCCCATATACTTTGCCCTATCCATCTGTTCCATCTGGCTGTTCCTGAATCATACTCTTTTATAATAAACTGGTTACTTAGTAAGTGAAATGTTTCTCTGAGCCACTCTAGCAAATTACTCAAACGCAGAGATGGTATCATTGGAACTTCCAGTCTATAGCACAGGTGACAATCTGGACTTATAATTGGTGTCTGAAGTGGGGTAAGTCCTGTGAGACTAAGCCCTTAACCGGTGGAATCTGTCTCCAGGGAGATGATGTCAGAATTCAGTTGAATTGAGGACACCCAACTGGCATTGGAGAATTGCTTGGTGGTATGGGGAGAAAAAACATCAGAACTGGCGTCACATAGTTAATATGAATTCGTTTCTTGTAGAAAAAAAGAAAGAAAATAGAAGTATATAGAACACAAAATTACAGTGACCTTACCCAGGCCCCATGTCCAATCTTACATCTGTCCCTGAGTGGGCACAGGTAAGAGGAAGTATGATTTTATATAATTAATTTGTCTACTTGAGGAAGTTCTGCTTGATTTTGTGGGCTCAAAAATCACTTCCAAATGAATATACCTTTGCTGCTTATACTAGTTTTCCTAAAACATGCAAAGAATGGGTGTAGCATGATGGCAATTCAAAGAGTTCTAAAAAGAGAGGTTAAATTTTAAAGAATGTCATGACTCATCCTGTTGATTTTGTTAAAAAACTAAACTAAATGTTTTTCCTAATGTGTGGGAAAGAGAATCAGCATCTGTCATTAGTAAAAAGCATCAGAAAAAAATAGAACGGGAAGAATTGACAAGCATTACAGCAAGCCTGAAAGTTTAGAAATACACCAGATATTATGTCTTTATTATAGATCATGAACCGTAAAGCACAAATGATGGGACATTTGAAGAAAATCAACAGCACAAAACAAAAGAATCAAATACAGTAAACAGATCCTGTGGTAGTATTTACTGTATGATTCTTACTGCAGGATTATTGGCAGTTGAGGTGGGGGACTCTGAAAACAGGGGGAATGTTTATACATGGGGGAATGGTTTCATAATGAGTAAATTAAGATATCTGATGATCTATTCATTTGTAACAAACCTCCACAAAAGCTTATCAGTTTAAAACAATAAGCATCATTCATTTTGCTCATAAATGTGCAATTTGGTGGGGGCATGGCAGGAACAACCTATCCCTACTCTGTGCAACATCAGCAGCTCTTCTGAAAGGTTCAGAAAATCACTCACTCACGTGGTTAGGGAGTTGGTACTGTCTCTTGGCTTGGTGCTTAGCCAGGTTGTGGCTGGGAACATTGGATCTTCTCTGCATGGGTCTCTCCATGTGGGTCTCTCCATAGAGTTGTTTAGCCTTTACAGCATGGTAATCTCTAGAGTTCCAAGAGATTAAACTGAGAGCTTTAAACAACATGACTTTTGCCTCAATCTGTTGATTAGGCAAGTCAGCAAATCTAGCCCCCTGTTAAGGTGAAAAATATTAGATTTCATCACTCAGTGAGAGGGTTAACAAAAAATTTGTAACATTCTCTAATCTGCCATGTTATAGATAGTAGTCTATTAAATAAATTAATTCTATATGTACTGACCATACCCTAAATGAGCAGAAAAGCAAGTTGAAATGTAAATAGTTGATTTAATCCCATTTGTGTAAAAAATTGGGGGAGAGAGCTATTTATTTCTTTGTTTGTTTGTTCAATTATTTATTTATGCTTGTTTGAGAATAGAGAAAACTATGGGTTTTCTTCCACAGGAGTTGGAAGGTAAAGGAGGATAGATTATTAGCTTCTTCTTTTTAAACATCTGTACTTTGATTTGTTGCCATTAGCTTATGTTATTTTGGGATATTTAAAAAATCCAAAGTATTTCTTTAAAAAAAAGCTAAAATAACTGGAAAAATCACCAAATCAAGCAGGACCAGAAATATATTTTTTTAAATATTCAATTAAAATAGCAACTAAAAAATAAATGTTCCTAGTATTGACATTAAATGCAACAACAATGAAGCTTATTCAAAGTCCTTCATAGTTACCTGGGAAGTTTTGAGATCCTTAAATACATGGGATTTCTTACCATCCTGAGACCACTTTGGCTATTCCTACGAAATGAGATATGGTGGGGCTGGTAGTGAGGAAGAAAGCTTATAATATTCATGCAATTCCTGTACTTTTAAAAACTTGGAATGTATTTTAGATAAGCTCTTTACTGCAAAATAAAATGCATACAGAAAAACATACAAATCCAAAGAATTTTACAGCTCAAAGAATTTTCACAAACTGAACGTTTTCGGGTAATCAATACTCAGTTGAAGAAATACAATATTATCAACACACTAGAAGCTCTTCTGGTACCCAATCCCAATGCTTTCACCCCACCCAACAAAGATATATACATCTCTAGTCTACCACCAAGTATTACTTTTATCTGTTTTAATTCTATATAAATAAAATAATATGATATATACTTTTTGTGTCTGGATTCTTTATATCAACTTACATTTGGGACATTAATCCATGTAGTTATATGGTAGTTTATTACCTTTCATGGATTTAAAGTTTTATTATATGACTTAGCCAGAATGTATTTACTTGTTTTACCATTGGACATATGAATTATTTGCAATGTTTGATTAATATGAGAATTCTGCTATGAACATTTGTATGAACACCTCTCAATACATTTGAGAGGGTTATATATTCCCATAAGGGTAATTGTTTGGTCAGATCTAGTGGATATTGCCAAAGAGTAACATTCTTAAATGTGTGTGAGATTTCAACACAACCTCCACACTCAACCACTTTGTGGGTAGGGGAAGTAGTGGTATCTCATTGTGGTTTTAATTTGCATTTCCCTGTAAATTAATAAAACTGGTCACCTTTTCTTATTTTTGAGGCATTTGGATAGACTTTTTAATGAACTGCCTATTCAAGCCTATTGTCCACTTTTTAAAAAATTAGATTTTCTATCCTTTACTAATTAATCTATAAAAGTTCTTTAGAAATTTTAGATTCTTATAAGATATGTATTGCAAATATCTTCTTATATTCTGGCAATTCTGCTTCATATAGTTTTTTATTGGAATTGAGGTTGTTGATTTTAATATGTTAAAAATTTCTGAATTTTTATGGTGTTTTTTTTTAAAGAATTCTTTGCCATAAGGTCATGAACATATTCTATGCTATCCTGAGAAGCCTTATTGTTTTATTTTCACATTTAGATATAAAATCCACTTGGGATTGTTTTTTGTGTATGATATGATGTTAAAGAATCAAGATTAACTTTTTCTATATGAATATATAGGTGAGTCAATATGATTTAATGAAAAGGCTATCCTTTTTCCACTGCTTTACAGTGTGTCCTTTGTCTATAAATTGGCTATAGATATCCTTCTGCATTGATTTCTCATTGTAACTTTATCAAAAATCAATTGGCAATATTTATGTATATCTACTTGCTTCTTCCATCAGTGTTTTGTAAGTTTTGAGATGAAAATCCTGGGATGCCTGGATGGCTCAGTGGTTGAGCATCTGCTTTTGGGTTAGGGCGTGATCCCAGGGTCCTGAGATGGAGTCCTGCATCAGGCGCACCGCAGGGAGCCTGCTTTTCCCTCTGCCTGTATCTCTGCCTCCCTCTCTGTGTCTCTCATGAATATATAAATAAAATCCTAAAAAAAAGAAAAAGAAAAAAGAAAATCCTGCACATATATTGTTAGTCATACCAATTTTTATTTTGTTGGACTGTCTTTAAATGGTATAATTTTGTTGTCCTTTTGTTTCGCTTTATTTTGTCTCATTTCTGGAATACAAAAAACTATTGGGTTTGTGTATTAACTCTGTATCCTGTATTTTCCCATTTGCTGTCAACACTGGCTCTTGTTGAAGTCAATCCTTAGTTAGCTGCCTGAGAGGAAGAGGCCAAGGCTACAGCTGGCCTGGCAGTGGATGTGATTGCTTCAAGTTTTAGTCAGACAAGGGAGGGAGGGCACACTTTCTATGACCAACTTCCTACTCCCAGCCCACTAGATAAAGCAAAAAGTGAGGAACATGTGGGAAATTAGGAAATGCTGTGTGCTGACACTTTTGTCACCATGGGCATTCCAGACTTGCAAGGCATTTGAGGGCACAGATACTAAATGGTTATCTGGGTCAGTATAGCCTGAATAAGAACATCTGCAAATTCTCACAATTGTAAATAAGGTTTATTTCTCCTCTCTATTTTGGTGACCAATAATACTACTATAAACATATTTATTTTTTTGCAGTTCACAGGATATTAATATGTTAGAGTACCATGTAAATTTTCAGAAGTCACATACAGCATATATTACTTTGGTTTAAAAATAATTTTCTAAATTCATTAGTTCTGGGGGTATGTTTGTATATTCCTTGGGATTTTCTACACAGGCAATTGTGTCATCTGCAAATTCAGACAGCTATATTTCTCCTATTTGCTTTATAGTTCTTTTTCTTGCTTTCTTTCATTAGCTAAGACTTCTAGTATAATGCTAAATAGAAGTTGTGAGAGTGGACATCCTTGCCTTGTTCCCAATCTTAGGAAGAAAGCACTCAGTCTCTCACCATTAAGAATGTTTCTTGGGGCACCTGGGTGGCTCAGTTGGCTAAGTTCAGACTCTTGATTTCTACTCAGGTCATGATCTCAGGGTTAAGAGATCAATCCCTGTGTCTGGCTTCAGGCATGAAGCCTACATAAAATTCTCTTTCTGCCCCTCCCCCTTACTCTCTCTCTTTCCCTCTCTAAGAAAATTATTTTCATGATATATATTTTATTTAATTGTTCAGATGCTCTATCTTTTCATTTCCAAATTTATATTTGCTGCTTTAAAATCCCTGTCATATCGTCCCAGTATCTGTATCATCTTGGTCCACACATTTCTACTTTTCAGTTGAATAGCTGCTTCATGCATTCTCAAGGTTTTATAGGTGCACTTAGTGGGTGAGGCAGAGCAGAGTGTGTTCAGTTCATTTTGCCCAGAACTGAAATTCCTCATTACTATATTTGACTCCAAATCTGTGTTCTCTGTCAAAAAGTTGTCTCTCTTCATGAAAGGAGTTTTGCTTGTGAGTGAGAGGATACCAGTTTCTCCAAGTGGTTCAATGGAGAAATACATGATTTTTGTTGGCTCCAAGGCTTCTATAAATGTGATACGCTTTTTTTTTCTGAATATACAAATGAGATTACATTGATGGAGTGGGTGCAGATAAAGTCTGGCCAAATCTCTCTCTATTGTGCTTACCTGCATACCCATTGGGCTCTTCCTGCTCCTTCTCTCCATGCTTCCTACACTTGACCTCCATCCACCTACTTTCTGGGACATCAGTGCTTTTTCCTACTACTGGGCTTCGCCCAGCACGTGACGTTCGTTGTTCATGCCTTTCCACAAGCTGACCTATTGTACACACCTCTACATCTTCGGAGATGAGATAAAATACCAGACACTTATCTAAAAGCCTTCTTTTTTTGGTTTCTGTCATCCAGCCCTGTCCTGCCCCAAGAGTAGGACACACCCTCATGTGTAGTCTTGTGAGCTCCTCCATTAGAGATCTTGTGATCTTATATCGTGATTTTTTACAATTTCTGCCCCCAGAAGACAGAGAGCTCTTGGGATACAAAGCCTGTGTTGTTTTCAGGTGTCTCCAGGTCCCTCTAACACTCAAAATCATATTTGATACTGAATAGGTATTGCAAATAACTAAAGGATAAAGGACAGGAGGAGAGGACTATGAAGAAGGATTAAGAAAGAGTATATGGCCACCACCATCAAAAGAATTTCCCAAGCCAGGACACTGGCCTTATTTTTAATATCACTCATCCAAACTTGCTGTTGTAAGTTCTATTTTGTCTACTGGTCCATTTACAGATTTGTATTGATACCTCTGCTGCAGAATTCTGGCTACCACCATGTCTAACTAGTTAAACCACAGCAGTCTTTTTATTGGGCATCTAACTTCTAGTCTCAGGTGCTCAACAGCCTTAGAAGGATCTTTATAAAACATAAATCTTACTGTTTTACTCTTTTATTGGAATTCATTGAACTGCTTCCTTTGGGTCTCAGAATAAAGACTAAATTTCCTTCTGCGGCTCCTGAGGGCATTTATGGTTCTTTCTGCCCTAATAATCATCTCCATCTCTCCCTAACTCCCTGTAGTTTACGCTCAAATCATTCAGAAATACCTTCTGATTAGTTTCCCAGGGCTGCTGTAATGAATTGCCACAAACAGAGTGACTAAAACAACAGAAATTTATTATCTCAGTTCAGGGGGCCATAAGTCTGAAATAAATATGTCAGCAAGATTGGCTCTTTCTGGTGACTCAAAGGGAGAACCTGTTCCAGGTTTCTCTCCTACCAACAGTGGTTGCTGGCCATCCGCAACTTTTCTTGGATTATAACTGTACCTCTCCAAACTCTGCCCACATCTTTACAGGCCTCCTTTACTCTGTCTGTGGGTCTCCATAGCTCTCTCTCCATAGAAGGATACCAGGCACTGAATTTGAGAGCCCACCCTAACACAGTATGACCTCATCATAACAAATTACATCTGCAGAAGTCCTATTTCCAAATATGGTCACATTCTGAGTTTCTGAGTAGACATGAATTTCAGGAATATTATTCAAACTACTATATGTTCTTCTTACCTAGTAGATTGCTTTGTCTTCAGGTTATTTGCATTATAATTATTCCTTCTCCACTACTGTGGAGGAATTGTCCTTTGGCTTATCTTCACTTTTAATCGTCTTTGTTTTTGAGACATTTTACCTATTTTAATGGTTATTTTTATGTGTCATTCTCACTGAGCCATGAAGTGTCCAAATATTTTGGCAAATAATATTTTGAGTCAGCCTGTGAGGGTGTTTCTGGCTGAGGTTAACATTAAAATTGGTAGACTGAATAAAGCAAATTGTCCTCTCTATGTGGGCCTCATCTAATTAGTTAAAGGCCTGAACAAAGATATTGACCCTCTCTATAGTAAAAGAGAACTCCTCCTGTCTTATTTCCTTTGCCTGGGACATATCTTTTTTCTGTCTTCAGATTTGAATTGAAACATTAGTGCTTGATACTATGCCATCAACTTTTCTGTGTCTCCGGCTTGCCAACTGTAGCTCTTATGACTTATCAGCCATCATAATTGTGTGTGCCAATTCCTTATGATATAGTTGATTTAGATAGAGATAGAAATAGATAGAGATAGAGATAGAGATAGATAGAGATGATAGAGATAGAGATATCTTCCATTAGTTCTGTTGCCCTAAAGAAATCTAGCTAATATATCCAGGAGAATTTCCCTTACTCCCAAGAATTGTTTAGATAGTCTTTCTGAGTGCAAAGCTGTTCAGGGAGAAATTCATATTCTACTTTATCACTCTCACTGTGGTCAGTGAGAACAACCCCCTAGACTGTAAGTCTCTAGATGTAATAATTTTTTCATAGTCATTGTTAGATCTTCAATTCTTAGCATATTCAGTCTATTCTCAATAAAATCTTCCCTTTCAAGATGACTGGCTGAATGCATGTTATAATCATTCTCTCATCTCACATCTTTAAAAATGAATAAAAGATAAAGTACTTTATAAAATTGTATAAAAACAGTAATGGTTGCAAGTTCGTTTAGTAATAATGGACTAGGTAATTTTCTGATCAATACTTCTGTGGAAAAATATCTATAAACCTGGGTAAAATATTTTTTAAACATCTTCCTAAGACCTCTACCTCAAGGAAGATGGTGTAGATGTACTTTTCTCATTTTTTCCCACTAACTACAATTAAAAACCTTGGACATTTTATGTTAACAAACAATAAGTCTCTGAAAGGTGGAGAGAAGGCAAATGTATTAGGAATATCAGGACTAAGAAGATAGTATGACTGTGAATTCTCTGGGATTTCTTTACTTCATATATCCAAGGCTTGGAGATAATGAAGCTGGCAGCCTAGAAACACTAAAAGGTGAAAAGAGAAAACAAAATACAATAAAACCTTCTCTTTCTAACCAAGGGTTCAGGAAAGAACCAACCCTTCAGACAGCAATCATTCAACTCCAGACATACACAGCAGAAGAAACTATGGCCTCGCCATATCCACACCAGTAAAGGCTAAGGGGGAAGTGTAGACCTCCATTCTCATCAGATTGTAATGAGGTGCTAAATTCTCCTTCCCAACACCAGGCTGGTGTCAGAAGGGCAGGGTAGGGATTGGGACTTCCATCTCCAGTAAATAGTGAGTGTCCCTCCCCTTGTAGGGTCAGTGGTGAGCATGTGGGGAGCCTGGATTTCCACTCCTATCTGGTAGTGATAAGGTGTCTACCCACCTTGCGATGTCTAAGAGGAGGCTTCATGGAGAGTCAAAATGTTCACCAACACCCAGGCATAAGAAGGTCATTCCCCATTGGTGTCAGTCGGGGCCACATCAGAACAGTGATGAAGCACTCATCCTTACCAGACAGGTTGATTTCAGTGGAAGCTACTGAGGAGCCAGATATCCCAATCCACCCACAGTAATGAGGAGTCTCTTCCCCACCTGACTGTTAACAGAGGCCAAGTAAGGGACCTGGACTTATATCCACTAGCTGCAGCAAATGGATGCAACTTCCCCTACCAGAGGTATGTCACCCAAAGCCTTCTAAAAGAGAGGGTTTAGATAAGACCTGGACCCTTATAATATGCTACCCCCAAATGACCAGTCTTCATTTAAAAATCAATAATTACACCAAGATTCAAGAAAATAAAAATTTGAGTGAAAAAAGCCAATCAACAGATGTTAACACTTAGGTAATGCAGATGTTAAGATTACCTGACATACATTTTAAAGCAGGCATTATAAAATGCTTCAGTGAACAACTACAAATGTGCTTGAAACCAAAGAAAAAAGTAGGAATTAGAATGTCTCAGTGAAGGGATAGAAAACATAAAGGAGAACAAAATGTAAATTTTAGAAAACAATATACAATAACCAAAATAAGAAAAAACAAAACTCAGTGGGCAGACTTAATACCAGGTAGATGTGAACAGGAAAAAAAATGATCAGTGAACTTGAAGATGAACAACGGATATTACCCAAGGTGAATAACAGAGAAAACACACTATTAAAAAAGTGATCAAGACCTCACAAAGTTGTGGGACTATCGCAAAAATTTAATACTTATGTCATCACAGTACTGGAATAAAAGGAGAAAAATGGTGGAACAGAAAAGTAATTCAAAGAATTATAGATACAAATTTTCAAAAGTTGGCAGAAGACATAAACTCAAGAAGTTGAAAGAACCTCAAAATTGAAACTCAAAAAAAAAATGCACATCAAGATGCTCCATAGTCAGGCTTCTAAAAACTTAAGACAAAGAATAAAATCTTAAAAGTAACCAGAGAGAAACAACATATTACGTATAAGGGGAAAATATATTTGAATGGCTAGAGGTTTTTCGTCAGAAATATTAGAGGCCAGAAGAAAGTGGTACATTTTTCATGTGAAAAAAAGTAATTAATCTATATTTCTATATCCTTTTAGAAGTGAGAGATAAATCAAGACTTTCTCAATGAAGAAAATTTAAGGTAATTTTTCAAAAGCACACCTTCCCTAAAAGGATGACTAAAATATGTTCTCTAAACAGAAAGAAAATGTTAGAAGAAAGAATCTTGGGACATCAGAGAAGAAGAAAAAACAATGGAAAGAGTAAAAAGAACAAGGGCTAAATACCTACACTTTCTTTCTCCTAAAGAGTTTCTAAATTATGTTTGACAAGAGAAGCAAAAATTATGCTACTCTCTATAACACTATCTTATATGCTTCTAAATGTATATAGAGGAAACATTGAAGACAATTATAAATAAATGATAGAGGCTAAGGGGATGTAAAGAAAGGTTAAATGCCTATATTCACTCCAACTGGCACCCTGGTGTAGGATGTTGATAGTGGAGGAAGTTGCCTGGGAGGGTAAATGAGGGAAATCTCTGAACTTTCCCCTCAATTTTGCTGTGACCTTAAAACTTTTTTTAAAGGTTGCATTTTCCAGATCAATAGCTGCATACCACACATCAAATCTATGTTGATCTATCCTAGTAAGAGTATCACACCTGTCCCAGCTGCAATTGGAGCTATCACTGTACCTTAAGTCAGTAATTGGCTGACTTAAGTTTGTCATTTTTTCTTTTTGATACATCCAAAGCACCAGCACTAACCAACCATCTTATGGTCATCATTTCCCCACATCTCCCAAATACCAGAGTTACTGCACACACAACACATCTTTTTCTAACTGTACCTTGTCCCAATTCATTTCAGGTGAATCACAGCCATCAACACAGCATCCATTTCCAGCGATGGGATCCAACCTCAGAATCCTATCCTTAGAATTCTGCATCCAGGGATCCCTGGGTGGCGCAGCGGTTTAGCGCCTGCCTTTGGCCCAGGGCGCAATCCTGGAGACCCAGGATCAAATCCCACATCGGGCTCCCGGTGCATGGAGCCTGCTTCTCCCTCTGCCTCTCTCTCTCTCTCTCTCTCTCTCTCTCTCTGTGACTATCATGAATAAATAAATAAAATCTTTAAAAAAAAAAAAAAAAAGAATTCTGCATCCAGGTACTACTTCCATGCCAATCATATTTGGTTGCATTCTCCAGAAGCAGACTCTGAGGTAACAGTTTCTGTGAATGAGATTTGTGAGGAAAAAAAAAAAAAAGAAAAGAAAAGCTACCAGGAGAAGCCAGGGTGAAGAAACAGGGCAGGGCACAAGATGGGCTGAACAAGGGTAACTTTTCTGGCAAAGTCCCACAGAAAGTAGTTTCAGATTTGATTTCACAGGGTGACAGAGTCTTAACCTGACCAGACTTTGGTCAGGCTCCTCTGACTCCTGTGCCCAACTTGGCCTCAGATTTTGTATTTCCATGTCCATTTTTGCTCAACCAATTTTAGCAAGAATCCTACTGAGTGGTTTAGTCAGAGTCCCCTGCCCTCAATACCTGATCACCCTCAGTTTGTGACCATGTTCTTCATTTCCCACCACCTCCCAGGTGATGTCTGATGCCAAATCTTGTCTTCAGCAAGAACCCTGTCAGGCCAGTTTAGCCAGAATCCTCTTTACCTTTGATATTTTCTCTTAGTAATTCTCCATCCAGTGATAACCCCCCACCACCCTCCCTCTTCTCCTTGGCTATAAATCCTCAATTTTCCTCATGTTTGGTGTTGAGCCCCATTGCTCTCCCCTACTGCAAAAACTCATTGGCCCCTATGCTGATCACAACAGTCCCCCTGAATTGTCTTCTTTACCATTTTAAGAAGGGTCATAAATACTTTTCTCTTTAACAAAGGAAACTAGAACATACATTATCCCTCAAAGGAATCCTGTGTGGAGATGTTTGCTGAGCTTTCACTCTCTTATTCCTGTCAGCCCTGGGCCACCATGGGAGATGTCCTCTGATATAGGAACACAGTAGGGGCAGGAGTCTAGGGTAAGTCTCCTGAAGGAGCATGATAGGTGTCTGCCATTAGGGAAGAATCATGGTGTTGTTCAAAGGGATCCCTGGGATGAAGTAGCAATAGGCTGGCCTCATTTATACCCTGGCCTCTCTGTTCAATACCTTCATGTATAATTTCATACTAGACGCCTCAAAGGCATAATTTATCCTCTCTTTGTATTTTCTCCAACACCTAAATGATCCATAGCAGGCTGTGGAGATAAGGAAATAGTCCCACTCATCTGTCTGCAAAATATGAGTCTCTTATCTAGCATCTCCCACCGTGCATTAAAAAAAATTACTTTGATTGTTGTGCCCAAGATTGCGAATCCAAGAAACCACCAAGGAGCTGACACCGATGCAAATACACGAGGGTTTATTTACAAGCTCGAGCTTGGGTCCAAGTGTACCCCACACAGCAGAGCAGGGACTTGGACCCCGAGGTGGGTTTCAGCTTAGTTTTTATAGGCTGGTGAGGGGATCTTCAGAAGGGGTGGAGGAATTTCTCAAGTTCTGTTTACATTTTGATATGGGGCTTTCAAGGGCATTGAGCTCTGTTCTTATTCTAATAGGGGCTTCCTGCCCTTGGCTTGGGCTCTCTTCTTATTCTAATAGGGGCTTCCTGCCCTTGGCTTGGGCTCTGTTCTCATTCTAATAGGGGCTTTCTAGGACGTTAAGCTGTAAGCTGTTTTCTTCCTGTAACTGAAGTAAGGTAAAGTTCAGCTCTTATTCACAGGGGCCTGGGATGGCTGTACTTGTGCTAACGCTGAACTTAAAGTGGAATGGCCTTAATTTTCTCGACCTCCACATTGATGTTAGTCCTCGGGGAGGGCCCCAAGTGCATCACATACTGGTTGTCTCAGGGCAGAATAGTACATGGTGAGGCTGGGGATGTTGAGAAATGAAGCTTTATTAGAGAATTAGAGAAATGTCCCAAAGCAGAGAAGTCATCCAAAACACTCCCATTCACATACCCCCCCCCCTTAGCTTTATCTCCAAATTCTATAATACAGGATTATTTCTTTTCTTATAACCTAACTACATGTGATGTGCCAGGAACTGGGCTGAATTCTTGACTTAAATAATCCCATAGAAACCTGTAAAGGAGGTAATAATTACCCTCTACTAGAGAGAAAAGCTAAGACCTGCTAGTCAGGGGCTTACTGGTGGTGATGGCTCAGAGGGAATGCAGGCAGAAGTAGTTAGCCTCCACCCTCCACTGTCCTTAACTTGTCAAGCTTTTGTGCTCTTGTGATGATGAGCTTTGAATTGCCCTCCTCCAGGGGCCCTCATTCAGATTCAGTTCTCCTCCACTGTAGATGGCTGAAACCCCCCTGCCCCCAGGAAGCCTTCCTGGAGTCTAGTCAGAAACATTTCTGTCTTCTTTTGGAAGAGGCTGGTCGAATGTGCTGTGCCCTCTCTCCCCTGCTGGTTACTATGAATTGAAAGGCAGAGCTCTCTGTGTATTTATTTCCTACTCCTCAGAGGGTGCAGCCCGGCACTGGGTATGTAGTAAGTCTGCAATACAGATGCACTGCAGGAATAAAGTGCTAATGCTCAATATTTGCATGTTAAGAGGAATATGGTCTGATTTTCCACTTCCAAGTGCTTATGCATGATTTAGAGCAGTATGTTGTTGAAAGGATTGGGGGGGGGGGATGCTTAATATATATAAAAGACACCTTTGATATTAAAAATTGTGTCATTATCTAAAAGTCAAAAAATTAGCATCTCCATAGCTAGAATGCTTTTATATCCATATTTTTGTCTCTTCAGCAAGCCATCTGCTTGCATAATTTCATTTCTATTCTACAGACACCCACAGGCAGCCCTCCACTGGAATCAAACTCCTGGCTTGTCCTGCTCTAATTCTCAGGAAAGATCAAATGAAAAGCCTGCAGTTCTCCCTCAGTTAATCCTCAGGACCACTTCGAGGCTTGTTTTATTATCTAAAGACAGATGCTTAAGGAAAATTTGTGACCTGCTTGCTGTTAAGGAACTGATGCTGACAGGTTGTGATTCCTAAGCTCCTGACCACTCAGCTCTATTGCTTTCTGCAGAGACTACCTCGCTCCACTCTCCAGACCTCTATCTGTGTATATGGATCCTTTGCCACCTCCTCATGCACCCCACACTTTCTTCCCTCACTGGGTTACTGTGACAGAATCTGAGCCCTGGAAATTCCTCTCAGAAAGTTGCTATAGAAACTCCTGTTGGGGGTGTTCAGTAGGATGCAGTGTGAATCCTCCCAGCTGATGCACAGAGCAGTGGAGCTGTGTGCAGCTCCAAATCAAGCCACCAGCATTTCTCACCCGACATGTGTTGTCCCAGAGGGTGGAGGAGGAAGCCACCACCAACTTCTTTTCTGTTTAACTCCAGCAATGAAAAGAGAACCTTGCCTCCTCCAAGCTTGGGAAAGGTGGAGAGCTCCTTGTGCCCAAATACCTCAGTTCCAAGCTAGGGAAACCGAGGCTGAGTGGTCACCACCTGTTCTGGGCATCAGAGATTACCAACAGCCAAAGATGACTGACAGGCCAACTCTGATGGAATGCCAACATGCCATATTCTCTGCATTGGCAGGGTAGTATGTAGGGGAGGAGCCCAACCCTAGTTGGGTTTGGATGATAACCTCCTACTCCTGCTTCTCCTCAAAGACCTCTGGTTCTTGCCCTAAAACTATTTGTCTCCACCAACTCCAAACTCATTGAAGGCTTGTTGAAGCCAGTGGCACACCACCAATTTCTTCAAGGGTATTTCCAGAGAAAGTCAGTGGATCTTGCTGCTCAGAGTAACTTAATCTAACAGATATAACCTTGAATGTGGAGACAAATGGCCTGAGCTCAAAGCCTATCTTGGCCATGTTATAGTTGTTCCCTCAGTTTTCCCATCTTCCATGGGGTCATAGTGATTTACAAGGTGGCCTTGAGGATTCAGTAAGGTGGCATATGTGCTCTTCAGCCATGTTGTTCAAGAGAAGTTACAACTGACCATGGTCAGGGGCACCAGGGAGAAACGGAAGCAAAGGTGTTCTGGTGGACACACAGCTTGATGGCAGACTCAGAACCAGCAGCTGTGAGTCCCACTGAGGACAACTGCATCTCAGAGGTGACCCAGGGTGGGCAGAACCAGAGGCAGCCAGACAGGTACTCAGGGCACTTGATCCCACATGCTGACAAATGACTGGATTTTCACAGGGTTGCCTGTGAAATTTTCTCTTTTCACACAGTTCTTAAAATAAATCTCGCTGGAGGGAGGGTTTCACAGAGGAGAAGTGACAGATATATCTTGTTCTACATAAGATGACTAATAGCCCACAAATGTTCCCAAGAAACGTAAGCTGGAGAATGTCAGAGACACAAAAGATTTCAGAGACATGGAGCCTTATGGTCCATATGAGGAATGAGAGGCTGAGAACTAGTGTGGTTTTTCCAAGAAGCTAAAAGTCCATTTATTTGAACATCAAGTACCTACTATGTGTGAAACTTTATGCTAGAGACAAGGTAATCTTAGAGATATAAGTAAGAGATGGTCCTCTGTTCCATGGGCATTATAGTGTAGTTAGAGTTAGTTACAAGCAAATATAATACTAGGCAGAGTTGTAAGAAATACTAAAAGAGTTGTATAAGCTATGGCTCCTCGAAATGAAGGATTGAGTTATTTACTTTGAGGGGAAAGGAGGGAAGGAGAGGAGGATACATTGGAAGGAGCTTCATCAGAATTATGGTTTCCTGAGACTGACCACAACAAATCAGTAAAACATTTAAAAGAATCCAGGCTTAAAAAAAAAGAGAGACAAATACAAATCAAGCTTTTTTAAAAAAGGAAAATTATTATTTTTAATATTATGTAATAATAATTAATATTATTTGAATATTTATCTGAATATTATTTAAAATATTGAAAACTGAAGTTAAAAGAAAAATCTAAAAACCAATGTTATGGAAGATTAGGCATCCATGTTCTCAAAAATTATTTACTGATATCAAGAAATGTATCAGACAAAACTAGAAAGGGCCCTGAATAGCCTCCCATCTCTAATTAGTGTTGCACTCAAAGGAGAAATAAGAATACTTGGCAGAGCCCCAGAAGACTTGGGGAGTTCCTGAATACTCAGTGTAGTCTCTTCACTTAGGCTCAGAACCATCAGGTCAACTGGACCAAGATGTTTAAGCACAAACTCTGGCTAATGACTGGATAATCATTAAATGATGCTGATTCAGGGATACTAGCTAGGAAGCCTGGCCTACAAAAACAAAACTTTTTTTTTTTTTTTTTTAAATGAAGACTTCACTGCATAACCATCATGGAAGAGATTGACACAGAGAGTTAGTCCAGACAAGTCCGTAAACAAGTTAAAAAAAAATGTATAGGACAGTAACAACAGCAATTCTTGGAAGAAAAGATGGAAACAGGACCCAGTGTAGTTACATCTAAAATGATCAGTTTTCAATAATAATAACAACAATAAACCAGGAGCTAGGCAAAGAAACAGGGAAGTGTTCCCCATATACAGGAGAGAGAGTGGTCAATATAAATTGCTGCCTAGAGGGTCCAGATATTGGACTCAGGAGACAAAAACACCAAAACTATTACAAATATAAATACGTTCAAAGAATAAAGGAAGCTATGTTTAAGAATACAGGAAAAGTGTGATGGCTTATCAAATAGCGAATATAAATAAAGATATAGAAATTTAAGAAGAATCTAGGGGATCCCTAGGTGGCTCAATGGTTTAGCGCCTGCCTTCAGCCCAAGGCATGATCCTGGAGTCCCAAGTCAGGCTCCATGCATGGAGTCTGCATCTCCCTCTGCCTGTGTCTCTGCCTCTCTCTCTCTCTCTCTCTGTCTCTCATGAATAAATAAATAATTAAAATCTTTAAAAATAATAATAATAATCATAACTCTATACTGGTTATTGAATTTTAACATATATATGTAATACAAATAATAATATCACAAAGAAGAGCAGAGAAAATAGAGCTTTATTGGAAGAAAATATCTATATTTTACTTAAATTACATTAGCACTTACCTGAAGTTGGTTGTGATAAATTATGACACATAACATGATTACCAGAAAAACGTATAAAATAACACTGAAAATAACAATGATAACAAATTAATTAAAATGGTAAAATAGAAAGTATCTACTTGCTACCAAAAAACATACAGTAAAGAAACAACACAGGAAATAAAAAGATATGAGAAATCAAAATTAAATAGCAAAAATGGCAGATATAAATCCAATCATATCAATGACTACATTAAATGTGAATGGGTTGAATACTCCAATCAAGTCAGAGTTATTTAGATTTGGTAAAAAGAAATTAAGACCTAAAATGCAGTTGGTTTTTGTTTTGTTTTGTTATGTTTTGGTTTTATTTTTAATTTTAATTTTAATTTTAATTTTATTTAAATACAATTTACCAACATAAAGTATAATACCCAGTGTTCATGTGCCCTCTTTAATGCCTGTCACCCAGTTTAAAATATAGGTTTGATCCAAAGATGCACGTAAGTTAAAGGCAAAAGGATAGAAAAAGATATGCAGATAGTAACTGTAGGTGAGTGGGAGTGGCTATATTAATATCAGACAGAATGAAACCATAGCATATTAAAATTTATGGGACACAGCTAAATTTAATAAATGTATTCCCAGGGCATACAGGGAAACTTATAGCTTTAACTTACTGTATTAGAAAAGAAGAAAGATCTAAGCTGATTTTCTAAATTTCCACATTTAAAAACTAGAAAAAGAAGAAAATTAAATCTAAAATGAGAGGAGGGAAAGAAATAGTAAAAATTAGAAAGGAAGTCAATCAGATAGACAAAAGAAAAACAGAGAAAGTCAGTGAATGACAGTTCTTTGAAAAGATTGACAATACTGCTAACCCTTTAACTGATTAAGAAACAAGGGAAAATTAGGAAAACCATATAAGAGAGAAGAGACACTGATGAATTTACAGGAATGAAAAAGAAATTATTATTACTATTTTTATTATTATAAATTATTATAAGGCAATATTATCAACTTTATATCAACAAATTAGACAATTCAGATGGAATGAATAAATTCCTACAAAGACAGAAATTAACAAGACCAACTCAAAATGAAGTAGAAAATGTAAATAGATTCATAACAAGTAAAAAAAAATGAATTTGCAATTTAAAGCTCTTCCAAGGAAAAAAAAAATGATTAGTCCTTCCAAATACCTAGTTTACTACTCGTCCTTCTGGGGCTCTTGGCTTGATTGACCACCTTCCTGGTCTTTGCTCCACTTTCACTGATATCTGTGTTTTCCTCTTGTGTTTTTCTCTTGTACTTTGCTCTCTTTCCTTGTGATTATTCTCCTTTTATAGTCTTTCTTTAGAAAACTTACCTCAATAATGGTCAATATTTTTTTCTAATGGATGCACTTGGAGTTACATTTTCCTCTAATTACCATTTTAGCAGCATCACTCAGATATTGACACATACTCATTTCTTATCATTTACTCATAAATATTTCATCATTTCCATTTTGATTTTTTTATCCCTTGAACTATTCAGCAATGCATTTTTCATTTCCAAAGAAATACGACTTTTTTGGCTACATTTTATCATTAATTTTTATTTTGAGTACTTCTTAGGTACAGTTATCTATATTAAATAGACTACCTGGGACACCTGAGTGGCTCAGCTCTTGGGCACCTGCCTTCAGCTCAGGTGGTGATCGCGGGATCCGGGATGGAGTCCCGCATTTGGCTCCCTGCAAGGAGCCTGCTTCTCCCTCTGCCTATGTCTCTGCCATTCTCTCAGTCTGTGTCTCTCATGAAAAAATAAATAAATCTTTTTTAAAGAATAGACTACTTGGTATTCACTAAGATTGGCTTTTTGATCTAGTATTTTCCAATGTTATTAAAATTTCATAGAGTTCTCTTACATTTTGAGTTGTAGATATGTTCATTAAGGCAAACTCCCTAACTATTATTTTACCCTTACTAATTTTTGGTCTCGTTGTCTTATTGAAATTTCTCTTTATATATGTGGGTATATAATTTTTTGTTGTAATTCTGTAATACATTTTTACTTTATTAATTTTCAGTTTGAATAATGTAAGTGCAGTTGAATATTGCTCTTATGTTTGTGACCCATTTATTGTTCTTCATCTGTGACCTGACTATTCATGTCCTTTGTGTGTTTTAATATTGGTTTATTGGTTTTTTTCATTGACTTGTAGAATAATTAAGAAAACTAATTATTTGTCTATATAATCATTTGCCTGTTATTAGTGTATCAGATGGAAATGTTTTTCCCAGTCTGACATTTCTCTTTGGGTTTATTCATACATGTTACATAGAGTGTAGAATCAGCTTGCCAAGTTTCACAAAGTAAAGAAATTGTTGGAATTTTTATTGGGATTACATTGCAATATTAAGTCCTCTAATCTGTGCACATGGTATGTCCTTCTATATTTTAAATAAAATGGACAAAGGGAAATTATAAATAGAGCAGAAATAAGTAAAATAAAAAAGCAAACATGTAATACAGAAAGCTAGCTTGTTCTTTGAAAAGAATGTTAACACTGATAAATTCTGACAAGACTAATTGTAATAAAAATAAGGGACAAAAATAATCAGAACACAAAAAGGGAGCAAACAACTTCCTGTTCCCTCCATAGGCAAATTTAAATAAACACGTCCCCCAAAAATGCATACTACACAATTGACACAGGATAAAAATATGAATAGTACTGCAAAAAAAACTTGTGTCTAGATTCATTAGCCTTTCAACAAAAACTGCAAGTTTGAATGACTTCACCCACAAGTGTTACCAAACCCTTGTGGAAAGAAAGAACACCAAACTGACATTGTCTCAGAGCATAAAAATTATACTTCCCCAATAATTTTACCAGGCCTGCAAAATCTGTATATCAAAACATTTCCAGTTCAAATTGGGAAAGATAGTTAAAAGCCAATTTCAATTATGTACCTAAATAAATATTCTATAAAATATTAGAAATTTAATTCTATAAACATATAAGAAAGGACAATAAATCATGACCAAATTGGTTTTATTCCAGAATGCCAAGCTTGCTCTTACACTGGAAAGACAATCAATGTATTTCACCACCACTGATTATGTCAATAGTTACAAAGAAAGCATCAGAAAACTTACCTAGAAGACATTTTGAAAGCTTACCTTTTAGTGAAAGGAGCAAGAGGCAGATTATCACTCATACTGGAGGGTCCAGCCAATGCAACGTGTCCAGAAAAAGAAATAAAGAAGGATTAGAAAGGAACAGTGAAATTGCCATCACCTGTAGATGATAGAACTGTTATACAGAAAATCCTAAAGAAGCTAAAAATTCAAAGGAATGGATTGATAGATTGCACAAAACAGTGTAAATATTGGTTATACTTCTATTTGCCAACCATAAAAACTTGAACAATGAAATTCATACTAGCCTTCACATACATAAATAAAAATCAGTTAGAAGATGTAATGGAAGAGAAAACATTTTTTACAATATAAAAAAATAAAATACTAGGCATTAGCCTAACAAAAAATAGTGCAAAACTTAAAGGAGAAAAAATATTAAAAAAAAAAAAACTCTGAAAGAACACAAAGGTTGCCTTGAACAACTATAAATGCATATTAAGTTGTTAAATGGGAAGAAATAAAATCAGAAAGTTGTCAATACTAAGTAAATGTTCACTTCTAATTTGATATATAATAAAACAATATACATTATTATATATATTTATATATATTTACATGTTATATGCAAGTGAATATATAAGCAAGGGCAGCTCAGTTTTTCTTAAAAAATAAATCACAACAGGGAGATAAGACTATTCCTATCTGATATAAAAATGTATGATAAAGCATCTATGACTAAAATAGCATAGTATTGGTACCTGAATAAACAGTGGAACACCATAGAAAATCCTGAAATGCACCAAATGCAAATGCAAATTGAATATTTAATAAAGGTCATATCTAAGATCAGTGAGAAGTGTTTTTTCACTAAATAATACTTGAAAATTATGCAGCCACATTAAAAAAAGGAGACAGATCCATTACTCAAACTAGGATAAATTCTAAATGGATCAGAAATATGCATGTAAAAATTAAAACCATATAAGTTATAAAACAAAAAACATAAAAACATGTGAAAGCTTTCATAGCCTGAAAGTGGGAAGAAGTTTTTAAAGTATGACTCAAATTATAGAAGCAAAAAAAAAAAAAAAAAAAGAAAGGATGGATACACTTGACCACATTAAAATTTCAAAAGACATGACAATACCATAAATAAAATAATAAAACTATGGACAAATTGAAGGAAACATTTGCAACTTAATCACAGGCAAAGACTTTAAAGCCTTATATTAAAATGCTAAAAAAAAAATGCTCCTAAAATTAGAATAAAAAGACAAACAATCCCATTGAAATGATATGAAGAAACAATTCACAGTAAAATAAATGCAAATGTTTCCTAAAACATAAAAAAAATTGCTCATGATTAGAAAATACAAATTAATACTATACTGGGATGTTATATTACTTACCTATCAGACTGGCAAATCCCAAGAGTCTAACAATATACACACTATTGATAAGAGTGTGGGAAAAGACACTCACAATCCCAGTGCCTATGGAGGAGAATCAGACAAAAATCAAGAAAAAATCTGTATCTTTTAGCCAGAAATCCAATGTCTAGGAATCTATTCCTAAAACAAACTGGCAAAATATATAATGACATATGCACAAGGTTATTTGTTGCAGAACTATTTATGAAAGCAAAAGACTGCAAGCCACCAGAATGTCCATCAGTAAGGACCAACATGTCTGATACTGATTGTGTAGAAGGTGGTAATATAATCCCAAAGGAAGAATTATTTCCAGTGCCTCCAAACCATAATATTTTCATTCTATGTCCTTAGTGATATATAGTGATATAAAGTGATTTTACAAAAATAGAACTATAAAAGAATGTTTTTCAGTAGCATAATTTTTAGCATTAATATGGTTTCAAAATTATATTTGTTTGTATAAATGTATAGCAGAATGAGTAAAAACTTATTCTTGTCAAAACTGCTGAGCCACCCAGGGATCCCACTGGAACTTCTTTTTGTGCCAGAAAACAAGTAAGCTTTCAAAGACTGATAAATCCATGTCAAAAGAACATAGAAGCCAATCTGAAAACCTAAGGGAAATGATTTGTACATCAAAAAGTAAAATATCTTTTTTTTTTTTTTTTTTTTTTTTTTTATTTTTTTTTTTTATTTATTTATGATAGTCACAGAGAGAGAAATAGAGAGAGGCAGAGACACAGGCAGAGGGAGAAGCAGGCTCCATGCACCGGGAGCCCGATGTGGGACTCGATCCCGGGTCTCCAGGATCACGCCCTGGGCCAAAGGCAGGCGCCAAACCGCTGCGCCACCCAGGGATCCCCCTCAAAAAGTAAAATATCTAAGGCAACCTGGCTCAGTGGTTTAGTGCCGCCTTCAGCCCAGGGATCCTGGAGACCCCAGATGAGTCCCACATCAGGCTTCCTGCATGGAGCCTGCTTCTCCCTCTGCCTGTGTCTCTGCTTCTCTCTCTTCCTGTGTCTCTCATGAATAAATAAAATCTTAAAAAAACAAAAACAAAAACACAGCCTAGGTGGATTAAACATAACTTAATTGTCTCACAGTTCTGGGGCCTTGGAGTCTCAGATCAAGGTGTCAGCGGAGTTGAATTCTTCTGAGGGTTCTCCTTTTGGCTTATATGGGAGTGGGAAAAAGAAAGCATGTTCTATTGTCTCTCTTTATAAGGTCACTAATACCATTAATAAAGGCCCACCCTCATGACCTCAGCTAAATCTATTTATCTCCTCAAATCCCCAACTCCAAATACCATCACTTTTGGGTTAGTGTTTCAACACATGAACGGGGAGGGCACAATCCAGTTCAAAGCAGATCTAGGTAGTCATCATCACTGAATGCAAAATCAATTTTATGTGAAAGATTGATAGATAACTTTATCAAGGAAGGATCAGTCCAATAATACACAAACACACAAACAGATCAATTCTAGCATTATTAAAACTGGGAAAATTCCTGATGTGATTCCACAGGAACTTCACAGTATCTGTGATATATTATTTCCCAGAAGTGAAACTGTAATCAAATCAAGCCAATTTACATGAAATTGGGTGAGGAAGATGTTGGGGGTGGGCAAGAAAAGACACATTATAGGACACCAATAAGGAATCAGCCAATTGAAAATGCAAGACATCTACAATACAATTGACCCATCTCACCAATAAATTATTGACATTAAAAAAGGTAGGAAGTCTGTTATAGAAGACAATAAACTTCAAAACCATACCAGCCAAATGTATAACACATGTAACTTTTGAGATTTTAATTTGAATAAACCAATTCTAAAAAGACATTTATGGGACAGTTGGAGAAATTTCTATGAAATTATTTTTAAATTTTTTAGCTTGATAAGAACATAAGGTTTATGTAAAGAAGAAAAATATTTATCTATTAGAGATAAATATTCATGTAGAAAATAAGTCTTAAACATAGATATCATTTAAAATAGCATAAATTATAAAATTACCATACTGTTTTTTTTTTAATTTTTATTTATTTATGATAGCCACACAGAGAGAGAGAGAGAGGCAGAGACATAGGCAGAGGGAGAAGCAGGCTCCATGCACCGGGAGCCTGACGTGGGATTCAATCCCGGGTCTCCAGGATTGCGCCCTGGGCCAAAGGCAGGTGCTAAACCGCTGCGCCACCCAGAGATCCCTACCATACTGTTTTGATTATTATGGCTTTGTAGTGTATTTTCAAATCAAGAAGTGTGATACCTTCTGCTTTGTTTTTCTTATTCAAGAACATTTCGCCTATCCAGGGCCTCTTCTGGTTCCATAACAATTTTAGGATTATCTTTTCTATTTCTGTAAAAAAAAAATGCCATTGGAATTTTGATAGGGTTGCATTGAATCTGTAGATTGCTTCGGATATAATGAAAATTTTGGCAATACTAATTCTTCTGATTAGCAAACATGAGATGTGTTTCCATTTATTCATGTACTTTGAATCTGCTTCCTCAATGTGTTATATATAGTTCAGTGTAGAAGTCTTTCAGCACCTTGCTTAAATTTATTCCTAAGTACTTTATTATTTTGTTATTATAAATGGGATTGTTTACTTGATTTCCTTTTTTGATACTTCATTGTTGGTGTAAAGAAAACCTACTGATTTTCATATGTTAATTTTGTATTCTGCAACTATACTGAATTTGAATAGAATAGATAACCTAGAAATAAATCCATGTATTTATGGTAAACTGAACTTCAACAAGGGTAGAAGGGCAAGAATACACTATAGAGAATGAATAGTCTCCTCAATAAATGCTGGTGGGATAATTGGATATCCATATACAAAATAATGAAATTAGACCCCTACTTTACGCCATACAGAAAAATCAACTCAAAATGGATTAAAGATTTAAAAAAAAAGACATAAAACTCATAGATGAAAACAGAGAAAAACCTTCTTGACCTTGGTTAGAGCAATGATTTCTTGCATATGGCATCAAAAGCACAGGCAATAAAAGCAAAAATAGACAAAAGGAACTACATCAAACTAAAAGTTTCTGCACAGCAAAAGACACAATCACCAAAGTGAAAATGAAATGTACAGAATGGGAGAAAAATATTTGATAAAAATTAATATCTGATAAAGATGAATATCCAAAGATAAAAGGAATTACTACAACTCAGTAGGAAAGAAAGAGAGAGAGAGAGAAGGAAGGAAAGGAAGGAAGAAGGAAGGAAGGAAGGAAGGAAGGAAGGAAGGAAGGAAGGAAGGAAGGAAGGAAGGAAGGAAGGAAGGAAGGAAGGAAGGAAGAAAGGAAGGGAAAAAGGAAAGATGGATCAAAGAATCCAATTAAAAAATGAGAGGGATGCCTGGGTGACTCAGTCAGTTAAGCGTCTCTCAGTTTTTGTTTTTTTGTTTTTTTTTTTTTCTTTTGACTCTCAGTTTTGACTCAGATCATGATCTCAGTGAGTCCTAGGACTGAGCCCCATGTCAGATTCCCTGCTCAGTGGGGAGTCTACTTCTCTCACTCCCTCCACCCCTCTCCATTCATGTTTTCTCCATGTCTCTCTCAAATAAAAAAATAAAATTTTAAAAATAGAGAGAAAGAGAACAGAAATAAAAAGAGTTTGGAAAATACTTTGATCAGAGTTTGGAAAGTGAATACTTTAAAATGCAAATTCTCCTTCAACTTGACCTGTGAATTTCACGCAATCTCAAGCAAATGTATATAGCTTTCCCCACCATGGTATTTGAAAAACCAACTCTCCATTTTTTATGGAAATGCAAAATGTCAAGAATAGCCCAAATACTTTTCAAGAAGAACAAGATGTGAAGAATTGTTTATTGGATATCAAGACATATTATAATGCTTTGATAATTAAGACAGGGTAGTGCTGGCACCATTTACAAAAGAGGCTGTCTTTTTTTTCAGTGGATAGTCTTTCCTGCTTTGTGGAATATTAGTTGACCATCAAGTTCAGGGCTCATTTCTGGATTCTCTATTCTGTTCCATTGATCTCTGTGTCTATTTTTGTGCCACTACCACACTGTCTTGATGACCACAGCTTTGTAGTACAACTTGAAATCTGGCATTTTGATGCCCCCATATATGGCTTTCTTTTTAAATATTCCCCTGGGTATTCGGGGTCTTTTCTGATTCCACACAACTCGTAAGGAGATTTGTTCCAACTCTCTGAAGAAACTCCATGGTATTTTGATAGGGATTGGATTAAACGTGTATATTGCCCTGGGTAACATTGATATTTTCACAATATTAATTCTGCCAATCCATGAGCATGTGATATTTTTCCATCTCTTTGACTTCCTCAATTTCTTTCACAATTGTTCTGTAGTGTTTAGGGTATAGATCCTTTACCTCTTTGGTTAGGTTTATTCCTAGGTATCTTATGCTTTTGGGTGCAATTGTAAATTGGGTTGACTCCTAAATTTCTCTTTCTTCAGTCTCATTGTTAGTGCATAGAAATGCCACTGATTTCTGGGCATTGATTTTGTATCCTGCCACACTGCCGAATTGCTGTATGAATTCTAGCAATCTTGGGGTGGAGTCTTTTGGGTTATCTATGTACAGTACTATGTCATCTGTGAAGAGGGAGAGTTTGACTCCTTCTTTGCCAATTTGAATGCCTTTTATTTCTTTTTATTGTCTGATTGCTGAGGTTAGGACTTCTAGGACTATGTTGAATAGCAGTGGTGAGAGGGGACATCCATGTCTCGTTCCTGATCTTAGGGGAAAGGCTCCCAGTGTTTCCCCATTGAGAATGATATTTGCTGTGCGCTTTTCCTACATGGCTTTTAAGATGCTAAGGAATGTTCCCTCTATCCCTACACTCTGAAGAGTTTTGATCAGGAATGGATGCTGTATTTTGTCAAATGTTTTCACTGCATCTATTGAGAGGATCATATGGTTCTTGTTTTTTCTCTTGTTGATATGATCTATCACATTGATTCCTTTAAGAGTGTTGAACCAGCCTTGCATCCCAGGGATAAATCCCACTTGGTCATGGTGAATAATCTTCTTAATGTATTGTTGGATCCTATTGGCTAGCATCTTGTTGAGAATTTTTGCATCCATGTTCATCAGGGATATTGGTCTATTATCTCCTTTTTGGTAGGGTCCTTGTCTGGTTTTGGAATTAAGGTGATGCTGTCCTCATAGAACAAGTTTGGAAGTACTCCATCTCTTTTTATCTTTCAGAGTAGCTTTAGTAGAATAGGTATGGTTTCTTCTTTAAACGTTTGATAGAATTCTCCAGGGAAGCCATCTGGCCCTGGACTTCTGTGTCTTGGGAGGTTTTTGATGACTGCTTCAAATTCCTCCCTGGTTATTGGCCTGTTCAGGTTTTCTATTTCTTCCTGCTCCAGTTTTGGTAGTTTGTGGTTTTCCAGAAATGCATCCATTTCTTCTAGATTGCCTAATTTATTGGCGTAAAGCTGCTCATAATAAGTTTTAAAAATCATTTGTATTTCCTTGGTATTGGTGGTGATGTCTCCTTTCTCATTCATGATTTTATTAATTTGAGTCTTTTCTCTATTCTTTCTAATAGGCTATCTAATGGTTTATTTATGTTATTAAGTCTTTCAAAGAAACAACTCCTGGTTTTGTTGATCTGTTCCACAGTTCTTCTGGTCTCAATTTCATTGAGTTCTGCTCGAATCTTTATTAACTCTCTTCTGCTGGGTGTAGGATCTATTTGCTGTTTTTTCTCCAGGTTCTTTAGGTGCAAGGTTAGCTTTTGTATTTGAGCTCTTTCCAGGTTTTGGATGGATGCTTGTATTGCGATGTATTTCCCCCTCAGGACTGCTTTTGTTGTATCCCAAAGATTTTGAACAGTTGTATCTTCATTCTCATTAGTTTCCATGAATCTTTTTAATTTTCCCATAATTTCCTGGTTGACCCTTTCATTTTTAGCAGGATGGCCCTTAACCTCCTTGGTTTTGAAATCTTTCCAACCTTCTTCTTGTGATTTAGTTCTAATTTCAAAGAATTATGGTCTGAAAATATGCAGGGTATGATCCCAATCTTTTGGTATCAGTTAAGACTGATTTGTGACCCAGCATGTGGTCTATTCTGAAGAAAGTTCCATGTGCACTTGAGAAGAATGTGTATTCAGTTGCGTTTGGATGTAAAGTTCTGTAAATATCTGTGAACTCCATCAGTCCAGTGTGTCATTTAAAGCTCTTATTTCTTTGGAGATGCTGTGCTTTGACGATCTGTCATTTGCAGAAAGTGCTACATTCAAGTCACCAAGTATAAGTGTATTATTATCTAAGTATGTCTTAACTTTGATTATTAATTGATTGATATACTTGGCAGCTCCCACATTAGGGGCATAAGTATTCATGATTGTTTGGTCCTCTTTTGGATAGATCCTTTAAGTATGATATAGTGTCCCTCTTCATCTCTTACTACACTCTTTGGCATAAACTTTAATTTTTCTGATATAAGGATTTCTACCCCTGCTTTCTTTTGAGGACCATTTGAATGGTTCATGGTTCTCCAACCTTTTATTTTCAGGCTGTAGGTGTCCTTATGTCTAAAATGAGTCTCTTGTAGACAGCAAATAGATGGGTCTTGCTCTTTTATCCAGTCTGAAACCCTGAGCCTTTTGATGGGGTCATTAAGCCCATTCACGTTCAGAGTTACTATTGACAGATATGAATTTAGTGTCATCATGATACCTATTCAGTCCCTGTTTTTGTGGATTGTTTCCTTGGACTTCCTCTTTCTTTTACAGAATCCCCCTTAATATTTCTTGCAGAGCTGGTTTTGTGGTCCCATATTCTTTCGGTTTCTGCCTATCTTGGAAGCTCTTTATCTCTCCTTCTATTCTGAATGAGAGCCTTGCTGGATATAGTATTCTTGGCTGTAGGTTCTTCTCATTTAGGACCCTGAATATATCCTGCCAGCCCCTTCTGACCTGCCAGGTCTCTGTGGAGAGGTTTGCTGTTAATCTAATATTTCTCCCCATAAAAGTTAGAGATTTCTTGTCTCTTGCTGCTTTAAGGATCTTCTCTTTATCTTTGGAATATGCAAGCTTCAGTATTAAATGTCGAGGTGTTGAGCGGTTTTTTGATTTTGCGAGGAGGGGGGCCGAATCTCTATCTCCTGGATCTGAATGCCTGTTTCCCTCCCCAAGTTAGGGAAGTTCTCAGCTATGATTTGTTCAAATACACATTCTGGTCCCCTGTCCCTTTCGGCGCCCTTGGGAACACCAATTAAGCATAGATTTTTCCTTCTGAGGCTGTCATTTATTTCCCTTAATGTATCCTCTTGATCTTTTAATTGTTTGTCTCTTTTATCCCTCAGTTTCCTTCCTTGCCTTCAATGTGTCTTCTTCGTCACCCAGTTGTTCTTCTACCTCATTAACCCTGGTTGTTAGGACCTCCAGTTTGGATTGCATCTCATTTAATTGATTTTTAATTTCGGCCTGATTCGATCTAAATTGTGTAGTCATGAAGTCTCTTGTATCCTTTATGCTTTTCTCCAGAGCCACCAGTAGCTTTATAATTGTGCTTCTGAATTGGATTTCTGACATTGAATTGTAATCCAAATTTTGTAATTCTATGGGAGAGAGGACTGTTTCTGATTCTTTCTTTTGAGGTGAGGTTTTCCTTGTACTCATTTTGCTCAGTGCAGAGTGGGCAAAAACAAGTTGTACTGGAAAAAGGAGAAAAAGAGAGAAAAAAAAAAGAAAAAGAAAGGGGTGGGACAAACAGAAAACAAAAAACAAGGGGGATTATCCTCTGATTCTATATACTGTAAATCCCTTGACTTCCCCTGGAATTTTCCAGCACTGTTTGGTCAATAACTTGCTTTTCCCCTGTCCTTCTAGCTGGTCTTCTGGGGGAGGGGCCTGCTGTGCTGATTCTCAGGTATGTGCACCTGGGGGAGTTTCCCAGCCCCCTTTCAGATGCACGGTTCAGTGGGAGCTGTTTATCCTATGAGGACCCTGCTCAGTCCCAGGGACAAGGTGACACCAGGAGGAACAACAACAGTGGCGGCAGCCAGCTCTCCAGCTCTGCAGTCAGCTCCCGCAGTAACTACCGCGGCTCTCAGTCTGCAGGGTCCTGGATGCTCTGGGGGTGGGGGGCGCCGATCTGCACAGCTTGGGGGACCGGCGGCAGGAGCATCCTCAGTGCCCTGTGTCCTCCCGGCCTCTGTCTGTCCCTGGGGGAGCGCCAGATCCTGGGCTCTGTCCCCCAGCACCCTGGGCTCTGGGGCCTGCACCGCTGGAATCGCCCCTCAGAGCTACACAGCTCCCTCCAGAGCGGTAACAACCACCAGAGCTGCTCCTGAGCCCGCCAGGGGTGCCCTCCAGCCCTTTTGGGAGCTCGGCCGTGATGTGTTGCCCGCTCTCCCCGGGTCGCTGGTCCTCTGTTAGTGTCCTTGGGAGCCTGAGGGCATCCCCACCCCTCCTGGGATCCTGCCCGAGCTCCCTGCGAGCACCTTTCCATCCTGGAAGATTGGTGAAGCTCCTGCGTTTCCAGGATGGGGCTCTCCTGTCCTGGGGGCTCTCGCCGGGGGCCCCTCCCCCTTGGATGCTTTTTTATTTCTTTTTTTTTTTTTCGTCTTCCTACCTTGATAGAAATGCAAACTCTTCTCACTGTAGCATTCCAGCTGTTCTCTCTTTAAATCCCAGGCCGAATTCATAGGTTTTCAGGATGATTTGAAAGTTATCTAGGTAATTTGGTGGGGACAGGTGACTTGGGGACCCTACTCTTCCACCATCTTGCTTCGCCCTTCTTCTCTCTTATGAATTTTAATGCAATAGTTCTCAACAAAAGTATTAGCAAATTGAATTAAAAAATTTGTAAAAAGAATTTTATATAGCCCACTGGATTTTTCCCAGAAATGTAAGGATGATTTAATATTTAAAATCAATCAACAAAGCAGGCCATGTTAATAGGCTAAAATAGGAATTAAAAACAAAAAAATTGACAAAAATCCAACATCCATACATTATAAAAATTCTCAGTGAGGTAGGAATACAAGGGAACTGCCTGAACATAATAGGAGCATCTAAAGAAGCCTACAGTTGATATGATTGAATCACGATAACATGAATGTTGTTCCCCTAATATCAGGAGCAAGGCAAGAGTATCTGTTGTCAACACTCTTATTCAATGCATCACTAAACGTTTTAGCCATTGCAGTAAGAGGAGGAAAGAAGAAACATACAGAATGAAAAAGAAGAAATAAAGCTGCCTCTAGGAGCAGATGACATGATTGTCTTCATAGAGAATCTCAAGAAATAAATACCTACCTAAATACCTAAATACCTAAATCACAAAAATAAATACCTATAAATAAGAACTGAGTTTAGCAAGGGTGCAGGATACAATAGCAACACAAAACTATCTGTCACATTTCTCCTGACTAAAAAGGGGAATGGAGAAACTGCAATTAAAAATGTAAAACTAAAAAAAAAAAAAAAGTAAAACTAGGGGAACCTCAGTGGCTCAGTCAGTTGAGAATCAGACTCTTGGTTTCAGCGCAGGTTACGATTTCATGGGTCTTGGGATTGAGCCCTTCTTTGGGCTCCCAGCTCAGTGGGGAGTCTACTTAGATTCTTTCCCTCTGCCTGTGTCCCCACTTGTATGCTTATCTCTAAAATAAATAAGTAAATCTTTAAAATAATAAATAAGTAAATGTAAAACCATTTACATTCACACCAAAGAAAATGAAGTGCTTGGGTATAAACTCAACAAAAAATGTAAAGGATCTGAATACTGAAAATTAAAAATGTTGATAAAAGAATCAAAGAAGACCTAAATAAATGAGAGATGTACCATATTAATAGATTAAAAGACTCAATATAATAAAGATAATTTCTCTCCAAATTAATTTAATATGTTTTCCATTAGCATCCCAGCAAGGTTTTTGTAGATGTAGACAGTATTATTCATTTATATGAATAAGTACAAACCTCAGAATAGCTAAAAACAATCATGAAAAATAAAATGGGAGAAAAAATGTATACAATATTAAGATTTAATATATAGCTACAGTAATGTAGACAGTATGGTACTAGTGGAAAGGCAGAAATATAGAGTAGTAAATCAAAATTAAAAACTCAGAAATACAGGGATCCTTGGGTGGCTCAGTGGTTGAGCATCTGCCTTCAGCCTGGGGCATGATCCTGGGGTCCCAGGTTTAGGTCCCACATCAGGCTCCCTGAGTGGAGCCTGCTTCTCCCTCTGCCTGTGTCTCTGCCTCTCTCTCTCTCTCTCTCTCTCTGTGTGTACGTCTCTCATGAATAAATACAATCTTAAAAAAAATTAAAAGAAATTAAAAAAATACTCAGAAATACACCCTTATAAAGATGTTAAACTAATTTTTGACAAAAATTTTGTGTTTTCTTGGCAAATGCAATTCAACTGAAGAAATATATTCCTAATAATGGTGTGGGAACATCCATAGGCAAAAATGTAAACTTTGACCTTGACCTCATATTGTATGCAAAAATAAACTTGAAGTGGATCACAGATATAAGTTAAAACTATTTAATTTTTATTTTATTTTTTTTAAAGATTTTATTTATTTATTCACGAGAGATACACACACACAGAGGCAGAGACACGGCAGAGGGGGAGAAGCAGGCTCCCCTCAAGGAGCCCAATGTAGGACTCCTCTATCTCAGACTCTGGGATCACACCCTGAGCCAAAGGCACTCAACCACCGAGCCACCCAGGCATTCCAAAACTCTACAATTTTTAGAAAAAACACAGAAGTTTATCTTTGTGTATGGTGTAAGAGAATGGTCCAGTTTCGTTCTTCTGCATGTGGCTGTCCAATTTTCCCAACACCATTTATTGAAGATCATCCTCCTTCCAGTGAATATTCTTTCCTGCTTTGTCGAATATTGGTTGACCATAGAGTTGAGGGCCCATTTCTGGGTTCTGTATTCTGTTCCTTTGATCTATGTGTCTGTTTCTGTGGCAGTAGCACACTGTCTTGATGATCACAGCTTTGTAACACAGCTTGAAATCTGGCATTGTGATGCTCCCAGCATTGGTTTTCTTTTTCAATATTCCTCTGGCTATTCAGAGTCTCTTTCTGATTCCATACAAATGTTAAGATTATTTGTTCCAACTCTGTGAAGAAAGTCTATGGTATTTTGATAGGGATTGCATGGAATGTGTAAATTGCCCTGGGGAGCATAGAGATTTTCACAATATTAATTCTTCCAATCCATGAGCATGGAATGTTTTTCCATCTCTTTGTTTGTGTCTTCCTCAATTTCTTTCAGAAGTGGTCTGTAGTTTTTAGGATATAGATCCTTAACCTCTTTGGTAGGCTTATTCCTAGGTATTTTATGGTTTGGGGTAAATTGTAAATGGAATTTATTCCTTAATTTCTCTTTCTTCAGCGTCATTGTTAGTGTGGAGAAATGCCACTGATTTGTGTGCATTGATTTTGTATCTTGCCACATTGCTGAATTGCTGTATGAGTTCTAGCAATCTTGGGGTAGAGTCTTTTGGGTTTTCTCTATACAGTATCATGCAATGTGGAGAAAGGGCAACTCTCTTGCACTATTGGTGGGAAGGCAAACTTGTACAGGCACTCTGGAAAACAGCGTGTAGGTTCCTCAAGAAGTTAAAAATAACGCTGCCCTATGACCCAGCAATTGCACTACTGGGTGTTTACCCCAAAGATACTGATGTAGTGAAATGTCAGAACACCTGCACCCCAATGTTCATAGCAGCAATGTCCACAATAGCCAAACTGTGGAAGAAGCCGTGATGCCCTTCCACAAATGAATGGGTAAAGACAATGTGGTCTATATATACAATGGAATATTACTCAGCCATCAGAAAGGATGAGTACCCACCATCTGCTTCAACATAGATGGAACTGGAGGGTATCATGCTGAGTGAAATAAGTCTATTGAAAAGGACAATCATCATGTGGTTTCACTCATACATGGAATATAAGAAATAGTGAAATGGATTATAAGGGAAAGGAGGGGAACTGAGTGGGAAAAAATAGAGAGGGAGACAAACCATGAGAGACTTCCAACTCTGGGAAGCAAGCAAACGGTTGAGGAAGGGGAGGTAGGTGGGGGATAAGGTAACTGGGTGAAGGGCACTGAGTAGGGCACTTGATGGGATGAGCACTGGGTGTTATACTATATGTTGGCAAATTGAATTTAAATTTAAAAAAGTAAAAAAAGAAAACTATAAAGAATAAAATAAAGGTATAACTATTGCCTGAAAAAAAGAAGAGATAGCCTTGGTTTGCAATTGAAAAACAAATATTCACAACCACCTTAATGGTACCCATGTATGCCCTGGCTCTTCAAGAAAAGTCCTGTTTTTTTTGTAATTTTACACATTTCAATAAAAATCATTTGTCAAATGTTTAAGTAAAAAAAAAAGAGAAGGAAATAAAAAACATAGGAGGAAATATTTAGGATCTAGGTCTAGAAAAGACATCTTAGGCATTAAAAGCATAATGGATAAAGAAGATGTGGTTTATGTATACAATGGAATATTACTCAGCTATTAGAAATGACAAATACCCACCATCTGCTTCAACGTGGATGGAACTGGAGGGTATTATGCTGAGTGAAGTAAGTCAGTCGGAGAAGGACAAACATTATATGTTCTCATTCATTTGGGGAATATAAATAATAGTGAAAGGGAATATAAGGGAAGGGAGAAGAAATGTGTGGGAAATATCAGAAAGGGAGACAGAACGTAAAGACTGCTAACTCTGGGAAACGAACTAGGGGTGGTAGAAGGGGAGGAGGGCGGGGGGTGGGAGTGAATGGGTGACGGGCACTGGGGGTTATTCTGTATGTTAGTAAATTGAACACCAATAAAAAATTAAAAAAAAAAAAGCACAATGCATAGAAGAAAAAAATTAAAAATTTGTCCCCATCAAAATTAAAATATTTTTCTCTGCAAAAAGACCTGTGAAAGAGATGGAAAAACAAGCTACAGACTGGGAGAAAATTCTTGTAAAACATATTCAACAAAGGATTAGTATCTAGAATATGTAAAGAACTCTTAAAAACACAACAGTAATAAAACCAACCCAATTTGCATACAGGCAGATATAAACAGACATTTCACTGAAGATGATATACAGATAGAAAATAAGCACACACACAAAATATTTAATATCACTGTCTACTGGGGAAATGCAAAATGAAACTACATTAAGATATCACTGTACAACTATCATAATGGCTAAAACAAAAAAGTGACAATACTAAATGCTGACAAGGATGCAGAGAAACTAGATCACTCCATTGTTGGAAGGAACGAAAACTGGAACAGCTACTCTGGTAAGCCCTTTGGTAGTTTTCATTTAGCAAATATACAATTACCATTGAACCCAGCAATTGCATTCTTGGGCATTTATTCCATAAGATGAAAACATAAAAAAACTAAGGTAAGAATGCTGAAAATAACTCTATACCCATAAATTTGGCAACTTAGATGAAAAGGATCAATTGTTGAAAGGCACAAAGTACCAAAAGTCACACAAGATGTAAATAACCCAAATAATTTCATATCCATTAAAGGAAGTAATTTAAAAAATTTTTGTAACAGAAAGTTTTTATCTCCAAAGAAAAAAAAAGTCCAAGTCCAGAAGCTTCCACAGATGAATTTTAATGAACATTTTAAGGCAGAAATAATATTAATTCTATAAAATATCTTCCAGAAAATAAAAGACTGGGAACACTTTCCACCCTTGACAAAGAGGCCAGATACTACTAATATCCTTTTGGGCATAGACACAAAAATCCTCAACAAAATATTTGCAAATCAAAGTCAGACAGTATGAAAAGGTATAATACATCACAACCAAGTAAGATTCACCCCAGGAATGTAAATTTGGTTCAATATTCAAAAATCAATCAATATAATTATCCATATTAACAGAATAAAAGAAAGAAACCATACGATCATCTCAGACAATGCAGAAACACATTATAAGCTCCAACTATCCAGATAGCATCAATCCCAAGATGATTGACATCAGGAACCAGTAGAATGAGCTTTTGTCTCTTGCAAGCCCCGGGTCCTTCCTGGCAGCACCTGCTGCTGACAAGTAAAAGAAGCAAAAAGATGTGGCTACATAATGATGTGATTTATTTTTTACACTTATCTGACTCTAGTCCTAGGAAAGGCAAGAGTACCTTGTACCCATGAGTTCCCCTGAGTCTGCAGGCAAATGTAATCCTTTGACACATATTTCAAATCATCTCTCACTTCCCCTTTTTTTTGTTTGTTTGTTTGTTTTTTGTTTTTTGTTTTTTTACATTATCAAGCTCCCTCAAATTCCTTCCCCTATGATAAAATTTCTTAGCTCTGGTTGGCTCTGCTTCAATTTCAGTTTCTCTTATTTGCACACAGTCTTTCAGTTATGATATTATGAGCATAAGGAAGAAACCAAAATCAGGACAACTGAGATAAAGAGGCAGGTCTTGGTCTTGAATGGACCTTCAGTTCTACTTGGTAAAAGTTGTACTGTGGACTTTACTCGTTTCACTGTCATGGACATAATAATATTAATTTTTTGTACTTTCTTCTCCTGAATTTGTTGAAATTACTGACTTCCCACATTCTCAATCTCTTCCCAAACTCTTTTGTATTAAGGAATCACCTTTTCATAAAGCCAAGCCTTCTGGTCCTTCTGAAGCCAAAGGTTAAAATAGCACTTGATGGGATGAGCTCTTGGGTGATATTTTATATGTTGGCAAATTGAACACCAATAAAAATAAATTAAAAAAAAAGCCATACTCTGCATGTCTCTAGAGGTTGCATTCCTGACAGTGAATTTCTTCTTTGAAGTGGCTTTGCTATCTGGAGAGACTGCCGATTTTCCAAGCCATCCAATCCTTCTCATTTCTTGCTTGGCAGGTCTTCCCTCAATTTCTCTCACTCTCCTCACCTTTCACTATAAACAGCAAGATGAAAATAAGGCTGTACCTTTAATACCAAGCTTGAGGATCTTCTCAGTTAAATGACCAAGCTTGTCTTTTACAAGTTCTGTTTTCTTCATAACTGCCAAACACAATTTCACTAAGCTCTTTGCCAATACATGACAGGGCTCCTCTTCCTCTAGTTTCCAAGCACATTTCCTCACTCTCTTCTGAGCCTTTATGTGCAGCATTCCCGAGCCTGCTCTGTGTATTCCCACCAGCAGCATAACATGCATATTTTTATCAATATGTGATGCTTAGGCATCCTCTGAGGGAACGTGGGGGTTTTGTACAAAGGTTTTCATCTCCTCTAAGTCCTTGCTACCAGAATCCTTAACATCCATATCTCTGTTAATAGTTTGTCCAAGGCAGTCAAGGTTTTTACTAATATTAGGCTTCTCGAGATCCCTCCAGCTTCTGGCCACTGCCTGATTTCAAAGCGGCATTCACATTTTTAGGTATTTCTTTCAGAAGCACCCCACTTCCAGGGACTGAAATCTGTATTTATTTTTGTTGTTGTTGTTGTTGTTGCTGTGGTGACATATTCACAAGTGTAGCATCCGATGGCGAGTGTTGGGGGTCATGGAAACCAAAATGCTGCCTGTTGCACCACTCCTAGTAAGATCCAAGTGAGAGCCCTGAATATACAATTGTAATTATTCAAAGCCAATCTGAGATGCAGAAAGGAGGAAGAGAGTGGTGCAGCACTTTTTAAATGGCACACAGGGGTACCCACTGATGTCTGTAACCCATCATGGTGCTCACAGAAACAGAGACTACTCAGTGGGATCTCAAACTCAAACATTAGAAGGAAGAGTGGAAAAACCACTCATTGATTATACCAAAAGAAGTGAATTACACTGGGTACGCATCTTCATTCCAAAGAAGAACTTAAAGTGGCAGGAGAATGAATGATTAGCTTTCTTCCTTCCTATTGCTCCCTGTAAAACACATATGCATGCTTGTGCACACATGTCTACCTTATACACACACACATCTCTGCAAACCACTACATTTACAGGACTTTTTTACACTTCAGATGAGTCTATTAGTTTCCAATAAACATACTTGCCATCTATATTTGGATCTCATCACCCTAATGAAAGGATTGCTGAATACTTTGCAGCCAATTACCACATGCAAGATAAATGCATGTATTTATTCATTCTCAATAGTGATGATTAAGAGGGAGTCATTTTGCCATAGTCTAGCAGATATTTAAAATATAAATGAACTCACTGCAGGAGAGAATACTTTCCTCCCAGCCCAACCTGAGGACAGTGCCATGCTAGACAGAGCTTTTTTGTCCAGTCCTATTAGCATGAAATTACTCTTCTATTCTTTTAAATACCACCGTGAGGATGAGATAAAGCAAGTACAGATACTTCTCAAAAAGGGGGGGGGGCTGCCTCTCTTTGTTTTCATTTGAGAATCCCAACCCCTCCCATCTATCCACCATTCTGGATTTTCTTATCTAATAGTTTGTTTCTTTATTGCAATGTCGATATATGCATTTGATGTTATTTCTCTACAGCAGAAGAAACACATTCATACTGAAAAAATATGTCTCAAGAAATCTACTTTTGAAGTTCTCTACTGAGAGATAGATTTTAAGCAGTGATGTGTAGTTATGGAAATATGCCATCTGTCACCTTATCTTTCTTGAGGCCTCTTGACAATTCCCATTTAGGACAAAAAAAGTCCCCCTTTTGTGACATGATCATTCTTTATTTGATCTAAATGGATGTATCAAAAATGAGTAGGGGCACCTGGGTGGCTCAGTGGGTTGAGCGTCTGTCTGTCTTTGGCTCAGGTCATGATCCCAGAGTCCTGGGATCGAGTCCTGGGATCGAGCCTGCAGGAAGCCTGCTTCTCCCTCTGCCAATGTCTCTGCCTCTCTCTGTGTGGTCTCTCATGAATAAATAAATCTTAAAAAAAAACACACCTTATGACCAAATATAAGGTATTTTAAATGCTTACAAATATGTAAACATTTGTATATTAAAATCAAACATGCATATAATAGTATTTATTTAAATTAAATAAGTTATTATTTATTAAGTTCAACACAAAACAGTTAACAAACCAAATAATTATAACACCAATGAAAAGTTCCAGTTTTTCCCTCATTTAGACCCAAGGTATTGTCTGGACCTTCTTCAAGCTCACCCTTAACATGGCTGCTGGGGAAGCAGAAGCATACAGGAAGGTGTGTAACCTATATGACCTCAAATGTCTTTTTGCAATATGAGAACCACAATCTCAGGACTAGAAGCAGCACCTGATATGGGCCTCATCAGTGTCTGCTTACAGACCTCAACCCAAAGCCAGTGTCTTTTGTTTATATTAGAAATATGTTTAGTAATGTAATAGTGGGAACAATTTTTCTTCAGAGATTTCCATTTTAACAGCCTTTTGAACTTAAACCCTATCTTCCTCATTTCCTTTTTTTCCATATTCCTCATTTCTATTCTGTGTTAGAAATTCAAATAATTGATCTCACTGGTGGCAAATGAACATGTTGTATCTTCTGCTGAACTTGCTTTGAGAAGAGGAAGATGTAGAGGCTTTAAGCACTTGCCTTAGGAGCAGCCAAGGAACTTACTAATTCTCTCCAAGATTTCTGCTAACACATTTCCTCCTACCCATTTTTTTTTTATTATAAACCTCAAGCTTCTAATTTCCCAAACAAAACCACCTGGTGTCACTCACCTCATTGTGATGTAAGTGTTGAGAGCAGCCTTCCCCATGAACAGCCGAACAAAACATAAGTAAATTGATACTTATTTTAGGAGTCACAGAACAAGATGCAGTTGTATGCCCAATTTAATCAAACTATAATTCCTCTTCACAGTTTCTATGTTATCTGCAAGTGGCACCTATCATGGTCTCTTTGTAACAAATGGAGCCATGATTCTTCTGCAGGGACATAGCCCTGGCATTGCCACAGTGCTCCACATCAGCAATCTCTGGGTAGGGATTCATCCTTATTATGTGATTTGAAATTTTAATAGATTTCATCCTTATGTCACATCCACCATTGCCATTGCTGTTCTTTCTAACAGGCAGGAAGGTATTGTCATTTTAAAAATAGGGAAGTTGAGGCTCAGAAAAGCTAAGTGCCTACCCAGGGTCAAATGTATGTTCATAGTTAATGTAGTAACATTCAAGGATACAGAGATAGTGTTTAAAGACCCAGCTATATGATTGGTATATAGTAATTATATAGTATAATATATAACTTATATATAAATATTACATATTTTAAATTAATATAGTATATGCTAATGTCAATATAGTAAATATGACATATTAATATATAACATATATAAATATCTGGTAAAATATTTATGTATTAAGTGTATATTAAGTTTATTAAATATTCAATATGTTTATAATAATCATAAAATAATAATATGTTAATTATTAATATAATATATTGATATGTGTTATACATATTAAATATGATATTTAATCATTATATTTTCCATATATAATACAATATAATATAAAATGTAACTAGGGGATGCTTGGGTGGCTCAGTGAGTTAAACATCTGCCTTCAGTTCAGGTCATGATCCCAGGGTGTGTGATCAAGGTTCATGGGCTCTCTGCTCAGCAGGGAGCCTGCTTCTCCTTCTACCTCTGCCTGCTGCTCCTCCCACTGTTCTCTCTCTCTCTCTCTCTGTCAAATAAATAAATAAAATCTTAAAAATATATGTATAAAATGTAACTCTATATGATATAATAAAGATAATATAAAGGTATCATATTATATATTGGCACATAAATTTACATATAAGAAAATATAGATTATATATAAATGCATATTATGTATAATATATAATTACTATATATTAAATAAAAGTATTCATTTCATATTAGTATAACATGATAAATTATGTTAATATAACCTAAAAACATAATTTCACTTATTCATAAGTATGTATTAATTGTTAAAACATAAGTAATATAATTATTAACTATAAAATATTAATTACATTAGTGCATAATCTGTTAATATACAATCTATTAATACATTAATTAATGTATACATTATTATTCTCTGAAAACAACAAAACCACATGAGTAGAGATAAGGGGTCTCACATATTCTGTGGCCTATCATGGTTTCAGCCATGTGATGCTCCTGAGCATCTGTGAATGGGTGATGCAGAGTTCTTGTTGACTGGAGGCTGACAGAGGGAAGGAGTGCCAGGCTGAAGTCTAAAAGGTTTTGATCAGATGGAAGGGGGCAATTTGCATGTGCAGAGGTGAAATCCTCAGCATATGAAGCACTGCAATACAAAAGCCCAAGATTAAGTCCTCTTTACTTTTTACCTTAAATTTGGAATCTTTTGTTCTTATGATGTTTAATATTCTTTTCTTTCTTTTTATATTATCTTGAAATTTTAAAATAACTGTTATAGGCTAAATTGTGTACCCCCCTCCTGAAATTCATATGTTGAAGTCCTAAGTCCCAGTACCTCAGAAAGTGACTGATTTGGAGATAGAATCTTTCAATGAGGTGCTTGAGTTAAAATGAGGTCATTAGGATAAGCCCTAACCAATTTGTGATGGAGGTTATTATAGGAAGAGATCAGAACCCAGATGCATACAGAGGAGAGACCATGTGAGACACACAGAGATGCTGTCTTCAAGACAAGGAGAGAGGCTCCAGAAGAAACCAACAAGCTAAAACCTCAATCTCAGACTTCCAGCATCCAGAATTGTGAGCATATAAATTTCTGTTGTTTAAGTCACCTGGTCTGTGGTACTTTGTTACAGCAACCTTAGCAAATTAATACAATGATCATAATTGATCTAACATCCTTACAAATATGTAATGTAGAGATTGGACTCAATTTGCATAATTTAGTACTTAGTAATTATTTGATGATGAAGATGAGAATTGTGAATATAAATATTCAGTAATGTTTTTATCATTGATATGCCTAGATATCTACATCGCTGTTATATCTGAACAGATAAAATCTAAGCGTAAAGCAAAGTAGAGTGGCACCATACTTTAATAGAATAAGAAGGTCAGGGTTGGGTCCTAGATCTGCTAACAATTTACAGTAGATCTTGCGTGGATCTTTTCTACCCTGGACCTCTTTTTTTTTTTTTTTTTTTTTGCAGAAAAATGAGTGTTTGAATCTCTCCTACCTCAAGGTAAATGCTTTAAGTGAAAAATGACTTTCAAATCTCACCATTGTTATTATCCTAAAACCCAAAGAAAAAGACCATCACTTAAAGACTCATATTCTGGCACTAATCACCTCTTCTGGATTGATTTGTTACTTGAATCTCATATTCTGTAATCTGAAATATGTCTTGCCTCACCAACAAGAATATAACTTCTTTGAGAGGAATGGATGAATCTTATATTAATTTGCATCTCCTCCTGCATCTACTACTATTCTGTAATCATACTAGAAGTCTGACAAATGTCTATGTAATTAATTAGAGGATATTTCATGTGTGTGTGTATGTGTAGTAATAGTTTGGATTTTTTAAAAGATTTTATTTATTCATGAGATACACAGAAAGAGAGAGGCAGAGATCCAGGAAGAGGGAGAAGCAGGCTCCATGCAGGGAGCCCAACGTGGGATTCGATCCTGGGACTCCAGGATCATGCCCTGAGGCTGAAGGCAGATGCGCTTAAACACTGAGCAACCCAGGAATCCCTAGTCTGAATTGTTTTGTTGAAGAAACTGAAATGAAACTAACTTGAGTCAAGAAGGGAACTATTGGCTAATAAAGCTAAGAGGTCCCAGAGCCAGAGCACCAGTGTCATCAGGATTCCATCTTGCTTTTATCAACACATCTACTCTCTGTTAGCTTTAGTCTTTGGAAGGTCTGCCACAGGGTTATAAACCATATACCCTATCTTAGGAAAATATCCAAAAGAGAATTTTAATAAAAGATAAAAGTAGAAGAAAATAGACATCTTAAGATAGCGGAAATGATAAGAAAAACAAGTGGATGAGAGACAGTGGATGAGCTTCATCCTATTAGCCCCTGCCCATTTTTAGGAGTTTAAGTACTGGGGAGCCTCCAGGCTCCTTACCCTGCCCCACAGCCTAGTCTAGCCTAGTCTCACCAGTACACAGGTAAGAGTATGGCAGAGCTGGGACTGGGGAGTATCTCCTTATTAACATATCCAGAGATAAAATCAACAAGTCTCTTTTTCAGAGAACACTGGGTTAAGAAGAAGATTCATCTTTGACTTGACAGAAAGTAGTTTATACTCACAATGGTTGGGGTTTAGCATTCACAGTGAGAAAATCCACTTGAGCTTCCTGAACTGAAAGCTGGGGACAGGGCACAGATCTGCCTCTCTGGTCTTCTGTTTGCCCACAGAGTGATTTGCATTGAGAAGAATGGGAGTGGTGGGAACCATTGGAGCATGTCTACAAACCACCACACCATCAAAAATTAAAGCTGACTCTAGTGTTTCATCAGCTTCAGCCAAAAAAACATGGGTTTGCAGAGCTATGGCCTCCTGACAGCACAGAGCTCAGAGGAAATGGGCCGAAGGTGGAAGCCAAGATCCACTTAGAGGGTCCATAGGGACAGCCAGAGTGCTACCTGAATCTCCTCAAGCCAAGTGCCACATGGGGGACTGAGCCAGCATCTGCCCAGAAGAAGGAGCGAGTGCAAAATAGGAAAGACAGAGCCTGGCAGTGGTTACCAAGCACTGGAATGAGCATTAGCCACTAGGAACAGCTGGAGCAGGAACCTCAAGCTGAAAGGAAGAATGTTTGACTCAGAGAGAGTGTCCTGTGCACTGTTCCTCAGGATGCTGCTCCAAATTCTCCCCTTCCATCAGGCTTCTGGTCACAGGAGGATTGGAAGACTAGCACCAAATTCCCCTCTGAGCCCACCAACATCACCCCAATTCCTAAAACTCCCATGGTACTATGGTCTCAAGCCCACGCCCTTACCTGTTCCATTCTCTCTCTCAGGCCATACCCACAACTCTAACCTGTCCTACTGGTTCTTCATTGCCTGCCACCCTGCATACCAGGAAGCCCAGACAACAAATCTGCTCCTCAGAGTGAACTAAGATGGCTCTCTAGCTTCTACTCTTGGAGAGCTAGCTTCCTGCTCTCCTTTTTGTGCCTGACCACTCCACTCACAGCCTTTTAGATACCTTACTTCTTCAGCAATGCCATCTGCTCATCTCAGTTCAGCTGAAGCCTTGCTTTTCGTTTGCCCCTGGTCCTGGTTTGAAGCAGGCTGGATATGTAATCCAAGAATGCCTTCTATTTGGTATCTCCATAGCCTCAAGGAAGATATTCATGAGTACCAAAACCCTGATTAGCACTGGAGGGGCCTCTTTAGGAGTGGTTATCACAGCTTCTCTTCCTGAGAGGGGGTATTCAGACAGCCCTGGTCAACTGTCTTCCCTCTACACCTCTGCCCATGCTGTTCCTGTGTCCAAAACACCATTGGCAGGTTTCTGTGTCCCTTCACTACTGTTTAAACACTAAAGACCTCATCCAGGGACCCAGTTTCTGATCCCAAGGAACATTCAATTCTACTTCACTTGACCACTTCTATTGCACATGACAGCCTGCCACGCTGCTGCAGCTGTGTATGTGTGTGTGGAGGGGGCATATGTGTCTGATTTTATAAACAAAGCAATTGGTATTATGGGCTTCAAAATTGTGCTTTCAGGTAGAAGTGAGTTGTATGTCTACCTGAACACATAATTATTATGAAGCCCATAACATCAATTACTTTGTTTATATTATATCAATTTGGTAAATTGAATCTTAATTGATCTATTCTTGATTCTTAATTTATTTAAGGGATGTCTGTCTGAATGACCTATCACAGCAGTGGAAGAATTCTGCCTGCAAGCAAAAGGGGCAGCAGAGAAGTAGTAAAGATCCCCTGTGTCTAGTGTTCTCTGCATGTCAGGCATTCAGTGCTCCATGGGTGTTAACCCACTGCATCCCTAGTCAACTTCATGGGATAGCTACTATTATCACCCTTAGTTTGCACATAAGGAAAATGAGGCAAAGAGAAGCCACATAACTTCCCCAAAGTCAAGCCAGCACCCACATTTTCAGCCACTTTGTGCCATTTACCATCAGATGATCAGCCATGTTCTGGGCTCAGAGCTGGTACAGCAAGGACAAAGCATCAGAAGGCCTCCTCCTTGGTCCTCCAAGAAATACTAACTTCCCCAGGAAGTGAAGTGCTCGAGGGTTCTGTGCCTCTAACCCTCTCTTCTATGTGTATAAGGAATTTTTAATCTCTTGGTTACTAATAAGCCTAGGAAAGATATAAAATGCTGCCAATCGTGCTTGCTGAACTCAAGGTATTAATAGGGTGATTAGCAAAGTGGAAGCCAAGAGGGCTCACTTCTTTTTTGACTACATAGAATCCTATGTGCAACCCATAGAGTCCCATGGAGGAACTAAGCCTCCTTTTAACAGCCAGTACCAGCTTTCCAGCCATGTGAGTGTCTGCCTTTGAAGTGGATTCCCCAGCCCAGTCAAGCCTTTGGATCATGCAGCCCCAGCTGGCAGCCTGATTGCAACCCCATGGGAGTCCCTGAGTGACAGGTACCCAGTCAAGCTTCACTGGGATCCTGATCCAGAGAAACTATGCAAGTTAGTAACTGTTTGTTGTGTTCGGATGCTAAATTTGGGGTAACTAAAACTGATAGTAAGATTTCGTATTTGCATGTAAAATTTCCTGCATTAGATTTTGGATTCCTTAAAATGATCATTTAGGTTCATCATGTTGCATCTAGCACAGTTTCTAAAACCTGATACATTTCCCAAATGTTCATTGCATCCATAAATAAATGAATGGATTTCTGATCAACTTCAGGGCTAATTCTATTCAGCACAAATTTATTAAGAACCTAATTGAAGTCAGGTATTGAACTAAATTCTGAGACCTGTCTGAGTTGGGGTCCTCAGAAGTCAACTATGAGATAAGGCTATGAGCATGTGTAGAGTCATCCCAACCAAGGCTCGTTGCTGGGTTCTCTCTCACAACTCCCCACACACTTCTCTGGTTGAAGGCTGCTTCAGGGTATCTACACCCTGCCATTCCTGGCTTGTCCCATGAGTGAATGAGTCCAACTCCACTCCCAACATGAGAACACAAGTGCTCGGGCAGAGAACCTCAGGCACATGCAGTACATAGCCTTTGGCATAGGCAGGGCACCAGTAGCATCTTCCATTGAATAAAGTCTAAGACAAATGCCTAAATATTTAGGAGCTCAGACTATAGTAAAAAGAATGTCTAATTATAGTACAATATTAGCAGTAAATAATAAAAATAAGTTGCTAAGCTATGAATGTTCTTACTGCCTAGAGGGTTGTAGAAGCCTTCACAAGGAGGTGACATAAGAACCAGGACTTCGAAGTGAGTGAGAATTTTCCTGAAAGATAAAGCAGGGACAGTGTGCTGGGAGGAAGGCACAGTACATACAAAGGCATCAAAGTGACAGTGCACATCATGTGTCACAGAATGGGAAATGCCTACTGGTATCTCACATCCCAGTTGTGGGAGCCAGCAAGAAAGGATAAGTTTGCAACTAAGGTCTCCTTAGCTATGGAGATATTTCTTGATGACAGATGTACTATCACTAGCAGGAAATCTAAACACCACAAGGATTAGAGTCTATATTCCTGATACTCCCAACTTTCCCAACACTCCCAATATTCCCCCAAATTTCCAACATTACCAACACTCTCGATATTCCCAAGTCTCCCAATAATCACCAAATTTTCAACATTTTCAACACTCTCAACACCCCTGCTATTCTGACAACCCCAACACTCCCTGCATGTCTGACAATTCAGTGCTCCCAGGAAGCAGCATCTCACGCCAGATGAGATCCTGCCCTACGAAGTTTAAATAAGGCAGGGAGTAGCCCTTGCTGCGATGAATAAGGATTGAGGTCTTTCCTGCCTGTTTTGTGACTACTGGGCAACTGAAACCCTTGCCTATATTTAGAGATTGTTAAAGACAAAACGTTTGCATCCCACTAAAATTCATATGTTGAAGCTGTAACCCCCAATGTGATGGTGTTAGGAAGTGAAGCCTTTGGAGGGTGATTAGGTTTAGATGAAGTCATGAGAGTGGAGCCTCCATAATGGATTAGAGATACCACAGAGCTTGCTTTTTTTTTTTTTTTTTTTTGCCCTGTGAGGACACAGTGAGAAAGAGGCCATCTGCAAGCCAAGAAGCAGGTCCTAACCAGAACCTGGCATGTTGGCACTCTAATTTTGGAGTTCTAGCCTCCATAGCTGTGAGAAATAAATGTTTATTGTTTAAGCTACCCAGTGTACAGTATTTTGTTATGACAGCCTAAGCTGCCTTATAGAGACTGTGTTAGAATATTATTCTTAGAGAGGCAGAGACTTGCTTTTAATGGCAGGAGCCAGGAGGGTTCAGATATTCCTGTTCGCTAATCTCAGATGCTAGAATACAGGCTGTGACCTGGACCCGTGGCATGCAAGTGTGCAGAGAACATAAAAGTGCAGGGGCAGTTTTCAGGTGACAGTGATACCTGAGGACCTCAAACATCATCATGGCCCTTTGCTAGAGTGGGGACACCTGAGGTAATAATAAATGGGGGCCTGGTTCAGGCCTCTCACAGGGGAGGGCATTGCTAGAACTATGTGACTAAGACACGTAAAGTACTCCTGGCACACAGTCATCATTCAGTTCATAGCTATTGTTGCTATTTCATTTTTTGCTGGTGATTTGTGGGCTTCCCAATAGGAATCCCTTCCCACATAGGATGGATGGTTTTGATCTAACAGCGTTCTTCTTAACCAAAGCTTTGCTTTCATAGATATTTCTTTCTGAACTACCACACTCATGCCAAGCTGCACACCAAAGGAGGTGAATTGCTATCACCTATTCCTTTACATAAGATCATTCCTTATTTGGAGTTTTATAGATACAGAAGAAAAATTGTTCCCAACATTATTATTGTTATTTGAAAGTCTAATGGATTTATTATTTTTGTGTATGTTTTTGTCTAGGAATAAAAAAAAAAAACATGGCAATTTTGTATGTCTTTGTTTTTTGGTAGTTTCCATAGCAGTAAAATATTCACTCAATAATGACATTTACAACTTTTCAACTTCAGGTAGGATTACATCTATTTGCACTTTAAATCCTTGGCAATAAAGCTTTCTTCCACCTATATCTCTGTTTTATTACGTGCTTAAAATTTGCTCTAAAAGATAAATAAAATGGAGTAGCAGGATATGAATCTAGAAGTTTTCAAGAAATGCTGATTTATGTTCATATGACATGATTAGTTTTTAAGCCCCCTTCCACTGATGGCAGAAATGAAATTTTAGTCTGACTGGCTACACACAGACTCTCTCTCTCTCTCTCTCTCTCCTCTCTCTCTCTCTCTCTTCATGTGTGTGTGCTTCTTACTACAGATTATGGCTGTATTTTATATGGTCCCTTTGTGCCATGGCCTTAGAAGTGGGTGGGGATGGGTATCTGTTCTCTGATGTGTCATCTTCAATCTGCCATCCCCTGAGAGGTGCATCTTCATAGCTAGTCTCTGGTGTGTGCAGGCTGCTGGTTACCTTTCACTTATGAATGCAGGGCTCCTTCATCCAACCTTCTCCCAGATACTTTAGGCTACTCTTAGGGTCCTAGAAGTAGCCCCTTGAAGCCTTTGCCATCCTGGAGCTTCAGGAAGTTGGTGTAAGTTCAGTGCTCTTCTGTGCTACTCCTGACATCTACTTCTCAGGCAAATCTAGAGTAAAAGGGAATTCTGTGATGCCATATGTATTCAATAGCCTATGTAACCACAGAGCCAGGACCATGTCTATGATGGGTGGGAGTAAGGCACTCATAATTCTTCCAAGCAAGTGGGGTCCTCTATATTCCTAGATTCCCTGAGTCGTCTGGATTCTTCCCTACCCTCTGGTCATCTCTACTCGTTTTCTCTGCCAGGGCTCTGACTTCTTGGGCAGTGCCCTGGGATCTTGCTCAGGGTCTCATGACTCTACATTTCCCCCTTTTCCTCTCTAGTTTCTTCTATTCTCTCCAGTCCATGAAAACTTGATCTCCTATTCAGGATGAGAAAAACTAAATCAAAATGGGCACATTATTGTTTGTCAGGGCCTGAATTTAGATACTCAAAATGCTTTCATCTCATACTATAGTTTCAGACATGATTTTCAAAAAAAATCCAGTTTTGAGATGTTAAAAGTAGATTGTATAATGCAAACTAACTCTCTCTCTCTCTCTCTCTCTCTCTCTCTCTCTCTCTCTCTCTCCCTCTCTTCCCCCACCCTCCCTCTGTGTTCCCACCCTGTATGGTACATACAATGTACCCTGGCTGATGCCTCAGTGGGGGTAAGGCTAAAGGACGCTTGGAAGTACTGTGGGAAAAGAATTTGTTGTTTCTCTATCAAAATACTACCCCGCTGCACATATAAATATTTGAACACCACCTGCAAAGGATTTTTGCACCTATCAGATTCATTAGTGGTGCTAATAATGGCTGAGTTGTGAATTGTTGAAGATCACAGGCTAGGGTACCTTAAGAGACCAGGTTTCACCAGGAGCTGTGGGAGAAGCCTGTAGTATGGTCTGCGGAGTGCTCAATCCTGACATCCAGTGTTGTGGCAGTGGCCCTGAGGACTCCTCTAGCAGCATGGATCTGTGTGGAGGAAAATGGGGAGACTTGGAAACATTTGGCTTGGGGATTTAATCACACAGCATGAGTACATTCCTCATTTGTCTCCCTTCTTATCCTGTCATAACATAAAGGAAAAAATGGGCACAGTGGAGGCTGAAGGGCATTCTAGGGGCTTCCTTTCTCTGGCCACTCTCCATATAGGGCTTCAGAGACTGCTGTGGACAGGGCTGGGTACACAGCTGATTTACCTGGATCCAGGTCTTCTTAATATCCTTACTCTGTCCACATAAATGCAGCCCTCAGCGCTCCACTCCCTTTAAATAAAGATATCAATATTGATCCCTTTTCCCTCGCATTCCTTCAGAACTATGCTGATATAATAATTTAAGCTGGATTGTTTCTAGTTTAACTACCACTGCTCCAGGCTGGAATTGCATTTTCCCCTTGGAATGTGTGGAGTTTACTTACCTTACCTAAGGAAGGAATTTCTACTGCAGTTGGGAAGGGGGGGGAGGTGTTTTGGCCTCTGCCCTCAAGTCACACACCACTGCTCCTCTGTGCTTTTTTCAGGCTGGCACTGGATGGCCCAAATCACCATGCTTCTTCCTAAAAGAGGAAGAGAAAAATACAGAAGGTGGGTGCTAATGAGCTAGGTTTGAAGGTATCTGGGCTGACAAAGTCTGATATTTGGAAGGAATATATAAGAGCAAGAAATGTGTGGATGAAGTTATGAAATTTGGGAAATATCACAAGTATTTAGAATATTAAAAACAAACAAACAAAAACCTGGATCCAAAATGTGAGTTTTCAGAGGCACAGCATTCTCATCTCTCTGGGATATTATGTGTGACCATGTGTGCCTCACACACTAATCTGGTTGTTACAAAACACCATGGAACCCTCTCAGTCCTTCAGGGTTTCCTCTCTTTTCCATCTGGGGCTTTCAAGTTGGGCTCAAGGATGCTCTTAGGAATAGTGTCCATACTGGTTCTTGCAACAGAAAATGCCACTTTTAGAAGCCCTATTCTGTACTCACCTATCAAGAAACCTGGGCCATCACTGTTCAGTAGGGACCCTCATCAAAGAAAGAAAAATGGTTTCCAAACACAAAAGTTCCCAAAAGATGTGATGGGCATTTTTCCTGGAATTTGGAGGGATGGTTGAATTATTAAATAAGATGTTGGTGCTAGTTCTGTGTAGTCAAGAGATCTGAACTGATGAGAGAGTCAAATATCCTCAATCCACAAAATGTTGGATTTGGGGAAGGACTGCAGAAATCTTTGATTCTGACTCTTTTTTGTGGTGTTGAGGACTGCAGTATTCCGGTTGGGCTGCTGTAACAAAGTACTGTAGACCAAGTGGCTTAAACAACATTTATTTTCTCACAGTTCTGGAGGCTAGGAGTCCAACATTGAGGTGTCAGCAGAGCTGTTTCTCCTGAGGCCTCTTTGGCTTGTCTCTCCTTGGTCATCTTCTCACTGTGTACTCATATGGCCTTTCCCCTGTGTCTTCCCCACTGGTATTTCTCCCTCTTCTTATAAGGACACCAGTCACATTGGATTAGGGTCCTACCCTATGATCTCATTTAACTTTAATTACCTTTTACCTCATTAATTACCCTTTAAATGTGCTATACCCTAATATAACCAGATAGGGATTAGGGTTTCAAAATAGGGGAGGTGGAGGACAGTGCAGTATATAGCAAGGACCCATTCTGCTACTTCATGACTTAAAACAAGAAAGCATTACATTATCTGCTGGCTCCAAAATAATCAAGGGTATGAAAATAATAAGTTAGATGATACAGTGAAAAGTATTCAGGAATGAAATTGGACATATCAGGATTGAATCAGGTCTCTGTAATCCACTGGTTGAGACAATGCAAGTCACTTTGCTTCCTTGAGTCTCTATTTCTTCATTTGGAAAACAGGGGAAAAGATATATATCCTTCATGGATGAGAGTATTAGAAATCTTGTTGGTAAAATGAGTACTCACAAAAGGATAGATGTTATTGTGAACCATTGGCATCATTCTGAACACTCCATGGGATCCCAAAGTTCAGTTAGGCCCTTGGTCCCTCTGTGAGAAGCATTTATCTGGAGGATTCCTGCACATTGTGCTATGGGACCATGCAACAACCCTGGATACACCATATTTGACAGTGAGCCTAAGGCCAGACACATTCAGGAACTTGATGTAACACTACTTCTCCCATGATAACATTATGGAAATTTTCTGTGGGATCCTGAATGAATATCTGACTTCCCATGAGGACTGGATCTGCTGCTGAGCATGCACCTCAAACCTCACCATATCTACCAATATTCTAACACAAACTTTTTCACATGTGATCTTCTGAACAAGCTCTTTCTGTATCTTACAATATGGAAAAGTTTTTATTAAAAAGAAATAGATAGATAGATACCTTTCATAATAATGAACAGGACTACATGTGGGACTTCCTCAAGATTGTAAACTAGAACATGGATTTTACAGTTACATTGAAATTCCTATCACTGTAGGAATGTTCTACCAAGTTCTGGGGTCAAGGAAAGGGCTGAGGAAGGAGGCCAAGCAGAAAAGGGAAAGCTGGGGTGACTGATCACAATGACAAAGGAGGCCAAACAACGGGACAGGGAGAACTATCTCTGGAAATAAAAATTGTTAACTTAAGTGTCCAAATAAAATACAGCAAAAGGGTTTTATGTTTGAAACAACTACTTAAAAAAATAGATAAATGAAACAATGGTTTTATGTCACTTGACAGAGACAACAAAGGATAGTGATCCCTCAGAGACGGGAAATCAAAGAGCAACCCCTACAATTGCCTTGGGTTTCCTGATTACAACACAGAGTGGTAGAACTAAGGCAGAGCCCAGAAGATGGCTTGAATGGAGGAGACAAAACTGAGATTCCAGAACAAGGCATGTAGAGTAAAGCAACAGAGTACCAGAGGTGAGAGAGCTGCAAAAAGCCCTTGAGTGGTCTGCAGAATATAATCAAGGCACATATGTGAAGAAACTACCAGAGGCTGTAGAAAAAGTCTCTTAAAAGGATCAGAGGGAACAGTGCCTGCACTCACATTGGCCAAAAATCATATCTGTACTGTACTGGTGGAAAATTTATAAGGTATTGGGTACTGTTGGAAAATTTATAAGGTATTGGGTAGAATGCTAGGAACAGACTTGCATCACTTATAGGTGATAATTAGCCCTTTATTGAACACTAGATCCTATCTAGCAAATCTTAAAAGCAGAACCCTAAAGGATCAAACTGTTTCTATGTAACCTAATGGCAAACTGAACTCAAGAATATTTGTAGGGGTGAGGCATGTAGGTGGCTCAGTTGGTTAGATGCCTGCCTTTGGCTCAGGTCAGGATCCAGCGTCCTGGGATTGAGCCCTGCATGAGGCTCCTTGCTCAGTGGGGAGTCTGCTTCTCCCCCTCCTGCTTTTGCTTCTGCTCTCTCTCTGTCAAATGAATAACTAAAGTCTTTTAAAAAAAGAATATTTGTAAGGGCACCTAGTTGGCTCAGTCAGTAGAGCATGTGATTCTTGATCTCATGTTTATGAGTTCAAGTTCTACATTAGGCATGAAGCCTACTTTAAAAAATATATATTTGTAGGAATACAAAAAGTCCATCATGTAACAAGAAAACTCACAAATCAGACAAAAGTGAAAAAGAATCAGACATGCAAAAAAGCAGGAAAATGGTCTGTGACAGATACATTAGAGTTAGCAGAAAAGAACATTAGAGTTGTTATTATGATTTTATTCCAGGTGTTCAAAAATATTTAAATAGAGACATAACCCCAAAAAACTTCTAAAAATGTAAATGATAAGTCTGAGATGAAAAAATACAATATACTACATAAATTAAGGGCATGTTAGTCATTTCAGAACAACACATTTGTGAATTTGAAGACACAACAATGAAAACTATACAAGAACAAACACAGAGAAAAATAAGTAAATGAATGAAAAAAATGCTGTGTAACAAAACTTTAAGTCGTCTAATATGTGTGCAACCAGTATTTGTAGAGGGGGAAGAGCAGAAAAAAAGTGAAGAAATAATAGCCAAAAACATTTCAAATTTGATAAAAATTACAAATCCAAATATGAAAGATATTTAACAAATTCCAAGCACAAGCCACATGGGAAAAAAAACACCAAGGTACATCATAATCAAATTGCTCAAAACCCCTTATATAGAGAAAATCTTTAAAATATCCATGAAAAAATAGTTGTCCTATATCCAGGAACAAAAATCAGGATGACAGTAAATTTCTTATTAAAAGAAAAAAATAAGGCAAGCAATAAAACAGGGGACATTGTTAAAGCACTGAAAGTAAAAACTGTCAACCTAGATTCCTGTAGCCAGAAAAAATACATTTCAAAAATGAAAATAAAATAAAGACATTTTCAGACATATAAAGCCAAAATAATTCATTATCACATAACAAGGAAATCCAACAGGCAGAAGAAAGTTAGAATACACACAGAATACAGAAGAAAGTTAGAATACACACAGAATGAAGGGACCAGAAATGGTAACAACACTGGGTAAATATACAAGATTATTTCTTAATATTTAAATTTATTTAAAAGAAAATTGTTTAACCAATAGTAATAGTGTGGGCTTTATAAAATATATAAAATCATATGGATAACAATAATAGCACAAAGGCCAGGATAACTAAAATATATATTGTTGTACAGTTCTTATGTTATACTTGAAGTGTTAAAACATCACGTGAAGATATACTGTGATAGATTAAAGGTATTCTATAAATCACAAAGTCGAGGGAAGGGCAAGGTGGCAGAAGAGTAGGGGTCCTCAAATCACCTGGCCCTACAAACTTACCTAGATAACTCTCAAAACATCCTGAACTCAATTTGATATTTAAAGAGAGAGCAGCTGGAATGCTACAGAGAGAAAAGTTTTCTCTTCTAACAAGATAGGAAGGTTAAAAAATTAAAATAAAAAAGAATAAAGTGGGGGAGGGGAACTGCAAGTAGCCAGGCTAAAGCAGAACAGCAAATGCCTGGAGGCAGGAAAACCCAACCCTGGAGAAGCAGGAACTTTAGAAATCTGGCTGGAGTTTTCTCTGATGGAAAAGTGCTTAGGAGGGAAATTGAGCAGAATTACAGGAGGGACAGTAAGGCCTCAAGACTCCCAGAGTCACTATAAGAGGAGGGACACCCAGGGAAAGCTCACCACAAACCGAGGTTAGATATATGTAAGGACAGGAGCACCACAGCTGGAGGGGCATTTGGGAGGAGAAGCAAGTTGGTTAGGTGGGCTGGCTCCAGATGGAGGTTAGGTGGGCCTCTGGGAGAGGTGGCCCCCGGGAGTGCAGGTCCAACAGCACAGGGCCCTGGATCCCAGGGCACCCAAGCCAACAAAGCCAGTGATCCTGCATTCCCTCTGGACAGGCAGAAGCAGGGAGGGCACAGGAAAGCAAGACCTCTCTTGCCCTTGGGCACCCTGCAAGCTGTGCAGATCAGTGCACCCTGCCTGTCACTAGGAACATCTAGGCCAGTGAGGACTAGGTATAGTTAGTTACTCCATGGGACCTGGACTCCAGATATGGAAATCTGGCCGCTACCATTGTTGTTTTTCCTTTGTTTCACCTGTGTCTGGGAGAGGCGGGGCCTCTAGAGAACAAAGGTCTCACAGGATAAACAGCTTCCATTGAGCCAGGCACCAGGTAGGGGGTGAGGTATCTCCATCCTGGCACAGATACCTGAGAATCAGCACAGCAGGCCCCTCCTCCAGGAAACCAGCTGGAAGGACAGGGGAAGAGCAAGTTCTTGATCAAGCAGCACTGGAAAGCTCCAGGACTGAGGGAAAATAGTATATAGAACTAGAGGGTCCTTTTTTTAGTTTTTCCCTTACAATTCATTTTTATATCAGACTAAAAATTTCCAATATACTTTCTCTTTTCCCCCTTCACTACAGTATATTACAATGGTGGAAGTTAATACCTTCTAAAACAGGACCAACATACCCAGATCCAAATGGAACACCATGTTGGTTTATCCTGTAAGATTATATTCTCTCTTCATTCCCATTCTGCTCCCCTATTTTATCTTGTTTATGTTTTTGTGGTCAATGTGGGGTCTTTATATAAGTATTGCTGGTTTATATAAGTTTGAGATTGTGATATTCTAACATACAGAACAAAATACGCTCAGAATCAAGAGGATTGCCCTCTAACACCCCTCAGGTAGACTACATTCTCTCTCCACTACCACTTCCTCACCACCACATCTCTGTTCTTTTCTTTCTTTTTCCTCTTTCTTTACTTTTTTCTTTTTTCTTCTTTGTTTTTTGGATTTTTTATTTTACTACTTGTTTTAAAATTTGTTTTTCATTTTAGTGGTCCTTTTGATTTATTTTTTCTGTTCTCCTTTTTCTTGTATTTTCTGGTCTCTGACCTCTTCAGAATCAACTAAGGTGTATTTGACTTAGGTCATGGTTGATATTTTTGACTCAGCCCACTTATGGCCACTCTGCACTGGACAAAATGACTGGAAGAAAGAATTCACCACAAAAAAAAAAAAACTGAAAAAGTACTCTGCCACAGAGTTACAGAATTTGGATTTCAATACAATGTCAGAAATCCATTTCAGAAGTACAATTATTAAGCAACTGGTGGTTCTGGGAAAAAGCATAAAGGATTCTAGAGACTTTTTTACTGCAGAATTGAGATCAAATCAGGCTAAAATTAAAAATAGATGAAATGAGATGCAATTCAAACTGGATATTCTAACTGCTAGGGTTAATGAGGTGGAAGAGAGAGTGAGTGACATAGAAGACAAGTTGATGGTAAGGAAGGAAGTTGAGGAAAAAAGAGAAAAAAAATATGAGCCCACAAGAAAAGGCTGAGGGAAATAAATGAGAGCTTGAGAAGGAAGAATATATGTCTAATTGGGATTCCAGAAGAGCCTGAGAGAGAGGACAACAAAGTTTACTTGAAAAAATCATAAATGAGAACTTCCCAAATCTGGAGAAGGAAAAAGGCATTCATATCTAAGAGATAGAGAAGATTCCCCCACCCCCCCAAAAAAAAGCCAATAAAAAACATTCAACACCTCGACATTAATAGTGAAACTCGAAAATTTCAAAGATAAAGAGAAAATCCTTAAAGCAGCAAGAGATAAGAGATTCTTAACTTTTATGGGGAGAGATATTAGATTAACATCAGACCTCTTCACAGAGACCTGGAACACCAGAAAGGGCTGGCATGATATATACAGGGCACTAAATGAGAAGAACATGTAGCCAAGAATATATTATGCAGCAAGCCTCTCATTTAGAATAGAAGGAGAGATAAAGAGCTTACAGGATAGGGCATTGAAAGAATATGTGACCACCAAACCAGCTCTGCAAGAAATATTAAGGGGGACCTTGTAAAAGAAAGAGGAAGCCCAAAGAAACAACCCACAAACATAATGACTGAATAGGTAGTACTATGACACTAAATTCATATCTTTCAACAGTTTACTCTTAATGTGAATGGGTGAAATTATTCCATCAAAAAAAAAGCAGGGTATTGGACTGGATAAAAAAGCAAGCCCCATTTATATGCTGTCTACAAGAGACTCATTTTAGACCTAAGGACACCTAGAGCCTGAAAATGAAGAGGTGGAGAACAATTTACCATTCAAATGGTCCTCAAAAGAAAGTGGGGGTAGCCATCCTCATATCAGATAAATTAAAGTTTATCCCAAAGACTATAGTAAGAGATGAAGACGGACAGTATATCATACTTAAAGGGTCTATCCAACAAGAAGACCTAACTATCATGAATATTTATGCCCAAATGTGGGAGTGGCCAAGGATACCAATCAATTAATAACCAAAGTAAAGACATACTTAGATAATAAAACACTAATAGTAGGAGACTTCAACATGGCACTTTCAGCAAATGACAGATCTTCTAAGCACAACATTACTAAAAAAACAAGGGCCTTAAATGATACACTGGACCAAATAGATTTCACTGATATATACAGAACTTTTCATCTGAACACAACTGAATACACATTCTTCTCAAGTGCACATGGAACTTTCTCCAGAATAGATCACATACTGTGTCACAAATCAGGTCTCAACCAATACCAAAAGATTGGGATTGTCCCCTGTATATTTTCAGACCACAATGCTTTGAAACTAGAACTCACTCACAAGAAGATTTTTGGAACAAACTCAAACACATGGAGGTTAAAGAGCATCCTACTGAAAGATGAATGGGTCAATCAGGAAATTAAGGAAGAATTAAAAAGATTCATGGAAACTAATGAGAATGAGATACAACCGTTCCAAATCTTTGGGATACAGCAAAAGCAGTTCTACATTGCAATACAAGCCTCCCTCAAAAAATTGGAAAAAACTCAAATACATAAGCTAACCTACCTAAAGGAATTGGGAAAAGAATAGCAAGTAAAACATACACAAGGCAGAAGAAGAGAGATAAGAAAGATTCAAGCAGATCTCAATGAAATAAAGACAAGAACAGTAGAATAGATCTAGGAAACCAGGAATTGGTTCTTTGAAAGAATTAATAAGATAGATAAACCCCTACCTAACCTTATTAAAAAGAAAAGAGAAAAAAATTGAATTAGTAAAATCACAAAAGAAAGAGGAGAGATCACAACCAATACCAAGGAAATACAAACAGTTTTAAAATGTATTATGAACAGCTATATGGCAACAAATTAGACAATCTAGAAGAAATGGATGTATTTCTGGAAAACCACAAATTACCAAAACTGGAAGAGGAAGAAATAAAAAACCTGAACAGGCCAATAACCAGCGAGGAAATTGAAGCAGTCATCAAAAACCTCCCAAGATACAAAAGTCCAAGGCCAGATGGCTTCCCAGGGGAATTCTATCAAACCCTTAAAGAGGAAGTAATACCTATTCTACTAAAGCTGTTTCAAAGGATAAGAAAGGGATGGAATACTTCCAAACTCATTTTATGAAGCCAGCATTACCTTAATTCCAAAACCAAAGACCCCACCAAAAAGGAGAATTATAGACCAATATCCCTGATGAACACGGATGCAAAAATTCTCAACAAGATAATAGTCAGTAGGATCCAACAATACATTAAGAAAATTATTCACCATTACCAAGTGGGATTTATCCCCAGGATGCAAGGCTGGTTCAACACTCGTAAAACAATCAACATGATAGATCATATCAACAAGAGAAAAAACAAGAACCATATGATCCTCTCAATAGATGCAGTGAAAGCATGTGACAAAATACAGCATCTATTCCTGATTAAAACTCTTCAGACTGTAGGGATAGAGTGAACATTCCTCAATATCTTAAAAGCGATTTATGAAAAGCCCACAGCGAATATCGTTCTCAATGGGAAAAACTGAGAGCCTTTCCCCAAGATCAGGAACACGACAGGGATGTCCACTCTCACCACTGCTATTCAACATAGCACTAGAAGTCCTAGACTCAGCAATCAGGCAACAAAAAGAAATAAAAGACAATCAAATGGCAAAGAAGTCAAAGTCTCCCTCTTCACAGATCACATGATACTGTATATAGAAAACCCAAAAGACTCTACCCCAAGATTGCTAGAACTCATACAGCAATTCGATAGTGTAGCAGGATACAAAATCAATGCCCAGAAATCAGTGGTATTTCTCTACCCTGACAATGAGACTGAAGAAAGAGAACTCAAGGAATCAATCCCATTTACAATTACACCCAAAACCATAACTTGCCTAGAAATAAACCTAATGAAAGAGGAAAAGGATGTATACCCTAAAAACTATAGAACACTTCTGAAAAAATTGAGGAAGACACAAAGAGATGGAAAAACATTCCATGCTCATGGATTGGAAGAATCAATATTGTGAAAATCTCTATGCTCCCCAGGGCAATTTACACATTCCATGCAATCCCTATCAAATACCATGGACTTTCTTCGCAGAGTTGGAACAAATAATCTTAAGATTTGTATGGAATCAGAAAGAGACTCTGAATAGCCAGAGGAATATTGAAAAATAAGACCAATGCCGGGAGCATCACAATGCCAGATTTCAAGCTGTGTTACAAAGCTGTGATCATCAAGATGGTATGATACTGGCACAGAAACAGATCAGAAGAACAGAATAGAGAACCCAGAAATGGGCACTCAACTCTATTTTCAACTAATATTTGACAAATCAGGAAAGAATATCCACTGGAAAAATGACAGTCTCTTCAATAAATGGTATTGGGAAAATTGGGCAGCCACATACAGAAGAATGAAATGTCTCTCTTTGCCTCTCTCTCTCTCTCTCTCTCTCTCTCTGTCTCCCATGAATAAATAAATAGAATGTTTAAAAAGAAAAAAAATAGCATGGCTTCTGTTTCCACTTAGGATATAAAAACTCACCAAATATATAGAGATGGTAAGTGAAGAAACCAAATAACCTGCAAACTCATATTTTCCAAAATCCATGAGAAAACCAAGAATGCAAAAAAATCTGAATGAAGTAGAATCCAGATATTAACAAGCCCAAATTGACCTATAGATTCAACACAATTCCAAACAAAATTCTAGAAAGTTTTTAAAACAAAGTAATAAGTTAATATTAAAATTTATATGAAAATGCAATTGACTTTTATAAAAGCTAGACAAGAAAAAAATTTGGAAGACTATTCAACCTGACTTCAGGACTTCATATAGTACAACACTAATCATGGCAGTGGGGCATTGGCATCAAGATAGACAAACAGATAAATAGAACATAGTCTACACCTATGTATATAGAACAGATTTGAATTCTGACACTGGTTCCAAGCCAATTAAATATGGAAAAAATATTTTGAATAAAGAATGCTGGAACAATTGGAAAGCCATTAGCATTAAGATGAACATCAACTATTATCTCATATCATAAAAAATTGAACTCCAAATGTATCAGACACCTAAACTGAAAATCCAACGCTATAAAACTGCTAGGAGAAAACAGAAAATCTATGTGGCATTGGGATAGGAAAAGTTTTCTTAGATGCAGCACAAAATGTCAAATTATAAAATATAAATACATACATATATGTATATAAAAATACATAAGTAAATAAATTTCACCAAAATAAAAAAAGTGTTGCTCTCCAAAGAGCAAAGAAAATTAAGCCATAAGCTGAGAGAAAATATTTGCAAAAATTTATCATACAAAAAACTGTATTCAGAAGATAGAGTTCTTACAAAACAACATCAAAAACAAACTAATAATAAAGTAAGGAAATTATTTGAACAGGTACTTCACAAATAAAAAATATAAATAGCCAATAAATACCTAAAAACTTGCCTAATAATATTAGTTTTCAGGGAAATGCAAATTAAAGCCTCAATAAGATACCACCACATTACCATTAGAACCACAAAGTAACAAATAAAACTTAAAAAATGTTGACCTTATGTGTTATGAGAATATAAATAAATTGAGATGTTCATGTGCTGGTAAGAATATAAAATGATACAATTCCTTTGGAAACAATTTGATGGTTTCCAAAATCTAAACATAGACCTACCACATGAGCCAAAATTCTACTTCTTGTTATTTATCCAAGAGAAGTAAAATCACATATTTATACAAAGATCTACATAAATGTAAACAACATTTTTCTCTTTACTAGCCAAATACTTGAAATAATTCAAATGCCCATCAACAAGTGAATGGATAATAATTTATTAAATATCTATACAATGGAATGATACTCAGTAACTTGTGCAACAGAAGTGAATCTCAAAATAATTATGCTGAATGAAAAAAGCAAGGTAAAATGAATATTGTAAGTGTATATGTAAATTCAAAAAAATGCAAACTAACATGAAGTGACTGGATGAAATTAGCTGTTGCATTGGGATAGTGGTAAAGGGAGAATTTGGGGGGTAATGGAAAATTTGTTATTTTATTTGTGATAGTGGTTTCATATGTGTATATACGTCAAAACTGACTGTAAGTACATGTACGTTAGTATACTTCAATTTCATTTCAAGTACATGTATTTTATTTTAATTAATTAATTAATTAATTAATTTTTTACTGGAGTTCAATTTGCCAACATATAGCATAACACCCAGTGCTCATCCCATCAAGTGCCCCTCTCAGTGCCCGTCACCCAGTCACCCCCACCCCCAGTCCACCTCCCTTTCTACCACCCCTTGCTCATTTCCCAGAATTAGGTGTCTCTTATGTTTTGTCACTGTCACCGATATTTACACTCATTTTCTCTCCTTTCCCTTTATTCCGTTTCACTAATTTTTATATTCCCCAAATGAATGAGACCATATAATGTTTGTCCTTTTCCAATTGACTTATTTCACTCAGCATAATACCCTCCAGTTCCATCCACGTCAAAGCAAATGGTGGGTATTTGTCGTTTCTAATGGCTGAGTAATATTCCATTGTATACATAGACCACATCTTCTTTATCCATTCATCTTTCGATGGACGCTGAGGTTCCTTCCACAGTTTGGCTATTGTGGACGTTGCTGCTAGAAACATTGGGGTGCAGGGGTCCCGGCGTTTCATGCATCTGTATCTTTGGGGTAAATCCCCAGCAGTGCAATTGCTGGGTCGTAGGGCAGATCTATTTTTAATTCTTTGAGGAACCTCCACACAGTTTTCCAGAGTGGCTGCACAAGTTCACATTCCCACCAACAGTGCAAGAGGGTTCCCCTTTCTCCACATCCTCTCCAACATTTGTTGTTTCCTGCCTTGTTAATTTTCCCCATTCTCACTGGTGCGAGGTGGTATCTCATTGTGGATTTGATTTGTATTTCCCTGATGGCCAGTGATGTGGAGCATTTTCTCATGTGCTTGAGGCCATGTCTCTGTCTTCCTCTGTGAAATTGCTATTCATGTCTTTTGCCCATTTCATGATTGGATTGTTTGTTTCCTTGCTGTTGAGTTTAAGAAGTTCTTTATAGATCTTGGAAACTAGCCCTTTATCTGATACGTCATTTGCAAATATCTTCTCCCATTCTGTAGGTTGTCTTTTAGTTTTGTTGACTTTCTTTTGCTGTGCAGAAGCTTTTTATCTTGATGAAGTCCCAATAATTCATTTTTGCTTTTGTTTCTCTTGCCTTCATGGATGTATCTTGCGAGAAGTTGCTGTGGCCAAGTTTAAAAAGGGCGTTGCCTGTGTTCTCTATGATTTTGATAGAATCTTGTCTCACATTTAGATCTTTCATCCATTTTGAGTTTATCTTTATGTCTGGTGTAAGAGAATGGTCTAGTTTCATTCTTCTGCATGTGGATGGATGTCCAATTTTCCCAGCACCATTTACAGAAGAGACTGTCTTTTTTCCACTGGGTAGTCTTTCCTGCTTTGTGGAATATTAGTTGACCATAAGTGGATTTCTGGATTCTCATTTCTGGATTCTCTATTCTGTTCCATTGATCTCTGTGTCTGTTTTTGTGCCAGTACCACACTGTCTTGATGACCACAGCTTTGTAGTACAACCTAAAATCTGGCACTGTGATGCCCCCAGCTATGGCTTTTTTAAAAATATTCCCCTGGCTATTCAGGGTCTTTTCTGATTCCACACAACTCTTAAGGTTATTTGTTCCAACTCTCTGAAGAGGGGGATCCCTGGGTGGCTCAGTGGTGTAGCGCCTGCCTTTGGCCCTGGTCGTGCTCCTGGAGACCCGGGATAGAGTCCCATGTCAGGCTCCCTGCATGGAGCCTGCTTCTCCCTCTGCCTGTGTCTCTGCCTTTCTCTCTCTCTCTCTCTGTATCTCATGAATAAATAAATAAAATCTTAAAAAAAAAAACTCTCTGAAGAAATTCCAGGATATTTTAATAGGGATTACATTAAATGTGTAAATTGCCCTGAGTAACATAGACATTTTCACAATATTAATTCTCCCAATTCATGAGCATGGGATATTTTTCCATCTCTTTGTGTCTTCCTCAATTTCTTTCACAAGTGTTCTGTAGTGTTTATGGTATAGATCCTTTACCTCTTTCGTTAGGTTTATTCCTACATATATTATGCTTTTTGGTGCAATTGTGAATTGGATTGATGCCTTAATTTCTCTTTCTTCAATCTCATTGTCAGTGTTTAGAAATGCCACTGATTCCTGGGCATTGGTTTTGTATCCTGCCACACTGCTGAATTGCTGTATGAGTTCGAGAAATCTTGGGGTGGAGTCTTTTGGGTTTTCTATGTACAGTACCATGTCATCTGTGAAGAGGGAGAGTTTGACTTCTTCTTTGCCAACTTGAATGCCTTTTATTTCTTTTTGCTGCCTGATTGCTGAGGCTAGGACTTCTATTACTGTGTTGAATAGCAGTGGTGAGGGAGGACATCTCTGCCGTGTTCCTGATCTTGGGGAAAGGCTCCCAGTGTTTCCCCATTGAGAATGATATTTGCTGTGGGCTTTTAGTAGATGGCTTTTAAGATATTGAGAAATGTTCCTTCTATCCCTACACTATGAAGAGTTTTGAACAGGAATAGATGCTGTATTTTGTCAAATGCTTTCTCTGCATCTATTGAGAGGATCATATGCTTCCTGTTTTTTCTCTTGCTGAATTGATCAATCACAGTGATTGCATTAGGAGTGTTGAACCAGCCTTCCATCCCTGGGATGAATCCCACCTGGTCATGGTGAATAGTCTTGTTAATGTTTTGTTGTATCCTATCGGCTAGTATCTTGTTGAGAATTTTTGCATCTGTGTTCATCAGGGATATTGGTCTATAATTCTCCTTTTTGGTGGGGCCTTTGTGTGGCTTTGGAATTAAGGTGATGCTGGCCTCATAGAAAGAGTTTGGAAGTACTCCATCTCTTTTTATCTGTCCTAACAGCTTTAGTGGAATAGATATTGTTTCTTCTTTAAATGTTTAATAGAATTTCCCTGGGAAGCCATCTGGCCCTGGACTTTTGTGTCTTGGGAGGTTTTTGATGACTGCTTCAATTTTCTCCCTGGTTATCGGCCTGTTCAAGTTTTCTATTTCTTCCTGTTCCAGTTTTGGTAGTTTGTGGTTTTCCATAAATGTGTCCATTTCTTCTAGATTGCCTAATTTATTGGCATATAGGTGCTCATAATAAGTTTTTAAAATTGTTTGTATTTCCTTGGTATTACTGGTGATCTCTCCTTTCTCATTCATATTTATTTACTTGAGTCTTTTCTTTCTTTTCTTTTTCTTAATAAGGTTGGCTAATGGTTTATCTATCTTATTATTTCTTTCAAAGAACCAACTCCTGGTTTTGTTGATCTGTTCCACAGTTCTTCTGGTCTCAATTTCATTGAGTTCTGCTCGAATCTTTATTAACTCTCTTCTTCTGCTGGGTGTAGGATCTATCTGCTATTTTTTCTCTAGCTCCTTTAGGTGTAAGGTTAGCTTTTGTATTTGAGTTCTTTCCAGTTTTTGGATGGCTGCTTGTATTGCGATGTATTTCCCCCTCAGGACTGCTTTAGCTGTATCCCAAAGATTTAGATTGGTTGTATCTTCATTCTCATTAGTTTCCATGAATCATTTTAGTTCTTCTCTAATTTCCTGGTTGACCCTTTCATCTTTTAGCATGATGATCCTTAACCTCCACATGTTTGAAAGCCTTCCAAACTTCTTCTTGTGATTTAGTTCTAATTTCAAAGCATTATAGTCTCAAAATATGCAGGGTATGATCCCAGTCTTGGTATCAATTAAGACTGATTTGTGATCCAGTATGTGGTCTATTCTGAAGAAAGTTCCATGTGCACTTGAGAAGTATGTGTGTTCAGTTGCATTTGGTTGTAAAGTTCTGTAAATATCTGTGAAATCCATCTGATCCACTGTATCATTTAAAGCTCTTATTTCTTTGGAGATGCTGTGCTTTGAAGATCTGTCGATTATATAAAGTGCTGTGATCAAGTCCCCAAGTATAAGTGTATTATTATCTGAGTATATCTTAACTCTGTTTATTAATTGATTGATATACTTGGCAGTTGCCACATTAGGGCATAACTATTCATGATTGTTAGGTATTCTTGTAGGATAGATCCTTTAAGTATGATATAGTGCCCCTCTTCATTTCTTACTACAGTCTTTGGCATAAACTAATTTATCTGATATAAGCATGGCTACCCTAGCTTTCTTTTGAGGACCATTTGAATGGTTCATGGTTCTCCAACCTTTTATTTTCAGGCTGTAGGTGTCCTTATGTCTAAAATGAGTCTCTTGTAGACAGCAAATAGATGGGTCTTGTTTTTTTATCCAGTCTGAAACCCTGAGCCTTTTGATGGAGTCATTAAACCCATTCACATTCAGAGTTACTATTGACAGATATGAATTTAGTGTCATCATGATACCTATTCAGTCCCTGTTTTTGTGGATTGTTTCCTTGGACTTCCTCTTTCTTTTACAGAGTCCTCCTTAATATGTCTTGCAGAGCTGGTTTTGTGGTCCCATATTCTTTCAGTTTCTGCCTATCTTGGAAGCTCTTTATCTCTCCTTCTATTCTGAATGAGAGCCTTGCTGGATAAAGTATTCTTGGCTGTGGGTTCTTCTCATTTAGGACCCTGAATATATCCTGCCAGCCCTTTCTGGCCTGCCAGGTCTCTGTGGAGAGGTCTGCTGTTATCCTAATACTTCTCCCCATAAATGTTAGGGATCTCTTGTCTCTTCTGCTTTAAGGATTTTCTCTTTATCTTTGGCATTTGCAAGTTTCACTATTAAATGTCAGGTGTTGAGTGGTTTTTATTGATTTTAGGGGGAATCTCTCTATCTCCTGGATCTGAATGCCTGTTTCCCTCCCCAAGTTAGGGAAGTTCTCAGCTATGATTTGTTCAAATACACTTTCTGGTCCTCTGTCTCTTTTTGCGCCCTCTTGAACTCTAATTAAACATAGGTTTTTCCTTCTGAGGCTGTCATTTATTTTCCTTAATCTATCCTCATGATCTTTTTTTTCCTTTTTAAAAATTTTTAAAATTTATTTATGATAGTCACACAGAGAGAGAGAGAGAGGCAGAGACATAGGCAGAGGGAGAAGCAGGCTCCATGCACCAGGAGCCCGACGTGGGATTCCATCCCGGGTCTCCAGGATCGCGCCCTGGGCCAAAGGCAAGCGCTAAACCACTGGGCCACCCAGGGATCCCCTATCCTCATGATCTTTTAATTGTTTTTCTCTTTTTTCCACAGCTTCCTTCCTTGCCATCAACTTGTCTTCTATGTCACTCACCCGTTCTTCTACCTCGTTAACCCTCGTCGTTAGGACCTCCAGTTTAGATTTCATCTCATTTAATTGATTTTTTAATTTTGGCCTGATTCGATCTAAATTCTGCATCTGTGTTCAGATGAAGTGGCTTTCTTCAGAAAGCCTGAATTGGCTTTCTGACATTGAATTGTAATCCAAATTCTGTAACTCTGTAGCAGAGTTAACTGTAACTGTAACAGTAACTCTGTAGCAGAGAGGACTGTAACTGTAACTGTAACTCTGTAGCAGAGAGGACTATTTCTGATTCTTTCTTTTGAGGTGAGTTTTTCCCTGTAGTCATTTTGCTCAGTGCAGAGTGACCAAAAACAAGTTGTACTGGAAAAAAAAGAGAGAAAGAAAAGGGCGGGGGAGGGGGACAAACAGAAAACAAAAACAAGGGGGAGTATCCCTCGACTTCCCCTGGGACTTTCCAGCACAACTTGGTCATTAACTTGCTTTTCCCCTGTCCTTCTAGTTGGTCTTCTGGGGGAGGGGCCTGCTGTGCTGATTCTCAAGTGTGTGCACTTGGGGGAGTTGCCCAGCCCCTTCCCAGGTGCAAGGCTCAGTGGGATCTGTTTATCCTGTGAAGCCTCTGCTCAGTCCGAAGTCCAAGGTGACTCCAAGAGGAACAACTCTGGCGGCGGCCAGCTCTTCAGCTCTGGAGTCAGCTCCTGCAGCAACTACTGCATCTCCCATTCTTCAGGGGCCTGGATGCTCAGGGGCGGGGGTTGCCTAGCAGGAGGAGCGTCCTTGCTGTCCTGTGTCCTCCCAGCCTCTGCCTGTCCCGGGGGAGAGCGCCGAATCTTGGGCTGTGTCCCCCCATGCCCTGGGCTCCAGGGCCTGCACCACTGGAAATGCACTCCTGGGGCCCCGCAGCCCCCTCCACGTGGAGTCACCGCCTGAGCACTCCCCCCCCCCCCCCCCGCTGCTCCCGGGCCCAGCTGGGTGCGCTCCAGCCCTTTAGGGAGCTAGGCCGTGGGGTGTGGCACACTCTCCCCCGGGCGTAGGTCCTCTGTTAGTGACCCCGGGAGCCTTCGGGCATCCCTGTCCCTCCTGGGATCCTGCCCGAGTTCCCTGCAAGCGCCTTTCCATCTGGGAAGATTAGTAAAGTTTCTGCTTCTCCTGGACCAGGCTTTCCTGTCCTGGGGGCTCTCGCCCCATGGCCTTAGCCTGCTCCTCAAGGTGCCCCTCCCCCTTGGATGCTTTTTTATTTCTTTATTTTTTTCTGTCTTCCTACCTTGATAGAATCGTAAACTCTTCTCACTGTAGCATTCCAGTTGTTTTCTCTTTAAACCTCAGGCCGAATTCGTAGGTTTTCAGGATGATTTGAAAGTTATCTAGGGGGGATCCCTGGGTGGCGCAGCAGTTTAGCACCTGCCTTTGGCCCAGGGCCGATCCTGGAGATCCGGGATCGAGTCCCACATCGGGCTCCAGGTGCATGGAGCCTGCTTCTCCCTCTGCCTGTGTCTCTGCCTCTCTCTCTCTTTCTCTTTGTGTGACTATCATAAATAAATAAAAAAAAATTTAAAAAAAATCTTGAAAGTTATCTAGGTAAGTTGGTGGGGACAGGTTACTTGGGGACCCTACTCTTCCGCCATCTTGCCCCACCTCCTGTCCACACAGACTTAAGTGAATTAATTATTGCAAGAGAAAGGAAAAATATTCTGTGCAGAAGGATTCCAAATAATTTATGTAGATATTCTTCCCTCAAAGAAGTGTAGCTTTCCACTCCCTATGTGTAGACTATACATAGTAAATGTCTTCCAAAAAGTACAGTATGAAGAGAGAGGAAAAAAATAACAGTAACTTTTCAGTGGAGAAGCCTGACAAATGCTATCTCAGCCAGGTGATCAAGGTCAACATTAACAGTGATACACCATATTGCTATTACATATCCTTGATAAGGTGTAATGAAAATGGTACTTTATCTCTGTGCTTTTTCCTTCAAAAATCTATAGCCCCATTCTAATCAGGAGGAAAAATAAAAACAGACAAGTTCCAATAGAGAATTATGCTATAAAATACTTGATAAGTACTTAAAACAATCAGTCATCAAAAACAAGGAAAGTCTAAGAAACTATCACAAGCAAGAGTAACCTAAGGAGACCTGAAAATTAAATATAATGTGGCATCCTGTGATCACATGGGATTCTGAAACTAAAAACAAATAAACTATGGACTTCAACTAAAAACAATATATCAATATCTGTTTATTTATAAGAAATGCTCCATATTAATGTTAATAACAGGGTAGTTAATATATAGGGAAGTTAATACGGGAAACTGAGTTTGTAGTGTATGAGAACTTTGGTAATTCATGTGTCTAAAATGAATTCATAAGAGAAGTAAAAATGAATGAGAATGAAAGTACAATATATCTACATGTGGGGATTGCTGCTAAGGATGTACCAAGAAGAATATGTAACAGTTTATTTATATTCTCTAAAGTGTTTTTTATTACAAAAAAAGTAAATGAAATCTAAATTAAGTGGAAGGAAGAGGACAAAAATGGTGAGAGCAGAAATCAATGAAATAGATAATGGACAAAATAATGGAAAAAGCTAGCTCTGTGAAAAAAATGTATAACTCCTGAGAGATAGATCAAGACAAAAAAAGTGAAAAAATAAAAATTACTCATGTCAGTAAGGGAAGAGACATCACTATAGATCTTACAGACATAAATGAGATAAAATATTATCAACTTTTTTTTGCAAACAAATTGAGCTGAGATGAAACTGTAAGATAAAAAAATTATATAATAAGAAATATAAAGTCTGGAATTGTTGGATCAGATGGTATTTCTAATTTTTTTTTTGAGGAACCTTCATATAAATATAGAGAACAAACTGATGGTTGCCAGAGAGAAAAGAGGGATGGGTAAACTGGGTATGACTTTATAAGAGCTATAACAAGGCAAAATATATGTTTACCACTTTAATTCAATATTATACTGAATTTTCAAGCCAGTGTATTAAGAAAAATAGCATAGTGAAAATAAAAAAGTAAAATTGCCTTTACTCACAGATGACATAATCACCTTTGTAGAAAATCCTAAGAAACCCATGACAAGAAGAAAAAAAAACCCAAATAAGTGAATTTAGCAAGGTTGCAGTACACAAAGTCAATATACAAAATCTAGTGTATTCTATACTAGCAATATTTAATTGAAAAATTGTTTAGATACCACTTACAGTAGAGATAGTTAGAAATGAATACTTATGGATAATTTTTTATTCTATAAAAACTATATACCATTTTTGAAAAAAATTAAAGAAGACCTTAATAAATACATTATATATCATATTAATCGGTTAGAAGATTCAATATATTTAAGATGACATTTTTTCCTTGAAAGTAATCTGTAGAATTAAAAGCACTCCAATAAAAATTCTAGCAGTATTTTTGTAGAAATTAAGAAACAGTTTTTCTAATTATAAAGAAATGCAAAAGATCTAGGATAGGAAAAATAAAATCTTTAATTAGAAAAAAGAATTTTTCAGGACAATAAAAATGTTTAATTTCTTGATAGGGATGTGAATTAAATGGGTTTATACATTTGGCAAAATGCATTGAACGATGTATGTATAGACCAGCATAATATTTGCACTGTATGTATATTATAACACAACAAAAAGCTATAAAAATTAAACAAATGAATTATAACAAAAAATGAGTCCCCAGATGGTTTAATAGCACATTATGCTAAATATGTAATAAGTAATAATTTCCATTTTGTTCAGACTGTTCCAGATAAATAGAGACTACACTTCCAGAAGTAGACATGAATTGTTATAGAAATAGTCTCATTCCAGGTACTTGTTGGAGTGCAAATTTTACAGTCTTGGAAATTAGGCTAGATTATGTTAGTTTGCCAGTTTGAGGCAATCCCACAGATAGCAGAAAAATATGTAATCCATTCTCACTTGATTTTTCTCCCTCTCATCTCTCACCAGTGCTCCTTGTTGGCCAGACCCAACCAGAAGCTGGAGAGTAAGGAAGCCCTTTAATACAGATGGGCCCCCTAGGGCACAAGGCAGCATATAGAAATACAGAAAAGGTGAACAAAGATGCCCTGCAATGTAGAAACATACAGTTGCATTTAACCCCTTGAGATTTTTAGCCTCCTTTGTATGCCATACAACCTAATCCTATATGCCTATCCTGATATCCTCCAACAATTTTATGGATTTAATATAACTTTGATTTGATAAGGGAGAACCTGAGAAAGAAATTTTATAGGTTAATCTCATTCATGCTCATAGATGTCATTATCTTAAATAAAACATTAGTAAAAGTGATCTACCAGTGTATGGGTTATCATTAGGAAAGGAGCCTCGGTGTCCAACAAAAGATGAATGGATAAAGAAGATGTGGTTTATGTATACAATGGAATATTACTCAGCTATTAGAAATGACAAATACCCACCATTTGCTTCAACGTGGATGGAACTGGAGGGTATTATGCTGAGTGAAGTAAGTCAGTCGGAGAAGGACAAACATTATATGTTCTCATTCATTTGGGGAATATAAATAATAGTGAAAGGGAATATAAGGGAAGGGAGAAGAAATGTGTGGGAAATATCAGAAAGGGAGACAGAACGTAAAGACTGCTAACTCTGGGAAACGAACTAGGGGTGGTAGAAGGGGAGGAGGGCGGGGGGTGGGAGTGAATGGGTGACGGGCACTGGGTGTTATTCTGTATGTTAGTAAATTGAACACCAATAAAAAATAAATTAAAAAAAAAAAAGGAAAACTATTACCTATTGAAGGAGAAAAACAATTTCAATGAAGACAGGAAAGGTATTTTTTAAAATGTCAACACCAGAAAGCAGACCAGTGGTTGCATGGGGAGAGAAGAGGGAAGAACAAGGAGGACATGAGGAAGAGACTACCAAGGACCACAAGGAAATTGGAAGTGATGGAAATATTAATCATCTTGGTCATGGTAATGGTTTCTTGACTATATGCATATGTGAAAACTTGTCAAATTGTACTCTTTAACTGTGTTCAGTTTATTTTAGGTCAGTCATACCTCTATAAGACTATTTTAAAAAGTCATGCATGATAGATACTCTTAGTACAAAAAGAAATAGAAGGAATTACCTAAAACTCTAGGCCACCTTTATCTTTCCTTTGTCTTTCCTTCAGCTCCTCATCTAGTTTCTAAAATTGCACTGGGGTATTAACTCTAGATAATTTGTTCCCACTCTTTTTGACACTGGTATTTGTGAGATTATTTTATTTCCGAAGTGGTTGCACATGCTGTTCCAGTGTTTCAGTGAATAAACTGAAAACAGTTTATTCTCTTATTTGTTCTGTTTTTACCAAGGAATTCATGGAGATTCCAAATCTATGCTTGCTGACTTCTTCCTAGTCTCCTCTGCTTACCTGGTAGTTTTTATTGTGTGTCCGGGGTCAAAGGGTCAAAGAAACATCTCTCAATGGTATCTATATATGACCTCTCTTGTTCTGAGAATGACTGTAGTGCAAGGTCACATCTCTGTCCTTCCCAATACATTGAGGACGGGAGAGGATATGTCTTGTTTTCTCATTCTCTGGGTATTTCACTTACATGAAATGATTTATTCCCATTCTTTCGGATTGGGGATTATTTTACAATTCTTTTGGCCCCTCTCTCCTGCCCCAACACTCAAGCAATACTGCACCATGGTGATGGTGGCAGTAGAGGCAATGAGGCCAGGCAGGCACCTAAAATGCTGATAGAGATGAGAGGAGATGTATTTTCAAGAGTATGTAGAATATCTCCATTACTTTTTTTTTTTTTCTTTCTCTATACTCCTGCAACTTGGCCCTGAATGGAGATGTAGTTGTGGGATATGTATGGCAGAGCAGAGGGGATTAAAGTCCTATTTTTCTATATAGATGACCAAGAAGGAAGGCCAGAGTGGAAGACCAGAAAGTTGGACAGAGTGAAGAAGGTTGTGCAGAAAAGGGAGAACAAGAGAGTAAACTCATAAAGTGATATATGAATTCCTGGATAGTTCCATATCTATCTGAATTTGTAGTTAAAAACCTTTGGGGAAAAACTCCATGCACACACAGTTTTACTGGTGACATTATGAAGTATTGAAAGAAGAAACAGCACAAATTCTACATAATGACCCCCAGAATATAGAAAATTTTATGAGATTACCATTACCCTGATCCCAAAGCTAAGTCCAAGATAATACAAGAGAACAATGAACATATATCCTCATGAAGGCAGATGCGGAGTTGTTCAACAAAGTACTGACAAATTGATTTCAGCAAAACATAAAGAAGAAAAAAAAACACTATGAAAAGCTGGATATATCCTGGGAATGCAGGGCTGGTTCAATATTCAAAAACAGACAACATAACCCATTGTATTAACAGATTAATGAAGAAAACCACATGAACCTAGAAATTGATGCAAAAGAAACATCTGACAAAATTCAATACACACAACACAAACATTTAGCAGACTAAAAGGGAACCCCCCAACCACTGACAAGGGCATCCATAAAAGCGTTCAGCTAACATCATACTTAATGTTGAAAGACTGATTTTTTTTGCTGCAAAAATAAAAAACAAGGCACGGATGTCTGCATTAACCACTTTTTATTCATTTTCCTACTGGAAGCTCTTGCCAGTGCAATTAGTGAGAAAAAAAAATAAATGGCATAGGACTGAAAAAGAAGAAAAAAGCTGTTTATATTAACAGAATATGATATTATCTATACATAAAATCTATGAAAAAGCCCCAGAAAGAAGAAGGTTGTAGGATGCAAGGTCAACACACAAAAATCCATCATATTTCTATAAATTAGCAATAAACAATGGAAATGGAAATTTTTGAAAATTCACAACACCTTTAACAAATTATTTTTGAAATGCTTACAAAGAAATTTACCAAACCATGTGAAGGATCTTTAGATTACCAAATACTGATTAAAGAAATCAAAGACGAAATAAATAGACTTATTATGTACACTGGGAAACATTCATTTAAGATATCAATTCTTCTCAGATTGATCTATATATTTAACTCAATTCCCATCAAAACCCTGTCATGTGTTTTTGTAAATACAGATAAGCTTGATTCTTAAAGTTATATTTAAAAGCAAAGGAACTGGTATAGCCAAATTTTTTTGAAAAAGAAGAACACAGAAGATTCACAGTATTAGATTTTTAAAAATTAATATAGAAGTATAAAAATCAAAGAAGGTGAAAGGATATATAAATCAATGCAACATAAAATACATAAGTTAATCCACACAATTGATTGTTGTGCAAAGGTGATTCAATGTAGAAAGGAAAGCCTTCAACAAATGTTGAAAAAATTAGGTATCTACATGACCAAAAAAAAAAAAAAATGTACCTGGACTTAATCCTCACACTTTTTTAAGAAACTAATAAAAAATAGGTGAAGGATGCCTGGATGGCTCATTGGTTGGGCATCTACCTTCAACTCAGGTCATAATCCCAGGGTTCTGGGATCGAGTACTGCATTGGGATCCCTGCATGGAGCCTGCTTCTCCTTCTGCCTGTGTCTCTCCCTCTCTCTCTCTCTCTCTCTCTCTCTCTCTGGGTCTCTCATGAATAAATAAATAAAATCTTTAAAAAAATAGATGATACGCATAAATGTAAAGTACGATTCTATAAAACTTTTTGGAGAAAACATAGAAGGTATTTGCGACATGGAATTAGGCAAAGAGTACTTAGATATGTCACCAAAAATCTGAACTATAAAATAAAATTAGAAATTTTAAATCAGATTTCATCAAAATTAAAAATGTTTGCTCTATGGAAAAAAACTCCTCTCAATACAATGAATAGATATACTACAGATTGGACGAAAATATTTGCAAATCATATATTTGATAAAGGACTGTACCCAGAATATGTAAAGAACTCCCAAAAACCTAACAGAAGAAAATAATGAGTTTAAGATTTTTTTAAAAGATTTTATTTACTTATTCATAAGAGACACACAGAGAGAGAGAGAGAGAGAGAGAGAGAGAGAGGCAAAGACATAGGCAGAGGGAGAAGCAGGCTCCATGCAAGGAACCCAACGTGGGACTTGATCCCAGGACTCCAGGATCACGCCCTGGGCCAAAGGCAGGCGCCAAACTGCTGAGCCACCCAGGGACCCCCGAGTTTAAGAGTTGAAGAGAAAATTCACCAAAAAGAATAGAAGGATGGCAAATAAGCCCATGAAAAGAGGCTCACTATCATTAACCATTAGGAAAATGCATTTTACAAACCTAATGGTAGGGAGACATCCGATTTGGGCTCTAGTGTGTAAAGAGCTTGCAGATCATTGTCTCTACAATAAGAATTGGACAAATAGAAAAGCTATGACTTTTCTTGGACCCATCAGAAAATTAGTGTTGCAGGACAAACTACCACCCGAAAATCTGAAAAGACTGGTCAATCTAGAAAGTCACACTGAGATTTGCGCACCTGGAGCAGCTATGGAGACCACACACTGGTGGAACACCTAATGGTAATTTTGACAAATTACAAGAGGCTGAGTGAGTGTGGACTAGTTTGAAAGTAAGAAACTTCTAAGGGCCCAATCTTAGGAGGACTCCCATACTTTCGTGGACATTACCTCTAGAAACCTTGCCAGGTTCTCACAATGAAGGTCCAAGGGAGAGTCCTTTTTGGCATTAGCAGGGAAAGGAAGACTAATCCTTGTGAAAAATATACCAGAGCCTTTTCCATAAAAAAGGCCAACTTTATTGGAGCCCTGTTCCATTACCATAAAAAAGGTAGTCCTCTCAACCCACCTGCTGTAGCCTCCCTGTCTCATCTAAGGCATGATGGAAGGGAAATCCGTATAAGAAAAAACACTTGTCCAGGTCATTGGCCAGAGAAACATGTATGGTAAAGGACTCAATATAATTGGAAGATTATGAAACACTCCCCCTCACCCATACCTTACCACTATACTGACAGGGTTCCAGGATACTAACAGTGAATTACAGATAAAAAAAGCTGCACAACACAGATTATCTTTCTGAGGTGGAGTCCTCAGGTAGGCCCAAGGTTAAGAGAGAAGACAAAAACAAGGATAATAGAAGAATTTGAAGCCTCTGGTATCTACAACAGCCATAAAACAAATCCTCAACCCTACCCACATTAATATCAATCCTTATTATAGAGTCAAGGATATACCTCAATTCTCATTTCTCAATACAATATGTCTGGATTTCAATAAAAATTTACAAAGCATGATAAAAGATAAGAAAAACACAGATATATATATATATATATATATATATATATATATATATATATACACACACCACACACACACCCCATATCTTCTTTATCCATCCATTAGTCGATGGACATTTGAGCTGGGCTGTTTCCATAATTTGGCTCTTGTTGATAATGCTGCTCTAAACATCAGGATGCATGTAACTCCTTTAAATTAGTATTTTTGTGTCCTTTGGGTAATATCTAGGAGTGCAATTGCTGATCATAGGTTAGTTCTATTTTTAACTTTTTGAGGAATCTCCATACTGTTTCTCAGAGTGGCTAAACCACTTTGCATTCCCACCAACGGTTATAAGAAGATTCCCCTTTCTCTGCATCCTGGACAACACCTCTTGTTTCCTGTGTTGTTAATTTTAGCCATTCTGACAGGTCTGAGGTGATATCTCGTTGTGGTTTTGATTTGTATTTCCCTGATGATGAGTGATGTTGAGCATCTTTTACGTATGTCTGTTGGCCATCTGTACGTCAAACATCAAACAAATAATCCATCACATCAATAAGCTAAATAAGAAATATCATGTGATCATATCAAGAGATGCAGAAAAAGCATCTGACAAAATTCAACATCCATTCATTTAAAAAGAAGAAAGCTTTCTGTAACCCAGAAATAGAGAAAAACATCCTCAATTTGTTAAAGAATATGCACAAAAAAACTATAGCTAATATCATACTTAATGATGAGAAACTGGATGCTTCCCCCTAAAATCAGGAACAAGGCAAGGATGTTCTCTTTTATCAGTCCTATTCCACGTTATACTGGAAGTCTTGGCTAGTTTAAGAGGACAAGAAAAAACAATAACATCTATACAGATCAAAAAGGAAGAAATAAAACTGTTTCTATTAATAGATGACAGTGCTTGCTTCAGCAGCACCTAACTATTAGTAGATGACAATAGCCTATGTAGTAAATCGCAAAGAATCCTCAAAAATATTCCTAGGGCAAGTATAGCATGGTTACAAGATACAAGGTTAATATACAAGGTCAACTGCTTTCCTATAGTCTAGCAATGAACAACCGAAATTAGAAATTAAGAAACAATTTCAGGGATCCCTGGGTGGCGCAGCGGTTTGGCGCCTGCCTTTGGCCCAGGGCGCGATCCTGGAGACCCGGGATCGAATCCCACGTCGGGCTCCCGGTGCATGGAGCCTGCTTCTCCCTCTGCCTGTGTCTCTGCCTCTCTCTCTCTCACTGTGTGCCTATCATAAATAAATAAATAAAAAAAAAAAAAAAAAAAAAAAAAAAAAAGAAACAATTTCATATACAATAACTCCAAAAAATAAAATGCTTACATGTAACTCAAAATATGTATAGAACTTTTATACAGAAAACCATAAAACATTGCTGGAAATGCAGTTGAATTGCAAAATTCAAAGAAGATCTAAATAAATGGATAGATACTTTATATCAATCTTGTTAAGACATAAATTCTTCAAACTTGATCCACAGATCAACGGAATCCCAATTAAAATATGAACAAGCTATTTTCAGATATCTACAAATTGATCCTAAAGTTTATATGAAAAAGCAAGAGCTAGAATAGCCAATATAGTACAGAAGAACAAAATCAGAAGAATGACACTACCCAACTTCAAGACTTACTATAAAATTACAGTAATCAAGACACTCTGATATTATTGGTTAAAGAGTAGACATATGTATCAATGCAACAGAACATACCAACATAAACACAATTAGCTGATCTTTGATAACAAAGCAAAGGTAATTCAGTGGGGGAAAGAATAGTTTTCTCAAGAAATGATGCTGAAGCAACTGAACATCTACATGCAAAAAAAAAAAAAAAAAAAAAAAGTCTTGACATAGACCCTATACCCTCACAAAAATTAAGTAAAAATAGAGCATACACCTAAATGTGAAATATAATACTATAAAATTTGAAGAAGAAAACAGGCTTAAATCTATGTGACTTTGGATTTGGTGATATTTTTAGATATAATACCAAAAGTATGATTCTTGAAAGAAAAAAAGTTAGACTTTTATTAAAATTAAAAACTTCTACTCTGCAAAAGACACTATGAAGAGAATGAAAAACAAGCCTCACACTGGCAGAAAATATTTACAAAACACATATCTTATAAGGTACTTCTATCCAAAATGCACAAAGAACTCTTAAACTCTCAGCATAATACCCTCTAGTTCGATCCACGTCGAAGCAAATGGTGGGTATTTGTCATCGGAGAAGGACAAACATTATATGGTCTCATTCATTTGGGGAATATAAAAAGTAGTGAAAGGGAATAAAGGGGAAAGGAGAAAAAATGAGTGGGAAACATCAGAGAGGGAGACAGATCATGAGAGACTCCTTACTCTGGGAAACGAACAAGCGGTGGTGGAAAGGGAGGTGGGCGGGGGGTGGGAGTGACTGGGTGACAGGCACTGAGGGGGGCACTTGCTGGGATGAGCACTGGGTGTTATGCTCTATGTTGGCAAATTGAACTCCAATAAAAAAATTTTGAAAAGAACTCTTAAAACTCAATAATAAGAAAATTAAAAACCCCAAATTAAAATAGGCGAAGATGTAAACAGATTCCTCATCAAAGAAGATATATAGCTAGGAAATACACATACGAAAAGATGCTCAATATAACTTTTAGTAGGGAATTGAAAATTAGAACGACAATGACATGTGTCTCCACAACTATGAAAATGCCCTATATGCATATATGTGCATGTGTGTGTGTTTGCTGTATAAATTATACATGTATATATATAAAATATCCAGTGCTGGCAAGGATACAGGAAAGTGAGACTCATAATTGCTAGTGGTTATGAAAATGGTGTACACACTCTGGAAAGCTGTAGGACTCCTATAATGTTAAATGAGGTTTCTGTTGGCACTCCAAGGTATTTACCCAACTAATTTGAAAACTTTTGTCCACACACAACTCGGCATGCAAGTGCCTAAAGAGTATCTATTCACAATCGCCAAAAACTGGAAATCACTTAAATATTCTTCAGTGGTTGAAGAAACAAAATGTGGCACCAATAATGGGATAGCATCCAACAATAAAAAAGAACTATTGATACACACAACATGGGTGAATCTCAAAAGCATAATGGTGAATGAATAAAGTCAGACTCAAAATGTTGCATATGGCATAATTCCGCGAACATAAAATTCTCAAAAAAGGCAAAACCGCAGGGATGTAGGCAAAAGTATGTCAATGGTTGTGTATTATGGTTCAGGGAGGGTGTGGCTATCAAAGGGCAAGAGATAATTCTTTGGTTGATGTATCCTAACTGTGCTGGTGGCCACAGGAATCCAAACAAGTGTTTTACACCCCTCCTTCCCCTCAAAGTCAATTTTACTGTGTATCAATTCAAAAAGTCAAATAAATTACTAAACTACTATTAAACATATATGTAATGTGCAAAACTAAGCAAAAAGTCCTAAAGTAAGTGAAATAACAGTTGTCAAGAAACGCATGAGGATGGTATTAACTAACCTGTAACATAACACATTATTTGGAATGGGGGGGGGGGGGGGGCGTGGTTACACCGAAGGGTGATGTGAGAGTGAACGGAAAGCAGAGGACAGGCCTGGGTATCGGCGACAAGAACCCCTAGAAGCGGTGGCATGAGGTATCAAGACGAAGGCAAGAAACGGGGAAAGGTAAGAACACCAGTTTCGGATCAGAAGGCGCAACTTCGCAGGAAGGTGATGCATGGGCCCCCAAACGCTTGGAAAGGGAGCGGAGACAGGGCGGGTAGGGAAAGTTGGGGAAGAGTGAGCGGCGGTAAGAAATGAGAAAGGTGGACTCACAAGGGCGAGGGTGAGAAGGCAAAGGCAGGCGATTTAAGCGGCTTCCCCTGCAGTCCCCGCGGCAGGTGCCAGGAGGCCCCCGGCGGCGTGAGCTTTCCCGCGCCCGGGGAGAGCGCGCTTCTCGCGGAGGCCCCTCCCGCCGCACCGGCCCGGGCAGCGAGGACGCGCGCCCCGGGGACGCCGGCGCGGGGGCGCGCTCGTCCACGAGGGGCGGGGCGGGGGCGGGGCGGGGGCGGGGCGGGGGCGGGGCGCGGCGGGGGCCGGTGACGTCAGGGCAGGGCGCGCGCCGGGCGTCTGCGGGCGGGGCCGGGAGGGGTGCGAGGGGCGGAGCGGAGCGCGGGAGGAGGCGGGGGAGGAGAGGCCCCGAGACCGCGAGCGGCAGCTGGGGAGGGGGCCGCGGAGCCGGAGCGCGAGCCGAACAGCTGATCTGATTTTCCTTTAAAGCGAGAGAAAATGGAAGTCGGGTAGCGGCGACTGCGGCGCTGAGGCTGGCGGAGCGGAGCGGCGCGGCGCGGCGCGGCGCGGCAGGTGAGGGAGGCGGCGCTGGCCGCGGTGCTGCCGGCGGCAGTGGCGGGGCCGGGGCCGCGGGCCAGGCAGGTGGCTGGCGGAGCGCGGGCGCCGGGTCCCTCCGTGCTCCGCGGAGAGGCAGGGGGGCGCAGAGGCCGGGCGACCCCGGGGCCCCGGCGCCGAGGCACAGGGGCTGCGGGGGTCGCGGGCCCCGCGCAGGGTTCGCGGCGCGCTGCATTGCGGGCGCCGCTGTGGACCCCGCCGGCTCCGGCCCAGCGCGCGTCTCCCGGGCAGGGCGCGGCGCCCCGGCTGGGTCTGGGCCATCGTCTCCTCCGGGCCCTTGAGCTGCCTGCACTGGAACGTGATGACGGGCGTGGGGGCGCGCCTGGGGTCCCGCGGCGCTGGCAGGCTCCGGGGCGCGCCGGGGCCCAGGAACAGCGCGTGAGGCCGCCAGCCGGGCGCTCAGGCAGTGCTGCGTGGGCCACTGGAGCCCCGCGTACCACTCGCTCGCTTGCTCCGTTTTGGGTCTGGCTGGACCGCAGGGGAACCTTTACTGCAATTTGACTGTGAACCCGGAGGCCTTCCCTAGTAGCTTCTCACTGGATGGGAAAAATTGCATCTGTTGTGCTTTAAGTGCTCCTTTAAATTTGAGAGATGTCAGTGATGTCATCATTAACAAAAACTTTCCTTCATTGGACACAACCGCTCAAGTGTACCCTCCTCCCGGTGCAGCTATTGCAGCCCTTTGAGAATCTTTGTAATAAAATGGATTTGCCTCTGGTTTCTAAACTCAACGGCATTACACAAATGAAACGGTTTTTATATTCATGTATTGGCTTGGGAATCAATAGATTTGAGAGTAGCTGAAAGGAAACTTGTTAGATCCCAGCGGATCTGGGAATTGCTTCAGCCACATCACAAGGATCCAGGGGAAAGGGTCATGCATGACACTTACATGCTTATTGCCTTGCCTTGTCTTTAGAGATCAAAGTGAGCTGCGAGATTAAAAAAAAATTAAGATATTATATGTGAGGTGGCACATTGATGTGTCCAGGAAAAGGTGGACAGTGTGGCCTAAATTCTTACAGGCCTTGATTGCTTTAGGAAAATCTGTAAGTCTCCTTCCTTCAGCATCCCCACTCCCCTCCAGGATGGGTCTGGGAGCAGCCCGCCCTAGGGAGAGGAGTGGCAGCTTCTGTAGGGTCCTCCCTGCCTTTCCTTTTCTTACTATAGCAGCTGTGTGTCCCACCATCCTCAAGGCCAATTCAGCACCCTGAGGCTGGACATCTACCTGCACAGCACACCAAGTTCTGCGGGAACTTCCCCCCTCCATGGAAGCAACAAGCCATCATTATTGTGTGTGTGTGTTCCGTTAGTATTGATTATTATGGGAACAAAAGTAAGCAAGTTCCCAAGACAGTCTGCAAATCTGCTTAAGCCTATCATATCGAAAGAATCAACGGAATAAAAGTATTGACATTTTTATATTTAATAATTAATGACTACCCCTAATTGCTTAAAATAAGCATGCCTTAAATTATTAGTGTGATCATATTTGGTCTGTAAAGAAGTTAATACCATATGCCATGTAAAAGTTTAAGTCTGGTCAGGAATGTGGAGCTTTGAAACCCTGGACTGGAGTCAAGCAATGGTTTACATTAAGGTGATGTTCAGGGTGACAATGGATGGAACCTATTGCTTCGTGGAATCTTGCTGGGTGTGGGTCTCAACCTCGATGTGGTACAGCAGGTGTCCCCATAGGAAGTAACTGCTAGGGCCCTCGGCCCTGGTGGAGGATATTGGTGGAGTTGTCAAGAAGCTGGATTATCTGTCCTCACCTTGCAGAAAAGGGGAAGCACACCTCCCCCTGAAGCAGGCTGTGTGTACACAGCCTCACACTTCCTGCAGTTGCCAAATGTCTTCACAACGGAGAGACTGGATGAGACAGGAAGCATGTAGCAGAATTTTCTGTGACTTTTTGGTGACTTTGGTCTCACTGCGTGTGGTTGCTTTAGAACCTGAGCTCTTAAGTCATGGCAGAGATTTTTCTGTAATTGAAGTATTCCCAGTACTATGTGAAATAGTATGAAAATTGTTTTTTCAGGCTCCAGGCTATGACCTTTTCAGAAATTGAGACTATAAAAACCACTCTGGCCACATTTCCTTTTTTTTTTTTTTTTAACCCGTAGACCTGTGAAAATATTCGTCATAGTGTTTTTTATTTAACTCACTGCAGTACTTGTAAAAATAGAAATGTGTTTCCCCTAAATCTTTAGGTATTCATCACTTATTTCTTTTAAAACCTTTCAAAAACAAGCACTTTAAAGCCTCTTTATCCAGTTTGTGTGTTTAGAGTATCATGTCTTCCTTTTCTAAGAAGCCAAAATTGCCTTGCTTTTTCTTTTTGTTCCATTTGGATCCTAAGGTCATTTACTTATGTCTTAGGTCTGGAGACTAAAGGCTGAGTCAGCTCCCGCACGGCCAGCAGGGGGCATGCTAACTGCGAGTTGGAAGTCCACTCTCTACCTGAGCCACCTTGGGAGAGCATCTGGGATAACCGAGTTGGGGGGGAGGGGGCGGGGTTGTGCACCGCACCTCCAAGTGCCTGTCACTCAGACGATGGAAACTGAAGGAAGGACGGGCAAATTACTTGAATAGCCAGAGGTTGTGGCTTCCAGAACTCAGGCCTCCCTCAAAGGGGCATTGAGACTGCTCTAACTTGAAGGGCCCCCAGTCTTTGGAAGGTTGGCTGTTGATTCTAGTCTGAAGATGTGGTGCCTTCTCCAACTGCAGAAGGGAGAGTGTTGGCTTGAGGATGAGCTGCTGGCCTGCATCCTGGTCCTGGTGAGGACATGACTGCCAGCCAGGACAACCAATGGAAATGCCGCCAACCCTCTGTTTTCCCACAGTTTCCTTCCTCTTTGGTTTGACTCCTATTGACTTAAGCCCTGGGACTCTGTGTCTGTGGCACCTCCCAGAGGGTTTATTTGCCTGCCTTACCAGGGTTATTGGCCTTGGGGTTTCTCTCATGGAATAAAGCAAATGTATATTCACAGTACATTTCTTTTCTCATAGAAAATGAAAACAGAAGAGAGGCAACTGTGTTTTTCGCTAAAATGGGCTTAATCTGGCTCTGAGTGTGGGCAGGTTGTTCATCAGCAAGTTCCCTATGAGGCTTCTCCTTGCAGGAACTGAGCTCCAGCGTGGAGGGATGGGTGAGCTCTTGCTCGGCTGGGATGGGTGTTCTCCAAGGCTTCGATGATCACTGCAGTGTCTAGAGTGCTACTGAGCACCAGATACTCTGTTCTTCCCCCAGGTCCCTCATGGCACCCACATGCAAAAGGGAAACCTAGCACTACTTAGGAATAGATTTTCCACTAGAGAACAATCCAAATGTTGTGACTGGATATTTCTTGATACTTCTTGTTCCATCAAAAATGCATGTAAAACCAAATTATTGATTTCAATTTTTTTTTAATTTTTATTTATTTATGATAGTCACACAGAGAGAGAGAGAGAGAGGCAGAGACACAGGCAGAAGGAGAAGCAGGCTCCATGCAGGCTCCATGCACCAGGAGCCTGATGTGGGACTCGATCCCGGGTCTCCAGGATCGCGCCCTAGGCCAAAGGCAGGCGCTAAACCGCTGCGCCACCCAGGGATCCCAAATTATTGATTTCAGAGGGGCAAATGGGAATAATTTTTTCAGCTTTGTGCTGAACCACTCTCTTCATTCAGAGTGCTCTACATGGCTACAGAGGGATGTGCCACTAGTTAAATAAAAGGTTGTGCCTAATCCTTTTAGAAGATGTCCATCCCTGAGGATGACCACAGAACATCCTATTCAGAGGGAGCCCTGAGATCCACAGGCACTTAAGTTGGAATAAAACATGCTAGTTCCTACATACTAGTTCAAATTTAATTTGAAAATATTTTACCATTGAAAGTTGAGACAGAGTTTTATTTGGCCTTGGTTAGACTGCTGTATCCCAAATGGTCTACATGTCAGCCCAAGAATAAGATGGCCTTAATGCGGATGAGACAGAGCAGGCAAGGTAAGGAGCCACTTTTGCCGCACTTTGGGGACAGATTCTTTATTGTTCATAGTAACAGACTGGAGAAGTGAGTTTAAATAGTAAGTCTTTAAATTCCGAAATTGAAAGATGGGCTGGATGCCACCGTATTACCTGCCTGTGTTGTGGTGTGTTTAGCTGGCTGGCTTGTGCATTTTACCTCTTGACCAGGAAGTGAGGCAGAGGGATAAAGGCCCTGCATTTCCAACTGGATTACCTGGATGCATGACACATGGCGTGGTCATGCTCTAGGCTTCTTGTGGGAAAAGGAGAGGGTTAGCTTCATATGTCTCCAAGGCCTTATCTAGTAAAATCATTCTATCCCATGAAACTCCAGCTCTTGCTATTACAGATTTGTGCTATCCTCACCAGCTCACATTCTGAGATGTCAAATGCACATTAGTGCTGTGCAAATTGTAAAAGCATCTCTCTTGGTTTAAGCAGATAAGTCTAAAGTAAACTCATTTTCTAGGTTAGAAGGATTTTGAGTCTCCTTCCAGGGAATTATTTTTTATTTGAACTTAGTTTACTCTTACATGGTTTTTCTTATAAATATAATGGAAATTTGATGTCTGAATGAATATGCATGAAGAAGATGTTGTATTGACTTTTATGAGATATAAAATGAGAACTTTGAAATTAATTTCTTTTTCTGTTTGGTATTTCACTCAATTGTTTTATTAGATTACTGTAGAGTTTCACATGGCACTAAGGATTGATGATGTGAATAAACCACCCACCCACACCTTGGTGAGATTAGTTTCTCAGTTACTGAGACAAGAGTTTGCAAGTTCACCTCAGAGAAGGGAGATGCATGGAGCTAAGGCAGATACCTCAGGTGCTGCCCTGCCAGACTGAGCCTTGCTGCCTCTGAAAAGACCTTGCTCTGCTCTCCTTGGGGCTGATACCCCCATGATTTATCCCAGTCATCTCTGTGCTTCTGTTTTAGGTCCATGACATGGGCCTCTCTTGGGTCTTAAAGTAAGTTCAGGATTGGCCTGACATATCCTTGTCATGCAAGAGACTACACAATGCACGGTGTCCTGGGAGACGGAGTGCTCCTTGTTCTGCAGCCCACCCCCACCCTCATGCTAAATTGTACCCTTTAAAAAAAAAAAAAAGATTTTATTTATTTATTCATGAGAGACACAGAGAGAGAGAGAGAGAGACAGAGAGAGGCAGAGACACAGGCAGAGGGAGAAGCAGGCTCCTTGCAGGAAGCCCAATGTGGGACTCGATCCCGGGTATCCAGGATCACGCCCTTGGACGAAAGTGGTGCTAAACCACTGAGCCACCCAGGCTGCGCCTAAATTGTACCCTTCTATCTGGGGAGGTCCAAAGGGCATGGTGACAATCCATTTCCCCACAATTCCTTTAGTAATGATTTGAAGTTTGGAAAAAAATGTGTATTATTGAAATATGGGCAACACATTTTCATGTTTAGTATTTCATGCCTCTATAAAAAATTTTTTTTAAAATATTTCATGCCTCTAAAAAAGATCTTTCCAGCAGCGCCTGGGTGGCTTAGTTGGTTAAGCATCTGACTCTTGATTTTGGCTTCATCATGGCCTCAGGGTCATGAGATTGAGCCCCACATTGGGCCCTGCGTTTAGAGCAGAGTCTGCTCCAGATCTCTGCCTCTTCCTTTGCCCCTCGCCCTGCTTGTGTGTTCTCTCTCTTTCTCTAAAATAAATAAATAAATCTTTTTAAAAGAAGATATTTCCACATTCAAGATATACATAGTTAACTTTTTCTTTTTAAAATATGTGAATTGGATTTTTTTTTTTTTTTGCTGGTCTTTTCAATAATATCATGCTGTCTCTTAAAAGAATCACCACTAAGCAGTAAAAATAAATGAGACAGGTTGCCAACTCTGACTTGGATTAGGTGATCAGCTGTGTGACCTTGGGCATAGTCCCAGGCAGCCCCTAGGGAAAAATATCTGTTCTGGCCCTCCTGTGGGCTCTGGGGGAGGAGCAGATGGGAGTGTATGCAATGAGTTCTTAAATCCTAAAGAGCTATCAGTTGTTCCAATAAAAGGAACTGGAGATGGAGTGTGTCTGTCTCATCAGTAGCCCTGTTTCTCTCTCTTGTCAGTTAATGGATATACAATTTGTACTTGTAACTTAAGGCATTGCTTGGATGAACTTGCTTTGTCTTTTTTTTTTTTTTTTTTTTTTTTTTTTGTAGAGGAAGAAGGAAGCCTGGATAAGAAGTATAGATGACTGCCTGTGGCTTAGTGATTCTTACAGTTTACTTAGAATTGTGAGCCAGCTCTGTTAAAAATACTAAAGGGAGGGGCACCTGAGTGGCTCATATGGTTAAGCGCCAGACTCTTGATTTCAGCTGAGGTCATGATCTCAGAGTTTTGCAATCCAGCCCTGGATTCCCCTGGGCTCAGTGTGGAGTCTGCTTGAGGTTCTTTCCCTCTACCCCTCCCCCAGCTGATGTACAAGCTCTCTCTCTTCTCTCTCTAAAATAAATAAATAAATCTTTAAAAAAAATACTAAAGGTAATTCCTCTAAATCCAAATAAATCACAAACTTCCTCAAAATTGGGCTGTGTTTCTGATATCTTGGGTGCTGCTTGAGCCCCCGAGGGCTCATCAGATGGTTACAGAGCACATTTTCTTGCTCTTGGAATCAATGAAAGATTGGTGGTTTGCATGAACAGCTTGGAGATGGGGGAGAAGAAAGAGAAAATCATTACAAAGGTAGAGTTGTATCAGTCAAAGTCAGTGAAGGTCAGTGACTATGACTTGAGATCCTGCCAGCATGGCTAGTCCTGGCATTTACCCCTGGCGGGAGCTGTGACCAAATCAGTGTCTACACCACTCTGTCTACCCCAAATGCACTCCCTTGTAGAACCTGCTGGCACTCCCAGAACAAGTCTCTGGGCTCTGAGACCATGGAATAGCTCTTGTCATTGGCATTGACAATGGTGAAGCATGCAGAGGTCTCCATTCTATCTCAGCAATGATGCAGGCCCGTGTGGAAGGAAGTGGCTTTGCAAGCCCCATCACTTATTAGATTGAGTGAAAGTTCTGTGGCTATTTAACTTGGCAGCATGGATATACAATTATTGGTAGGCAAATTGTAAGGCCAGACTGAACCTCTTGGGGATCTGTGGCCTGGAAATGCAAGGATGGATTACACTTCACATATATTTCTTGATTATTCGGTTTGTGAAATCTGTCTTGTCTGAGGTGCTGATTGTGAACTAAGCCCTCAGGTCCATTTGGTCAGAAGTGGCCAGTTAACTCTAGGTTATCAGGTGTGGCATGCTGTCAGCTTGGGCATCTCTGCATCTACTGCATCTACTGGGTGAGGGAAACAGGGTTTCCTTAGGCTTCTTCTGCCAAAATTAACTCTTCCCTACGGGGACTGGGGAAATCGGCAAAATAGGGTAAGGGGATTAAGAGGCACAAACTTCCATTTATAAAATAAATCATGGAGATAAAGAATACAGCATAGGGAATACAGTCAATAATATTGTAATAACATTGTAGGGTGGCAGATGGTGACTGCACTTAACCATGGTGAGCATTGAGTAATGTACTGAATTGTCAAATCGCTATGTTGTACACCTGAAACTAATACAGCATTGTATGTCACCTGGTACTTCAATAATACAAATAAAAATAAATTGACTTATCCTGTGAACAGTCTGGCAGGAGTGTGTTCAGAAATGCATTATCAGAAAGGGCATTTAAGGCTTCAGGATCCCCCTCAAGGAGGGGCCAACATAGAGGAGAAATTCTGTTAACATTTAGGGTTTATTAGCAGAGGGTTAGTGTATAGTTGCATTTAAATTAAACTCCTTCCACCCCTAGGGAGTGAGTGGCTGGAGGGCCAGGCTACAAACATGGACATAAGTGAGCATCTGTGTGCGGCCTGCCATCTGCCTTGGTGAGGGACTGGTCGGCCTGCTGGGGAGAGAACTCCCAGCTCAGTGATAGCCTTATTCTTGCATTAGCCCCCACTTTGGGCACATTCCCTAGGTCTAATTTCACATGTAAAATGAAGAAATCTAGCTGCCTGATCTCTGTTATCCTATCAACTCCATGATTCTGTGCAAAATAATTCCTTATTTCCAAGTGCTAACTAATCAGGGCAAAGAAACCTACTCGTTGCTGAGAGAGAAAAGGTAGGAAAATTCTGGTGTCTCTTTGAAATATGTACAGCCACTTCTCAGCTGGAGGAGGATACAGAGCATTTTAACAGGAGTGTGTATTTAGAAATGAGTTGTGTGGACAGCATTCCTCCTTCAGACCAGTAGGCTCTTGGAGGACATCTCTGAGGTACCTTGTTCAGAAGAGGCTCTGAACTGTTTGTTAAATGCATTTGATAGTCCTGTGGGAATTAAAATTAGACATTTAAATATTCTTTCTAGAATTGTTTACTTCCCATGACTTCAAAAGCATTGTAGTCCAGAAGGTAGCTCATGTGAAATTTGCAACCTTTTCCAACCTAAGCCCCCAGTTTAGTAGGATGCAAAATAAAGCCCAGATTATTTACTGATTTGCCTTAATGAGGTAATAGGACTTGCTTATCATTCAGCAGAGGATACATTCTGATAGGAATTATAATTTCATATTTTCCATTATATTTTTTTATTTTATTCATTTATTTGAGAGAGCGCATGAGCAGGGTTTGGAGCACATGGAGAAGCAGATTCCCCATGGAGTGCAGAGCCTGCCCTGATGGGCTCTATCCCAGGACCCCAAGATCATGACTGAGCTGAAGTCAGACACTTAACAGACTAAACCACCCAGGCGCTCGTTTCAATTATATATGTCACATATACTCTCTGCAGCGTTAGGGAATATTAGCTATGTCTATTTAATAAGACAAATTATAATACTCTACAGTTCAAAAAAAAAATATCCTCCCAACCTGGCTTTTCCCTGTCTGGGGCTGCAGAGAAGTGGAGAGAAATGAAGTGTTGTATGGTATGCATGCTGCAGAGCAAGGAGCTGACTCTTCCTTTGGGCCTCACTCCCCTTCCTGAAGACTGGGGCCAGTCCCCTGCCCTCTTGCTACCTGCCTGTGCCTCTCCGATGAGCTCCTCTCCCTGCTCTAAAGGGTCCCCTGGAGGGCACCTAGGTGGCTCAGTTGGTTGGGTAGCTGCCTTTGGCTCAGGTCATGATTCTGGGGTCCTGGGATCGAGCCCCTCATCAGGCTCCTTCTTTCTGCTTCTCCCTCTTCATCTGCCCCTTACCCTGCTCTTTCTCTCTCTCTTTCTCTCAAATAAAAAAGTAAAATAAGTTTAAAAAATAAAGGGTCCCCATAGGGCTGGTGGGGCCCCACACCCTGATGTACAGGTGTATATCCCTGAGGTACTGAGTGGGAAAAAATGCTTCTGGATAAAGTCCTGCAGGGAAAGTTTTCTTTCAAGTAATTAGCTGTTTTTCTCATTGTCCCCTTTTAGTGTTCTTTCTCCTGCAGAAGTTGCCCAAGAAGGAACTGAACCGCTATATCCATGATGATAAAGTGAGGGCCCCCAGATAATTGCTGCTCTAAAAGCCCTTTATCAGAATGTGAAATCCGTGGTCCTTCTTCTTGCCGCATAGACTGTGCACTTGCTCAGGAGGCCCAGGAGGCACCCTGGAGGACACTAAGGATAGGCATTCCTAAGAAAAGGAATGCAACCTGCTATTAACCCTCTGTGGCCCAGGAGTGCCCAGGGTACCAGGCAGGGCAAAGTCGAGGGCTTAAGGTGCAGTGCAGAAGTCCAGAATCGGATCCACACCCCCAGACTCCAAAGCATGTGCTCTTCATGTCACATTCTTCCTAACAAGGACATTTTCTGATGAGAAAGGCATATTGGCTCCCTACCCCTCAGTGTGATGGGAAGACCCATCTATATGCACAGAGCTGCCAAGCCTACATCTGGGAAGAACCCCAGGTTCCTGATGGTCCTGGCCATCAGTTCTTCATGTTACCTAAGAAGCAGTCAGTGGCCTTTTATCTGGTGGTATTCCATGACCAGTGGAGAAGAAGGTGAGAAGACACCTCCGGAATGGACATCCGGCTACTTCAAGGGAAGTCCTCCAAGGGTCGGGGTGCTGGCCTGGGCTGAGCATGGGTGACAGAAGGAAGACTGGGACACTGCACCATCCTTGGGCAGCTGCCAGGGTGGTAGGGAGGCCAGAGTGAAGGTACTCCATGGGAAGAGCCCAGGCAGGGCCACAGGGCTCCACGACCCAGGCACATTCTCAGGGGAGCCAGAGCCCTTCAAACCCCAGCTTTAGTTTCTTCATCTTACGTGAGGCTGTACTTTGTAAATTGCATAAGACTATACAAATGTAAGAAGCATTTTTTAATGTTGTCATTGTCACCACATGACTCCCAGTAGCTCAGAGAATGTCCCACAGATGTTTGCTGCTGGCACAGCTAGACTTGCAGGCTGAAAGCAAGCTGCAGGTCATTTCTGTGGAGACTGAGGAAGCCTGAGGCTGCCACCCCATTCTTTGGGGCCATCCCATATCCTCCCCGTGGATTACTGTTTTCCCTAAATCTTTGGGCAGATGAGACTTGAAGAGCTTGTGTTTGATCCTTCTGCTCACCCTGAGTATTTCTAGGAACCTGACCCAGGCCAGCCCCATGAGTATCTGTTGAATGGACCCCCCACTCAGGGTGTTGAGCAGAGTGAGTCCATGCCAGCCCCTGCTCAGCTATGTCTGTGGGATCCTGCATCCCCCACATGCTCTGCTTTCCAGAGTGTCCGCAGAAGAGCATCTGAGTTCCCAGGCTGGCCTGAGTGAGACAACTCCAGCCCTTGAGGTGTGGAGGGTTAGAGTGTAAGAGAGGCTGTCCTTTGGGGCTGGACACACTGGGATAGAACCCATACACTGGGTTCTATCTTTGTTGGCGCTACTCCTGCCATGAGTCTCTGGCTGAGTCAGGTCCTCCCAGCCTCAGGGTCCTTACAGGTAACACTGGCCTCATAGGTGACAGCAGGTCCAGGGGACCTGTTTGCTTCCTGTGGCTTCTCGCCCAGGCTTCTTCAGTCACAACTGAGCCCAAACAATCTGGGCATTAATTCCTTCCCAGTGGGGTTGGGAAAAGGCCTGTCCCATCGCTGGGGATCTTGGGGAACTTGGCGAGGGTTCTTACCACCTTGAGCCTCTGTTTGCTCATCCTGGAATGACAGTGAGATGAGGTACCTCGAGGTTGTTGCAAGGACTACAGAGGTGCTGTCAGGTGCCTTTAGGAGAGGGAAGGGCTTGTTCAGGAGCTCTGGAGATGTTTGGCATGAGCCTTCATGAGCTCACAGGTGGCTCTGGGCAGAAAATAGCCTAGAGCCAGAGAGGGCAATCTGGACCCTTCAGGCATACACTGAAATTCACTTCTGCTTTCCTATTAGGGAGTGTACCAAAGGAATGTTCAAACCTGTGTTCAATGTGCATCCCTGACATTAATTTTTATTTTATTTTTTTAAAAAAATTATTTATTTATTTATTCATGAGAGACCAGAGAGAGAGAGAGAGAGGCAGGGAGAGACACAGGCAGAGGGAGAAGCAGGCTCCATGCAGGGAGCCTGACGTGGGACTCCATCCCTGGTCTCCAGGATCACACCCTGGGCTGAAGGCGGCGCTAAACTGCTGAGCCACCTGGGCTGCCCAACATTAATTTTTAAACAGACTATTGATCAATTTATTTAATATATAGGGGGAAGTAGAGTTAAGAAAGCAGCCCTGAGTGAGCTCCACTTTGCTTTTGGTGTTTTGAGTATAGCCATCTGTTTTTTTTTTTTTTTTAAGATTATTTATTTATTTGAGAGAGAGAGATAGATCACAAGTCTGGAAAGGGAGAGAGGGAGAATCAAACGTTTTGCTGAATGAAAAGCCTGCCATGAGCTCCATCCAGGGACTCCAGGATCATGACCTGAGCCTAAGGCAGACACTTAATCAACTGAGCCACCCAGGTGCCCTAGTATAACCATCTGTTTTGGGGAAACTTTTTGTACAACATATTCCTTAAGAAATACTGAAATACAGAAAGATAAAACAAATGCACAGCTTCCCCACCCCTGCCCCCAGCATCACCCTGCTTCCTGTGCATACAGAAAGGTGGAAGGCTGAATATTATGCCATAAAAATAGACTATACTATTTTTTGCTCTTTTCCCTTTGCTCATTCAATCTTTTTTTTTAAATAAAAAAGTTACTACTTGCACAAATTAAAAGAATTCAAACAAAAACAGAATATATAGTAAAATGTGTCATTTTCAGGTCTGAGACTCCAATCTCTTTCTTAGGAGGCATCACTGTTAATTACTCCTGTGTGTACCCTTCTAGAAATATTCTGTGAATATCTAAGTATATGAACATCTTTTTTTTCATGTTTAAACACATAGGAAAAAAATAAACATATAGGAACATACAGTACCCATTGTTCTTTGTTCTTTTTTCTCACTTGATCATATTGGAGATTATTACATTTTTAGTCTATAATATTTGCTATTTAAAAAGCACTCATTTAAATTAAATTTAGTTAACATATAGTGTGTTATTAGTTTGAGGGGTAGAATTTAGTGATTAATCAGTTGCATATAATACCCAGTGCTCATCACATCACGTGCCCTCCTTAATGCCCATCACCCAATTTCCCCATCCTCCCATTCCTCTCTCCTCCAGCAACCCTCAGTTTGTTTCCTAGACTTAAGAGAAAATGAGTGGGAAATATCAGTGAGGGTGACAGAACATGAGAGACACCTAACTCTGGGAAACAAACAAGGGGCAGGGGAATGGGGTGACTGGGTGACGGGCACTGAGGGGGGTACTTGCCAGGAGAGCACTGGGTGTTATGCTATATGTTGGCAAATTGAACTCCAATAAAAAAATATTTAAAAACAGGGAGTCTCTTGGGGGAGGGGGGCGCCTCGGTGGCTCGGTGTTGAGCATCCACCTTTGGCACAGGTCGTGATCCCGGGGTCCTGGGATCGAGTGCTGTATTAGTCTCCCCACAAGGAGCCTGCTTCTCCTCTGCCTCTGTCTCTGCCTCTTTCTGTCTCTCATGGATAAATAAATAAAATCTTTTTGAAAGAGAGTCTTTTATGGTTTGTCTTCCTCTCTTTTTTTTGTTTTTACCGATTTATTTGAGTGAGAGAGAGATCATAAGCAGGAGTCGAGGGAGAAGCAGACTCCCCACTGAGCAGGGAGCCCGATGTGGGGCTTGACCTCAGGAACCTCAAATCATGACCTGAGCTGAAGGCAGGTGCTTAACCCACTGAGCCACCCAGGCACCTCTCCCTCTCTGTCTTTATCTTATTTTTCCTTCCCTTCCCCTATGTCCATCAGCTTTGTTTCTTAAATTCCACATATAAGTGAAATCATAAGCACTCATTAAAAATTTGTTTTTATTTAAAAATGAAGAATTTACTGAATTTAAGCCAAATATCTTATTCTTGGAGTGTGAATGTATTCCTAAAACATTTCTTTCCTGGCTTGGGAAGATCAGCCTATGGTTACCGACACAGTCTCACATTACTCAGTGGCTCTTCTGGGTGGTCATTTCTATTGCAGGGCCCAGCCTCCATCCACCCAGCACACAGCATGTGGGTAAGTGGGGTGCCCAGAAGGAAGAGGATGCAGATTTGGAGAGCAGCTGTAGTCTCATTCAATACCGATAAAGTTAGGAAAAACCAGGATACAGATTTGCTTGCTACCTTGCATTTAGAGTTGCTATCAACTTCTTTCTGCTTTGAAAGATGACTAAATTGCATGGCCACACTGCTTTCAGACCTCCCTCCATCCCACTCCTTCTACCTTGTTTATGTTAGAATCCCTTACATCACCAAGATGCACACAATTTGCCCTCTCTTAGGTAACCTCTGTTGCACAGTTACTTGGTCTTAATGCAATATTTACATGGATTCAAGGAACACAGAGTATCAATGCTTTTATCAGTAATTCTAGAGGAATTATCAAAGGCTTTCACCTCCTCTTTCAGTGATCTGAAGTTCATTACAGAGTTTGTTTAGATCCCCTATTCCCTTCCTACATGTGGCTTGTGACACCCAGAATTCTTGTCAAGTTTCAAAGTATCTCTTGAAAACTAAAAGAAAACCAGTTCTCTTGAAAATGTATATGAATATAAAACTCTTGAATCACACTAACACTTTAAAATAATATAGAAATATTTCTCTTGGGGTGCCTGGGTAGCTCAGTCAGTTAAGTGCAGTCTTTGGCTGAGGTCATGGTCCTGGGGTCGTGAGTCCTGCGATTGAGCCCTGCATCAGGCTTCTTGCTCTGCAAACGGGAGGTGTGTGTGTGTGGGGGGGGGGGGGGTGTCTGCTTCTCCCTCTCCCTCTGCTGCTCCCCCTGCTTGTACTCTTTCTCTCTCTGTGTTATATAAATAAATAGAAATCTTAAAAAAATATATTTCCCCTATCTTTTAGCACCGAGCATGACTGTGGAGAAATTTGAACTTAGCCTGTTTTCTGCCTAGCTGTTCCTATGATTCTATCAGTTTAATCATTTCACCAGGCTGTTTCTGGATGCTGATCTTTCTGTGTCACTTTCTTGTAAATAAACAAAATATACCCTTTCAGTTGATGCAGACAAGACACTTTATTTCAGATGTTTTACTTTACTGTGTCGTTGACCTTTTTCTGTTAATAATTCCAAAATGTTAATTATATAAGTACTATTTCTTCTGTGTGCTGTCATCTCTTTAATCAACTTGATATTTCAAGTCCTTTCACATTTCATTTGCTTGTTTCTTTGGTTGATTGTTTTCATTCTTTATTTAATTGTTTCTAGTGTGGTTTTCATCCCTACCCCATTTATTTTACTTTTTATTTTTCTATTTCATTCCCAAGTTCTGCTTCTCTTTCTGTTGGTTTATATTATCTTCTTTGATTTTTTAAAAAAATCTTTTTAGGAGAGTATGGCAGGCAGGATAATAGTCCCTCAAAAATGTCACTATCCTCCTGATCCCCAGAACTAGTGAATAAGTTACTTTATGTAGGAGAATTTAAATTGAGAAAAAATAAATTTGAATATGGAATTCATGTTGCTAATCAACAGACCTTAAAATATAGAGCTTATTCTGGATTACTAGGGGGCCCAATGTAACCAGAAGGGCCCTTAAAAGTAGAAGAGGGAGAGCCAGAGAGATATCAGTGTGAGAAAGACTGGTCCTGATGTTGTTTTAGTCAAGAGACCATGAGCCAAAGCATGTGGGTGGTCTCTAGATGCTGGAAAAGCCAAGGAAATAGGTTCTTCCTGTGGTAGGCAAAATAGTGACCCCCAAACATGTTCATGTATTCGTCCCAGGACCTGTGAATATGTTGTTTATATGGCCCAGGGGATTTTGCATATGGTAGGAAAGAGTTTGTCAGTGTGATTAAGAATCTTGAGATGGTAATGTTATGCTGAATTATGTGAGTGGGCTTGTTGTAATTCCAAGGAGGCAGGAGGGTCAGAGTCAGAGAAGGAGATGTAAGGACAGAAACAGAGGTTGGGTGATGTGTTTCCTGCAAGGGGACCACAGGCCAAGGATTAGGAGTGGCCTCTAGAAACTGTAAAAGATGGGGAGCAGATTCTTCCCTGGAGCCTCCTGAAGGAACACAGCCTTACAATACCTTGCTTTTAGCCCAGTGAGACCCATTTCAGACTTCTGACCTCCAGAATGTCCAGAGGACATTTCTGTTATATTAAGCCACCACACATGCAGTAATTTTGTTATAGCAGTAATAGGAAACTAACAGAGACTATGGGAGATATTTGACTAAAATAACTATTTCCTTACGAATATTTCCTCTCACATTTGCCTGATTCCTGTGCTGGTTACTTTGTGGTTTTAGTCATTTTTTAGTATGATCAGTTCTTTGTTGAGAATGGAACTAGAGGTGATGCTGGGGCAGGTACATATTTGATTCAAGTTTATGGTCTGGAATGCACTATTGCCAGATGGGTTTTCTTTGCTCAATAGGGCTGTGTTCCTCAGATTTTCATGGTTAAGTTGAGTGTGGCTCTGAGCAGTCCTTTTGTGCTCCCATCTCATATTTGATGCCTTCTTTCTTCTCCATATGAGGTCATGTCCATAGGTGGAGGTTTACTCTGGAGCTCTGACTCCATGTCCATGAGAACTTTCATGACTAGCCATATCAGTGCCAGGCCATTTCTCCCAGCAGGGTCTGACTCCACCCGCCACCCCCCCAGGAGTCAGCAGGTGGGCACTGGCTTGCTGTGTCCATTCTTGACTATGTGGGTTCTGGTATACTCAGTGATTTGTGCTTTATGCTTGTGTCTGTCTCTTTGATTCACTGAGAAAGGAATATATTTCTCTTTATAGTTCTTTCTCTCCCTTTTCATTGTCTTTGGGGCTTTCAGAGAAAGTGTGGAGAAGTAAACCCTTCAGGAGAAGCTGATGTCTCACTAGACCATGATTGTGTGGATGCTGAACAATTTTGCTTATAATTTTGGGGGCTCCTTAGTCCTTTGAGTTAGAGAAACAAGTCACAGTTTCTCAGGAGAGCTGAACATTGTTTAGTATTTATAACTTCGGGACTCCTTTTCCAAGAAAAAGTTTTATTTTACTCCGGAACACTTTTGCACAAAAGCTTTACTGTTAGAGAAGCTATCATATTAGAAATTTGGCATCTCCAAGCCCCACCCCCACCCCCACCCTGCACAGCAACCTGGAGGAAGGAAGGTACTACACTGGACGTCTGGTCCAGGCCTCCTCACCCTGTGTGGCCTGATCCCACACGTATTGTGTCTCAGAGGCCTTGGACTGACCAACCACCTAAAACTCAGAAATCTGCGTAGCCTTTTGGACATTAATCAATAAAGACTTGAATGAGTACTTCCTCCTTTAATCATTAATGAATATTAAAATGATGCTGTAATCTCTAAATAGCAAGAATAGCTGTCACTGACTGCCACGTGCCTTATTGACATATTTGGTTTAAATTTCACAGCCACTCTGGGAGGCACAAGTGTCCTTGTTTAGGTGAGTCAAGTAAGAAGGCACACAGTTTGCTAGTCCTCTGTCTCATAAAGCACAAACCATCACTATAAACACCCAAATTAGTTCTTCACACCCAGAAGGTGGGCCCTTGCTTTGTTGGGATGAGTTGAAGCTTGTGAATATTTTGCATTCTCTTACAAACTCTTTGTGCATGAAAATCTGTTGACTTAAGTATATTTTGGAATAGATTAATTGCAGTCATCTAAGATATATTTGTTATAAACATTCCATTTTAATTTTTATATTTTATGGAGTTTTTGCAGAGTTCTCCATCTTGGGAAGGCCATGTAGACTTAAAATCAGGAAGTCCTGAATCCTAGAACTCTGAGTTGGTGAGTTGGAAAGTGAGTTGGTAAGGATTTTCCCCCAGCCAGGCCCACTGCAGGGCATCCTATGTGTAGCTCCTTCAGTCTTGTACCCATGGCACCTGCCAGCCATGTGGTATAGAAAGAGGAGAGCACACACACTTACTGTCTTTACTTGCTTAGGGAGGACATCTACCATGTACAAAAAGATAGTAAGCTGAATCTCTAAATAGTTGTCTTCTTTTTCCACCTTCCCACCAGTTTATAGAGTCCACAAAGGTTCTAAGTCATGGGGATGAGCAACCAGTGGACCATGGCTTCAGAAAAGCCAACAAGGCTGAGTCCCCACATCCCTGTAGACAAGAAGTCAGCAGCACCCAAGAACCAGTTGAAGTGATCAACAGCATCACTGTGCTGTTGCAGATGTGGAGAAGGGAACATATACCCAATATTTGGGAAGTACTACATCCTGGGGTCAGCTATACAATCAGAATGTGTTAGATCTTGGAGAAAGTAGCCCTCCAGAAGTTTAATTGGATAACTGGGAAGATAAGAGAATGAGCGATCCATCTCGTGGCTTCTGTGGGCCTCCCCACCCATGGATGATTCATGGCTGGCATCGATTCTAGGACATCATTAGCCACTAGCTCTTCAAAGATGGCCTGTTACCACTTCCCTCCTTTCTTTTCTTTCCTAGTTACTCATTTATTGGTCCTTTTTGTTCCATTCTTGTTTTTCTTTTTTTTTTTTTTTTTTAAGCTTTCTCTCACATTATCTTTCTTCTAGCTTCTAGCTTTCTGTACTGCATTCTGGATGGTCTTCATCAATCTGCCCTTCACCTGATGTATGTAAGTTCACTATAAACCTAGCCCCTTGCTTTTTTATTACTATGGCTTTATTAGTAATTTCTGTGAATTCCCCTCATTTCCCACATCCCTAGTCTTTTAAAAAGTGTCATACTATTTACTTAGGGTTTTGATCACTTTTTAAAAAATGCTTAAGTCCATCACTTAAAACAGTACGTTACAGTTTGTAGGTAATAATCTGTTACCTGAACATCTTGGTGGTGGAGGAGGTGCTTGGTCCTACCTTTCGCTGGATATGCTGGCCCCTGTTCTTGGGGAGCTGCTTCTTGTTGCATTTTCTCACTTGATTGTAGCTTCATCTCTGGCTTGGCTTCAGGGTGCGTATATCTGACCAGTGATGTTGTATTTGCTTCTGTCCAGTCCCCAGGGCTGCTGTGAGTCCAGGGCCACTTTGTGTGTTAACTCCTTGGGTTGATGGTTTTGGCAGCTCTAGGGGCTGTGTGAGCTGAGGATCCTCTGAGCCTCTGCCCTTTATTTGTAGTCTTGCAGCCTGCAGTGAGAGCTGTAGAAGTGCTTTGTATGTGACAGGGATGTAGTGGAGGTTAGGACAGAGCTAGGTACAAGCCACAGATATTATTGGTGTGTTGAATGGACAGCTTTCCCTGAAGCTGGGAACAGCTTGGAAAGTAGAGCCACCAAAGGACAGGACAGGTGATCAGTACATTTATGTACTTATGCCAAGCCCTAGGAATGTCCAGGGAGCACTTTATTGACTGAGTTCTCGGTCATGGCTGGAACAGTATTGGTTGCATTAGGGAACTCAGTCAGCGCTACTCAGAAGCAATGTACTGGCTGACCCTTTGTAACTGAGTGTGTTATATTTTCTGGAAGTTTACTTGTTTGCTTCTTTTCATCATATCAACAAGATTAAAAATGCAAAGCTTGGGTGTAGAAGAGCACACAGTATCTCAGGAGGGGAGTTTTGGGTCAGGGCAGAGAAAGGAGAAAGGCAATCCATACCTTGATGGCTGGAATATTCTTGAATTTGTGAAGACGATATGCAGCTGAGGTTTCTTTCACAACCTTGATTGTAGAAAACTTAAAAAAAAAAAAAAAAAAGCACAGAACATTTGAAAGTATTGCCTAGTTGGGAAACTATTACTTGAAGTTCAGAGTTAGACATACCCCCCAGGCAGACTGGCCTACCCCAACTGCCCTCATCCCAGCTCTGCCACAGTGCATGGCTGCTATGCTTCGATCTTGACTGCTGGCTTCCCTGCCTCTTCCTAGATGCCTAGTGCAGCCTGCCCTTCAGGCACCCCTACTTCTCCAGGACACGTTTTATTGTTTCCCTCCTGAAAGCCTTTCCTTGCTTGCCCTTCAGTCACTGAATCATTAAACTATACCTTCACATCACAGAGTGTGTGCCTTCTTGGGAACTCTGCACTTAGGTCTTAGCTCCCAAGGGGCAGGTTACAGATGTTCATATGTTCATAAATCTCCCCCGTGGGGTGCCTGCCTTATGGTGGATGGTGCTTTTCATGATTATAGCATAAGAAAAGCTCTTTAGATTTCCAAAAGAAGGTAATTACCTTCCAAAAGAAGGTGTTGCATTCCCTTGCACCATTAGTGCACCCCAAAGTTTTGCAATACCTTATCCCCCCCAAAAAAACCCCACACATAGTAGATTTGGAGTCTGAGGTCATTTTATTTTTCCTTTGGAGTGTAGGACTCTTAGCAAGTCACTGTGAGCTGGAGTCTTCACAACTAGCCTTCTTGTCCTGGTAATCAGGAGTGGAGACACCATTAGTTATAAGTAGCACTGGATAGCACTCATCTTACCCTTTGATGTGTCACTGTACCCCTTTGTTCATTTCTGTCTGTCCTCATATTGGGCAGGTAAGTGTTTGCCTTGGTCCTACTCTGGGTGCTGTTCTTCTGAGTGTTGGGAAGGAGGTACAGTTGTCTCAGGAGCACACAGCACCAATCACCTGTATTTACGTGTGGAAGGAGCTTTGAAGTGGTCATGAGTTTATGTAAAACAACCCCGAGTATCCGCCTGTTACATCTTGAACTATCTCTGTAGTCTTATCATACCCTGACATTCAGCACTCTTTCCATGCAGCCCGATCCACCCAAAAGATGACAGAGGTGGCAGACCACCGGGGCATCCGCCTTCCTCATTGTCACTTGGGGGCAGGTGAGAGGGATTCTCCACTATCCCCTCCAGGCCAGGAATGGTGGGGCCACTCTTGGCATTTTATTGACTCTATTCCTACATTTAATCTTGGCTAAAGTGTGCTGCCTTTGGCTTAGTGTCATCTCATTTGGTTGAGACATTTCATCCTGACATTTTCTTCCCCATAAAAGTAGAAAATACTCTGGAAAAATACCCACTGGAAGAGAGGTAAACATGCGTGCAAAGAATATTTCATCAAGTTTTATTTTCCTCTTCACCTGGCGTTATTTCTTGAGCCTCTTCCACAGCATTAAATATTCCTCTTAAAATGAGGTTTCTGTGGCCACATGGCACTGTATCAATAGGTGTGCTGTGGCTGTTGAACTGATTATTGATCGAGGGCTCTCTGGGGCCTGGGCTCTGTGGCTGTGCTGTGGATATGTTCCAGGTCAAGCAGGTGAATTGTTGGAGCACAGACTGTCAGATCACCAAAATCGAGAGAGCCACCTTTCTTGCCCATCTTTGTTCCTGAGTGCCATTGCCAGAGTTCTCTCTTTATTCCCATTCTGTTGGTTTTCCACCAGCCTCCTTTACAATTCTGCTCTGCTCTCTGTCATACATGCTCATTCCAGCTTTCTAAACTTAGTGGCAGTGTGCTCAAAGACTTTGATGATTCCACATCCTTTCTCCAAACTTCCACCAAAGAAAAATAAAAGACTATCTACACCCCAGACAGAACAGTGGCTGCTTTGGGCCTCATAGGAATCGCTCAACTGACCAAGAAGGAGTTGTATGGGTCAGATTCCTGAGATTAGGATTTCTAGGGAGTCAGAGTCAGTCAAAAGCAGAGAGAGGAGCAGACAGAAGCAGGAGGACCCAGCCCCCAAACAGCTGAGTACCTGCGATCCTGCACTTTGGGGGCCACAGTGCTGAGAACTACCTCTGATTCAGCCCTACCTGGGTCTGTGTGCCCACTTATGCTCTGGAGTCCCCAGAACAATCTCTTTCTCCTCCTCCTGTCCTCCCCATCCTGCTCCTGCTCCTGCTTATCCTCTTTCTCCTCCATGGGATCTGATGAGCCTCTGTTCTTGCCCTCAGGGCACTTTGCCTCTCTAGTCCTTCCTAGGCCTTTCCTCGTCTGTGTGTAAAGCCAGGTTAGAACATGGGGTCCCGGAAGGTCTTGGAGTGGGGTAGGAGGTATAAGAAGAGAAGTATCTCCGGAGGCACTGGGAGGGGCCTGGTAGGGAGAGCAGTGGACAGTCACAGATGCCCATGTTGGCCCCATCATGGGACTTCCCATCAGCTGGGCCACCTGCCCATGCTCACTGAGGTCTCAGGATCTATGAAGAGGGGTCATGCTGAGAGAGATTCTCCTGTACCAGGCTGGCTCCCCTGCCCTGCATGGGTCATGTCATTCAGAGCTAGAATGCAACCAGCTTCATGGGGGCAGAGGAGCAAGAAGGCTGCACCTGCCTGCATTGCTGGATGGTTACCAAGGCTACTTATATCCATTCATCTGTGGGAAAGGATGGGACAGAGCAAAGGCAGGAGAACCAGAGGCTGAGCAGCTTTTTCATCTCACCTCTCCTTGAGATGGAGCGGTCTAGGGCATGGGACAAGGTGTGTACAGACATTGGGAAAATGGGTGTATACAGTCCAGGCCTAGTGAGGAAACGGCTGGTGCCATGTGAGATGGGGAAGGCCCCACATCTAATAACTCTGCTTTTTAAAACTACCATTATTTTATTTTATTTAAAAAAATGTATAGAGAGGGAGAGGGGTACACCTGGGGGTCTCAGTGATTGAGCATCTGCCTTTGGCTTAGGTCATGATCCTGGGTCCTGGGATGGAGTCCTGCACTGGGTTCCCTGCAGAGATCCTGCTTCTCCCTCTGCCTGTGTCTCTGCCTCTCTCTGTGTGTCTCTCATGAATAGACAAATAAAATCCTTAAAAAAAAAAAAAAAAAAGAGAGAGAGAGAAAGAGAGGAGGGTGGAGGGGCAGAAGGAAAGAGAGAATCTTAAGAATACTACCTGCTGAGCTCAGAGCCTGATGCTGAGCTCAATCTCACAACACTGAGATCATGACCTGAGCCAAAATCGAGAGTCAGATTCTTAACTGACTGAGCCAACCAGGTGCCCCCAAATTACTAATATTTTAAAATGAGCAGTAAGATGGGAATAGAAAAGCATTTGGATGGCAAGAAACTGACTCATTTGTAGGAAAGTTGTGGAAGGCATTTTAAATGATGAGTGATGAAGAGTCATCATCATCCTTCCTTTTTAAAAAAAAAAAAAGATTTTATTTATTTATTCATGAAAGACACAAACAGAGAGAGAGTCAGAGACACAAGCAGAGAGAAGTGGGCTCCATGCAGGGAGCCTGATGTGGGACTCAATCCTAGGACTCCAGGATCACACCCTGGGCTAAAGGCAGGCACTCAACCACTAAGCCACCCAGGCATCCCAAGGGTCATCATCATCCTTCCTTGATTTTCAAAGCCCCCAACAAAGTGAATATGTTATTGGAACATTGGGTAGACTTCGGAATGAGTAAACTCTGATTTGAAGGCTCTAGTATGTGTCTCCACCCACCCCAGGCTATGGCCCTTCTGTCCTGATAGCAGACCTCACAGAGGCTGTGTGCATTGGCTGGGAGATACCATCCATCGAAGACTGGGTACAGAGCTTAGAAAATATATATGTATACATATTTTTAAGTAAACAGGCCAAAAGAATAGCTGACAGAGCTAGACTTTGTGCATTGTCACCAAGCTCAGCAAGGGCTCATCTGAGATGCTGTTGCAGATGTTTGCAGAAAACATGGGCATTGCCTGCTGTAACCCTGTTAGGTGGAAATGGTACAGACTTACACTTGAAAGTTTTAAGATTTTAAAGGAAGAACTGGAGATACAGCACAGGTTGGAAAAAAAAATCACTGTCAGAATATGTTTTAAAGACACCATTTTAATGAAGGCTTGATTGGAGATTTTATTGTTGCGAAAAAGATTTAAAACATTTTTGTCACATGTGAGATGAAAGCTCATAAGAGCAATCCCCCAGGAGATGGGTGAGAAGTTTGTTTCTGGGTGTCTGAGGTACTTTACGAGGGTGCTGTCCCCTTTGGCCATCAGGAGGGTGGTCCCAGAGGGCAGCCTTCTGGCTTCTTGTTCCTCTGTGGAGTAGGAACTGAAGTCTGCATAGCAGCAGTGTGAGGTTGGACATGTGGACCCTGGGCTCACACTCAGCAGTGTTTCACCAATACCCTCTGCTTTTTGGCCTTTGGGTACCTGAGGCATTAATTTGCTACTTGCAAATTAGCAAGGGGGGTGGGGAGTGGCAAGTAGCAAATGTAAAAGCATCTCATGGAATGCAGTGAATTTGAGATTTTCTTCTGTTCTGCTCTTGCTTAAGTCATGAGAGACATGCTTTAAATAGGGAAGCAGCGATGTCATTTACAGGCACTTTCCTAGCACTAAGTAGGTCAGGGTTTTGTCACGGTTTTGACGAGATCACAGGTGAGTCACCGTAAATTTGGAGAGAGTCACGAATCTTGTCAGAATTTAGAGTGCATTTGCAATCTAGTTAAATAGCATGCCTTAATTTCTGGCCTTCAGGATGTCCCCTTACCCTGCCCCATCCCCAACTCCATACCCTGTACAGTCTCAGATGAAACCAGCCCTCAAAGGGCTGGGTACCTGCTGGGCCCACTAGGGACTCACCTTTACCAGCGGCTGAGGAAAACCTGTCCTCTTGTCTACTTGACTGGTAGGAAAAGCCGAGGCCTGGGATCAGTATAAGAGAACCACCTTGTTTCCCTGGCTTACATCTTTTTAGAAGCATGACCTTACCCAGAAAAGGTACACATCATAAGCATACAGCTTGGTAAATGTTCACAAACTAAACATACCCTTGTAATTTGCACTCAAATCAAGATACAGAATGTGCCAGCACCCCAGGAGCTCACCTGGGATAAGTGCAGCGCTATCATCACTTCTTACACTGTAGATTAGTGTGTCTTGTTTGTGCTTTATGTGTGTGAAGTCCACAGTGTGTGTGCTCCTTTGGCTCCTTTCACCTCCTGTTATGTTGAGGTGAGAATTTGTCTGAGTCCTTGTGTGTCGCTGGAGCTCATCAAGTCTCAGTGTGTAAATGCACAATATTCACTATTGATGGGCACTGGGGGAGTTTCCAGTTTGGGCACTTCTAAGCATGTGTCTTTTGCTAGACATTTGGATGCATTCCTGTTAGGCAACTACCTAGGAGTACAATTGCTGGGTCACAGGGATTCATAACTTCATAGCGTATGAGGCACTTGAGCTTTCCAAAAATACAACATTCTTTCCAGTTAGGTAGCAGCCAGAGTGAGGTTTTTCAGGTAGAGTCAGTAAAGTTAACAGCAGCAATAGGGGGTCGATACTGGGTCAAGCAAGAATCTCAAGGCACTTTAGTAAGCAATTATTCTTAGAAATCTGAGAGAAGAGAATTGATTTTTATAGAGACGAATTCTGCATTTAAATGAGGATTTTTTATTTCTGTGTTGGCTTGTGCAACTCAGTTAACGTTCTCACTGTGCTCAGATGATGTCATCCACCACCGGAGCATGCACTAGGCCTGTGAAACCCACTCTGGGTGGGGAGTAAGGGATGGATCCTATGAACGGGCAGAGGCAGAGCAGACCGCCAAACTGTCACTCTGTGTTTGTCACATATGCTCCGGAGGCTACATCTTGTTTTAAGCTATGTTTCAGAACAGCCCTCAGAGCTGAGGAAGTCTTCCACTCGCATGAGTCACATTTCCATGGCACTTCATGATTGAAGCCAGGCTTCTGACTGCATCACCTCTCTTACCCTTTCAAATGATGAAACGGAAATTCAAGTTAAGTACTTTGCCCCAGGGGTGGGGGGTATCTCAACATGGCTAAGAAAGGGAGTCCTGGCTCATTGTCTTCTGTCCACAAACCTGGTTGACATGCCACCACTCCACAGTGCCTTCCTTTGTTTACCAAGCAGGTAGATAAAGGTAGCACTTTATTTTACAGTGACTATTAATAACTTTACCTGAGCAGCTGGCCCCTTTGGACTTGGTGGAGGCTTGCCTTTCCAGCCTCCGTCTTGCACAGATGATGGTGGATGCTCCTTGGCAGCTGGATGTGACTGCCCAGCACGGGGTCCTGTCAGCCTGAAACACAAGCCTGTTAACCTTGGGTATCCCTTTGATATGCTAATTTGTACAGATTCTAAAAAGTCGTTTGGGGAAATTTGGGTAATGGGATGTAATGGATCAGGTCATATGGCATCTAAACTTTCAAGAACGTTTGGCAGTAGTATAGATCTTAATGTTTCCTGTTCATGTGTGGAATTTTCTGAAACCTGAGAGTTAACTTTAAAAATATTTTTTCCAAAACTATTGATTTTCTTAAAGGAAAAAATAGACCAAAAAGCCATCTGGTTAACTTCAAGGTATGTCTTTCGTTAAAGGAAGCTTGATAACTTCCAAAGGTTACCTTTGATAGTTCTAATTGAAAACAGACTGCTATTGTCTGGAGAGGAAGCTTTGAGCTCTCATTGTATCACATCCTGGAAAATTATTTCAGAATCCCCTGACTATGTCTTGAAAGTGTTCATGGGGAATACCAGCTAAAAGGGGTAATATTTCTATTACCAAAAGATTTCATTTTGTGTAAATAGTTTAGTTCATATCTGACCAAATTAAAGAGCTAAAAACAAAACAGCAGCAGCAATGACAAAAAAAAACTCCAAAGTTTATTTTTTTTAAGTAAATAAAGCAACTTTTTAATTGTGTCATTTATATTTTGCATCTGTGTAAGTGACCCCTCACAGCATCTCCCCAGAAAGTGATTATAGTTTCTCAGGGTGTTTAAGAATTCCACCTTGTTGTGAGTATTTACATCCCAAATCAGCCCCACATGACTTTGGTTGCAGGGATGGATGCGGTTGTTTGTACCTGTCCGTGGAGCTTGCGTGCATCCCCTCACACGTGTGGGTTCCTCGGTCCACTGACAAGACACTGCATGTTAGCGATCAGGCTCAGAAGCACAGGGAAGAGCTTCTTCCTTGGACCACATGCCTTGCTGTGAAAGTCGTAAAGCGCGGTCATAGTAATGGCGTGTTCCCCTCAGGCATCGCATCTGTAAGGAGGTGTCCAGCCACTGTGCCCCCAGGCTTGCCATCACCCATGTTCCAGCACCTGTGCTGAGTGGATGCCAGTGCAAGCTTCAGGCAGGAGGTGCATCTTTGGGAGGCGGTGTCTGGCTCCACACTGTATTAGAGCCTCTAATTAGGATCTGTTCCCTTTAGAGTTCAGATTAAAATCACATTGAGCTCTCATCCTGTTGGTCACCATAAGTTCACTCTTTTTCAATTGGTCCAAGAATCCTCAATGTGCTTATAGTCCTGCCAGCAAACAAATGGAAGAAGGAGGAACATGAGCAGGAGGATCCTGCTCCCCAAAGCGGCCCCCTCCTGTGGCTTTGTCACTGGGTAGTGGTTGCTGAGGCCAACCCTCACCTGCTGTGGAAAGCAGCATAGTCACTGATGCCTATGGCTGCTGCTGACCCAGGAGGAGGAGATGGAGGAAGAATGCTATTTGCCACAGTGTTGTTCTTAAAAGTGTGCCTGAGCCACAGCTGTCCTTGTGGGAGTGCTGTGGACTCACCGGCTGGGAGAGCAGCACACCAGCATCATAGAACCCTCAGCTATCTAGTAGGTTCATGCCAGTCCATCACATCTGTTCTTATGTTTCCAGATCTCAAGCAGTAAGGGCTGGATCATGGTCAGATGTGCATTTGGCAAATGTCCCTTTGGCTGTTAAGTGGATTATAAGAGGGGCCGAACAGGTCAGTTAAGAGTTATGGAGGCTTCAGATCACTGAGAAGGAGTGGGGAGTCATCCAGATAATTTGGGAAAAGTGGAGGGGTTCCTCCAGATCATTGAAGAAGAATGGAGGTCCTCCAGATCCCTGAGGAGGAGGGGATATCCTCTAGATCCCTGAGGAGGAATGAGGGGCCTCTAGATCATGGAGGTAGAGGGGGGATCCTCCAGATCCCTGAGGAGGAGAGAAGATCCTCCAGATCCCTGAAGAGGAGAGCGGGGTCCTCCAGATCATTAAGGAAGAGTGAGGGTCCTCCAGATCATTAAGGAAGAGTGAGGGTCCTCCAGATCCCTGAGGAGGAGTGGGGATCCTCCAGATCCCTGAGGAGGAGAGGGAGTCCTCCAGATCCCTGAGGAAGAGTGAGGGTCCTCCAGATCACTGAGGAGGAGAGGGGGCCCTCCAGATCCCTGAGGAGGAGTGGGGAGTCCTTCAGATCACTGAGGAGTAAGGATCCTCCAGATCCCTGAGGAAGAGTGAGGGTCCTCCAGATCCCTGAGGAGGAGTGGGGAATCCTCCAGATCCCTGAGGAGGAGAGGGGGTCCTCCAGATCCCTGAGAAGGAGTGAGGAGTCCTTCAGATCACTGAGGAGTGAGGGTCCTCCAGATCCCTGAGGAGGAGTGAGGGTCCTCCAGATTCCTGAGGAGGAGTGGGAGTCCTCCAATCCCTGAGGAGGAGTGAGGGTCCTCCAGATCCCTGAGGAGGAGTCAGGATCCTCCAGATCCCTGAGGAGGAGTGGGGAGTCCTTCAGATCACTGAGGAGTGGGCGGCCAATGGGATTAAGTGGGTTGAATGAGAGGTAAGTATTCTGTACAACATGAACTCTGGCCTACCCCCTGGGGGTAGCTATTCCTGAGCTGGAGATGATTACCAAACTTTCACTTTCTGCTAAAGGGTTTTCTGCAGAGCAAAAGTTTTTGTTTCTGTTTTAGTTTTGATGAAGGACAATGTATTATTTTTAACTTTTGGTGTCATGTCTAGTAACTTTTCACCTAGGCCCATACTAAAGATTTCCTATGATTTCTTCTTAAATTTTATAAGTTTACATTTCACACTTAAACCTATGATCCCTTTGAGTTAATTTTTTTGTATAAGATGTGATATTTAGGTCAAATTTCAATTTTTTTCCTGTAGCTGTCCGATTGCTCCAGCACTACTGGTTGAAAAGACTTTTTTTTTTCCTCCATTGAATTATTTTTCACTTTTGTCAGAATCAGCTGGCTGTACTTGTATAGATCTGTCTCTGTTTCATTTGTTTGTTGAACCCTGTTCTACTGATGTGTGTCGGCCCTTCTATTAATACCCTAGTGCCTAGATTACTTAGTGTTGTGTAAGCCTTAAGGTCCAATACAGTGATTCCTCTCATTTCATTCTGCTTTTTCAAAATTATTTCAGCTATTCAGGTTCCTTTGCTTTTCTGTAGATATCTTAAAATAAGCTTGTCTATATTTACAAAAACACCTTGCTGAGATTCCAGAAGGAATTTGGAGAGCATTGACATCTTTACTGCGTTGAGTCTTCTAACTCATGAATACCATACGTTTCTCCATTTGTTTAGATTTCTTTGATGCTTTTTTTTTGTAATTCCCAGTCTATAAATTCTGTATATATTTTGCTCCACGTATACTTAAAAATTTTATTTTGAATGTTTTAAAATTATAGTGTGTTTTAATTTCTGTTTCCATGTATGCATTGCTAGTACATGGATACAGAGTTGATTTTTGAATATTGGTCTTATATCCTCGACCTTGCTTATTAATTCATTTAGTTCTAGGAGATTTCCTATAGATTCCTTAGGATTTTCTAGGTAGACTTACATTATCTATTAATAGCTTTATTTCTTCTTCAGTCTCTGTGCCTTTTATTTTTTACTTCCTTTCTGTGCCCTACTGGACTGGCTAGATCTTCTAATACTCTGTTGAATAGAAATGGTGAGAGTAGACACCCTTTGTTGTTCCTGATCTTAGGGAGAAAGCATTCAGTATTTGACGGTTAACTGTGATACTAGCTATAGGTTTTTCAAAGATGCCCTTATCAGTTTAAGAAAGTTCCCTCATATCCCTAGTTTGCTGAGTAATTTTATCATGAATATATGTTGGATTTTGTCAGATGTTTTCCTGAGGCTATTGATATGATCATGTGGCTCTAATATTTAGCCTATTAATACAGTGAATTATATTGCCTAATTTTTTTGAATACCAAACTAGCCTTGTATCCCTGTAATAAAGCCCTCTTGGTCATGGTGTATAATTCTTTTTATATATCACTAGATTTTATTTATTAATATTTTTTGAGGTTTGTTCTATCTCTCTCTGTTCATGAGAGATGTTGGTACTATTTTTGCAGTGTCTTTGGTTCTGGCATTATGGTAGTATGTCTCATAAAATGAGTTGGGATAACATTATTGCCAGTAAGCATTTCTATGAAAGGAATCATGAATCAAATGTTGCACTGTAAAATTTTTTTTAGATAGTCTCAATCTAAAATAATATGTTTATGAAAAGTGCCAACAAGAGGGAAGAACAACTCTTAAGAAGAACCAAAAAGTAATTAAGTTATGCAAGTATCCCCTTCCAGGTTCTAAAGTGGCCTGTCCCAGAGAGAATTTTGAACATCTAGATCTGTACTACAGTTCTGCATTAGAGTATCTAAACATTTTATAACCTTTGGAATTTGCCTGAAACATGTGTCTTGAACAAGAGGCAAGTGGTGCCTCTTATGTAACAGTGGTGAGTTTCTGGGAGCTGAAGGAAGGGGTTTTGTTTTTGGCTTTGTGGTGTTGCGGTCATGGGGAAATACTTTAACTATTGCGTTGGTCTCATAAACTTATAGATGTAATATTTAAATCTGGGTCCAAAAAATAGGGCATTTTGGAGAACAAGGAGGTAAATATAATCTTAAAAATGGATGTAAACAGAGTAGCTGTACTTCCTGTCGATGATGGACAGTCCTGGCTGCCTCTTGCTTACCATTTGCCATGACAACTCAGTGACAGTTTTGCCTTGTCCCATGCTGCTTTAGCATTCTATATGGTGACCAGCAGAGAGGGTTTTAGGAAGGTCAAACAAATTTGTGCTTCCTCTGCAGTTGTCAAGATGTAGCAAATAAAATACAGGATGCCCAGTTAAATCCAACTTTCAGATAAATAATGGATAATGTTCCAGTTTTAGTTTGTCCCAAATAGTGCATGGGGCATACTTATATAAAACATTCATCGTTTATCTGAAATTCAAATTTAAGCAGACGTTCTCTATTTTATCTAGCAAACCTCACTTTTTTCCCCATATTTTTTTCTGTACTTTCAGCCATCTTCATTTTCATTCAAGATAAAAGTAAAAGAAGTTAGAGAAAATATCAAAATTCTGTAGCTATTTTTTAATTTAATATAAAGCAGCTGGCAGGTGAACATGATGGCAGACTTTGTGTAACGTTTATATATTTATTCTCTTATGGGTGCCTGCAGCAAGGTGTTCTGCCCCTGGGCAGGGGTTAAACCCCTCCCAGTGCTGGTTTGAGCCCCATACCTCCAGTGCCCACTCACACTTTCTATTTGCAGTGATCTCACTTCATTTGTCTTGCCAGCATCTAATTATTCAAAAAGCTTCTTACTCATCCACACATTCGCACCTCAGTCCTATTTGCAATTATCCTTTTAGAATGCTGCCTAAATTAGTGTCCATACACTACAGATACATAATATTTTTTTACATATTTCCTGGGTCAGATATATAAGTAGAAACAGTTTATCTATTGCATACTTTACTTAAATGATCTACCATGTTAAGCTTGGTTCTAACATTATCTGTAGTATTTGGATTAGATGGTTTGCCTAAAGAAGACATAATAGAATTTCTCTGTCAACACTCCACGGTTTCAGATATCAACAAGAAGAGATCTGCTTGGGGGATAATTTATGGAAGCCATCCTGCTATTTCTCTTTATAGTAATGCTGGTCCCTAGAGCCCCCTATACTGTTCCCTTCCACTTTCTTTCTGTTTCAGGCAGCTGGCAAAACTACACTATGAACTTGAACTGCTTTGCTGTTAGCAATGTTCTTATATCTGTTAGAATTTGTTTTGACCAGAGGAAGGAAATGCCTCTAACTCTTCTTTGTATTTCTGGCTAGTTTTAGGGCACTGGAGGCCATTAGAACTATGACTGTGGTAAAAACAATGCCGAAGAGTATTACTCCTGTAAAGGCCAAATACTCTTTAATGTCAAGTCAGAAAAAAACAATAAGATAAAAGCAGAGAGAGGAGAAAACCATGAGAGACTCTGAACTATATGAAACAAACTGAGGGCTGTGGAGGGGAGGTGGGGAGGTAGATAGGGTAATGAGGTGATAGGCATTAAAGAGGGCACGTGATGCGATGAGCACTAGGTGTTATATGAAACTGATGAATCACTAAATTCTACCCCCGAAACTAATAATATACCATATGTTAACTAAATTGAATTTTTTTTTAAAAAGGAAAAAGAAACATTATAGGCAGTATATAAGCAGCTACAATGAAGTCCCTCCTTGGGCTTCCTGTTTCATTTGTAAATCCCAAAGAATGTGGGGCTCTGGATAGGGACAAGTCGCAGTGCACTCCCCAAAAGCAAAGTGGCAGCTTCAAGGGTCATTTTCTTCATGCCTCATTAAAAACTGAATTCACTAATTCCAAGTTTGTGATTGATTCTCAGATTTTTGCAATTTCCAACTAAATTCACTTAGGACACAGGTTAAAATAATTTGTTGTGAATATTTTATTTGCTCAAAATATAAAAGTAAGAAATTTGATAATTGCTAAATATCTCTGGAATTTTGAGGGTATTTAAGTCTAGCCCAGTTCTAAAAGTGTCAAAAAATTCTAAGTATAACATTTTTGTATTGACTTAAATATATTTTATTGGTTAATTTACATAGATATATATTTGCTAAGAATTGGTCTTTTAGTGAACAGAATGGGTATTTTCCTGCAATTTTGATGTTATACAAAGGGGAAAAAAAAGTTTACTGAAATTCTATTCAATTTTTGAGAATGTTTCTGCAGCCATTAAACCTGAGAGGAAAAAATGTTTACTGAAATTCTATTCAATTTTTGAGAATGTTTCTGCAGCCATTAAACCTGAATAAAGATTCTTCCAAGTGGAAATTGCTTCTTTTGTATTTTCTGTTTCTTAACTTTAATGCATGAAATCTCTTTGGTTTCTAATAACTAGGAATTACCCACACGCTTGCATCAGATTTATACAGTATTGGCCAAACTTTGTGTGCAGATACACAAGGGAATTTAGAGTCAGGCATTTTGAGGAGATAGGGTCCCTATTTTAATTACCCAAACCTTCTTTGCCTCTATTCTTCACTATGAATGAAGCTCAGTGATCTGCTGGGAAATCATACTGTAAAGTATACCCTCTATTTTTCTTCTGGGAAAGAAGCATAGAATTGCTTCTTTCTTTTTAAAAAGTATTAAGAATGTCACCTCACATATATTAGGATGACTTCTATCAAAATGGAAGAAAGAAGGAAGACAGGGAAGGCAGGCAAGAAAGAAAAAGGAAGGGGGCACCTGGATGGTTCAGTCAGTTAAGTGTCTAGCTTTTGATTTTGGCTCAGGTCATGATCTCAGTGTCGTAAGATCGAGCCATGGAGCCTGTATAAGATTCTTTCTCTCCCTCTGCCCCTTCCCCACTCATACTTGCTCTAAAGGAAGGAAGGAAGGAAGGAAGGAAGGAAGGAAGGAAGGAAGGAAGGAAGGAAGGAAGGAAGGAAGTATTGGCCAGGATATGGAAAAATTGGAACCCTTGTGCATTGCTGGTGGGAATATAGAATGGTGCAACTGCCATGGAATATCATATGGTAGTTCCTTAAAAAATTAGAAAAAGATTTACCAGATGATCTACAAAGCTTTCTTCCAGTTATATACCCAAAGATGTAAAAGCAGGGATTCCAAAAAGATAGATATTTGTATACCCCTATTCATAGCATTATTCACAGTAGCCAAAAGAGGAAAATAGTCCAAGTGTCCACTGACAGATGAACAAATAAACACAATGTGGTATAGATATCAAATGGAATATTAGCCTTAAAAAGGAAAGAAATTGTGACACATGTTACAACATGGATCTGAGGACATCATGCTGAGTGAAATAAGCCAGTCACCACAGGACAAATACTATCTGATTCCACTCAGTGAAGTAGGTAGAGTAGTCAGGTTCATAGAGATAGAAAGTAGAATGGTGGTTGCCAGGGGCTGGGGGAGGGGCCATGGGGAGTTAGGGTTTGACGAGTTCATGTTCAGTTTGAGAAGTTGTAAAAGTTCTAGAGATAGACGGTGATGGCGGTTACACAGCAATATGAATGTATGTAATGCCACTGAACTGTACACCTGAAAATGGTTAGAATGGTAAATTTTGTGTTATGTGTATTCTACCAGACTTTTTAAAAAGTATTAAGAATGCATGCCTTCTGGAGATCAAGGGGCCACTCATTCCTTCCTGTGGATCATGTATACTTGAGCCCATTAGGTTCTATTTCAGGTTACTGTGCCCTGAGCTCCCATAGTTTGTCCTGGCTCCCCATCATCAACACTGGTGCGGCCAAGGATGCACCCATGGAGGGATCTGGATGAGTGAATGCGTCTGTTCAGGCTGGAGGGAGGGGATTCTCAGCTTACCAGCCCAACTGTTTGTTTGTTTGTTTGTTTGTTTGTTTGTTTGTTTCTTTCTTTCTTTCTTTCTCTTTTTTTTAAATTAAAATGAAATACACAGAATTTAAGCATACTTTTAGATGAGTCTTGACAAATGTAGGCATCTTTATAATCCATATCCTTATCAAGATATAGAACATTAACATTACACGAGAAAGTTCTCTCCTGCCCTGCCTCCAATGCCCTCAAGGCAACCACGTTTTTTATTTCTCCATTAAAGATTAATTTTGCCTGTTCTAGAACTTCCTGTGAAAGGAATCAAGCAGTAGGTATTCGTCTCCGCTCAACTTAATGTTTCTGTGATTCATCCATCTTGTTGCTTTATCTGTGGCTTGTTCCTTTTCATTGCTGTGTATATGCCATTGTTTCACTGTGCCAGGGGTTGTTTGGCTACTTTCTTGTTGCTGAACTGCTGGGCTGTTTCCAGTTTGGGGCTGTTATGAATAAGGCTGCTGTGAACGTTTTGATACAAGGCTTTTTGTGGACAGATGCCCCCACTTCTCTTAGGTTAATACCTAGGAGTGGAATTACTGGGTCATAGGGTGGGTTTCTAAAACACTACCAGACCATTTTATAATCTTGCCCATAAGGTGTGAGGTTTCTGGTTCCTCTGCATCCTTACCAGCATTTGGTACTGTCAGCCTTATTTTCTTCAAGACATTCTAGTAGGACTATAGGGGTGTATCACTGTAGTTTTAACTTGCATTTCCGTGGTAACTAGTAATATTGAAGTGTCCAGATCTTTTATTCATGTTTTACTAATTTGTCTTTACATTATTGAGCAGTAGTTGTGACTTCTGATAGGCAGAATTTTAACATTTTTGTGAAGTTAACTTAGCATTATTTATGGTTATTTTTTTCTCTGTCCTCAAAAGAGTTTTGCCTACTCCAGGCTATGAAGATTCTCTCCTATATTTCTTCTTGAAGTCTTTAGTTTAGTGTTTACAGTGAGGTTTGTGATTTGTCCCGATTAATTGTTAAGTATGGGTTGAGGTAGGGGCTGAGGTTTGTTTTTTTCTATTTGGAGATCCAAAGTTTCTAGCACTATTTGTTGGAAATACCATCCTGTCTATGCTGAATTATAAATAGTACCTCTGTCAAAAATCAAATGATCAGATAAGTGAGGATCTATTTCTGGCTTCTTTATGCTCTTCCATTGATTGATTTGTGTATCATTATGTGAATATCACATGACCTTGATTATTGTACTTTTATAGTAACAGCCTATACTTGAACCCATCGCATTTTTATGGTTTTGCTCCAGTATGATACAATAGATAATGTTAACATTGTTTGTTCACAGTCACTTTCCTTATGTGTAAAATATTGAAGATATCCCTGAGTGAAGATGACGATTATGTGAATTACCTGTGGTGACATCTGGCCTAGTGCCAACACACAGGACACATTCAGGAAGTGTTTATATCCCTATTTGATTCTGTAAGTGGCTCACCCCTTTGTGTACCCTCACCACATCTCTGACATATGATTGGGAGGCCAGTAGAGGAGCAACAGGATGAAATTATTTTAATTACAATCTTTTTGATTCTGTGGCAGAGGGAAAAACTAAGCTGTAATCTACTTAGTTTCAGTGTTGACACTGGTTATTTTGTTTTGCAGCCTTCTTTCAAAGTTTATTCTCTGAGTCTATTTGCTCATATTTAGAATAAAGATGCCCCTCCAGCTCATTTGCATTAAGATATATAGGTTATAAAATATTGTAGCAGAATAAACAGACATCTTCCCCATTCTTCCTCCATTGGGACTGAAACATTCAGAGGGCAGGGGATATTTTTTTCCATTTTTTGGTTGTAACTCAGATATGAGGGCTCACATCATTAATTTGGCACCTATTTCATTCTTTTCATTGTCGTTAAAGTAATTGTTTCTATCAGTATTTCCTCAAGGACCATAGATAACAGAGAATATTGAGTCTCTGCTAGTATTTGTTGTCACACTTTATGAACATCACATTTAAAATCATTTACTGGGGCAGCCCGGGTGGCTCAGCGGTTTAGCGCCACCTTCAGCCCAGGGCCGGATCCTGGAGACCCGGGGTCCAGTCCCACATCAGGCTCCCTGCATGGAGCCTACTTCTCCCTCTGCCTGTGTCTCTGCCTCTCTCTCTCTCTCTCTCTCTCTCTCTCTTTGTCTCTCCTGAATAAAATAAAATCTTTTTTAAAAATATTTTAATAATCATTTACTGGAAGTGTTTATAGAGTCAAAGAGCAAGTTCTTGCCTTTTTGGAGATTTTTATTTAAGACACAAAACAAGGCAGGTCTGAACAAGGAATATCAACTGTAGATTGTATAGACACTCAGACTTGAGTAAGCAGCAGATGATGGTGATGTGTCTGACCATCCCCTCTCAAGCCATCCATGCCTCTTAGGTCATGTCTGGGAAAATCCCATAATCCCTTAACCAAGAAGGAGAGTGAAAGCCCCAGGTAGGGGATGTGGTGGGTTGAGGGAGGATGAAGAGAAGGCCAAGAAATGGCTTCCTGGAGTCAACAATTGCTGGTGTGACTTTGAGCCCTCAGCAGTGGCTTTTTAAGGACTGTTGAAGAGAGTTATAGATTAAGTGCATCTGGATCTCAGTCAACAAACTCAGGTGTCAAGGAACGGCCCTTCTCATTAACTGTAAGTTTGCTTAGATTCTGATTTTGAGCTTCCATTTTGCCAGGCCGAGAGGCCCAGAGCCACAGTCATTTTGGGTGTCTTCTGCCTCCTTGGCTGTGCTAGAGGATTTTTGAAACTAAAAGAAGGTGGTCTGCAAGGGGGGAATGGCCACCCTCTAGCCAGTGGACACTGGTCTGCACAGATGAATTTTGAGGTATCTATGCTCCTGCTTGCCTAATGCTTACAGGTATATGCACCTGGCAAAAGTCAGGAACATCTGCCATGTTTCTGGTGACAGCCTGACATCTGGTGTCCTCCTGTCATTCCATGGTGGTCTTCATTCCTGCAGCTATCACCCTGCAATAGACAGAAGCCTTTGGAATGAGGAGTGAAGTCTTCCTTTGTCTACTCAGGGTGTAATTTCCAGATCAAAGCTGGCATGGATGAAGGATACAGTATTTGAAGACTTCCTGTGTAGAACCCTTCCCTTACTGTATTGATAGTGTCAGGCCAAGCCTGAGTCAGAGTAATTTTCTGGAGCTGCAGGAAGTATAAATGCAACAGCCAGCCCTGCCCCATACTGGAGGAGAGAGGGAGTGATTTTGCACCTTTAGACTGACTTGCAGTCTTCTGCTACTCTCTCCCAGTTTGCTGTCTTGCTGGTCATGCTCTGCTCACCACTGTTAGTCTCCTTGGTTTTCTTCATTTGAGTTATTTGTTGGCAGAGTGATGCTTCATTTAACAAATATTTACAGAGCATGTACTATGGATCAGGGACCCCCTTGCTGGAGTGAGTGAGCACTTTCTCCTGTCCAGCTTAATGCCACTAGACATTCAGAGGCGTGGGATGAAGAAGGGACCATGCCCTCCTCCATTTGTATTGTACATGATTTGGCTCTGGCTTAGGGACCCACCCAAAATGAATAGGAGAGAGAAGTATGGGAGACAGCAATGACAAATCTCCACCCAGAAGGCACATGGCAATAAATGCTTTGTTTTTATCCAGCCCTACCCTTGCAGTCTGAAAACTCAAGAAGACAGCTTCCCAGGACAGAAGAAGGTGAAGATGAGTGAGAAAATATTCCAGACAAATCAAAACAAGGCCTTACATTTTCTTAGCTTAACCCCCCAGTTTACTCTACACTATCCCTCTTGATGATAGTTGATCTCATTCAGAGATGATGAAGGACTACAAAAGAACTAGCTAAAGGGGATTAAGAGCATATTTATCTTTTTAAAAAGATTTTATTGGGATCCCTGGGTGGTACAGCGGTTTAGCGCCTGCCTTTGGCCCAGGGCGCGATCCTGGAGACCCGGGATCGAATCCCACGTCGGGCTCCTGGTGCATGGAGCCTGCTTCTCCCTCTGCCTGTGTCTCTGCCTCTCTCTCTCTCTCTGTGACTATCATAAATAAATAAAAATTAAAAGAAAAACACAACTAAAAAGATTTTATTTATTAATTCATGAGAGACACACAGAGAGAGGCAGAGACCTAGGCAGAGGGAGAAGCAGGCTCCATGCAGGGAGTCCTAGGCAGGACTCTATCTCAGACTCCGGGATCACACTCTGAGCTGAAGGCAGATGCTCAACCACTAAGCCACTCAGGTATCCCGAAAACATATTTATCTTGATGAGAACTGAGAAATATGTAGAATTGTTGAATCATTGTAATGTACACCTGAAACTAATATAACACTGTATGTTAATCATACTTGAAGAAAAAATAAGTAATTAAATAACTAAATAAGAGTTAGCATACAGAGAAACCTGAAAAGTAAAGAAAGTAAAAACGAAATATAGCAAAAGACTGAGGAAAAATGCAGATGGTCCAGAAACTGGCTCAGGGGTTTAGAAAAGTAAGTTCTCAGACTCTCAAAGAAAATGCTGGCAACATGATCTCTGAGGCATAATTTGAGCATAGGAGATTCAGAGGAGTAAGCGCTATACAAGAAATGAAGGCCAAGACTGGCAGAATTCACAGGCAAAAGGAAGCAGATGAGAAAAAAGTAAAAATGATACCTACACAAAGACTTATTCAAAAGCCACAAAACAGGAAGCCTCATTGAAAAAAATCAGCAAGGACAGCCTACAAGAAACTACACAAAAGGAACAGTATCACCATAATTTGATTTCCTAACAAAGAGTTTTAGAAAAGAAGGGAAAAAACTAAGTGTATGGTAAAAGAAAACTGTTAAATATTCAGGCTAGACCTGATTCTATCTAATTCACAAAGAATTATGGCATTTAGGCATGCATTAAAAAGACTGACCAAAACTGGATTCTTATCTTATACAACATCCACAAAAATCAACTCAAAGTAGATTAAAAACTTGAATGTTAAAACCTAAAATCCATAGAACTCCTAGAAGACAGGGTGTTACACTCCTTGACATTGATCTTGGCAGTGACTTTTTGGATTTGACACCAAAAGCAAAAACAATAAAAGAAAAATAAACAAGTGTGACTACATTAAACTAGAAACTTCTTCACAGCAAAGGATACCATTAAGAAAAGGTAAAGGTGGGACACCTGGGTGGCTCAGTTGGTTAAGTGCTTGCCTTTGACTCATGCTATGATTTCAGGGTCCTGGGGTCGGGCCCTAAGTCAAGTCCTGCATGGGGCTCCCTGCTTAGTGGATAGTATGCTTCTCCCTCTACCCCTCCAAAATAAATCTTTTTAAAGAAGAAAATGTAAAGGCAACCTATGGAATGGGAGAAGATATTTGCAAATCATACATCTGATAAGGGATTAATATCCCAAAGATATAATACACACAAATCAACAGGAAAAAAAAAACCCAACCAATTAAAAAAATGGACAGAGGAACTGAAAAGACATTTTTCCAAAAGAGATATACAAATAGTTAGCAGGTATATGCAAAGGAGCTCACCATCACTACTCATCAGAGAAATGCAAATCAAAACCGCAATGAGATGCCACCTCACACCAATTAGAATGGCTATTATCAAAAAGACTAGAGGTAAGTGTTGGCAAAGATGTGAAGAAAAGGCAACCTTTGTGTACTCTAAGTAGAAATGTAAATTGGTACAGCCACTATGGAAAACACTTTGGAGGTTCCTCAAAAAATTAAAAATAGAAATATCATAGGATTCAGCAATCCCACTTCTGGGTATATATGCAAAGGAAATGAAAACAAGCTCTCAAAGAGGTATCTATACTCTGTACATCACAGCATTATTCATGGCAGCCTAGATATGGAAACAGCCTAAGTGTTTGTCAACAGATGAATGGATAAAGAAGATGTGATATATATGTACGTATCCAGAACATATTATTATTATGCCATGAGAAAGAAGGTAATTCTCCATATGCTACAACATGGATGGGCTTGGGGAATATTATGCAAAGTGAAATATTCCAGACAGAGAAAGACAGATATTGCAGGGTATCACTTACATATGGAATCTTAAAAAAAAAAAAAAAAAAAAGTCAAATTCAGAAACAGAGAATAGAAAAGTAGTGGCAAGGGACTGGGTGGGTGAGAGAAATAGGGACTGTTGATAAAAGGAGAAAAGAAAAAAGAATGATAGTCATAGTGACTTTCTTGATTTTCTTGGTGCTCTTCATCTGGTGCTGAGGCAGAAAAGGTAAGAGACATAGATGGGATGGAAGTCTGTCTGGTTCTGCCTCTGCCAAGCTTCACTTTCTAAAAGGATACTGAGGAATTCTGAGTGGAACAATAGATGTCCCAATAATTTCTTATTTAGCTATACTGCCGTAAGTGTAAAGACAGAGACAATGGACAGATAGTCTCAAGCGTGCCAGAAATCAGAGTGCTTAGCCACTGTGAGCCTTTTGAATGAGGGTTTTGAATAAACTATTGAATATCGAAATCCAGCCAAAATAGAAGTGAATAAAAGTACAGAGCTTGGTATAAGATGGGTGGTGAACCTGAAATCTTTTAAAATATTAAAAAAAAGATTGGCCATCTGTGTGAATTATAGTGGCAGCACATGGTATAAATGATGTAAGCTTTACACATAGTAATATAGCTTAGGAAAATTATTGGGTGGGAGAAGGGAGGGGCCATGCAAGTATATGATGTCTTCTTTCTTAGCAGAAGAGTCAATAGTCACTAAGTTGAAAATGTTTTAAAAAGTGAGGGCTCTCACTTCAGAGTTTTTTGTGATATTTTTCTAACCCTTAGAGCAATCTTTTAGAAAGCCATCTCTTACAGTGAAGAAAATTTCTCTGAACCTCACAAATTGTTTTGCTACTTCTTTCTTTCTTTCTTTCTTTCTTTCTTTCTTTCTTTCTTTCTTTCTTTCTTTCTTTCTTTCTTCTTCTTTCTTCTTTCTTTAGTTTCTTTCCTTTCTTTCCTTTCTTTTCTTTCTTTCTTTCCTTCTTTCCTTCTTTCTTTCTTCTTCTTTTCATTAATGAAAAAATACTATTTACCAGATGCTCTGTGTGCTGTAGGGATTGGGTATACCTGGTGAACTAACATTCATGAACAGGAGGAGTGTTGCTATGGAAATGAGGCCAGTGAAATGATGGAGAGTCAGAGGTAAGATGTGGCTAAGGCAGGCCTCTCTGCGGAGATGCTTAGGTAAGGCCCAAATGCTAAGCCAGAGCCAGCCCAGCTACAGAGTACACGGCGCTATCTTGAGCAGGAAGAGGCCTGTTCCAGAAACAGAACAAAGGCCTTGTTTTGGTGCCCTGCTTTATTAGTACTCCAGCAGATGGGTCAGCTTACTGCATAATCTTGTCCCTACCATACTCTTCATACCTTGCACTGTGTCTTAATTTTTAGGATTGTCTGGAAGATGCTCAATGAACATGTAAAGATAGATGAATGAATGAGTGAATGAATTAATGAGTGGATTCTTTGAGAGTGTCAGGTTAATGATATATCACAGTTTGTGGCATTAGCTCCTTTTTATGTTAAAGTTTAGTATTTTTAAAATAGGATGCCTTTTGGAAACATTTCACAGCATGTGAGTTAGGCTGTTAATGATGGCCCATGACCAGACAGTTCGATATTCTGGCATCTTCTGTTAAACCACATGAATTTGTCTTCTAAGAGTTTTAGGTTCTAAGGTACATGTGCAGTCAGAGAAATTAAATTCATGGCCAAGATCCTCATCTGTATTTATTTGAGAAGAAAGTAAGTTGAGATATTTTCTATCAGGTTCAGGAAGCCCTTCTGGAAGCAACACTTTTGCTAACTTCATGCTCACCTATTCTTTGCCATATGGATATTGAAATCACAAATATGATGACTCTTGAAAGCCAGGTAATAAGTCATTTTAGTTCCTTTAAAATAAAGGTATATTTTCTGCTTGGTGGGAATTTGCATTTTGACAAATAAATATATAGATTCATTATGTTTTTTAAGTTGGCTGTGATTTACTGGTTATATGTGGAATGCTCTGAGTCTAAACCCCATGAAGGAGGGGAACACAGTCTCCACCCTAGACACCCATTTTAGTAAGCTCAGTGAGAGGTCGCTGACACAAAGGGATTGAGGAGAATTCCCAGGAGTGATGCCCTGTGTACAAGTTATATTTTGTCTTTTAAACAAAGGTTGGAATGTCCTTTGAACCAGTGTTTTCCAACATGAGATCTATATCCCATCGACCAAGATTATTGTCCTACTTCACTCTCTTTAGTTTATATATGAAATAGGTATTTGAGAGTTACCATACAGAAGATTTATAAGACTGAGTTTTGTCTTGACTAGTTATGGTTTATGGAGACTCTGATGTCTTCCATTAGGGCACCAGTCTTGCCACTACCTTGACATCCCATCTGCAACTATGCATTTCCTTGACATGTGTGTGACTGCATTGTCCCCAGGATCTACCCCCTTGGTCCAGATGACCTGCTCTTCCTTCCTGAGTGATTGGACTGGCCTGGCCAGCAGGGCATGAACACTGCCCCTAAAAAGGCCACTGGCCTCCTGGATTTAGGATGAAGTCTCTTCTAACTCTTTGGTTCCTGATCTTTGTTATTTAAGAAAGTTCAGACAACGGACACAGTGTGCTGTTTAAACAGAGTTTTCTGTGAATCTTTTTGCGACTGAAGAGAAGCTTGTCTGCTTGTTTGCAATGCTCATTCACAGCTCACAGAGGGGATAGGAAACCAGGCTGGGGCATGAGCCAGCATGTGAATGCCAGTCTCTATATGGCACCTGCTTTGTGACCTGACCCTCTTAGAGCCTCTTTTTTCTCACCTCTAAACTGGGTACACTAATCAGATTTCTTGTTTTCTTTGTTGTTGTTGCTTCTTTGTCTTTGGCCAGAAATACCCAAAACTGGACAGTGCTGGAAAGTAGGTCCCTGGAGTCCTAAGGAATCACAGTTAGATTCAGCTGGGTCTCAGGACATGCTGGCCCAAGAAGCCAATGCTCTGGGGAGCCCAACCCTGTGTCTCCCTGACACAGATCCTTTTCTTGCTGTGTAACTGTCATTCTCTCTCCATGCTGGTATCCACATCCACACAGAGGGCACATGGCCACCAGCAGCTCCTGTACTTCAGAGAGCTACCACCTATGACTCCAAAACCAGGAGCAACTAAAGTAAAAAACATAAATTGGACCACATGAAAATTAAAAACCTTTGTACCACAAACAATACCTTCAAGGAGACAAAAAGGCAACCCATAGAATAGGAGAAAATTTTTGCTAAGTCGTATCTGATGAAGGAATCCTATCCAGAGTATATAAAGGATGATTACAATTCTATAATAAAAATACAAAAAGGGGCACCTGAGTGGCTCAATCGTTTGAGTGTACAACTCTTGATTGCAGCCCAGGTCATGATCTTAGGGTTGTGAGATTAAGCCCTGTGTTGGGCTCTGTGCTGAGCATGGGGCCTGCTTAAGATTCTCTTCTCTCTCTGCCTCTCCAGCTCATGAGGTGTCTGTCTATCTCTCTCTTAAAAAAAAAAAAAAAGACAAATAATAGCCTAATAAAAAAATAGACAAAAAACTCAAATAGGCACTTATCCAGAGAAGATGTACAAATGAGCAACAAGCACATGAAAAGATGCTCAACATCAGTAATCAGGGAAGTGCGAATCAAAACCACAAGATACCAATTCACACCCACCAGGATGTCCAGAACCAAAAACACCAGCAAACAAACAAACAAAAAACAAAATAAGAGAAACAGGTATTGGTAGGGAGGTGGAGAAATTGGAACCATTATACATTGCTGGCAGGAATATAAAATGGTGCATGTAGCCTCTTTAGAAAAACAAATTGGCAGTTCCTCAAAAAGTTAAATGTATAATTTCCATATGACCCAGCAATTCCACACCTAGGTATATACCAAAAAGAAATAAAAATGTATGTCCACAAAAACTTCTATATGAATATTCATTAGCATTTTTTGTTATAACCAAAAAGTAGAACCAACCCAAATATCTACTGGTGAATAGAAAAATAAAATATAGTGTACAGTGGTAATACTGTATGTTGTGGTATATGACAGGAATAGTATGCAGCAATTAAAAAGTGGAAGTACTGCTAGATGCTATGATGTGAATGACCCTTGAAAATTGACAAGTGAGAGAAGCCAGTCACAAAAGACCACAAACTTTGACTCCATTTGTATGAAATGTCCAAAATGCATAAATTTATAGAGACAGAGGATAGATTCATGGTTGTCTGGAGTTGGGGAACTTGAAGAGAATGGCAACCAGTAGGTACAGAGTTTCTTTTATGCAAATAAAAATGTTTCAAAATTAGATTGTGGTCATGGTTGCACAACTCTGTGAATATACTAAAAATCATTGAATTGTAACATTAAATAGGTGAACTGTATGGTCAGTGAATTATATCTGAATGTGCATTAATTTTTTTTTAAACTTAAAAAATAAAAAGAATCTTTATTAAATCTTGATTCCCAATTCCTGGGAAAAGACCCTGATCCAGTTTGTAGGGAGCCAACCCCTGGCCCCAGAGTTAGGTCCTGGTATAAGAACATGGATACCATGTGCCCTGGACCACTACCTGGCAAAGCAGGGAGGCAGAGAGCTAAGCAGAGAGAAGAGTGGTGTCCGTGCATTAAGGTAACACTAGTGTCTGCCTCAGGGAGTGATATTAAGAGGAAAATAAATTACTCCATGTGAGTCATCTAACACAGAACCTGGCACACCATACATGCTGACATACATCAAAGCTCAAAAAATAGTTGAGTAATGAACTTAACTTCAAGGAACCTGCAGATAAAGCCAAGAATGAAAAGGATCTTTAATTGATAGACTCAATTGCCTGCTTGCCTGAAAATTTTACAGGTCTGTCTGTATTGTACTGTCATTAACTTTCCATTGTTGCTGCCTACGATATTATAAATTAAGGGGTTGCCAACAGAAGTGAATAACAAGACTGAGGGTGGAGTGAGATGGGAATGAGCTTTTTATAATAAAGCTTTGTATCCAACACTTAGAGCAAGAGCTTTATTCAACTTTTCAGGTTTCATCATCTACCATGTGAATGGTGCCTGCTTCATGGCATTGATGTTAAGGATGAAAGAAGAAAAGATATTTAAAACATGTAAATATCTGACAATCACAAAGCCATAAATACCTTAACTGTAATCTTAATAACCACAGTGTGTGTCATATGTATATTATATATCCTTATATATACTATATAAATAATATAAATTCATATGAAAATTAAATTTTTGAATTACGGGGGATGCCTGGGTGGCTCAGTTGGTTGAGTATCTGACTGTCAGATTGTTTTGATCACTAGATCATAAAATAGAGTCCTACATCGGGGCTCCCTGTTGAGTGGAGATTCTGCTTCTCTCCCTCTCTCCCTCTCCCCTGCCCCTCCCCCACCCAAATGGGCTCTCTCTCTCTCAAATAAATAAAATCTTGAAAAAAATTTCTTTGAATTATGCACATAAAAGACTTTACAAATAAACAAAAGACAATAAATCGAAATCTCACAATTCTAGTCTCCCAAACAGCTACTATTGGTGTCTGTCTGGAGTTATTTTATTTATTTATTACTGTACAAAGGTATGGATCAAGCTAGTCATATTTTTCTTTTCCCCGAACATTAACTAAGTGTCCTTATGAGCTAATACATTCAGATTTATATCATCATTTCAAGATTTTTTTTTACTTTTTGTATTCTGATAATCTTAGACTTATAGAAGTTTGCAAAAATAATACTTACATTGGGGTGCCTGGCTGGCTCAGTAGTTAATTAAGCATTTGCTTTCACCTCAGGCCATAATCCCAGGGTCCTGGGATCAAGTCCCACATCAGGCTCCCTGCTAAGTGGGGAGCCTGCCTCTCTTTCTCCCATTCTCCCTGCTTATATTTGTGCTCTCTCTCTCTCTCTCTTTCTGTAAAATCAATAAACAAAATAAAAAAAAAAATAGTATTTACCTCTTCCTAGCACTCAACTTATTGGCAGCTTCCTTTGGCCTATCAGGCTTCCACAGAAGTGCCTTCCCCTTAGTTTTTAGATTTTGTTTTTTTCTCCTAAGCCATTATTCCAACTAAAAAGTATGGCTAGACTTTGATTCTATGACTTATAGCAATAGAGTGAGGGCTCTACCCTTCATTAGATGCTTGCCTTTAAAATTTAGTTTTGTAGCTGAAATCCCATCCTTGGTTTAATCTCTTATTTTTTTGAAAATTAGAAGCTATTTCATCTTCCAACTTGGGGACTCCCTAAATTTATGGATTCTGTCTCCTTTCATTACTGTTTGCAAATCAGCCAGTTCTTTCCTGAGCTCACCTCTTTCTTTTATCACCTTACCAACCTAGCTAATAGTGATCATCCCCCTCAATACCCAAATGACATTCTGCCCTGAACTCCTTGTTAAGTGCAGGATCTGTCCTCCAGGTGCCCACTGGAAATAGTTTTAGTGACTCATTCATCTTTTCCCAACCAGATAAAAGTGTCTGTATCACTCTCTGCCCAACCCCTGAGGCTAGATTTACATAAATTAATATGTTTTACAAAAGAACCCATGGGTAGATACCTATTTCTGTGGCAATCATCATAAAATCTTTTATGCTTTGATAACCAACAACTTCAGAATCTCAGTGGCTTACAAAAGTTTCTTATTCCCATTCTGTGTCCATCCTTGGTCAGCAGGGACCTCTGGGATGCAGACTGATGGAACAGCCCCTGGACAAAACATTGCAGATGGCCAAGGGAAAGGGTACAAGCAGGAAGAGGCACACCACCTCTGCTATTCTTTTTCAGCCAGAGCAAGGCCATTGGCCTCATTCCCAGCAGCAGAGAAGCCACCGTCACCAGTCACCTGGAAGGAGGGAAGGCAGACATGCTCAAGTTAGCAGCACCAGGGGCAACCTCAACATCCTTATGTTTAAAATATTAGTTTTCATCTTTCTCCTTATAAACAGAAATGCAGTGAACATCTTTTCTCCATACTTCTATTTGTTCCTGTCCTTTTGTTTTCTAAGGATAAATTGATAGCATAGAATTACTTTGTGAAAATGTTTGATGTCAAGACTGCTGCTACCCCACATGGTATCTCTACATACAGATAAGCGGGCAGGTGCTGGCTTGCCAGATAGATGACAGCTTAATGTAAATAAGGCAGTCCCCTTTGCAACCCAGGTGAGAGGTGTGGCTTGGCACGTGGATGTTGGGTGTTGGCTCCACTTGCCTCTCAGCCAGAGGATAGGGCAGTAAACTATCTTGTTAGCTGTGGGCTGGACTTACCAAAATCCCAGAAAGTGCAGGTTGCCATCCAGAACCAGCTTATGCTTTCAGAAACTGCTAATGTGTCCTGTCTCTTGGGGCCCACAGAATAACAAAAGCCTTGGCTTTTCATAGCAAAGGAAAGACATTCACTGAAAATAATTCATTGTAGTCTGTAAATTATATCGATTTTCTGGATACAGCATGACACAACAGAAAAATGTGATTAAAATGCACCTTATCTCCTGGTGTCCGATTTCTCATTTGCAAAATGGGAACTGCCTTTCTTAGTTCTTTTATTAATCCTGACAACAGAAAAGTTCTCCAGACTTTTAACAAAATCTCACTGGTAAGCTGTGGGTTTTGGGGAAATGAGTTAGAATAGTATGAATACAAACAGGAGGCAATTTAACGACTTAAATTGGATAATAAAACTCTGGACAACAGCCTGAATGACCTTGAGATAGGTAGGGCTTGGAAAATCTACCATCCTGGGGACACAGGGAGAAGAGACCCTGCTCCCAAACAGAAGCCGTGATGGTCCCAGCTTCAGTCCAAAAACATGCCCAAGAGCTGCATCACCTTGTCATTTTATTATGATTTGAGTTCTGAGAATATAATTCTGCAATTCTGTTGTCTTTGTGAGCTGAGCTAGTTGACGGCAGTGTTTGGTGGATTTTTGTTTATTAGTCTGTCTTTTTAAATGTGTTGTCACAAGACAGATGCCTTCTTGCTGTTCAGGTTTAGGTTCTCCCTGAAGCATCCCTTCTGAGAGTGGGTGGATGGGCAGACCCTGTTGGCCATCGCCCCCCATGACTTCCTGAGGGTGGCTTCATTCCCACCTGTGTGGACCCTCCCCTGTGTGCCTCTCAGCACCTGCCTTAGTAGGTGTGTGTTTTGATATTTCAATTTCACTTATATGTTTCATTGTTTAAAAAAAAAAAAGCACTTAAATCAGTTATAAATCTAACATAAATTAAATTTGGGTGGATATTTGCTTACCAAAGGATTTACCCTAGGATTCCTTCAAGTAATAAGCATCTCAATGTACATTTAACACATGATTCTAATTTTTAAAATAATTCTCTTTAATATAGGATCAGTTAAGAAAAACAAACTAAAACACACAAAACAATGGAGTAGTAGTTGAGATGGTTTTCTTTCCTTCTCTTTTCTGGCCTTACAAGGAAAGAATAAAAAATCTTCTTTGTATAGTACAAAAAGGACATGCCTGTATCTGGACCCACTACACAAGGCTTAATGTTACCTTAGATTAATTCAATGAGTAGACTTTCCTGAGGCGCATCACTTGTGATCTGATCTGAGGTAGGAGAAAAGCTGAGTGCATAAAGCAGTGTCCTTGTCTCAGCAAGGAGCAGCTTCTCCTCTGGAGGCCACTGGGAGCCCACACTGGGGCATGTGCTGCCCCTGGTCAGTCACTGTTGCCAGGTGGAGCATGGCTAACAGCACCAACTGCCACCTGCCCTGTGGACTAGAAATGTGGAAAGTTCAGTGATCCCTGAAGAAGCCCTAGTCCTGTGGGCAGGGAGAGGGGGCCTCTCTGATCCCTGGGGAAGCTTCCTGTTCATTATTCTTACAGGTTGTGCATCATGATACAGCTTCTGAGAAACTGCCTATAGGAGTCGGGGGAGGGAATGCTGTCCCTTTTCTAGGTGGAAGGGACATCTTCATGTTCTGGTGTTCTATTTCCTGAATGAACCCAGTTCATTCTTCCAATAGTGGCAGACCAGGTTCTGAGGATCTTCTCAAAATGAACTCCCACAGAATGTGCCGTCCCCTCCTGGGCCTTGGGGGAAGGCCAGTGGCAGAGGGACCGGGAGTGCTAGATACTCAGTGCCCTTGGATACACATTAGCCAAGTAACCTTCAGCAAGTTCCTTGCTGGGTACATGGGTTTGTTCATATGTAAGATAGGATGACTGTACATCACCCTGATGCCCTCGAGGGATGGCTCTGGTGATTAGATGGAGGACAGATGTGAGGGGTCACCCACATTCAGGGCCAAGGACCTGAAGGGGCTCCTGGCTCCCTGGTTGTGCTGGGAACCATCCCATCTACAACTCTGTACTCAGGTATGTTGCTTCTCTCTGCTAAAATCTGATGCCTGTGAAAAACTGCTCCCACTGCCACAGCATCACAGATGTTCTTGTACATGCCTCTGATAAGGGACCAGGAACAAATGCTGAGAAAAGCCAACTGCTTCCTTCACAGCCAGTTGAGAGTTGGGGCAGTTGGCTTGAAGATGGGGAGTTCATTCCAGCCTGGCAAGGCAGTCTGGTCATCCAGAGCTATTGTACAATAAAGAGATACTTGGCCAGTATGCACACGGATTCATACCTATGCAAACATTAACCACTCAGTAAGCTTGGATAGAACTTAAGCATACCTTTTAAAACAATATTTTCTTAAAAGTTAGGATCCTTCTTTATATCTTCCTGCTGCTGGAGTTTAGATGTGTCAGATGATGGTTGCATCAGGTTGGTCACTCATGGTTGTTGTTGGCTATCTTTCTAGTTCTTTGTCTTTGATGTATCAGGCAGGGTTGCCCAGAGAGCTGATTCTGCCCCATGAGTTGTCAGCAGGAATGCTATGTGTCACTTCTGGGTTAGGACACTTAATTGTTGGAGTTTAATCTTTTAGAACTCTCCTGCTCTCTGCAGGGCAATGGGTAATTTGGGGGGTTGTCTGCCCTACCAGCCTGCAGCTCAGAGTCAGGGGTCCTGGGGCATAGCCCCTGCTGAGCTGCAGTGACTGTGTGGCACTAGCAAGAAATGAGCCACGGAGGGTATGAGCCACCAGGATATTAGCTGGGATTGATATTCTCACTGCTTTTTTTTCTTTATAAGCTGTTATCAGACTGAACCTATGTCTTAAAAATCAAGGCAATATGATCATTCCTCTGATTTCCTCTGATTGCTTTCCAGATCTGCCGGTAAGGAATCTTTTCAGGCATTTTCAACAAATGAGGAAAACAAGCCTCTGACTCCAAAGGGAGGAGTTGGGCATGGATATTCCAGGAGATCCATATTCACAGAAGCATTTTGAAAACTAGAAAGCGCTGGAAAATGGTGAAACTGGAGATTTCTCCCTTTATGTTTCATGATGCTAAAATATGTTCCATTAAAAAATAAGTAAGATGCTCTCATTTGTTTTTAAAGATACACACTGCCTATTATTATAGCAAAGGCTCTGAGAAGGCCTGCAGTAAAAAAATTATTTACTCCAGTGGAATCCAAATTTCCACAAACCTTCCTTACCCCAACCCCACACACAGGCCAGTGTTTATAAGAAAGTTAGTACGTGAAATGTGGAACTTACTGATTCTTGGCATAATAGAATAGTGCTTCTTCAAAAGCTATGTGATGTGTCATGTGGGAAATCATTGTGATAAAGTGCACATTATTAATAGTTATTCTTGTTCTATTGTTTTTTAAGCAACTATTTATTGAGTTCCAACTGTATACAAGGCTAACTATGCTGGCCAGTGAGTAGATCAATGTACGTATTGTCCATAGACCCAGGCATCAGCATGGGAAGGCATTTGGAAACCTGCACATCCCCGGCTTGCACCATCAATCACCTGCACAATGGGACCCTCTTGGCATGGGACCTGAGAATCTATATGGAGAGTACACTACATGTGATTCTCGTGCTCCTCAGTGTTTAAGAAGCACCATACCAGAAACATTTTTCCCATGTCCCCTTTGTTTGGGGCTGGGTTCTGAAAGTGGCCAGAAGGTTCCAGAAGACCAGGATAGCCTAGGGATGTATTAAGGCCTCATATCTGTATTTTTATAGAGGAGCTTTATGGCCTATGGAAATGACAGCTAACATCTTGTATCTTAGAGAAGGCTACCACTTGCATGTTAAGGCCCAGAGTGCTGAGGACCAAGTGTAGAGGTCACTAAGGTGGTTTTGTGGGGCTTGGGGCCCTGTGCCTTGTGGACAGAGCTGAGCCTCATCATACATGGCAGTGCTGTGGCTCAGACTTGTGAAGCCTGCCATGCATTTGAGGGATCCAGCCTTCACACTTGTGGTTAATCGCCCACATGGTGCTGCAGTAAAGGGTGATGGAGTTGGAGACAGCCGGGCGTGGGAGCAGGGGAGGGGGCTTTAAGGAAGCTGGTCAGGCTGTTCTTCCTCTTGGATGCCTTTCATTTCAGCCATCAGCATGATGCAAGGGTTTTTGATGCCTTTGATGAGGCAGTTCTTCTGGAATTTGTTCAGGCACAAAAGAGAGAAATCTGGCTCTTTTAGTCAGCCTGTGAAATGGCTTAAGGGGTTGCATTTCCTTGGGGGCTGTTATTAATGTCACTGAAATCTCCCCCAAGGCTGTCTCTTTTCTCCTCCAGGAAGGGCAGCAGCAAATGAGGGAGAGTACAGATCTTCCTAGAATTGTGATTAGGTTACATTGCAAAAAGCACATTGTAAGTTGGAATTCACTACACCTAACCAGTAGAACATCGTAGGTTAGCCTGGCTCACCTGAAATGTGCTCAGAACATGTACATTAGCCCACAGCTGGGTAAAATCATCTAACACAAAACCTATAATAATTTAGTAACTATAGTAAGTTATAAAAATAAATAAATACTGTAAAATAATACAGTAATTTGTTGATTACTGTACTGAAAGTGAAGAACAGAATGGTTGTATGGGAATATACGGGTTGTAAGGATGTGGGTTGTTTACCCTGGTGATGGCATGGCTGACCAGGAGGTTCAGCCACTGCCAGTGCCCAGCATCGCGAAGGAGGATCGTACTGCATTATCACTAGCCCAGGAAAAGATCAAAATTCAAAATTTGAAGTACAGTTTTTACTGAATGTATATTTGCACCATCATAAAGTCGAAAAATCATGAACCATCGCAAGTTGAAACTGTAATTTAAATTCTGCCCCTTTTACATTCAGATTACCTCACAATGGCTGATGGCTGGTGGTGGGGAGGTGTCACCTTCTGCCAGTTGATGCTGTAACCACCTGATTTCTGCAGATCAGAGTCCTGGGCGTGGGGCCTCCAGGGAGAGTGCCGAAGGCATGGACAGATGGGCTTCCCTAGGGACAAGGTCTGGTTTGATGGGACTGGTTTGATGGGACACTGAGTCTGGTAACTCGGGGAGGATTAAAACTACTGAAGCTGGAGTCCCTCCCTCAGGGCACCTTTGTTAACGCTCCCCAGGTGAGTAGGTTGTGCAGCCTGGGGTTGTGAACATGGATAAAGGACCAGCTCAGAAAGACTCAGGCCAGTGACTCCTCTGTCCCTGTGAAGACCAGGAGCACATGTCAGTGGGACGTAGCCTCCTCATCCCGGCTCTGCTCCTCTCAGGTCTCCTCTAGGGTGTGCTGTCCCATCAGCAACCTACTTCTCCTGCCTCCCAGCCTCTGGGCTCCCTGTCCCAGCCCACTCCCCTTCCCCAGCTGAGGCAACCACTGTCTCCACGACCCTACATGATGGGTGGCTACTGGACCATGGGGACTGGACCCTCTATTCTCTAATGCCATGAGCTTCAGTGACATCTGTGGGCAGATTACTTCCTTGTGCCCACCTTCCTTTATATGCCAACACTGTATTCTAGTTTCCTGCCCCCCTCAAAGGAACAGAAAACACAGGTGCTGACGACACACTCCTTCATGTGTATATAAACCACAACATGCAAAGAGGTGAAACGAAGAAGAAGGTTTACCCAAGATCCTACATGTGTTCTGGACGGCCTTGCTGTGCTCTTTACCCATGTGGGAGATTGTATGAGGTGCAAATTGCCAATAAGTATCAATTCTGTTGAGCTGTATCTGGAGGGAGTGTGAGACCTGGTGCAAACCCACCAGCCCTTCCTGTCACTCACAGGGGTGACAAGAGTGGTTGGGTGCAGGTGGGTACAGGATTATGGATGCTCTAAGGTTCCTGGGACATATTACAGGGCTTTCAGGGATAGCTGTGCTTCCAGAGGTTGGGTCAAGGATCTGCATTTGCCATTCCAGATTCAGAACCACCTTCCCTCTGCTCCACTGCCCCCATGGGCTTTCTCAGTGGGATCTGCAATCTCTGGCTTGCCACTGGGTTTACACAGAAGTCCAGCAGGAGCATGGTGGGGTGTTTACTCTCCTACTCTCCTCTTTCCTAAGCACACTACTCTGCTCCAGTATATTTTGGCCCATATGGTCTGCATAGCTCTCTCCTGCCTCTCTCTGTCCATGGGGCCTCATACTCTCCCACATGGGTCCCTGTGGTCCTATCCCCTAACTTTGTGAAGAGACCCTTTATTAACCCTTCCTTGAATTGTCCTTACTCCTGTGCTCTGCTCTCTCTGTCCTGTCTGGACTCTTTCCCATCCTGGCCTGAACTTTACTGTGAGCATCATAGCATATGGTCCAAGTGCAGCCTTTGCCAAGTCCCTCCCACCCCCCAGGAAGGTTCTGGGGCTTTTCTGAACAGACCACATCCAAGTTTGCCTCCAGTCATATGGGTTTCTCCCTTGCTTAGCAGGAGGAAGTCTGAGGGCAGCTCATGGGAGAGGCTCAGCATGGATGGCAGGCTGGGTCCAGGAATGTGTGGATGAATTAAAGGGAGGATTGTTTCATTATCCTGAGCTGGGATACACACAGTCATAAAAGGAATTCCCACAGAAGTCCTCTAAGTCATAAACTTCTCTGGCTCTACCTTTGCTGATATTTGGGGGGAAAACTCATTTCTGGTTCCTCTTCAGAACACTTTTTCTAGCAAGTGAGATTCATGTGCATTTTACCCTAGAACAGTTGGAAGGGGAGGTGGTGGGGTCACATGGTCAATTTCCTTGATCTCTGTTGATGGGTGGGAAGGAAGGGGGTGATGAGCCCAATCAGTGACAGCCAGTGGACTTCCCAGGCTCCCTCCAGGCCCTCCTGAAATGCAGCATGCTGTGGCCTAGGACACAGGTGACAAGCCCAGGCTGGATCTCCTCCAGACCCTGGAGAAGACACAGGGGTTCTACACAGCCATCAGCCATCAGTGGTCAGTCCGCAGCCTTGTCCATGTGAGTCCTCTCCTGCTCAGAGTCCTGGAGCTGGATCTTTCCTAGCCAGCTATGGACACCTGCCGGCATTGTTCACAGCCCCGCTCACAAGAAGTTGCCTCTGGTGGATCACCTCTGTCCTGTTCCTCAGGCTTCACTAGGGACCCTGTGCTACCATGAAAAAAGGTAGCTGTTACCCCACTCTGAGGATGCTAGTCACCTACCATGTCTATCTCATGGAAGATAGAACCACTTTTCTCACTTCACAGTGCCTATAATGGGATACAACGGGCCAGCCCCCTGTTGTGACAAGGATTGATTGTCTTTGTTCCTCAGGAGGCTGATCCAGGTAGGCATCCCCCCTCCCAGGTGGGACATGCTCCTGGTTTGGGCTGTGGCTCCATCTTTCTCACTATTTAAGTCTCAGCCACCTGTCTGGAGTAGCCCTCGTGTTCCTGCCCTGTGTTCTGCACAGGACCTCCTGAAATCATCTGCTCATCTGTCAGTCTGCACCCAGGCATGTCTTTATTGCTACTGTTATTGGGGTTTCTTTCCTTTTTTTGTTTTTTGGCCCATCTTCCCCCCAACTGGAAAGCTGGCCTCAGGCAAGTGCTGTGCACCCAAATACCCATTGCCCCAGTATATGATTAGAGCTCAGCAGCTTTTGTGATTGGAATGAATGACAGAGTGAATGCATGCATGCACGGTCACATCTCTGTGTGCAGCCCTAAAAGGCTGGTAGGGAAGAAGCACGTTGCTTCTTTCAGAGAACAGCATTTTCCAGCCTGCTAACACTGTCTGTAGGTGGGGCCCTGGCCAGTTGCAGCACCGTGCAGGTGGCTGGCTCTTGCTGTGGCCCAGTGTCCTCACTGTGGAGTGAGGACAGTGAGGCCATTGTTGTGAGAGTAGATTGGCCACTATGTGCAGCCCTTTAGCTCAGAGCCTGGAGCCTCATTCTACTGTAGAGAATCTTATTATTCCCACTGCTCCTGTCTTTGTCTCCTCCTGCCACACACAGACTGGACACATGCCCCACATATCACACATGCCACACACACACATATACTACACATATATGCACAGACACCATACACACACCTCATACACACCACACACATGCATACACCACATACATACCACACACACCACACATATATGCCACACACATATGTACATATCACACAGATACATGCAGCGCATACATACCACACAGCACTCATCCATATATACCACATACATATGCACATGTACCACACACAGACACACACCACATACATACCACATACCTACCACATGTACACACCATGAACATATGCACATACACCACACAGATGCATACAGCGCATACATACCACACACACTACACATCCACACACACCACACACATATGCACATATATCACACACAGGCACACACCATATACATACCACATATATGCATACACCACATCCATGCCACACATATATACCACACATATGCATATATACCACACACATGTATGCACCACATACATACACACACACCACACATATACATACCACATATACCACATCCACACCATACATACGCACATATACCACACATGTGCACACACCATATACATACCACACACACCCCAACCATGTATACCATATATCACACACACCTCACATATATACCATACACATTCCATACCACATATACACACCACACATCCCATATACGACAGACAAAAACACTTAATATACACATACCATATATCACACTCCACACATACATACCGCACGTACTCCAGGCCATATACCACACACACTACATATCCCACATGCCATAGACACACAAAAACCATCATACCATATATCACACAACACACATCCTGCATACACACCAAACCCCCAAATACACCATATACCACACGTAACAGGCACATATATACCATACCAGCACACACACCACATACCATAGCCCACACACACACCACACATCAGAAACTCACACATATACCACACAAACCCCACATACACACCACACACATTCCAACTAAATACCACATACACACATACCCCACATACCACAGATACATCATAGATCACACACATCATAGATCCACACACCCTATACATGCCACACACATCATACACCACATATAACAGACTCATGCACATACCACACACCATACACCACATATCACATACCACATACAAACCACACATACTCCATGCTACATACCACACACACCACACACACACACACATCTCATATACCACAGACACACATGTGCACACACCATATATCACACATCACATACATACAACACAAATACACCATACCCCTAAACATACCACATACTACAAATACCTACTATACCACACATGCCACATACCACAATACACACACACACCATACATGCTTACCACACACCATACACTACATATAACCACACACTCATACACATACCACACACACACCATATACCACACGTTACATACCACATATATACCACATATACCTCATACCATACTTTACACAATACACACCTTATACCACACATCACACATGTGCTGCATACACACATCCCCCACACACCACATACTACACGCAACACACACATACACACCCATACCACATAGACACACATATCACATGCCACACGCCACATATACACACCTACCCCACACAACACATATCACAGATACACACACACACACACACCCCTGCAGACACAAATACACCACACAAACACAACACACACCATTCCTATTCCACACATACACAACAAATCAATCAAAAGGTCCCCATAATTCATTTCCCCAAACATCTCTTTCTCTGTCTGCCTCTTTCCAATTCTGTCATGATTGCAGCCATCACTGTCTCTCCTTTACAGAAAATAGTATTATCTTGTCCACCAAATGTAATTTAAATTGCTCTTAATGGTAGAGACTGAGACAGGATGTTGAATCCATGAGGTACTCCCCCCCCTGCAGTGCTTGATTCATATGTAATGTATTTTTGGCTTGCTCTAGCCCTCCCTCCTCAATAGGAAACCCTCAGACTCTGCTTTGGAGGCAAGTGCAGGGCACACTCTGTCCCAGGGCACACAGTAGGTGACTGTAGCAGCATGGTGGAACCTGATTGGATTTGGGGCTTTCTTATCAGAGGGCCCTTGGCCTCACCCTGCTGAGTATCCTTTAGGGTTCAGAGCTTCCTGGGCATGAATGTCTGAGCTAGCTGACACTGCAGAGCGGAGAGACTGGCATTCGTGAGCAATTCCAGAAGGGACCACATTAGTCCTGTGAGCACCCAGCCTCCAAAGGTTAGTTCAGAACCATTACAAAAAGGATTCACTTAGTGAACATACAGGCCACTGCCATCATCTGTTGAGGTTTTGTTAGTGCTGGGGCTGCCATAATACAAGACTGGGTGGCTTAAACAGCAGACGTTTATTTTTTCATGATCCTGGATGCTACTAGAAGTCCCAAGATCATGTGCTGGTGAGAACTTTCTCCTTGGGTTGCAAATAGCCATCTTCTTGCTGGGTTTTTGCATGGCCTCTCTGTGCGTGGGGAGGGAGAGAGAGCAAGCAATCTATGTGTCTCTTCTTCCTTATAAGGACACTAATCCTGTCAGATTAAGGCCCCACCCTCAAGGCCTCATTTAATCTTAATTACCTTCCAAGGGTCCCATCCCTAAATATCATCACCATGGGGGGGTTAGAACTTTAACATATGAATTTGTGAGGTACACTATTCAGTTCATAATACTGGTGGAGTTTCAGCTAGTCTTTGGTGCCCTCCATTGTCCTGCTTGTACCCTCTCTATAAGTGGACACAGATCCCTGGAGCTCTGAATGTGGGCTCATAGCCAGGCTAGCATCCCACATATAGAAGGGCACCTTCTTGGTCTCCTGCGATGACCTCCCTTCTCCTGCTGCCTGATGAACTATGTGGAAAGCCTTGGAGAGGGTTTGGCTGGGATTCCCTTGGACCTACCACTTTACTTCTCTAAGTCTGTGCTCTTATCTCAGAACTGGGGAAATCACACTTGCCTGGTAACAAGATGTCAGTAGGTTCAGTTGAATAAACACTGTGGAAGTCTTTAGTAGATTAAAAAATGGTTATACACAGGAAAGAAGTTATTATAGATACTATCACTGAATTATTGAGATTCATAAATGTTTTAGTGCATGTATCAGGAATCTGTTCAGGTCTAAGTAACAGAAAACTAATCAGCTAATGACTTGCTTTTCACACCCAAGGAGGGGTCCCAAGGTTTCTAGCTTTGGTTTAGAAGTTTGACCCATCTGGTTACATCTCCATAATTCTCTTGATTGCATGGCCTCAAGAGGGTCTGCTGAAGCACTCAGCATTATGTCCTAGTTCAAGGGAGAAAAAGGGGCCAGTGCCAGCTGCTATCTGATTCCCTTCTATCAGGATTACAAAGATCTTCTGGAATTGTGCCAGGTAGTTTCCTGCTTAGGTTTTATTGGCCAGAACTGGGTCACGTTGCTACCTACCACTAGTTCACGGGGAGGCAGGGAATGCAGGAAACACTGTTGTCACCGTTGGCTTTACTAACCAAGATCTGTCACCTGAGACCAGGCACATTCACCACCACCACACCAAAACCAGGTTTGGATGGTAAGGCAGAAGTAGGGAAACGGATATTGGGTAGATAGCAAGCAACAGTTATGGCTCTCATAGAATATACTTTACTGCCTCAGAGTTGGGATTCCGAATGGCCCATGCACCTGAGATGGGAATAGAAAACGGTTTAGGATAGTTTGAGGTCAGATGTGGATATCATTTGGTGGAATGCAGGTGTTGGAAACTGGTGCCGGGGCATGCCCTCCGTTGACTGCCGTGTGGTCTTCTGCCCTCCACTCTATGTCTGTTTTCTTTCCTGTTGGTGTCTATCTTGCTCTCTCCTATGTACCTCTTGGTCCTCTGACTTCCTTTGGCTTTGTTTCTCTTTCAATCCCCACTTTGGTCAATTTGTGCAAAAAGCTTAAAAATATTACTTTGGTTCTACTTCAGAGTCTTTTGTCAAAAAACAAATGACAATGTTTAACATTGTAAATGGAAGTAGGCCCAGGCCTCAACCAACCCGTGTGGAGCACGGGGAGACAAGAGCCAGGCTTCCATGGGCACTTGCTCTGCTGAAGGAGGTCAGTACAGCTGCCCAGCAGTTTTGAGGCATGGAGAGGGAATGTGTGTCTTTTGTTTGCTTTCACAGTGATGTGAGTACCCTTGTGGGCAGAGCCTGACAAGGCCTTGGGTCATGCTGTCCCAACAGTGAAAAACATGAAACAGAACCTGATGCCACACTCTGGTGTCTCTGAAAAGAAAGTATTATACTTTGACTTCTAAAATCATAAAAGAAGGTTCTAGATAAATGTAGATGGTGATCTTGAAGCTTGTTCTGAGCAAAAAGGAGGTAGGATCAAGAAGGATGGCAAACAAACCTCATATTGGACTTCTGGGTCAGACACCTTCTTCTGTTTCCAAATAGTCTGTTTTCTGAGTTTTTCCCAGATCCTGCTCCTGAAAGTGCTCATCTGAATGGGATTCATGCTGGGAAAATGTGACAGGTGTTATTGTTAATACTTGACTGTGTTTCAAGAAATGTATGTATTACCTTGGGGCTCATGTAACAGAGAAGCGAAGTCTTATTCAATAAGATGCTTTCTTTGCTTTGAAAGTTTATCCTGGTACTAGCTGATGGTTTGGCAATTCTTAAATTTTGTTTTAACTGAGAATTTGTAAGGAATATTTGAGTCATAAAACATTTACTCTGTCATATACATGCATTTCTTTGGGGTTTCCAAGCCCAATTCCAATGTGAGGAGGCTCCTTCACACACAACACCAAGCAATTCTCAGACAGCAGCAAGGTGTCTGAAAACTTAGCTCAATTCTGATATGGTCTACCCAGAAATAACATCAGATTCTGTTATTTAAGGGTTCAGTCCTACGAGATTGTGCTCTATCCCCAACTTAAGATGCCTATAGCAAGCCTCTGGCTGATACCTGTCCTTCTGACCAACTGGCTACAGATTGGAGGTTCCAGTGCTGCCTGCTTGAGTTCCTTTAATTTGCTAGAGTGGCTCATAGAACTCAGGGAAACACTTTGGTTTATCAGCTTATATTAAAGGATGTGATCAAGGTGCAACAACATGGATGGAACTGGGGGTATTATGCTAAGCGAAATAAGCCAATCAGAGAAAGACAATTATACAATTTCACTCATTTGTGGAATTTAAGAAACCTAACAGAGGAGCATAGGGAAAAGGAAGGAAAAATAAAACAAAAAGAAATAAAAAAGAGAGACAACCCATAAGAGTTTCTTCATAATCATAGGAAACAAACTGAGGGTTGCTGAAGGGGAGTAACTAGGTGATGGACATTAAGGAGAGCCCATGATGTAATGAGCATCGGGTGTTATACGAGACTAATCAATCACTGAACTCTACCTCTGAAACTAATAATACACTATATGTTACTTAATTGAATTTAAATAAAAAAGGATATGATCAGAAAAACCAATCAACAGCCAGATGAAGAGGTACATGGGACAAGGTATGAGGAAAGGGCAGGGAGCTTCCTCTCTGGGTGCACCACTCTCCTTGCATCTCCATGTGTTCATCAACATGGAATCTCGCTGAACCCAATCCTTCTGGGTTTTTATGAAGATTTCATTGCATAGTCAAGTCTTTGTCCATTGACTGATTCAACTACCAGCCATCTCCCCTTCCTGGACCTGGGCAACCAATCCAGGACCCCCTCACCCCTCAGGAACTCCAAAAATTACCTACATTAACATAACAAAGACACTTCTTTGCCCGATCACAAGAAATTCCAAGGTTTTTAGGAGCTGTGAGCCAGGAACCTTGGACAAAGACCAAATATATTTGAGAAATATTTTTTGGTCATCTGAATAATCAAATATATATATCTTATAAATCACAACATCACAACGTTTATTAGCTCAATTATAGAACAAAATATTTTGTGTTTGGATTTTCTTTCTTTTGACCCGGTCTTAGTCCATACTGGCTATTATAACAAAATACCACATGGGGCTGTTTCTAAGGAGCTGAGATATTTTATTCTCTCAGTTCTGGAGGCTGAGAATCCAAGAACACAGCAACAGCATGGCTGTGTTCTGGTGAGAGCATTCTCCTGGGTTGCCAACCTTTTGTCCTCCCACAATTGAATACAGACAGAACTCTGTGGGGTCTCAGTTGTTAAGAACACTAATCCCATTCAGGAGGTTTCTACCCTCATGACCTAAACACCCCCCAAAGACCCCACCTCCTAATAGAAATCATCTTTGGGGGTTAGGATTTCAAGCATGAATTTGGGAAGGACACCAACATTCAGACCATAGCAGACTCCTTACTTATATGAAAGTACTACATGTTTTGAGGTATCAATAGACAAATGAGATGACACCTATTATTAACTTATGAAAAAATTATATCATAAAAATGGCAACTATCTGCAGGGAAACTGTCTCTGGACTGTTAAATGCCAAAATAGCATCTTGGTAGAAGAGGCACTGTGATCTGGATGGATTCCCCCTACATTTTTGGGAAGCATTCAGGTGAAATGACATAGAGCATGAGATGGACCACTTCCTCTGAGGTTCCATGCAATTTTTATGGTGCAGTGTCTTTTGTTGAGTTTTTCCTCTGTGATCTCAGATCTATTTTGCTTGCATTTTGAAAATGTAAGCATCTCATCAAATATAGCACATTCATTACTGGGAGTTCACCACCAGTGGGCTCAGCTCACATTTAAACCTTCTTGGGTGAACAGGCTTCCCGAGCACAGCCATGGTGAGGGGGGAGGCCTCCCAACCTTGCCAAGTCCACAGTGGGCATTTCCAAACTCTTGCTCTGTGACCTCATCAAAACTTGGAGCTCTTTCATGTAGCACCCCAATCATTTTAAGCCCAGGTAAGAAATTGGGAATATTTCTTCACTTTTTTTGCTACATCTATTGGACCAAATGGAAGTAAAGTTTGGAGATACTCAGAAAAAGCATCATGTAAGAGCTTAATAATAGGAACTTAGAATTAAAAACAGAAATTAAACATATCTGGAAACCATAATGACTTGTGGCAATTCATAGTAACTCCCACAGACATTGTCACACACCTTTTCACAGACGTGTGTGCATATGAGTGTGTGTTTGTGAGGGTGTCTGTACACACTTGTTTCCTTACAAGACTATGTGTCTAGAGCTTTAGCAATGAAGAGCCTGGGATTCAGTGGTGGGGAGACCTAGTCTGAACAATAGCTACTGTGGGCAAAGTACTTAGCCTCTCTGAGACTCAGTTGCATCAGCAAAATGGGAATGACCCTTCTGAGCCTGGATGGGGATTAAATGAGGCAATGGTATAAAAAGTCTAGTACATTGCCTGGCACACAGGAGCTGGCAAGTACTGAGTCTACAAGCAAGAGAGGGAAATGTGGGGTTGGGTAGCAAACCCTGAAGAAAGACCATCCCCCCTTCTTGGAAAGCAAGTGAGCCCACATCCCCATGATGCTAGGTGATAGTATCTGTGGGCTCTGTGGACCCCTACCATCTTGATCTCCCAAGATTGTAGGCCACATGTGCATAGCTGACTCTCTAGAGGCAGGACTAATGGATGGCAGCAATAGCTTTCCAGGAGAAGCTCCCTTCTCCTGGTTTAACCTTTATACTGGGCTGTAAGATGCTCTGTGGTCACTTCTATTTATTACATATTTTGACAAATTCTCTCTTTTTGATAAAAGGAAAAGCTTACTCTCCATGATCTTAGGACAGGAAGCGAGGAAGCTGTATTGATGGAGTGATAGGTGGGTTACTAGCCTTTGACCCCAGGGCCCCAGTGGTCACTCTGGGGGCTCTGGGAGTGCTCATCCCATAACTAGCCCCTCCAGGAGGGTCTGAAGGCAAGTTTGAAGGAAGGAGTGTCAGTAAAAATTTGAATAGGTCTGTTTAGTCACAGGGGCCTTGAATGCCTAGTATAATTTAACAGACTAAATGGAGCTTTGAGTCATTTTCCGGTGTATGTAGGAGATTGGCTTGGGTAGTCTCTTCTTAAACGTGTTGCTGAGAGAATTGAAAGACTTTCTGACTCATGGGAAAATCTCTTCTTGGTACGCATGTGTTTTTTGTGAACTCCTGAAAGGCACATGAATGTGAGCCTGGGAAAGTTCCTGCCCAGAGATGCACTGATTCTTGCAAGACAAGCTACGTGTTTTTGGGATTGAATGAGACTCAGAAAGCAGTTAACACAAGCAAAAATATTACCCAGACTCCTAGTAGTAGAAAATGATCCTAGTTCTCTGGACAGAATGAACCTCAAAGAGTTTAGGGACTATAAGCCAACAGTAGTTTTGCATAAAACAATTTATAGTTTATGGTTATAGTCACAATAGATGAGTTGGAGTGCAATTCTGAGCTTGTAGAAAATTTCCAAATTTTTAAACTATTTTGATGTATTGTCATATAGAAACTTTCTTAGAATTTGGGGTTTTTAAAAATATTTTATTTATTTTTTCATAAGAGACACATAGAGAGAGGCAGAGACATAGGCAGAGGGAGAAGTAGGCTCCCTGCAGGGAGCCCGGTTCAGGACTTGATCCCAGGACCCCAGGATCACAATCTGAGCTGAAGGCAAACGCTCAACCACTGAGTCACCCAAAGGCCCTAGAATCTGTTTTAAATAAATAATAGGTTTAGCAGTGTTGGGAAGCCAGAGAGTCTCCGAGACATTCACGTCACTCTGGTCCCTTCCAAGCTTGGTATCTGAGGGTATATTTTAATTGGTTGGTATTCATTAATTAAATATAGACATTTGTTGTTCATTTTGTTGGGTTTTGGAGGAGGGAGGTCTCGAGAGACCCCAAGCTGTCTCTCAGTTGTCAGCCTTGTAGGGGAAGTGCACAGGGGCCATTCTTCACGGGGACTTTGGGTTGAGAACACACATCCTCTTCCTGTCCCAGAGCCTGTCATTCTTTTTACACATGTCTGTAAAGGTGATGAGTGTAATTCATTAGGTCTTGGATTTTGCCAAATATAACTGTTAGTTGCTGTGTGTGGCTTTCTTCAGGGGACCTTTTAATAAGTCACAGGCCTCTCTTTGCAAGCCATACTGCCATGTTCTCTGGCCGTGTGACTGCACAAAGAGGCAGTCATCACTGCCCATTGCAAAAAGAGAAGGGAGATGTGGGGAGACATGCACCCTGAGCTGAGAACCAGCCTACCGGACACCAGCCTTGTACCTGTGTCTTGCCCTTCCTCTACACAGGAGCCTTTGAATGTCATTCCCAGCATTCAGGGAGGGCACGGGCCTCAGGGGAGAGGCAGAAGGAGTCCAGGCCTGTCCTGTGCCATGCCTGTATTTGCAAGGGCCTGCCAGAGCAGGTTCATTGCTAAATTGCCTGCACTATCTAGGTTACGAGGTAGCCCACACTTGCATGATCTTTCTCAGTTCATTAAAAGCCAGGCTTAATAGTCTTGCACTCACAGGCTTCGGCTGGCAGGCCTCTGTAGGGCCCGCCTCCCACTTTCAAACTGACCCTGGACCCTGTTCCTCCTCAGGAGCTATGGGAGGTACAGCAGTCATGGACCTTCTAACAGGTGGTCTTGGGGAGCATTTCCTTCTCCAGCTTGGATTAGGGGTAGGAAAAGGTCCTGGGCAGTTTCTGATTCTTTAATCAAAGTGCCTATGGGCCCAGGAGCCACCACACAAAGGTGCTTTCTGATGCCTGTCTTCTTTCCAGGGCTCCCAACATGGGCTCTGGGTAGTTATGAATTTCTAGTATCTATTAATCCATTCACAGTTGCTTTTGTGCATTTTGTGAGCAATTCTAGATTTCAACAAACATAACTAGTCAGTGCTTGAACCAAAGTGATCTGTACAAACGTGGGCTTGACCTTTTCCCAGGGAGGCTGGTTTGAAATGGCTCACACTCATCCCTTGTGGTGCATGTGTCTGCAAGTGACATTCAGCCCTCGGGGGCCGGGCTCATGGAGCCCCCACTACGACAGCTCCCTCCACCCCAGTCCCACTCCATGACAAGCAAAGTCTCCTTGACAGCTGAACTCCATGTCTAAAGTCAGGCCTAGCTCACTGCATAGCCCTGAGAACTGTCTTGAAGTAGAGGGAAGAGAGGCAGAGGGCAAGGCAGAAATGACTCCTGGCATTGCAACATCCAGATGTCCTATTCTAGGCAGCTGGAAAAGACAGGGTGGACAGTCCCTGGGACCAAGGTGGGCAAGGCAGGAAGAGGAACCAGCCCTGAGCTTCAGGGGAGAGGTTTCTGGGGAAATTCTCCTTCAGAGTCAGGTGGGGCCTGAGTGTTTCCCATACATAATTCTGAAGGTCACATCCCAGGGCTATCTCCAGCATACTTTAGGAGGAACGCAGGGGAGAAAGGTACCTCTCCCAACACCCACTCTGCATTTTTTACATCTTAAAATTATTTTTGTGTAACTACATTTGAACAAAGGGTCTGCTCCTAAAAGGATTTAGAAACTATCCCCTGGAGTTTAGGACTGACTGTCAGCAAAGTCCACCTACTGCACCATGATTCAATTAGATTGGATTAAATCATTTCACTTCCTACAAGACTGAATAACACTTATCTCCTACCCCTGTGACACTCTACTCCTCTGTAGTTTAGAAAATCTACCATCACTCTACAACCAGGGGATTAAGCGTGTCACCTGTCTTGATCTACAATAGTGAGAAGCTTCCGGTTCTTTAGACAGACGTGTTGACTTGGGGTATGCCACTTTGGGTTGAGAGGGCATCTTGAAGGGTCCATCCACAGGGGTCATTCCCCCTGGTTTATGCCCTGGCCCTGGCCTTACTAGGGCAGATGTGCTCTAGATATCTAGCTGCATGAGAGGGTTGCTCTCAGGATCCTCACAGAAGAGGGAACTAATGTGACTCACTACAGTTACAGAAACTGCCTGAGAATAGGGCCAGAGACCTCAGACAGCCAGTCCTTCCATTTTATTTAAAATGTTGTGACTCTAGCCATGGGGCCCAGTAGTACCTATGGAAAAGAAATAGAGGCTTTGTTCCTTGTGAAGCTGCAGCCAGCTGAAGGACAAGATGGCTTTAAAAAGGATGATAGAGAGAGAGGGAGAGATGTATAGAAAGATAGATAGCTATTAAGAAAAATAAAAAGAGTGCAGACTTCCCCAGTGTCCTCAGAAGACCAGCACAGTGGTGTCCTCTTGCCTCCCGGGCAGCCTGCTCATAGTGCCCAGGAAGGAGGTGTGTCAGTGCTGTACTTACCAAGAAACCTGAACCATCAGTGTTGTAGGACAAGAAATAAGCTTAAGATACACAATTTTAAAGAAATGTTTTGTGAATGGGGAATATATAAAGGAAGAATGATATCTTTGCACAGTTCTTCTTAAGGATTTTGAAGGGTTCTGGCAGACAGGTGCAGAAAGATGTTTTTGTTCCTGGGTCCTAAGCAATAGGCAGCATGGTATGAGGCAAGATATTTTTGGCCTGCTAATATGAAAAGGCCGGTCCCAGTCTAGAGTTGGCTGCTAAGTGGCCCAGGGACTTGGGACACTCTGAGCTTCTGTCTCTTTCTCTAGAACATGATTATTGATTGTGGGAATTAGTATTATTTTCACTTGCCCTGGAATACTCTGCTCAAGTGAAGTTTTACCCACTAAAGTAAACAGATAGGCCTAGCCACTGATCCTTCTTCCTTCCCTCAGCCAAAAGGGCAACAAGAAACCAGGGAGAGAGCCTTATGACAGTGATTTCTGGGGATCCCTCTCACTCTAGAAAGTTGTGCAATCTACCAACCCCCATCAGTGTTTGCACAGACTCCCATTAGGAGTTCAATTCAGGCCTGAAGGGTTTTGACCTGAAATAGTCCATGTGGTATTTTTATATCAAAGAGGCGGCAACTGCCTTTCAAAGAACCAATAAAAAAAGGAAAGAACTGTGACTTCCTATCTTATATCCTATAAAATAAGCCAATCCATTAAAGATGTAAGATGTGCATATACCAAAGCCTACTTAGTCTATCATTTCAGATGCACTACAGCAGGACTGAATTCTAATGACATCAAGGTTACCCCATAAAGAGTTACTTCTGCTGTGAATATTAGCATAATTAAGTCCAATATGAGGTTGAATATTATTCTGTTTTATTTTGTGATTTCATGTAAAAGCCACAGACTGTGGAAGAGAACCACACTGTTGGTACATAGAAGTTCTATGACACTAATGCAGTGTTGCTTTAGCATCATGTATAGACACACACACTGTGAATCCTGCCTCTTGCTAGGTAACTGATTGTTTATGTGTGTATATATATATATGTATATATATATTTATATTAAATATATATTTACATTTGTAATATATATTTATATTTATTATCACATAACATAGATGTGTATGTTTATGTTATTTTTTTCATTTTTTTAACCCTTTATTTTTTATAATAAATTTATTTTAAATAATAAATAATAAATTTATTTCTTATTGGTGTTCAATTTACCAACCAACACTGGGAATAACACCCAGTGCTCATCCCGTCAAGTGCCCCCCTCAGTGCCCATCACCCATTCACCCCTACCCCCCGCCCTCCTCCCCTTCCATCACCCCTAGTTCGTTTCCCAGAGTTAGGAGTCTTTATGTTCTGTCTCCCTTTCTGATATTTCCCACACATTTCTTCTCCCTTCCCTTCTATTCCCTTTCACTATTATTTATATTCCCCAAATGAATGAGAACTACAATGTTTGTCCTTCTCCGATTAACTTACTTCACTCAGCATAATACCCTCCAGTTCCATCCATGTTGAAGCAAATGGTGGGTATTTGTCATTTCTAATGGCTGAGTAATATTCCATTGTATACATAAACCACATCTTCTTTATCCATTCATCTTTCGATGGACACCGAGGCTCCTTCCACAGTTTGGCTATTCTATTTCATATTTCATAAAGAACCATTAGCCACATAGCACAGGTTCAGTATTTAAAGCCATTCTGACTTTTTTGGGCTTTTAATCATGGATTGAAAGTCATTGAATAGTGAACTTCATATTTTTGTACACACACACACACACACACACACACACACACACACAGAGGACCCATTTTATCCTCAAAACATTTTAGCACCCACAAAGTAGATGATAATTCCTCTCATTTGCTCGATTAAAAAAAAAAAAAAAAGACTTCAAGGGCCCTTGGCTGGCTTAGTCAGTGGAGCACATGACTCTTGATCTCAAGGTTATGGATTCGGGCCCCATACTGGATGGAGAGATTACTTAAAAATAAAATCTTAAAAAACAAATCAAAACTTTAAAAATGTTGCTGTTTCTCCAAAAATGCAATTTTACATACCTTGAGAAAATATCTTAGGGTATCCATTATGATATGTCCCTGCTACCCCAGATGGCAGCAGCCCAGAACCAGGCCCTGGGGTGGCCCAACAGAGCCTCTTAAGAGCTGAGCACCTGAAGGGCAAGGATCTGAGGAATTCCGTTTCCTGAGGCAGCCCAGAGCTCAGGGCAGGGACAGCAGCAACAGGGCCACCCTGCTTTTTGCTGCCTCTCTTGCAGGCCTCGCTGGCCCAAGTGAGAGGGAGCACCTGCTTGAGAGCCTGGGGGTCTGTCCTTGTACCTGGTGGCCTCCTGTCACCTGGAGCACAAGGCTGACTCAGCCCTACCTGTGGGTCCTGCCAAGGCTCTGTCCTGCTTGTGTTCAGTGATAAATGCTCCAGCGATTATTCATTAGGAGAACTAATTGCAGTGTGGAATTTCTGGCCATATCTGCTTTCCAGAACAATTTTTGGAAACCTGATTCTGTTCTTTTTAAATAATGGGGCTTCTGGATAATGCTGTACACTAAGGTGTGTGTGTGTGTGTGTGTGTGTGTGTGTGTGTGTGTGTTCTTTCCGTGTTTATTGTTGCCTGGTTTTTTCATTTCTCCAGCTCAGCTTTAGAGGCTCTGACACTATACCTCAGGACTTGTGGAGGGGTCCACAGCCTGGGTGCTCAAGAGTTCCTGTATGTTTGGGTAGGAATTCTAGGTAACCCACAGCAAGGGTAGATTTGTTATGGATGCTGTGACTCCTGTCAGCACAGAGCTGGGCCACCCACTGGTCAGGAGTCTTAGGATGAATCAAAGACCCCCTTCCCGGGGCTTCATTTTTCTTAGCTTTGAAGCAAGTATAGGATTGCCTTCCCTGTTTCTTTCACTAAAGGATAAGAGGAACTTGAAATTAGGATGTCATGAGTGACCTGTGAGTGGGGAAGGAGGATTCAGCCCTGGACCTGGCTCCATGAAGCAGGAATGTGGGACCTCAGGGAGGCCCATGGAGAGCTCAGGCTGCCTCCAGGGGCTGGCCATTGGGTGAGCTGGCTGCTGAGTCCCTATTGGCTACATCACCATGACCTTGAATGCACTTCCTGATGGCCCCACAGAGCCCCAGTGACTTCCAGCCTTGGGGAAGATAATGGACTTGAGGCCCAGCATCCCTGGTCTATGCCCATCAATGGTTTGTTATAAAGGGTTAAATGCCACATGAGTGCAAAGCAATGTTGTTATACTGTGCTTGGTATCCTGCAAGTCCTAGGAAGAGCAAAAGACCCCTCTCTGAGGCAGTCAGCATTAACAAGAGGCAGGGCCCATAGGGTCTCATATCTGAAGCCCCTATTTGGTAACCCAGAACTCCTGGCAGGACTGAGGAAGTAAGGTACTGAACTCAGGGTGAGACTGCAGTGCACACTGGGTACCTCATGTTGTTAGCAGTCATCTAGCCACAAATGGGACATGTGCTCTTACTATCAAGGACAGATTTCTGAGTAACCACCTCCTGCCAGCCTACTCACTGTCTGCAGTTTCTGTTATAATAAACACCCTCATTGCTTTTGTGTCTAAGGTGTGGTTCCTGTGACTAGAATATAACTGTGGTTGACCTGAAGGAAACTCTGGGTTGTGTGTGAAGAGATCCTTGACTCAGTGGCTCTCTACTCTTATCTTTGGACCACCGGCCTCCCCAGGCTTGTGATGTCTGGGCTGAAGGGAAGCCCCACCTCCCAAGTTCAGCAGCAGTAGAGCCCTGGGAAAACTGGTGTGAGCCAAAGGGTTTGGATTCCAGCCTAAGCCCACCACTCATGGGCCAGGTTATGGAGCATCTTTCTTCCTTTTCTGACTATATTTTCTCTTCTACAAATTGAGAATGAAAACATAGCTCTGGGGCTGCTATCTGAGCCAAAAGGGACAGTTTGTGCAAATCACCAACGTAGGCTGTGGATTATTACTCAGCAGGTAATTGTTGATATCACCTCTGAATGTCATGATCAGACATTCCTGTCAGTGAGCTCTGACCCCCTTGCTGCCACCCAGGACGTCCATCCATTGCCAGGGATGCCACACCAGCCGAATTGCAACACCTTTCCTGCCTCACTGGACTTGACCCATAGTTTTGTTTCTACTCCAGGCCCCACTATGGCTTGAGAGATCTTCAGTAACAAGTATCAGATTGTATATCTCCTCTGCTTAGCTCCTCCAACAGCTCCCCATCACACTCAGAATGAAGCCTATGCCCCAAGGCCTGCAGGCCCACACGGCCTGGCCTTCTCTCTTTATCTCTATCCCCTCCTCTTTGTTGGGCCACACCAGCCATTCTGGATACATCTCTAGTCAAGGAACCATCCCAAACTCACTCCTGGCTTAAAACATTTGCATTTGATTTTCATTCTGCTCAGAGAGCTCTTTCTGTAATTGTTGTATGGCTACTTCCTTGCCATGAGGCCCTCAGCACCATGTCTTCTCCTTGACCTCCACAGCTGTCTTGTCAACCAGCCCCTCTGCAGGGCCTGCTGCACCTAACATACCTAACTCCATATACCTCTGCAGTACTGCTTTTCACTCAGGCCTTATTTCAGGGTTATTTACAGAAGTGGTGATCTCTAGAGGGGAGACTGTAACTGCCTCCAGGCAAGGAATAGGTTTACTTTCTTTTCTCTTTCAAACATAAGGCTCTTCAGCTATGATAGGAACCCACCATGTGGCATCTCTCTGGCATCTCTCTGGGCCTCCCATGGGCCTCACTGGCCATGGGGTCCAAGGAACAGAATGCAGAAGCCATAGTACCCACCAGCACCAGAAGCTATTCTCATATAGCTTGTGTGTCTTCCTCCCCTGCCCACATCCCCAACCCATGAGCATGGGCATCTGCTCTGACATGCCCATGGCCATACCCTGGGCACCTGGAACAGCAGCCACACACAAGGTATCAGCTATCACCCAATAAACACTTGTGGAATGAAATAATGATCTGTGTGCATGACAGTAGGCAGCTCAAGGAAACATCTTTATCTCAATGACTACCTCCACCTCAGACTTTCTAGGTAGGTCATGTTTGTTATGGGCTGAGTTGTGCCCCCACAAAAACCCCCCAAGTTCACATGTTGAAGCCCTAGCCTCCCGTGTGAGATAGGACCTTTATAAGGAAGCAGTTATGGCTAAATGAGATCATAAGGATGGGACCTAATCTGATGTGACTGGCATCTTTATAATAAGGAGAGACATCAAAGTATGCATGCATATGAGAGAAACTGCCAGGTGAGGACACAGGGAGAGAGCATCTGCAAGCCAAGGAGAGAGGCTTTGGAAAAACCAAAACTGCCAACACTATCATTTCAGACATCCATCCTCAAAATTGTGAGAACATAAATTTTTGTTGTTTAAGCCACTGGGTCTGTGATAATTTGTTATGGCAGCCCTAGCAGACTAATGTTCTATAACAAACGTGCTGGGAAGAAATACAGGCATACCTTGCTTTATTGCACTCCACAGATACTGTATTTTATACAAATTTAAGGTTCCTGGCAACCTGCATCCAGCAAGTCTATTAGCACCATTTTCCTAAAGGTATTCACTCACTTTGTGTCTCAGTGTCACATTTTGGTAATCCTCAGAATTTTTCTAACTTTTCAATTATTATTATATTATGATGATCTGTGATTACAACTCACTGAAACCTCAGATGATCAGCAATATTTAGCAATGAAGTATTTTTAATTAAGACATGTCTGGGGTGCCTCAGTCAGTTAAGCATCTGCCTTCAGCTCAGGTCATGATTCCAGGGTCCTGGGATCGAGCCCCAAGTCAGGCTTGTTGCTCAGCAGGCAGTCTGCTTCTCCCTTTCTCTCTGCCCCTCCCCTTGCTGTGCTGGATCGCTCTCTGTCTTGCTCTCTCTCTCAAATAAATAAATAAAACCTTTACCAAAAAAATACATGTGTATGTATTATCATTAGACACAATACTATTGCACACTTGATAGACTACAGTATAGTATAAACATAACTGTTATATGCACTAGGAAACCAAAAGATTCATTTGACTCATTTTATTATTCATTGTATTGTGATGGTGGGCAACCAAACCTGCAATGTCCCCACAACCATCTCACACATGTGGGCTATTCCTTAGAACAGTAACAATAGGAGCAAATCTCTGATTTGCTAACTTACTGTAATTTTTTGAAAACTTACTCCAAGTTTGGGATAGAATGTGGGTCATAAGGTAGGTAACCCACTTTCAAGTATGAATGTGACTTACAGATATAACCTAATGCATCATGAGGGTTCTGGGGGCTCAGCAGCAGTGAAGAACAGAGCAAATCCCTGGTTTTGTGAAGTCCCTCCTCTGACCTTGAAGTCAGAGAACCCATAGAGAGAGGACAATGAGAACAAAGCCAAGGGTGATGAGGAGCGAATCCAGTGGAGTTTCAGATAGCTAGACAAGGAAGACTTCCCTGGGTAACATAGAGGTGAAAACCAAAGTGATCAGACTAAAGTTCTTGTGGGTGACTCGCAAGACTGGCTTTGAGCCAAAATACCCCAGAAATGCCTTGAGCCTAAGAAGCATGGTCTGCAGTGATGCAGGGAAGAGAAGATGGGCTCACCGAGATATCTGAGGAGCAAGGCTCTCCTTCTAGCTGTGTCAATGGATGGCCATAGCTATGCAGCCCTGCCCCTGCCATGGCCCCCACCCAAGCTCAGGTCCTCACCATAAGGAAGGAAAGTGTAATCAAAAAAGCCAGTGTCAGGTTGTCACTCGTGGAGCTTTCTTTCAGTGACATCGAAGACCAGATAACCACAGATGGGGACTTTGAAACTGGTTGAAGAATAGGGAGGAGAGCCTGTTGCTTTCAGAGTCTAGTTTAAATATAATGAAAATTTTTAATTATGAGTCCTTTGAGAACACAGTGAGAATTGATCCTGGCTTTAGGAGTTTCTGGCTTTATAGATTGAGATTTTCCAAAACACATTTTGAAGAGGAAAGTAGACACTGCTACATAATTTGCTCTTCCAGGAAACAGAGCTGTGCGGTCAGCCTATTTATTTTTTAAAAGATTTTATTTATTTATTCATGAGACACAGAGAGGCAGAAACATAGGCATAGGGAAAAGCAGGCTCCCTGCAGGGAGCTCAATGCAGGACTCCATCCCACGACCCAAGGATCACACCCTGAGCCAAAGGCAGATGTTCAACCACTGAGCCACTCAGGTGCACCCACTAGTCAGCCTATTTATAAGGAGGCAACATACATTTAAATAATGAAATGTCAGCTGGAAATTGAGAGTTGTTCATAATAAGGTAACATATTAGATAAATATGGGTGATTTTGTTGCCCTCCACCACCGCAGGTTGCTTCATGTTCATTGGATGAGTCTGCATAAACAACTCTAAAAACCACTCATGGTCCCCAGAGGTATCATTGATCATCCTCCTCCTCAGAGTCCTCTGTTCCCCAGGGAGGATGCCTGAGTGATAGTGCACTAGTGTGAAGGGGTCTGTGTTCAAGAAACTGAGGCAGGCCCGGATAGGCTGGAATGAAGCATGAATGAGGGAATGGGTAGGGACTGGGGAGCTGTCTGTGGTCCTTGATGGGGTGGTCCTTCTCACCTTTGGAGAGAAGGTGTCTCTAGTGCAGGAGCTGTAGTAATAGGAATAAGTGCAATGCCTCACGTCTCCCCCACATTTTATCACTCTTCAAATTTTGGCAAGTTGTGCCACCACCTAGGTCTAGGCAGCCACTGCAGCCCGTGTTTGTGCAAACTTGGTCATGGCAATTTGTGGTGTTACCGCTTTGCGTGTGTTGAGTTAGATTTTCCAATTAAGATGTCTTTGGAAGGGTTACACTTGGTTGTGTTGAAGAGAGATGGTGCGGGAAGACAGGTGAACAGCAGCAGCACACAGATTTTATTTTAATGGAGCGATTACTTTTCACTGAGAAATGACCACAAATCTACATTTCCTTGCCCATGAGAACTGTTTGCACCAGAGTGATACTTGAAAGAAACCTCTGCCTAAATATAAGTATATAATAAAAACTGGAGGTGATACAAAAGTATAAGGAAATAGTATAATTGGCAGCTTACTTTTGTTCTTATTGCTCTTTTACACTTAATGTTGTGCCTAACAATAATAGAGATATAGTGGTGAATTTTAGGTCAACCTGGCAGGTTTGGGTCAAAGACATCTGAATATTGCTGTAGAGGGTTTTGTTTTGTTTTTTAATGTAATTAAGTTTTTAAGATTTATTTTATTTATTTATTTTAAAGAAAGTGTGCACATGAGTTGGGGGAGGGGCAGGGAGAGAGGCTCTCAAACACTCTGTGCTGAGTGTGGAGCCCCAAGACCCTGAGATCATGACCTGAGCTGAAGTCAGGAGTTGGATGCTTAACCGACTGACCCACGCAGGAGCAGCACATGCGATTAGCATTTTAAATCAGTAGACCCTAAGTAAAGTAGATCACCTTTCTTAATGGTGGGCCCCAGCCAATCAGTCCTTAGGAGACAAACTTAGGTTACCCAGGAAGAAGGAATTCTGCCTTCAGACTGCTGTTGGATGTGAGCTACAGCACTGACTCTTCACTCGGTTTCTAGCATGCCTGCTTACCCTGAATTTTTCAGATTTGTAAACCCCCTCATTTGTGTGAAGCATTTCCTTCAGATCAGTCTCTACCTCCATAGAGAGGTAGGTGGGCAATTGGATAGATACAGAGATAGATACATAGATGGAGGTAGACACAAATGCACACACACAAACACACAGACCCTCTTCAGATTCTGTTTCTCTGGAGAACCTCTGGAGAAGTCTCTGACTGGTGCAGAGACTCACATTCAGTAAGCATAGTAGTGATCCCTGTTCTGAAGCTTGTTGTACCTTTTTTTTTTTTTTTAAGATTTTATTTATTTATTCATGAGAGACACAGAGAGAGGCAGAGACATAGGCAGAGGGAGAAGCAGGCTCCCTGCAGGGAACCCAATGCGGGACTCAATCCCAGGATCCCAGGATCACAACCTAAGCTGAAAGCAGACACTCAACCACTGAGCCACCCAAGCATCCCAAGCTCATTGTACCTTATGCAAGGTCTCCATGCCTCAATTTAGCCTACTATAAAATGAGAGCAACGCACCATCCTCACGGGTTATTCATGAGGGTTCCAGGAGATGAAGCAGTCAGAGCATTTTCCCAGGTGCCAGGCTCAGAGAACCTTGGTCACCAGGTACAAAGGAAAGCTCTCAGCATAGGTGAGCAACATTCCATTGTTCTATGAGGTCTACCTGCGAGTGTGCTCCCCACTTCATAAAGAGGAGACTCAAGTCCAGAGAGGTCAGAATGTGCTCTTCAAGTCACCCAACTGTGCCCCCAGCTCTAGTGATCTGTAAACAAGAGCTTACACTCCCACAGCCTATTCTCCACCACGTTCCGTGGGCCTTGCCTGGCAGGACATAGGAAGTGAACAGGAATTCCATCCCAGAAATAGTAAAGAGAGGGTTCAGCTCATAATTGCTAGTTGCACATTTCATGTTTTCTTGTCCTCCAACCTCCATTCTCTCCCATTCCACACCTTTTTGGAGCATCATAAACCAAACTCCCCCAGGTGAGCTCTCTGATATTAAGGACTAAAACTGATGAGGATGTCTGCACTAAGTTTATGAGACTGTTTCTGAGCAAAATGAAGAAGCAACCACCATGATGCTTGAAACTCCATCCAACCTTCCTTAAGATGAGCACGTGGTGGAATGAAGACCTCAGTCATCCTGCGATGATCCATTGGCTTGGGAGAGGCCAGATTCAGGGAAATTTCCTACAGAAAAGCCTATGCCTATCACTTAATCTCAAATGAACTGTGTTAACTCATCATTTTAGGATTAGAATGGGAGCACAGGTTTGAATTTGTCTAGATTTTAGTCCTAAATTGCTTTCTTCAGAAGATAATTTCATTTTCAATCTTAAAGAACTTAATAAATATAACTAAATTTTATTATTGTTCAGAAGATTTATGGCAGCAGGTATTTTTAATCTTCAATTTTACAGATCTTTAGTCAATATTAGAAAAATAAACTCTGGAGATAAAAGAAATTATCTGTTATTTCACTTAACCTAATTGCATTGACTTTATTTTTAAATTAAATCTTGAGTAAACTAATTTATGTATCTGGGTTGTGTATAAAGCTCAGGAGAAACAATAATGTTTTATGCATTTGCAGGTTAGGATGGGCCCTGTTCTCATGAAACATTCACTCAGGAAGCTCCTACCCTGGGCCCTGAAGGGACAAGGCACTCCTTACACAGTTGGCTGGGGGTGGGGAGACTCCAGAAATGATTTCCTGATTTCCAACACTCAAACATAACTTTTTCTTTTCTTTTCTTTTTTCTTTTCTTCTCTCTCCCTCTCTCTCTCTCTCTCTCTCTCTCTCTCTTTCTGTTGCCACTTTGCAAACTGTAGGGCTTTCTTGTTTACCCATTGCCTGCCACAGTAAATGCATTCATCATCCATCACCAAACAACGCCATTACAGTGTTACTGACTATACTCCCCAGGCTTCACCCTCTAGTCCCATGGCTCATTTATTCCACACCTGGAAGTTTGTATCTCATAATCCTCTCTATCTGTTTCACCCATTCTCTCCCCACTCCCATCTCCCCTTTGGCAACCATCACTTTGTTCTCTGTATTTAAGAGTCTTTGTTTTGTTTTCTGTTTGTTCTTTTGTTTTGATTTTTAGATTCTACATATAAATGATATCATACAGTATCTTTCTGTGTCTGGCTTATTTCACTTAGCATGACACTCTCTAGCTCCATTTGTGTCATTGCAAATGGCAAGATCTCATTCTTTTTGGTGGCTGAGTAATATTCCATAGTATATTTATACTACGTCTTGATTTTTATAGGCACTTGGGTTGCTTCTGTATCTTGGCTATTGGACATAATGCTATAATAAACATAGGGATGCATTTATCTTTTCAAATTAGTGTTTTTGTTTTCTTCAAATAAATGCCTAGCAGTGGGTCATATAATATTTCTATTTTTAAGTTTCTGAGGAATATCCATACTGTTTTCAATGGTGGTTGTCTCTAAACTACTTTTTAAAAGGACGTTTCTGTCTTTTTGTCTTTTACGTATTGATAGGGTCTGGAAAATAACTACTTGTTGACCACATATGAGGCAAATAATCTCTTTTATCTGTTAGTCTTACCACTGTTTCTGACACAAGGGTACATGTATCTTTTCAAATTAGTTTCTCTTTAAATTTTCTTTGGGTAAATACCCAGTAGTGGAGTTACTGGATCACATGGTATTTTCTATTTTTAATTTTTTGAGGAGCCTCCATACCATTTTCCACAGTGGCTGCACTGATTTACATTCTCACCAACAATCCATGGGTGTTCCTTTTTCTCACTAACACTTGTTATTTTTGTCCTTTTGATTCTAGCCATTTTGACAAGTATAGGGTGATATCATACTATGTTTCTGATATGAGTTTTCCTGATAATTAGTGATGTTGAATATCTTTTCATGTTTTTCTTGGCCATCTGTATATCTCTGTAAAAATGTCTATTCCAATCCTTTGCTCATTTTTAATTGGATTATTTGTTTTGTGGGTATTGAGTTGTATGAGTTCTTTATATATTTTGGATATTAACCCCCCAATATACCATTGACAAATAATTTCTCCCTTTCAGTAGGTTCCCTTTTTATTTTGTTGATGGTTTTCTTCACTGTGCAGAAGCTTTTTATTTTAGTGTAGTCTCAATAGTTTATTTTTGCTTTTGTTTTCCATGCTTGAGCAGACATATCTAGAAAAAATATTGCTATGACTGATGTCTGAGAAATTACTACTGTGTTTTTTCTAACAGTTTTATGGTTTCATGTGTCACATTTAGGTCATTAATCCATTTTGAGTTTATTTTTGTGTATAGTGTAAGAAAGTTCTCTAGTTTCATTCTTTTACACATAGCTGTTCAGTTTTCCCAATACTATTTATTGAAAAGACTGTCTTCTCCCCATTGTATATTCTTGCCTCTGTTGAAGATTAATTGACCATGTAAATGTGGGTTTATTTGGGGGCTGTCTGTCCTCTTCTATTGATCTGTGTATCTGTTTTTATGCTAGTACCATACTGTTTTAATTACTACAACTTTGTAGTATATCTTGAAATCTGGGATTGTGATATGCCCAGCTTTGTTCTCTTTCTCCAGATTGCTTTTGTTATTCAGGTCTTTTGTGGTTTCATATAAATTTTAGGATTATTTGTTCCAGTTGGTATTTTGATTGGAATTGCTGTGTTGTATTTGTTTTTTAATTCACTGCTCCATCCTCAGCCTTTGGCATAAGGCCAGCTAGCACTTAGTAGGTGCTTAATAAAGAATTGTTCAATGAATGAATCATTTGGTTATTGATCTACAGTTTTCTTTAAAAAAAAAAAGATTTTATTTATTTATTCATGAGAGACACAGAAAGAGAGAGGCAAAGACACAGGCAAAGAGAGAAGCAGGCTCCATGCAGGGAGCCCGATGCAGGACTCAATCCTGGAACCCCAGGATCATGCCCTGGGCCAAAGGCAGACACTCAACTGCTGAGCCACCCAGACATCCCGGATCTACAGTTTTCTACAATCCCATTGTATTCTACCAATAATGATTGGCACTCAACAAAAATACAAAGTGACAATTTTGTTTCAGAATATATGTCTATGTTATTGTGATTGTCACATTGCTTTCTGCATGGTGAGATCGGGTTATTAAATAATCTCTTTAGAGATAAAGCTGTCAGTGTAAATTTACTTTGCCACATAGTAAGGCATACCACAAATCTATAGTGATTAAAGATTGTGGTGTTTGTACAATACAGGCAAATAACCCTATATTGCAGAATAGGGAGCTCAGAGCAGACTTCCGTGTGACAGGAGCTTAATATATATTCATGTATAACCGCAAATCAATAAGGAAAGTTCCTATATAGAAACTTTCCAAATAGGGCAAATTTCCCTGTAGAGAAAAATAACACTTGGTTCATACCAAACACTACACACAAAAGTTAAAGACTTCACTGTGAAAGATAACACTATAAAGTTAATTGAAGAAGATTTAGGTATAAGAATGACTTCTTAAATAAAACTTCAAGAGCACAAATTATAAAGCAAAATTTAATTAATTTGATCACACCAAAATTAAGAATTTCTGATCAATGAAGGCTACCTTTGATAGCATTAACAGACAGATGACAGATTGGAAGAAAACATCAGCAATACCAAGTAACAGTATACAAGGAGCTCTTCTAAATCAACAACCAAGAGCAGCCCAGATGGGAAAACAGGCAAAGTATATGATCAGGCATTTTACATAACAGGAAAATCACAAGGCTAAAAAGCAAATGAAAAGATGCTCCAAATCATTTTTAATCAGAGAAGCATGCATTGGAAAGAAATTGAATGGCCTTTTATAAATAACAGAGAAAGTGTGTTATCTTCTGCCCCTAAGCCTTCCACTGGGAACTCTGGCCACAAAAACAGGAAAACCTAAGAAAATGGTATCTCCCTACCGCTTCCAGAACTATGATTTAATAATAATGGGGAATGACAAGGAACCAGTTTTAGTTTGGGTTCATAAGATGCAGAGACATGCATAAGTAGGGGTGCTTTTTAGGAAGAAGCTAACAGTGGACCTGTCAAAGGGGTGATGGAAGACTCTGTGAGCAGAAAAGTCGCTGGGAGCCCAGGACAGGCAGGAAGTGACCCTCTGGCCCAGTGAGAAGCCACAGAGGCTGGAGAGAAGGAAGAGTATGTCCCTGGTCTCCTCTCTTGCCCTCCATGTTCCAGCTACCCCCATGCTTCCTTGTTTCTGGTTGGGCAATCCAGGCAGATGACAGCCACCACCAGTTGTCCAGAAGGTGGAAAGTAAAAGACCCCTCCCCTCTCCATTGGATGCTGGCAAGGGAGATAAGGACAGGCTCTGCCCTATCCATCAGAAAGGGCACACCTGGCCACTTCCTGGGCAGGTTCTGGGAAGAGTTGATAAGCAAAGCAGCACAGGTCCCCTGAGAATTCTCTCGGAAAGTGGGGGTGATAAGGCAAGCTGATTTTGTGGTCATTTTCAGTATCCACATGCCATCCACCACTTTTTTGTTTGGGGCAAGGTATGTGTGTTTTCCGTAGATGGTGGTGAGGAAGACGATCCTGTAGGATGGCGTGGTGGGATTGCTTAGAATTCGCAGGCATGTGGACAAGACAACCTGGCAGGAACCTGTATCTGCTTTGCCCCCAGGCTATCACCCAGGGTGCATGGAAGAGCTTCCTGATGATGTCCTGTGACCCTGAGTCCCTGAGGTTCCACTGAGTGTTTACCAAGCACTCTTGGAGGTCAGTCACAATCCTCCAAGGCTGCAGGCTGGGCCTGCTTGCAGGTGGGCAAGCAGACCAAGTAAGCTCTCAGAGCTTATGTTCTTAAGGGAAGACAGACCATACATACATTCATAAATAAGAAACTAATCTGGCAGTAAAAACCACTGTGCAGAGAACTGAAGCAGTGTGATGTAGTAGAGAGGGACAAAGCTACTTTAGCCTGAATAATTGGCAGATGGTTTCATAGAAGAAGCCATTCAGGGTGGGACCTAAATGAGGTAGAGAAGCCAGGTAGTTGGATGTTGTGGAGGAGGCTGGGCCAGAGTAGGTGGAGATTCTTTGAGCCTGCCCACGAAGCTTGGATTTTGGCTCAAACATGATAGGAAGTCGTTGGGAGGGTTTGAATTGGAGGTGGTAAAATTTGGTTTCTTCTTTTTAAAAAGCCACCACCTGCTGGGTGGGGCTTAGATTGTAGATAGGTAGAGTAGGTGCTGGAATATCAGTCAGGAGACAGGCAAGAAATGCTATAAAGTAGAGAAAGTGGTGGCCGAGAGATAACAAGAGGCAGAAAGATTTGATACATGTGCTGAATTTTGTCACTGATTGGATGTGGGGCCAAGAAAAAGAAGAAATAAGGAAGGCTTAGATTTTTGGCTTAGAAGCTAGGTGGATGCTGGTACTGTATTATTAGGCAGAGAAGAAGGGAATACAAACAAGTTTGGGAAGGTGTGGGGCTAAGAAATCAAGAGTTCTGTCAGTGTGTTGTTGGGTTTGCGGTGAGTGGGAATGTCATGCAGGCAGTTAGATATGGAAGTCCAGAGTTCCAGTGACTGGCCTCCTCTGCAAGTACAGATGCTTTTTAGAGCCTTCACAGACAAATGCATTTAGGGAGAGTGTAAGTGGAAACAGTCTATAAGCAGGCCCGTCAGAGTTCTGCATCCCAGGACATTTGTGAGCAGGCCTTCAAAGAGCCTGGTGAGGAAGGAGAAGGACCCAGAGAAGGCAGGTGGCAGGAAAGCCTTGGGAACACAAAGAGGCAAGTGGACAGCTGTGTAGAGTATTCTTGAAGGCCAAAGAATATAAAGTGTACTTCCTGGCAGATTATAGAATGTGTCAGGCCAGTCATCCCAAGGCTGACGAGAGAGCCTTTTAGATGCTGAGGTTGGTCTGGGACCTTTTATACCTCACTCCTTCCACATAGGCCTATGTCATGAATACCTACCTGCCCATTTAGTTAACTAAGCTTTTCCTGTTCTACAAAATAGAATGTAGGCATTGTTTCAACCCTCTTAGTCACAAAGAGGGCCACAGCAAGGAAACAAACAAACAAACAAAAAGTAGAATGATGGAATAGAAAATCGGAAAGACCCCTGAAAAGCTCCTTTGAAAATCACCTTCCATATGTAACAAAGTCCAACTTTCTAGAGACCAAGCAACTCACATTAAGATGACAGTTGTAAAGTCAGGCCTAGAATTCAACACTTCTGACTTTCCACTGTTTTTACCATGAATATGCTGGAAAAAATGTCACTTCAGTATTTGTCTCAATTGCCCAATTTCTATCCCAACTTAGAAAGTGGACCTCAACCTCTGACCCTGTCTCCTTGAGATCTTCTTTTCCATAGTTCTGTAAAGGGGACTGTCCCCTCCTGCAGGCTTGGAGTGTCATGAGGCAGCGTCTCCAGCCACCAGGGCTGCTGTTAGTGTGCTCAAAGTGAGCGGGCCACAGGGGTCTCCAGCCCACAGGAGGCAGTTCTGCTGTCTGAGTTGCTCTGGGCTCATCAGCTGGAGCACAGCTCACCACAGGTGCCAGAACTGAGGTCTCAGGGCATTGCAGCCCCAGAAATCCTTCCATCTCAGGATTTCAGACTGAACCTGTGTCCTCCTTCCACACACTCAGACTTCAGGAAGCTGTTTGTTGCTTTCTCCTCTTTTTCTTCAGGTCATCTATTTAGTGTTTTCTTTCCCTCCTCCTTTAAAAAAAAAAAATTATTAACCTCTCACTCTTGTGAGAGAATGTCTAGCCTTTAATTTGAGAGGCCTGGATTTTAGGCATTACCACTCCTTTGAGGGCTCCAAGGTTCTCATGCATAAAATGAGGGCTTGGGGATACAACAAGGCAGATCTCCCAACTGTGGCCCCCAACCAGCAGCATTAGAATCATGTGGGAACTTGCTGAAAATATACATTCTCTCACCCCCAACCCCAGCTATACTGACTCAGAATCTCTGGGGATGGACTTAGCCACCTTGTCTTCACAGGCTCTGCTGGGATTCTGACACCTGCTATGGTGGGGGAGGCATGACAGTAGAGGCACAGCTCTTAGCTCTTGTTCCTGGTATGTATGGGATGAATGACATATCTTATCAGTGTTGACTTCACAGAGCAGTGATGACTATACCTCCACATCATAGAATCTGGGAATCTAAGGATGGACTTAGCTGTGTGGAGTTTAAAAATCGCATCCTCACCCTTTCTCCAGCTATCAAGAATCCTGAGACTCTGTGGGCACTGCTGGTCATGCCAGGGTTGGCAACCCATAGCTTGAGCTGCATGAAAGTGGTGGTGGAAGAGGTGGGTAGGTAGGACAAGGATGGTGGGCTCAAATGCAGCACTGGCTTTTCAGATTTTTACCTCTTTCTTCCTCACTGATATCTTTTTTGCTGATCTAATTGTGATGGAGATGAGAATAGGAGGGATTAGGATTTTCTGCTCCCTTTTCCCCAACTGCTTCTCTGAGCCTCCTTCCTCTGTATTGCTCTGCTCTGGGGCCAGTTGTGATGATGAGAATAATAGATGGACCTGATAAGTGGAGGAAAATTAGAGGCTGAAATAATTTATATTAGAAGAGACTAAAGCTATTGCTGAAGGAAAGATCAGAGTGGCCAGAGGAGAAGGGGACATGAGGAGAGCCCTGCAACTGGGTGGGGGTAGGGGTGGCTAGAGGGCAGCTGACTTAATTTGGGGGTTTAGGGAACTGCATAAGCACAAAGAAGTGACAGGCTGCTTGTGTCATGTGGTACAATTCCCTGTTCTTTGGTGATCCTCAGGGAAGGTGTATGCTACAAATTTTCTTGCAGAGACGGTTGTTCTATCTCTGAATGGAACAGAATTCATCTTCTGAATTCATCTCTGAATTAGGACATGAGCAAAAAGGTCCAGGATTGTTGAGGTATATAATATTAAGCCCAAAGTGGGAAGAATAATGGAGAAAGACAGATGTGTTGTCCTTATTGCTACATCTTTTAAGTTCAGAGAGTTCATGTGAAAAATTGCCTGGCTTCATCTTTTATTTCTAAAATTAACAATGCTAGAAACATTTAGAGCATCGAAATTTTGGTAGGGATTACTTTCAGACATGTTGAGATCAATTGTATTTCCTGGGGGATACCAAAATAAGAAAGGAAACAGAAATTTTCCCATTTGATTGAACATGAGGCTGAACATACTCTGATTACAGATTAATTCCTCAGCAGATTCTCTTAGTTTCTCTGCCGTGTGAGGAAAACCGTGTCTTGGAGATGTTTAATGTTGCTTATAAGTAAATGCAGGTAGATGTTCTGGGCATCCATTACACATCATTTAATGGGGTGCATCCCCCCCCAGAAGTATTACAAAACTGAAATTCATTACTAGCCTCCTTAAGACTTTAATTATGCTAGAGATCTAACTAGATATAGAATTATGCTAATAACTATATGACAGCAGTCAGAGAGACTAAAGAGAGAATAGAATTTGGAGCTTGGGTCCCTGGACCTAGTAATTGTATGGCTTTGAAAAAGTCACTGAACCTCCTTGAGTCTCATTTCTATCCATGTGTACAGTGGATATTAACAAGAAACCCTGATTGAAGGATGCAGCAATTTAGATAATACGAGGTACTCTTTGTAAACTACAGTGAGCTGTCCAAACATTTGCCCTATGCTGTGGAGAGCTTTGGGGTCGCTTTATCAACACCTCTGTGATGCCCTTTCCCTCACCACTCACATCATTGCATTGTGCAGAAATGGCCTTGGCCCCCAGCACCCCCTACCACTATCACAGGTGATTGGCAGGTGCCTTACCCAGTGTGAGACCAACACGATTCCAGCTATGGACTATGGATGACCCCAAAAAGGGTTAACTAAAGGGGAATGTGGTTTTTTCTGGAACTTTGAAAATGATTCCTCAGGAGAGTCATCTCTGTAGCCATGATCTGCAATCTAGAAATTAGGATTCCTGAAAGTACTGCTGTCCAGTCTGAAGCCCAGATCTCTCCTGGCCTTGGAGCATCTGCCCTTCCCTTGTTTGCTTAAGCTAACGCTTGTGGGTTTCTGTAACTGCTGCCCAAAGAGGCCTTTGGCATGAAAGCGTCATCAGTTGCATTAGTACATTCTTTTTTTTAAAATATTTTATTTATTTATTCATGAGAGAGAGAGAGAGAGAGAAGCAGAGACACAGGCAGAGGGAGAAGCAGGCTCCATGCAGGGAGCCTGATGTGGGACTTGATCCTGGGACTCCAGGATCACACCCTGGGCGGAAGGCAGGCAATTAAACCGCTAAGCCACCCAGGCTGCCCAGCATTAGTACATTCTTCTCCTATGTCTCAGCAACTGAAATTGTGGTTTAATGCATTAATACAAGAAAGAGAAAAAAAAAGAGGTATAAATATCAGGAAGACAAAAACAAAACTAGTTTCTTTGGCAACCAATATGACAATTAGAAAATTTAACAGAATCCATTCATTCAGCCAATTATTCAAAAAACTAATTCTTGGGTGGTAGTTAAGGTCTGGCATTGTAGAATGGCTTAGAATTATGAGAGCATTCAGCAAAGTGGTCAGTTACAAGATAATTATATAACAGTAGGCTTTCATGTTAAATAAAGCATATTACAAATTCTTTGATGTTGCATAAGGCTTTGGCCATTACTGGATGCTACCTTGCATAGGATATATTCCTGGCTCTTAGACCAGTATGAACCCCTTGATTCCTTCTAAGGAATGAAACATAAAGTCCTATATGGGGAGGTTCTAAAGGCCTCCCCATATTCTATTCACTGGAGAGATTTTGCACTGCTATGAAGTCTGTTGTGTGATATTGCCTGCCATTTCTTTAAGCCCTTCTGCATTGTTTTTATTCAAAGAGTTTCTCACCATTATGAATTCTGTGATGTACTTTGAGGCTTGAGTTAAGTCTAAAGAATTTCCCGGGGATCCCTGGGTGGAGCAGCGGTTTGGCGCCTGCCTTTGGCCCAGGGCGCGATCCTGGAGACCCGGGATCGAATCCCACGTCGGGCTCCCGGTGCATGGAGCCTGCTTCTCCCTCTGCCTGTGTCTCTGCCTCTCTCTCTCTCTCTCTCTCTGTGTGTGACTATCATAAATAAATAAAAATTTATAAAAAAAAATAAAAATAAAGAATTTCCCGTATTTATCACATTCAGGGGGTTTCTCAGCAGTATGAGTGCCCTGATGTTCAGCATGTTGTTGATGTACACTGAATGCCTTGCCATGTTAATCATGGTCCTAGGGTATCTCCCCAACATGAATTCTCCAGTATGGTCTAAGCCTGCTCTCTCAACTAAACCACATTCCTTATAGTCATTGGGTTTTCCCTCCATTATGAATTCTCTGATGCAGAGTAGGAAATGTATGTTTTCTCTAAGTGGACATTTTTTTCATAGCTGATTAGCATACATGTTCACCAAACATTTGGAAAATCTGTAATTCCTATTAGAGAATCAAATACTCTCCTCTTGTTTCCTTTAAGAACTAATTTTCAAGATAATAATTACCTCCACTTACTGAGCCAACAAATAGGTACTATCTTCTTGTTCCTTCCCTCACAATCATCAAGGGTCTTTTCATGGCTCCAGTAAGGTGAAAACGTGTGGCTTAGAAATATAACATCCTGCTACTAGCTACTAGTTCTTCATGATCACATGCTGGTACGGCTTCTTTGGAGCAGGATCCTAACAGCCCCACCATCCCTGTGGGACATACAGGGCCGCATCTCTGCATGTCATTGATCTCTGTGTCGTGGTTTTTTACCTGCAAGATCTAATCAATCCTCCTTAGGTTTCTCCACTAGAGAAACATCTCTAGAGCTAAACGCTGACATTTAGAGGCAGAACATTTCCCCTCTTCCTTGAGGTCATCTTTTGAAGAATAACAGGTCTCACACTTATTAGCAAGATGGATTGAGGCGGCTGGAGTCTGTCTCTGATGTTGCCACAGGGCTCCAGTCAGAGCTCTGGGAGTGCCATGATTATGAACCACATAAGCTTCTCCCATCGGACTCCTTAGGGAGGCCCCACAGGCCTTCGAATCACAGAACCAGTCGACAATACCTTTATACTGGAAACCTCTGTTCTAGGACTCAAAATTTGCCTTCCTTCTTGGGGACATTTCTTTGCAGCCACCCCATGCGGCCATGAGATGGGATGATGGAGGAAGTAGGAGAGCACTGAGGACCTTGGGGCCCAGTGATACACACCTCAACACTGCACCCACAGAGAGGCCTACCCATGTCACCTGAGCACCATGCACAGCTCACCACCACACCCAGAGTCCCTGCAACACACCCCAGTGTGGTCAGACACTCGCTCCTACACACTCATCCACCCTCTCTGGCTCATCCTGTCCACACTCTGGGCCTCTTTGTCTTAAGTGTCCAGGAAGATTTAGAAAGTACTGCAGGTGGACAGAGACCTTGCTGTACTAGATAATGGCATTTTAAAAAATAATAGTATGTAATAATAAATTAGTGCTTATTATGTGCCCAGCTCTGTTTTGTGTGCTGTGTATCATTTAATCTTCTGATCAGCCTTACTAGGAAGATGCTACTCACCCCATTTTATAGGTGGGACAACTGAGGCATAATATTGTTGTCATCTGTGCAAAGTCACAGCAAATTCATGGCTTAAACGGCTTGAGTACAGGGAGATTATTAATTTGTTTTTGATTCTGGTTTTCTTGTTTATTTGTTTTTGTTTTTGTAACTCTGACTGGTGGTGAGTAATCCAAAGACTACTGGTACTTGGTACTTTTACCCACCATTGCTTTTGCACCATGAGTGTCACCACAGTGAGAAGACAAATATAGCCCTGAACAGATGTGCAAACACTTTGACCTTGTGGTGCCCCTGGAAGGGTGTTGAGAAACCTTGGCTCTGGGATTCTTTCATGGCCATGAAGATCCCAGCCCTGGGACGTAGGGATGGTGCCCTCTCCACAATTGCTCACAGCAAGTGTCTAGACTAAGCTCTGACTAAATGTTTACTCTGGCTTCTTGCAGCCAGGGAAATCTGTGCCCCTTTTCTGGCTAGTCCTCTCTAAGCTTTCTTCTCCCGTGGTTTCCAGAATGCCTCAGCTTTTTGGTTTCTCCTCAGCTCAGTGGTCACTCCTTTCCTGTCACACTTACTGATCCTTCATGTTGCCTTCTCTCCCTGACCTTCAGATGTTGAAAGCTTGAACCCTGAGTCCTGTCCTCTTTTAGTTCAGCTCCTGTGTGGCGGTCTCAAGTCCCATGGCTTTAAATGCCAGTTGTGTGCAGATCCCCCAAGTTACATGTCAGAATGTACAATTACAAGGCAGAATGTGCTCCTGAGCTCCAGGCCAGTCTGATAGTTGCCTGTGGGAGATCACCACGTCAATGCCTTACCAGTATGAACAGCCAGGAGTGCCTGGGGGAGCTCTCCACTCTGCCTGTCCACCATGCTTCTCCTCTGGGCTCCCCCATTCCCACAAATGACTTCTTCCTTACTGAGATGTTCAGAGATTTTAAAGTCACATATAACAGCCTAACTCAGCACAGCCAGTTCACCATGAAGTCATGAGAAGTTATTTCCAGAATTACCGTCTTCCCCTTGTCACTGCCCTTCTACCCATCATTCTTCTGCCCTGGTGACCTTTGACCCTCTGGGTTATCACTGGTATCCTGCCAGTACTCACTGCAGCCTGCCTGTTCACACAGCATCCCCAGCATCTAGCACTATGCAGAGGCATTGAGCGGACACAGGGACTGAATGTGACAAATGCACCCATGCCAAGAGTCCCTGCCAGTCAGTAAGAAAACACATACCCTCAAATGGCCAGAGGACTGGGACAAACAGCTCTGGAAAGAGAAATAAAAGTGACCAATGAGGTTTAAAACTCTATTCACTAGTAATTGGACCCTGGAAAACCAACTGGCAGTATGTATCAGCATCCTTAACACTAATGTGTAACTTTCCAGGATTCTACTTTTAAAAATCTTCCCTAAGGGGGCACCTGGGTGGCTCAGTAGGTTAAGTGTCTGCCTTCAGCTCAGATCATGATCTTGAGGGCCTAGGATCGAGGCCTGTTTGGGGCTTCCTGATCAGTGGGGAGTCTGCTTCTCCCTTTCTCTCTCTCCCTGCTCAAATAAATAAATAAGTAAGTAAATAAATAAATAATAAAATCTTTTAAAAAATCTTTCCTAAGGAAATAACTAAAAGCATAATATACAGATTTATATGTGAAGATGTTTATCCATTATTTAAAATCTGTAATAAATAGTTGGGAGCAGTAAAATTCCCCTCAATATGATAATGATAATAAATTCCCCTCAACCTGGGTGGTGAGTGGCCCACTGTGACTGGAGCATAGACAGTGCACCTGAGGATGGAAACACTGTGGGGTCCAGGCATTGCCAGGCATTTGGCTTCCCAGTGAGCAGTCACAACAAGTGCTAATTCTCAGACATTAAGGGGAAAGGAGATTGGTGCCGGCTGACTCAGGACAGAGTTGGTGATGGTGGTGGGGGAGGGGTGCCTTTAAAGGTTGTACACACTGGCATAGTCAGGCTTTAAAATATATTTGCATGAGTGAAATTCCAAGACCGTGCATTTCAGTGGAGAGAGCTGGCCCAGCAGAGTCTCATAAAGCTGGGGGTACCTGGGAGGGCTGGGGTGCGAGCACAGCTGTCACCCCTGCACAGCTTCTGTATACCCCAGCTGATCCAGCTCATTGTTCTGATCACTACTTCATGATAAATGACCCCAAAACTTAACAGCTCAAAGAATCTTTTTATTAAGCTTGAATTAAGACCAAGCATGATAGGGATGGCTTGTCTCTGCTCCATGAAAGTCTGAGGACCCAGCTGGAGAGACCTGAATATGGAAACAATTTGAAGGCTCATTCTGAGGCCTGGCTTTGGATGGCTCAGATTGCCACTTGAGCACCAACCCAGGGCCTCCCTATGTGGCCTGGCTTCCTGACAGCATGGTGGCCGCAGGGTCTTTGTCACTTGGACAAAGGCCGCCTCATGTGTATCTGCTGTGTTCTGTTGACCCTGCATTCATTTTTTTTAATTCAAGAATTTAATCGAGTGAGGTTAATTACAGCCCTATTTTTCAAAAGGCAAGTAACTATTTTCTTAACATTACAGAAGCCCCGTAAGAATTTTATATATATATATATAAATATATATATACACACACATACATATACACATACATACATATATGAATATGTATTTTATATATATTATGTATATGTATTTTAGATATATGTATTTTATATATTACATATTTATATATAATATGTATTTTATATATATAACATGTATTTATATACATATATAAAAGCTAGGAGCTAGTTTGAATTTTTTTTCTCATTAAACTTTTGTTTTAATGGGTGTCAAAATTCTGTGACAGATTTTTGGTCAAGTTGTTTCCGTTAAAAAGTACTGACTTTAATAATTTAAAACTGCCACACACGCACAAAAAATACAAATGGTCCACAAAACATTCTTCTTTACTTCTGAAGGTTTTATGATGCATTGTTATCATTAACCAGTCTTTTACTATTAAACTTAAATGGCGAATTGACACAAACAGTTCTGAGATCATTCTTCCACTGCTGATTAAGACTGGGGCAGCAGGTATTGGGGATAATATTCATTTAGCCTTCTGAGCTTTCTGTGCTCAGAAGGCTAAATGGTGACTTGGTGACTTTGCAAGCTCCAGCTGCCTTCTTGTCCACTGCTTTGATGACACCCACAGCAACTGCCTGTCTCATGTCACGAACAGCAAAACGGCCCAGAGGAGGATAGAGAAGCTCTCAGCATACATATGTTTGCCAGGAACCATATTAACAATGGCAGCATCCCCAGATTTCAAGAATTTGGAACTATTTTCCAGCTTTTTTCCAGAATGACAATTCATCTTCTCCTTCAGCTCAGCAAACTTGCAAGCAATGTGAGCTGTGTGACAATCCAGCACAGGTGCATATCCAGCACTGATTTGGCCTGGATGGTTCAGGATAATCACCTGAGCTGTGAAGCCAGCTGCTTCCATTGGTGGGTCATTTTTGCTGTCACCAGCCACATTGCCACGACGAACATCTTTGACAGATACGTTCTTGACATTGAAGCCCACATTTTCCCCAGGAAGAGCCTTACTCAAAACTTCATGGTGCATTTTAACAGACTTTACTTCAGTTGTAACATTGACTGGAGCAAAGGTGACCACCATACCAGGCTTAAGAACACCAGTCTCCACTCGACCCCCTGGGACAGTACCAATACCACCAATTTTGTAGACGTCCTGGAGAGGCAGACGCAAGGGCTTATCAGTTGGACGCGTTGGTGGCAGAATGCAAGCCAGAACTTCAAGCAGTGTGGTTCCGCTGGCATTCCCATCTTTACGGGTGACTTTCCATCCCTTGAACCAAAGCGTGTTAGCACTTGGCTCCAGCATGTTGTCACCATTCCAACCAGAAATTGGCACAAATGCTACTGTCAGGGTTCTAGCCAATTTTCTTAATGTAGGTGCTGACTTCCTTAACGATTTCCTTGTATCTCATCTGGCTGCAGAGTGGCTCAGTGGAATCCATTTTGTTAACACCAACAATTAGTTGTCTCACACCCATAAGCCAGAAGGGCATGCTCACGGGTCTGCCCATTCTTGGAGATACCTGCTTCAAATTCACCAACAGCAGCAGCAACAATCAGGACAGCACAGCCAGCCGGAGATGTGCCTGTAATCATGTTTCTGATAAAGTTTCTGTGTCCTGGGGCATCAGTGATGGTCATATAATACTTGCCAGTCTTGAATTTCCACAGGGAGATACCAATGGTGATACCACGTTCACATTCAGCTTTCAGTTTATCCAAGACCCAGGCATACTTGAAGGAACCTTTTCCCATCTCAGCAGCCTCCTTCTCAAATTTTTCGATAATTCTTTTGTCGATCCCACCACATTTGTAGATCAGATGGCCAGTAGTGGTAGACTTGCCCAAATCTACATGTCCAATGATGATAATGTCAATGTGAGTCTTTTCCTTGCCCATTTTGGTTTAGGTTTAGTGGTGGTTTTCACGACACCTGTGTTCTGGTGGCAAACTCATTGCGAAAAAGCTAGTTTGAATATTAAACGCTTATGTGTATATTGCAGAAGCCCCTTTAAGAATTTTATATATATATATATATACACACACACATATGTATATAAATATAAATACATATATGTTTATATATATATATAAAAGCTAGGAGCTAGTTTGAATGTTAAATGCTTAATGTTATTAGAAATGAAGAAAACAGCAGGAAATCTCATGGGGTAAGGTAAATTGATGCATAGCTGCTTTATTTTTAAGTGATTCTGAAAGCAGAGGGGCTGATAAGGAGTCTTAATTACAGCTCCTGCAGCCTGCCTGCTTCTGCCATGGTCATTATGTAATCACACTAGGCACTCTCCTGCATGAGGATGGCACATCCTCCCCCACACCCCAACCCCAGAGGGGTAAATTATAGCACATTATGCTGCTCTGTCCTGTTCCTGGTTGGGGAGACCTCTGGGCCACACTAACTTCAAAGGCCCTTCTGAGGAATTTTGTGGGATGTGTGATTCCCTATTCTCTTTGGCAGGTCAGGTCGGCAGGAACCTTTGAAATGAGATGGTCAAGCCCTTTCCCATTGTGTGTCTGCAATGTGGCTCTCCCCACCACTGATCTCCAGGTCCCCCTCATCTGCTCCTCTGTGGCCTCCACAGTGGTCCAGGAAGAAGGCTCTCATACCCAGAGGTTGACAGTGACAACCTGGCTTAGTGTTCTGGAGCTTTCCCCAGGAACCCAAATCTGTGCTTAAAAAGCTATGACAGTACACTGAAATCTTTTGCTGGGGCTTCAGACCTAATCAGAAATCTGTTTTTAATATTCAGAGGCCCTGCCCAGGAGCAGATTTTTTTCTACCTGCTTCTTTACTGTGACCTACCTTGTTTAAAGAAATGGTGCATTTTTTTCTTCTTGTATAACAGGTGCAATTTATATGAAGTGATTTGCTTTAGTATACCTGTGAGATAATTCTAATATAATAGGTTTGCTTTATAAAAAAATAAGAGTTGCTCACGCAGCCTCTAAGAATGTGAGTACATGCATATGTTGCCTCGCTGGCTGTAAGTGGAAGCTTAAATCAATGAAGCTTACTTTTCAGATTGCATTAGCTCTGGCATGACTATTCCTAATGGGAATTTCCTTTAGGAGGTCAGGGCCAGGTGGTTGTTATGGGTCACAGCAGAGACTTCAGGGGGCGCACTTGGCCTCTGGGTTCATCAGCTCACTTGATTTAAGGATTAGACATTGACAAGGAGTCTAGAAGGGAGTTAGAACAGTCCGTTTTTTTTTTGTTTTGTTTTGTTTTTAATGACTCAAACTCTTCTGTGGAAATGAAATGTTTAGATGTATTAAAAATTCCTAAAATAAATTTTTATTTTCTCTGAGTAGATTTTTTCCATTTAAGAGATAGCTGTTTCCCCAGATGTCCCTGTCTATGTATCGCTCCTTCTATGGTGCTGAAACACTGCTTTTGTACTCGAAGTTCACATCCACAATGATCTACGTTTCTTTGATCATGTTTAAATTGCAAAACTGAATAGTGAAAACATTACTTTTGGTTCAGGGCAGAGTGGGGAAGGCAGAGAAAGGAATGCTCCCTACATTTGTGTGCATGTGTATAATAATGTACATCTTACACTGTTGGTGGGAATGTGAAATGGTGCAGCCACTCTGGAAAACTGTGTGGAGTTTCCTCAAAGAGTTAAAAACAGACCTGCCCTACGACCCAGCAATTGCACTGTTGGGGATTTACCCCAAAGATACAGATGCAATGAAACGCTGGGACACCTGCACCCCAATGTTTATAGCAGCAATGTCCACAATAGCCAAACTGTGGAAGGAGCCTCGGTGTCCATCGAAAGATGAATGGATAAAGAAGATGTGGTCTATGTATACAATGGAATATTACTCAGCCATTAGAAACGACAAATACCCACCATTTGCTTCAATGTGGATGGAACTGGAGGGTATTATGCTGAGTGAAATAAGTCAATTAGAGAAGGACAAACATTGTATGTTCTCATTCATTTGGGGAATATAAATAATAGTGAAAGGGAATAGAAGGGAAGGGAGAAGAAATGGGTAGGAAATATCAGAAAGGCTGTATGTTAGTAAATTGAACACCAATAAAAAATAAAAAAAAAAAAGAAATCTTAGTGCTACCTTAAGCGTAAAATAAAAAAATAAATAAAAAAAAAAGGAAATATCAGAAAGGGAGACAGAACATAAAGACTCCTAACTCTGGGAAACGAACTAGGGGTGGTGGAAGGGGAGGAGGGCGGGGGATGTGGGTGAATGGGTGACGGGCACTGAGGGGGGCACTTGACGGGATGAGCAATGGGTGTTATTCTGTATGTTGGCAAATTGAACACCAATAAAAAATAAATTTATTATTAAAAATGTACATCTATCTTCTTTATTTTTTCAAAGAACTTCTTTCATCTTTCCCTAACGCCCCTGGCTGAGGAAAGATTTCCTCTGCTTCCAGAGGACCACTCATGCATGCAGGCACCCCACACAAGTTGGGTGGACAGACCCAGGGATAGGTCTCCTGGTTGCTTCTTGGTAGTGGGTGTGCTGTATTCAGTTCTTGGCATCTTCAGCTAGAGTATGCGCTTCATTTGTTAGATACGTGAAATGTCTTTCTTTTTGTTTTTCTTTTGGAAATGTAATTTGTAGTGAGCAAGTTTGGTATTCCCAGTCCTTCCCATCGCTTTAGGGAATGCAAGTGAACCCTCCATTATACCTAATGTTGTTCTTTTCATCAATTGTCCTAGAGCTCCTGCAGGGGATATTCTTGGTCTCTTGATCTTAGATTTAATGTCTGCTCCTTCTGCCATTTCCAAGTTGCTAATGGCTCAGTTGGGTCCATCCCTCCAGCCCAGGCCTCTTCCTACGATGCACACCCTTAGGTCCCATTGTCTCACACTCAAAGAACTGACCCCTTTCTTCCCAGTCAGCCCCTCCTAGGGAGGCCTATCCCACTGCAGGACACAAGCCAGGGACTGGGAAGGAGTCCTGGGTTCCTTTTCCTTTCCTCTGCCACCCTTCCATTCATGACCAAGACTGCTCACCATTGCTACCTGCCTCACCTCCCTGGGCTTTCCCCTTTCTCACCTCTGTCTCTGCCACCTTAGGTTGGGATTCTTTGCTCTTAGAACTACAACTATCCTCTGACCTGGCTTCTACTTCTGGCCATACAGCTGTCAGAGTGGTCTGGCCCTAGAACTACTCTGCTTAGCTCTCTTTAGAAAGAACCCACCCCTCCTCTCTCCCTCTCCAGCCCACTCTTGCTTGCTGTGAAGTGTTGCTTCGTGTGCATCTGGGGTAGGGACCCCTGTCCAACTACCCACAGATCCCAGCCTAAGGGCAGAAGAGCTTGCACTAGCACCAAACTCCTGTTTCTGGGTGTTGCAGTCTACACAGGCTGTCCTGCCTCATGCAGTACAGACCAGCTCTCCAGACCAGCTTCTTTTATGGAGGAAGGTGAGGCTTCCTTCATGAGCCAACCTAGGTGTTCTAACCAGGACCTCAATGGCCCTACAGCCCCTCCAGAGACCATACAAGTACCCTGGCACCCCCCAGGCAAGAATCACATTTAATTATGGTTAAACATTTACCTTTTGTTTTTTTTTGTTGTTGTTGTTGTTGTTGCTGTTGTTGTTGTTTTTTAAACATTTACTTTTTGAATCACCTTGAACCTAAGGCATATCAGCCATTAGGCGAGTGCTGTAAACTGAATGTTTGTATCCTGCCCAAATTCATGTACTCAATCCTAATGCCCAATATGATGGTATTTGGAAAGGGGACCTTTGAGTGGTGATTTGGTCAGAAGGATGGAGCTTTGATGAAAGGGATCAGTGCCCTTACAGAAAAGACCCCAGATAGTTCCCTTGCCCCTTCTGCATTTTGAGGGCACAGAGACAATGTATCACCTATGAACTGGAAAGTGGGCTCTCAGCAGACACAGAATCTTTTGTCACCTTGATCTTAGACTTTCCAGTCTCCAGAGCCATAAGAAATAAATGTCTGTTGTGTATAAGCCACTCAGTCCATGGAATTTTGTTATAGCAGCCCAGATAGACTAAGACAAAAAGTCAGATGGCTTTTTAAGAAGATGTTCCATTTCATAAAAGGATTAACAATAGGAACCTATTAAATAGCAGGCTCCACTAGTATCCACTTAAAGCCCAGTTTCATTTACTGGAAAATTAAATAACCACTTTTAGGGACAAACTGATGTTAAGGTTTTAGCTTACAAATCACACATCCCCTGAAGGGTGTTATAAGGACCCTTCAGATCCTGCTGACCTTGGCTGTCATGGTGCATTGCAAAGCTGCTTTGGTGCACAGGAGATGCAATACTTTTTCCTTAGTGCTCCTAAGCTTTGTGGTCATTTGACTTTAATTTGGTCAAAGTTTTAGGAGAGCAAAGCAAACCCCCACTGTTAATGAGACTGCCACTGCCCAACCCTGTTTGGTGATAAGCTGTCCATATTTGAGGTTGATCACAGGAAAGCTGTAACATTATGCTCCACTGGAGGCATTTCTTTTCCTGCAAGCCAGCAATGTTAGGACACATCTCTGAAAGGGTTCCTTTTTGGTTAGTTTCCCCATTTAATGCTGAACATATTTTATTTGAAGTTTTTTCATTGGATTCCTCCTTCTCTGGATAAGATGCCTGGGTGTGGCCGTGCAATACTGAAGTGTCATTGTGATGCTGACTACCGAGAGTCAGCGCAGACCCCACAGGTTAGGGGCACAGTCCCCAGTAAGATGGCCCTTACTTCAGCCACCAAGCACAAGTTGGGTACTCCCCAGGCCCCCTGCACTTCTGACAAACTGGCTACAAATTACAGTTTTATTATGAAAAATACACACAAAACAAGCTAAATGAAGAGGCATATGAGGTAAAGTCTAAGAGCTTCCATTCTTTCTCCTAATGGAGTCAGGGCATGTCACCCACCTGACATATGAATGTACTCACCAACCAGGAAGCTTACCTGAGTCATGGTATCCAGAGTTTCTATTGGGTTTCCTTGTTAAGGTATGACTGACTGACTGGATCATTGGCCACATAGAATTCAATTTCCAGCCCTCTTTTCCTTCCAGGACATTGGTAGGTTTGGCTAACACCTGGCTCAAAGCCCCAGCCTTCTAATCACGTGGCTGGTCTTTGTGTCCTGGCCAGCCCTTATCCTGAGACATCTTGTTAGCATAGATGCAAGTATGATCCAAGTGTCCTGCCATGCATGACAAAGATACTCCCATCACTCAGAAAAACCCAAGGATTTAGAGGTTACCTCCCAGGAACGGGGGATAAGGACCAGACAAATCTTTATTATATAGCAAACTGTCATTCAAGGATGATAGATTGTGTTGTGATTACCAGTGTAGGTCTGAGAGCCAGTCTGGGAGATTTCACACCAGCTGTGTGACCATGAGCAAGTGACTCCACCTCTCTGAACCTCATTTTCCTTATATGTGAATTGGAGATGATGATGCATATTTTATATGGCAAATAGAGGCAATGATATAAAATAATAAATGGCAACTGCTTATAACATGTCCTCAAAAATAATACACCTTTAGTGTTACCTGTCACTATGTTTATAAAGTGCAATCAGGATGATAAAAATTTTATATGTACACAATACTAACTTTAAAATATTGCTTTTCCTCAGCTATTGCTTTATACATCAAAAAAGTCAATTAAGGGGCACCTAGGGGATTCAATAATTGAGCATCTAACTTTGACTCAGGGTGTGATCCTGGTGTCCTAGTATCTAATCGTGCATCAGACTCCCTGCAGGGAGCCTGCTTCTCCCTCTGCCTATGTCTCTGCCTAACTCTCTGTGTCTCTCATGAATAAAAGTAATTAAAATCTTTTTAAAAATTCAATTGATTATTTATCCCTGGTCAGCAAAGTTTAAGTGAGCAAAAATGATGTTAAGTGTAGGATATACTGCTTTTCTACCTTGAACATATTCATGTGTTCATCCACTTAAGTATTTCTGGTCCTGCTATTCACCAGCAGCTGTGCTCGAAGCTGGGCTTGTAGCTGTGGGCAACCTCGACCCCTGGCCTCAGGAGAACCTTCTCAGCCATGTTATAAACTCATGTAGTAGGAGTGTCTTAGTTGGGGTTGCTATGGCAAAGTACTATAGACTGGGTGCCTCCTATTACTTACTGTTCTGGAAGCTGGAAGTCTGAGATCAGGACATCTACATGGTCGGGTTCAGATGAAGACAGTCTTCTGGATGGCTGACTTCTTATCGTAGCCTCACATTGTGTACAGGGTGCAGGAGCTCTGTGAGGTCTCTTACAGGGTCACTAATCCCACCCATGAAGGCTTGACTCTCATGATCTGATTTACCTTCCAAAGTTCCCACCTCCTAATACCTTCCATTGGGAGTTAGAACTTTTAACATGTGAATGTTGGGGACACAGACATTCAGTCTGTAACAAAGAGTGAGGGATTGGCATTGAGGGGCCTCTTGTTTATTTCTATCCCCGTTTTCTGGTACTGTTCTGGCCTTTCTTCTGTCACCACCACCCATCGGTTGGATCAGCAGATACCCCGCATCAGCCCAAGTTGGGCCATAACAGGAGACATCCCCACCCCGCCAGGGCCTAAAACCAATTTGGTAGATCATAACCAGGACTTTTTCTAAATGAGATATAATAGAATGGAAAAATATATGTGCCTTAAAGGGTAGTAAGGGTAGTTTTTGTTTTACGCATAAATGCTCTGACCCTCATATAAAATGCATTTCCTGTAGTTGATGGTGAATTTTAAAACTGAACTCAAAGAGGGGCACCTGAATGGTTCAGTCAATTAAGCATCCAACTCTTAGTTTTAGTTCAGGTTATGATCTCAGGGTCCTGGGTTGGAGCCCTATGCCCAGCTGTGCATTCAGCATGGAGTCTGCTTGGGATTCTCTCTCCCCCCTTCCCCTGCCCTTCCCCCTGCTCACAAACACACACACTATCTCTCTAAAATAAATAAATTCTTTAAAACTGAACTCAAGGAAAGGTGAAATGGTTGCCACTTTTCACCAGCTGATTCTGGAGCCCCCTGAGGAAGGACCATGGTGAGAAGAGCCCATACCTCCTGAGCTTTGGAAGAGCAAGACCTCTACTCTATCAGGGAACTCAGGAAACCAGTCCCTGTCCAACCCAAGCCAGACCCAGCAAGGTGGCCAAGGCAGTCCTGCCCCATGGAAGTGGTTGGGGAAGAGCCTGGAGCTCTCCAGGCATACAGCTATCTGGCAGCCAGTCCCCCCAGATTCTAAGAGTCTCCAGAAGATATTCTGAGTTAGGAAGCCAGGAAACCCAAGTTGGGGTTTCAAATGCCAGGGGTGTCCTCAAAGCCAGCCTTTGCACCAATGCAGGGGAACTGCTGTCTGCAGAGGAAGGTGAGCAAAAGAAGAGCTATGCTCAGGCACACAGTTCCGGCATTTTCCAGAACTCTGCCAGAAAGTGAGTAGATGCGTGTGTGTGTGTGTGTGTGTGTGTGTGTTTCTGTCTTTCTCTGCATGCATGCGTGAATGTGTGCATGTGTGTGTGTATGTGCATGAGGGCGTGTATCTTAGTTTTTAAGTTTCCAGACGAGACCTGCCTGATTTGCCAGGAGAATTTTATGTGAAACCTGTCTTCTCCAGGTGACCTAATCATAAAATCCCACCGTGGGCTTGGCTCTTTGTCAACATTCCCTTAAAGCCCAAGTGCTTAAGAAGTAGGTTTGTCATTATCTCAAGGCACACTTTGGAAGTGTTATATGGAATAAGCTTCTACCATGCCCAGGGGAGGCTTCAGGCCCAGTTGGGATCCATGCTTGTGGGTGTGGCAAGGAGACATGGCCTGGGGACACTGTCAGAAGCTATCCCAAAGCTGCTTCCCCTTGAACCCTGGCCCCAGCTCTTCTGTGGCTCAGGGCAAAGGCATCTGTGTCTGAGTGACAGTGGCATGTGTCTAATCCACCCACGTGTACATTTTCCTCTGGAAGCTTTTTTCAAGTTTTCTTTTTAATTTGTTTTTAGCTCAAGTATTAATTGTGTGGCTTCTGGACTGAAACTAAGCCTTTAGTGCACTGCTGCTAGAAATCAAACAAGCTAGAAATCAAACAACTAAACTGAGAAATCCAGGGCACTCCCAAACTTACATTTTTTTTCTCTTTCTTGCTCCCTGCCCTGCTGCATTACCCATTTCTAAAATTATTCCTGTAGGCACCCAGGAACAAGTCTTTACCCCACTGAATGAACAGCTCACTCATTAGGATTGAGTTAGCAGGGTGGTGATTTAAAAAAATCACATTTGGGGGTTCCCAAGTGGCTCAATTGGTTAAGCGTCTGCCTTTGGCTCAGGTCATGATCCTGGCTTCCTGGGATTGAGCCCCGTGTGGGATTGTGTGCTCAGTGAGGAGCCTGCTTCTCCCTCTTCCTCTGCTGTTCCCCTGCTCATGCTCTGTCTCTGTCAAATAAATAAAATATTTTTTTAAAAAATCACATTTTACACTTGATCTTAGTCAAAAGGCTGAGGAGTGATAAAAAAAAAATCACATTTTGTTGCTTAAAAAAATCAGTTCTCAGATAATGTTTTCCACCCAGATATTTGCACAGCTACCCATATCATCTTCTTTAAACTTTTGTGAACACATCACCTTCTCTGTGAGGCTGTTTGATGTTGACCTGGCTCTCCTGCGCCCCACCTTCTTTTCTTCCTGTGCAGCACACCAGGCCCTCTGTTGTATTCATAGGGCTTACAGACTCAGAACCTGCTGTTTTATAAAATAAAATTCACTTTTATTTTTTATGCCAGTTGGTTGTTATTTGTCTTGCCTACTAGAACATAAGCTCCACCAGGGCAGGGATTTTTGTCTGTTCACTGGTAAGTGTTGAACACCTGAAATAGTTTCCATCACATGGTTATTTGTTGAGTGAGCAAATACATTTAAAATGAATCCACCCAGATAATCTTCAAAAGTACATGGGTCCCTATATTTTGGCATTTTATTTTTTTCAAGTAGCTATGTCTTCAAGAAAGCAAATAAGGGTGATGACTATTGTAGTCAGAATCTCCAGAACTTTGGAGGTCCTAGATGTCGAATAAGAGGTAAGATGTACATGTGTGTGCCCAGGCATACAGATATGGGTGCACATGCATATGCATATGTAAGACAAAAGAGAGGACAATTGTGTTTGTATGTAGAATTGTGTCTCCCTTTTCAGTAGCATCACCATTTATGATACTCTTGTTAATCAAACCATCCCACTGAGATGGCACCCAGGCCATCCTTCCTGGGTGGAATGACCTCACCCCCACAAGCTGCAAACAGCTTCAGATAGCGCTCTAGGTGGCCCGTTGGGCCTCTTGTGTTATTTAATGCATAATAAGGAAGGAAAGTGTTACTAGCTTTTTGTTGTTTCATTGCAAATGTCTCTTCCTCTCTCAAATTAATTTATGGGGCTCATAGTTTCTCCTAAACACCAGGATCGCTTTTGAAGCTTCCATAAAAAGTGTGCTGAGTAATATCTAGATGTCACATGGAGACTGACATTGTAATGAGCAACTCGCAGTGAGTTTTTGAGATCCATTTCTCTGGAAATACGTCTGATTCCTTTATGTGCCTAATATTACCACATTCCCATTGGCAGGTGTGAGCTTTATTTCCGGGTGGCAGATTCCAGCCAAAGTGGCTCACTGCACACAGATGGCCATTCACTTGTCTCCCGGACTGGTCTTTCTTAGTTCTATTTTTCTCCTTCTCAGAGGATAGTATTTTTCAAGGTGTTGGAACATCTTGATGTTAAAGGAAGTCTAACGCAGTGATGAAGAGCCAGGACAGAGGCTCCTGGGCACAGACATGCAGGTGGAGGTATGGGAAGGCCGAGCTGGTTAAGTTGCTCTAGGGGCTGGCCCCCACCCAGCACGCAGCAGGCAGCCTGTTCAGTCTATTCCCAGGCTGCAGAGAACACCTGTGCTAACCTGAATTTCCTGCTGACTCATGGTTTCCAGTATGGCCAAGGAAGCCATTGGGCAGCCCTCCACCAAGGCTGACATTCTATGTTCCACTGCTAACTTCAGGACCTGTTTCTGTGGGGCACCACGGAAAAGACTCTGTTTCGGGAAAAAAAGAAGCCTCTTACTCACTCTCTTTCATAATATATGGCTGTGCGTGGTTCATCTCTTCATGGTCTTGTTTTCAGCCTTTTACCCATTGTACTAATACTTTCATTTCAATAGGACTAATGCAAAGTTTTCTTTTTGACAATTAAACACTGCAGTTTCTGATAATCAGTTCTTTTTTATTGTTGCTTTAAAGAGGCTGGTGATGAGATTTCGTTAGATTAGAAATTGTCTCTCCCAACCTCCCACCACCTTATACTGTATTTGTGAGACAGGCAAATGTGCTATAAGGAGGCAGAGAGTGTATATACATGAGCTTCTGTTGATTGACTGGAAATATGTATATATTGGATTGTATAACTTTGTATATGTCATATGATTTAAACCTATCAAAAACTCTAGCATCCAGCTCACTCTTCTCCCTTTTTGGATGAAAAACTGAAACGTAGATTAGCAAAGTCACCTAAATTCATACAGCTAGTAAATAGAGCAACCTGGAATTGAACTGACTTGGTAGGAAAGATGTGGCTACATCAGACAATGAACTCTGTCAAAAAATGTCTCATTCATCATCTTTTACATTTCTTTCCAATCATCTTCTAGAACTGTCAACATGTGAATGTGTTATATCAATAAAAGTCCATCCTCAATTTCCTGAATTCTATAACATTGAACAGAGTACCTGCCAAATAATAGTTGTTAATTAATTATCTGTGGAATTCGTATATATATGTAATTATAATAGCCATGCAGTGTCAACATTAAGCAATAAGGTCAGCTACAATTTGAAAATAGTACAGGAAAAACACCACTGTCGACATTATTTATATTAAAACAAGTGCTTACATCACATTGTTTGACATTATATACAGACTGACTTCTTGAATTCAATGCAAATTAACAAATAAAAGTGGTCATCAATATTTAACATAGAATTTAGCATAGTACATCTTTATGGTATTTGTGCTCATACAAAGCCATTTTAACTTCATATATGGTTTAAATACAAGGGTTATATTTTTCCTTTGAAAACTTTACTATTCCATGCTTTTATTTTAAAGAGCATGTGTCCGTGATCCCCCAACTTTGCTGCATATTAGAATCACCTGGGGAACTTTGAAGAACTGTGGACGTTTGACTCTTAACCCCAACCATTATGACATAATTGGTATCAAACTTAAAATGTGTATTGGGATTTTTTAAGATTTATTTATTTTAGAGAGTGAGAGCACAAGCTGAAACCAAGAACTGGACACTTAACCCAACTAAGCCACCCAGGTGCCCCTGTGTATTGGGATTTTTAAAAGCTACCCAGGTGATTCTCATGTGTGGCAAAGTTTTGAAACCCCTGATATATGCAACGCATGAAGAGTCATGGGATGCAATATCTGAATATGCCCCAGTACTCTTTGATTTATTCCTTTATTCATTCTGCACTTGCAGAATAAGCACTATACCAGGTACCTGAAGGCATTATACAGAAGCTAGGCGCACAGTGGTGAATAAAAAAGGAATAGCCTTGCCCTCATGCAATTTTAGTCTGGCAGAGGAAGACAGACAATATACAAGTAAATAAGTCAACATTTAAAAAATATTATTAAAGATTGTGAAATGCAAGAAGAACATGAACAAGATGCTGTTATGGATGCTGTTATGGAGAATATAAGAGGGCGCAAGCAGCAAGAGAGCATCGATGAGTACTCCAGGGCACAGCAGAGTTTGGCAAATCCTAAGGTCCAACACAGACCTGACATGGCCCATGGGAGAGGCTGAAGAGGAAATTGGAGAGAAGCATCTGGTGCAAGGCTCTTAGAGCCATGTCAGTGCCTTTTAACTTGGACTGGAATATTGTGAATTTGTTGATTACTTTTGAGCAAGGGAGTACGGAGCAGGAAGAGACAAGGTTCCAATGAACCATTTTATTTATTTATTGAAAAGGAAAATGTTTAGCCACTTAATCAAAATGTTTATTTAGAACAAAGTTTTCTAGAAGACTGGATAATGTATGGAATCGCTATGTTGCACATCTGTAACTAATATAGAACGTTGTATGTTAACTATACTGGAATTAAAATTTTGAAAATCCCAGTGAGTCATTTTAAAAGATCTTAGTGGAGGCTATGCATTTATTAAAGCAACAAATGATAGTAGATGGAGAAGTGTTGTAGTGAAGGTAGAAGGAGGTGGATGGATTCACCATGTATTTAGAGGTAGAATTTCCTGATGAATTACATTTATGGTGCAAGGGAAGGAAAGAATCAAGGATAATTTCAAGTGTTTTTACGTGAGCAGTTAGGTGACTAATGATGTCATGTAGCAGGAAGGAAGAGCATTGGTGGACAGTTGGGAATGGATGCGGATTTGGGAGTAAAATCAATGATCTATTTCATATAATAAGTTTAAGATGCTGTTAGACATCTGAAGGAGATGACAGATAGGCAGTTGAATAAACCAGGACTCAGAGCAAGAAAAAGAACTTTACCAGCTCTCCAGAAATTTCCTTGTTCACCCTTTCGTAACTACCCTCCTATGAAGTTGCTGAATTATGGATTAGTTCTGCTAGCCTTTCTGTGGATTTCTTAGAATTTTCTGCATGTAAACTCGTGTTGTCTGTGAAAACAATCAGTTTTACATTTCTTTCCAATCTAGATGTCATTAATCTATTCTTGTGTTTCTTATGGAATAGCGCTTCCTGTGGCATTGCTGGTTACCAGGGGCAAGAGCAAGACTTCCTTGCTTTGTTTATTTTTTATTATTTTTTACTTTTTTAAGATTTTATTTATTTATTCATGAGAGAAACAGAGAGAGAGAGAGAGAGAGAGAGAGGCAGAGAGACATGCAGAGGGAGAAGCAGGCTCCATGCAGGGAGCCCGATGTGGGACTCGATCCCAGGTCTCCAGGATCACGCCCTGGGCTGAAAGCGGCGCTAAACCGCTGAGCCACCTGGGCTGCCCTATTTTTTAATTTTTTTAAATTTAAATTCAATTTGCCAAGATATACTGTAACACTCAGTGCTCATCACATCACGTGCCCTCCTTAATGCCCATCACCTTGCTTTGTTCTTGATCTTAGGTGCGAAGAATTCAGCTTTCTTCATTAAGCATAATGTTAGCTGCCAGCTTCATAGATGCCTTTGATTAGATTGAGGAAGTATGCTTGTATCTTAGTCTGCTGGGAATTTTTATCATGAACAGATGCTGGATTTTTTCAAACACTTTCCTCGCATTTTCTGCATTTTCTGGGATTATTACATAGTTTTTGTCCTTTATTCTATTGTGTGCTATATTATATTCATTCATTTTTAGATGTTAAATCAACTTTGAATTGTTGGGATAAAACCAAATAGGCCATGCTGTATAAGTGTTTATATGTTGCTGAATTTGGCTTATTCATACTTTGTTAAGGAAGTTTTATGTCTATGTCCATGGAAGATATTGGTCTGTAGTTTCTTTTCCTGTGATGTCTTCATCTGGCTTTGATGTCAGAGTAATACTGGCTTCATAGACAGAGTTGGGAAGCATTCTTTCCTCCTGTACTTTATAAAAGTATTTGTGAAGGATTGGTATAATTTTTTTCTTTTAAATATTTGGTAGAAGGCACTAGTGAAGCCATTTTGGATTAGGTTTAACTATTTGGTAAGATTTTTTTATGGCTAATTCAATTTCTTTACTTTTTATGGGTTATTCATATTTTCTGTTTTCTTCTTATATAATCTTTGGTAATTTGGGTATTTCTAAAATTTTCTCCATTACATGTGAGTTTTCTAAATTTTTTTGCATAAAGTTGTTCATGGTATTCCCATATAATACTGTTGATATCGGGACGCCTGGGTGGCTCAGTGGTTGAGCATCTGCCTTAGGCTCAGGACACGATCCCGGGGTCTTTGGACTGGGTTCTGCATCAGGTTCTCCACAGGGAACCTGCTTCTCTCTCTGCCTATGTCTCTATCTCTCTCTGTGTCTCATAAAAATAAATAAAATCTTTTTTTAAAAAAAAAGTACTGTTATATCTGTGGATTTGGTATTTACAGCCTTTCTTTCATTCATAATTTTGGTAATTTGTGTCTTCTCTTTTGAATTATTGGTCCGTGTGGCTAGTGATTTGTCAGTTTTGTTAATATTCTCTTATTTTTCTTTTGTTTTTCCCTTTCCTACTTCATTGATTCATATTCTTATCATCATTATGTCTTTTGTTCTGCTTGTTTTGTGTTTTAGTTGGCTCTTCTTTTCTAGTTTCTTAAGGTAGAATCCTCGTTTGTTAATTTGGTATGTCTCTGTTACAGGCTTTAAAATTTTTTAATCCTATATCTAAAATTAGCATATTGTACAATTGGCTTATGTTTGTGTACAGCTAGGAGTTTAGCACACATATATAGATTCATCAAACCACTGCCACAAAGGGTATGCAGAACAGTTTGAGCTCTCCACAAAACTCCCTTAAGCTGCCCCTATCCCCTGAAAACCACTGGTCTGTTCTCTGCCCCTACAGTTTTTCTTTTTCCAGAATGTTATAAATTTGAAGTCATACAGTATGTAAGCAGGCTTCTTTCACTCAGCATGGCACAATTGAGATTGGTTTGTGTTATGTGAATCGATAGTCTATGGTACAGGGGTACCATGCTTTATTTGTTCGTTCACCCTTTGAAGGACATTTAGGAGGTTTTCACTTTTGGCTGTCACACGTAAAGTGGCTGTAAACATTCCTGTAGAGGGTTTGGGGGGAAACTATGTTTCCTTCCGTCTTGAACAAATTTCTAGAAGTGGGATCACTGGGTGATGGTATGTTTAGCTTTATAGGAAACTTCCACATTATATTCAAAGTGGTATTTGCCTCATGTATTTTGAAGCTCTGTTTTTTGGTGTCTACACATTTGGGATTGCAGTGTCTTCTTGGTAGACTGAATTTTCTATCATTACATAACGTCTTTTTTTCCCCTGCTGATTCTCCTTGCTTTGAAATCAATTATATCTGATGTTAATAAACCTGATGTTAGTATAACCACTCAGCTTTTTCTATTAATATTTTATTAATCATCATTGACTTTGACCTTCCTGTCATTATATTTAAAGTTTCATGGAGAGAGCATATCATTGGATCTTTTTTTATTTTTATTATTATTTTTCTTTCTGGGATGCACAACAGAAATTTATTTTCCCACAGTTCTGATGTCCAGAAGTCCAGGATATAGAGGTATGCAGATTTGGCTTCTTCTGAGATCTCTCTTCTTGCCTTGGAGAGACTTCTCCTTATGGCTTCATGTGGGCTTTCCTTTTTCTTTTTTTTTAATAATAAATTTATTTTTTCTTGGTGTTCAATTTGCCAACATAAAGAATAAAACCCAGTGCTCATCCAGTCAAGTGCCCCCCTCAGTGCCCATCACCCATTCACCGCCACCCCCTGCCCTCCTCCCCTTCCACCACCCCTAGTTCGTTTCCCAGAGTTAGGAGTCTTTATGTTATGTCTCCCTTTCTGATATTTCCTACCCATTTCTTCTCCCTTCCCTTCTATTCCCTTTCACTATTATTTATATTCCCCAAATGAATGAGAACATATAACGTTTGTCCTTCTCCGATTGAATTATTTCATTCAGCATAATACCCTCCAGTTCCATCCACATTGAAGCAAATGGTGGTATTTGTCATTTCTAATGGCTGAGTAATATTCCATTGTATACATACACCACATCTTCTTTATCCATTCATCTTTCGATGGACACCGAGGCTCCGTCCACAGTTTGGCTATTGTGAACATTGCTGCTAGAAACATCGGGATGCAGGTGTCCCGGCGTTCCATTGCATCTGTATCTTTGGGGTAAATCCCCAACAGTGCAATTGCTGGGTCGAATGGCAGGTCTATCTTTAACTCTTTGAGGAACCTCCACACAGTTTTCCAGAGTAGCTGCACCATTTCACATTCCCACCAACAGTGTAAGAGGGTTCCCTTTTCTCCACATCCTCTCCAACATTTGTGGTTTCCTGCCTTGTTAATTTTCTCCATTCTCACTGGTGCGAGGTGGTATCTCATTGTGGTTTTGATTTGTATTTCCCTGATGGCAAGTGATGCGGAGCATTTTCTCGTGTGCTTGTTGGCCATGTCTATGTCTTCCTCTGTGAGATTTCTGTTCATGTCTTTTGCCCATTTCATGATTGGATTGTTTGTTTCTTTGGTGTTGAGTTTAAGAAGTTCTTTATAGATCTTGGAAACTAGCCCTTTATCTGATATGTCATTTGCAAATATCTTCTCCCATTCTGTAGGTTGTCTTTGAGTTTTGTTGACTGTATCCTTTGCTGTGCAAAAGCTTCTTATCTTGATGAAGTCCCAATAGTTCATTTTTGCTTTTGTTTCTTTTGCCTTGGTGGATGTATCTTGCAAGAAGTTACTGTGGCCGAGTTCAAAATGGTTGTTGCCTGTGTTCTCCTCTAGGATTTTGATGGAATCTTGTCTCACATTTAGATCTTTCATACATTTTGAGTTTATCTTTGTGTATGGTGCAAGAGAGTGGCCTAGTTTAATTCTTCTGCATGTGGATGTCCAATTTTCCCAGCACCATTTATTGAAGAGGCTGTTTTTCTTCCAATGGATAATCTTTCCTCCTTTATCGAATATTACTTGACCATAAAGTTGAGGGTCCACTTCTGGGTTCTCTATTCTGTTCCATTGATCTATGTGTCTGTTTTTGTGCCAGTACCACACTGTCTTGATGACCACAGCTTTGTAGTACAACCTGAAATCTGGCATTGTGATGCCCCCAGCTATGGTTTGCTTTTTCAAAATTCCCCTGGCTATTCGGGGTCTTTTCTGATTCTACACAGATCTTAAAATAATTTGTTCTAACTCTCTGAAGAAAGTCCATGGTATTTTGATAGGGATTGCATTAAACGCGTCAATTGCCCTGGGTAACACTGACATTTTCACAATATTAATTCTTTCAATCCATGAGCATGGAATATTTTTCCATCTCTTTGTGTCTTCCTCAGTTCCTTTCAGAAGTGTTCTATAGTTTTTAGGGTATAGATCCTTAACATCTTTGGTTAGGTTTATTCCTAGGTATCTTATGCTTTTGGTGCAATTGTAAATGGGATTGACTCCTTAATTTCTCTTTCTTCAGTCTCATGGTTAGGGTATAGAAATGCCACTGACTTCTGGGCATTGATTTTGTATCCTGCCACGCTGCCAAATTGCTGTATGAGTTCTAGCAATCTTGGGGTGGAGGCTTTTGGGTTTTCTATGTAGAGTATCATGTCATCGGCAAAGAGGGAGAGGTTGACTTCTTCTTTGCCCATTTGAATGCCTTTAATGTCGTTTTGTTGTCTGATTGCTGAGGCTAGGAATTCCAATACTATGTTGAATAGCAGTGGTGAGAGTGGACATCCATGTCTTGTTCCTGATCTTAGGGGAAAGGCACCCAGTGCTTCCCCATTGAGAATGATATTTGCTGTGGGTTTTTCATAGATGGCTTTTAAGATGCTGAGGAATGTTCCCTCTATCCCTACACTCTGAAGAGTTTTGAACAGGAATGGATGCTGTATTTTGTCAAATGCTACCTCTACATCTAATGAGAGGATCATATGGTTCTGGGTTTTTCTCTTGCTGATAGGATGAATCACATTAATTGTTTTACGAGTGTTGAACCAGCCTTGTGTCCCAGGGATAAATCCTACTTGGTCATGGTGAATAATTTTCTTAATGTACTGTTGGATCCTATTGGTTAGTATCTTGTTGAGAATTTTTTCACCCATGTTCATCAGAGATATTGGTCTATAATTCTCCTTTTTGGTGGGGTCTTTCTCTGGTTTTGGAGTTTAGGTGATGCTGGCCTCATGGGATGAATTTGGAAGTACTCCATCTCTTTCTATCTTTCCAAACAGCTTTAGTAGAATAGATATGGTTTCTTTAAATGTTTGATAGAATTCCCCTGGGAAGCCATCTGGCCCTGGACTTTTGTGTCTTGGGAGGTTTTTGATGACTGCTTCAATTTCCTCCCTGGTTATTGGCCTGTTCAGGTTTTCTATTTCTTCCTGTTCCAGTTTTGGTAGTTTGTGGCTCTCTAGAAATACGTCCATTCTTCTAGATTGCCTAATTTATTGGCATATAGCTGTTCATAATATGTTTTTAAAAACGTTTGTATTTCCTTGGTGTTGGTAGTGATCTCTCCTTTCTCATTCATGATTTTAGTAATTTGAGTCTTCTCTCTCTTCTTTTTAATAAGGCTGGCTAATGGTTTATCTATCTTATTAATTCTTTCAAAGAACCAACTCCTGCTTTTGTTGATCTGTTCCACAGTTCTTCTGGTCTCTATTTCATTGAGTTCTGCTCGAATCTTTATTAACTCTCTTCTTCTGCTGGGTGGAGGATCTATGTGCTGTTTTTTCTCTAGCTCCTTTATGTGTAAGGTTAGCTTTTGTATTTGAGTTCTTTCCAGTTTTTAATGGATGGATGCTTGTATTGCGATGTATTTCCCCCTCAGGAATGCTTTTGCTGCATCCCAAAGATTTTGAACGGTTGTATCTTCATTCTCATTAGTTTCCATGAATCTTTTTAATTCTACCTTAATTTCCTGGTTGACCCTTTCATCTTTTAGCAGGATGGTCCTTAACCTCCATGTGTTTGAAGTCCTTCCAAACTTTTTGTTGTGATTTAGTTCTAATTTCAAGGCATTATGGTCTGAGAATATGCAGGGGACGATTCCATCTTTTGGTAACGGTTCAGACCCAATTTGTGACCCAGTATGTGGTCTATTCTGGAGAAAGTTCCATGGCACTTGAGAAGAATGTGTATTCAGTTGAGTTTGGTTGTAAAGTTCTGTAGATATCTGTGAAATCCATCTGGTCCAGTGTATCATTTAAAGCTCTCGTTTGTTTGGAGATGTTTGAGGATGTTTGGAGATGTTTGGAGGTGTTGTGTTTAGAAGAGTGTAGAAAGCGCTAGATTGAAGTCACCAAGTATAAGTGTACTATTATCTAAGTATGTCTTAACTTTGGTTATTAATTGATTGATATATTTGGCAGCTCCCACATTCGGGGCATATATATTGAGGATTGTTAAGTCCTCTTGTTGGATAGATTCTTTAACTATGATATAGTGTCTCTCTTCATCTCTCACTACAGTCTTTGGGGTAAATTTTAGTTTGTCTGATATGAGGATGGCTACCCTTGCTTTCTTTTGAGGACCATTTGAATGTTAAATGGTTCTCCAACCTTGTATTTTCAGGCTGTAGGTGTCCTTGTGTCTAAAATTAGTCTCTTGTAGACAGCAAATAGATGGGTCCTGCTTTTATCCAGTCTGAAACCCTGCGCCTTTTGATGGGGTCATTAAGCCCGTTCACGTTCAGGGTTACTATTGAAAGATATGAGTTTAGTGTGATCATGATATCTATTCAGTCCTTGTTTTTGTGGATTGTTCCACTGAACTTCTTCTTAAAGGGGAATTTTAAGAGTCCCCGTTAAAATTTCTTGCAGAGCTCATTCGGAGATCACATATTCTTTCAGTTCCTGCCTGTCTTGGAAGCTCTTTATCTCTCCTTCCATTCTGAATGAGAGCCTTGCTGGATAAAGTATTCTTGGTTGCATGTTCTTCTCATTTAGGACCCTGAATATATCCTGCTAGCCCTTTCTGGCCTGCCAAGTCTCTGTGGAGAGGTCTGCTGTTACCCTAATACTCCTCCCCATAAAAGTCAGGGATCTCTTGTCTCTTGCTGCTTTAAGGATCTTCTCTTTATCTTTGGAATTTGTAAGCTTCACTATTAAGTGTCGAGGTGTTGAACGGTTTTTATTGATTTTAGGGGGGATCTCTCTATTTCCTGGACCTGAATGCCTGTTTCCCTTCCCAGATTAGGAACGTTTTCAGCTATGATTTGTTCAAATACATATTCTGGACTTCTGTCCCTTTCGGTGCCGTCGGGAACCCCCAATTAAACGTAGGTTTTTCTTCCTCATGCTGTCGCTTATTTCCCTTAATCTGTCTTCATGGTCTTTTAATTGTCTGTCTCTTTTTTCCTCAGTTTCCCTCTTTGCCATCAACTTGTCTTCTATGTCACTCACTCGTTCTTCCACCTCGTTAACCCTCGTCGTTAGGACTTCCAGTTTGGATTGCATCTCATTCAATTGATTTTTAATTTCTGCCTGATTAGATCTAAATTCTTCAGTGATGTCTCTTGAGTCCTTTATGCTTTTTTCTAGAGCCACCAGTAGCTTTATTTTTTTTAATTTTTATTTTTTTTTATTTGTTTTTCATAGTCACAGAGAGAGAGAGAGAGAGAGAGGCAGAGACATAGGCAGAGGGAGAAGCAGGCTCCATGCACCAGGAGCCCGATGTGGGATTCGATCCCAGGTCTCCAGGATCGCGCCCTGGGCCAAAGGCAGGCGCCAAACTGCTGCGCCACCCAGGGATCCCCACCAGTAGCTTTATAATAGTGCTTCTGAATTGGCTTTCTGACATTGAATGGTAATCCAAATTTTGTAACTCTGTGGGAGAGAGGACTATTTCTGATTCTTTCTTTTGAGGTGAGGTTTTGCTTTTAGTCATTTTGCTCAGTGCAGAGTGGCCAAAAACAAGTTGTATTGGGAAAAGGAGAAAAAGAGAGGAGAGAAAGAAGGAAAGAAAAGAGAAAAATAAAAAAAAGGAAGGAAAAAAAGAAAAAAGAGAAGAAAAAGAGAACGAAAAAAAGGGCGGGGTAAGCAAACAGAAATCAAAAAAAAAAAAAAAAAAAAAACCACGGGGGAGTATCTTCTGATTCTGTATACTTTAAGTCCCTTGACTTCCCCTAGAACTTGTCCGTCTAGCTGGTCTTCTGGGGGAAGGGCTTGTTATGCTGATTTTCAGGTGTTAGCACTTGGGGGAGCTGCTCTGCCCCCTGCCTGGTGCAGGGCTCAGTGGGGGTTGTTTACCCCGTGGGGCCCCAGGAGAAACAGCCCCAGTGGCGGCGGCAGCTCTGGAGCCCTGGAGTCAGCCCCCGCAGTAACTCCGGAGCTCTCTGTCTGCAGGGCCTGGAGACTCCGGGGCGGGGCCGCTGATCTGCTCAGCTGGGGCAGGAGCGTCCTTGCTGTCCTGGGCCCTCCCGGCCTCTGCCTGTCCCGGGGGGAGGCCAGATCCTGGGCTGTGTCCCCGGTGTCCTCTGCTCCCGGGCCTGCACTGTTTGATTCCTGCTCCCATCGCGCAGCCCCCTCCGCGAGCCGCTGCCCGAGCCCCTCAGAGCTGCTCCGGGTCCCGCTGCGCCCGCTGCAGCCCTTAGGGAGCTCGGCGCACTCTCCCCCGGGTGCAGGTGTCTGTTAGTGTCCCAGGAAGCCTGAGGGCATCCCCGCCCTCCTGGGTCCTGCTCTAACTACCTGCGAGGCCTTTCCGCCCAGGAAGATTGGTGAAGCTCCTGCTTCTCCGGGACGGGGCTCTCCTGTCCTGGGGACACTCGTCCCGGCCTCAGCCCGGCTCCTCGCGGGGCCCCTCCCCCTTGGATGCCTTTTGTTTCTTTATTTCTTTTTCCCCCGTCTTCCTACCTTGATAGAAGCGTGAACTCTTCTCACTGTAGCATTCCAACTGTTCTCTCTTTAAATCTCAGGCCGAATTCGTATATTTTCAGGATGATTTGATGGTTATCTAGGTAATTTGGTGGGGACAGGTGACTTGGGGACCCTACTCTTCCGCCATCTTCTCATGTGGGCTTTCCTGTGTGTGCCTCTGTCTGGTCCATTGGATCTTTTTTTAAAAATCCATTCCAGTAATCCATTTTTTTAATTGGTGCTATATCAACCATTTGCATTTAATGTAATTATTGATATTTTTGAATTTAGGTTGACAGTTTTATTATTTGCTTTCTCTTTGTTCTCTACTTTTGTCACTCTGTTTTTGTTTTCCTGTCCTTCTGTGAAATACTTAAATTTTCTTAGTATTATAGTATATTTTCTCAAGTCCTGGCACTTCCTATTTTAGTTTATTTTTTTATTCTATCTCTGTATAATTTTAGTTTGTTTCTCTAGAGCTTACAGCAGTATTCATAGCTATCTTTTAAATTCTGTACAGAATTAACATTTTACCACTTTATGTGGAACGTAGAAACTTTACAACCATATAGATCCTCCACTTCCCCCACCTTTATTCGTAGGTATCTTATTTTTACATATATAGCCACTAAAAAATCCCATCAGGAAGTGCTATAATTTTTGCTATTAATCATTATAGATATGTTATAGAAATGACAAATGAAGACCAATCTATTTACTCAGATATTTGTCATTTCCATTGCTTCTCTGTTTTGAAGTTTTAAGTTTCCCTTTCATGTCATTTCCTCCTGTCTGAGGAACTGCCTGTGGCATTTCTTTCAGAGCCATTCTAGTGACTAATCCCCTTAATTTTCCTTCATCTGAGAGTATCTGTGTTTCATCTTCATTCTTGAAGGTTATTCATGCCAGATGTAGAATTCTGGGTTACTAGTTCTTTTCTTGTATCTTTTAAAACTGTTGTGCCTCTGCAATGTCTGATGAGAAATCTTCAGTCATTCAAATCATTGTTCTCGTCATAAATGCAGTGATTTTTCCTGGCTGCTTTCAAGATTTTTACCTTGTTTTTTGGTTTTCAGCTGTTTGATTATAATGTGCCTGGTATTGGATTTTCTTTGATTTCATTTTGTTTGAAATTCCTTGAGTTTCTGTCATCTGTAAGTTTGCTTTACACTGAATTTGGGAAAATGTCAGCCATTATTTCTTCAAATATTTTTCCTATACCAGACTCTCTTGTCTTGGAACTCTTATAAGACAAATGAACATTTTTTCCCCCAACAGGTACCTGAGTCTCTTGATTTTTTTTCAGTATTTTTCTCTGTTCACATTACAATTTCTATAAATCTCTTTTGAAAGTCAGTGAATCTTTCTTTTGCCACCTCCATTCTGCTTTCAAGCCCATCCAATCAATATTTTCGTTTCTTATATTTTTCATTTCTAAAATTTCCATCTGATTCTTCTTTGTATATTTTACTTCTTTGCTGAGGCTTTCTATATTTTCAATTATTTTTCCTCACTTCTAAGATCATGGTTTAAATAGCTGCATCTGTCTGATAATTTTGACATTTTTGTCATTTTAGCATTGACATATGTTGATTGTCTTTCTGTTGCAAGTTGAGGTTTTCCTGGTGGTTCATATACCAAGTAATTTGGATTGCATGCTGGAATGTGATATGAATATCTGTGTCTTGTTTAATTCTGAGGAGAAAGTCAATTTTTTGTTTATTAATTGGTTTGTTTCAGCAGGCAATCAACCCAGTTAATGCTTCAAGTTCTGGCACCTCTTCATTGGGATGTGTTTCTAATTTTGAGTCTGTTTTCAGAAACTTTACAATGCTATTTGGATCTTCCCAGCAAATGCATCACCCCGTGTTAAGTGTGGAATTTAGATGATGGTTAATCCTGTAGTTTCTTGTTTTTTTTTTAAAGATTTTTATTTATTCATGAGAGACACACAGAGAGAGAAAGAGAGAGGCAGAGACACAGGCAGAGGGAGAAGCAGGCTCCATGTAGGGAGCCCAACATGGGACTCAATCCCAGGTCTCCAGGATCATGCCCTGGGCGCTAAACCGCTGAGCCACCCGGGCTGCCCATAATCCTGTAGTTTTGTTATTAAAGTCTTTGCTGTTCTTTTCAGGGTTATCCATGTACGCACAGCTTGGAGGGGAGCCAGAAGGTCATCTATCACTTTATGGAGCCACGATATTGAGTTCCTCCTCCTTACAATTTTCCTGATATTTTTCTGGTTCTCTTGACTTCTTTCAAAGTCCTCTGATTAGAAAATCAGGCTTTAGTATGTCTTTACTGTTTTATACTTCCCATGACTTTACCTGTGTCAGGGGTCAGGTCATGGAAGGTCAGTGAGGAAATAAAAAACAATGATTACTTGCTCCATCCCCTTGTAAACACAGCTTCAATGGGCAGACAGAAGGTTCCCCTCCTTGAGAGCCTGAGGTACATGCCTGGAAGCCACTGCCACTGTCATCACACCACTGCCAGCAACTGCCGAATTCGGCATCTCCATTGGATTGGTTACTGTTACTTTCTCAAAAACTATTTTTGCTGAGATATAATTCACATATAAAATTAACCCATTTAAAGTAGAAAGTTTATTTGTTTTTAGTTTATTCACAGATTCACATCAATACAGTTTAATTTTAAAACATTTTGTCACCCCCCCCAAAGAAATCTCATACTTATTAGCAATGACTCCTCAATCACCCCCCAACCAGTTCTAGACAACCATTAATCTATTTTCTGTTTTACCTATTCTGGGCATTTCACACAAATTGAATTGTATAAGATAGTATCTTTTGTGACTAGCTTATTTCACTTGGAATAATATATTCAGGGTTCATTTATGTTGTAGCAGGTATCAACACTTTATTCCTTGTTATTACAAATAATATTCCATTGTATGGATACCACATAGTTCTCTATTAATCAATTGATGAACATTTGAATGTTTCTACTTTTTGGCTATGATTAATACTGCTATGAAAATTCATATACAAATGTTTTCATTTCTCTTAGGTATATAACTAAAAGTAGAATTGCTACTTCATTTGGCAACTCTACCTTTAACCTTTTGAGAAATTGCTATTCTTCTAAGTGGCTGTATCATGTTACATTCCCACCAGTAGTATGTGAGGGTTTCAGTTTCTCCACATTCTTGTCAATTCTTGTTATCACATCTTTTTATTATAAATATCCTAGTAAGTGTGAAGTGTTTTCTTATTGGAGTTTTAATTTGCATTTCCTTAATGACTAATGACCTCGAGCATGTTGTATTCACATGATTATTGACCATGTGTATACATTTTTGAGGGAAGTGACCATTCAAATCCTTTGCTATATTTTTATTGGTGATTTGTCTTTTTATAACTGATTTGCAAGGGTGTTTATATATTCTGGATATAAACCTTTTATCAGATATATGATTTGAAAATATCTTCCACTTGCAAAAATTCTTCCATTCTGTGGGCTTTCCATATACTTTATAGTGTCCTTTGAGTCAAAGATGATTTTTGTTTTGAAGAATTCAATTTATCTATTTTTGATATGTTGCTTGATAATTTTGGTATTGTACCTAAAAAACTACTGCCTAACCCAAAATCACAAATATTCACTCATGTTTATTTCAAAGAGTTTTATAGTATTAGCTCTTACTTGTAGGAAATCTGTGATCTATTTTGAGTTAATTTTTGTGTATGGTATGTGATAAGCATCCAACTATATTCCTTTGAAAGTTGATATCCAGTTAACCAGGCATCATTTGTTGAAAAGACTTTTTCCCCTCACAGAATTGTCTTAACAAACTTTTCAAAAAGTAGTTGACCATAAACGTAAGGCTTTATGAAAATATCACACTATCTTAATTATTTTAGATTTGCAGTACATTTTGAAATCAGGAAATAGGAGTCCTCTTTTTGTGAATGTTGTTTTGGCTATTCTTAGTTCCTTGAATTTCCATATTAACCTTAGGATCTGCTTATCATTTTCTGCAAAAAGCCAGCGGGGATTTTTATGGGGAACTGCACTGAATCTGGTCACCATTTGGTAACCATTGCCATCTTAATAATAATAATGTTCTGATCCATGAACATGGGATGTCTTTGAATAACATCCCTGGGAGTTAGACCATGGAGAAATAACTTCAGTGTGTTCAAGCAAATACCTGCAAATCTAAAATTCTATTCCCAGTGCAAACATCTTTACAAAATGAAGGGTGAAGAGTTAAGTATTTGGTGACAGAATACATATAAATCTTCAAAGGTTGTTGCTGCAAAAGAGAGCAGAAAAATAAGAGGGAGCTGGAGAAAGATATTAAGTCTGTCTTCAGGATGAGAAATTTGAAAACAAGCAGATATAGAAGGGGAAATTGATGATGCAGTGGAAATAGGATAATTGGAGGAATTTCATCTCTTAGTAATTTTTGGTAGGTGAAGAAGGTAGCATACAGAGGGAGGTAATGTAAGAGGAAAGTGAAGAATGAGGATACAAAAGCTCAATAGTTGATGATGAGAAGATCAAAAGGTTCTCCATAGACCATTGCGTGGATTAGGTGGCAACATCACCAGATGAACCTGAAAGAAGAGATGTTTTTGGAGATTTGAGAGGAGTGGGCTAATATGAAATAGTCATCTTGGAGAATGAGAAAGTGAAATTTCTAAGGAAATATAACAGTTTGGAGGTTTTGAGTGCTTATCTGGCATAAATTTGAAGGGAGTCTAGTCATCAGTATTAAGATTTCTTACCAACAATGTTTAGAGGCTTTGGTACAAGTGCAGAATGAGTGGAGTGGAGTGGAGGAGAGGATGTGCTAAGCATTAATCATATGAAAAAGCATGGGCTTATGTTGAGCCATAGTCTGTTAGACCTGGCAATTAGACAAGCAAGGACCCAAAGAGGAGGATGAAGTATGAGAAGTGACATAATCAGCAAAATGGAGGTTCTGAGAGGTGACACAGGGGCACATGTGGCTATGGGATACCTCACAGAAATTAGTGATTCTCTTTGGGATAGATGCCAACCTACTAAATAAGTGATATTTAATTCTGGCTGTACATGATAATATCCTAGACAACTTTTTAAAAATGTCTCAGTGGGTTCTCATCCCATAGACTCGGAATCTCTGAGTATCATTGTCTTCTAAAGGGCACAGATGATTTGAATATGCAGACAGAATTCATAACCACTAACAGGAGAGCCTTTAGTTCTGGATGACCTCTTTGGAGCTGGAGAGGCGGAGCTACCAGATTACACAGCCCCTAATGACACCACATTCATTTCTAAGATTGAAGGGTCATTGAAGGAGGAATAGACTCAGTAGAGTATTGGGAATTTAAAATATCTAGAAAAGAGGCACCTGGGTGGCTCAGTGGTTGAGCATAAGGGGGACCTGGATGGCTCAGTGGTTGAGCATCTGCCTTTGGCTCAGGGTGCACTTCCAGGGTCCTGGGATCAAGTCCCACATCAGGCTTCCCAAGGGGAGCCTTTTTCTCCCTCAGCCTATGTTTCTGCTTCTTTCTCCCTGTGTCTCTCATGAATAAATAAATGAAATCTTAAAAAAAAATATCTAGAACAGTGATTCTTGGCCCTAGGAAGGGACAGCTTTTAAAGAAATCTCAATGCCAAGACAACATCCCAAACTAATTACATAAAAGTCACTGAAGATGAAGCCCAGAACTTCTAAAAGTTTCCCCGGATAATTCCGTTGTTCATCCAGAAGCCTTTTGGGGAGGGCTTTGCCACTTTTTCTATACAGGGAACACTGGACAGGGTTTGGGAGGGGATTTGATTATTTCTATCAGGGTCATGCCAAGGTTGAGGTAGCTATGCTTCATCCAGATGGAGATGTCAAAGAAGCAGTTAGTGTCAGGTCTGGAGCTCAGAGGGAAGGCTTGAACTGATTCAAGAAAACTCCCTCAACTCTAGGTGAATTGTTGATTGCTGTATATTTTTAGAGAATATTAGTTGTGTGATGTTCTAGGGAAATCTCTAGTCTTTATAAATAACCACATGTCTGCCTTCTGCTTTGAGCAGCATTCTCCTATCATGGAGGGGAACACAGTTTTGGTACAGATACAGGATGCTTATAAAAATACAGTCATAAGAGAGACTTTCAAGGAGGGATGGGTTTGTTATAGAGTTTGTTTGGTTATACCTACTAATTCACAAGGGTTGGAGGCCCAGATTGGTAAAAGACCCAGGTCCTATGGAAGTCAGTGAAGAGTTAGACCATCTGAATTTCCTGACCTGCATAGGAAATCCCTGGCCATGTGTTCAGAGGGAGGTGATAGCATACTTAGGCAGGAAAGGAGCTGTTATTTGCTGGTTTTCTTTTGTGGGTTTTGTTTTGTTTTGTTTTGTTTTGTTTTGTTTTGTTTTGTATGACAAACATGACAGTATATGTCTTTACCCAAATTATACTCTCCTGTTCACACATTTCTAGATAGATTGAAGAAATTGCTATCTTGAAATAGTTTTTGAACTTCACAGCATGACCTTTTAGGGCCCTCAATCCATTTTGATAATTTGCCAACATCAAAATTATACAAAACCTGCCTTTTGGGATTCATATAAAATAAAAATCAAAGACAATTTTTGTAGATTCTATTAAAATGCTTCAAACCCCTTGGTAGCATGTATGTTTGCAATTACTTCCAGTTAGAATCTGACCATTGCTTTGGGGTCAGGTGCAGTGCTTGCCTCGTCTGTCCTAAAGACCATCAGTAGGTCAGCAGTATTTGTGGAAACTGATCTGCATTCTCACATTTATTTCATAAGGTATGTCTTTATTTCATAATGGTTCAGAGCATTCTACAGAATTAGCTTAAAGATCTTCCTCATTAAATTCTAATTTATCATGTAAATAATATTTTGCCCAGATTACAGTGACCCCTAAGTACACTTAGAAACTGAATTGACATTTCGTAGTACTTTAGATTTATGCCTTGGGGTAGAGACTGTCTTTTCAAGATCAGAATACAAGGTAGAATTCCAAGGAAAGTGTTACAATAAGCCAATAATGTCCTAGAGGCTGGTTTCCCAAATTCCTTCCTACATTGTTGGTTAGTATATTTCTGTCTCACATTTGTGTGTATCCCTGAGGTTATATGAAATAACATTGCATGTTCCCTGGACCATCGTGTTCCCCTGGCAGCAGGGGTAGTAGCACTACAAGTGATGCAGTAAGGTCTAACCTCTGTCACACCCTTCCTCTGTGCCAGGCACCCTTGACATATTCACATATATCGTCATCTCTTTGGAAACCCTGTAAGGAAGGGGAAATTTCTATCCTTAATTTCCAGAAGTAGAAGTTAAATCACTTGTCCAGGCTTTGGCATGGGAGAATTACAACCCTGACCATATTTGCTGCAATTTAAGAATCCCAGCAGTTCAGCCCCTGGGACAGTGCTGGAAATGGGACATTTATGAGATTTGCTTCTGCCCTAGACAGGAGCAGGAGATGGGGGTATGAGAGTCAATATAATACTGCAGTGAGGTTAGGTTCATATGGACAGGTGTGAAGGGTAAAGAACTTTCATGCAATACATACCCTTATCTGCTGTCTCTGCTCAGTCTCCCCCCTGTCCTGGCATTACAGTTGTTCCTTTTTGTTTTTGTTTTTGTTTTAAAGATTTATTTATTTGAGAAATAATGAGTGAGAGAGAGCAGACAAGTTGGAGGGGGGAGGGGTAGAGGGAGAAACAGACTGCCCACTGAGCAGGGAGCCCGAAGTGTGGCTTAATCCCAGGACCCTGACATCATGACCTGAGCAAAAGGCAGATGCTTAACCAACTGAGCCACCATGTGCCCCTACAGAGTTCCTTGAGGGAAGCTGGAAAAGTCTGCTTTAAGGACAAGAATAGTATCTTACCATCATTTCTATAACATGGAATAATAGCAGTGACTTCCATGTATCCAGCATATTGTCTCTACTACTTTCTTTTTTTAAAATTTTATTTATTTATTAATGAGAGACACAGAGAGAGGCAGAGACACAGGCAGAGGGAGAAGCATGCTCCTTGAGGGGAGCCCGAAGTGGGACTCAATCCTGGGACTCCGGAACCACACCCTGAGTCAAAGGCTAGTTTCTAGTTTCTTTTGCATACCCTTCTTAGAAGCAAGAGGGGTACTGATTCATAGTTAGGCCTGCAGTAGCTGCTGCATAGAGCCAGAGGGTTTGTCAAAATCTCCAATTTGGTAAACTTGAACCAATCTTGTTGAATTCATTTATCTTTCGTAGGACATCCCAGGGTATTCTAGAGCTCTGGCTGGTTCAGGATTAATAAAAATGGAGTGTACATGTGTGTTGGGTTTAATGGGGTTTAATGTAATCATGTCTTCAGAAGGGACCGAGTGAAGGACATGAGAGAGCATCCTGCTCTGTCACTCTGACCTGTGATCACTTTGGTAGATGGAGAACTGAGGCCCATGGATTGTCATGTGAACAAGGAGTGTGACCTTTGTTATCAGTACCACTTTTACAGCTTTCTCTGAAATCACAGTGGCAATACTTTTTAAGGTACTTCCAGGGCCCTGGAAGCACCTGAGAAGGGGATAAAGGGCCTTAATTAAGGAATTGATTATCCTCATAGCTTTGTTTGCATTGGAACTTTATGTTCCCAATTTAACAGTTAAAGAGGGAGATAAAATAATGATGGAAAGTGATAGTAAAACATAAAACTATAAAAAAGGAAAAAGGTAGGGATACCTGGGTGGCTCAGTGATTGAGCATCTGCCTTTGGCTCAGGTCATGATGCTGGGATCCAGGGATCAAGTCTCGCATTGGGCTTCCCACAAGGAGCCTGATTCTCCCTCTGCCTGTGTTTCTGCCTCTATCTCGAATAAATATTAAAAAAAAAAAAAAAAAAAAAAGGAAAAAAGTAAACTGTAAAAGAGAGTTCTCCTGTGTTTAAAAAAAAAAAAAAAAAAGGCACAGAGTCACCATGAGGCCCTTGGTCAGAGGTTTAGTGGTTGAAAGCAGGCATCCTCAGGCCCTTACCTGGGCACAAACACAACTAGCTTCCTGGGCAGTGAATGAAGCAGAAGAAGGGGAAAGCAGCAGGGCCTGCTCATCCCCAGCACCCTCGCCACTGGAGATGAGGCCTGGAGTCCTCTCCTTGCGCTCCTGCTGTGATCTGACTCTACAGATGGTTCATGTCACCATGACCTCCTTTGACTAAGCAGCAGATCTTCATGCCCAGCAGACCACACCAGCCCTGTCGCACCCCCAGCCACCTTGCTCCTTGGCTGTCAGACGGTTACTGATTCACCTGGGGACAGACCTCAGTCCACACATGACAATTGGTAAGATCGAGAAGCATTTCAGTTAAAACATCATTTTCACTTGTGATAAAACAACTAGAAACACAAATCAAACCAATGGCATCAAAACATTCCAGTAATTATTGTATTTTTTATCATTTTGCATAAAAATAAATGCTAATTTCCTTTAGAAATGTCCCTAGTGAAACAGTAAAAATTGTTAATTTTATTAAACATAGATCCTTAAATACAATCTTTTTTTAAACTTAAATTCAAGTTAGTTAACATATAACATCACTTACATATAACACCCAACATACTCAGGATATGCTCTATTGAGCATACTCAACAGAACAAGTGCTCTCCTTAATGCCAATCACCAATCCAGTCCATCTCCTACCCACTGCTCTCCATCAACCCTCAGTTTTTTCTCTGTCATTAAAAGTCTCTTATGGTTTGCCACCCCCTCTGTTGTTTTATTTTTCCTTCTTTTCCACTATGTTCATCTGTTTCATTTCTTAAATATTCATTTTAATATTCTGAATACTGCTGCATATAATGATGGTCTGAGACAAAGCACAATGCAGTTGTTTTGAGTTGTAAGCTGAGTTATAGCCACTATTTCCATGGAGCACAGTTTTTACCTGAAAGAATGAGTGACAATGTTTACTTAAACTTTGTTATTTGGCTGATATTTTCTCAAAAATGATGAAGCGAGACAGTCACTTCAAGGAAAACAATTAATATTTGTTGTCAGTGATAAAATTGAGCTTCAAAGTCAATGTTAGAAATGTTGGAGAGGATGCGGAGAAAAGGGAACCCTCTTACACTGTTGGTGGGAATGTGAACTGGGGCAGCCACTCTGGAAAACTGTGTGGAGGTTCCTCAAACAGTTAAAAATATACCTGCCCTACGACCCAGCAATTGCACTGTTGGGGATTTACCCCAAAGATACAAATGCAATGAAACGCCGGGACACCTGCACCCCGATGTTTATAGCAGCAATGGCCATGATAGCCAAACTGTGGAAGGAGCCTCGGTGTCCAACGAAAGATGAATGGATAAAGAAGATGTGGTGTATGTATACAATGGAATATTACTCAGCTATTAGAAATGACAAATACCCACCATTTGCTTCAACGTGGATGGAACTGGAGGGTATTATGCTGAGTGAAGTAAGTCAGTCGGTGAAGGACAAACATTGTATGTTTTCATTCATTTGGGGAATATAAATAATAGTGAAAGGGAATATAAGGGAAGGGAGAAGAAATGTGTGGGAAAGATCAGAAAGGGAGACAGAACGTAAAGACTGCTAACTCTGGGAAACGAACTAGGGGTGGTGGAAGGGGAGAAGGGTGGGGGGTGGGAGTGAATGGGTGACGGGCACTGGGGGTTATTCTGTATGTTAGTAAATTGAACACCAATAAAAAATAAATAAAAAAAAAAAAGTCAATGTTATAATTTTCAAAAATGCAACCTAAACAGCTTCACAGTACTTAAATTCTTGGTAGTGTTTACTACCAAGATACTAGTGATACTAGTGAATATGAATTTTTTGATATTATGTAATGAAATATGTCAGTATTTAGAAAAGCTTTATAACTCAACCAAACCATATTCTCCTTATGAGTAATGTGTGATATAACAAAATCATGCGTTGATAAAAGATTCATTCTAAATGTAAACCAGACCAATGGATATTAGACTGAGTACAGAATGTTCCCTGATGTGGTTTCAGATTCCACTCTGCAACCCACCTTGAAGCAGCTTTCCTTGTCAAGTTTTGGTGAAGTATCAAAAAAGAATATCCCATAATTATTTGAAAAAACTATTTAATTATTCCCTTTTCCAACTGCATATCCCTATAAGGCTGGGTTTTCTCCATGTATTTCAACCCAAACAACAGAATGAATGCAGAAGCAGATATATATAAACTATACATATGTCAGGGATATTAGAGTTTATATTGATATATCAACTCCAGTTTGCCTTGTAGGTTCCATATTTGTAACTCCTTTTACCAATAGTAAGACATCCTGCTTTCAATACCTTTCATATATTTACTCATTTGCTCAATCTAGAATATACGGAAAGTGGTACCAGAATTATTTAGTACCAAAGGAAAAGAGTAAACTATATATAGTTCATTATTTGTATGGGAGTATTTTTTAGTTAAATTTACATTAGTAAAATGTACATTTTAATTGCATAACTCAAAAAATTCTGACAAAGGGATATACCTATGTAAATGACACCTCTATCGAGATAGAGAAATTTTCCATCGCCCCAGAAAGCTTCATTGTTCTCTGCCCCCGTCAATACCTCCCAGAGGCAACCATTTTTCTAAAATTTTTTGCTATAGATTCATTTTGCCAAACCTAAAACTTCTTGTAAAAGAAACTATATACACTCGGATTTCTCTTGTTTCCAGCTTCTGTGAGATTCATCCATGAGGCTTCTTGTATCCATAGTTCATTCCTTTTTATTGCTGAATAATAAGTATTTCACTGTAAAAATATACCAAAATAGATTGTTCTCTTATTGATGGGCATCAGATATGCTGTTTTCAGCTTTGAGATATTGTGAATAACGTTGTTTTGATCATTCTTATACAAGTCTTTATGTAGACACATTTTCATTTTTCTTGGATAAATACCTGGAAGTGGAACTACTGGGTCATAGGGTTGGTGTTTGCTTAGCTTTATGGAAAGCTATCATATATTTTACCAAATTAGTTTCATTATTTTTGTGCTGCTTCCAGCATTATAAAAGAGTTCTGTATATTACACATCCTTGCCAACATTTGATGTTGTCACACTTTTTAATTTTAGCCATTCTGGTAGGTATCAAGTGATATCTACTTGTGGTTTTAATTTTCATTTTCCTGATAATTAAATATATTGAGCACTTTTTCATGCACTTATTGGCCATTTTTAAATCTTCCTTTGAAGCTCCTTTTCCAATCTTTTGCTTCTTAAAAAAAAATGAGTGGAAAAAAATCAAAGAGTGTGACAAAACATGACAGAAAACTCATGGAAGTGAACAAGGGGTAGTAAAGGGGACAAAACATGAGAGAAAACTCTGGGAAGTGAACAAGGGGTAGTGGAAGGGGAGGTGAGCGGGGGGATGAGGTGACTGGGTGACAGGCACTGAAGGGGGACTTGATGGGATGAGCACTAGGTGTTATACTATATGTTGGCAAATCAAACTTCAATTAAAAAATATATATATATACCTATAAAAATAAAATTGGGTTGTTAAGAGGTAAAGGAGAGTGAGAGGTATAGGCTTCTTGTTATGGAATTAATAAATCATGAGGCTGAAAAGTACAGCATAGGGAATATAGTCAATTGTATTGAAATAGCATTGTGTGGTGACAGATGGTAGTTACATTTGTGGTGAGCATGGCATAACAGAATTGTTAAATAGCTCTGTTGTACACCTGAAATAATGTAACATTGTATGTCAACTATACTTCAATTTAAAAAAGGAACAAAGTAAAATGAAAAGTTGCAAAAAACAAGGCATTTTTAAATAAAAATATGGCTTTTTCCCCATAATATCCCACTTTTTTTTTAAGTATCCCCATCAGAGTTCCTGAGAGATTAACCCTTTAAGAAAAGAAAGTGATAATATATAGTCTCTGTAACTCCACCCTCCATTGCACAGTGCCATGTCCTTAGTAGGTGATCAGAAAGGTTTATTGGATTCATTTCACTTGGCAGAACAATTGAAAAAACAATGGGTTGTTTGTCCTTTCATTATTGTCATAAAAGTTTTTTTAAAAGATTATGTAGATAAGTCATTTGTCAGGTATATGTATTAGGAACATGTTTCCTGGTCATGATTTGTCTGTTTTCTAAACAGATGAGTTGCTTTCTGATGAGTTGAAGTTTTTGAGTTTTGAGAAAGTCTAATATACTGATTTTTTTCTTTTATGATTATTGCTTTCTATGTCCTAAGATATCTTTACCTCCCCCTAGGTTGTTTTATTCTAAACACTTTATAGCTTTAATGTTTAGTTGTGTGGTCTAGTTTAGTTTCTAAACTTTAATGTTTAGTTTAGTGAAAATGAATTAATTTTCATTTGTGGTATTAGTGAGGTTCATTTTTTTTCTGTATGAGAATGCAGCTCTTTCCAGCATTATCTGTGATGTCTTTCCCTCCACCTCTGAATTGCCTTGGCATGTTTTGAGTCTGTTTCTGGACTCTATTTGGTCCCATTGATTTACATATTTATCTTCATACATCATCAACTGTCTTTACAATTGTAGCTTTATAGTAACTCTTGAGGTTTTGTAAGATTTCTATTCTCTATTCTTTATCAAGACAATTTTAGATATTGTGGGTCAAATGCATTTTCATTTAATTTTTAGAATCATTTTGTCAGTTTCTACAAAAAGGCCTGCTAGAATTTTTTAATAGAATCTTATTGAATCTATAGACCAATTTTGGAAGAACTGACTTACAATATTGACCTGTTGAATTCACAAACAGTGTATATCTCTTCATTTATTTATGTCTCCTCTAACTTCTCTCAGCCAAGTTTTGCATTTCAGTGTAGAAAGTCTTGACATCTTTTGTCAAACTTATTCCGTATTACTTCATGTTTTTCAAAGCCATTGTAAATTTCTTTCTTTTAATTTTACTTTCCAACTGTTTGCTGCAAATATATAGAAATACAAATGATTTTTTATATATCAACCTGGTAACTTACAGTCTTTCTAAGTGCACTTATTAGTTGTAAAGATTTAGAATTTTCTACACTGACATTCATGTTATCTGCAAATAAAAAAACTGCTGCTTTTACCTTTCTAACTTCTTTCCCTTATTGCACTGGCTCGGATCTCCTATACAAGTATTAAGACTGGGGATCCCTGGGTGACGCAGCGGTTTAGCGCCTGCCTTTGGCCCAGGGCGCGATCCCGGAGACCTGGGATTGAATCCCACGTTGGGCTCCCGGTGCATGGAGCCTGCTTCTCCCTCTGCCTGTGTCTCTGCCTCTCTCTCTCTCTCTGTGTGACTATCATAAATAAATAAAAATTTAAAAAAAAAAGACTGGCTGTGTGGGGCACCTGGGAGATTCAGTCAGTTGAGCAACTAACTCTTGATCTCAGCTCAAGTCTTGATCACAGGGTCATCAGGGTCATGAGTTCAAGCCCCATGTTAAGCCCACCGAAAAAAAAATAAAATTTTTTATAGAAATTTACTGTATCCAATGAGGAGTTTTTCTTAATTCCAAGATTGCAGGATTTTTTCCTTAAAAAATTGTAATACCTGTTGAATTTAGTCACCCGTTTCTTTCTTTTTTTTTTCTGTCACTATGGTGAATAATATTGAATGGTTCTTGAATGTTAAATGTTAACCCAACCTTGTGTGTATGGAATATACCCTACTTGGTCATAATTCTTTTTTATGTGTTGATGGATTCAACTCGTAGTTTGTTATGAATGATTATGCCTGTGTTCATGATGGTTACTGATGGGTAATTTCTTTTTAATAGCCTTCTCTAATTTTGGTTGGCCTTATACGACAAGTTTGGAAGTATTCACATTTTTTTCCTATTTTTAGATTTTGTATAAGGTTAATATTATTCCTTCCTTAAATGTTTGGTAAAATTTTAAGTGAAATCATTTGTGTCTTTCTTTTTAAGTAATGTTTGCACAATGAATACAATTCCCTTAACAGATACAGATTCAGAACAAAACATACTTTTCAGATTTTCTATTTCATCTCATATCTCATTTAGTTAAGTTGTGTCTTTAAAGAAATGTGTCCATTTCATCCAAATTTCCTAATTTATTATAATGTACATAGTTATTTCATTGTTATCCTTTTTATGTCTCCAGAAACTGAGGTCCTCTCCTCTCTTTTATTTCCTCTTTCTCTTCCCCATAAATCTTGCTACATATTTATCAATCTTACCAAGGGACCAAATTTTAGTTTCCATAATTCTTATTTCTTTTATTTTCTTTTTACTATTTTATCTCTTTGTAGTTTCCTTTCTTCTACTTATTTTGGTGTTGATTTGTTTATGGCTTATAAAAGATACTCAGGGTGAAAACCTAGATCATTGATTTTAAGCATTTGCTCCTTTCTTACATGCATTTAATACCATAAATTTTACTTAAGCAGTTTTCCTGCATCAACATTTCTGATCTGTTTTCAGTATCTTCAGATATGAAGTGTTTTCTCATTTCCCTGTGATGTCTCATTTGTCCCATCTTGATAAGTTATGTCTTATCTTCCAGTTTGGAAGGTTATCTAACTTTACTTGTGATTTCCTCTGATACATTAGTTAGTTACACATGTGTTACATGGTTTCCAAATATTTGAGAATTTTTGATACCTTATTGGTAATGATTGCCAAATCAATCCTATTGTCATAGAACATACTCTGTAGCATTTCAGCATTTTGAGTTTTATGAAGACAGGTCTTGTGACTCAGCATATGGCCTATTCACCAAGAGACAAATGCTCTTTCGCACTTGAAAAGAATTGATATTCTACAGTTTTTGAGATGAAGTGTTCTGTAAATGACAGCTGAGTAATTTTCGTTGATGCTGTTGTTCAAGTATAGATATCCTTACTACTATTTTTTTTAACCTGGTGGCTCTAGCAATTCCTTGAGAACAAGATATTAAACCATCAATTAGGATTGTAGATTTGCCTATATCTCTATATCTTCTTTACTCTTATAGTTTACTTTATATGTATTGAAGTTATATATTTATACATATTTGTCTTTGTCATGTCTTCTTGGTAAATTGATATTTTTCATCATAATGAAGTGTTCGTCACCAGTAATACATTTTTGGCTTGAAATCTATTTTTTCTGATAGTAATATATCCAGCTTCCTTGTGCTTACAATTTGCATGGTATATATTTTTCCACCTTTTTTACTTTCAAGCAGCCTGTGTCTTCATATTTAAAATGAGTGTCTTATAGATAGCATAGGGTTGGGTCTTGCTTTTTTTAACGTAGTGTGACAATATCTGACTTCCAACTGAAATAAATGCTGTATGTGCTGCTTGAATGTAGGCTATTAGCATGTAATTTAATTATTTATATGTTTGGATCTAATCTTCTCACTGTGGTAAGAAAAGCTTTTGACATTTTACAAATATGAATAATATGCTGTTTTTTTTCTTTGTAAGGAACGTTTTATCAGGTTAAAGAAATCTCCTTCTAAATTTTATAAAATCTTAAATTTTTAAAATTTTTTTCTGCATGCATGTATTGAAATATGATCATTTGATTTATTTTTCTTCTTTAATCTGTTGATGTGATGAGTTTTGTAATAGTAAACCATACATCCATTCCTGTGATAAAACCAAGTTTGTCATGATATATTATATAATATGTGTATATCATCAATCTTTGTGGCTGAAATTGCCATATATTTTTCTTTCTTTCCCCTCTTACCACCCTTGCCACACTTTTATACCAAGATTATGTGCCAGCTTCATAACATGAATTGAGGATTGTACCCTTATTCTGTACCCTGGATTAGATTTTGGATTAGATTTTATAAGACTAGGTTACTTCTTCATTTTTTTGAGGAAACTATGTGGGCTTGGAGGTCCTTTTTTTAGGAGAAAAACATTTGTGTATTGATTTGTTTAACAGTTTTGGAACTATTCATGTTTTCTATTATTTAAAGTCAATTTTGTTGAGTTTTATCTTTCTTTTTAGAATTTGTCCATTTTGTCTGTATTTGACAGTCTGCATAAGTATTCATATTAAAGGTTTATCAGTAGTATTATTCTTTTCATAACACTAATGATAGATCCTACCTACCATCTGTTTGCTTTTGTTTTATGCATTTCTGATCTTGATTATTCTCTTCCCTCTAATTTCTTTGTGTTTATTTTGCTGATTTTTTTTTTTTTTTTTTTAGCTTATTGAAATGGTTGCTTGACTCATGAACATTTGGTCTTTCTTACTTTTTTTATATATACATTGAAAACAACAAAACTCCCTTTTTAAAACATATTTATTTGAGAGAGAAAGCGAGAGAGGATGTGGGGGGAGTGGCAGAGGGAGAAGCAGACTCCCCGCTGAGCAGGGAGCAGATCCCAAAACCCTGGAAACATGTCCTAAGTATAAGGCAGATGCTTAACTGACTGAGCTACCCAGGATCCCCAAAGCAACAAAACTCCCTTTAACTATTGCTTTTACTATATCCCACAAATTTTGATATGGAGTTTTTTATTATCATTAAGTTCATAATATTTTATTATTTCAGTTGTGATTTCTTTCACTCTTGGGTCATTGCATTTTTCCTAGAGATTGTTTTACTGACTTTATTTTGCTTACATTTTTGAACATTTAACTATGGAAAAAATAAATATCTAAAGTGTACACAGAACAGTATAGTGAATCCCCAAGTACTCATCACCCAGCTTCCATAATTATCAAGTTGTGTCCAGTCTTGTGTTTTCTATGCCTCGCCGACTGCCACCCCAATGTCCTGTATTAATTTCAAGTAAATCTTATGGGTTACTTAGAAATGTGTGTTAAATGTCCTAACTGTATGGGGGATTTTCTAGTTATCTGTCTAATTTAATTGTTGTATGTTCAGAGAACATTGTGTGATTTCATCCTTTGAACTTCTTTGTGATTTTCTCTATGTCCTAAAATATGATAAATATTCTGTAAAGATTCCACATTGTATTCTGCAGCTCTTGGGAGTATAATCCTATGTGTCCTTTAGGTAAACATTGTCAGTAGTATGTTCAGATCTTTATGTGCCTACACTTATTGTGTCTGATTATATCATTATGAAGCAATTTTCTTCATCGCTAGTTAATGCTTTTTATCCCCAAATCTACTCTGTTTGCTACAAACATAGCCATGCTAGTTCTCTGGTGATTGTAATCTGCATAGTACACTTCTTACTTTTCCAATTTTTATCCTTTCTGTATCTTTATCTTTTAGATGTCTTTTATAAAGAGCGTATTGTTGAATTCTTACATTCAGTCTGCCAATTTATTGCCTTTAACAGGAGCATCTGGTGTCTTTACATTTAATTTAATTAGTGACACATATAGGTTTAAATCTACCCATCTCATTTGGTACATTCTCCTTGTTTCACATCTGCTCCCCACTTCTTGTTTATTGCCTTCTTTAGATTCTTTTTAAAATCGATTTTCAAAATATATCAAGAGTTCAGCCAATTCTCACCACCCCCACTGCTGCCACCTCACCCAGACCATTCTCCTGCTTCCTCTGGATAAAGCAGTGGCCTCCTGACGTATCTTTCTCCTTTCTCCTTCCTCCCACTTCCCACCTCCCCCCGACCATCTGCTCACCAAACAGCAGCCAGAGCAAGCCTCTTAGCTTGGAAGCTCCATCATACCTTGCCTCGCTCCAAAGCCTGTGTCTTGGCTCCTGCTCACACGGTGGAAGCCGTGAGTGGCATGGTGCTCAGAGGGACCCTTATGGCCTGTGAGGCTTGCTCTCCTCACATTACATGGGCCTCAGTTCAGACCACCACCCTCGCTCTGTGTACTCCAGACTCACCTGTCCATCTGCAGTTCCTCTGACAGGGCAGGGCCCCTCCAGCCTCTCTTAGGGGGAACTGTTCTCACCCTGGCCTTGTACCCAGTTCATCTGCGTACCCTTTCCACATCCTTGATCCAGAATCACTTTCTCAGTGAGGTGAGCCATGCCCACCCAATGTAACATGTCCTCATCACACCCTCAGCCCTCCTCCTACCCTTGACCCTGTTCTCGTCTCTGTCCTATCAATTAGTCACCTTCTGCCATCCTATGCAGTGCCCTGATTATGGTGTCATGTGTTTGTTTCTCTGCCTCTCTTAGAAAAGAAACTTCATGAGGGGTTTCTGCCTGCTTCTCAAGCTCCTCAAATAGGGACTGGCTCATGGTACAAACTCAAAGGATATCCATGAACAAATGTAGGAATTGCATGTTTTCCCTTACGGTTGTTTGAAAATCATATCCCCTTTTGTTTCTTGCTTTCATTTTTCCATAGAAATGGCAACATGCATATTTGACAAATCAAAGTCTAAAATGAGCTGATATGTTACTGTCTTCCTCCTGGAATTTACAGTGACCTCTGAACACTTGTAATATACTCCATTTAATTTGTTTGGAGGTTTTTGTGTATGTGTTTTGGGGGGTGTTTTGTTTGTTTGAGGAAGGGGTCAGGCATGGGTGAAAATTCAGTTTTATGGGAAACTGAGTCCAGAATTCTAAACGTTAGACTGACAACAGTGAATGACTAAAAGACATTGGACTTCTAATTGTCTTTTTTATGGAAATCAGCCAAGTGCAGGTGTTTGTCAGGTTCCTACTTTGGTTTCAGGAACTTGTCAGTATGATCAAGTTGGTTTCCAAAGACATGATCCAATATGAGCGGGATGAAAATACTTCACATACTTGTAAAAACAGACATTTAAGGACACCACACTCAGAAGTTCCCCTCTGAAGTCTGGGCTGCTCCTCGGAAATGTGTGTTTTTGCAAGTCCCCCACCCAGTGGAAAGTGGTCTGCAGCTTCCCTAGAGACCACTACACAGAGCCTTTGATCAGAGTCAATGTGTCATTTGTGAGAGCATGGTAATAGTATAGGAGTGATTTAAGGGAGCTGTGGAGATATCAATAGAAGTGTAAAATCCATGTCAGAGGAACAATTTGAATAGTCTTAAACCTAGGGAGGCTTCTTGCACTTCCATTTCAAGTCCATTTCCAGACTTTCAGAGCCTAGAGGTATAAGTATGCAGGTGTGCAGCTGCCTGATACCTACAGCATCACACCTGTGCCCTCTCTGGCCCTCTCTGAAGCAGGGTCAGTCCGCATGGTCCACATGCCACCCATTGGCAGCAGTGGTCCTCTGCGTACTGTCCCAGAAAACAAAATTATTTTGTGATTATGCTTTCTGTTTCTTCCTGGATTTCAGGGTTCACATGCTTTATATCACGGACAAAGATGGGCCCCAGGGTGGACATACATGCACCTTGATAACAGCCCCAACCAGCAGGTGGTCGCTGGTCCTTTCCTCCCGGGAAAGCTTGATACTTGCTAGTTTTCCCATCATCCTCTCAGATTGTTGAAGTTGTTGGACTCACTGTGTTGTTCTATAGGAATGCTTCCAGGATTCTCTGAAATTGTGACAGACTGCCGGGCTGGGAGGGGATAGGAGTGGGCTTGATATCCTCCCTTGCCTCCATTCAAACTGAATGAATGCTCAGGTCTTCATCGTCAACCAAATTCATTTCCCTTCCCCTTTACAATTAGGATGTAAAGTTACCAAGATAGGAAATAGTCACAGCAGAGGCCTCTGACCCATGGAATTCAACATTTGCCCCAAGTCCCCAGCCACACCCCCACTGGTTTCTGTGCTTATTTCTAGGGTACCCAGGCTTATCCAAATCTCCTGAGGCTCAATCTTTATTGGCTCTTAGATAACCACTTATCCTTTCCTTGAAATTCTTCCCTCCACCCCCTTGGGTTCCCTGGCAAAATGTCACCTTTTACAAAAAATGTTCTTGATTAATTTTTGTTACAAAAGCAATAGAAGTTTTTATAGTCAGTGAAAAGATGAAAAAGCATTTTAAAATGTTAATAATATCCCCCAATTTATACTTTTCTTAGCTAATAGATAGTATATAGACATTACTAGCTGTGCTCATATTTGTAAGTACAGAATAGTCTTTTGTACTTGTTTTTACAACCAGATGTCTATGATTCTATACAATACATGTAACTTCAAAGCTTCCTCTCCTCAGTAAACTGTGCATCAAAGATGTCCTTCCAGATCAACAAATCAAACTGGATTCAATTCTTTAACAGAGGAGCACATCCAGTGTATCCAGTTATTCTTCATTGAGAAGCATTCTGGTTTTCTCCAGTTTTTGCCACTTCAAAAATTCTAATATGATATCACTGAATACTTTCTAATATAGTATTAACTTACTTCTGTAAGAAATATTTCCCAATATGGTATCACTAAGCTCTTGTATTTTGAATTTGAATTGATATTTTCAGATCACTTTTTCAAAGGAGCTTAAAAAATTCACATTCTCACCAGAAATGCAGAGGTGTGTAGAGTTCTGTATAGTCCCTCTGACTCCAGATGTCATCAGTAGGTTTTTTGCCAGTCTGTCTGAAAATTATATTACATTGGCAGTTTTCATTGTTTCTTCATGACCAGTGCTCACGCAAATATCTTTTTTATGCATTATTGGCCTTCTGGATTTCATTCCCTGTAAACTGCCTATTCATGACTTTTGTCTGAGTTTCCATTGGGTCGCTGTGTGTCTTTATCTTAACAGTGTATAGCAGTTCTTTATAGGAATTTTAGTGTTTTGTGGTCATATGTTACAACTATTTTACTAAGCCTACTAATATACTCTTTATACTGTTTTTTTCTGCCATATTTTAAAACTTTATCTGGTTAAATATTTTTTAATTTTTGTCTATTTTCTCTGGATATCTTGCATTGCTTAGGAAGGTCTTCCTCATGCCAAAGTCATACAAAAATTTTCCTGCTTTTTTTCTTGTAATATGTTTACATTTAACTGTATAACATTTATATCTTTATCTGGAATTTAGTTCTGGAGGCATGGAGGTGGGGTATAAGTATATTTTCTGCCAGCTGGCATTTATTAAATGGACCACTCTTTTCCCTGGGAACCGAAATGCCACTTTGGGCATACATTTTTTTTTTATAATATATTGACTAGCTCATCATTGTGGTGAAGTAAACCCTCCCTTATTGCATTCTTAATTTTTTTTGTTTGCTATTAGAAACGTGTTAATAAATATAAAGAGTTTAGGACAGTGCCTCTTTTTTGTTTGCTACTAACCTAATTTTACTTAAATATTTTAACAATTATGGAAAATATTGAACATCTATATATGTATACAGAATAATATATTAAACCCCCATGAGCCCATCATTCAGTGTCCATAATTAGCAAGTAGTGGCCAGTCTTGACTTCACACTTCAAAATAGTTATATCCAATTCCCTAAAAGACATTAGAACTCTGATTGATATTGCCTTCCAGTTTTGCATGAGTTTTGAAAGAATTGGCATTTTTATGATGTCATACCCCCTTGCTGAAACACAATCAGCTTTTCCATTTTGGCCCATCTCCACACTCTGTGGCTTTCAGTCTTCTGCTAGATACTCTGGGTCTGAATAGCCTGCTGGTGTCTCCCCTTCTTCTGATTTTGTTTCCTCCACACATGACTGAGACTTGTGCCCTGAGTTCTTTTTCTGAGAGCGCTCAAACAGTATCTTGTCTACAGCTGATTCCCAAGGTGACAGTTCCAGCCATGACTTTTAATTTATTCAGCAGACGTGTGTTGAGCACTTGCTATGCCTGTGTGTTCTGCTTCATGCTGAAAAGATAGTGGTGAAAGGCAGATGCAATGTCTGCTCCCTGGTGAGTCAGTGGTACACTCAGGGTAGAGGGCAAGAGGCTGCTCTGACTTGGTCTATGCAGGCCAGGTGGGCTTCCTGGAAGAAGTAGTATTTAAGTTGAATTCTGAAGAGCTGGTAAGAATGTGCTGGGCAAAGGAGCAAGATGTGAATGTTGGAGGATAAAAGAGGATGTGGGTGGGAAAAATATCCTGTTCCCAAAGAACAAGTGGCCCATGATGAGTCTGGGAGGGAGCATCATCAAGTTCCATCCTTTCTGTGCTGGCCTCTGCTCTGAGCCCTTTGTGTTGACCTCATTTCACCCTCACAACAATCCAGAAAGGCAAAATATAAAGAAACTCACACAGGTCACCCACTTGGCCAGGTCTATGCAGCCAGCAGGATCATGAATCAGGTTTGAAACTTGCATTCAAGAGCCCACCATGGCAAGCCAAATGCTGTTGAGGAACCTTTCTCAGGAGACTGAACAGGTTATACTTTCCGTGTTTGTGCTGCTGTGCGAAGAAGCCATTCTGTTGTGTGTGCCAGCAGTTGCAAGGAGGACATGTGGGCTGCGGTTGGGTAGGGCTTATTGCAACCATAGCAAAACACATAAACTAATATCCAGAGGAAAATGCAGCCATGAAAATGGAATGTAACACTGAGAGTAAATTTCTGTGAGAAAAAGTGCCAGGAGAAAGAGGCAGGAAATGGAAAGAAAGACAAAATGCAGCCATTGGACTAATTCCACCTTTATTAATGCAACATTTTCCCACCATCTTTTATGAAGGACTGTGCCATAGCTGCAAGAGTCACCTTTATAAAATGAACCTGTTGAGAGCATGCTGGTTAGATCTGCTTTAGGAATTTGTGTAGCGACTTTTCCAGGTAAGCAGAGGGCACTTCTCCAAGAATCAACTTTTTGGTTATTTTAGCCATATGTTATGAATAGCTTTCTAACGTGAATTGTATGCCCCAGTGGCTTATTAAACTGAAGTTATGCAACTAAATTTATCCCCTCCTTGACATAAGTATGAAGCATGGCATAATTAAAAGCACATTTAGGGGGAGCGCGGGTGCTGCGGCGAGAGGAGGAGCGCGGGGGCCGGGGCGGCCTGGGCGGCGAGCGGGCAGCGGAGCCTCAGCCTATGTGACTGGGTGACGCCGGCGCGGCCTCCATCTGGAGAGGATTCAAGGTGACCAACGAGGAACCTCTTCCAAAAAAGGTTCGACTGAGTGAAACAGACATCAAAGTTATGGCACGAGAGGAGTTCATTCTAAGGTGGAAACAATATGAAGCATATGTCCAAGCTTTGGAGGGCAAGTACACAGATCTTAATTCTAATGATGGGTTAAGGGAGTCTGAAGAAAGACTAAAGCAACAACAAGAGTCTGCTCGCAGGGAAAGCATCCTTGTAATGCGACTAGAAACCAAGGAGCAAGAGGTGCAAGAGTGTACTACTCAAATCCAGTACCTCAAGCAAGTCCAGCAGCCTAGTGTTGCCCAACTGAGATCAACAATGGTAGACCCAGCGATCAACTTGTTTTTCCTCAAAATGAAAGGTGAACTAGAACAGACTAAAGACAACCTGGAACAAGCCCAAAATGAACTGAGTGCCTGGAAGTTTATGCCTGATAGGTAAACAGATCATACTCCCCAGTCAAGACTTCCCTGACAGTCCCACTGCGAGAAAGCTGTGGTGGGACAGCCAAGTACTTGTTTCCACACCAAGACTCTGACTTTTTGAGCCAAAAAAAGCCACATTCTTATACTATCCAGCTTGTAGTGGTTAATGTAAAACTTACCAGATGAACCTTGTGTTTTAGCTTTTTTTTCTTCCCCCTCCCCTTGCTTCAGAGGCCTGATGGCATTGGACTCTACCGAAGAAGTGGCCACCTCCGAAAAATTCCCCTTCTAGAACATGTAGACACTTGAGAAATGTTTCTGTTTGAAGAAAATAGAGGGAGAAACAGAAGTCTTAAGTCTGTGGCACACTGTGTCTTCAGACAGTTTGGAGGAATGAAAACCTAGAGATTTAAAATCATGTATTGAACATGTAAAATTCCAGTAAAATGTAAAAATTGAATATGCATTGCTCTTAACCTTGAGCATAGTGACTTAGAGACACTGTATCTCAGGTTTGCCAATAAGACTGTGGACTTTGTGATTGTTGTTGAACTTCTGGGTCAAAACTCAAATGAGGTGAATTTTGCCTTTAAAGAGTTTATTTGCTAAGAACCAATTTAATAGTCACGAGAGAATCAAATAATAGATGTCAGTATAAGTAGTTCATATATTTAACCATTTAGTTTGGGGCTCTATATTACTTGATTGAGCCTTAAATCAATGTGGTTTTAATCAATGGTTTGTTCTTTGAATGGTTGCTAATGCTGTAGATAATCTTACTGAGGACTGTACAAACAAACATAAAGGTGTGGTATCAAACTTCAGGTTGAAACTGTTTGAAGCATTATAAACATTCATTTCACTACTAGATTGTATAAGGATATTGGCTGTGATGAGACTCACTGCGTTATTTTTTTCAATAGTGAAATTAAATCCCCATTCCATTCAACAGGCACATGTTGAAAGAGCATTGTCGTTGATGTTAATGGGGGAATGTGTTTCCTTCATTGTATTTGGGCCATTTGTATTGCACTCTTGATATTAAATTAAATGTGCCTTGAAAATAAATAAAAATAAATTAAAGCACATTTAACTAGGGGGCAGGATGAGCTATTTCAGCTGTGGCTCCCCCTTGGGCCATTCTGGGCATCTCTCAGACTCCTTTTTCTCACAGTTCTCTCCGGCCCAGGGGCCTGGAGTCCATTTCAACCCCATGCTGTGTACCAGTCAGGAATGACTTATTTCTATAACAGTACAATGTGTCTACACATAAAGAAAATGACCATAGGATATTGGCCATGGAGTGAGAGAGAGCCTAAAAGAATGATCTGTTTTTTGATACAATTTTAATATCAAAGAAGAAATTTCAGGGAAGATAGGAGGAGAGAGCCTGCCCTTCCCTGTCCCTGGCCTGGTTCACCTCCTTATCTCTGGGATTCTGCTCCTCCCAAAACTAGAGCATGTTCAAGAAAGGGTTACAGGAGGGGAAATGTCTGTGTCTATATGATTATGTGCTTATGTATTTTTTCATTGGGAATAATTTATCTTACTCTTCCTTAAATAGATTTTGTTGTTTAGGGCAGATTTAGGTACATAGCAAAATTGAGAACAAAGTATAGATCGTTCTTGCACCCTCTGCCCTCTCCCACACACATAGCATCCTGCATTATCAACATCCCCCACCAGATTGGTGCATTTGTTACAATTATGAACCTTTGTTGTCACATCGTAATCTATCATTTACATTAGAGTTCACTCTTGGTGTTGCTGTTCATTCTACGCATTTGAACAAATGTGTAATGATATGTATCCACCATTATGGTATCAATCGTAAAAATCCTCTGAGCTCTGTGTGTTGATCCTTTCTCCCCCAGCCCTACTCCTGGCAACTGATCTTTTTACTGTCTCCATAGTTTTGGCTTTTCCAGAATGCTGCATAGTTAGAAGCATACAGTGTGTAGCCTTTTCAGATTGGCTTCTTTTACTTAGCAATATGCATTTAAAGTTTTCTCCATGTCTTTTAGTAGTTTTATAGCTCATTTCTTTTTAGCTCTGAATAATATTCCATTGTCTAAATGTACCATAGTTTATTTATCCATTCACCTACTGAAGGCTGTCTTGGTTGCTTCCAAGTTTTGTCAGTTATGAATAAACTGCTATAAACATCTCTGCTTATCTTGCTTCTTTAAAATGCAAAATCAGAACACATCCCCAACTTCTGAATATGGAAAAACTCTGTAGATGTAATGTAAAAATGTAAAAAGGGATCTCCCTCGGAAAAGGATAAAAAGGGTGTGTGATCTAACTGCATTTGGCTAAAACATCAAATAGTAATGATATTTTTAAAAATATTTATTTATTTATTTATTTATTTATTTATTTATTTGAAAGAGAGGACAGTGGGAGTAGGGCAGAGGGAGAGAGAGAATCCTCAAGTAGACTCTCTAGTAAGCACAGAGCCTGATACAGGGCTCAATCCCAGGACCCTGAGATCATGACCCTGAGCTAAAATCAAGAGCCAGTCACTAAACTTAGCTCAAAAAGGAAAATCATTAAAGGGCCACACTCAGTAAGCCCCTATCCTAATCTGCTGTTCTGAGCATTCAGTGAACTCCCTTCTAGGTGTCCCTCAAATAGTAATGATATTTAAACTGTTAAGTTGATTTCTGGGGCTTGCATCATAGCTTGACCAAATGATGCCACATTATGCTATTCCAATAGCTTAATGTCACACACCTGCTTAAAACCTTAGGTTGTAGAGAAAATGTCAACCATTGGGGAAAAAGGGAATCCTAGATCCGTCCTAAGCATATTTTATATTTATATTTATGTATTTTATTTTTTCCTTTGACACTTCAGCAGCTTTGATCAAGGAGCCTCTTAATTCTTGTCTAGTGCAGAAAACATCACATGACAGAGCTTGAACGACATGTGAGCATCTCTACCCCTTCCTTCATCCCACTATCACCATCCTCCCCACAGACCCTGTGAGGCCCACTGTCTGCCTGCCACTGCTTGAGTGCTATGTGATGACAGCAGTTTTGTGACACACTGCCATGTGGGAGATGACACCAAGTTTTAGAAAGCCTAAGAATCCTGCCCTAGGTCACACAGTTAAGAAACTGCAGCATTGGGGTTGAGTCCAGGTCACCTCCTCCAAACCTGATCTGTACTGCCCCTTTGCAAGAGTTGTGCTTGACTTTACGCTATCTAGTGTATTTGCTGCAGTATATGCTCCAGAACATAAAATTCCCTAATAGATGACTACAAAGTGAGCTGAATTTGAATTGCTATGCTTGCTGGAAGGTACACATTTCAGAGCCAAATACGTACAGGGTATTTTAAGCCTGGAAATGGACAGATGAACTCTCACAAGTAAGACCTGGTAGAGATCCACAGTAAGGCAGTAAGACAAGGAAAAGAGCCAGCATTAAAGGCAATAGATGGCAGGCACTCCAGAGAAGGAAAGAGAGTAGAATACCATACAGGGAGGCAAGAACTGTAAGGATGAAGGATTATATTGCACAGTCCAAGCTTCTATAACGAAACACCACAGACCAGGTGTTTAAAAATTAGACATTTGTTTTACAGTTTTGGAGACTGGGAGTTTGAGATCAGGGTGCATGGTCAGGTTCTGGTGAGAGTTAATTTCCTGGTTTGGAGATTCCACCTTCTTTCTGTGTCCTCGCATGGTGGACAGAGCTCATGAGGCCCCTGCCTCCTAAGATCATGAGGCCATTAGGATATCAACATGTGAATTTTGGGAGGACACAAAGATTTAGCCCAAGCAGAGATTGTTAGTATTATGGGGGAGTAAAGGAAAAATAAAGCATACATGAGACCTGGTGAAAGAAGTAAGGGTGGAAGACAACCAGCAGAGGGCTGAGGAATGTGCGAAGAAAGGGGGAAGGAATATAGAGCAGATGTGGATGGAAGGCTGTAACTGGAAGCATGGTTTATAAGAGCTGTGCTTCTGGGAGGATGCTCAGGATCACAATCCTGGGGGAAGCAGATGAGCAGGCTTCTATCAGGAATGTGAGCAAGATAGGATTAAGGGTACAGAAAATGGGAGATTAAAGTCTGAAAGTGGAGAATGAAAATAAGACCCAATTTTAGCTGCACTTATTTTTGTTTGCTTGCTTCTCCAGGTGCCACATGGAATGTTCTTGGAGGTAAACTAGGTGTCGGATCTGTTACATTATTTTAGCTCGAAAAAGGAAAATCATTAAAGGGCCACACTCAGTAAGCACCTATCCTAACCCACTGTTCTGAACACTCAATGAACTGCCTTCCTGGGTAGTCTGAATCCAAGCTTCTCTGTCACATGACTCATGGTGACTATAACCAATTGTTGCTGACTTCAGTGAGTTATCTCCTCTTTCTCTTGACAGTCAATGTCAGAGCTGTGACATACGCCAGGCCCAGCAGTCCATATGTCTTGCTGAACTATGGGCCATCAGGGCTACAAAGTTCAGTTATCTATTTATGTGATAAACAGATATGTTAGTGCTTACTTGGCATTTTCTAGGTGTCTCTGTGCTAGGCATTGTGCCAGCTGCAGGGTTCCCAATGGAGATTAACAGATGTGGCCCAACTCTTCCAGGAGCTTCCAGTAAAATGAAGTATAAAGATACTAACACACACATACATGCACCTTGTTGCAATTAATGCGAAGCACAGTAAAGAGAAAAGTATGTTCTATGAGAAAAAACACATGGGACTTAATTTAGGTAATTGTCAGGGGAAATCTTTTAGCTAGTGACATAGGACCTGAAGGGTGTGTATGAGTCAGTACAGGAAGGCTGGCAAGCAAGGAGGAAGAGTACTCAGAGAGGGTGAGTTCCTCAGGAGGAAGAGTACTCAGAGAAAAGAAAGGTGGGGGTGGGGAGAAACATAATGGATGAAGGACAGTAGTGTAGAATGAGATGGAGAGGGAGGCAGGGTTAGAACACAAGTGGACCTAGGTTATGGAGGGGAGCTTCTGTTTTTATTTTATAGGTAAAATTCTACTTTGGAATTTAAGGTGAGGGAAATGCATGATCCAATTTAAAAGATCATGAAGGTTGCTATGTAGAGAATGGATTGGGGTGGGAAGCAAGAGCAGAAGCAGGAGATCATCCCAGCTGTTCTGTGCTGGGTCCCTGGGGCAGATGGGTAGAAATTAAGAAGAAAATAAGTAGATGGATTTAAGGTCATTTGAAGGTAGAAATCCCATCATTAAATTGTAGACTTTACATGAGTCATGGATTAAAAACTTCACTGATTATAGAGAAAGAGGACCAAGAATGCTTCCAGCATCCTGGCTTGATCAACTTAAATATATGGGAAAAAGCCTTCACAAATGGGGGAAAAAAATGGAGGAGAGGCCAATCCAATGAGGAGAGTGGAATGTGTTTATGGTCTCATTATGTTTGAGGTAACTGAGATATTCAAGTGAGATGTCACATAGGTGGTCAGATCCACAAGACTGAAGTGAAATTCAGAAGATAGTTCAGGGCTGGAAATATAAATTTGGGGATTGTTGGCATTTGGATGGTATTTCAAGACATGGGTGCTGACAACATCTATGGAGAAAGTGTGAGCAAGAGCTCAGAGTGAGGCTCCAAGGAATGTGTCATTTACAGGTCAGAGATCTGTGGAAGAGCCAGCAAAGATCGAGAAGGGGAGGCTGAGAATTATTCGGAAATCAAAAGAGCTAGTGTTATGGAGACAATAAGGGAGAATATTCAAGGAAAGTTTCATCAAAGGTATTGAGCACTACACACAGATCTAATAAAATGAGGAATGAAAAGCCCATGGGATTAGAAATGTGCCCAACCTGTGGGTCTTAGCAAGAACAGTCTTGGAGGAATGGCCCTAACTGAAGCCACTTGGCATCAGATTGGGAAATGAATGAGAGATATAAGATCCATATTGAATGGAAGGTCTGTAACCAAGGCAAGTGGAAAAAAAGAATAAGGAGGGTAGATTATCTAGTAGTTATCAAAGTTTCAAATTAATAGTGACTATAAGTATATGGTATTCATGTGTGGGACAGGCACCACAGAACTGGAGAGCCTAAAAATGGACTTATGTGTATGCAGGAGCTTACAAAACAGAGGCAGCCCTACAGCGCAGATGGAGTTCTCTTGTGGGAGTATGGGAAAAGTAGAAATATGAGGGTGGGATGGAGGGATGAACCCACCAAGAGTATGGAATACCTTGATGGGAGATTATAGATGGTCAAGATATTGTGCTAAAGGTGAGGAAATGATGGACTTAAGACCTAATAGGGAAGCAGGCAAGCACTTGGAGCTAGCATGGTATTCCTGGAGGCTGCCCAAGATGGCATGGCCCTGACACACAGCCTCCCATCTCCATGAGAGTAGACCTCACCATTCTGATTACGAGTCAAAATAAGCTTGATGGGCAAGTGGAGATTTCAGACCTTTCCCATGTCTCTTGATATAATGTACTGAGGCAGGCAAGTGTGTTTTTCTGTGTCTGTTGCCATTTTTTATCTTGGATTTAGGCAGTTTTTCCCAGAAAATGGTTCCCACTGCAAAGTATTAACAAAGAGAGCCTTGACGTGCCACCATCAGCTCTCACATTCATATTTCCTCCATATTTGCTCTTGGCTGGTGGGTACCATGACTCATTGCAACTACTGGGACTGCCAGTGATGTTTCCTGGTAACTTAGGGGTCTTCCATGAGCAGTGCCCTCAAGAGCGTATTCCTTGATGGATATATGTCTTAGGAAAGTGGCTGGTTTCAGTTTTCACTTGCTTCCCAACTGTGATTGTTGAAGAAGGTTAATAATAATGTATGATAACATCATTTTCAATTTTTGCATTTTCTGTTATATATAATCTACCTTTATTTTTTCCTTCTTTCCTTTTTTTTCTAATTACACTGTACAGGTTATTATTTTTAATTATTACATTTGTTCTAGCCTTGCTACTTATGTAAGGAAAGAAAATATAAACACTTTTTTTCAGTGTGTGTGTGTGTTAACATTTTCAAAGGTCTTTTTTATATTAGGCAATATTGGTCCATTTAAGAGTAAAATTCAGGAGACAAGGACAATGCTTTTTTTCAGTTTTAAGAATCCAGGCTAATGCAAGCACCATGCAGAAGTGAAGTATGGTGTCCTGGAGAGGTGTTAAATTGGAGAATTTTAAATTTGGAAGACACTGGTGCACAAATGATATTTCAGGAGACAAGATTACCGAGGAGAAGAGTACAGATAGAGAAGAAAAAGGAGCTCAAGATGGAAAAAAAAAAAAGTTTCTAGCCCAAGGGGTGTGGACTGAGCTAAATGAGATTATAAATCTGAAAATCATCAGTATAGAGATACTTGAAGCCCTGGAAATGAATGGAAATACTTAGTATATCAATTAACTAAGTTAGGTACAGTAACAAACAGCCCCCAAATCTCAGAGGCTTTACCCACAGAGGTTTATTTTCAAGCTTACTGCATGTCACTCTCATGCAGGCTGACAAACCAGCTGCCATCTGGAATGTCACCAGACTTGGTGGCAGGGAGGAAGGGAAGGACTACAGAATTGAGGACCAGCAATGATATGTATTGATTCAGAATTACATACATCACCTCACCTCATGTTTCATTGGCCAAGAAAGTTTTATATATATCTTCCATGAATAGCCTTAGGGAAGCCAGGAAGTACAATTCTTCTGAGTGCCCAGAAGCAGAAGAAACTCAGATATTAGTGAACAGTATTTTTTTATTGGAATTCAATTTGCCAACATACAGCTTGTCACCCAGTGCTCATCCCGTCAAGTGCCCACCTCAGTGCCCGTCACCCAGTCACCCCAACCCCCCGCCCACCTCCCTTTCCGCTATCCCTTGTTCATTTCCCAGAGTTAGGGTTCTCTCATGTTCTGTCATCCACACTGATATTTTCACTCATTTTTTCTCCTTTCCCCTTTATTCCCTATTAGTGAACAGTTTTAATGTCCACCACAGCCACCTTTCTGGTCACCAAATATTTAATTCAGTTTTTTCACACAAATATCAAATGTAGTTGCAACCCATGAGAGACAACTCTAATGTCTCATTAACTTCAAAGTCAGGGGGTTTTGTTTTTAATTTTTGCATTTGCATAATTAATTAATGTAAAATACGTATAATTTTTCAGCATCGCAAACAGAAATCTACATGATGTCCATCCAGTAGTTGCTTTGTAAGATCCAGATACTGCTTCTCTTACTCTGAAGACCTGTGGACTAAAAAGACAAATTAGCTGGCACCCTGCAACCCCTGCACACACACACAATCACATAACTGCACATAATACACACACATACAACCACATGTATCACATTAAACCACATACATACACACACCTCCCCACACTCCTCATGCATAGTGGTGGAAGAGAAGAGCAACCACTTTGAGCACTCCTAAAATGAGGGGAAGATGGCAGTCACTGGCCATAGAAATTCTAAATTTCCACTGGGCACAGGCTGTGAAGACCCCTTACCTGGTCCCAGTGCTTCCCAGTTATGCCATCTCCTATTCTCCTGGTGTTTGCTCCTCCTTTTTTTGAGAAGACAACATTGAAAATTATGGCCTCCTTGGGGTTGGCAGCTGTGTATGGATCAGCCTTAGAACAACCATAATCCATAGAATATTTCTTCAGGGAAAGTCAGTCACTCCATTCCCTTTGGTCTTATGACCAAGGATGGTCGATGTTGCCATCCGTGTCCCTGTCTTATGACTGTAGAAGATACTATCTTAGGTGTTCACAGGTAACCATCTACCTTAGCTTCTACATGAGTTCTCATTCTGTGAGCAACAGAAACTGAATCTCAGTTCCTTGAAGCCCTCATCTGCCCCATTAAACTCCTACCACCCACTCTTTGTTTTAGGATTGCATCAAAAGCATATTTAGCATATTTAGTATATGATAACTGTGGTATTTTAAATCAGTGATGAAAAGGTCGACCATGTAGCTACATGTAGTAACACTTAGTTACCCATATGGAAGCAATTCACAACCTAAATCTCTTATACCTATAAATGTTCATTCCAGATGTATTAAGGTATGAGCATTTGGGAGGGAAACACTGCAAGAACAATTAAAAAGAAATCTCAGAGAATAGCCCTTATATTGGGGGAAGGGCTTTCTAAGCAAGCCACAAAATTTACAAATATAGAAGAGAAACAATGTGGATTTTATTTAATTAAATTTTCTACTTTCATGGGTGAAAGTGATCATAAAAAGAGGAAAAGATAACCAATGATGAGAAATTAATTTAAAATTTATTAATTTTTATTAATTTTTTATTTTATTATTTTGATATTTTTATTATTTATTTATTTAAAATAAAAATTTAATATCCATAATACACAGAGTGCCTCAAATCAATAAGAAAAATAAATCAGTAAAAGATATATACAGGCAGTTCACAGAAGAAGTAAAAATGGCCTGTGAACAAGTGAAAAGTGTATCAGTCTGTGAGTAATCAGAAAAGTGAAATTTAAAAAAACTTGGAGGTGCCACATTTCATTCACCTAGTTGGCAAATATCTAAAAGATTGAAGATGCCCAGTCTTGACAAGGGTGTGGGAGACAGACACTCACATGGTTCGTGGGTAGTGGTATATAAGTTGGCATATGATTTTTTTTTAATTTTAGTGAAATTTACCTTTTCCAGTTTTTTTGAGGTCTAATTGACATATAACATTGTATAAGGCATACAATGCTTATGTATGTATGTATGTATATATTGCTGTATGTATATATTGTGAATGATCACCATAGTAAATTTAATTAACACCCATCACCTCACACAGTTAAATATTCTTTTTCCATGTTATTCACAAAGGACCATGTGCAAGTGTCTATCTAATTTAACCTCTAATTCCATTTTAACAACCACGTCTACTTTAAGGAATCTTTCCTACAGCCATTTCTGCCTATGCAGGCCAAGATACCCGAACAGGGGTCCCCGTTTCACTCTTGTTTTGTAATAAGACAAAGCCCAAGGCAAGGAAAGAGCTCAGTGAATCAGGTACATTTACACAGTGGAAACCTATGTGGCCAGCGGGTAGGAAACGAATTAGCTCTGTCTGCTGGCATAGGAAAACAGCCATGGTTATGAGAAACAAGCCACCCAAGACTATATAACATGATCTTAATTATATTCTTGATAGTTAATTATATGCTTGTAAAGGAAAGATCCAGAAGGACATAGGACCCAGATTTCTTTCTGCAAGGCTGATCACTTAGCTGAAGTTCCCAGCCACCCCGCCATGATGTCATACAAGTGACGGGGGGAGTGTAGATTCAGGTGGTGGTCAGTTGTGTCCTCAGTAACACTGGTACTGCCATCAAAGGTAAATTGTGCTGTGCAGGCCAACCTGAGGGATCTGAGAGGAGAAGGCAGCTGACCTGGCTTCCTGGCCTCCCCCAGCTGCTCCAGCCTCTGATGCTTTAGTCATCTTGGCCTCCTGGTCCTTGCTTCCTTGCCTGCTTTCCCCCCTCACTGGCCTGCCTTCCATGGTTAGATTCACTGTCCCATTAAGATAAGCCAGCTCCCTCTTTAGCAGCCCTAAAGAACTTCTCAGGGTCAATGACAAGGAGCATCTTTTCCTTCTCTCTTCTCATCTATGCTGCTGTCAAGGAGAGCTAGGGGCTGGGGTCACAGCTGCCAGGACAGTCAGATCAGGAATCCAGAGCATCATAAACAACAGCCAGCTAAAGCCCTGGATCCTTCGTGTGTGGTCCTGTCCCTAGAATGTAATTTTATGTTGCCTGGACCTGTTTTGTCATCGGTAAGGTCAGGAGTGGACAAGGTGGAACTGGGGTCCTTTTAACCTGACCATCCTGTAGCCCCCACATGGCTCCTCAGCAGCCCAACACCCACAGCTGCTGGCTGACTTTGCATGGGCTCCTTAGAGGTTTCCTCTATCATCAGGGGTGGACCATGGCTTAGGAACATTTTTACTTTGTGCCCTCACATAGTTTTTTACACACGTAATTGTGTGTGTGTGTGATTTAGGTGATTAAATAAAAATTAACCACAAGGAATAGTAACAAATTTGTTCCCCATAGTATGTCTGGGCTAAATGCCCAGGGTCCATGCAAGGAAGGATGAGGTTTCACCCTCAGGTTGAGGCCAGCCATTTTGCTCTGCCAACTGTTTACACACCCAGATCCTAATCTCTTCTTCTTCAATTATGTATTCATTCACTCAGTTAGTCAACATATTTTTATTGAGCATATACTTCAAGTCACATGTGAGGAATCTGATGAGAGATACACCAGCCATGACCTGAGGTTTGATGTGGAGGCTGATGTGCAGAGCATTTGCCTTTACTTCTGTATCACAGGCAAGCTGTGTACAACAGCTGTTGCTTGGCTTCTCTGTGGGAGAGTCACATGATTTTTTCAATATCTTTCATTAATTTAATATAAAATTTAGCTTTATGGGCAGAAAAAGGAAACCAAATAATGGTCACATCGATTTATAAATCATTACCTTACTTTGTGTTAGACAAAATTCTTAGTGTCTTTCACAAATGAGTAGTAAGGTTTTTTTACTTGATTTTCAACTTTTGTTATTGAGAAATTCTTTCAGAGGCTAACTGTGGGTGAAAATTGTGCCCTGAGGGAGGAAAGCACAAATGGAATATTGATATAGAAAAGAATAGGAACATGAAAATGGAGGAAATTACCTGTGGCCACTTATTTTGACAATATAGGACAAATGTGGCTGCCCAAAGGCTCTGTGCTCTTACAAAGTTAGCATTGAAACAGCATTGACTTTGCCTTCACTTAAACTTAAGGATATTCTAATACTTTCTCCCCCCATAGTAAAAACATCACAGAACTCCATGTCCTCATGGAAATTATGTTCTAATGGGGGAAATGGACAAAAAATACATGTGAGTAATGTATAAATTGTGAGTGATCAATGCAGAGAACAAAGATATGAAGCAGCGAAGACCCCACAGGGGGGAATTAGCATTTAGACAAAGGGTCTAGGGAGCCCTCCCCAGGAGGTGATTGTAAGGAGGATCTGGAGCAAGAGAGGAGGGAGATGGGGGCAAGAGAGGGATGTCTGTCCCAGGAAGAAGAAACATCCAGGACGAGTAAGGCTGGTGGGGAGAGATGAGGAGAAAGCAGATGGGATCAGAGGGGAATCAAACACAATGTCATCAGAAGCATTATCGGGCCTTACTTATAGGACTTCGGCTTTTTCTCTAAGTAAGATGGGACATCATTGGAGGGTCTTAAGCAGGGGGACTTGATCCAACTTGTAGTTTTGTTTTGTTTTGTTTTTTAAATAAATTTATTTTTTATTGGTGTTCAATTTACCAACATACAGAATAACACCCAGTGCTCATCCCATCAAGTGCCCCCCTCAGTGCCCGTCACCCAATCACCCCCCCGCCTTCCTCCCCTTCCACCACCCCTAGTTCGTTTCCCAGAGTTAGCAGTCTTTATGTTCTGTCTCCCTTTCTGATATTTCCCACAAATTTCTTCTCCCTTCCCTTCTATTCCCTTTCACTATTATTTATATTCCCCAAATGAATGAGAATATATAACGTTTGTCCTTCTCCGATTGATTCCATCCACATTGAAGCAAATGGTGGGTATTTGTCATTTCTAATGGCTGAGGAATATTCCATTGTGTACACAGACCACATCTCCTTTATCCATTCATCTTTCGATGGACACCGAGGCTCCTTCCACAGTTTGGCTATTGTGGACATTGCTGCTATAAACATTGGGATGCAGGTGTCCCGGTGTTTCATTGCATCTGAATCTTCGGGGTAAATCCCCAACAGTGCAATTGCTGGGTCGTAGGGCAGGTCTATTTTTAACTGTTTGAGGAACCTCCACACAGTTTTCCAGAGTGGCTGCCCCAGTTCACATTCCCACCAACAGTGTAAGAGGGTTCCCTTTTCTCCGCATCCTCTCCAACATTTGTTGTTTCCTGCCTTGCTAATTTTCCCCATTCTCACTGGTGTGAGGTGGTATCTCATTGTGGTTTTGATTTGTATTTCCCTGATGGCAAGTGATGCAGAGCATTTTCTCATGTGCTTGTTGGCCATGTCTATGTCTTCCTCTGTGAGATTTCTCTTCATGTCTTTTGCCCATTTCATGATTGCATTGTTTGTTTCTTTGGTGTTGAGTTTAAGAAGTTCTTTATAGATCTTGGAAACTAGCCCTTATCTGATTCGTCATTTGCAAATATCTTCTCCCATTCTGTAGGTTGTCTTTTAGTTTTGTTGACTGTATCCTTTGCTGTGCAAAAGCTTCTTATCTTGATGAAGTCCCAATAGTTCATTTTTGCTTTTGTTTCTTTTGCCTTCATGGATGTATCTTGCAAGAAGTTGCTGTGGCCGAGTTCAAAAAGGGTGTTGCCTGTGTTCTCCTCTAGGATTTTGATGGAATCTTGTCTCACATTTAGATCTTTCATCCATTTGGAGTTTATCTTTGTGTATGGTGCAAGAGAGTGGTCTAGTTTCATTCTTCTGCATGTGGATGTCCATTTTCCCAGCACCATTTATTGAAGAGACTGTCTTTCTTCCAATGGATAGTCTTTCCTCCTTTATCGAATATTAGTTGACCATAAAGTTGAGGGTCCACTTCTGGGTTCTCTATTCTGTTCCATTGATCTATGTGTCTGTTTTTGTGCCAGTACCACACTGTCTTGATGACCACAGCTTTGTAGTACAAACTGAAATCTGGCATTGTGATGCCCCCAGATATGGTTTTCTTTTTTAAAATTCCCCTGGCTATTCGGGGTCTTTTCTGATTCCACACAAATCTTAAAATAATTTGTTCTAACTCTCTGAAGAAAGTCCATGGTATTTTGATAGGGATTGCATTAAACGTGTAAATTGCCCTGGGTAACATTGACATTTTCGCAATATTAATTCTGCCAACTTGTAGTTATCAAAGTCCCTGTGGCTGCTGCTTTGAAACTAGAAGTCAGCCTTTCTGAGCAGGGAGACTAGGGAGAAGATGGTTGCAATAAATAATGTAGATGAGAAAAGATGAGGATAGAGGCAGGGGGATCGGTGAGAAGAAGGCAGATCAGTGTTCAAATTGTTTTTAGAACCCAACAGAACTTGTCAGATGGCCGGATGTGGAGTGGGAAAGAAAAAGTTCACACTGACTCCTACAGTTTTTGGCCAAAAGAAAGGGAAACCTGGGATTGCCCTGAACAGAGACAGGACAGAGACAGGAAGATTCCAGGAGGGTTGATTTGGAAAGATATCAGACTCTCTGAAGCTGAGTGTAGGATGTGTTTCTTTGAAATGTATGTTACTCATCCAAGTTATTAAGGAAGGGAAAATCCTGGGACCAAAACTGAAGAAGAAATTTAAAACATCATGCCCCAAGTCTCAGCATATGAAGTAATGAATGCAAATCATAGAGAGAGACTAATCTGGCTTTCTAAGTAACTTCAAGTGACAGGAAAAAATTTAGCAAGGATATGGAAGATTTCAACAACAAAGTTATGAGACTTAATCTAATATACAGAACCCTGTAGAATTACAGGTTGTGTAGAATAAAAGGATTTCCACTATCGTTTTGTTTTGCCCTAGTCACTTACTCAGCAAACATTTATTTATTGAGCACCTCATATGGACCAGTTAGGTTCTTCACAGAGGTAAGAAAGAAATTTAAGTCACAAACCCCACTGCTTAAGCCTACACAAGTGGGCAGGTAGCGAGATCAAAGAGAAGAATGGAGATATTGAAGTCATAGCAAGATTTGAGAAGGGAGGGTAAGAGAAGTTGGGGAAACTGGCTAATAGGAATTATCCAGCAAAGAAATAGGACCATGAGAAGAGAGTCAAAGAAGCATACTGTGTTCATGTAACTGAAGCTTCAGGAAAAAACACATCGTGGACACTGTGACAGTTTGAGCCTCAAACTAATTATAATAGCAATAGGTTACTACTTATTAAATAGGTAAGTATTCTTAGTAAAGAAAAATGCTTATGTCCATACTAATATAAATAAATGAGTAAATAGGAAGGGGGTAAGGAAAAGCTTTCTCTTATAGTAGAATACCAGTTAATAAGTGTAGAAGAAAGAAAGGAACTAGGAAATCACTATTTGACAACCACCAAAGTTTTAATTGTTGTAGGCAAAAATATCACTGAATGCTAAACCAGTGGGGGCAAATTCAATGAGATGTAGAGTATTTACAGTGTCTGCATGCAAGCTAATATTAATTACAAATGAAGATATAGTAACATTATAGGGGAGGAACCAGATAGGCATCCTCTTATGTGAGAGTCCAAAATTGGCATCATGAGTGATGAGCCCAAATAGAGCCCAGTAGGCGTCAGGTGTCTCCTGGTGCTTGGGCACACTGGGAGCAGAGCATCACTTCTGTCCTATTCCTGCCAGAAATGTACAATGACTCTAATCATCAGTCATCACAGGACAGATCCAAATGGAGGGACATTCCATACCTAAGTAGGATGTCAAGGTCATGAAATGAAAAGCTGAGAAACTGTTTCAGATTTTTATTTTTTTAAACATTTATTTTTTAAGATTTTATTTATTCATGAGAGACACAGAGAGAAAGAGAGACAGAGACACAGGCAGAGGGAGAAGCAGGGGACTCGATGTTCAGATTTTTAAAAACTAGGTTAAACACATACACATGAAATAAATGTGAGATCCTAGACCAGAAAACAAATGTTTTGCAACAAAGGACATTGTTGCAACAGTGGGTGAAACTTCAGTAGGGTCTTTAGGTTAGATTCATATGTAGAAGGGATGATAAAATAAATGTAACACTTTAACATTTGGAGTGTTTAGCTGTATTGAGGTAAGTGGGAATTCTTTGTACTATTTTTGCAACTTTTTTGTATGTCTGGATTATTTCAAATGTAAAAAAAAACTTAAATGAAGTAGAGAATATTAAATCAAAGAAGGCCATTTGCACCCATCACACTGACTTATTTTGCCATCTTCAAAGTTCATAGTTCATGTGAAATGGTGTAGGCACCTGGTGGCCTTCAGAGGGAAGTAACCTGATTAGATTTCTCTGTGTCCATATGTACAGATTTTACAAAGTGCATCACAGGCAACATGCCATTTGGAAACATCTTCATTTTTTAGATAACTTATAATGTCTGAAAATGTTCCACTGAAGTCAGTAGACCAGATTTCCTAACAATGTTCCTCTTTGCTGGGTACTCATGTTGCTTCCTGTGTGTCCTTGAGATGCAGTGGTGAAGGTCTTTGAGCACCATCAGAGCGAACCTCCTTTCTTTCCTGTAGGACATTCTCATGGCATTCTTGCTGGTCCCAGTGTATGCATTTTGCTGGTCTTTGCTCCTTTCTGCCCTGCTTCTTTCTGTGAGGGTTGTGCCCATTCACATTTCATGCACCATTGTATAGTCCATTTTCTTTGATTGCCAGTACATCTCAACAATGTAATATTCCAGACCACAGAGTGAAGGTGTTAATACAAACTGCATTATTGAAATAATTAAGCAGTATTTTTTTAAAGATTTATTTATTTACTTGAGAGGGAGAGACAGAGAGAGATACAGAGAGAGCACACAGTGGGAGAGGCAGAGGGAAGGGAGACAAGTAGACTCCTCACTGAGTGGGAAGCCTGACACAGGGCTGAATCCAAGAACCTTGAGATCATGACCTGAGCAAAAATCAAGAGTTCGACGCTTAACCAACTGTGCCACCAATCACCCCTAATTAAGCAATATTTTTTTAATTAGGTCAGAATAGTTACCAGTAAACCTTTTTTTTTTTTTTAAGATTCCAACCTATTTCAAAGAAAGCATAAAAGCAAGAGAGCATGAGTAGAGGGAGGGGCAGAGGGAGAGGGAGAAGCAGACTCCCCACCAAGCAGGAAGCCCCACGAGGGGGGCTCAATCCCAAGACCCCAGGATCATGACTAGAGCCAAAGGTAGACACTTAACTCACTGAGCCACCCACATGCCCCACCAGTAAACCTTTTTAAATGCTTTTCCTTGGGTTGTTTCTTGGGTTTCTGATGAGAAAAAAAAAAAAAAAAAGAAAGAAAAGAAAAATGATTGGTTTCATTTTCATAACATTTTTTACAATTATATAACTTCTTTACAAACCAGTATGCACTGCAGTAGTGTGTTTGTCTCACTCCATCACTAAAATGGGGGCAGTGTCTTATCTCAGTGCCCCCTCAGTATGTAGCACACTGCCGAGCCAGAAAGAGCTCAGTGCAGTTTTGTTGAAATGGCAATGAACTCTTTGAGAAAGGCTCACTTTGGAGTTCAAGAGGCAATACTCAGGTGTAAATCAGAGGAATACATTGAATGGTTAGTTGCCTTTATAATTTTCATTAACCTACTCCTTCAGCACACTTGTACTGAGCAGCTTTCACATACCCTGAACTGTGCTATATACCAGGGAGACAAAATAGGCAAATTCCCAGAATATAAATCCTCCAGAGGGCACATATACATGCTGGATGGACAGATGAATGGATGGCTGGGTAATGTTATTACAGATTATGTAGAAGTAGTCATTGGTGTGGTAATAAAATAAAGGGGAAGGCAGTTTAGACAAGAGTAAAGAAGGCTTCTCAGCAGTGGTAATGCAGATGCTTGGAATGAAAGGAAGAACATGGGATGCGCTGGGAAAGCTCTTCTAGCAAAGCCATTCACAGGTGCTGGAAAGGGTGTGGAAAGTACCCCCACATGTGTGGGAAACAGACCAGGACAGCCCTGGTGCCAGGTAAGCCTGGAGAGGTGGGCACAGCAGGTGGTGCAGAACACACAAAGATATTAAAAGCTGAGAAACAGTCTTGAGTTTTTTCCAGTGCAGTGGGAAGCTATTGGTGGGCTTTAAGCAGGGAATTCTGTAATATAATTTGTATCTTTTAAAGATCTGTCTAGGGATGGTAGAAAGGGAGGTGGGCGGGGGGTGGGGGTGACTGGGTGATGGGTACCGAGGGGGGCACTTGATGGGATGAGCACTGGGTGTTATTCTATATGTTGGCAAATTGAACACCAATAAAAAATAAATTAAAAAAAATAAAGATCTGTCTGGTGTTGGGAAGGAGGAATTGGAGGAAGATGCAGACTGTGGTTTGCTGATGTGGATAAAAGTGTTCAGACTGAGTGAAATGATCAATAGCATGCTAGCAAATGTCCAGCCATGTGCCAGGAAGGCTGTTTTTCAAAAAAGTGTGTAGACAGAAGTTGGATTGGAGAAGTCCTTCATGAACCTGTTTAGTAGGTTTACATAAGGACTCTTTTACAGTCCACAGATTTTTATTGCCCATCATTTTTATTAAAGTATAATATACCTACAGAAAAACACACATCAAAATATACAGCCTCATGAGTTATGGAAATGCAAATATCCCTTTGTAATCACCACTCAGACCAAAAAACAGCTCATTATCTGCATCCATTCTGCCCCCCTGTGTTTTTTCCCCATCACTCCCTTTTTTCTCAGCCCACTCTATCTACTATTGTGATTTCCAGTCTGTAGGTTATTTGTAAACTTCACATGATGAATGAAATAGTATATTGCATGTAGCGCCAGGTCATTCGTTCATATAATGCTACTCATATATACTCTTTGTCGATTTGTGTATATATGCCAATTTATCCATTCTATTATTGGTGTTCATTTGGGTTGCTTCTAGTTCTTAGTGCTGTGAGTAGTATGCTGCTATGAAGATACTTCCCATACACTTTAGTGTACATGTGGATACATTGTGGGTGAGGATGTACCAAGTACTGAAATTGCTGGTCATATAGGGTATATGTGTGATAAGTTTTGGCAGATACTTCCAAATAATCTTCCATAAGTGTTGAACCAGTTACAATCTCACAAGCCCTAGAGGAAGATCAAATTGCTTCACATCTTCACTAACACTTGGTATTTTTTGTTTTAGTAATTTTAGATATGGCAGGTATCTAATTGTGATTTTAATTTCATTTTTGTGGTAACAAATGATGAGACTGAGCAAATTTTCATTGATTCTTGGCTATTCAGGTGTCTGCTTATGAAATGTTCAGGTATTGGATTAACTATTTCTTATTAAATTCTTTCTTGATGCGGCAGGGCTCAGTGAACTTTTCTTTTTTGGTTTGCCTTTCACCCTATTAATGACATTTCCTAGTGAAAAGCTCTGCCAGGCCTGGGGGCACAAGGTGAAGTCTGTAGTATTCTCAGTTCAAACTTCTCTTCCCCTGCCTCAAATTTAGCAGGCAGGAGCCCCCAGTCTGGGGTTAGAGGGGCAGAAGGAGAAGGTTACCTTAAATGAAGGTTAGAGATGGAGGTGTAATTAACACAGTAGACAGAATACACTCCACTTAGAATGCAGACTGTGTTTGTAAGTCAGGGAGTATGCCAGATTCCCACCCAGGGGAAAGAACAACTCTTCTGAATTCCCTCAGCTAAAGTCCCTCCTTAAAATAGGAGGTCAGAAGGAGAGAAAAATAAGTTGCATTTTGATTACATTCCCCATGTCATGGACATTCAGTTTCCCCAAGTCTTTACCTGGGCAGCTAACTCGCTACTTAGTGCTACTTGTCAGACCTTTGTTGGGTGCTCCAGATGGGCCTCCAGGGCAGGACCCCACCATGTGACCTGCTTCATAGCTGTACTTCCTTACTACACTTTTGTGCTCAGAAGGTCTTTGCCCAGGAAATGGAGAGAGAAACACAATATACATCTGCCGAAGGAGGAAAGAAAAGTCCCCTTTGGAGCTACTGTCCTGGTCCATGGCTCCCCAGACACTCACAGTTTACGCACGGAGAAAGCTTCAAAGAATGCAGCTGATGCACCCCAATCTGAGATGGCACAAACAAAAGTGCGTTATTCCCACTTATCTCAAATATGTATTGTTCTCATATGTCCTTTGAACACCTGTGCAAACCGTGGAATCAATTCTCAGAATTAAACTTAGTGGAGTTTTGCAACTTTGCTAGGAAGAAAAAGACCTTGCTCTAGGAAGTGTTAGGGAGGTATAAGCTTTCCCATTCTTGAGTTTGTATTTCCCTATTTTTCAAGGCTTTGTAGGTATTACAGATATCATTGTGCAATTTAGATTTTATTCCCCCTGGAGAACCAGGTGACTTCAAAGTGATTTATAGCCAGTGAGGTTGGCAGAATTATGGAGATTAGTAAGGCAAGAGAGAGGGAGGAAAAAAGAAGGAAAACAATTTGAGCAGGGGATTTAGGATGAGGCAATGTACTGTAAAGAACAGGGAAGAAAGTGAGACGCTCAGACATAGTGGCATGTCATTTTAACCAGAGGCAATGTACTGCTTGTTGGATAGAGTCAGCTCCAGGAGACTGGCTGAAGCAGGGGGTGAGACAAACTATGACATCACCCTGGTCTATACCCTAAAGGAGTAACTGAGAGCCTATGACCCACTTCACATCCCCTTCAAGTCAAAGGCCCGCTGAAAAATCATCATTTTTCACCTATCACACCTTTGCATGATGTACTTGTCCCACTACTCTTTGGAAAATCAAGCTTTCATCACCTCATGAACTAGCCAGTTAACAGCATGAGCCTCATTTCATCACTGCTCATTCTCATTCTGTCTTGGTCACCTCAGCACTTCCACTCTGTGTGTGACCTCATCTAAACTACAAACAGAATAGGTAAAATGCTCAGTATCCCCAAACTCTGATTTGAACCTAGCATAATCCCCCACCACTGCTTCCCAAGCTGGGTGGTCTCACCCTGTGTACCAGGCAAGACTTTGTCCCACTGAGCTTCACTCTCTAAGAGGGGCACTGACTTTATTTGCACACTCTGGAAGTCTGGGGAGTTGGATCAATATTCTAAAGAACACCTTATCTTTCTCCCCACTTTTTCTGCACTGCCTGACACAGCACTGCTATAAAACACTAATTAGTATGCATCATGGAACCCATGACTTGGGCACTTGGGACCACGGGGACCCTGTTTATTCCATGCAGCACTCTTGAAAAGCAAATGCCATAACTGGGGGGAAAAAAGTTTCTGTGTCAACAAATTGGCTCAAGTTCAAATTTAAATGCTTTAAGCAGCTAGGGCTGGCTTTCTCTGCCCCTACTAGGTGTGTCCTGGTGCCAGTAGTGCTGAGAGGTTAGTGTGAGCCTTTTTCCCTGTCTCTGTGAAAGTCTCATGGCTCTCTGGTTAGCAGTTACTGAGGAAAACCCAGTGTACAGCCACTATGACCTTGATCCCCTGTTGGTGTCTCTGCAGTCTTTTCTGAGTCACATCTTCAAACCTCCCCTGTCTGCGGGGTCTGGGGTATTGCTGTTGAATCATTTTGTGTTCCATTTACATACTGGCCACAGGAGCAGAAATAAAAGCATTTCTTTATATAACCTCTTTGGGGCTTTTGCCCATGTTCTAATTGGATTGTTTGTATTTTAGAGTTGAATGATGAGTTTCTTTATATATTCTAGATAGTTGTTTGTCAGCATGTGGTTGGCAAACCTTTTCTCCCAGCCTGTCATTTCACCTTCTTAACAGGGTCCTTCACAGATCCAAGGGCTTTAATTTTGATAAAGTCCAATTTATTGATTTTTGCTTTTGATTTGTCACCAAGCCCTACATCCTGAAGATTTTCTCCAATATTTTTATTCTAATGATTTTGTAGGTGTGTGTTTTATGTATAAAACTATAATCCATATTTAGTTAATTTTTGTATAAAATATGAGGTTGAGGCTTTTGTTTTGTTTGGTTTTGTTTTGGGCTTTTTTTTACCAATTGATATGCAACCAGCAGGTGAAATCCATTTGCCTAAGACTGTCCTTCCTCCATTGAATAACTTTTCCAGCTTTATCAAAAATCAGTTGGCCAGTACTCACTTTGGTAGCACGGGTACAAAAATAGGAATGATACAGAGAAAATTACTATAGGCCATGAGCAAGAATGACATGTAAATTCATGAAATTCTCCATATTTTTTAAATGCCACTGAATTACAGACTTAAAAGCAATTATAGTGGCAAATTTTATGTCACATATATATTTCCACAATTTTTAAAACTAATGTAATATTACAACAATCATTTTCAGTGAGTAATTAATTGTATGGTGCATGAATTATATCTCAATAAAGCTGTTTAAAAATACAGCCAAAGCAAAAAAATTAAAAAAGAAAAATCAATAAAACACCTGTGTAGGTGTACCTGTGTAGGTTTATTTCTGGGTTTCCTATTCTGTATTGTTGATCTATCTAGCCTTATAATAGACTGTAGCTGTGTAATAAGTGTTATAGATAGTGTTTAATCCCATTTTATTTTTATTTTTCAAAATGCTTGGATCTTCTAGTTTCTTTGTTTATCCATATCAATTATATAATACAGTGTCTATATCTGCAAAAATATTGCTGGGGTTTTGATAGAAATTACATTAAAACCTATACATCATTTTACGGAGACATCTCTACAATGTTGAGTCTTCCAGTCCTTGAGCACAGTATGTCTCTCTGTTTATTTGGATCTTCTTTTACTTTTCTCATCAGTTTTTACAGTTTAAGCATATAAATCCTATACACATTTTGTTAGACTTATACCTAAGTATTTCATCTGTTTACTGAGTGATTGTAAATGGTATTGTATTTTTAATTTCCGTGTCCATGGGTTAATTTCTAGCATATAGGAATAACAGTTTATTTTTGTATATTGATTTTTTATCATGTGACCTTGCTGAACTCCTGTATGCTAGGAATCTTTTGTAGCCTCTTTGGGGAATTTTCTATGTAGACTGTGATGTCATCTGCAAATAGGAACAGTTTATTTCTTCCTTCCAATCTGTATGTCGTTTAGTTCCTTTTCTTGTCTTATTGCTCTGGCTAGGGCTTCCAGTACTATGCTGAATAAAGTGGTGAAGGCAAACATTTTGCCTTGACTCTAATCATAGTTAGAAGACATTTGGCCCCTTGCCATTAACTATGTTAGCTATAGTGTTCTTGCATAATTCTGTATTGAATTGAAGAAATTCCCCTTGATTCCTAATGTTCTGAAAGTTTTGGCCATGAATGATATTGTGTGATTTTTCTTTAGCCTGTTAATATGGTTGATTAGACTGATACATTTTTGAATATTGAACCCTTGCATCCCTAGAATAAATCTGACTTCGTTTTGTATGTATATAATTTCTTTTTTTATTTGTTTTTATTGACATTCTATTTACCAACATATAGTATAATACCCAGTGCTCATCCCATCAAACATATATACATTTTTTATACCATGACCAAATAGAGTTTATATTATTTATTATACTTATTTATATGTTATTTATGACATATAAGTAATATTTGTATTTATATTTATTAAGAATATTATTTACTTTTTATGTATTGTATTTCTTAGATTTTAGTATTAAGGTAATACTGGCCTCATTAATGTAATTGAAAAGTTACTTTTCTGTTTTTTGGAAAAGCTTGTATGGAATGGCATTCTTTTTAAACTTGTGGTTGTATTTTTCAAAATTCTTCAGAAACAGTGTGAGCCTGGGTATTTCTCTTTAGGAAAATTTGAAATTGTAAATTAAATTTCTTTAATAATTAGGGAGATATTCAAATGATCTATTTCATATTGAGTGAGTCATAGTAGTTTGTGCTTTTGAAGGGATTGGTCCATTTCATCTAAGTGACCCAAGTTTACATGTATACAGTTGTTTGTAATATTCCCTTATTATGCTTTTGGTGTCTGAGCATCTGTAGCAATATCCTGTTTTATTCTTGTTATAGGTAATTTGTGTCTTTGTCAATTTTGCTGCAGTTTTATCAATTTTATTGATGTTTTCAAAGAACTAGCTTTTTGTTTTATTAATTTTTATCTACTGTTTTGCTATTTTCAATTTTATTGATTTCTACTCTTTATTATCTTCTTCCATTTGCTGGCTATGTGTTTGCGTTGCTGGTATCATAAAGTGGGAGCTTAGATTATTGACTGGAGGCTTTTACTGTTTTCTAATGTAAACATTCAGTGCTATAAATTTACCTTTTGGCAGTACTTTAGCTATGTTTTACAAATTTTGTTATGTTGCATTTTTATTTTCTTTCAATTCAGAATGTTTTTTTTATTTCTCTTGAGACTTCCTCTTTAACTCATGGATTCTTTAGAAGTCCATTGTTCAGTTTCCAACTATTTGAAGGCTTTTTAATTTTTTTCTATTATTGACTTCCAATTTTGATTCCACTGTGGTTATAGAACACACAGTATGAGTTCAAGTCTGTTTTTTTTTAAATAATTTCTCCAGGTATTGCATTGTGTATATGTAACTTAGCGTAGTATACTGGTGTTGATATTTTACCAATTTAAATAAGGTATAGATACTTTACCTCCTTTTAAGTCCCTTTACCCTCTCCTATTAATAATTATTTTAAATATTTCCTCTATTTATACTTTGACAATCACATCAAAGTTATAATTTTTGCTTCAAACATTGAATATCATTTAGAAAAGAAGGATGTCCTAAGTTTGGGAGGTTTCTTTTCCATTTTAAGAAATTCCTTAGCCATTCATTTAGAATGAACCTACTAGTGACAAATTCTCTTAGATTTTATTCATCTGAGTATGTCCTAATTACTCCTTCATTCCTGCTGGATATAGAACTCTGGGTTGACAGTTCTCTTCTTTCAGCACTTGACAAATGTTATACCACTTCCTTCTAGTCTTTATGGTTTCTAAGAAACCCATTGTCATTTGAGTTGTTTCTTCACTATAAGTAAGATGTCATTTGTCTTCCTCTACTTTCAAGATTTTTTCCAGGAGTTTGATTATTTTGTGTTTGGTGTAGATTTTTTTTTTTATTTATGGTATTTCAGGTTTGTTCAGCTTCTTGAATATGTAGGTTTGTTTTTTGCCAAATTTGGGAAATTTTAAGACATTATTTCTCCCAAATACTTTTTCAACCCCAGATCCTTTCTCCTCTCCTTCTAAAACTTTGATGAAACAAATTTTATGTCTTTTGTTGTATATACAGGTGCCTGAGCCTTGGTTAATTTTTTTCTATTTTCTCTGTTCAGATTGGGTAATTTCTATTGTTCTATCTTTAAGTTCAATGATTCTTTCTCTGTCCTATTAATTTTGCTACTGAACCTATCCAATAAGTTTTTCATTTAGGTTATTTTATTTTCTCAGTCCTAAATTTCCATTGGTTCTTCTTTATATCTTCTGTTTCTTTACTGAGACATTCTACTTTCTCATTTGTTTCAAGCATACTTGTAATTGTTGGTTGAAGCATTTGTATGATATTTGCTTTAAAACTTCTGTCAGAGAATCCCACCATCTGTGTCACATAGATGTTGGCATCTATTGATTGTCTTTTCTCATTCAAGTTGAGATTTTCCTGGTTCTTTATGTAATGAGTAATTTTCAATTATGCCTTGCATATTATGTTATGAGATTCTGAATCCTATTTAAAGTTTCTGTTTTATGGAATGAGAGGAAATCAGAGAGGGAGACAAACCATGAGAGACTCTTAACTATGGGAAAGAAACTGAGGGTTGCTGGGGAGGATAGGGTAACTGGATGATGGGCATTAAGGAGGACACTTGAAATGATGAGCACTGGGTATCATATGCAACTGATGAATTAATTACTGAACTCTACATCTGAAATAAAGATATTCTATATGTTGGATATATGAATTTAAAATTAAATAAATAGACAAATCTAAAAGCTTTTTAAAATTAAAAAATAAAATAAAATTTGTTTTGGCAGTCCTCTTTGGACAACAGACTGGTAAAGGAAGGATTGTGCCACCCCATTATTTCCAGGTAGGAATGGAAGACAAATTTCCCCATTCCACCTCCATGGACACCCTAGGGAAGCAAAGAGGAACACCTTGTAACTGCTGGGCTGGGGTGGAAGTCCAGGCTTCCCACTAGGCTTCAGCTGTTACTCCCCTGGCTGTGAGGAGGAAATCCCTCACCCACTTAGTCCCTACAGACACTACTTAGGTGGAGAGGAGAAGAGTGCTTGTTACTTTTGGATGGGGATGGGATTCCAGCCTCCCCATGTAGCTACTGCTGACAATGTACAAAGAGAGAGTCTTCTTACCACTAAACAAGGATGAAAGTCCTGCCTCCCCTTTCAACTTTCTCTGATACCACCCATGTTGGGGAGATAGAGGTGTCTCATTTCAGTCCAACAAGGATGGAAGTCTAGGCTCCCCATTCAGGGGTAGGGTGGAATCACAGTTTTTTCCTTGGTATTTGGCTAGTGTAATGAGGGCATTGTCTAAAATTTTTCCATCCTGTTAGGCTGCCTCTTTTTCTGTCCTTTGGCCAGAGACAGCAGGCTGCTTTTGAGAGTGTCCATTGGCATAGCCAAGTCACTGGCTTGTCCAACACCCAGACCAAGATATATTAAGCATAAAGGAAACCCAGAGACCTCACCACTGTCTTGTTTTCCAGGTCCCAGGGCCCCTAGCCAGTCTGCCTTTTACTCTCCACCTTTCAGTATTTCTAGGCTTATTTGTTTATTGCTTTTCTCTGTTTCTTTATGATAATGTATAAAGCCCAGAGTTTTAAACTGTTCTTAGTGATCAGAATAGGTGAAAGTTTGTCTATCCCATCTTTTCCTGGAACTGGAATCTCACTTTTTAAATTATTTTATTTCATCCTTCCAGTGTGGCTGTGTTCAAGGACATCCACATCACTGTAATCAACACTCCGTTGTTCTGATGCTGAAGACTTCGCTTGCTAGCCAGTACTCTGCATCAAGCATGATGGTCAAGTGTCCTAATTTGAGCCCTGTTTCCCCATGTTGATTAGATCAAAGAAGTGAACAAAGGATTTTACGGGAATAACTACACATTCTTCATTTTTGTATTTCTATTATTTCGTGTTTACAAGGCCACAGCCAGGACAGGCCACTATTACCAAGACAGGGGTGGCTGGCTCTGCAGCCCAAGAAATAAACCCAGTGATTTTCTGTAGTGTTACCTCCCAGAACAGGTGAGTGTCTTGGGGCCCTAAATCACAAACTGGAAAGGGTCCTTCTTTCTTTCTTATTGCCCAGATGTTGGTCTTGTCTTCTGATTTTTTCCTCCAGTTTCCCCCTGCCTGAGGACTTGCTTTTACTTTGTCATACTGCCATGCATTGCTGGAGGCCAGTCCAAAGGCACCATAGACAATGGAGGGGGGACAGACCTGCCTTCTGATGTAGTGGGAATCTGGTTCTCTTAGAACTGGATCTCACTTTTCAGGCATGTATATTCCCATGACAGTGCAGCTTAATAAAATTCAAGGCTTGGCACCTCATTTGCAGGTACCAGTTTTTCATATGTACCTGGGACACATATTCAGTTGTGGATTTAGGTTTGTGATCATTCAGCTGGTTTGGTTGTAGCCTTACTAGAGGGGAAAAAAAAAAAGAAGCTTTTCTGTGATGAATTGCAAAAGGATTTAATTTTTTAAAAATATTTTATTTATTTATTAGAGATGGGGAGAGAGAGAGAGAGAAGCAGGCTCCAAGCAGGGAGCCTGCCGTGGGACTCCACCCAGGTCTCCAGGATCACACCCTGGGCTGAAGGCAGTGCTAAACTGCTAAGTGACTGGGGCTGCCCAGCAAAAAGATTTAAATGCCTTAATGCCTTTTTGTTGGTTTTAATGTCTGTGTTTTTCTGATCACAAAAATGATGTATGACTATATAAGGGAAAATTCAGAAAACACATAAAAAAGCAAAGATGATATATCAATAATCCTGTCACTCAAAAGCTTATGACTGATAACATTTTATTCCTTGCCTTTATTATAAATAAATGTGTATTTATGTATCAGTCCATACTCTCTTTTAGCCTCTATCTCCCTTTTCCCCCCTCTCTCCCTTTCTATCTCTTCTCCTCTGTGTGTCTCTCTTCTCCTCTCTAGCCTCCCTCTTTCTCCCTGTCTCTCATTTCCCTTCACTCTCTCTCTCTTCTGAATGTCTTTCTGCAAAACCCCCTTATACTGCTGCATTAGACTTAGATTCAGACAGACCTTCTTCCATAATCACAAAAGAGGATCAAAGTATAATTTAACATCCCACTGCTGCTTTTACTTCCTTCATCTTCTTTTTTTTTTTTTAAAGATTTTATTTATTTATTCATGATAGTCACACAGAGAGAGACAGAGAGGCAGAGACACAGGCAGAGTGAGAAGCAGGCTCCATGCAGGGAGCCCGACGTGGGATTCGATCCCGGGTCTCCAGGATCGCGCCCCGGGCCAAAGGCAGGTGCCAAACCGCTGTGCCACCCAGGGATCCCTACTTCTTCATCTTCTTGACAACACTCTTTACCTAGTTCTTTGGCCCAGAAAGAGCACAGGATGCCTGTATCTCCCAGTGCCCCTCCCCTAACTTTCTCTCTGCCAGAGTCACTAGAAGTAATGGGCTTTCTACTCCCACTTCTTGAAGTCTTGAGGCTTTCCTGCCCCTGGCAGATACGAAGTTCTTTAATACCTGAAAAAGGCCTTAGAAAGCTCTACTATTGGAATTCAGACACTTACTTGATTGGTTTCTCTGTCTCCAGTAAGCCTGGATTTCAAGACTATATTCTTACTAAGGGGTTAAGAAAATCCAGCATACTGAGACTCAGAGCTGGTGGGTGACTTCTTTGATTCTGAGTGTAAGTCAGCCTTAAAGGAGAAAGCTGCAAAGGAAACATGATTTAAGGAAGAAAGGTGTAAACCTTCAAAATAACATGCTCATTACAGTATCCTGTGGCTATAGCAAAATTGATCCCAGCACTCCCCTAATGGATAATGTTCAGACTTTTGCCATCACAAAAAATGCTGGTGGCAGAGCCTATTGTATATAGTTTTTTTCTGTACTGGAACTCTTCATTTCTGTAGGATACAATCTTAAAAGTATGATTCAAAGGACATGTGCATTTTGATGCTTTAGTATATGCTGGCACTATCTTTTTCAATTTACACTTCCACCAGTAATGTGTGAAGTGCACATCTTCATCACCACTGGGTGTTAGAGATTCTTTTTAAGTTTTACAAATTTCACCAGGAAAAAAAAAAGTACTTTGCTTTGCTTTGCATTTCCTTCATTTCTTGTGATATGCAGTAGGTGTTGCATCCCCTCTTTAACAACTATTCTCCATCCCTCTTTTACAAGAATGGCTTTGGCCAACTGTCCTCTGACTATTATTCTCTATCACCTGTGTAAGGTTTTTATACATTAGGAAGTCTAATTTTTTTCAACTAATAATTTTTCCCAATCTCTACTGTGTATATATTTCATTTCTATTTTGCTGTAGGAATGCCTACCAAAACAAGTATGAGAAGTATGAATTCTTAATAAAAAGACTTAAAAATATACATAATAAGAAATATACCATGCTCATGGATAGGGAAGCTAAATTTGAAGACCTCAATCCTTTTGAAATTAATATACAAATATAATATACAGCTTTGATCAGTACTAGATTTTTGTTTTTACTGAGCCCAAATTCACAAATATCAGCAAGAAATGTTTGAAGAATAGCAAGAGGGACTTAGGTCATATACTAATAGTATCACATATCTAAACCAGACAAAAGGGTATAGCATTGGCACCACAATGAAAAAAAATAAAATAAAAATAAAAATCACTGAAGGAGAGTAGCAATTGTACAAGCATATTATTTTTTTAATAATAAATTTATTTTTTATTGGTGTTCAATTTGCCAACATACAGAATAACACCCAGTGCTCATCCCATCAAGTGCCCACCTCACTGCCCACCACCCAGTCACCCCCACGCCCCCACCCTCCTCCCCTTCCACCATCTCTAGTTCGTTTCCCAGAGTTAGGAGTCTTCCATGTTCTGTCTCCCTTTCTGATATTTCCCACTCATTTTTTTCTCCTTTCCCCTTATTCCCTTTCACTATTATTTATATTCCCCAAATGAATGAGACCATATAATGTTTGTCCTTCTCTGATTGACTTATTTCACTCAGCATAATACTCTCCAATATGACCCCATCCTCGTCGAAGCAAATGGTGGGTATTTGTTGTTTCTAATGGCTGAGTAATATTCCATTGTATACATAAACCACATCTTCTTTATCCATTCATCTTTTGATGGACACCGAGGCTCCTTCCACAGTTTGGCTATTGTGGACATTGCTGTTATAAACATCGGGGTGCAGGTTGTACAAGCATATTAGATGTATATATAACTCAGCAGGAAAAGATGTCATATTTAATAAATATTGTCTTAATCAATGATATTAAAAGAAAATAGAATTGGATGCCAACAATATGCCATGTAGATGAGTAAATTCCAGATGGATTTTAAATCTAAATGTAGGGTTAAAAGTCCAATTATACAAATACTAGAGAAAGTTTAGAAGACTGCCCAAGGAGTCCTTCTTAAGTCATGCAGGAATCCCAAAATGATAAAGAAATCAATTGGCAGATTTGGCTGTATAATAATATGTTAACGTATTTTCTTTTGGTTTTTATATATGCATTTTTTACATTTTTAAGATCATACCATATATGTGGTTTTCTCTTGATTTTTTTTACTCATTAAGTATTTCCCCATGGCATTTAAAATTTCAGAAATGTAATTCAGTGTCTCTATATGTTCTAGTTTATGAATATGCTGTCATTTATTTAGAACTTATAATTTTTAAACAAAAGTCACAATTCTTTAAAATAATATTTCAGAAGTAGAAGGCACATTCCATACTGTCGGATAAAATTTTAACATGGGAGATGCATGGCTTGCTGTGGTACTAAATCAGGATGAGGCAGTTGGGTGCCATATGGAAAACCAGACCTCATGCTCTCACATGGAATCCAGTGGGAAAACAGTATTTAATAAATTTTTATCATCATTTAGTATAAATCAGGAAGAAAATTAGTAGGTCATTTTACCACACCATAAATATAGGTAAATAGAAGATGAAGTAGACTAACCCAAGAACTAGGCTGTGTGGTATAGGTACAGATGTGTGGCAAAATTAGTGTGTAAAATCAACAATATATCCAGGAGATTTTCCTCTGATAGTAACCCCAAGAATTTTCATAAATACTTTTTTCAGTTTTTTTGAGATATAATTGATATATAACATATTAGTTTCAAGTGTACAACATGATGACTTAATATTTACAGAGAGAAAGAAATCATTACCACAAAGTTACCATCTATCATCTTACATAGTTACACGTTATTTTCTTGTGATGAGAACTTCTAAGATCTACATTTTTATAGCAGTTTTCAAATATACAATACAGTGTATATAAACTGTAGTCATCATGCTGTACATTAGGCTCCCCAGAACTTTTTAATAACTGGAAGTTTATACCCTTTTAGCCCCTTCCCCATTTTTCCCACCTCCCACCCCCCACTTCTGGCATACATTAATCTGCTTGCTCTCTCTTTAATCAGTTCAATTTTTTTTTTTAGATTTCATATAAAAACTTTTTAGGAGTTTTAAGAAAAGGGAAATTTAATTCTGCAAATTATAGTAATATCCATATTACATACCATTCTGGGACAGGTGACTAGAGAAAGGAGGGCATCTGGTAAACAGTAGTAGCTAAAAGTGCTGTTGGCAGCCTAGGGTAGGCTGTACCACACTTTCTTCCTGGATAGTTTTTGTAGGGGAGTCCTAGAGACATCATACATCAGAATTTTTGTGGTGCATTTGATAAAGAGGAAGCATAATGTAATACAAACACAATATAACCATATTTGGATCAGAATATTTGAGTTCAAATATCTAAACTGTCACTTAATCTGTTGTTAATCTTGGAGAAAACACTTCACCTCTGAGTCTTTTTTTTCGCTTATAAAATGGAAGATGTTGGATTTTAGATTATTTCTAAGGCCCGTTCAAGCTGTAACACTGCGCTTGCAAATTCATTGTGACAGTCCTATAATAACAATGGACAAATGTAGCCTGGATGTCAGTTTAATGATAGGTCAAATACTGTAAACAAAGAAAACATTATCTGTCATCATTTAGTTAAGCCTAGAAATGGGTCTTCGGTAGTTTGCTACAAGACTATGCCTTCCTTCCTGTCCAGCCATTTTAAAAAGTGCTACAGGTCAGGAGTTGGCAAGCATACACAGGGAATCAGGTAACTGAGAGCCAAAAAGAGGAGTTGTGGTGTGCCAAATACAACAGAATGAGATTTAGTACTGATGAAATGGCATGGTGAGTTAGATTGAAAGGTAAAAATAAAAAAAGCAAACAAAAGAACCTAGCTGTTTAACTGGAAACAAAAGCTTAACTAGTAACTTCATATGAGTTTCTGAGGGTGCAGAAATTCGAATGGGTCTCAATTAATCAACGCACTGAGTTTCTCTACCCTGTGGGCCAAATCATGTCTGAAGGGTTGTTCTCATTTGTGGGTCACAGCAAAGAAGTCTAAGAAGAAAGTAATTTCCTTCTAGAAATCAGACTCTAGAGCTCTGATAGAAATGGAAAGAATAACCACTGAGGGTGAATTATCCATCACAAAAATCAATTGTATATTTGTGTGGCTGTACTTCTGGGTTCTGGCTTCTTTTCCATTGATCTGCATGTTTAGCCTTCTACTAATGCCACAGTATGTTTACTGTAGCTGTGTGGTAAACCTTTATATTGGGTAGATTTAACTCTCCTTGATTCTTTTTTCTTCAAAATCATTTTAATTATTCTTATTCCACTGCCACTGCCTTTCCATGTAAGTGTATTACATTAATCTTGTCTATATCTACAAAAATTCTTGCTGGATTTTGACAGGAATTTCATTAAATCTGTATATCAATATGAAGAATTTTAGCACCATTAGTATTTTGAATCTTCCAATGCATGGACACATTATATTTCTTCATTTATTTAAATCTTTGATTTCTTTCATCAGTGTTTCATAGTGTTCAGAATATGAATCCTATACAGGTTTACTAAGATTTACAACTAAGTATTCATTTCCTTAATGAAAGATTATAAGTGATACTGTATTTTTAATTTCAGTATCTACATTTTTATTGCTAACATAGAGTTAAACCTATGCATAGGTTTTTGTATGTTGGTCTTGTGTCATATGACCTTGCTGTGCTCAATAATTAGTACTAGGAGTTTTTGTAGGTTCCTTGGGATTTTCTACATAGAACGTCATGTCCTATGGAAATGGCAACATTTTTGTTTTTTTCCTTCCAATCTGTATGTCATTTATGTCCTTCCCTTCCCTTATTGCATTGGCTGGAACATCACATCAAGATTAAATAAGGGTGATGAAAGCAGACATCATTGCCCTGTTCCCAATCTTAGGAGGGAAGCATTGTGACTTTCACCATTAAGCATAACATTAAACAGTAGATTTTTGTAGATGCTCTTTAAGCTGAACTTGTGTTCATGAAGGGGGATTAAATTTTGTCAAGTCTTTTTTATATATCAATGGATACATTAGTCTGTTAATATGGTGCATTATACTGATTGATTTTCAAATATTGAACCAGTCTTGCATCCCTAAAATCAACTTTGCTTAGTCGTGGTATATATTTATTTTTATATATGCCAAATTCTATTGGCTAATATTTATTAAGGATTCTGCATCTCTATTCCTGAGGGATATTGCAGAATGTGCACTTCTCCCAAGATCCTCACATAAGAAAAGGAGGACAAGAAAGCTCTCTGGGGTCTTTTATATAATGGCTCTCACTAATCCCATTCATGAGAGCTCCACCCTTATGACCTAAACACCACCCAAAAGCCCCTCATCCTAACACTATCACGTTGGGGGTTAGAGTTTTAACATGATTTTTGGAGGGGGAACATAAACTTTAAGCTTGTCTTGTTAACCTTGACCACTTGATTAATGTTTCTGTCAAGCTTCTCTACTGTAAAGTTACGATTTATAATTAATAAATATTTTGTGGGAGATACTTTGACACTATGATGTAGATACTCTCTTTTTCATCATTTTTCTTTTTCATCATGCATTTTGAATCAGAGGAGAGTCTTAAAGCCATCCTGTTACACCACTGCATGAAGTCAGATGACCTAGTGATGGTGGCATCAAGAGAACAGACAGGGAAACAGAAGGCCATTCTCTACCAACATCAGAATTTCGTGATTGCTAGGGTCAGGGAGAAGAGAGGAGAGGTGAGAGACATGGAGAAAAAGAGAAAAAGACTGACTCAAAGAACGACACATAAAGGATCCATTGAAATGGAGAGGGAGAAGTTGAGGGAGAATCTAATTTTTAAGTCTTGATCAACATGGTGAACCAGAAGCTTTTACAAAGAAGCTAAGTTATAATGACTTTGAGGTACTCCTGAGATGTTCGAGTGAATATGCCATCAGGGAGTTGTGGATCAAAAGGGTAGAAAAGACAGCAAAACTAGGGAGAGAGACTTGGGGGCCATCTGAACACAAGTGCTTATGAACATTTAATGAGTATGATCAGTAATCTGAAGGAAAGAGCTGAGCCTAGGATAGATCTAGGAGAATAGTTTGTTGGAAAAAAGAATTAGTGAAAACTAAAGTGGTGGGGAGAGGAGGAATAATCAGATCATGAAGGATGATGGTATCAAGTATGAAGAATAGTTTAAGAGAGTAGCTGTGACCAGCTGTGTTAATTAAGAGCTGAAAAGGCTATGACATAGTCACTTTTGAGATAGGATTTCAATCAGGTAGTAAGGAGGGATCCAGATTTGGGTAGAGGATAGGGGAGTGCACAGGATGGAGTAAGTGATAAAGAGACCAATGAACAATTCTTGTGAGGAATTCAGCAGGGAATTGTGTGTGATAATGGTGCAGATGGGAAGATAGCCATAATGTCACCTGCACTAATAGTAGCAGCCAGACAGGGTTCTATGGCAGACAGACAGATCCACAGAGCTCCAAATGACAGTGCTTATCAACCAATATTTTATTGCTGAGAAAGGATATTATATTGCAACAAACACAAAAGGACCTATGTTATAACCAAAGACTGCCTTTCAGCAAGTGGTTTGGACAGGCCAAAGTCTACACAAGCTCCCTGCAGTTGTCCTGCTCCTGTAGGGGTGTACCAGATGTACTTTCTCTGAATCACCAACTTATGCAAGAATGTCTCCAAACTAGACAGCCCAAAAGCAGTCTTAGCTGGGGTTTCTTATACCCTACTGGTCATGTAAGTACTTTATTGTTAAAAGACCAGCCCTAGTGTCAGAGCCGCCTCCCCTTCTGTACCCCACACACCCCACCCCCACATTGAATGAGGTACAAACTATAAGTCTCATTATTATCAATAAATAATACTGACAAACTAGCGCAGCCTACCCTGAAACTCACTTGGTCTCCATGAGTAAAAGACAACAATATTAGTCACCACATTTTATACTTTGACCAGGTGCATCTCTTACTTCAGCAAAGCAGCTCAGGCTAATTCCAGGCCTCTTAGAATTAACCCTCATAGCACACCCTTATATTAATATTATTTCATTAAACTCTTAAAACCAGCCTGTTTAATAGGTACTGTTACTCTTAGAGACTGTGATGCTCAAAAGGGTAAGTTGCCAAGGTAACAAATATAGGAAGGAGGAGAAGGGAGTTGAATGTATGGGACAGGAGATCAAGCAAAAAATGCTTTTTCAAGAAGACCCCTTGGTATGTTTATGTTTGAAACCACCTGAAAGAAAAGAATAGAGAGAAGGAGCTTGCAGGAATGGGGAAGTGAAGGAATAATTGCAGAAAGTGGATCTTTTGGGAAATAAGAAAGAATGAGCTCCTGAGACTGCATGCAAAGAAAGAAAGAAGGGGGTTTTGGGGGGAGGTCATTCCTAGGCTCTTTCTAGTCTCTAGCTCAGTGGTTCTCCACTTGGAGAGCTTGTGAAAATCCGGATTGCTGGGCAGCACGCCTGAGATTTTTGATTCAGCAAGTCTGGGTGGAGCCAGAGAACTTGAATTTCTAACAGGTGTTTGGGTAGTGCTGATGCTACAGTCCAGACACTCCACTTGGGGAACCACCGCTCAGTGCAGGATGGGTTGGGTCATCTGAAAGCAGAGGAGGTGGGGTTGATGGGATGGGGGCCTGAAGGAGGGGCTTCTCTGGGATGTTTGCCATGGAGAGCCTAGTCACCCCACCCGTTTGCCTGTCTCTTAACAGAAGCATCAACAAGTCACAATACTAGGGAAACAATGTCAATTAAAGGTACCAAAAGTTGATAAATGCCAGGGTATTAGAGTAAAATGTGTTTCAGCTACTTAGCTCTGTTGTGAAAATTTCCCAATTTAAAAAAACAAAAACAAAAACAAAAAAGAATAATAGACCATTTCCATTATTGATAAGAAAAAAAAATCATCTTGAATTAGAGATGTAATTGTCACAGCATAATTTCAACCATTTTGAAATAGAAAATATCCCCAGTAGAGGAGGGAGAGCTTAGGAAAGAATGCTTGGCTTACTGTCGTGGGAAAAACAGGTGAAGCTTGCTTCTTGAAGAGCAGTAACAGGACTCTGGGAATGGTTATCAGGGAAGGACCTTTCAAGTGGGCAAATACCTTTGGAGCTCCAGAAAACATGGGTAGTAAGGTGAAGTGGCCTTCATAAAGTGAAGAAAAAGCATCATTAGCATCTCTGTGCATTTCAAGAAGTGGCACAATGTTAAAACAGAGGTTTTGATTTTGCTATTCAGATTCTAGGTGGCTTACTGTGGTATGACCTTGTGCAGGTTGCTTGACTCCTCTGGGCATAGGAGAGGCATTTAAAGAGGGCATGCTTGCCCCTGGAGTGTAGATTTGTGGTGAAATGTAAGGATGAAGCATATGGAATGTGGCTAGCACATTGGCGACACTCAAAAAAGTTCTTTTCTGCTTCAAGGTCAAACAGAAAACTTCACTTTCAAGCAGCTGTAGTTCTGATTCTTCTCAAGACCTTGTCTGCGGTTACATCCAGAACCCTAAAACCAGCAGCCTTGGGCCTTTGTGGCCACATGGAGGCACATTCTGGTCCTGCAGGACCCTCCCTGCAATGGCTGACTTCACTGGGGAGGTACCAAGCCCCAGAACAGCCTTGAGATTGCGTTACATTGAGTCAGGTCTCCTTTCAGACTGCTGCGTTGTCAGCCATCCTATCCCCAAATCACAGTCACAGCCTACCTGACCCCTCACCTAAGCAACTCACATCCACCCACCTAAGTGTTGTGCTCTGTCTTGGGTAGAGGACAATGCTATAATGTTGTTCCTGCCCACTGTGGGCCACTGTCCTGCTTTGAGTGGACTTTCTCAGCCCCAGAAGAGGAGAAAGCAACCCTGCCTATTCATACCTAGGCCCTCTCCCCCTGACTTCCAGGCTCACCTGACCCTGATCTGGCCTGGCCCACTGCTCAGTTAGTGCCACTTGGAGTCTAATTTACCTTTAAACCCATAGGTGGAGAATAGTAATAAAGCCAGAGCTCAGCCCATCCATGGGCTGACATGCTATGAACATTGTGTTTTCCCAAATGCATTCAATGCTGTCCCCACAGTCTAATGCAGGATGTCATTAGATATCATTAGGCATAGTGCCTTCTACTAAGGAGGGGAGGGGATTTTGAACTCCCTGAAGAGAAATGCTTGTAGGCTGGGAATCTACTACAAAGAGGGATCTCAACTTTAATTTGCATAGGGCCTAATTAGTGCACTGCTCACTCACCCTCTATCCAGAGAGAAGGTTGGAGGGGGAGAGGGAGATGGTAGGGCTGGCTGACACAAACATCCAGTACTGCCCCCAGACCCAGGCAGAGGGGAAGCAAGCAGGGCCTGAAGGGCTCAGGATGACAGGGTCCAGTATAGTTCTCCCAGCTGGTGGAGAAGAGCTTCCCAGGAAGTGAGCTGGCATCACAGGGGAGGTAGCAGGAGGGACCCAAAGGCCAGGTGCCCATGTCCCATGCAGCCAAGAGGGGAGCTATGCATGAAGACAAAGATGTGTATTCAGTTTTGAGCCATTTTATTCTGAGAACCTCCCTGTAAGGTAGGTCCTATCATTAGCCCCATTTTCAAGTGAGGCACAGAGGAGTCAAGAAACTCTTCTGAGGTCACAGAACTAATGAGCAGAAATGTGGGATTAGAACTGACAGTGTCTGGCTCAGCACCCACCCCAGGCTCCTCCACATCCCACCTTAAGAGCTGTGCCATCTGTCCCCTGCTCAGGCATCCCCTGGTCTCTCCTTCCCCAGTGGAAAGCCAGAGACTCTGTGTGCCTCCCCACCACCACCCCCATGTTTGGAACCTGATGAGCTCTCTGGAGTGCTAGGGAATAAAAGGAGGAGGAGGGGGACATTCAGACATTTTTCTTTTGTGGGTCCTGATCCACTCCTGGACCCAGTCAAGGGGAAGAAATCAAGAACTGAAGGACTCACTTCTAGGTGACAAGGGGCAACAAGTAGGACCCAGAGACCAGCAAATATGACATTTGCCACTGTCCAGGAATTGGTCTCAGAGGGCCAAAGTATACAGTTTCCCAAGGTAGAGCAGCACTGCATATTCTGTGGCTTTCCACCTGCCCAATTCTGGGCAGCTCTGGATGAGTGAGAGGAGTTAAAGGTCTGGTAGGTTGGTACTGCCCAGACACAGGTCACTTTTGTCAGATTCCAGCCTGCTTGAGGCCCTAGGGTCTCCTCTCGCACTGTTTTAACATGCCTTCCTTTAAAGGTCTAATGATGCCCTTGAGAAGAAAGGGGCCCCCACCTGCTCCCTATGCTGCAAGTTTGTTTCATTTTGTTAATTAAGTGTTTGTAGGTTGCCACCTTCAAAAATTAAGAAAATGCCCTGGGGATGACAAAACTGGAAGGGCAGGGACAGAGTATGTGAAATGGCCAGGAGTCATGGCTGGCACTTTGCTGTGTTGTCCTGGGTAGGCTGACTGACCTGTTTTGGGATTTGTAAGATGGGGAGCTGCAGTGACTCAGGAAGGCAGTGCTAGGGAATGGCCAGCAAGTATGCTTTCCTGGCAGCGGCATCAGCGTCACTAGCTTTGACAGCTAGTTAGGTGGGAGAAGAGTGGCTTCAACTGGAATGAGACCCCTTGTAAAGGATGCTGACTGATCTTGTTAGAAGTCTGGAGGTTTTCTTCATTACTGTTTATGGAACATCTTCTGTACACTGGAGATTTTTGTTTAAGGATAAAATTCTGCCACTGCTGGACCGTGGAGTTAGAAAAGCAAGACTTCTGCCTATGACAAGAGTAGAGGTTATTTCAAGGTAATAAAAAGTGAAGTGTTTATTGGGATGCACCCACTGTAAATGCCTTAGAATGTTACAGGAAAGGAAAATTGTTGAGGGCAGCTGGATCAGTGCCAGCTTCATGAGCCTGGTGGATAGGAGTGATTTTAAAGAACTAGGGAAATTTAATTCAGATTCTACAGAAAAGAGTGCTTATGGGTTGTCATGATGTCCTCTGCCCTGACAGAACCCACCAGAAAAGCAGTTTGATATACTAGAAGGAGTTCTGGACCTGGAGCAGACCCCCTGGCCTCCGTGAATTGTTCCATGGTCAGCCCCTCTGTGTGCCATACTTCTGGAAGACTCTGGTCACAGCTTGCATGGGACATCCAGTCTAGTGATATTCACTGAATCACATATAAATAGATAAACAGGGTAATTGCAGAATATCCACAGAAAGTAAAGAGGATGAGTGATTGATGGTAAAGTCTGGGGAATGTCCTTTCCAGAGGATGGTCAAGGGCAAGAAGGAACTGCCATGGTAAGCAGTCAGGACAAAGGGGAGGAGTCCACTCTTAAATCCTGGTGTCAACTTGACCCACCATGGGGCCTCTGGATCCATGCATATGTCAAATGTAGATTGTGCTTAGGCAATTCAAAAGCAAGGAGCTAAAATAGTACAGATTGTCCATCTTAGAGCTGAGGAGTGGGGCCAGCTGTGGGGTCAGGATGAAATGGGAGAGCAGTGGCACTCTCTTCCTCTTGGGAAACATAAACACAATCCTAGGAATGACAGTTGCCCAGAGAGGGAGTAAGTGGACATGTGGCCCCATGACCCACCATAGAGACCCTCTCACAGAGTAACAAGACTTTCTGTTCCTCCTTCCCTCCTTTCTTCCCTCTCTTTGCTGTGGTTGCTCTTAAGGGCTACAGCTACCTGGCTCCAAGCCCTCCATGTTGGCCTAGACACCAGACACTCACTCTTTCTATGCAAGGGTATGCTGCCTCCCAGATCACTCATCATATCATGTCCTGTGTTCACCTGGATGGCAGGCACTCCATGGGCCAGCAGCAATAGGGCTGGACCCACTCTTCTCAGCCCCCATGGCTAGCTCTTCTTTGAGCTTTCCTCTTCTGGAGCTGTCTAGTGGGCTCTCCTGGTGGGCACACAGCTCCCACACCTGGATGGCACAACTGACATAGCATGTACAGGTAAAGGATGGGTGGCCAGCCCCTGAGTGAACAGAGCCAGGCAAGGCCACAGGGTGAGAGAGTGGCCTGTGGAGGACATCCTCAAGGCAGTAGAACCTAACCCTAACTTGTGTGTCCCCCAGAGCCCCTTTTCTCAGCTGTATTTGTGAGAATAAATACCTGAGAGGACTTATAACCACCTGTACAGGGTGGGATAGAGACTAGGCCCTCAACGAACCCTAATTACCTCCCCCATTTCTCTGGAAAATTCTGTAGGATTTAAGTTCCAAGCTAAGTCTCTCTCTCTCTCTCTCTCTCTCTCTCTCTCTCTGAAAAGTCCCCTGGCCCCTGAAGCAGGTGGCACAAAGCACAGTGCCCTCTCCTGGACTCGGGGTCACTCATCAGGGAGCCAGCTGTTTGCCAGGTATTGGTTTTCCTGCTTATCTCCCATTTCAGGTCACAGGGTACATGAGGGCAAACACCAATCAACTTTATTTCTGCCCCACTGCCTGCAGCTCCTGGTGAAATAGGTGCTCATTAAAAGTTTGCTGGTTGAATGATCAGCAAAGATTTCTCGAGGGAAATGGGGTTTGAAGGGACCCTGACTTGTGAAGGGACAGGGGCATTGGGTTAGGTGTGGGGGGAAACCAGATTAAAAAATACAACAAAATCTAGGTGGGCGTTGAACACAAGAGAAGGAGTGGGAAGCCCAGGGTCTGGGTAGTCTGAGAGAAAACACCAGAGAGAGCTCCTGTGCATCGTGAGCTATTCACACACTTATCTGGGTCCATGCTGGATCTCTCGGGCAGCCCCTGGACAGCTGCCAGCATTCGCTACCCAAATGGGCAATTGCTACCCATTTTGTACCTGCTGCTTCTTAGCAGCTAAACCTGGGGTATATCTGGCTTTCATCTTTAGCTCCCTATGTGCCTGTTTTTTATCTTAGAATAATGTCCCCTTACAGTTGTGAGCGCCTTCAAGTCCCTGGAGCATTTCAGAGGTCTGTCCCTGTCAGTCTTCACCGGGAGCCTTGGAACAGTCTGGGCTCCATGGTAATGGATGAAGCAGGGTTGAAATGGCTTCCCAGGGCTGCACACCAGCAGGGGACTTGGCTGGTACCAATCCCAGGTCATCCCACATACTTTTCAGTGGACTCTGCAACAGAGTAGAGATGGGGCAAGGGGAGGATAATCTAGCAGGGACAGCGTCTTTCTGCTTTAATGTGAGAGTTATTCTAGGCTTTTACCTAGAAGCTTCCAAACGTGGTGTGTCCTCGGTTTCCAAGCACATTCCCAGGCCCTCTGTCTGTAGTCGGGGAGCGTCATGAAAGGCACTTCCAGCCTTATTATGATGGTGTCTGCAATCTAGCCACAATTCACCATTTGGAAACCAAGATACAGGACTAAAATGGCTGTTTTAATTTAGAAATTATTGTTCTCCAAGGAGGATAGTTCCCACAAAGCATAGGTATTCCCTTTGTTTTGGCTAATAGCCAGTCCCCTCTCTGCATGGTGTTTCTGATCTGTATTGTTTTCAAATCACTGGAAATTTTCTTGCATTTCCCTCTAGAGGAACTTGCATTTTGAAAAGCACTTTAGCCTACCACACCTTTACATAATTTATTATAGACATATTTTGCATTTATGGTATCATAGCACTAAAAGAAAATCTTCCCTTTATTTACAGAAGTTATCTTTGACTTTTCCTAAAATCAGATTTCCAGAAAATTTAGCTAGGACATGCTATAAGTTTGATTCCATTAGAAAACTGGAAACAAAACTGTATACCAGCAGTCCTGAGGCCTCCATGCTTTTTTGTGCTTTCCTGAGTGACAAACTAATTAATGATCAGTATGTGAATTAAAAGTCATTTCCTAGAAAGAAAATTTCTCTTAAAACTCTCAGGAAGATAAGAAATAAAACCATCCCTTATATGGCTATCCCATCACACTTGGCTATTGTGAATAATTCTACTGTGAACATGGATATACAAATATCTATTCAACTCCTACTTTCCATTCTTGTGGGCATATGCCCAGAAGTGGAGTTGCTAGATCATGAGATAATTCAATGTTTAATTTTTTGAGGAACCACTATATTGTTTTCCTTAGAGGCCACTTTACCTTCCCCTCAGCAATACCCAGAGTTCCAATCCTTGTATAGGCCCACCAACATTTTTAATTTTAAAAAAATTTTATAATAGCCATTCTAATGTGTGTGAAGGTGTATCTCATTGTGGTTTTGGTTTGCATTTCTCCAGTGATTAGTGATGTGGAACATTTTTCCATGTGCTTATTAGCCATTTGTATATCTTCTTTGGAGAAATAGGTATTCATGTCCTTTGCTTATTTCTTAACTGGGCTGTTTGGGTTTTATGCTGAGTTGTAGGAGTTCTTTATATATTCTGGATATTAATCCCTTATCAAATATATGATTTGCAAATATGTCCTCCTATTCTGTATGTTGTCTTTTTCTGTTAATGGTATCTTTTGATGCACCAAAGTTTTTAACTTTGATGAAGTCCAGTTATTTTGTCACTTCTGCTTTGGTGTCATCCCCTAGAAAACATTACCAAATCCAACATCATGAAGTTTTTCTCCTAATTTTCTTCTAAGAGTTTTATAGTATTAGCCCTTACTTGTAGGTCTTTGGTCCATTTCCAGTTAATTTTTATTTATTTTTCTTTTTTTCCAATTAATTTTTATATATGGTTCTAGGTAAGGACCCAACTTCATTCTTTTCCATATGGATATCCAGTTTTCCCAACATCATTTGTTGAAAAGATTGTCCTTTCCTCCATTGAATAGTCTTGGCACTCTTGTGAAAATCATTTGATTGTAGATTTGAGGCTTTGTTTCTCGACTCTCCATTCTATTACATATAGAAACTTCATATGTCTGTCTTTACGTGCATACCACAGTGTTTTGATTCCTGTAGCTTTGTAGTAAGTTTTGAAATCAGGAATTATTACATCTCCAACTTCTCTCTTCTTTATCAAGATTACTTTGACTGTTGATTCTCATTCTTTTGCATTTAGTCTCTTTCCATTAATACTTAAGAATTCAGAAAATACATTATCTGTGAAACCATTTTTGAAAGAGCCACTTAGACAGAACATGAGAGACTCCTAACTCTGGGAAACAAACTAGGGGTGGTGGAAGGGGAGGTGGGTTGGGGGTGGGGATGACTGGGTGACGGGCACTGAGGGGGGCACTTGATGGGATGAGCACTGGGTGTTATTCTATATGTTGGCAAATTGAACACCGATAAAAAATAAATTTATAAAAAAAAAGATTCAAGTATTGCGAATTCATAGATGTTTCTACAGGTATACAGATATTCTTTCTAAATAGATAAGTCTAGTGTTCCTTTTGAGGATGCTATTGGTGTGAATAGTTCTTTTCCTAAAAAACAAACAAACAAACAAACATGATCTATTATTATTTTTAAATGTAGATAGGTATAAAAGTAAATTTCTCTCATTTGGAACATATTGTGGTTCATATCTTCCACAAAATTAAATTGTTTATGCTATTATAATTCATCAAGTGAATATATATCTTCCTATTAAGAAAACAGTTTGTCAGATGTCATAAAACATTTTTTAACAGTAAAGGTCACATTTTATTGCAAAAAAAAAAAAAAGAAAGAAAGAGCCACTTAAAAACTCTGTAGTAAAATAAAAAGTTAATTAAATAAAGTAGAAATGAGAGATATGTAAATTATCTGTGATTAACAAATAGTGAAACACAATTTTGTTGTTGTAGTTATTAACAGTGTAGCTGTGAAGCTTAAGGCGATTGTTAGGAAATGATCCCTAAGAAACCAGAAGCATGAAGAGTATTTTAAATGATTTAGACAAAATGCAACAGATAGCAAAGAAAGGGAAAGGAATTACATTGAACTAATGGTCTTATCCAGTTTGGAAATTAGAGGTTAACCTGCTCATCAATTCTCAGGATAAAAAAAAATGTGAATAACAATTTTAAGTGTGTGACAAATTTAAGACAAGCACTGGAAGGAAAGATAAGGTATATAACTTCTAAAAAAAATTACAAAATAAATAAGATCAATCAAGTCGACTGAAGACAATAAAGAAAATAACACCATAAAATTTGAGAAGTAGAAAGCACTAAAATAGATGACAGGAAAGATCCACATATACCAGTCCATCTCCTTACCCTATTCTTAACACTACTCAAAAAATAAAAATGGAATGGGTTAAATTCCCCAGTTAAAGGATGGATACTCTGAAATTGAGTAAAGATTAAATTTTACCTATAACGTATCAGTTAAGATACAGCTGGAAAATTAAAAAATCAGCCTAAAGAGATAAAAAATATAAAGGCATAAGCAAAACTATTATAAGCAATTTTAGAATAAAGAATAAAAAGAATGAGGAGCAACAAGTACAGAGTGGAATTCAAGTGGGAAAGTATACACAATACCAAAATATGTTAGTAAAAGATAGGAACCACCAAAAAGAGAGAGTGATCACGTGAGCTTTGAAATGTTGAAAGTAAAGCAGCTATGCTTATGAAGATGTATGATTTCTCTATCTGGGTGTGAGATGTCAAAGGGGAAGCCCCCAGGATCCTTAGGAACTATGGGAATAGGACATACCATTCCAGGCCTTGGGGCACACCAGAGACATTCCCATACATGCAGGCAGGATCCTCAGACTGCACCTAGAGCTTCGGTGTTACCATGTAGAAAAGTGGGGTTCCTGTACCCCATGTGCTACAGTCTGTGTAGAGTCTACAGATGTGACCCCAGTTTGCTCATGTCACCTGTGAAGTCACAGCATTCCTAGCTTAGGAATATCTTCTGATAGGGTTCTGATGCCTGCAAGAAAACTCCACATTGCATATAAGTGAGTGGATCTCAAGAGTCAAGATGCTGTGGAGCAGGGTGTACCCACCTAGAGGTGTGGTCCACAAGGACCCTCTCCATTCACAGTGCTGCGCATGACAGCCTGCTCTCCATATGGAGCACAGTGCACCCTGCCAGGACTGAGTGCCGTCATCACCATGATCGCTTAGATTGCCCATGGTCCAGGTAGGGATTGTGAACAGCTTCCTAACCCCTAGATTCCTCATAGACCCTACCTGATATTTTCATGAAATGTCCGAAGGCAGTTTTGGTTTGTGAGTCCCTCTGAGAAGTGTGCACTTCTCCTAGAACATCAGCATAGCACATGAGCATCTCGTGTACTCTAACCCACAGTTACTTCACACAGTCCCCCACTTAGGAGACTTTTCCCATTTATCCTGACTTACCTCCAGATGCCTGTGTTTATTTAAAAATTAAAAGATGGGATGGTGTTAAGAAGGAAGATTCAGGGATGTGGCATTCACTATCAAGACCATTTCAAGTTCATACTGAATATTTAAAATCACTTTTAAATTTGAAATATTTACATTCAACTCTTAAAATATAAAAAAAAATTCTTAAAAGTTAAATTTTAAGTTATCACTTTTAATGAAATATAAACACTGTTTTTTATCCTTGTTATCTTTTTCAGAGTTCTCAAGGGTTGTGGTCTCACACCATCTACTGGGGCAAATATGGGCCATTTCCAGCAGGGACAGTTCAGCGTTGCCCTGGATGCCTGACTGCCACACACATCCATAAAACCACAGTGTCTGCAAAGTAAGTCTCATGTTCATGGAGTCTCTAGTGACTGTGTCAGAGGAGCATTTGCAGTCAACACCTCTAGCAACAGACCTTGTAGTGGTCCTTGGAGCAAATTGCCTGAAAATCAGATCTAAAGCCAGAGATAGTGTTATTAATTCACTAAAATCCATTGAGATGGGGTTGTGAAGTGAGTTTCATATTACATTAGAATTTGCATTTAGAATGATAAACATTATTATAAAAAAAAATGTGGTGAACGGACCAGCAAGTGATTTGATTTACACAAGTACAGAATTTACCAAGTAACTCTGTTACCATCTATTGCTATCATGATTGATTTGTAAAGTATTGAAAGGGTAATCTAAACAAAAGTAGTCTTATCACCTTGACATATTATTTTCCTTTTTAATGTTTCCTCCTAGTTCTTGTCCCAAATGCAGTTTTTATCTAGTTGATTAATAGGATAGCAGTTCTTTTGCCTTCGGACTTTGTGAACAACCTATTTTTTATCTGCTTTTCATTTTGATAAATCTCACATCTCTTAAAAAATGGAAAGTGAACGCTCATATATTCTTTATTCAGGTTTACCAGTTCCTTACCCACATAGACACACACATACACAGATGGAATATGCACTCATGTGTGTTATGTATGTGTGTATTCAGTGTTTTTCTCTGAATCACTTAAAAACAAGTTGCAGACATCATGACATACTTTGGCAAATATCTCCTTCATCCATTGCCTTTCTTCTTCAAAACTGTAACACCGTGGGACACCTAGGTGGCTCAGCAGCTAAGCATCTGTCTTCAGCTCTGGGCATGATCCCAGGGTCCTAGGTTCAAGTCCCGCAGGCTCCCCACAGGGAGCCTGCTTCTCCTCCCTCTTCCTCCTATGTTTCTGTCTCTCTCTATGTGTCTTTCATGAATAAATAAAATCTTTAAAAAAAAAACTGTAACACCATTATCACTGAGGAATGTAATGTTGATAACAATCTCATCCAAAATATAGTTCCTATTCAAATATGTTTGGTTGTCCCCAAAATACCCTTCATAGCTGTGTTCCCCTATCTAGCATTCAGTTAAGTATCATGCCCTGAATTAGGTTATGTCTCTTTAAATCCAAAGCAGAACACTGCTTTTACTTTTATCTTTTGTGATTTTGACATTTTTGAAGAACTTAAGCCATTTGTTTTGAGGAGAGTCTTGCAGTCTGGATTTGTCTGGCTGTTTCTTCATGCTTAGGTTCAGGCATGGATTTTGTGTGGGTTTTTTTGTTTGTTTGTTTTGGGTTTTTTTTTTTTTACATTTTGTGTGTTTACACCACATCAGTGGGTTCAGCACATCACTGTGACCTGGTGTTGGTGAGGACAAGTTTGTTCACCTGGCTAATGTGGTTTCTTCCAGAGCTCTCCTTTATAAAGTTACTGTTATTTTATTCCTTTTAATTAATAAGTGATCGGTAGGGTGAACTTTGAGACCATGTGAATATTCTTACTTATTAGCTCATTTTCACCCACTTTAGCATCCACTGAAGGTTGTATTATGATTTTTAACTAATCAGTTCATCAGCACCATGGTCTCCCTTCCCTGTCGAATGTTTTCATTATTTTTTTCATTTTTCCATCATTGTGAGCTGCCACACAAGGGAGTATATTGAAACAGTCAAGAGAAGGACTCTGAAATTAGACCATCTGGATGAGTGTCTAGTATGCATCGCATCTCTGACACACACTAACAGGGTGACCTTGAGCAAATGTTTCATCTCATAAACTCTCAGTGTCCTTATGATTAAAAGGAGGAGGCAAAGAGTAACCAATGCACTGGGTGTCTGGTCGGGATGGAGCACACCGCTGGCCTCACTAAACATGAGCTATTCATTATTACCAGCGACAGGAGGACAGGCTGAATGCCTCTGGATGCTGCTTCACTCCTGAGATCTTCTGTAATCCCTGAAAGCTGAATAAGACCTTTGGCAAAAATGCTGATAAACCTGAATGACAGGACAGAGGTTCCCCAGGATGTGAGTGGTCCTATTTTTAAGTTCCTCAAGTTAGAAGGTTGAATTGAGAAACAAAATTGTCATGACAGGAAGTATTCTTCAGTGAACAGCTTCCTAATGGCATCCCCTCCAGCATTCTGGTTATTTCTAACACTCTGTTGCTTTTCTCTTTCCCCTTGCTAGGTCTACATCTCCCTAGGTTAGGTCCCTAGTCTGCTGGCAGTTTTGCCTTTCAATCACTAGCAACTGATTGTTTGAAGATTATTACGTTTCTTTCTATTTAGATCAGGTCACCATGGCGTTATTTGAGCTCCATTGCCTTGGAATTTTCTCTGAGAATGTTTAGAAAATTCTACCAAGAAAATAGGTTGTGAATAGACATGTTAGTTTATGAGCTACACATGGACATGAATTAGGCTGAGTCTTAAAAAAAAAAAAAAAAGAAGATTGCCCTTGGAGAACATTTTTAGCTAAAGTACCTGAGAAATGCTTCCTCTGAAAATTTTACTTGCCTAGATTTCTTCCCCATGACTTTGGAAAGCAGATGAGGGCTCTCATATAGAAGGGCTGCTGGCAGCAGGCAGCTGCATCCAGCATGTTTCCTGGCTTATGGCTTGCCAGGCTGAATTTGAGGGATGGCCTTGTGGTTTCACTTACTCTCCTGCTTTCTGGGTGATGCCAATCCAGGCAGCCTGAGGTTAGCCAGGGCAGAGAATGGGCCCCATAGACTCAGAAGTAACACCTCTACGTGGACACCAACCCAAAGTTTCCCAGAAGGTTCACCACCTCCTCCTCCTGTTTTCCTCCCTTTTAGCCATTCATGTGCCAGGGATCCTCTGCCTATCTCTTATCCCCTTGATAAGCACCCTAGGGAAGGGACATCAGTGCAGGAACAACATAATAGTTTACAGGTTGAGTGAAACATAGTTAAAAATCAAATCTGCAGTTCTGCATAAACACAGAGGAAATCACTTGGGTGTCACTCAAATATGTAGGTGGAAATATCAGGACTGCCTTTTTTCTGTTCTTAAAGTGTATTCTGTGAAATTCTGTCCACTTGGAAACCTGAGATATCTGGTCTTGAGTGAGTAATATACTCCTAACCTATGTGCTGGAGATGGACATGGAAATAGCTTGAAGCCAAGGCTAAAAGCCCCCTGTAGAGAAGCCCCTCCCCAAGACTTCAGGCCCTGGGCCTTATGGGGGGACCTCCTTGGTGGCCCTGGTTAGGTCAATGAGTCTCCATCTTCATGCCCACTTAACTTCCCTGTTCCTGGGGCTCCTACAGCTACTGCCCCGAGGGCAACACCAGGTCCCACCTGGGTCCCAGGAGCTCATGTTTTTCTGTGACAGGTGTGATCAGGGCAATATGTCTTTCCATGTCACACCCACACACAGTGTGCTGTAACCAGGAAGGATGGAATGTGGGTGCTGGAGCAGTCCTGGGGCTAGGTGGCACACCCAGGCTGTTAGAAGGACAGCAGAACCTGGGGCCTGATGTCTGTCTGGGGAACCATGCTCTGCTCATTGCTGTCAAATAAGGAGCAAAAGGATGGGTGTGCTGGCTGAGACAGGTTTGTCCTCCCATCTACATGAAGCCCTAGCCTATGGTCTCTCTGGTTCTAGGGTCTGGGATCAGGTGTTCGTGTCCTGCTTTCTAGCCGGGTGGCCATGGTTTCCCATCTGCCCAATGGGGGACAGCAGTCCCTGTTGGAGAGGCCTCCTAGGGCAAATTTGGGATGGTGTTTCCCTCGGTTCCAGGTACTGTGTTTTGAAAGACACCTCCCGGGGATCCCTGGGTGGCGCAGCGGTTTAGCGCCTGCCTTTGGCCCAGGGTGTGATCCTGGAGACCTGGGATCGAGTCCCACATCAGGCTCCTGGTGCATGAAGCCTGCTTCTCCCTCTGCCTATGTCTCTGCCTCTCTCTCTCTCTCTGTGTGACTATCATAAATAAATAAAAATTTAAAAAAAATGAAAGACACCTCCCTCTTCTACTCTCATTCTTCTATCGGTGCACCTAGCAGCACTCAGTGCTGGGGATTCCACATAGACCAGTTCCTACCCTCAGAGTCCACACTCCATTGTTGTGACAGAAAAGAGCTGCATAGAGCAAATGCCAAAGCCCATGAGGCCCATGTGAGGCTGTCCCTCTGAATGTCCTGATGTTTTCTTTGAACTGTTTTAAATGGAAACACATTTAAATCCACTTTCTCCTTGAGCAGAGGGAGCTGCAGATGGAGGAGGGTGAGCAGTGGGCTCAGTGTGGCGCCACTGTACCCACATGTCTCCAACTTCTTCTCCCAAGGATGAAGCTGAGGTTTCCTGTCCACTGGGGCTGCCAGGGATGTGCCGATGTGATTTCCATACATAGAGCTTGGGGCCAACTCCTGGTTACGCTAAAGCCTGGCTGGGGCCTAAGTGTGGATAAGCTCTGTAGACCTCAGTTTCCTCATCTCTGAAATGGGGATGGTGATGGTGGTATCCTCCACACAGGGCTCAGTTGAGAACACAGTGAGTTAATTCATGAGAAGTACCCAGAGCTGTGACACCTATGGGAATGCTAGAAATCATAGTTGTAAATATGAAGGCCTAGGGGGATGCATAGCTCATAGTGAGCAGTGACTTTCAGTATCCTTTCCTCTGTCCTCCCACACGCTGCAAACAACTGCATTGTGAAATAGCATAGCACTATTCTTGAGGTCATTTTGTAGGGGTTGGGTTGTATTCCCTGAGTCAAGCCTTGAAAGCTGTGATTTATTATTTTTGGTCTGGTTTTTATGGTTTTTTTGTGTGTCCAGAATTAAAGCTCACTGTGCCTACCAAAGGTACATGAGACTCACTGAGAAATGTGATTGGTCATTGGTGCATGGACCTGCACCACTGGCTATCTCTTACCTCCCAGCTAGGTGATAGGGCTAGTTAACACCAGACCCACCTGCGCTTCTTCCTGTGCCATCCTTCCTTGGCCATATAATATATTAGTCTTAAATATACAACAGAGTGATTCAATAATTCTATACATTACATAGGGCTCACCAAATTTAGTTACTATTTGTTGCCATATAATGCTATTACAATTAAATATTATTGACTATATTCCGTATACTGTATTTTTCATTCATATCTGTCATTTATTAAAAATATATGCAGTCAGAGGTGCCTGGGTGGCTCAGTAGGTTGTCTGCCTCTGCCTTTGGCTCAGTTTGTAATCTTGGTGTCCTGGGATCTAGTCCTGCATCGAGCTCCCCACTCAGCAGGGAGTCTGCTTGTCCATCTCCCTCTGCCCCTTCCCCCTACTCATTCTCTCTCTTCCTCCCTCCATCCCTCCCTCCCTCCTTCCCTTCCTCTCTCTCCTCTCTCTCAAATAAATAAAATCTTTAAAATAAATAAAAATATACACAGTGAAATATAAAGACCACCCATTCAAAATACAAAATATGTGGATTCTTCCCTTACTTTGAAAGTTTACACCATTTTGCTTCCTCCTTGAATTCATATAAAAATAGGAACAGAAATTCCACATCCCCCCACAAAACTTTATCATAATTTTCTACTTGAAAGACATTGGGGAAAAAAAAGAAAGACAATCACCGATTATTCTGTCACATATTTTTTGCATAATATATATATGTTAAAATATTCCATGTGGCTTGTTACCAATATTATTTATAGTATTGATTAGTATACAAATGATCGAAACAGCATGATTAAAAACAAAATATATCATAGAAGAATCTCTCTCTCTCTCTCTTTTTAAAGATTCTATTTATTTATTCATGAGAGACACAGAGATAGAGGGAGAGACACAGGCAGAGGGAGAAGCAGGCTCCTTGCAGGGAGCCCAATGCAGGACTCAATCCCAGGATCCCGGAATCATGACCTACGCCAAAGGCAGATGCTTAACCGCTGAGCCACCCAGGTGTCCCCAGAAAAGAGTCTCTTAATGAGATGGGTGACAGGTTTCTGGAGAAACTTGGTCTGAGGAGTCAATTGGCTATCCCTTTGTGTGGCATCTGGAGGTTTCCACTCCAGAGCAATGTAGGGCAATGAAAAGAAGAACCTGCAGGGCAGGCATCTTAACCAACAGATGAATATTAGGATAGATTATATATATGGATTTAAGAATTTGAAAGTAGATTGTTTAAAAGTGTTCCACACTGATGGCTCCTTGAAGAAACTTAATGTGCCCCAGGGATGCCCAGGCTCAAGTTGAGAGCCATAGCCCAGGCTTTCCCTGCTCACTCAAGCCTGGGTCCAATCTCCCTGCCAAGGTCAGATGCCCTGTCATCATCATCCATACCTCTGCATTCCTTCCATGTGACCCCAACCTTTCAAATCATGGAATCTTCTAGAATGTGGTTGTGTCCTTTGTCTCTTTGTGGCCTTCCAAGAATCTGTGTGGACTGAGTCTCTCAGAGGAGTTTAGAGACACCATTGTGGTTTTGATACTTTAAAATGTATAGTATGTCATATTCTGGACCTTTCCTTCCTGGGGTCAACATATTTCCCCATGTGGGCTGTACCTTCACAGATGGCATGTCTGTGTGTGGCTTTTTCTGTAGACCCAAGATAGTGTGTGTACCTCAGTGTGGGCTCGTTGTCATCACCAATCAGGAAACCCTGGTAACCAGAACTCAGCTTTGGGACTTCCTGTTCAAAGCCCAGGTGCCGAGCCACAGTGAAGAGGCACAATCCCCAGTGAGACAGAATAGATGTCAATTCTTAAGGGGCTCACATGTTCAGGGGCAGTTCTTGAATCTTGATCAGAGGGGCCTGCCATCCACACAGACATTGTGCCACCACAAATGTGTGTGTGTGTGGGTTGGCCAGTTAAGGTAATGCCAGGGAAGCAGTGTCTATACGGATCATTTTCCAGGGCTTTGCTGAATTCCCTCTGTACCTTGTGGGCATTCCTAGAGCACGCAAAGCCCAATTCTCACACAAAATCATTTGTTAGCATATACCAAAACTTTATTTAACTCATTGATAAGGGAACCAGCAAAAAGATAAATGATCTGTCTCTAAGTACATTTGAGTAACGAAAATTTACAAAATCAACTAGAAAAGAAATAGACTAAAATGCTAAGTTAAGCTGACTCTCTAGAAAGCAATAAAATAATTTCTTATCTCGGGTTAGTGTTTTAACTGAGGTCAATAAAAATAATAAGTTATAAATTTCTGCAGTTTAGCCTTTAATTTTACAGAGCTATAAAACCTCTGCATCTTTATCAGTTGTTAATTGTTGGATAAATAATTGTGACACTTCTCAAGAGTTTCATAATAGGATCAAGCAGGCTTATAATAAGTCAGTGTTTTAGCAGGATGTCAAATATTCAAGCAATCACCATTTTTCTTTTTTTTTTTTTTTTCAAGTTTAGAGTAGATCTTTCTATAGCAATTACCTCCCCCTCCAAAGAAAAAAGAAAAAAAGATGGCTGATACATTACGGCTGATCATGTAGCACCATCTTAAGATGCTGCCTTTTGGCTTACATAATGAACTTGAGCCCTTGTGTAGATGCTACAAGGGCATTTGTGGTAGGCAGCTTCTGACATGGCTCCCAATCATTCCTGCCTCATGGCATCCACATCCTTGTGTTGTCTTTTGTCCTTGTGTGGGGGCTGCACTTAGTGAATTGAACTTAATAAACAGGATACAGCACACATGATGGGCTGCCACTTCCAAAATCAGGATACAAAAGGCTGGGAGTTCCTTCATGCACATGCTCTCTCTAATGCTTCTCATGCCCTTGCTCTGATGAAGCAAGCTGTCATTTTGCAGTCTCACCAGTGGAAAACCCCATATGGCAAGAAATTGATTCTCATTTCATTGACCCTCAAGGAATGAATCTTCCAACAACTACAGGAGTGAAGTTGGAAGGCGATCCTTCCCTGTAGTCATGCAAGACTACAGCCCTAGCCAACATTTTGGTTACAACCTATGAGAGACGAGAGATGGAGTAAGATAACCCAGCTAGGCACACCCTGATACCTAAACATAGAAACTGTGACATAAAAAATTGTGTTAAGTCACTAATCTTAATATCCTTAATATCAAGCCCTGCATTAGGCTCCACACTCAGTGAGGAGTCTGCTTGAAGATTCTCTCCTTCTGCCCCTCCCCTTGTTCATGCAATCTCTCTCTCTCTCTCTCTCTCTCTCTTTCTCAAAAATAAGGGAATAAATCTTTTTTAAAAAAGAGATAGTCTTCCTTTCTTGATTCCTGTTCCATGTTGGCTCCCCTTTTTCTAGCAGCTGTGATTACATCCTTGACAGTTGATTAGAGGGCTGAACTCAGAAGCAGTTTATTTGTAGGAACAGTGTGCAGTTCAGAAAAAAAAAAAAAAACTCTATTCTTGATCAATGGTAAAAGAATATTTTTTGTTGAAAATCAATTGCTTCAGACTTGCTGTGACTGTTTCCTCCAGAGCTGCAATGCTTCTCATTTAGTCTCGAGCCAATGCTTAATGTTTGAGTGAAATTGGTTTCAATGTTCTTTCCTCAGGGGAGTGTGGACATATATATTTTCTGCTTTAAAAGGCATTTTCTTTCTTGACTCAAATAGCTGATCCTGTAAACTTAACCTTCATATGCATCTGTTTCAGTATAGAAACAACATATTTTAAATTATAAATTATTTTAATATGATATAAAAACTACCAAAAGCAAATTTCTGAAAGAGTGGTACACCAGGGGGTTTTATTAGCTTTCCAAAGTTATTAGTTTAAAAACATATTGGCAGAGAAATAAATAGATAATAACAATAATAACCATACCTAAGCTTTTTTGGTGCTCACTATGAAGCCAGTACAGTGTTACATAACCGCCACCACAACCACATAAAATAGGAACTGCTATCCTTTTTCAAAGATAAAGCAATGAAAACCATGGAATAGAAGTAAATCATCCTAGTTTTGTTTGCATATTGGTGTGGATTTGTATCTTAAGGCGGGTGTTTCTATTGACTAAAGTTTAAAACCCAGGTAACTCAAGAAGAACAATTAGTAGATTAACACTTTGGGTCAGATAATTAATTACTGAAAGTTGCCAGATAATTAATTATAGAAAGCTGGATAAGATCTTAAAAATCCATTTATCTCAATTTATCTCATCTACTTAAAGTTTTCACAGTCATCTAGGATATAACATCATCATCCATAGGTATATATTTTTTCTTTTTTCTTGGGTTTGTTTGTTCGTCTAGAGAAACTGGCCTGTCCCATTTGGAAAGATAGACATGCGGATAAAACACACTGAATTTTACCAGTCATTAGCATGTATAAATATTTAACTAATATGAGCTTATAAAAAATAAATAAAATGAAATAAAATGAAACTCTAAAAGCTGAAATTGTCCTATATTTGTAAAATTTAATTAACTTTTAATAGAAAAAATTTATGGCATCTGCTCCCTTTGTTTCACTTTCCATAAGTATGCTGAAAACTTCCGAGTGTAAGTGTACTGCCCACTGATACTTTTCTCCAAATATTTCTTAGACAGCTTTTCCTACCTCACCCCTTTACACACACATACACACACACACACAGTTATGCAAGCTTGTGCATGCACTTACATATACATGCACACACTGATGCACACGTGCATATCTCTGCTCTCACACCCAAAATATACACATGCACACACAGTCAGACACTGATATACAAAAGCTCACACACACAGACACACAAACTCACTCCTGAACACTTGAACAGATTTACATGGACACATATACATGCACACATATAAGTATGCACATCTAGCAGGTGGATAATTAAATACACATGCCTATGTGGCCTATGATCCATTTACAGCTAATTATTTTTATATATTATGTGATATGTATATTATGTGATATGTATTATGTTATATGTAATTATTTTTATATATTATGTGATATTATGAGTTTCTTTGTTTTTCCTTTCTTTCCTTTTCCTTTTTCTTTTCTTTCTTTTTTCCTTTTTCTTTTTTTGGCATGTTGATGTCCATTTTTTCAGAACCATTTGTTGAAAAGGTATTTTCTTCATTGGATGGCTTTTGTGCGCTTGTGAAAAAGCTGTTCTGTTTTCCATCCTGTTGATCTACAGGTCTAACCTTTGTCCAATACTTATTATCTTCACCAGTGTAGGTTTATAATGCATTTAAATTAGGTAGTGTGAATCCTCAAACATGATCTTCTTTTTCAAAATTGTTTTTGGCCAGTCTAGCTCCTTTATCTTTCTATATAAATTTTAGAAACAGTTTGCCTGTGTCTACAAAGAATCCTGCTGGAATGTTGATTGAGATTGCATTGAATTCATTGATCAATATGAGAATGATTGACATCTAAACTGTACTGTATTTTACAATCCATGCAAACAGTACATCTTGCCATTTATTTAGGTTATCTTTGGTCTCTTTTATATGTATTTTATAAACTTACAGTTTTGTTTCTGAAATATTTCCTTGCCCTGTTGTCCTCCAGGTTTGTACACATCCTGTTCTATCTTTCTGACTTTGTCCATACTGCCTCCACCCGCCACCCACACAAAGACCAGCCCTCTACCTCTTGACCTACATAACTTCTAGTCCTACAGTGGCTTTCTTTTTTTTAACATTTTATTTATTTAAGGGAGAGAGTGGGCACAAGGGAAGGAAAGACAGAGGGAGAAGTAGCCTCCCCACTGAGCAGGGAGGCTGATGTGGGGCTCCATCCCAGGACTCTATGATCATGACCTGAGCTGAAGGCAGACGCCTAACTGACTGAACCACCCAGGCACCCCACCTACAGTGGTTTTCTGATGAGAGATAGCTTCCTCAAAGTCACTTTCTTTCTCTCCTTCACTCCAATATAGAGTGTAGCTTCCTTGCCCATGAGCTTCTGCCATCTTGTGTCTCCAATAACACTGTGTCATGTAACTACTTCTTTAATATTTTTAAGCAACTAACCTCAATATTCTTGAAAGGCAGAGACCACATCTGATTTGGGGTTGTATCTTTGGCACCTGGCATAGAGCAAGAGCTCAGTAACAGCGATTGACTATAGAAATGAAGAAGCAGGGGTGCCTGGGTAGCTTATTCAGTTGAGCATCCAACTCTTGGTTTCCTTTCAGGTCATGATCTCAGGGTTGTGAGATCAAGCCCTGAGTCAGGCTCCATGCTCAGCATGGAGTCTGCTCAAGATTCTCTCTGCCACCTTCTGCCCCTCCCCCAGTGCTCACTCTCTCATGCTCGCTCACTCTCAAATAAATAAACAAATCTTTAAAAAAAGAAAGGAGAAATAAAGGTATAATGGGGAAAGAAAAAGAGGGGAAGATAAACTAGTAGTCATTGAGGCTCTGCTCTGTGTCTATCACCATGACAGAGCAAAGATAGATGATAGATAGACAGAGGTATGGATAGATAAATAGAGGAAGGGAGAGATGGATGGATAATGGAAAGTTGTATAGATGGATGGATGAATAGATACATATAGATAGGTAGACGGATGGATACATAAATAGATAGGTAGATAGATTTTTCTTAATATTGTTAAGCCTTATAAAATTCTAAAGAAGATGTGGTATCTTCCCCATGTATAGATGAGAAAATAGATTCAAAAAGTTTAGTGACTTCCCAAAGACCATACTTGCAGAGAATGGCAGAGCCAAAATTCGAAACTTTTACCTTTCTCTACCTTCTACCTTCTGTAGGGTTTATGCCCTACATTTCAACCCCTTTGCTTCTCAACACATGTCCAACCAAACTGAACCTTTCTATTCTTCTCCTGTTCATTTCTGCTCCCATAGTTTAGTGCAGGCCCTTCTCATAGCTTGCTTATCTTATTCAATAGCTTCAGTGGAAAATGATGCTTAAAATATAGTGTATTACATGAACACAAGGGCAAAGAGCTTAAAAGGCCATAAACTAAAAGTGAAAACCCCACTCCACTCCCTCCCAGGCCCCACATGGTTGAGAGGCCATTATAGTCATAGCAGGTGTACCTCCTTCAGACATTTTTTATACATGAGATTCTTTTTCTTTTCAACAGTTGTAAATTACACTGTAATACATGGGTATTCTCATGTGTCTTATAGAAATTTCCATTTTAACTATGATAGGTCATGTTCCAGATGTCTCAATACTTGATTCAACCATCCTCCTATTGATAAACAACTGTTTTTTATATTCTCAGCTGTGCTGCAAGGAACATTTTTGTACATGCTTCTTTATGCACATAAGTAAGGTTGACTTTAGGGAAGATATTGAGAGGCAGAATTGTAGAGTTACAGGATATGCACATATAAAAAAATTTAGATGCTGAAAAAAAAAAATGTCCTCAGCTGACCTGACAGCTAGCTCAGTATATCCTCCAATAGTGTAAAACAGTCCTGAATTCATCTCACCAGGAATCATATTTTCAAATGTAATTTTTAAGGGAGACAGTCTTATGGGTGAAGGGTAAATAAGCATGGTTCATGGTTATCTTATACTTTTATTTGTATTTCCCTTATTATTAACTAGGGCTGATTATCCTTTCACATGCTGATTGGTCATTTGAGTTTCTTTAAAATTACACATTAATATAATTTGCTGATTTCTATTGGTCCATGTGTCTTTAATCATTTAGGAGTATTCATCATCTATTCTGAATGCCAACCCCTTATTTATTATGTATTTTTCAGAATCTTCTCCTTTTCTGCTATATAATTTTGACATTTTTATGATATTTTTGTCATTCAGAAGTGTATTGATTTTGTGTTTTTGCTATTACTAGTTTTATCAAATTTTTTTATGAGCTATTTTGCCTTAAGAAGGCTTCCTATATTAGTCAGGGCAGGCTAAATGCTACAACAAACATTCCCCCAATCTCAGTGCTTTGAAATGATGCAGCTTTATTTCTAGCCATGTCAGCTCAATGTGTATAGCATGGAGAGCCCAGATTCATACTTCCATGCAGTAGCTTCATCATCCCCTAGGGTCTCAGACTCTCCTGGGAATCCTCTCTAGTGAGTTAGCAAATGAAAGATAAGAGAGAAGTGAAAGATCCATGGGTGGAGGGATTGAGGTCAGTCCTAGAAATGGCCCACATCATGTCCATGTCATATTCCATTAACCAGAACTTAGTCACATGACCACACACAACTGCATGGGGATCAGGAATGTAATCTGGAAATGTGTTCCCTGAGGAAGAGGAACGAGATGTGGTCCACCTCAAGCAGGTCCTCTAGCGCACTTTCCTACCTCAAGGTCATAAGCATATTCACCTCCACTTTTCTCTGGTGCATTTATAGTTTTATTTCTTATCTATATGTGTTTAACTCATGGGGAATTTGTTGGTAAATGATATGATATAGGGAGTCTAATTTTATTTTTTCCAAGTGTAATAGTATTGTTCTCTCCCCACTGGATTTCCACAAATTTGAGAAATTTCCCACATTTATCATTCTATCAGATAGCTATACTGTCAGCCTCAAATGATAGGCACACTAACCAGCAGGGGCTTCATTGAGGGTATCTCTTTTTTCATTCATCAGAGAGTCTGGAGTCTTGGGTGGCTGCTTGGTGATGTCAGAGAAGGACCTTTCTTTTGTTTTGTTTTTTGTTTTTTGTTTTTTTAAGATTCTAGTTTTAAGTAATCTGTACACCCAATGTGAGGCTCAAATTCACGGTCCCAAGATCTAGAGTCCCATGCTCCACTGACTGAACCAACCAGGCACCCCTCAAGTTCTCTTTACATTTCCCTCATGATCACAGGCTGGCACAGCTTCCCTTTTGCATTCCTTGAAGGTGAGAAGAATAGAGAATTCCCTGCATGCCCCTTTTGTTAGGAAAGCACAATGTTCACTTAAAGTAACCCAGCAAATTTCTTTTTGCAGTTTTGGGGCTTGTAGAAAGGGGGGAAATGGTTATCTGGACACTCAACTGCAAAAAAGCTGGTGAAGCAGAAATCAGAATTATCCTGACTGGCTTAGACCAATCATGACTTATTAGGTGGGGCTGAGTACATTGCAGCCAGGAACAAAGAAATTTGCTGTGAACTCAAGGGGAATGGGTATTAGATTGAAAATTAACAGCACCTACCACAATCATAAATCAAATTCTCTTCCTGTCTCCTTTCTTTTATTCCTCCTCTCTCTCTCTCTCTCTCCCTCCCTCCCTCCCCTCTCCTTTTCCTCCTCCTCATTCTCTCTCTCTCTCTCTCTCTCTCTCTCTCTCTTGCTCATGCACACATGTACACATAGGAACATGTCCCTGCATTGTCTGCCCTCCACTATGGTCTATGTAATTAGGTTGGCCCCTTTACCACTCTGCTCTAATCACAATGCTCTTATGTCTGATATTGAGGTAGGACAAACTTCTGAATTCACTTTGGTCTTTATCAAAATTGTCTTAGAATTTCTTCCTTATTCTTCAAAGTTTTCAAACTGTTAACTTTCATAAAACTTCTGTTGGGATTGAATGGAATTTATTATAAATATGAGATTTGGCATCTTAAAAGTATAAGCTTCCTATCCATTTATTTTTCTTCAGTAAAGATTGTATTCTGCAAACAAAAATAAAAAGCAAAAAAAAATCCTCTCATTTTGTTGTGTTATCCCTAGTTAATTATAGGAATTTCTTTTTGATGTTGGCTAATGTAATCTTTTAATTTTTTTCAGTGCCTAATTGGCTAACATTGGTATGTAGAAAAGGTTTTGATTTCTGTATGTTGCTCTTGTTCTAGCCATTTAAAATGCTCATTTTTTTTCTAATGTTTAGTCATGGGTTTGTTTTGAACTTTGACGGAATTGCTTCTAAATTTTTCACTATTAGGTAGGATAATTCTTATAAGCTGGGAATCGTAACTTATTTTCCAGTTTTATTGAGAAATAATTGACACACATCACTGTATAAGTTTAAGGCATACAGCATGGTGGTGTGATTTACATATATTGTGAAATGATTGCTGTAATAGGTTCAGCTAACATCCATCTTCTCCTATAGATACAATAAAAACAGAAGAAAGAAAAAAGGTAAAATTTTTTCTTGTGATGAAAACTCTTAGGACTTACTCTCTTAACACCTTTCTGTATAGCATGCAGTAGTGTTAGCTTTAGTCTTCATGTCATACATTACATCCCTAGTACTTTTTTTTTTACATCCCTAGTACTTATATATTTACATTATAACTAGAAATTTATAACTTTGACTACCTTCCAGGAGTCATTTCTAGCCCTTCTGGTAAGATGGAGCTGGAAGACACTCTCCACAGCAGGTGGGACTATGACTCAACTCCTTGCCTGGGTGTGGGCAAACCAAACCCTAGGCCTGGCAAAATTCCTCCTTTGAGGAACCAAATCAGGCAGATGTAACCCTGCGGAGTTCCAAGTCAGTGTGCCCTCCATACTGCCCCCACTTAATTATACAGATGAACAAAACCACTAGTTGGGATTATTACTGCTTGGGGCACTGCAAGTATGAACTCAGTCTGCTAAGATGGTCTTGCTTTTTATGTCTTTTTCTGTTATTTGGATTCATTTGCCAATTATTGCAAGCCCTTTCCCCTTCTCTGTCATAGACAGATTCCCCTGTAATCCCATGGTGCAAGATCAGAGTAACCCCAATTACTAGGGGCAGCTGGCTGTCTCACCTTGGTTCTCTTTCCCCACTGGAAGAACCAGAGGATTGGGGAGACCTCTCTGAGTTTGGTTTTATGTTGGGTTTTATTCTCTGGCCTTCTATTACATAGTCCCAAGATGATGGGTATACTTGCAGATATTATATCCTTGCTTAGGAAAGGAAGAAGAAAGGCAAAGTAAGAAAGGACTATTCTAGGTAAGCCTATCCCTATATACCAGGTAAGTGAAAACCTGACCATAAACTCATAAACTCAGTGCAGTTCACTTCTGTTTCCATCACATGGACCTGAATCATTCATTATGGCTCCCTCAAGATTGATGAATCCCAAGTCAAAGGCAAAAGATTAGCAATGACTGGCTTTGACCCATTTTGATTCATCCCCTGGTGCTTGGAATTCAGTCTTCTCTGAAAATCAAGAGCTCTCCACTGCTGCATGATAAACCAGATTCCACCAGGAGTAGAGGAATAGGCATAGGGTGGGCAACACCTAAGAAAATGAGTGAGTACCTTTCCATTTCTTTATAAGCTTTTGATCCATTCTTTACTGTTTCCAAAGTTTTGTGTCTTTGTTTTCCCAAAGTACATGTCCATTCTCTCCTCAGAAACTTCCAGTGGCTTCCCACTGGCTTCCTGTTACAGTCCAGCTCCTTATCCTGACAGCCCACAGGCTCTGACCTAACCTTTAGCTACACTCTCTGTACCCACGATCTCTCCTGCTTTGTACCACTGTACATTGGAGATGCAAATGTCTTTGCACCTCTGGGTGTCTATTTGTGACTTAAGATGTCTTTTCAGTCTTCCTAAATCGTTCTAAAAAACTCATCTTACCTTTGCATTCTTCATTTTCCTGGTCAGAAAGAACTGTTCCTCTCTAGTATTCTAATGATTTTTCATATAAACAAAAGTATAGTATTTATCCCAATCTGAGTTGGATAACCATTATTTTCATGTCTACTCATCAAAATGGAGTAGGAACTTGAATTCAATATTTTCCTTTTTAAAAGATTTTATTTATTTATTTATTTGAGAGAGAGGGACGCACACAAAGCATGAGCACGGGGAAGAGGCAGAAGGAGAAGGAGAAACAGACTCTCCACTGAGCAGGGACCCTGATGTGGGGCTCAATCCCAGGAACCTGAGATCATGACCTGAACCAAAGGCAGACACTTAACCAAGTCACCCTAGTTTAATATTTTCAATTTCATTTTATGCATTCACTCAGCAGATTTTTTTAGCATCCAGTATAATTCAGCTTACAGTAGTGTTAAGACAAATAAAATATGAACTCTGCCCTCCAGGAGAGAGAAAAGGAGGCCAACAGGTAGAGATAGCAGCTCAGGACCTAGATGCAATATTCAGTTTTCCTTTCCTGTCATGATGACAAGGGGAAGAGTACAGAGAGAGTCTGACCCTTTAGCTCTTTAACCTGATAGAAAACATGTCTTTTCACAGAAAAATAGCTAAATAAAATAATGGGAAAAATAGTATAAATATAAACCTGATTATGATTAGTAAGTTGTTTGGCTCCTTTTAAACCCGTGTTGATGGCACATAAGTCTGGTTCAGACTCATATTTTATTCCAGTGTGACAGCTAGATTTGTGGACCTGGAGAATAAAAATATAAATCCTTCAAAGCAAGGGAGCATTGTAAGAATTCCAGTGCTGGAGGCCTGGATTTGTGCAGGCAAGCTCTGCTGCAGATTTGTAGGGATAAGATAATGCCTCTTACATCCAACTTCTCTTGGAAAGTGATCATTTTAGGGGGTGGGCATATTACACAGTTGCAAGGATGTAGCTGTTCTCTACAAGTCACAATGAGTGTCTGTCTCATGGCCTTAAAGGTTAACTTCCATGTTTAAATATTATCATCAGGGGGATCCCTGGGTGGCTCAGCGGTTTAGTGACTGCCTTTGGCCCAGGCCGCGATCCTGGAGTCCTGGGATCGAGTCCCATGTCGGGCTCCCGGCATGGAGCCTGCTTCTCCCTCCTCCTGTGTCTCTGCCTCTCTCTCTCTCTCTCTCTCTCTCTCTATCATAAATAAATAAATAAATCTTTAAAAAGAAGAAAAATAAATAAATGATATCATCAATATTAGTGGTTATTATTCCTTATGCATTCTTTAAGAATTGCCTAGTCTTTGATGTGAGTTGAAGGTAGAAATAGCATAGAAAGAACCATCTGTAAATCTTTGGGGATCATGAGCCTTGAGCATGATGACTGCTGTATACCAACTTTTATATTAAGAGCCCTGAAGAATTAGATACTTCACTGATTAATATATTATTTCAAAGATTTTTTTATTTATTTTAGGGGAAGGCAGAGGGAAAAGAGAACCTTTTAAAAAAAGCCTTATGCAGGGCTCCATCTCAAGACACCTAGATCATGACGTGAGCCAAAATCAAGAGTCTGTCACTTGACCAACTGCACCACCCAGGCACCTCATATATTATTTCAATGCACACATAAGAGACAACCTCAGTAGTCCTATACTCACTACTATTCCCCAAAATAAGAATTTTAGGAGAAACTTTTCTTCCATCTTTCCATACTGTGAGAAAATCGTTAAAAGGTATAAATGAGTATCAACTAAGGAAATATTTTGCTTCTGATCATGCATCTGTTCATATAGTATATTACCAAAGTGCCAGACGCTTTGACTGGACAGCATTTAAAGACCCCTGTACCATTGTAAAGAGAAAGTGAATGGTGAATTGTGGATCAAAGAAGATCTGTATGAGAATCATAAGTCTGCTGCTGGGCTGTCTGGTTATCAGTAAAAGGAAACAAAGCCTTTTGCCTTGTGGAGTTGTCTATATTGTAGTTAACTCACTCATAAAACATTTAGTATAGTCAGTGTCCTTGTGGGCATTCAGCAAGTAACAGTTATTTTCCTCATTTAGACATAGAGGATTTAGACCCATGGGAAGAATGCCTTTATTGTCAAATTCCATTCAAATAAATTTGAAATCCAAGATAAAATGGATAAATCTGTAGGAAAATACAATGAAACAAAGTTGAATCCTATAGAGATAGAAAGTCTACACAGAATTATTTCTGTAGAAAAAAGTTTGTAAAATAGCTTACCCTAAAAGAAGCCTCAAGAACAGATTGATTCACAGTGAAAACTAACAAACCTTCAAATATCAAATGATCTCAATGCTACTTAGGTTATTGCAAGAGAGTTGAGAAGGAAAATAAACTTCTAATTTTGTTTTGTGTATACAAGGTTGACTGTAAAATGTGACATGGATTGGATGTAAAAATAAAAACCATGTATCAAGCTAATGCACTAATATCAATATTGGAATTTTACTTTATTTTATAAATAAAATTGAGAAAGAGCACAAATGGTGGGAAAGGGCAGACAGAGAAACAGAGAATCTTAAGCAGGCTTAAGACATTCACCCAATGTTGAACCTGATTCGAAGCTTGAATTCACAGTCCTGAGATCATGACCTGAGCTGAAATCAAGACTCAGACATTTAACTGACTGAGCCACCCAGGTGCCCATCAATGTAGGAATTTTAAATAAAAATTAGCAAACTGAATCAAAAGCTGCATAAAAAAAGAAATACCAATGAATGATTAAAGAAGGTTTATTCCAGAAATATGAGTATGTATGGTTCAGTATTTAAGTCCATTAATAGAACTTATCATATTAATAGGTCTTAACAAAAAAGTCATGTGAAAGTCAACATCCATTCATGATAATACCACTCATTAAGGTACATAGATACTTTCTAAATATATGTATGAGTATGTTAGCATGTGTGTATAGTTCAAAAGCCAGCAGCTACCATCTTACTCAATGTGGAAATACCCAAGTTATTCCCACTAAACTTAGGAGCAAAGCAAAGATCCCTTACCTCTACTAATATTTACTATTATATTTAGTCAACTCAATCAAGTGAGAGAAAATGAGGCTTATGAGTTGAAACTTAAAAGGGTAACACAGTATCTATTTGTATTTGATATGATTGCGTATCTAGGAAAAAAAACTATGAAAAAATGTCTACAAACATTAGGAACTTAGAAAAATAGTAGGATAGGGACACCTGGGTGGCTCAGAGGTTGAACGTCTACCTTTGACTCAGGGCATGATCCCAGGGTTCCAGGATCGAATCCTGCATTGGGCTCCCTGCAGGAGGCTTGCTTTTCCCTCTGCCTATGTCTCTGCCTCTCTCTGTGTCTCTCATGAATAATAAACAAAATCTTAAAAAAGAAAAATAGCAGAATATAAATTTAACATCTACAAATCAATAGCTTTGTTTATAAATATGATAACCAGTTAATGCACATAATGGGAAAAAAAGATACCTTTTATGAATACCTGGGCATTTATCTAACAGAAAAATACAGAAATAGACACAATTGCATAAGCAAACTTGGTATATAATAAGGGAGGCATCTGAAATCAGAGGGGCTTACTCACTGATGGGCTTTTCCATAAGTGGTGTTCGAATAGTTGGATAGACATAGAGAAAATGATAAAACTGGATTCATTCCTCAGTTGATGCACCAAGATCAATTCCAACTGGATCAGAATTTTAAAAATAAAATAAAACCTTCAATTCATAGAAGAAAACATGGATGAATTCTCTACAATCTGGCAAAGAAAAAAAAAATTTAAGACTCAAAGTCCAGAAGCATTAAGGAAAAGAGAGACAACTATATATATATATATATATATATATATATATATATATATATATATAATTATATATATATAATATATATATATATAAACTATTTTTAATAGACTGAATCAAGCTTTTTCAACAAACAGGAATAAAATATATATAAACTATTTTTAATAGACTGAATCAAGCTTTTTCAACAAACGGGAATAAAAGAAGATGGAGGCAAAAACCTATAAATTAAAAAAAAAAACCTATCAGCCAGTTACAATGCATAGACTTTATTTGAAATCTGGTTCAAACAAATTGAAAATTTAAATATACATACATGTGTAGCATTTGAGATATTTGGAAATGGAACACCATCTGGATATTAATGACAGGAAGGGTTGTTAATTTGGGGTCTGATAGTGGTACTGTGGTTATGTTCTAAGGAGTCTTTTCAGAGATACCAGCCATCAGGTAGCAAACTCTGGGTGTGTGCCCATGACTGGCCACCACATGGAGCCGGAAACCAAGGAAGAGTTAGTCATGCTGATCCTTACTTCATTTAAAATGTTTATATTTTGTTCCTCAAGAATATTTTTGTGCTAACTTTGATTTTTCTTAACATAGCACTAAACCTTTGTTGAGCTTGAACTCTGAGATAGATGTCTGCAGTCACTTCAGTTTGGCATGTGGCAAGTGCCTTACCTTCTTCACCCTAGTCCTGGCCCTGCTGGGAACCAGATACTGTGAAACCTGGAGGGTTGAAAGGAGAATGAAGTTGGATTCAAACCCTCAGACTGCAGGCCCTCTGTGGGAATGAATGGACATTACACACAATGACATGCAAGGCGTTGACTAGCTTATTTGCCACTCTGGGGGTAGAAAATAACTTTCATTCTCCCTGTGGTCTTCCTTTGTCTGTCCCCAGTGGTCAGACCACCAGCCTCCACCTCCATCTCCCAATCTAGGTCTTCATCCCATCTTGCCACATTCCAATCTCTGGTTATAACATCCACAGACAAATGCATTAGAGACGTGTTTTAGTCAGGCTCCGCTGAAAGGAAGTTAACAAGTTTCCTCATGTTATCCAACAATGTTTTGGCTTTTTCCTGAAAAATTAAAAAATAAAAATAAATAAACACACACACACACACACACAAAAAAAAAAAAAACTGATCCTGCTATAATTTTAGTCTATCCTGCTGCACCTCTTTCCTAACATTTTGTTCTCTCTGTTTAGACCAATTCCTCCATTGGACAGGGGCCCAATACTGGCAGTCTCTAAGGCCTGCACCTGTTTCTGACTCTCTCTCTCTCTCTCTCTCTCTCTCTCTCTGCCTGCTGGAAAACTCCTGGAGAAGCCCAAGTAGTTCATGGTGCCCAGTGTTTGAGTCTCACACACTCACTAGAATAACAACTAAACAAAATAGCAACTGAATGCATATTCATGGCTTGAAAGATAAATGAATGCAGCCACCTCCAGTACTGGAAAGAATGTGGTATTGAATTCAGGGACACCTATGCAGCATGAACACTCTGTGATTCCAAGCCAGGGTCCTGGGGTCAGGCCTTGGTCTGAGGTCTGAGAGCAATAGCCCTAAGTGTGGGGAGACAGAGACCCTGGATGAGCCTATGCAACAGAGTTCATATCGCAAGAGAGAACAACTCCAGTGGGGTAAGGCGACTGTGAGCAAGACTGGGAAGGAGAGGAGAGCCTCTGCAGGGGCTGGGTATCAGGTCCTGGACCCGCAGCCAGAACTGCCCTGGAGGGAAGCCTTAGGAGAGGATGAGCGGAACAGGAAGTTTGTTGAAACAAGGCCTGAGTTCTGAAAAATCTGGCCAATTCTGTGTTTCAGCTCAAGAAGGAAGGGAATAAAAATTTGGTTAGGGAAATGGGGAGGCAGATATCAAACAAAAGAAGAGAAGATAATTATAAAGGGGAAAAAAATGTCACCATTTTTGTTCTGATGCTGTGTCATTTTTACCTCTTTTAGAAATGTTCCTCAGGGGATGCCTGGGTGGCTCAGTGTTTGAGCATCTATCTTTGGTTCAAGGCATGATCCTGGGGCTTCAGGATCAAATGCCGCATCGGACTCCCTGTGAGGAGCCTACTTCTCCCTCTGCCTATGTCTCTGCCTCTCTCTCTATCTCTCATAAATAAATAAATAAAATTTAAAAAAAAGAAAGAAGAAGAAGGAGGAGGAGGAAAAGAAGAAGAAAGAAGAAGAAGAAGAAGAAGAAGAAGAAGAAGAAGAAGAAGAAGAAGAAGAAGAAGAAAGAAGAAAAGAAATGCTCCTTAGTTGGGGCCTGAGTGGTTCAGTCTGTTAAGTGTCTGCCTTCAGCTTAGGTCATGATCCCAGGGTCTTGGGATCCAGCCGCACATCTCACATTGGGCTCTCTGCTCAGCAGGGAGTCTGTGTCGCCCTCTCACTCTGCCTGCTGCTCTGCCTACTTGTCCTCTCTCCTTCTTTCTGACAGATAAATAAAATCTTGATTAAAAAAAAAAAGAAATGGTCATTAGCAGCCTGAATTCATATCTCTGAGACCAGTGGTCCTGAGACTTCAGCCACCGCAGAATCCCCTAAAGGGCTTGTGAAAAAAAGGGTCAGTGAGTTTTTCTTTTTTTCTTTTTTTCTTTTATTTTGTTTATTTTTTTTTTTTTTTTAGGGTCAGTGAGTTTGAAATAAAAGTTGTTAGAGTGGGACTGAGGAGAAAAAAGATTCCAAGACCATGTACTGCTCATACACAATCCCAGGCATGGGCGGCAACTCTTTGATGTACTACTAAAATGGGAAAACGGTTTATGCTCCATCAGCAAGCACTGTCGACTACAATAGGGACTTGTCAGGCTACCCTTCCTCAAAACCAGCAGCCAGCACTTTCCCTAGCTCCTTCTTCATGCAAGATGGCCATCACAGTAGTGACCCTTGGAGCTCCTCCAGTGGGATGAATCAGCCTGGCTACAGAGGAATGTTGGACAGTTCTTCTCATATTCCACAGTCTAGCAGCTACTGTAGCCTGCATCCACATGAACGCTTGAGCTATCCATCACACTCCTCAGCAGACATCAATTCCAGTCTTCCTCCGATGTCCAATTTCCACTGTAGTGGCACAAACCATTACAGCACCTCTTCCTAAACACCTCCTGCCAATGGGACAGACAGTATAATGGCAAATAGAGGAAGCAGGGCAGCAGGCAGCTCCCAGACTGGAGATGCTCTGGGGAAAGCACTTGCGATCTATTCTCCAGATCACACTAACAGCCTTTCATCAAACCCTTCAACTCCAATTGGCTCACCTCATTCTCTCTCAGCAGGCAGCTGTTTGATCTAGAAATGGAGGACAGGCCTCATCATCTAATTATGAAGGACGCTTACACCCTTTGCAAAGCCAAATTGAAGATCACTGAGAGAGACTGGATGACAGATATTTACAGGACTTTACATCCAAACACAATTGAATACACATTCTTATCAAGTGTACCTCGAACTTTCTCCAGAATAGACCACATATTGGGTCACAAATCAGGTCTTAACTGATACCAAAAGATTGGGATTGTCCCCTACAGATTTTCAGACCATAATGCTTTGAAACTAGAACCAAACCACAAGAAGAAGTTTGGAAGGATTTCAAACAGGTAGAGGTTAAAGACTATCCTGCTAAAAGATGAAAGGGTCAACCAGGAAATTAGGGAATAATTAAAAAGATTCATGGAAACTAATGAGAATGAAGATACAACCGTTCAAAATCTTTGGGATACAGCAAAAGCAGTTCTGAGGAGGAAAATACATTGCAATACACGCATCCATCCAAAAACTGGAAAAAACTCAAGTACAAAAGCTAACCTTGCACCTAAAGGAAATGGAGAAAGAACAGCAAATAAAACCTTCACCCAGCAGAAGAAGAGAGTTAATGAAGATTCGAGCAGAACTCAATGAAATAGAGAGCAGAAGAACTGTGGAACAGATCAACAAAACCAGGAGTAGATTCTTTGAAAGAATTAATAAGATAGATAAGCCATTAGCCATTCTTATTAAAAGGAAGAGAGAAAAGACTCAAATAAATAAAATCATGAATGAGAAAGGAGAGATCACCACCGATACCAAGGAAATACAAACAATTTTAAAAACTTATTATGAGCAGCTATATGCCAATAAACTAGGCAATCTAGAAGAAATGGACGCATTCCTGGAAAACCACAAACTACCAAAACTGGAGCAGGAAGAAATAGAAAACCTGAACAGGCCAATAAGCAGAGAGGAAATTGAAGCAGTCATCAAAAACCTCCCAAGACACAAGAGTCCAGGGCCAGATGGCTTCCCAGGGGAATTCTATCAAATGTTTAAAGAAGAAACCATGCCTATTCTACTAAAGCTGTTTGGAAAGATTACTTCCAAACTTGTTCTATGAGGCCAGCATCACCTTAATTCCAAAACCAGACAAAGACCCAACGAAAAAGGAGAATTATAGACCAATATCCCTGATGAACACTGATGCAAAAATTCTCAACAAGTTATTGCTAATAGGATCCAACAGTACATTAAGATTATTCATCATGACCACGTGGGGTTTATCCCTGGGATGCAAGGCTGGTTCAGCACTCATGAATCAATCAATATGATAAAGTATATCAACAAGAGAAAAAACAAGAACCATATCATCCTCTCAATAGATGCAGAGAAAGCATTTGACAAAATACAGAATCCATTCCTGATCAAAACTCTTCAGAGTCTAGGGATACAGGGAACATTCCTCAGCATCTTAAAAGCCATCTTTGAAAAGCCCACAGCAAATATCATTCTCAATGGGGAAACACTGGGAGCCTTTCCACTAAGATCAGGAACACGACAGAGATATCCACTCTCACCACTGCTATTCAACATAGTACTAGAAGTCCTAGCCTCAGCAATCAGGCAACAAAAGGAAAAAAAAAGCATTCAAATTGGCAACGAATAAGTCAAACTCTCCCTCTTCGCCAATAACATGATACTCTACATGGAAAACCCAAAAGCCTCCACCTAAAGATTGCTAGAACTCATTCAGCAATTCAGCAGTGTGGCAGGATACAAAATCAATGCCCAGAAGTCAGCGGCATTTCTGTACACTAACAATGAGACTGAAGAAAGAGAAATTAAGGAGTCAATCCCATTTACAATTGCACCCAAAAGCATAAGATACCTAGGAATAAACCTAACCAAGGAGGTAAAGGATCTATACCCTAAAAACTATAGAACACTTCTGAAAGAAATTGAGGAAGACACAAAGAGATGGAAAAATATCCCATGTTCATGGATTGGCAGAATTAATATTGTGAAAATGTCTACGCTACCCAGGGCAATTGACACATTTAATGCAATCCCTATCAAAATACCATGGACTTTCTTCAGAGAGTTGGAACAAATCATCTTAAGATTTGTGTGGAATCAGAAAAGACCCCGAATAGCCAGGGGAATATTGAAAAAGAAAACCATATCTGGGGGCATCACAATGCCAGATTTCAGGTTGTACTACAAAGCTGTGGTCATCAAGACAGTGTGGTACTGGCACAAAAACAGATACATAGATCAATGGAACAAAATAGAGAACCCAGAAATGGGCCCTCAACTCTATGGTCAACTAATATTCGACAAAGCAGGAAAGACTATCCACTGGAAGAAAGACAGTCTCTTCAATAAATGGTGCTGGAAAAATTGGACATCCACATGCAGAAGAATGAAACTAGACCATTCTCTTACACCAGACACAAAGATAAACTCAAATTGGATGAAAGATCTAAATGTGAGACAATAATCCATCAAAATCCTAGAGGAGAACACAGGCAACACCCTTTGAACTTGGTCACAGCAACTTCTTGCAAGATACATCCACGAAGGCAAGGGAAACAAAAGCAAAAATGAATTATTGGGACTTCATCAAGATAAAAAGCTTCTGCACAGCAGAAGAAACAGTCAACAAAACTGAAAGACAACTTACAGAATGGGAGAAGATATTTGCAAATGACACATCAGATAAAGGGCTAGTATCCAAGATCTATAAAGAACTTATTAAACTCAACACCAAAGAAACAAACAATGCAATCACGAAATGGGCAAAAGACATGAACAGAAATCTCACAGAGGAAGACATAGACATGGCCAACAAGCACATGAGAAAATGCTCTGCATCACTTGCCATCAGGGAAATACAAATCCAAACCACAATGAGATACCACTTCACACCAGTGAGAATGGGGAAAATTAACAAGACGGGAAACAACAAATGTTGGAGAGGATGTGGAGAAAGGGGAACCCTCTTGCACTATTGGTGGGAATGTGAACTGGTGCAGCCACTCTGGAAAACTGTGTGGAGGTTCCTCAAAGAGTTAAAAATAGATCTGCCCTACAACCCAGCAATTGCACTGTTGGGGATTTACCCCAAAGATTCATATGCAATGAAACGCCGGGACACCTGCACCCCGATGTTTGTAGCAGCAATTTCCACAATAGCCAAACTGTGGAAGGAGCCTCTGTGTCCATAGACAGATGAATGGATAAAGAAGACGTGGTCTGAGGAACCTCCACACAGTTTTCCAGAGTGGCTGCACCAGTTCACATTCCCACCAACAGTGTAAGAGGGTTCCCTTTTCTCCGCATCCTGCAGCAATGGCCACGATAGCCAAACTGTGGAAGGAGCCTCGGTGTCCAACGAAAGATGAATGGATAAAGAAGATGTGGTTTATGTATACAATGGAATATTACTCAGCTATTAGAAATGACAAATACCCACCATTTGCTTCAACGTGGATGGAACTGGAGGGTATTATGCTGAGTGAAGTAAGTCAGTCGGAGAAGGACAAACATTATATGTTCTCATTCATTTGGGGAATATAAATAATAGTGAAAGGGAAAATAAGGGAAGGTAGAAGAAATGTGTGGGAAATATCAGAAAGGGAGACAGAACGTAAAGACTGCTAACTCTGGGAAACGAACTAGGGGTGGTAGAAGGGGAGGAGGGCGGGGGGTGGGAGTGAATGGGTGACGGGCACTGGGTGTTATTCTGTATGTTAGTAAATTGAACACCAATAAAAAAAAAAAAAAAGAAGACGTGGTCTATACATACAATGGAATATTACTCAGCCATTAGAAATGACAAATACCCACCATTTGCTTCAACGTGGATGGAACTGGAGGGTATTATGCTGAGTGAAGTAAGTCAATCGGAGAAGGGCAAACATTATATGGTCTCATTCATTTGGGGAATATAAATAATAGTGAAAGGGAATATAAGGGAAGGGAGAAGAAATGGGTGGGAAATATCAGAAAGGGGGACAGAATGTAAAGACTGCTAACTCTGGGAAACGAACTAGGGGTGGTAGAAGGGGAGGAGGGCGGGGGGTGGGAGTGAATGGGTGACGGGCACTGGGGGTTATTCTGTATGTTGGTAAATTGAACACCAATAAAAAATAAATTAAAAAAAAAAAGAAATGACAAATACCTACCATTTGCTTTGACGTGGATGGACCTGGAGGGTATTATGCTGAGTGAAGTAAGTCAATCGGAGAAGGACAATCATTAGATGGTCTCATTCATTTGGGGAATATAAAAATTAGTGAAAGGCAATAAAGGGAAAGGAGAGAAAATGAGTGAAAATATCATGACAAAACATGAGATACACCTAACTCTGGGAAATGAACAAGGGCTAGTGGAAAGGGAGGTAGGCAGGTTGTTGGGGTGACTGGGTGATGGGCACTGAGGGGGGCACCTGGCGGGATGAGCACTGGGTGTAATGCTATATGTTGGCAAATTGAACTCCAATAAAAAAAAAAAAAATAAGATGGGATCTTATCAAAGGGACATAGGAAGCAGCCTGGAAGAGCTTCCCATGGCTAAAGCTGGAATAATTTAAGCAACAAAATGAATACCATAGTATTGAATAGTAACTCAAAGTATAAAATAAATATACATGCATTCATGTTAATATAAATAATAAAAATAACTGAATAAATGAAAAAAAAAAAGAATCTCCTGAAGGATACGCATATACATTCAGATTCAGCAGGTCTAGGGTGGGGCCTGGGAAAGGGCATTTCTAGTTGGTTCCCAGGGGAAGTTGCTGCTGCTGGTGGTCTGAGGAACACACTTTGAGAACCATTGTTTCAGTGGTTCTGGCTCTGACTTGCAGTAACAAGAGGATCTCAAATATCTGAATAGCCTATAATTGTTTACAGAACTCTTTCACAGATATTGCAAGCCACTTACTCTCCTGTAAACCCTGCCTTATAATTTCCATTGTTTGTTATGCATCCACCTTCAGCTGGGTCAGAGCTGGCACTTAGGATGTGGCCAAGCTAAAGAGGTCTCATGCTCATGGTTAGCCCAGCCTTGCTCCCTGAAGGGAAGGGGAAGCGTCACAGACCACTCTCTCAGAGCAAGAGGAAGAGGACCGCATGTGGACACCAGGCATGTCCCAGCAGTGCCCCCCATAGCTCTTCCCTTCTCCGAACCTCCATCCACTTCACACATAAAAAGGAATAATAAAAATACCCATTCAATACAGAGGATGTTCAACAAAATGGTTTTTAGGAAAATGCCTACCCAGTGATTTGATATTCAGGATTATGTAGTGACTCTGCCAATTCTCAGACAGTTGCCACTTGTCCTCAGAGCCTAGGCAGCAGCCCCTACTAAAAACACACAGGCAGCCCCAGGAACATAACTGGCCACTGACCGTCCCCCACGGGGCCAGCTAAGACCCGTCTCCCAAGCCCTCAGGGGAACATTGCTGCACCTCGGGTGTGCACGCTACTCTACCTGCCACATAAACCACAGAGACATTCCCCCCCAGTGAGCCTGTTTCATAGGGCTGCTTGGAAGCAGAAGAGTGGCAGACATATACACACATAGAAATAAAATAGGAGAAGGAATCTCTCAGTGTCATTTTTCATCAGTTTTTACAAAGCAATTGAAAACCTCTGCTCCTCTCTGTTTTTTGAGACATTCAAACCCCAGGACATTATAACAGATAAGGTCCTTACCTAGTCAAAGCACCATATTGTGTGAGAGGGGACTGAGTGCATGCCTGAGGTCATATAGGCCGTCGTGATGGGGCCCCTTTGGCACCAAGGGACCGATTCCAGGGCCAAGCTTCTATTCCCTGCTGCACTGCCTCTCCTAAGGCAACGTCAGCAAGAATAGCTTGACACACCACAAGGTGAGATTCTCAGAGGAGTCCAAGGGCCTGGATGTATAGGAATGAGGCAGGACATGCCCCCCCTGAACTTCACATCAATAGAACTAGGCAGTGTGGGTGCATTGGTTCATGAAAGGCAGGTTGAGGGGTCCAGAAGTATGCTGGAAGAAGTGGCATGGGGAGCAGGGTGAGGATGGCCAAGGTAGCCAGGAACCCGTATCCTCATGGCCCATCCTCCTATGTCACCACACTGCATGACCATGAGAACTTGGTAGCAGTGGGGGTATTAGGTTTTAAAAAGGAGTCTTCGGGATCCCTGGGTGGCGCAGCGGTTTGGTGCCTGCCTTTGGCCCAGGGCGCGATCTTGGAGACCCGGGATCTAATCCCACGTTGGGCTCCCGGTGCATGGAGCCTGCTTCTCCCTCTGCCTATGTCTCTGCCTCTCTCTCTCTCTCTCTCTCTCTCTGTGACTATCATAAATAAATAAAATCTTTTAAAAAAATAAAAAAATAAAATAAAAATAAAAAGGAGTCTTCAGGGGGCTAGGCAGAGTAACTTCTTGCCATGCAAATGTTTACTTTTTTTAAGAATTTATTTACTTATTCATGAGAGACACACAATGGGGCAGAGACATAAGCAGAGGGGGGAGAAGCAAGCTCCCTGCAGGCAGCCTAATGTGGGACTCGATCCCAGGATGCTGGGGTCATGACCTGAGTTGAAGGCAGATGCTCAACCACTGAGCCACCCAGGTGCCCCCCAAATGTTTATATTTGAATGTGGCCCCAAAAATGTATTTTTGAATGTAGCCAAAAAATATGTATTGTAAACCCATTCTTTAATCTCTGCATGGAGAACAAGGTACAGAAGAGGAGGTACAGGCATTAACCTGTACTCTAACACTGGGGAAAACTTGAAATGGTCACAATATGGTGACCTAAGTGTAAAAATGATTTAGATGGAATTACTCCCAATAACTAAAAGGTGGAAAAAACACAAGCATACAGGCATCCAGTACAGATGAATGGATAAACAAAATGTGGTATATCCATGCAATGGAATATTACTCAGCCTTGTTGTGAACTGCATCCATGTATACCTCCAAAATTCATATGTTGAAGGCCTACCCCCCAGTGTGGTATATTAGGATGTGGAGCCTTCAGGAGGTAATTAGGTCTAGATCAGATCTAGATGAGGTCATGAATATGGAGCCCCCATGAAGGTTTAGTGTCCTTCTAAGAAGGAAAAAGAGACTAGAGCTCATTCTCTCAGTTATGTGAGGACACAGCAACAAGTTGGCAATCTGCAAGGCAGGGAGTGGGCCCTTACTGGACACCAGCTCTGCAAACGCCTTGATCTCAGACTTCCCAGCCTCCAGACTGTGAGAAATTAATGTCTACAATTTAAGCTGCCAGGTCTGTGGTTTGGTGTTACAGCAGTACACATGGACCAAGACCAGGCTTAAAAGGAGAAGAAATTCTGACACCTGCTAAACACAGATGGACCTTGAGGCCATTATGCTTGAGCGAAATAAACCAGTCACAAAGGACAAATATCATATGATTGCTTTTACAACATACCTAGACTGTCCAAATTCAGAAACAAAGTAGAATGATAGTTGCAAAGTGCTGGGGTTAGAAGAGAAATGGGAGTTAGTGTTTAATGAGGACAGAGCTTTGGCTGGAGAAGATGAAAAAGTTCTAGAAGTAATAATGGTGATGTTTGTACAACAGTGTGAATGCTAATGCCACTGACCTGAAAAGGGGCTCATGATCCCCTTTTAACCTGAAAAGTTAAAATGGTAAATTTCATGTTAGGTATATGTTTTCACAGTTTAAAAAAATAGCTAAGGTTGAATATATTAGTATGGAGTTAGTAAGATTTAAAAGAGCTCTGCAGGGGTACCTGGGTAGCTTAGTCAATTAAGTGTATGACTCTTGATTTCAGCTCAGGTCATGATCTCAGGGTGGTGAGATCAAGCCCCATGTCAGGCTCCATGCTCAGCAGGGAATCTGCTTAAGATTCTCTTTTTCCTTCTCCCTCTGTCCCTCACCCTGTGCTCTTGGTCTCTCTTTCTCAAATATATAAATATTTTTAAAAAAATAAATTTAAAAAGTTCTGTATTGTGAAAGGAATACTCATTGAAATATAGATACTTGCTAAAATGAGAAAAGTTGAAATACCCTCTCCCTTGCAGGAGTCCCCGGGATGCAGGATCTGATGGTCAGCTGGCTGGCAGGTGCCTGTAGGGCCCAGGAGGGCAGCAGCATGCCACAAACAGTTGGCCATGCCTCAGATGCAGCTTCATGTGACAAGAGGCAAAGCCTTCAGCTTCTGTCTGCAAGTAAGGAGAATAATGTGCTCTTATTCTCTGATTTGTCCTCTAGGTGGAAGTGACAAAAGAAGAAGCCTCCCAGTCAAGGCTCCAGTACACAGAGAGAAGGAAGAAGGCGATCTCCTAATTGGTACCATATACATCAGGTCACATAGTTTTCTTACTTTGTAGCAACACCAACCAAAAATTCCGCCCAAGTAAGAGCCATGAGCAAGATGGTGTAAAAATGTGAACATCTGTGAGGTCACACACCTCCCTGCTTGATCCCCCATCCTCACAATCTTGAACTGTAGATCAGCTTATTTCCCCCAGTCTTAACAAACAGACAGAGGGTCTCAGAGAGGTTAGACAGCATGTCACAGGTTGTCAGAGGGGCAGGTTTGGGGCTCAGATTAGGACAGTGTGCCTGGTGCTAAAGCAGCAGCAGTTGTCAGAGCCTCTGTCCCACAGAGCAGAGCATGCGAGTGGTTATCTAGGAAGAAGGAAGGAGGACACTCATCAATAGCATGGGACTTGAACTCACCCCACAGCAGGTAAAGTTAATTACATACTTAATTATATGCTTACTTTATACCAGTATAAAATTTTCCATGGGCTTTTATATCAGTATAAAATTTGTAGTGGGCTCAGCAAACTTTCTGTAATGCTCCAGCTAGTAAATGTTTTTAGTTTTGTGGGCCTTATGGTCTCTGTTTTAATGGCTCAACTCAGCCATGTGCAAAAACAACCAGAGACAACATGTGAATGAATGAATGTGACTGTGTTCCAGTGCCATTTTATTTACAAAAACAGATGGTAGATCCCATTTGGCTCATGGGCCATAATTTGCCCATCTCTTATGTATGCAAACACAGGAATGCATTTATACTTCGTCAGCTATGGCCAGGTATCCACCAATGGCCTAGCACTGGTTCTCCAATGTGAGCCTCACAGGCCAGGTGCTGGTTGCTTTCCTCCAGCAAAATCGGCTAGTGCATTTTGTGGTCAAGTTGCAGGATGCTTGTTGTATCTTTCTAATCAGGACTACCCTGCCTGGGAAATCTAGCATCTTTATGAATTGTGTTGGATTGTTACTGTGACTACAACGATTCTTGGAGATATTACAGATAGCTTAGCAGTCATTTCAGTAGGTTTGGTACTTCAGTTGACTCTAGATTGCATGGACTCTTTCCTAAGAGCCAAGTGGTGGGTGAGAACCGAGGGAGTGTGTTGGCTCATTAATAATAAAGCCATAATTGGGATATGGTGGGCAATGCAATTAATTGTGGAGATGTTACATGTTTGGATAACTTGAAAGAGGATTGGGAATCTAGTAACTCCAAATTAATCAATGTGTTTGATTTTTTAAACTATCCAGTCTATCTTCTTTTTAAAAAATTTTTATTTTAATTCAATTTAATTAACCTATACTACATTGTTAGTTTCAAAGGCAGAATTTAGTGATTCATCAGTGATTCATCACAACATTCAGTCTCATTCCATCAAGCGCCCTCCTTAATGCCCATCACTTAGTTACCGCATCCCCCACTGCCCCAGACCTCCCCTCCAGCAACTTAGTTTGTTTCCTAGAGTTAAGGATCTGTTTTGGTTTGTCTCCCTCTCTGATTTCATCTTGTTTTATTTTTCCTTCCCTTCCCCTATGTTCAACTGTTTGGTTTCTTAAATTCCACACATGAGTGAAATCATATGGTATTTGTCTTTCCCTAACTAATTTATTTTGCTTAGCATAATACCCTCTAGTTCCATCCATGTCATTGCAAATGGCAAGATTTTGTTCTTTTGATGGCTGAGTAATATTTCTGTGTGTGTGTGTGTCTGTGTGTGTGTGTGTGTGTGTGTGTACTTTTTCTTTCTCCATTCATCTGTCAAGGATATCTAGGTTCTTTCCAATTTTGACTATTGTGGACATTGCTACTATAAACATTAGGGTGCAGGTGCCCCTTGGAATCACTATGTTTGTATCCTTTGGGATAAATACCTAGTAGTGCAATTGCCGATATATCTACTTTTCAATCAGCTGTCATTGGAAGTGACAAAATGTAAGGTCAGAAGCACTGGAGTCAGTAATGCACCCTTGTCTCATATGGCACGCTCAGAGGGATGATACTTGGGTTTGATTTTTATTGCATGTCTTACATGAAGAGCAGAGCAGTTGTCCCAGAAAGGCAGAAGTGGTTTCATCTTTCCATTCTTTGCATGTGTTTTCACTCGTGTGCACTTTTGCCATTTACATCCCCTCTTACAGCACCATGGCTTCTCTTTTCTTTCTTGCAGATGGATGGTTTCTAGCCTGCTTCCAAACCCCACCTCAGCTGAGTGTTGGGCAGCCCTTCTACATGATCCTATGACTCTTGATATGGACGCAGTCCTGTCAGACTTTGTTCGGTCCACAGGGGCAGAACCTGGTCTGGCCAGAGACCTGCTGGAAGGTAAGCTGGCCTTGTCATCCTCACGCCATGCTCCTGAGCATAGCTACTTTCCAACTGGTGGCAAAAGATAAGAAGATTTTTGTTACCTGACAGTGGTGGTACTGGACTTATTAAAAGTAAAGGGGGAAAAAAAGGTGTTGATGATGAAATGATTTTTGTTATTCGACACCTAGGTATTTCTTATCTCTATCTTGGCTGAGTCAAAAATACTTTAGGTCAAAGGTTTCATCAAAGAAAAACCACCTAGTAGCCAGTAAATAGATGGTACTAATTCATACACAACAAGACAGAATTCCTCCTTAAACCTTAAGTGTAGATATCATTTGTTACATGGAAAATGTACAGTTTGTGTCTCAGAATCTAAAATGGATTTACTTTGCATATTTTTAAAATCTTTTGTGCGTGTGTGTGTGTGTTTGTGTGTGTGTGTGGTAGGGTAAAAGTAAGATGTGGGAAGAGCCTATCATAACTTCTCAGAACAAACAAAACCGTGAGAGAATTTTTAAATGATTTCTCTTGGCTTCAAATATAGAAACTGCTGTTTATGGAATTAACTAATACTTGGTTAAGTATTATAAGTCATGATTATCCCGTAATTCACTTAGGAAACAATATGGATTACTACACATTTGTATGAATGCTAGAGGTGACTACTACTCAAATCCCATTGAAAATTAAGAACCAGCTCAGGACACCTGGGTGGTTCAGTGGTTGAATGTCTCCCTTTAGCTCAGGTCGTGATCCTGGGGTCCTGGGATCAGATCCTGCATCAGGCTCCCTGCAGAAAGCCTGCTTCTCCCTCTGCCTATGTCTCTGCCTCTGTCTGTGTCTCTCATGAATAAATAAATAAATTTTTTTTAAAAAAAGGAAAAGAGGGATGCCAGGGTGGCTCAGTGGTTGAGCATCTGCCTTTGGCTCAGGTTGTGATCCTGGAGTCCCGGTATCGAGTCCCACATCGGGCTCCCTGCGTGGAGCCCGCTTCTCCCTCTGCCTGTGTCTCTGCCTCTCTCTCTCTCTCTCTCTTTTTCTGTGCGTGTGTGTGTGTGTGTGTCTCATGAATAAATAAATAAAATCTTTCAAAAAAAAAAAGAAACTGTGATGTCAAATGCTTGGTGGAGTAACCCACATGTATGTAGCAAAGGTTCCAAAAGCAATCGACAAAGATCCTGCTTGTCTCTGCAGTCTTTTGTAACTGGCTGGCACTGACATTGCTCTGAATATCTAGATAGCCTTAAGGAAACAGTGAGACTTGTCAGCTCTTTTCTTCCTTAATTTTATTTTTTAAATTAAAATACCAAAAAAAAAATGACCTTTGGGGGTATAGTTCTAAGAATGATGCATAGATTTATGTTATTACTACCACTCTCAGACACAGAACCATCTCATCCCCACACCCCATCCCAGTCCACCCTCCTGCCCTGTTGATCCTCAGGCCCTCTCCCACCCTGTCTGCTGGCAGCCACTACTCTGTCTCCTGTCACATTAGCTTTGTCTCTTTCAAGAATGTCATATAAATGGAGTCATGCAGCACCTAACCATTTGAAACTGACTTCTGTTCACTTAGCATAATTATTTTGAGACTCATTCAAATTGTGCGTGTCAACAGTTTGTGCATTTTTAAAAATTTTTTATTTATTTATTCATGAGAGACACAGAGAACAAGAGAGAGAGGCAGAGGGAGAAGCAGGCTCCATGCAGGGAGCCTGATGTGGGACTCGATGTGGAACCCCAGGATCAGGCCTGGCTGACGGTGGCGCTAAACCACTGAGCCACCCAGGCTGCCCGAGTTTGTGCTTTTTTATCGTTAGAGATGGACCACAGTTTGTTTATCCAGTTACCTGTGCAAGGACATATCAGTTGCTTCTAATTGGGGCAGTTATGATGAGAGCTGCACTCAAATGTTTACTTGTGAACAGGGGTTTTTGTGAACATAGTTTAATTTTTTCCATGTGTGTACACATAGGAGTGGGATTTGCTGGTTTATATTGGTAACTGTACATTTAGCATTACAAGAAACTGCCAAACTGTTTTCCTGAGGGCTGAACCATTTTGCATTTCCACCAGCAATGTATGAGAGTTCCAGGTGCTCTACATTCCCACCAGCACTTGGTATTTCTTTTCTTTTTTTATTATTTTCTCCATTCTTATAGGCGTGGAATGGTATTTTTCCATCATTTTGGTTTTCGTTTCCACACTGACTAATGCTGTTAAATGTTTTGTTATTATTCTCCATCTATATCTTCTCTTTGGTTAAATGTTCATTCAATTCTTTTACCTATTTCTAAATGGAGTTATTTGACATCTTATAGTAGTTTTTAATATATTCTGAAGGTAAATCATTTATCGGAGATATGATCTGCAAATATTCTTCTCTGATCTGTGCTTGACTATTTACTATTTAACCTCTTGCTGGTACCCTTTGCAGAGCAAAAGTATTTAATCTTGATGAAGTCCAGTTTATCTTTTTTTTTTCTTGCATGGATCATGTTTCAGGTGACATATCTAAGAGCCTTTGTATGACCCCAGGTGATGAAGATTTTCTCCTAGGTGGTCTCTTAAAAGTTTTATACTTTAGATCTCTGACTCATTTTGAGTGGACGTTTGTATAACATGTAAGATCTGGGCCAAGGTTCATTTGTATACATGTGGGAGTCAAATTGTTTCAGCATCATTTGTTGAAAAGATTATCCTTCCTCCACTGAATTGCCTTTGTGCATTTGTCAAAAACCAACTAAACCTATCTGTGGGAAGCTACTTCTTGATGTTGATTCTGTTCGATTGATCAATATGTCTATTCCTCTGCCAGTACTCCTTGATTAGTATAGCTTTGTGGTGAGTCTTAGAATCAGCATGATTCTTCCAATCTTATTTTTCTTTTTGAAGAGTGTTTCAACTACTCTATTTCCTTTGCCTTTCCATATAAATTTGAGGATCAGCTTATGTGTCTATATAAAATTTCCTGCTGAGATTTTGATTGGAATTATGTTAAATCTGTAAATCAATCCTGTGTTTTGCCTTATAATCCATGAAGTCAGTATAGCCTTACTTTCCACTTCTGTAGGATGTCTTTGAATTCTTTCATCAACATTTTGCAGCATAGATCATATACATGTGTGGTAGATTTCTATATAGGGGTATTGTGAGCTATCGAAAACCTAATGTAAATTTCAGTTTCTAATTGTTCATTTTTCATTGTTGTTCATTGAGAAATATAATTGATTTTTGTGTGCTGCCCTTATATCCTACAATCTTGCTAAACTCAATTATTTGTTCTAAGGTATATGTATATGTGTATACGCTCGTACATGGGTACACATGCGTATGTGTGTATTCCTTTGGATTTTCTTTTTTTTATTTATTTATGATAGTCACAGAGAGAGAGAGAGAGAGGCAGAGACACAGGCAGAGGGAGAAGCAGGCTCCATGCCCCGGGAGCCCGACGTGGGATTCGATCCCGGGTCTCCAGGATCACGCCCTGGGCCAAAGGCAGGCGCCAAACCACTGCGCCACCCAGGGATCCCTCCTTTGGATTTTCTACATAGATAGTCATGTTGTCTCTGAATAGATATAGTTTTATTTCTTCTTTCCAATGCATATGCCTTTTATTTATTTTTCTTGACTTATTGCACCAGCTAGGACTTCCAATAGGAGGTTGGATGGTAGTGGTGAAAGACAGCATCCTTGCCTTGTTCTTAGGGTAGAAGCAGTCCCCGCCGCCCCCCCCCCCCGCCCCAGTCTTTCACCATTATATAGAATAGCAGTAAGTTTTTGTAGATATTCTTTATAAGGTGGAGGAAAGTTCTTTCGGTTTCTAGTTTGCTGAGAGTTTTATCATGAATATATATTAAGTTTTTCAAATGCTTTTCCGGAAAATGTCACTTGATATGATCAAGTGTTTGTTTGTTTTTTCCTTCTTTAAACTGCCAGTAAAACACATTGTATGATTGCCTTCTGATAATAAACTGAGCTGTCAGCCATTAGTTAAAGACTTTTCTACTCCATGTTTTTCTCTTTTCCTTCTGGGACTCAGATGGTATGAGTCTAAGAATTTATTGTTGTCCTCAAATCACAACAGTTCTTTTTTTTTTTTTTAAGATTTATTTCTTTTACAGAGAGAAGAGGGGGAGGGGGAGAGGGAGAGAGAAAGCTTAAGCAGACTGCATGGAGCATGGACCCCGACATGGGGCTCAATCTCACAACCCTGAGATTACGACCTGAGCTAAAACCAAGAGTCGGACACTTAACCAACTGTGCCACCCAGGTACCCTGTGATCGTTACAGTTCTATTCACTTTATTCCTCAATCTTTTATCACCTATTGTTCTAATTAGATCATTTCTATTGATCTATTTATAAATTTACTACTTATGGCTTCCTCTGTCACCTCTATTCTGTTGCTGAACCCATCCAGTGAGTTTATTGTTTTTGTTGCTGAATTTTTGTTTATTTCTAACATTTCCACTTGATTATTTTTTTCCTTTTCTTTGCTGAGACTCTGTATTTTTCAAGACTCTACTCTTCTGTCGTAAAATATTTATAATAACTGCTCTGAAGTCTTTGTCAGATAATTCCAGTATCAGTTTCATCTCAATATTACTAGTAAGATGTCTGGTTGGGGGGCAGGGCTGTTTGATTTTTGTATGCTGAATAAATTTGGATTGTATCCTAGACAATTTAGAGATTATATTCTGAGACTGTGGCTGTTGTTTAAACTTATGGCACATGGTATTTTGGTTTTAGAACTGCCCCAGTTGGGTTCAGACCAGAAGTTCCAAGTTCCCCAAGACTTTTCTGCATTGTGGTTCCAAGGTCAACTCTATTTGGATCTGTCTCACTAGTGGCCAGTCTGGGACCCAGACAGTAGTCTGTCTCATATTTCACTACTCAAAGCCTCTGGAATCTGTGTAAAGTCAGATTCATACATGTACAGCTCAGGGGTAAGCCCAAGAGTTTATAAACAACTTTAAGGGATTGCTGTCTCAAATTCCTGCTTCATTGTAATCTCCTCAATAGTTCTGGGTCCCTGGGCTTTATCCCCACATTCCTGCACACTTGATTTGACTGTGCTTTTGTCTGAACTAAGCAATCAAAGTCCAAAAAAGAGAAAAAGGTCATGGGGTTTACCTCTGGGGATCATAACTCTTGTGACTGAAGAAGATTTCTCTGTCTTCCAGTTTTTATTTCCTGCCATCCCTTATTACTGCCACAAAATTGCTTCAGGTCTGGGGCACTAGAGAACTGAGAACATTTTTTATAGAAAAAGAGATAAATGAACTCTCTGAACATTAGAGACCTCTTTTCTGTATCTGGGGCCAGAGCGAGAGGCTTTTCCTGGAGCTAATGCCCACTTCTGGGTTTGGGGCTACACTGAGCTCACCACATAGGAGAGACTGGAAGAAAAAGTGATCAACTCACTACCAGTTCTGGGGTACTTTGAATTATGATCTTCTTCCTCAGGCTGCCTGCTCTCATGTACTCCTCTGAGTCCCCAGTAGCTGTCCTATGTATTCTGTCCTGGTGTCCTACTACTTTCAGCAGGAGAGATGTGGTGCAGTGTTCTTGCTCCATTCCACCCAGGATGGAATCTGTCCACTGTCTTTACCAGTGGGGAGACTATGGTCACATATGTATGTTGGGCTTTTTCAGTTGTGAGAGTTATTTGGGTCAAGATTTTTCCAAAGCCAGTGTTTCAAAGAATGAAATATTTTCCTTGTGATCTTTCTAAGGATAAAACCACAGTGATGGCAGAAGCTGGGGGAGAGAGAGAGAAAAACTTAAGCAGAGAGCGTGGAGCATGAGCCCTCTCTGTATTGTGTGTGTGTGTTTTTTTAAACATCTTGTGAGTGTTTTTAATTACTTATTTCAAAATAAAAAGTTTAAAAAACACATACAGTGATGGGAATCACAGTAGAGCAGAGGACAGCCAGTGAGAAGAACAAATAACATAGGTTGAAAAAAAGACAGGATAGGAACAGCAGAATAGAGAGAAAGAAAGATGAGAAAATGCACACTGATCTGCATCAGGATGAAAGAGTGCATCTTTACCTGGCTGTCTGCATCCTTCACATCTGCCTTTTGCATGTTGGCAAAGTGGTCCTTCAGAAATAAGTTCAGGTTGTGTATTTCCATTTCCCCAAATCCTCTGACATCCCCTGTTTCCTGTGGAGTGAACTCCTCCACATGGCACTCAGTTCCTTTTAACCCTTGCTCTCTTCCATTTCTTCCTCTCTTCCATTCCTTCCACCTCATCTCTAGTGTAGTTCTTCCCTGTCCTTTTCCCCAGACACCCTATCCAGCCCCGTGCTTCATCTTAAGCTCAGTTCATGTGCTGCCCACTCCCTCTGCACACCCTCTGCCTCACTCTTGAGATTCTACTTCTCTTCCAAGTTGATGTATGAGCACCACAACAGCAGGGACCACAGCAGGTTTTGCTCACTGTGTCCCTCTAACACCCAGTTCATGCCAGTCCCTCAGTGGGATGTTCTGGCTGCTGGCATACAGCAGTGAGCAACCAGATGAAAATCTTCATCCTCATGGAGAAGGACAATAAATAGCATAAATAAGTTATATAATATTTCACTAGTAAGTGCCATGAAGAAAACTATACCAAAGGGAGGAGGATGGGGGTATAGATGTGGGTACAATTTTTACTTAGGGTTGTCAAACAAGGACTCATTAGTAAAAATGGGATCTGAGCATAGACTTGAGGCATGAGAGAATAACCATGTAGCTATCTGGAGAAAGAAGTTTCGAGGAAGAGTTGGAATTAATTGGTCATTGCTTGCCATTCCTCAAACCTTTGTAGACTTCTATTATAACATATATTTTATATTGTCTATTTTATAATTAATCACATCCTTATTTTGTCATTAAATTAGAAGTTCTTAAAATCAAAGCCAATAACATTGACAATAGTAGTTAGCATTTATGTTGAATTGTTATATGCCAGATGCTAGGCTCTTTAAATATGATGTCTCATTTAATCCACACAATGAATTAGAAGAATGTTAGACTTCCCATTTTATAGGCAGGAAAGCTGAAGCCAAGAAAACTTCCTGAAGTTAAACATTCAGAACATAGCAGAACCACCAGTTGAATCCAATTGTGCCACTCAATTTCAGGTTCTTTCTGCAAAGCCAGGTCACCTACAATTTATCTTCATTCCGCTGTCCTTCTAGAGTATAGCAGCATTTTGTGTTGCTATATGCACTCAAAAGAGTTTTAACTAATCACCAAAGGGATGTTTTAGTAACCCATTTTACAATGTGGCTAATTAACTTTTCAAATAAAATAATACTTCAATAGACCACAAAAACTATTCAAAAGATAGAACTAATAGCTAACAATCAGATGCCAAACACTATCTGGCCACATCAAAAATTAAAAGTTAGTTAAAAAGATTTTTGAGTGGTAGGCCAAATACATGAGTTGTGTATAAAGTGTCCATTCCATTCTTAAAGACAAAGCAACTCTCACGCTTTTAAAATAACCGTGTATCATAGGCCTTGCACCTCTACCAAAATACTCTTTCAGTGTACCCAGGCCTTACTTTTGTTGTAATCCATAGAAAAAAAAAAAAAAACTCAAATAAATAGCCACATTGCATTTAGGAAGAATATTTACTGGAAATTAACATCTCACATGTCCCTGGTATAATCCTTCAGAATCCTTGTGGAATTCACAAAATTAAGGAAAATACGTGGCAACTAAGTTAAATTATTTTCTCCAAAATATGTATATAGAAGTTGTCCACATATTTTAAGATGCATGTGTATTTACCAGTTGAGTTGATTATTTGAGAACTCAAGCACTTAGAGTTGTTTATGGAGAAATATAACCCTCTTTGGCAGTCCTGGGCTCCTTAGATTTGAAGTATCTATGGTTTGGAATTTTGCATATGGTGTCCTTTCTTGGTTGAGCTCACACAGAGTGGTAACTCCCAATAATGTACCAGTCATATTGACAGGTTATTCCATTAACATTTACATCTGGCATATGAAAACTTTCCCACAAGTGGGGACTGCAGCTGCTGACTGGATAGTTGTAATAATTCCCCAAAGAGTACACCCAAGAAATAGGGGAGGGGATGGAGGCAACTGAGAGAAGAATGTATTTAATAAAATTCTCATATTAGCCCACTAGCTGGTCATGGGATCTGCTCACAACAAACCCACAGAGTTCCCTGTGGAGCATTCAGCAGAATGGACAAGATGAAATTGGAAGTGGTAGGGCAGAGGTCAGAAGAATTAAGGGGACTCTGCCTGGAGACTGGCCCATTGCCATCACTCACTCAGGACTTAAACACATGAGAAACTGAGGTGAGCTCCAGAATAATCACTCCTAATTAAAATTAGAAGGGTGCCAGGGTGGCTCAGTGGTTGAGCATCTGCCTTCAGCTCAAGGTTGTGATCCTGGGGTCCTGGGATTGAGTCCTGCATTGGGCTCCCCGCAGGGAGCCTGCTTCTCCCTCTGCCTATGTCCCTGTCTCTCTTTTTCTGTCTTTCATGAATAAATAAATAAAAATCTTTTTAAGAAATTAAAATGAGAGAAGTGGTCCAAAGCTGGATATCCTAGGTGTGTGTAGCCAGAGCATTCCTTCTCTTCAGTCAAGCTAGATCTGATGCTCAGTCTTGAGCACATGCTATCCAATTTATCAGAAGAGATCATGGCTCTTTTTCAGGTTTGCATGATTAAAAAGCTTGAGTGGAATCATCCTTGGGTGGGAATGAAAAAGTGGCCTGGAGACTGTGAATCCTAAGCAGGAGTTAGAGAAGAAGGTCTGATGGGCTCCGGCCAGTGAGTCTAGAAATACTGTCATTAAAACACTTGCTGCCCCTCCCTAACTGACCTGCTCCCACTGAGGACAGTGCTGCCATAAGGCTAGGCATATATAAAATAATGTGGCCAAAAGTAAAAAATCCTGTTCAGGATCAGACTCCTAAGATGCCTTCTCTGGCCTGGCCCCATTTAGGAAGACACATTCTCTCTTTAGATACATGAGTATATTTAAATGCTCTTGAAAACAGAGATCCATTACGGCCATGTATGAGGAATTTCCTTTTGGAATGCTAATCAATGAAGTAGATCTTATTTCATTCATTTCCTTACATTAGGGTAACCCCACATACCATTACTGGCCTATTTTATTGGCTTTACTCAAGAGGCTGTCCCATCTTGGCTACTTGAAATGTTTCCTCTCTGGAAAGCTAACCAGTCTTTCTATGTGGATGTCTCCACATGGGCTATCCCATACCTCCCATCTTTTTGGATTCTTTCATGTTGCTTTGCTAATATGCACATTCCTATGGGGCTGCCAGCCCAGTGCACTCAGTAATGTGGACTGAAATTAATTGTATTGAAGAGGGGAGTGTCAAGAGAACGACATCCTCTGGTGGGAGATCCTCTGATATTATGGCCCAGAATTGGAGTCATACAAAATTAAACATTTTGGGACACCTGGGTGGCTCAACAATTGAGCATCTGCCTTCCACCCAGAGCATGATCCTGGAGTCCCAGGATGGAGTTCCACATTGGGCTCCCTGCATAGAGCCTGCCTCTCCCTCTGCCTATGTCTCTGCCTCTCTCTGTGTCTCTCATGAGTAAATAAATAAAATATTTTAAAAATTAAACATTTTTAGGATAAAAAGTAGCTGTGCAAACCAAAATCAATTTAAATTTTTTTTTGGTTAGGCAGGAAAGGGGAGGCTGCTACATATTAGGAACTCCCACTTAAGCAAAAACATTGATGCAGCCCATCTGCAAGCATGTATTGAGGGCCGCTAATCTGGTTTTTTGAGATCCAGTATGGAAGGAGGAAGGGCCCTGCCCTCAAGTACTATCACAGTCAGGTAAATAGCCAAAATGAGGAGTCCAAGAGGACAAACCAGGTCTGCTTAGGGTGATCCAAGATGATATCATAGGTTACTGAGACTCAGAGGTGGAATAGGATTTTACTAGGCATAAAGTGTGTGTGTGTGTGTGTGTGTGTGTGTGTGTGTAAGGCTGGAGTGTTGCATATTCTAGTCAGAGGGAACAACATTTGCAAATGTATGGAAACATAAAAATCAGAAAGAGAAGGAGCTCAGTATTGCTGTGTCATAGACTATGACTGGAGGGAAAATGACAAGAGATAAGATGGGACTGTGTGGTGTGGATGGACTTCCCAAAGGGCCTGGTGTTCTGTGCTGAGAAGTTACCTTTTAAGCAGTGAGAAGCATTGAAGGGAAGTAGGGAGGTCACAGGAAACATAATGAGACTAGAGTGCAAAATAGATTGTATTCCATTTCTGAATGCAGTTGTCTATGGTTCTGAAGAACTGTGCCTGGTAAAAGCATGGGGAACATGAGGGTCAGAGGGAAAGGGGATCATTAATTAGCCACAGTCCTCATGGTAGCAACTGGTGGCCCTAGTGTTCATATCTCGAAACCAGTAAGGAGATTTCTGCTACCTTGCAGGCAATGGATAATGGGAAAATGGCATGAAGTGCCAGTTTGTGCCTGCACATTGGGTCAGTAAGTCATGGGATCCGCCTCCCAGTGAGTTGGTTCCTTCAAACTCCATTATGGTCAAACATGCTCTGGCAAATCAGTCTCACAGACTGCCTCTCACTGTTTCCAAGACATGGATCAAGGACAGGTTTGGAGTGGCCATTTCTCATTATTAAGAACTCACTTGATCAGCCATACTGTACTGATACAAAAGCTTACAAGTGGCCTATAGTCTGACCAAATGGGGTGTTAGCTTATGACACCAAAAATTAAGGAGGGCCCTTTGGATGCTGGTCCTCAGTTGCCCTCATTCCTCTGGATTGCCTTTATCCCATTAGCAGACATCCTCAAGTCTGCAGCTCCTCTTGGAGCACTGAGTTTGTGGGAAGGTGAGACCAGGCTTCTAGTGGAGAATTGTGTAGCCACAATTTTTTAGTGGTATCTAGGATTTTCCATATATATATATATATGGAAATGTATATATATATATACACACACACACATATATATATACACACTCATATTATCTGCAAATAATGCTACTTTTCCCTTTATGACTCAGATACCTCTTATTCCTTTTTCTTGCATGATTGCTCTAAGATTTCCAGTACTATGCTGAATAGAAGTGGTGGGATGGACACCCTTGCCTTGTTTCTGAGGAATGAGAGTTTTTAACAAATTTGTTTATCTTTTCTTTTTTCTTTTTTTTTTTTTTGCATTTTCTTTTTTTTTTTTAATTTTTTATTGGTGTTCAATTTACTAACATACAGAATAACCCCCAGTACCTGTCACCCATTCACTCCCACCCCCCGCCCTCCTCCCCTTCTACCACCCCTAGTTCATTTCCCAGAGTTAGCAGTCTTTACGTTCTGTCTCCCTTTCTGATATTTCCCACACATTTCTTCTCCCTTCCGTTATATTCCCTTTCACTATTATTTATATTCCCCAAATGAATGAGAACATATAATGTTTGTCCTTCTCCGACTGACTTACTTCACTCAGCATAATACCCTCCAGTTCCATCCACGTTGAAGCAAATGGTGGGTATTTGTCATTTCTAATAGCTGAGTAATATTCCATTGTATACATAAACCACATCTTCTTTATCCATTCATCTTTCGTTGGACACCGACTTTTCTAAAAACCAGCTCTTAGTTTCGTGGGTCTTTCTATTACTTTTCTGATGTCTATTTTATTTATTTCCACTCTGGTTTTTATTTCCTTCCTTCTATTAACTTTGGACTTTGTTTTTCTTCTTTTTCTAGTTCCTTGGAGTATACAGCTAGGTTGTTTATTTCAGATCCCTTTTTTTCTTAATGTAGGCATTTATCACTCTAAAATGCCTTCTTAAGATTGCTTTTGTTTCAACTCATAGGTTCTGATATGTTGTGTTTCCATTTTCATTTGTTTCGAGAGTCTTCTTCATTTCCTTTGTGTTTCTTCAACCCATTGGTTGTTCAGGAGTGTGCTGTTTAATTTCTAAATATTTGTAGATTCTCCAACTTTCCTTCTGTTGTTTATTTCTAGTTTCATATCATTGTTGTCAGAAAAGATCATTGGTATTATGTTAATCTTCTTAAATTTGTTAATATTTGTTTTGTAACCTATAATATGATCCATCCTAGCAAATGTTTATGTGCGCTTGAGAAGAATGTATATTCTGGATATGTAGAAAACTTTCCAGAATAGAATGTTTTATTTTTTTTTTTAATTTCAATCAAAGTTAATTAACATATAGAATACTATTAGGTTCGGAGTAGAGTTTAGTGATTCATCAGTTGCATGTAACATCCATTGCTCAATACATTAAGTACCCTCTTTAATGCCCATCACCCAGTTACCCCACCCACTTCCCCTGGAATAACCCTCATTTTGTTTCCTAAAGGTAAGAGTCTCATAAGGTTTCCCTCTTTCTCTGTTTTTATCTTACTTTATTTTTCCTCCCTCCCCCTATGTTCATCTTTGTTTCTTAAATTTAAATATGAGTTAAATAATATGGTATTTGTCTCTCCTGACTTATTTTCCTTAGCTTACCACTCTCTAGTTCCATCTACATTGTTGCAAATGGCAAGATTTCATTCATTTTGATGGCTAAGTATGTTTCCATTATATATATATAATTCATATATATATATATACCACTTCTTTATTCATTTGTTGATGGACATCTGGGCTCTTTCCATATTTTGGAAATTGTGGACGATGCTGCTATAAACATAGGGGGGCATATGCCCCTTCAAATCACTATTTTTGTATCCTTTGGATAAATGCCTAGTACTGCAATTGCTGAGTCATAGGATAGTTCTATTTTTAACTTTTGAAGGAACCTCCATACTGTTTTCCAGAGTGGATGCACCAGTTTGCATTCTCACCAACAGTGTAAGACAGTTCCCCTTTCTCTGCATCCTCACCAACATCTATTGTTTTCTGAGTTGTTAATTTTAGCCATTCTGACAGGTGTGAGATGATGCCTCATTGTGATTTAGATTTGTATTTCCCTGATGATAAATGATATTGAGCATTTTTTCAGGTCTTTGTTGGCCATTTGTATGTCATCTCTGGGGAAATGTATGTTCATATCTTCTGCCCATTTCTTGACTGGATTTTTTTTTAATTTTTTTTTTTTTTTTTTTTTTTTTTTTTTTTTTTTTTTGCTTTTTGGGTGTTGAGTTTGATAAGTTCTCTAATCTTTATAGATTTTGAATACTAGCCCTTTATCTGTCATTTGCAAATATCTTCTCCCATTCTGTAGGTTGCCTTTTAGTTTTGTTGATTGTTTCCATTGTCATGCAAAGGAAAGTACTCCTGCTGAAGTCCTAATAGTTCATTTTTGCTTTTGTTTCCCTTGCCTCTGGAGTGTGTCTAGCAAGAAGTTGCTGTGACTGAGGTCAAAGAGGTTGCTGCCTGGGTTCTCCTCTAGGATTTTGACGGATTCCTGTCTGACTTTTAGTCTTTCATCCATTTTGAGGGTTTTTTGTATGTATGGTATAAAAGGGTGGTTCAGTTTCATTCTTGTGCGTGTAGCTGTCAAGTTTTCCAATACCATTTGTTGAAGAAATTGTCTTTTATCTACTGGATATTCTTTCCTGCTTTGTTGAAGATTAGTTGATCATAGAGTTGAGGGTCCAATTTTGAGTTATCTATTCTATTCCATTGATCTGTGTGTCTGTTTTTGTGCCAGTATCATATTGTCAATGATTACAACTTGTAATACAGCTTAAGTCCAGAATTGTGATGCATCAAGCTTTAGTTTTCTCTTTCAACATTACTGTGGCTATTCAAGGTCTTTCTGATTCCATACAAATTTTAGAATTGTTTGTTCCAGCTCTGTGAAAAATGCTGGTATTATTTTGATAAGGATTGCAATAAATGTGTATATTGCTTTGAGTGGTATAGACATTTTAACAATATTTGTTCTTCCAATCCATAAGTGTGGAATGTTTTTTCCATTTCTTTCTGTCTTCTTCAATTTCTTTCATAAGTTTTCAGCGTACAATCTTTGGTTAGGTTGTTCCTGTGTATCTTAGTTTTTAGTGCAATTCTAAATGGGATCAATTTGTTGAATTCTCATTCTGCTATTTCGTTGTTGGTATGTAGAAATGCAATAGACTTTTGTGCATTGATTTTATATTCTGTGACTTTGCTGAATTCCTGTATCAGTTCTAGCAAGTTTTTTGTAGAGTCTTTCAGGTTTTCTATGTAGAGTTTCATATCATCTGTGAAAGTGAAATTTTGACTTCTTTGTCGATTTGGATTCCTTTTATTTCTTTTTGTTGTCTGACTGCTGAGGCTAGCCCTTTGTCTTTTTATTAGAGGATTTAGTCCACTTACACCTAGAGATTATTATTGAAAGATATGAATTTAGTGCCATTGTATTACTTGTAAAGTTGCTATTCCCATAGATTGTCTCTGTTCCTTTCTAGTCTTTGTTACTCTTGGGCTTTTTCTCTGCTTAAAGGGTCTCCTTTAATATTTCTTGCAGGGCTGGTTTAGTGTTCACTAATTCCTTTAGTTTTTATTTGCCTTGGGAACTCTCTACCTCTCCTATTCTGAATGACAGCCTTGCTGGATAAAGTATTCTTGGCTGCGTATTTTTCCCATTTAACTCATTGAATATATCATGCCAGTCCTTTCTAGCCTTCCAGATCTCTGTGGACAGTTCTGTTGCCAGTTTCATGTGTCTACCCTTGTAGGTTAAAGACATCTTCTTTCTAGCTGATTTTAGAATTCTATTAATCTTTGTATCTTGCAAGTTTCACTATGATATGTAGCGGAGTTGACCTGTTTTTGTTTATTTTGAGGGGAATTCTCGGTGCCTCCTGGACATGAATGCCTGTTTCCTTCCCCAGATTAAGGGAGTTCTCAGCTATAATTTGTTCAAATAAACCTTCTGCCCCTTTTTTCTGATATTCTTCTGGAACTCCTATGATATGAACATTATTTCATTTCATGTAATAACTGAGTTCCCTAACTCTGCCTGCATGATCTAATAGTTTTCTTTCCCTCTTCTTTCGGCTTCATTATTTTCCATATTTTATTTTTTATAGCCCTGATTCACTCTTCTACTTCATCCACCTACATTTTTGTGGCCTCCACTTGGTTGGGATTGCATCTTAGCTATAGCATTTTTAATTTCAGCCTGACTAGATTGTAGTTCTTTTATCTCTACAGTAAGGGATTCTCTAGTGTCTTTTTATGCTTTTTTTCAAGTCCAGCTAGTATCTTTATCATTGTTTTAAATTTTAGTTCAGACATCTTACTTATATCTGTATTGATTAAATTCTTGTCTGTGAGTACTGCCTTCTGTCCTTTCTTTTGGGGTGAATTTCTACATTTTTTCATTTTTGTCCAGAAAAGAAAAGAAAAAAGAAAAAGAAAAAACAACAAGAGTAACAACAGTAACAGCAAGAACAAAACAAAAAACTAGATCCTTGGTTTGTTTTGGTCTGCTTGTTAAAAGAAACTAGTTCTCAAGATAAGAAAGAAAAGTGTGTGTGTGTGTGTGTGTGTGTGTGTGTGTGTATCGAAAGGGAAGGATACAAAAAATAAAACATATAAAGCACATATAAAAATTAGAAAATAAAAGAATTGAAAAAAGAAAGCAAATGAAATATAATACAAAAAATAAAGAATAAAAGTACAAAGGAGGCTAAATGCTATTCTCTCCTAAAGCTGAAGCTTTTCAGCCCTCTATGATCAGTAAACTTGGTGCTATGGAGTTGTTTATGCTGATCTTTGGGGGAAGGGCCTGTTGCGCTCAGTTTCTGGTGGACTTACCCAAGTGGAGATGCACCTCCAGAGCTTGGGGAGGCAAGGCTTGATGTAAGCGGCTCCAGCCTCCACTAGGTGGCACTGTTTTGCTCTCTGAAGGCTTTTAGCACTTATGGGCATGGTAAATATGGCTGTGCCCTTCTCTCCAGCCTTGAGCTGGTAATTTGCACCCCCACTCCTCCCAGTTTTTAGTGAACCCTCACAGAAAAGCAATAAATCACTCCTGTCTCACTGGTTTCCTTCAAAACTCTATGTTCATCCTACCTGTATCTGAGCGTTTTTATCTCAGGCATGGGACTGAGTTTCAAAATTCCAACTTTTAGGGATTCCTGCAGCAGGGACCCATGCTGAGGGTCTCACCACACTTCTGCCTTTTGCTGGACCTGTCCCAGGAAAGCCATTACACAACCACACAGCAGTTAAGAGTTTATAGCAACACGGAGCAAAAAGCCGGCACTTAGACTCACTATTGTCAGCTGGCTTCCACACTCCTATGCCTGGGAACTCTGTGGAGCTCAGGCACCACCAGTTCATCTTGCAACCATGAGGAGCCTCAGCCCATCCTGTCACACCTGGGATTCTGCCCTACTTCACCACCTGAGCACTGTTAAGCCATGTTCCCCACTGGAACAGACTTCTAAAAGTTGAGATTTTGTGCTCTGCTGCTTATATTGTTTTGCAGTAGTTTCCCTAAGCAGGCTCCCTCCTCTCCACCATATCCTCAGCTATATCACACCAGATTCAGGTGTCTGAAACTCCTGCTTTCCAAAAGGTAGTCACTTTTCTACTTGTAGCCTTGCAGTATTTGTTTCCTCAGAACTCCAGCTGATTTCTGAGGTGTTCAGAATGATTTGATAACTATCTAGCTGTATTCAAAGACGAGACAACCTAGAGTCCCCCTACTACTCCACCATCTTAACTCTTCCACCAAAGTCAAAATGCCAGACATGGCCATGTCCCCAGGGACTGAGGAGGCAGCAGTGAGCTGGAGCCCTGAGTCTTAGCTCTCGGCAGAAGGGAGGCCAGGTTACCCCGAGCATGAGGACCCTGCCTAGGCTCGGCAGGCAGCTCTGGATACCACTGAGGTCACAGTATACAGAAAGACAGTCAAGAGAAATCTAGGGGAAGCTGGAAACCATCAGGTTATTGAAGCCACAAAGGGGGCAGAAAACATAGAGGAAAGAAGGTTTATCAGATTTTCTTCCTAAACCTCTTTGAAATAACAGCATGTTTTAATCAGATACTTTCTGCTCCATGTGCTGCCACCAAAGTGATCTTTTTAAGTTCAACTTTGGAGGGAGGGGCAAGATGGCAGAAGAGTGTGGGTCCTCAACTCACCTGGCCCCACAAATTTACCTACATAACTCTCAAAACATCCTGAACACCTATGAATTCGACCTGGAATTTAAAGACAGAACAGCTGGAATGCTACAGAGAGAAATTTTCACTTCTAACAAGGGTGTATTTTACTTAGGTCGTGATTGATCTTTTTGACTCACCCCACTCATACAGCCACTCTGAACTGGACAAATGACTAGAAAAAAGAATTCACCACAAAAGAAAGAAACGGAAACAGCACTCGCTGCCACAGAGTTACAGAATTTGGATTTCAATACCATGTCAGAAATTCAATTCAGAAGTTCAATTATTAAGCTGCTGGTGGCTCTGGAAAAAAGAATAAAGAACTCTAGAGACTCTGTTACTGCAGAATTGAGATCTAATCAGGCCGAAATTAAAAATAGATTAAATGAGATGCAACCCAAACTGGATGTTCTAACTCCTAGGGTTAATGAGGTGGAAGACAGAGTGAGTGACATAGAAGATAAGTTGATGGTAGGGAAGGAAGCTGAGGGAAAAAATGAAAAACAACTAAGAGCTCATAAGGAAAGTCTTGAGGAAATAAATGAGAGCTTGAGAAGGAAGAATATATATCTAATTGAGATTCCAGAAGAGGCTGAGAGAAAGGACCACAAAGTACATTTGAACAAATCATAGCTGAGAACTTCCCAAATCTGGGGAAGGAAACAGGCATTCAGATCCAAGAGATAGAAAGGACCCCCCAAAAAATCAACAAAAACCATTCAACACCTCAATATTTAATAGTGAAACTTGCAAATTTCAAAGAGAAAATCCTTAAAGCAGCGAGAGACAAGAGATTCTTAACTTATATGGGGAGAAATACCAGATTAACAGCAGACCTCTCCACAGAGACCTGGCAGGCCAGAAAGGGCTGGCAGGATATATTCAGGGCACTACATGAGAAGAACATGCAGCCAAGAATACTCTCTCCAGCTAGGCTCTGATTCAGAATAGAAAGAGAGATAAAGAGCTTCCAAGATAGGCAGAAACTGAAAGAATATCTGACCACCAAACCAGGTCTGCAAGAAATATTAAGGGGGATCCTGTAAAAGAAAGAGGAAGCCCAAAGATATAATCCACAAAACAGGGACTGAATAGTTCTTACAACGACGCTAAATTCCTATCTTTTAATAGTTACTCTAAACATGAATGGGTGAAATGATCCCATCAAAAAACACAGGGTTTCAACTGAATAAAAAAGCAAAACCCACCTATTTACTGTCTACAAGGACACCTAAGGACACCTCCAGCCTGAAAATGAGGGAGTGGAGAACCACTTACCATTCAAATGGTCCTGAAAAGATAGCAATCCTTATATCAGATAAATTAGGATTTATACCAAAGACTGTACTAAGAGATGAAGAGGGATCATACTTAAAGGGTCAATGCAACAAGAAGACCTAACAATCATGAATGTTTATGCCCTTAATGTGGGAGCTGCAAAGTATATCAATCAATAACCAAAGTAAAGATCTACTTAGATAATGATACACTAATAGTAGAAGACTTCAACATGGCACTTTTAGCAAATGACAGATATTCTAAGCACAACATCACCAAAGAAACAAGGCCTTAAATGATACACTGGACCAGATGGATTTCACAGATATATACAGAACTTTCCCTCTGAACACAACTGAATACACATTCTTCTCAAAGTACACATGGAACTTTCTCCAGAATAGACCACATACTGCATCACAAATCAGGTCTTAACTGATACCAAAAGATTGGAATTGTCCCCTGCATATTTTCATACCATAATGCTTTGAAACTAGAACTAAACCACAAGAAGAAGTTTGGAACAAACTCAAACACATGGAGGTTAAAGAGCATCCTACTAAAAGATGAATGGGTCAACCAGGAAATTAGAGAAGAATTAAAAAGATTCATGGAAACTAATGAAAATGAAGATACAACTGTTCAAAATCCTAGGGATACAGCAAAAGTGGTCCTAAGAGGGAAATACATAATACAAGCCACCTGCAAAAAAATTGGAAAAAATCAGGTACACAAGCTAACCTTGCACCTAAAGGAATTAGAGAAAGAACAGCAAGTAAAACCTACACCAAGCAGAAGAGAGATAATAAAGATTCAAGCAGAACTGAATGAAATGGAGACCAGAAGAACTGTAAAGATCAACAAAACCAGGAGTCGGTTCTTTGCAAGAATTAATATGATAGACAAACCCCTAGCCAGCTTTATTAAAAAGAAAAGGGAAAAGACTCAAATTAATAAAATTGCAAATGAAAAAGGAGAGATTACAACCAAGACCAAGGAAATACAAACGGTTTTAAAAATTATTATGAAAAAAAAAAGTATTATGAGCAGCTATATGGCAACAAATTAGGCAATCTAGAAGAAATGGATGCCTTTCTGGAAAACCACAAATTACCAAAACTGGAACAGGAAGAAATAGAATGCCTGAACAGGCCAATAACCAGCGAGGAAATTGAAGCACTCATCAAAAAGCTCCAAGACTCAAAAGTTCAGGGCCAGGTGGCTTCCCAGAGGAATTCTAGCAAACGTTTAAAGAAGAAATAATACCTATTCTACTAAAACTGTTTCGAAGGATAGAAAGGGATGGGATACTTCCAAACTCTTTTTATGAGGCCAGCATTACCTTGATTCCAAAACCAGGCAAAGACCTCACCACAAAGGAGAATTATAGACCAATATTCCTGATGAACATGGATGCAAAAATTCTCAACAAGTTATTGCTAATAGGATCCAACAGTACATTAAGAAGATTATTCACCATGACCAAGTGGGATTTATCCCCAGGATGCAAGGGTGGTTCAACACTCCTAAAACAAACAACGTGATAGATCACATCAATAAGACTATAGACGAGAACCATATGATCTTCTCAATAGATGCACAGAAAGCATTTGACAAAATACAGCATCTATTCCTGTTAAAACTCTTCAAAGTATAGGGATAGAGGGAATAATCCGCAGCATCTTAAAAGCCATCTACAAAAAGCCCACAGCAAATATCATTCTCAATGGGGAAGCACTGGGAGCCTTTCCCCTAAGATCAGGAATGAGATAGGGATGTCCACTCTCACCACTGCTATTCAACATAGTATTAGAAGCCCTAGCCTCAGCAATCAGACAACAAAAAGAAATAAAAGGCATTCAAATTGGCAAAGAAGAAGTCAAACTCTCCCTCTTTGCTGATGACATGATACTCTACGTAGAAAACCCAAAAGACTCCACCCCAATATTGCTAGAACTCATACAGTAATTTGGCAGTGTGGCAGGATACAAAATCAATGCCCAGAAGTCAGTGGCATTTCTATATACTAACAATGAAACTGAAGAAAGAGAAATTAAGGAGTCAATCCCATTCACAATTGCACCCAAAAGCATAAGATACCTAGGAATAAACCTAACCAAAGAGGTAAAGGATCTATACCCTAAAAACTACAGAACACTTCTGAAAGAAATTGAGGAAGACACAAAGAGATGGAAAAATTCCCCATGCTCATGGATTGGAAGAATTAATATTGTGAAAATGTCAATGCTACCCAGGGCAATTTACACATTTAATGCAATCCCTATCAAAATACCATGGACTTTCTTCAGAGAATTGAAACAAATCACCTTAAGATTTGTGTGGAATCAGAAAAGACCCCAAATAGCCAGGGGAATATTGAAAAAGAAAACCAATGCCAAGGGCATCACAGTGCCAGATTTTTAAGCTGTGTTACAAAGCTGTGATTATCGAGACAGTGTGGTACTGTCACAAAAACAGACACATGGATCAATGGAACAGAATAGAGAACCCAGAAGTGGACCCTCACCTTTATGGTCAACTAATACTCGATAAAGGAAGAAAGACTATCCACTAGAAGAAAGACAGTCTCTTCAATAAATGGTGCTGGAAAATTGGACATCCACATGCAGAAGAATGAAACTAGACCACTCTCTTGCACCATACACAAAGATAAACTCAAAATGGATGAAAGATCTAAATGTGAGACAAGATTCCATCAAAATCCTAGAGGAGAACACAGGCAACACCCTTTTCGAACTTGGCCACAGTAACTTCTTGCAAGATACATCTATGAAGGCAAAAGAAACAAAAGCAAAAATAAACTATTGGGATTAATCAGGATAAAAAGCTTCTGCACAGCAAAAGAAACAGTCAAGAAAACTAAAAGACAATCTGTAGAATGGGAGAAGATATTTGCAAATGATATATCAGATAAAGGGCTAGAGGTCTATAAAGAACTTCTTAAACTCAATATGCAAGATACAAACAATCCAATCATGAAATGGGCAGAAAACATGAACAGAAACTTCACCAACAACATATGTCCAACAAGTAAGTGAGAAAATGCTCTGCATCACTTGCCGTCAGGGAAATGCAAATCAAAACCACAATGAGGTACCACCTCACACCAGTGAGAATGGTGAAAATTAACAAGACAGGAAACAAAAATATTGGAGAGAATGTGGAGAAAGAGGAACCCTCTTGCACTGTTGGTGGCAATGTGAACTGGTGCAGACACTCTGGAAAACTGTGTGAGGTTCCTCAAAGAATTAAAAATAGAGCTACCCTACAACCCAACAATTGCACTACTGTGTAGTTACCCCAAGGATACAGATGTAGTGAAAGACCAGGGCATCTGCACCCCAACGTTCATAGCAGCAATGTCCACAATAGCCAAACTGTGGGAGGAGCCTCAATGTCCTTTGACAGATGAATGGATAAAGAAGGTGTGGTCTATATATACAATGGAATATTACTCAGCTATCAGAAAGGATGAATACCCACCATTTGCCTTGATGTGGATAGAACTAGAGGGTGTTATGGTGAGTGAAATAAGTCAATCAGGGAAGGACAATCATCATATGGTTTCACTCATATGGGGAATATAAGAAATAGTGAAAGACATTATAAGGTAAAGGAGGGGAACTGAGTGGGGAAAATTAGAGACAGAGACAAACCATGAGAGACTCCTAAATCTGGGAAAGGAACAGTGTTATGGAAGGGGAGGTGGGCGGGGGAATGGGGTAACTGGGTGACAAGCACTGAAGAGGACACTTGATGGGATGAACACTAGGTGTTATACTATATGTTGGCAAATTGAACTTCAATAAAAACAAATGAAAAAAAAAGTCCAAATGCCAGCAAAGAGTGTTTTAAAACAAAGTACCAGGAAACATTTGGTTCCAGACTAGATGGAGTATCAGAAAGTGGGTTTACTCTCATGTTTGGAAAAAGAATAAAAAGCAGTATAAATGAAACAAAACACTTAATATTAGACAGTGAAGGACAGTGATCCCCAAACGATGAAAATCAAACATTAGTCCTAGGGTTGCCCATCCGATGGCCATGAGAGTGTTTCCAGGATGTAGTGTCGGAAGGAGGAACCCACATGAACTGTGGCAGATGCCCTAATGTGAGGAGACAGAACTAAGAGTCTAGGGATTGAAGGAAACTGGAATTTGACGTTCAAACACAAGGTAAGAGAGAGCTAGCACTTATGGTGGGTTTACTTCTACTACTCAGTGAGTGTCTGAGGAAACTATGTGTAGCCAGGGAGAGAGAAAACTAGAAGGATTAGATTAGATGAGACATTACCCACTGCAGACACAGGCCAAGAAAAGTGCCTGTACTCCTCAGCCAAACTAGAAAGCTCTGAATATAACATCTAGAAGAGTCTTGCCTCAGTAGTGGGGAATAATTAGCTCAGGAATAAAAACAGATCTAGTCACACTGATGAACCTTAAAAGCAATACCCAAAAGGACTAAATTGTTTCCAAGAAATATAACTACATTCCATAAAAAAGCTCAGTGATAGTTTTACAATACGAATATAAACTTGTCCAGCACCAAACGATATAAAATCCACCGTGTCTGGCAACCAATCAAAAGTTACTAGTAAAGCAAAAACAGCAAGATAATGAGGAGACATTATTTGAATCAAACTAACCTGGATTTAACAGATGTTATAATTATCACACAGACATTAAATGTTAGTAAAACTGCATTCTGTATATCTGAAACATTAAGTAAGGACATAGAAGATATTTTTAAAGACCCAAATCAAACCTCCAGAAATTAAAACTACCATACCTAAGAAGAAAAATAACTCAATAGGATTAACAGTGGATTGGATATCACAGAAGAAAGATTAAACATAAACAGCAGTAGAAATTATCCAAAATGAAATAGAGAAAATAGGATTAACAGAGAAAACATCAATGAGCTATGGGGAAGGTGTAGTCAGCCTTACATGTGTATACTTGGAGTCCCTGAAAGAGGAACATGGGGTGACGAAGAAATATTTGAAGAAATAAGCAGTACTTTGGTGGGAATTTATATATCTAACCACCTTTATTAGAAAATAATCAAGGCCTCCAATCAGTGACCTCAATTTCTACCTTAAAAGCTAGAAAAATAAAAGCTAATTAAATCCAAAGCAAAAGAAGTTAAAGAAAAAGTTGAATAATAAATAGCAGAATAGAAGTTAATGAAATAGAGCACAGAAAAACAATAGAGAAACTCAATAAAACCAAAGGCAGATTTTCTGAGATCAATAAAATTGATAAACCTTGGGATGCCTGGGCCACTCAGCAGTTGAGCATCTGCCTTTGGCTCAGGGTGTGATCCCAGGTCTGGGATCGAGTTCCGCATCGGTCTCCCTGCGAGGAGCCTGCTTCTCCCTCTGCCTATGTCTCTGCTTCTCTCTGTCTCTCACGAATAAATAAATAAAATCTTTTAAAAAATTAATAAACCTTTAGACAAATTATCAGGGAAAAAAGGAGATGCAAATTAATATACAGAATGAGAGATGACTTCAGTATAGGTTGTACAAGTACTAAAATAATTATAAGGGAATATTATGTATAATCTATACCAATAATCACAACTTACATGAAATCAACAAATCCCTTGAAAGTTGCAAACTACCAAACCTAATACAAGAAAATATATATAGGGATGCCTGAGTGACTCAGCAGTTAAGTGTCTGCCTTTGGCTCAGGTCATGATCCTGGAGTCCCGGGATTGAGTCCCACATCAGGCTCCTGCATGGAGCCTGCTTCTCCCTCTGCCTATGTCTCAGCCTCTCTTTTTCTGTGTCTCTCATGAATAAATAAATAAAATCTTTTAAAAAGGAAAAAATAAGTAACATGGATATTTCTGTATCTGTTCAAGAAATGTATATTGAAAAAGCCTTCCTACAAAGATAATGCAGGCATAGATCGCTTCACTGGTAAATTCTATTACACATATAAAGAAGGGATTATACCAATTCTACACAAATTCTTCCAGAAAAGTGAAGAAGATATACTTCCCAATTCATTTTTTGAGTCCAGCATTATCCTACTACAAAATGAAACAAAGACTACATACAGATATTCCTGATGAAGGTCAGTTGGAAACTCTGAATAAAATTTTAGCAATTTTCATTCTGCAATATGTAAAAAGGATAACACATTATGATCAAGTGGGTTATATCTTAAGAATGCAAAACTAGTTTAATATTCAAATATCAATCATTGTAATTTATCATATTAACAAGCCCAAAACCAGAAATTATATGACCATGTTGATAGGTACAGAAAGAGTCTATGATAAAATCTAACCTGCATTCTTATTAAAAAAAAAAACTCTCAGAAAACTCGGAATAGAAGGGTACTTCCTCAATACAATCTAGAACATTGACAAAACAAAACAAACAAACAAAAAACAAGCAAACAACAATAAAAAAGAACCTACAATTACCATGATGCTTACTGGTGAAAGAAAGAATATTTTCCCCTAATGTCAAGACAAGGATGCCCACTTTCACAGTTGCTATTCAATATTTCCCTGGAAATTTTGTTTGGTGCAGTAAAGCAAAGACCATCTAGATTGAAAAGGAAAGGTAAGCTCTTCTTTACTCACAGAAAACAAAATGACCTATGTATAAGATTCAGTAGTATTTACAAAATAGTTGTTAGAACTAATAAATGAGTTCATCAGTGTTGCAGTATACAGGATCAGTAGACAGAAGTCTTTTATTCCTGCATATTTGCAATGAATAAGTGGAAATTGAACTTCCAAAGTAACTTTTCCATAGCATTGAAAAAAAAATGAAATAGTAGGGATATGACAAATGTGTGTTCAGGCCTATACACTGAAACTACAGAACATTGCTTAAGGAAATTAAAGATCTAAATAAAAGGGAAGATGTAGCATGTCCCTGGAACAGAATACTCAATGTTGTTAAGATGTCAGTTCGTTCCAAATTGATCTCCTTTTTGGAGTTTTCATTTAAATTCCACTATAGTTAACATACAGTGTTATATTAGTTTCAGGTGTACAGTATAGTAACTCAGCCATTTCATACATTGCCCAGTGCTCATCACAAGTACACTCTTTAATCCTCATCACCTATTTAACCCATCCCACTCCACCCCACCCCAGTTTGTTTTCTATGATTGTTACTTGATTTGTCTTTCTTCTTTTTCCCCCATTGCTTCTTTGTTTTCTTTCTTAAATTCCACTTATGAGTGAAATCAAATGATACTTGTCTTTCTCTGACTGACTTATTTCACTTAGCATTATACTGTCTAGCTCCATCCATGTCATTGAATATGGCAAACTTGCTTTTATTTTATGGCTGAATAATATTACATCATGTATATATACACATCACTCTTCTTTATCCATGGACACCTGGGCTGCCTCGTTGTCTTGGCTATTATAAATAATGCTGCTATAAACTTATGGGTGCATGTATCCCTTTTAATTAGTGTTTTTGTACCCTTTGGGAAAATACCCAGTAGTGTGATTGCTAGATCATAGAGTAGTTCTATTTTTAATTTTATGAAGAAACTCTATACTGTTTTCCACAGTGGTACACCAGTTTGCATTCCCACCATGATTATTCCTTTTTTTCTCAATGTTCTCCCCAACACCTGTTGTTTCTTGTATTGTTGATATCAGCCATTATGACAGGTGTGAGGTGATAACGCATTGTAGTTTTATTTACATTTCCCTAATGATAAGTGATGATGAATATCTCTTCATGTGTCTGTTGGACATCTAGGTGTCTTCTTTGGAGAAATGTCTGTTCATATCTTCTGCCCATTCTTTAATTGGACTATTTAGTTTTGGATATTGAGTTGTATAAGTTCTTCATATATTTTTGACATGAACCCTTTATCAGATATGTCATTTGCTAATATCTTCTCCCATTCAGTAGATTGCCTTTTAAGGTTTTGTTGATTTTTTTTTCCTTCACTGTGCAGAAGCTTTTTATTTTGATGAAATCCCAATAGATTATTCTTGCTTTTGTTTGCCTTGCCTCAGGATTATCTAGAAAAAAGTTGGTATGGCCAATGTCAGAGAAGTTACTGCCTGTATTCTGTTCTAGGATTTTTGTGGTTTCAGGTCTTACATTCAGATCTTTAGTCCATTTTTAATTTATTTCTGTGTATGGGGTAAGAACGTGGTCAGTTTCATTCTTATGCATGTTGCTGTCCAGTTTTCCCAACACCATTTGTTGAAGAGACATTCTTTTTCCCATTGGATATGCTTTCCTGCCTCCTTGAAGATTAATTGACCATATAGTTGTGGTCATTGCTGGGTTTTCTCTTCTGATCTATTGACCTATGCACCCATTTTTGTGCCAGTACCATGCTATTTTGATTACTACAACTTTGTAATATAATCTGAAGTCCATAATTGCAATGACTCCAGCTTTGCTTTGCTTTTTTCCCCCCAAGATTGTTTTGGCCATTCAGGGTCTTTTGTGGTTGCATACAAATTTTAGGATTTTGTTGTTCCAGTTTTGTTAAAAAATGCTGTTAGAAAACACACACACACACACACACACACACACACAAAGGCTGTTAGTATTTGGTAGGATTAAATCTGTAGATTTCTTGGGGTTAATATAGACATTTTAGCAATAGTTGTTCTTCCAATCCATGAGCATGGAGTGTGTCTTTCCATCTCTTTGTGTTCTCTTCAGTTTCTTTCAACAGTGTTTTATAGTTTTCAGAGTACAGGTCTTTTACTTCTTTGGTTCTGTTTATTCCTAGGTATCTTACTATTTTTAGTACAATTGTAAATGAGTTTGTTTTCTTAATTTCTCTTTTGCTGCTTCATTATTGGTATATAGAAGTGCAATACATTTCTATACATTGGTTTTGTATCCCGTGACTTTACTGAATTCATTTATCAGTTCTAGTAGTCTTTGGGTGGAGTCTTTCAAGTTTTCTATATATGGTTATCATGTCATCTGCAAATAGTGAAAGTTTTACTTCTTCCTTATTGAATGCATGCCTTTTATTTCTTTTTGTTGGCTGATTGCTATGGCTAGAACATCCAGTATTATGTTGAATAAAAATGGTGAGACTGTACATCCTTTTCTTGTTCCTGATCTTAGGGGACAAGCCCTCAATTTTTCCCCATTCAGTATGATATTTACCATGGTGTTTCATATATGGCCTTTATTACATGGAGGTATGTTCCCTTTAAACCTACTTTGTTGAGTACTTTTATCATGAATGGATGCTATACTTTGTCGAATGCTTTTTCTTCATCTATTGAAATGATTGTATAATTCTTATTGTTCTCTTGTTGATGTGATATATCACATTGACTTGCAAATATTGAAATATTGAATATTCCTTGTAATCCAAGAATAAATCCCACTTGATTGTAGTGAATGATTTTTAATGTATTGTTGGATTCAGTTTGCTTGTATATAGTTGAGGATTTTTGCATCTGTGTTCATCAGGGATATTCACCGGTAGTTCTCTTTTTTCAGTGGTGCTGTTATCTGATTTTAGTATCAGGGTAAAACTTGCCTCATAGAATGAGTTGGAGGTTTTTATTCTTTTTCTATTTTTTGGAATAGTCTGAAAGTAATAGATATTAACACTTCTTTATTTTTTATTTTTTAAAGATTTTATTTATTTTTTCATGAGAGACAGAGGGGGAGAGAGAGAGAGAGAAAGAGAGAGGCAGAGACACAGGCAGAGGGAGAAGCAGGCTCCATGCAGGGGGCCCAATACAGGACTCGATCCTGGAACTCTGGGATCATGCCCTGAGCCAAAGGCAGACACTCAACTGCTGAGCCACCCAGGCATCCCTAGATATTAACACTTCTTTAAACGTTTGGTGGAATTCACCTGTGAATCCATCTGGCTCTGGACTATTGTTTGCTGGGAAATTTTTTATTCCTGATTCAATTTCTTTGCTGGCTATTGGTCTTTTTAAGTTTTCTAATCCTGTTTCAGTTTGGTAGGTTATGCATTTCTAGGAATTTATCCATTTCTTCCAGGTGGTCTAAATTATTCACATATAATTTTTCATAATATTCTCTTAAAATTGTTTTATTTCTGTGGTGTTGGTTGTTATTTCTCCTCTTTCATTTCTGATTTTGTTTATTTGAACCCTTTCTCCTTTTCTCTTGATAAGTATGGCTAGTGGCTTATCAATTTTATTGATTTTTTTTTCAAAAGGCCAGATCCTGGTGTCATTGATCTATTCCATTGCTTTTTTTTTTTTTTCCATTGCTTTTTAAAGCTTCTATATCATCTATTTCTGCTCTAATCTTTACTATTTCCTTCTTTCTGCTGGTCTTAGGTTTTTTTTAGTGTTTTTTTTTTTTTTTCTAGATCCTTTAGGTTTAAAGTTAGGTTGCTTACTGGGATTTTTCTTGCTTATTCAGGTAGGCCTGTATTGCTATAAACTTCCCTTTTAGAACCACTTCTGCTGCAACTCAAAAGTTTTAGAGCATCATGTGTTCAGTTCATTTTCATTTGTTTCCATGATTTATTTTTAATTTTTCTTTGATATTCTGGTTTATTCATTCATTCATTATTCATTCATTATTTAGTAGCATATTATTTAACCTCCATGTATTTGTGGTCTTTCCAGTTTGTTTCTTGTAGCTAACTTCTAGTTTCATAGTGCTGTCATCAGAAAAGATGCATGATATGACTTTGACCTTCTTGAATTTGTTGAGATTTGTTTTGTGGGCTAATATGTGATCTATTCTGGAGAATGTTCCATGTGCATCTGCGAAGAATGTGTATTCTGCTGTTTTAGGATGGAATGTTCTGAATACATCTGTTAAATCCATCTGGTCCAATGTGTCATTCAAAGCCATTGTTTCCTTGTTGATTTTCCATTTAGGTAACCTGTCCATTGATGTAAGTAGGGTGGTAAAGTTCCGTTCTGTTAGGTATTATTATCAATCAGTTCATTTATGTTTGTTATTAACCGTTTTTATGTTTTGAGTGCTCCTATGTTGGGTGCATAAATATTTACAATTGTTGTATCTTCTTATTGGATTGTTCCCTTTATTATTATATAGTGTCCTTCTTTGTCTCTTGTTACAGTCTTTCTTTTAAAGTCTATTTTTTTTCAATATAAGTATTGTTACCCAGGCTTTCTTTTGATATCCATTTGCATGATAGATGTTTCTCCATCCCCTCACTTTCGATCTGCAGATGTATTTAGATCTAAAATAATTCTCTTATAGGTAGCATATAGGTGTGTCTTGCTTTTTTATCCATTCTGTCATGCTGTGTGATTTTCAATTGGAGAATTTAGTTCATTTTCATTAAAGCAATTATTGATAGATATGTATTTGTTATCATTCTATTATTTGCTTTTGTGGCTGTTTCTGAAGATTTTCTCATCTTTCTTTCATGGTTTGCTGGTTTTCTTTAGTGATATATTTGGATTTCTTTCTCTTTATTCTTCACATATTTATTGTTTTTTGATATATGGTTATTAGTTCTGCAAATAACTTCTGCACATACAAGTCTATATTAAGTTGATGGTCATTTAAGTTTAAACCCTTTCTTTACTCCTTTCCTCCTCACACTTGAGGTACATGTTATATATTTACATCCTTTTATTTTGTGAGTGCTTTTGTGTTTTCTACCTTCATTCTGCCACTTTTGGTCTTTCTTTTCTATTCAGAGTCCCCTTTAATATTTCTTGCAGGGCTAGTTTAGTGATCATGAACTCCTTTAGTTTTTGTTTGTCTGGGAAACTCTTTATCTTTCCTTCTATTCTGCATGATAGCTTTGCTGGATAGGGTATTCTTGGCTGCAGATTTTTCCCATGCAGCACTTTAAATATATCATGCCACTTTCTCTAGCTTGCAAAATTTCTGTTGAAAAATTCCTTCTAACTATATGGAGTTTCCCTTGTAAGGTACTCTCTTCCTTTGTCTTGTTGCTTTTTACATTTTTTCTTTAGCAGTTTATTACCAAATTTAATTACAATATATCTTGGTGTGTATCTGGTTTTGTTGATTTTGTTGGTGGTTCTCTGTACCTCCTGGGTCCAGATACCTGTTTCCTTCCCAGATTAAGGAAGCTTTCAGTTATTATTTCTATGAATAAATATTCTCTCCCCCCCCCCTTTCTTTCTCTTCTACTTCTGAGCCTCCTGTACTGTGAGTGTTATTACATTTGATAGAGTCACTGAGTTCCCTAAGTCTATTCTCATTTTGCATAATTCTTTTCTCTCTCTTTTGTTCAGCTTGACTGCTTTCCATTATTCGGTCTTCTTGGTCACTAATTCATTCCTCTGATTCTTCCATCTTGTTGTTCATTCCATAAGATCTGTTTCTCATTTTGTTTATTGAGCCCTTTATCTCTACTATGTTATTCCTTATCTTTCTGTTAAGAGTCCCATTGATGTCTTTCACTCTTTTCTAAAGTCTAGTGAGTATCCTTATGATCATTACTTTAAATACTCCATCAGGCATTTTACTTATATCTGTTTTGCTTAGATCCCTTGCCATGGCCTTGTTCTGTTCTTTCATTTGGAATAAATTACTCTGTCTTCTCATTTTGTCTAAGTCGAGTCCCACGTCGGGATCCCTGCGTGGAGCCTGCTTCTCCCTCTTCCTGTGTCTCTGCCTCTCTCTCTCTCTGTGTGTGTGTGTGTGTGTGTGTGTGTGTGTCTCATGAATAAATAAATAAAATCTTTTTAAAAAATAAAATAAAATAAATGATGGTGGAATGATTTCATTTGCAAAAAAAAATGAAGTTTGATTTGTATCTCATGTCTATATCAAAGATTACTTCAAAATGGATGATTAAATTTAAATTTAACACCTAAAAATCTTTAAGAATAAGCGTCGGAGAAAATCTTTATCACCTTGAACTATTTTTCCAGCTTTATTGTGGTCTAACCGATAAATAAAATTACAAGATATTTGAAGTGTACACATGATGACTTGATACATGTATACATTGTGAAAGTATTCCCCTAACAAGTTAATTAATACATACATCGTATCGCATATTTACCCTTTTCCTTCTCTCTCTCTCTCTCTCTCTCTCTCTCTCTTTTTTTTTTTTTTTGTGAGAAAATTTAAGTTCTTCTTTTTTAGGAAATTTGAGCTATACGTTACAGTGTTACCAACTATAGCAACCATGTTATACATTAGATTCTCCGACCTTTTTTATCTTATAACTGAGAGTTTGAATTCTTTACCAACCTCACCCTATTTCCCCTGCTCACCAGGCCCCATCAACCACTTTTCTATTCTCCATTTCTGTGAGTTCTGTTTTTTTGTTCTGTTTTGTTTTGTTTTGTTTTTTTAAGATTCTCCACAAAAGCTATGCCATGCAGTAGTTGACCTTTGAACAACATGGGAGTTAGGGGTGCCAGCATACCACATTGAAAATCCACATATAATTCTTGACTTCCCCCCAAACTTAACTACTGATAGCCTACTGTTGACCAGGAGCCTTACCAATAATGTGAACAGTCGATTAACACATACTTTGTATGTTATGTGTATTGTATGCTGTATCCTTACAATTAAAGTAAGCTAGAGAAAAGAAAATATTAAGTAAATCATAAGAAAAAGAAGATACACTTATAAGAAGAAATACTTATACTGTATTTATCAAAAAGACCTACACATAAGTGGACCTACACAGTTCAAACCTGTGTTATTCAAGAGTCAACTGTATTTGTCTTTCTCTGACTTATATCATTTTGCATAATACCTACCAGATTCATCCATGTTGTCACAAATGAAACATCCTTCATTTTTAAAGGATGCTGAATTTTTTCAGATGCTTTTTTGACATCTATTGAGGGGATTATATGCTATTTATATATCATTTCATTAACAGTATATCATATTGACTACTTTATGGATGCTTAAATCACCAGAGTCAAGAATCCAGGAGTGGTTTAGCTAGATGGTTTTCTGGCTCCAAGTCATTCCTGAGATTACAGTCAAGTTTTGGCTGCCATCACCTGAAGCTCAACTGGGGCTGGAGGCTCTGTTTCCAGGCTTGCATGGTAGCCAACAGGCCTCCATTCTGCATTCATGATTGGCAGGAGACCTCTATTTCTCTCTACACTCCTGATTATCCTCATAAGATGTCAGTTGACTTTCCCCAGAGTGAGTGATGAAAAAGAGACAGACAGACAGACATTCCCACAGTGGAAGCCACAATATTTTATAACATAATCTTGGACATGACATCCCATCACTTCTGCCATATTCTATTGGTAGAATGTGGCAGGGACCACACAAAGGTATAAATTACAGTAAGTGGGGGCTGTCTTGAAGTCTGGCCACCACTTCTCCCACATGGGGAGAAGATTGAAGCAGATGCTAGCAGGGGAGGGAAATTGTAAGCAGGGCCAATAGGAGTATCCAGTAACTGAAGTGTTTCTGTGAAGTTGGCTGAAGCCAGTTAGACCACTCCGTGTCTAAGTTCGAGTCCTTCTGGCCTGCTAGATCACTGGGCCAAGGAGTTTGACTCTTTGAATCTCTTTCTGCAGCTGTTAAATAGTGGTGTGATTAAATGAAATAATGTACATACAGCACCATAATGACACAAAATAGGGCCTCAGTAGAGGATAGTTATCAATAGTTTATACAAATTGCAATCAAGCCTTTCATCCACTATAATTTTATCCCATTTTACTGTTGAGGACTACATGTGCCAAAGTCCATCTGGGAAGAACCCAATAGAATAACTGAGAAGCCCTTGAAAAATGCTAGTTTCAAATTCATTTTTTTTCCTGATATTTAGAAAGTCTTATGTCTTCTGTCACTATGTGTCATATGCCTAATTAGTCATGAATATTCCTCTAATAGCATGCTCCACATTTGTTGTGAAATAGTAATGCTTATGTCATGATCTTGCAGCTTTCAGTATACTTCCCTTTTCTTCATGCATGATTCATTTTAGTAATAATAATCAGGCCTATAAGAATAAATACGCTGCATTTAATTTGGTGTTAAATTTAGACCAAGAGTGAACCATAATAGACTAATTAAAAGGTACAAATGGGAGTGCTTGGGTGGCTCAGTTGGTTAAGCATCTCAGGTCATGATCTGAGGGTCCTGGGATCAAGCCCTGCATTGGGCTCCCTGCTCAGTGGGGAGCCTCCTTCTCCCTCTCCCTCTGCCTGCCACTCCCCCTGCTTGTGCTCTCTCCCTGTCAAATCAATCAATAAATAAAATCTTTGTACCAAAAAAGGTACAAATGTATAAAATTACATATTTGTTTATATTTTTAAATTTATAAGCATGCTTATTTTTATTTTGTTACAAACTAATAGCTTTCTTAAATGAAAAAAGCTTTTAATATATTTGCTTTGTTTAGGAACATCTTAGATCAGATAATAAAGGTAAGGCCTTTTGGGTTAGCAAAGGATAATAAGTCAACAGAAAAACAATATTTTACATTCCTACAAAACAAAGTATTTCAGTGACCAACCCCAGTGAAAGTTGAACCTGATTGGTTCAACAGGAAGGTGGGGCATAGGGTTGCAGCATGGTGTGACCATGCATGTCCAGAGTGCTCTCTGAACAGAGTCTTAAGACTAACTGCCAAACAACTAAGCTAGCTGCCAAGTAACTTCCTAATGTGGGAAATTCTAGAGAAATTTGTGAATTTTGTATTAATAGCTTTTTTTAAAATCAAGTATACATTCTAAGTAACCACCTTCCATGTGACATTGTGCAAAACCTGGTTCACAGTAAATCTAGCAAGACATACAAAGTATTTGAAATTTGATACAAAAAAATGATATTTTAAGTTTCCTTTTGAAGTATTATATACATACAGAAATTATAAAAAATTATAAGTATACAGCCTAATGAATTCTCACAAAGTGTATCACCTTTGCAATCATCATTGCTGTAAATCAAAAACTATTATATTGTCTGCAACTCAGTAGTTCTTTTCCTTCTGTCTTTGTCACTAAACCTTCCTTCTCCCTAGAAATAACCACAGTCATGACTTCTAACATCTTTAGTTTTTCCTGTTCTTACACTTTGTATACATGTATACAATGTATACAATGTATATTCTTGTGTGTCTCCTTCTTTTCCATTTAGATAGAGATGGAGGTAGATATAGAGAATCAGGCTTGCCCAGGTTATTGATAATTTTAAGTCTCTTCAAAGAATCACTTTGTGGGTTTATTAACTCTTTCTATTGTTAGTTGTCTCTTTCATTGAGTTCTGAACTTATCTTTACAAATTCCTGGAATATTTTTTATTACAAAACTTAAGCCATTTATTGATCATTCAACTTTTCTAAAAAAACACAAACATGAGAATAAAATAAACACACCCAAGATTCATAATAAGCCTTTTCAGGATAGGAAGCAGCCCTGGACAGAGAGCCTGTACATATTTTTCCTTATACCTGGTGTCTGCACTTCCTCACATTCTAGGGTCCCATGTGTCATCACCTCTTACAGAGGAAAAGAAGCCAAAGCTACAAGATTCATGTACAAGAGGGTCACGTCAACTTTAGAGCTATTTGGTGCTAATGGCTTAAACATTCTAGTTGACAAATACACACTAATACCTACTCCATGCTATCTTTCACTGTCATTCTTTGAAATTGCATCTTTGGAACTGATTACGTTCCTTCACTATAGCTACAGCCCCTCTAGGGATACCCAAACACAAAATCCCTAAAATCCACACAGTCTTCAAGTTCAAGTATAAAGGTTTGATTCAAGACAACCCCAGACTGATGTAGTGTTTCTATATACCTCTGTAGTGTCTACTGGGTGTCATCCCCTTTGACAGGCTGACCAGATGACAGCACGAGGGAGCACACATGGTCAACTCTGCTACTGCCTGTTCAATCTGGACACTGCCCACAGTCAGGGCTGCATGCTGAAATCAGTGATGACCTCGGCCTGTCTTCATTCTGAAGTTGTACTCTTAAGTAACCGAATCCATCTCTTCACGGTTAATTCAATGGAGCTTCCAAAAGGTGTCAGACATACTCTTAGGAAGCATCCTGGGATGGAGCTGGGGGGTCCTGGCTCTCAGGCTCTGGAGGGGGCGCTGGCACAGCTTCTTTCTTCTTGGCCGCCAGGAACTCATGAATTGCTCTTTCTATCTGTGGTCTAAAGATGTGGTTTAGTTTGGGATCCACCACTTGAGAAATGATTCTGTCCACTCCAGCTTCCAACATCCCTGACTGAACCACACTCTGCCTCAGACCATTTCGCAACTGCTTTTTGTTCACTGTAGGATTCCATTCCTGCTTGTCCAGATGTGTTGCACAAAATTATCCACCTTCTGCCTTAGGTTTTGGTGAGCTGGCTTGGTGTCCACGTCGGCCAGGCAGTCCCGGGGAAGCTGTCAAACAGGCCCCTGCTCTTGAGCTGCTCCGCGATGTTAGGGATGAGCTGTGGGTCGCCGGGAGACAGCGAGGCCGGGCTGATGGGGCCCCCGCCGCCCACCCAGCCAGCCCCGCCGCCGCCGCCGCCGCCCGCCGTGGCTGCGCCCCAGGACCACAAAGGAGACCGAACACGGTTGCTCAGGGACAGAGAGCCTGAGTCCTGTAGAGATGGCAGAAGCGCCTGAGAAGGAGGCGGCGGGGCAGGAGGAGAAAGGGGAGGCCAAGGGGGGAGGGGAGAGCGGGGAGGGCAGGAGGGGGCGGGGGTGGGGCGGAGGAAGCCGGCGCCGAGGCAGCGCGGGTAGTGCAGGATATTTTGTTATAAATCTATCATTCACTATTTTTTCTTTGTCTTGTCTATTTTTTATTCCCCTTTTTTCTTCCAATATATTTTTATTAAATTTGCTGTTTTTAAAACTACTTAATATGGATACTTAGATCAGGAATTGGCAAACATTTTTCTGCAGAAGGACAGATAATAAGTACATTTATTTGCCAGCTACATATGGTCTCTGTCACATACTCTCTTTTTAACCACTTAAAAATTTATTTTTTTAATAATAAATTTATTTTTTATTGGTGTTCAATACAGAATAACACCCAGTGCTCATCCCGTCAAGTGCCCCCCTCAGTGCAAGTCACCCATTCACCCCCACCCCCCGCCCTCCTCCAAGTTCGTTTCCCAGTTGGGAGTCTTCATGTTCTGTCTCCCTTTCTGATATTTCCCACACACTTCTTCTCCCATCCCTTATATTCCCTTTCACTATTATTTATATTCCCCAAATGAATGAGAACATATAATGTTTGTCCTTCTCCAAATGACATTTCACTCAGCATAATACCCTCCAGTTCCATCCACGTTGACGCAAATGGTGGGTATTTGTCTTTTCTAATGGCTGAGTAATATTCCATTGTGTACGCAGACCACATCTCCTTTATCCATTCATCTTTCGATGGACACGGAGGCTCCTTCCACAGTTTGGCTATTGTGGACATTGCTGCTAGAAACATCGGGTGCAGGTGTCCCAGAGTTTCATACATCTGTATCTTTGGGGTAAATCCCCAGCAGTGCAATTGCTGGGTCGTAGGGCAGGTCTATTTTTAACTCTTTGAGGAACCTCCACACACTTTTCCAGAGTGGCTTCAGGAGTTCACGTTCCCACCAACAGTGTAAGAGGGTTCCCTTTTCTCCGCATCCTCTCCAACATTTGTGGTTTCCTGCCTTGTTAATGTTCCCCATTCTCACTGGTGTGAGGTGGTATCTCAATTGTGGTTTTGATTTGTATTTCCCTGATGGCCAGTGATGCAGAGCATTTTCTCATGGGCGTGTTGGCCATGTCTATGTCTTCCTCTGTGAGATTTCTGTTCATGTCTTTTGCCCATTTCATGATTGGATTGTTTGTTTCTTTGCTGTTGAGTTTAATAAGTTCTTTGTAGATCTTGGAAACTAGCTCTTTATCTGATACGTCATTTGCAAATATCTCCTCCCATTCTGTAGGTTGTCTTTGAGTTTTGTTGACTGTATCCTTTGATGTGCAAAAGCTTCTTATCTTGATGAAGTCCCAATAGTTCATTTTTGCTTTTGTTTCTTTTGCCTTCGTGGATGTATCTTGCAAGAAGTTGCTGTGGCCGAGTTCAAAAAGGGTGTTGCCTGTGTTCTCCTCTAGGATTTTGATGGAATCTTGTCTCACATTTAGAGCTTTCATCCATTTTGAGTTTATCTTTGTGTATGGTGCAAGAGAGTGGCCTAGTTTCATTCTTCTGCTTGTGGATGTCCAATTTTCTCAGCACCATTTATTGAAGAGACTGTCTTTCTTCCAGTGGATAGTCTTTCCTGCTTTGTAGAATATTAGTTGACCATAAAGTTGAGGGTCCATTTCTGGATTCTCTATTCTGTTCCATTGATCTATGTGTCTGTTTTTGTGCCAGTACCACACTGTCTTGATGACCACAGCTTTGTAGTACAACCTGAAATCTGGCATTGTGATGCCCCCAGCTATGGTTTTCTTTTTTAAAATTCCCCTGGCTATTCGGGGTCTTTTCTGATTCCACAGAAATCTTAAGATGATTTGTTCCAACTCTCTGAAGAAAGTCCATGGTATTTTGATAGGGATTGCATTGAACATGTAAATTGCCCTGGGTAATATTGACATTTTCACAATATTAATTCCTCCAATCCATGAGTATGGGATATTTTTCCATCTCTTTGTGTCTTCCTCAATTTCTTTCAGAAGTTTTTAGGGTATAGATCCTTTACCTCTTTGGTTAGGTTTATTCCTAGGTATCTTATGCTTTTGGGTGCAATTGTAAATGGGATTGACTCCTTAATTTCTCTTTCTTCAGTCTCATTGTTAGTGTATAGAAATGCCACTGACATCTGGGCATTGATTTTGTATCCTGCCACACTGCCGAATTGCTGTATGAGTTCTAGCAATATTGAGGTGGAGTCTTTTGGGTTTTCTACGTAGAGTATCATGTCATCGGCAAAGAGGGAGAGTTTGACTTCTTCTTTGCCAATTTGAATGCCTTTAATTTCTTTTTGTTGTCTGATTGCTGAGGCTAGGACTTCTAATACTATGTTGAATGGCAGTGGTGAGAGTGGACATCCCTGTCATGTTCTTGATCTTAGCGGAAAGGCTCCCAGTGCTTCCCCATTGAGAATTAATGTTCAGTTCAGTGTCTTCTTTTCAGATATTTATATTGAAGGCTGGACATTTATGCCAAATTCCCAAGAATTTGAGATTGTCTAATTATCTTCTTGATAATTAGAAATAATTGATTTTTGTCTAACACACAGACACACTGGTTCAGCTGTTAGAGATACAATCAGCCACTTTTGGATTCAGTTTATGACTTGGTTGGTTAGTGTTTGCACTATATATTTTTCTATCATTTTTTTCCAACTTTTCTGACACTTTGTATTTAAATGTAGCTTTTCTAATCAATATATAATTAAGGTTTTTAAAAAAAATCTGCTAGGATAATCTGTCTTCAGCATGGAGTGTTTAGTTTACCTACATTGGATGTGATAACTGATATATTTGGTTATAGATCTAACATCCCACTGTTTAAGTTTTGTTTGTCCTATTTTTTTAATCTTTTCTATCTTATCTTGTGGAAGTCAAAATTTTTATTACTTAACTTTCTCTCTGTAGTTTCTTATCTATATATCCCTTTACTATCCTTTTAGCAGTAACTATAGAGATTGCAACATGCATCCTTGACAATGGTTTCCCTTAAATTAGTACTTTTATCACACTTCAGAAGGTTCAAGGAGCTTAGAATTTTACTCCATTTACCCTATCCTGCCTTTTATGCCAATGGTGTCCCATAATTTGATTCTATTTTAAACCCTTAAAGCAATATTATTTTCTACAAATTCAGTATTCAATTTAAACACAGAAAACTGTCCATTGTTTTTATGCTTTCCCACATCTCTGAGCTTCAGACTGGAGTCATTTCCTTTTACCTAAAGAATACCTTTTAGTGTTTGCCTTAGTGTGGCCCACTGGCAATAAATGTACTCAGATTTTGTTTATCTGAATTTTTTTCATTTTGCCTTTCCTGTAAAAGGGTAACTTTTACAAGACATAGGAATCTAGATTGGCATTTATTTTCTTTCAGCTGTTTGAAGATCTCATTCCATTTTCTTCTGGCCTTCATTATTTCCATTGAGAAGTCAACTCTCTACCTTCTTATTGCTCATTTGAAGGTAATATGTCTTTTTTGTTTGTTTGTTCGATTCTATTTCTAAAATTTTGTTCTTCATCCTAGGTTTCCAGCAGTTTTATTATAAATTGCCTACTTGTGTTTTCTTTATGTTTTCCTTTATGTTTTCTTCTTGTTTTCTTTATGTTTTCCTCCTTGGGGTTCCTATCACTTCTGAACCTGTGACTTAATATCTTTCATTACTTTTAGAAAATTCTGTCATTATCTTTCTTAAGTGTGGCTTCCATCCTATCCTTTATATTCTTTCTTTCCAGGACTCAATCATACATATTTTGGGTCTTATGGTCTTTGTGCTTGTGCTCATGCTTTTATGCTTATATCCCTTACTACCACCCTCATGCCCTGCTCTGAGTGTGTGTGTCTGTCTTTCTGTCTGCTTCAGACTGAGTTTTTCTTTTTTTTTTTTAAGATTTTATTTACTTATTCATGAGAGACATACAGAGAGAAAGAGTCAGAGACACAGGCAGAGGGAGAATAGGCTCCCTGCAAGGAGCCTGATGTGGAATGCAATCCCAGATCCTGGGATCATGCCCTGAGCTGAAGGCAGACACTCAACCACTGAGCCACCCAGGCTTCCCAAGGACTAGAGTTTTTCTTCTGACCTATCTTCCAGTTATTAATTGTCTTTTCCTGGATACCAAGTCAGCTCTTAAACATACCCACTGAGTTCTTATTTTTAGTTATTTTCTATTTTCTATTTAGTTTTTTCTATTTTCGGTTCCAGAGTTACCACTTGGTTTATTTTTATATTTCCCAGTTCCTTGCCAAAAGTCTTTAACTTCAACATATTAGTTATAATTATTTTAAAGTATATGTTTAATACCTCCCTTGTCTAGATCTCCTGTTTTTTCTGCTCCTCCTGTCTGCTTTTCTCTTATTTTTCTGTCCTGTCTTGATTTCTTACAATTCTGATCATTTTGAGTGTGGATATAATGTATTAAAATTTTGAGATATAATTTTAGGCTCTGAGTGATTTTATCTTTTTCCAGAGAGGATTAAATTTGCCTATTCAAGACAGCCAGGATAGGGGTATTATCAGTTCAAGACCACTTTAAGCCAAACAGGTATTTATGTGATTTGAGGCCAGACTTATGTCCATGCTACAGATGCTCTCTTCTTTGTTCACTCTGACTCTTGGGTATAGCCCTCTGGATTCCCAGCTGAAAGCTTAGGGTGCTGACCAAAATCTGTTCTTTTCTGGGCCCTAAGTTTTGAGTTTTGTCTTCCTAGACACAGAAGATTTGTTGAAAGTTCTGCTCAACTTCTCAGCCTCTCAGCCATAGCTTTTATCATTGGTGGTATTTGCAATGGGGAAGTAGCTTCTGATGCTAGGCTTACCTCTCTCATCTTGCATCCCCTCCAAGACCTCAGCCTTAAAATTCCTTACTGCCTTTGCACTCCCCAATGTCATCAAACAGCCTTCCTTCTTATATTTCACCATGTTTCCTAGTTATTCCAGTGTGAGTGTCTGAAACAACCTAATCCTCCATTTCCGGAAACAAAACTTCAGAGTATGGTTTGAATTTGTTTACTGTGATATCACTGATAAATGTTTCAATATTGGAATAAGCATATTAGAGTTTTTGTATGATTTTTTTAATCAAAGAATCCCAAGCTGGTTGATGTCAACATTATACAGTTAATGTTGAAATAAAATATTTTTTTAACTCACATGTGGAAAAGAGTGGTTGTAAATATCACCAACTCAGTCCTCAGATGGTAGCTCTTTTTGCCAAATTGAACAGAAGACTACTGACTTCCAAAACAGAAGTTGTACATTAGACAGTTAGTGGGACAGCTGTTGGCATCAGTTTTTGCATCTTTGTAGTATTATAGTTTACACAGATGACTTTTGCATGAGATGTATCAGTTTCACTGTGTGACCTCATACATTTTTGCAAGAAAAAGAATTTTTCTCAAAATGATGAGCATAGACTATCTATGTTGCTAGTCATACTAGAAAATCCCACTAATTTTGTTAGACATCTACATCCTGACTAGTTTATTTTAAACAACTCCATGTACCACTAGTATTAAGAAGTAACTTCCCATGTTGAGAAAATTTAATATTTTTCTAGCTGTGTACCTTAATGCATGCTGATGTGTATGTTTATAATGGACACCTCCATAAACCTGCCCTAACTTTGCACTACTTTGTCTCTACCTCCCAGAAGCTTAAGTAAACTCACCAGGCTTTGAGAGTAAGAGTGTTAAATAGTAAGGCAAAGTTCTCCAGCAGCCCTGTAGCTCTAGCAGGAGGGATATTTCTAGGAAGTATAGGCTATTCTGTATTTCTGGGCTAGACATTGCAAGCAAAAGGAAGCTATGATTAGAATGTAAGGATATGTGTAGATCACTGGAGCCAAACCATGATTTTGGTTGCAGGTCCTCTAGATGTTTAACCTTGGTTGAGCTAATGAGCTTTGTTCCTGGTAATATTCTGCTACAGTGAAGACTGGATGCCTAGAGTATCCAGAAAGGCCTGTTGGTGTGGTTACTGCTACCTTTGTGATGGTGGTACTTTGTGGGTTCCAGGGTCCCACTACATAGAATTCAGTATTGGGAAATGTGAGCCTTATCCTTTATCATTCTCTGTCCTTGCGATCAGCACAGGCTCCCTAGTGGCTGGAGAAACAAAATGCAGTGGGAGAGCCCAGCTCCCAATAAGCAAAGTCCTGAGGACTCTTCCCTTACAGCACTGTGGCAGTGTCTCAGGAGCATAGCCACAAGAATTCCTCATATAATCGACAGAACACTTGGTCTGAGGCATCGATTAAGCCATTTCAGAAAATGAGTCTGAAAAAGTAATTGATGTTCTCTGCTCTAATCTGTTTGTTCCATGATTGTAGGCCTGAGTTCCCAGCAGGAGATCAGTGATGGGGGAGGTGAGCATGAAGGCATTCCCTAATGGCTTTCCCTACCAGGAAACCCCTCACCACTTGCACAGTTTTCATACTGCTAAAGCCAACATTTAGTACTGCTCCCCAGCTCTATACCCAGGATGCAGGCCCAGACTGGTGAAGAAAATCAGTCATCTGCTCAGCCCAGGGGGCCTGGGTCTATTTTCAGAGGAGAACAGCTAGGATTTCAAATCCAGTATCCTCATAAGACTGAGTTCATGGCCACTATTCCCAGTATACCCCTTTGTGTCCACTGTATCTCCCCATTCTTCACTATCCAGGGTCCTTGGTAGCTGTGATGCCATATAGGGATCCAAGGCTGCTCTCAGGAGTCCATGCATGCATATACAATACGGCATATACCTGTGACACACACACACCACACAGTGCACATTCACCACCTGTACCTACAACATGCACATACCATACAACATTTTTATCCATACCACCCTTTTTACTCTGTATGCCCATGCCCCACCACAGATACACACCCATTCCATACAACACATGCTTCCACTGCTAACTCTGGGAAACGAACTAGGGGTGGTAGAAGGGGAGGAGGGCGGGGGGTGGGAGTGAATGGGTGACGGGCACTGGGTGTTATCCTGTATGTTAGTAAATTGAACACCAATAAAAAAAAAAAAAAAAAAAAAAAAAAAAAAAAAAAAAAACACATGCTTCCAAACACATGCCGCATATCACACATCACAGATGCATTCTCACCACACAACTCGTACACACATTAGGGAGCACACATGCTAACCACATGATACACATTGAACACACATATGTTACAGGTACACACATTTCACATATGTCCAAATATCTCACATGTATTCACCCATTACACCTTACACACATGTACATTCCCCATACACACACATACACATGCACCCAGACCCCTCACATTTATATCACACACAACATACAATATATAATCACTATTCACATACACCACACATGCTGGGCAGCACCACACACACACCATATAAGCCATGCATACCACACATATGTCCACATATACTCTATACCACAACATACATACTACACCCACCACAAATGCGTGCAGAATCAGCACGTTCCACACAGATGCCACATAATATATACCTTACCACATATACTCACAACTTATACACATAGCATAGACATACTTCATGTCCACCCTACCCCCACCCCATATATTATCCCCACACATATATCATCTTGTGTACACAGCACATGCACACACCACACACAAGTGCACCACTACAGATCAGTCACAGCCCCTGCCCCTGTATGTGCCTCAGACACTGTGTCCCAGCCCCTCCCTGTTCTCTCTGATGCTCCCCTTGGGGCATTATATCAATAAGAACAAGGTAGGAGGGCCTCATCTGGATGGAAAGAGGAATGGAATAAGTTTTAAATGTTTCAGGCAGGACAGAAAACATCGCGAACATGTATATGTATCTATATATTTTTTTAGATAATGCACACATAATTTTTGTGTTTATGTACAATTTGCTATTTATGTAAATTAAGAATTCAATTTGTCTCTTTCTACCATACTGGCAGGTAATTTGGGAAATACACAAAACATGAAAGTAAAACTAGAACTTAATATGTACATAAAACTATTCTGCACCAGCTCCTGTTCTTAAGACACTGGAACAATATTTGTCTTCCTTCTCCACTTCCCAGGTCTGTGAGTTGGCCAGGTCTGGTATGGGGAGGCAACAGGAAGTCATCTTTCAGAGAGTGAGCTCTGGATTTTAGATGTTCTTAGTTCTAGGGGGCGCTGCATTTCCTGTGCATGTGTGAGCTTAGCAAGCTGTTTGATTTCTTTAAGATATTTGATTTTCTTTAGTGCTAAAACAGACATCATCATCATCCCACTACTTAAAGTCTGCATTAGGATTAAAAAAGATGGCACAATACCTAATACATGCTACATACTCAGACAGTGAATAAATGAATGAAGGAAGAAGAAAGCAAATGAATGAAAGTGACTTCTACCTCTAATCCAATGTGCAAATCCTTTCCAAAAAAAAAAAAACAAAAACTAAAACCACAGTGAAAGCAAAGAGGCAGACAAATATAGATCGGTTTTCTCTTGGCCGGACCAAACATCCTAGGCACACTGCACCCAGAGGCAGAGCCTGTTTCTCCACCCTCCTCAGCCCTGCAACCCTCCCAAGCTGCCCTGTTCTTCATGCCTCTGCTCACCAAAGCTTCTGGCTGCTGTGATAGCTCATGCAGGCCTGATAATGTCAGGCAGGACCTACTTTCCAGCCCAACAGCCTATCTAAAGCCCAAACCACAGAGGTGAGGGGTGGCTTCATCAAGGCCCTCAGCATGATTGCTCATCTTGTCAGGGCACCTGATTTGGCCCCAGGGATCCTCTTGTAGATTCCTGGGTGAGAGCCACAAGTTTCCTCTGAGACATTTCTAGCCACCTGCCCAAGCCAGTTTCTGACTCAGTACACCTCAGGTGAAGCTCTCCCTTACGTACTGCTCTGGCAGTTGTTTGCAGACATTTTTCTGAATATAAGTCTTGACTGAAATCTTCAGGAGCATCCAGAGGTCAAATCAGTGGAGCTACTATCTATCACCAGGGTCAGAGCCTGAGCCTCTACTAAGCACAGTGTCATGGCTGCAGAACCATGAGGCTCCCCAAAGCAACACACAGTTAGCACCCCCTGAATCCCTCCCTGCTGGATGCACAAATAGGCCTTGTGGGCAGGTGCAGCCCCCAGCCCTCGAGGTCTTAACACAGCACAGTGGGCTCTCCACCTGGGATTCTGTCCTGAATCCCAATCTTCACATTATTAAAATTTGACCATTTTGTAGACAAAGGGTACCAGCAGGATTTCCCTTAATCTGAACAGCAGAAAATACCCTGGGAGGCCAGACAGCCTTTCTCTCTTGGTAGGTAGTGTGGACTGATGAGCAGCCCATGGCAGCTGTCTAACTATGCCAAGGGCTTATTGGGCCAGTCTTCCTCCAGAGCCCCTTGGCTCCCCAGGGAAGAACCTGGCGGAGGTACAAAGCCTGGCCCCCCATCCCCGAACTGAGGTCGTCTCCATTGTTGGCATGTATATACGCACTGTGGGAGCAGAGCTAGTAGGCTTCCTGGTAGGATTGGATGGAAAGAGCTAGAAGGCTTTCTTTAGAAACTACAAATAATCAATACTCTTCTTGGAGTCTACCAGATTCTACCAGGTTGGCAAACATCCAAGCGACCTACACTGATTCATTTCTCAGATCTTCAGGATTCGATTTGATTGCAGTTTTTAAAAGCTGCCTCGGGAATTTTTAACTGAAACAGTTTAACTGAATGAAGTGCATTTCTTTCTTGAAAATGTGCAGATCGAAGGTAGAGAATGCAGAGTGAGGGTGCACTCTCAGGCCAGGCAGGCACCCACATTAGAGGGTGGCTGTCAATCTCAGTAGAGCACCACTTAATTATCAAAACAGCGTCTTTCATTTTGGCAGTCAACTTAACTATCTTTGGCTTTATGAAAATCAGGATTCAGATTCTTTTCAAAATGTGATTTTCAGAATAAAGGCTGGAAGACCTAACTTTAATTGATGAAGTGGCTGCCACTGCTGATTGCAATAAGTAGCTTGGGGCTGGCTGCAGAAAAGACAGTTTGCTTCAGTGAGAAGACTGAGCCACAAGTTAGCTCTGCTTTCTGCAGCGGCTTTTCTGCAGTGGTTTTATTGGGGGCAGGGCTCCACCCCCACGAAAGCCATAGTAGGGATGGTGTTGCTTAGACACCAGGGACCATGGCAGGATACATGACTGGGTATAGCCAGCCACTGAATTCATATATATGTCCTCTAAAACAAGTGATATTTTTGCAAAATCCATGTCAGACTTTGAAATCAAAACATGTATTTTTAGGATTCGGTCTGAGAGAGTATCCCTTTGGTCCTCTCTTGTCAAACCGTATAGAGCAGCCCTGCTGACCCCACGTTTTATAAATGAGCCAAAGATCGGCATATTGGGTCCTAAGCTGGTTGTTTCTTTCCTGCAGTCTGAGTCCTGTTAGTTCCAAGCCTGCCATCCCAAACTCAAAACTTTCACACATCCTTTTGTTTTAAACATAGCACACGTAAGCAGATTTTTTATACATTTTTTTTTCAGCAGTAGCACTCCTGGGAATTTATTCCAGAGAAATGAAAATTAAAAAAAAAAAAAGCATTTACACAGCTATTACACATTTGAAGGCACCTCTGCAGAGATGATAAAGATTTCTCAAATGTCTTCAATATTGATTTTTAAAAGAATGAGAGAGCGTGCGGTGAGAGGGACAGAAGGAAAGGGAGACTCTGAAGCAGACTCCCAACCAGCTGCGGACGAGCCCCACATGAGGCTCCACACCACAATCTCGAGATCCTGACCTGAGCCAAAATTAAGAGTCAAAGTTTAACTGACTGAACCACCCAGGAGCCCCTGAAATGTTCTTAAGCAAAATCCATGCTGTGAACCCTTGGGGGTCGGAGGACAGCATGAACACCAGTCTACCTAGAAGGGTGGGAGGCCTGGAGGGCCTGAGGGTGGGAACTAAGGATGTGGGAGGGTGCCTTCATCCCCTTCCCACCCAGCGTAGTGACAGGACCTACCCCGCACCCTTGGCTTTCAGGGTGAAGGGCTAAGTGAAGACTGGACCCCGCCGACCTACAGTGATGACACGGGACCATTTAGAGCCTACCTGCTTTGCATTCCCTGTGAATCTTCCCCCAGCATCTGCTAGCCATTGGTAAGATAGGCTATGAGACCCCAAGCTGCTGCTGCCCTTTGGACCTCTCTGACCCAGACTTCCCACGATGCTGTTGAGTAACATCACCTGGACACAGAACCCTCCCTCTTTTCCCCCTCTCTCCTGGTAGTTCCCCTGCCCTCCTCCCCTTCTGAGTACCCAAGCAGTCTCTGGTGCATAGCCTGCTCCTGTGAGAAAATTCTCACATGTAAGCATCACCCCATAAAGCTCTTGTGTGCCACTTTATGGTCATTTCTTTTTTTTCTTGATCAGCTCCCACTTCCCTGGAACCCCAGCACATCTGTACAATTTGCTGGGGAGGGAGTGGTTTTGCAAGCCCCCAAGCCTTTGTATATGCTGTTCCTCTGCACTGCCCTTCCTGTTCCTCTTCTGGGAAGCTTCACACCTTATTCACAAATAACGGGGCACATGGACCCCTCTACATACAACTTTATACACACTTCTCAGCTACCTTGGTCCACAGAAGGTGTTTGCATACCTTTCTTACCTCCTCTTGCTGTCAGCCTCTAAAGAAGCACACATGAGTCCTCATTCATATTTATATCATCAGCACCCATGAGTACGTGTCTGAACTGGGAGCCCAAAGAGTAGATCTGTGGCTTTCCTTAGAGTACAGCATGGGAGCCATCCTTCCCCTGTAGCTTTTGTCCAGTTTAGATATTCCTGGGAAAAATGGTTTATCACATATTGTGTTATCACTGTTTAGGTTTTTTGCATCCTGAGTATAAAGAACCCAAGCATTTGGAAATACTTAAAAGTCATACTCTATTTATAAGCTCTGGAGTGTATGAGATCCAAAAATAGAACTTATCAGACTCAAAGTACATATTCACATATGTATTCCTACAACAATAAAATACTTTCATTTGTATATTAAATCAGCAAATGAATTAGTATCTGATATATACAGAAATTGCTTTTCTTTGATTCAGTTGAGATATATATTATGACCAAATTGAAAGTTTTCTTTTTAGAATTATTTTATCCCTTTATTATAAAAACAAACTAGAGTACCTGGCACAGGATTTTGACATTAGTAGTTTCAATACTTACTTTGCAGAGTAAGACAAAACAGTCATTACTTGATGCTAAAATTGTTTTAATTTACTTCTCTGTATTATTTAACCAGTTGTTTGAAATGGTTGAGTCTATAACTTATTTTAGTGTTTGGATATATGCATATTCATTTTAAAAAACCAAAAGGAGATAATTAGTTACCTAGACAAATCATGTCCGTCAGGCATTTGGGTCAACTGAGGCCTGTGGATAATTTAACATTAGTATGACCTCATTGAAAAAAATTTAGAAAATATAACATAAGGAGGAACAAAGTCATTTGTGATCCTGCCCCTTCAAGAGAATTCTGAGGATGTTCTGATATCTCTTCTTTCGTTCTTCTGAAATTGAATGTACAATTCCTGAGGAAATAAAGTTCGAGGAGTGACCACAGCAAAGTAAAGGACAAATGTGTGCTCCTTTGGGCTCTACCCCCTCTGGCTGAGTGGGCCAGTGCCCCCACACCAGCCTTGGGAACCACATGTTGCAGATGGCACCAGGGTCCCCAGATGACTGTGGGGAGTGTAGCCACATGGGCCTCGACTCCTGTTATGTGAGAAAGGAATATACCTTTTTTCTTTAAGCTAACTGAATGGGGGTGAGGCTGGGTAGGTATGCTAATTACTACACCTACCCTAACTAGTACATTATTTTTATCAAATGCTGAGATGATACAAAGTAATATCTATCAAAACTGATTGTAAAAATAATGCATTTTTGAAGCTCTCAGCTTCCTACCCACATCACATTGCCTCTCCTCTCAGAGATAACCCCCACCCTGGAGGTTGTATTGACTTGTATTCCCTGGTGTGCCTTGACCATTTTACCATGGATGTCTGCACTGCTAGTCAATATGCTGATTAGTAGTGCATGTTTTGAACTTTATATAAATAGATTGCGACTGTGTGATTCTTTAGGAACTTTCTTCTTTCTAGCAACAATGTGCTCCTAAGAGCCATCCAAGTTGTTGTATGAAGTTCCATTGATTCCATTGCTGTATAGCATTCCATCATTTGAATAGACCAAAATGTATTTGTTAATTCGACTTTCCATAAGCATTTGGATTGTTTCTTATTTCTGCTGTTATGAAGCAGGCTGCTGTGTACATTTTTCATGGGGCTTCTTAATGCATATGGCAGAGGCACAGGCATGTCTCCAGGGTATATTCCTAGAAATGGGATTGCTGGAGCCCATGGTACATGGCGTTTTACATGGAATGACCTGGAAGAACCTCTCTGATGAGACATTATCCCAGGAGAGAGACCACAATGAAATAAAGGAGAAAGAAGTACAGCTATTTTGGAAACTAGTATTCAGAGCAGAAGGAAGAAGATATGCTAGGGCCCTGTGGTGGGAAGGTCCTGGCCAGGTGACCAAAGTGACTATCATGGAGTCATCACAGGGTGCCCAGGAGCCAGAGAGGGAAGGGCTGGGGGTCAATGAAGAGAACTCTGGAGTCAGTTGAAAAGTTATTGGAAGTCTCTGGAGTTGAAAAGGAGAGGACTATGACAAGATTTCCATTTTCAAAGGGTCACTCTGGCTGACCTGTGAACAGGCTGCACTGCAGGGCACACAGAAGTGGAAGGAGCCAGAAGACTCTACAATAATCTAAGGGTGGGAATGTAGAGATTTTGAGACAGGACTAGATCAGTAGTGTATATTTTAAAATAAAGCTGAAAGGGTTGACTGATGTGGAGTATGAGAGCAAGAACAGAGTCAAAGATGACAGCAAGGATTTTCATGTAAACGTGGTGCTCCATGAAGCCAGAGTATGGAAGAAACTCAAGTCTTTGGCTCAACCCATGTTATGCATGGGATGCCTTCGGATATCTGAATTAGTTTGCTCCAGCAGCCATAACTAAGCGTCAGGAACTGTGTGTTGAGGGAAGAGAGGCATTTCATATCAGATTGGGATCCCAATCTTTAGCTCATTTAACCTTTAATTTTTTCCCTGTCTCCAAATACAGTCACACTGGAGGTTAGGGCCTCAATATACTGATTTTGTTGGGCCCAATTCAGTGCACAAAATCATCTATGTTGAGATGTTGAGTCAGGAGTTGGATTTGTAAGTCAAGAGATGGCCCAATGACAAAATTCCAGGGGAGGCCAGAGCACACTTAGCAGGTGGCACTTACCAGGAGGGGCTTGATGGGTCACCCAGATGACAAGCACAGGTGGGGAAGAGAAGTGGTTCCAGGGCTGCAGGTCTTTCATCAAGTGGATAGCAGGAGTATGAGGAGAATCTAGCAAAGGAGATCCAGAAGCAGCCATGACTGGAGAGGAGGCAGATCAGAACAGTGTCGTATCCCTGATAACAAATGAAAAATGTGTGGAAGAAAGGAGTGATCACTTCTGAGTATCTGCAGGAGGCCATTCATGCAGGTTACAGGGGTCTGTCACTGGGGTGAATGAAGGGACATGAGGGGAAGAGGGGGTACCAGGAAATGATGGGGGGAGCAGGTTGCAGCAGTGAGTGCAGCGAGGTGTCTCTGCCATCCCTAAACCCTCGACTCCTTTGTCTTTGTGGCCAGTGTTTCTATATAATGAAGAGTATTGATTCAATTTCTTATGTTCTGTGGCCTACTTTGAATTCCATAGTGTATGTGTTACTGGCTGTTTTATCTTTTTTTCTTTTACAGTATAGAGCTTTATTTAGTTAGCCCAATGCATTTAAAATTCATTCACATTTCTGCATGAGTCAGTGGTTTGTTCCTTCTTACTACTGAGTAATATTCCATTTTATAGAGGTACCACAGGGTTTTTTAATCCATTTTCCAGTTGAAAAACATTTGAGCTGGAGCAAATGTTTTTACAGTGGTTCAGTGTCTGCCTTTGGCTCAGGTCGTGATCCTGGGGTCCTAGAATCGAGTCCTGCATCAGGCTCCCTGCATGGAGCCTGCTTCTCCCTCTACCTATGTCTCTGCCTCTCTCAGTGTGTCTCTCATGAATAAATAAATAAAATCTTAAAAAAAAGAAAAACATTTGAACTGTTTCCTATTTTTAATATTTATGAATAAAACCACTGTAAACGTGTGCATATAGATTTTCATGTGAGCTTAAGTCTTCATTTCTCTTTTGTAAATACCTAGGAATGAGATTGCTGAATTATGGAATAAGTATATGTTCAACTTTTCTGAAGAACTGATGAACAGGTTTCAAAAGTGGCTGTGTGATATTGCACACCCAATGTATGAAATTTCCAGTTGATCCACATCCTCACCAGCACTCAGTAGTATCAAGTTTTCTTTAAGCAATTCTAATAGATAATAAAGAGTGTCATTTTTGGATTTTTGGATCCAGTGGCCTTCTCTGAAATCTATAATGTATTTGTTACTGGTATTTTTTACCTTCTTTTCACCTGGGACTCTGAATAAAAATGGAAGCCACTATCCAACATTGTTTTTTAACTTTCAGAATGTTAAGATTTAGAGAGAACCCTTTAGAGATTAATTTCAACCGTCTCTCGTTAAGGTTGCCCAAACTGGGAGTCAAAGAAGAAGCAGAAATTGCCCAAGGTCATGGAGCAAGTTCACAGAGGGCCTGTGGCCAGAACCTTATGACTGATACTTGTTCTTCCCATCCTCGCCCCCAAAGCCCCACCCACCTCTGATCACATGGGTTAATTTGCAGAACATCAGGACTGAATGCCTGCTTTACTAATAGCACTGGGAAAACACTTGTGTAGAAAACCCTGTTCTCAGTCATATGAAGACTTGACATTTAATGCAGCCATGTTTTAAATTTATAAATATTTGAGCTATTTACATTGTATGTATAAAATATAGACTTCCATCCAAGTTAAATTTATTTAATTCCATTGATCTGTGTGTCTAGTTTGTGCAAGCACTGTTTTGATTTGAAGTACATCTTGAATCTGATATTGTGATACCTCCAGCTTTGTTTTTTTTTTTTTCAAGATTGCTTTAGCTGTTTAGGGTCTTTTGTAGTTTTATACAAATTCTAGTTTTATTTGTTATAGTTCTGTGAAAAATGTTGGTATTTTGATAGGAATTGCATTAAATCTGTAGATTTCTTTGGATAGTGTGGACATTTTAACAATATTTGTTCTCCTATCCCATGAGCATGGAATTTCCTTTTTTTAGTATTTTATTTATTTATTCATGAGAGACACAGAAAAAGAGAGGCAGAGACATAGGCAGAGGGAGAAGCAGGCTCCAGAGAAGCAGGCTCCATGCAGGGAGCCTGATGTGGAACTCAATCTGGGGCTCCAGGATCACGCCCTGAGCCCAAGGCAGATGGGCTGAACCACTGAACCACCCAGGCATCCCCATGAGTATGGAATTTCTTTCCATTTGTTTATGTCATCTTCAATTACTTTCATCAGTGTTTTATAGTTTTCAAAGTATAAGTCTCTCACATTGGTTAAGTTCATTCCTAGGTATTTTGTTATTTTAGGTGCAATTGTAAATGGGATTGTTTTCATAATTTCTCTTTCTGCTACTTTATTATCAGTGCATAGAAATACAATAGATTTCTGTATATTTTGTACCCTATGACTTTATTGAATTCATTTATCAGTGCTAGTAATTTTTTGGTTGAATCTTTAGAGTTTTTCAATGTATAGATAGTATCATGTTATCTGCAAATAGCAACATTTTTACTACTTCCTTACAATTTGGATTCCTGTTTTTTTCTTGTCTGATTGCTATGGCTAGAACTTCCAGTATTATGTTGAATAAAAGTGGTGAGAATGGATGTCTTTGTCTTGTTCCTGATCTTAGAGGGAAAGCTCTGTTTTTCACCGTTGAGTATGAAAACACTAATTTGAAAAGATAAATGCATCTCTCTGTTTATTGAGGTATTATTTACAGTAGCCAAGATATGGTAGTAACACAAGTACTCTTATCCATAGATGAATGGATAAAGAAGATGCGGCATGCACACACACACACACACACACACACACTACTCAGCCATAAAAAGAGATCCCTCTCTTTACAACAACATGAATGGACCTAGAAGGTATAATGCTAAGTGAAGTAAGTCAAACAGAGAAAGACGAATACCATATTATTTCACTCATATGTGGAATTTAAGAAACAAAACAAATGAACAAAAAAAGAAAAAATAAGGCAAACAAAAAAATACTCTAAAATACAGAGAAGAAACTGGTGGTTGCCAGAGGGAAGAAAGGGGTGGTGAAATAAAGGGGATTAAGAGTACATTTGTTGTGATGAACACTGAGAATTGCATAGAATTGTTGAATTATTTTATTGTACACCTGAAACTAATATAACTGTGTATGTTAATTATACTTCAATTTTTTTTTTTTAAGTTAGCTCTTTTTAAAGAAATAACCTGTCAGAGCTGAGGCTGATGGCTCCTGCCGAACAGTCTCCGCTCTCTGGTCTCTCTCCATACCCCTGCACTTTTTTTAAAGATTTTATTTATTCATGAGAGACACAGAGAGAGAGAGAGAGGCAGAGACACAGGCAGAGGGATAAACAGGCCCCATGCAGGGAGCCCGAGGTGGGACTCGATCCTTGGTCTCCAGGATCATGCCCTGTGCCGAAGGCAGTACTAAACCTCTGAGCCACCCAAGCTGCCCTACCCCTGCACTTTTGTGTTCCTTCTACCTTGGAAGAAAGAAGCTGAACAAATATATTTGCTCCTATAGTAATATTAAGGGTTAGATGATAATTACATAATACTAACTGGCTGCAAGACGTCCCCCCCCCAAAGAAAGTATAAGCTTGACTAGTATATCTTTGTCCTTCAGAATTCCTGCAGAATGTCTACCCTAGCCCCTCCTACCTTTTCCTATTTTAGTGTGTTCATCCACATACACACAGATACCTAATTTTCATAACATATGTATCATTTGTTTCTAGAAAGTCTTCTTTTTTTCTTGTCTTCACCTACCCCCTCCTTTCCTTTATATGCATATCACCACCAACTACTAGAGACCCATACTGACAACTTAATATGTGTCCTTCCATATTTTTCCCCAAATAGTCATCTGCAGTTACATATGTAATATATATTACACACAGAGACAGGTACATGTACACATGTAGGAATGCAGCCAGAGATGTTAGGAACATCTTAGACTTCAAATTTGCAAGTGAGATGGATTTCAATACAATAGAGGCTTGCACCACCATTGAAAGTGTTGATGGAGCAAAGATCAGGGATGCCACAGAGAGAAGCAAATGAGTTGGGAATCACTCTCAACCTCAGGAATGTCAGAGGGGCCAGGCTGCTGCTGTTGCTACCTACTACACCAAGCACAAAGGAGCTCCTTTGCAGGCACCCTCTTAGATGCAGCTGTGACTCACAAGAACCAGGTTTCCTGGAGCCACCCCGGGATCTGTGTCTGCTCACAGCTGGCCTTTGAGCATGATGACTTCTCCTTGCAGCCTTGCAAACCTTGCATGAGTGCTTCTCCTTTAAACCTGGGATCTATCAGGAAACAGTTCTGGAAGTGTCACCGCAGGTTTCTGCCACACCGTGCAGAGGAAAATATAAAAGGGAGTGTAGGAAAGGCAGTGACTGAGTTGGCAGTGAACATCTCTGGCACTCTCTATCCCTTTTCTCAATCCTCATCCACACATATCCTTGACCATACTTAAATAAGCAGCCACAATAACATCACATCCTGCTAATTCCCCCATGCTACTGAAGATGTGCTCACTTCTCACCACTTCCTTTGTACAGGAAGTACAAAGTCTCATAAGTCACAAACCCATCTTGAGTTGTGTTCATTCCTCACCTGATTAAGACTATGACCCATCTTTGATAAAATATAACTCGGAGACCGAATTAAGACCTTAATCATACCTAGCCTACCTTATATTATATGACAAGGAAGGGAGAAGGGAATGAGTTGAATTGTATATGCCTATAGATATATAACAAAGCAAGGGAGAACATATGCAAACCATATCTTGAATCCCACCTCTTGCAGACTCCAGATGGGGAATTTGTACTACCTTCTTCCATGGCACCTGCCCTGCTCCCCTTACTATTCACCTAGTACCCAGACCTTCATATCCAGACCCTGCACCTTTAACACAGCATTTGCTTTTGCCATTGGTGTTGGTCAATTCTCAGTTTAACATTTGTAAAATCTAATCCTATGTCTTCTAGATTTCTACTGGCAAAAACCTTAGAATTCTTTTGATATTTATGGGACTTTCTCCCAGGCCATCTTCTTAGTTATGAATCTGAAAACTTTTAAGAGACCTAGGTTTAAAGGTGAATTGGGCATCACCCTGAAACACATCTGCTCAGAAAGGGTCATTGCCAGATCTTCAGACAATGGTTGGAGTGGGGGTGGGGAGCACTAGACTTGATCAAGGGAGGAGCGGCTGCTTCTGCTGGTCCAGGAGGCTCAGGACAACTGGAGAGTCAAAGACCCCGGGTCCATCAGAACCCACTAAGCATTCTCAGGATCTCATCCAGCTTTCAAAGCCCAGTCTTTTCTGCTCATTGTCCTACTGGTCACTGTTTTTCCTGCATTCTCCCCAGTGCAGTCAAGAGGGTTTATTCACCATACTCTATTCCCCTTCTATGCATCACAACAGCTGTTGGCTTTTCTAAGGCATCAGAGAACTAGTTTCATCTCTTTGTTTCTGCTTTCCTGGAACCATTTCCAGTACCAAATTCTGTATCCATCAGCATTTGGTGAAGAAGACAGAAGTCATTCCAGGTATTCCAAGTAAGAAAGAGAACTAGAGGTTTATAAACAGAGAAAGTATGTGAAATCAGAGAAGCTACGCTCAGAGTGAGAGGTTCACTGGTGCTCACTGGAGGTCCTTGCGGGCTCGGGAGTCACATGCCCCACCCACCCACCCACTCTGGCAGCTGGATTGGCAAGTAGGTGCTTCTCAGGAGTTGCCCCAAATCTATAGACAATCTCCATCTGCTCTCTGCCCAGCCATCTGCTTGCAACCCTCCATAGAAAACCAGCCCATGCTCAGCCTTACAGTCAACGTTGCATGAATGCTTCTCTTTGGAAGCTGTTTCCAGAACTCTGCTGGGAAGGGAATTCCAGGAGCATTCACTCATGCTTCTCTCCTAGGATGTGGCAATGGTATGCAAAAGTAGCAGGGGTGTTTAGGGTTGACCTTGGATGCTAAGGCATAATGATGCTGTATGTGGACCAGACAGAGCTGTGTTTGCTTTGTGTCGCCAAAGGTGGTTATGTTGTATGTTGCACACAGTCATCATATTGCTTTTCTCACTCAACACTACTTCACTAAAATCCCCTCAAATCAGTTTTATATGCAAATTCATTCTTTTTAATGGCCGAGTAATCTTCCAGATGCAGATTACTGTAAGTTAGCCAGCCATTTCCTGAGCAGTCCATAAGATCCTGGACACCTGCCTTCATCTCTCCCTCTCCCTCTGGTCCAGCACTAAGAAGAACCCCCACTTCTCCATCCTCACTGTCACTGGGTCAGGCCATCTCATTTCTCATCTATATAGCTGTGGCCCCCTCCTAACATTCTTTCTGCCTCCAGCTTCCCCAATTCTAATGCAATCTCTCCTATTTAGCTAGAGTAATTTTTAATACAAGTACTTTATTTTTGTAAAGTAAAGATTTGATCAAACCCTATTCCTTCAGCAATGCTCCAATGGCTCATATTTGCCTTGGTATAAAGTTCAAACCCCAGCACATATTTCATAAGACACTTCAAGGAGTGCCCTGTCCCAACACATCCATCTCCCCTCTTGCATCCTTCCCAAGTGGTCTCTCCTGGCTCCTCTCAGTGCTGTACTCATCTTAACTACCTCAGTGCCTTAATGTACCAGTTCATTTAACCTCCAGGTTTATCCATGTGCTGTCCTCTTCCCAGCCCACTTCCCCTGCTCCTCCTGCTCCAGGATAGCTTTCACACTTTCAGTTCTCAGCCTAAATGAGAGCACCTCTGATCATCCTTCAAGTCCCAAGTTACATCCCATCCTGGGTGCCTTGTCAGACTCATGCCTAAATACAGTGTGGGCCTCTGTCCTATCTCTTTTTTCTGTATTAGTTAGGTGGTTGCTTCCAGTCATCTGTCCAGATTTGTATTCAGGCTTTTTTTTTCCTTACTCAGCATTCTTAGCATTTGGCCTTTTCACACTTGTTGTGTCATGTTTGCAACATGATTGCCACAGTTCCAGGTATCATGTCTGCATTCTAATCAGTAAGAACAGGGAATAACAGCACAGGTCAGCTCTCCTCTTAATTCTACATTCCTTTAAGTCAAAGGTAAAAATGTCTTTCAAATACCTCCCAACAGAGTTTGGCCCCGATCTGAGCACTGAGGAATGACAACATCTAGGGATTTAGTAAAGGAGAAAGAGCACTATTGAAAGGAGTAGAGCAGCTATTAAAATAAGAGGATGATTAGGGTAGTGTGACATCTTAGAAGTGAGAGAATGACAGTCACCATGCTATACATTAGATCTCTCCCCTTCTCTCCTCCCAAAAAGAAGAGTAAATCAAGGAAGAGAGAGAACTTTATTGATGCAAGACAGAGAAATGACCTTGGATTTATCTACATCGAGCTCATTGGGAATCTTGAGAAGAGCCGCTTCAGTAGAAAAGGGATCACAAAAACCATTTTGCAGTGGGTCAAAGATTAAATGTGCATAAATATATTTTCTCTTTCAACATATGTTTAAATTTACTGCACACACCAGCCTCTGTAGCTGGCAATAGAATACAAAATAGTACCAGTGTCTTTTTTAAATTTTTCTACATCAAAAAATCAAAATATCAGTCATATAATTTTGTTATATTATCATAGTTGTTATATTTGCACAAGCATCTGGTAAACTACAACCTATTGGAAGATTAGTTGAGGCAGCCTTTGGGCTGATTTCCATCTCCACATTTCTATAAAAATAAGCTAATTAAATCAGCCTTACAAATATCAGCTAGCTAGGAGGTTCAGTTCCTTCAATTGGTTCTTTCTATTTTTGTCTGTATTTAATAGCCAGGAAATTCAGAATTGTTGCCTGCAAATGTAAATGAGATAAAGTCTTCCATTTCTATAGTTATGGCAGGCTACGTATTAAGGAAAAGTTCTCACTGTGAAACACTTAAAATACTGGTAATTATTGTTTAATCCTTTAAAAAATTACATTTAGTTTTATTTACTTTTTGTTTTATGTAACTGATTTATTCAAATAGTTTAAAACTCAAAAGGGGAAGATATTGACAATATCATACTCCCTCTGTCCCCTGCCCCCCACTTCTCTGTGATCCTTGATCACCCCTTGTATTAGTTTCTTATTTACCTTTCTAGCATTTGTGTATGCAAATGCAAGTGCACACTTATATTTATATATAAATATAGAGAGAGAATGTATGTATATGTTATTCTACCCTTACTCAAAAGGTAGGATTATGAATATTTAACACCTTGCTTGTTTCACTCCCTAAATATGTCCTAGAGATCTTTCCATGGCAGCTTCATCATTGTTTCATGCAATAGCATATCATTGTGTTAAGTGGAGTGTACTGTGGTTTATTTAAATATTCTTCCATAGATGGACACTTAGCTTGTTTCCATTATTTTACTGTTATAAATGATGCTGCAATGACTATGTTTTACATACTCCATTTTATGTGTATAGATATTTCTATAAGACAGAAGCCCAGAAGTGGGGTGGCTGGGTCACAGGATAAATGCCCTGTAATTTTGATGAATACTGGGAAATCGCCTTTCTTGGCATTATATCATTCTGTACTTTTAGCAACAGGTGGATGAGCGAGTCTGTTAACCACCAAGCTTAGTATACCAAGTGGGTTGCCAACTTTTGCATTCACCACTTTGATATGTGTAAAATGGTTTCTTGGTGTGTTTGTAATTTGCAATTATTTTGCAAGTGAAATTAAGAATCTTTTTGTATATTTTAAGAGCCATTTATAATTATTTTTCCATGAAATTTTTGTTCTTATCCTTTACTTGTATCTCTTGAGTTGTTAATGTATTTTCCCCCTTAACTGATTTCTGAGCAAAACACATACATGTGCACTCCCTACGAGGAGAAAATAGAGGGTGTGGCATTTGCCCTTGTGCTCAGATCCTTTTGTCAGGGGCCCAGGTACTCCTGCCAGGGTGGAGAGCAGGAAGTGACCCTGCTGATGGCTCACAGCTGAGTCCCTCTCCAGGTGTGACCCACAGGAGAAGGAGGTCACTATATCCAAGGCTCTCCCTGACTGTGGGCAGCGCCCCCTTCCAGAGCCTTCTCTATGTCTGAGCCTTTTACTACAATGCAAATTCTTCTGAAGGCCCATCTCTTCCTCTGTACTGCCAGTCAGTTCAGGCACCTTCACTGTGGGTCTGCTGCCTCTTCCCCTGAGTCTCCCCACCTCGTCCCCACCAGCCCTCCTGCTTGCATGTTGCCTCCTTAGATTTTTCAGCATCTGACCTGCCTCAGAGATGACTCCTGGTGTGTAATATGAAATGCAGATATTTCCCCAGATCAGTATCTGTCTTCTGGTATCTCACATATATTTCAGCTTCTCTGAGACTTTCCCTTATGTTCCATGGCTTTACTGAATTGTTCATATAGCATTATTGAAACAGTAGAGCAGATTCCATGCGTGTGAGTGCCCTTCCCTCCTCACTGCTCTTTTGTTTCAGAGGGTCCCTGCTTATTCTTGCTCAGTTTTCCAAATGAATGTTAAAATCAGCTGATCTAATTCTAAATCCTGCTTATATTTTTTGTTGGGATCATATTAAATTTGTAAGTGGGCTTAGAAAGAAATGATGATATTGAGTCTGTCAAACTAAGAACATAGTGTGTGCAGTTCCACTTTTGTGCCTATGAGAGACAGTGCATGTTTTCCACAGAGATGTTTTACACATCTCTTTTAAATTTATTTCTCAGTATTTTATCTTTTAGTTACAATTATTTAATTGCATAATGGAATATTTCCTTCCATTATGTCATCTAACTTGTTTTTTGTTTATGTATGAAAGGCTATTGTTTTATGTATGTTCATTTTACATCCTGTGTTAGTCATTAGCACTGTTCAAGGACAATAATGTTCTACAATCTGACTCCCCCCTTATTGGGTGCCTGCCCCTCCCAGCCCCTGTGGTGGGATTGGACCCTATGCCTAGTTTCAGCCACGAGTTGTGAACAGAAGTGAGGGGACACTACTGAGCCAGAGTATTTGATTGTTAATGGGAGATACTCCAGGGATTTTTGTCTTTCAGTCATACTGAGAGGCAGTTTTTAAGACCAGCTGCTCTTTCCACCTGAATCCTAAAGTGACAAAGTGTGACAGTGCTCAGCTAACCCACAGCCAACTCATGGATGAGTAAAAAGCAAGCCTTCATTGTTATGCCCTGGAGAGGTTGGAGGCTGTTTGTTACCATATTATAATGTATCCTGCTATTTATGGCATTCTCTTGTTAATAGTAAAGGTCAGTGTATTTATCTTAGTGTTTCATGGCAATTTCTGCTTTGTAAAGCTTCTGCTTTTCTATTTAGTATGCATGTATTCGTACTTCTTATGTCTTCTGTTTTAATATGTATCCGAAATTTGTTCTAATCAGGTGTGGTAAGACATACAGGCATGGAAATCACTGTCACAAAGGAAGAAATTCCCTAGGAACAGGAGGCATGTCACACAAGCCCACACAGAGGAGTGCTTATATTTCCCCCTTTCCCTATGCTTCCTGACAGACCCCATTACTCCTGAATGACCCTGGTACTCCTGACTAACCCTGGTAGTCCTGACTGACCCTGGTGCTTCTGACTGACTCCAGTACTTCTGACTGACCCTAGTACACTTGACTGACCCCATTACTCCTGACTGACCCTGGTACTCCTGACTGACCCCGGTACTCCTGACTGGCCCTGGCACTCCTGACTGGCCTTGGTACTCCTGACTGACCCTGGCACTCCTCTGTGTGGGCTTGTGTGACATGCCTCCTGTTCCTAGGGAATTTCTTCCTTTGTGACAGTGATTTCCATGCCTGTATGTCTTACCACACCTGATTAGAACAAATTTCGGATACATATTAAAACAGAAGACATAAGAATATAAGCAAGAGCCTGCGGTGTGGTTTCTGCAGAAAGGAGTAAGTAAAACAGGATAAGCAGGACAAGCAGTTTAAGGATTGGCTATTTGGAATTTTAGTAGGTTCTGTGATGGAGAGGCTGTCCCAGGTTTTACCTGGCCCTAGCTGATGAGCATAGGGAAGCATTTGCCCTGAGTATGAAAGCCTGATCATGCATAGTTGGGTAAGAGGTTTTGATTGGTTCGTTTGCACATAAAAGGCACATGCAGAGAGGTGGTTCGCTATCCTGAGGAATCGGTTAGCCTTGAGAAGGACAGTCCCTCCTAGGTCAGCAAGACCTACAGAAAACTACAGAAAAGAAAGAGCATGATTAATATATCTCCAATTGTGATTTGAATCCTTTAGTGTCCTCATCTTAAGTCATACTTTTTGACCTGAATTTTGCTTTGTTTGATTTAATATTTAACTTCATTTCAAAAAGGATTTTGACTCTTTTTTTGTTTTTTCTCCTGAGTTTAGTCAATTCCTAAAGAAGTTTTGCATCTTCCTGTGAGCTCAGCATCTCTGCTTTATAGTTTCCTTTCATTAATGTGATACTTCTGTGCTAAATTAAAGCAGCATACATCTCTCTAAGAGCCAAAATGCAGATGTTAAATTTAACTTGAGCTCTGACTTCATATGATGTTCTCCTTAAATCAAATGAATTTGACGTTTAAAGCACAAATATTTCATTGGTAAATTGTACTAGAGATTTTGGTACGTAGCATGAGAGCTATGATTTTTAATAATCCAATAACCTACTGTATTGTGATAAGCACAAATTGAGGCATAGCCAAAAAGAAAAAAAATTAACAGGTAGCTTCCTTATTTCCTACATTGAGGTCTTCTTTCATATAGTTGTACTGTTTTTCTGCCTGGAGGAAATATTGCTGGAAGAAGGAACAGAGTAAGCAAATATGGAGAGAGATGACAACAGGAACATATTTTGGAGATCTTAGATTGGCTACAGGAGAAAAATGAGTATTTCTAGGTGTCTTATTTTCAATCTCAAATAAGTCAGCATTCTGTGCATAAAGAATTTGAGGAGAATAGAAATTGGATAGTCAACTATCTTCTGCCATAATTAGATATTTGGCCTTGAAGCCTAGGCTACAAATTATAACTAGATTTAAGATATTCACATAGACATAGTCTTGATCTTCAAAACTAGGATATAAAATAAGAGAAAAGAAAAGAAAAGAAAAGAAAAGAAAAGAAAAGAAAAGAAAAGAAAAGAAAAGAAAAGAAAAGAAAGAAAAGAATAAAAATGGGTGTCTTAATGACAAGAAAAGGCAAAGCAGCCAGAAAAGGGGACATAGAGTATTCAGAAGTGTAGGATTAAAGGAAACGTTAAATGTCCATGTTCTAGTGAGACCTTCTGATGTTTTCCCATTGGCCTAATGGCCTGCTGTGTTTAGGAGATGGACTTACTGACACCTGAATAAGAATTTCACATGGTACAGGTTAAGTGCATGGGAAAGAGAGCAAGGACCCAGCAGCTGAAAACATTGGTAGAGTCGGGCTGGACAGTAAGGAATGCAAGAGAAGAAGAAGTCAAGGGTCATGATGGATGACCAAGGCAGGGAAGAGGTGTGAAAGTTAGACCATAACCAGAAGCTGTGATGCCCTAAACAAGACTGAGTTCAAGGGAACTATAGCCCCAAAAGCTTGGATTTTAATCAAGACAGACCTGCATTTGAATCTCAGTTGCCACTTAGTAGCTGAATTTCAAACATAAGTGATAGAGTTTAGATATAGCAAGAACTAGTAATGAATGATCATAACACTAACCACCACATGCTAAGAACCTCACAAACACTACCTCCTAGTCTCCTTAACCCTCCTAAGAATTCCCATTATATGGATTTTACTCTCCCTGATTGTACAGAAAAGTAATCTGAGGTTTTGCATGGTAAAATGCTATATTCACTGTCACAGAAGTAGCTACAAGGTGGAGCCAGGGCTCGACCAGGCTATGTTCTTGACAGTTCCCCTGGACTAATACCTTCCTCAAAATGAGTGTCCTGATTTCAGGGGCACACACAGCCTATGGCCACCCTGATCACCCAGCCTATTAATTCCAACTGAGATTTGGCCCATCCATTGTGGTGGTGAGGCCATGGTAGGCCTCTGGGCCCTTCCTACTCATCCTGACTCAAGGTGACATCAGTTAGGACTCTTTGAGATTTGGAATGGAAAAGAAAGGAGAGCTTGACCTATATGATCTCTGATCACCAAACCTATTTCCAGGCCAGCAGGGACCCACCCTGTTCCTAGTCCCTAGATTTCCTGTTTGTAGATACAACCTGTACAATGCACCAATGCTTATGCTAATCAATGAGGCATCCCTGGTTCATGGTCTATAAATCACCATATACAACCCTGGTTTTCCTGAGTTGACATCTTGGGAATTGTACATAACAGATAGCGTATCTTGAGGCACTCTAACTTCCTAAACAATTTGTGAGTGTGTTTGTCATCTGTCTTGTTTTCTTCTCACGTCAGTGGCCTTTCCACATGCATGGGCACTGAAGTATTGACTCTTTGAGGAATTCCTTAAAATCTTTGAAAGGAGCATTTGGGAGCTAGGCTTTTGTGGACAGTGCTGCTGCCCCTCTTCCCTTCCATCTTCGTTCTCATTTAACATTTATCGAATCTCTATGACTAGGTGCAGCACAATTAGAACCAGCATGCTCACTGGTTAAGAATACAGGGCAGGTGCATAGTAAAGAGAGCGTGAGTATGAGGCAGCAATAGAAGACTTCAGAGAGGAATGAGCAAGACAGAAAATCAGTGTTGAGAAGTCACTGGGGAGAAAAGCAGAACTCACAGCCCTTCACAGATGGAGGGACACCTCTCTTGTCAGTGGTGTCTCAGTTGATCATCTATTAGATGCATGCCATGGGAACACACCTCATCCTACAGTCCTCTGGGCTGCAGCACTGGAGGCCCACATAACAACTCTGAGCCTGCTTTCACACTTGGGCCTGAATGCCTCCTAGTGAGAACCATGGTTGGGGGCTCTGGGAAGGCAGGGAACAGGCAGGACCAGCAGGAGAGGTTCTTTGAGGGGGCAAGGCAAGATGGCGGAGGAGTAGGGTTTCTCCAAGTCACCTGTCCCCACCAATTTACTTAGATAACTTTCAAATCAGACTGAAAACCTACGAATTTGACCTGAGATTTAGAGAGAGAACAGCTTGAACACTACAGAGAGAAGAGTTTGCACTTCTGACAAGGTAGGAAGATAAAAAATATAAAAGCATCCAGTGGGGGAGGAGCCCCTGTGAGGAGCTGGCTAAGGCTGGGCAGCGAGAGCCTCCAGGACAGGAAAACCCAGTCCCGGAGAAGCAGGAACTTTAAAAATCGGCACCAGATTCTTCCCGAATGCAAAGGTGCTTAGCAGGGAAACCCGGCAGAACAGCAGGAGGGGCAGTGGAGCCTCTAGGTTCCCGGGGTCACTAACAGAGGAAGTGCGCCCTGAGGAGAGCGTGCCACACACTGCAGGCCCAGCCTGGTAAAGGGCTGGAACGTGCACCCTGGCGGGGCCTCGGGGGAAGCTCAGGCGGCAGCTCCACGTAGAGGGGGCTGCAGGCCCCGGGAGCGCATTTCTAGTGGCACAAGCCCCGCACACAGCCCAGGCTCCTGAACTCCCCCAGGGACAGGCAGAAGCGGGGAGGGCACAGGACAGCAAGGACGCTCCTGCTGCCGGGTGCCCCCCAAGCTGTGCACATCAGCACCCCCCCTGCCCACGGAACTTGCAGGCCAGTGTGGACTAGGAGACTGTGGTAGTTACTGCAGGAGCTGACTCTAGAGCTGGAGACCTGGCCGCCACCAGTGGTGTTGTTCTTCCTGGTGTCACCTGGGATGGAGCAGGCTGCCAGGGAACAGGGGCCTCACAGGATAAACAGCTCCCACTGAGCCGTGCACCTGGCAGGGGGTGGAACAGCACCCCCAGGTGCACACACACCTGAGAATCAGCACAGCAGGCCCCTCCCACAGAAGACCAGCTGGAAGGATAGGGGAAGAGCAAGTCCTTGGCCAAGCAGCGCTGGAAAGCTCCAGGGGAAGTCAAGGGATTTACAGTATATAGAACCAGAGGATACCCCTCCTTGTTTTTGTTTTTGTTTTTTCTTTTTATTTTTCTTCTTTCTCTTCCTTTTTCCAATACAACTCGTTTTCAGCCACTCTGCACTGAGCAAAATGACTAGAAAGAAGAACTCACCACAAAGAAAGAATCAGAAACAGTACTCTCTCCCACAGAGTTACAGAATTTGGATTACAATTCAATGTCAGAAAGCCAATTCAGAAGTACAATTATAAAGCTACTGGTGGCTCTGGAAAAAAAGCATAAGGAATTCAGAGACTTCATGACTGCAGAATTTAGATCTAATCAGGCCGAAATTAAAAATCAAATAAATGAGATGCAATCCAAACTGGAGGTCCTAACGACGAGGGTTAATAGAAGACAAGTTGATGGCAAGGAAGGAAGCTGAGGAAAAAAGAGAAAAACAATTAAAAGACCCTGAGGAAAGGTTAAGGGAAATAAATGACAGCCTCAGAAGGAAAAATCTACATTTAATTGGGGTTCCTGAGGGCACCAAAAGGGACAGAGGAACAGAAAGCATATTTGAACAAATCATAGCTGAAACTTCCCTAATTTGAGGAGGGAAACAGGCATTCAGATACGGAGATACAGAGTTTCCCCCCCTAAAATCAATAAAAACCATTCAACACCTCAAATCTAATAGTGAAACTTGCAAATTCCAAAGATAAAGAGAATATCTTTAAAGCAGCAAGAGACAAGGGATCCCTAACTTAAATGGGGAGAAATATTAGTTTAACAGCAGACCTCTCCACAGAGATGCGGCAGGCCAGAAAAGGCTGGCAGACTATATTCAGGGTCCTAAATGAGAAGAACCTGCAGCCAAGAATATTTTATCCAGCAAAGCTGATAAATAGAAGGAGAGATAGAAGAGAATAGAAGGAGAGATAAAGAGCTTCCAAGATAGGCAGAAACTGAAAGAATATGTGACCACCAAACCAGCTCTGCAAGAAACGTTAAGGGGGACTCTGTAAAAAACAAAAAAAAAAAAAAAAAAAAAAAGGGGATGCCCAAAGAAATAATCCACAAAAACAGAGATTGAACAGGTATTATGATGACACTAAATTCATATCTTTCAATAGTAACTCAAACGTGAATGGGCTTAATGATCCCATCAAAAGATGTAGGGTTTCAGACTGGTCAAAAAAGCAAGACCCATCTATTTGCTGTGTACAAGAGACTCATTTTAGATGCAAAGACACCTATAGCTTGAAAATGAAAGGTTGGAGAACAGTTTATCATTCAACCAGTCGTCAAAAGAAACCAGGGGTAGCAATCCTCATATCAGATAAATTAAGGTTTATCCCCAAAGACTATAGTAAGAGAGGAAGAGAGACACTATATCATACTTAAAGGATTTATCCAACAAGAGGACCTAACAGTCATGAATATTTATGCCCCGAATGTGGGAGCTGCCAAGTATATCAATCAATTAATAACCAAAGTAAAGACATTCTTAGATAATAATACACTAATACTGGGAGACTTCAACACAGCACTTTCTGTAAATGACAGATATTCTAAGCACAACACTTCCAAAGAAACGAGCTTTAAATGATACACTGGACCAGATGGATTTCACAGATATTTACAGAATTTTATATCCAAACACAACTGAATACACATTCTTCTCAAGTGTACATGGAACTTTCTCCAGAAGACCACATACTGGGTCACAAATCAGGTCTTAACCAATACCAAAAGATTGGGATTCTCCCCTGTATATTTTCAGACCATAATCCTTTGATACTTGAACTCAATCACAAGAAGAAATATGGAAGAAATTCAAATATGTTGAGGTTAAAGACCATCCGGCTAAAATATGAATGGGTGAACCATGATATTAGAGAAGAATTAAAAAGATTCATGGAAACTAATGAAAATGAAGAAACAATCAACCGCTCAAAATCTTTGGGATACAGCAAAAGCAGTCCTGAGAAGGAAATACATCCCAATGCAAGCATCCCTCAAAAAATTGGAAAAACCTGGGGATCCCTGGGTGGCTCAACAGTTTGGCGCCTGCCTTTGGCCCAGGACACGGTCTTGGAGTCCCAATATCGGGTCCCCCGCCGGGCTCCCTGCATGGGGCCTGCTTCTCCCTCTGCCTGTGTCTCTGCCTCTCTCTCTCTCTTTGTGTCTGTCATGCATAAATAAATAAATTTTTTTAAAAAATGGAAAAAACTCAAATACACAAGCTAACCTTGCACCTAAAGAAACTGGAGAAAAAACAGCAAATAAAACCTGCACCAAGCAGAAGAAGAGAGTTAATAAAGATTTGAGCAGAACTCAATGAAAAAGAATTGTAGAACAACAAAACCAGGAGTTGGTTCTCTGAAAGAATTAATAAGATACATAAACCATTAGCCAGCCTTATTAAAAACAAAAGAGAAAATACGCTAATTAATAAAATCCCGAATGAAAAAGGAGAGGTCACCACCAATACCAAGGAAATACAAGCGATTTTTAAAAATGTTTATTTATTTATGATAGTCACAGAGACAGAGAGGGGGGCAGGCAGAGACATAGGCAGAGGGAGAAGCAGGCTCCATGCACCAGGAGCCCGATGTGGGATTCGATCCCGGGTCTCCAGGATCACGCCCTGGGCCAAAGGCAAGCGCTAAGCCGCTGCGCCACCCAGGGATCCCCGATTTTAAAAACATATTATGAGCAGCTATAAGTCAATATTAGGCAATCTAGAAGAAAAGGACGCATTTTTGGCAAACTACAAACTACCAAAACTGGTATAGGAAGAACTAGAATATCTGAACAGGCCAATAACCAGGGAGGAAATTGAAGCAGTCACCAAAAACCTCCCAAGACTCAAAAGTCCAGGGCCAGATGGCTTCCCTGGGGAATTCTATCAAACGTTTAAAGAAGAAACAATACCTATTCTACTAAAGCTCTTCCGAAAGATAGAAAGGGATGGAATAGTTCCAAACTCATTCTATGAGGCCAGCATCACCTTAATTCCAAAACCAGACAAAGATCCCACCAAAAATGAGAATTATAAACCAATATCCCTGATGAACACAGATGCAAAAATTCTCAACAAGATACTAGTCAATAGGATCTAACTGTACATTAAGAAGATTATTCACCATGCCCAAGTGGGACTTATCCCCAGGATGCAAGGCTGGTTCAACACTTGTAAAGCAATCAATGTGATAGAGCATATCAATAAGAGAAAAAACAGGAACCATATGATCCTCTCAATAGATGCAGAGAAAGCATTTGACAAAATACAACATCCATTCCTGATCAAAACTCTTCAGAGTCTAGGGATACGGGGAACATTCCTCAGCATCTTAAAAGCCATCTTTGTAAAGCCCACAGCAAATATCATTCTCAATGGGGAAACACTGGGAGTCTTTCTCCTAAGATCAGGAACACAACAGGGATGTCCACTCTCACCACTGCTATTCAACATAGTACTGGAAGTCCTAGCCTCAGCAATCAGACAACAAAAAGAAATAAAAGACAATCAAATGGCAAAGAAGAGGTCAAACTCTCCCTCTTCACAGATGACATGATACTGTATATACAAAGTCCAAAAGACTCCACCCCAAGATTCCTAGAACTCATACAGCAATTCAGCAATGTGACAGGATACAAAATCAATGCCCAGAAATCAGTGGCATTTCTATACACTAACAATGAGACTGAAGAAAGAGAAATTAAGGAGTCAATCCCATTTGCAATTGAACCCAAAAGCATAAGATACCTGGGAATAAACCTAACCAAAGAGGTAAAGGAGGGGATCCCTGGGTGGCGCAGCGGTTTAGCGCCTGCCTTTGGCCCAGGGCGCGATCCTGGAGACCCGGGATCGAATCCCACGTCAGGCTCCCGGTGCATGGAGCCTGCTTCTCCCTCTGCCTGTGTCTCTGCCTCTCTCTCTCTCTCTCTCTCTCTGTGACTATCATAAATAAATGAAAAAAAAAAATTTAAAAAAAAAGAGGTAAAGGATCTATACCCTAAAAACTACAGAACACTTCTGAAAGAAATTGAGGAAAACACAAAGAGATGGAAAAATATCCCATGCTCATGGATTGGCAGAATTAATATTGTGAAAATGTCAATGTTACCCAGGGCAATTGACACATTTAATGCAATCCCTATCAAAATACCATGGACTTTCTTCAGAGAATTGGAACAAATCACCTTAAGATTTGTGTGGAATCAGAAAAGACCCCGAATAGCCAGGGGAATATTGAAAAAGAAAACTGGAGCCAGGGGCTTCACAATGCTGAATTTCAGGTTGCACTACAAAGCTGTGGTCATCAAGACAGTGTGGTACTGGCAAAAATCAAACAGATAGATCAATGGAACAAAATAGAGAACCCAGAAATGGGCCCTCAACTCTATGGTCAACTAACACTCGACAAAGCAGGAAAGACTATCCACTGGAAAAAAGACAGTCTCTTCAATAAATGGTGCTGGGAATTGCACTGCTGGGATTTACCCCAAAGATACAGATGCAGTGAAACACTGAGACACCTGAACCCCAATGTTTATAGCAGCAATGTCCACAATAGCCAAACTGTGGAAGGAGCCACGGTGTCCATCGAAAGATGAATGGATAAAGAAGCTGTGGTCTATGTATACAATGGAATATTCCTCAGCCTTTAAAAACGACAAATACCCACCATTTGCTTCAATGTGGAGGGACCTGGAAGGTATTATGCTGAGTGAAGTAAGTCAATCGGAGAAGGACAAACATTATACGGTCTCATTCATTTGGGGAACATAAAAAATAGTGAAAGGGAATAAAAGGGAAAGGAGAGAAAATGAGTGGGAAATATCAGTGAGGGTGACAGAACATGAGAGACACCTAACTCTGGGAAATGAACAAGGGGTAGTGGAAAGGGAGGTTGGCGGGGTGTTGGGATGCCTGGGTGATGGGCATTGAGGGGGCACTTGATGGGATGAGCACTGGGTGTTATGCTATATGTTGGCAAATCGAACTCCAATAAAAAAATATATACAAAAAAAAAAAAAGGAGAGGCTCTTTGCACTGGGCAGAAGCACAGTGAGGCAAGAGTGTGTTGGCTCCCCATTACAGTGCTCCCCAACAGGATTAGGGTCCATAACTTTGCCAGGACTAGTTTTTTAGTGCAGGCAGCCCTACAGAGGAGATGCAACTCAGTAGAAGAAACCAGATTGGAGGGTCCACGTGCAAACACTGTAAAGTAGCAAAGTGAGGGGTTGCCAGTAAATGCTGTAATCAGTCTGTGCATCATTTTCTCTTTGTGTTGTGCCAGAATAGTGCCTGTCCCCTACTGGGTCCTGGAGATGAGAATACCTCTGGCTGTACCTGGAGCTCCTCAGGTTCCCCATTTGAGCTGCTTCTCTGCCCTCTCATCCCTCTTCACAATCAGAATTCATCCTGCTGATGTTACTGCTAATAGACACATCCATAGTGATATGTCTGCATTTTGAGAGAGGAACTGGAAATCCCCTCTCCTTGACGTGCTTCCTCCACACAGTTTGACCCTCCCTTGGGCATTTGCCCCCCTCAGCGATGCCTGGGTGCCCACTCAAGTTATCACCCCTGCTAAGACATAATTTCCCTAAAGGCAGGATCTCATCTTTCTCTTCTTGGAATACTAATGCCCATTTGATAGTTACTACTACTTAGACTTGAAAAATGCCAGGTTTTGATCATACAGGTAGTATTTGTACACTGTGATTATTAGTCCATGTAAGAACAAGTGTGTTCTGATATTTCTGCTTCAGTTTCCTTTCCCAAAACCAGCCCTGTCATTGCCACCACCCCAGCCCCATGGCCATGACCTCTACCTCTACTACTAACGATAATCAGACTGCATTACACCAATACCCCATATTTATTATTTACAAAAACATCAGCTCCTGCTATGTTTTCTGTTGTGTGATCCAGACAGGTTATTTTGCTCCTCTTAAACACTGAGATGGTGCAAATATGCAGCTATTGCGTCTTTGTTAGTTAACTATGGAGAAAAAAGAAATATGTGATTAAATTACCAATGCCTGTACAATATAATTTAACTATAACAATTGATAGTATCAAGTCTGCACTAGAAGTGGAAGGGAAAAAAAGACATCCCAATATTATTTTATACATTTGAAGCCTCATTATATTGTAGATACAACATAATTCAGCATATAATTAGGTCAATATGGTTAATACCTGCACTTCAAAGTTAACCAGGAGAGGATAAGATTTTATTTGCTCTTTAAAATGAAATCTTGCCTTTTAATTCTTTGTCTTTAAAAATCTCATGATGCCTGATGAATCAGATGCAGTGTCCAATGCCTCCGTGCCTCTATTAGAAGTCCATTTACCCAGACCCAGAATTAGAAACCCAGAGTTCCAGCCCCTACAACAGCTCCCCCTAGTGTTGCAAAGAGTCCCCTTTAGCACCCCGCAGGGATCTCCGTTCCCAGAGACCCGGCTGAGAGCTATCCCAGGCCAGGACCCCAATCCGACTAGCATCTCACCCAATTCAGGGTCAGAGCTCTGAAGTCTGCTTCCTAGTAAGGCTTTTACACAGGGAATGTCTCCTAAGCTTCTGTTTTTCCCATATTAAGCTTAAAAAGAGAAGTAAACCTGTAAGCAAAAGCCTAAAGAATATTTGGGAATTCTTTTTATTGATTTTCTTTTAGCTTATGTTTTGCTTCTCTCAGAGAGTAAGCTCTACAACTTGATTTTTCAAAAAGGTGAAGGAAGGCATGATAATTAGGAGTGTCATGTTTTGAAATGTGTGTATGTGAATCTAAAGGTAGTGAGAGTAAATACAGTCACATATTTCAGGTGGGCATCAGTCACAGGTGTGAACTTCTACTTTTAGAGATTACACGTCTGGCCATTTTACCCCTTTGAAAAATTTCAGCAGTACTGGTGGAAGGTTCATTAGTCAATGTGCTGATGAGGAACCCTCCCTGCAGAGTTTTTTCCTACAACGAGATCATTAATTTTGTAATTTCTTGTCATTTCTTGCCCATAGGCAAAAACTGGGACCTGACAGCCGCTCTGAGTGACTATGAGCAGCTCCGACAAGTGCACACAGCCAACCTGCCACATGTGTTCAATGAGGGCAGGTGCTCCAAGCAGCCAGAGCGAGAGCCACCCCAACCCGGACACAAGGTGGAGCGGCCCTGCCTGCAGAGACAAGACGACATTGCCCAAGGTACCTGATGAGGGGCTGAGCCCAGAAACAGCTTCCCCAGGGTGCCATGGCTTACATGGGGTAGCAGGAGTGAGGGGTGGAGGGTGCAAAGAAGAACAGGGTCATCACTCAGCTGCAGGCAAATCAGGCTTTCCCTGCATCAAGCTGAAATGTGCATTGCAGTTTCCATTTCTGACTCCTCTCTCTGCCTCAGAAAAGTGAGAGGAGTCTAGTTCCCAAGGACCCCACGTGGTTAAAGACCAGCACTTCTCCTGGAGTCCTGGTCTCTCCAAGCCAAACACCACTAGTCTCTTCTATTATTTCCTACATAACGCAGTCTCCAGATGTATTCATCATCAGTGTTCGTTGTCCCACTGGCTCCATTTTGTCTATCCTTAATTACAGAAGTCAGGTGTGTTTATTGTGATAAAAGAAACAGTACAAAGATATATAAAGAAAATATCAGTTTTCTTCTCCACTTATCTCAAATCTCACTGATGTAATAACCAATGATTACATCCTGGTCTGTCTCCTCCCAGCTTTCTCTATGCTCCTTCAAAATGTGTCAGAGCCGAATGCACATAATGCTTCTCAAACACTTGTTTCACTGAACATTAAATTATGAGTAGAGTCTCAATATTTTACTCCATAGCCTACAATAATTTTTATTATTAATGGTTATTCCGGGTTGGGGGGGGTCTGTTTTGTTTGTTTTTGATACTACTAGCTAAAAAGTTATACCTGTGATCTCACATAATAGTGCTTTTATCTCTATAGGTTAACATTCCCAAAGTGGATTTGCTGTGCCAATACTTGTGTATCTTTAATTCAATAATTCCAGGACTCCTTTCCCAAATCCATTTCTGCTTGCCATGTGTGAAACGAGATGTCTCCCTTCACTTTTGCCATCACTGGACGTTTCTGTGATGGCTTTACATTGCTTTTCGACTATGAAGGGTGAAGAGGGGTGTCTTATTTCAGCTTTCATCTTCTCATTTGTTTGTTAGCCAGTTGGATTTCCCCTGCTGCAACATGCCTGTTCCCATATTTTACCCACTTCTCTATTGATTTGTCTTCAGTTTTCTGATCAATGTGTAGCATTCTTCGTGATTAAGACAATGAACACATATTTTTATATGTGTGTATGTCTTTCCTGATGTATCATTTGCTTTACGACTTTGTTTACAGAGTATAATGCCACACGAAATGTCTATGCATTCACAGCTGACAAGTGTCCTTCCTCACTTTAGAAGATATCTTGGAATACAATGTCACTGAAATATGTTCCTATATTTGTTTTAGAATTTTGTTCTTAGGTCTTCTGATTGATTTGAGATTTTGTGATAGGGAGGAATCTAGTCTTGCTTTCTTCTGGATTGAGAGTGAGTTACTCTAGCACATTTATTGAATAAAGCATTCTAAAACACCAAATTTGCCTTATATTAAATTCTCAAGTATATTTGGATCTGTTTCTGGACTGTATCTGTCAATCTGTGTGGTCACCCATCCTGTTACCCTAACTGGTAGCTTCGTATAGGACACTTCCTGTTAAGGCAACTCCTTTCACTGCTATTCTTTTCCAAAATCCTTTCACTATTTTTAGGCATTTTATTCTGCCACATAAACCTTAAGCTTGGAATTCTGATTGGAATTGGATTAAATTTTTATTTTGAGAATCATTGGCATATTTCAACATTGTTCTCCCACCCAAGAACATTAAATATGCCTTTCCATGTAGTCAGATTCTAAGACTTTAGACATAGAGAAAAACGACTTACTTTTTACATATTTATGTTTTATGTAGTAATTTATATAAATTCTTTGATAATACTAATCATTTTTAAGAGAATATTTTGGGTTTTCTAAGTATATATAATCATAACATCCGAAATAATTTAAATTCTTCTTACTATTTATACAAGGAATTTCATTTCCCATCCTATTGCATTAGGTCAACCCTCTAAACTATTGTATATGAAAGTTGTCAGAGCGAGAGCCACTGTTTTTGTTAGCTCAGTCTTATTATTCAACCACACTGGAACCTATATCTTGGATTATTATTTTATCCTTACTGTGTTGTCTAGAAGAGCCAGAATGGAGCTAGAAACGTTAATGCACATTATTTGTTTCTTCTCTTGTTTTGAGGCCGTCTTGTTAGGTATATATGTACTCATAATTGTCAGGGCACTTGTTCCAGTGTTGTTACTGATATATAGAGTGGTTCTTTGTCCCCTATAATGGCTTTTATCTTTATGTCTGTTTTACTTAATCTTAAATCTCTATCCTGCCTTTCTGCTGGTTCAGATTTGCCTGGAATATAATTTTGTCTCCCGTTATTTTTAAACTTCCCTTATGCTTTTTTATTAAATGTGATTCTTATATGTAATTTGTCATCAGACATTATTTTATTATCTAATCCAAGAGTCTCTGTCACTTGAGCAGTGAATTTAATCCATTTACTTGAATGTTATTATTGTTATATCTGTAGTTCTTTATGTTACTTTACGTGTTACTTGCCATGCTTTTTTTGGTGTATATTTCTACTTTCCTATCTTCTTTTTTTTTAAGATTTTATTGATTTATTTATTTACTTGAGAGAAAGAGCACGTGTGAGTGGGGGGAAGAGCAGAGGGAGAGAGACAAGCAGACTCTCCAGTGAGCTTGAAGCCTGACATGGGGCTTTATCCCATGACCCTAAGATCATAACCTGAGCTGAAATCAAGAGTTGGACACCTAAACAACTGAACCATCTAGGTGCCCCACCTTTCCTATCTTCTCTGGCTAGTTAAACTTTTATTTTGCTTTGAAAGTTATACTTTCTACCTCTCTTCATGTTATAGTTACCCCTAATCTATGAAAACCTGTATTTATGTTTTCTTCCTATCATTTTTTTAAATTTATTAACAACTACATTTTACCCTGAAGAAGACATGTTCCTTAGTATCGTCTTCTCCCTTTCTACTGCTGCTTGTCGTCAATCACATTTAGGTTCATTTTGTTGTCTGTTTAGACAACCATTAACTTCTTTATTTACTCACAGTTATCATTTGCCAAAAGATAAGGTCATCTCATCTAATAACATCTCATCAACTGGCAAATAGGTACTAAGTGATAAGCCTTGAAGGAGTACAGATAACCCTGCCCAGCAGTTTCCCACTGTTGAGAACAGCATTGTGAGTCTGCCCAGTAGACCATGGGATCACATAACACCTCGGGTGTTAAAGAACACCTGATGTCCATCTCCATCAGATCCCAAAGGATGGGGCAGTTCTACTTTCTAAGATACAGAAACAGTAGTCTGTAGCAAGACGTGAGACATCAGCATGGCTTGTGAGACCTGGAGAACATGGCAGAAGGACTTGGAGTCTCCTTTGCCCCTGCTCTCAAGAACATGGACCACATGCAGAAAGCAATGGGGCTATCCCCAATGGTAGACAAGCCAGGACCTATACGCTTCATTTCTCTTCTTTCTCATGGCCAGTGTGGTTTAACTTCTCTTTGCCTTTCCTCAAAATACAAAATAACTAGTCATCATGGTCTTGAAATCCAACTGAAGATGAATCGAAGCTACTCATTTAAAAATACTCTGTGAGAAAAAATGAGTGGGAAATATCAGAAACGGAGACAGAACATGAGAGACTCCTAACTCGGGAAATGAACTAAGGATGGTAGAAAGGGAGGTGGGTGGGGGGGGTAAGGGTGACTGAGTGATGGGCGCTGAGGGGGGCACTTGATGGGATGAGCACTGGGTGTTATTCTATATGTTGGCAAATTGAACACCAATAAAAAATAAATTTATAAAAAAAATTAAAAAAATACTCTGTGAGACTCACCATTCTTGTTAATGCACAGGTACTTGAGGCTTCTCAGAATGGACTTTAAATTTAAAACCAGCTTACCCCAAGATCAAAAGCCTCTTGTTTTTAGTCTCCTGTAGCAAAATTACTTGAACATCATTTCTGTCCATTGCTCTTGCACCTGGGGAAGTAAGAAGCTCCTGTTCTGGATGAAGGCATGAGTGTGGGATTTTTTTGAGCACAGGTGGGCAGAGGCATGCTTCAGAGCAGCATCAGCATGAGCACAGAGCCTAATGAGTGAGCAGGCTAATCTGAAATGAAGTGGGAGTCCTCATGACCTGAATGGATACACTTAGGAATTTGCCACAGGGTTTACACAACACCTATTCAAACACTGGTTTGAATTTTATTTTCCTGAACAAATTAAAAGAGGACTTCTGCCTTGCTAGAAGAATTCTCCATTATTGCAAATACTGATTGTAAAAAGAAAACTTCCCCCTAACACCATGCCTTTAAGAATTCTTGTATTATCATGAATGTTAACTATTAAGAGCAGGGCTTTAAAAAACCAAGTATGCAAAAAAAAAACAAGTATGCTTTTACAGCACTAAGAGAACAAAGGCATCCACTTTTTTTTGCTGAGGCATTGAGATCACATGATGATTAACTTCTTAACAGGGGAGCATCACATACATCAGAGGAATTCTGTACTACATTTTTCACCCTTTGGCTGGAAAATCCAGGCAGAAGAAGACCAGAGTAGACCAGCACTTCTGAGTGCTTGTGACAGTGGCAAACTGAGACAGAAGAGAAGCAGATGGGATGGCTTCGTATTTTTGTATTTGGAGCATCGTCACATGGGATATGTTTATCAAAGTAACTTTAGTAAAGTAACCTCTCCTATGATTCAAGCCATGTGGGGAAAGCCTGAACCAATTGCCTCTTGCTTTAAGTATGTAAATGTATAAAACAAAGAGCAGTCTGGCATGTGGCCTTTAGAGCTCTGAAGAGGGCAGCTCTGCTGAACTGAATCAGATGTAACTTAAGACCAAAAAAAGCAAAACTGGTGATCTTTCAAGATGCTGATGTGTACTTGTATGGTAGACTTGCAGCTCGCCTCTTTCTGAATGGTTTCATGACTCAGAGTGAGTAAGTGCCATATGCCAGGTGGTGGTAATGTTAGCTCAGCAGTAGGGAGGCCTGCAGGAAGAGTGACAGGTGTGCGGGTGAATGTGTGTGTGCCTGTGTGTGTGTGTGAGCATATCTGTGCATGCACGTTTGTGTGGATGCATGCTCACAGAGCCACACACCCACCGCACTCAGTTCCTGTGGTTGTCCTTCCTCCCCCCACTGCAGAAAAGCGACTTTCCCGGGGGATTTCCCACGCCAGCTCTGCTATCGTCTCTCTGGCCCGGTCCCACGTGGCGAGTGAGTGCAACAATGAGCAGTTCCCCCTGGAAATGCCCATCTACACATTCCAGTTGCCAGATCTGAGCGTGTACAGCGAAGACTTCAGGAGCTTCATTGAACGGGACTTGATCGAGCAGGCGACCATGGTGGCTTTGGAGCAGGCAGGTGAGTTCCTGGCCCCAGCAGGCTCAGGGAGCAAGTAAGGCTGGCCTAACTTAGGTCAATGAGCAAGGGAGAGGCATGTTGTCTGACTCAAGTGTGTTCAACTCAGACTCTAGATGCTTGCAGCAAACCCCCCTACTCTGCAGACAAGCTCTGCTGCAGCCTAGCACCAGCTGGTAGGGTTCCATGACAGCATGGTGTTGAGACCTCTTGAGTTTATTCCCTTTGTTCCCAGATCCCACCTGGCTAGGCCAGTCCTCTCTAAAGAGAACTCTCTGTGGCTTTGCCTTACTTTTCTCCTGTTTCCATCCAAACCTCCCGTGGGTGTCAAACAAAAGGTAAGAAAGACCATGAACTTTGAGAAAAATAGGAGACCCTGTCACTTCCTGTGGACATGAGCAAGTTATGTAACCTCCCTGAGCCTCAGTTTTCCTGCAAAGATGGGAAGACAGGTTACAGCCTGGTGAGGCTACTTGAATATGAAATGGCATGTGCTTTGTGGCTGTCATCTCCTTCCCCCCAGAATTCCTTGCCTCTAGGCTAGAGAAACAAAAACCCTGACTTCACTCTCTCCCTTTTTCTTAGCGTTTCTGTTGACATCCCAATGAGGAGGAGATGTGGGGAGCAAGTCAGACTTGTCTTCTTTGGAATCCCTAAGAACAAAATAATTAGTTCAAAACAAATGTCTAAAGTAGATGTAGGTTCTTCCTAAGACAGAGCAAATATGCTACCTTACTCATAACCGTTTTCATTATATATCTTTGCAAAACGACGTGTTCAGGGGCTTCTCAGACATGCATGCAGAAGACTCTATGCCCTTCTTAGGCACAGCATGCATCTCCCATGGGGCCTCACCTGCCAGTGTGGGTTATCAGTGCATTTGGAGTGTGTCCTCACTCAGTCAGGCTGGAAAACAAGTCTTTCTGATTCTGATTCCATTGTCAGCCAGCTATTCCCTGCTGCAGCAGAGCAGAACCTCCACTTCCAAAGGCCTGGCACATGGAGGTGCTCCTGTGTGGCAGATCCCAGGGGAGCAGGATGGGGATCCTCTGGCTGAGCATAACAAAGAGAGGGTGTGTTCCGGCCTTCAGCCAGCTAGTGCTGCTCTGTCAGGGAATTGGGCTTATCTCAGCTCTTAGCCAAGACACAAATAAAAATGCTCAAGCCTTTGGAATGTTGCAGAAGACTGAAGAGAAGATCTACAGCTGGTATGATCTTGACATTGGCAGATGGCCCAGTCACTTCCTACCAATCTTGGTAGCAAAAGGGCAAATGATGAGAGTAGCTGATAGAAAAAAACTACTTATAGAAGGTGTGGCTTTTGGATAAAAAAAAATCTGGAAAAATAAACACTCCATCCACCTTCTTCCTCCACCTTTCAGGCTCTAACTAGTGCCTCTCACCAGTAGAAGGGCAGAGAGCAGAGAGCCCATTACTGGTGTTCATGCAAGTTGCCCTGTGGGTGCAGAGTATAGGGAGTACACATCTTCAGGGCAAATGGAAAACATCCAGAAAGTGGACACTTGGGTGTTTCCACCAGATCCAAGCCTCTGTGTATACTTGGCTTCATCCCATTTCTTGTAGAACAATCCAGGAAACATCCTCATCCACCTGCTCCAAGAAGGAAAGCACAAAATTCACATAGACAAAGGAAGGGATGGTCATTAGTGGGACCTTATTTGTGTTGGGCAGCCTGGTGATCAGTCTCAGACACAGGACTCAGGGGAGCCTCACCCATGGATGCTTGGTTTGAGAACAGGTTCTGCACTCCCAGTAACTTGTTGGATCTGATGTTGTGACTACAGATAACTTGTTTCCTCAGCTGCTACAAAGCATCCAATGCAACCCAAAGACTGACAGTGACCTATTTTGTCTTATCTCAGGGTTCCTGACTGATCAACAATCATAAAACAATTTGCCTGGATTAGCAGTAATCCTAAACCACTCACTATGGCAGTTGGCTCTTTTAAAGATGCTTCTATGTGGATAATTCAGATAAGAGATTTTAAACAAAGGATTAACTATCCATACAGAAGGGGGAATTTGGTATAGGTTAAGAAAGAAAAGAGTTTCATGAGCTAATTTCTCTTGAATGCTACCTGGCTGGCACTTTATGACCTTAGGTCCTGACAATGGCTAGTAGCACCAGTAATGGTAGCTGCTTCGTTTGAAGGTAGAGTCCTGATAAAGAGTGCAGCGTCCCTGTCTGCCACCATGATCACCTCCTCCTTCGACCCTACCATGCTTAGCGAAATCCTCTACTTCTTTATAATATCTTTTCTGTTACTTTTTTTGTAACATAAAATTTTAAAAAAAAATTTTATCACATCTTACCTTCTGGATTAGTATTTTTAAAGGGTACTATTTTACTCAACCATGCAGTCTTGGAGCACCTTTTAATTAATTCAAACTTACCAAGTGAAGACACTAAATTCACCAATATTGTTTCTGTCACATGCCAAGAGGATGGAAAGAATAGGCAACAGGGATCCCCACCCAGCGCTGGGAAAGCACTCCATCCATGCTACAGAAAGCCTTAGGGAGGCTGGCAGGCTGACCTATACTTCAGGAGCATGCCCCTGGTGCAGCAAGAGCTGAACACCAGGGCTCTGCCTAGCACAGGGAAATGAGGAACTGAAAAACATTGTAGGCATAAAGAATAAATGTGTTCATTTCCTCAGCACAGAGCTGACCCAGTCCATCATCCCTATGAATTCTCTTGATTTCTTTCCTCAACAGCCAAGCAGGGGTGTAGACTAGACCATCCCTCAGGCCCTTTCTGTGCCTGGATTCTGGTGGGGACCTGGCTGGTGTCAGGTGAGCCATACATGGTCCCCCACCCAATCTGGGCGATGAGTATGGCCCACTGGGAGATGGCCTTATTCTCTCCCACACAGGCTGTGCTCCTGTTGTTACCATCAGGCTCCACCATTGACGGTGTCTTCCCATAGGGAAGACAGAGCTCTACCATAAAACAGAGATGTGAGAAAGCTGCTCAGTATTGCCAGGTATAAAGTGTGAATTCCTCCTTGTAGTAATTTATTGCTCAGGATAGTTGTGGATAAGCTGTCGATATATATGTGTGTGCACATATAAACATGGGAGATTGATATAGATGTCTAAAAAATCCACTTGTTCGAGGCATAATTTTCGCTGTTTGGGGAAGGAAATATCATGTCTGTCATAGGGTCTCAGAGTGGAAAGCTTTTCCTGCCCTTGGGACTCTACAAAATCTGGGGCTTGTGGGGTCCAGAAAATTGGGAATGAAATGAACTTCACTCCATTGGTTTTGCCCCTGGTCCATCACGGGGGCTTGGATCTACTCTCTCAGTGTCTGGCAAGGCCTGGAGCATCCCATCTTTTTGAGGGGGGGGTACAAGTCTTCACCTCCTACAGAACCCATTCTCCCAAGCTTTAAATCCCTGGAGGCTACAACCTGCTCCCTCTCACCCCATGACCATCTGGAGGGCAACAGAAGGCCTGAGTCTTCAGTACATACAAACGCTGACCCCCTGAGAGATGAAGGAAAAATGCCTTTTCATTCTGTAATGATTACCTTCCATGGAAAATACAAGAAACCATACATTGCTCAATTCAGTTATCTTCTTCATTTACATGTAAGAAGACTCAGAGATGACAGGTCTCTAGGTCTGAGGAGTAACTAACTAATGGTGCCTCATCCAGAAGCCCACCACTGCGGTCGAGATGGTGTGCAGTGCTTCAGCAAGTCTGTGAACCCAGAGGTCAGAGGTGTATTTGTGTAAGATAGCAGTTACTGCTCACCTGAAAAACTGAAATATAGATGCCAAAAAATATTAGGGACCCCTTTGAATTGTGGTGTTGAGTCTTGGCTCCATGGAAGGGTAATCCGAGTGAAACAAATCTGCCTGAGAAGTGGTAAGATGTGCAGATGTCTCAAAACTTCAGATTCAGCCCAACCTGGCCGGGTCCCAGGTCAGCTGAGAACTTGGCCAAGTTAGTTGGATTTCTTGAGCCTCACTTTCTTACATTTACAGTCAGAGATATGTGACAGCTGCCAAACAAAGACCAGTTCACCCAACACAACCCTGGGCTCCCATGAAACAACCTATTCCTATTCCATGCTGGGACCATGACTATAAACCATACAGGTGAAATTCCTGTGCTTCCAGAGATTAAATTCTAGTGGGGAAGAAAGAAAATAAAAGGTAGATCATAAATGTGAAATGAGGCGGTGAGGACCATTCTGGTAGGGGTAAGAAGGAAAGTAGGAGATACAAGGTGAAATGAAGGAGTCTATGGCAGGTCTCAGAGGGCAGGGGGAAGGGAGAGATGGAGACATTGGGCTCCAGTGTTCCCGGCAGAGGGGGTTTGGCTTCAGAGGTCTGCACACTACATACAGAAGGCTGGGCACAGGAGCAGATGGAGCAGAGGCTGGAGGAGTTGGAAAGGAAGGCAGGAGAATGGTAGCTAGGGCCCCAGAGAGCCATTGCGAGCTTTTGGACTTAACTGTAGGTAAGATGTGCAGTCCTGGGAAAGTTTTGAGCAGGGGAGTGACATGTCAAGATTCATTTTTGACGCATTCTGGGGTCTGTTGAGAATGGACTCCAAGGGGGCAAGAGAAGAAGCAGGAAGAGCAGGGAGGATGTAGCTGCTTTAGCTCCGGGGAAGAGGGGTTGCCAGCACTGTAGAACTAGCAGTGGAAGTAACAAGAAGCAGCTAGATACTGAAGCAGAATCTGTTTTGAGGGTAGACCCACAGGACTTGCTGATGGACTAGATGGGGGCTGTGGCAGAAAGAGCTGAGTCAAGCATGACCCCAAAAATGTTGCCTTTCCTTAACATGCTGGTAGATGACAGTACCATAGGCAGACACAGACCCCTGTGAGAGAGATAGGTTTGGAAGGCCATGGAAGGACCAAGAGGGGCAGGCTAGGTCAGAGATCCTGGTGAGATTTGTGACATGGCTGTCCAGTTGAACATGAGAGTCTGGAGGTCAGGAAAAGCCTGAGTTAAGGATATAGATGAGGAGTTAGCAGTGTGAGAAGAAACCCCTGGGGAGGAGGTGAGCTTTCGTAGCACCCTCCCACTGCACCCCCAGCACAGCTCTGCTCTGTGTTGAATACCAGGTGGATGAGGGGGTCTGGAGCCAGACAGAAATGCCAGGGAGACAGACCCAAAGCAAAACATTGCAGTCCCAGAGGAGGGACTTGCAGAAGCACAGCAAGGCCCAGAGAAGAGGGATCAGTGACCATGGGTGGGTGGGGTTGCTCCATAAGGGCAGTGATCTTAAAAGAAATCACAGGGTCACATTTAGGGCAAGAGGTACTAATCTTGCCCCTAGAGAATTGTCACATTTTATTTTCTTTCATCTCCATGTCTTCATGGGTAATGAGCAAAATGACATCTTATTTTAAACTGTGTGGAAACCATCTGTTACAAAGCTAAGTTAATTGGTCCCATTATCGTGTATGAATCAGGAACATTGCTTAGAAAAGGCAGAATGAGTGACTAATAGCTCCTCACCCGTAATACCACCAGCCTCCCTCGACGGAGTTCACCTGTGATTCTCTTCTCTACAGGCACTCAAGTTTTGGGTTGTTTTTTTTTTTTCTATTCGCAGTGCCAATTCCACGTTTGTTCATCTGTCTTCTGTTCTTAAGTGAAGTTATTGTGTGAGGAGATTGAATGACTGCTCTGTCAAAGCTAGACGTAGAAATTTTGTACCACGTTCCTAATCACATTGCTTGTGTGAAGAATGACTTAATCTTGGGCATCCCAACTTGAGTCTGGCTGGAGATGTTAGAATGGCACTGAGCCATTTTTGGCTCTCCAGAGGCTGGAAAGCACTGGCATTTATCATAGCTGGGTCATCTTCCTAGTGTGGTCACATCTGACAAATAGTCCTAGGAATGCTCTCGACTGTGTAAGAGTCTTGACGTCTGGAAGCCAACTGAAATCAAACCACTAAGCCTTGGCTTCCATCCCTCTGGCCACATACTAAATTTTGTCAGGATTCAGTCACCTTCCATATGTGACTAAATATGTGGACTACAGTGAGATTTAGAAAATGATACATTCCCCTAGAAGAAATTTGAATGAAGGTAGTCTGAAAAGGAAAGATGCCCCATTTAAGATAGCATTAATTCTCAGACCCAGAAAGATTACTTCTAGGTAGATGAGATTCCTTCATGATGAAAGATAATTTCTGGATGTGCAAGATTCCTTCCAGAAGGAAGCTGAGTTATGGCTGTGCTGGCGAATTTACACCTGGCTCCTCTCCTGGGGTCAGAGTCCCGGAATGCCCCACCACAGCAATGTGGAAAGCAGCCCACATCCCATGGTGGGGCAGGAGAGCAAAGCTGCTTGGGATCTGACAGGAACCAGAATCTGTTCGTCGAGCATGCCTTCATGGTGTGCTCCATTTGAGGTAAATGAGCAGTTAATGTACTGAATCACTGTTTAAGTGCTTGAGGATAACAAGATATCTAACACATGTGCAGGTTTCCAGAGCATCCTTTCCCCGGCTTAGGAGGAACAGCAGTGACCAATCCTATGACATATTTTCTAGAAAGTGGACATACAGGAAGACAGGGAAGTAAGAATGAGAATCTGGACAAGAACATTATCTAAATTGTATAAAATGACCACTTTTTCCGGTGGCATTCCCACCCTGAAACTTTCTGTTTTATATAAAACAGATGCTTTCCATGTTTTATATAATAAAGCCTCAGGTTGCTGAGAATGTTGGAAAGCTTTTAATAATTGGAGGGAGATCGCACTATTTACATTGGATTCATGAAGTGAACAGGAAAAGAAAAAAAATCTATCTTCTGGAAGTTCTGGAGGATGAGAATGGGATCCTACCAAAGAGGCTTCTAAAAGCCATGGTGTCTGTTCTCTGGGAAGGGCACCTCACCTGGCCTGATGAGACAGGCTCAGTGTTATGCAAATAAAGCAATGCCACTGTCTCCCTCAAGATCAGAAGGTCATGCTTTCTCTAGGTCCTCTACCAGCTAGGGCTGCTGAAACCACACGTCTTAGGTCAATTCAGTGCATTTTCAGTCCTCCTGTGCCCTGGCCCCACACAGAGGAGACGTGGTCCAGAGAGGAGAGACACCTGCAAGAGAAAACCTGAGTGACAGGGGTGGTGTGTGATGAAATGTATAAAGTGACCAGAGGAAGGGCACCTGGGTGGCTCAGTGGTTGAGCATCTGTCTCAGCTCAGGTTGTGATCCAGGGGTCCTGGGATCAAGTCCCACATTAGGCTCCCCACAGGGAGCCTGATTCTCCCTCTGCCTATGGCTCTGCTCTCTCTGTGTGTCTCTTATGAATAAATAAGTAAAATCTTGAAAAAAAAGAGTGACCTGAAGACAAGGATTAAGCATGCCTGGGGACAGGGTGGCAAAATGGTCCCTGTGCCAGGGCGGATGGCTCCAGGGACCAAGAGGCAGTGACCTGAAGTTGGCACAACAGCAGCAGGGGAAGTATGAACAGCAAGCCTACTCATGCAGATTCTCAAGAGGCTGCATGTCTTGAAGAAGGAGAGAAGGTTTAGAAGTGTCCGTAGAGCAGAGACATGCCAGGCTCCAGGCAGTGAGGGTTCTAAGAAGAAAGTGTTCCTTGAGAAAGCTGCACACCTCCACCTGCCTGCCCACCAGTCTCCCCCTGTTTTCTAGGCATCTTAAAGAGGTGTCAAAGTGGAATTGAATCAAAGGGACTTTTTTGGCCATGCATGTTAATTGTTCATGCTTCAGGCTTCTCGAGACTAAGAAACCATTGGACAGGGTGAAGTTTGGGTCCCTCACCAAATGTCCTGTCCAGGACAGGTCTCTGGCAAGCTGCACTCCATCTGCTCATCCTCTACTGGGTGTGCACACACTCCCAGCCCTGGGCCAAAGTGTTCTCTGCTTTCCTTGTGACTGAAGATGTTTGTTCACGCATGCTCCCCTCAGCACTGTGCACTCACACACAAGCAAGTGCATTCTAGACACCCTGTAAACTCTCCCAGGATGGGAACATGAAACAAATAGACAAAATTCCTATTTGAGTGAACTCTGGCTAAAAGATGCTGTATCTGTTTTCTGTTGCTACACAGCAAATTACCACACATTTGACAGCTACAGATTTATTTCCCCACAGTATCTGTGGATCAGCAGTATGTACCTGTTAGCGAGGTCCTCCGCTCAGAGTCCCTCAAGCCTGAAATCCAGTTGTCAGGGTTGTCTTCAGCTGGAGGCCCAACTAGGAGAGATCTACTTCTGAATGCTTTGTGTTGTCAGAATGCAGTTCTTTGTGGGGCACCTGGGTGGCTCAGTTGGTTGAGTGTCCAACTCTTGATTTTCCCTGGGGTCATGATCTTGAGGTCATGGGATGGAGCCCCATGTCAGGGTCCATGCTCAGCATGGAGTCTACTTGAGATTCTCTCTCTCTCTCTCTCTGTCTCTCTCCTTTGCCTCTCTCCACCCGTCTCTCTCAAAATAAATAAATAAAATAATAAAATCTTAAAAAAAAAAAAAAAGATTTCAGCTCTCTGCAATTAAATAACTGAGGTTCCAGCTAGCTTGATAGCTCTTGGTAGGGGAATCTCTCAGCAAGTGGAGACTACCCTAGAGACCTTGGTGCTTGCCACATGGCCCTCTTCACAACACGCCAGTTTACTTCTTCAAGACCAGCAAGATGATCTCTCTCTTCTCTCTTCTCCCTCCTCTCCCTTCCTTACTTCTCCCCTCTCCTCCCTTTTTTTCTCTGACTTTATGCTTCTCTGACTACCAAATCCTTTTTTAAAGCAGTCACCTGATTATATCAGGCCCACCCAGGATCATCTCCCTGTCAGGTAAATTGAAAACTCAACTAATTACCTCTACAAAACCCCTTGCATTGCCAGGAAATGTAACCTAATCATGGGGGTGGCATCCCATCCACACTCAAGAGGAGGGGATTCCCCCTACCAAGAGGTGGGTATCTTACACTACCTGAGAAGTCTACTTACCACAGATGCAATGTCGTTATTTGCACTTTGACTATTCCCCTATGCCTAAAGATCCAGAATGGGATCTTAAATCATGTAGAATATATTATGGTCAAAGGTCCCAGGTTTCTCATGTGTCATTATTAGGCACTTCACTTGGATTAAATCCCAAGTGTCTCGGTTAAATCCCACTCTTGATGGTTTCATATGTAAAACAGCATGTTTTGAATCCACCTAGGAAACCAAGCCTTCTTACTGGGCTCTCTTGAAAGATATGATCATCTGGAGTGGGGTGGGGGTAGGCACTACAATACTATGCTTTTGATAATAATAGCCATCACATATCTGCATAGCATCTATTGTATACTAAGTGCATTATTCAGTAATAATTACTTCTGCATCTCCCATCAGCTGTCCATATGATTTCCACTTTATGGGTAAGGAAGAGAAGATTCAGAGAAGCACTCTCTGTGGCCACCCAGCCTGTAAAATGGCAGAGCCCGTCAGAACCCAGATCTAGGTACCTCCCACCCTGCCCTTTCCAGGACACCTCCTCAGCTCTGCTTAGAACACTGCAAACTGTAACTTTTTCCCTCAGGCTATTTTCTGCTGAGTTTTCCATTCCAAATAATAATTGCATGATTTCTTTCTTACCATTTACAATGGTGCAAATGGAGCTTGAGTATATACACTAAGTAAAATAAGTCAGTCAGAAAAAGACAAATACCATATGATTTCATTCATATGTGAAATTTAAGAGACAAAACAGATGAACATAGGGGAAGGGAAAAAAATAGAAGGGAAGCAAACCATAAAGCAAACCATAAAAGACTCTTAATGATAGAGAACAAACTGAGAGTTGATGGAGGGGAGATGGGCCAGGGATGAACTAACTGGGCGTTGGGGAGCAAGGAGGACACTTGTGATGAGCACTGGGTGTTATATGTAAGTGATGAATCACTAAATTCTACTCCTAATACCAGTTTTCCAGTACATGTTAACTACCTTGAATTTAAATAAAAATTTAAATGAATAATAATAACTGCATGATTTCTTGATTCTCTTAAAAGAGAAAATCACCAATACCAGAGAAAATCTCCAAGGGATTGCTCTTTCAGAGGCCAAATATAAGTCAAGCAGCAAAGTCACTCAAAGAAGGACATATTGCTTATGGCATTGAGCAGAAACATCCAACAAGGAGACAAAGTGAAGGAGGCCCCACAAATTACAACAGTCCCCAGTCTTTGCATTGAACACTCCTCATTCTGACGTGTGGTAACTGATCCGAGTCTCATTATATAGAGAGAAATGAAGCTCATGTGATATATCTGGTGAGCAGATCCCATACAATCAAAAAATATTCATTATCACTATTGTCACTGTTCTCGTTTTTGTCTGTGATGAAAAAGAAACCACCAAAAGGGATTCCATTTAGTAATCCAGATATTAGAAGTAAAAAGTAAAAAGAAAGTGACATGTCAAAGGTTAGAACTTCCAGATGATTTAGAACTTCCAGATGATTTAAAAAGTGGTAAAATAAAATTGATGACTAGATCTATAAGACACAAGTCTATCAATAATTCTGTGTAGAAACAGAAAAAATTTGATGTTGAAGTATATTTTAATGACAGTATATATTAGTGATTTTATGACTTAGTCTTATTTTTATAGACCTTGTAGTCTTATGTTTATTGAAGCTGCCTATTCCGTATTTCAGAAACACTTGCATTTTATGGGAAAAGTAATATGGAATGGAAATATTTGCAAAGGAGAGTTTTCCAAGGGTCTTTCATCCAGCAAGCACCAGCTCTCAGGAATCTCACCCCTTGAACCTTTCCTTTGCTTTCAAAGTATCTTCTCAGGTGCCAGGGGCTTCCAGCTATCTCGCTCTTGCAATTGTCTCCAGAGTAACACTCAACACCCTTTCTTTTTTTTTTTTAACTCCTTATGGAAACATAACACACATACAGCAAAGTGTGAAAACAATTAAGTGCAGAACAAAACACATTCCACAACAAAGTCTCCTGTCAAGAAACTCAGATCAAGAAAACGGACTTCTAACAATATAGATTTATTTGGCCTTTATGTGAACTTTATATAAATGGAATCATGAAAGGGTTAAGTTCTGGATTCTTTCACTTACTATTAAGCTTTTGATATTCATTCATGTTATTAAGCAAAACTATAGTTATCCTCATCGTTATCTGGTACAGCAATGTATGCATATATATTATAAACTCTTTATCTGCTATATTGTTGATGGTTTCTTAGACCAGGATGCCATAACAAAACACCAGAAACTAGGTGGCTTAAACATCAGAAGTTTATTTTCTCACAATTCTAAAGGCTGGAAGTCTCCGATCAAGCTGCCAGGCAATTCAGTTTTCGGTAAGGACTCTCTGGCTTGTAGACAGCTGCCTTCTGACTGTGTCCTCGTGTGACCTTTCCTCAGTACATACATGCAGAGACAAAGAGCAAACTCTCTGGTGTCTCTTATAAGGACATTAATCCTTTCAAATTAGGACCAGAGCCTTATGACTTCATTTAACCTTAATTACTTCCTCAGAGGCCCCATCTCCAAATACTACTAAAAGGGCTTCAACATGTGAATTTTGGGGGGGACACAAACATTCAGTCCAGAACATCTGGGTAGTCTCCAGTATTTTATTGTAAACAGTGCTGCTGTGAACATTCTCATGCATGTTTTTGGTGAACACATGTATATATTTCTGCAGATACATACCTAGGAGTGGTATTTCTGGGTATTGGGATTTTATACAAGGTTAGCTTTATAACAGTTTTCAGTGGATGTACCAACTGGCTCTTCTTGTCTAGAATTCTGGTTGTTCCATATTATTTGTCATTCCATTATAGTCATTGATGTTAATGCTCACTGGTTTTGAATGCCTACAGAATCTGGAATGATGCCTCCTTTTTCACTTCCAATGCTGATACTTAGTAATAGCCTTTTATTTTCATTAATAATGTTGCTAGAGACTTAGGAATTGTACTGATCTATTCGAAGAATCTATTTTGGGCTCTCTTGGCTTCTTTACTGTACATTTATTTCCTGTTTCCTTAATCGCTGTTCCTTTTTTTTTTTTTTTTTTTTTTTCATTTTCTTCCTTTGGGTTAGTTATGCTACTCTTTCTTCTGGCCCATGAAATGGAAGCTAATACCATTATATCTTCTTTGGCAGTGTGCCATAAGGCTACACATCTCTAAAGCCACAAGTATCTCTCTATGCAGCGCTTTAGCCGAATATTACAATTTTTTGATAGATTATTCTTCTTTATCATTCAATTTAAAACATTTTCTGAGGGCACCTGGGTGGCTCAGTGGTTGAGCATCTGCCTTTGGCTCAGATCGTGATCCCGGGGTCCTGGGATTGAGTCCCTCTTTGGGCTCCACACTGGGAGCCTACTTCTCCCTCTGCCTATGTCTCTGCCTCTGTGTTTCTCATGAATAAATAAATAAAATCTTTAGAAAAAATAAAGTAATAAAATAAAATATTTCCTAATTTCTCTTGCAATTTTCTTTGATTCATAGATTATTTAGAAGAGTATTGCTTGGGCAGCCCAGGTGGTTCAGTGGTTTAGTGCCGCAGTCAGCCCAGGGCCTGATCATGGAGCCCCCGGATCGAGTCCCACATCGGGCTCCCTGCATGGAGACTGCTTCTCCCTCTGCCTGTGTTCAGCCCCCCTCTCCCTCTCTGTGTGTCTCTCATGAATAAATAAATAAATAATCTTTAAAAAAAGAAGTATATTGCTTAATGTCTAAGAAAATATGAAATTTAAATTTTTTCAAGCTTCTCTATAGTCAGAGAATATACAATGAATAATTTCAGACATTTAAATTTTGTTGAGACTACTTTATGACCCAGCATATGATGAAGTTTGGAAAATATTCCCTATGCACTTGAAAAAAATTTGAATTCTGCCCTTCTCAGGTATAGTGTTTTATGTGTGTTAACTATATCAATTTTGTTGAATTTTGGTTTTTTGTTTGTTTGTTTTTTGTTGTTGTTGTTGATTTTTGTTGTTCAGATCTTCCCTAACTAAGCTTTATTCCACCTGTTCTATCAGCTCCTGAAAAGGGCATATTAAAGCTCCCCTGTGATCATGGGTTCCTCTATTTCTCCTTAAATTCTATCAACTTTTGTTTTATATACATTAAAACTATGTTATTGGGTACATACAGATTTAGACTTATTATACCATGCTGGTTTGATATGATTTGGTTTTGTTTTTATGTGCAGGCCTAATAACAATTAATTCTCTACTTTTGTTGGTCTGAAAATGCCTTTCTTTCTTATTCATATCTTAAGGATATTTCTAGGCTTTGCCAGTCACATAAGGTCTCTGTCACATGTTGATTCTCTTTCTCCTGATCTCTCCACACACTCCTTCTTCCCTCCCTCCCTATCTCCTACTCTCTCCATCTCACACACACACCCTTCTCCTCACCCCTAGTCTCTCTCTCTCTGTCTGTCTGTCTGTCTCTCTCTCTCTCTCTCTCTCACACACACACACACACACACGCACCTTTAAAATACATAAAAGTCATTCTTAGTTTTCAGACCATACAAAAATAGACCACTGGCCAGATTTGACCAACAGGCCAAAGTTTACTAATTCCTGATCTATATTATTGTCTTGTACTTTGGATTTATTTACTGTTTCTTTCCTAACTCTTGAGATGAATACCTAAGCCATTAATTCTTAACCTTTCTTCTTTTGTCTCACAAGGATTTAAAATTATTAATTTTCCTCACATTACTATTTTAGCCACATTCCGCAAGTTTTGAAATGTAACATTTTTGTTCAAAATATTCTTATTTTTATTTTTATTTATTCTTTGACCCACAAATTATTGGAGGTGTTTTCTGATTTCTAAATAAATGGAAGGTACATTAAATATTTCTAGTTACTTTTGTATTACTGATTTCTACCTTAATTGCTCCATAGTCAGAGAGCATGATCTGTATGACTTGAAATTTGTTGAGACTTTGTTGAGACTTTTTTGCTTTATGGACCAGAATATGATCTTTTTGTCTTTTTAATGTTCGTGTCTGCTTAAAAATAACATAGACTTCTATTGTGGGCTGTATAATTTTATATATGTACATTTGGTCATTATGTTTTTCAAGTCTGTATATTTTTTACTGAATTTCTTAATTACTGAGAGAGATACATGAGAATTTCCCATTATTATTGCATTTGTTCATATCTCCTTTTATTTTATGGATTTTTAAATCAAGTAAAGGCTGTGTTATTAAATACAGCAACTTACGTTATGTCTTCCTCATGAACTGAGCTGCTGAACATTATGAAGAGAGCCTATTTGATTCTAGTAGTGCTTTCTTGCCTTTTAGTTTCTTTTATCTGTTACCCTAGCTTTCTTTAGTTTAAAATTGACCAGATGCACCATACTTAGCCATACTTTTACTTTTAATACTTTTGTGTTCTCATATTTTAGATGTGTCTTTTGTAAACAGCATGTGGTTGATTTGTTCTTTTTTTTTTTTTTGATTTGTTCTTAAAATCAGTTTAACAACTTTTGTCTTTAACCAGTACATTTATTTTAATATAACCACCCTTTGCCCCTGTTCTATGTGATATTTCTTCCTCCCTTATAAGCCGTCTTTTTTTACATGGAATATTTTTTAATCATTTCATTCCCTTCCTTTCTATTATTGAGAAGTTACCCTAATACATATAACATACATGTGAATCACAACTCAAATTCATCAATATCTTAACCTATACCCAGATAAAACAGGGACCTTAGACTAGTCTAATTTTATTCACCTCCTCCTTTTTCCTCATGTATAAGTTTTTGTCATTTTAGTTCTATACTTTTAATCTCATCAGCTATTATTATTATTGTCTTATACAGTGTTCACTTACCCATATAGGTACCATTTTTGTTTCTCTTCATTTCTTCCTGTGTATTAGCGCCTCTTTCTGTCTGAAGCTCATCCTTTAGAATTTCCTTGGGTGAATGTCTGCCGATTTCATTTTTTCCACTTTTATAAGTCCTAAAATGTTTTTGTTTTACCCCCATTTTTGAAAACCATTTTTGCTGGACAGTTGTTGCCAGTTATTTTCATGCAGGACATTGAAGATATTATTACATTAGCTTATTTTCCATTGTTTCTTTTGAAACATCAGATGTCAGTCTGCTACTCCGTTAATCTTTTTTATTCTACTTTAAGGTATTTTCTCTCTCTTATATTCTTCAGTTTCACTAAGATATGTCAAGGAATAGACTAATTTCATTTTTCTTGCTTGGAATGTTTTAGACTTAATTAAATCTGTGAATTTATGTCTACATATTTCTTCTGAAAAATTCCTCAGTCACAATCTCTTCAACATTGCCTCTGAATTTCAGTTAGCCAATGTTAGAGCTTTCAGTCTATTCTTCATGTCTCCTAGCCTTTCATATTCTCTCTTCTTTTTTTCCTTCTTAGCTATATTCTGGATCATTTCTTCTGACTTCATTTTGTTTTGTTTTGTTTTTTTCAATATTGTCTGACTCAATATACAATTGATTGTGTTTTTTATTTCTATTATCCTCTTTCATTTTTAAGTCCTATTTTTGTTTTGCAAATCTGTCTCTTATTCTTTGGACATGTTTATTTCCTTCTTTTATGTCTTTTCAACATTTTAAGCATGTTTGCTTATAGTCTCTAGCTGACTGTTTTTAGCTTCAACTTCATAGGCATCTGTGATTTCATATCTATAAGTCTTACTCATGATGGCTTACCCAGGCTTACCCCTCTTGGGCTTGTACTTTGGGGTTGTTAGTAAAATGTTATCTGTGGGAATCTGGTGGCCTGAGTTGAGGGTGTTCTCAACTATGTTAAGTGATATATTTGTTTGTTTCTTTGTTTATGCCAGACTCCCAAAGGAAATTACCATCCTATAACCAATCTTTATGTTAATTTCTTTGATTAGGCATTTCAAGCCACAAATCAGTTTTAGCTCAAATCAGAGCCCAGTCAATAGCTATAACATGCCTGGAAGAAATTGATTTTTTTTTTTTTATCTCTGCTAAGCCCAGTCTAGAAAAGACACATTTCTCTCTCAGCTTCATTTCCCAGGGATGGGGAATTATTTTTAATCCTTGCACTTAGGAGGTAGTTTCTGAGGGTCCTAATTTCATGTGCAGTGAGGGGGTTCCCTTGTCCCAATTCCCCACATCACAGAATCTCAAAGACTTTTTTTCCAATTCTTGTGAAAAGTGATTAAACAGACAAAATGTCTCCACCTACAGGAGATGCAGGGTTGGTGCATATTTCTCATTTCAGTCCATATTTATTTTTGGTCATCGGGGATTTACCACATTTTATCTGAGACTTGGATATACATTTCAAAGAAGTGTTGAATAGAAGGATTATTATCTCTGGTTCCTTTCTCTCTTTATATCTGTCTCTCCCACCTATCTCAGGGAGAGGGGCTTCTCTTCCAGCCACTGAGAACAAAGCTTTGAGCTCTCACTGTTTGCTCTTCTACATACATGCACATAAGATCTTATTTCAAAATAGATTTTCTGAGTATGGCAAAGAAATTGGGAATAATTAGAGAATAACTACCAAAAGTAAAAATCAACAAGAGGCTCTAGGGACATAAGAAATAGTTCAGTGTTCTTAAAGAGCCATTTTTTTTTTGGTCTGTTGGACTTAGTACCTGTAAGGCCAGCTTGGCTCCTCCTCTTTTCTTATATTCCTAGTATGATTCCTTTTCCCTTAGACCTACTCAACGTTTTTGTTTTGTTGTTGTTGCTGCTGCTGCTCTTGTTTTAAAATTTTTATTTATTCATGAGAGACACAGAAAGAGAGGCAGAGACATAGGCAGAGGGAGAAGCAGGCTCCCAGTGGGATCCCTGATGCAGAACTGGATCCCAGGACCTAGGGATCACAACCTGAGCCAAAGGCAGACACACTCAACCAGTGAGCCACCCAGACATCCCTCAACTTTTTTCATTAAAGCCTCTTTCTCCTAATACTACAAGGTAAACAGTGAATGTTGGTGCAAAAAAAAAAAAAAAAAAAGATGCTGCTCTACCAGGTAGATATATCTGCTTGCAGGGGTGTGATTTGCATTTCTGGAGACCTCTAAACGGGGCTTCTCAACCCATCTGTACTGAACTACCACATCTTTAAAACTTTCAATTCACTCTGAACCAATACTTCCGATGTAGTTTGAAGTGGGGTTCAGGAGCCAATGGCCAAAAGGATTTTTATTATAACAGGGGCAGGACCTGTGGGCAGAAAGAACTGCACTGGGATTGTGAGTAGACTGATTATATAAGATGTTCTATCATATGGAAGGGAGGGTGACATTAGGGTTCTAGGAACTTGAGTCTAAAGGAGGTTCTAGAGATAGCTTTTTTCTTGTAATTAAAGCAGTTGCAAACTGGTAAGACTCCTGTCCTGTAGGACTGTGATCTCTATCAGTTAACCATTTGTTTTTCCCTTTCCTCTGTTCTTGGGCAGCCAGGAGTGCCTGAGGATTGTCACATACATCCCATCTGGGGGGTGGGGAAGTTGAGGTTTTAGCTTATACTTTGCCATCGGCTTGCCTTTTTGTTCCCTCATCACTTCTATAAATACGGTGAAAGTATTGCAGAGAAGCCCATTGCTATACAAGCTCCTAAACAGTTCTTATTTCCTGTCCTCACCTCACTGAGCAGCACTGGACAGTCAAAATGAATAGATTCTCCCTTAGACCTGTCCTTCATGAATGCAGAAGCAACTATGCTTACCCCCAAAAGGACCTCAGTATTTGCAGGTACTTTTTAATCCAAATGTGATTCATTTATTCACTCATTAGTTTATGCATTAATACCTTCCTTGCTTTATTCCAGGGTTTTGGACCTGTTTTGACAAAAACACATATATATTACTTTCTGTATGCCAAGCCCTGTTTTAAGTGCTTCCCCAAATAGTAAATAATATTTTTATTGTTCATAAAAATTCTATTAGATCAATACTATTATTATTCTAATTTTTCAAAAGAGGGAACTGAGACTTTAGAGAGACAAAGTAGCTTGTCCAAGGTCACAATACTAAGAAGTAGTGGAACTGAGATTTGAACTCAGAAAATCTAGTTCGAGGATCCCTGTGTTTAACTCAGCTGGCTGCCTCTCTTGGCCCTTGGCTGTTTATACTCTGGCTTCAGATCTGCACGAGTAGGTTTTCCAAAGTCTGCTTTATGGGTGAATAATTCATTACGTCCCCATTGTCAACATGAAACAATTGGTCATTATCATACATAGCTATGAATTGAAAAAGGATGAGCAGGTCTTCTGTTTCTTTTGTGGAAAGACTGATGATTGATTAGCATGTCTGCCCTGAAAAGGATGATGATTTATTAATGCTGTCTGCATGGATGCAAAAAAGGATTGACCCACATCAGAGAACTCACCTGTAAGCTTCAGGGCTCTGTGTCTCTGAAAAATTTGAAAATTATAACCATACTGTCAAAATTCCAGCTCATCTATTGAAGAGAAGAAAAATTTAGTGGAATTAGTAACTGCACCAGTTAGATTTCCCCAAAGTGTGTTTAACTGAATTCAACCAATTTTTTAAAAACTAAATCAAGACAAACGAGTTAATTTACATAGATACTGTCTTTGGCACCAGAATAGAGTATCGCATTTACAAATGTAAAACTAAAACAAATCCACAAGGCATTCTTTTGTTTTGAACATTTTCAAATGTACAGGAAAGTTGAAAGATTAGAACCTATATACCTTGCAGGAAGAGTCACCAATTTACAAAATTAGGTCACATTTGCTTTATCTCTTTTTTTATATAAACATTTTTCTGAACCATTTGAATGTGCATTGCAAGTATATATATTAAAATTCTCCTATGAAGCCAGAACATTGTCACTCCTAAGAAAAATAATAATTTACTTAATATGCTACCTAACAGAGCCCATATTCACATTTTCTCAATTAGTCCCCAAATCTCATTTATAATTTTTTTTTTCATTCCAAAACCTAATCAAAGTTTTGCATTGCATTTGGTTTTATCTCTTTGGCCTCTTTTAAAGAACATCCCTCTATCTTTTCTTTTGCTTTTCATGATAATTTTTTTCAAGAGTCACAGCCTATTCTTATATTACATTCTTGAATGGCCCAATAGGATTCATTTGCCACCGCCCTTCCCTAAGGGCTCTGTGATGCTGCCTTTCTCTCCCAGGTCCTGGAAGTACAGCTGGAACAAGGAGAGGTCAGAGCCCTGAACTGTCTGATCTGTGTGCTCTATGGAGAAAGAAAGGGGAGGAGCCTACTCTGCCTGAATACTGGCAATGCCAGAGAATGGTGTTGGGGTGGGGGAAACAGAAGCATTAGGAAGACAGAACAAAGGAGAGAGAGGGGAAGGAATGTGAAAAAGAAGGAAATAACATGGTTTTGATGTGGAAACCAGAGGCAGAGGAAGAAGCCTTGTGCACTACACTTTTCAACCTTGAATTTATCTGTTTTTATGTGATTTAATGCAAAAGTCATCAAGTTCATGTAGTGATACAGCTAGGGAGGGAAGAATGAGAATGAAAAACTGAGGAAACACATCAAGGGAACTTCAACTTGATTTTTAGTTTTTTCTTCTTTTACGTCAAAAGGAACGAGCTGAAGCAAATAAGAGAGTCGCAGGGGCCTGGTTTTGTGTGATGGGTATACTGCCCTCAGCACTCTTCAAAACTTTCCTAGTAAAAATAGAATGAGAGAAACAAGCAAGAGACATGAGAGCAAGAGCTGGAAAGGGAATGAATAAGTCTTTTAAAAAACAAAACATTTTATTTATTTATTCATGAGAGACATAGAGAGAGAGAGGCAGAGACATAGGCAGAGTGAGAAGCTGGCTCCCTGCGGGATGCGGGACTTGATCCCAGAACCCCAGGATCACAACCTGAGCCAAAGGCAGATGCTCAACCACTGAGCCACCCAGGCTTCCCGCAAATGAATAACTCTTGTTTCTCTAAGGAAGCGTTATAGAAAGACCAGGCCTGTGGCTTCAGACTAACATACTTGAGCTTCAGCTCCACTAGTTGTTGAAGGATATATTTTTTGAAATCATACCAGCTCACAGAAATTAAAACTGTCTTACCAACAAACTCGGTCATGTCCAACTAAATTCAATCAGCTTTTCTCATGATCTGATTTTGCCCTGAATGAGAAATGGCCCCTTTAAGATTCAGTGCACTATGGCATGTTCATTAACTTCCTGAGCCTGTTTCCTTGTCTGTGAAATGGGAATGTGTAGCCCCACACAGAACTAGGTGATTCATTGTCAGCCCTGCAGTGAGCAGGAGACACTGACTCAGCCAGCCAGACCATCATTACCCCACAGAACAGGAGTCTGGGGACAGGGAAGGTCATGCAGGTTGGCAGCTCCCCAGTGTCATCAAGGACCCAGGCACACCCAATTTCTGCCCTTCTATCCTCAGTAGATCAGTGTTGCTTGCATTTAGGGTACAACATGACTATAGATGCATCTGGTGACACATCCTCACACACCATCCAGGGAAGTGAGGGAGAGGTCCTGTCTATGTCCCTTTTGAAGGATGAACAACACTTTCTCAGTAGCTGCCCCACGGACCAAGTGGCAGTATGTGGCCACACCAGCACTGATCCCTGGCAAGGAGCATGGAACACACATATCATCTTGCTTCTAGAAACATTAATTCCACAGGGCAGGGAAGGAATCTTGTCTCCCCTGGAAAACACCAGACAGCAGGGTTCTGTGAGCAAGGATGAGAGGGGAAAAGCTATTAGATGGGCAAACCAGATCACCTCCTAATTAGCATATTCCCTCCCTGTCCTTCTCCTGTTTCTCTATAAGACCTCTGCACCCACTGGCTCTTGAGAGGAGCCACTGCCAGCTTAGCACAGCTTCAGAGGATGAATGGGGCCATCCCAACTTTAACATTAAATGTACTGAGCTCTCAGGTGTTATATCTGCTCTGTTATACCGTGTAAGCAAGAATCTTGTAATTTTCTTTCATTTTATGGCAACCCAGTTTTAGTGTCTCCCCACCTGGAGGTTTCTTAAAAGGTTTTGAAAAAGTCAAGTGAGACAGGTTGCTATTTCAAGAAACCTAGAAAAAATAAAAATAAAAAAAGAAGTTACCAAATTGATGGCATGTTATTTCCAATTATGTCTCTGACCAGTTATCCAGTGGCAGGGTCAATTAAGGCCCTTGATTGCATTCTCATTTAGCTTTAATAAGATGACTTGCAAGTGGTCAGAATCTGCCAATTTGTCATCATAAGCATTAACATTATCAATAATAAAGACTTGTCCACTTAATTTTGTACTGTTAATTTTAATACATGTTCTCATTTAGAATTAAGGATACAATTATTTTATATTAATAAACCACTTATCATTAAAATGCAGCTACTGAATCTTAACCAAAAAGCACTATAGAGCAGATCAGTATCCAATTTAAGCACATTACTGACATGGTTTATTATATTAAATTTTGTTAATGTGGTAATCTGTTAGGCAGTAACTCTAACTCTGAACTAAAAGTACTTTTGAGGGCCTTCCAACATTACTTGTAGTTTTTGCCTTTCATATTTCATTATCGATTACTGAAAGCAATAACACCCTTTGTTAAAATTAATTCTTAATGACAGATGGCTTGTTGGAATGTAAATAATGCAATGCCCCTCCAACTATTTCAATCCCATTAATATTATTCTCTTTCTTAAAAAAAAAAAAAAAAAAATCAATTGGGATCCCTGGGTGGCTCAGCGGTTGAGTGCCTGCCTTTGGCCCAGGGCATGATCCTGGAGTCCTGGGATCAAGTCCTGCATTGGGCTTCCTGCATGGAGCCTGCTTCTCCCTCTGCCTGTGTCTCTGCCTCTGTGCATGTGTGTGTGTGTGTGTGTGTGTGTGTGTGTGTGTGTGTCTCATGAATAAATAAATAAAATCTTGAAAAAAAATTTTTTTAAATCAATTAAATGTTTTCACAACTTCTTGGAAATATCTCTTATAAACATTTTCATTTGACTGAAATTCCACTAAGAGATAAAGTCCCAATAGATGGCTATAATATTTCATTCCCCAAATTAAAAATCTATGTCACAAAGGCCGTATTACAACATGATATATTCAAAGTGCTAAAAGGCAAAAAAAACTACAACCAAGAATACCCAGCAAGACTATCATTCACATTTGAAGGAAGAATAGAGTTTCCCAGACACACAAACACCATATGATTTTATTTATATGTGGAATCTGAAAATAATCAAAAACAGAAACAAAACAAACAGACTTAAATACAGAGAACAAGCTGGTGGTTGCCAGAGGACAGGGTGGGGAGGGAAGGATTAACAAAATCAGTGAAGGGGATTCAAGAGTACAAACTTCCAGTTATAAAATAAATCACAGAGATGAAAAGTACCCCATAAGCAATATAGTCAATAATATTGTAATAACATTGCCTGGTGACAGATAGTAACTACACTTACCATGATGAGCATTGAGAAATGTACAAAATTGTCAAATCACTGTGTTGTACACCCAAAACTAATATAACATTGTATGTCAATTATGCTTCAATACAAAATCATATACATCAATCGTTACATAACATTAGAAATGTAAGCTAAATCCATTCGTAAACTTGAAGCAATTTCAAAAGCAATTTTAATATAATCCAAGACATGTAAGGTGATGTTTGTGTCATAATGTGAGCCAGGTTTATAAAACCTTTTATAAACCTTAAAATGTAGTCCTGAACTCAAGCATACCCCCATCCAGAGACAATGGAGTCTTCTATCTCCACCATCCTGGAGATGCCCTTTGTCTCTCTCCCAACTGTTCACGCCATTTCCCTGCTAGTTTCCATCTTTCTCTGCTTTTGGTTTTCACCTCATTTTGGTATAGTACATCCTCCAGTGGCTTCCTATGAGTGAATGAAGATGTCTTGACCTAGAATCACTAGAAAACAGAGCTTGAGGTAACTATTTAAATGCTGATTTCTTATTTTGGAGCTGCAACCCTGGATTTGTTAGAAACTAGTTTTATTAAGAAATAAGGCTGTTGGGAATATTCTTGTGCAAATTTTATGTTTTAAGTTCTTTTGGGTAAATACACAAGAATAGAACTGCTGGATTATATGATAAACATATGTTTAACTGTATTAGAAATTGCCAAAAGATTATTACAAATTGTCATGCACATTTTACATTCCCAAAAGCAAAGTATGGAAGTTCCGCTTGCTCTGTATCCCCAATATTTGTTGTTGTCAATCCTTCTAATATTATCACTCTAGTAGGTATGAAGAGATGACTTAGTGTGGTCTTAATTTGCATTTCCTTGATAACCAGTAACATTGAGCATGTTTTCATGTTCTTGACTATTTGTGTATCCTTCACAGTAAAGTGTCTTAGAGTTTTTGCCCATTTTTAATCAGGTTGGCTGGTTCTTATTAATTTGTAAGAGCTCCTAAAAAATGCATTACAAATCCTTTTCAGATACATGTTTTGCAAATATTTTATACCAGTCTGAGATTTTCCTCTTTATTTTATAATGTCTTTTAATAGGCAGAAATATTATTTTTATGAAGCCAGATGTGTCCATTTTTTTCTTTGCCTGTCCTTATAATATTTTTCCTTTTATCTGAAATACTATGGAGTTTTAGCTTTATTTTTTTAAGATTTTTATTTATTTATTCATGAGAGACAGAGCAGCAGAGACACAGGCAGAGGAAGAAGCAGGCTCCCCGCAGAGAGCCTGATGCAGGACTCTATTCCAGGACCCCAGAATCATGCCCTGAGCCAAAGGCAGATGCTCAACTGCTGAGCCACCCAGGTATCTCTAGAGTTTTAGCTTTAATGCTTAGGTCTATGAGTGTTTATAAATTTATCTTTTATGTTTCTGTCTGTGATCTACCTCAAATGAACTTGTGTTTATGATGTGAAGTATTGAAGTATTTCTCAAATATCCACTGATTCCACTGAGTGAAAAATGCTTTCCTTTCCTGATTGAAAGCTGTAGGAATCTTTACTTTAAAAATTAAGTAGCCATAAATGTGTGGGTCTGTTCTGGTCTCTATATTTTGCTCTATTGAACTAGTTGTCCTCTTACACCCAAACTATCTTGATTACGTTACATTATAACAAGCTATCAAATCAGGAACTGTAAGTTCTCCAACTTTCTTCTACTTCAAAATTATATTGGCTATTCTACTTTTTTATATCCATGTAAATTTAGAATCAAGTTGTCAACTTCTAAAAAGTAGCTTCTGAGATTTTGATTGGGGCTATGTTAAATCTATAGATCAATTGGGGGAAAATGCAGAGTCAATAAGAAGTTCAGTCTATGTGCACAATTAACCTCTCTACTTCTTTAAATCTTCTTTACATTTTTCAAGAAAGTATTATAGTTTTATAGCTTTCAGTCTAGATATAATCTATCTTTCATGAAATTCATGCGTAAATATTAAATTTTTATCTCACTTTCTAAATCACTCATTGCTAGTAAATAGAAATATAAATAATACCTAGAGATTGATCTTATTTTCTGAGATCTTGCTAAATTTAAGTACCCTTATTAGGTTTAGGAGGGGTTTTTTTTTTATATATTCCTAAGTATTTTCTACATAAATGCTATGTACTGATACAAATTACATTCATTTCTTTTTCTATCAAAATACTTTATTTCGGGGGAGGGGCAAGATGGCGGAAGAGTAGGGACCCCAAATCACCTGTCCCCACCAAATTACCTAGATAACCTTCAAATCATTCTGAAAATCTACGAATTCAGCCTGAGGTTTAAAGAGAGAACAGCTGGAATGCTACAGTGAGAAGAGTTCGTGCTTCTATCAAGGTAGGAAGACGGGAAAAAGAAAGAAACAAAAGGCCTCAAGGGGGAGGGGCCCCGCGAGGAGCCGGGCTAAGGCCGGGGCGAGTGTCCCCAGGACAGGAGAGCACCGTCCCGGAGGAGCAGGAGCTGCACCGACCTTCCCGGGCAGAAAGGGGCTCGCAGGGAGTTAGAGCAGGACCCCAGGAGGGAGGGGGTGCCCTCAGACGCCCTGGGACACTAACAGACACCTGCACCCCAGGGAGAGGGTCCCGAGCTCCCTAAGGGCTGCAGCGCACAGGGCTGGACCCGGGAGCAGCTCGGAGGGGCTCGGGCGGTGGCTCCGTGGAGGGGGCTGCGCAGCCGGGAGCGAGAATCCAACAGCACAGGCCCCGGAGCACAGGGCGCCAGGGACACAGTCCAGGATCCGGCCTCCCCCGGGACAGGCAGAGGCCAGGAGGGCCCAGGACAGCAAGGACACTCCTACCCCGAGCTGAGCAGATCAGCGGCCCCACCCCGGAGCCTTCAGGCCCTGCAGACGGAGAGCTCCGGAGTTACTGCGGGAGCTGACTCCAGGGCTCCAGAGCTGGCCCCGCCACTGGGGTTGTTCCTCCAGCGGCCCCACCCCGGAGCCTTCAGGCCCTGCAGACGGAGAGCTCCGGAGTTACTGCGGGAGCTGACTCCAGGGCTCCAGAGCTGGCCCCGCCACTGGGGTTGTTCCTCCAGGGGCCTCCAGGTAAACAACCCCCACTGAGCCCTGCACCAGGCAGGGGCAGAGCAGCTCCCCCAAGTGCTAACACCTGAAAATCAGCACAACAGGCCCCTCCCCCAGAAGACCAGCTAGACCGACAAGTTCCAGGGCAAGTCAAGGGACTTAAAGTATACAGAATCAGAAGATACTCGCCCATGTTTTTGTGTTTTTTTGTTTGTTTGTTTGTTTGTTTGTTTGTTTTGATTTCTGATTGCTTCCCCCACCCCCCTTTTTTCCCCTTTCTTTCTTTTTCTTTCTCTTTTTCCCTTTTTTTTTCTTTCCTTCTTTCTTTTTTCTTTTTCTCTTTTCTTTCCTTCTTTCTCTCCTCTCTTTTGCTCCTTTTCCCAATACAACTTGTTTTTGGCCACTCTGCACTGAGCAAAATGACTAGAAGGAAAACCTCACCTCAAAAGAAAGAATCAGAAACAGTCCTCTCTCCCACAGAGTTACAAAATCTGGATTACAATTCAATATCAGAAAGCCAATTCAGAAGCACTATTATACAGCTACTGGTGGCTCTAGAAAAAAGCAAAGGACTCAAGAGACTTCATGACTGCAGAATTTAGATCCAATCAGGCAGAAATTAAAAATCAATTGAATGAGATGCAATCCAAACTAGAAGTCCTAACGACGAGGGTTAACGAGGTGGAAGAACGAGTGAGTGACATAGAAGACAAGTTGATGGCAAAGAGGGAAACTGAGGAAAAAAGAGACAGACAATTAAAAGACCATGAAGACAGATTAAGGGAAATAAACGACAGCCTGAGGAAGAAAAACCTACGTTTAATTGGGGTTCCCGAGGGCGCCGAAAGGGACAGAGGGCCAGAATATGTATTTGAACAAATGATAGCTGAAAACTTTCCTAATCTGGGAAGGGAAACAGGCATTCAGATCCAGGAAATAGAGAGATCCCCCCCGAAAATCAATAAAAACCGTTCAACACCTCGACATTTAATAGTGAAGCTTGCAAATTCCAAAGATAAAGAGAAGAACCTTAAAGCAGCAAGAGACAAGAAATCCCTGACTTTTATGGGGAGGAATATTAGGGCAACAGCAGACCTCTCCACAGAGACCTGGCAGGCCAGAAAGGCCTGGCAGGATATATTCAGGGTCCTAAATGAGAAGAACATGCAGCCAAGAATACTTTATCCAGCAAGGCTCTCATTCAAAATGGAAGGAGAGATAAAGAGCTTCCAAGACAGGCAGGAACTGAAAGAATATGTGACCTCCAAACCAGCTCTGCAAGAAATTTTAAGGGGGACTCTTAAAATTCCTCTTTAAGAAGAAGTTCAATGGAACACTCCACAAAAACAAGGACTGAATAGATATCATGATGACACGAAACTCATATCTGTCAATAGTAACTCTGAACGTGAATGAGCTTAATGACCCCATCAAAAGGCGCAGGGTTTCAGACTGGATAAAAAAAACAGGACCCATCTATTTACTGTCTACAAGAGACTCATTTTAGACAGAAGGACACCTACAGCCTGAAAATAAAAGGTTGGAGAACCATTTACCATTCAAATGGTCCTCAAAAGAAAGCAGGGGTAGCCATCCTTATATCAGATAAACTAAAATTTACCCAGAAGACTGTAGTGAGAGATGAAGAGGGACACTATCTCATACTTAAAGGATCTATCCAACAAGAGGACTTAACAATCCTCAATATATATGCCCCGAATGTGGGAGCTGCCAAATATTTAAACCAATTAATAACCTAAGTTAAGACATACTTAGATAATAATACACTTATACTTGGTGACTTCAATCTAGTGCTTTCTACACTCGATAGGTCTTCTAAACACAACATGTCCAAACAAATGAGAGCTTTATTTATTTTTTTCAAATGAGAGCTTTAAATGATACACTGGACCAGATGGATTTTACAGATATCTACAGAACTTTACATCCAAACTCAACTGAATACACATTCTTCTCAAGCGCACATGGAACTTTCTCCAGAATAGACCACATACTGGGTCACAAATCGGGTCTGAACCGATATCAAAAGATGGGGATCGTCCCCTGCATATTCTCAGACCATAATGCCTTGAAAATAGAACTAAATCACAACAAGAAGTTTGGAAGGACCTCAAACACGTGGAGGTTAAGGACCATCCTGCTAAAAGATGAAAGGGTCAACCAGGAAATTAAGGAAGAATTAAAAAGATTCATGGAAACTAATGAGAATGAAGATACAACCGTTCAAAATCTTTGGGATACAGCAAAAGCAGTCCTAAGGGGGAAATACATCGCAATACAAGCATCCATTCAAAAACTGGAAAGAACTCAAATACAAAAGCTAACCTTACACATAAAGGAGCTAGAGAAAAAAACAGCAGATAGATCCTACACCCAGCAGAACAAAAGAGTTAATTAAGATTCGACCAGAACTCAACGAAATCGAGACCAGAAGAACTGTGGAACAGATCAACAGAACCAGGAGTTGGTTCTTTGAAAGAATTAATAAGATAGATAAACCATTAGCCAACTTTATTAAAAAGAAGAGAGAGAAGACTCAAATTAATAAAATCATGAATGAGAAAGCAGAGATCACTACCAACACCAAGGAAATACAAACGATTTTAAAAACATATTATGAACAGCTATACGCCAATAAATTAGGCAATCTAGAAGAAATGGGTGCATTCCTGGAAAGCCACAAACTACCAAAACTGGAACAGGAAGAAATAGAAAACCTGAACAGGCCAATAACCAGGGAGGAAATTGAAGCAGTCATCAAAAACCTCCCAAGACACAAGAGTCCAGGGCCAGATGGCTTCCCAGGGGAATTCTATCAAATGTTTAAAGAAGAAACCATACCTATTCTACTAAAGCTGTTTGGAAAGATAGAAAGAGATGGAGTACTTCCAAATTCGTTCTATGAGGCCAGCATCACCTTAATTCCAAAACCAGACAAAGACCCCACCAAAAAGGAGAATTACAGACCAATATCCGTGAAGAACATGGATGCAAAAATTCTCAACAAGATACTGGCCAATAGGATCCAACAGTACATTAAGAAAATTATTCACCATGACCAAATAGGATTTATCCCCGGAACACAAGGCTGGTTCAACACTCGTAAAACAATCTATGTGATTCATCATATCAGCAAGAGAAAAACCAAGAACCATATGATCCTCTCATTAGATGCAGAGAAAGCATTTGACAAAATACAGCATCCATTCCTGATCAAAACTCTTCAGAGTGTAGAGATAGAGGGAACATTCCTCGACATCTTAAAAGCCATCTATGAAAAGCCCACAGCAAATATAATTCTCAATGGGGAAGCACTGGGAGCCTTTCCCCTAAGATCAGGAACCAGACAAGGATGTCCACTCTCACCACTGCTATTCAACATAGTACTGGAAGTCCTAGCCTGCAATCAGACAACAAAAAGACGTTGAAGGCATTCAAATTGGCAAAGAAGAAGTTAAACTCTCCCTCTTTGCTGATGACATGATACTCTATGTAGAAAACCCAAAAGCCTCCACCTCAAGATTGCTAGAACTCATACAGCAATTTGGTAGCATGGCAGAATACAAAATCAATGCCCAGAAGGCAGTTGCATTTCTATACACTAACAATGAGACTGAAGAAAGAGAAATTAAGGAATCAATCCCATTTACAATTGCACCCAAAAGCATAAGATACCTAGGAATAAACCTAACCAAAGATGTAAAGGATCTATACTCTCAAAACTATAGAACACTTCTGAAAGAAATTGAGGAAGACGCAAAGAGATGGAAAAATATTCCATGCTCATGGATTGGCAGAATTAATATTGTGAAAATGTCAATGTTACCCAGGGCAATTGACACATTTAATGCAATCCCTATCAAAATACCATGGACTTTCCTCAGAGAGTTAGAACAAATTATTTTAAGATTTGTGTGGAATCAGAAAAGACCCCGAATAGCCAGGGGAATTTTAAAAAAGAAAACCATATCTGGGGGCATCACAATGCCAGATTTCAGGTTGTACTACAAAGCTGTGGTCATAAAGACAGTGTGGTACTGGCACAAAAACAGACACGTAGATCAATGGAACAGAATAGAGAACCCAGAAGTGGACCCTGAACTTTATGGTCAAGTAATATTCGATAAAGGAGGAAAGATTATCCATTGGAAGAAAGACAGTCTCTTCAATAAATGGTGCTGGGAAAATTGGACATCCACATGCAGAAGAATGAAACTAGGCCACTCTCTTTCACCATACACAAAGATAAACTCAAAATGGATGAAAGATCTAAATGTGAGACAAGATTCCATCAAAATCCTAGAGGAGAACACAGGCAACACCCTTTTTGAACTCGGCCACAGTAACTTCTTGCAAGATACATCCACGAAGGCAAAAGAAACAAAAGCAAAAATGAACTATTGGGACTTCAACAAGATAAGAAGCTTTTGCACAGCAAAGGATACAGTCAACAAAACTAAAAGACAACCTACAGAATGGGAGGAGATATTTGCAAATGACGTATCAGATAAAGGGCTAGTTTCCAAGATCTATAAAGAACTTCTTAAACTCAACACCAAAGAAACAAACAATCCAATCATGAAATGGGCAAAAGACATGAAGAGAAATCTCACAGAGGAAGACATAGACATGGCCAACACGCCCATGAGAAAATGCTTCGCATCACTTGCCATCAGGGAAATACAAATCCAAACCACAATTGAGATACCACCTCACACCAGTGAGAATGGGGAAAATAAGGCAGGAAAGCACAAATGTTGGAGAGGATGTGGAGAAAAAGGAACCCTCTTACACTGTTGGTGGGAATGTGAACTGGTGCAGCCACTCTGGAAAACTGTGTGGAGGTTCCTCAAAGAGTTAAAAATAGACCTGCCCTACGACCCAGCAATTGCACTGCTGGGGATTTACCCCAAAGATACAGATGCAATGAAACACTGGGACACCTGCACCCCAATGTTTATAGCAGCAATGTCCACAATAGCCAAACTGTGGAAGGAGCCTTGGTGTCCATCGAAAGATGAATGGATAAAGAAGATGTGGTTTATGTATACAATGGAATATTACTCAGCCATTAGAAACGACAAATACCCACCATTTGCTTCAACGTGGATGGAACTGGAGGGTATTATGCTGAGTTAAGTAAGTCAATGGGAGAAGGACAAACAGTGTATGTTCTCATTCATTTGGGGAATATAAATAACAGTGAAAGGTAATATAAGGGAAGGGAGAAGAAAGAGACTCCTAACTCTGGGAATCGAACTAGGGGTGGTGGAAGGGGAGGAGGGTGGGAGGTGGGGGTGAATGGGTGACGGGCACTGAGGGTGGCACTTGACGGGATGAGCACTGGGTGTTATTCTGTATGTTGGTAAATTGAACACCAATAAAAAATTAATTTATTTTAAAAAATACTTTATGTCTTCTTTTTTGCCATATTGCACAGGCTCAGACCTTCATCAGTATTGAGTACTGTTCCCTACTTTAGGTTAAAAGCATTCAATATCTTACCATTACATATCATTTTAGCTGCAGCCTTTGCACAGATGATCTGTACCAGATTGAGGAAGCTACCTTATGTTCCTAGCAAGTTCAGTGTTGAAGGATACACTGGGTATAAAATCTAGATTGGAGGTTATTTTCTTTTGGCACTTTGATGTTCTCATTCCACTGTCTGTAGGATTCTGTTATTATTCCCCTTGGTATGTAATATTTCTCCTTTTTCTCTGCTTTTTAGAGTTTTTCTTTAATTTTCATCAGCTTTACTATATGCCATTTACTTTGTATTTATTCTTTTTGGAATTTTCAGACCCTCTAAAAATTGTGCCTTTCATCAGTTTTGGAAAATTCTTTTTTTTTTAAAGAATTTATTTATTTATTCCTGAGAGACACAGTGAGAGAGAGAGAGGCAGAGACACAGGCAGAGGGAGAAGCAGGCTCCCTACTGGGGACTCGATCCCGGAACTCCAGGATCATGCCTTGAGCCAAAGGCAGAAGTAACCACCGAGCCACCCAGGTGTCCCAGTTTTGGAAAAATCTTGATGTCTATCTATTCAAATATTGCTTTTGCCCCCATTTGTTCTATTTTCTTGAACGTAAAAATTATAGTGACTGAAAGTGTCTGTCAGATAACTTCAAAACATGGATAATCTGAGTGTCTTTTTCTGTTAACTCATTTTTCCCTTTTGGTTTTCAGTTACTCTTGAGGTATTTTTTGTTTGGTTGGTTTTCATTTTTTGTTTTTGTTTGGTTTGACATACCTAGTAATTTTTGCTTGACTTCTAGAAATTATTTACTTTATATTGTATATGTAATGTAATGTTATAAAATTACAGATGCTCCAAATGATGTTGTCCTCTTTTAGGAAGAGCTCACCCTTTCCTTGATGATTACCTTACTCTGGTCACAGACCACTGAGTTGAGGCTGGGTTTCAGTCCTGGTAGGGCCCAGGCTACTTGATGTTTATTCCTGTTCTTCCAATAGTATCCTGTTGTCTTTGTGGGACCTCCCTCCCCTGATGGATATAGACTTTTCTATTTTATTTCTATTTCTATTTTCTATTTTATGAGGCTTCTGGGAAAAGTCTGTTTTGTGTCAAGAACTGCGATGTGTCCAATATTTTACTGTGTTTGAGAGCTAATAAACTTGCCTTCTGTGGCTTCATGGATGCTGATAGAAAACCTGGGACTTCTGGATCACAGAAGGGTGCTGTTACATTTAAGGCATATGCAGCATTTGGGAGATTCCACCGGAACATTTTTCTTCTTGTAGAAACCTACAGGATGGCCCTGAGAAATAAAACATGATCAATGTACTACCCTCCCTGATACGTTCTGGGGTCTAGGATGTTTCTTCCCCACATAGAGTTGTTTGCCTCCCCTCCTCCCTCACAATGTTGTCATATGCTATCATTGTGCCTGTAACTTACCCTTTGTTCTCAATCACTTCCTGTTTTAAATAAGATTTTATTTATTTATTTATTTATTTATTTATTTATTTATTTATAGAGTACAAGCAGGGGGAGCCACAGTGGGAGAAGGAGAAGCAGGCTCCCCATTGAGCAGGGAGCCTGATGTGGGGCTCGATCCCAGGACACTAGGATCATGACCTGAGCTGAAGGTAGACATTTAACTGACTGAGCCACCCAGGCATCCCTCTCAATCACTTCCTAATCACAACTTGACTTCTCATGCACAAAGGTCAGCCATAAGAGGGAAAAAAGCATTTTTATAAAACTGAATCATAATTAAGTTTGAATCCCCTAAGTTCCCTTTTGGTTAAACTGCCACCCACAGAGTGTGCCAAACAAGCCAGCCTGGGGTTGCCATTACAGACAAGAAAGAAGCAACATGACTAGAAATGGTCAGGGAGGAATTGAATTTTCAAAACAGGTCTATATAACCCCTCTCCTGTTCATCTGGCTGATTACATAGGAAGCAGTTGAATGGGGATGGTCCCTTTTAGACACAGATACATTCAGTGAACAAACTGCCTTAATAAGGTACTATTATGGACTGATTGTGTCCCCCCAAATCCATATGTGAGAACACTGATCCTTAGTGTGATGGTATTTGGTGGTAGGGCCTTTGAAAGGTAATTAAGCTTAGATAAAAGTCACAAGGATGGGACCCCCATGATGGGATTAGTGTCCTTATAGGAGGAGGAAGAGATCAGAGCTCACTGTCTACCATATGAGGACACAGCAAGAAGGTGGCTATCTGCAAACCTGGAAGAGGGTTCTCACTAGAAACCAAATCAGCCAGCATTTTGATCTGGGCCTTTCAGCCCCCACAACTGTGAGAAATAAATGTCTTTGTTTAAGCTCCCCCGTCTGTGGTATTTCGTTATAGCAGCCAAGCTAACTACTTTTCTTGGTTATCTCATCAATTTCTAGCTTATATTTGGTATTGCCAGAGTACATAGCGTGAATGATTTCAAATCCTTTGAAATTTGTTGACACTTTTTTATGGTTCATTATGTGGTCAGTTTTAGAAAATATTCCATGTGACTTGAAAAGAATACGTATTTATTTTCACTCAGTGGGTGAAGTGTATATATGTCAAGTTCACATAATTCGAGTTCTTGAATTATGTTTTCTCTAATCTTTATGAAGTTTTTGTTTGTTGATTCTATTGTTTATCAAGAGAGTTTGGTTTAAAATTTCCAATTTTAATTTGATATTTGACTATTTTTCTTTGGATCTATCAATTTTGGCTTTATATGTATTTTAGGCTAAGTCTTAGGTATATTAATTACATTAAGTATTGTTATATTTTCCATTTGACTTTATTGTGTTATTGTTATGAAAGTATCGCTCTTTGTCCTATTCACTTTCATCTGATATCAATAGGATTTCACCTTTATTTTTGCATAGTTTTTGAATGGTGTATCTTTCTCTATCCAGTTACTGTTGAATTTCTGTGTCATTATATTTATGGTGTCTTCTGTCAGCAGCATATACTTGTTTTTTTTAAGTAAGGTTGGCAATCTCCATCTTTTCTTTTTATTATAACAGTTTTTTGTTTTTGTTGTTGTTGTTGTTGTTTTATTTATGATAGTCACAGAGAGAGAGAGGCAGAGACACAGGCAGAGGGAGAAGCAGGCTCCATGCACCGGGAGCCCGATGTGGGACTCGATCCCGGGTCTCCAGGATCGCACCCTGGGCCAAAGGCAGGCACCAAACCGCTGCGCCACCCAGGGATCCCCAATCTCCATCTTTTAATTAGAGTATTTAGTTCAGTCACATTTAATGTAAATATTGGTATATTTTGGTTTAAATCTGTTATCTTGCTGTTTATTTGTGTTATTGTATCTCTTTTTTCCTATCTCTTATATTCTTTTGAATTATTTAAGAATGTTTATTATTCTGGTTTCCCCTCTACTAGCTTGTCAGTTTTACATTCTTTTATCATTCTTTTAGTGGTTACTTTACAGTTTCCAAAATGTACCTTTGAGCCATTAGAATTTACCATAATTTGGCACTTTTACTACTTCCTGGTCAATGTACAGATCTTAGGATTTATGTCATTTATTACATATTCCCATGTTTTGTGCTATCACTGTCATGTATTTTAATTTTACATATACTTTAATCCCCCAAAACACATTTGATATTGCTTTAAATAGCCAATATTTATTTACATTTACCAACATACTTGCCCTTTCAAGCCCTTTTATTCCTTCTGTGTGCCCTAAAGTATTCTTTACTGAATCTCTTTAGTATTCTTTACTACAGGTTTAATAGATTCTCCCTTTCTTTTCATCTGAGGTCTGGGATTCTAAATTGGTAATAACTGTCAGATAAGTGTGGAAGCACAGGTTCTCCACTCTGCCTCTGTTGATACCTGTGAAGGAATGGGCTTCTTGCACCCTTGCAAGGAGGGTGCAGGTGACCTTTTTACCACCATATGGGTGTCAAAGGCCAGGTTCCCCATATGTTCTCAGTTGCTAAGGGGTGGAATCCATATTACCACACAGCAGGGTTGAAGTGCTGGCTGTGTGCTCAGGCTTCTCTGACACCATCTGGCACTGGGTGAACAGGTGGTGAGTGACTCATTACTGCCTGGTATGGTTGGAAGTTTTGGCCTCTGCTGACAGGGGTGATGATGGGCTACAATTTCTTCTGTGGCATTTGGTTGAAATAGAGCAGTTATTGTCTGTCTTCCTAAGTTGTTCCTTTCCAGATATCTTATCTAGAGAGAGCATGATTTCTTTGTCTACCCCCATTGGTGTCTCCAGGTTGCCAACTTCTGCAGTACCTGGTCTAAGATTTGGGGGTAAAAAATAAATTTCAAGGAGCCTACTATCATGTTATTTCTCAGATCCCAAGTTTTCTGGTCTGCCTCTTCTCTTCATTTTTCAATTTCTTGTTTTATTTTCTACATAATGTCCAGGATTTTTAGTTGTGTTTAGTAGAAAGAATGTCTATTCCATCTTCCTGGAAGCAGAATTCTCAAGCTGTGTTAATAAGATTTAACAGGAATATACCTAAGTAGCTATAATGGCTTTGATATGTTAAATTAAATATAAACCATACTTTCAGAGGTATGTATGCATCAGAAAATGATGATGTAAAAGAGAAAAATAACTTTCAGAAGGAGAAACTGTGTTCAAGGAGATTGCACAAAGAGGAACTTTATTTTTTGTGTAAAATGTTCCCAGATTCAAGAACAAAAGTCTTTGCCCTTTGGTTTCTTAATCTTCTTGCTAATTAATGGGAGGATTTGGTAGTTTCTTACCTTAGAGGGGGGAAAATCTGTATTTTATTTAAAAGTAGCCATAATGCTCTACCTTCTTACTGAAGTGCTCTAGAGCCCTCTCAAAAATCATCTGCTGATGTTTATGCTTACTTAGCAAACACTCACAATGGTCTGTTCTAGGATTCTATTCTAAAGTGAGTTTTCATTTCAGGTCGCCTGAACTGGTGGTCCACTGTGTGCACGAGCTGTAAACGGCTTCTTCCTTTGGCCACTACAGGGGATGGGAACTGCCTTTTACACGCAGCCTCACTGGGTAAGCTCCACAACAGAGACAAAGAGTGGCAGCACCCCAGGTGTGTTCTGCTCTTTGTTAGAGGACAGACACTAAGTAAAGCCATCGTTCATCTGGAGGAGTCCTTAAGGGATATAGCCAGCAATCTAGCACTTCTTGTCAAGTAGCTGGCAGGCTTGGTGGGGACACAGCACACATGAAAAAAGATCTGATATAATAGAAACGGGCCTAATCATGAACTGCAGGGATGAGAATTAGAGATCATGGTGTAGAGGACTTCCTGGAGGAGGTGGGATTTTACTGAGATCTGAAAGACTTGAAAGATTATGAAAGAGGGCATTCCAAGTAAGGAGACTGCATGGAAAAGCATGAAGACAGGAATTTATCTTTTAAACAAAAGATAATATGCCAAAACATTAGAAGAAGCCATTTATGGGTGATGAGATTGTTGATTTTTATAGTTGATACAGGAGAATCACCTGGGGACTCATGCATAGGCATATCGTCTTTGTCTATTCTTCCAGTGAAATTATGATCTCACTATGTTCACAGTTTGGAATTCAGCATTTTTCCCTTAAAATCCTATTGTGAATTTTCCATGCTATTATTCTTCAGAAACATGTTTTGGCAGTTGTGTCATATTTCATCAAAATGTATAAATGATTCCCCTATGGTGGAACATTTTTACCTCGTTGTGTATAAAACTTGGCAAGAACAGAAGAGAAGAAATCTCTCATCTGTGTCAACAGCCTCATTCACTGCAAAGGAAAATGCCTTGTCCCTCAGAAACTGCAGTGTGCAGAGGCACTGTTCCCCTCAGCACTACAAGTGGACAAAGCCACAAATCAGGTCACTGCCACCATGGTCTGGTCTGAGGGCAGGCATTTTCCCAGTGAGCACAGTGGGCCTTCCATCAGCCAGGAAAGAGAAAGCTTTCTGTGGGCCAGCCTTGCTCCAACTGGGCCATGGCTAAGTCTGGGGCTCATAGCCAATTAGTTCTTTCCTTCTGGTACTTTGTTTTCCTTTCATGGGATTTAGTTGTTTGACCTGACTGACTAAAGGAGCCATGCAACACTGACCAGCAATACTTATTGAACCTGCTGACCAGGCCTGATATTGACCTAGGATTGTAGGGCACACACAGAAATGACAGAAATCCTAGAGCCAGGCTTGTAAGCAAATATTTATGGGGCAAGGAGACCCTACCTGCAAGAGAGACCCAAACAAGGAGCCATGAGAACTGAGACTGGACTTGCCCTACCTGGGAGAGTCCTGAGAGGTCACTATAGGCAGGTCTGAAGGATGAGAAAGATCATCTTGGCCTGTTTATAAAAAGAGCATTAATGGCCACTTCCCTCCATCTGTGTTGTAAAAGGCAAAAGCCTCGCTTGATGGAAAGCCCATAGCAGCCCCTGGTTGTTACATATCTTTGCGCTAAAGGATTCATGGCCAGATTGAACTTTTAAAGATTTGGTCACTGCAGGTTATTCCTCTTTTGAGTGCTTTCCAGAAGCTCCCAGCTCACTTAAAAGTCCACCTTTTCACTCTCCATTTTGTCCCTTTGATCCTCTCTCCAGCCACCTTTCCCACTTGCTGTTTCTCAAGTATGACAGGTGGGCACCCCTTGGGCATGGCCTTCCCCTTTGCCTGGGATGGCAACTCAGCTCCCTCCTTCACCCACTTGAGTCTATATCCTAATGTCTCCATTCATGCCATGGCCAGTATCACCCAGCATCCCCCTTTGAGGACCCATTTCATCTCTTCTTATGGTGCTCCACCCCTGACGGGGTATGTTACGTGCTAATTTGATGACTGCTTCACCTTCCCTCAGTGTGCACTCTGCGAGATCTTAGGAACTTAGTCTGTCCTGACTGCTGCTATGGGTACTCCCAAAACCCAGAATGGTGTCTCACCCCTATTATGGAGTAAGTTTAGAATTAATTAAGTGGAATTAATGCCATTTAATTAAATAGAATGGATGGATGGATGGATGGATGGATGGATGGATGGACGGACTTCCCCTATTCTTTCCCCACAACCAGAGCTGCACTTCTCATTACTGTTTGTTCCATTTGTTGGGTGTCTTGACCACTTCTGAGCTGCCCTAAAAATGTACTCAGAGGTGGCTTATTTTCCTTTTAACCCCTTAAACACCCAGCACAGCCTGGGGAAGGGGTAAGGGACAAAGATCTTCTCCCTCCCAAAGCAGGTCCTTTCTTTTGGGTCCAGATGTTTGCAGTGATGTCCACTGATGCTCTGCTTCTGAGGAGGGTGAGATGCCTTAGGGCTGAGACATTAGATATGGCAGACCCTAGATGAAACCAGGGGTCTGATTGCCATCCTGGCTTGAGGCCCTATGTGAGGACACGTGACCAGCTTATTCACAGAGACTATCTCTCACTTAAATCCAAGACCTGGACAGTGAATATTAATTAGGTCCTTCAAAGCAAACCTGAGAGATTAAAAGAGCTTGCCAAGGGTCCCAGAGAGAGGAAGCATATGATCTTACCCATTGTTATTTCTCTGAGAAGGGGACATACTCCTTCATTCATCGACTTGCTTCAATGGGAAACGGAGAAAGAGAACAGAGGGGAATTGCTAGCTAATCATGAGAAATGAACAGCTGACTGATAAGTTATCTCTGTGTGTGCAGATGCAGGAGACCAGGCCCGGTAAGTTGTGGCAGTTTGAGTCACCTCCTGGCTTGTCCCCGTCCTCACATCCTGTCTCTCTCCTCTGCTCCTCATGGGCCTCCTGCTACAGGAATGTGGGGGTTTCACGACCGGGACCTGGTTTTGCGGAAAGCTCTCTACACCATGATGAGGACAGGGGCTGAAAGGGAAGCCCTAAAGCGGAGGTGGAGGTGGCAGCAGACGCAGCAGAACAAGGAGGTTGGTACCCACTGGTGTGTTCAGAGCCTGAGACCCACACCAAACACAGCCATGGGCAATAGTAGAGTCCAGAGCTGGGCCCCAAGGCCAAGTCCGTCTTGTGAAGTCAGACAGCAATGGCTTCTGTGACTAGTAAAGCCTCCCCCATTGAAACCAACTGAAGAGGTGCCCATTATGAAAGCTCAGCCCCTGGCACACAGTCACTACATGTCTACTCACAATGCCTGTCCTTGCATAATTATGAAAACCAATCATTTTCTCTGTCAAAAGGTGTCCTGGCTTAATGACAAATTATAGTCACCTATGTCTGGTCACTACTGGTGGTGGCTTGAAGGCTGGGTGTAGCCACAAGCTGGTTCTGGCACAACCTACAGCCTCGGCTTCTGTGTATGTTCACAATCCAAAGAGAATCCCAATCATCCTAACAATGGGAGACATTAGCACTTTGCTGTCCGAGAGGAAGAATCGCCTACTTTCCGATTGAAGTTGGCCCATCATTCCTTTAAACTTTTCAGTGGTCAGCCCCAAGCTTTGTGTGTGCAGATCAATGTTCAGTCATTCTCACCCCCTGGGAATGACCCTTGTTGCTGGGTGGACTCCCCAACAGCATTGAAATTAGAGATTATGGGTTCTGAAGAAATATTGTTGATAGAAAATGGGGACAGTCAGTGGCCACTAGCAGGTGTGACCAGCCTAGGTGCTGGTCAGCCTTGGACTGAGCCAGGGGGTCCAGCAGGGATGCCAGGCTCACTTGGATGGGGCGGGTAAGGAGGCCCACCCACCACCTCCTGAGCCGGCTTCCATTGTGCCAGTCAGGGCTGGTGTACACTGAAGAGGAATGGGAGCGGGAGTGGACGGAGCTGCTGAAATTGGCATCCAGCGAGCCACGCACGCACTTCAGCAAGAATGGTGGCACAGGCGGGGGGTAAGTGCTGCCCCTCACTTTCCCCGGTGGTCACCTTAAGCTCCTGGCCACCCAGTATGGGAAGTGGTTCGAGGGAGCATGTGGTAACCCCAAGCTGGAGGATATAAAAAGATTCCTCCCTTGAGACATTAGACTGTCCTCAAGGACACAGGGCAGAGTTGTGGGGCATGGCTGGACTCCTGCCAGATAGTTGGGGAATGTTTACGTAGCTTCCACATGGATCTTGCAGGTAGAGGCATGGAGTTTACAAGTGTTTCTCCTTCCCCATTGCAGGCATTGGTGGGGAGGGGACTCATTGGACAGCCAGCCTTTATAGGAGGGTAGGTCCTGTACACTGCTGTTGTACTCATCAGGCTCAGAAGCCTCAAGCTCCTGGATTTGGATTTTTTCCAACTAAGTGTCTATTTAATTTCTGGCTTCAAGAAGTCACACTGAGCGAAAAAAGTCATTAAGTGAGCCCATCATCTCCCAGGTGAGCTCCATGGATGTCAAAGGTTTTGCCTTGGTACACATGTAGGGAGTAGCTTATTTCTGCAGACACAACTTAAATGTCCCAGTTTGAGAATAAAGACTGTGGCCAAACAAGACAGCCACAAAACCTGTGGCCCCAGCATTTCAAAGACAGATGTGTGCTTTGGTTCATACTTATTGAAGCTGAGAGCCAAGTTGTCACCCCTGGAGTGACAGCCAAACATAAGAAAGCCTGAGCATTGACATTGAGAAGATTCAAGAAAGGATCAGAAGCTGGCAGACAGCCCATGCTGGCAGTATGTCCCAGTCCCACATCTTAGCATCTGGGTCCTAAGCCACCAACAGCAGGCATGGGGCTTCCCAGGCCTGACACTATATTGAGGACCTCAAAGACAAGCCGTTTGGTATGTAAACCCATGAACACAATTCCCAAAGGGTTGTTTTGTCACTTTATTTTAACAATGTCACATGTTAGCACCAGAGTCTATCTTATTTAGGACATTTGGGAACAAATATTCTAAAGATTCGATCTATTCTTGAAAACTCCACATTCTGCTTTTCTATCTCTCCTGAATCATGCCTGAGATGTGTCTAAGGAATTAGATACATCCCTTTCATTGTTTCCTCTGACACCTGCCAAAGGGCAAACACTTCATAGATGCAGGAGAATTGGCTCTAGCCCAGTGTGTCTTCAGGAGTGAGGGGGTGGGGGGACAATAATAATAGTAAGTGACCCATCACTAGTTACTATGTCCCCTGAGTCCCCCCATCCAGGAGGCATTTGGCCCATGATCACACCACTGATCTTGCCTCAGCTTCTGCTCCTGCTCCCTGGGACCCAAGAGGGCTCAGAGCTCAGTGAGGGCAGAGGGAATGGGGTTTCTGGTGTTCATCCCTGTCTCCCTCCCAAGGGACTCAGGTTTGCCAACCCAGTCAGGGCAGGACCACTGCAAAGAGGCCTACTTGGTGATGGGCAGCAGCTCTTGTCCTCTATTACTCCCTTAAGCTTTGGAGAATAGGAAGAGACAGGGCTTTGAACCAGCTACTCACTCTCCAAGCTCACAAGAAGAGTGCTCTGGTGTCCCAACAGTAGGGATCACATACCTCCAAATGTCCCACCTCCTCTCAGGACCCCTTCAACTATCAGTTTGGTCTCAGTTGTAAAGATAAAAATGTGCCTAATTGGGAGCAATGAGTGATAGATGAAAGATATTATTTTCCCCCAAGAGATCCCTTGGGGTTTTTTAGTCCCCTCCACTGCTAATTGGACAAGCAGGTTTGGGGAGCAGATAAGCATCACATGAGCTACCAGCATCCTCTACCTTCAGGGAAGGTGTTGGGGAGAAGTGTACAACACCCAGTGCCAGTGGGGACTCTGACACCTCCCAGGACCTTGGGAGCACCCCCTCTTTGCTGTCCATTTGCACAGACTACAGCAAGGAAATACTTTTCAGGATGGCATCCAAGCCCTCATGGCTAATTTCTCCTGAAATTTTTAATAATTCCAGGGGCTCAAATCCTACTCCTGTGGCCCCTTCCCTGTCAGAGCTCTGAGTTTTCTATCCTGATGTCTATAGCCCACAGGGCCATGTTTGGGCTTAGGTTGGTCACCTGGATCCCACAGCAGCAGGTAAATCCCAGAAGGAGGCAAGGAGCTGCTAGAAACAAGGTAATTTTGGTACTGACATGTTACTTTTGTAAATGTGTGTGAGCTCTGCATGAGATATCAGCTTTTAGTCTCTCACTGGGTCTTTCCACTTTTCTGTTCCTTCTGGATCACTCTCATGTGGTCAAGCTAGCAGAGAATACCAATATATTTCCTCCCTCCAGGAAGGGCTCCCCTACCATGGAAGTACCACCTTACCTTCAAGATCAGAAGTCTAGAAGAGAGATTTTTTTTTAGTGAATTATCAGTATCTCTACATTTTGCCTCAGTCTTCTCTGGACAAAAGTTAGAGGCTTCTTTTCTTGCATTTTGCTGAGAGATGTGAAGCATCTCTGGGGCTTGAGGTTGGAAGCAACTGAGGGGCTGACTCAAGAATGAGCTTGGCCCTCTTTCTTTCTTCTTCCTGAACGAATCACAGCAGGGGCCCCCAGGCTCACTGGCAGAACCCCAGCAAGAAACACTGGAGGCAGACATGCATGTCTACTGTTCCCAAAGGAGAAGGGTGTAGACCAGGTTGACATCCAGGCAGGGCAGGCTATCAGCTGGATAGCCACCATGAACAGGCTGCTTAAGACTTATGCCCAAAGTATGTGATCACAAAACAGGGCACCCTTGAAGACCCCAGGAAGGCAAGGTGGGTTATGGGCTTCATGTTGAACGTCAGATTCATGAAAAAGAGAGTAGAATCCACAGACATCAACTCAACAAGCACAGTGAAGAGCCAACAACCAGGCAGAGGCAGGTGCTTGTGAGCAGGGCACACTTCTGAGCAGGTCACAACTGCAGGACTATTTCCCTCTGACACTTGTAAATCAAAGTGTAGCAATTTCTCCATGCCAATAAGAGAAATCAGATGTTCTGTTCTGCTGCTCCTGCTCCAGAGACCCTCTGAAATACCATACGTGAAATGCATCCCTCCTGAAGTGCTGCTGCTGGGGTTTTTATAGCCCTGTCTAACCATCACCATCATTGCCATCCTGGGTGCTTGAGCCCACATGGGGAGCAGGAGGAGAGGGATACTGCCCAGAAGGAAGACAAAGAGGAAATAAGTCCACCCTAAATCTGGAAGCTCATCATCCATTTGCACATGTAGCCCCATGCCATACACACACTAGGAAAAGAGGGCACACAATCAGAAGAACCCAGTTACTTGTTCTGAAAGTGATAAAAATCTCTGACAGCCATTAGTTAGTGAAGGCCTCTGGGTACTTCATCTAGTTTCAGGGCAACTGTGAAAGGAAAGCATGTAAAAGGGCCTTGCCTGGTGGACCCTGACCAGAGACTCAGACTTAAAGGCACTGCAAGATAGTCCCAAGTTGGGCATGTGGTGTTGGGCATGTCTCATAAGCTCTCTGAGCCTCAGTTTTGTTCATCTGTAAAATGCACATGGTAGTAACCTCCCTGCCAGGCAGTATCAGTTTTTGATGGTTGTATAGAAAACCACCCCAAAACCAAGTGGCTTAGAGCAGCATCTACCAGATTGCTCATATTCTGGGGGTCACTGGAATTGTCTGGTACCCCTTGTGGAGCTGCAGTCATCTGACAGTTGGTCTCAGTGAGGCTAGATAGTCCCAAGATGTCTCATTCACAGCTCTGAGGCTGAAAACTAGTTCTTCCTGGGCCTCTGTCCACATGGATTTTTATCTTTGAGGAGGTCCAGGCTCAAGAGATTGTAATACAATTTCAGGGCAAGAAGAGAGGGAAGCCCTTGACTTGCTAGTTTATTGTATTGTGCTGGGCACAGCTAAGGAGGAGAGAAAGGAAGGAATGAATCTCTGCTGAGCACCTACCTGCCTTATACACATTATCCTCACCTTGTACATTAGGCATCATCCCCCTTTAAAATTTAGGAAACTAAAGTTCAGAGACATTAAGTGACTTGCCTCCAATTTGTAACAGGTGGGGCTAGAATACAGTCCCAGACATGTCTGAATCACAGCCCTGGGGTTTCCCAGAGCATATACTGTGACAAGCCTTAGTATCTTAAGAGTGCACTGCAGTTAGAACGTTTGAGTCCTAGCATATCTGAGTCTGTCTTCATTCTACTTCACCCTTGGTGGATAGTGTGGCTAGGTATAAAACTCTAAATTCATGAGTTGGATGATGTCCTCAAAGAAAAGGACAGAAAGACATCAGCTTCCTAGCATTCAGTTCCGGTTCACTAATTTGAAATGAGAAACAATTATAGGAAATTCAAAGACTAAATATATTCAACTTCTTCATATTTACAAGCTCTGTAAAGGCTTTGCTCGTTAGCTTAAATTTTATTAATTCCCTTCCATGTATTGTGCATTTTTACATACACAACTTCATTCTGCCATCACAGTAACCCTGTGAGATAAAGATTATAGTCTTCATCTAACATATGAGGAAATGGATTTAGGATGGAAAAGGCCTTTTGTAGGATACTTAATGACAGAGCAATAGTTCAAATTCAGATCTTCTGCCTCCCAGGTTTCCTGCTTTTTTTTCCCGTCCCTTAGTTCAGAAGTCTGTCTCCATTATTAAGGAAAATTGGATTCTTCCTGCCTTCTTACCTTTAGTTCTGTGGGTAATAGAATATGCCTCTTTGTTTTCTAGTCCAATTCTAGATGTGTTTTAAGGGAATACCATTTGAATCATAAATTAATATGATCATGTAGAGGTTTTCCTTCTTTAATTAATAGTGTGGGTTACCGTGAATGATATTTGAATATTGAACCAGCCTTGCATCCCAGAGATGAACTCTTAGTGTTTTGAAATTTCTTATTTTGCTCAATTTGGCAATATTACATTGAGGATTTTTGCATCTGTGACCATACAGATTATTGGAATATGGTTTTCTCTTTATACACTGCTGTTTTTTTTTTCTAGTTTTGGAGTAATGCTAGTCTCATAGAACACATTGGGAAGTATTAACCTCTTCTATTTTCTAGAAGAGATTTTGTAGAACTAGTGATATTTCTTTACATGTTTGGAGAATTCACCAGTATATCAATTAGCTACCAAAAATTTCCTTTTCAGAAGGCTATTAATGATAAATTTAATCTATTTAATAGAAAGTAGAAGGATGCCTGGGTGGCTCAGCTGTGGAGTGTCTGCCTTTGGCTCAGGACATGATCCCCAGGGGTCTCAGGGTCCAGAGATTGAGTTCTGCATCTGGCTGTCTGCAGGGAGCCTGCTTCTCCCTCTGCCTGTGTCTCTGCCTCTCTTTCTATTTCTCTTATGAATAGATAAATAAAATATTTTAAAAAAGAAAGAAAGTGGAAATAAGTGAATTTGGGTAGCTTATTTCTGAACAATTGTTCATTTCATCTAAATTGTTAAATTTATGTGTATAGCATTGTTAATAATATTCCTTTTGTAACTTATTAATGTCTGTGAGGATCATTAGTGATATTCCCTCATTCTTTCCAAATTCAGCAGTTAGTGTCTTTCTTTTTTTTTACTTTGTTAGCCTTACTAAAGTTTTATCAATTTTGTTGATCTTTTAAAATAATTTTTGTTTAATTGGTTGTTTTTCAGTTCTCAGTTTCATTGACTTCTGCTCTTTAGTGTTTCCTTCCTTCTGCTTGCTTTGGGTTTATTTTACTCTAATTTCTCTATTTTGTTCAGGTAGGCACTTAAATTATTAATTTGAGAACTTTCTTTTTTGTAGTACATGCATTTAAGGGCTATAAACTTTCTTCTTTGTAGTACATGCATTTAAGGGCTATAAATTTCCCACTAAGCGCTGATTAGCTGCATGCAACAAATTTTGATATGTTGAATTTATATTTTTGTCCGGTTTAAAAGATTTTCTAATTCGTTTAAGAAACTCCTCTTTACTGAATTATTTAAAAGTGTATTGTGTAATAGATTTTTATTGTCTATCTTCACTTATTCTTATTTAAATGCATTATGGCCTATTAACAAAATTGGTGTTATTTGAATTATTCTAAATTTGTCCAAGTTTGCTAAGAGGTAAGCTTATGGTCTAACCTTGTGGATATTCCATGTGTTTCTACACGGATGTGTATTCTGTACTTGTTGGGCTACGATTCCTATAACAGTTCAGTGTTCAAAGCCTTTGCAGTCCTATTCATCTACACTCCATTTGTGACCTGGGTATGATCTATTCAGTCCATCCATAGATCCTTTGATATACTAATTAGGACCAAACCTATACATACGCAGCTCAGGGCTGGGGGAAGGGAGTACAGGAGTTCATAAAAAGCCTCAGGGGGTTGTTTTCTCAAGTTCTCCCTTTCCATGATCTTGCAGGTACTTTTTGGTTCCCTGGAACTCCATTTTCTGTCTCCAACCCAGAATTCTAGGGCCTTAGTTCCAGCACTCTGCCATACAGTTTTATGACTGCACTTGTTTCCTGGGCCAGATAACCAGAGGACAGAGAGGGGAAAATACTAAACAAAATGGGGTCCACCCCTGTCCACTCTCTTGTCATTACAGCTCCATTGATCAATGAAGGAGATCCTCTCTTTTAGATTTTTAGCTCCCAATGGCTTCTGTTGTGGCCTCTCCCACTGCCTACAGAAGACATGAGAATTGGAGCATGAATGAAAGGGGAGAATAAAAATGGGATTTCTGTACTTTAAGTGAGCTTTAGGAGTTCCCACTTCTCACTCTCAAACTAGAGGGCACCCTTCTGTTCCCTCACCAGTGCGCACTTAGGGTTTCAGGATATGTTGCATTCACATCTGGAAACACCAGAAGGTAAAAAAAAAAAAAACGTAAATTCTGTTTTCTTCCCCAATCCACCAGCTGTTTACTTCACAGAACCTTTCAATAACTCCTCCATGCATTCTATCCAGGTGGGAGGGTTGTGTTCTGGAGAGAAGGAGTGTAGTACTCTTATTTGATCTGCACAGCAGCAAGAATCAGACATAAAGTGGTAGACTACAGGTTTGGATGTGGCAGAGATAAAACAGAAGTTCTAGATCAACAGAATAGGTGGGCTAGGCAAGGTAGGTTGAGAGGGGTCTTGGCAACCTGCATCCTCACTGCTCTTTACCTGTATCACCCCTCCATACACACGCACCAGAAGACATTCCTACCAAGTTTAGCAGTTGAGCATTTTCTTAGGATCCATTGTGACAAGTTATATGATTTGGGGAAGATTCAGTTGTGCTGTAGCATTTATTGTTGGGGGTAAGTAGCCTGTGCCAAGAGTTTTACATGTTCTTATTGTATCAAAACTAATCCGAGTGAATGATAGGGCTGTTTATGCAGGAATTCCCTTTGATGTGCTTGGTCTTCCTCACTTGGAGACCCTTAGGAAGGGCAGCTTCCTTGAACTGATGTTGCCATTCAGAAGGCAATGTTCTTGTTCTGTGACATCTTTGGCTTCCCAAGGTAACTTATGCACCAAGGTCTCCCCTACAGTTTGATGTGTTTTGTTGGAATCTCATCAGCAACTCAGAAGCTCCAGAAAGCCTTTCTGATTCAAAATTTGGGAAGTCATAACCCTGAAGACATAGATTTCTAGGTGCTCCTATTTTCATTGTTGATTTGCATGTCAATAATGGAATTATCATGAAAGGGATTCAGCTATTTTTGGAAGGGAAGTGATCTATGGGATAGGAAAAGAAAGAATGTATTTATAATTCTCTCAAAGTTTACTTTTTCGAAAGATATATTTATTTTATTGTATTTTAAACTCTTTAGTAACATGGATTGTGTTTGTGACCCCATATCTCAGGACTGGGAGAGAGGGCATCTCTGCACTGTCTCTTTAAAGTACCACTTGTTTGTGCTCTGCCCATAGACATGTTGCACTGTTCTGCACATCACTCTGTCCTGAGCCTCTGCCTCATCCAGGACTCATTTATGTTTTATATTGTCTCCTCATTAAGACTGCAATATTCTGATGGTACAGCCAAACCCAATGGTTCTTGAGTCTCTTCCAACCCTACCTCAGTGCTGGGCACCCGTTGCTATGCTATATGTGTACCTGGAGAGCCAGACCCAGAACCAGCAGACATAAAGCTGACCATTTGTGCTGCCACACACACCCAGGGAAGATGTTCCTGCCCAGGTCCTATGATACCAGCACCCACACCTGGCCCATTAGAAGGCAGAGAGCAAAGGCCAGCCCTGATGGGCCCAGTGCTCACCCCTTTCACTGGCAGGCTGGGAGCCAGAGTAGGGAGCTGTCCCTTCTCAAAAGAATCTGGATTTTCAGGAATCAAGGAAGGTCAGCATTGTTAGGTAGATATTAAAGCCTTGTCATCTAATGAGCCCACTTACGTGTTACATTATATTATGTGTCAAGCAGGGCTGGGAAGCTGTCATAAGCACAGCCAATGACAGATCCAGAAGCTGAGATTCAGAAAATTAGGTCAGTTCCCAAGTCCTATAGCTCACAAGAGAGAGCCAGAATCCAAACTTAGAACTGACCAAAAACATAAACCTATACTCTTAACAAATGAAAAACAGGTATGGAGAGCAAGAATTAAAAACATATCTTGAGATTTGTGATAAAAATAACTTTTGTTCTTTAACCTTTTATAAAAGATAAGCTTACTTGTTCTCTGTTGAGTGAGACAGGTTAAGTGAAGGCTGAGAGGATCTTAAAACAGGGAAAAAAAGAGACACAGGAAAGGGGCCCAGTTCAAGGACCTCTGCACAGCTCCCACAGGGTATCTTGTGTCCTGGTTCCCCACTTCTCTTGTATGTTTCTCATTCTGCTTTTCCTCTGAAGTTGTTTCTGTAATTTCATTGCTATGTTTATATAATTTTGTAGTCTGTTTACTTCATTTCTTCTTTATTGGCCTATTTCAGAAATACCTAGAATCCATAATGATTTCATGATGCACAGTCTCAGAGATAAGAATTTGAGTCTTTTAAGGAAAAGTAAGTAGTGTTCTATGCTGCAGGGTGCCCAAACCCCAGTCGGCGCTCCAAGGCCTAGGATTGGCTTCTCATTAGATAGGAGGCTTTTTTGTAAGTATTCCTTAAAGTTCTCTGATTTCCACCAGCAAACCAAGCAGGAGAAGCAATTGTTCAGCTAAGGAGTTCTTATATTTGAAGATGTAGAATCCAGATCTAATTTTTAAAGACTTTTCTAATTAGAAATAAGACCAAAGTCAATTCTTCATCTATCAGGAGATTCCTTGACCTTTCTGCCTAAAGAAACTACCTTTTTATCATTGAGCTTATTAATACCTGGTAATTTTTTATTTGGTCATCTGTTAATCAAGTGTTTCCACCCCTAGACCTGCATACGTGTACACACATGTGCACGTACACTCATACACACACACACACACACTCCAGGACAGTGCTACACCTATCACAGCTACTCAGTAAATATTTGTCATACAATTGACCCCAGCTTATTGATTATAGGTAATTACAGGTAATAAGATTATTATAGGTAATAAGATATTCATCACCCCACAAGCCACCTGGCTGCTCTTAAGAAGTTCCTATCAAAGTCTGAGACCCACTTAAGAGTACCAGGAGAGCCCACCATTCTTCATTCTTATTTGCCCAGGTTATAGCTCTTAGCCTAGCCCCTACTGTCTACACTGTGCTTTAGGAAATCTCTTGAAAGGCTTCCATTTATTCAGACACAGTTCCTGGCCAGGTACAAAGTCCCATAGCGGGTACAGGCCGGCCTCAGCTCTGCTCAGGGCCCTGGTTGCTAATCTCCAGCCCCTTGGAGTCTACATGCCAATTCATCACAGGTGTTGTCATGGCTCCAGCCCTGCCTGGGAGAGAAGCTTGAGTCCCACCACTCAGAAATGCGGCTAGTGACATATATGCATGAAGAGTGCTGTGCAGCTGTGAGAGAAAGGACACTACATACTGCTCTGGAAATATCTCCGGGATGCACTATTAAGAGGGAAAACCAGGGGTCAGAATAGCAAGTGTAATGCCCTTACACCTAAAGGTAGAGGAGGGTATATATATCAGTATAGAATCTAAATATTTTAATCTTATAGCTTTAAATGGAAAGGTCCATGAAAAACCAATAACTATGTCACCATAGATGGAGTGACTATACAACTTATATCCAAGCTAAAGCATTGAGCAGAGTGGGGGTTGGGTACCAGCCACTCAGAATGCATAAAGCAGGACTTTTCTGAGCAAAATGAAAAGTGTGGTCACTCCCATCTGGGGAAGGGGGACACAAGAAGGATCCCAGGAGGCCTGTGCCCAAGCTGCTCCTCTGTGTGGCCTTTTGACTGCCCTTAGGTAAGACCCCCACCATTGTCTCAGATTGGCTTCCTTGTCCATGACATGGATTCTTGCTACATAGTCTCCAAGGGCTGTGGAGACTTAAATGTGTGCCATTTAAGCCAGGGCACCCTCATATCTGCACTGTACTTTTGACTCTCCCACCATCCTCTGTGACCTGAGATACTGTCTGGACCCCACTCCGCCATCTTTGCTTCATGTCTACCTGAAGGAAGCTCCAGCCCAACCTCTGCTCTGGTCACCTTTCACTCTGTCTTCCCCAGGGGATTTTCACTAGGTTAATGGTGTAACCTTATTCTCAGGACTTCTCTCTACCTGGATATACCTTGCAGACAAGTGCACATGTGTTATATCACAGAACACATTAGGAAGTTGTTGGGGCATGCAGTCTCTTTAAGCATGAAGTCATTATATTTGCAGGTTAGTCTTCTTACCAGTAAACACCAATTTTAGGGATTTTTACATGTCTTTTCCCAAAAGCCAGATTCTGTTTACAATCCCAGGACTAACATTTGCTCAGTGAGCTCACAGGAAGATGATGTTAAGCCTCTGCATAAAAAGCGGAAGAGAATTTTCAGGATTGGTTTCACCAAGCTGATTTCTGCCAGTGGGCTCAGTCACAGTAATCCACATAGGCAGGTCTCAGTTCCAAAGTCTTGTCCCATAAATTATCCTTTTTGCCCATCAGAACAGCCTGAGGAGTTGCTGAGCCAATGTTCTCAGCCTGAATTCAATAGAACAGGAATAGACACCAAGGCTCCAGGAACACTAGAGTATGTCTGTGGTGTTGAGGAGTAAATGCAGAACCAGCACCCACCTCCAGTTCAAACACACTCTGTAAAATATGCAAACAATCAGCTAGAAGCAAAGAGGGAAGGACATTATCATTCTCAAGCTGCCCCTAGGGTTCACTGAGGGCTCATAGTTGATCTTTAGCTCTCATGTTAAACCCTATAACTCTGTGCTGTAGCACAGAACCAGAGATGGACAGACATATGGGTGAGTGGATGGATGGATGGATGGATGGATGGATGGACAAATGAATTGGTGAATGGGTGGAAGAATGGAGGGTGGATAGATAGATGAATGTGTATGGACAAGTGGGTGGATGGGTGGATGGCTAAACAGTGGAGGGACAGATCTTAATTGAGGGCCTCTACAGTGCCTTTTATCATTCCAGCATAGTGTAAGTGCTCAGTAAATATTGGCTAGTTTTTCCATTTGAAACACAATGGCTCTGCTTTAAATTTTGCATGTGGAATGCTTAGGCAGTACGTCTGTGCCTGGTACATGGTCAGCCCTTGCACTGTTGCTGCAGTGAGGCCCTTTCTGCATAGCTATTTAGACACCAGAGTGTTCCTACATGGAGTAAAAGTGCAACTGAGAACCCAGGGCTGAGACAGGTGCCCCTCACCTTGCCATTTCTTCTTCTCAGCTTTAATATCTGACTTTCTAATGCCTCATCTCTTTCCAGGGCTGACCTCTCCATCTACTGGATTAGTGAAGGAATAGCACTCCACATTTCTAACATTTTTCTCTGAGTATGCAGGTTGTAACTCTGTGTTCCCTCTTGTCCATGCTACTTATTATCTTGTTCAACTGTCCACTTGCTTGTGAGCACTTACTGTATGACAGGGACAAGCAAGCAGCTTCTGGAAGCACTTGAACCTCACACACCCAGTAGCCTTCCTCTCAGCTGTGACTGGACAGGATAATCACCTGGGATATTTTTAAAAGCACAGCCACAAGCACTGTATTTAGACTTGGTGTGTGTATGTATATTTAAAACACTCCTTTTCTACTTCTCTTCCCTTCCTGAAAAATTCAGTCCTAAAGCCATGTGGTGTGGCAAAACAAGGTGAACATCTGCAATGGGCAGGTAGGGGGTCGTTAGGACACAGAGGACCAAAGCCAGAGTGTCATATCCAGTAGGGTAAAGAGGACAACTTGGAGGCGAGGGGACAGCAGAGGTGGGCAATTGCTTACATATGGAGGGATTGATCAAATAAGGAAATAGTTTAAGATTAATAGAAATCAGGTTTCTCACTGTTGGAGAAGGGAGTTATGAGTAGAATTAACTTGGGGGTGTTAGATTGGAATTGGGAGTATCAGAGGACTCAAAGTTAATAGAAAGATGACAGATGAAAATATTTGTATACATATGTGAGTGTAGACAGCACACACATGCATTCACTCTATTCACTGAGTCTAGAAGCAATGACATTCCAATACTAATGATCATATTTTGGTTTCTAAACACCATTATCCACTATTAAAAAAAAAACTCCTTAGAGAAATGGTTGAAGAGAAGGTACAAGATGAATCTGGATAAAGATGTAGGAGATTATATATATATATATATATATATATATATATATATATATATACAATGTAATATTACTCAACCATCAAAAAAGAATGAAATTTGCCATTTGCAACGACGTGGATGGAACTAGAGGGTATTATGCTAATTGAAATAAGTCCATCAGAAAAAGACAAATACCGTATGAGTTCACTTACACGTAGAGTTTAAGAAACAAAACGAATGAAGATAGGAGAAGGAAAATAAAAATAAAATAAGATGAAAACAGAGAGGTAGACAAACCATAAGAGACTCCTAACTCTAGGAAACAAACTGAGGGTTGCTGGATGAGAGGTAGGCAGGGAGATGGGGTGATAGGCCTTAAGGAGGGGAGGTGATATGATGAGCACTGGGTATTATATGTAACTGATGAATCACTAAATCCCATCTCTGAAATTAATAATACACTATATGTCAATTAAATTGAATTGAAATCTTTAAAAAATTTTTATTAAAAAAAAAAGATAAACCTGGACCATATTCTATGTAAGAAAGCTAGGAAGCCCTCTGAAAAATCATGGGGCTGTGTCATAAGGACACAGCTTGAATGAGCCACATTAACCCAAGCAGGGCATATCTGAGCATCAAAATAATCACTAATGGATTATAACTCATTGAATAAAATAGAAACCAGGATTCCAGGGTGATATCAATCAATGTATAAAGATTTGATGAGGAGTAGAATATGTACATAGATTTACAATTCCTCCCCACATAATGCTTATTAATGATGGAGGGGAAATGAGTAGCTCTATAGCGGGAAGCCTGACAGACAGCTAAAGGGAATGGCCCAAGTTGACATTTCCAATAGTGGGACAGTCCAAAGGCCCAGGCCACCTGATATGACGCTGCGAGAAGGACACAGCATAATCCAATACAATCTAATCACATCAAGAAATAGAGGAACCTAGACTAAAGACATTCTGCAGAATACCAGGCCTGTAGTCTTCAAAAGTGTCAAAGTCACAAAAGTCAAGGAACCCAAGAAAAATGTTCTAGATCAAAGAGGTCTAATGAGATACCGCAACTAAGAGCAGCATGCTGGAGTGTTTGTTTATTTTTTTTAAAGATTTTATTTATTCATTCATGAGAAACACAGAGAGAGAGGCAGAGACATAGGCAGAGGGAGAAGCAGGCTCCTCAAGGGGAGCCCGATGCAGAACTTGATCCCAGGACCCCAGGATCACGATCTGAGCCAAAGGCAGACACTCAATCACTGAGCCACCTAGGTGCCCCTGGAGTCTGTTTAAAAGACATTTTGGGGACAGTTGGCAGACTGTGACTGAGGTCTGTCATGGTGATCAGATCTATTGGTGTATTAGTGATTGGATGTACCCTTGATTTCGATGACTGCATTGTAGTTTTGTAGGAGAATGTTCTGTTCATAGGCTAAACACCTAAACTTTTCCAAGATTCTGGATTTCAGGTTGGCAATTTACTTTCAAAAAATTCCAAACAGGGACGCCTGGGTGGCTCAGCAGTTGAGCATCTGCCTTCGGCTCAGGTTGTGATCCCCGGGTCCTGGAATTGAGTACCACATTGAGCTCCCTGCATGGAGCCTGCTTCTCCCTTTGCCCCCCCCCCCGCCCCCCACCCTCAATCTCTCTCTCTCTCTCTGTGTCTCTCATGAATGAATAAATAAAATCTTTTTTTAAAAAAAAAGATTCCAAACAAACGAAAAAGGGATTTATACTATATGCACAACTTTTTGTCATCTTTTGGTTGCTGTCAAGTATTTTTAAGTATAAAAGTAAAGCATTTTGAATCACCAAAAATAAATAAATAAACTTTTTTAAAAAATAGGTACAATAACAACAAAATTCCCCAGTGATTGATGCATTCCTGAAGAGTCACAGCTTTTGTTCTAGAAGTAAATCAAGTAGTTAGCTGTGGGCCAGAGCGGTACAGCTATTTCCCCAGGCCACCCCACCCTGGGTGCTCCCACAAAGCTCCACTTGCTAGCTCTGCCCCCCCTTGCTCCAGTCCTCACAGATTTCCCTTGGTTAATTCTGGACATCACCCAAGTGCTCAAGAAGAAGTGCAAGTGCCACCTGAGGGTCTTGTGTGAGTGCTGCCACCTTGGCACCCATGGATGCTGCAGAGGCCCCACCAAGCTGTGAGCTCTGGCTCTCATCTCAATGGGCTCTTCCATTGGGGTGGCTGGGTTGTTGAAGGACTCCCGGCTACAGTCTTCTGCCCAAAATCAGAGTTCTAAGTGAATGCATTTCTTGGAGGCAGCTCTTTCTCCTGAGCCTCAGACATGGGTCAGGGATGCAGGCTATGGTGGGACCAAGTAGCCTGGGTCAGAGTCACTCCCCTCCTGCTCTGAGGATTGAAATCCAGGTAACCTTCTCACCACCCTCTTCTGTTCTGGGGTGGGGAGTATTTCCTAGAAAGACCTCAGATCTATGTAGCAATGGGCCCCATCAGCCCACCTGACACGCACAGATGCACCTGTGCCCCTGGTGGGTAAGGCTTCAGCTCAAGCTGCTGGATATAAGAATGAACCAAAAAAGGAAACCTCCATCCCTGCTTCCCCCACTGCATCCTTGTTAAGTGTCCCCAGATAACTAGCCCCCATGTTGCCATATGCACTCTGGGTGGGCTGCCTCTGTCATCAGGGGGGCCTTGTCTTAAAGGTGACCACCAGCTATCACCAGCAGCTTCTCTTTCATTGTCCCCTGGACCACCCAACGCAGGGTGGGGGTGAGGATCTGGGCTTTGTGTTTTTGCCATCAGTGGGTGGCATTGCAAGGAGGTGCCCCTGAGGGCCTCAACAGGCGGTGTCCATAGAGGTAACATCTGAATGGAAGGTGTCTTCAACAGCCCCCACCCTAATTCAGGCTTGCTTTGCTTTGTCTCCTAGTGTGGATAACTCTGAGGACCCCGTGTACGAGAGTCTAGAGGAGTTCCATGTGTTTGTTCTCGCCCATATATTAAGAAGACCAATAGTTGTCGTAGCAGATACAATGTTGAGGGACTCAGGTGGAGAAGGTAAGTTTATGTGTAATAAAACAGCCATATATGATACATGACCCAGAAGACATAACATCCCAATTAAGAAAGAGGCAGCCTAATATACAAGTTGAGGCTCCCAAAAGGCCACAGAGCCTTATTCTATAGGGATGAAGATCATAATATTTATCATTCCTCCTTCACTTGGTAGTGTTCTTCCCCAGGGGCAGGAGGGGAAGTCATCCACGCATCCATCTACACTTTGTGTCATTAGCAGGTGGCCATGAGAAATCTGGCTGAGTGACAGTTGGAACTAAACCTAAAGGGTCTCCCAGTGCCCGACCATGTGCTCAGAGTGAGAGAAGCAGCCCACATTTCTCCAGGGGTGCCAGGCGTATCCCAGGGCCCCTGAGCCACTCTAGTCCCCTCCTGCCCCTCTGCAGGCTATGTATGTGTCAAAGAGAAAAAAGAGACAGAAAGCATGAAATCACAGGACAGAATTGGGGCTGGGGGAGAAGAAGGAAAGGCTGCTCATCTTACCCACCCCCCCAAGAGCCAAGCACTGGCTCTCATGGCCCCATTTGCATGTGTTCTCTCTCTTGGCCTTCCCCGTACCCTTCCAGGGTGGACTCTGAAGCCCAGAGAGGCTACACAATGTGCCCCACCCCTCAGCTAAGGCCTTGGAGGAACCAGGTCAACGCAGGACAGGAAGTGCCTGCAGTGGACCCTCCCTCCAGCCTTTCTGCCAGAGCAAGTAGCAAGGCCACTTCAGGAGATCATGGGGCAACCATGCTATCTAAAGAGTAGGGAAAGAAGAGGAGTCAGGGAATATGGGCCAGAAAGGTCACGCCCAGTGCAGCCGCCCCTGCCACTCAGCAAAACTCTCCACTTCCAGCCCCTCCCAGACTATTTTCACTTTCTTTTCACTTCCATCACCAGCAGGAGCCAGTCCCTTTTGGTGTCATGTTTCCCTTTTGTCACTTCTCAAAAAGGTCTCCTTGCTAGGTAAATGTCAGTGACTTATTCCTCCAGCCTAACCTAAATTTAGACCTGAGTCTTAACAAAAGTCATGGGGCTTCCAGAGGGTCCTACAAATTAGGATGATGCCCATAATGCTAAATCACAAATACCAAAGGAAGTCCAATGGGGCCATGGCTGTCATGGTGGGAAGGAGCTGGGAGTACTCTGGTCTTGCCCAATGCCATCTCCTTCCCTGTGCCACCAAGTGACAGAGGCAGCCTCTCTGCCTGCAAAGTCTAGACTCCCATTGGGGTTCCCCTGGATACATGAATCTGTTCCCGCATAAGGCTGGGTCCATGCTTTTTTCTATCCTACCTGTGCCCAAGAGTGTGGCCCTCTTGAAAGTGGACCTACCCCCCACCTCTCAGCCCATGGGCAAAACCAATGTAGATAAAGCAAAACTGTTAGAAGGAAACCTAAGAGTTCCTCAAAAGCATCACGGAAGCTGATTGTTCTTGCATTCAGCTCACAGAAATACAGTGAGTGAGTCACTGATTCCAAGGCCAAGAGGCAAAGTTCTTTATGATTAAAAAGTATATGCTGTACCAGGGCAGATATTTCTGGAAGGTATTCTATTTCAGTGAAGGTTTAGGTTTCTCTTCCGTATCTTTGATGAGTAAGAAAATGAACATGAGTATGTCCCAGTTACTAAAGGAGCCAATCCCCATCTCTCATTTCCCATCTGACTTACAATTCCGTCCTGGAGCTTTCTGGTTGGTTCCTTTGGACTCAACAGAAGAGCTTCTCAAACTATAGAACAAGCAAGCTCTTGAGAAGCATAGATTTTGTTCTGTATATAAATGCTTTCATGAATACATGCAGAGGAAGAAGCTCATCCCCAAAAACGTGGATTTCCAGGCAGTCATCGGGGTATGTCATTGGTGAGTTCTTGGTCACCTGTGCAGGTCTCAGGGCAGCAGGCTGTCCCTGGGAAGATCACAGTGAAAAGCCTCGGCCCTGTCCCTCTTGTCTCCAGGGTGCAGCCTGACAGGGCACAGGGACAAGCAGGAGGACTCTGTGCCATGGGAGCAGGAGGGAGTGGGGTTCCCTGGGCATGCGTGGAACTGCAGGTCTCATCCCCCTGGTACCTATGAGCCTAAGCTTTCTCACCCATTGCCAGGTGGGCAACACCCAGCTTACTGCCATGCAGGTGGGACAGCAAACACCTAAAGCCATGGTCTGAGACCACCCTCCCTTCCTTCTGTCCCACCACATCATGCAGGGTGGTGAGGGATGCCTCCTATGTCCTCTTCAGGCTCCACATGCCCTCACCATTTCTGTCCACAGCATTTGCTCCAATCCCATTTGGAGGAATTTACCTGCCCTTGGAGGTGCCTCCCAACAGATGCCACTGCTCACCTCTGGTTCTTGCCTACGATCAAGCGCATTTCTCTGCCCTTGTGTCCATGGAGCAGAGAGATCAGCAAAGAGAACAAGGTATGCCCACTGCCACCTCAGAGACAATGTACAGGGCAGGGGTGGGCATAGGATGACATGGGGAGGCAGAATGTGGGGTCCTCCACAAGGAGCATACTCATGCACACTCAGCAGTGATGGGTTTTGTGTGTAAATGCTACCTAAAGGAGTATGCATGTATATATGTTATCATTGGAAGTGACAATGTCAGAGACAACTTTTAATTTAAAATACAAAGCAAATTAATAATTTCTATCACACTTAAATAGCTTTTTCTATTTTTCCCTTTCACATATATGTATATTTTATATGGATATAATTCATCTTAGATGTAAATTTTCTTAAGTCCCTAGAGCAGAGGTCAGCAAACTATAGCCCATTGCCTATTTTTGTAAATAAAGTTTTATTGGAACACAACCACATTCATTCATAGAAGGAGTACTGGTGTGGCAGAGCAAGCATATGCTGTAGGAGTGTGGTGTTGGGCATGGAAAGGCCTGGGTGCTGCTGCTTCTTTGCTGTGTGGAACAAGGGGTACTATGTGACCTCCCAGCCTGCCTCCTTGTCTGTCTGCCAGGGCAATAATACCCACCTCCCCAGATGCTGAACCTCTCACCTTCCCTGCCCTGCCCTGGAGCCCCTCACCCCCATTGAGGGACATCACCACTTAACTATGAAGTGACCATTGCAGGATAGTCCCTCCATGCACTGAAGTCCTCAATGGTCTTGCAGGTAATCCCTAGGAAACAGCATTGCCTATCCTTAGGCAGTCCTGTCTCCTGATCCTTCAATATTGCTTCAAAGATAAACCTAAAGGTCTTGACTATATCCCTTCCTAGCCATCAGTAGGGCCCAGTGTCTCCCCAAAATGACCTGCTAAAGGTGGAAGAAATAGAGAAGACCTGTCCAGGAAGCCATCACCAGAGGAAGCCAACCACAGGGCTCCTTGAGGGTGGCTGTCCTTCTTTCTGGCCTACAGCAGAGACTGCAGGGGCCTTTTGGCAAATACCAGATCCTAGCATTTCAGTTATTACTGTTACCTGGTGGTTGGGGGTACTGGAAAGAAGCTGAGAGGTCAGAAGCCCATCTAAGTAACAGACTCAGCCTCTCTTCTCAGCCTTTATAATGCCAAGGAGAATGGAAACAACCACAGAAATCCATGCTGTAAGCCCCCAAAGGAAGATATGGGCTGCAAGGGACTCACAGGAGAGAGGGGCCACTGCTGCTTCTACCACAGGGAGTCTTTCCTGAAGTGGTGGTCCAGGGCTGGCACAGCAGCTTTCAATGTTCTCAGGGATTCAGGTTCCTAGCATCTCCTTGCTCTACCATTATTATCCTATGGTTTTATCCTCATGATCATAGGATGTGTGCTGCAGCTGCAGATTCATAATGATGCTCAGGGAAAGGCTCACTTATCACCTCTGCAGGATGCTCGGTGCCACACATAACTTTGGAAACTGGCAAACAGCAGGAAAGGATCAGCCCAAATCCCACATTTCCTCAGTGAACTGGTGAGGGGACTTTGCTCTGAGCAGAGGTATCCCTGTAAATCATGAAGGGAGAAACAACAGCATTGCTAAGAGCTGAATTCATATGTTGAAGTCCTAATCCCTTTTCCTCAGGATGTGACTGTATTTGGAGACAGGGCCTTCTGAGGGCTAAAGTGAGGTCATGTGTATGGACCCTAATCCACCTGACTGGTATCCCTATAAGAGATTAGGACACAGACACACACAGAGAAAAGACCACATGAGGACACAGGGAGGAGACAGCCATCCACAAACCAAGGAGAGAAGCCTCAGAAGGAACCATCCTTGCTGACAAGTTGATCTAGGACTTCCAGCCTCCAGAACCATGAGAAAATACATTTCTTCTCTGTTGCTTTCTTATAGCAGCCCAAGCAAACTAATACAGACAGATGAGAATACCAAGGTCTTCAAGCCCAAGTGAAGAGTCTAAACACAAATAAGCAAACACCATAAAACATGGTTTTAAAAAACATATTTTCAGAGTTTATTGGGAGCAACAAACAGTTGTGTTGCCCCTCAGATCTCTTGGGATCTATTTCCCACCTGAGACCTGAGACCTGAGACCTTGATCAACAGTGTCCCAGATGTTTACAGAAGATCTTTTCCTCCCAGACCACCTACCTGGAAGGAGAAACCCAGCTCTGACCCCACATCCCACTCCCTCTCCACACACACACACAACACACACACACACACACACACACACACACACACACACACACTACAGTAGGCCAGCTAGGTACCTGGGTGGAGGCATTACAAAGCTTATGACTGACTTCGGCTTCCACTGAGGACCAGTCAGAGCCAATGACATCTTACTTTGGCTTCCAACCCAGAACCAGAGTTCATGAGAAATAAACAGTGGAGAGGAGGGTGCCTTGGCACCTCTGACCTGCCCCTCCCTCACAGAGCCACCATGTCCAGGCCGAGGGTTTGTTGGAGCTGGAAAGAACACCAGCTGACCCAGTGCTCCAGCTGCGCCCCACAAAAGAGCAACTCACACAGGCCACCTGGCCAATCAGGGCCACAGGCAGGGCTTGAATGAGGTGTCTTGACTCCTATCTGGGACTTCTTCAAACTTTGTTTGACATTTTCTTCTAAAGGAGAAGAAAAGGAAAAAATGCCTACTGGAACTTTTATAGAAGGTAGGAACAAAAATGACTGGTGAGAGACCAAAATGTGCTTCTGCCCACCTCCAGTGGTCTCGGCCTCCAGGAGAAGGCTAAAAGGAGAGATGTGGCCTAGGGAATCCCCCCAGGTTCCTTTGCTCTCTCCACACCATCTAACTTGTCTCCTCCCACAGCCTGAACCCAGGTTATCTCTCAAATCACACGTGGCTGCCAAGTAGGTGCTGTCTGTAGCCAGGTGCACTGAGCAAGGGCAGCGTCAGCATGAAAGCCTGGCCACGGCCCGCTCCCCACAGGCAAGCTGTGCAGTACGCCTCTCTTTGAGAATTCCTTTTCTCTGTCCTGATATCCTTCCTGACTAGATTGTTATGACCAATAAATGAAGGATTTGATTGCCCCAGGGCAAGTCAGATAGTCAGCACTCAACACATCTGGGTGAGCGTGCACGGAACAGATACTAGGTAGGAGGTGCCAAGATTGGGCAGCACCTACCTGCAGTGTGTGCACAGTCACGTGGAGAAGAGCCTTGAGACCAAGAGGACCCCAGGGATTCAGAGATTCAGAGGGGAGAGATAAAGGTGCTGCCCAGAGGAGGTGGCATTTCACATAGCAAACCACATGGCAAACCCAGGGGAGCCCACTCTAAGCAGGGATGTGCACTGGCTAGCCCTGGCCCTGGAAAGGCCCCCATAGCCACATGGAGGAGGCCCAGGTGTCCAGAGCGGAGGAGGAATTGACATGTGCTCTGGAAGGCTGAGGATGACAGGGCATCACTAAGTGGAAAAGAGAAGGGGAAGGTGTCTGGTGTATACAGAGCCCAAGAGTCCATTCAAACTGCAGAACTCCTTTGTTCAATTTATCCAATCTGGACATTTCTGGCTCCATTCATTGGCATCACCTTCTTGACCAACAGATGCTATATCCATCAGTAGTTGACTAAGGGTATGTGAGAGCTCCCTGGCCTCTCAACAGCCAGGGTGCCCGTGTAGGGGGATCTGAGGGCCCATTATAACTGATGGTGGGTTTTTCAAAAAGTAATTTTCTGTAAGCTCTGGTTGAACCAGAGCCCAGCAAGTATTTGGAATGTGGCTAATCCTCACAACTCCACTCAAGGGAAAGAGGGGTCATCCCACTGGTGGTCCAGCAGAGCAAAGGGCAGGACTGCCACATACCTGGTTGGGGGCATAAAAGCCCTAACATGAGTGCTAGGCATTCCAAGGGCCAGATCTGGCCTATAGTCAGGGTGCAGGCTGTGGGTGGGCTCCAACTGTTTCCTGTACAACCCGGTGGACCTGGCTGCATGGATGTTGTTCAACAAATACTCCCTGAGAATGTTTATGTGATGGCACACTATTCCGGGCACTTGTGACCAGGATAGTTAAATGAGCTAACTGGTATAATGAGTACCTGGAATTGGATTCCTTCCTTCACAGGGGCAAGACCCAGTGGCTTCTGGGCCTCAAGCATGGGTGCAAGCAAAGCAGAGCCTCACCTGGGTGACCAGGTGACCAGGTGACTGGGGCTCCTACAAAGAGCTAGGAGCTCCAGTGCCAGGTGCCCCAAATTCAGAGACCAGTGTTCCCAGCCTGGAACAGGGCCCAGGGCAGGCGTTGATGGGGCTCTTTGTCAATGCCCCCAGTGTCCCCTCATGCCACACAAGATGCTGGAAAAAGGGAACAAGTCCTAGCCTGTGCCCTCAAGTTATGTGGCATCTCAGCAAAGGGAGGGACTTGAAAACCACGTTGATACTGAAGTTTCTAGCATGGGATCAATATGAGAGGTTCTCAGACCACAGTGGGGCTTGAAGTTCAGGAGCAAGCAGCCCAGACTGCTTTCTCAGAGAAAGGAGATGTGGGACTGGGAAGGTCAGGCTCCAGGACACACCTGCTGGTCCCCCACTGTCGAGTGTGGCTATCATGCAGCCACGGTGGTGCCCTGCCTCATACCATGGAGGATGCCCCTCAAGATCTCCCGGCATCCCAGGACAGAAGCCAATAGATACAGTCATCACAGGCCCAGAGGAGAAGTAATCTTGTCTTTGTGTCTCAGGAACAATGTTCTAGGAGCCTTACAATAAGGGGGAAAAATGTATTCTAGGCTGTGACATAGTGTTCCTTTCTTCCCACCTCCTCTTGCCTGGCCCAGCATGTCTTATCTGTGTGTGAAAGCTCCTGAAGGCTTAAAAAATGCAAGAGACACTCTTTAAACCTCTCATCTAAGTGACTTCCCTATTGAAGTGGTCTTCTGAAAGAACCCACTACTCTCATAGCTCTTTCTGTCTCAGCGAGGCTTCTCTTCACCCACTGCTGAGGTCAGCTGTCTTCAAGTGCAAGAGTCTTTCTGTGTCCTGCAGGCCAGGGCTGCTCATGGGGAGAGGGAATGGCTTGCAGAGGGAAGGTTGGGAGCTGGAGAGATTGGTAAGGTGTGGGCAAGTTGAGTGTGCAAGGCTTTTCCAATCCATTTTAAGACTTTTAAAATAAAAAGTATGTGTACTTTCTTGGTAGCTTCCATATCTATGTTTTCTCCAAGAGAGGATGTTAGTCCTTTGCCCCCATGATACTCTAAGTCCTCTGGTGCCCACAGGCATAACACCTATGGGCTTCCCTGTCACCACATCTTCAAATGACTCTAAAATTCTGATCTAGGCGAGGTCTACACCCCACAGTCACACAAATCCTTGCATGCACTTCCTGTGTGCAGGTGCCATTCTAGGTCCTTTCCAAGGACAACTATTAACCCTCCCCATTTTCTAACCAGAGGAGGAACCTGAGGAAGGACAGATCATCCCTGCTCCCCAAGGAGCAGTTGTCATTGGTGAAGGGTTGCTAGGACAGGTTGGATAATGTGGCTTCTAAAAAGGAGAGTTGGCCAAAGAGGGTGGTAATTGGGGCACATGCATCCCCCAGAGGGGGGGTACAGGAAGTGGTACCCCAAATCAAAGCTTGCTTGGGATAAACTAGCATCTGGCTGGCACCAGGTGACTCAGGTCTTTTTTTAAAAAATCAATGTATAAGGTAATTATTTATTTAAATAGTTTTTTCCTAAGTGCAAACAACCTGAGAGCCTCTAGAGTATATCCAAGGCCACACAGAATTCAAGGAGCTCTGCCCTTGTCCCTTCAGATCTCCCACTCGGATCACCTAAAAAGTAATGTACTGTGGTCCCTAAAAATCCCACTGGTCACAGATGGGGAGGGGGTATGTCAGGGTGAATAAGGACATTGCAGCAATGTTCATTCAGCCATCAGTCAGCTGTTTGAACATCTAGACAGTTAAGACCAATGTTTACAGATGATCACACCAGACTTTGTTGTCCATTTACTGGAAACAGAGACTCAGTACACCCCAAAATGTGATACTTTTTTGTTTTTGCAAAGAGCAGCTCGAAACTTTGTCTCCTGCCACTTAGAAACAATATGTCATATTTATTAAAATGAGTCATTTGGGATTTTATGGAGCCAAACAGAATAACCTCACATAACAGGTCATGAAAGCAGTTTTTAATCTGTATTTGATGCACAACTCATAAATTCAATGTCAACTTATATTTCATTATTGCCCACACCAAATACAGTCTAATGTTTCCTTTCCAATCTATCTGACAACAAACCCCATGCTTTTTCTTACAGGATTGATCTATAATAAACAGCACTTATCCCTTAAGTAGACATTTCTCTTCACCTGTTATGAATACTAAGTATTCCATTTAAATAATTTTATAATTTTGTAACTCTAGTTACCTAAAATTTGGATTCAAAATCACTTTATCATATTCCAATCAAATTGGCCCTCCTGGGTACCTGTCTCAATACAATAATGGGGAAAATATGGAACAACCCACCTGTTACAGAACATTATAAGAATCAAATAAATTTATAGTAGCAGGAAGGCTTTAGAAACCAGAAGGTGCCTAAGGAATACAAACTGCCTTCATTGTCTTTGCAATTAGCCTCCCTTCTCTTTAAGAATTTTCTAAATTTGCAGATTGCCACTGAAAGATAAAGCTCGGGCTATGAGGGAGGAGCACAGCTTGCTTTCTCCCTGTGTTCGGCAGCCTACCTCACTGGACTGCGTGTCACATTCCATTGCTGCTCCTCCTAGATCCCAGAGCCCAGCCCTTGAGGACAAAGCCCCTGTCTGCAAAGGCCCCTTGCTAAAGAGAAAGATGAAGAAGAACTGGTGTGGGGGGGGGGGAGGGGAGGCGCATCCAGAATTTTAGCTCAGACCCCTGCCCCCCAGAGTCTGGGGACTAGACAAAGTCATTTTTAACATTGGTTCCTGACCCACAGACCCTACAAAGAGCCACCAGGCAGCCAGGATCTGCAGAAAGGATTTCAAGGCTATGGAGCTCTATCTTTGTCTTACAGGAGCATGTGTGGGTTCAGAGAGCAGTCCTACTGATTAAATGCACTGGGGTGCATTTATCCACTAGACATCTGCCTATCAGTCCATGTGCCAGCCCAAGGACCACCAGCTCTGAAGCCTGAAGCTCAGTTCCAAAAAGATACTAGCTACAGTCAACTGTGAGGAAAGAACTGGCTCAGGGTCTTTTAAGTAGTAATCCTGAGAACCTAGAGAGATAAAAAAGCAGGAATATGCCTTAATGCCAGCTTCCCCCTGATGAGCGCTACCCTGTCCCCTCCTGAGCTCCACAGCGGGCCAGACGCCTGGATCCCCTGACATACCTTCCATGGCACATGAAGAGCACTCCCTCAGGAGCACACCAGCCACCATTTCCCTCAACTCCTGAATTGGCACCAGGCCCCATCTGCACATCATGTGCAGGTCTGTTCATCAGGCTTCACTGGGCTCTTTGTGGACCTACAGGGTACTGATGTGTGGTGCTTGGGTATGTGTTGCTGGAACACAGGTCCCCACCAAACTCCCCTTCAGTAGAGGGGAGAGAAGCAAAGCATGGGGCACCTGTCCATCCTGTCCTCCTGGACGTGGGGAGCAAGTTTCTTAGCCAGTGTGACAGCCTGGTTCTGCTCTCTGAGAAGACCCTGAGGGTCATGTCTACTGCATCCACCAAGGACACTCACTGGGGGCTGAGACTGTCATCACACACTCTGGGTGTGAGTTCAGGAGCCCAAGGGTGGAGCTTCCTCAGCCTGAGCATTTCTTTCGCAGTACAATACCCTGAATTCCAGTTTGTATTTTTTCCAGTTTTGTCTATGTGCAATCAGGCTGCCAAAACAAAGTACCATAGACTGAGTGGCTTAAACAAGAGAAATTTATCTCTCACAGTTCTTTTTTTACTTAATTTTTATTTTTTTATTTTTTTTAATTGGAGTTCAATTTGCCAACATATAGCATAACACTCAGTGCTCATCCTGCCAGGATGACCCCTCAGTGCCCGTCACCCAGTCAATCCACCCACCTCCCTTTCCACAACCCCTTATTCGTTTCCCAGAGTTAGGTGTCTCTCATGTTTTGTCACCCTCACTGATATTTTCACTCATTTTCTCTCCTTTCCCCTTTATTCCTTTTCACTAATTTTTATATTCCCCAAATGAATGAGACCATATAATGTTTGTCCTTCTCCAATTGACTTACTTCACTCAGCATAATACCCTCCAGTTCCATCCATGTTGAAGCAAATGGTGGGTATTTGTCATTTCTAATGGCTGAGGAATATTCCATTGTACACATAGACCACATCTTCTTTATCCATTCATCTGTCGATGGACACCGAGGCTCCGTCCACAGTTTGGCTATTGTGGACATTGCTGCTATAAACATTGGGGTGCAGGTGTCCCAGCATTTCACTGCATCTGTGAAATGTATCTTTGTATCTTTGGGGTAAACCCCCAGCAGTGCAATTGCTGGGTCATTGGGAAGCTCTATTTTTAACTCTTTGAGGAACCTCCACACAATTTTCCAGAGTGGCTGCACCAGTTCACATTCCCACCAACAGTGCAGGAGGGTTCCCCTTTCTCCACATCCTCTCCACCATTTGTTGTTTCCCGTCTTGTTAATTTTCACCATTCTCACTGGTGTGAGGTGGTATCTCAATTGTAGTTTGGATTTGTATTTTCCTGATGGCCAGTGATGCAGAGCATTTTCTCATGTGCTTGTTGGCGTGTCTATGTCTTCCTCTGTGAAATTTCTGTTCATGTCTTTTGCCCATTTCATGATTGGATTGTTTGTTTCCTTGCTGTTGAGTTTAATAAGTTCTTTATAGATCTTGAATACTAGCCCTTTATCTGATACGTCATTTGCAAATATCTTCTCCCATTCTGGAGGTTGTCTTTTAGTTTTGTTGACTGTTTCTTTGCTGTGCAGAAGCTTTTTATCTTGTTGAAGTCCCAATAATTCATTTTTGCTTTTTTTTCTCTTGCCTTCATGGATGTATCTTGCAAGAAGTTGCTGTGGCCAAGTTCAAAAAGGGTGTTGCCTGTGTTCTCCTCTAGGATTTTGATGGATTCCTTTCTCACATTTAGATCTTTCATCCATTTTATCTTTGTGTATGGTGCAAGAGAATGGTCTAGTTTCATTCTTCTGCATGTGGATGTCCAATTTTCCCAGCACCATTTATTGAAGAGACTGTCTTTTTTCCAGTGGATAGTCTTTCCTGCTTTGTCGAGTATTAGTTGACCATAGAGTTGAGGGTCCACTTCTGGATTCTCTATTCTGTTCCATTGATCTATGTGTCTGTTTTTGTGCCAGTACCACACTGTCTTTATGACCACAGCTTTGTAATACAACCTGAAATCTGGCATTGTGAAGCCCCCGGCTCTGGTTTTCTTTTTCAATATTCCCCTGGCTATTCGGGGTCTTTTCTGATTCCACACAAATCTTAAGATGATTTGTTCCAACTCTCTGAAGAAAGTCCATGGTATTTTGATAGGGATTGCATTAAATGTGTCAATTGCCCTGGGTAACATTGACATTTTCACAATATTAATTCTGCCAATCCATGAGCATGGAATATTTTTCCATTTCCTTGTGTCTTCCTCAATTTCTTTCAGAAGTGTTCTGTAGTTTTTAGGGTATAGATCCTTTACTCTTTGGTTAGGTTTATTCCTAGGTATCTTATGCTTTTGGGTGCAATTGTAAATGGGATTGACTCCTTAATTTCTCTTTCTTCAGTCTCATTGTTAGTGTATAGAAATGCCACTGACTTCTGGGCATTGATTTTGTATCCTGCCACACTGCCGAATTGCTGTATGAGTTCTAGCAATCTTGGGGTGGAGACTTTTGGGTTTTCTATATACAGTATCATGTCATCGGCAAAGAGGGAGAGTTTGACTTCTTCTTTGCCAATTTGAATGCCTTTTATTTCTTTTGTTGCCTGACTGCTGAGGCTAGGACTTCTAATACTATGTTGAATAGCAGTGGTGAGAGTGGACATCCCTGTCTTGTTCCTGATCTTAGGGGAAAGGCTCCCAGTGTTTCCCCATTGAGAATTATATTTGCTGTGGGCTTTTCATAGATGGCTTTTAAGATGCTGAGGAATGTTCCCTCTATCCCTACACTCTGAAGAGTTTTGACCAGGAATGAATGCTGTATTTTGTCAAATGCTTTGTCTCATCTATGGAGAGGATCATGTGGTTCTTGTTTTTTCTCTTGTTGATATGCTTTATCACATTGATTGCTTCATAAGTGTTGAACCGGCCTTGCATCCTGGGGATAAATCCCACTTGGTCATGGTGAGTAATCTTCTTAATATACTGTTGGATCCTGTTGGCTAGTATCTTGTTGAGAATTTTTGCATCTGTGTTCATCAGAGATATTGGTCTATAATTCTCCTTTTTGGTGGGGTCTGTCTGTTTTTGGAATTAAGGTGATGGCTGGCCTCATAGAATGAGTATGGAAGTACTCTATCTCTTTCTATCTTTCCAAACAGCTTTAATAGAATTGGTATGGTTTCTTCTTTAAACGTTTGATAGAATTCCCCTGGGAAGCCATCTGGTTTTTGATGACTGCTTCAGTTTCCTCCCTGGCTATTGGCCTGTTCACCTTTTCTATTTCTTCCTGTTCCAGTTTTGGTAGTTTCTGGTTTTCCAGAAATGCGTCCACTTCTTCTAGATTGCCTAATTTATTGGCGTATAGCTGCTCATAATAAGTTTTTAAAGTCATTTGTATTTCCTTGGTATCAGTGGTGGTCTCTCCTTTCTCATTCATGATTTTATTAATTTGAGTCTTCTCTCTCTTCTTTTTAATAAGGCTGGCTAATGGCTTATCTATCTTATTAATTCTTTCAAAGAACCAACTCCTAGTTTTGTTGATCTGTTCCAGAGTTCTTCTGGTTTCTATTTCATTGAGTTCTGCCCGAATCTTTATTAACTCTCGTCTTTGGCTGAGTGAAGGTTTTATTTGCTCTTCCTTCTCCAGCTCCTTTAGGTACAAGGTTAGCTTTTGTATTTGAGTTCTTTCCAGTTTTTGGATGGATGCTTGTTTTAATATGTATTTCCCCCTCAGGGCTGCTTTTGCTGTATCCCAGAGATTTTGAACGGTTGTATCTTCATTCTCATTAGTTTCCATGAATCTTTTTAATTCTTCTCTAATTTCCTGGTTGACCCTTTCATCTTTTAGCAGGATGGTCCTTAACCTCCATGTGTTTGAAATCCTTCCAAACTTCTTCCTGTGATTTAGTTCTCGTTTCAAAGCATTACGGTCTGAAAATATGCAGGGGACAATCCCAATCTTTTGGTATTGATTAAGACCTGCTTTGTGACCCAGTATGTGGTCTATTCTGGAGAAAGTTCCATGTGCACTTGAGAAGAATGTGTATTCAGTTGCATTTGCATGTAAAGTTCTGTAAATATCTGTGAAATCTGTCTGGTTCAGTGTATCATTTAAAGCTCTTGTTTCTTTGGAGATGTTGTGCTTAGAAGATCTATCAATTGCAGAAAGCGCCATGTTCAAGTCTCCAGGTATAAGTGTATTGTTATCTAAGTATGTCTTAACTTTGGTTATTAATTGATTGATATATTTGGCAGCTCCCACATTCAGGGCATAAATATCCATGATTGTTAGGTCCTCTTGTTGGATAGATCCTTTAAGTATGATATAGTGTCCCTCTTCATCTCTTACTACAGTCTTTGAGATAAACTTTAATTTATCTGATATAAGGATGGCTACCCCTGCTTTCTTCTGAGGATTTAAATGGTAAATGGTTCTCCAACCTTTTATTTTCAGGCTGTAGGTGTCCTTAGGACTCAAATGAGTCTCTTGTAGACAGCAAATAGATGGGCCTTGCTTTTTATCCAGTCTGAAACCCTGTGCCTTTTGATGGAATCATTAAGCCCATTCATGTTCATTTACTATTGAAAGATATGAATTATAGTGTCATCATAATACCTATTCAATCTCTGTTTTTGTGGATTGTTTCCTTGGACTTCCTCTTTCTTTTACAGAGTGCCCTTTAATATTTCTTGCAGAGCTATTTGGTGGTCACATATTCTTTCAGTTCCTGCCTATCTTGGAAGCTCTTTATATCTCCTTCTATTCTCAGTGAGAGCCTTGCTGGATAAAGTATTCTTGGCTGCAGGTTCTTCTCATTTAGGACCCTGAATATCTCCTGCCAGCCCTTTCTGACCTCTGTGGAGAGGTCTGCTGTTAACCTAATACTTCTCCCCATAAAGGTTAGGGATCTCTTGTCTCTTGCTGCTTTAAGGATCTTCTCTTTATCTTTGGAATTTGCAAGTTTCACTATTAAATGTTGGGGTGTTGAACGGTTTTTATTGATTTTAGGGGGGATCTCTCTATCTCCTGGATCTGAATGCCTGTTTCCCTTCCCAAGTTAGGGAAGTTCTCAGCTATGATTTGTTCAAATACACTTTCTGGTCCTCTGTCCCTTTTGACACCCTCAGGAACCCCAATTATTTTTTTTTTTTTAGAAATCCCAATTAAACGTAGATTTTTTTCCTTCTGAGGCTGTCATTTATTTCCCTTACTTAACCTTTCCTCATGATCTTTTCATTGTTTTTCTCTTTTTTCCTCAGCTTCCTTCCTTGCCATCAACTTGTCTTCTATGTTACTCACTTGTTCTTCTACCTCGTTAACCCTCGTCGTTAGGACCTCCAGTTTGGATTGCATCTCATTTAATTGATTTTTAATTTTGGCCTGATTAGATCTAAATTCTGCAGTCATGAAGTCTCTTGAATCCTTTATGCTTTTTTATAGAGCCACCAGTAGCTTTATAATTGTGCTTCTGAATTGGCTTTCTGACATCGAATTGTAATCCAAATTCTGTAACTCTGTGGGAGAGAGGACTGTTTCTGATTCTTTCTTTTGTGGTGAGTTCTTCCTTCTAGTCATTTATCTCAGTGCAGAGTGGCTAAAAACAAGTTGTACTGGAAAATGGAAGGAAAAAAGAGAAAAAAAAAGGGTGGGAACAAACAAAAAACAAGGAGGGGTATCCTCTGATTCTATATACTGTAAGTCCCTAGACTTCCCCTAGAACTTTCCAGCGCTGTTTGGTCAAGAACTTGCTCTTCCTCTGCCCTTCCAGCTGGTCTTCTGGGGAAGTGGCCTGCTGTGCTGATTCTCAGGTGTGTGCACCTGGGGGAGCTGCCCCACGCCCTGCCAGGTGCAGGGTTCAGTGGAAGCTGTTTATCCTGTGAGGCCCCTGCTCCCTGGTGGCCCTGCTCAGTGCCAGGCACAAGGTGACACCAGTAGAAACAACAACAGGGGCTGTGGCCAGTTATCCAGCCCTGGAGTCAGTTCCAGCCGTAACTCCACAGCTCCCAGTCTGCAGGGGCCTGGATGCTCCAGGGGCAGGGGGCGCTGATCTGCACAGCTCGGAGACGCCTGGCAGCAGGAGCGTCCTTGCTGTCCTGTGTCCTCCTGGCCTCCACCTGTGCAGATCACAGCTGGATCCTGGGCTGTGTCCACCAGCGCCTTGGGCTCCAGGGTCTGCGCCACCGCTGGAGTGACACTCCCGGGGCCGCGCAGCCTCCTCGCGTAGGCCGCCGCCTGAGCCGCCACATGAGTTGCTCCCAGGGCCCCGCCGGGCACGCCCTCCAGCCCTTTAGGGAGCTTAGCCCACAGTGTGTGGCGCACTCTCCACCGGGGCACAGTTCCTCTGTTAGTGACCCTGGGAGCCTGAGGGCATCACTGCCCTTCCTGGGATCCTGCCCGAGTTCCCTGCAAGTGCCTTTCCATCCAGGAAGATTGGTAAAGTTCCTGCTTCTCCGGGACTGGGCTTCCCTGTCCTGGGGGCTCTCACACCGCCCGGCCTTAGCCCGGCTCCTTGGGGGCGGCGGGTGGGGGCCTCCCCCTTGGATGCTTTTTTATTAATTTATTTTTTTCTGTCTTCCTACCTTGATAGAAGCGTGAACTCTCCTCACTGTAGCATTCCAGATGTTCTTTCTTTAAATCTCAGTCCAAACTTGTAGGTTTTCAGGATGATTTGAAAGTTATCTAGCTAAGTTGGTGGGGACAGGTGACTTGGAGACCCTACTTTTCCACCATCTTGCCCCACCTCTCCTATCTCTCACAATTCTGATACTGGAAGTCCAAGATCAAGGTGCTAATAGAAACCATGTCAGATAAAGAACCTCTTTCTAGATTGCAGATGGCTGCCTTCTCTTGTACCCACATGGCAGAGAGAAACAGGCAGAAAGCAAACTCTCTTGTGTCTCTTCTTACAAAGGCACTGATCTCAGTCATGAGGCCTCCATCCTCATGACCGAATCACCTCCCAAAGGCCCTTTCTGCAGATACCATCACATTAGGAGTTAGGTTCCAATATATGAATTTGGGAGGACACATTCAGTCTATAGCAAGTTTATTCCATAGACTACTAACCAAGCCAAAGACCATATCTACATATAAATGTTAAGCCGGAGAATTTGTGTCTACCACCTGTGAACTTGCTACCCTGTGAGCTTGGTACCCTGTGAACCTGGTACCCGGCCCATCTCCCATCTTCAGTGGACTGGCATCTGCCTTGAGTGCAGGATATCACCCACCATCTGACGCAGCCCCTTTTATCCCTAAAGGGAGTGGCACAGGAAAGACCCCAGGCCCCCTAGGCAGAAGCCAGCCCATATCACCCACTCATCCTCTGCTTTCCAACACCTTTAGCCTGAGCTCATCTTGTAACTCATGACCAGAAAGCAACAAGCAATAGCCAACACATACAATCATTTTATGATTGTTTTATGTGTTTGTTTTATGTTCCTAGCATTAAAACCTTGGCTGGCAGGGCTCTGTGTCCACAGAAACAATAGGTGACTGTTCACCTATGCATTTTGGACCTACTTCAGAGAGGCAAAGATTTTGTGTCCCCATGCAGTGGGATTCTCACTCCCCATGTCCCTCCTTCATTCACAGTGCCACTTCACAGGAACCGGATTCCATCTCAGGAGGATTTGGGCTGCAAGTAAGAGAAAACACTCACAATGACATAAAAAATAAAGAGGTTTATAGTCTTATGTAATGCAAAATCTAATGACCAGCAGTTGATTGACTTGAGATCTGACACTCATCAAAGAGCTGAGCTTTTTCTGTGTCCATTGTTCTTGGCTTATTGCCTTTTGTCCCATAATTGTCCCTCATTGGTCAGATGATTGTTGTGGCCCAACCGCTATACCTTCACATAAAAACATGAAGAGGTCAGAAAAACCCTGGCCCTCCTTTGTGTTGCTTTTAACCAGGAATCGTCCAGCTAACTTCCTCTTACATATCATTGAGGAGATTTTGCTCCACACTTTGTCTCAGAAGTCACAGACAAGACCAAATGAGTCAACTGTGGATGGCTTAGAGCCGTACTGACCCATCCTGACATGCCCAGAATGTGGGGTCTGCTAGTGAGGACAAAGGGTGGGCAGCCAGCAGTGACTGCTGCACTCCCCCATGACCCTCAAAAATTTCTGCCTCTCCCAAGACATTTTCAGAGTCCTCCACCATAGCAAGATACCTCTTAGATGGGGGACTTATCAGACTTTGCTTTTCATTTTGCCTTTTCTCAACCGACCCCCCCCCCCCGCCCACCCACCATACACTATCTCATTTCACTTTCACAAAACCCTGAGGTTTAGTGAATGTGGGACAAAGGTCATTCCCCAATCCTGTTCCCTCTCTTGACCCACCCAATAGGGCTGCAAGGTGAACTAAAGTCCGGGGCTCCTTTCTGTGACAGCTCACAGGTTTTTACACTGGATTTGGTAGATGGGCTTCAGAGATACACTGACCCAGCTGAAATTATTCACAAAATTGTGAACATGCATGTCAGATAGAAGCACTCAGTAAGTAGAAAAGTCAGTATGTATGTGTGTAAGTTTATATGTGTGTACATATATATATTTATAAATGTTGCATACATGCCTAACCATTTTAACTGAAAGCACAAATGTACCTTTATTCCTCAGTTGCATGCTCAGGGGTGAAGGACAGGGACTCTGAAATCCAGTGGCCTGAGTTAAAATCCTGACTTGGTAACTTACTACCTGGATGACAGGATAGGACACTTAGTGACTCTGGGCCTCCGTTTCTTCTTCTGCAAGCTGGCTCCACAGATCATTGGGATCACATGAATCAATTCCATGTAGAACGTGCACAGTAAGCAGCAGACACCTTTTTGCTGTTACCATCTAGATTCTATCTAGTGTTGTTTGTTTTTGCAGGAGTCATACCTCTAATGTGCCTACTACCAGTTCCACTTTGAACTTCTTTCAAATGGAGCAAAGCCCATGCAAAGTGCAAACTCTCCTGGGCTTTTACGATGATTATATCCTGTCTTCTTTGGCTGTCTCTTTCACACAGTGGTGTTCGGGATGGGTCAGTGGAGTATCCAGGCCCAGGGTATACAGTAAGGAGGGGCACTGTCTAGAGAGAATTTTAAAACAATAATAAAACAAACTCAAAGTCATTCTGCTTTGTATCATCACTATATCCTACAATTCTAAATAATATTAGTGAGAGAAACCCTCCCCGCTAGGAAAGGGCTATTCCCAATGCCCCACCCATGGTCTGCCAGTGCCTCATACCTACCCTTAGTTCAACTTACCTTCCAAGAATCCATTTGATTTTCATAAAAAGCACAACTTGCCTTTATGGATACTTAATGTGCCAAGTACCTGAACTGTATAATGACAACAGCAGTGTGGCTAGACTGGAGGGGACAGGCACAGCATGGTATGCTCACAGTCATGCAGCACCATCCACCATGGGCCTGAACAGACAACCTCAGGGGCAGCCTGCTCCCCAGGATTAGAGAGTCCTTGGTAGTACCACATATAACCAGAGGAAATGGACAGTTTCCTGGTAACCTGAAGTCCTCTAAGAGAGTTTCCTTGGGGGACATCTTTCTGGGGAAAAGTTCTATAGAAAAGAAACCTTTGCCCCATCAGAAACCAGTGGGCAGTTTGGAGTGTGAGGCTATGGGTGGCTCATCCACCAGGAACTATCCCCTTTCCACGTAGTAGTCTGAGGTAAAGGACTATCATTGCTTTGCACATCAAGGTTTCATGAAGCAAATCCTAATAAAGTGAGTCTGATTTTTCCCAGAGGCACAAGGATGCAAAGTCCTTGCCCACCCAGGGACACTACATCAGGCTAACCACAGACTGTTCTCAGACAGAGAGCAGAGCTACAGCGATGGTAGAAGATGGGAGCAAGGAGAGAAAGGGGACAAGAGATTGCTTTTTGAAGGCTCCCTGTTCTTCATCAGCCAGATCCTAGACATCTTAAAGCCAGACATGATGTCTTATTCCTCTTTGTGTCTCTGGCATCAAGACACCGGAGAGACATTTAATAAATGTTGAATGAATAAAGAATGAATAAAATTAGATGTTCCCAATATACTAACTTTAGGTAATTCAGAGAAAGGCAGTGTGCTGTTGTCATTATACAGTTCAGGTACTTGGCACATTAAGTATCCATAAAGGCAAGTTGTGCTTTTTATGAAAATCAAATGGATTCTTGGAAGGTAAGTTGAACTAAGGGTAGGTATGAGGCACTGGCAGACCATGGGTGGGGCATTGGGAATAGCCCTTTCCCAGTGGGGAGGGTTTCTCTCACTAATATTATTTAGAATTGTAGAAAAATAGAAGAAAAAAAGAATGTACATTGTAGAGTAAGGCAGGCCAACATTTAAATCACAGCTTTAACTTTGGCTTGGGCAAGTTATTTATGTACCAGAGCCTTCATTTCCTCTTCTGGAAAATTGGAACAAGAATCCTTTAACTGTTGCAAGAATTGTAAGTAATGAACTGAGAGCTCCTAACATAGTATTGACTGAGGGTTAGACACACAGATCAACAGCATAGGATATAGAACCCAGAAATAGCCCCCACACAAATAAGCTCAGCTGATTTTTGACAAAGGAACAAAGTCAATTCAATGGAGGATGAAGAGTCTTTTCCACGAATGATGACAAAGCAAATGAACAACTGTAGCCAAAAAATATGAACCTGAACCTAAATCATAATAATTCAAAAATTAGCTCAAAATGAATCACAGAAAAAATGTAAAATGTACAACTATAAAACCTCAAAGAAAATATGCAGACCCAGGGCTAGGCAAAGAGCTCTTAGCCATAACACAAAAGCATAATCCAAAAAAAAGAAAAATGTATGAATTGGACCTCTGTTCTGCAAGAAAAAAAACAAAACTCAACTATTAAGAAGATGAAAAGACAAGCTATAGACTGGGGGAAAATATTTTAAAAGCACATGTCAACAAAGGATTTGTATCTAAAATACACAATGAGCTATCAATATTCAACAGTAAAAAAAAAAAAAACAATCCAAATTTAAAAATGGGAAAAAGCCATGAACAGACATGTCACCAAAAAAGAGATACAGATGGCAAATAAGCACATTGAAAGATACTCAACCTTAGAACCACAATGAGCCATCACTGCATACCTATCAGAATGGCTGAAATTTTAAAAAATGATAATATCAAATGCCAGAGAGGACATGGAACTATCAGATCTCTCATACATTGCTAGTAGGGATGTAAAACTCTAGAAAATAATTTGACAGTTTCTTATGAGACTATGAATCACTTACCATATGACCAAGAAATTATACTCTTAGGTATTTATCCCAAAGAAATAAAAATTTATGTCTGCACAAAAGCATATACACAAATCTTTGTAGTGACTTTCTTTGCTATAGCCCCAAACTGAAAACAACCCAAATGTCTTTCCTGAGTGAATGGTTAAAGAAATTATGGGGGATGCCTGGGTGGCTCAGTGGTTGAGCATCTGCCTTCGGCTCAGGGCATGATCCTGGAGTCCCAGATTCAAGTCCCACATGGGGCTCCTTGCATGGAGTCTGCTTCTCCTCCTTCTGCCTGTGTCTCTGCCTCTCTTACTGTGTCTCTCATGAATAAATAAATAAAAACTTTAAATAAAAAAAATAAACAAACTATGGTATATCCATACCGTGGAATCCTGCTCAGCAGTACAGAGAAATGAATATGATGCATGCAATGAGTTGGTGGATCTTGGAATTATTGTGAATAAAAAAGTCAACCACAAAAGATTACATACTATATGATTCCAGTTATGTAGCATCCTTGAAATGGCCAAACTATAGAGATGGAGAACAGATGAGTGATTCTGTTAGCCATGGATCACCAGAGAAACAGAACCAGGAGGATATGTACAGATTTATGTAAGAAGAGATTTATTTTAGAAATTGACTCAACAATTCTGGAGGCCAAGAAGTCTCACCATCTGCAAGCCGGAGAACCAGGAAAGCCAGTGGTATAATTCAGTTCTGAGTTCAAAGGCCCAAGAAGTGGGGCCAATGGTAAAATTTCCTATTCAAGCCTGAAGGACTGAGAACCAGTAGCAGCACTGTCCAAGGGCAAGAGAAGCTGGATATTCCAGCTCAAGAAAAAAGCAAATTTCCTCCTTCCTCTACTTTTTTGTTCTATCCGAGTTCTGAATGGTTTGGATGATGTCTGTTCACACTGATGAAGACAATCTTCTTTTCTCAGTCTACCAATTCAAATCCTAACCTCCTATAGAAATACCCTAAATATGTTTTACTAGCTATCTGGGCATTTCTTTATCCCAGTCAAGGTGACATATAAAATCACCTATCACAGTGGTGGACAGGGATTAGGGACAGGAATGAAGTGCTCAAAGGAAGTGGGTATGTTTATAAAAGAGGAGCACAAGGGGCTCTTGTAGTGATGCAACCATTCTAGACCTTGAGAGGATTATACAAATCTACACATATGATAAAATTCCATGGAACCAAATACACATACACACACACAGATAAATGCATGGAAAATTTATGCAATCTGAATACATTCAATGGAGTGTACCAAGTCTATATCCTGGCTGTGATATTTTACTCCAGTTATGCGAGATGTTAGCATTGAAGGCACCTGGGAGAGGGATACACAGGATCTCTCTGAATTATATCTTACAACTGCATTTAAATCTACAATCATCTGAATGGATAAAGAAGATGTGGTTTATGTATACAATGGAATATTACTCAGCCATTAGAAACGACAAATACCCACCATTTGCTTCGATGTGGATGGAACTGGAGGGTATTATGCTGAGTGAAATAAGTCAATCGGAGAAGGACAAACATTATATGGTCTCATTCATTTGGGGGATATGAAAAATAGTGAAAGGGAATAAAGGGGAAAGGAGAAAAAATGAGTGGGAAATATCAGAAAGGGAGACAGAACATGAAGACTCCTAACTCTGGGAAATGAACTAGGGGTGGTGGAAGGGGAGGTGGGTGGGGGGTGGGGGTGACTGGGTGACGGGCACTGAGGTGGGCATTTGACGGGATGAGCACTGGGTGTTATTCTATATGTTGGCAAATTGAACACCAATAAAAAATAAATTTATAAAAATAAAAAATAAATAAAAAATAAATCTACAATCATCAAAAATAAATAAATACATAATAAATAAATCTACAATCATCTAACAATGAAAAGTCCAACATTCTAAAATGTGGTCTTAAGATATGGTAAATGTGTATTGGCTAACAAGAATATCAACAGCCTAAGATTATTTAAAAGCCATTTACCTACCATCTATCCTAACTTCTTAAAATATGAATTTGGATAATCTATTGTTCTTTATGCATCTTTTCCAAGAAACAGCTTTTGACTCCACTGATTTGTCTACTATACCTCTTTTTAGTTTCATTGATTTCTGCTCTGATCTTTATTTCCCTCCTGCACAACTTTGAGTTTAATTTGCTATGTTTTTAGCTTTGTAAAGCAGAAATTTATATTATAAATTTAGAACATTGCTTCTTATCTAATATAAGTATTTTGCTGCCATAAATTTCCCCCTAAGTACTGATTAGTTACATCACAAAAATTTTGATAAATTGTATTTCCATTTCGTTGTGTTCAAACTATTTTTTTTTAATTTCCCTTGAGACTTCCTCTTTGGCCCATGGATTATTTAGAAGCACGTTGTTTAAGTTCCAAATAGTTGGAGAGTCTCTCCAAATATCTTCTGTTACATGTTTATAGTTTTATTTAGTAGTCGTCTCCGAACAAACTTTCCATGATTTCTATTCTTTCAAATTTGCTAAGGTGGGCTAAGAATATATTCTATCTTGGTGAATATTTCATATACTTTTGAAAATAATGCATCCTGCTCTTGTTGCAATCTATAAATGTCAATTCATTCAAGTTCTCTGATGGTGTTCAGGTCTTCTGCATCCTTGCTGATATTCTGTCTACTTGTGATATCAATTACTAAGGGAAAAATGATGAAGTCTCCAACCATAATAGATTTGTCAGTTTCTCCTTTCATTTTTGTTAGTATTTGCTTTTAGTACTCTGAAGTTCTGTCATTAAGAGCATGCACACCTGTAGGACTGTGATGTTTTCTTGGAGAGTTGAGACTATATCATTATGTAATGTACCTCTACATCTTTGGTAACAATCCTGGTTCTGGAGTCTACCTCATCAGACATTAACATAGTCACTCTAGCTTTTTTATGACTAGTGAATATCATTTAAACTATCTGTGTCTTTATATTTAAAATGAGTTTCTTGTAGTCACTAGAATGGAGTATTGCTTTTCCCATCCATTCTGACAATTTTGCTTTTTAATTGGTATTTTTTGACCATTTACATCTAATGGTATTAATCATATGGTTGGATAAGTGAATTTTGGGTTAAATGAGTTGCTTAATGGCTCCATTTTGTCTCCATTATTGATTTATTATGCCTCCATTTTTCATTATTAGGGATTTCCCTAGAGTTTACAGTAAACATCTTTAATTAATTAGATTCTATTATATTAAATATTCTATTCAAGAAATATTCTACTTCACATGTTGTATAAGGATCTTATGAGTTTATTTGCAACCACTTCCTCCCATCCTTTGTACCATTACTGTCAAGCATTTTACTTTTACATATGCTATAAATACATAATACGCTGCTGCTCTCTTTACCTTACTTAGTCTCTTGGAACTATTAAAAGGAAGAAAAATGAGTTTTATTTCCATATTCATTTATTACATTTCTATTGCTTTTCATTTTGTTATATAAATCCAAGTTTCTACTGGCAGCATATTACTTCCCTGTAAACATTTCCAATTTCCTTTAATATTGTCTAGTGCAGTATACATACATACACATATACATATTTTTTCCTAGTACAGTTCTGTAGGCAATTAATTTTTTTCATTTTTGTTTGAGAAAGAATGTCTCCATCTTTCAGAGATTTCTTTCTGGATATAGAATTAGCAGTTTTTTTTATTTCAGCACTTTAAAGATGTCACTCCATTGTCTTCTGGCTTACCTCTTTTGTCATGAAAAGTCTGCTAAATTTCTTATCTTTGTTTCTCTGTATGCAAGGTGTCTTTTCCCTCTTGTTGCCTTTAAGATTTTGTCTTTGGTTTTTCATATGTTTAAATATGCTAAGTATGGGGATATTTTTGGTGGTGGTGGTAGTGGCATATTGTTTTCCTGCTTGGTTTTTTTTCCTAACTTCTTAGATCTATGCTGGAATTTGTCATTCACAGTGTAAGGCTTGTCTGCCATTATTTCTTTAAATATCCTTTGTCTTGTGCTCTTTTTTCCTTCAGGGATTCCACTTACACAGATCTTAGGCTGTCTAGTATTACCCCACAGCTCTTGTGTGTTCTGTTCTGTAGACCTCCACCAACTCTTTTTCTCTGTGTGTTTCAATTTAGATAATTTCTGTTGACTCATCGTGATGTTCACAGATTCTCTTCTCAGCTGTGTAAAGTGTACTGATCAGCCGCTCAAAGTCATTCTTCATCTCTCTTATTGTGTTTTTTTTCATTTCTAGCATTTCCACTTGATTCTTTCTTATAAATTTCCTCTCTCTACTGGAGAGAAATTGATCATCAAGTCCTGCATGGTATCTACCTTTTCTATTAGAGTATTCAACTTCTTAATCAATTATTCTAAATTCCATGTCTGAGAGTTTCAACATCCATGTCATATCTGAGTCTTGTTCTTCAAATGCTTTATCTCTTACCAACATGTTGGTTTGTTTGGGTTTTTTTTTCTCTTATCTTTTCTTATGCTAGCAGTTTTCTGTTGAAAGCCAGAACTAAGCATGCCTTACCTTTTCCTAGGTCTTTAGCATGGGGTTTGGACCAGTCTAGTCAAGACTTGAAGCAGGTTTTGGTTTCATTGCTGCTTTGGTTACCCATAGTGCACTCGGCCTTCAGATTTCACTGGTGATATCTTGTGTTTTGCCAGAAAGTTTTTCTCACTGTCTGCTGCACCCTCTCTTCAAACTCCTGTCCCTCTTCTAGTACTAAACTGCTATTACTTGCAGCTTGTTAGCCTGGGTGTGGCAATGGGAGCCTGAAGGGTGATGTTTTTGTTATTCTAATTAAGCTTCTGTTTTAGGCAGGTATTGTGTCTCCAGATCTTGGAAAAGAAGTGACCTCCTCCAGCTGTATTATGGGCTCAGCACAAGTTCCTGCCCCTTCCCCAGGGAAAAAAAAAAGGGGGATTTTGTTTTTATTTCCTCCTCCCACCCCAAGCTTTACTGGGGAAAGATCCCAATGCCCTAAGGTCAACAGTGTTTGTTGCCCTGCTCTTGCAACTTAAGCTTTTGTTCTTTAGGATAGATGGGGAGAAAGATCTATGAAGGATACTTTCTCAGAATTCTTGCCAATCTTTTTGTGAGCACCAGGTTGGATCCCATGGGAAGAGGTCTATAAGTACATTTGAATTTCCCTTATATCTGTAGCCCCCAGGGTTCTAAATATTCTTTCACTAAACTACGTTCTTCCTTTACCAATTTATTAACAATTTTAGCTGAATTCTTTTTATAGCAGTCCAGCTAAGTTTGCCTCAATGAAAATCATGTCCATTTCTCCTTGTACGTGCCCATCTGTCCTTAGATTTGGACTTAGCTGTTTGCCCTGTGACCTCTGTTCTCTAATGGGTCAAAGGAAAGTTGTGAATCTGCAGTTTGTCTAGCTTGTTGTTGTAATGATAGCACCATGCTCTCCCCGAAACAGAAACCAGAAGTGTCCATTAATTTTTGGAAAATAAGTACTGAAAATACATCCAGGCTGGTTTTGAGAATGTGTCTGTGTTTCTAGGTTAAAAGATAGGAGATCCTAAAAAAAGAATTTGCTGGCTTATTTTGAAAAGCATTTGCTGTTCCTGATATTGCCACCAGAGGGCAAGTCACCACATCACTACATATTTGGCAGGGTGAGGCCAGGTTTCCAGTTGGGAAAAGTCAATATGTAAAGTGGGAGGCAGAGGCATCCAAACCAGCTAATGCTTGCAGGGAGGGCTTGTTTTCAAGGCCATCCTGGCCTGTGCAGCTATAAAGGTCATCAGGCTCTAGCATCTTCAGGTGAGTTCAGCCTTATGCTCAACAGGGGGCAGCCCAGGGAATCAGTTCTGGTCTGGCCATTGAGGATAAAAATTTCCAGGAGCCCAGTGGTAGGGTGTTGAGGCTGAGGGGCATGTGGATCTGTACTACTTTAGTTGGTTTATCTGAAACAAATAAACCAAAATCATAGTGAGAGAAGTGTGATGCCAAAAAAAAAAAAAAAATCTAAAACAGGTGTTCCTGATTGGCGAGCAGATCTCCAAGTGGGGGAGTCAGGAGCTCACCCGAGCCATCTTACAGCACCACCATTTTCAGCATACAGGAGGATGGGGAGGGGTGTGGGGAGAAGGACACCCATGGCTGACCACATTGCCCAGCACTTCCCACAGTGCTTCTGCTCTCATGCCATGGGTGCAACTAGGCACCTGTTCCCTCTTAAGTGCTGGGGGCTGGGAAATGTAGTCGTGGCTGGGCAGACGCCCCCCAGTAGCACCCCTTCCCTGGGAAGGGAGTGGATGCTGGACCCAAATTGCCCAAGTTGTACCTGCAGTAACTACTTCAAACAGATTATTGCTCTAGGACAATATTTTCCAAATTTGCATGATTTTAAAAAACCACGGAGGATGCTTAATTATAATATAGTCCTTGGCTCCTTTTCCTGGACACTCTGGTTTGGCCATGAGCATGCAGTCCTGGAATCAGGGCCTTTATCAAGCACTCCAGGGAGCTGTGCTGCCCTAGCAAGTATCTACAGAGGGATCTGCTGCCATCCCCACCTCTTCCCAGTGGATAGGAAGCCAAGCCAACTCTCTCTCACCTTTGTGTTGAGTCGTGGAACTGTGGGACAGGCTCCTGGGCACCGCTCAAGGGAGACAGGTCCTGAACCAGCCCTGCAGGCCTCTCAGTGTGACTGCCCTGCAGCTCTGCCCTGGGAGGGGCAGCCTGTCATGGCCATGTCAGGGCAGAACCCAGGGCCTGAGCTGGGGCCGACCAAGCCGCCCTTGACCAACCAAACTGGAGCAAACTGGAGCACAGTACTGCCAGTCCCCAGAGACTTAAAACAGAAAACCCTCCAGCAACGCAGTGTTTCCTTTATATGGGAGTGGAGAATTATTTGTGCTCACATTTTCTCTTTAGCAACACTGGAGGGCAGCAGTGAGTCAGTGTTTGCAGTTTTTTATTAAGTCAACTATTCGTGGTATTCAGTCGTAGATTTTTATTTACTTATTGGCCTTTTTGTTCTTGCCGTGACAGCCTTACCATGAATCATGGTAAATGACACCAGGCTCACGGCCACCGGAGGGTGGGGCGTGGGGGGAGGAGAGGTGGAGCAGTGAGGAGGCGGAGGTAGGGCAAACCCAGAGGAGCAGCAAGCTCTTCCCTTGCTCTCGCTGAACACTGGGTCCCACAAGAGCTCAGAAGCTTCCAGCAGATGCAGAAAAACCCTGTGGACGCCCTACTCCGCCCAGGCCTTTCTGAAATGGGCCAAGACTCCCTCCCCCCCGGTGGGAGGGAGTGTGATGAATGAATCCCTGGGTGGGGGCCAGCCTCGCCTCGCGGTCTCCGCCCACGGGTGCCTCCTCGGAAGCCCTCCCGGCGCGCCTTGGGAGGCGGGCCCTGGCTCCCCGCAGCCCGCTCTTTACTTTTCAGGCCGCTTATCACGCCCTGGCGTTAGGAGACTGCGGTGGTGGTGGTGGTGGTTACCCGGGAGCCCCCGGAGCTAACCCCCCGCACTCCCCGGCCGCCTCGAAGCGCTAAAGAATTATCTGAACGAATTCACAAATGAGCAGATTGGCGGGCAGCCCTCACCTGCCTGATGTGTGCGCTGTGAGGTGCCCAGGAGCCCGGCCTGGGTCCTTCCTCAGAAAGAAGGGAAGCGGCAATAGGTATTTGGTTTTCGGGGTTTGCCCGCTGCCCACCCGCGGCACCCGTCTTCTCACACACCCAGATCGTTAGCAGAGTCCACATGAGGAGTCCAGCTGCTCTTCAAAGTCCACAAGAAATAGGACGAATTTTAAACTATCAGCAGCGGTTTTGACACCTGTGGTCTTAACGCTCCTGCTGGCACAGAGGGTCTGGGTTCGTCCCCACTCGGTTTCCTTAATCAAGGAGCCACCCGGGCTTGGAACCCCCGCTCCGGGCCTCCCTGGGGGCTGCTGCGGGCCGCGCCCTCCGCCCGCCCGGGGGCCGCCTGGCAGCGCGCCTCTCTCTTCTGTTGCAGCCGTGATCCCCCTGACGGACTCGGAGCACAAGCTGCTGCCCCTGCACTTTGCGGTGGACCCCGGGAAGGACTGGGAATGGGGCAAAGACGACAACGATAACGCCCGGCTGGCCCAGTGAGCCCCTCCCGGTCCCTGCCCCTGCCCCTGCCCCTGCCCCTGCCCCTCCCCCGGGGACAGCCGGCGAGCCTGCGGGCGGGGCGCGGGCGGGCGAGCGCGGGCCCGCGGGGCGCCTCTCACGCAGTCTTCTCCTCCCACCAGCCTGATACTGTCTCTTGAAGCCAAGCTGAACCTTCTGCACAGCTACATGAATGTGACGTGGATCCGGATCCCCTCCGAGACCCGGGTGAGCCCGGCGTGCGCCTGGCCCCGACCGGCGGGTGGGGCCCCGACCGCTCACTCGCCGCTGGCGCGCCGGGGGGCGCATCTGCCAAACGCTGGCCCAGGGCTGGGCTCCCCCACCGGGACCCCCCCACCCCGGGACCCCCCCCGCCCCCGCCCCCACCCCAATCCGCCCGGCCTGGCCAGGGCGACAAGTGGCTCGGGTTTACCTGGGGCATGTGTGCGCGCGTGCCTGAGAGCCTGCACGTAGGCATGCACTCCATGTGGGGATGGTTGTGGGGGTGGGGGTTTCGGGGGGAGAGGGGTTTGGTCCCACTATTTTCTCCAGAAGGAGAGGAATAAACACACCCACTCAGAAAACAAACCGTAGGCAAGTCACAACACAAAACTATCTCTGCCGAGATCGGAACACGATGTGCTGCAGCCAAGCGGAATTAATTATAAACTGTGTGTGGGTCCTTGGAAGAGTCAGGGAACCGGGAACGCAATTCCTCAGCGCCCCCTCCCTCTCTCCTCCTCCTCCCTCCTCTGGGAGGGCAGTGAGAAGAGGAGCTGCCCGCCACCACGTGGCCCCTCCACCAGGAAGAGTCTGTTCTGTCCCTGCTTCCAGATGCTAAGGATTCACTTTAAGTATCTGATGAGGGATTTGTGTTGTTTTGTTTGTGTTTTGTTTTTTTAAAAAAAGGCCCTCCTAGACATCATTATACTTGGCCCTGAGGCAGGGCTCATAAGCAGTATTAAAGGAGTGATAGGAGGAAGCAGTAGGGTGGTACTGACACAGTGAGTAGTAGCCAGGCTCTGCCAGGCACTGCTTAGGATGTTTTCATACATCAGCCTTTACCTATATTTAATCTTCATAGAGCTCCCGGAGGCAGGTACTGATATCCCATTTTACTGAGGGCAGGGCACAAGGGACAGTTGGTGGCAGCCTGGGCTCCAGAGTCCTACCCCTTCACCTCCACAGTGACCTGTCAACTGCCTGGACGATGCCAGTGTTGTTGGGGGTGTTCCTTCCTGGTACACACATATGGTGTGAAGTCAGCAGCTTTAGATCTACAATCAGGAGGCTCTGGGGCTGGGACACAGCTCTGCACCGCAATGAACAGTGCCAAGCCAGGGTGGCCCCCATGTCAGAATCAAGGCCTGGCAATGACCCTTCCAGCCAGAGGGCATTTGAGCCAGGGCTCCTTACTCACTGGGCTCCCACGGATGAGCACTCCCAGCACCAAGCACACCCCCCCTTTCCTGGGCCTAACCCCTTTCTGTGTCACTAACAAAAACCATTTTGAGACCTCTATTTTCTTCCAGACTCAGGGCAGGGTGAGAGGAGGAAGGAAGGCATTTCAGACTGGGAGGTGGTGAGGATGGTTCCTGCTTGCTTCTGGGGACTTGGCTGCGGGAGGTCTCCGGGACCCCTCTCCTGGATCTGCTTGGCAAGGGAGGAAACAAAAATAAAAGGACAGAACAATGGGGCTTTCTCCCAGGCTCTTCCCCTAGAGGTCAATAAAAGCCTATCTAGGGGTGAGCACCAGTTCTTGCCACTCAGCTTCTAGCAAGAGGTCCCTGATCTCCAATGAAGCTGTCTGAATTCTCTCTCTTCCCTCAAGAAGGAACCTCCACAGGGCAGCAGTAGGTTCCACCCATCTCCTTTCTCAGGCTCTCCGCCTACCCCATGGTCCTGACCAGGTGCCCACACTGGCCTCACTCTCCTTACTGGCGGACAGTGGGCCTCGTCCAAGGTGTTCACAGAGAGGCTCCCTCCTCAGGCCCTCCAGAGACCTTTCTGGGAATGGTAACATCTTTCCTACTAAGCCCAAGTCCCGGTTCAGGATCCTCAGTTTAACACTCCACACTGCCAGCCTGAGATAGGAACCCCTATACTAAACGGTCATCCCTGAAACTAAGGGCATATTTGTCCCCGCGTGAGGGCAAGATGTCAACCCCCTGCCTGGAATGAATAGGTGAGACACCTTTGTAGGAGAGACACCCAAAGATGCAGGCATAGTGTCACGCTTACCAGAAGGCGCCTCGCTCTATCAAGGAAGGCCAGGCTGGACCAGTGTCAAGTCGCAGGCCTGCCTAGCCAGGGCTGAAAGGGGCAGAGCCTGGGCACGGTAATTCTAAAACGTCCGGAGGCTCCGGGGCTCAGGGCCGGGCGGATATCTGCACCGTGCCCGAGAGCCCCACCTCGGGGCTCCAGGATACCAGGAACCCGAGCTAACCACCAAGGCTCCCTGGACTGGGGCAGTGAGGAGCCTCACTGGGAGCAGCCTGGGTGCTGGGGTGGTCTGCCTTTGTCAGCCAGGCCCCACGTGGGGACATGGGACCTCTGACCACGTTCCCTCCCCCCGTCTCCTTCTCCCCCTCCCCACAGGCCCCTCTGGCTCAGCCGGAATCCCCAACGGCCTCCGTGGGGGAGGACGTGCAGTCTCTGGCCGACTCCCTGGACTCGGACCGGGACTCGGTGTGCAGCAACTCCAACAGCAATAATGGCAAGAACGGCAAGGACAAGGACAAGGAGAAGCAGCGCAAGGAGAAGGACAAGACCCGCGCGGACTCCGTGGCCAACAAGCTGGGCAGCTTCAGCAAGACGCTGGGCATCAAGCTAAAGAAAAACATGGGCGGCCTGGTGCACGGCAAGATGGGCCGCGCTAACTCGGCCAACGGCAAGAACGGCGACGCGCCGGAGCGCGGCAAGGAGAAGAAGTCCAAGGCGCGCAAGGGGAGCAAGGAGGAGTCGGGGGCGTCGGCGAGCACGTCGCCGTCGGAGAAGACCACGCCGTCGCCCACGGACAAGGCAGCCTGGGCGTCGGCGGCCGACAAGGGCGGCGGGCCGCGGGGCGACGCCTGGAAGTACAGCACGGACGTGAAGCTGAGCCTCAACATCCTGCGCGCCGCCATGCAGGGCGAGCGCAAGTTCATCTTCGCCGGGCTGCTGCTCACCAGCCACCGGCACCAGTTCCACGAGGAGATGATCGGCTACTACCTGACCAGCGCGCAGGAGCGCTTCAGCGCCGAGCAGGAGCAGCGGCGCCGCGACGCCGCCGCCGCCGCCGCCGCCGCCGCCGCCGCCTCCACGGCCAAGCGGCCGCCGCGCAGACCGGAGACCGAGGGCGCGCCGGGCCCCGAGCGCGCGTCTCCCGGGCCGCCGGCAGCGCCGCCCACGCAGCTGGTGCTCAAGCTCAAGGAGCGCCCGAGCCCCGGGCCGGCGGCGGGCGCGCGGGCGGCGCGGGCGGCGGCGGGCGGCGCGGCCTCCCCGGGCCCCGGCGGGGGCGCGCGGCGCGCGGGAGCCGGCGGACCGCTCCCCGGCCGCAGCCCGCCCGCGCCGGCGCGCCAGAGCGTCATCCACGTGCAGGCGGCGGGCGCGCGGGACGAGGCGGGGCCCCCGGCGGTGGGCGCGCTGCGGCCGTGCGCCACGTACCCGCAGCAGAACCGCTCGCTGTCGTCGCAGAGCTACAGCCCCGCGCGCGCCGCCGCCCTGCGCACCGTCAACACGGTGGAGTCGCTGGCGCGCGCGGGGCCCGGCGCGCTGCCGGGGGCGGCGGGGGCGGCGGGGGCGGCGGGGGCGGCCGAGCACAAGTCGCAGACCTACAGCAACGGCTTCGGCGCGGCGCGCGACGGCCTGGAGTTCGCCGACGCCGACGCCCGCGCCCACGCCCCCGCCCCCGCCCCCGCCCCGGCCGCGCGCTCGAACGGTGAGAGCGGCCGCGGCGGCCCGGGGCCGGCGCAGCGGCGCTGCCTGCGCGAGAACTGCGCGTTCTACGGGCGCGCCGAGACCGAGCACTACTGCTCCTACTGCTACCGCGAGGAGCTGCGGCGGCGGCGCGAGTCGCGCGGGGCCCGGCCCTGAGGGCGGCGCGCGCGCCGGCTTTTACCATCAAGGATTCCTTTTCCATTCTGTCGGTGTCTTTTTTACGTGCCCTGGTCAACCGGAAGGCCGGCGACTCCTCGGTCAGTGCCGTGTGCGTGTTTGGTCAAACGTCCCTCATGGTGCCTGAACCTACACTGACGCCACTCAGGTAGTAGACGGATAGGAAACAAGTCATACTGTTGGAAGTGGGTGTGCGAGCTAGCATCTGCCTCGTCCCTGTGGAAACTCAATAGCCATTGCAAGAGTATTTTTGTTCCTCAATAAGAGAAATAAAGAAATTTGCAGCCCTTTGTTTTTAGAAGGGAGTGTTTTACATTTTTTTCCTTGTTTCTTTTTTGTTTTTTCTTTTTCTCCCCCGCCCCGCCCCGCCCCGCCCCGCCCCGCTCCCCTAACCCAGCGGCCGACCCCCATGTAGCGGCCACACTCGGTACCACGGTCGGTACCACCCGGGGGCTGGCAGCAAACTCGCAGCCCGGGGCCTGCGGCGGCGGCGGCGGCGGCGGCGGCGGCTCCTGCGGCTCCTGCGGCTCCTGCGGCTCCTGCGGCTCCTGCGCTGCGGGCTTGCACCTGCTTCCCCTGCCGAGTTCCCGCAGGCCCGGAGGCGCTGTGCCGCCCGCTGACGCGTCCCGGCCGTCGCGGGGGCCCGCTAGCAACCCCCAGCGCCGTCTCGTAAACAGAACCTCCTCCCACGCACCCCACCCCCACCCCCGGCTCGAGCAACATTCACACTGCCATCACAGCCGCAGGCGTCCCGGGACGGGCACTGGACAACCTACCTCGCGGGGCGCGGGGCGCGGGGGGCGGGGCGCAGTGATCCCTCCCGGGACGGGCAGCCCCGGTGACAGGAGCTTTCCAAAGACAACTTGAGTCCAAAACACGTGGTTCCGAACTCTATCTGGAAATGCCTAGGTATAAGCAAAGCTGACCGCCTGCTCACGTTTCTCCTTTGAAAACACTTGTGCAGTGAACTGTCGCCGGAGGGCCCCTAGGAAGTGGTCATTGGTGCCCCAGGAGAGAGGCGAGGAACTGACCCTCTGGTCGCTGCGTAAGCCCCCACACTAGGCTGCTTTCAAATCCGACCTGCATCTCTTTCCAAAGGGAAGGGGCTGAGGGAAGCCCGGAAGGAAGCCCATCCCCACCCTCACCTGCATCTGTCTGGGTTCAGCCAGGTAAAGGGGCGCCACTCCCATTGGGGTCCCTTCTGCAGGGCAGGGTCACCCTGCCCGTGGCTCCATAACACGTTGAAGGGGCAGCCCCATCTCTGAGCGATCCCTTTTTTGGTGCCTCCTACATTTCTCGAGGAAAATAAAAATGTGTCCTTAGCTACCCTGTTTTGAGCAGCAATATGCAGCCTCTTCCTTCTAAGATTACCTCTGAAGAATACCGTTCTTGGCCAAGGACACTGAGCAGTTAAATCTGCCTCACTAAAGAGAGATCTTGTCTCCAAGAAATACGGATAAGATGGGTAAAATCCTCACTAGCGAAAGAATACTTTAAAACCTGCGAGAGCCTTAGAATAGCTTCCAATAAATCTAAAAGAGAGGAGATAGCGCCCAGCTTTGCTGTGGGTGTATCCTCAGAAAATGCAGGAGGTAGACCATATCTTCATTGGACCCAGCTTCTCCTTCTCCAGAAAGGATGCTTTTCCCTATGACATAAAGAGCAGCAAAAAAAGAAAAAAAAAGAAAAAAAATTAAAAAACAAAAAAAAAGGAGGCTATTTTTTTTTCACTTGTTTGAAGAATTATAGTAATTTGAGTATCTCCTGTGAGTAATTCCTTTTTGTTTTTAATTATTCCACAGCACGTGGAGTTTTCAATAATTTATTCAAGTTTTGCATAAGTGGTTCCTTAAAATTATTTATTAAATAGAATCTTTAAGAAATCTTTTGGAAGTTTTACCTTTCATGCCGAACATACTTTCAATGTGTAGTAATTACTAACATCCATGTAATCCACTCATATTACTGGGGTTTCTTTTGTTACTCAGAAAAAAAGGTTTTTAAAAATCTCTCATCGAGAGGGTTTGTGGCAGCTTTTTGGACTGATTCTTTGTGTTATGCTGAGCAACTGCGTTGCCATCCAAAACTGTGATGTGACAGGAAGTATTGCATCACATGTAGACACACTGGCTATAGCTCTCACCCCTCACTCTTAGAGGATTGAGACAGCCAACCTCGAAAATGTTTGATTTTGCGTTCAGAAACCAAACTCATGTGCACAAGAAGGCATAAAGTCAATTTATGTTTGTTTTTAAATTTTTTAATATTAAAATAGCCAACCAGAAATCTCCAAAACTGGCTATGCAAACATTTTATCTTCTCATGCCAGGTTTAAAAAAAAAAAAAGTTTGGGCGGGGGGAGCAGGGGCAAGCTGAGAATAAACATGGTTCATTGTAATACCAGAGAAAAACTTCCAAACCAGCCAGTGTAATCCATAGGTATTGTTTAAAAAAAAAAAAAGGATGACATACTCTATCTCCTTGAATTTCAGAGTCCCCTCCTTCACCCCATCTGATAGGTGTGCCATGAATAAGAGCCTGAGATCCAGCTACTGGCCACCATGGTCCAGCCGTGCGGAAGGCCCCCAACTTCATGTGGTCACAAGGTGGCTTGGCATGCCAGGGCGCCTGGGGTGCTTGTCCACATTATTTACAAATAGCTGTTTCCTTTTGTGAAAAATCTGGATCCCTTCCTCTACACAGTATTGAAACAGTGAGAGAACTCACTGCTATATTAAACCTACTAGTCCAGTATACCAGGAATGTTCCATGTTGTTCAAAAGAGCCCTTTAGACCTGGTCCCTGGCCAGAGTTCTCTCAAACCAAATTAGTTTATCAGGCTGAACAGTAACTATTAGAAACTGCTGTGTTGTTTACATGTGGGCCAAGAGGTCCTCTAATATCCTTCTGTGACTTGGGGGCGCTTGTGGACCAGGGGAAGGTTAAGTGGATTATAGGTGCTGGAGAAAAGGAAGAAAGCCAGTACCAATTCTAGAAAGGCTGAGAGAGCCCCGCCTGAGCACACGTCCTGGGCTCAGAGTGCACTGCAGACCCTGCTTGTGAGTGACCTTGTCTGGTCTGTACAAATACCCCTTTCCAGGAAGGTCAGATGTCTCTAAGTGACAGCACGTTTCCAGAAGGAGGTTGTTTCAGTAATGTAATTCACATTTTCCGCACATGTGATACCTGGATATATTTTTTTTAATAATATATTGTCAAAGGAAGGTGTTTTTAAGTGTATTCTGTTTGTAGATTTTATGCTATGTCACATAGAAATTTTACAAGTTTAAACTGTACCATAGAAATTATTTTTATATTCTTTTCAGAATATGCCACAGAGCAATATTTTGCCCTTATATTCTCACAGGGTCCTCTTGGAAGGGCAACTGCAGGTGGGAAGGGGCTCCACATTGTCTTCTTGAAAGGGCAACTGCAGGTGGGAAGGGGCTCCACACTGTGGGTTCTTGGGTTCAAGTACTTTTTGCTATTTGTTCACATCCCCTCTGAAAGTGGGAATATATAAATGCCTTTTCTTTTTTTATTGGAAGCTTAATTTTTTTTTCTTTCTGTCCATGGATTTTGGTACTGCACCTTGCCTCTTAAATGAAGACTTTACATTCACCAAGTTACTGTAGACTTTTTCTTACCTGTTCCCACCCAGTGGCTCAAGTGGAGTTCTGAAAAGCTTGTATCTGTTACTTTAAAAATTTAATATTTTCCAAAATGATTTATTAGATCTTACCATCAGGAAGTTGGCTACTTAAGATAAAAAGTTTCTCTACACGCCCCCCCACAACCCACCTCGCCTTGTGCACATGGTTCTCACCCCCTCGCTTAGCATCCACAAGCTTATTTTACAAACCACTCTTTGTAAAAATAAACAACCTATCAAAATATATTTCACATTAGTTAAGGACAAAAAGGGGGCTGTACTTATCAGTGGTGGGAAATCTGTGCGAGGGAAAAAAAGGCTTTGCCAAACCCATGTGTGTGTTAAGTTCCATTTTTGTGAGTCTTTCATGTTTTACTTACAAGACCTGGAGTAAAAGCTGAAGGCACCTGTTGCACGTTTGGGATTTCTTTCTTATGACATGATTTTTTTTTTCTCCTCATCCTGGTATGGACTTTCCAAAATAAGTTCCCCCAGAGTTTTTTGTTTTCCTTTTCTTTCTTTCAATGCTTCTAATAAATAAGATGAAAATGCATGTCACTGGCCCTGCCTTGTCGGACTTTAGCCACTGTGGCATCACACCATGGGTTGCTGAGGTGGCCTCTGTTCTGGCTAGAGTCTGGTTCTGCTGTCACCTGAGGGCAGACACACTGTGGAAAGACCCAAAGGTGGCTGGCACTCCTGGCATCAGAGAGGAGTTACCCTCTCCCAAAAAGCCTTAAAAGTGGTGGCTCTCTGAAGACCCCTGGGCACCACCTCCCCATTCAGTCCTGAACATAAAGTATTTTCTACCCACACTGCCCATTTTTTTGGTGTGGGTCTTCAGGGCAGAAAGGGGATGCTCAATGCCATTCTTTCATCCACAGCCACTCCCCAACCCCAACCCCCTACCTCCGTTCCCCACATCGCGACTCTGCAATCCTGGTTCTGCTGGCACAGAGCATGTCTCTGATGGTGCTGCCTGTCGTCACAGGGGTGGGTCCAGCATAGTTGATCCTAGAGAGACCAGCAGGACATGCATGATGATGACCCCCCCCTCCCCACTCACCCCAAGGAGCCCCCTGCCCTGCTGCTTGGAGCACTTCCAGGGTGCAACCCTTTGGAAGACATGCACTTCTGCCCCAAGCAGTGTTGGAAGTGGCTTGTTAGGGGTTATGTAGTCAGCGTCATGCCCCAAAAACAGTCGTCTTCGCCTTCCCCACTCCACATCCAGTAGAGAAGAGAAAGGGAGATGCCTGCATGTACCCTCCAAAATAACCGGCATGTGCAGGCTCTGCAGTATGAATATGCTTTACTCAGGTGGGCTGACTTAATACCTAACCCCAGGGACAGCATAGAAGCCATTCTCACCAAACACTCCTAGTGATGCTACTGTTTCTATTCATTCTGCAAAGTAATTTGTTGAAATCTGCTCAAGACCAAAGCAACCCTTTAATTTAACAAGAACAAGTTAATAAAACCAGCTGTTTGACAGTATCTACAAACAGTGGAGGATGACTTTCAATGAAATAGCCAAGTCCTTACAAAGACCACTCCCACTCCAGTACTTTTCTGATCTTCTCCATTTTGTTAACTGCTCTGCCCCAGCAACATGGGCCTGCCTCAGGGCCTTTGCATATGCTGTCCCTCCTTAAACCTGGAATGTTCTTCCCCCAAACCACCTGCCTCACCGTTCCTTCCCTGCCAGTGTTTGCTCCAATGTCACTCTCAAGCAGTCTTCCCTGACTTAATTAAACAGACAACCCATCTCACCCTTCTGCCACCTCCCCGTGCATTGTTTGTGTGTTTATTGGCATTTGTGTGCTGCACACATGAATTACGCATTCATTCACTTTATGTCCTTCCTCTAACGCCCATAGAATGTAAGCTCCACGTGGGCAGGAATTTTTGTATGTTTTGCTCACTGCTGTATTCCTGCTGCCTGCAACAGTGCCTGACACATATGAGACACTGGATAAATATTTGTTGAAGAAATCAGTTATTTGATAGCTATTAAGCCTAATAATACCAGTTTCAACCTTTATCAAATGCATAGTCCACTATGGTCCTGAAGAGGGGAAAATTATAGCTGATAAAGCAGCATGGTTGTTTCTCCAGCCTGCAGTCAATGACGCCAGATATGACAGTGAGCACATCAACCTGACTGCAGCAGGTTTCTTCATGGCCGCCCCCCGAAGATAGGAGACTCCACTGCTAACAGAAAGCTCTCTAGAATAAGCTGCAGCAGGGGCAGTTTCCCCACAGGGCACCTTTCACAGTCAGGCACACTGTGATGGACCTTCATGTTGTCGCTGTGGGCCTGGACCATTCTAGGGCGTCCTTATAATCAGCCCTTGGGACACTGTTTCTCCACAGTGTCTCCAGGGAGACAAGCATTCCTTCCTATAACAAACTCAGGTGGCAACAGATTTGCCAGCCCAGGGAAGGGAGTCAGTCTGACCACTAAAAGGACCCACTCTCATGTCACCAAAAGCAGGCCTACAGAGGAAGAGGAGCTTGCATGCAGAATAACAGGGGGCAGGCATGGATAACTGGACAGACAGCTAGAAGCAGCAGGGGCAGAGAACAAGGTCCCTCTGAGTCTCCTCCTCCATCACTGGTGGGTGTGTGCTGGAGGGATGAAGCCTTGACACCACAGAGCCAAACAACACACGCCTCCTTAGCCCTGGCACCCCCCAGAGCCGGAGGCCCTCAAATGCAGTCAGGTGACCTCACCTGCCAGCAGGGGAAGGAGGGTTCCTCCTCTCAACTGCCCACCCCTGCAGGATGATTTTCACAACTACCTAACCTTGGTGTTTACTTCTAGGTCCTTTGGCCAAATGTGTTTTCCACTAAGAGTTGTTGGCAAAATACTGTTACAAGCTTCGTATAGGACCTTTGTCTTACTGTAGCCTGACTAAAAGGCTTTGTCCTTCTCTTTAACTCCCTTCTGTGGTTTTTGCTGTCATTTCTCTGGGTGCATATTTTAGGGTCCCTCATGATGGGGATGTGAGGTCCCCTTCATAACACTCCCTCTGCGCCTGCCCAGCAGTCAGTAAGCAAGTCACATGAGCGTGTCTCTTTGCTTAAATTGCCAAATAAACAGCGTCCCTTTCACTGCTGCCCTAACAAGCTGTGGGGGGCACACTCCTGCCAGTACTCAGAACACAGGCTTTCCCAGGGCTGCCCCCCTTGATCCACTCAAACCTTTCTTTGTGGCGGGTGCCCTATGGTCTGCCCAATTCTTCCTACACTTTCTTCCCACTTGCATGGAATGGAATCCAAACACCTGATTTGGAATTATAGCTTGGCAGGTAGGAGTGGGGCAGCTTGTCTCCACTAATTTATGACCAAAACAAGTAAAACAACCATGATCATGGTTGGAGATCAGCCATGGCCTGGAGCCTCACTTTAAAAGCAAACTCCACCTCTGACAGAGCCAGTCACCATGCAACACGGGAGGGAAGCCTGGGCCCTTGGTCACATCACCAGAGGAGCCATTAGAGGTGCAGGGAGCCTGAATCTGCTCACAGCCTCGACTGTGGAGCTTGAACCCTGTACACCATCATCTTTGATTAAATTGGTCTTGTTTTAACCGAGGGTTGTTGAAGTGTAACTGTTTTTTTCTCTTCAATGTGCATTTGGCCAATGAGAATCAATGAATGTTGTTCCTCTATCTCTGTCCCTTACTTTTTTTTTTTTTTTTTTTTGGTTCATTTGACCCATTTGGGGATGAAATTTGCTTTTTTCCCCCAATTTACTTGATTACCGTGGATGAAAGAGAACATTGAGGCAAAAACAGGTCATAATCCCATTATTTTGACCCAAGTTGTCCAGAGCCCTTTTCTATCTGGGAGTGTTCATTCTAATTCAGTGAAAATATTCTTTTCCACCTGGTCCATTCTTGGAGAAGGAACCCATTATAAGAGCTGTCTTTGGTGGTTGGGTTGTTACTTTATTAAGTATTAAAGCACTAAACCAATTTTTGCAATATGTAGTAAATCTTGCTTTCATTTTGGAAAACTTCCATTAATGACTACTGCACTTTTTATAGAAGAACTGTATTTCATTTCTTTCTTTTATGAAAGATTATTTCAAGTAAAAATAGCTCTGTAATCCGTGTGACACGGCTTCTCCATTACTTGACACAGAGAGAAGCTTTCATGCCTACTCAATAAAATTAACATTGTTTGTAAAGCATTGGTTTGTCCAGTCATTTGCTCACTCCTGTGTTCCTGGTAAAATAATATCTAAGAAAAGCTTCAGGATGCCTGGGTGGCTCAGTGGTTGAGCATCTGCCTTTGACTCAGGTGGTAATCCTGGGGTCCTGGGATCTAGTCCCACATCAGGGTCCTCACAGGGAGCCTATTTCTCCCTCTGCCTGTGTCTCTACCTCTCTCATGAATAAATAAATAGAATCTTAAAAATATATATACCCAAGAAAAGCTTCATGGTCCAGAAGGAGAAGATTCTATACGGCATCCATTCACACCAGTATTTTTTAAATCAGATGACATGTAAACCAGTTATCACGGTTTCATCGTCAAAGAGAAAAAATTTCCCTCCTTTTAAAAATGACCATGACACTCTCTATCCAAATGAAATCAACAGGATATTTCCCAACCTGTATATATGCCAGAGGTGGCAACATAAGCAAAAGGACATCCACAGGGAACAGAGAGGATGAAATTGGACTCACAGTGGGCCTCATGGAATCTGACCCACAAGTCTTCATCTCACTTGCAGAAGGTTGGGGTTGGAGTGGGAACAGGGCAGTGTGAACTAGCATGGTTGGAAGGAGAGGAAAGATGCTCAGCTAGCCTGCTGGACTCTCTGGGCCAATGGCCTCTGCACACTCCTGGGATCAGCGTTAAGACTGATCAGACTTGTCCATGTCTGGCCTTGATGTGCTTAGTTCTCTCAGGGCAGCCAGAGAATCCTGCACGGAAGGCAGATTCTTCCATTGGTGCGTCTTGGGATGGTGTGGGAGCCCTGGACTGGGAACACAGAGGTCCCATGGCAAGGGCACCTGCGGGAAGCAGCTCAGCACAGTGGTGAGAAGAGGGGCAAGGCCAAGAGGCCGGGTTGTTCAAAGCTGCAAGGGAAGAGGCTAGGCTCCCAGAGCTGGCCTCAGACCTCTGCAAAAGGAGGCTGCTGGACTGGTGCTGGTGCTTCAGGAGCCCAGAGGAGGAGCCCTGCAGGGCTGGGTTCCCACCTCGGAGGAGTGGCCGCCCTCTTTAAGGGTGCCTGGGTCAGCAGGGCCCTCCACATGGGGAAGAAATAAAACTGGAACCAACTGCAGCTGCCAAGTGAAAGACTGTTGCCAGAACAAGGCTGAAAGAAATTGGAAGCAGAAGTAAAGAGCAAGTTCTGTGTGTGTGTGTGTGTGTGTGTGTGTGTGTGTGTGTAAATTGAGGCACATGCATATGTATGCATATGTGCATTCATGTATGTGGACATAGACACATGCAGGTGTTTGCATACACATATATACACACACAGAAGATAGAAGAAAGTAAGAAAACACACCTCTCTGCTGTAGTCACCATGGCTGTAACTGGCTGCGGGACTATGGTTGATAATCATAACCTCCTTTCCATAACCATTTGCGCTCACTCAGAAGCTCAGCTTGTTGGGATTCTTCACCTGATGGATAACCCCAACTTTCTTTTCCAAAGAGTTTGAACCCTCACAAGTCCTTCCATTGCCTGATGTAGTTTACCATTAAATTTCATTTGGGGACATGGGTATACTTATTTTTTTTTAATTTTTATTTATTTATGATAGTCACAGAGAGAGAGAGAGATTGAGAGAGAGGCAGAGACACAGGCAGAGGGAGAAGCAGGCTCCATGCACTGGGAGCCCGACGCGGGATTCGATCCCGGGTCTCCAGGATCGCGCCCTGGGCCAAAGGCAGGCGCCAAACCGCTGCGCCAACATGGGTATACTTAAAGGCACCCCAAAAAGCCCCCTGGATTTCAGACGTCAACACCCTGGCACCCACTGACTAGCAGCAGCTCAAGTTTTCCTTAATAATGATGTCCAGGCACCCCGCCAGTACAGTAACTCCCTTCCCTGCATTGATGCAGTAGTTTGAGAAACCCAAAATGGCCAGGTGTCAGCTTCCAGTGACCTCACTGTGTAGCCCGCGTTGAGGCACTCCTTCCTTGGTTACTAAGACCCAGAAGAGCTGGGGCTATGGGGCATGGAAGCATAGGCTCTTGGTTATTATGATGCATAACAGTGACAAGAGCCACTCTCATACCTATCCCTTGTTTCCCAGACCATGTGTTCTGGCCACGGGACAGACACCACCATATGGCAGTTGCTGATTCAAATCATAAACTCCATCTGTAAGACAAAACTCGCATCTTCCCGGGAGTTGTCTCCCTGCTGGCATCATAACAAAATCTTCAGTAGGCCACCCCATAGCTCTGTAAGGCGAGCTGCTTCTGGGTCAGTGGGATGTGTAGTAAGTGAATTCCATGCCCACGATCCCATTGCTGTAAAACCCAAATTCTTCATCAAAAGCAACACTGCAGTGGCTGGTGGCTAAGCCAATTGAACATCTGACTCTTGGTTTTGGCCCAAGTGATGATCTCAGGGTCATGAGATTGAGCTCCACATCCAGCTCCAGGCTCAATGCAGAGCCTGCTTGAGATTCTTTCCCCATCCATCTCCATGTCCCTCCTCTCCTCCCCCCACTCGCACACACTCTTTCTCTAAAATAAATAAATAAAATCTTTAGAAGCAACCTGCGGAATACCATAATGGTGAACAAAGCATTCATTAAGTCCATGAATGATAATTTTTGGCAGAAGCATTGCAAAAAGGGCAAATCTGAATCCGGAATACATCTTTTCCAGTGAACAGAAATTGTTTTCCCTCCATAATGGAAGGGATCTAGTATAATCAGCCAGCCACCAGAGGTCTGGCTGGCCATCACAATCACTGAGCTCTGTGTTGGCCTCTGGTGTCAGAAGTCACTGTGGCACAGCGGTAGCAGTCTCCAGGCTTGCCTTGGTGAGAAGAAATCTGTGTGGTTGTGCTCATCCATAGCCTCCACCCCTGCAGCCAAAGTCTCTGTAGAGGGGCCCACTTAGCAAACATCAGGATGGCTGGTGAAAGTGTGGGCCAGCATCACAGAACATGCTGCCTGCTTCACAGATTTTTGACAGTCTTCTCTGCACAGTGTACTTTTATTTTTTTTTATTTTTTTAAAGATTTTATTTATTCATGAGAGAGACAGAGAGAGAGAGGCAGAGACACAGGCAGAGGGAGAAGCAGGGTCCATGCAGGGAGCCTGATGTGGGACTCAATCCTAGGTCTCCAGGATCAGGCCCTGGGCTGAAAGTGGCACTAAACCGCTGAGCCACCAGGGCTGCCCTGCACAGTGTACTTTTAATGAGCATGGGGCACGAGTATCTTCATGGTCTATGCACATTTTGAGAGAGTCATCCACACACATCTTCCATTTGTCACCGTACCTCCTTGTCACCAATCTCTGAACCTTGTTCTTTCCAAGTTCCTGATCAGTCAAAGTATTTGTCCCAGTAATGGTCAGAGTTTCTTAATAGGGCAATTAATGACGTTTGGGGTCCAATAATTCTTTTCTGTAGGAAACTGTCCTGTGTACATTGTAAGATGTGTAGCAACATCCCTGGCTCACCTCTACCACCAGATGCCAGGAGTGTCCTCTGCCCAGTTGTGACAATCAAAAATATCCTGACATTGCCAATATCCTCAAGTTGGGGACAGGAGGATAATCCCCTATTAAGAATTACTAATATAGGCTAATTCTTCTGGCTGTCTTTCAGTCCAGAAAAGCAAAAACCATTGAGTTCTGGAGTTCTCAACCAGAAACTTGAGTTCTGCTCAAGGCTTCTGTCCACTAGGATGATTTCCCTTCTCCACCGTCTTTCAAGGACACTCCGGATTGGGGTTGTATCTCTCATAGCCTGCTCCCAGCTGAAACCAGCACATCCCAGAGAACCATCTGAAAGCAGGCCTGCTCAGCCAGCTGGTCCTAAAGAACTTCCTATGAGGCATAGACTGAGGGGAGGAGGCAAAAAGCAGGGGTACGTGTCACAGAGTCTGAGCCACCTGCTCAAGTACCTGACATATGCCTTCTGAGTTTTCTCAGTCACAGCCTCTTAGGCACCATCTCCACTAGATGACAGATTGCAGCTATATGTGCTTGTCCTTACAGGTGCACAGGTCAAGTCACATCCAGTCTATGATGGGCAGCTCAAGAAGTTGGAGTCAGTTGATACCCTCTGCTCCGCTGTTCAGTCCCTACCATGCCAGAAACTGTTTCTTAGAAAGAAGAATAGTTATATGCAGAAGAGATCATGGCTTTTTTCCAGTGCCCTAGGGTCTGTACGGTGATTCACTCCCTGGGGTTCTTTACAGCATTGCTGCTGGCCATGAACACTTGAGCACCACTGGGTCTCATTAGAGGATGAGGCCCAGGAGGTCCCACTCAAAACTGGTGGCCCTCCTCATTCCTGGGGAAATGCATTGGGCTGGGCTAGCACACCCAAATAGCACATAGATTACCTTCAAAATCCAAGGGTCTCAGCAAGTGTCATGCCTCTTTTTTTAGGTATAATATAATGATGTATTTTTCACTTTGATGGGGTGTCCTCAGAAGGGTTATACGGTCCCCTGAAGCTTCACCAAGGTGATAGGGCTCTGAATATTTGTAGTTTTTCTCCCACTTCTGTGTCTTACTAAGGCAGATGCAATAAGCATAATGATGTCAGTAATGAAGTCCAGTGTGGTGTTCTGCGGCATCTCTGCCAGCTCTATTAGGGCAGAGAGCAGGAAAACCAGCAGGAGGGGAAAGCAGGCTGTTGGCACTCCTGGACATGAGCAAGCTATTTCTGGTGGTTTTTACAAATTGACAGAGAGAACCAAAGTCACCCACCAGTGCCCAGAAAAGGTGTTTCATCTAGAATAGCAGCAGCAAGTGCAGTGACCCGTCAGCTCTAAGTTTACTGAGATCCACTGCCTTCCTCCCTCAAGCGTCTGTCTTTGGTGTAGGTCAACAGGTGAGGGACAGAAGCTATACTAGGAACTTCCTCCCTTAAACCACCCAAGTCCCTGAGAGCACCACTAACCTCTCAGATTCCCCCAGGACGGAGAATCCATTATTCTTCATTGACTATCGTGGTAGGGAGGTAGAAGTTTCAGGACTTTCATCTTCATCCCACTTCCTACCAAAAAAGCCAAAATTCACTTCAAGGCAGGAAAGGTGACAAGGGGGCCCTGCCCACTGCCAAATGTAACTCTTCCACCTCTCCAGCACTGGAAATGGGAAACGAACATGTGTGGGTCATGCCCACACACCCACCAGTCCCACAGACATCCATACTTGGGACAAAACTCTTTTTTACTATCTAACCTCCAGAAGCCTCACCTTGACTGGAGGGCCACGGTGGTATTTTAAAGTTTCCTCAAATCAGCGACAACTCAAAGCCAGTGCCAAGTACCCTGAATGATCAAAGTATTCCTGCCCTCCAGTGATTACATGGGAATAGACATTTGCCAGAACAAGTCGTTTGGTCTCAGGACACAGCCACCTTTGGGAAAGGCCACACACCCCTGGGGGAAGTTTGGAGGAGATTTATAAAAGACAATGAGGTAATACCCAGGGTCTTTTCTCCAGGGGGCCTGGCTCACATTGAGCCAAGTGGCTCCAGACCTGTGAAGTAGTTCTGACCTGCAAATTCTAGGAACAGCCAAGATTCTGCTCTATAGTTACTTAAGTAAGGAATTTTGCCTTCAAACCAGAAGTGTTTTTTAATAAAGTTCATTTTGTTGATGCATATTTTAGGCACAGTAAAATGCACAGTGTCAAATGTAGAGCTGATGACTTTTAACAAGCGTATCCTTGTTGGTCACCACCATCACCATGATCAAGATACAGAACATCTCATCATCCCTAAGAGATCCCCTCCTACCCTCCCTAGCATAACGCCACCCCCCACAGCAGCTATTGTACAGTTCACTTTAGATTTATCCTTTCTGTTCTTTAACTTCATACAAATGGAATCATAATATTACCATTTTATATAATATGCACCATTAAAAATCATAATATTTTCTTGTTAATGGACATTCAGATTGTTTCTCGTTCGGGGCTCTTATGAATAAAGCCACTATGAGCACTGGTGAGCATTTTGTGGAGATAAGCTTTCATTTCTTTTGGAAACATACAAAAGAGCAAAATGGCCACATCACAGAACGAGTACATACTTAACATGGTTAGAAATTTCCAACCAGTGTCCCAAATAGGTTGTAAGGTTTTACAATCCTTACAATCCAGCAAAATATTTGGTTTGGGTTACCCGAGATGTGACCATACACTGTCCAGTTTTTCTGATGCCCATGCAAGAGCTCCCACAACTTTACAACCTGGCCCCGCCAACCAGGAGCAGCCCAAGTGGATGCCCACCCTGGCACACACAGGGTTTCACACACCTGAGTTAGCAGGCGCACAAAGCGCAAGGTCTGGGCCCATGCCTGTAGTGTATTTGTGCAGACCTGTGCCACCTGTCCCCGCTGTTTCATGCCTCCCTCCTGCCCCTTCCTCTCAGAGGCAGAGCTTTCACCTACACCTACCTTCTGCCCTGCCAACCTCACCTGTGCCTCATCTCCTTGCCTAGATGTTTGGCACCTGAATGTCAGGACCTTTGTCCAACATGCCCCAAGGCCCAAGGAGGCCTTGCCCACAGTGGTGACTGGGACCTCTTCCATCAGAGCAGAAGGGCCCTCCCTCCTCTGTGAGCCCGGGTGAGCCTGGCAAGGAGCTGCCGCCCAAGAAATGGAAGTGCCCTGCTCTGCGCTTCCCAGAGAGTGGCTGGGAGTGCCCTGGAAGAACCCACCAAAATACTGGGGCTCAGCTCTGTGCACAGCAGGGATTGCCCAGAAAGGGAGACTTCACGGGGAGGTGAGAGTTGCATCAGAGAAAGCGGGGAAGGGAATTCCAGCAGGTGGAACACGCAGTCCTTACACAAACACTGACTGGGAGCCAGCTTTGGAGATTCACCCAGGAATAAGACAGACCCCTCCCCTCCCCTGGCTGCCACCCCTCCCCCCAAGCAATGGGAGAGAAAGCAGGAGAGGGCCATCCACTGATGAGGGTAGAAGATGCTGTGACAGGAACAGACAAGGGTAACTGTAGCGGGAGCCACCTCCTCTCTGGGACCGAGGGCTAGGGGAGGCTTTGGGGAGCCCTTGAGGTGGGCTTGGGGCCGTCCAGACACAGCCTAGACATTGTCACACCCGTCGGATAAGACCACCGTTCCTATCTGTAGCCCAAGAAGCCACAGCTCAGGGAGGGTAAGAACATCTGCCCCAGGCCGTAAAGCAAGGCCTGAGCGGAGCCTGAGCGGAGGCCGGAGCCGAGGCCGGAGCCGAGGCAGGCAGCTCCACAGGGCCCCGCGCCCGCGCTTGTCCCGCCTGTCCCCACAGGCCTGCGGAGGGAGGCCAAGCCCGGAGCCTGGCGCTTCAGGAGAGAACTGAATCCGGCAGTGGGTGGCGCCAGCCAGAGGTCGCCAGAGCTAGGCAAGCAAAGAAGACCATCCTCTCTAGACTCTTCATCTACACCCTGTGAGTAACACACACCACTCGGGAGCCCTGGGGAAGTTGAGTGTGACCACTTTATCCCCATCTCCTGCCAGGCTACCCCTGTGGGAAGACAGCATGGCCCTCCCTGCACTACTGTTGGGCATCCCTGCCTCCTGCATGTCTGAGCAGGACACACGTGTGCTGTCTGCACTTTTGCCCATGGGCCAACACCTGCACCCATTCTGGCTGGACAGGCGCCTGGGGAGCCCCAGGATAGCAACCATGGCACTGTGACAGAGAGGTAGATACAATCTTGCCTTGCCAGGGGCCCCTTACTCTGGCAGAGCCCTGACAGTCATCAGGTCCATGTTTGCCTTCTGAGTTTTTGAACTTCCAGATCTCAATGAAAGCATCATGGTTAATGGGATGAGAGCTCATGGGGGACCTGGATGAGGAGTGAATGAGCCACAAGTCCTCTGCTTCTGGAAAGTTCAACGACCGTTTCCTGAGCAGTTACACAGAGAGACAGAAGGAGGGGGCCTGAGAAAAAAAAAAAAGATGATGAAAGACCACAAGACAAGCATTCGGAGGATGGATGAACAGTAAGAGTTCAGAGTGTTTCCCATCACACTGAAGTTCAGCTTCTACCAGGGCTCTCATTCTTTTGAAAAACACTTGACTGTGATCAGTGATACAAGAGCTGAAAACCACTTTATGACCACCATCGAAGGAAAGAGCCCCATGGGGGATAATGTTTGCCAAACATCGGCAGCAGGAAAGGCGAGTTTGCCCACCAATGGAGCAGATAGATCCCTCTGGCAGAGTACCAGGTGACAATGAAGAAGTCCTGGTGCTGAACCCAAGAGGACTTCATGTGGACCAAGAGAACGTGGGTAAGGAAGCTGGTGCCCAGGCAGATGCACCTGTTGCAGTCCATCACCCTGGACAGTGGCTGTCCCTTGAGTCCCACTGTTTCTCCCTCTTCTTATCGGGACCTTCTGTAATCTGTGATGAACTTGATGCCAGGCCAGTCACTGTGTCCCTTTGGTGCCCTCTGTGAAACTGATGAACAGCCGTGTTGCTAACAGGATATCTAATCTAGAGTTGACCATGTATTCTGGCCACAGTGACTCTCCTCAACAAAACTGTGCCTGGAGATGTGTTTGGGTGTGTGGTTGTCTGCTTATCTGCTTATCAGAAAGGCTTTGCTTCTTTTGCAGGACTTTCAGCTTTTATTTTATTTCTTTTAAAGATTTTATTTATTTATTCATGAGAGGCACAGAGAGAGAGTGAGAGGCAGAGACACAGGCAGAGGGAGAAGCAGGCTCCATGCAGGGAGCCTGAAGTGGGACTCGATCTGGGGACTCCAGGATCATGCCCTGGGCCGAAGGCAGGCGCTAAACCGCTGAACCACCCAGGGATCCCCTCAGCTTTTATTTTAGTTAGGGTTCACAAAGCTGCATTTAAGTCAAAAGTAAAAGACCCACTTGATGGTAGGAAAAGAAAATACAGTGTAATTTTTTTTTTTTTGTACACTCAGTCTGGGAGGGCTTTTAACTGCTTTTCACTTTCTATGTATATTTAAGTCAGTAAAGGAATATTGCTCGGGTCCCAGGAAGGCTGAATTACAACCATCTCAGTGTAATTGAAATGGGGTGTTAACATTTCCTCTGGACTTGGTACTAATTCTAAATCTGTTGATTAATAGTTTTAAACTTTTACAGTAGTAAATATATTAATTCTGCCCTTCACACTGAAATCCAATTTGAGGACATGTGTTTGGATTTTTGTCTGTGCCTTCTGTGTGAAGGAAAGATACACTACCTGCCTCCAGGTGGACAGACCGGCAACACCGCGTTGCAGCCAAGGTCAGCCAGGTGCTGCCCCCTGGCGGTGGGGCCGCCATGCTGGGTCTGAGGCTTGGAGCGGGGCGGTGAGGACACCTATTTACATTCTCCTCTCCTTAGATGTCAAGAGTGCCAGGAAATCCACAACATAGTTTTCAGTGTTTCCTTCTTCTTTACACAGGGCAGGGGGATCAGTAAATTGTCTTTAGCAAACCAACAATTTACTTCTTTCAAATCCAATGCCTTGGCCAGTTGATTCTGTAGTTCTAGATTTTGCTTCACTTAGTGATCTTTGATCTGAAACCTATAACCTACTACGGTGCCCTCAAAAGTACTTAAACCAGAAGTTTATGGGGCACCTGGGTGGCTTCAGTTGGTTAAGTGTCCAAACCTTGATTTCAGCTCAGGTCAAGATCTCAGGATCATTAGATCGAGTCCCTCCCCCCTCAATCCCCTTGAGCGCCATGCTCAGTGGGGAGTAGGCCTGAGATTCTCTCCTTCCCTCTGCCCTTCCCTCCACTCGTACCCATATGTGCATGCTCTCTCTGTCTTTAAAATAAATATATATATATTTTAAAGTTTAGATTAACACTTTACACTTTATTATAAAATAAAGTCCAGCCTCTTTGCCACCACCAAGCAGTTTTGGGAAACACCTAATACATACATTTAGTTGCTGAAAACTAGGAATGAATAGTAACACAAAAGGCATTGACCTCAAAAACAACTTTTTCCTTAAAAATGATCAACTCCATTAGTGAAAAAATTTTTTATACCACATTTGCAAAAAAGGCTTTTCTAGGTGCCTCAGGACTACCATCCTGAATAGTATTTCTACCGAAGAGAAATGCAATAGATATAATCCAAACTGCTGCCACCAGAGGAAAAATGCTTTAAATGTGTGTTGATAGATTCAAGGTTAGGACT